>NC_040101.1:36372500-38872500 GCF_003369695.1 Bos indicus x Bos taurus
CATAAGCCCTGTGCGTGCTTCCTGGTCACCCCTGAGCACCCGGAGGACTCTGGGGGTGGGAGTGGGGGGCAGTGCCGCCCCTGCTCCCTGCACTGGCGGGGGTGGGGGTGGTGGCAAAGGGCAGTTACCTGAAACGTGAAGTATTCATCCGCCGGGGCGTTCAGCATGTTGCAGATCTGGAAAGCAAACAGAGCCATTAGACACAGACCAGAAGGAGAAAGGACGTGGGAGCAATGGATTCCTCCCTAGGCCTCCAGCGCTCGCAACGTCATTATTCACTCTGGGCCTGGCGAGACCAACTGAGCTAACAACACACTGAAGTTGAGACAGATGGGCACCAGCCCTTAACCAGAGTGCTTACGTCTGAGAAAACGTCTCCTCCAGCAACAGAATACAGAGAAACTCTAAGGGACTAAAAATAACTGCATGCACTCCCAGTTGGGGCAAAATGTAAACAGTAAGATACAAAAAACGTCACAAGCCAATGGCCATTTCTGAGGTGTGGGGAGCAAAAGCACTGACCTCGGCACACAGCACCGCCAAGGGGGTGGGCGGACCCTCTGGCCCAACCCACCAACCCGCCCCTAACCTCACCGCAATTAAGGCACCAGCTCGCCCCACCCAGGGAGCAACCTGTTTCTTGTTTTTGCTCCCTCCTGCCCGCAACTGGAGTGCCAATAAAGCCTTGCCTGAAGTCCTCCTCTGGCCTCTGACCAATTGCGATTGATTAAAGAGCCAGAGGACCTGGGTGGGTAACTGTTGGCTTTTCTTCTGCTAAGTAAGACATTGGATGACGTTTAGCCCCATCTTTGCTCCTCCCTACTCTTCCTGCCTCTAAGGAATCTACTTCCAAATTCAAAGCAGCTAGCTGCTCAGACCAAGAAGAGGAGGAAGCTAAAGCAGAAAGGCCTGGCAGGTGTGGCAGCAATTCTGGGAAGACTCTATTTTCTTTCCTTTTTTTTTTTTCTTTTCTGATGTGGGATCCAGGTTGGAAGAAGGTGGTTAAGGGCTGGAGGAAAAAACCAGACAGCCTTTTAGGTACACCAGAGTAAATATTCACTATGAGACATGGCTTTAAGTACTAAATTCAGAGACGATTGGTCACATCCATAAGGACAAGGAGTCATTCCATTTTTGTTCATTTTGAATTATCCTTCTATCAGGTCAAATCCACAAATGGGTCTTAATAAAAGACAGCATCTTTCTTCTCACCAAAATTAGATACTTTAAATCATAGCAGTTTAAAGTTAGAAGGCAGTTTAATAATTGTTTAAGCTTTTCTTTCCACAGGTGGGAAACAGAAGCCCAAAGACATTAAGTGATTTTTTTAAATTCATGGGATAAGAGGAGAACTGAGCTCTCCAGTGAGGGCGCTGTTGGAATCACCTCTCCTGGTGTTGGGAGTGGGGAGCCCTAATTGGCATCATTCGCCAATTTCCATGGTGTAAATACACCCACCATGGGGGATTTCAAACTGACCTGGGATTAACAAGTTGCTCACCAAACTCCTGAAAATGGAAGGTAGGAGCCAGCTTCTCCCTCTGTGGTACTAACTCTGCCGGCCCCTCCACCCAACAGAAGTGCTGTTTGGGAGTGGCTGAGCCACATCAACTATTTTTTTCCCCTTTACTCTTAGAAAGCAAATGTGCTGTGCTTAGTCACTTGGTCATGTCCAACTGTGCAACTCCATGGACTGTAGCCCTCCAACCTCTTCTGTCCATAGAATTTTCCAGGCAAGAATACTAGTGTCATTTCCTTCTCCAGGGAATCTTCCTGACCCAGGGACTGAACCTTCATCTCCTGTGTCTCCTGCATTGCGGGAGGATTCTTTACCCGACGACTCTTACGAAGCAAATGTGACCAGCTTTCAAAGTTTTTGTTAGCATTTCAGCCTAAGAATTTAAGGAATCACTTGTGCTATCCATTAATTTTATGATTGAATCTGAATAAAAAAACATGAATTGATTGGCTGAGCATCCTTCACATGGGTGTCAAAGAGAAAAAAGCAGCTTAATTCTCTTTTCTGACCTGACCGTCAGCAGTATCGATTTTGGTCCAGGCTTTTTGGCCTTTAGAGAATATCTATAGATGGATCAAGGTCCTTGAGGCCAAGCTTTTTTTTTTAACTCAGTATTCAAATATTCAAAAATCGTCTCTACCCTCCCCATTTCTCTCTCAAGTTTACAGATCATTTTGATTCTAGCTTGGTTTGATCCTGCATTTCTTGCTTCAATTCTACAAATGTAATTCTAGAAACTACTTTTCATTTTCTAATGTTTTTAACTCTAAAAAGTCACTCAACTGAAGTCTAATGTTTCTCATTCAGAGCTGGGATTTACTAATGAGAACTCTGTGGGCACGTGTTCCCTAAATGCAGCGAGGTCCAACTGAAGGGATAGTTCATCCAAAAGCCTGCCTTTATTACAAGGGGTTGTGAAAAAAAAATCAAGGGAAAAGTTTGAAAAGCTAAATGGAAAAGTTTCAAGCAATTTGGAGGAACATCATAATTACAATTAAAACTCCAGATCATTTTTATTATTATTAAAGATTTTTTAGTGTTTCATTTCTTAAATAAGTCAACAACCTCTTATTACAGATGATGATGTTAAAACCCAGACACATCAAGGGATTTGCCCAAGGTCAAGGATTTGCCATGGGATTTGCCCAAAGCCGGACTGAGTCATGGCACCCAGGGATCCTGAGTCATGGCCGTTTGCTCTCTTTACTAGAACCCACCATCATATCACCCACAAGTGGCCCCCAGGAATGGCGCTGCTCTGGCTGGGTCTGCTGAAATGTTTGATATCATCCTCTAGACCAGTGCTTCTCAGTCAGGGGTATATTATCCTCCTGAGGACATTTAGCAACTTCTGAGACGTTTGGATTCTCACAGGCAGGGTGGTGCTACTAGCATCTAATGGGCAGGGAGGCTGCTAAAACCCCTACAGTGTAAAGGACAGCTCCTCACTGCAAAGAACTAGCCCACAATGTTAGCAGAGTCCACAAGTTTGAGAAATCCTGTTCTATACACAGAAGTTATGTTTTTAACAGATCCTGCCTTTTGAAATATATAGCAGAGGGTGACACATCTGGGAGTGAAAGGAAAGACTTAAAAACTCACAAGGACAGCACTGTAAAGGGAGGTTGTCCCATACAAACTGGGATGTATGTTCACCCAAATTCTGGAGTCTCCCAAAATGGCTCAAGGTCAGTTCTCTGAAAATCATTTTGGGAATGCTAACTTGTCTAATGAGTGATTTGATGAGAAATGCCTTACACTAGCGGAGAAGGCGATGGCACCCCACTCCAGTACTTTGCCTGGAAAATCCCATGGGCGGAGGAGCCTGGTAAGCTGCAGTCCATGGGGTCGCTAAGAGTCGGACACGACTGAGCGACTTCCCTTTCACTTTTCACTTTCATGCATTGGAGAAGGAAATGGCAACCCACTCCAGTATTCGTGCCTGGAGAATCCCAGGGATGGGGGAGCCTGGTGGGCTGCCGTCTATGGGGTCGCACAGAGTCAGACGCAACTGAAGCGACTTAGCAGCAACAGCAGCAGCCTTACACTAGATTTACACGAGTTTGCCATCAGTCTTGGGCTGCCAGCAGAAAGGATAACGTCAGGGGTGGGGCTGAGGGCAGGAGCTGAGAGGTGAAAGGCAACAGTAAAGCAAATGCAGTGAATCTGTGATAGAAACAAAACCTGGGGGAAGAAAATCCTCCACAGCTTTTGGAATTGATTCTGGCAAATTGGTTACATGGCAAATTGATGACTTGGCAAATGAATCATTCAATGAGTTGGCTTTTGTTGCGCTGCTGCTGCTGCTGCTAAGTCGCTTCAGTTGTGTCCGACTCTGTGCGACCCCATGGACTGCAGCCTACCAGGCTTCTCCGTCCATGGGATTCTCCAGGCAAGAACACTGGAATGGGTTGCCATTTCCTTCTCCAATGCATGAAAGTGAAAAGTGAAAGTGAAGTCGCTCAGTCATGTCCGACTCTGTGTGACTCCATGGACTGCAGCCTACCAGGCTCCTCTGTCCATGAGATTTTCCAGGCAAGAGTACTGGAGTGGGGTGCAATTGCCTTCTCCCCCATTTGTTTATTATTTCTCCCAAATTTTCAATTGATCTGCTTTTTAATCTCAATGATTTTACCCTAAAAATACTGCAATTTTAATGGGAAGGAATTAAATTAATTCCATCTAATTAGCTTTAGGTTTATTCTTTCAGTTAAAACAACTAGAAAAAACTGAGACTAATTTTCCCATCCTTGTTTTCTCTCATCACTATTTCTAGCTACTTGATGAACATTCTGGGAGTTAATACTTTGGATTTCTCATGAGTCTCTGAAGTTCTGTATTTGGGAAGATCGTTTCTCTCATGTTCTAATTTTTCCTCCTTTTATTGAAGTCATAAGGGATGACAAACTTATTATTATAAACTTTTTTCTTCCAACAAAGAGGATTCTTTGGATAACTATCAGGCTTGTGGTTAAATATCCTCATCAAAGTCAGAGCATCTGTAACTTGGAAGTTTCCATCTTTGCAAGCTACAAGTTAAGTGCTTAACTGATATAATTTTGCACTCCTGAAAGAGTGCTCATGACTTAGGTGTCAAAAGCTTGTGTAGGATTAAACTTTGGTGCATTAGTTTTCTCCAAATTGATTTTTGGACAATAAAATCTTTACCTGGGAAACATCTAGGAGAGAAGAAGTGCTTAAAAAGTGGGGCAAAATAAAAATGCCACTTGCAGCAACACGGATGGACCAGGAAATTATAAAAGTGAAATAAGACAGAAAAAGACAAGTATCACATGATATTGCTGATATGTGGAATCTAAACAGTACAAATGAACTTATTTACAAAATAGAAATAGAGTCACAGATGTAAAAAACAAATTTATGGTTATGGGGTGGAGATAAATTGGGAGGTTGGGATTAACATGTACACTCTACTATGTATAAAATAGGGCTTCCCGGGTGGCACCGTGGTAAAGAACCTGCCGGCTAATGCAGGATTTGCAAGAGATGTGGGTTCCATCCCTGGGTTGGGAAGATCCCCTGAAAGAGGGATGGCAACCCACCCTAGTATTCTTGCCTGGAAAATTCCATGGACAGAGGAGCCTGGCAGGCTACAGTCTGTTGGATGGCAGTCAGACATGACAGAGCACCTGAGCACACATATATAAAATAGGCACCAGGGACCCTCTGTATAGCACAGGGAGCTCTACTCAAATACTCTGTAATGACCTATATGGGAAAAGAATCCAAAAAAGAATGGACGCATGTACAAGTATAGCTGATTCACTTTGCTGTCTGGCAGAGGCTAACAAATACATTGTAAATCAACTATACTCCAATAAAAAAAATTTTAAGTGGTGCATAAATTCCTTTATACCACCTGTGGCAACTTTGGGAATATCAAACTGGATAAAAACCCCAAATGGAGCTTGATAGATGGGCTGCCAGGAAACCAAAGGACAGAAGCCAAGGGCCAAGCTACTTGGCTATTTCAGTGAGGCTGAAAAATTGTGGTATCTGTGGATTCAGTTAGGAATGAATTGGAATACTTTGGTCAGTACCACCATGTCAGGAATGACATTTAAAAATAGTTCAGTTATATATAAAAAAAAATAGGAATTCCCTGGTTGTCCAGTGGTTAGGACTCCACACTTTCACTGTCGGGGATCAGGTTCAGTTTCTGATCAGGAACTAAGATCCAGGCAAGCCGTGTGGTTCGTCAAAAAAAAAAAAAAAAAACTTTTTTCAATTATTTCATAATATTTCTTAGTATATATTGCTGTTTACTCTTAAAAGACATAAAATTGTCTCTCCTTTTTCTTTTCTTCCCCTTCAACATGTCTCTGCACTAAGAGATCATGTCACTTGGTGAGGCCACTTTGGCCTGTAACCGACAAGCCCAGAATTAAGCATCCTCCCTGAAACCCTAGGGTAAAGCATCACTACATAGAAAGATTACCTTGCAGTCACAATAGAATTTTCCTTACCCTGTCACCATTCTGAATCCAGAAATATTCACACTAAGCAGAGGCAAATTTGTCACAGTAAAAGAAAAAACATTAAACAACCTAAATTTTGTTTCACTTCCCCTGTGACCCCTAAGTCATTGTAATTCACATGCTCATTTACTAAATAATGAAGATGCATGAACACAATGACAACACTAAAGAAAAAACAACCATGCAAATACATGCTATAAAAATATTTTTTTGGAAACTTGAGTTTGAAGGGGGAAAGGAAAGATGCCAACATAAAGAAATGTAAAAAACAGGGAACATTCTTGCAGGGAGGTATCTTGATGCCAAAAAAATGACACAGATGGTGAAGCCCAACTAGGGAGAGAAGTCAGCCATGAAAAGGAAGGAGAGCATGGTCAGGGCCAAGTGGGAAGCTACTGGGCCCCTGACCCTGAGGCCTATGCGACCCACAGAGACCTCATGTTTGTTGTCTTCCCACCCCTGACCTCTCTCAGCCAGACCTGGCCTACGCTTCCCTCCCACCACACCCCCCGCCCCACATGAGAGACCAGGGCAAAAATCTTCACCTCCACTATCAACTCAATGCATTTTGCATTGCAATCAATGGCAAAGTCCTCTTCTTATATATTTTTTCTTTTGTCAGTAATTTTCTGAGTTTCAAAAGTCGTGACCAAGGGGAACTATATTTAAGGTCAAATTAAACCCAGCATGAATCATAGTCGTGAGCTACCAGGATGTCTGAACTTTGTGTGGCTGCAGAATAAGAGGCTGGGAGATGGATCTGTCTTTCTTGTGTTGACTAAATCTTTTCTTGCGGAGTCGAGGAGTTTCTAGTTCACATACATTCCGACTACCAAGATTCTTCTTTCCTGTGTCCTGTGCCAAAGTGGCCATCTTACCCTTACCTGGGGCGTTCTTGCCTTCACAACTGTTCCCGCTGCTGCTGCTAAGTCGCTTCAGTCGTGTCTGACTCTGTGCGACCCCATAGACGGCAGCCCACCAGGCTCCGCCGTCCCTGGGATTCTCCAGGCAAGAACACTGGAGTGGGTTGCCATTTCCTTCTCCAATGCATGAAAGTGAAAAGTAAAAGTGAAGTCGCTCAGTCGTGTCCGACTCTTTGCGACCCCATGGACTGCAGCCTACCAGGCTCCTCCGTCCATGGGATTTTCCAGGCAAGAGTACTGGAGTGGGTTGCCATTGCCTTCTCCGGCAATTGTTCCTATCTCTTAGCTAATGAGAGTTTCATCCAATATTACTTAAGGTTCAAATTTGTTTGATAACTTACAAATCCATTTTCAGCAACGTATGTTGGCAACCCACTAACGAGAGTCCAGTGGTCCGTGGGAGGTGTCCTTGAGGAAGATGAGAAGAAAAAAAAAATCATTGCTGTGCAAAGAAATGCACTGAATACAAACATAAAAAAGCAACTCCTGCAGCTGCTTCATGGCAATACTCACGGAATGACTTTGATCTCTTCTTTTCCATGTAAAATGTAATCGATGATTTTATAAAAGATGACTTCCTAAGAGGAAAGAGAGAAAATATGAGAAAAATCTTACCTCCCAGAGAAAACATTTTTCCTTAATGAACTTTTTTTTAATTTAAATATTTTATTTCCCAACCACATTTCTTCACATAACATAAATTACCAAGCTACTCATGTCCTAATTACAAGCTTACAATAAAACTAGAAATATCATTGGCCACTTATCATATGAACAAAACTGCTGAACTAATTTTAGAAAGTTGAATACACCCTAACAACTTCTAGAGAATCTTCGGTTTTCTTTTGATTTCTATTGTCCAGACATATCGGACTAATACTTCCATAGAACAAATCATGGGATTTCTCAACCTCCGTCAATGTTTTCCCTTCCAAGCTGTACAGTGCACTTAACGCTTCCAGCACTCTGAATGGGTGCCTAAGAAGCAGGATATGGTGAATACGTTGTCAAAGCAGGAAGGGACTTGAGAACTAGTCTCTCTGCTTCTTTGGGCAGATGAAGAACCTACACATTCCGTCCCCTGCCTTCCCTTTCCCATATGCTGGGGATATGGTAGTGGAACAAGCTTCCTATGAAACTTGCAATCAAGGGGGAAAGTAAATCTAAGCCAACCTTTGTCTGCAGATCCCAGTCCAGCATGTCAGAAGAAAGGCCTGGGCACAATGTGTTTTAAAAACTATGCAGGAGGCTCTAATGCTCCCTCCTTGTGGAGAAGCACTGATCCACCAAACCCTAGCGTCACAGAAAAGACAACTGAGAAGTTAAACGAGCGAGGGCAAGGGCAACCCAGCTGGTTGGGGCAGAGCTGAAACTTGAACCTCAAACTCCTTGTCCAGTGCTTTCTGCTTCTCCAAGGTCCTCCGGGAAGTCCCAGGACTAGAGCCCAGTCCTTCTTGGGCCAGCGCTCTTTCCTCTACACACAGCCGCTAAAACCAGGCACAGATATCATCAAGAAAGATGTCTGCACTCACTCTGCCATCTGGTGTCTTTGGACCTTTGTAAGGCTCGACTTCTCCAAGCTTGACTGGCCACTCATCATAGAATTCCTGAAGGCAAATATATTGAAACACTATTAAGCAAACTGTCCTGTTACCTACCATATCTGAGTGCCATTGGTTTGCATATTTTATGTTAATTTATAATTCTGGAATTTTAAAGCTCTTTTTCAGTAATGCTGTTTATGAACTTGTGACTGTAAACAAGTCAATCTTTTAAATCTGTAAGACGGAGACAATAACAAAATGCGTATTACAGAGTCACTATGTGGATTAAATGAATAATACAGAGCACCTACCCTAACACATAGTTAGAAGGAGGGAGGGCAAGAGGAAGGAAAAGAATATGTATGGAAATTCTCTGAACTTCCTGCTCATTTTTTTCTGTAAACCTAAAAATACTCTAAAAGAATATGGTCTACTAATTAATTTTTAAAAAAGAAAAAAAGACTTGTTGAAGACACATAGAGCTAGGAAGTGGAAAAGCCAAGTCTAGATACTTTTTTACTCCAAAAAGTACACTTTCCCTTCTTCTTTTCCATGTAAAATGTAATTGATGATTTTTAAGTTGACTTTATATAAAAGATGAAAGTATCATACTTTCTTGGCACTGATTTTTAAGATCTATACCGGTAGTTCACATAGTATACCCATTTTTTAATGGGTTGCATCTCATGTGATGTGCATTTTATAGCCGGTGGTAGGGGAGACAAAACATATGGAACAGTGACCTTCTCCTTGGTCATGTCCAGCAGCCCAATGGAGTATCGTTCGCAGTTCAGGTATGTCCTGACAGTGTAGAGTGCTTTGTGAAACTGTCGCTCAACATCTGTGAGCTCTTCAAATACTTTGTTGGCTGACCACATAAGAATCTGAAAGTAGGTATTACAAAGAAAACAATCAAAACGAAATACAGTATGAAGAGGAGCATTAGTCAGAAGAAAACAGGAGATGCATCAAATAAAAGGAACACATATGAGCAAACAATGCAATTCCATTTTTGCATATGTACGTGTCCAACAAACTACCGAGAGTCTCAGGGTGGGATGATGAGCAGACCTTTTGCAAAGCCGTGTGTTTATGAAAGCCATGACTGATCCCCATGTCCAAAATGTTTTGGCTCCAAAGGGCAAGTAATCTAACACAAATGCAGAGACAGTTCCTGGGCAGAGGGTCCAGTTTTGGGGCCCACTGGCTACTGCTGGCCCTTGTGGGAAGAAAGCCACCTGCCTCCTTCCATGTGTCCTGAGCTAGTCGAAGGTTACCTGCCCTGGACAGTTAGCATGGGCCAGGGCCTTGGAAGTCCTCTATCTCAACCACCCTCCCACCATTGTACTGATGAAGAAACCAAGGTCCACAGAGTAGTTCAACTCAGGTATCCTGGCTACCAATGCTGTTCTTTATCCCTCTGGCTTAAGGAGGCAACAGAGGAGTGATTTGCTTCTCAATGTAGCATCTTTACTATGTACCAGGAATACACAGCTCTGCTGAGAGCTTTATGTGAACTAATTCATCTAGTGACCATTTAATAGTCACAGCAACCACGTGGGGTAAGTACTGTAATTATCATCGCCACCTCAAAGAGGAAGAAACCACAACTGCCCAGGACATAGACTGAAGAAAGCGAGCAGTTGTGCCTACAGATAGAGGGGCAGGAAGGTGACGGGGAGGGGACCACAAGAGGACACTGGGAACGGAAGTTTGGGGATCTGATCCACAGGGCGTGGTTGGGGAGGATCTGCGCTTGTTGCCTCTGGGGGATCTCTTTGTCAAACAGGTCAGCTGAAGTAGTCACTGTCACCTTCTCTTTACCTGACTTCTTCGGGATTCAATATTGTACAGGTAGTTGGTGTGGTGAAGCTTTAGGATGATAGAAACAAAGCTGAGGTATTTGGAAAAGACCTACGGATGGCGGAGAAAAACAAATTAGGTGTGACATCTTTCAGTTACACAACAAATAAATTTACTGAGCGTCTGAAGGGATGCCCAGGGTTAGCATTACCTCTTCATCCTGTTTGGAAAATTCGGATGCGTCTACTTTGTTAACTGCCATAAACACAGCAAGAACCTCCTTGCCCATCACGATGGGGGTTGCCAGCAGGTTCCTGGTGACATACCCGGTTTGTTTGTCCATGAAGTCAGAAAAATGGCTGTTCTGAAAGATACATTCCCACATTTGACATTTGACAAAGCAGCACGAAACCATGAAGTGTAGATCTAGGAATGGCAACAGACCATCCTCTGTAGGTCGCAGGACAATGGTCCCAAGCCAACATCCCCACCCACCCCACCATCCACAAGCAGACAGAATGAATAAAGCATAGAATGAAATGGCCCATTTCCAAATGAGCTTTCCCACCTGAGCTGTGGCCTCTCCGGGTTAGGCTAGGGTTGGGCCAGGATGAAAGAGGTGATGTTGTGACCAAATGGAAAGCCAGGTTCTAAGGGGAAGGGAGGCAAGGATGCAGGATTGTAACAGGGAGGATGTGCGTGCTCTAAGGAGAACACAGCTGGGATTCCACAGGGCTCTTCTTTTTAATCGCAAAAGTAATATTTGCCCTTGAAACCTCCCAACCATCATAAGGAAAAAATTATTAACTGCCCCCAAACCCCTCCTAATCTCACCTACTTGAAGAAATCTGTATTACAATGCTTAGTGTGTCTCTTTCTATGCCTTTCTCTATACTTGGACAAAGCATTTTCTTTTTCTTTAATAAAATTTTCTCTCCTAATTTTATGCAATTCGTCACTTAACACTATCTTATGGACTTCCCTCCAGACTGGTGCATATGGACGTGAACTAGTTTTCCAGATTCTTGCATGCTATTCCACAGCGTGAGGGCTCCAGTTCTGCTCAACCAATATCTACTGATTTAGTCTGTTTAGAGTTTTCCCATTGCAAACAATACTGCACTAATCACCCTTGCTTTTATTTTTATTGATGGAGTTCCCCAAATGGAAATGTCTTTTGCAGTATCAACAGGTACATGAAGTTTTAATTTACACCAGTTACTTTTACAAAATGTTGAAATTCTTACCACCCTCTTGACAGCACCAGATATTTAACAGTTCTTCAAAGTCTTTTTCTTTTTTAAAAAAAGTATTTTTATTTATTTAGGTTGCGCTGCATGGCATGTGGATCTTAGTTCCCAGACCAGGGATCGAACCTGTGCCCCCTGCAGGGGAAGCGCAGAGTCTTAACCACTGAACCACTAGGGAAGTCATTTTCTATCAAGTCAATATCTCTCATTCGTATTTTTTATTTCTTTCATAGGGGAAAATGAAATGGATTATCCTAGACACAAGCTTCAAGTAGAAGACGCAAGGGACAACTCTAATTCACTAAGCATGTAGAGGGCAGAGTGATGAGTTTGGAGAGGCACACAAATGGAAGGGCTTGGGAAGAAGGTCAAGGATAGCAGTTATCTTATTAGCTGTAAGTGAGAGCAACTGTGGTCATGTATAGACTCTGCTTGCTCTGGGTCATGACTAACTCCTCTTTGAGTCTTCATCATTTGAAACTTCAACTGAAATTTCCACCTGACTTTGAGATTCAGTGGCCAAAAATCAATGTGGTCTTCCTTTCACAAGTTGTATTATGTTCATTTCCCCACGTGGGTGGTGCTTCTATAAACAGCTGGACTCTGTTCAGTTTCCCAGAGTAAAACTGGAAGAGTCCACTGGTGTGTGACTTTGGGGCCAGCATCGCCATCAGGGCACAATGACCACTTGGGCAACAGAATCACAGCCCTGCTCAGAGCAGGGGACCTGGGCTGAAGCTCCGAAAGACCTGCAGACTGCTGCAGATTTGCAGACATCATGGCAGACCTGCTGAATTCTAATCTCCTAAAGTGGAAACTGGCTTCCCCAGGAGTCTATACTTTTAGTGGATGAATTGATTCCGTAGAGGATCCTTAGAAATGTTGGATGCTAAGGAAGTCAGATGCAGCCCTTGACCTCAGACTTCTTCTGTACCCTTCCAAAGTGGAACCCCAGAAACCAGCTAATTATGTAGGAGGCAGCATCGCATAATTGTGAAGAAGGTTCCCAAGTCAGATGTCCTTGGCTGAAACCAGCTCCTGATTCACTAGCTGTGAGCCCCTGGGCATGCTACTTAACCCTCTGCATCCTCATTTTTTAACCTGAAAATGGGAACACTGGATATTATCTACTGTCTATCGTACCTGATGTAAAAAGAGAATAATATAGTGTGGGCAGAGCACTTAGAAAAGAGTCTGACAGATAGTAGGTGCTCAGTAAATACTAGGAAGCCAAACCTGGGACTTTGGGGGCCTCTCTGGATGACAGGGCTTCCCTTGTGGCTCAGCTGGTAAAGAATCCGCCTGCAACGTGGGAGATCCGGGTTCAATCCCTGGGTTGGGAAGATCCCCTGGAGAAGGGAAAGGCTCCAGTCTTCTGGCCTAGAGAATTCCATGGACTGGATAGTCCATGAGGTCACAAAGAGTCAGACATGACTTAGCGACTTTCACTTTCATTTCTTTTACTTTCACTGGATGAGAGGTCCTTCAGGTTTTGCATTACCATTTGGCTTCCAATGATGATGTGATGAGTTAGTTGCTCAGTTGTGTCCGACTTTTTGTGACTCCACAGACTAGCAGCCCACCAGGTTCCTCTGTCCATGGAATTCTCCAGGCAAGAATATTGGAATGGGTTGCCATTCCCTTCTCCAGGGGTTCTTCATGACTCAGGGATCAAACTTGGCTCTCCTGCATTGTAGGCAGATTCTTTATCATCTGAGCTACCAGGGAAGCCCCATCATTTGGCTTCTACTTCTAGCTTTTCTAACTAATTCCAATCACTGAAGAAATGAGATGCTCTTAGCTGATGCAGGCCTCCTATGCCTAGAAGCACGCTTGTTCCTGGGGGCTAGCTCTCTGCCCTGTGCCAACAAGAGCCATGTTTTTTCCTAACTGCTGTATCTGTGACTTTCTCATGCAGCATCTTCACTCAGTCCAGGACACCTCCAGACTTTGACAGGTTCTTTTAATCCACTGCTTTAGCCCAGGCTGGCTCACTGTCCATTTTCCTCCTAACCTATTATCCATTATAGAAGGTGATCACTTTCATTTACACAATGATGCTGGGCAGAAGGAATAACCAAAATGCCCAAAACATGCACCATGGGATGGAGCTGGGCAGCATTTCTTGGCTAACACATTTTACTCTGCAGCCTCAAAACTTGATGCTATTTTATTTTAGATTCTAAGCACAAGAAGATGTTCTTACATTCAGTGAATGTTTTGAGAAAATGACTTACAAGTTTCAAAACTTAATACTCGCTTATCATCATATCTGAAAATCTTGGATAAAACCATCCATCAAATTTCAGGGTAGGTGAGGTGAGGTTTTCTGGTTTTGTGTTTTCATTGGTTCAAACAATCCTTGGTAAAGTTTCTGTGAGTAAATCCTGTATCTTTTGGATTCATGAAGTCCCCTCAATGATTTTTCTTCAAATAAGTCAATGAAGGCAATTGGGAATGTTTAGAGCAGAGGGCTGCCTGGATCCTCAATCTTAGCACTGTTAAATTCTGATCAAACATCTGGAGATCCGGAGTCAGGAGACAAGGATGGAAAGCTATAAGTGCAAGCCATAAGCACCCTGTTAATTATTGAAAACTTAGGATTCTCACATGGCTTTCTTTTAAACCGCTGCCAGGAGAACCACCCATAGAGTTAATCACCAGCTTTCCCAATAGAATAGGAAATGATTAACTTGATGAGGATATGTCACAGTTTCCTGTTATTAAGTTCCCTGCCTTTAACCTGTTTTAAAAACAGGCAGTGATCATTGACCTGGTTTTGGCCACTTATATCTGGCCCCCAAACTCTCTGGACATTAATATGATATGATCATAGCTGTCATTTATTGAGCACCTCCCGGGAGTCAGGCACTTTGTGACCTGGTTCCCTCTATTTCTCTTGTGGAGAAACACAGTCCGTCATCCAGTCTCAGGCCTGGATCTGTACCCAGGTCATCTGATGCCAAAGCTCTCACCTGACACCATGTGGCTTCTCTGCTGCCAAGGCTGGGAGTATCCAGTTCTGCCTCTCCGTCTGTGGGCAGGTAGTCCTTCCCTCCCTGTGCCCACACTTGCCAACCAGGCAGGAGTTGTGTGTGGTCAGGGCTGTGGCAAAGAAAAAGGGCGGCCTTGCAAGACCCGGATTATGAGCCTAGATCCGCCACATTGTGCCTAACTGATCTGGAGAAGATTCTCACATACACGGGATGGAAATAAAAATACAGTCCTGGCCTTCTGCACAATGTCTTTGCCAGAATCAAGTGAAATCAAGAACGAGAGGAATCTTCATCAAGCGTCAAGTGCAATGAAAAAGTGAAGAGGTGGTCGAAACGTCACTTAAAACAGTGGTTTCTAACTCCTTTCTCTGCAGATTTTACCATAGCGACTTAAATGTGGTGAGCCTGCAGGGCTGCAGGGTGGGGTGAGCGTGGGAACACAGCCAGAAGGCTGCATCTTCTCCAGTCCCTCTTATCACCAATCAGACTCTGGCCCCTGGGAGAGACGAAGCCCCCATGACTCAACTTCCTGTCTGCCCAAGGGAAGACTTAAACTAACAGTCCAGGAGCCCTTCCAACTAATCGTTTACAGTTGATTTGAAATTCAGTTCCTCCTCTTGCATCTCTTCACCCAGAAGACCAGTGGTTCTCAACATTGGCTGCCTATTAGAATCACCGGAGTAGCTTTTAAACCATACTCCTGGCTGCATCCCAGTCTCTGAGAGCCTGATGTAATTGGTCTAGTAAGAGTCTCACACATCTGTATTTTTAAAAGAGCTCCCAGTTTGATTTTAATGTGCTTCCAGAGTTGAAAAGCACCATTCTCAGAGCGGGGGAAAAATGCTCAGAAGCAGTAGAAATGAAGGGCAAATGAGGTCTTTGTCCCTTTTCAGAAGGGAGCTCAGGAGGGCGGGAGGGCATCTGTCTTCACACATACTCAGTAAAAGGGAGAACTGAGTGACCCTGCCCCCAACTTTACCACCGCTCTGCCTCTGGGGTGTCCATCACAGACAGAGGCAGACCCAGGCCACCTGACCTCTTAAGCAGCTCCTTTCTATCATTCTGTCCTCGACGGGACTGGGCTCATTAATAAAGGATCATAGCAGAAGTTAGGGCTTGCCAGGTGGTGCAGTGGTAAAGAATCTGCCTGCCAGTGCAGCCCCTGGAGGAGGACATGGCAACCCCCTCCAGTATTCTTGCCTGGAAAATTCCATGGACAGAGGAGCCTGGCGAGCTACAGCCCAAGGGGTCACAAAGAGTTGGACAAGACTGAGCACACACACACACACACACAGAAACACACACACACCAGAAGTCATTTTATCCATCTCTCCTTTAAAAACAACAACAAAAACTTTTTTCTGAAAAAAAGTCTTGCATGTCACTTTCTTAAGTTTGCTATCCTCGTCATTTTGGAGATGGCCTCAGTCAGAGACTTGCAAGAAGCATATTCTCATGAGAAAACTTCAGGATGTACAGGCAGAGCCTCCTCCCTAGGGTCCAAGAACTTTGCCTTAAGGCCCTTTATACACTAGAAGCAGCTGCAGCAGACCCAGAATCCTACTGAAACCAGACGGAATGCACTGCAGGGAGGGGTGCTAAAGACCGAGGACCCTCCAGTGCCTAACAGCAACCCTTGCCCCTGGGGCTATTTGCTGAGTGCTGCTAATGTTTGACAACCTCTGCACCTTCTGTGGATCTGCACAGCCCCCCTCCTGTAATCAGCTTCAGGAGGCACGTAGGGGATTATCCTCCAGCCTCCAGCTGCCCTCTACGTAAGTAAACCTCTACACAGTAAGCGTTTCAGGGGCTGCCCCCAGTCAGTTCTGTTCCGTCATCTGCTAGCTCTCCCCTTTGTTAACAGCAAAGCAAAATGACAGGACACATGTGTAGGAAAAGGGCTGGCAGGAGAAACTCCAGGCTGGGACCCTCGGCACTACTGAAGTGCAGAGATTATGGGTGATTCGCATTTCCTCCCTCTTCATTTGTATTTTCTAATTTTCCTTAGATGAACAAGCATTTTAGTTGGAAGGAGAACGTTCTTTTTAAAACACAATAATTTATGTAGTGTTCAACTGGTCTTCGGGAGGTTTCAAATGTCCCATTTATAGGATTGGAAATTCTTGGTAGATCTGAATTAGGAGGGGTTGAGATGGCCAACTGCACTTAATCATCACCTAAATTCATGTATTTTTTATGATCCAGATGGGAACATTTTAAATTTCATGTCATTTTTCTTTTTTCATGCTTGATCTATAGGTGAGAGAATCATTCCTGGGCCAGTTCACCCCAAAGAGCTGAGAGTCTTCAAAGGATTGTGGGTGAGAAGCGTGGGGAGCAGTTCAGGGGCCTTGGCATCTGGGCTGTTGGCTGATCTCCCCAGTGAGCGGCCTGCTTTACCCTGTTGGTCAGAACAGTGTCCAGAGGACAGAAGAGGTGTGTGGGAGCAGGTGTGGACCGCCCCATGCCCAGGTAAGGTTGCCCCACATTACAGGGGACATAACGCTAAAACATTATCCACTGTTTATCTGAAATTCAGATTGAACTAGGCATCTAGTCATTTTATTCGCTAAATCTAGCCACTCTTGGCCTGGGGGTTCCTCTTCTCCACCACCCACTCCCCAGGTTATAGCCAAACCACAGCCACAAGGATGGCCCCTGGACCCACCCCCACCCCCTCACCCCCCTCTTTCCCATGTTCCTCCCGGAGGCCACCAAGACCTCCTCTCCACTCCACTGTCACCATCAGACCACTCACCTTTTTCACATCTGGAACATTAAAGGTTTTCTTCGTGTGAGCAACCCACCCCACTATCCCAACGTCCAACGGAAACACAGCTTCTCTGTCGGGGACCACCAGGTTGTCCTCAAACTTGGAGGTGGGGGTGACGTCGAGCAGCTTGGAGGCCACCTCCGGCGTGCCGTTGCGGGCCCGACACAGGAACATGCTGCAGCGGTCTGCCTGCAGCAGCTGCGCCAGCCTCTGCAGGGCCCTGTGTGCCGCCAGCTCCACGCTGCCCGCCTCCTCCAGCAAGACCTCCAGCAGCTCCAGGTACAGGGCCGCCTCCTCCGCCAGCGTCCGGCCGGGGAAGGAGGCGCTGGCCGGTGCCTGTGCCCCGCCGCTCGGCACCTCCACCTGCAACTTCCTGTTGAAATACTCCTTGGCGAACTGAGGGTTGGCCTCCAGGTATTTCTCCACCGTCTCTTGGCTGATCTCACCCATGGCGTGGCGTGCTGTGCTGCTCTGGTCTAGAAAGGAAGAGACCCTCACAATACCACCAGAGGCAGAGTGCCAAGAAGGAGCTACATCCTGGCCAAAGATACCAGGAAAATCCTAAGGGGCACCTCGCAGGAACCCCCCAGGGGCCGAGGAGAAAGGTTGTTTAGCAGAGCTTTCAAACTGGCCTGTAACTCTTGGGATGTGACAGAAGGCCCTGGCTTAAAGTGGGATTCAGGAAGCATGGGATTAAAGAGTTCTTCAGGACACGAAATCCCTAAGCATTATTAGCTCATAAGTCCTCAGAGAATCTGCAGAGTATCTTAGATCAGCCAGCCAAGTGACAAGTCAAACTGACTATTCCAGAAAAATAGCTGAACCTTGGTGGCTGTAGGCAATAAGGAGAATGGGGGTATCCATTAATTATATTACATAGGCATTGACAATACTTGTTCTTCCATGGTAGCTCTATGAAATGAAACTGTTTAGACCTCAGAAATGTCTGTTTGTTTATATGGCAACGTCAAGGAACATTTAGGGGAGATGGAAGAGTTTAGCATAACACAACATAAAATCAAATGTTAATCTCTCCTTTCTTTAAAAGTCCTGTAATCGGCCAGCTTGCTTGGCCTGCTCTTTTTCTAAAATCCTCACCTCTCCGTTCCCCTCATTTAAAAACCTGACCTCAGAAATGGTTTATGGGAACAGACCTTGGGCTTATTCTAGAGAACTGAACATGGAAAAATATTTGCCCACAATTTAAGCCTGATCAAGCCACAACTTATATTAATACAATAATCCTTGTCAAAAGACACGATCATGAAAGGCAACCCCTGCAGCTGCCAACTGGGTTTTCCTGCTAAGCATATTAGTTTGGATTTTGTTTTCAATAGTAATAACCAGACCTCATGCCTTTTTGCTCCAAGGTACAGTCAGTTAAATCTACTGGATAATACATGTCTTGTCTGTTGCTAGGATCTTTCACACCTCAGGGCCTTTTGGCATAGGAAAAAACACTTCACCACTACTTACTTTTGTTTAATGTTCAGGTTACTAAGTTTTTACATTGATTAAGCACATTTTCCCAAATATTTAAACACTATTATGCAACTAATAAGCCGAACTACACATTTCATGAACCAGTTTCCTTGGCTATCTACAGGCTGATTCAAATTCAGTCAAAGGTCTTTTAAGCATTTCAATAACCCTGCAAACTTTATATGGTGAATTCTCTTGAATGAAAATATATCTAAGAGTTACAGTGACTCTAAAGGTTAGTTACACCCACATTTAAATCCACTTTAAAAACAGCACAGCTATGGGTTTCATTTATTTTTCTAGACTTAAAGCTTACCTTGCTGGGGTGATAATGGTCATATTAGATAGAAAAGAAGAAGAGATTCACCGAGGCTGCAGTGTCTAGGTCATGAACTGAGAGACTGTTGATGGGAACATGGTTTTCCCCGGGGAACAGAATCCACACTGGCATTTGTTGAGCTGCGTCACTTCCTATGGTTGAGTCCACTTGCTCCCTCAAAGGGTCTTGTCAAGCACTCTCTTTCATCTCCTTCCATCAGGCCCAAGTCCAGTCTCAGGATGGTCCTCCTAAGAATATTATTTATTTCATAATATCCTATTAGCATCTCATTATAATTACAGTAACATAGGGGAATCCCCTAGTGGTCCAATGGTTAAGACTCTGGGCTCCCAATGCAGGGAGCATGGGTCCAATCCCTGGTTGGGGAACTAAGATTCCGCATGCTATGCAGTGAGGCCAAAAAAAAAAAACTTTGTAACATATATATATACACACATATACTTTTTAAAAAATAGAATAATGCAGAGGTTTATTTCCTAAGAGAAAGGAGTTGAGTCAGCTGAGTCACTCCAATGGGACTACCATCCATCTTCCTCTAACACAGTTGAGGGCACTCTTTCTCCCTGGTTGTTCCATGAGATGATTATGCAGTTCCAACTGCTCTCAAAAGCATGTGTGTGCTCACAATTCCCTGATGCCATCCTTCCCTCTTTACATGCACACACAGAGAAAACACATATCCATATCCCTTACACAGATTTATACTTCAGAGATATAAAGAGGTATTTATACTTCAGAGGTATGAATCTGTGTATGGGAAAAACAAAATGCTCATGTATGTTTACATTCCTCTACTTGTAAAAAATGAAAATGAATTTAAAATGAAGCATATTCTATCACAGTCAGCATTCTTATGTTTTGATGACTACATCTAGGTTCATTCATTTGGTTATTCTTCCAACACATGTCTATTGGTGGCCCATTACAAGCAAGACATACACTAGCTCCTGTGGTAGAGACTCCATGTTCCTCTTTTTCTGATTCTCCTCCCCTGCTAGTTGTATGGAAAGATTATTCTTCTCTGCCCTCCACCCCCAGTAGAGCCATGTGACTAATTTTGGCCTGTGGGTTGTGAGCTTAAACCTCTCTTCCAGGCAGGAACAATCAATCGCCACAGTGAGGCCCGGGAGCTCCCCGCTTCTCCCTGCTCCCTCCCAGTTCCAGCTGAAGGGGCCTCATGGATCCCAGTGAGGATGTCATGGAACAGAGCCCCCTGCTGACCTGAGATGGACATGTAGCTTGAGTGAGAAATACATCTTTCTCGTGTTCAGCCTTTGAGACGTGAATGTTGTTACCATGGCATAACCCAAGCAATCCTGTTACACTTCTACTTCAGGGACTATAGGGGATAAATAAGCCTTGGTTCCAGCTTTACAAGAACTTGTGGTGCAGTAAAGGAGCTAAGACTAGAACATGAAAAGTTGGGACGTGGGGCTTTCCTGGTGGTCCAGTGGCTCCCGATGCAGGGGGCCCAGGTTCGACCCTGGTCAGGAAACTAGACCCCACATACCACAACTAAAAAAGATTGTGCATGCCACAACAAGGATTCCGTATGCAGCAACAAAGATGCCTGTGCCCCAACTAAGACCTGGCGCGACGAAATAACTTTTTTAAAGAAAATCATGAAGCACAGAGCATAATAGAATTAAAAGCCGGAAGTGAAGTACATACATATGACTATGAGACTTTATGTGATATGGATATGGAATCATGTTTAGAGTAGATGGAAATAGAGAAGAAGTCCACGTGTGAGCCAGGGGGTGGTAATGGCAGAAGCAATGGCATGGAGGGTGGAGTAACAAGGGGACTAATGGGAGAGGAACCAGAAAGGTACGGGCGGGCCCAGATTACTGGGCCCTCAAAGTCTAGCTGGGGATTCTGAACCCTGCAAACTCTTAGGGGTAAGAAATGACATGAAGGTTCATCTCTACAAGATCTCTTCAAGAAAATTAGAGATACCAAGGGAACATTTCATGCAAAGATGGGCACAATAAAGAACAGAAATGGTATGAACCTAATAGAAGCAGAAGATATTAAGAAGAGGTGGCAAGAATATACAGAAGAACTATACAAAAAAGTTCGTGACCCAGATAACCACGATGGTGTGATCACTCACCTAGAGCCAGACATCCTGGAATGCGAAGTCAAGTGGGCCTTAGGAAGCATCACTACGAACAAAGCTAGTGGAAGTGATGGAATTCCAGTTGAGCTCTTTCATATCCTAAAAGATGATGCTGTGAAAGTGCTGCACTCGATATGCCAGCAAATTTGGAAAACTCAGCAGTGGTCACAGGACTGGAAAACGTCAGTTTTCATTTCAATCAGTAAGCAAGGCAATGCCAAAGAATGTTCAAACTACCACATAATTGCACTCATCTCACACACTAGTGGAGAAGGAAATGGCAACCCACTCCAGTGTTCTTGCCTGGAGAATCCCAGGGATGGCGGGGCCTGGTGGGCTGCTGTCTATGGTGTCGCACAGAGTCAGACACGACTGAAGTGACTTAGCAGCAGCAGCACACACTAGTAAAGTAATGCTCAAAATTCTGCAAGCCAGGCTTCAATAATACGTGAACCATAGATTTCCAGATGTTCAAGCTGGATTTAGAAAAGGCAGAGAAACCAGAGATCAAATTGCCAACATCCACTGGATTATCGAAAAAGCAAGAGAGTTCCAGAAAAAAATCTACTTCTGCTTTACTGACTATGCCAAAGCCTTTGACTATGCGGATCACAACAAACTGTGGAAAATTCTTGAAGAAATGGGAATACCAGACACCTGACCTGCCTCCTAAGAAATCTGTATGCAGGTCAAGAAGCAACAGTTAGAACTGGACATGGAACAATAAACCAGTTCCAACTAGGGAAAGGGGTACATCAAGGCTTTATATTGTCACTCTGCTTATTTAACTTCTATGCAGAGTACATCATGAGAAATGCCAGGCTGGATGAAGCACAAGCTGGAATCAAAATTGCTGGGAGAAATACCAATAACCTCAGATATGCAGATGACATCACCCTTATGGCAGAAAGTGAAGAACTAAAGAGCCTCTTGAGAGTAAAAAAAGTTGGCTTAAAGCTCAACATTCAGAAAACTAAGATCATGGCATCTGGTCCCATCATTTCATGGCAAATAGATGGGGAAACAATGGAAACAGTGACTGACTTTATTTTTGGGGGCTCCAAAATCACTGCAGATGGTGACTGCAGCCATGAAATTACAAGATGCTTGTTCCTTGGAAGGAAAGCTACGACAAACCTAGACAGCATATTAAAAATCAGAGATATTACTTTGCCAACAAAGGTCCATCTAGTCAAAGCTATGGTTTTTCCAGTAGTCACATATGGATGTAAGAGTTGGACTATAAAGAAAGCTGAGCTCCAAAGAATTGATGCTTTTGAACTGTGGTGTTGGAGAAGACTCTTGAGAGTACCTGGGACTGCAAGGAGATCCAACCAGTCCATTCTAAAGGAAATCAGTCCTGAATATTCATTGGAAGGACTGATGCTGAAGCTGAAACTTCAATACTTTGGCCACCTGATGCCAAGAACTGACTCATTGGAAAGCTGATGCTGGGAAAGATTGAGGGCAGGAGGAGAAGGGGACGACAGAGGATGAGATGGTTGGATGGCATCACTGACTCGATGGACATGAGTTTGAGTAAGCTCCGGGAGTTTATGATGGACAGGGAAGCCTGGCGTGCTGCAGTCCATGGGGTCACAAAGAGTCAGACACGACTGAGCGACTGAACTGAACTGAAAAAGGTCAATTGGAGAAAAGAAACACTGGATATTAGGATACAGATTAAGAGGCTATATTGCATTTGGTTTATTATCAAGTATCCTAAAAATGTGTATAAGCTTTGACCCTGCAATTCAGCTTTTATAAATTTATCTTACAAAAGTAACTAAGGATGTATATGATTAATGTAGTTATAGGGGCGTTCACCAAAAGCACAATTATAAAAGGAAAAGATTAGAAATAGCCTATATATTCAGTAATATGAGGTTGAGTAAATAAGTGGCATTATAGTCATAAAATAAGAAACCATACATTAATGAGTAATCCTATTGTAAAGCTCTGTTTACTGATACGGACAGATATTTATGATGTGCAGTAAATTGCAAGATCCTATTGCAGTATGATTCCACATACACATAAAAATATATGGAAGTATACCTAAGAAATATTAACAGTGATTATTCCAAAGTGGTGGAATTCAATATAATAATTTTTTTCCTTCTCTTTTGCTTACCCGATTTTTCTAAAGTATCTACAACGATATTAAAGAAATTCATTCATTCATAAACAAAGCTTTTAAGGCTGTTCTCACAGGCTACAGGTGAGGGTGCTTGGGAAAGAAAGTGAAAGTGAAGTCGCTCAGTCCTGTCCAGCTCTTCGCAACCCCATGGACTGCAGCCCACCAGGCTCCCCTATCCCTGGGATTCTCCAGGCAAGAACACTGGAGTGGGTTGTCATTTCCTTCTCCAATGCATGAAAGTGAAAAGTCAAAGTGAAGTCGCTCAGTCGTGTCCGACTCTTCGCGACCCCATGGACTGCAGCCTACCAGGCTCCTCCATCCATGGGATTTTCCAGGCAAGAGTACTAGAGTGGGGTGCCATTGCCTTCTCCAAAATTCTCCACTACACTTAACTATTTCTGCAGGAGGCAATGCTTATTTAACAGCCAAAGTATTAATAACATTCATATAATGTTGAAGTACTGTCATAAAACTAACAATAATATGCTGGATTAACCAAGTGCATTTTGAATCATCATATTGGACCCACTCTTCAGCTCCACTTTAGCCAAATTCTCTGCTCCTGCCATTATGCATCACTCAAAGACACCCCCTAATAGCAATGACCTCAGGCACATCCCAGTAGTCAACCTGCAAAGGTCCCTCTCACCTGGCACATTTGCTCTCATGACAGTTTCTGCCTGCACCTAATTGATGGGTATGCCAGGTATCTCAGATAATTTATATGGTGGAATCCATGTTACTTTCAACTAAATTGATGAAACTGACTGATGGCTTTATAACCCCTGGGGAAAAGTCCTTATTAAAAAAAATTAGTTTGACTCTTTGTTCCTGAAAACATTGGCTAAACTGTCCTTTTTCCCACCAATTATTTTGGCATCTTTTAAATGCAGTCAGAAGATAAATGCTACCCGACTTCCTTGTTTATAACTTCTCTTGGCTTCTCTGTTAAGATATGGATATAAACATCAGTTTGCACAAAATGGAGCTGGTTGGACATGCTTAATTCTTATGAGGCTAAGGACACAAATTTCTCACATTCGTCCTTTTTTTTAACTACAGCAAAACATTTTCAATATTTCCTAGGAGTTAATGACTTGCTGCTGTATTAGTTAAGGTAACACCAGCTCCTGTTACAGTAACTCCCAATCTCACCAGCTTAATCAAATGGAAGTTTATTTCTCATTCACATAAAGTTAATCATGGGTGGGGTCCTCAGGCTGAGAGGCTTCACCAGCCTGCAGATGAGGGAAGACAGCAAAGACTAACTATTAGATAGGCAGCTTTTAAAAGCCCCATCTGGGAATGACTCATAGCACTTTCATCTACATTCCATTGACCAGAACATAGGCATGTGGCCTTATAGAACTGTAGGAAGTTGGGTGGTGGCGGGGTAGGGAGCTTGTCTTCTGGCAGGATGGTCTCTTTGCAACAACTCCAGCCCCCACGGAAGGGGAGTGAAAACTTTTTGGTGAAAGGACAGCGAGCCCTCCCTGCTACAATTAATAAATACGGGAAATTACTTTTTAGAAAGACTGACCTCTGACTGGGTCTTTTTAAATACATATTTTATAAAGCTGACTTAAAGTGACTGATTTCAGTAAAACAAATTAAGTCAATATCTACTGATCAAGCATCTACTCTGTGTAAATCTCTTGATAAATCCTGTGGAAAAGTTGGGGGTGAGATGCATACCAAGGTGGGAAATATGATCTGACTCTCCATGATGTAGATAAGAAAATGAACTTTTGTGTATATTATATACAGTCCACAAGATGTAATTTAGACCATAATTTTACTTCTAGAAGAAAATAGTCTGCAAAAAGAGCATTTGTTTGATTAAATATTTTCACTCTAAGAAAATTTAGAAAATTGTTTAAAAAGGTAGAAATCAACAATAAACTCTCAAATATCCCTAATCCTATCACACAGGTAATCACTGTGAACAGTTTTCCTGTGGATCTTATACTCACATATATGCATATTTGAAAAAAAATATTTTATGAGGATAGCTTTCAAAGAACCAAAGTTAAAAACACCAGTTGACCTCTACTCACATGTTTGTAATCATGAAGAAATTCGAGACAGAATGCCAAAATAAACTGTTTTTCTTTGCTGGTATCTGGGACACCGAGGGTTACGATATATCATTAAAAGAGAGAGAGGTGGGGGAGAAGAACAGTTATATCAACTTTTAAGCATCAAACAAATACATTAAAACATATTGCTGCAAAAACAATCCCTGTAAAAATGCATTGAAATCCCCTATATTTATTTTTCATACAGCATAAGCAAGGATCACGAGAATCATTCTGGGAGAAACATTTGTCAAGGGCTGGGAGTATTGGGAGAACTTTTCTGGCAGTCATAACAGTCCAAAGGCAACTGGGCTCAGCCAGGAGCTCTCCAGCACTGGAGGTACTGGAGGAGAGGTGGATAGACCTCTATTTTGGAATGTCAAGGAGGGGAACCACACATTGGACAGGAGATACAAAGGGACCCCACCTATAACTAGGGAGCACAGGGAATGACTACATGTATGGGCACACACAGTGTCCCTGCAGGAGTGGCTCTGAAGCAGACCTTATTGGAGCTGTTTGGGATTATGTTGTTGTTGTTCATTCACTCAGTCGTGTCCGACTCTTTGCAGCCCCATTGACTGCAGCACGTCAGGTATTCCTGTCCTTCACCATCTCCCAGACCTTGCTCAGACTCATGCCCATTGAGTCAGTGATGCCATCCAACCACCTCGTCCTCTGTTGTCCCCTTCTCCTCCTGCCTTCTACGGTTCCCAGCATTAAGGTCTTTTCCAATGAGTCGCTCTTTGCATCAGGTAGACAAAGTATTACAGCTTCAGCTCAGCATCAGTCCTTTCAATGAAGATTCAGGGTTGATTTCCTTTATGATTGACTGATTTGATCTCCTTGCAGTCCAAGGGACTCTCAAGTCTTCCCCAGCACCACAGTTCCAAATCATCAAGTCTTCAGTGCTCAGCCTTCTTTACGGTTCAACTCTCACATCCATACATGACTACTGGAAAAACCAAAGCTTTGACTACACAGACCTTTGCTGGCAAAGTAATGTCTCTGCTTTTTAAAACACTGTCTAGATTTGTCATAGCTTTTCTTCCAAGGAGCAAGCATCTTGTAATTTCATGGCTGCAGTCACTGTCTACAGTGATTTTGGAGCCCAAGAAAAATAAAGTCTGTCACTGTTTCCATTGTTTCCCCATCTATTTGCCATGAAGTGATGGGATCGGATGCTGTGATGTTAATTTTTTGAATGTTGAGTTTTAAGCCAGCTTTTTCACTCTCCTCTTTCACTTTCATCAAGAGGCTCTTTAGTTCCTCCTCGCTGTCTGCCATAAGGGTGCTGTCATCTGCATATCTGAGGTTATTGGTATTCATCCTGGCAATCTTGATTCCAATCTTGTGCTTCATCCAGTCCAGCATTTCTCATGATGCACTCTGCATATAAGTTAAATAAGCAGGGTGACAATACACAGCCTTGACATACTCCTTTCCCAATTTTGAACCAGGTGCAGTTCTGTTTGGGATTATACATCCTGTGATAAAACTGACCTCACCAAAGAGCTCCTAGTTAGCTGGTAGGCCTGAAACAGGGCTTTCTTAGCAGAAAGGAGGAGGCAGTAAGGAGTTAATTGCATCAAGGTTGGCACTCCAGAGACACCTCCAGACTCAAATGTAGAACAGGAGTGGGGGGGGAGGTGGAAAGTGAAAGCAGACCATCAGGCAGGGAGAGGCCCAAGGGGTCACAGGAAGGTGGCAGGAGCCACAGGTATTTTTTTTCAGGAGGCTCAGAAGTATTCCCAGCGCCCTGCAAAGACCATCAACTCTTTATTTCTCTGTTTGGCTGCCACCCTCCTGCACCTCCACCCTCTCTTATTTCAGGTCTGGCGGTAGCAAAATGGACCAAATTCATCTTGGCCTTTTCCAATTTGGGCCAGAACTGATGGAAGGAATCTTATAAAAAGGTGATACCTCTTTGCCCTATCCCTAATTCTCCTTCAGTCCAAAGCTGTGTCTTCCGACTGCTTGGATCAGATTAGAGGAGCTCTAACTGAATGGAAAGAGAAAAACATGGCCCTGAATTGTGCCACTGGGCAAAATCACACAACCAGTCACAGCATTTCGACTTAATTGACCATTGACGTCACAGACGTTTGTTCCCCTCCCCCTCCCCTCCGCTCACAGTCAATTCACCTTAGCTGGTTTGGAAACAAAACAAGATGCCACTATGGCTTTGAAATCAAATTGCAGCATAAACAATTGGTAGGTGTGTTTCAAAGCGGTTTGAGCGAAGTGCCACAGACTAAGTAGGCGACCACCGAGGTGGCTAAAATATTTCCTGTCCTGACCAGGGTTGCGTTTCTGGAGAATATTTAACAGGGAGGGTTTTAATACTTCTAAAGATGTTGAAACTAAAGAACAAATATTGATCCAAGGGCACCACAACTCCCCTGAAAGAGAGTAAAAGACACCCTTTATAAAATGAAAAACTATGTGGCGGAAACAGTCCCAAACTCCTACACAACTAGTCCTCAGAGGACCGAGGGGCCAATTTGGCACGGTCAGGCCCGAGCACTAACGCACCCGGGCAGCATCGCAGATGTTCCTCGTTCTGGGAGGCCACGGTCTGGTCTTCCCGCCAGACCTACCCGAGCCTCCAGCCAGAGCAACAGGGCCCCGAGGCCACCCCAGGCCGCAGCTGGCGGCCGCTGGCACGGGCGCCGGGTAACTAGGCCAGGGCTGGTGCCCGCGGCTCGCCGCCGCCGGAGGCTCCGCCGAGGCCACCCCGCGCGGCAGCTGCTCCAGCCCCGGGCGGCGCTGGAGGGGAGGCTCTCGCCCCAAGGCGCCCTCCCTGCGCCCGGGCGGCGGTGAGTCAGGGCGCGTTATGCAAGTGCTGGCCCGCCGGCCCCGGCGCCTCCCCCTCGGTCTTTCACCCCGCGCCGTTACGAAAGCGCGACCCCCTCCCCCCGGAGCTATAAAGCCGCCCGGCGGCCCCCGCGGCGAGCTCGCTTTGCTGGCTCCACGCGCGCTCGGACCCGCGGCCAGGCTTGCGCGCAGCTCCCGACAGTGAGCGGCGGCCAGGCGGGGTTGGGGGCCGGCGCAGGAGGGATGGGGGCCCGGGATGGGTGTGATGAGGGTCTGGGGGCGGGCGGGATGGGAACCCAGGGCTCTGGCGGGAGGAGGGCCCCTCGCGGGCAAGATGGAGCCTGGGGACCGGTGCTGGAGGGCCGAGTGGTCCAGCCGCCAGGCGCTCACGGCGCGCGGTTCCCGCAGGGCGGACTCCCGAGCGAGATGGAGTGGGTGTGGGCGCTGGTGCTACTGGCGGCGCTGGGCAGCGCCCGGGCGGAGCGCGACTGCCGGGTGAGCAGCTTCCGAGTCAAGGAGAACTTCGACAAGGCTCGCGTAGGTACCGGTGTCCCGGGCGCCCCGCGTTCCCCTTTCCCAGAGGCCGGCCAGGCGCTCCCGGACACCAAACCCGGCTCTCCTCTCTTCCCCAGTTCGCCGGCACCTGGTACGCCATGGCCAAGAAGGACCCCGAGGGCCTGTTTCTTCAAGACAACATCGTCGCCGAGTTCTCCGTGGACGAGAATGGCCACATGAGCGCCACGGCCAAGGGCCGAGTCCGTCTCTTAAAGTCAGTGCCCTCTGGGGGCGGGGGTGGGGGAGGGCGGGGGCTCTTTGCGCGGCAGGGTCCCCAGGCTGAGCGCCAAATCCCCACTGGGGCGGGAAGGGAGCGCCCGGGGTGGCATGGAGGGAGGAAGCCCTTTGCCTGGCCTGGCTCAGAATCCCCTTGGTTTTTGCAGTAACTGGGACGTGTGTGCAGACATGGTGGGCACCTTCACAGACACTGAGGACCCTGCCAAGTTCAAGATGAAGTACTGGGGCGTAGCGTCCTTTCTCCAGAAAGGAAGTGAGTAGTCAGTTCAGTAGGACTGTCTCGAGGGGGATCGAAGACATACATAGCCAACTGGCTGGGTTTTTCTCCAGGGGCACCTTAGGGAAGAATCGTGTGTAAGTAGCCAGAACTCAGCGTGGCTGGAGGCTAGAGGGGTGAGACTGGAAGCAGCTAGGCCCCTTCACCACCTCCCATCCCCTCTCCCAGCTCAGAAACCTGGCCCAAGCTCAAAAGGACCTTGGGTTTGTCACCTGACCACCTCCTGCCGGTCACCCGTCCTGCCAGCACCAGCGTGTGTGGCCTTCCCCTTGCTTAGACCTCCCACCTCCTCAAGACCCAGCTCACATCACCGCTTAGCCTGGTGCTGCTGCTGCTGCGTTTCCTCCATTTCTTTGGGCTGAATCCCGGAAACAGCTTGACTGCTAGGTGCCCCAGCAGAGGCTCAGAGAGAGACTCTCATCAAAGGACCTGGCTCACTCCCAGGTACCCTACCTGCCAGTGCTGGGTGCTGAGAGTCTGAGCCAGCCACAGTGTTCTGGGTGACAGTGACCTCTTCCCTTTCTCCCAAGCCCTGAAACTCATATGAGGAGCAGAGTGTTAAGGACTCTCAGAAAAGCATCCTAAAATTTAACCTGATACAAATTTGTGGGAACATGCATGTACATGCTTTTTCTACTTTTTCCTCATTTCTCCTAAGCTTCAAATCTGGAGTCTACTTGGTACCTAGAGAAGAATGCAGGCCAGAGGGGCATATCATGGAATCTCACTTTTTTTTTTTTTTACCAAGCTGCATGGCACGTGAGATCTTAGATCACCCAGCAGGGATTAAACCTAAGGGTTTAATTCCCCCCAAGACACCAGGGAGTTCCATCATGGAATCTTAAAGATGGAGAGTTACCACTCTGAACGGGGTTCAATATGCAGATGAATAAACTGAAGTCAAGACAGTGCAGTGCTAGGACTTCCTGGTGACCGTTAAAACTCCTCACTTCCACTGCAGGGGGTGAAGATTTGATCCCTGGCCCAGGAACTAAGATCCCACATGCCTCATGGCCAAAAAAAGGGGGTGGGGAGAGGGGAAAAGATAGTGCTTTGTCCAAGGTCATGCAAACAAGTTTGTGAGAGACAGTGTCAGAAGCCAGGGGTTCCAGCTCCCAGGTCAAAATTAGATGGTCCTAAACAGCAGGAACCTAATACAATCAACTTTTACAATTTTACAAAATATTATTGGAGCTCTCCTGGGAAATAGGACCCAGGGGCCTGTTCAGGGGGACGCTTAGCTTGGTGAGCCAGCTCCTTTCACGTAGCCCATGTACTCAGGGCGCATACTCCTTGACTTCCTCTAGAGTTGTGTTAGATGAAATTTTATCTTTTACCAAATTGCTCATTCAGTATTGATGTACACTATATAAAAGGACTTACTATTCAATAAGGGGAAAAGCTTTTATCCCTAGAGATAATAAAAGTTTTTTCAAATAACTCAGCAAAACTTCCTAAAGTGGTCTATTTAGGATAAAAGATAAACTTCTGATAATGGATTATAAAAATCCATACCAGGGGGTACAAGATCAGTAATTTTTAGAATTTGCATCTTATCAAACAGATGAACATGGCCACCCCTGAACGGTCTTATGTCTGGCCCTTCCCACCCCAGCCTCTGACACCCGCCCTTTGGGAAATTCTGGAGGATCCAGGAGGGCTCAGTCCTCCTCATGGAGGGCCTGCAGTGAGCTGAAAAGAGGGCTCACCACCCACTCCGATGCAGCTCTCCTGCAAGGCCTGGTCTCAGCCTGAGCCCCTCCTTGGCAGGGACTCCTGGGGTTCTCAGAGCCAAAAGGCACACCCAGAGGTGACTTAGGCAAGCATTAGAGATCTCCCTTACACCCTCAGTGCTGGGAGCTGAGCGTTCTTCCAGCACAGGACATGAAATAGAGCAGAGATCATCACTTGCTTCATGACTTGGGTGTGGAATGAAGACACAGAGGCTTTGCATCTGTTTCTTATCCCTTGTGGCCCCTAGTTTTACGTAATGCCTGGAGACAGTGTGCTGTAGAGGTTAGGCACGGGGGCTCCAGAGTCAGATCGGAGCTCAATTCTGTCCTGCTCTTTGTGATCCTAGGTGAATGATTTAGTTTCTCTGTGCCTCAGTTTTCTTATCTGGAAAATGAGGATGAGAGAGTGCACTTTCAGTCGCTGTGAAAAATAATTGAGAAAGCATGACAAGTGTCCACAGTGTAACTGACTGACAAAAAGCTCAGAAAACCCTGGTCATGGTTATATATCAACAAGAATGTTAAGTAGAGATGTGACACGTTTTACCAAATGTGAGGTGTTTGGATAACAAAGGTGTTATCCCCATTGTTTTTCTCCATGGCAAACCTCTCACCTACATTCTTATGAACGTGGTTTCCCATCCTGCCTTTGTTGACCTTCTTACCACCTTTGTTTACACTTTCTCTGCATGGCTTACATCCCAGTCTTAGGAAGAAATATAATCTAAATTCTTCAAGGGCTCAACTCTGCCTCTGTCAGGAGAGCTCTGAGCAGTTCTCTAAGGAAGAATATCTGATGTCAAAAGGTGGGCATCTTGTGCCCCGAAGGCAGATTCTACCCTCTTGCCAGCCTCGAGAGAGAAGTGAGTCAGGTCACCGAGCCAGAATTAGGATGGAGCCAGAAAGGCCATGAACCAGATCGCCCAGTGGACTGAGAGGCAGGAGGGCAGTGTGGGTAGCGAGAGGACCGGGAACTGGCTGATACAGATCAATGCAAAAGACACATGCTTATGTTGCGGATCACACATGTTGGTGGCCATCAACGTCAGCCACAGAGGCACGAGATGCTGTCAGGGTAGATGGAGAAGACAACAGCAGACAGGTCTAGCCTGTGGTTTTGATGGGTTCACATTCTTGGTTGTTCTTATGAAAGATACGATCACATTTGTCATCAGGGAGAGAAACAGTCATTAAAGCAAATGTGGTCCCTCCCACCCCTGCCACCAACTCCAGGAGTTTTTCCTGTGAAGGCCAAGGTCCTCTCTCATGGTCCCAGTTTTCTAACTGCTGTCAGAACTCCCTGTGGTCTCCTGCTTCCTAACTGCTGAACCCAGTTTGGGGAAGTGGCTGGTTTTTGGGGCCCGGCGCTAAGTTTCCCTGACATCTGAGTGAGGGAGATACAGAGTCCCCGTGGCTTTCTGCCCTGCAGACGATGACCACTGGATCATTGACACGGACTACGAGACCTTTGCGGTGCAGTACTCCTGCCGCCTCCTGAACCTCGATGGCACCTGCGCTGACAGCTACTCTTTCGTGTTTGCCCGAGACCCCAGCGGCTTTTCCCCGGAAGTGCAGAAAATCGTGCGGCAGAGGCAGGAGGAGCTGTGCCTGGCCAGGCAGTACCGGCTGATCCCTCACAACGGTGAGTGGTGGGTGGGAGCAGGCTCCCTGGGTCTGCAGGCCCTGAGATGCGATACATCTGCATGCAGAAGGAAACAGGGGAACCTGGGTGCCCCTCTGAGTCCAAGTCTTCATGCTTCATAACCAGATCTTTCACTGGCCTTTTCATGGGGCTGATGCACAAGGAGTGGGCAAAAAGCTTTTTATCCAAAACCCTGGCCCTTAAAGTTAAGTAAAGGGGACAGTCTCTTCCTTCTTATCTGCTACCTCAGGCCCACTGTGTAGTCACATGATTTTGCTCCTGGCTGCGCTGCCCAAAAAACCATTCTGACCAAATTAATATTGTTTGGGGATTGAGTGGCCCCAGTGAAGAGCTGGGCATTGAATGTGGCCATTGGTGTAAACACTTAAAGAGAGACAAGTTGACTAGCTGGTTTTCTCACGTTTTTTGAGATTCCCTGACCAGACCAGAGAGTTAGTAGCTCAGTGACGTCCGACTGTTTGCAACCCCATGGACTGTGCCTACCAGGCTCCACTGTCCATGGGATTCTGCAGGCAAGAATACTGGAGTGGGTAGCTATTCCCTTTCCAGGGGATCTTCCCAACCCAGGGATTGAACCCATGTCTCCTGCATTGCAAGATGATCGTTTACTGTCTGAGCCACCAGGGAAGCCCCATTGAATCTTTTTATGAATATCACCCTTGGCTAATCTTGCTTTAAAACCCAGTAGCATTCTGAAGGAGACTGCACATTTTATTTTAAATAGACATTCCCATGGGAACCTGCATTTCAGAATCCAAATAAAGTAATGCTAAATTGTAAGGGAAAACAGAGAACAAAACTGAACTTCTCTGTTGGTCATCTAACTAGCTAACCCACACTATACCAAACGGATATGAACCCAGACCAAACACATAAATAAGATTTTGATGCTTCAGCTGGGGGTAGCCTAAATATAGGGCAGGCAAAGGATTTCACTCCAGCCGGGCTCCCCGCCAAGTCTTGCCTGCCTCATCTCACCTAATCCTGGATATACCTTATGAAGTAGGTTTTCTCATGATTCACCTTCTACAGATGAGAAAACAGAGGCTAAGAAAAACTTATGAAAGTTGCCCAAGATATTCAGTAGATAACTGAGCTAGATGCAAACCAAGGTTGTTGTGTGACTCTGGAGCCCCTGTGTCACTACCTGGCGACATGACAGAGGGCACAGTGAACGTTCCGTAAAACTGCCAAAGGAGTAGCCGCGGCCAGGCTGATTTGGCCCTCGCTTCCTGAGTCAGGAGGAGGTACCCTCATCTCTTTGAAATGCAACGAGGCAAATTTAAGACAAAAAGAACGCTACTTTATACGGCAGATCCTGTGCTCTCAGCCCGTACCGGTCGCCCCCAGAGAAATCAGAGGGTTTCAGAAAACCTGGAAGATGTTAATATATTACAACTACATCTAGCTGTCCCCTGACAGAGGCATTTGAACAACACCAGTCCTAAGGCCATCCTGATAGTGACTATCTACATTGAATACTGGGCCCATCTTTCTGTCACTAATAGCTTTGTTTTCTATATTTCAGGTTACTGTGATGGCAAGTCAGAAAGAAACATTTTGTAGCAACATGGAAGGTGTCCTTTCATTAGGAAACTTCCCATTAACCTTACTCAGCCTCCAACTCTTAGGAGTTTAGTTTGCTTCACCTCCCCTCCCTGCCCCTCCCGCCCCTCCCCTCCCCTCTGTAAACAAAAAAAAAAACCCTTCAGTATACGTAAAAAACATACATGGGGATCAATGAATCTGCTTGTACTCAAATGTATGTCTTCTCTGGAGTTTTCTAAGGAATCATTTGAGGCTTAGGATTCCAGACTTTGACTTATTAAAATATGTATAGTTACCCGTTTCCAATGCTTTGGGTTTTTATTTGTGTCCACGTCTGTGTAAGAGTGAAAAGTCCTGCTGGTGGTGGGGTAGGTGTACTTTTATGTACGGGAGGGACTCTTCTCTTCCAGCTCTGACCTTCGGTCTGCTCTAGCACCTAATCTCCATTATTAATGACTATGTCTTCTCTCAACTTCCTGAAAAAGGGATTTCCCCATTCACGCGGGACAGCCTTAATGATTGAGGCCTATAGAGGTGAATGTGGGCCAGGCCAGCAGCTCCCCTCACTCAGCCCAAGGCCCTGAGGCGGGTGGATGGTGGCTCAGCCTCAGCTGGTCTGAGAGGCCTGGGTCTGGGGTAGCTCTAGGAAAGGTCCCCAGGCCTTATTGTCCAGCCCCGAATTCACTTCTTATTTCAGGTGTGGGCAAAGTGTTGCGGGAGAGGAGGTCATAGGCTTCCCTGGGGGAATTAGGAGATGGGACCCTGAAACCAAGTGTGTTGGAAGATCATGGCACCCCCTACCTGGAGTGTCTGGGGAAAGGGGTGATGGCGGTGGAAGTAGCAGGCCTGGGGAAGGACACCAGTGTCTTATACCATTAGCAGCACTTGTGAACACTAGTATATAATATAACTGCATGCAAAGTTGTGTGCCTCAATTTCCCAGGAGCTCCTAAGAGCCTTTTATCATCTTGAAAAGGCATCAAGGCTTTGGTCCCAGAGTCTTGGTTTTGCATCAAAATCCAGCTCAGCTATAATTAGCTGTATAACTGGGGGCTGGTTGTATGATTTCTCTGAGCCTCACTCTCCTCTTGTGAAATATGGGGAAGCAGTGTCCACCTGCTGGGCTGAAGTGAGGGTTCAGTTAGAGCACTTAGGAGCTGTGCAAACACTGGCGGATGCCAGGCTGACGTTTATGAGGTGTGTCCGGAGGCGGGGAACCTCCTGTGTGTGCAGAGACCTCTGCCTGGGTGCTGCCATATCAAGGGGCCAGGAGGCTCCCAGGGCCCTGAATCACTGTGCTTCGTTCTTCCACCAAAGGGGGAGGAGGCAGGGGAACACGCACAGGAGAGCTCTGCCTGTCATTCACCAGAAAGGGACTGCCAGAGCTGGGCTCTTCAGCAGTGGCTGTCACCCCAGAGACCTGTAAGACAGTCATGCGTCGCTTCAAAAGGCAACTTTAATTGACCAAATTTATTAACTAAAGATGAACAAAGGATCCCTGTCCTCTTGTCCTCAAGCTTGTGATAAATCTTACTTTGAAAGTGAGCTGCTTAAGAAATTCCACCAGCAAAGACAACTACTGGCTCCAACTTCCTCGGTGACACAGATTGGTGCTCTCGTACTATGCACCAGGCCCCGAGCTACTGTTCGAGCCATTCTCCCAGCTTCCGAGTGCTGGCGTGTCCCTGGGTTCTCTCTGGCTCTGGTTTCTTCTCTTTTTATTTCATAAAACCATAGATCTGCAAACACTCTGATGACTCCCAACACTGATCTTCAGGCCTGTACCCCACAGCCCTGCCTCCACCTACCGGCTCTCCATTTGGTTCTCACTGGGGTTGCACATGCAGATGCCCCAAATGAAACTCTTGGTTCTTCTACCTCTCATCCTCCTCACTTCAGTTCAGTCGCTCAGTCATGTCTGACTCTTTGCAACCCCATGAACTGCAGCATGCCAGGCCTCCCTGTCCATCACCAACTCCCGGAGTCCACCCAAACCCACGTCCATTGAGTCGGTGATGCCATCCAACCATCTCATCCTCTGTCATCCCCTTCTCCTCCTGCCCTCAATCTTTCCCAGCATCAGGGTCTTTTCAAATGAGTCAGCTCTTTGCATCAGGTGGCCAAAGTATTGGAGTTTCAGCTTCAACATCAGTCCTTCCAATGAACACCCAGGACTGATCTACTTTAGAATGGACTCATTCTCCTAGCCTTCCCCATTTGTGCTGCCTGCCCTCCATCCTGTGGCTGTCAGGAGTCTCTGTTGAATCCTCTCTTTCCCTCACATTCTGTATCCTGTCAATCAATAAGTCATGTTTGCTCTGCCTTCCCAAAGTATGCCCAAGATCATTTCTCACAACCCCCCATTAATGTCCGGAAGATGGTGAGGGATAGGGTAGCCTGGCATGCTGTAGTCCATGGGGTCGTGAAGAGTTGAACATGACTGAACAACAACAGCAATGTCATCCACCTCCAACTTCCCCATCTTCTTTCTTTACTTTGGCAGCTGGCTAACTGGTGTCCATTTTCATTCTTGCTCCACAAAGTGCATTTCCTGAACAGGGCAACAAGAGTATTTAAAAACAAATAGCAGGTCATATCCGCATCCAAATGCAAATCTCCAGTGGCTGCCCACTGAACACAGAACAAATGTTGATGGTAGACTCCCTAGCCCGGTATAAGCCAGCCCTGTAACCCCTCTCGTCTCCACTGATGGCCTCCAGCAGAGCATCCCTCTGTTCTGGTTTCAACGACAGGGCCTGGCCTAGAGGAAGCTCAGTCAATAGTTCACTTTGTGCACACCGGTCTTTCTGTCCCACAAGCACACAAGCCTCTTTGCACCAGCACCAGGGTCTGCTCCGTCTGCAAAGCCTCATTCCCTGGATTCACGTGACTGGTTCCTTCTTGTGGTTTGCCCTTATGGCTCAAATATCACCCTCAGAAAGGTCTTCCCAGACCCTTCCCCACTCCATCTAAATTGTCATCACTGTCCCGTTTTCTTCATAACGTTAATTCGCTCTGTAACACTATGTGATCTATTGCCATGTTTGGTGTTTCTCTGCCCCATCTGGAAGGTAAGTGAGCTCCATGGGGACATGGTCCGTGGCTGTGGTTCACTGCTGTATTCCCACCAAGAACACTGACCACAGCACGTGCTTAAGAGGCATCTGACAGGTACCAATGAAGGGAGTCACTCCTGCTCTGACTTTCAAATGTTAGAGTCATCCGACCTCCTCTGTGACTTCATGACAAAGCTTCTCCTCTTATCAATGACGAACAAAGTCACCTTTCATTCCTCGGAAATTAAATTCTTGTTCCTTGGAAACTCCTCAAGCACTCTTCACACTGATGTATGATCCTGCAGCCTTGCAGGTCCAGGGTGGGGAGCGAGGGTGGCCGTGACTCTTTGGAGAAGACCGAGTCATGAGTCCAAGCCTCACTTCAGAAACCTGCACAGCGTGGCTTTACAAACAGGAGATGAGATGGCTGAATAGTCACAAACAAAAATTAATACATTTAATCATATTCCACATTGAAGAAGTTCACATCGAAAAGGAACCCACAGCAAATCTTTCTATACAGGATAAAACTGTTATACTGAATGATCACCCCTTAATTTACTGGTGCTGAAAATGGGCATTTGCATAGGTTACATTTTCTGAGAGCCGGTACCCTGGTGCCAAGGGTCATGGAAACGATCTCCCTTTGAAAACACACCACGGCTGGCCAGAGAGGGACACACAGATGCCTGTAGAGAAAAATGAACTAGCTGGAAATAACAGACAGATCATTTCTCCTGACAGACGTGTCTGTCAACATGGCTCCCTTTTCCGCGAAGAAGCAGCAGTGAAAAAACCTCCTCCATTCGTTCCTAAACAGGGACATGTTGTAGAGAATGGGGTTGACGGCCGCGTTGGCAAACGTAAAGGCCATCACCCAGAAGAAGAGGGACGGCCAGATGACCAGGTTCTGCTTGAAGTTCTGGATCAGGATGAGGAGGATGGTGATGATGATGGGGCTCCACATGATGAAGAAGGATATCATGAGCAGGAAGAGGGTGCGGAAGAGCCGGACGTCCTGCTGGGACACGCGCAGCTGGTGGCTCTCCGAGTAGGCCAGGCTCATGGTCAGCCTCTTCCTGGAAGCCTTCGTGATCTGCAGGAACACAAAACAGAGCCAGAGCCACGGTTTACGGCAGGATATCAGCAGGTGTCGCTCTAGGAGGACCAGAGAAGCCCCAGGAGCTGGAATCTGCCATCCTCGCTGCACTGGGGCTGTTTGGCTTTGGAGCTTTGTGCGGAGAGGGCTCCCTCCTCAGAGGCCTGACTCTCCTCCTGCACTAAGGATGTGCTGGAGAAATGGGGCAGCTGGCCTCCTGAGAATAAGGCCGAAGTAAATCCATGTTGCAAATAGTGTTGATGTACTGTGTGTGCTGTGCTAAGTCGCTTCAGTCATGTCCGACTCTTTGCGACCCCATGGACTGTAGTCCGCCAGCCTCCTCTGTCTATGGAGATTCTGAGGCAAGAATACTGCAGTGGGTTGCCATGCCCTTCTCCAGGGGATTTTCCAATCCAGGGATGAAACCCACGTCTTTTACATCTCCTGCATTGTCAAGCATGTTATTCACCATTAGCCCCACCTGGAAAAGCCAGAATGGGAGGGTCTGGAAGAGAGATGTGTGATCATTCACAGAAGCACACTGCTGTGGTCTGAATGTGTCCCCACCGAGTCCATGTGTTGAAAGCTAACCCCCAAGGCTATGTTATGAGGAGCTGTTATTAGGAGCTGCCCCAATTAGGTTAAGGGAAGAAGCCCTCATCATGGGAATTAGTGCCCTTATGAGAGGCCCCAGAGTGCTCCTTCAGCCCTTCTACCCTGTGAAGACAGAGAGAAGTTAGTCTGCAACCCAGAAGAGCGCTCTCATCAGGATCCCACCATGTTGGATCCTGATCTTGGATTTCCAGCCTCCAGAAATGGAGAAATACTTTTGGCGGGGCTTGGAGGGTATTGTTTATAAGCCACCCAGTCTGTGGTAATTTGTCATGTCAGCCCAAACAGATAAAGATACACATCTCTCCCGTTATTTCTGTTTCTGAAAGTGTTAAGTAATTGAGTATATAAAATCAGTATGTGCTCAAAAGTACAAGCTGTTTGGGAACCATCTCCCCATCATGAAGGTCTGTTGGCACCACCAGCAGCTATATGGAGACCAGAGGAAACCGCCAGCAGAGAGAGACAATCCCCTCACACGGGCAAGCAGGCAGGTTCCTTGTCTGTGAGGGAGATGGGAGTCACTGACAGAACAGCGCTTCCTTCCCCCTTCCACACACCCACCCCACAATTCCCGTTCTGTGCTCTAGAGATGGGGAAGCTTTAAACTGCCCCTCAGATACATTGTTTGAAACAAGCAGGCATATCCAAAAAAGTGACTAGAAAGTTCTGAAATCAGATTGAGGTGTCCTTAAAGATTCCTGCTCCCAGTAAGAAAGAAGAACTGGTCAGATCACTGCTAGTGACATGTGTTGAAAAACTGAAACCATTTCCTGTTTGTACCCCCAGGTGAGAGATGACAACAGGTAGGATTAATATCTTTGTACATATCTTTGCACACCTAGATGCAATATCAGTAGAATAAATTCCCAAGAGTGGGACTGCAAGGATCTCTAATATTTTGTACTAACGAGCAGGGTCAGCTTTAGAGCAGAGGGATTGCAGGCAAGCAGGCTACTCTGGTGATGTGGGTTCAGAAGGGTGTTCTGGACTCTTCTGTCAGGAGCCCTTGCAGGCACTGCTGTCTGGGTCTTCTGTCCAGTCTGTTCTGTTCAGTTAGAGGGTTTTGCTTCAGTGTCGGTCAGAGAGGCTGGTTACTGGTTGGCAGTGGGCAGCCTTGCATGTGGAAATGGTCCATCAACTAAGGCAAGCTGACCAGATTAAAATAAAGCCCTGCATGTCCTCTCATCCCACTGTCCCATGTAAAACTAGTATTTTTGGAAGAGACAAATGTTTCATAACATCTCAGAACCAGAGTACTGGCGCTGGGTGGGCCTGCGCAGAGTTGGAGTAGCACTGCTCAGACTTCACTCTGCCGGTGAGGCCTTCCGCCCCACTTCATGTAAATGTAGATTCTGACTTTGCAAGGACCACACTCTGAGTAGCCAAGGCCTACCCAACCCTTCATTCTACAGGGTGGGCAACAAGCCCCCGAGAGAGGATTTAGCCAAAGTACTTTGACAACAGGAGCTGTGGAACTATTCATGTCAGGGAGCAAAAACCCTACAGAAGCCGAGTCCCTGAGAGAGGCGGTGGGGCTGCCGTTTAACTGTGCCTTCCAGGCACAGGGCGGTGGGCTGGCCTGACCTCCCCAGAGGTTCCAAAGAGCCCAGTGCTCAGGCTCTGGGCATACTTACAGTGTCCTGCCCTTCCACCTATTTCTAGTTGTCCTCTAAGTACAGCCAGAAAGCAGGAGGCCTGCCCTCCTGTATCACTTGCTCAGCTTTGGGGGTGCCAAGAGGTGGGGGTTGAGAGGAGAGGCTGGGGTGGGAGTGGGGGGTAGGCTGGTGCAGTTAGCCCAGTGGAGCCCTGGACCTACTAGCCTGACATGCTCTGCTCTAGTCTACGACCTCTGTCCTAGGGAAGAGATCCAACCCTGGATGTCTTACCACATTCGTGGTGCTTGCTAACTTTCCTTTGCTTAGTCTGGCCCTGTGTCCTTCTGCTTTTCCTGCAGGAGCAGTCTTCTGGCCACACAAAGAGTGCTTACATGTCTGGACATTTTAATGGCCTAAAGTCTTATCGTTAGCTCTGCCCTGGCCTTCCTACAACCATTGCCCTATGATTCTTGAATCTCAAGAAGTGAAACAATTAGAAAGTAATTAGATTCATTCAAATTTGGGGCCAGATTCACTCTAAGATCTGAATGGCTTAAAATATTCTCTTTAGAATGCTTCTAACTAGCTAAAGGACATGCTGTGCCATGCTAAGTTGCTTCAGTCGTGTCTGACTCTGTGAAACTCTGTGGACTATAGCCCACCAGTCTCCTCTGTCCATGGGATTCTATAGTGGAGTGGATTGTAGCGCCCTCCTCAGCTAAAGGATAGCCATTTTAATTGTTTTATGGTTACATGCAATTGCTTCTGTGCAGTAGTTTTGATCTGGGCAACAGACACTGAATGGACAGAACCCCTTCCTTCCCACCATGAATGACAGGAATTGTGATCACCACGCTTTATGGAAGCTCCCTGTGTGCCAGGCACGGGGCTATACATTTATTTTATAAATTATCACATTTCATCTTCACAACTGCTCTTTGGATTTGTACTATTACTATCTTCACTTCAGAGATGAGGAAACTGAATCTCAAGAAATTTGAATAGCTTGTTGAAGTTCACTCCACCGATGCTAAATGGCTAAAGCCACCATCTGGGAAAATCCAGCTCAGCTGACCTGAAGATTAGTGATATCGTTAGTGATACCATAAATGGCTCCAACAGGGCTGCCTTCCTCCTGGCTCTTGTGCTCCGCAGTGCGGCTGTTGCTCAGGAGATGTGACCCACCATCTGAGACCCACATGCTGGAAGTCATGTTGGCACATCCAAGCTGGAACGTGCTGTGTAGAATCAAAATTAGAATATGTGTTCAGGTGAAAGCTGGTTAATCTGAGATCTTGGATGGTAGACTTGGGAGGGTAACAGCTGCCCAAGGTGGAAGGGCTCCAGGCAAAATGGTACCACTTCTGAATAGCCTAAGTGCAGCCTGGTGGGCACACAAGGATGATTCCAGCAGCAGCCTCGTTGCTAGTGCTGTCTACACTGCTCTGCCAAGTGTCTTTTAGATTTTTTTTTTTTGCCAAAACTACGTGGCTTGCCAGATCTTAGTTCCCTGACCGGGGATTGAACCCAGGCCCTTGGCACTGAAAGCACAGAGTAACCACTGGACCACCAGGGAATTCCCTAGAAGGTTTTTGAGTGAATGATGTAAATGAAAGTTCGTATTTATTGAGAACTTCTTATGTGCCAAGCCTCTGTGCCTATCACTTGGCTTATCTCTCTAAATTCTCCCAATGATTCTGTGACTTATGTACTTTGATGATCCCCATTTTACAGAGGAGGAAACTGAGGCTCAAAGAGGTTAAGGAGATTGCCCAGCAGTACCCAGCTAAGCAGCTGCAGAGCTGGACTGCAAACCTTGGCAGTCTGTCCATGCTTAAACTAACTCCTTCCCACCCTCTAATATCTCCAACAGTAGCAGTCCTTCTGTCCAGCCTGTAACTCCAAGTTCTAAAGCTGGGAACATCCTGGTTTACCTCCCGTTGGCATCCTGCAATGCTTTGTTTCAGGTGCTCACATGGCACTTGCCACATATTCTCTGGTAGATGTTGAAGCATCATTCTTACCTCTGAGTCCCACAGGCTGCAGCTCCCTGGGGGTTGGGCCGCCCTGTGGCTTCTGTGGTCCAGGGCTCTGGCAAGGGCCTGACAATGACTATGAGCAGACAGCGAAACAGACTGACTCATGAGCCAAGTGAATATGTGGTTGGCTCTTTTTTTAGCACCGACTGATGCTACCATTTCCTTCCATCCACAGTTCCCACAGCTTTGAGGGAGTGAGAAGGAAAATGGGCCCATTATAATCAAATGTGGCTCCTCCCCTGCTCCCTTCCCTACTTTAGATGACATGACTAACCAACTTTCATTCAGGCTTTAAAGTGTCTCTGGCATCACACTAAATGCTTGATGTACTTTTAGATCAAATTAAATGCTCGATTAACGTCTGAGGATTAACTTTAATCCTTAAAACAAGCCTCTCAGGTATGTTCTGTTATTTGGGGGGCAAGAGACTAGGCTCTGAAAGGTAAAGTGACTTGCTCACGGTCTCAAGGTCAAGGTGGAGAAGCACACCTCAGGGGGAATGCTCTTCACTGCCTGGGACATCCTGCAGCTTCCAGAACAGAGGACAGAGCTCCCAGGAACGTGGCCCACAGCCACCCCCATCAGGGTCACTGGCGCTTAATAGAGTGCACATACGTGGGCTCCCCTTCAGACACCACTTCTGTGGATCCGAGAGGCCTCAGGAATGCGCACTGTTCATTAACTCTTTAGGTGCTTCTCAATCTCTAAAATATGAGAACTACACATCTAGGACTGGAGAAGGAAATGGCAACCCACTCTAGTGTTCTTGCCTGGAGAATCCCAGGGACGGCGGAGCCTGGTGGGCTGCCGTCTATGGGGTCACACAGAGTCAGACACAACTGAAGCGATGCAGTAGCAGCAGCAGCAGCAGGCATCTAAGACAACAGGCTTGGGGTTTTCCCCCAGTCCTTTGAAGAGTCGCTTTTAAATTGTCTGACTTGCTGCCTTTGCATTCACTGAGCATCTGAAGGCCATGACTGAGCAAAGCTTCTCCCCACCCCATGCCACCAGACCATGGCTGCAGACAGGTGAGTGTGGGGGTGGTCACTCCCAGTGACCCAGGTCCAGCCCCTTGGGTCTCCTCTGGGGGTTGCTTGGTCAATCCACACCCTCCCGATCATTAGACAACAGACTCCATCTTTCCAGAGGGCCCATCTCTTCTTCCATCACAGGCCAGCAGGCCCAAAGCTAAGGAATGACAGCCAAGCATGGGGAAAGGAAGGGCCATGTGCTTACTACCTAACACCTTCACCTTTAGCTGAAAGGGATTTCCTCTCTCTTCTAAGCCCTGAGCTAGGTAAAGGTTTTCCAACTTCAGGCCAGACACTCGCTCTCTCTTCAACATATATTTTATTAAGCCCCTACTCTGTGGGCAGCACTCTTATAGGTGCTGGATGCACAGCAAGAAGCAAGGGAGCCCTGCCCATTCTGCACTTCCACTCTAGTGTTTGGTGTGGGGAGTATAGGAGGGAAGGGAGGGGGACCAACAAACCTACAAGCTGTCCCACAAATCCTGGAAGCGTCTCATCTTGCCATGGTGATGGTTACTGGGTGACAGTATAAACCAAGCCCCACCCGTGAGCAAGGTCAGCTTGATCAAAGGCACTGGGGAGTGGCCTGGAGACTATTACCCTGGGAAACTGTTGATTGGAAAAAGCCACTGGAGATGTAGAGCACGCCTGAGTCAGGAGGCAAGAGGAATCTAGGGAGGCAGAGCGTGGAAAAGGCCATTGCCCTGAGCAGTGGGAGCAGCCCCGGAAACGAAGAACCTGGATGAAGCTTGCTCTCAACGCTCAGCCAGGGCAAGCCAGCAACCCAAAGCAGGACTTGAAAGCAGCTGTGCTCAAAGGAGAGTCCGTGGAGCACCAGCCTAGAGAGAGCTCTGTGGGGAAAAGGCAGTCAGATTTAGCAGTGCTGCCTACTCTGTTCTGGAGTTGGAGATTCTCAAAGTTTGTTAGCATAATAAAGGCTCTGAAAAGGCCTGCAGCAAAGAAGCCCACTTAACCTTGATTAATCCAGCATTTTCTAAGATAATGGAACCCTTCCTTTAGAACACATCCCACTGCTTGTGAGGAATAGAAGTCAGGATGATTTGAAACAGACACCTTGGGCTTCCCTGGTGGCTCCCTGGGGAAGAACCCGCCTGCCAATGCAGGAGATACAATCCTGATCCAGGAAGATGCCACATGCTGCAGAGCAACCAAGCCCGTGTGTTGCAACTATTGAGCCTCTGCTCTAGAACCTGGGAGCCACAACTATTGAGGCCCACACATCCTAGAACTCACAGCAAGAGAAGCCACCATGATGAGAAGCCTGTGCACTGCAACTAAAGAATAGCCCCACTGTCTGAAACTTGAGAAAAGCCCACACAGCAATGAAGACCCAGCACAACCAAATTAATTAATAAAAAAAAAAAAAGAGCAACACCTCTCAGGCCTTGAGACAGTGCTTGAGTTAGAGTTAAGAGTTAGAAGTGACAGGTGTGAGGTAGGGCTGCTGGCAAAGTTACCTGTCCTGTGGCTCCAAATGATATGCTAATTGTGTCTCTATAAATATAGCTAATTAACACTGTTATTCAATTGATTTTCCAGAGTTACACTCTTGACAGAAAAAGCTCGGCAAAAAGGCTGATTCAGTCTCTCAGTTATGAATATCTTCAGAGGGAGAGAGAGATGCAAGCTAGGAGGCTCTGCTGGGTTCTCCACCTGGAAGCTCATCTGCTTCCAAGTTGCCCACAGGTGCAAATGAGGACGCATGTCATAGTCCTCCTGGGAAAGGGGCAACAGGCAGTTTTACCAGTGGAGTGGAAAGTAATTTTCTGAAAGTCTTATATTTGCATGAATGTTGCAATTTTCAAAATCACATTTTACCTCTTTCGTATTAAAGTCTAGCAGTCTATTCGAAACATAATATCTGCACTCTCATTTTATCATGTTAAACAATGCCCTGGGACCCATTTGGCTCCAGAGGAAACAGGCCCACATTCATCAAGTGACTTTTCTAAGGTCACGCAGTAATAAAGCTTGGACTAGAATCTGTATCTTACGACTCTTTGTCCTGTGGTTTTCCCACTGCCCCAAAGAAGAAGGTGTTGTTGGCCCTTTCAGGGTGATCAAAGTTTGTTTCTTACTCATTCAGTAAGGGTTTATTGATCCCCTACAGTGAATAATCAAGGCTCTGTTTTAAGAACAGGACTACAGCGGTAAACAAAATGAGGTGTCTGCCTTTGGAGAGCTTGCATTCTAATGGGCAAGACAGACGATAAACAAATAAAAATGCACATATGGAATATGACACGGTTGGAAGTGCTTTGAAAAGAAATCAGGGTGAGGGACTAGAGAATGAGGGGGACTCTCTGGAGAAGAGTCTCTTGAGCAGAGGAGCGTGGCCCACACAGAAGCCTGGGGGTAGAGATCCAGGAGAGGAAATGGCAGGTGCAAAGGCCCTGAGGCAGAGCGTGTTGGCATATGTGAGGAACAGCCCCAAGGACACAAGGGAGATGGGGGGAGAAGACAGGTGAGAGAGAGGGGGCAGGCAAGGGCCAGATCACACAGGGCCTTGAGCAGAGAGTTTTAGCTTTTCCTGAGTGTGTGAGGGAAGTAATGGGATCTAAATCACATCTTTGACTCATTGCTCGGAACACCGTTTCATAACTGTGAGTCACAGCGGACAATCTGATTCATCCAGGAGCCGTCTTGGGATCTGTGATGGGAAGAACGGAAGGCTGGCCATGGGTTTCTCCGCGCAGTGTCTGGAATTGCAGTTACATGTGGACGGATAAGAGGACCCCTCCCCCAACTCCTCAGGGCTCAAGGATATTTCCAGGTGAGCCCTGGCATGAGGAGAAGATGGAGGGGGTGGGAAACCTTTCCGGAGAAGTCATCCTTCTTCAGAAGGCGGCTGAGTAGTGTGAGGCCCAAGTGAATAGAGGCAGATCGGAGCCCTCTCAGCCTCTTCGGGGCTCAGGGGTGCGACCGCCAAAGCAGGAGACATGGATGCCCCCGCCAGCATCTGCCCAGCCCTCCCCCAGCCAACCAACCAGCCCAGCCCCATCACCAGATCCTAGTTCCTGCCTTGCCCCAAATCTGGGCCCTGCTGTTCATTCTCTCAAAAATCTCAGCAGTACCTCCTCTTAGCATGCTGTGAGAGGATGAGAGGAGCAGCCTTGCCTAACAATTAACAGCAGCAGTAATTTCTTCATCCCCTGCTACAGGCAGGTGTGACACTCACCACAGTCGCACCATGAGTAACTCCTATGTCTCTCACCAAAATCTGAAACTATTGGACTTTTGATCATTATTTTGCAGACGAGGGAACGGAGGTTCGGAGAAGGTAAGTAACTTGCTGAGGCCACACAGCAAGTAAGGGGCAGATTCAGGACTGGTTGTTAAAACAACACTCTCAGGTCTCCTTCTTTTACATCCTTTTGTCTTTTACAGCCCTTTGCCTTTCTCCGTTTTCCCTCTTTTTTCTCTTTTAACAATTTGCAAAGTGTTTTCACACAAAGCCTCAGCATGGGTTTCACTGCATTGCAGAGCAGTGAAAATTGTGTCTCCCCCTTCCTTTTCTTGTGTTAAAGCTCCTTCCAGATTGTGACCTGCTCTTGACCACTCTCCACCCCCACACCGACACTTCACACAGCAGATCCTCGACAAACGTCTGAAGAATTAAAGTGTTGGAACTCTGGAACCAGACTGCTAGGTTTATGTCATGATAAGGCTGCTTATGAGCTGTGTGAGCTTTCATAAATTACTTAACTTCTCTATGCCTACGTTTCCTCATCAGTAATTCCGGTTAGGAGTAGACGAGTTCCTGGCACGTGTAAACACCGCTTGTTAAAAAAAAAAAAAAAATGTTTTTTTTTTAATAAATTCATTCTACAGGGCTTCCCTGGTGGTCTAGTGGTTAAGAGTCCGCCTGCCAATGCAGGGGACATGAGTTCGATCCCTGGTCGCAGAAGATCCAACGTGCTGTGGAGCGACTAAGCCCAAGCGCCACCACTATGGAGCCCACACGCCTGGAGCCCGTGCTTTGTAACAAGAGAAGCCGCCTCCGTGAGAAGCCCGCACGCCACAATGAACAGTAGCCCTGCTCACCATAGCTAGAGAGAGCTGGAGTGCAGAAACAAAGACCCAGTGCAGCCAGAAATAAGTAAATAAATAAACCTTAAAAAAAACTGCAATCTACATTTCTCTTTTTTCCCTCGCTTTTTTCTTTTAACATAATGATAGTAACTAAAGCTCACAGAGCATTTATACATGCCAGACTCCCACTGTAAGCACCTTGTAGACCTCAATGCCAGGCTTGAATCTGCCTCACACCCTTGAACAAGCCGCAGGTGGAGCGTCACTTAAATGGGTCACAAGCCAACTGGTGGGAAAGAGCCTAGGGATGAACGTGGTGGTCCTCTCTCACAGAATCCAAGGACTACAAGACTCAGATGGAAGATGGCTCGGTTTGGGGTTCTAAACCTCTAAGCAGGTCACAGATCTTTAGCTACAAAGAAAGGGCCATAAAAGTGGCCAGACAGCAAGCAGGACCTAAGGGCCCCACTTCAGTATGCTCATTTACCATATGACCCACTATATGCTATAAAACCAAGATTCAACAACTGTAAAACATTGGAGAGGACTCAGAGGTTTTGTATTAAACCTTCTAAAGTGAGCGTGAACACAGGCAGACGCCTCCTTTGCCTGGGCCAGCATCTCATATGCAAATGTGCTGCCTCAAGGGCTGGCAGGTCTTTTTTTACATCCCTGTACATAGTCACACTTGAAGGAGGAAATCATTTCCTGTTTCAGTGCACTTACGAAAGGCACAAGCCCTGGGTGTGAAGGGCAGCAATGGATGGAGACAGGCGGGGCTTCTGGTGAGGTTCAGCTTCTGGGAGCTGCTTCTAGGAGTGTGGTCAGTTTGTGAGCTGTGTGTATATGCTTTCTGTGTTTATACTGTACTTCAATTACAGTTTTTAAAAGTGTACATTCTTTATTGCCACATTGCTGTTTGTGATAGGGAAACAATGACACAACCCAACCCAAAAGCTCATAAAATAAATTATGTCACATCTGTATGATGGAGGACCATGAAGTCATTGCAAATAATGAGGCAGAGTACAGGAACTGATACAGAAAGATGTCACGATATAGTCCTCATCAAAAAAGGAAGTTGCAAAAAAAAAAAAAAGGAAGTTGCAAAGTAGAAAGCATTATCTCAAATCTGAAAATAAAATGGTTGAACCATGGAAATAGTTGATACTTAATAGTTGACCATTTTATATGGTTCAGTATATATATATGTGTGTGTGTGTATGTTTATATGTACACACATGTACATATACATGTTCACATTGCATATAAGTATGTATATATATAAATGAATAAAATATAACCTGAAAAAAAAATTCTTTAAACTGCCAACAAAGGGGGTAGACAAGATTTTTAGCATCTGTGTTGCATATTTCTATGTCTTTAATTTTTTATAATGAGTTATATTACCTTAGTGATCAGCAAAAACAATAATTATAACAATCACAAAGATAAAACTTTTTAAAAATACCACACTTTTGTCCCTTAGAGGGATGGATCTGGGGAGTGAGCCAGGATTGGGCTGATGTGAATTCTAAGGTAACTTCTGACCTAGAAATGCTAAGATTCCATCTGAACCCGAATGAAGTTCAGCCACTGGGTTTGAAGCAAACGTACCTGTAAAATTTTGGAGTAACTGATCACAATAAGCAGTCCTGGTACCAAGAAGTTGAAAATAGCAAATGACACGTCCCAGGTGATTTCTCCGCCAATACTGGGCCAAACCAGCGTGCAAATCGAAATTTCCTACATACAAAAAGGAAGAGAAGGTCATTTAACGTGGGGTTCTTATTTGGCCTTTAGCTCAAGCCCAGTTGAGGTTATCTGGCACTGTTACGCTGTTCTGTTTTGATGTCACACAACTGGTATGATAAGAAACCCTAGAATCCCTTCTACTGCCCACACAACCCCACTGACAAGTCATTTGCCTCAAACCGTGATTTGCCTCAGAATCACTGTGATTATTATTCCCATTCTCCAGTGGAGGCACATGAGCCTCAGGGTCCCAAGGCTGGGAGACCTAGGCGTGATTTTGGATCATGGCTCCATCACACGGATCGTGTCCAAAGGCATGACCCCGGGTTCAGTGCTCTACTTCCTTGGACTGAGCTGCAAAGAGCCATTGAGGCTTCTCTTCCAAATCCTTCATTTTACAGGAGAAAAATCTGACCCCTGAAAGTTTACATAGATTGGAAGAGATGTGCTACACGCAAACATATAAAACCAGGAGCGAGGTTTCAGTATAGTCACACTGCTGAAGGCAACAGTCTCCATTAGGGCATTAAGTGTTCGTTTGGGGGATGTTCAAATGTCTAAACTGCATCAAGGCAGTCATGGCTTACTCCAGAACTGTGCTGGAGCCCAGACTCGGGAACTCTGTCCTCGTGTTCCTCTCCTGGAGGGAAGCACCCAACAGGCGTGAAGCGAAGGTGCAGCCGCAGACATCAGCTAAAGAGGTAAAACCACTGAGATGGGACGGAAGAGTGTGTAAGTTTGTGACCTCGCTGCTATTGCTATCGCTACATTGTGTTGAATTCAAATGTTTGACACTAATTACAAACCCCAAAACCTTTTGGGAACTCACTGGATAGTTACCAAGAGCTACTACAATAATTTCTTCCAACGAATAAATAGATTAAGGAAAAGACTTCCATCTATCTATCCATCCTCCCAAACACAAATCTCCAGCATCTGCTTGACTATAGGACAAAACTATTTAGAAAACAAGAGCCCTACACACTTTCAAACACATAGAACAAATTTTGAAGAACACTTTCTCTGTGAAAAGACCACATTATTGATTTTTGGTGGACAGGACATCTTAACCACTGTCCAAAAGCAGTATCATCAACCACAGCATCATTCACTCATTTGACCAACATTTATTGAATGTTATTCTAAGAAAAGGGTTTCCTTGGTGGCTCAGTGGTAAAGAAGCTGCCTCCAATGCAGGAGACACTGGTCCTTGAGAAGAAGGAAATGGCAGCCCACTCCAGTGTTATTGCCTGGGAAATCCCATGGACAGAGGAGCCTGGAGGGCTACAGTCCATGGGATCACAAAGAGTTAGACATGACTTAGTGACTAAACATCAACAACGGAGACTAAGCAAAGGGACAGAATTTTTATCATTTTCTAATGTGTATCAAGGAGAAGGCAATGGCACCCCACTCCAGTACTCCTGCCTGGGAAATCTCATGGACGGAGGAGCCTGGTAGGCTGCAGTCCATGGGGTCCCTAAGAGTTGGACACGACTGAGCGACTTCACTTTCACTTTTCACTTTCATGCATTGGAGAAGGAAATGGCAACCCACTCCAGTGTTCTTGCCTGGAGAATCCCAGGGACAGGGGAGCCTGATGGGCTGCCCTCTATGGGGTCGCACAGAGTCAGACACGACTGAAGCGACTTAGCAGCAGCAGCAGCAACATGTATCAAAATTGCGTGGTTGAACTCAAAATACAATCAAGTAATCACCCCTTTTCCTGTTTGGTATTAACAAACAATAGTAACATCTGAAATTCACTGAGCATTTATTCTTGGCCAGGAAACACTTTACACACATTATCTTATTGAATGTTCAATACAGCCTTTTTTGAAGTGCATAGTTATTTTCCCCAAATACACAGAGGAGGGAACTAAGGCTTAGAAACATTCCCCTAAAATATTAGTCTAAAACACTAAAGATATAGTCCTTTTTAATCATCTTCAAAGATCTGAGTGGTTATAAAGGATATCCAGGGATCTACCAAGAAAACTCTAAAGCAAGTCAGGCAAGGAAGAATGATTTAGTTATATTTATGCCTTAAGGTGGGCTTCCCTGGTGGCTCAGATGGTAAAGAATCTGCCTGCCATGCAGGAGACCCCGGTTTGATACCTGGGTCGGGAAGATCCCCTGGAGAAGGAAATGGCAACTCACTCCAACATTCTTGCCTGGGAAATCCCATGGACAGAGGACCCTTGGAGGGCTACAGTCCATGGGATTGCTAAGAGTTGGACATGACTGAGTGACTAGCATTTCCTACCTTGAGATGGGGGGTGCAGTTGGGGTGAGAATGTTGCTTCCTTTTCCTATTTGATTCAGATGACTTGCAAATGCACTGAATATTCTAGAAACTTATTATTCTATCCTCACCCCACTGTGCACACCTGATGGAAGAAAGTTTATTAGAGCTGTCTACATTTTGGTAGTTGGAAAGAAATCTGTATCTCTCATGGATCTTCTGAATATTGGCAGTGCAATGACCACAGTTCTTTGGGAAATCCACGCAACCTTTGCTTGTACTCAGACCTCCCCCCACCAGGGACCCCTCACTCCGGGTACACTGGTGGGCAACACATATCAACAGATATGTTGAAGCAGCTATCAGGAGAAACAGATTCCAGCCCTGAGTGGGACTTAGTCTCCAATTCTTACGCCTGTGATGGGAAAATGTACAGAGAAACAGATGACCCCAGAACCATTTCTTAAAACCCCCAAGAGACCCCAAACTCTTTCCAAAAACCCTCTCCAGAATGTCTGCCCTACTTTCTTCAGGCTTAAAAAGAATTTGTAGAAGAATGTGTAATGATAGAACAAGGTGTTCCTTCTAAATTAGGGGGGAAATATAGATCTTTAAATAATATGCCTGTATCAGCCTCATGTTGAGGAAAATGTGTAGGTGTGAATGTACAGGTATCCACCCACACAGAGAAGCATAGAAAAGACTGGAAATCCAATTAAAAATAAAAAAGACCAAAAGAAGCCAAGCACACAGACACTTGATGCAGGAATGGTATATGTCAAGTATGTAAGCCCCCGTGATTCAAAATATTGAGAAATTTTCCTTCAGATTTTCTTGCACAAATGAGTACCAGGTAAATTTTAATATTTTGCTAATAATTATGCTCAGTGATTGGAAGGTGAAGATGTTAAGAAATGCTCAGAAAAGACAGATAAAGGCTTCTCATCACTGAGTGACTCAGTGGGCATTTGTAACACAATGATGCTTCCGTCATTTTCTTGTGCTCATTAAAATAGGCATGTGGGGGAAAAAAAAAGACTGGAAAGATACACTCCAGAAAATTAACAGTGTCTATTTCTAGGTGGGACTCAAGTTATATTTACTCTTTTGACTTACGTGAATTTTCTAAATTTTCTATAATATGTCTATGTGACTCTTACAAGAGGGAAAAAATGGCAGTAAAAGTTTATTTGTAAGAGAAATGATGAGCAAATATGAAATACAAATTACCATGATAGTTGAGAAACCTGAACAGGTTTTTTTTTTTTTTCAACAAACACAACGAACCCAGGAAGACTCTCAAATTCCGTGACACTAATGAAGATGCTCTTTGACTTTTTGATTGTGGCTCTCACTCCAGATAGGAGTGTGTAAGGAAGTAAGATAAGAACTCTGCCAGGCACCCTCATCCATGAACTAAGAGACAGTGAGGGTGGCTTGCGTGAACTAAATGACTAATTACATGTACTCTAGAAAGCTTTATATGGTATCATTGGTTAAATGCAGTATTTATCATCATTTCAAAAAAAAAAAAAAAAGAACAGGCACCAGGCCCACAGTCCAAGACCTAACATGGTGTTATAAGTTTGTTTCTGTGGGAAAGTCCATTCGACATAAGTCATTTTGCTTCTAGATATTCTCAGAGGCTGTGACTTGTAAAGGAGTTTGGCAGTCAGTCAAATCTGGAAGGTTGGGGCGTGAGTATTAGAATATTCTCTGTAATTTTTCTGCACATTTAAAATGTTTTCTGATTTTAAGAAGGAAATTTGAAAACCAAAGGCGCTGGGTCTCCTTTCCTACTGAGCCACACAAGCGGCGTTGGCTCAGCTGGTGACGGTGTCCTGCAATCTATTTGTCCAACCACTCGCTGACTCAAGCCACCGTGGCTGAGCCACTGAGAGGCCACTGAGGGAATGGGCCAGGAGGCTGCGGTGCAGTCAGGGAGGGAGAAAAGCACTAGGAAACTTCAGTACAGTTCACAGCAGTGAACCAGAAGTGCCCAGAGGGCTACCGGTGATGGGACTGTGGAGTGACCAAGAACGCGGCATCCAGGAGGGGTCGTGTCAACTGTGCCTGTGAGGATGGGGCTTTGGCCAAGAGAATAAAGGAGGCTGGAGCTCCATGTCCCAATCAGAAAGGATGTAGGTGGGAGGCCAGGTACAATAGTGTGAAATGTGCTTGGGGGTGACCTGTATTCCCATCCCAATCTCCGTCTCCCCCTGGCAGTCTCATCCACTTCCACGGTGGCTTTTTGCAGATGCTGCTGCCGTCTACTCTTTTCAGCCCAGTGTTCCGCTGAACCCCAGACTGGCCTCCCCACCCCAAGAGCATCTCTATAGGATGCTTCACAGGCACACCTAGCCTCCAGTGTCACACCCCAATGATTCCACCTCCTGCATCATAGTATCCAGGCACAGAGCCTCCATTTTCCAAGCTGTCAGATACCTGACAGCTGCCCTTCCACCTTCTTCTCTCTCCACTCAGAGGGAACTCCTAGGTTCTGTCTTAACAGCTATGCAACTCACCACAAGCTCTTTCTCATTGCCCCCCAAGACCCAGTCATCTCTCACCTTGCAAGTCCCAATGCCCTAAAGGGTATGTACCTGGCCCTTCTCTAGTTGGCCTCCACCAACCCTTCCAGCTGCATCTCATGCAAACACGTGGGCTGTTTCTTCTGCTGTAACGCCGCTCCAGTCCCCCATGTCACTCACGGCTTTCCAGGAAGACTCCCCTGAGACTGGGGGACATCTATCTACTGCTCAAGAGCTGGTCCCTCCCCCCACCAGCTGACTCATCTGCAAAGGCCACCTGATTTCAGCTGTTTCTTGTCAGCTTCTCTAATGACTTTTCCTGGAACACCCTTGGGGATCCCTTTGTAAATAATTCTCCCTGCCCCACCTCTTCAAACAAGATGGAAGACCTCAAGGTTGTTTTAAGAAACTAGGCATCCTAGTTCTATATCTCCACTCCTCTCAGCTTCCCAGCTGAGAAGAAAGAACATACCCATGCAAGAAATGGACTTACTTTCCTGTATCTTAAAAGTATCCTTTAATATCAGCAAACGTAAGCAAACTTGTCTCCTCAGTCAGTCCACACACAGTAGAGGCACAATGGCATTATTGGCCTGAAATGAAACCCGGACAGGGCAGAGAGCAGTGTGACCAAGCGCTCCTCTGGAAGTGTGAACTCATGGGAGAGGATCCTAGAGGGACAAACAGACCCTGGCTAACTTCCAGTTCCATCCTTTGTTCATCCTGTGACTTTAGGCATCTTCTCCTTCAGAAAATAAACATGAGAACACCCACTCGTGGGGTTACTGTGAGGTTACTGAATTGTGCCAGGGTCTGAGACCAGAAGCTGGGTGACCTACATGCACCTCCTTGGAGAGAAGGACAGTGTTTTGGTCATGTGACTCATGGTGGGGTCAGGAGGGAGGGGTGCTCAGTAAATGTTTGCAGAATAAATGGGCAGCACACTCTGCCCAGGGTGGACAGTCCTCCCCACCTGCCAATGAGGGTCACGCCCTGCTGGGACCATAGCACGCACAGACAGGAATCCTATTGGAATAGGCTGGGATGACCTGGCTGAGATGGCTAAGTTGCTAGGATGTGTCCACTCTCCTAAAATGGCAGTGTTTTCTTTGCTTGTTTGTTTTTAATGTCAGTCTTTTATTTTCTAGCAATCAGAAGAATTATACTGTTTGAAAAATGTTTAAAATATTTATAACCAAAGATAAGGAGACTAATAATAGCTGGCAACTCTTGAGTGATTAACTCTGTGTGTGCCAGGTGTTAGTTCATTTACTAAAGATAGTCACCACGATGTTAATAAGGGTAAAATTGCTACTGTGCCCATTTTGCAAATGAGGAAAGTGAGGTATAAGAGAGATGAGACCACTTGCCTCTGTCTCACAGCTCCTAAACGGCAGGGATGGGAATCAAACTCAGATCATCTGACTCCAAAATCTGCATTCCTAATACCAAATTATCTAGTGTTTTCTAGAATGTCTACCATTTCATCTAAGTTTGTGAGAGTCTAATTACCCTGACTGCTGGGCACCCACTGTCCAAATGGACAAAGATAACCACGTTCCTGGGGACTGGGTTTGACCAGGGGTGGAGTTCAGATAAGCGGAAAACTCTGAGAGACACTGTCTCCCTGGCCTGTTCTTCTGGAGGGGAGGGAGCCAGTCTGCGCCTGGGTTTAGTTAGTTCTCTGAGCTGGTGGTTTGGGTAGGAAAATGTCCCCCATCCAAAACCTCCATATTTAGTGTCCAAGTGGGAGGGGGCAGGCAGAGTCAGGAAGTTGGGAGTAGAGGATTGAGAAAACAAGTCTTTGCTAATTTTAAATTTGACTCTCAGTTCAGTCTAGACTAGATCCTTCTCTGTCTCTTTTTTTTAATGCTCCCCCTCCCTTCCCCCCCACCCCAATTCTCATTCTTCTCAACTTATTCCTTTAACTGCAGAGCCTCAGTCGACCCACCTATAAAATAAGACGTTTCCTACATGTTCAGGGCATAGCCCTTGAGGAACCAGGAGATTTCTGTTTGTTGGGAGGTGTGGGTATGTGTGTGTTGTTAGTGTGGAGCAGGTAGGGAAAACAACAGAGGATGGAGGGCTGGAAAGGACTGTCCCAGGTTTTCATCACAAGTTCCACAAGTTCCACCTTGGGGAACATGGCTCGCGCAGCCAGCTCACTTATCCCTAATCTTCTGGCCCACTCTCTCCCTCTCCAAAGGCTCTTAAGACCAAAGTGGTGTATCTGCAGTAAAATAATAAGAGGGGTGTGTGTGCCCAGCCCCAAAAGGGATTGAAGGAAGGTCACCCCAACGCGAAACTCCACAGAGGCATCTTACGGTAAAACTCCCGCCATCCCTGAAGAGCTGTGGAGGGTCCAGCCCCCACAGGTGCCATACCTGGGGTAAAATACAGAGTGGCAAGGCACGGAAGGTCCTGCCTCTGTGCGAAGGCCTTCTGACTCAAACAACCCCTGTGTCCACGTCAGCAAGCAGTTTTAGTCTGGGTTGTTGGCTGGGAGGTGACAAGAGCCTCGTTTTTTAGTGTCATTTGCCGGTTAAGTAGAAGTGTACCTGAAATAGTACTCCCCCTCCACCCCTGCCCCCCAGGCGCCTTCCGGTGGGGCTCACAGACCTCTGTCCCTGGCCCTCCCCGAGAGGCGCACAGAACCTAACGCCGGGATAACAGCCAGAATCGCGGGCCTCTGTCCAGGTCTGGGGTTTCGGCTGAATCTCCGCACGCGCAAGCCCTGCCTGCAGTCGCACCGCAGCACACCAAGGAGAGCAGACCCGCGCCCGCAATTCCGGACCGTGGGACTGGAGCAGACTCGAGCCAATGTCGTGAACAAAGCAGAAGCTTTGTTCTATCCCACAAAGATCCTAATGGCATCTCTGGGTGCGCCGCCCGAGTAAAGCTCAGGGGCTCAGACTTGAGAATCTTCGGAATATTTCGGGCGCCCAGGATACTCTGAAGTCACTCTTCATCCAAAACCCCCAGGGTAAGATACCGCGGTATAATTTAATCCCTCCAGTTTAATCCCTTCCGTTTTGCAGTTAGAAAAACTGAGGCTCCAGAGAGGAAGTGACAACCCCTGTAGAGGCAGCACTAGGTCTGGGGTCTCTGGGTCTCCAAGGCCCTTTCTCTCCGGCCCATCCACACACACATGCCCGCGATTCTCAAAGCAAGACCCTCATCCACCTCGCACCGAATCTGCTGAGCACGATGTCAGCTCCTCCTCTCACTAAGGGTGAGATACTCTGAGCAATTCACTCTCTGCGTACCTTGGCTTCCTCATCTGTAAATACGTATGATAATAAGTACTGCGAGAAAGCAGAATTTACTATAATGTGATCAGTCATTCCAGGTCTCCCAAGTTCCGTCTGTCTAACCGTTAAGCCCCCGTTACTCCATTAACCTCGCAATAGTGCACCTTACAAGCATTTTGGGGACTCCACTCACAACGTTTTGGCGGGCGTTTAATGTAATCTACATCGTAGGGTCATAGTGAAATTTAACAGGTAAAACTTAGTATCGAGCACGGTGACACAACTATTAAATGCACAAATGGCCTATTATTGTTTTGTTGTTTTTGTTAATGATCATCCCAGATCACCGTCTCCGTCGAATTCCGCCTTCCAGCCCTTCCCGGACACCTGCCCGGCGCGCACACCGCGGCGCTCACCTGGTCAGCGCCGGGTAACCGCTGCGGGAGGACGCGGAAGAAGATGCAGAGGGGCAGCGCCGCGATCGCCGAGTAGCCCCAGATCAACGCGAGCAGCGCGGCCCGCGCCCGCCGCCCCGGGCCCCGCGCGCCGCGCTGCACGCGCACGATGCACACCACGCGCTCCAAGCTGACTGCCGCCAGCGTGAAGATGGTGACGCTGCCGCTCAGGGTCATCATGTAAAAGAGCAGGTGGCAGGCAACCGGGCCCAGGAGCCAGGCCTCCGTCCAGCGCACAACCAGCACGAGCGGGATGGAGCTGGTGAAGAGCAGGTCCGCGCAGAAAAGATTGAGCACCAGGCTGGCGGTGGTGCCGCGGCGCCGTCGGCGCGCTACCAGCACCAAGGCGCACACGTTGCCCAGCAGCGACACCACAAAAATGAGTGCCAGCACCACGGTCTCCACGGCGTTCAGCACTAGCCGGTGGTCGCCCTTGACATCGGAGAAGAACGGGAAACGGGTGCGGTTGGCCCTCTCCAGGCTGCGCACGGGCGCAGTGCCCGCCGCCTGCGCGCACTCAGGGGACATGCCGGGCACCCCGCGGCCCGCAGCCTTCTGCGAGCGGGCTCATCTGGGAGGTGACTGAATGCCAAGGCGGGGAAAGAGGGAGGGAGAGGGTTGCGACATCTCCCCTCTGGCCCCCTCCCGCCTGAGCAGCGCCGGAGCTGGGCGTTGCAAGCTAAGCCTGGGGCGCGCGGGAACGAGGAAGTGCCAGCGACGCCCGCTGGAAATACCGGGCTGTGAGGGAGGCGGCAGTCTAGGTAGAGGACGCCCTCGGCCGAAGTAGGATCACCTGAACCCTCGGAAACCCCGCAAAGCTTCCCCAGCCCCTTTCATCCGCCAGGGGCACCCGGAGGACAACTTTAATCCACTGATATAGTTAAAATTGATTTAGGAGTGCTTGAGCTGGACTCTGGAGATCATTCTGTCCTGTGCTTTTCAGGCTTCACCAGAGAAGTCTCAGGGGTCTAGGAATAAATCCCAAAGCAGCTTGCAATAGGTCCAGATCTTTTTGTGGGGGTGGGGAGGAGTCATTTATCATTGCTAAGTAACATGTGACTGGGTAGATTAGTTCATCTCTCTGCCCTAGTATTTTAAAATCTATAAATGGAGATAATAATATCCCATTGGGTAATTGTGAGTACCATAGAAAGAGATTTATACTTGGCACACAGTAATTGCTCCTGAAATGTTATCAATTATCAATTGCCATAATTAAAATCCAGGTAAATTCTGCATTCTGAACAAAGATATAAAATACTTTCGTGTAAAAAGAATGGGGCCCAAAAATATATTGAATAAACTTGGCACCCAGGAAAGACAGTCACTCCAAGTACACACAGATGGTGAATGTGCCTCTGGCACCCCAGTTTGACAAACACTGAACAAACCAGTCCCCTTACAGATGAAGAAACTGAGGAACAACACGAAGTGACTTGCCCAGGGACTTCCTTGGTGGTCTAGTTGTTAAGACTCTGAGCTCCTAAAGCAGGTGGCACAGGTTCAATCCCTGGTTGGGGAACTAAGATCCTACAGGACATAAGGTGCAGCCACCAAAAAAAAAAGAGAGACTTGTCCAGAGTGGTGCCTGGTTAGTGATAAAGCCCCTGACCCAGACGTTTCTGTCACACCCCTGTTGTCTAGTTTTCTGTTATAGTAAGTTAGACAGAGAAAGAAAGTGTGCCTGTGGCCCTAGACCCAGTGACCACTTCCCTGCCAGACACCGTCCCACCACCCACAGCCTCACTCTCTTCCCCTTTGCCATACTACCAGGCCCATCCATCTTGTAATCATCTGGGCATTAACTAAGAATTTGGGGCACTAGCATAAGGTGCTCTCTGGTGGGGCGGAGGGGGAGAGGGCGGTCATATCTGTGTTTGCTTATCACTGTGGCATTTGGGGTCTGAGTTGACGATGTGACCTCTGAACTGAAGGGCAGATTGCATGTCAGTGGGAGATTTTCAACTTGAACCTGGATTAAATTCAGGTAGTAAAAGGGAAGCAGTTTGCTTTCTGACACAGACCAAAAAGGGCAAGAGATTGAAGTAAAGGGAACTCGAGTGTGATTTGGTAACTGCCTGGTTGGGGCCACAGCGTGTTAGTTTCTGTGGAAGGGAAAGGAGGATTCTGTGTGTGTGTGAGCACATTCTCGATGCACAGCATGGAGGCAGGAAGAGATTTTCCCAGAGTGGCCAACAAGAATTCAGTCTCTGCACTAGAAAGCCTTCTCCATCTTTACCCTCCTGAGTTCTCTCAACGGCAAAATGCATCTTGCTAGCACAGAGGTTCCCAGACTTTCACATCATCTACATGGCATTCATTGGCCAAAAGAAAAACCCAACAGTTTAGTTTATTAAGCAGCTGGGGCCAAGTGACTTAATATGACTTAATGTCCTAACAACTTAGTAGCCATCTGGAAAAATAATAAACATCAATTTAAAAAAAAAGTTTTCATTTCTTTCTCAAATAATGACTTCCTAACAGAATGGGTGACCCTATTGAGTTCATAAAGCGGGGAATCAGATGGAAGGCTGCCACTCTCATCTCCTGCTCCACATTGATCTGAATCTATCTGCTTTCCATCACAGTAATCCCCGAAGACCCAGATTTGTCAATGAGTTTGATGTTGGAACTGTGAATAAGAGCTAGTAGTCCATGTGGAGTTTGGTGAATGTTGAGTAGTACTGTGTTTCCGGGACTCCCCAAGCACACATGGGCAGTGGTTAAGAACACAGGCTTGAAAACTTGCTTGCTGGAACCAGAGTCCTGACTGTACTACTCACTGTGTCACCTTGGGCTAATTATTTTAGCTTTAAGTGTTTCAATCTTCCTGTGTATCCAAAGGGCAGAATAAAAGTATTATCTTATAGGTTTTGGGGGAATCAAGTGAAGTTGCCACCTGTAATGCACTTAGCACAGTAGATGTTCAGGGGACACTGGGTCAGGCTCTGCTCAACACTGTGTGTGGACTTAAGGGCTGACCACACAGCCCTGTTTGCTGGGATTGTCTCAGGTCATGAGATTATTATTAGAACCCTCTCCCAATATGAAATTGCTCTGATTTGGAAGATAAATTATCTGGCAGCCCACTGTTACATTTTTTAACTCATTTAGTGCTCCTACGGAGAAGGCAATGGCACCCCACTCCAGTACTCTTGCCTGGAAAATCCCATGGACGGAGGAGCCTGGTAGGCTGCAGTCCATGAGGTTTCGAAGAGTCGGAAGACTGAGAGACTTCACTTTCACTTTTCACTTTCATGCATTGGAGAAGGAAATGGCAACCCACTCCAGAGTTGCTGCCTGGAAAATCCCAGGGGCGGGGGAGCCTGAGGCCATCTCTGGGGTCGCACAGAGTCGGACATGACTGAAGCGACTTAGCAGCAGCAGCAGCAGTAGCAGTGCTCCTACAGGTTGCAGGCACTGGGATTTGAATCTAAGCAGTCTGGTTATCTGCTTTTTGCCCTAATTTGCCCTGGCCCCTGCTCTTAAGCACTACAGCAGTGCTTCTTAACTGGGGTGAGGGCAGGAGGTAGATGTTATGCGCTCGCGTACACACACACACACTGCCACAGAGACATTTGGTAACCATCCAGAGACATTTTTTGCTTGTCACCCTAGGGGGTTGTTGTGGCGTCCAGTGGGTAGGGGAGAGGCCAGGGCTGCTGCCAAACATCCTGCAGTGCACAGGACAGCTCTGCAGCAAAGACCTGTCTAGCCCCAAGTACCGATAGTGCTGAGGCTGAGAAACCCTGGGCCAGAGGCTGCGTCCTCTTGCGGCCTTGGCACACTCTACCGCTTACTGTTGGCTTCCGCTGTGAAGTCCCACCCTGCAGCAAAAACCAGAAATGTGATTCTTTTCCTGGTAGGAACTTCACCATGAACTCTGTAACCCCTTTCATCAACCCACTGGTGAGGCTCAACGTCGTGCTGTGGCCCCAGGTGTCCACAGCTGCAAAATCCCCTTGTTCCGAGGGGCCGGGTACAGAGTCCCCTCAGTGCACTGACATCACCTGTTCCTCGGAGACAAGGCGGGAGGAAACCACAGAGGTGAGCCCTGGTCGTGACAGCTGGATTCACTGCTCAGGGCCATTGTTAGCATCATGTTTCTTTGCCTCTTCCACGCTTAGATAAACTGGTAGAAATGGAGATGAGGATCCACCAAATATAAATATGGGCGGTCTAGTTTCTGAAATAAATGGAAGGTCATATTGAGGGTGACTCCTGTGCCTATTTATATTTTTAACCAAACAAGAGGAGGGGATTTTTTCCTGTGTGTGGGTTTTCTTAATTTTCCTCTGGAAAAACTTTATAAAGTTTGTATGAAAATGCTTTCTGGTCTGCAGTTTCCTCTCCAAACTTCTCCGTAGCCAGTCTGTGTATCATCTCTTTATCTATAGATCTATGTCTATCAGGTTTGAAACATAAGTTCTTGCAAAGTCCAGAATATCTCCTTGTACAATTAGGATCTATTCTGGAGCAGAAGGCAAAGGGCACTTACTCCTGTGTAGAGATTTAAAGTCTCCCTCCTGCCTCTGCTCCTCCCATCTTATCAAGGTGTTTAGACCCCAGGCCCCACTGCCCTGAGTATTCACAGCTGAGTAACCACCCCAGCCAGGCCGGTAGGGTGCAGGGAAGGCCACCTCAAGCTCCTTCTTCAAGGAGGCCCATGAGTTCCCAAGTGGACAGGGCACCGAGTGGCCTTCGGATACATGCAAAATGTAGGACGTGACAGCCACACCGTTCTGAGTAAATAGCAGGAGCTTTCACGTGCCTCCGGCCTGTAATCCCCCTATCCATGTCACACCTATTGGCCAAAACAGAGAAACCCAAGTAGAAAGTGGAAAACGAAAAGCTAAGTCCAAGCGAGACAAGTGATCGGCACCTGGTCATGAAGTATTTGCGTACTAAAGGCCCAGGGCAGGCATCTGTCAACCAGGCCTGGTGGCCCAACCACAACTAACGCATGCCATGCTGTAGCAAAATTAGAAAAGTGAGCGGACACTAGGAAGAGGCAAGGTGGATGCAGCCAAGGCTCAGAGCTTGGGGAGGAGGGCCGGGCTGGGTCTCGGCCGCTGTTTATACCCCTCAGGCAGGTGTCCTCGGCAGGGAACAACCTGGTGGTTTGCAGGCTCGTGCTGCAAGGGCTCTTCTCCCTGACCCTTCCACTTGTCGGTGGTCTCTGCTTCAGCCCTCAGAGCTGCCCCCCCAACACCTATCACACTGGGGGCGCTGACTGGACAGGAGTGTGTCCCATCAAGCCCACCACTTGCCTGGCGGCTGTGCTCAAGCTCACCGCTGCGGGAATCTCGCCTGAGCAGAGGAAGAGAGGAGAGTAGGGGCCAGCCTTGTGCAACTGTGAGGACTGAGATGTACAATGAGGGTCTGGCGCCGGCCGGACCTCGGTTGTTGGAGACCTAGTGTGACGACACTTGGTTTCCTGAGGCAAACGAAGATGGTGAGGACAGTCCTGAGGAAGCCACTGCTTCCTGAGGGCGTCTTAGGAGCAAACAACTCCAGGAGGGATCAGCCTCACCTCTGAGGTGACTTTGAGGAGAAAGGACAGTGAGGAGCAGGGGGCAGGGCTGGGGGTGTGGGGAGGGCAAGGGAGAATAATAATAATAGAAGCAGTAACAATATTAAGAGCAATCAACACATATGTACATGGTAACTACCATGACCCAGGCACTGTTTTAAGCACTTATTTGTATTAAGCCACTTAATTTTCATAACAATCCTATGAGGTAGTGTAGTGTTTATAACATATGGCTGCAAATTTTTTGACACTCCTCCCTTCAAAAAGTGGAACCTAATTCTCCTCCCCTTGCATGTGAGTGGGACTAACTTTTTGCCTAATGAATGGATGTAGCAGAAATGATACTACTCCACCAGTGAGGTCATTAAAAGCATGTGACCTCTGTCTTGCTCTCTCTCTGGCATCACTTGCTCTGGGGGGAAAGCAACCACCATGTTGTAAGGACACTCAAGCAGCCCACTGAGGGATAAAGTGCAGCCCACATCCAGCACCACTGTGTCAGCCAGGTGAGAAAGTCACTTTGGAAACAGCACTTCCAGCCCCAGCTGAGCCTTTGGGTAACTATGGCCCTGGCCCCTATCTAACCAAACCTCTAGAGAATCCTTATAGCGGAGTCACCCAGATAAGCTGCTACTGAATCCCTGAACCATAGAAACTTAGAGATAATACATGTTCATTGTTGTTCTAAGCCACTAACTTTGGGGAAAATTTGTTTCATATTATAGCAAAGATAATGAATGCAAGTGGGTACTTTTAAAAGCACATTTTACAGATGTGGAAACAGAAGCCTAGAGAAGTAACGGAATTTGCCTAAGGTCCTCATAAGTATGGTCTGAAACCAGCCCGTCTGGCTCCAGATTCCATGTTCTGCACACTGTGGTGAACCTGCCAGGACTTGAAACCATGAGAAAACAGAAGCTTGCCCAGGAGGCGGGGCCCGTGGACTCAGCAGTGGTTCCTCCGCTGACTGCTCCTGGTCCTGCCCGTTTTATCAGCTGGCTGTAGTCCTCCTGTCCAAACTGGGAGTCAGCAGGAGCCTTTTCAGTACATTTCCTTCCTGCTTGAATTGGCCAGAATTAATTCCTATTGCTGTCGCCAAGACGGCTAACCTTGGAAGATCTGCCCTCCCCAAACCTTGTTGTTTAAAGGTGGTCTTTACTTTAGTGGCAACCAGATTGCCTCTAAGATAGGACCTTAAACTCACAAAAGGGAATTTGGTGATCACCTGGCTCCATTCTTCCAAGGAAAAGCCGCAACTACAAATTTTTGTACTCAGAAAAGCAATTCAGATAAGGTCCATTTCTACATAAACGGCAGCTTTTCTCTGTGGCCCCCTCTCCCTGAGGAGCCACACTGGCCAGTCTAGGAAGGAAAGTGGTCCACTTAACACACACTGATGGTTCCATCCTTACCACATGCCAGGCACCAGACCAGGCTCTAGAAATGTGAAGATGGGGGGTGGATGATACCATCACAATCCCAAAAGAGCCTTCTGCAACCCAAGATGTGGCTTTATTGAAATTCTGTGTATCCCAAGGAGACCATTGGCCAAGGTCTTACACAGTATATTGCAAGATTCCTCTTGCATCACTTATTTTTAAAAAAAAAACTTTATTCCTTCTATGTTTCTGATTATAAAACAGTAAGATCTGGAAAATATAAGAAATAATTCAGAGAAAATAAACATAAACAAATATAAGAAATAACTCAGAGATAACCCTGTGAAATTTTGCTGGGTAGATTTCCAGCGTTTTTTTCTATGCATCTGTAATATGCATTTTTAAAATTGCCTGGAACATTATTTTCCTGCTTTGTACTTCAGTTCCCCTAATGCAAAAGGCTGCCCCATGACACACCTCTCCCTGCCGAGAGCGTGCCTGCAGGTGGGGCAAACACCCAACCACACATACCCTCCAGCAATGGCTCTCAGACATCCATCCTTGCTTCCCTTTCCACTGGTTTAAAGTGAAACAAGAAAAATATAGGCCACGTAGTTTTTCATTGGGGGTTTCCCTGATAGCTCAATGGTAAAGAATCCACCTGCCTATGCAGGAGTCTCAGGTTCGATCCCTGGGTTGGGAAAATCCCCTGGAGAAAGAAATTGCAACCCGTTCTAGTATTCTTGCCTGGTAAATCCCATAGACAGAGGAGCCTAGCAGGCTATAGTCCATAGGATTGCAAAGAGCCAGACACGACTTAGCAACTAAACAAGTTTTTCTCAAAGCTAAATATGTCCACTTTTAATTGTAAAATTATGTTCTGCTCACTTTTATGCTAAGCTTCTTTTTCTTTTAGGACAAAGTATCTTTAGAAGAAACAATCCTATGTAAAAAGGTTGACCTGTGTAAAGATCCTATGAGGACTTCTCTGATGGTCCAGCGGTTAAGACTCTTCCTGCCAATGCAGGGGACACGATGGGTTCGAGCCCTGGTTGGGGAAGATTCCACATGCCTCAGGACAGCTAAGTCTGTGCACCACAATTACTGAGCCCACACTCCAGAGGCCGACCGGACCCTGGGATACGAGAAACCACGGCAACGTGAAGCCTGCACACAGCAACTAGAGTAGCCCCCACTCGCCACGACTAGAGAAAGCCTGCACACAGCAGTGGAGACCCAGCACGGTCAAAAATACATAAATAAGTGCATTTTTTAAATGGACTAAATATTTAAAATCGCTTACTTCTTCCTTTGGAGAAAAAACAAAAACAAAAACAAAAACCTATGAGATTTGTTAAGATTTATAATAGAAAATATTATCCTGACCCGTGAGGTCCCAAAGACCAGGAACTTCTGCTCCAGGCCTCCAGGAAAACTCAGTCCAGGCTCAGCAGCCCAGACCATGACAATAATAAGGATGCGTGAATTTATAGAAGAAAAGACCTCCACATTAAAAACCCTCTCGTGTTCATGCTCTGATCTCCTCCTAAGGACAGTTATCCAGGGCAGGTAGTGTAGTTTCTCATTCTACACATGAGGCAGTGGAAGGCCCCAGCAGGGCAAGGGGAGGGGGTCCAGCTTCCATGGCTGGTTAGGCCCAACGGAGCAGACCCAGGTTGCTGACTGCCATCCCAGTGACCTTGGACAGGTTCTTAGATGGGCTCTTTTTGGAGCCACAGCAGTTTTGAGGTGACACCAGGTCCCACTCAGAATAGAGATAGGCAGTTGCAGTATCAAACTTGATGGAATATTCTGAAATTCCTCTCCAGGAACCACGAAGTTACAACCCACTTAAGTGGCCAGAAACCCAGGCCTGGGGGCTTCTTCTGCCACTGCTGGGGAGGTGCAGACTCTGGGGAATCTAGGCACAAGCAGCCGCAAGCCCAGCAATGAAGGGTGTCAGGAAATGCCTGGTCATACGGGTGGCAGCCTCCCAGGCTGGATGTTGGTTCTGAGGCTGATGGGTAGCCTTTCAGGAAGGGCTCCAGGGGGTAATGAAAGGGGTCCCCAGAGCCTAGGCAGCTGGTTTATGGGACATACTATAATGGGCAGAGTGCTGGACCCACCCAAGAGCCCAGTTCAGGAGCTGCCTGCCCTCGGGCACAGCCATCACCTTCTGGAGCCTCAGCTTCTTGTCTCACAAATGAAAATATTAAACAAAATAAATTCTAGAAACCTAGCTGCCAGCAAGGGTCTGGTGGCAGAGCTGGGGAATACTTTTAAAGCTGCTCCACACTGCCCCCTCGTGGCATCTGACTATGGTCCCTCAAAGCTCAGGTGTGCATCCATCCATCAATCCATCTTTTCTTCTTTCCATTGGAAAACACTAACAGGCACTCTGCCAGTTGTTGAGGATGCCAAAGCAAATGATATATAGTCCCTGTCTTAAGTCTGTGGGGAACTCACAAAACATAGATAAAATATGGGACCAACCCCTGGGTGAATGTCATGGAGATAGGTGGGGCTAGTAGCGGGCCCTCCCGGGAGACTCAAGCAGGATGCACAAAGGAGCTGGTGGGTCACTCAACAGACAAGCACTGAGGACAGAAATGAACTGGGGTGGAGGGCGAGGCAAGTACATACATGTCACTGAAGGGGGAAGGCAGACGTGGAAGAGTCGAGGAACATGCGCATCAGTCCCCACCCAGCGTTTCACCCAGCTTTGTCCAGAACTGTGGGTTCCTAACAGACTCGGTCACCTGAAGTGTGGAGCAGGGACTGATCTGGGGCATTGACCTTAGTTTGCTTTCTGGGCTTTTCTAAAGGAGAAACTTCCTAGAGCAGTTCCTCAACTCTCCCCCAGAACAGGGTTCTCTATCTGGGATAAGATCCAGTGCTTAAAGAAATGACTTCCGTCTTTGCAGCCTAGTTTTGGTAGCTGAATTCATCTCTGAGGCTGCTTTAATGGACCCTTGCTTCTGTAGAGGGAAACCAGAACTGAGTCCTAAGGGGAGAGGATGTGACAAATCATAGCCCAATGACAATACAGGAGATGAATTAGGAGAAAGTGCTGTCCCCAGGGGCCTGGTGTGTCTCTGAGGAGCATATCAGCTCTTAGATTTCAGAGAGTGGGGGGATTAGACAGCCCTGGGTCCACATCTGAGGTGGGGAGCGGGGGGTAATAACCACCTGAAGGAACAGAACCGCAAGGAGAAGTGGGGACAGGTAGTACTTGGAGCTGTGGTCTGACTTCAGTCAAATGAGGAGACTGGGCTCCTGCTGCGGGCAGGGGCTTGAATGACAGTTCTTTGGATGTTTAAGGATGAAGACACTGTGGAAAAGAGACCTTGAGACAGGTCTTATGCCTGTTTCACACATGTATATGCGTGTGCACACACACACACACAGTACAGAGATGCTGTTGGGGGATATATACCTACCTGATGCCTGCCCTTTGGAACCCCATCCTGTAATTGGAAAGTTTCCCGCACTGTGGGTCCTGCCTCCCCAAGGTCAGAGGCTGACACCGGCTTTCTCAGCTCCCTTGCAGCAAGACTGTATCCTAGGTTTAGCCCAATCAGACACCCCATGACTGACTTGGTCTCCAGGAGAGGACATGAGGAAGCTGGGGCGGCAGAGAATTCACTCTGGGGTGAGTGTTTAGGGCACTGTGGTGGGGGTTCCAGCACCCAGTGACCACACCAACAGTGGGAGCTGAGCATGACATCTGTCCAGACTGGGAAGTGTCCAAAACCAATTCTCTGGACCCACTTCAGAGATCTTGTAAGCTACATTAATGTCTTTTCGGTTTAACCCAGCAGAGTAGGTTTGTATGTGAATTTTGCTCCTCCTGTACTAAGGATTATTCCTTAATCTCAGAGCCCTCTGACCTGGCTTCATCAGAGTCCTAGCTCTCTGGGAAAATGCTCAGGCTTACCTGAGCATTGGCTGAGTGCAGGCCCCAAGTCCTTACTTTCTTTAACCACTACAGGAACAAGGCTGTAAGTCCTCGCCAACTTTCTCCTACTTTACTTTCCCTCTCTCCAAGTTGTGTTGCAAAATCAGCCAGTTCTGTCTTGCCAACCACGTCACCTCCACTTTTTCTTCGTCTCTTGAAACTTCTGCTATTTCTAACAATTGCCAACAGAAAGTTTTTCCAGGGCCTGGCATTGAAGGGGACCCTTAGGGAGTAAGGGTGTGTGTGAGTGCATGAGAAGGGAGGTCGGGGTGGGACCGGCTACCAGAGAATTAAGAAAGAGAAGCTCCTGGTTGAAGTTGCTGACACAGTACGTTCTCTTTTCTTACAATTTAGGAATCTATTCTCTATACTATTATGCATGGAGCAGTCTCTTTCCTTCTTTGGGGGATGGTGGTGAGGAGCTGAGATCTCTGAAGTCAGTCTTTTCTAAATTGTTAAAAAATCATAGCTTTTACTGACAAGCACATGATATGATTGACTCATGTAAATCTCAGAAAATCCCTTGTGGGAGGTGAGCAGCACTTTACTATTTGTGTCCCCATCTTATAGCTAAGAAAACTGAGACCGGGACTTCCCCGGTGGTCCAGGCGTCGAGAATCTGCCTGCCAGTGCAAGGGACACAGGTTTGATCCCTGCTCCAGAAAGATCCCACATGCCACGCAACAGCTAAGCCCATGTACCACAACTACTGCAACAAGAAAAGGCACTGCAATGAGACTCAGGAATCACAACTAGAGAAAGCCCACACACAACAATGAAGACCCAACACAGCCCAAAGTAAATAAACACATTAAAAATTTTTTTTAAAGAAAAGAGAACTGAAACCAGAGAATACCCTGTCAGGAGTCTTGGTTGGAAATTCAACTCAAAGTTAAACAAACAAAAAGAAGGAGGAGGAAGAGGAGGGTAAATGTGGGACAAGGGGGGAGGAGAGAAGGGAAAAGCCGTGTTCTGATTCAGGTAAGCAGAAAGGCCAGTAGGTGGATCCAGCTTTAGGCACACAGGATCCAGGGACCCAAACAACTTATTTGGGTGTCTGTCAGCCTCCTGACTCTCTTCTCTGAACTGGCTCTGTTTCAGGCAGCTCATCCCCTCATGGGAGCACAGAGGGCACAGCAGCTCTTGCCCACTTCCTACAAATTCAAAAACTCTTTTCTAACATTTTGGGCAGAATTCCCCACGATGGCTCTCATTGGCTGGGTTGAGGTCATGTGCTCACCCCTGGAATCGGGACCAAGTCTGAGAAAGGGCAGATTCCACAGAGAAAAGTCAGAATGCTGAGACCAGAGGTGGGCAGGGACTCTGGGTAGGCTAAAGCCATAGAGGTAGAGGGGTCCACAATGGTAACATGAAAAGTGGATGTGTCAGTTCACTCCAAAGCTACCATCTGACTGAAACTGTAGGCGAGACTCCAACAGAGAACAAGCTGGCCCCCTTGATGCACAAAACCACGATAGGCAGTAATACATTTTTGTGTGACTTCGGCATCTAAGGTCCAGGAATGGGCCAGCAGGTCTGTGCTCGAGTGCTGGTTTCATCCTAATGAGCTGGGTTGACCTTGCAGATTTAACCACTTCAGTTCAGTTCAGTCGTTCAGTCATGTCCAACCCTTTGTGATCCCATGGACTGCAGCACGCCAGGCCTCCCTGTCCATCACCAACTCCTGGAATTTGCTCAAACTCACGTCCACTGAGTCAGTGATGCCATCCAATCATCTCATCCTCTGTTGTCCCCTTCTCCTCCTGCCTTCAATCTTTCCCAGGATCAGGGTCTTTTCAAATGAGTCAGTTCTTCACATCAGGAGGCCAAAGTATTGGAGTTTCAGCTTCAGCATCAGTCCTTCCAATGAATATTCAGGACTGATTTCCTTTAGGATGAACTAGTTGGATCTTCTTGCAGTCCAAGGGACTCTCAAGAGTCTTCTCCAACACCACAGTTCAAAAACATCAGTTCTTCGGAGCTCAGCTTTCTTTATAGTCCAATTCTCACATCCATACATGACCACTGGAAAAACCATAGCTTTGACTAGATGGACCTTTATTGGCAAAGTAATGTCTCTGCTTTTTAATATGCTGTCTAGGTTGGTCATAGCTTTTCTTCCAAGGAGTAAGCATCTATTAATTTCATGGCTGCAATCACCCTCTGCAGTGATTTTGGAGCCCAGAAAAATAAAGTCTGTCACTGTTTCCAGTTTCCCCATCTATTTGCCATGAAGTGATGGGACTGGATGCTATGATCTTAGTTTTCTGAATGTTGAGTTTTAAGCCAACTTTTTCACTCTCCTCTTTCACTTTCATCAAGAGGCTCTTTAGTTCTTCTTCACTTCCTGCCATAAGGGTGGTGTCATGTGCATATCTGAGGTTTACTGATATTTCTCCCGGCAATCTTGATTCCAGCTTGTGTTTCATACACCCCAGCGTTTCTCATGAGGTACTCTGCATATAAGTTAAATAAGCAGGGTGACAATATACAACCTTGACGTACTCCTTTCCTGATTTGGAACTGGTCTGTTGTTCCATGTCCAGTTGTAACTGTTGCTTCCTGACCTGCATACAGATTTCTCAGGAGACAGGTCAGGTGGTCTGGTATTCTCCTCTTTTTAAGAATTTTCTACAGTTTGTTGTGATCCACATAGTAAAAGGCTTTGGCATAGTCAATAAAGCAGATGTTTTTCCGGAACTCTCTTGCTTTTTCCATGATTCAGCGGATGTTGGCAATTTGATCTCTGGTTCCTCTGCCTTTTCTAAAATCAGCTTGAACATCTGGAAGTTCATGGTTCACGTACTATTGAAGCCTGGCTTGGAGAATTTTGAGCATTACTAGTGTGTGAGATGAGTGCAACTGTGTGGTAGTTTGAACATTCTTTGGCATTGCTTTTCTTAGGGATTGGAATGAAAACTGACTTTTTCCAGCCCTGTGGCCACTGCTGAGTTTTCCAGATTTGCTGGCATATTGAGTGCAGCACTTTCACAGCATCATCTTTTAGGATTTGAAAGAGCTCAACTGGAATTCCATCACTTCCACTAGCTTTGTTCGTAGTGATGCTTCATAAGGCCCACTTGACTTCACATTCCAGGATGTCTGGCTCCAGGTGAGTGGTCACACCATCGTGATTATCTGGGTCGTGAAGATCTTTTTTGTATAGTTCTTCTGTATATCCCTTGGTATCTTTAATTTTCTTAACGAGATGTCTAGTTTTTCCCATTCTATTGTTTTCCTCTATTTCTTTGCATTGATCACTGAGGAAGGCTTTCTTACTTAGACTCTCACTTTTCTCATTTACAAAACAGAAATAATAATACCTGTCCAATCTCCCTCATTGAATTGTTGTAGAAATGAAATTCAGTTCAGTTCAGTTGCTCAGTCGCGTCCAACTCTGCAACCCCATGAACTGCAGCACGCCAGGCCTACCTATCCATCATCAACTCCAAGAGTTCACTCAAACTCATGTCCATCGAGTCGGTGATGCCATCCAGCCATCTCATCTCTGTCGTCCCCTCTCCTCCTGCCCTCAATCCCTCCCAGCATCAGAGTCTTTTCCAATGAGTCAATTCTTCGCATGAGGTGGCCAAAGTACTGGAGTTTCAGCTTTAGCATCGTTCCTTCCAAAGAAATCCCAGGGCTGATCTCCTTTAGAATGGACTGGTTGGATCTCCTTGCAGTCCAAAGGACTCTCAAGAGTCTTCTCCAACACCACAGTTCAAAATGTTATACCTTGAATTAAAAAGCACTTTTAAGAGTCAAATATAAGGTATTATATTATTCTTGACGGGCGTGCTGCGACGGGCGCGCTGAAGCGCAGGCGGCTGCGACGGGCGCGCTAAAGCGCGGCCGAGAGGAGCCACCCCACGTCCGAGGTCAGGGGCAGAAGCCGGGAGGACCCCGTGCCCGAAGGGCGGTGGCCAAGAGGAGTTACCCCATGTCCGAGGTCAGGGGCAGAGGCCGAGAGTACCAGACTGCGACGGGGCAGGAACGGCCGAGAGGAGCTACCCCGCGTCCGAGGTCAGGGGGGGTGGCCCAGAGGAGATACCCAGCATCCGAGGCCAGGGGTGGCGACGAGAGGAGTTACCCCACGTCTGAGGTCAGGGGCGGCAACGAGAGGAGTTACCCTGCGTCCGAGGTCAGGGGCAGCGGCCGGGAGGAGATACCCCACGCCCCAAGCCTAAGGCCGGGGCAGCGGCCGGGACCACCAACCCCATGTCCAAGGAGCCGTGGCTGCGTGGGCGCAGGAGGGCCTAGAGGAGCTATCCCACATTGAAAGTCAGGAAGGGCGGCGGTGAGGAGATACCTCTTGTCCAAGGTAAGGAGCAATGGCTGCGCTTTGCTGGAGCAGCCCTGAAGAGATACCCCACACCCAAGGTAAGAGAAACCCAAATAAGATGGTAGGTGTTGCAAGAGGGCATCAGAGGGCAAACACACTGAAGCCATACTCACAGAAAACTAGTCAATCTAATCACACTAGGACCACAGCCTTGTCTAGCTCAATGAAACTAAGCCATGCCTATGGGGCCACCCAGGATGGGCAGGTCATGGTGGAGGGATCTGACAGAATGTGGTCTGCTGGAGAAGGGAATGGCAAACCACTTCAGTATTCTTGCCTTGAGAACCCCATGAACAGTATGAAAAGGCAAAATGATAGGATACTGAAAGAGAAACTCCCCAGGTCAGTAGGTGCCCAATATGCTCCTGGAGATCAGTGGAGAAATAACTCCAGAAAGAATGAAGGGATGGAGCCAAAGCAAAAATGATACCCTGCTGTGGATGAGACTGGTGCTAGAAGCAAGGTCCGATGCTGTAAAGAGCAATATTGCATAGGAACCTGGAATGTCAGGTCCATGAATCAAGGCAAATTGGAAGTGGTCAAACAAGAGATGGCAAGAGTGAATGTCGACATTCTAGGAATCAGCAAACTCAAATGGACTGGAATGGGTGAATTTAACTCAGATGACCATTATATCTACTACTGCGGGCAGGAATCCCTCAGAAGAAATGGAGTGGCCATCATGGTCAACAAAAGAGTCCGAAATGCAGTACTTGGATGCAATCTCAAAAACGACAGAATGATCTCTGTTCGTTTCCAAGGCAAACCATTCAATATCACAGTAATCCAAGTCTATGCCCCAACCAGTAACGCTGAAGAAGCTGAAGTTGAATGGTTCTATGAAGACCTACAAGACCTTTTAGAACTAACACCCAAAAAAGATGTCCTTTTCATTATAGGGGACTGGAATGCAAAAGTAGGAAGTCAAGAAACACCTGGAGTAACAGGCAAATTTGGCCTGGGAATACGGAATGAAGCAGGGCAAAGACTAATAGAGTTTTGCCAAGAAAATGCACTGGTCACAGCAAACACCCTCTTCCAACAACACAAGAGAAGACTCTACACATGGACATCACCAGATGGTCAACACCGAAATCAGATTGATTATATTCTTTGCAGCCAAAGATGGAGAAGCTCTATACAGTCAGCAAAAACAAGACCAGGAGCTGACTGTGGCTCAGACCATGAACTCCTTATTGCCATATTCAGACTTAAATTGACGAAAGTAGGGAAAACCACTAGGCCATTCAGGTATGACCTATATCAAATCCCTTATGATTATACAGTGGAAGTGAGAAATAGATTTAAGGGCCTAGATCTGATAGATAGAGTGCCTGATGAACTATAGAATGAGGTTCGTGACACTGTACAGGAGACAGGGATCAAGACCATCCCCATGGAAAAGAAATGCAAAAAAGCAAAATGGCTGTCTGGGGAGGCCTTACAAATAGCTGTGAAAAGAAGAGAAGCGAAAAGGAAAGGAGAAAAGGAAAGATATAAACATCTGAATGCAGAGTTCCAAAGAATAGCAAGAAGAGATAAGAAAGCCTTCTTCAGCGATCAATGCAAAGAAATAGAGGAAAACAACAGAATGGGAAAGACTAGGGATCTCTTTAAGAAAATCAGAGATACCAAAGGAACATTTCATGCAAAGATGGGCTCGATAAAGGACAGAAATGATATGGACCTAACAGAAGCAGAAGATATTAAGAAGAGATGGCAAGAATACACAGAAGAACTGTACAAAGAAGATCTTCACGACCAAGTTAATCACGATGGTGTGATCACTGACCTAGAGCCAGACATCCTGGAATGTGAAGTCAAGTGGGCCTTAGGAAGCATCACTACGAACAAAGCTAGTGGAGGTGATGGAATTCCAGTTGAGCTATTCCAAATCCTGAAAGATGATGCTGTGAAAGTGCTGCACTCAATATGCCAGCAAATTTGGAAAACTCAGCAGTGGCCACAGGACTGGAAAAGGTCAGTTTTCATTCCAATCCCAAAGAAAGGCAATGCCAAAGAATGCTCAAACTACCGCACAATTGCACTCATCTCACACGCTAGTAAAGTAATGCTCAAAATTCTCCAAGCCAGGCTTCAGCAATATGTGAACCGTGAACTTCCTGATGTTCAAGCTGGTTTTAGAAAAGGCAGAGGAACCAGAGATCAAATTGCCAACATCTGCTGGATCATGGAAAAAGCAAGAGAGTTCCAGAAAAGCATCTATTTCTGCTTTATTGACTATGCCAAAGACTTTGACTGTGTGGATCACAAGAAACTGTGGAAAATTCTGAAAGAGATGGGAATACCAGGCCACCTGATCTGCCTCTTGAGAAATTTGAATGCAGGTGAGGAAGCAACAGTTAGAACTGGACATGGAACAACAGACTGGTTCCAAATAGGAAAAGGAGTTCATCAAGGCTGTATATTGTCACCCTGCTTCTTTAACTTATATGCAGAGTACATCATGAGAAACGCTGGACTGGAAGAAACACAAGCTGGAATCAAGATTGCCCAGAGAAACATCAATAACCTCAGATATGCAGATGACACCAACCTTATGGCAGAAAGTGAAGAGGAACTAGAAAGCCTCTTGATGAAAGTGAAAGTGGAGAGTGAAAAAGTTGGCTTAAAGCTCAACATTCAGAAAACAAAGATCATGGCATCCGGTCTCATCATTTCATGGGAAATAGATGGGGAAACAGTGGAAACAGTGTCAGACTTTATTTTTCTGGGCTCCAAATCACTGCAGATGGTGACTGCAGCCATGAAATTAAAAGACGCTTACTCCTTGGAAGGAAAGTTATGACCAACCTAGATAGCATATTCAAAAGCAGAGACATTACTTTGCCAACAAAGGTCCGTCTAGTCAAGGCTATGGTTTTTCCTGTGGTCATGTATGGATGTGAGAGTTGGACTGTGAAGAAGGCTGAGCACCGAAGAATTGATGCTTTTGAAGTGCAGTGTTGGAGAAGACTCTTGAGAGTCCCTTGGACTGCAAGGAGATCCAACCAGTCCATTCTGAAGGAGATCAGCCCTGGGATTTCTTTGGAAGGAATGATGCTAAAGCTGAAACTCCAGTACTTTGGCCACCTCATGCAAAGAGTTGACTCATTGGAAAAGACTCTGATGCTGGGAGGGATTGGGGGCAAGAGGAGAAGGGATGACAGAGGATGAGATGGCTGGATGGCATCACTGACTCGATGGACGTGAGTCTGAGTGAACTCCGGGAGTTGGTGATGGACAGGGAGGCCTGGCGTGCTGCAATTCATGGGGTTGCAAAGAGTCGGACACGACTGAGTGATATGATCTGATGCTTACCTTCTATTTGGTTTGTTGAAACTAGCTTAAAATCCTCTATATTTTCCTAATTCCCTTCTTGATCTGTCTTTTAAAATATTCATTACAAAAGTAATACATACTATAAACAATTTTAAAAATATAAAGAATAAAAAAATTTTTTAAAGAAAAAAACCTATAATCCCCCTCACCCTCAAAAAATTACTATTAACATTTTGGTATTACTTCTTTCTTGTCCCTTTTTCTGTGTGTATGGATACAGTATGGCTTTTTGTAGTAAAGGTGGCACATATAATACAGTTTTAAAACCTACTCTTTTCCTATAAATAATGTTGTGAACATTTTACAAGACATTAAATAGTTTTGCATTAACATCAATTTAATGGCAGAATGGCCTTTCATTATGCAACAAAACCCTTATTGTTAGACATTTGAATTGTCTCATTCTTCCCTGTTAGCAAAAATACTACAACACAGGGACTTGCCTGGTGGTCCAGTGATTAACACACTGCCTCCCAACGTGAGGGACGTCGGTTCGATTCCTGGTTGGTGGACAGACTGCATGGCCACGGGACAACTAAGCCTGTGTGCTACAACTAGAGAGTTGCCCAAACACTGCAACTACTGAGTCCGTGCATTCTAGAGCCTAAGCTCCACAACAAGAGAAGCCCAGGCACAGAAACAGTCAAAAAGAAAATCTATATGGCATATTCTAATAACTTGGACTGCAAGGAGATCCAACCAGTCCATCCTAAAGGAGATCAGTTCTGGGTGTTCATTGGAAGGACTGATGTTAAAGCTCCAATACTTTGGCCACCTGACGCGAAGAGCGGACTCATTTGAAGAGATGCTGGGAAAGATTGAAGGCAGGAGGAGAAGGGGACGGCAGAGGATGAGATGGTTGGATGGCATCACTGACTCAATGGACATGAGTTTGGGTGAACTCTGGGAATTGCTGATGGACAGGGAGGCCTGGCGAGCTGTGGTTCATGGGGTCGCAAAGGGTCGGACACGTCTGAGCAATTGAACTGAACTGAATAACTATTTGTCCATACTCATGGCTATTTCCTTAGAATATTTTCTAGATGTGGAATTTCTGGGTCAAATATTTTGCAAAACTCTAAGACTTTTGGCATCTATTGCATACCCAGAAAGTCTGTACCAAATTATACTCCTGTGAGTGGCAGATACACGTCCATTTCTGTATCAGCTATTTTAGCTGATGTTATCATGTTTTTAAAATTCTTACAACTTTGCTATCCTTTTCCATTTTCAATTTAGACTTATGATTCCTTCCTCTTGATTACTCTCTGCTAGTGGGCCTCTGTCTCCCTCCTGCCTCTAGGTGCCAAAGAGTTCTGAGCCTAAGCAGCTGAGGAAAAATCTATAGTGTGCAGAGCCAGGAGTCAGAAGACCAAAGTCCACACTCCACGCCCACATTTAAAAGCTGTGTGACTTTTGGTAAGTCACTTAATTTCCCTGAGTGACAGTGTCCATGTCTGTTACTTAGAGATCTACACTTGCCCCTGGTTTGCCTGCCTTCTGGGCTGTGAAAGAGCACACGAGAAGTGGAGCACACATACACATCTGGGATGCTTCATACGTGCTCACTTAGCTTTGTCCACTGTAACAACCAGTCTCCTAAATGTCCCCAAGGAAGGATGCTTCCTGGTATTTATTCCCTTGCATGCAGAAACTCTCCTTGAATCTATGCTGGTCCTGTGTCCAATTTTTAAGTAGCAGGATGCAGAGGAAGTGACACTGTGTGACTTTCAAGGCTGAACCTTCTGACTTAAACTATAGGAGAGATTCCAACACAGAAAAAAACCTTGATGGCCCCATCAACAGGTAATACATTTTTGTTTTATGAAACTAGGTTTGGGGCTGTACTATTACGCTGTAATGAATGAGCAAAACACCCATCAAATTTTCTTCTAGTACCTGAATCTGGGAGTGAGTTTAAAGCTTAATCGTAAAAAGTTGTTGTCTTTGGAACCAGATAGCCTGGTTCTCAATTTTTGCCAGCACCCTCTTAGCAGCTCCATACTGGGTAAATTATTAAACTCTCTGAGCCTTACTATACCAATCAGTGAAATGGGTATACTAGTACCTGTCTCAGGCTGCTGGTAAGATCAAATTAGACAATGTGCATAAAGCCTTCAGCACAACAGCAGGCACGTAGTCCTCAATACACTTCAACTATTGTGGCTGTCCGCCCCCTGACCTTCTTCTCTGAACTGGCTCTGTTTCAGGCAGCTCATCCACTCATAGGAGCACAGACGTCATAGTGGCTCTTGCCTACTTCCTGCAAACTCAGAAAAATCTTTTCTGATTAAGTGCCTCATTTATTTGGTTCCTTTAATTAAAGTTCTTAAAAAGTATACATCAAACTACCCTAAATTTTTTTTTACCTCTTGCCTCATTCATTATCACTGTGACACCGCCTCTGGGCATGGAGATGCCCGGTCTTGGAGATGTAGTTTTGGTTAAAATGCCAAAGCCAGACTTAAGATAGTCTACGTGGATTTCCAAAAGTAAGTTTCCTTAAAGAAATGTTTTATATACATTGATGTCACTGATCAAATATTTACTTGATTTATGGTCACATTCTTGAAGTATGCTATATGGTCTCTTTTTGCACCCATGTTTATTTAAAGGTTGAATCATACTTCTTGTTCCTCAATGGCTCTACTAAAAATTCTAAAGAGTCAGGTATTTCTTAAAGACAGTGGTTAAAGACTGTCATATGACTGAAATCACTATTTCAAATGGACCCTCATTCAATTGCTCTAAAAATGTCTGTTGAGCACCTGCTTTGTGCCAGACCCTGCCTAGGCACCAGAGATGAAAAGGGAAGACAATTTCTGGGTCTTAAGAAGCTTATAGTCTATTGGGGGGTGGCATGGATGAAGGGAGAGAGTGACAGGCAAAGGGAAAATTATTATAATATTGAGAGGGAAAGGCTGTGGAAGAGGGTGATGTAGGAATCATGGAAGCTCAGAGAACATTTCCTGCCTTATCTTTAACCAGGTTTGCTGGTGAGGGTATGAGATAGTGGGCGAGATGGTGGGACAGGCTTCCACCCAGGAGCCATTCCCCAGCCACTTCTTCTCTAACATCTAGGGGTGGCCAATGAGACAAGAGGGAAGAGGGCAGAGCACAACCTTTGAAAAAAAATTACACTGCCATTGAGGACACAACATAAACTGGTTAAAACCGATTAGGCCCAAGATGGAAGAAGACGTGACTTCCAACAACCCTTAAGCCTCATTATACGCATATTGTAATACACTGGCATATGCTAATAACATGCCCACAGGTGCCATGACAGGTCCCAGGCCAACCAGAAAAGGCGAAAAAGTGGGCAGTGGCCCAATTCCTGGAAACTCCTGCCCCTTCTCCAAGATAATTGGAATAATCTTCCCACTCATTAGCCTATGAAATTAAGCAGCCCATAAAAACTAACCACCCCTGGTACCCACCACCCTCGAACCCCCTACCCCCACACTCTCACCTCCCCAGACGGCCCACACTCCATGACGGGTGTTCCCCCAGGACCCCTCTTCCCTCCTGAGAGGACCGCATTCTGCCTATGGAACGTGTATCTCTCTCAGTGAGCCTGCTTTCCCTTTACTCTGGCTTACTTGTGAATTCTGTCCTGTGCCAAACCAAGGACTCTCACTTGGCACCTGTCCCAGAAACTCACCCAAGACCTGAGACACGACCGTCCTCTCGACACATTTTCCTGTAACCTCTTTACAGAGGATATTAACAAGACTACTTCTTACCTATCACGTTGCCTCACTGAATTCCTTCCCATGTGGAGACATAAAGAACCTGAGCTTCACTAAGTCCTGAGACTAGTTGCATAGTTTCGATTGAAGACTGTGAACAGTCCCATTGGAGGTGTGCAGTTTCACCACATTTGTGTGTGCGCTCACTCAGGCGTGTTCAACTCTTTGCAACCCCATGGACTATAGCCTGCCAGGCTCCTCTGTCCATGGGATTCTCCAGGCAAGAATTTTGGAGCAGGTTACCATTTCCTTCTCCATAGTATCTTCCCCAGCCAGGGATCAAACTTGTGTTTCCTGCGTCTCCTGCATTGGCAGGTGTATTCTTCACCACTGAACCACCTGGGAAGCCCACAGATCAGATCAGATCAGATCAGTCGCTCAGTCGTGTCCGACTCTTTGCAACCCCATGAATCGCAGCACGCCAGGCCGCCCTGTCCATCACCAACTCCCGGAGTTCACTGAGACTCACGTCCATCGAGTCAGTGATGCCATCCAGCCCATAAGGGGCACACAATTCTAACCTGTTCTTCACATCTGCTTTGCTGGGACCATTCTTGGCAGCCATCTTGCAGGAGGGGCAGTGGAACCAAGATCTGACCAATAGGAATGTGAGCAGAGTGCGTCACTTCCGGTCTGGCACCACACCATCTCATAACTGTGCCAGACCGGAAGTGGATGAGATAGTGTGGTAGCTTTCATCACTCTTACCCTGCTTCTTTGACGTAGGGGGCCTCGTGTTCCAGGTACTGTAACTATAAAATGAAAGAGGGTCCCCCGGCCCTCCTAAATTGTGAGATGAGCAAGAAAGAAACCTGTAGTTAAGCCACTGAGATTTCGGGGCTTCCTTGGTAAGGGAGCCTAGCCTGGCTCATCCTGATACATTGTAATCCAGTTCTAGTCACTGAGATCCAAGGGAAGTGTACTGTGCAGTTTCCCGGTGGCTATTTCCACTTGCAACACATTTCCTTTACTGAAGAAAAGGAGAGAAAGGTATAAGGAGTGCTCATTCATTGCCCTGGCCAGCTGTCGGTTTCTCAGTTTTGTGGAGAAAAAGAAAAAAAAAAAGATTTGTCTCATTAGATTGTGATGCTGGTAATTGCATTATTCACTGTGAGCATGAGTAGGGAACAGAGGGTTACACAGAGCCTTAAGGTGGTGAAATTGCTGGTCTAAACTAGGATTATTTGATTCCAGACTTCTTTTTTTAACAAACAATAAGTGCCCTGATGGTGTCAGGGCTTCTGAATGCACCTGCCCTCATACTAGTTACGAAGAGAATGAGAAGTGTGGTTATAATGGATGAATAAAATGAACAGTTGTTTGTGGGGGTAGGTGATGTTACTGTCATCTCTTATCTTCATCCTCATTCACAGTATAATCGTTACTGAAAAGTAAAAATAGTCCTGGACAGTATTTCCTTGCCTGTGATGTGCTCTCATGTGTATTTTCTGGGCTCAAATGTGATTTACAAGTGGCAGCATAATGTAGATAACAGTTCTATCTCTATAGGCTAACACATTTGGGTTCAGATACTAACTCTGTCAATCCCTTTGATGTGTGACCTTGGACAACTGACAAACTCTCTAAACCATGGTTTCCTCATCTATATAATGGAACAGTTCTGGAAACTCACAGGTAGTGTCACTATGAGGAGAAAATGACATGACACAGGAAGTTTATAAGCATATTGTGTGGGACACTAAAAATGCTTAATATACAGGATTCCCTAAAATAGGTTGGATTTTGATTTGCATAACAGCCTAGGAAGAGGGATGGGGCAGCCATGAACATTCTCATTTTAGATGGAGGAAGCTGAGTCTTAGAGAGTTGAAATGACTTGCTCAAGGTCAGAAATAGATTTTCATCCCAAATCCCGTGATTCCCATTTCAGGGCCCTTGCCATAGTAACATGTTTCCTTGAAATTGCCAAATATGCTCAGTCGTGTCTGACTCTTTGTGGCCCCATGGACTGTAGCATGCCAAGCTCCTCTGTCCATGGAATTTTTCCAGAAATGGAAAGAGTTGCCATTTCGCACTCCAGGGGATCTTCCTGACCCAAGGATTGAATCTGTCTCTTGCGTCTCCTGCATTGGCAGGTGGATTATTTACCCGCTAGCGACACCTGGAAATTCCAAAGAAGCAATACAAAACAAAATTTAAATTCTGAGATGCTTCCTTTTTCATTTCCAATAAACAGAATAATTTTCTTTGGAAGAGAGTTATTACTACAGTTATTACTGTATTACGTGCAAATGTGAGCGACTGTTAAGTTTGTACTGGAAATAACAAACTCAAAAGGTTGGTTTTTTCACGTTTATTTTTGGCTGTGCTGGGTCTTCATTCATGCGTGGGCTTTTCAGTTGCAGTGAGTGGACATCAAGGCTGACCAGTGAATGACAGCACAAGTGAGGTCAGTGCCTTGTTAGAGGTCACCCCACGGGTGAGAGAGGAGAGGCTTTGTTGTGGTGTGCAGGCTTCTCCTTGCAGTGACTTCTCTCGTTTCAGGACACAGGCTCTAGGGCACTCGGACTTCAATAACTGTGGCACAGGGGCTTAGTTGCCACACAGCATGTGGGATCGAACCTGTGTCTCCTGCATGGCAGTTGGATTCTTTACCACTGAGCCACCAGGGAAGCCCTCGAGGTTTTTTCCTAACCCTCTAGTCTAGTTCCACCCCACCACCACCTATCTCCACTTTATAAAGATTGAGTGAAAATACACATCTTCCTAATCTACACAAGGTGGCATAATTACCATTCTACAGAATCTGTAAATCACACAGCAAAGCTAACTTTTTTCTTTCCTCTTCTTCATTATCTCCTCTGATATTTAACATTCAAAACAGTTTACTTTCTCTATCTTTGTTGCAACATGCCTTTCAACATCAAGTTAATAAGATACAAAGTGACATCTTTCACCCTATCACAATCTGGATCTACACCTCTGCCCTTTGTCATCACAAAGTAACCACTCTAACACAGGCCATGTTTTCCTTTAAGCAATGTTGAATGATTCACTCTCAACATAAGTCTAGGAACAAACACTGTTAAAACTTGAATATTATGTTTCCTTGAATCTAGCTTAGTCATCACCGCTTTCATAAAGCCTCTCCTCTTTCACCCGTGGGGTGACCTCTAACAAGGCACTGACCTCACTTGTGCTGTCATTCACTGGTCAGCCTTGATGTCCACCTTGCCTTGGCTCTTCTAAGGTGGTTCCTGCTGTACCCTCTCCACCTCTAGTGCCTGGCACCACACCTTGTCCGTTGCAGATTCATTAAATATTTGCTGAACCAAGTGAGGAAACCTGTGCTTGGTATATCCCCTAAAAGAGGTGAGACTCCTTCAAGGGCTTCCCTGGTATCTCAGTGGTAAAGAATCTGCCTGCCAATGCAGGAGACGCGGATTGGATCCCTGGGTTGGGAGGATCCCCTGGAGGAATTGGGAACCCACCCCAGTATTCTTACCTGGGAAATCCCATGGACAGAGGAACTTCACAGGCTACATAGTCCATGGGGTTGCAAAGAGTTGGACATGACTCAGCAACTAAATAACAACCTTAGGGCAATTTTTGGGCTTCACTCGCGGCTCAGATATTAAAGAATCTGCCTGCAATGCAGGAGACTGGAGTTCAATCCCTCAGTCAGGAAGATCTCTTGGAAGGAAATGACAACCCACTCCAGTATTCTTGCCTGGAGAATTCCATGGACAGAGGAGCCTGGCATGCTACAGTCCAAGGGGTAGCAAAGAGTCGGGCGTGACTGAGCGACTAACACATACACACACTTATCTGTAATACTTGTTAAACTGTGTAGTGGAAGATGTGTTGGTCCTTGGGTTAAATCAATACAGTGTGTCTGGCAAGCAAGAAACTGAAGGTTATTGTCAGGTGCTAATTCATTGTCCTACAGCTGCATGCCACTCCTTCTTTCTCTGGTTGCTTGGTTTGACACAACTTTAATCTGAATCTGAGTGCTCCTGTCTACTTGTGGACTGCAGGATGCACCCTAGGGCTCAGCCTTCCCTGCCCCTTTCTCCATTATCTCTTCAGATCCTGGGTAACTTGAACCTACCTTTTACCTTTGGTGAACCTACCTTTTACCTTGGGTGTCACCACTAGATTGGGGGTTTCCCTGGTAGCTCAGCTGGTAAAGAATCCACCTGCAATGCAGGAGACCTGGGTTCAATCCCTGGGCTGGGAAGATCCCCTGGAGGAGGACATGGCAATCCACTTTAGTATTCTTGCCTGGAGACTCTGGATAGACAGAGGAGCCTGTGGGCTATAGTCCATGGGGTTGCAGAGTCAGACACGACTGAGCAACTGAGCACAGCAGAGCACGGCAATAGATTGTACTCTTCAGTGTCTTACTCATGTTTCCCACTCAACCATCCAAAGCCAAAAAATACTAGGTTCAAAGCAGAGAGCACAGCACAAACAACAAGGAAAATAAAGAGAACCAGACCAACAAATACTGGATTTGCCTTAGAAGGCAGAGCACTGGGGATCTTGGAAAGAGTAATTTTTCAGGAATCATTTCATACAAACCAAAATGGTAGTGGCTCTAACAACCACTCCCATTGGGAGTCAGGGCCTCCCTCATGTTCCTACAAACCTGCTAAGTGACTGGGTAAGTCACGCCCCTCTCTGGGACTCTGTTTCATCAGGGAGTTAAGGCTGGACTAGTTCAGTAGTTCTGTCTTCAGTTTTACCCCAAAATGCATCTAGAGAACTTGTTGATAAGGCATATTCCATGCTTCCCACCCCCCCCCCCCCCCCCAGAAACCCTGATTTGGACCTCAAAGAAGGCTGAGCACCAAAGAATTGATGTTTTCGAACTGTGGTGTTGAAGAAGACTTTAGGATCCCTTGGACTGCAAGAAGATCAAACAAACAAATCCTAAAGGAAATCATTTTACACTGTATGTTTATCTGTAACTCTCTGGCACCCTTCTCAGGGCAGAAATCTTAATACCAGTCTATATACATATACTCTCCTCATAGCAAAATTTATTAAATAACTCTTTATTCTTTTCTCCTTTACATTACCAATAGTAGCCCAGTGTTAAGCATTTTAGAAAACCTGAAGAAATTAAAAAAAAAATCTTGGTTTATGCACACATGTATAAAAATATTCAGATAACCAAATATCTGCTCATTACATCACCCAGCTTTCAAGACTGCCAAAAATAAATAAATAAAACATTTGCATATCAAAAGAGAGGGCTCGGTGGTTTTGTTAAAATTCATTTTAACAATTTTAGCTAACTAACATGTGCTGATGAAATTCAAGTTAAAGGTATAGCCAGTTAACATCACAGAAAGCACTGTGTGGCTAGTAAGGAGTATTCCTTAAACAGAATCTACTTTGTGCTTCAAACACAGCTAGGTCTACAGTTTCAACAGTAAGCAGCAATAAAGATGAAGAAAACGCCCAACTTTTCTAATAACTGCTCTATCATAGAAAGGAAATATAAATGAAAAGAAAAAAGTATCACCATCTCTTCACAAAGAACATCAAAGTCAGAATGGTAGGTTTATGAAGTGCTTGGATTAAAAAATAATAACAATAAAGATCCCTGGTTAATTGCCTTTGATTTTTTAAAAATCTGAAAAACATAAAATATTTGCTTGTTGGTGTAACAGATTTGACCTACAAGCAATAACCTGAACTATCTTTTCTTCATCAAGTACTTTAACAGTGCAAAATGTTGGCGGTCTCAGCATTCAATGCTCGGAAATGCAAAGCAGGCAAAAAAACAAAAACAAAAACAAAACACAATGATTCACTGCTATGCTAGAGTCTTAAAGGTAGACAGGCAGTTTCTGATGTGAGGTGAAATAAGCAATTCAAAATGTCCATTAGCTAACGTAAGATACAGTATTGAATCTTTTGGCACAAAAACAAAGAATAATCACATTGCTACTTGGAACAGTATTCAACGTGGACGAGTAGATCTCGGTGTTCGGTGGCTGGATATTGGATATTGCACTTAGGACATTCCACCAGGCTTTCATTTAACGCAGCAGTGGGACATTTTGGTGAGGCGACTTTTCCTCTGTTTTCAGTCTCCTTTTGGAAAGTGACTAATGGCTCTGTGAAGGCAAACTCACGAATCTGCTTCTGAAAAATAAGTGTCAAATGAACACAGTTTGTATAGATGGCCTACCATTCAGCAGTTGTAACTGCTCCATAGATACTCCAGTTGCTTCAGCCCTCTAGCTAGATATTCTTCTGAATCTCTCCGGTCACTGGTATTACACTGGTAACTTATGAGGTGGTTACGCATGAATGCAAAGTTGCTTCAGTAGTGTCTGACTCTTTGTGACCCTATGGATGGTAGCCTACCAGGATTCTCTGTCCATGGGATTCTCCAGGCCAAGAATACTGGAGTGGGTTGCCATGCCCTTCTACAGAGGATCTTCCCTACCCAGAGATCAAACCCACATCTCTCATGTCTTCTGCATTGGCAGGCGGATTCTTTACCACTAGCACCACCTGGGAAGCCCTTATGAGGTTGTTATATATCACTGAAATTACCCAGGAAGTACTAGGATCAGGCATTTACATAGGTTTTATTAAAATGCTTAGAGTCACATGTAAAGGTGGGCCTACGGGCAATGCTGACAAAGATTGCTAGGTTAAAGACGGGCAACTTCAGCAATAAAGAACTGCATGGAATTAAGAGCGGCAAAAAATTTTAGCAGGTCAAACAGGTTATACACAGGAATGACTAAGATACTGTATAATTCATTTGTGATGTCTCATTTTCATGTTTTTTTCCCTGAGAAATTTAGAACAGTCAGTAACTAAAAATGAACATTTTACAGCATACTGTAAAGACGAATGGTAGGAAAATGATGAAAAATACAGGAAAATTATAGATTCATTTGTATACTCTTTGGCTTCCTGTACTTTGATAAATAGTCATAAATAGGAATGAATTATAAATTTCAATTTTAAATATTATGATAAAATCAATGACATAAACAGAGCCAAAAATGTATTTTCTGTCTTTTATTCATAAAGAAATTGCAAATGATTTTAAAAACTGCTTTTTTCTCTTTTGAAAACTGAGGAACTCTATTTGTAACATTTCACCCTGTGCAAATATTCTGCAATACAAGGATCATATACAAAATATGGGCTAATGGGACAGACCCTAACAGGTTTAGTCCAGGGCTTACTGTGTGGTTCTTTAGCTTCTAATTTGTGTCCAACTCTTTTACAGCTCCATGGGCTGTAGCCCACCAGGCTCCTCTGTCCATAGAATTTCCCAAGGAAGAATACTAGAATGGGTTGCCATTTCCTTCTCTAGGGGATCCTCCCCACCCAGGAATCAAATGATCTCCTGCATTGGCAGGTGGATTCTTTACTACTGAGCCATCCGGGAAGTCCCTCAAAGCTTATTAGTAAAATGAAAATAGGTAAATCAAAACCATTTCCTCAAAGAAGCAATGTTATTAAAAAGGTTAATGTTTTAAAAGGTTATGTGTTCAAGTTAATCCACAGAACGTGCTTAATTCAGTATGCCTACAAGAGTGTATTAACAGTAATAGTCCATTATCCCTAAAAGCAGCAATTTTTTCTTTCTTTTTTTTGTTTAAAGAGAAAAGCACAATTTCAGTTCAGAATCTAAAACTGCCCTGCCTTGCTGCCTTTGTCCCCCAGACCAAGCTCTGTTCAGTGCCTCCAGAATCACAGAGCCCAGAGTGGGTGGGGATGATCCCAGGCACTGGTAATGTTATCATTACCAAGAGGCCAGTAATGTCCCTCTGTCTAGTACTTTGAACTGATGCTCAAAGGGCAGATGCTTCAAATGAGGCAAGGGATTTGATTTGACTAATTTAAGAAACAGCTATTCTTAAACTGTATCCTTCTATTTTGGTAACTGCTTTGACATATAAATAGAAAGATGGCAGAAAAAGAAAGATGAAATAAGTTTTTGTCTAACCATTCCAGACTCACCAAGGATTCCAACTGTGTTATTTGATTTCTTGCTTTGCGGAGCTCCTTAAGAATCACATGCAATTGATGTTGCATATTTTGACGGTCAAGTTTTTCATTTTCAAAGTCTAAAGTACATGCCTGCATCTGGAAAAAAGTGCCCAAGACAAGACAATAACAGCTACTGTATACTGTCTAGTTTTCCTGACTGGATGTTTCTTTAGTATCATAAGAAAAAAACATGTTGTGCCATCAGAGCAAGAACTCCTCTGAGTACAGGGAGATGTTGATACATGAAGAAGCTCTGTCCAAGGAGCAAAGCCAAAGTGTGAGGTCTAAGTGAGTGAGGAGCAGCTTAAGAAGTTGCTGGTTAGAATCTGTCCTCCTCATCCTCCTTTTTGTGGGGAAGGGAAGGAGATGGCTGTTCCCTGGTTTCAAATATACTAAAAATCTCTGGTCTCTGAGAGTAACTGGTCTCTCTTTGAGTTCTACTTGAAGTTATCAAGTAGTTCTATTAGGAACATCCTGTCAGACTACCAGCCATTTAGGGAAGAAGAAATTTTGCTAAGGCAAACATCTACCTGTCAAGAAAATTGCCATGTCACCTTAGAGAATTCGGTTTAGCCTAAAGGTAGTAATGGGAATATACGGCTCGCACAAGTCATCACTTTCAATATTTTTGTTAAAGTTTTTAAAAAAACATTTTCTAGAACTTACAAATGGTTCTTCATACAACAGTGTAAACATGAGGAAAAATTCCATTTCTCAAAGGTTAAACTGAATGTAGAAGGAACCCTCATGAGTACCTGTTGTTCCAACAGAGCTACCCTTGTTTGTTCCTCCTGCTGCTTTATCAGAGACGTGTAAAGAAACTGGACCTGTAGGATGTAAATAGAACCAACACTGTCACGTCAACATTTTATAGCTTGACCTTGACCTAGGATGTGTGAAAGGCTCACAAATGTCACATCTCTAACCAGGGCAACACCTGCTCTTCTGGGTGAATCCTAGCTGTGGTTGGACAGCTATCTATGCAAGCAGCTGAGCAGTACCGCCCCGGCCGAGTTCCCTGAGGCATAGACTGTAGACAAAAAGCACTAAGTCGCAGTGGACAAGCAGGTCCTAACATCCACTGATATTTCTGAGTAGGATAAGAAAGCAGAGCTTGGCCTCCTCAGCCACAGAGTTGGAGCAAAATTTTCAATCATTTCTGCTTAATCTTTTGTAAATATCACTGCTCACACCTCTAGGCAGAAGTGAGCATGGTAAAGACTGAGAAGGCAAATGTTATAGACCATTTTTTCCCTCTCACTCAAATTTTGGAGGATTTTAGAAATCACTATTCTAAGAGTAGCAGTAGCTAACATTTACTTAGCCCTTTAATTTACAAAGCGCTTTCACCTTCTCTCAGCTGACCTTCACAAAAGTCCTATGAGGTGAGAAGAGGTTATAAGATTTATTATTATTAATTTGACACACAAATAACCTGTCAGTCAGAGAAGTTAGCTGATTTTCCTCAGGCCACACATCCTTGAGGAGAGACCTGGGATAGACCCCAAATTATGTGTTTTCCATTATTTCATGCTGCCGGGAAAAATTTAATAAGTTTCTCTTGAAATAGTACTGAATTCTAATAAATCTAATGTGGTAATGCCAACATTACTGAGACAAACATTCCAGATCTGGCTATGAGCATAGTGAGAACATGGGAGGTACATAGTGAATTAACTTGAGAACAGTTCACAGTGCCAGCCTAGGAATCAACCTGGACCCTCCTCTTTCAGCTTCCCACACATGCCCACCTCCTCCTCACCCGCCCTTTCAGCTTCTCACACACGCCCACCTCCTCCTCACCCCCCCTTTTTTGGCTTCTCACACATGCCCACCTCCTCCTCACCCCCCCTTTCAGCTTCCCACACATGCCCACCTCCTCCTCACCCCGCCTTTTTTGGCTTCCCACACATGCCTACCTCCTCCTCACCCCCCCCTTTCAGCTTCTCACACATGCCCACCTCCTCCTCACCCCGCCTTTTTTGGCTTCTCACACATGCCTACCTCCTCCTCACCCCCCCTTTCAGCTTCCCACACATGCCTACCTCCTCCTCACTCAGAACCTTTGTGTCTGTGATCTCGTCATCAGGAGGGAATTCCCAGTCACTCACCTCGCTGGTGCCGTCTCGCCATCAGCTTTGTCCAAATACCATCTCCTCAGTGAGGCCTTCGCTGGCCTCAGTTTCTCTTGATCATACTACCCTGTTTTATTTAGGTACTTGCTTATGGTCTGTCTCCCTTCTTAGCGTGAACTCCTGTGAGGGGGTAGGAACTTGTGCTGTTCCATGCTGGTTCCTGAGTAGTTAAAATAGCCCCTGACACTTAGTAAGTACCATGAAAATTCTGGATTATGAACCATGGAAAACCGTGCTGGTTAGACTCACCCGAGATAACAGCTCCTCAGATCTTTTCTTCTCTTCTTCAAGTTTTTCCCTGGCAAGATCATTCTCTTCCTTGAGCCTCTGTATTTTCTCTGTTTTATGCCTGTCATCTTCTAGATGTTGTACATCTGCCTTTCTTTGTGAACACAACAGTTGATTTAAATCTTGCACTTCTTTTTGGGTTTCTTCATATTTTCTTCGAAATTCACTCAGTTCAAAATTCAGCTGAGTTATGGTTTGTCGTTCCACTTCAAGATCTTTTTTTGCATTTTCCAAGAGATGGTTATAATATTTTTGCTTTTCTTCTTGAAGATAACCTGTGACAAACACATCATGGCACAAAATAGGTAATTTTACAAATTACAAAATAGGTAATTTTCCTGAAGAAATAAATGTAAATATGTCTCTGTAAGCATGATTGCATTTTTTCCTCATCTTCAAAAATGAAGACTCAAGAGACAGGGATCATGGTTGATGTTTGACAGAACAAGAAACAGAAGTTCAGGTATACTACTTGAAGTTACAAAATGAATAGATAGAAGAATCAGAAACAGTAATAGAATTATTCTGGGTGGGGGGGAATGTCATTAATGTCTAAAGAAAACAAACCAACAAATAGAGACATTAATGCATATACCACTTTGATAAAACACAGAGAGAGAGAGAAAGAGAGAGACAATAAGAGAGGGAGACAGAAAAGAAAAATCATATTACCAAAGGAAAAAGCTAGACTTCACCCATAATTAAAAACCTACTTTTATGTGTAGCAAATTTATACAGGCAATACAGCAGTAACTTTGTCCCCTGAGGGATAAACAGTTTTGAATTCTCTAGAGACATTCCTTTCATACTGTTTTAGCATTAGCTTCATTTTAAATATTCCGATGTGAAGCTCTGAGATTATGAGCCTTCTCTTTCTATAATTCAAGGCTCCAGTGCCAGTGGGGCTGTCAGCACTTAAATGAGAGCCTTGCACAGAGCTTGGCTCATCACCCGGAACTGCTGCGTCTATTTGTAAAACGAGGATAATGATCCTTTCTGCCCCTGCTCTTAGGCTCTTGTGAAACTCAGTGGAGATCAGTGTCAGAGAAGCTACAAAACCTTTGGCAAACAGCATCACTGATAAGAACTTCACCTCAGTTCTAGGGTGAGATTCAAATGATTGAAGGATCATGTATAAAAATGTAATCTTTCTCCTAGAGTTGATATGAATAACAGCTAAAGGGAAGCGGAATAACAAGATAGTCACTGACAAGGCTAGCACCGGGGGAAATGAAGCTGGAGCAGGACTTTGAAGGAGGGAAAGGATTTGCAAGGTGGAAAAAACCTAATGTGCCTGCAGAGCTGCAAGATCCCTTTACCCTGTGCCTCTCGCCCTCTGGTGTCAGAAAACAATGGGAGATGAATTCAGAAGGTTGGCTAAAATGGGATTTCTTACTTCAAGGCTAGCAGACTTGCTCTTGTTTTACTTTATAACACAGATCTATAAGAATTCTAAATTTGATGCATCTCTCTTTTTGGAAAATGTCAGGCAGGCCAACCCAGAAGAACATTTTTACACCAGTACCTTCTGATTCAGTCTTTTTTGTCTGCTGCGGGAGTGTCTGAGGGGCTGTTTCCAGTTTCTGTTCCAACTCAAAGATTTTCGCTAGAAGCGCTTTCACGTAGGCCTCTCGCTGCTGATCATACACAAGCCACTGCTGATTTTTCTCCAGAGCCTCACAGTGCAAATGAAAGCAAATCAATAATCAAAACCCAAACCCTTCAGATGGATAAGAGACCACACGGGACGCAGTCTTTTCCAGCACATAAATACTCGATGGCTCATATCACAGAATGATTCCAGGCATCACTGTAAAGCTTTCCACACAAAGACACATTCCAAGGCCACACATCTTCAGAATTCCAAAGAACATGGCCAAGTCATGTCCACACAGAGTTACGTTCATCTGTCCACTGACTCTACAGTTTGCCTCATGTTGGTGCCCACATCATTCTCTGTTAACAGAATGTCTTTGTGGCAGAGGTGGAGGTGCAGTGCTCAGGTACTCTTTCAGAGGTATTTCCACCCACCTGAGGGCTCTGCCTGCGGGCTCTCCAAGGGGTGGACAGAGGCTCTGCCAGGCGTGCATCCTGCTCTGGCAGTGCCGCCCCCGCCCGCCACCCCGCCTTAATCCTGGGCCTTCTTCTTCCTTTCACAGATGTGGCTCCCCAATAAACTGCACTGCTGACTACTCCATCTCGTGTTTGCCTCCCGGAGAATCAAACTCAAACATCACCCTCTTTCTTTATCACCGGTTTTCATCTTTTAAAGCTCAAAAATCCCCAAATGGGACCTTTCATCTAGTTTGTATACGGGTTCAGGAACTCAGTTGTTTTAAACACATACCTACATATTTTAAAAACTTATTTTACCAACCATCATTAGCTTTTTTCTGTGTTTGCTTTTTCAAATAGATTGTGCATGCTTAGTCATTCAGTCGAGTTCTACTCTTCATAATCCCATGGACTACAGCCTGCCAGGCTTATCTGTCCATGGAGTTTTCCAGGCAAGAATACTGGAGTGGGTTGCCATCTCCTACTCCAGGGGATCTTCCTCACCCAGGCATTGAATCCATTATCTCCTATGTCTGCTGCATTGCAGGCAGATTTTTTTATATTAAGTTCCTTGAAGTGGCAGACCGTGTTCTTCCGAAAGGACTCCCAGCTTTTGCATACAATGTATAGTCAAGAAATTATTTGAATGATGGACAATATTAATAAAATAAGCAGTGTCTATTTAAGTTAGCTGGTAACAGAGAAAGTGGTTTACCATTACTGCTCATGTTCACTTTTCATTTCAGTTACATCTTTCCTACAAAAACCTCGCTATACTTTACCAGCCACCTAGCATAAGTTGGAAAATTTTAAAAAATCTCATCTACATTTTCTGTGGCTCATTCCACCTGATCTGTGGCAAGATATTAGCAAATATTCACATAAGAAGCTACATTACCTTTAGTGGATAAATCAAGGTAGCATATATGGACAGGGGTGTATAGGTTTATGAAAGGCTTTAGTATGCATTTTATTTATTTATTTTTGGCTGCACTGGGTCCTCGTTGTGGTGCATGGGCTTTCTCTACTTGCAGAGAGTGGGGGCTTCTCTCTAGTTGTGGCGTGTGGGCTTCTCACTGCAGTGGCATCTTTTGTTGCAGAGCATGGGCTCTATGCTCTCAGGCATTAGTAGTTGAGGCTCACAGGCTTAGACACCCCGCAGCATGTGGTATCTTCCCGGACCAGGGATCAAACCCATGCCCCTTGCATTGCAAGGTGGATTCTTAACCCCTGGGCTACCAGGGAAGCCCAGATTTATGAAATTTTTTAGTGAAAAATTCTACTGATATTTTGATTGTTTTTTTTTTAATTTTATTTTTTAACTTTACAATATTGTATTGGTGATATTTTGATTGTTAACTGGGACAAATTCATATATACTCTGACTCTAACTCTCACTGGTCTTAACCACTGGATCCTTGGAAATTCAGTCAAAGGCAAAGCCTGCCAGGGCTGTACACAACTGCATAAACACCTCCCCCTCATCCATACCCCCTGTTTTGCCAGTAGCAGCAGGACAGAAATTCAAGTTGAAAGCTAGCAAAGAAGATTCGCCTGTCAGTAGCAGAAGGAAAACGAAGTCTTGAAATGCTTATACTTTAGCACCAAAATGAGATATTACAACTCTTCTCTCCTTTCCAATCGAAGTCTTCCATCCAAGAGCATGGAAAGTGAAAGCTGCTCAGTCATGTCTGACTCTTTGAGACCCCAGGGTCTATATATAGTCCATGGAATTCTCCAGGCCAGAATACTGGAGTGGGTAGCCTTTCCCTTCTCCAGGGGATCTTCCCGACCCAGCAATCAAACAGGGGTCTCCTGCATTGCAGGCGGATTCTTTACCAACTGACCTATCAGGGGCTGCCTCTTTTTTTTCTATGTTTCTGGGAGGCTGAGGAAATAAGTCTCAATTACTACTTGTGTAAAGAGAACATGCACAGCTAAATCTAATGTCACAGGCGTAAAATGTTAAGGGCCCCAGAAGGAGGTACACACAGTGATACTAAAACCCCTTTGCCAATGGCCAAGCTCATTGGTAATGAGCCCTCTGCCCGTGCCACTTGTGCTAAGACTTGCCTAACACGAAAGTGTGAGTCACTCTGTCATGTCTGACTCTGCGACCCCATGGACTGTAGCCACCAGGCTCCTCCGTCCACGGGATTCTCCAGGCAAGAATACTGGAGTGGGTTGCCATTTCCTTCTCCAAGGGATCTTCCTGACCCAGGGATTGAACCCAGTTTTTCCATACTGCAGGCAGACTGTTTACCATCTGAAGCCCCAGAGAAGCCAAGACTCACATGAAAGTTACTCGGTCATGTCTGACTACTTGTGACCCCATGGACTGTAGCCTGCCAGGCTGCTCTATCCATGGAATTCTCCAGGCAAGAATACTGGAGTGGGTAGCTGTTCCCTTCTCCAGGGGATCTTCCCAACCCAGAGATCAAACCCAGGTCTCCCACATTGCAGGTGAATTCTTTACCATCTAAGCCACCAGGGAAGCCCAAGACTTATCTACCCCCACAGAAATACCTGCTTGAGCAGTGGCTCACTGTTGGATCTTGGTAATTTGGGGATTTATAAATCCTCACTTGGAGGCTGATTTCCTCATCAAGAACAGTGAGAGGAGACACAGGCCATGACCAATAGCTTTAGGTCAATTAATATAATGATCGCTTAATATTTTGAGGCAAAATAGCTATAGCTAGTAAGTTCAGTTCAACCTCTTCGTCTATCCCCCGAAGTGCTAAGTTATTTTAATTATATTAATAACAGAATATTTTAAAGCTTCAGGACAACACTTGCTGAAACTGAAGCTAGGTTCCCTTAGGCTGACATTAAAATTGTCCACAATCTGCCACTTCCCATCTCTTCAAAGCACAGCCTGGCCTTTCCTTTCCTTCACTGCTTCCTTGTTGTCTACACAATAATGCACACCCTCTGTGCCTCTTCCCTTCATGCAGTCCCTTCCTATGTCATCTGCCCACTTAAATTCCACATTACATCACGTTCCAGTGAGTCCAGGCTTATCTCTCAAGGCTCCTCACCATAACTCTCCTTATCAAGCTTCCCCTCCTTTGAAAGCAACTAGTGATTTTTGTGTGCATTCAGTCTACTTGGCATCTTATACTCATGAACTCTTGATTACTTCCTGATGATACTTCTTATCTTAACTATACCCTGAGCCCTCTGGACAGCTGGGCACAGGCTTGTTTAGATATTTTATTTCACAGTTCCTTATTTGTGTTTCTGTACCTAGAAGCTGCCTGATAAATGTTTGTGAATGATGTTGACAACATGGGTGGAGAAAATGCCTGCAAGAACCAGAAAGCCGTGTAGACCTAGACCGGAGTTTGAGAGTGTTCACAGAAGGGAGGAGAGAACAAGAAGGAATCTAGCAGTTCCTTACACACAGTAGAACAATACATTTAGTGATTCAAAAAGAATAAAACACTTTCAAAAATCTATTACTCATTAAGTAATGCATGAAAATGTAATCAAAACATCTTGTCATAGAACTATCCTAACTATTTCTGTAGTCTTACAAGTGCATAATATGCATCCTTTGTGTCATAATTAATCCTTGACCTGGGGGAATTAATTATTATCAATGATTAAAGTGTGGCAGCCAGGAGGTATGAGTTTTTATCCTTTAGGGCTGCCAGAAAAGAGATGGCACAAATACAAAGTTCTTAACAAAAAAGCTGCTTAGTGTAACTCAACTGAAGTAAAACATACGTGTGTGTGTGTGTGTGTGTGTGTGTGTGTGCGCGCGTGCGCGCACTAGTTGCTCAGCCGTGCCCAACTCTGCGACCCCAGGGACTGTATGTAGCCTGACAGGCTCCTCTGTCCATGGAATTCTCCAGACAAGAATACTGGAGTGGGTTGCCATTCCCTTCTCCAGGGGATCTTCCTGACCTAGGGATAGAACCAGGTCTCCCACACTGCAGATTCTTTACCATCTGATCCATCAGGGAAGCCTGATTCTAGTAAATGTGCTGCCAAAGTGAGGATGAGGCATTATTCTAAAGGACCACATGATGGCGATGTTACTTCAATAAAGTAATAAACATTTCTTTACTCCTGATCTCAAGGACTCTGTATCTACTTTCATTTCTTTATAGAAGCAACAAAAAGTAGATTTGATAGCTGTCAGTGGATGTTGACATTATGAGTTTTGCATCTTTAGAGTCTTCCTTACATTAGTTATCTCTTCCAGCTTTGTGTCTCTACACATTTGTTAGACATGCATTTATCATGTTCACCCAAGTTATCAATAAAAATACAGAAGTAGGTAAAGTGAAGCTGTGGGGAATGCCATGAAAGCTCTTCTTCCTGCTTTGGCAGGGATCCATTAAATATTTCCTTGGGCAAAAACTCTAAGAGATTGAAATGTTAGCCTATATTGAAAGAAGAAAAAATATGCATCAATTGATAAAACTAGAACACGGATGGTAGATTAGAAGTATTATGTCCATGTTAAATTTATTAAAGGTGGTATCTGTATGGTGGTCATGTAAGAGTATCTTCATTCTTAGGAATATACATTGGAATATACAGGCTGAAAAGGCTATATATATATATGCAACTATTTCATGGTTCAGAAAAAATATTATGTCCGTGTGTGTATGTGTATGTGTGTGGATAGGGCTGGGGACTGAAAGAAAAAGTATAAAATGGGATAAAATGCTAATGAGTTCAATTTTGGTAAAGAGTATGTGGACTTCTGTGTACTATTTTCCATTCTTATAACTTTTCTGTAAACTCGATTTTTTTCCAAATTAAAAATAATTATTATTTATCTTCAGTAATTCTGTTTAAAAGTCAGTTTTTTTTTTTTTTTTTTGGCTGCACCATGTGTCTTTACAGATCATAGTTCCCCAACAGTGGATCAAAACCATACCCCCCTGCAGTGGAACCCTAGAGTCCTAACCACTGGATCACCAGGGAATTCCCTAAAAATCAGATTTTTTAAATCAAGAGCAAGAAATGCCTATTAAAACCAACATTCAGTTATTTGATTTTAAAGTTACTGACCAACTGGATAATGATTACAGCATTGAAAGTGAAAGTCACTCAGTTGTGTCTGACTCTTTGTGACCCCATGGACTGTCTGTGAGAATTCTCCAGGCCAGAATACAGGAGTGGGTAGCCTTTCCCTTATCCAGGGGATCTTCCCAACCCAGGGATCGAACTCAGGTCTCCCGCACTGCAGGCAGATTCTTTACCAGCTGAGCCACAAGGGAAGCCCAAGAACACTGGAGTAGGTAGCCTATCCCTTCTCCAGGGGATCTTTCCAACCCAGGAATCGAACCAGGGTGTCCTGCATTACAGGTGGATTCTTTACCAACTGAGCTATCAGGAATGCAATTACAGCATTAACTCCATGTAATTATTTCAAAATATGAGCCAGATCTAAATGATAGCTGAGGAATGATACAGCTTGACCCTAAGAGAAGCAAAGTAGATTTTTAGGACTTATTTTAGCCTAACAAACACTGATTCTTAAACAGGTGGGCAAACTTCTACAGGAAGTTTTGTGGGAGCTCTGCAGAGGGTATAGGATTAGAATGGCTGAGTCCTCCAAAGCCAAATAAAGTGACGGTGTAGACTCTGAGGAGTGAGATTTCTCTTTCCCTGCTCCTCAGTCTTCCAACTATAATTCTCCCCCTGGTCCGAAAGATCTGCTGAGATCCCAAAGGGATAACCAGAGCTTGGCCACCTCTCGCTCCTCAAATGTAAGTTAATGGTTCTCACAGAGCAGTCCTCAGACCACCAACAGTAGCAGCAGCACCTGAAGCTTATTGGAAATGGAGACTCTCAGGTTCTACCCCAGACTAATCATCATTACATAAAAATAACTTTAGTTGATATTTGGAGTAGTTAGCACTGCTGCTGCTGCTGCTGCTAAGTCGCTTCAGTCATGTCTGACTCTGTGCGACTCCATAGATGGCAGCCCACCAGGCTCCCCCGTCCCTGGGACTCTCCAGGCAAGAACACTGGAGTGGGTTGCCATTTCCTTCTCCAATGCATGAAAGTGAAGTCGCTCAGTCGTGTCTGACTCTTCGCGACACCATGGACTGCAGCCCACTAGGCTCCTCCGTCCATGGGATTTTCCAGGCAAGAGTACTGGAGTGGGGTGCCATAGCCTTCTCTGAGTTAGCACTGAGAAGCCTAAAAATTACACATGGGTTTAAGAAAACAGCATCTATTTTCAGGCACTTTGCTAAAAGAGACACTATAAGATTCAAGAAACTTCACCAGATTCCATCTAGTCATTCTTTCCAGTTGTCTAAATGCTGGGGATAATACATGACATACAAAAAACTTATTTTGATAGTTCTTTAAGAATTGTGTTTCTTCTTTATTTTAGCTACCTCTAGATAAATTACTTTGAAAAGGGTACTCTAGAACCCAGTTATACAGACACTAACGATTTAAATTCTTTTCTTGAAAATCAAATAGGCCTCAAGGTATGCCCGGTATGTGAGATAAAACAGGACTCTTAAGAGCATACTTAGATCAGGGTAGACATGCCAGGAATATTTCTGGAATCACAATATCTACCTATTGACCCAATGATTAAATCAAGAATTTCATACTTTGCATATCTAACCTTAAAATTTGAAAAAATACACTGTGACTACTAGTCCTATGTCCCCAATTTATTTAATTTTCAATGCAACCCACCAATCCATTTAAGATATAAGTTTGGAATAATATAGCTAACTTCATATCCAATTCTAGGAAAAAGAAATATTGAATACACAAAGAATGTATTTCTTTTTCAAACTAGGAAAGGAAATCCTGTTTCTAAAGGAATAATTTCAAACTAAAGAGGACATCTAGCATGGGTAAACAAAAAGAAAAAAATAATACATATTAAATTACATCACTATAATAAAATTATTGAGCAAATTAGATTTAAGTGAAAACGGGATATTGTTGAGTTATTTGGTAGAAATGGATGATTTATAGCCTAAAGATTTCCAAGGCTTTCCTAGCCATACTTACAGGAACTGGCCCTCTTGTATGCCTCGAAAGAGACTTAAACGTGGTAACCCAGAGAGATGATCTCAAACCATTCATTTCTTCATCTCCTCAAAAGAATTTTTCAAGCTACAGCATTACTGTTGTCAATTTCCATGAAATTTAATAATAAAGGAATGAGTCCTCTTTAGCCATAACTTAATAAAATAAAAACAAACTTACATCTTTCAGCTGTACTTCCATTTCATGAATATTACTCATTGATGAATTGAAGCAACTTGTAGCCACAGTCTGTAAGTAAATCAATATTAGTTAACATAATTTAAGAACATAAGTTTGCTCATTATACTTACCTTCATAATAAGACAGTATATTTCACATACATCCCAAAATCCAGAACTGGTACATGCCAGGTGATGAGTAGCAGTGCGGAATTAAGATGTCCTGGAGGCCTCCTAAGCAGATTGGACACCCTGAGATTTCATATCTAATTTGATATCTGATGTCATCTGGACCCCAGAATCACCAGACTAGCCCTCAGTGGATATGAACAGCCCTCTGATTTTCACCAGGAAACCAAACCAAGCAATTGGCCTATTTAAATGAAATCCCGAAAATATTAAATTGTCAAATAAAAGATAAATTTTGTTTTCTAGAATTTATTTATATTCAACATTAGCAATAGTATTAATTAGTATTCATTCATATAGAACTCAAAATATAATGTCTCCTCTTTTTTCTTCATTTTTCCAGAGGGAATAAAAGAGGGGAAGTAGATGGTAAGTCGGTGGCTCAGATGGTCAAGAATCCACCTGAAGGAGATCCAGGTTTGAGCTCTTGAGTTGGGAAGACCCCAGTATTCTTGCCTGGAGAATTCCCTGGATGGAGGAGCCTGGCAGGCTACAGTCCATGGGGTCACAAAGAGTCGAACACGACTGAGTTGACAACACTTTCATTTTCTAGGTGGTAAGGTACCAAAGCTAACCAACAAAGCTCATAAAAAGCTGCATTTCAGTCTTTTAACAGCTCTGAGGAAAGAGACTTGTGTGAAGGATGGCAAGAAAGCTCAAAATATATATTTTCTTCTCTAGAGGTGCTCTTTTCCCCCTCTCAATTTAGTCCTTCAGGTGGAAACCATGATAGAGATAGTTCATCACATTTCTTTCCTTTTACCCTGGGCACACTGCAAACCACATCTCCCAGCCTTCCCTGTAGTTAGTGAGGTCATGAGACTGAATTCTGTCCAGTGGAATGTAAGCAGAAATGAGATATGCCAATCCGAAGCCTAGACCCCACAGGCTACCCCAGTTCTTCACATGCTCTCTAGCCCACAGCTGTGTATAAAGGATCTGGTGGAGGACTGCACTCTGAGAGATGAGGGAGCCACTAGAAGGAAGGAACCTGGATCTCTGAATGATTCTGTTGAGCAAAGCCTCCTCCACTCCAACTTAAAATAAGCTGTGACATGAGCAGAAAAATAATCACTTGTTGTATAAGACTCTGAGATTTGGAGGTCAGTTGTCAGGTGATTAGATATGCTGACTAGTACAGAAATTAACAGTGAGTATCCCATAGTGATTATATGAATACATTTTTAAAATCATCATTTCTACCAAGATTTATATTTCCATCTTCAAAAGTAGAGAAACTAATTCTTGAGCTTTAAGTAAAAGTGAAAATGAAGTCGCTCAGTCGTGTCCAACTCTTTGCAACCATATGGACTGTAGCCTGCCAGGCTCCTCAGTCCATGGGATTTTCCAGGCAATAGTGAAGTAGGTTGCCGGTTCTTCCTCTAGGGGATCTTCCGACACAAGGCTCAAGCCCACATCTTTTGCATTGTCAGGCAAATTCTCTTAGAGTAGGAAGCCCCACTCTAAAGGGGAGATAAAGTACAAAGACCCTTAACATCACTGAAGCATTTATTTGAAAGCAATAGATTTTCTTCTGTAAGTAAGTTTTGGTCACTCAGTGGTGTCCAACTTTTTGCAACCCCATGGACTGTAGCCCACCAGGCTCCTCTGTCCATGAGATTTTCCAGATAAGAATACTGGAGTGGGTTGCCATTCCCATCTCCAGGGGATCTTCCTGATTCAGAAATCAAACCCAGGTATCCTGCAATGTAGGCAGATTCTTTACCATCTAAGCTACCAGAGAAGTGTCCTTTCTTCTGTAGGTAGTGTTAATAGCTGTAGTATTAGTATGATTCATATGTCCAAATTTTCAAGAGAATCAAAGGTCTGATCAGCAAGAAACTATTTATTTAGCACTATGGTGGCTCAGATGGTAAAGAGTCTGCCTGCAATGACTCAGGTTCGATCCCTGGGTTGGGAAGATCCCCTGGAGAAGGAAATGGCAACCCATTCCAGTATTCTTGCCTGGAGAATCCCATGGATGGAGGAGCCTGGTGGGCTACAGTCCATGCAATCACAAAGAGTCAGACACAACTGAGCGACTTTCACTTCACATGCCAGGCACCCTGCTAGGTTATTCACATATATTGTAACATTCAATCTCCAGTACTCTTATCCTCATTTTATTGATGTGCAAACTGAGATTTAGGAGAGGGGTCTGGTGAATTCTAGCATTGTTTCTAAGGCTAGAGAGGTTAAGGAATTTGTTTAGACTCACACAGCTCGAAAGTGGAATCTGAACTCGGAGCTGCCTACCCATAAATCCATGCTCTTTCTACTACACTAGTGACTCTAAGACACAAGACGGGAGAAAAGCACACTTGCTGTTTTAATTGGGTACCTCAAATATGAAGAATAACCAAAAAATGAAGCCATTCTTCTCACAATACAAACTACAGAAAAAAAGAATTCAATAAAATCTTCCTGGCTATTGTAGACACACAGCAGAATCTGTATTCTGAATATTCCCTTGGGCAAAACAATGGTATGGTCAGTGGAGGCAGCCATATTACCTATTTTTGCTTATAGAGAAGAACAGGACTATGGGAAAAAAAAAAAGTAAACCTGTTAGTATACTATACTGTTTCACCATTTGACAAGCATGTTTTAACAAACCCATTCTTCATAAGAATTACAAACTGTATTAGAAAAGATTTAAAAAAAAATCAGGTTTTAAAGAAATTAGTACCTGCGATAAATGAAGTGTATTGGCTTTGCCTTCAAGTTCAGCAAGCCTTGCAGTTGTAGCAGACAACTGTTTCTTCAACACATCTGTCTCTTCAGACAAGGATTTCAACAGCTGTTCTCTTCTTTCAACTTCCTTGGTTTTCTCTTCGAGCTGTTCAAGCAATGCAGTACTGCTGTGCTTGGCTTTCAGCTGGTCTCTGAGTCGCTGTATTTCTTTGTCCTTCTCTGTGAGGCGATAAACATTCTTCTCTCTCTCAGCTTCAAGGACTCGAATTTTCTAGATATAAACTAAGAAGAATCTTAGAACAAGGCCAGGTCAAACACAAAAATAAACAGTACATTATAACAAGCGTATAGGATGTATTTATTATGTATCAAGTCAGCATTATACCAGATACCAAGACCAGAAAAATGCTCAGAGAGCTCATAGAGAATTAGACCAATACATTAATGCAGTATGATAAGTGCTGTGGTTAAGATATATATAAAATAAACGGGACATGGACACAGAAAGGAGAGACCATCTAGAAAGCTAAAGAAGAGCTGGCTCTCACCTGATTATCTGCTAATCATTCCCCCATCATGCCAATTCTAGTCATCTTAATGGCTAAAAGTTGAGTCACACAAAGAAATACATGCTCACTGATGAACTTGAAGCAACAGAATTCAGATATCACAGAATGCTATAGCTGGATAAAAGTACATTCATAAACTTGCTTTTTGTTAATAAATGATTTGGTATCAAATCTAGAAGGTGATCTTCAAGAGAATGTTCAACATTTTCAAGGATTGGAAAGTTAAAGAAGGCATGTTAGTTAAACTTGCTGGCAAAAGGGAGAAAGCACTAATATAGAGATGATAGAAAAAGTAAGTAAAATGGCTTTACATGCTGACAAAGGGAAAAAAGCTTAACAGTTATTCAAATAGAAATGGGGACACAGAATTGGATGCTTGTGTGAAAATGATGAGGGGATTTGTAGTTGCCTACTAGCTTAAGACAAGACAGTATTATGACACAGTACCAAAGAGGCCAATACAATTCTAAGATTTCAATAGAGTACAGCATCCAGATTAGAGGAAATAATACTACTGTTTGAATCTGTGTTTGTGACTGTGTGCAATCCAGAAGCATTAATTCAAGAGGGACATGAATACCAGAAAAGTGTTCAGGAAAGTGACCAGGATGAGAAAAAGCCAGTAAAGCTGAAGAATATGGGGCTGGCTTATAGATAAGTAAGAGGAAGCAAGATTTCCTTGTATATCTGCATGCATGCATGCTGTCACTTCAGTCGTGTCCAACCCTATGGACTGTAGCCTGTCTGGCTCCTTTGTCCATGGGATTCTCCAGGCAAGAATATTGGAATATCTTTACATGCCCTTCTCCAGGGGATCTTCCCAACCCAGGGATCAAAACCCCATCTCTTAAATCTCCTGCTTTGGCAGGTGGGTTCTTTACCACTGGCGCCATCTGGGAAGACTTGGACACCTGAAAAGCTGTCAATTGGATTAAAAAAAAAAAAAAAGACTTGTTCTATGTAGCTTTAATGGACATAACTAGAACAAACTGGTAGAAGTTATAGGAAGTTTAATTTCAATTGATTATAAAGGGATTTTGACAGCCCTTGCTTGTCAGAAATAAAATGAACTGGAAAGAGAGCTCTCAGGAAAGCTACTAGATTCTTTCACCAGATTACAAAATAATCTTTATGTCTAAGAATTGGTGATAGATCATTTCTCCATGCTTGAATAAGAATTCACCTCAATATGTGTTTAAACAAATAATAAATCATTTGGTTTTATGATGTGCCTTATAAAGTAAAATTTAAAGAAATCCAATGGTATTATTTAGCACGGATAATTTGTTTTCTAACTATGAAAAATAAAAGTACTCTTGCAAAATAAATTGAACTGATTAAATTTTAAATCCTTCCAGTTCTAATATTCCTAACTCCTTTTCAGACTATGTCATAACAAACTGTAAATTAGGGAAATATAGTTTAACAAAACACAAAATGCTGATATCTGTAATGATTTTACCTTAAAAAAAAATCTGAAAACAAATATTACTTGTAAAGTAGCCAAAATACATGATTAAATGGGTTTTTAAACCTTCATGCTAAAATCTAAACCCCAAAGGTGACATGATTAGATTTGTTGTTTACATTTAGTGAACATAAAAACTAGATTATATCATATACTTTCTCATCTCCCATAGTAAAGCTTACTACAGTTTAAAAGGTCTTACCTCCAAAAGTTTGTGTCTGTCTTTATCAATCAGCTTTCCTTTTCCACTTGTGATTTCATCTACCGATGTTTTTAAAGCTGTTATTTCTCCCCTAAATTTTTCTAATGCAGTTTCTGATTTGGAGTTACTAGGCTTTGGTCCCCATTTACTTTTAATTAAATCTTTGGGATTTCTGGAAGACATCTCTGAAAGTGCCTGTAAAAAGAAATCTGAGTTTACAAGGTCAAATCTCAGGTTTGAAAAGATCTAATAACCTATTTATTAAACAGAAGAACCGTTCTATATAAATAAAAGTGATACAGTGGGGTATGGCTTCTAGCTTGCTAACAACAATATATATATTTTAAATCTGGGTGGTAGATGCACGGAGGTATTCAATATGTCAACCTGTATGTCTGTGTTTGTGTAGGATTCTCATGTGTGTCATACTTCAATAGAAATGTTTCATTTAAAAAAAAAAATAGAGGGATAACCAATGATTAAGCCGTTAAATGAAACCTGAAAGTTAGATTACAAAGACAAATTTTACTCCAGAATAAAAAGCCAATGACAAATAATATAATTCTGAATAAATGGACATTGAAACATCATTACCTGACATAATGGTGTGTCCTCTGTTTGAGAAGATAGGCCTAGTTCAGTTCTATCTTAACTGTAATGTTCAGAGAGCACAGTGGGCAGAAGTTAGAAGAATTCAGTATGAGGCATTTATAGGAAAAAGAGACCCAATATTCAAAGAATTCAGGAATGGCAGGAATTAAGAACAAGAAGTAAGGAGAAGCTTTGTTGCTAAGTCATGACTTACTCTTTTCTGACCCCATGGACTGCCTACCCAAGCTCCTCTGTGCATGGGATTTCCCAAGCAAGAATACTGGAGTGGGTTGCCATTTCCTTCTCCAGGGGATCTTCCCATCCCAGGGATCGAACCTCTTCTCCTGCATTGGTAGGCGAATTCTTTACCACTAAGCCACCAGAAAAGGTTAGCCCTGGATTTCTGTCCATTCTAAGGTGAAAGATTAAGATACCTAGTAGAGGGCACAAAGCATCTATTACAGGCCACGTCTTCTACAAGTGGAGGCAAATCTACAAAAACCTTCACATAAGACCTCCAGTGCGAAGAGAGGCAAAGAAAACTGCAACAACAGGCACCTTTCTTCTCACTTCTGAGGTGAAGTTTGTAGAATAGACATTAAAGTGCTTGCTAATCCGCAAAATGCTGTACTAAGGAAAGGACTTGGCCAAGTCACTAGAACTCCCTGCGCTTGTCTAAAAGAGGATGATAACACTCACGGCAGAGCTGAAAGCGGGGATCCAATCGGCGACGGCCTCCCCGGGACAGGCACAAAGTGAGCGCCAGGGAACGGCGACTGGCTCCAAGGTAGGCAGAGATTGAATCCCAGCCAACGCGATCTCCCACTGATCCCGCCTCCCCCGCGGTCACGCCCGGCCTCAAGGCTGCGGGTCCAGGCCGCCTCCGCCACCCTCCGCGGTCGCCTGCCCGCAGCCAGCCAGCACCTGAGGCGAAGCGCAGCGCTCGAGTCGGCCCAGTCACACCCTTTGGCGCGGGAGCTGCTTCCGGGAGTTTGAATCCCGCGGCTGCGGGGCGGGGGACGTCACTGCCGGCGGGGCGAGGCTCTCCGATTGGCTGCGGTCTCCGGGGGCGGGGGCTGGAACCTGAGTGAGAAAGGAGTGCGGGACGTAGCTGGGCTGCGGGCGGAGGGGTGGAGCTGAAGTGGAGAGGACGGTGCCCAGGCCCGGAAGGCGTCTCCCGGATCCGCCAACGTTTTCTGGGACTTTGTCAATGCTTTTGTGAGGTCTCAGACCTCAACTCAAGATTTCTTTGTGAAGAACTGATTTGTGTTTATCTGCTTTGGGGCTGAAGCAAATTAGAATGCTGAGAGAGATAAATCCAGTGACTGAGAGCTGGGACTAACTCGTTCTGCGTCCTTGAGTTTGATTCGCCCTTCTGAGTACCAGTTTCGCCCTCTAAGAAATAGGAGAACTGGATTCCACAAGGGGGCACAGCCTCTCTGTTTTCCTCTTGGGGTGAGCCTTCATCCTGCCAGAAATCAGGGTGGAGCCATGTGGAGTGTAGCAGGTGGAAGGATTAATAGGCACGCCCAGTTTGAATGCTGAGATTAGGAGCTCTAGAGGAAGCGAGCTAGGCAGGCGTTTGCTCCAGATTGCTGCCCTCTGGCTTGGCATCTATTGGTTAAATCCGGGTCATGGTTACCTGGACTTTGAGGACTTTCGCTAAAACAAACAGGCACAGAACGCGTTTGGCAGGGCCTGACGTTCTCAGACCGCTGCATAAACTCTAGAGAAAAGGCTACAGAAGCAAACCATCCTCTGAAAGTAGTGTCATACAAGGGTTAAACTCTGGATTAGAAATGAGTTTAGCCTGACTGCCTCTTACTAGCTGTGTGATCTTGAATAAATTATTTAAGCTCTCCGAGCCTCTCAACTTCCTGATTTGTAAAATGATAGTAATATCTACTTCACAGGATATCTACTTCATGTGCATTAAATGAGAGAATCCATGTGAGGTGTATGGTGTTTAGTAAATACTGATGTCAGCCATTATTATATAAAAAGCAACAAATGAAAGTCATTCAGTCGTGTCTGACTAGACAGTCAATGGAATTCTCCAGGCTGGAATACTGGAGTGGATAGAGGTTCTCTTCTCCAGGGGATCTTCCCAACCCAGGAATTGAACCCTAGTCTCCTGCATGGCAGGTGGATTCTTTACCACTGAGATACCTGGGAAGCTCCACACCACCCCCCACCCCCACCCCCACCCCCACCCCCCACCCCGCGAAAGCAACAAACTCCTATGTCAAATAGAGTGGATGAGAAACCATGTAGAGAATTTTAAAGAATAAAAGAAAAGGCAAGAAGATAACGTTTGGTCTGTGCTTCCAAGGAGCTCACATTTCTGATGGAAAAATTAGAATCGGGCTCTTTCATATCTGTTGTATTATCAAATGGAATTAAGAGTGGGAGGAAGTTGAGGCAAACGATTAGTGAAGCTGTGGATTCTATGCATTGCCTAGAGGTGAAAGCAAGGGCAAAATTAGTCTCCCTAGAAATTTATAAATGTCTTGGATGAGAGAGAGAAAGGTCTGACTGCTCAGCTTGGTGTCAAATGGGGAGAGAAAAGACAGGAATTGGTAGGAACTGTGTGAAGAGGGAGGCACCTGATAGACAGGGGTCTGGTGCCTGGGCCTGCTGGGCCAGACACCCCAGTTACACATCTGCTCCCCAGGACCCCTTCTTTTGGCAGGGACTTCCCCCATGACTGGGGACCCCCTGAGAAAGAGGAGTAGGCAGGAGGCTCATTGGCCTACCTATCAGCTGATTTCTCAACAGAAACTCTACAGGCCAGAAGGAAATGACACAGTATATTTAAAGTGGTGAAAGTGAAGAAGCTACAACCAAGAATATTCTACCCAGTAAGACTCTCGTTCAGATTTGATGGAGAAATCAAAAACTTTCCAGACAAGCAAAAGTTAAGAGAATTCAGCACCACCAAACCAGCTTTACAACAAATCCCAAAGGAACTTCTCTAGGAAGGAAATACAAGAGAAGGAAAAGACCTACAGAAAATAAACACAAAACATTTAAGAAAATTGTAATACTATCATATATATCAATAATTACCTTAAATCTAAATAGATTAAATGCACCAACCAAAAGACATAGACTGGCTGGGTGGATGAAAACATGTGCGTGTACGCACTTCCACTTACCATATCACTCTGCTTGACCCCTCAAATTGTATGTAATTATTTTATACTGTTAGACTAATCATGTTCCCATTATGGTTTACAATCATAATTATTTTTATTTTTTGTCTAGCTATTGTGAAAACTGATAAACATCTTTTATTATTGTGATTATGTAACTATTATTCATTTCATACCATTGTATCATGATTGGTCAACAGAAAAATAATAGAATTCTATATCACTAAGACTACCATTTAATAGAAAAACTTGTAATCACTTTTTAAAACCCAGATGCATATCAGAATTATCTTGAATTTTTTGAAAAATACAAATGTCCAGGTATTGCTTTTTTTCCTCCAAAGCTCCAGTTATGTTTCTAATGAGCAGGCTTGTTCAAAAACAACTGGACTGTGTGATGATCTTTTACTTTTATCTGGTTGGTTTCACTGTTTCTATGTCATATTCAGTACTCTCATTTCATTTAGCTTATGTTTTCCAAATTCTCCATCTTTTCTCTCTTTTTTTTTTTTTGATGTTGTTTCTCAAGCCTTTACCAAGCATATTAGAAAGTTTTTGTATACACACATATAAATAATATGTATAATATATGTTTTAGAAAACATGAATTTTTGCCTAACTAAAAAATTTATGACATTTTGATTCTACCTGTTTGACTTAGTATGAATAGAATGCTAGATTTCTAATTTTTAAAAATAGATATGCAACAAGCAGCAAAGGTTTACTGTATTCCCACAGGGAACTATAGTCAATATCTTATAATAACCTACAATGGAAAATAATTTCAAAAATAATATATGTGCACACATACAACTGACTCATCTTGCTGTGCACCTGAAACATTGTAAGTCAACTTCAATAGAGAAAAATGTTCTTCATATTAAGAAAAATAAATATAAATAAATTTAAAATGGATAGTTTTTTATATAATTTTACTTATTTATTTTTATTTGTGGCTGTGCTGGTCTTCATTGTGTGAGCTTTTTCTCTAGTTGCCGTGAGTAAGGGCCACTCCCTAGTTGCAGTGCTTCTCATTGTGGCTTTTCTTATGCGAGAGCACAGGCTCTAGGGCCTGTGAGTTTCAGTAGTTATGGCTCCTGGGCTCTTCTTTACGCATTCATGCATTCATCTGTTGATTGACCTTTAGGTTGCTTCCATGTATTGGCTATTGTAAATGGTACTGCCGTGAACATTGGGGTGTAAGCCTATTTTTTTTTAACTGTAAATTTTATGAAAGATAAATACAGATGAAATATTTCTGATGAATATTTTGTGTTCCAATTGAGATATGTGAAATACACAGTAGATTTCAAAGACTAAGCTTTTTAATATTGTTACATGTTGAGATAATAATATTTTAGATATATTGAGTCAAATAAAATATATTAAAATCAATTTTACTATTGTTTTTTACTTTCTTTACTGTAACTTAGAAAATTCAAAATATTTGGCTTATGTTATTTTTTAATACTATGCTTTTACTGGACAGTTCTGGCCTGTGCTCAATAAATGTTCTTTAAATGCAGTAAGAGAAGAACCTAGTAAACTTTTGCCTCCTTCCAGTCCAATCTGCAGAGTTATTTTTTTTTTAATGTATATCTAGATTGGTTCAAAATGGCAGAGTAGAAGGATGTGCACTCATTTTCTCCTGCCGGGGCACCAAAACCACAACTAGCTGTTAAACAACCATAAACAGGAAGACACTGGAAGACCAAAAAAAGATACCCCACTCCTAAGGACAAAGGAGAAGTCACAACAAAACAGTAGGAAGGGCACAATAATGATAAAATCAAATCCTAGGTCGGCCAGGTGGGGAACCCACAAACTGGAGAACAATAATACCAAAGTTCTCCCTGTGCTACATAGCAGGTCCTTGATTATGGAAGGACCTAGAACCTATTGTGAATATTCTAAGCACCACATCAGGCTTCTCAGACTGGGGACACAGCCAAGGGACTGGGAATCCCCAGGGAATTTAACTCTGAAGGCCAGGGGGATTTGATTATAAAACATCCACAGGACTGGAGGAAATGGAGACTCTTGGAGGGCACAAACAAAATTTTGCATGCACCAGGAACCAGGGGAAAAGAGCAGTGACCCCACAGGAGACTGAGCCAGACCTACCTGTGAGTGAGGGTCTCCTGCAGAAGCATGTGTTGGCAGTGGCCCACCATGGGGACGGGGGCACTGGCAGCAGCAGTCCTGGGAGATGCCTCTCGGTGTAAGGCCTCTGAAGTGTGCATTAGTTGCTCAGTTGTGTCCGACTCTTTGTCACCCTGTGGAATTGTAGCCTGCCAGGCTCCTCTGTCCATGGAATTCTCTAGGTAAGAATGCTGGAGTGGGTCTGTCCATGGAATTCTCCAGGCAAGAATACTGGAGTGGGTTGCTATTTCCAACTCCAAGGGATCTTCCTAACCCAGGGATCAAACCTGGGTCTCCCACATTGCAGGCAGATTTTTTTACCATCTGAGCCACTTAGGAAGTCCTCTTAGAGGTCACCAATAGCCCTACCAAAGAGCCTGTAGACTCCAGGACTGGGTTGCATCAAGCCAAACAACTGCCAGGGAGGGAGGGCAGCAGCACCCATCATCAGACAATTGGATTAAAGTTTTACTGATCATGGCCCTGCCCACCAGAGCAAGACCCAGTATTCCCCACAGCCAGTCCTTCCCATCAAGAAGCTTGCACAAGCCTCTTAGTCTCATCCATCAGAGGGCAGACAGAAGAAATAACAACTACAATCCCAGCAGCCTTCAGAACTGACACCTCAATCACAGAAAGCTAGCTAAAATGAAAAGAAATGGGATTATGTCCCAGATGAAGGAACAAGATAAATCCTCATAAAAATGACTAAATGAAGTGGATATAGGCAATCTCCCAGAAAAAGAATCCAGAATAATACTAGTGAAGATGATCCAGGATCTCATTAATAGGGTAGATCTAATCATATCATGTTCCCCAGTGAAAATCCTTAAACGTTTTATTGACCTGCAGTTTCTTCTCGGCATAAAGCACCAAATCCCCAGTGTATCCTCTCAGGCCTTGAAGGTCTAAACTGATCTCCTCAACCTAGTCTCAAACCCCCACATGAGACACCTCTTATTCCTGCCTCAGTGTCTTTTCACAGGAGGTTCCACCCGTCTGGAATGCTCGTACAATTGCTCATCTCCCAGATCTCAGCTCAGTCCTCACTGCCTAAGGGAAGGCTTCCTGCCTCACAGAGAAAGCGATTTCTTCTCTTTACCTCAAATTTCTTCAAAGGCTTCACTCCAGTTATAGTTGCACATTGAATCGTGAGTGATTCTTTCATTGGTGCCCCTTTCCCTTGCTTCACTGTAGACTCCTCGAGGAATCTGTCTGATTTTGCTCACTCCTGTATCCATAGCACCTACCATCACAGTGCTTGAACAAATTAGGAAATTAAGTTCAGGGAATTCCCTGGGGGGGTGGGGGGGGGTCTGGTGATTGGAACTCATGGTTTCACTGCTGGGGGGCCCGTGTTCAATCCCTGGTCTGGGAACTAAGATCCTGCAAGCTGCACAGTTCAGTTCAGTTCAGTCGCTCAGTCGTGTCTGACTCTTTGTGACCCCATGAATTGCAGCATGCCAGGCCTCCCTGTCCATCACCAACTCCCGGGGTTCACTCAGACTCACGTCCATCGAGTCAGTGATGCCATCCAGCCATCTCATCCTCTGTCGTCTCCTTCTCCTCCTGCCCCCAATCCCTCCCAGCATCAGAGTCTTTTCCAATGAGTCAACTCTTCGCATGAGGTGGCCAAAGTACTGGAGTTTCAGCTTTAGCATCATTCCTTCCAAAGAAATCCCAGGGCTGATCTCCTTCAGAATGGACTGGTTGGATCTCCTTGCAAGCTGCACAGTGTGGCCAAAAAAAAAAAAAAAGAATTCAAATAATAAATAAATATTTGTTCAATGAATGAATGAATGGCAGTCTCCTCTGCCCTAGACTACGGTGAAGAAACAAACTGTTTACTCTCCTTTCCATTATCAATATTCCTTAACAGGCATCAAAAGCATTATTTTACAGCACAGTCCCAGTCACTGGTCTTCCCTGGATTAAAGTTCATCTCCAGCCAGAATGGGCTGCATTTTACATTGGTCAATAGAGAGACCCTCTCAGCATCTAGCTGAGACTATAACAGTCCTATTAGTAAGTGACAATTTGAAAGCCAATTCAGGGGCAAGCGGAGCAGATTTCTTCTGACTGCCTAATGTTATGTTAGGAGGATTCTCATTATCCAGTCAGTGATGCTTCCTAATTCACTTCTTGATTCAGGGGGTGTCCTCTTTGGAGAGGGCAGCTCTCCGCGCAGTGAATGTTCTGTCTGTTTTAGCTCCTTATAAAATTTAAGTCTATTGGGTTATTAAATATTCCATTTGTATTCAGAGAATTGGTATGCAATTCAGTCATTTTGTTCCCCTGCTGCAAAATGTATCTGTAATGAGTTCCCACTGCCACGAAGGCCTGGGTTAAGGAGTTAAAAGCATTGACTCTAGGAACTTCCTGGTGGTCCTGTGGTTAGGATCCCATGCTTCCACTGCAGGGGCGTGGGTTCAATCCCTGGTTTGGAAGTAACATCCCATAAGTTGCCTGTCCCAGCCAAAACCACCATGGACTCTAGAGGAAGATTGTCTGTGTTCAGATCTCAGCTCTGCATACTGTGAGAACTGGTCAAACTACTTAACCAAATTAGGCCTCAGTTTTCTCATCTGGCCTTCATGGTAAAGAATCTGCCCTCAATACATGAGACGAGGGTTCAATCCCTGGGTCAGGAAGATCCCATGGAGAAGGGAATGGCTGCCCACTCCAGTATTCTTGCCTGGGAAATCCCATGGACAGAGGATCCTGAAGGGTTACAGTCCATCAGGTCACAAAGAGTCGGATGCGACTGAGCGACTAACACTAACACACTTTCTCACCTGTAATATGGGGATGGTAAAATAGCACTTACTTCATAAGATGCAGTGGTGGAAGGATTAAATGAGACTAAATAAAATGCTTCGAATAGCATCTGGCATGTCATGAGCACTTGGTAGATGTTAGTTGTTAACACAGCAAATGGGGCTCTCTGGGCTGGGGCCTGCTCGACTGTTCCGCCTCCCACGTGATCTCTCACCCACATGAAGTGGTTTGAAGTTGACACTGCTCATCACATGGATTTGTCTAACTCTGTTTCAGATCTTTTTCTCTCTCGCCACCCCTTTTCCTCCCTTCATCTCTCTGACTCTCTCTCTCACATACACACATAGACATCAATTCAACCATTAATACTCCGGCCATCTCTCACCACCTCCAGAAACCTATTCTATTTGCCCACCCTTCCCTGTTGACACCTATCTCCTCTGTCATCGTGCTTTCTCCATTGTGCTGTGATTTCCTGTCAGCTTCTTGCAGAGAGGAAATATCATCTTTGTAGTTAGCATCATACCTGGCACCAAGTAGACTTCCCGTAAGGGTTTGCTGAATAAATGCACATGTGCCTGAGTGAATCAAACCTCTTGCAGAAGAATGACTGGGGAACACTTGCTTATCAAGCATTTTGATGAGGAATTATGGTTTCCATAAAAGTAAACACAAGTTTAGGATGGTTCCAGGTTTGCTTTAGAAAATATAAGCAAGGTTTAAGATTTGTTCTAGGTTTGCTTTAGAAAATATATTTAAGTAAGTTAATACTTGGAGAAGATCAGATTCATTCCTGTCTTAAATTTAGCTCCTCCAGTTGTCTTGAATAATGATAATATAATGATGCCAAATGTTATAAGATAATTTATCTGCTCTTCCCACCTTCCCCCACCAAGTAGACTTAGTCACTTCCAGGTAGTTTTTAAAGGAATGATATTTAGATACACTATACATTAAGTTATTTAAAAATAGCATCTGTCATAGGTAAAACTCTATAATTAAACACTAAAAATAGTATTTTAGTTCTAAAAAGCACTCTAGTTATCAACTGAAATAATTCTTGAAGAAGCATTTCAGCAAGCAGATCTCAACAATGGACCCTCTGTGTGTGCCAATTTGAAAACTGCCATTTGATAATACCTAGGACTCTGTATGGAGAAGGCAATGGCACCCCACTCCAGTACTCTTGCCTGGAAAATCCCATGGACGGAGGAGCCTGGTAGGCTGCAGTCCATGGGGTCGCTAAGAGTCGGACACGACTGAGCAACTTCACTTTCACTTTTCACTTTCATGCATTGGAGAAGGAAATGGCAACCCACTCCAGTGTTCTTGCCTGGAGAATCCCAGGGACGGGGGGAGCCTGCTGGGCTACTGTCTATGGGGTGTCACAAAGTCGGACATGACTGAAGCAACTTAGCAGCAGCAGCAGCAGGACTCCGTATAACTGGAATTGAAATAAGATATTATGACTCCATCTTCATTTCTCTTCTGTTAAATCCTCCTTGTTACCTTCTTTTATTTTGCTCCTCCTGTCTAGATGTTTTGCTAAATCTCTCCTCTCACAGAAATATTCTTCTTTCTCTATTCCTTTTGCCTCACTGTCCAGGCAGACCCAAGGCTACTCACCTAGACTGGAGCCTGAGTTTACTTGACGAAAATGGTGAGGATCATGAAATTGCAAAAGGTGTGCTCTCAGCTGAGGTGCAGTTGGAAAGGAAGGCGGGCTCAGAGACACTGGGTTTGAATCCTGGTTCACGTTTTTAATTCTTCTAAGCCTCAGTTTCATCAACTGTAAAAGAAGCTCAGAAGCCAAACTCCTAGAGTTGTTGAAAGCAGGGGATGATAGACATGTGAAACCTGGCATGTGGCTTCCACTAGCTGCGAGCTGCATCATGTTGGAACTTCGGCTTATTCTCCACTGAAGCTCTTTGGCTGATGCCTGGTACTTGTAGACTCTCAAATATTTGTTGAACAAATGGACATATTACTAATGAATAAAGGTTTGACCCCTCTGTGTGAATTTACTCTTAACTCTAACTCAATCTTCCTCGATTTTTCCAGGAGGAAATATTTTTCCTTAAGTGTTTTTCTTACAGTATTGATTGGAATCTTAAATATTTACATCTAAAACTGGGTTGTAGAAGGAAAAGAGGCCCTGTGAGCTTTTTGTATTTGAGCGAAGCTAAGGAGAAATCTCCTATCCTTTTCTTCTTTCCTGTCTCTGGGAAAAAAATAAGGATTGTCCAAAGAGAGGTCACTGGGATAGAGGAACAGAGGAGTTAGCCCCATGAGGTGCAGGGATAATGCCAGCGGCCACCAGAAACTGTCACTCTTGCCTTCCTGGTGCAGGAAGCTGGAGAGCTCAGAGGATAAAGTCCTTAAGAGCAGATGGTATCCAGGGCTGTTGTTTTTTTTTTTAATAAGTGATTATGGGATATTTTAATTAATTAATTTTCAGCTGCTTTGGGTCTTCATTGCTGCTAGTGGGCTTTTCTCTAGTTGCAGAGTGTGGGCTTCTTATTGGAGTGGCTTCTCTTGTTGCAGAGCACAGGCTCTAGGTACCAGAGCTTCAGTGGTTGTGGCATGCAAACTTAGCTGCTCCATGGCATATGGAATCTTCCTGGACCAGGTATTGAACCAGTGTCCCCTGCATTGGCAGGCAGATTCTTAACCACTGGACCACCAGGGATGTCTCAGGACTCTGGTTGTGATACATCTTAGCAGACTCAATACTGGTGCACTTGTCTCCAGGGTGTGTGGAGGCTGGAAAGCATGTTGTAAGGGATACATTCCAATAGAGTGTGGCAGGAAAATTCACAGCCAAACTACCTGGGTTTGGATCCCAGCTTAGCCATGTATAACCAGAACAAGTTACCTAATGTTTCTGTGTCTCAGTTTCCTTTCCCTCCCTCTATGAGGAGGGAAACCTCTACGAATGGGGGTTATTACACAATCTACCTCATAAGGTTGTTGTTAGGGACAATGTAGTTGGTAAAAATTAAGCCCATAAGACAGGAGCAGCCTGCTGAATGGGTGCTCCAGTGGCTACTGTTGGGCCAAAGGTGACAGGAAGAGGGTAAGGCTTAATGGTGCGGATGCCAGTTGTGATGGCAGGTAAGCACACGAACCACCTTTGTGTGCAACTCTGCGGTCTCCAAAGCACAAGTTCATGTTCCCGCCGCTGAATCACCTCCACCCAACACACACACACACACACACACTCTCTCTCTCTCTCTCTCTCTCTCTCCCTCCAGGTTGATGTAAAGTCAATCTGACCGGCAGCTTCTGAGCACCTCCTCGCTTCTCCAAACACCACCTACCCTACTTCTGCCTCTGTCTCCCACTTAAAGGTCTTCAGTCTTAAAGTTCCTCCTTCCCTCTCACTCCCTAGTGAAGCACAGCTCATGGCTGTCTCTGGAATCTGAATCTCAACGCTCATGACTTTGCTCCGCAGCATCCCCCGATGTCAGGAGAGAAGCTCTGAGACCAGGTCACACCCCTCAAGCCCTCATCTTTTCTACCCTTTAGCTTTAAGTTACTACTTTCCAAGTATCCTAACCTGCCTCTCCTCAAATATTTATCCCTGAGGATAAGGACAACAGTGTTTCCTTCCACTGCAAAGCCATTCCGAGCTTCTTAAAAGGAGGGCTGGTCCTTTTACTAGGTTCTACTTCTGCTAGTTAGCTTATTCTTTCCTGCCTGCCAGGAAGTTATATAAACTTTCCTGCCTGCCAAAGTTATATAAATCAGTGCCAAATAGAAGACTCCAGGAAATGCTAGGGATTGGAGAATTAATCTGCTTCAGGGCTTACTTAACAATTTAACAGAATCTTGCTTTTGGATATATTACATCAAAAACATATTCGATGGTACCTTATGCCACATTTAAAAATATATATATATTTTTGCTGTAAAAATCTGGAAAGGACTTTTAATAATTACATTTTTAAAAATTTAGGTTATGATTAACTAACTTCTGATAGGGTATGATTTCTTGGTGGTTATCGTGCATGCTCAGGAATTTTTTTTATAGTGAGAAAATCTAACTACAAGTTCTTTTCAACTGAAATTAAAATCTTATGAGTACTGCTGCTGCTGCTGCTAAGTCACTTCAGTCATGTCCGATTCTGTGCGACCCCATAGACAGCAGCCCACCAGGCTCCCCCGTCCCTGGGATTCTCCAGGCAAGAACACTGGAGTGGGTTGCCATTTCCTTCTCCAATGCATGAAAGTGAAAAGTGAAAGTGAAGTTGCTCAGTCGTGTCCGACTCTTAGCGACCCCATGGACTACAGCCTACCAGGCTCCTCTGTCCATGGGATTTTCCAGGCAAGAGTACTGGAGTGGGGTACCATTACTAAAACTTAACAGTTAATGAAACGGCATTTTGTTTTGCCCATACACTTTAAAAAAAATCTATTTTCTTGTTTTCTTTTCTTTTTAAATTTGGCTGCACTGGGTCTTATTTGCAGGATGCAGGATCTTTAGTTGCGGCATGCAGAATCTAGTTCCCTGACCAGGGATTGAACCCAGGCCTCCTGCATTAGGAGTTCAGAGTATTAGCCACTGGACCACCAGGGAAGTTCCTGCCTATACACTTTTAATGGAATAATTATTGTTTCAACTTTAGAGGCTTCTTTTTCACACTTCTAAGCCAATATTTACAAATTTATTTCAATTTTATTAACATTTTATTTTGAAATAATTTTAGATTTACAGAAAGGTTGCAAACAGTACAGAGTTCCATCACATCCTTCATTCAGCTTCACCTCATATTAACATCTTACATACACAGTAAATCTATCAAAACTAAGAAATGATTATAGGCACAATACCATTAAGTGCAAACTTTGGGATTTTTCCAGTTTTTCCACTGATGTTCTTTCTTTGTTCCAGGACCAGAGTCAGGATAAGATCTTGCATTTAGTTCTCACTTCTCCTTTGTGTCTTTCAATCTGTGACGGTTTCTCAATCTTTCCCTATTTTTATGACCTTGACACTTTTGAAGAGTACTTAGGTATTTTTGTAGACTGTCTCTCAGTTGATTTCGTCTATTCTCTCTCTCTCTTTTTTTTTTTTTTTGCCATGCTCCACGGCTGGTGAGATATTAGCTGCTCAATCAGGGACTGAATCCAGGGCCCAGCAGTGAAAGTGCTGAGTTCTAACCACTGGATCACCAGGGAATTCCTTGATTGTTTAGACTGGGGTTATGGATGTATGGGAAGAATACCATATAAATGATAAGGTATCAATTCTCAATGTATTAGTTTCATTATATTTTATATGAATTGGCTGTATTTTTGGCTTCATACACTTTCTCTGGCCTCTGAAAACCTATAGAAGCTGGCAACTGTATCTCAGTTACCTTCATGCTCAGTCATTAAGTCATGTCGGACTCTTTGCGACCCCATTGACTGTAGCCCGCCAGGCTCCACTGACCATGGAATTTTCCAGGCAAGAATTCTGGAGGGAGTTGCCATTTCCTCCTCCAAGGGATAGCCTCAACCTTGGGATTGAACCCACGTCTCTTGCATCTCCTGATTGGCAGGTAGAGTCTTTACCATTAGCGCCACCTTGGGACGCCCCTCTCAGTTACCTTATTGGTCAGATTTCTTCAGCTAAATGCACAAAGGCAACTCATGAATCTTGATTGGGTCTTAACTTGAGAATATACAAAAAATGAAAAAGATACTTAGTATAATTTGTTTTTAGCATAATTAGATAATTTGAATACACACACAGATGTGGTTGTGTGGTTGCAATATTGTAGGCGACTATCACTCTTACAAAGTACAGTCTTTTAGCATTTAAGGGTGAAATTTCATGACGTCTGTAATTACTTTAAAATAAATTTATTTGAAAAATCTAGATAGATAACATACTCATGGCAAAATGTGAATAGCTGTTAAATCTAGATAATGGGAATAGAGGTGTTAATTGTACTTTTTTTTTTTCATTTTTTATATATTTGAAAGCTGAAAGAAGCATATCTAAAAAAAGGATGCACAAGGCCTTTCTAAATTATACACTTTACTGACAGATGTTTAGAAAATCTAGGTAAATGAAATGATATAATAAATTATTAAATTGAAATACTTATAATGACATCAATTCCTAAAAACCTGATTTGTAGGTTAATGCAATTTAAGACAGAATTCCAACAGATTTTTAAAATATTTGAAACTTGATAAGCTGATCCTAACATGGATAGTAAAATTCAAGAGGAGCCAAGACACTTGAAGAAAAAGAACAAGAATGGAGGATAAAAATCTTACTATGACATTTTTATAAGGCTATATCAAGACAGAATGATCCTGGTGAAAAGACGCAAATACAGCAATGAAACAGAAGAGAGAGCACAGAAACATCTACACACCTGATAAAGGACCTACGTTTGGGAAAGGGGCAAATTTTTCAATAAATGGTACTGGATCCATTGAATAATGTGAGAAAAAAATGAAGTGTGATCTCTAACCATACATGACACATAATCAGTTATAGATGGAATATAAATCTTAGGGTATAAGATGAAACAATGTTTCTAGAAGGTAATGCTGGAATATCTTCACAATTTCAGAGTAGAAAGGATTTTTCAATATGAAAAAGGACTGGGAGTTCCCTTGTGACCCAGTGATTAGGACTTGACACTGTCACTGCTACGGCCCCAAATTTGTTCAATCCCTGGTCAGGGAACTAAAATCCCATAAGCCACATGGTGTGGCAAAAAAAAAAGAAAAAGAAGAAAGAAAAATACCAATCATAAATGAAATATTGATAAAGTCAATTATATTAAAGTTACAACCCACAAAGGATTAATATTCAAAGCACATAAAGAGCTCCTGCACATTAGTAAGAAAAACATAGCATACTCAATGGAAAAACCCATGAAATATTTGACTAGGCATGTCATAAATTAGGAAATATAAATATGAAAAGGCATAAAACCTATTAGTAATCTGAAAAATGCAAATTAAAGGTCCAATGATATAATGTCATATACTCACTAGATGGGTAAACATTTAAAAATCTAACACTGCCAAGTATATGAATGGGGAGACTCATCCACTAGTGGTGAGAGTGTAAACAGTCCAACAGCTGTGGAAAACAATGTTGAATCACCTAGTAATTTTGAAAATATGCATATACCCTTGGCTCCAGCAATTCCAGTCATAGGTTAGACCCCAAATCTGCTTATGCACACTTGTACATGAACTTGTACAAGTGTGCTCAGAGTAGACCTGTTTGTAACAGACCCAAATTCTGAATGATCCAAATGTGTATCAACAATGAAGTGGATTAATAAAACATGGTACACTCAAGAAAGTAGAGTTGTAAGGATCAATCTCACAATATGATGTGGGAAAAAAAGAAAGCTAAACACAAAAGAATTTACTTATATGCCACTGCTGTAAAGCTCACAATATATCAAAGAATTCATACTGTGTGTGTGTGCATGTATATACACATGCTGCTGCTGCTGAGTCACCTCAGTTGTGTCCGACTCTGTGTGACCCCATAGACGGCAGCCCACCAGGCTCCCCCATCCCTGGAATTCTCCAGGCAAGAACACTGGAGTGGGTTGCCATTTCCTTCTCCAGTGCATGAAAGTGAAAAGTGAAAGTGAAGTCGCTCAGTCATGTCTGACTCTTAGCGGCCCCATGGACTGCAGCCTACCAGGCTCCTCCGTCCATGGGATTTTCCAGGCAAGAGTACTGGAGTGGGGTGCCATTGCCTTCTCCAATGTATATACACATAGGTATAAATATATATATATAAAGTTTGTGATATATAAAATAACTCATATGATCATAATCAAGCAAATCTAAACTATTTGAGGGAATTAAAAACCATAAAGAAAAGCACAGAAATTATTACCATAAACGTCAGGATAGAGGCTACCTATGGGGAAGAGAGGTGTTTGTGACATATGGGTCATGTGAGGGCTTCCAAAGTTCTGGTAATGTTCTCTCTCTGGACCTGGATGTTTGTTTGTTAAACTGTCACCTTTATGTTGTATGCATTTTTCTGTAAATATATTTCACAAAAAAGAACACATTTGAGTTAGTTCTAATGAGGTGGATGAAACTGCAGCCTATTGTACAAAGTGAAGTAAACCAGAAAGAGAAACACCACTACAGGACATTAATGCATATATATGGAATTTAGAAAGATGATAACAACAATCCTATAAGCAAGGAAGCAAAAGAGACACAGATGTAAAAAACAGACTTTTGGATTCTGTGGGAGAGGGCAAGGGTGGGATGATTTGAGAGAATAGCATTGAAACACGTATATTACCATATGTAAGATAGATGGCCAGTGCAAATTGGATGCATGAAGCAGGGCACTCAAAGCCGTTGCTCTGGGACAACACAGAAAGATGGAGTGGGAAGGAGGTGGAATGCGGGTTCAGGATTGGGGGACACGTGCACTCGAGGCTGATTCATGTTGATGTATGTATGGTAAATACTACCACAATACTGTAAAGCAATTATCCTCAAATTGTTCGGTTCAGTCTCTCAGTCGTGTCTGACTCTTTGCAACCCCATGAATCGCAGCATACTAGGCCTCCCTGTCCATCACCAACTCCTGGAGTTTACTCAAACTCATGTCCATCAAGTCGGTGATGCCATCCAGACATCTCATCCTCTGTCCTCCCCTTCTCCTCCTGCCCCCAATCCCTCCCAGCATCAGAGTCTTTTCCAATGAGTCAACTCTTCCCATGAGGTGGCCAAAGTACTGGAGTTTCAGCTTTACCATCAGTCCTTCCAATGAACACCCAGGACTGATCTCCTTTAGAATGGACTGGTTGGATCTCCTTGCAGTCCAAGGGACTCTCAAGAGTCTTCTCCAACACCACAGTTCAAAAGCATCAATTCTTTGGCGCTCAGCCTTCTTCACAGTCCAACTCTCACATCCATAAGTGACCACTGGAAAAACCATAGCCTTGACTAGACAAACCTTTGTTGGCTAAGTAATGTCTCTGCTTTTGAATATGCTATCTAGGTTGGTCGTAACTTTCCTTCCAAGGAGTAAGCGTCTTTTAATTTCATGGCTGCAATCACCGTCTGCAGTGATTTTGGAGCCCAGAAAAATAAAGTCTGACACTGTTTCCACTGTTTCCCCATCTATTTCCCATGAAGTGATGGGACCAGAGCCATGATCTTCGTTTTCTGAATGTTTGGATTTAAGCCAACTTTTTCACTATCCACTTTCACTTTCATCAAGAGGCTCTTTAGTTCCTCTTCACTTTCTGCCATAAGGGTGGTGTCCTCTGCGTATCTGAGGTTATTGATATTTCTCTGGGCAATCTTGATTCCAGCTTGTGCTTCTTCCAGCCCAGCGTTTCTCATGATGTACTCTGCATATAAGTTAAATAAGCAGGGTGACAATATACAGCCTTGACATACTCCTTTTCCTATTTGGAACCAGTCTGTTGTTCCATGTCCAGTTCTAACTGTTGCTTCTTAACCTGCATACAGGTTTCTCAAGAGGCAGGTCAGGTGGTCTGGTATTCCCATCTCTTTCTGAATTTTCCACAGTTTATCGTGATCCACACAGTGAAAGGCTTTGGCATAGTCAATAAAGCAGAAATAGATGTTTTTCTGGAACTCTCTTGCTTTTTCCATGATCCAGCGGATGTGGGCAATTTGATCTCTGGTTCCTCTGCCTTTTCTAAAACCAGCTTGAACATCAGGAAGTTCACGGTTCATGCATTGCTGAAGCTGGGCTTGGAGAATTTTGAGCATTACTTTACTAGCGGTGGACACATAAAGTAAATACAGCCCATGTTTTAGTGGACTATAGACAATATTATGATTATTTTGGGCTTGTTTCTATTTATCCTTTGTGGTTTTTTTTTGCAGGTCTTGTGTTTTTTTAATTAATTTTTTTAGTTGGAGGATGTGAAGTCAAGTGGGCCTTAGAAAGCATCACTACGAACAAAGCTAGTGGAGGTGATGCAATTCCAGTTGAGCTATTTCAAATCCTGAAAAATGATGCTGTGAAAGTGCTGCACTCAATATGCCAGCAAATTTGGAAAACTCAGCAGTGGCCACAGGACTGGAAAAGGTCAGCTTGCATTCCAATCCCAAAGAAAGGTAATGCCAAAGAATGCTCAAACTACCGCACAATTGCACCATTCTCACACGCTAGTAAAGTAATGCTCAAAATTCTCCAAGCCCAGCTTCAGCAATGCATGAACCATGAACTTCCTGATGTTCAAGCTGGTTTTAGAAAAGGCAGAGGAACCAGAGATCAAATTGTCAACATCCACTGGATCACGGAAAAGGCAAGAGAGTTCCAGAAAAACATCTATTTCTGCTTTATTGACTATGCCAAAGCCTTTCACTGTGTGGATCACGATAAACTGTGGAAAATTCAGAAAGAGATGGGAATACCAGACCACCTGACCTGCCTCTTGAGAAACCTGTATGCAGGTTAAGAAGCAACAGTTAGAACTGGACATGGAACAACAGACTGGTTCCAAATAGGAAAAGGAGTATGTCAAGGCTGTATATTGTCACCCTGCTTATTTAACTTATATGCAGAGTACATCATGAGAAACGCTGGGCTGGAAGAAGCACAAGCTGGAATCAAGATTGCCCAGAGAAATATCAATAACCTCAGATACGCAGAGGACACCACCCTTATGGCAGAAAGTGAAGAGGAACTAAAGAGCCTCTTGATGAAAGTGAAAGTGGATAGTGAAAAAGTTGGCTTAAATCCAAACATTCAGAAAACGAAGATCATGGCTCTGGTCCCATCACTTCATGGGAAATAGATGGGGAAACAGTGGAAACAGTGTCAGACTTTATTTTTCTGGGCTCCAAAATCACTGCAGACGGTGATTGCAGCCATGAAATTAAAAGACGCTTACTCCTTGGAAGGAAAGTTACGACCAACCTAGATAGCATATTCAAAAGCAGAGACATTACTTAGCCAACAAAGGTTTGTCTAGTCAAGGCTATGGTTTTTCCAGTGGTCACTTATGGATGTGAGAGTTGGACTGTGAAGAAGGCTGAGCGCCAAAGAATTGATGCTTTTGAACTGTGGTGTTGGAGAAGACTCTTGAGAGTCCCTTGGACTGCAAGGAGATCCAACCAGTCCATTCTAAAGGAGATCAGTCCTGGGTGTTCATTGGAAGGACTGATGGTAAAGCTGAAACTCCAGTACTTTGGCCACCTCATGGGAAGAGTTGACTCATTGGAAAAGACTCTGATGCTGGGAGGGATTGGGGGCAGGAGGAGAAGGGGAGGACAGAGGATGAGATGTCTGGATGGCATCACCGACTTGATGGACATGAGTTTGAGTAAACTCCAGGAGTTGGTGATGGACAGGGAGGCCTAGTATGCTGTGATTCATGGGGTTGCAAAGAGTCAGACACGACTGAGAGACTGAAATGAACTGAAATAATGTATATGACATTGGGTTCATTGGTTCTTTTTTTTTTTTTGGCCTTGAGTTATGCGGGATCTTGGTCTTAGCTGCTGGTCTTGGTCTTAACTTCCCTTCAGGGAAGTCCCGGATTCCCTGGTTCTTTGTATAAGCAGTTGAAACATTTACTCAGACAGAAGAATTCGTGTAGGTAAATCGTACTTATTCCATGTACTTGAAGTGTTTGCTTACAGATGGGTCTTCTTGATAGTATATTCAAAAGCAAAAGGAAGTCCTCTGTTTTTTTTCACTCAGTTTTATTTTAGCCTTTTCTTCTGAAACACAATGATATTCTGATTTAAACCCAACTTGCATTAACAGAAATGCTTTGAATAAGCATAAATTTCTGGTTGCTGACGTGTGGAACTTACTGCTTGCTTTTTGCCAGGTCCCACACTAAGACCTTGTAGACAATCTTCATTTTAGAGATAACTGCAAAAGAGAGGGTTTGTGACATAGTTCAGAATGACATTGAAACATGTATCATATCATGTATGAAACAAGTCGCCAGTCCAGGTTGGATGCACCATACTGGATGCTTGGGGCTGGTGCACTGGGACGACCCAGAGGGAGGGTATGGGGAGGGAGGAGGGAGGAGGGAGGAGGGTTCAGGATGGGGAACACAGGTATACCTGTGGCGGATTCATTTCGATATTTGGCAAAACTAATACAATATTGTAGAGTTTAAAAATAAAATAAAATTTAAAAAAAAAGAGTAACTAAGCAGGGATCCACATTCAGGTCTGGAGGACTACTATCACCAGGCTCCCTCTAGTGATCTTAATCACCAGGTTGTACCACCCAACACACCCTTAGGCCATAAAGATTTTTTTCCTTGACCAAACTTTAGTCACACCCATCTGTGTACTTCCTTATAAAATCTAGTTTTAACAAGAACCTTGCTGAGTCGGTTTAACCAGAATGCCCCTCTCTCCATGTCTGATCAACTTTCTGCATCTTTGGGGGTTTCTCATTCTCTATCACCCCCAGGTGATGTCTCATCACCCTGACTTGTGTTCAGTAAGAATCCTGTTAGGTCAGTTAAACCAGAATTACCTTTATCCTTGATGTTTTCTTCTAGTAATTTCCATCCACTGACTGCCACCCCCCCCCTCCTTCCCACCCCCGCACCCCCCCCCCCCCGCCCCCCGCCGCCGCCTGCTCATTGGCTTTTAAGTCCCTCTTGAAAGTGAAAGTGTGAGTCACTCAATCCTGTCTGACTCTTTGTGACCCCATGGAGTATAGCCTGCCAGGCTCCTCTGTACATGGAATTCTACAGACAAGAATACTGGAGTGGGTTGCCATTCCCTTCTCCAGGGGAATCTTCCTGACCCAGGGATCAAACCCAGTCTCCTGCACTGCAGGCAATTCTTTACTGTCTGAGCCACCAGGAAAGCCCCAATTCCCCCTTGTCCATGCCCTATTCCGATATGAGCCCAAACTCTCTCATACACTGAAAGATTCCAGTGTAGTAGTCCTCTCCCCTTGAATGAAGTCTTCCTGGGCCACTTTAACAAGTCTCATCAAATGTTTTTTTTTTCCTCTAACAAAGAAAAGGAAGACACTGCTGGGGTTTAGACCCTGAAGAATGGAGAGTCAGTTCTCCATTTTCACTGAATACTACTTCTAGCAGCTTCTGATGGACCAGGAAAACTTAGCTCGCCAGCTCTCACCTCTTAAGGATTTTTAAAGGTCTATGGAGAACCCTTTTGCAACTAAAAAGGATCAGCCTCCAGGACACCAATTTTGTAAACCCCTATTAGGACCTCGGGATTGAAGTTTGCTTGAAATAACTCATTCATTTCTCTGCCATACGATAGGGGGCACCCTTTAACTGATTCAAAACAATTTGTTCTGTAAGTTACTGCTGAGTGAGTATGCTCAACAGCAGGAGAAAAGAAACAGCAAAAGTTAAAAAAAAAAAAAAAAATTTTTTTAAAAACTGATTCAGTCAAGTTTTAAAACTCCAGGAAGATCAGAAAAGAATGGAAGGGAAACAGAAAACCAATTAATTGGGCTTCGAGTATTGTCACTTATTAACAGCAGCGTTTTAGTAGTCTCCTGACCTGTCTACATTTGTTAGCTCCATTTCATTTGTTGCCCATAATTATTTTTAGCTGGCTTTTGTCCTTTTCACTTCCACATTTCCCGAATTCTTAAGTGGGTGCCTGCGGAGCTGCGGAGACTGGGGCGTTTGGATATCAGTTTACACGTAACCTTCAGTAAATAATCCGTCAGGGACCCACCCATTGCCTCTCCTCCTTCCCTCTTCGCTGGACAAGTCATCCCCCGCTTTCTCTCCCGGGCAGCGCGGCCAGGATCCAGAGCCCTAGCCTCCTTAACTTCGTTGCTGAAGCTTGCTTTCTGTCCATTGAGAGCCATGCTTCGAGTGATTGTGGAATCTGCCAGCAATATCCCTAAGACGAAATTTGGGAAACCGGATCCTATTGTTTCTGTTATTTTTAAGGGTAAGGCCAAGTTTGCTTCTTTTTCTCCAGTCCTGCTTTGGAATGTTAGTTTCTTGGGTCTACACATTCTCTGAAAGTCTGCGATCGATCAAATCCTCTGAAGCTATAGCTAGAATTTGTTACCTGTACAGGTCAGGGGAGAGGACAGATTTCTGTGGAAGGCATTTGATTTTCCGCAGGGCTTTGAGGCTCATTGTATGACCGGATGTTTGAATTCTAATAGCCCTTGTAGTAAACCATATACCAAATTTCAAGTATCAAAATGTTCTGGGAAAAAAATAGTTATGTGTTGGTTCATATTAGGAGTTTCAGTAATCATGTATACGTTTTTATTGCCTCTGCCTGTGAGAAATGGATAAAGGAGGAAAAAGCACAATTAAGTTGTTCGAAGTACCATTACTTGGTAAAACAGCCCTTTGCTGCTTTTATTGTCACTGGGCTTCTGGGAGGTGGAGTAAAGGTATTGTTTTGGTTTGTTTCATGTTATTTTGTGCCTCTTTATAGTTGTTCTTCATCTCTCCAAAGTTAGGGTGTTTTTTTGTGTGTTCCGTAGCTTTTAAACTGCTCCTAGAGGAAAGAGCTCTGAACAATGCAAATTTGCAGTTTAGGCATCTAGTTTGGACTTGCTCTAGTGACTTAGAAATCTCTGGATGTCAGTTTTCTCTTCTGCAAAACAAATGAGGGGGGTGTAGAGTAGATCATCTTTAAAAGGCTTGTTGTAATTCTGACAGGTGATTTATCTTGACATTTCATTGCAATGGAGGGGGACATGAGTGGTTGGAGGGATGGCACACTGTCAGCCATGGTAGGTCATTCCAGTTTGGGCTGGAGTGATGTGTCTAAAGCTGAATTTAGGAGCTTTAGTGGGTTCTGTTTGTCCAAGGTCATTGGTAAGATTGCCAGTTCACTCCTTGGCAGGAAAAATGAAAGGGAGTGAGAGAGGAGGGCAGAAAAAGTGGGGGCCCTGATGGGTGTCTGGATCCTGATCAAACCTCAGCACGTTTCTCTCTTCCTCTGGGAACTCACTACTTCTCCCTTCCAGTTTCTGAGTAACCTGTGCCTTTCTTCTTTCTTTTGTCCATTTTATCTCTGTTCCTCTTCTGAAATCTCCCCCTCTGAGATGAGCAGAGAAATGAAACCCAAAGCTGCCAAATGATTGGTTAGTTAAAAAAGATTTGGGAGACAAAACTTGGATTCTTAATGTACAATGTAGTTAAGAATCTGGTTAGTGAATATCACATACTCATGTTATATCAGGGTTCCCCTGCATGTGTTCTTTTAAAAAATCTTTTTCTTTTTTATTTCCAAATTTATTTTTATTGCAGTTACATTGGTTTGTAACATTTTATGTTTTATATAATATTATATTTCTACTTCTGTATGTACTGCAGCATGCTTCCCACCAAATATTTAATTTCCATTCTTCATTACAGTTGATCCTGTTTACACATTTTGCCTTCCTCCCCACCCCTCCCCTTCTGGTAACCGCTACTCTGTTCTCTATATCTACATGTTTTGGGTTTTCTTTGTTTTTCTAATTTGGTTTGTTCATTTGTTTTTTTTAGTTTGTTTTTTATATTCTGTATATGAGTGAAATCATAGGGTGTTAATATTTGTCTTTCTCTGTTTGATGTATTTCATTTATAATAATACCCTCAAGGTCTATCCATGTTGTTGCAATGGCAAGGTTTTACCATTTAAAAAAATTCCTGAGTAATACTCCATTGCATATCTGTATATACCATATCTTCTTTATCCATTCATCCATTGGTATGCACTTAGGTTATTTCTATATCTTGGCTATTGTAAATAATGCTGCAGTGAACACAGGGGTGCGCATGTCTTTTCAAATTAGTGTTTGTTTATTCTTTAGATAAATGCCAGAAGTGGGATAGCTGAATTATGTTGCAGTTCTACTCTTAATTTTTTGAGGAATCTCTATAGTCTTTTTCATAGTGACTGGACTAGTTCACATCCCCACCAAGAATGTATGAAGGTTCCCTTTTTCCACATTTTCACCAACACATTTTATTTCTCGCCTTTTGGATAGCAGCCATTCTGACAGATATCTCACTGTGGCTTTGTAAAAAAATTTTTCCTGAAGCAGTTGCATAATTGGGACCTAAGATGAAAAGTTTGTTTCCTTCGCCATTGACATGTAAAGACATGTAAAAATATGTTGGGTTCAATCTGGTAATGTCGTGGGGCAAGTCGTACAGATCGTAAAGGAACTACAATGTAACACTATATTGAAATCTGACTTATTTGTCTGGAGTGAGTATGTATGGGTCAAAAATTTCACATGACTAAAATTACATCTGCCTAAGGCTGTGAACATAAACACTCAACTGAAAGTGGAAAACTTCAGTTCATGTGGGCCAATATAGGTTATGTAAATTATTACATTTACTAGGTCATTTAGCTTCAGTCTCTTTTCTAGTCTCCTTTGGTTGTATAAGTCGAATGGTAAAGTCATTTATTTATTCACCTGACAAGCAATCTAATGGAAGAAACAACTCAGCTCCAGAGTAGGAGTATCTGGACTCTGGCTAATGTTCATAGAACAGCCGATGATGCGGATTTCACCACCAAGGTCTCAGATTTCTCAGTTGTGGAATCATGGGAACTGAGCTCCTTGAGATTTCTTTCAGTTTTAGGGCCCTATAATTTTACAGTTCCATGTATTGAATAACTGCTCTCAGCAGGGTATGAAAGGCATTGCGTTAGGCACTAAAGCAGATATAATAATGACTATGGCATTTTTCTTGCTTTCAGTCTATTTCAATAGTCTAAAATATTGGTGATAGCAAACCCTTTCCAGGCATGCCTTCCAATTTTGAGCACTGGGTAAGATTAAGTAACATTACGTTCTGACGGAATTGAGGATACTGATATCACCATAAATCCATCCATTGGAATGGAGCAAAGCCAGATGTCCTTCATGGGGTGGCGTGAGTGAGAAATGAGGAGAGTAAGATGTGAAAAGCCCTAACAGAGGTTCAAGACAGCACCAAAGAAAGCCCCTGAGTTTACTAACTGTAAACAGTTTTGCCTCTTGAGTACATAAAACAGCAAGATCGGGCAGTAATCAGCACTTCTCTTTTCAAGCTGTAGGATTGTAGGAAGAATGGCTAAGTGATGGGAGTGTTAATGGTGATGGCTGTGTTGACACTGAGCCCCCCTGTAGACTTTAGTTGAGAACGTGCTGTACTGACAGCCAACTGACTTAGTTGACCTCAATCTCTCATGTTCATTCCCCTTCTGAGGCTGAACTCAAGACCTTGCATGAACCAGCAGGATCTGAGGATTACTGAAGTCCCTATGGTGTGGATGTCATGGATATTTAGCAGTGCAAAAGGAGAGAGTTTTCACATTCTTAGGGTGTGCTGGGTTCTGCAAGCCAACTCTGAATCGTAAGAGCAGAGTGCTTGTCAGTCTGTGCTGGCCATTCTCCCTTGAGTCTCATACAGACAGCCAGGCTGTGAGACTAATCTAGTTGAGATTAGATTAGACAGACTTCTGAGGCCTCTTCCAAGGCTAAGACTTTATGATTCCCCCAAACATCACATATCAAAAAAGTTCGTTTAGTATTAAAGATTTTTAATTAAAAAATATATGCATGTAGAAACAAAACCGACTAACAATCCAAAGGAGATTATAAAACTAAAAAGTGACAGTTCTCACCATGTCCCTCCTTTCTCTCCAGTCTTGCTACCTAGGGGTAACTACTCTAAATAGTTTGATTTGAATCCTTTCTGATTTTTTGCTGAAGAGTTGTAAGTTTGCTGCAATGCTGCTGCTAAGTCGCTTTAGTCGTGTCCGATTCTGTGCGACCCCATAGACAGCAGCCCACCAGGCTACGCTGTCCCTGAGATTCTCCAGGCAAGAACATTGGAGTGGGTTGCCATTTCCTTCTCCAATGCATGAAAGTGAAAAGTGAAAGTGAAGTCGCTCAGTCGTGTCCGACTCTTCCTGACCCCATGGACTGCAGCCTACCAGGCTCCTCCATCCATGGGATTTTCCAGGCAAGAGTTCTGGAGTGGGGTGCCATTGCCTTCTCGGAGTAAGTTTGCTAAAAAGTTGTAATTTTTTGCTAAAAGTTGTAAGTAGCTACTCCCTGTTAGCAAGGAGGCTGCAATGGACATCCTTACAGTGGATCTCCTTGTAAAAGAGAACATTTCTGAAAGACAGATTCCCTGGTGTTTGTATGTGTGTGTGTGTCTGTGTATGTATATGTGTGCATTTCTTTTCTTTTAAAGGCAGTCTTGCTGACTATTGCTGATGACTTCCATTTGGCTAGTCTCCTGCCTCTGTGTCAAATCTCTTGAAAAGATTGGTTGAAAGGAAATTTTCTTGCACACTTTTGTATTGTACTTTTACAATGTGGCAACATTGTGTCCACATTCAACATTTGACTCCGAAAGAGCATAGTTGTAGCAACTACTAACAGTTGTCTCATTTGTCCTTATCAAGCCCATTCCATTAGCCAGAATTTTCTCACTTCTGGTCTTGTGTAGTTCTTTGAGGTCTTTGTGGAACGGCTACTGCTTAGTCCAGATGTCACTAAAGAATTTTCATGTTATTGCTTATTTTTCCAGATATTTGTTATTTCATCTGGACATGTTTTGAGACTGAAATCCTGGTATTTCTAGGGTATCCCCTGCATTGAGCTTATCAACTTTGTAGTCTTGAGGAAACCACTTAACCTCTCTGAGAATCCCTTTTTCCTCTTGAAAAATGGGCCTCTGGTGGCTTATCTGAAAGGAAGTAGATTTGTGAAATTCCCCAAAGGTTGTGATTTATGCAATAGAGAATTCTCTGACTATTTTTAGCAAAAACTACTTAGCTACTTGAAAATTTGAAAAAAATAGTTGAGTTAGAAAAGTGATATTTAAAGTAAAGGGAAAAGCTACAAAATTCCAATTAGGAATGGTGAAGTATGATGGGAGAAAGATCCAGCGGGTCTCATTCACTATCATCTGTGAAGGTACCTAGTGAGTGGCCTACATGGTGACCTGGTTTACCCAGACCATACCGTGCTGTGCATGCTTAGTCACTTAGTCATGTCCAATTCTTTGAGACCCCATAGACTGTAACCCACCAGGCTCCTCTGTCCATGAGGATTCTCCAGGCAAATACTGGAGTGGGTTGCCTCATGCCCTCCTCTAGGGGATCTTCCCAACCCAGGGATTGAACCTAGGTCTCCCGCATTGTGGGTGGATTCTTTACCATCTGAGCCACCAGGGAAGCCCAAGAATACTGGAATGGGTAGCCTATCCCTTCCCCAGGGGATCTTCCTGACCCAGGAATCAATCCAGGGTCTCGTGCATTGCAGGCAGATTCTATACCAGTTGAGCTACCAGGGAAGCCCATACTGTAGGGCTAGTCAAAGATTCCCACTGGCACAAACTGACAACCATGCCACACTGGTACTCTGCTAGAACTACTGCGTCGTTTTTACAAAACACTCTGGAAAGCAAAAGTGTTCAAGGTACTGAATCATCCCCATCAGTTCTGGGAGAACAGGGTTTGGAGACTCACTATCTGTGGAAAGTGGCCCCACCTTATCAAGGCATGGAAACTCTTAAAGGTACACTTTCCAAAGGCGTATTTTATAGACTCTCAGTTATTTACAAAGCCACAATTACCTTTGAAAAACAAATCAGTGTGACTTGTTTTCCTCCTGCACAACAAATCTTAAGTGTATGCCCTTAAGGTATGTCCAGGGGTGCTGGTCTTTGATTGGTTGGGGTTTGCTAGTGGGTCTCTCCATCCCCATGGGATCTGGCTCTGCCACGGAGGCATGATGCAGGAGGTGGGGGATGCCCTGGTGGCTCAGTGGTAGAGAATCCACCTGCCAATGCACAAGACATGGGTTTGATCCCTGGTCTGGGAAGATTCCACATGCTGAGGAGCAATTAAGCCCATGCATCGCAACTACTGAGCCTGTGCTCCAGGGCCCAGGAGCCACAACTACTGAGCTTGGGCACCCTAGAGCCTGCGCTCTGCAACAAGAGAAGCCACCGCAATGAGAAGCCCATGCACTGTAACCAGAGAGTAACACCCACTCATCACAACTAGAGAAAAGCCAGAGCAGCAACAAAGACCCAGCAATGTCAAAAATAAATAAATAAATGATTAAAAAAAAAAGAAGTCATGGAGTTTTTATGTCCTCTGCCACTCTATCATATCACAGATGTTGAATATATGTTTTAAAGATTGACCCTGGAAACAATGCCCTGGCAGGAGATGTAAGACAATAAAGTCATTAATTCTTGGTCTTGAAATGGTCAGAAGTCCACCATTCTCTCTTCTTTCAGGAAGAATTACATTTATTATTTTCTCAGATGCTTTGTGGATTAGGCTTGGCAAAGGCCACTTCATACATTTCTGAACACCGAGTCCCTAGCACCTGCTACCCAAGGGCAAATCAGTATCATACTACTTTTTGCTTCCTTGATCCTGACTGGGAAAGGATCCAACATAAAACTGTGAAGCTGCCAGTTTTATGTTGAAAATTTGTGCATGAAACGTTCAGTGGTCTGTAAGACAGAATGTGTTTGCCATAATTTGGCAGTGATTACTTTACTTTGTAAGTCCTTTTGAACAGCTGTTCTGTTGAGTAGGGGGTGTGCTTTGAGAGACTCTGAGCAGTTTTCTCTTAGAAACAGCTGCTTAGACATTTAAGCTTTATCAGCAAACTTGGCCTTGAGCATTAGGGTAAAAGCTTATTGGACATGAGGATGCAAAAACCCTGGGCTTTGGAGCCAGGGAGGCTTAGGAATGAGCATTCCAATTTTCACCTCTTACTTTCTAAGTGCTCATGAGCTAATGAATTAAAACCTTCAGCTGCAGAGTTATTATAGTTCAACTAGGAGTTATTATATCTCCTACCTTGAGGGGATGTTTGAGGGTTAAATGAATACATATATAAAATTGCACATGGGAATTCCTAAACTTCCTTCCCTATTTGATAACGTTTACTTTTATGGAGCCCTAAAATGTGCCAGACAGTATAACAGAAATTAAGTCTAGAAAAATACATATCACATGGTTTGTCTTCTGTGTCTAGGGAACCAGCTGGTTGGAACACAAGAATGAGTTACAAACCAGAATAGGCATGCAAGAGCAGATGAAAGAGAGGAAATCTTCATGGAGACGGTGTTCTTGAGTGGTCTTAAAGGATGACAGAAATAATGAAAAGAAAGATATTCCAGGTTTGGAAAAATATCAGAAAGGGCCAGGGAGCCCCTGTCCTGTGGGGTGAGGTTGATCAAGGAGTAATTGGTGTGATTAGGGTTATGTTTTACTCATAAACCAGTTGGGAGCCATTAGGTAGCATTGTGGATGTTTTAGTTCTAGTCAGGTATAAGAAAGATTCAGGGAAGGAGGAGAAGTCAGGGGTACAGAGGATGAAATGGTTGGATGGCATCACTGACTCAATGGACATGAGCTTCAGCAAACTCTGGGAGATGGTGAGGGACAGGGAAGCCTGGCATGCCACAGTCCATGGGATCGCAAAGAGTTGCATATGATTAAGTGACTGAACAACAACAAGACTAAGTGAGGGGTGTACTAGTTGAGACAAGCGCTTTCTAAGACAGAGGGAGCTCATTTCATGGCTAGAATGAGAAGGAAGAAACTAATGTGAACAGTACTAAGGAAGCAGCCCAACTGAATTAAATTAATAAGAAAACTGCACTGGGCAGGCTAGCTGGACCATGCTTTCTCACTCTCTTCTGTGAAATAGGATTAGGGTTAGGGAGTGCTCAGCCTGTGCAGGCCTGCAGGGCTAGGTGGGGCAGCCCTGCCAGAGGCGACCTGAGGGCTTTACCTGCCTGAGACTGGAGAGGGAGGTCCAGAGAGGTAGAAGAAAAGCACAGAAATGGAAAGTGATAGCAAAGACACATTTTGTCATTCTCCCAGAAATCCAATGAGGAGTATTTCCTCAACCAAACTGAACTGTGGTCTCGTAGAAGGTCCTTCTCTCAGGACTCAGTTGTTCCACCATCTAAGGGGTAAGGTGTCCTGTCTGTGTGTGTGCTCAATCACTAAGTCTTGTCTTTTGAGACCCTATGGATTGCAGCCCGCCAGGCTCCTCTGTCCATGGGTTGCCCATGCAAGAATACTGGCCTGGGTTGCCATTTCCTTATCCAGGGGATCTTCCCAACTCAGGGATTGAACCTGGGTCTCCTGTGTCTTTTGCATTGGCAGGCGGACTCTTTACCACTGAGCCACCTGGGAGTGTCAGCAGTTATGTAATTGCAGGGAACTCAGATTTGCTCAAGGTGGCCACCATACTGATTTCTATCGTGGCTGTACTATTTTACATCCCCACAAACAGTGCTAAAAGGGTTCCATCTTATCCACATTTTTACCACCATTTTGTATTTTCTGTGTTTTTTTGTTTGTTTGTTTGTTTCTGTGGTTTGTTTTTTTGGGGATAATAGTCATCCTAATGGGTGTGAACAGTAGATTCTTAGCAACTCTCTGTTGACTTGGATTGTCAGCTCATACTTGCCTCATTAATTCATAGTGTTTCTGCAGCCTTAGTGGCCAGCCATGAGGCAGCCCTCCTGTGACCAGAAGCCTGCCTGTCAGGGCCCAGCAGCAGCTCAAGAGCCTGGTGGCCTCTTGACCAGTGGCTGTGTAGCTAAGGTTGTGCTGGCAGCCATAGCAGAGCAGAAGGCAAGTAGAAAATAGCCTTGGTTCCCTGCAGTGCCAGGTCTCCCAGTTGGCCTGGACTCACCAGGGCAAGGCTGGAACCAGAGGGCCCCCTGCTTCTGCCCCCAGAACATCCTAGGAGATCAGAGTAGCCCCAGATCAGGTGCCCTGTCGTCCTCTCGCCTAACCTTCTACACTCCTTCGTGGCACTTAGTGGAATATGCAGTTGTGTATTTACTGGCTTATTTGATTTCTGTCTGCTTCCTCCAGAGACTAGAAGCTTCTTGAGCACAGGGGCCATGTCTCCTTCTTCAACACCTTGCTCAGTGCCTGGCAGATAGTAGATGACCAATTAGTGGTGTTGAATGAATGATTCTGGCTCCTCCCTTCAGTCATTCAGTTTAGGATCTCACAGGCCAGGGGAACCAGATGGGACCAAATGATACCAGATCCCTGTGCCCACAAACTACAAAACTGATCCTGAGTGTGTAGTCCTTCAGAGTTTCCACATGCTATTTGGGATCCATTAAGCTGCATCTCAAAGGAAACTGGAAGGCGGGGGAGTCCTAGCCTACCTCTGACCTTGATATTAGGGCTTTGGTCTAATCAATGGCAAGAAACCTCTCTGAATCTCAGTTTTCCTAGCTGTGAAGTGGTTATAAGACCTACCCCTGAAGGTTATAAAAGTCAAATGAGTATTTAAGGTACCTGGACTAAAAATAGATGTTTAATGCCATCTTGCCTCCCGAAGTTTTGTTACCTTTGCACATTGCAAAGTGAAAAATTAGTAGGTTAGTTTAGGGACTAAATAAATGTTTTCAAATTGAATGAAGACAGTTGAGGCAGAACCTGTTTGCTCTCCTTTTATTTAATTAATTTGTTTATTTCTGGCTGTGCTGCTTATAGGATCTGAGTTCCCCAACCAGGGATTGAACCTAGGCCCTTGGCAGTGAAAGCTCTGAGTCTTAACCACTGGACTGCCAGAGAATTGCCTGTTCTCCATTTAGAAGGTGAAGCTACAACCTAGAAGGGAGCTCTAGTTGGGTTCGTATTTTGTCAGAACAGCTAGTCATTATGGTGAGAATAAAATAGATCATTTTACTAAGTGTTTTTTACTTCATTTGGCAGATACATCTTTGTATGCCTACTGTGTGCTTGATTGTCTAGAGCATTGTTGTCTTATAGTCCCTTCTATGATAGTGGTGATGTCCAAGATCTGCTGTCTCTAACAGAGCCATGAGACACGTGTGGGTAGTGATCACTGAAATGTGGTCAGTGTGACTTGATGAACTGAATTGCTAATATTATTTCATTCAAATATTCATGGATACATGAGGTTGTTGGCAGCTGTGTTGGACAACACAGAGAACAGAACAGCCTCTGTGGCTAAGAGTTCACCATGTCCTCCCACTCACTGTTCCCAGCATCTCTTACCTCAGTTGTCTCATCTGTAAAATGGAGAGGATAAAGTCCAAAACTCGGAAAGTAATTACAAAAGAGAAAGCATGTAGGAAGTGCTTTAAGTGTTGGTTGCTGCTTAGGCCTTCTGGAGATGTCGGCATGGTGAGTAACAACCAATTACTCCACCACCACCATTTACTAAATTCTCACTCTGTGCTCAGACCTGTACGTATTATCCATTTCATCTTCACATCGTTTTCAGGAAGCATCACATAGAACCAGACATCCTGGAGTGTGAAGTCAAGTGGGCCTTGGGAAGCAATAGTATGAACAAAGCTAGTGGAGGTGATGGGATTCCAGTTGAGCTATTTCAAATCCTAAAAGATGGTGCTATGAAAGTGCTGCACTCAATATGCCAGCAAATATGGAAAACTCAGCAGTGGCTACAGACTGGAAAAGGTCAGTTATCATTCCAGTCCCAAAGAAGAGCAATGCCAAACAATGTTCAAACTACCACACAATTGTCCTCATGTCACATTCTAGCAAGATAATGCTCAAAATCCTTCAAGCTTGGCTTCAACAGTATGTGAACCAAGAACTTCCAGATGTACAAGCTGGATTTAGAAAAGGCAGAGGACCCAGAGATCAAATTGCCAATGTCTGTTGGATCATAGAAAAAGCAAGGGAATTCCAGAAAAACATCTACTTCTGCTTCATTGACTGCGCTAAAGTCTTTGACTGTGTGGATCACAACAAACTGTGGAAGATTCTTAAAGAGTGGGCATACCAGACCATCTTACCTGTCTCCTGAGAAACCTGTATGCAGGTCAAGAAGCAACAGTTAGAACCAAACATAGAAAAACTGACTGGTTCAAAACTGGGAAAGGAGTACAAGGATGTATATTGTAACCCTGTTTATTTAACTTATATGTAGAGTACATCTTGTGAAACGCCAGGTTGGATGAATCACAAGCTGGAGTCAAGATTGCTGGGAGAAATGTCAACAGCTTCAGACATGCAGATATTACCATTTTAGTGGCAGGAAATGAAGAGGAATTAAAAAGCTTCTTGATGAGGGTGAAAGATACAAATGAAAAGGCTGGCTTAAAACTCAACATTCAAAAACTAAGATTATGGCATCTGGTCCCATGACTTCATGGCAAATAGAAGGGGAAAAAGTGGAAGCAGTGACAGATTTTATTTTCTTGGGCCCCAAGGTCACTGTGTGTGGTGACTGCAGCCATGAAATTAAAAGACGCTTACTCCTTGGAAGGAAAGCTATGATAACCTGTGAAGTCGCTCAGTCATGTCCAACTCTTTGCAACCCCATGGACTGTAACCTACCAGGCTCCTCTGTCCATGGGATTTTCTAGGCAAGAGTACTGGAGTGGGTTGCCATAAAAAGCAGAAACATCACTTTGCTGACAAAGGTCTGTATAGTCAAAGCTATGGTTTTTTCCCAGTAGTCGTGTATGGATGTGAGAGTTGGACCATGAAGAAGGCTAAACACTGAAGAACTGATGCTTTTGGACTGTGGTGCTGGAGAGGACTCTTGAGAGTCCCTTGGACTGCAAGGAGATCAGCCAATCCTAAAGGAAATCAACCCTGAATATTCATTGGAAGGACTGATGCTGAAGCTGAAGCTCCAGTACTTTGGCCACCCAATCCAAAGAGGCGATTCATTGGAAAAGACCCTGATGCTGGGAAAGATTGAAGGCAGGAAGAGAAGGGGGCAACTGAGGATGAGGTGGCTGGATGGCATCACTGACTCAATGAACATGAGTTTGAGCAAACTCTGGGAAATAGCCCAGAACAGGGAAGCCTGGTGTGCTGCAGTCCATGGAGTCACAAAGAGTCAGACGTGACTTAGCGACTGAACAACAACAGCAACAAGGTATTATTATGATCTTCATTTTACTCATGAGGAAACTGAGGTAGAGACAGGTTAGAATTCAACCCTGAACTCTGATTCCAAAGCCTCCAGTGTGTCTTCTTGGAGGTCACTGTAGTTACACAGAAAAAACACAATGTGTGCCTTAAATATCCAAGTCAGATTATGATCCTTCCTCCCTCCTCTGAACAAATTGAGTTGTTTTGTCTGCCAGGTCATCTGAACTCAGTCTAAGAGAGGAAGACTGTGTACCAAGAACAAAAGAACTTAAAAAAAAAAAAGAAAAAACAAAACCCGGCTCGCCTGTGGTGAGTTTCCACAGGGTACATAAGTCTTTAGGACTGTGCTGTGATTCAGAAGCTCAGAGCTAACATAACTTCTCAGTGAATCAGTTCCTCTGAGAGTCAAGTGGGAGCCATTTTATTAGTGGAGATCACAACTCTTATCTTATATAAAATAGTAAGATCCTAAATGGCAGGGTGAGTTTCCACTTCTCATTACCTTAGTTTTCTGGATTTTTATTTTCATCATCTTATCATTGCAATAGGATAACTTACGTTTTGTTTTTTATTTTAATCCCTTCCCTTATCTCTCTTTCATTATTTAAAAAAAAGAAAAAAATGTTCCTTGTGGTTACCTCTCCTCGTTGTTGGAATTCACTGCCTGGGCAGTCCCTGTCTCTCTCCACCCTATTTTTTCCTTCTGTTTCTTCCCACTGCTCCTCTTAAGCATAAACTCATTCAGCAGATCTTGGTCAAGAGTGTACTTGGCCAGGCTGTGGTCTCAGCACTGCAAGTCGGATGGGAAACAAGCCAGACTTGACCGCTGCATGCGTGCAGCTTATAGTCTAGCTGTAGGTCCAGGAAGAGTTCAGTGAATTCAGAGTTAAAGAAGTTTAATCTCTTGGAAAGGAAGCATTATTTTTGCAGATTATATTGATGACCAGCTATGAAACATTGCACTAAAGCTTCACATAGATGCATTTATTTCACACCAAAAAAAAAAAATTGAAATCCCTCATTTTATAGCTGAAGAGGCCAAGTGTTGGGGAGAATAAGTTGCCTTGTTCAAGACCCCACACTAGGTTTGAGGTGGGGCTGGTTTACAGAGCCTACCCTGAGGCTGTAACACTCACTCTGTGGGGACACTGGCTTTTGGTCACACCTGCATTTGACCTACCCTGGGGTAACTTAGATCCCTAAACCTGACAATCCAGGTTCTGTTTCCTTGGGCAAATTCAGCCCTGAGGGCATCCAATCAGACCAGGTAGGGCCTGGGGCAGTGGTTCCTTGGAGCCAGACACTTCAGACTTCAGAGGCCTTGTTCCAGGCCCCAGATGACCTCCAGTTTGTCCCAGTGTGCTGGACACATTAAGATGGCCTCCAGATGTGACATGGCCTGAGGAAGGAGCCTCCTCCTAGGGCACTTACAGTGTAGAGCCGTTTCTTGGGCTTACTCGTGTTTGTTCTTCATAACTATAGCAGGTGTCCAGGACATGATTGTTTATACCCCTTTCACAGATGAGGACCTTGAGTCTCAGAGAGGACAAGAGTGGCCAAAGCAGGGTGACCAGGAAAAGGCAGTGACCAGAAGCCCAGACCAAGACTCTTTTGCCCAGGTGCCTTCCCACTGCATTGTGGGTGTCTGGCTTTCTTTGCGCTTGGCATCTCTCTTGCGTTTCTACCCTCCAGGCCCTCCCACTACCAAGCAGCCATGCACAGACACCCCCGATTCCCAGGTCTCCCTCATACCTGCAGCAGCTGATCAGCCTTGCTGGCTCAAGAGCCCAGGGACCACAGCCATTCTCAACATGGAGAGGAGGGCTGGGTGCAGTGCTGGCAATGGCACAAGTCTCATTTAAAGACATGATTAATTATGGAACACCGAGACCTGAGGCTGAGCATCATAATTCAGCTAAAATTATTGCCCAGGAGGGTAAGGATGGAGTTAGCAAGATTTTGATTCAGAGCTTTGTGCTTATTTTCAAAATTCTTTTCTGTGACTATTTTCTCTTGATAACAGTTTCTTGGAGTCAGACGCCCAGAGGGCATGGATCCATGTTTATGATTCTGACTCTAATCCTACACAGAGGCGTGTCCCCTGTGTCCTAACACTTTCATTCTCTCTCCTTCGATCCTCAGTGCTGCAACGAGGCCTCTTACATGCACCTCTGCAGGACACTGAGGCCTTGAGGAGCCCTTTTGAAACTGCTTTAAAACTTTGTTTTAGTCACTAAGTCCTGTCGGACACTTTTGCCACCCCATGGACTGTAGCTCTTGGGTAAACTCCTGGAGTTGGTGATGGACAGGGAGGCCTGGCGTGCTGCGGTCCTTGGGGGTCACAGAGTCAGACATGACTGAGCAACTGAACTGAACTGGACTATAGCTCACCAGGTTCCTCTGTCCATGGAATTGTCTAGTCAAGAATACTGGAGTGGGTTGTCATTTCCTTCTCCAGGGGATCTTTCCGACCCAGGGATCAAACCCACGTCTCTTACATCTCCTGCATTGGCAGGTGGATTCTTTACCACTGAGCCACCAGGGAAGCCCTCTGAAACTCTTGGAATGCCTATCTCCTCAAGCAGGGTCCGAAGTGAATCTGCAGAGCACCAGGCTTAACTGACTAGCAAATTATGTCTCAGAAACATGCCAGGCAGAGGTATGAGAGTTTAAGAGTCTTAGGAGCCAGAACACCTGCATGGAGATTCTGGATTTCTTACTAGTAGGTGAGGCTGGAGAAGCTCCTTAATTGTATTGTGCCAGTGGGCATAAATAAGGATAATAATAGCAACAGGTGACATACAGAGACCTTTGAAGAATCCCTGGCATATTATGAGCCCCCAGATTTGGTACCCATTTCTTCTGGGCATTAGGTCCCAATATTTATGAATGAGGAAATCTAGGTATAGAGAGTTGAAGTCAGTGCCCAAGGTCATGCAGCTGGTAAGTGGTGAAAATGTGGCAGGTCACCGGCACCCTCAGCCTGAGGTGGTGATGAAGAGCACAGGTTTGGAAACGAGGCAGGCTTGGGGCTGAAGCTGAGCTCTCCCACTTAGTAGTTGTGTGATCCTGAGCAAGTCAGTTAGCATCCCTGAACCTCAGTCTCATTTGCAAAATGGAGATATTAGTACCTCCCTGTTGACCACACCCACAGGCCTTGCCCAGCTTCAAGGGTGAAGACAGACCCCAGAGTCAGCAACAGAGACATGAGTGGTTTAATGGAGAGGGGAGTTGACATGGAGTTTAATGGAGTCTGAAGCCAGGTCCTGGAGTAACACTCACCACCTTGATGCAGCGGGTGCCTGGAAGGATGTGTTGGCAGTCTTTGGTCCAGGGGATGAGAGAGGGAGGGGAACTTACAAGTTATAGAGGAATTGATGTCAGGTGGGCTCACTAGTTACCAGGGAAACCTAGGAGGCCGTGTCTCTCATTGCCCCTTTGATAAGGACAATGGCTAGCTGGAGCCTGGGGCAAGTATCTAGGAAGGTCAGTCAGGTGAGTAAGATATAGGTGAAGCAGGGGGTGGTCAGAGAGCAAGACAACAGCCATCTTTAGTGAAAACCACAGTGGCTGTCTGTATCGTATCTGTGGTATCTGGTTGCAGTGCCATCTACATACCTGACCCCAGAGATATCGCTGAAGAGGGGCAGACAAAGATTGTAAGGGTTGTGCAGGGTATGTAAGGGTGAGTGTATTGTCAGGCCACTCAAGATGGCTGTTCTCTTGCTCTCTGTACATCCCCCGCCCAACCAGTTCCTGCTTCACCTGTACCCTATGCACACAGCTGACCATCCTACTACTTGCCCTAGGTCCCAGCTGGTGATTGTTCTTATCAAAGGGGCTGTGAGGGGCCTGCCTCTCTGCGGTTTTCCTGGTAACTAATGAGCCCACCTGGCCTCAGTTCCAGCCCTGGGAGTCAAGGCTGCTGCCATATTCTGCCTGTTGTCTGCTGCACACAGTGGGGTGTTGCTCCAGGACCTTACTTCAAACGTGAACGCTCCCTGGTTCATTAAACCACTGATGTCTCTGTTATTGACTCTGGCTGTTTCTTCAGTCTTGAAGCTGGGCAAGCAACAGGCTTTGTGGGCTTGCAGGGTTCAGCCCAACAACTGGCACAGCAGCCAGGAGACTGAGGAAACTCCCATGAGTGCCGAGATGTTGGGAAATACAGGACAGGGAATGGAAAGTTGTGGGCATTGTCCACGAGTGTGTGGGGCCCAAAAGTTGAGGGGGTCATCCCAGAAGTGATGGGGAAATTCTGAGGCGGCTATCCGCTAGTATGAGGGGACGCAGTGGGCTGTCCTTGGTGAATGGGGGCTGCCAAGAGATCTATAGAAAAATGGCCTCTAATGACTGCTGTTGTATTAAAGGGAGGCTTTGGTAATTGGTTAAGTCAGCTTTCTAGAAGGAATTGGTATTCCTCATGTGCCTTTTATATGTCAATTATCTATCTGGCCTCTCTGGAACTTTAATCTTATGTGATCTTTAAGAGTAAAGGAGTAAAAATAACTTTTAGGTAAATTCTATAGAAATAATTATACTTTGGGAATGTCTATCTGAAATAGTCTCTCCAGATTTTAGTGACTTGAAGATTTTAGGCTTGAAACTAAAGTTGAAAGACGAGTGTTCATGGGTCATTTCAAATAGGATAAAATATTGGAACATTAATTGCCGGGCAGGTCTAAGTTTATCTACCTTTGCCTGCTTACAAGAGGGGGACCGAAGCATTAAGTTTTTCAATCAGGAAATGCACAATTACTTCTTGGATTTTGCCAGAGACTGAGGTTTTCAAGGGTTAAGATTATAATCAATCTTAACTCTTGTAACTGTTTCCTTATCAATTACATTGTGATCAGGTGTTTAACTGTGCCTTTTTACTTTTTTGTCATTTATGAATAGTTATTGTATTACTCAGAGAAGGCAATGGCACCCCACTCCAGTACTCTTGCCTGGAAAAGCCCATGGACGGAGGAGCCTGGTGGGCTGCAGTCCATGGGTCGCTAAGAGTCTGACACGACTGAGCGACTTCACTTTCACTTTTCACTTTTATGCATTGGAGAAGGAAATGGCAGCCCACTCCAGTGTTCTTGCCTGAAGAATCCCAGGGACAGGGGAGCCTGGTGGGCTGCGGTCTATGGGGTCACACAGAGTCGGACACGACTGAAGCGACTTAGCAGTAGCAGCAGCAGCAGCAGCATTGTTTTACTTGAAGCTTTTGCAAAAGTGCTTTGTCTTCAAGAAGATTCATAGGAAGGATGTTTTGACAGGTGTAGGCCTCTAATAAATTTCAGATCATACTGCTGAACTGTGTAAAAAATTAAAGGATTCTAATAGAAAACCTGATGGCTTCATAGAAGTTAACAAAAGGATTGGTTATTGAGTGAACTGGTGAATATGGTTATAATGTGTATGGGTTTTGTCTGGAGTGTTACTGGTTTTGATCTGTGTTCTCCAGGTAGAGGGAAGCCCTTCCCTTTAAGTTAGTTATGACTTACAACAATTTTGTAAACTACACCTGTGGGGAGAATTGAATCATTTTTCTTTTCTCTCTGCCTGGTTCTGCCAGAAATTGGAGACTCCTGGGTTCTGAGCCGCCTTAGCAGGTGAATGGCAAAGACTCTCCGGTCATGTGCAGGAATCTCAATATCTTGGGGACCTCTAGAACAGAGAATTCCCCTGAGATGGAGCCTGATAGCAGGTCTTTGGCGTGGCTTTCGTGGCCCTGAGAGGCCTTTTGGGAATTCAGTCTGACACTCCTTCTGAGGAGTTACACCGCAGCCAGTTTGGAGGAGCTGCTGTGGTCAATTGACCAGACTTGTTTTGCAAACAAATTAGTCTTGATTAGATTATGTTTGGTGGAGATGAGGGTAATTTTAAAGAGAGTAAAATTCTGTCTCAGTGAATGTTACATTCTAATTCTGTTAATTGAGGTCTGTATTTATGAAAGTTATTGTGCTAGCTGTACTTTTGCCCTGATGTTCTGGTTGTGAAGAAAATTATCTAGTGAAATTGCCAGGGTATAACTACCTATGAAGTGTTACACTGCTTGCTTTTTAAGTTTGTTGCTAAAAGCAGAGGTAGGGCTTCCCTGGTGGTCCAGTGGCTAAGACTCTGCACCCCTAATGCAGGGGGCCCGGGTTCCACCCTTGGTCAAGGAACTAGATGTCATATGCGGGAACTGAGAATTCATGTACTGCAACTAAGACCTCGCACAGCAACATAAATATTAAAACAATAAAAGCATATGTACAATGTTTGTGTGACAATTGGGTGGTTGTCATTGTTTGGTCACTAAGTCATGTCTGACTCTCTTATACCCCATGGACTGTGGCCTGCCAGGCTCCTGTGCGTGGCATTTCCCAGGCAAGAGTACTAGAGTGGGTTGCCATTTCCTTCTCCAGGGGATATTCCTGACCCAGCAATTGAACCTACATCTCTTGCATGGGTAGGCAAAGTCTTTACCACCGAGCCACCAGGGAAGCCCTGAAAATTGGATATAAGTGATAAAATGTATAGCCTATGACATGTTTCCCCATTAACATCCCTCTGAGCCTGTTCATGAGATTGGATTATTTTCCTCTAATGTGAAAACCAGTGCTGACCTGTCTGTATCTGTGGTGTTTGGTTGCAGTGCCCTCTACATACCTGACCCCAGGGATATTGCCAAAGAGGGGCAGACTAAGATTGTAAGGGTTGTGCAGGGTATGTCAGGGTAGAGGTATGGTCAGGCCACTCAAGATGGCTGTTGTCTTGCTCTCTGTACATCCCCTGCTTGACCAGTACTTGTTTTATCTAAACTTATCTGACTGACCTTCCCATTTACTTGTCCAGGGACCCAGCTGGTGATTGTTCTTATCAAAGGGGCATGCCTTTCTGCTGGTTTCCCTGGTAACTAATGAGCCCACCCAATGTCAATTCCCCTATAACTGGTACCCTCCCCTCCCTCCTCAGCCCTAGGAGGGAAGACTGCGCCATGCTCTACCCACTGTGCATGGCACGTAGTAGGGTGTCGCTCCAGGACCTTACTTCAGATGTGTAAGCTCCCCCATCTATTAAACCATCAACAGTCTCTGTCGTTGACCGCGGGCTTTTTCTTCAGTCTTGAAGCTGGGCAAGCACAAGCCTGGTAGGCCTGTGGGGTGCAGCCCAACACTCTCTCAGAAGGATTTGGTAGGACTATGTAGGCACTAGATAGGATTTGATAGGCACCTTAAAGTGCCCGGCACAGAAAGGATTCCCATACACAAACGAAGACACCGAAGAGGCACACGTCTCAGTTCTCCACTGAGACAGCTGATCCGGGTGCCTGGCCCACCTGGGCTCCATCTGTCTGCAGCCTGGGCGGTTGGCAGGGCTGGAGCACACCCCAGGGTCAGCCTTTAGGAAGCAGACTCTGCTCGACTGGGCTTCACCACAACTCCCTGCAGGATTTGACTTTGATCCAAGAGCTTGTGTACCTGAAAGGGCAGCTCCAGAGGCCACTGGGGCACTGGGTGCAGAAAGTGGAGCAGCCTGCTTTTCTGTCTGGGCTTTCCTTTTATCAGCAGATATCAGTGACGCTTTCAGAAATATACAAAAGAGGCTCACTTTGTGTTGCAGTTGCCATTTGGCCAAAACGCCTTTCTCCTCGAACTCCTTTAGCAACATCTCCTGCAGGAGTAGTGCAGCCAGAGTTAGGAAACAGGGATGCTCCTTCAGTCAGTTCAACTGGGATGGGCCCCCTGTCTCTGTGCTCCCCTGAGTCCCTCTAAGATCCGAGGGGCAGAGGAGTCTCCTGTTGGCCCTTTCCGAAGCTTTCCCTGCTCCTGATTCTTGTGAAAGTTCTTTCAGAGGCTGTTAGCTGTCAGGCTCACTGCCAGGGAGGAGCACTACCCACATGTCAGCTGCCTCTGGCAGGCCTCAGAGGCCTGGAACCGAGCCATGTGGCAGAATTGCTCCTCCGGGGCTGTGCCCAGGCCACTTGCTTTAGTCACTGGGGCCCTGACCTCCAGGGAGGGCTCCACACCTGGGAAACCCTCTGGAGTCTGCAAGGAGTGCTGCTTGGGTGCTATGAGAAGAAATAGTTCCTGGTGGTTCAGTGCTTACCCTGTGCTGGATTCTGTGTTGAGCACTTTGCATTTATTCTCTTAATCACTAAAGCAACTTGCGTTGTAAGACTTACATGAGCTTATCAAGTCCAGCTCACTCAGGTCGTGGAGAAATGACTCTGGCAGGGGGGATAGTAATATTAATAAAATATAGTCCCATCCTTTAGGGAGTCACCGTCTGATCTTAATCCCCCAATTTTGGAAATTGCTTTGTGTCTTTATCTTCTAGAGTTTGAATCCTTGCTCTGCCACTCACTAGCTGTGCTGCCTCTGAGAAGTGGCTTACCCTCTCTGTGTCTTGGTTTCTTCCTCAGTAACTAGAGATGATCATAATAGAACTTGCCTCTGAGGGTTGTGTGAAGATTAAATGAGACAGTCACGGGAAGCACTGGGAACAGTGACTAGTTCACAGCATTTAATAATTGCTAACCATGTGTGGAAAGGCTTGGAGGCAAGGAGAATCTGAAATTTTAGGCCAAATAGTGGATGCCTTTGGGTATGTGAATATTTCTCAAAACAAAGGGGGCATAATTAAGGACCAAGAGAAGATGCAGAAGTATTTCTGAATGAGAAGTCAAGTTTAGATGGATGGCTGGTCTACCTTGCCTACCAAAGAGCTGGGGCTTCCCTGGTGGCTCAGACAGTAAAGAGTCTGCCCACAGTGCAGAATGCAGACTCCCCACAATGCAGTCTGCCTACGGGTTCTACCTCTGGGTCTGGAAGATCCTTGGAGAAGGGAATGGCTACCCACTCCAGTATTCTTGGCTGGAGAATTTCATGGACAGAGGAGCCTGGCCGAACATGACTGAGTGACTAATACTTTCACCAAAGACCTGAGTTACATGTGGAAGCTTTGTGAATAGCACCCCCACTTCTCCTGCGGCTATCTCAGTGAGATGCAGCAGTCTAACCAGTCAGGACTTGGGGGGACTTCATAAAACTCAGGTTCTATTGGACCTGGTGGAAAACTTAGAGCTCCTCTAGTCTAAATTCCCTAGTTCATCGAAGAGGGACTTTGAGTTTAGTGGTTGAGCTTTATGTCTCCCTGATAACAGCTCAGAGAAATGGAGAGTTCCCTGATTTGAAAGCCTAGTCAGAAAAGCTGGACTAATACCTGCTTTCTCCTTGCAGGGTTGTTAGGATCAATGAGATGTATGGTTTTGAAGTATGTAAAATCTGTTACCATTGTAATGTTGTTACTTCCATGGCCACTTGGTGTTACCAGTTGGTCCCATTTCTCTGGAACCAATAGTATACATGTATATATAAATGGAGAAAGAGGCAGAGACAGAGAGTGGGGAGGGAGAGGGCTCATGCATTTGTAGAATCAGCAAGATTGAAATTTGTGGGGCAGATGTATGGACAGGCCAGTCAAGATGGCTGTTCTCTTGCTCTCTGCACATCCCTTGCCCATCCCTTGCCTACTTCACCTGTATCCCAGTCATCTGACTGACCTTCCTACGTGCTTGCCCCAGGCCCCAGGTGTTGATTGTTCTTTTGAAAGGGGCAGTGAGGGACACACTCCTTTCCCTGGTAACAAATGAGACCACCTGACATCAGTTCCCCTATAACTAATAAGCTCCCCTTTGCCCTGGAAGCAAAGACTGCCTCCGCGTCCTCCCCTCTGTCTGCCGCATGCAGTGGGGTATTGCTCCAGGACCTGGCTTCAGACGTGTGAGCTCCCCCATCCATTAAACCACTGATGATGTCTCTGTTGCTGACTCCAGGCTCTTTCCTGGTCTTGAAGCTGGTGAAACACAGGCCTCATAGGCCTGTGGGGTGCAGCCCAACTGAAGGCTGGAAATTCAGGTAAGGGTTGACATTGTAGTCTTGAGACTGAAACCTCAAGGGCAGGCCAGTGGGCCTGATACAGTCTTGAGGCAAAATTCGTTCTTCTCCAGGAAGAGAGGGAAAACTTCAGTTTTTTTCTCTTAAGGCTTATCAGCTATAGGCCCACCCACCTTACAGAGAGAGATCGGCTTTACTTGAAAACAATTGAAATTACTTGAAAACAATTTTATACATTGTTAATCACATCTATAAAATACCTTCACAGCAGCATCTAGACGAGAGTTGAACAAACAACTGGCACCACAGACTAGTCAAGTTGATACAAAATTAGCCGGCACCCTGGTGCTTTCGGCCTGGATGGACCAGTACAGACTAGGAGTCATGGTGTCACTCTCACCTCTTCAGTAAGGGCTCCGCACACTGTTTGGTAGGTGGACAGCAAAGGAAAGTTTCCGTGCCAGAGGGTGTGGTGGCTTGGTAAAGAGTGCTTGTTCAGTTCTTCGGAAACCTTATTGGGAGGTTGGCATGAGAGTTAATTACTGCAGTGTTGACCTTCACAGATCTGAGAGAGAAGTAATTGTAGTTAATAAAAAAAAAAAACAACAGGAAATGTCTCAAAGAATGCCTTTGAGTCCAGAGTGTATCCTGCATTTAAATCAATTGTTATATTCCAGGTTGAAAGTTTTTAATTCTTTACCATAGGAAGAAACATATCTTCATAACATTAGAGGTGGAAACGGGGGAGGTAGGAGTGTGAAGAAGGGGAAAGAGTTTCTGGTAATTTAATCTACTGATGAGTGCCTGTGGCTGAGACCTTTGAAAAAAAGACATGGAATTGAATAAATGAATAAGTGTGTAACTGTGGTTGTTGATAAGACAGGAATTTATGTACTTTCTTTTTTGGCTGACATGTTTATGTGTGAAAATAGGCTTTCAATAAAATGTAATGTGGACACATCTTGATTAAAAAATTAAAGCTGCCTTCTTGGAAGGGGTTGGGCTGGGTTTTTCCAGAAAGCTAGGAGCTAATGCCAACTTCTTAATCTTTCCTTATTAGCCAGAGAGGTAGGAGGGTAGTTGCAGACTAGTCCTGAGTTAGAGGATTTCTTCCTAGCTCCCTGACCCTGGGCAAGTTACCCAACATTCTGGGCTTGCTTTGCTCATCTGCAGATTGGGGATATTAACAATGCCTACTTTTTCGGCTTGATACAAGGGTTAAAGTTAAATGAAGTGAGGTATGTGAAGGATTTAATACAGACCTGGCTGGGAGGGAGAGTCTCACTATTAGTATCAATATTATGCGTAGGTACCAGGTGTGGCAGGAAATTCCACAGGGATAGCCCCACCAGTGGCATCTGCTAGGACTCGGCCCTTCTGCTCTGTTCTCAAGACAGCTGAATCATGTGTTCAGGAGTATGTCTTGGCAGACTCGTTGAGCAAATCTTAGTTTTTCCTGTTGGATAATGAATTCCTGAAGTTATGGAGTCAGTTTCTAATATCCTCCTTCCTAAGTGACTTGAATCAGCCAAATGATGCTTTTCCTGTCATTCAGGGCTTCACGGTGTGACCATAACCTTCCCACACAGCCTGGTTGCCTTGATTCCCTTACACATCCTGTGGTTCCAGCCCACTGGGCTGTGTAGTGTCCTCAGACATTACTTGTTCTCCATCCATGGCTGACCCACCATGCTGTTTCCCTCATCTGGAGTGACATTTTCTTCCCAGCTCCCCATTTCCAGTTCCTTCCAACCCCTACTCAGCCTCTGCTCCCCAGCGTGAGGCTCCACTTCCTCCACTTACCTCCACTTCCTCTGAATCTGCATCTTCATCTATACCCCTCTTTCTGAAAGAAGCTTTCTTTCTGTATCAGACACCTGTAGCCATATCTACCTCCCCAAGGTTGGGACCCCAAGGTCTTGGGGATCTTTGTATCTCTCACAGCAACCTGCTCAGTGCTTGGCAACTGATATTTCAGAAATATTTGTTGGATGGAGGAATCAGGAGGTTGATTAATGTCATGGGAGAACTCACTTAGTAGACCATTTCCGTGGGCTGAGCTATGAGGTCCCTGACCTGGCTGGTCATCATTCCCATTATTACCCCTCTTATGGGAGGAAACTCCAAGATAAAAATAAAACACGATGGAACTTTTTATACTGGGTGAAAACACGCAGGAAGATTTGTTTGGTTCTTCTATTCGGTAACCCATAAACTACATTGACGGAATGTTTGAGACCAGGAACTATCTTATACTCTTTTTCTTCAGTTATTAGCAACATCCTTGTTAGGCCTTATGCTGAGCTGTGGCCCACTCTTTGGGACCCCATGGACTGTAGCCCCCCAGGCTCCGCTGTCCATGGAATTTTCTAAGCAAGAATAGAAAATGGAAATAGAAATGAAATGGGTTGCCATTTCCTCCTTCAGGGTATCTTCCTGGCCCAGGGGTGGAACCCTCCTCTCCTGTGTCTCCTGCATTGTCTGGCAGATTCTTTACCACTGGGCCACCTGGGAAGCCCTCCATTAGCATATAGTAGGTGCTTAATGAATGTTTGAGAATGAATGAACAGGTGACCTTTATCACACTCTTCAGCTGCTGACTCTGGAACAATCCCCACTGGGGGTGGAGAGTCATTAGTACCAGGCTTGGCATCAAGACAGCCTTGCAACATGCCTTCCTACACTGATCCCCAGGTTGGTAACCAGGCTTGGGACTCAATTCAAGTGAGTAAATGCTGGCTCTATTTAAAGCTTCCCTGGAGCCCCTGTCTTAGCTCCTTGTCTGGGATCTTAGAGACTTAGAGGAGACTGGAATTTTGCTTCAAGACCATCCTTGAGTGTTGCCAGTCTTAAGGCTTCTGCTCAGTTTCTATAAGTTATTTGCTGCCTTGTTGCTTTTCCTGTTGGCTGGGACCTCACGTTGCCCATCTGTCTCTTGAAGGCCTGCCATGACTTCAAGGTCCAAATTCACTCCTTCCTGACTCAGGTCTCCACTCCATTCTCCCACCTCCCCTAGCCGAAGCCCAGGATATGGCAGCCAGCCAGCATGGTGGTGAGCTGCAGTGAGATTAATGGTAACCCTTTCATGCTTGTCAAAGGCAGAAATTCCTAACCTTTGTCCGGGTCCCTAACTCATCTGAGAATCTGATCAGAACAATAAACTCTGTCTCCAGAAGAACTCTCAGATGTCATATTTTATGTCTTGGAGCAGACAGTCTTGGACACTTTTAGGACACCCTGAAACCTGACCTTGGACTTTTCCTATGGCCACTGCCCAGGATCCCAAGCCCACTATCCACATCGTGCCTGTGCATCTTCTTTAGTCAATATTTCTGACAGCTTCCAGTGCGGCATCGGTGGTGGCAAACACACACTCTGGGTTTGAAGCTAGGAGATGTAGGTGCAGATTCTGTTTCCTTGTTAGCTGTGGCTTGAACAACTTAACCAGCTTTTCTTGATTCCTGTTGAGAATGTTTACCTTGCAGGGTTAGGGTAAGCATTTAGAGACACCGAAGTAGAATGCACAGCCTGGCACCTGTAGATCGTTCTCTAGAGGGAGCAGCTGCAGTTGTGGAGAGAAGCCATTTCTTCCGTTTCCAATTTCAACAGCCTTTGCAGGGCTCCTTTTTGTCTCTCACACTTTCTGGTACTGTAACCAGAGAGAAAGCTTGAGAGGCTTCTGTGAGATGAGGGGAAGAGTGAGTGGACTCAATAAGGAAGTGTGGGAGGGGAAATGAGGACCGCTTCTAGGTGACATCAGAATCCAGTGAGGGGCTCTGCACAGAAAGCCTATAGTCATAGTCAGGATAGATCCAGGCATGAGCCGATGAGTAGAGTCCTGCTGAACTTTGAAAAGGGAAGCCAGCAGGGCGATGGGAGCCTACTCAAGTGGAAAAGTTAATGCTTAGCCGTGAGGGTGCTGCCTCAGCTTTGCTATGCTGAGGTCGTGGAAGAATGTGGTGGCTAGTCCCATAGCTGGCCGTGTGCTGGGAGCCTTAGCAATGTGACATTCAGCCGAACAAAAGCCACTACCTCCTGCATTCCACTACAGTAGAGGGGAAGCTGTGGAGTGGTTCAAAGCATGGCCACTGACGTGGGACTGCCTGGGTCCATAACCTAGCCTTGACCCACTTAATAGCAATGTAACTTGGAATTCCTTACTTGACTTCTCAGTTTCCTTAGCTGTGAAAGGGGGATGGAAATGATTGTACGTAGGATTTTTCAGGAAATTGGGTCATGTGAGATGATAGAAAAAATATACATCGCCCTGACCTGCTGCTCATTGTTCCTGGCACAGAGCTCCTAAAACCCTTGTAATTTTCTAAGTGATAAGAACAGTAGGAACATTTCTGGTTCTAATCTTTGACCCCATCTCTAACATAGGGCTCCTAAAACCCTTGTAAATTCCTAAGGGATAAGAGAGGGCAGTAGGAGCATCTTTTGTTCTAATGAAGCCACTCTGGGTGGACTCCTGGATGGGGGCTGGTCACCGGGAAGACCAATCCATGATTAGAAGTTTGGAATGTTCAGCCCCACCCCCAACTTCTCTCAAGTGGGGAGAAGGGCTAGAAGTGGAGTTAATAATTGATCAGGCCTATGTGATGAAGCCTCCATTAAGCATCCCAGAAGTATGGGGTTCAGAGACCTTGCAGGTAGGTGAGCACATCCATGTACCAGTAGGGCAGTGCACCCCAACTCCATGGTAACAGAAGCCCCTGTGCTTGGCACCCTCTCAGATCTCACACAGCATATCTCTTCAGCTGGCTGTTCCTCTATATTATTGATCAAATCCTATAGTAAGCTGGTAAGTAACTGTTCTCCTGAGTTCTGTGAGCTGCTCAAGCAAATTAATTGAACCCAATGATGGGGTCATAGGAACCTCAGATTTGTCTCCAATTGGTTAGAAGCACAGATGACAATCTGGACTGAAGTGGGGGTGGGGCAGTCTTGTGGGACTGAGCCCTTAACCGGTGGGATCTGATGCTAAAGTGTCAGGACTGAGTCAAATTGTGGAACACACAGCTGCTGTCGCAGAAAACTGCTTTGTAGGGGAACAATCCCCGCCCAATGCAGCAACATTCTGCTGTCAGAATGTTGTGAGTGTTCTGTGTGATAGTAAAGGAGACACACAGGAAGAAAAACTGGTTTTTTCCTCCCTGAAAACAGAGGAGCTAAGGCTTAGAAAACCTTTTGTACTCAAACATTAGCTTTTATTTTGTTACGTATTTGGGGACTTAGGGATTCAATAGAAGCCCCTGCTCTTTGGACTTTGCTCCAAGGAAACTTTAAGCACGAGCTGAATTAACATTTGCTCATCTGGGTAGGTATACTGTCCAGTCTCAGACACACAGAAAGAACACCTTGTGTCTTCAGGAAAAAAATGATCCAGGAGTAAGGAAAATCCCCAATTCTCTGCTGGTCCTAGAAAGCATTCATCTACTAATTATTACCTTGTATTAGGTCTGTGAGAAGGGGTCTGAAAATCTGTCGCGAAGTCATGTCCAACTCTTAGCAACCCCATGGACTGCGGCATGAGGATCCTCTGTCCTCTACTATCTACCGGAGATTGCTCAGATTCATGTCAGTGAGCAAGTCTAGCTTAATCTTTAAGCTGTGTTGGGGTCTTATCACTTGCAAAGGCAGCATGGGCTTCAGAGCTGAAATTCCAGGTTTATATTAGGCACCACTCCTGCATATGAGGTCAGACACGTTTCTCAACTCCTTGGAGTCTCAGTATCCTCATTTATCAAATGGGATACCTGTGGGTCAAAGGTTACCTTTGTTGACTTTCCACAATAAGCTGGGGAGACACACAAGCTCTGGGTGACTTTGGTTTGCAGGATTTGGTGAGAGAGAAGCAGAGGCTTATGGCATGTCTGTGATTTTGAGTCTCCCAACTCTTGGCTCTTTAGGGATGGGAAAACATTTTTTTAGGCCAAAAATGCTGTTCACTTTGGCAAACTGATTCAGGTAGTCCCCACCCTAGTCAGATGAAGGTAAAATGTAGGCGTTGTACCTTCCCTCAGGGAAGGTTCTTTGAATGAATGAGTGGATGACACTGGTTCTGTTGTTTCAAACTCATGTCCTTAGAGGTGATGATGCCATCCAACCATCTCATCCTCTGTCGCCCCCTTCTCCAGCCCTCAGTCTTTCCCAGCATCAGGGTCTTTTCCAATTAGTTGGCTCTTTGCATCAGGTGGCCAAAGTGTTGGATCTTCAGATACTTCTAATTGATTGCTATCTCTTATTTTTTATTTGCAGATGAGAAAAAGAAAACAAAGAAAGTCGATAATGAACTCAACCCTGTCTGGAATGAGGTACCTTCATTATTTTACAATTTTGTTTCACTGGATAAGCTACCTCTGATTGCTCATCTTTGGTCAGAGGTTAACCCTTCCATTTGGAAGGAGAATCTCTGCCCTTTCGCCCTCACCCCCTCCATCTCCCTTTGTGGCCCAAAGACAGCAGAGCAGTTCAAGGAGACATAACAGTGACGTCTGCACAGTGGTGGTGTGGCGAGTGGAGCCTGGATAGGGTGAGGAGGCTGGGGTTCTAGCTTGGTGCAGGCATGAACTTGCTGTGTGACCTTTTCCAGTTATGCTGCAAATTAGAGCAGGGGGTGGGATTAGATCCTCTCCAGAGCCCCAGAAGGGAAGCTCAGTAATTAAAACCATATCTGCATGTGATTAATTGAGTGTAATCCATGATACTTGGAGTGTCTGGAAGTCATTTTTTTTATGTTGATAAAAGTAATACATACTTAATGTAGAAATTTTGAAAACTTCAGCTTTAAAAAATTACTTTTGACCCTACTATCCAGAAGTGACTGTTGATAACATCTCAGAGGTATCAATAAATGTTTATTGAGTGAATATATTTATTATGTTTTAAAATCAGCAAATAAGTATATAGTGAGTACAGTTTCCTATCTTTTTCTTACTATTATATCCTGAGCATATACCTTTCTCATTCCATTTGAAAATCTTTTAATTACTTGTGTAATATTGTATTGAAGTAATGTAATTTATATACCTCCTCCGCCTGTTGACTTTATTTTATAAATGGTTCAGTGTTTAATATATTTATAGATATGTGAAGTTTTAAATTCTTTCTATTGAGTAGGATTTTCCTATGCTGACTAATTTTTGAAAAGTCTATCATCCACCCCATTGTTTTTCCAAAAGCTAGGTCAAACCTTTCTGGAAAAGTACAGTGATAAATATCTTTGTTATTTTGCTAAGTTACCAGGCTATGAAGACTTCCCCTTCACCAACTGCAAACCTCTTCCCCTGTTCCCCTCCTAACTAGTTTCAGTATCCCTATAAGATAAAGATTACTCATTCTCATTGGATGAGGCCAAGACTGAAAGTTTCCTGGTGCCTTCCTGAAAAGCCCTGCTGGTCTCATATAGGTTGAGAGGAAATTCCACTGCTGCAGTTTCACTGGAACCCAGAATACAGCCAGCTGGACTACCAGCTCCCTGAGAGCAGAGGCCTGTCGGGTTGATCCCTGTGGGCACTATGGGATCCTAGCACCTCACACACAGCTCCAAGACTAAAACAAAAAGTACATACATGTATGCATTTAGTTGTGTCCGACTCTTTGCAATCCCATGGACTATAGCCCACCAGGTCCTCTATCCTTGGAATTCTCCAGGCAAGAATACTGGATTGGGTTGCCATTCCCTTCTCCAGGGAATCTTCCTGATCCAGGGATCAAAGTTGGGTCTCCTGCATTGCAGGCAGGTTCTTTACCATCTGAGCCACCAGGGAAGTCCAATAATTTAATTTTTTTTTTTTTAGTGGTAGCATACCACTTAAGTTTGTGCTCAATCCATGTGGCCAATGGCAGAGAGGAGTGTGGTCACATGAGTGGGGTTGTTTTCCACAGGGCATCATCCATCTCACACTATTTTGTTTCTGACACATTTTTCCTTATAATGCATATATGTTTATCAAGGAAATTTCCCAATTGAAATTTTATAACTGAAACCAAACCTAAATGAAATGCCAATCCCAAACCCATTGGGGTTGGTGGGCATCTTCTAATATGACCTGTGAGATGCCTCCTCCATCCATATCAAACATAATCAGGAACTGCTTTATTGAATTCATTTGTTACATAATTAAAGGCATCAGTGGTGCTAAGTGGATTTCTTTTTTTGTTTGTTTGTTTGTTTTAATATTTACCCTTAGAAAGCAATTTACTGCTTTAAGATGAGAGACTTGCCTGACTACCGCACTGACTGTGGTGGGGCTTAAAAATAAGGGGCTGATGCAATTCAGAAAATGTTTTCTTAGATTTATTCATCTCTTTGTTCACTAGTAATATGATTAATTTAAAATTAACCCTTAAAGCATTTTTCATATACAGATTTCATTCTATTCATGCGACAGTTGTGGTAGGCGTTAAGTCTAGATCTCCGCCCATGAGATGGATTTGGTCTTGTTCAAAGCTAAGGAGCCTAGAAAACAGGGAGCTAGGAGTAGCTACCAGGCCCTCTGAGGCTAAGTCTGGTGTGCTTTCCCACAAGTCTCAGCAGCTTCCAGGTTCAGAATTTGATCACTTCTGTCTCACTGTAGAATTGAGGACTTGAAAAGATTGTCATTGGTGAAGATGAACCAGTGTTTATTAATAGTATTGGTGCATCTTATTATACTCCCAGATCCTTTTAACAGACTTTTTGTCTCCATAACCTTTCTGTGGACAGATTTTGGAGTTTGACTTGCGGGGTATACCGCTGGATTTTTCATCATCCCTTGAGATTGTTGTGAAAGATTTTGAGACAATTGGACAAAATAAGTAAGTTGATTTTGATTGTTTTTGTCATTTTACATATTGTTGTACTATTGTTTGTTTTGTTGAAGGAAAACATCTTTAATAACATAATGTTTTCAATATCATTGTGCTTTAATTCTGTCCGCTGACCCCCTTCCCACTTATGAGCCAACATCAGACGTAGCTAATCAATCACTGTGATTGCTGTATTCCTAAGAGGTTGGAAACATGAAGCCACCACTGCTGTTGCTAAGTTGCTTCAGTCGTGTCCGACTCTGTGCGACCTCATAGATGGCAGCCCACCAGGCTCCCCCGTCCCTTGGTTTCTCCAGGCAAGAACACTGGAGTGGGTTGCCATTTCCTTCTCCAATGCATGAGAGTGAAAAGTGAAAGTGAAGTCGCTCAGTCGTGTCCAACTCTTCGTGACCCCATGGACTGCAGCCCACCAGGCTCCTCTGTCCATGGGATTTTCCAGGCAAGAGTACTGGAGTGGGATACCATCGCCTTCTCTGGAAGCCACCACTAGTCTATCCAATTTGTATCCAACAGGTACTTACAGAGAAACCTGTTCACACTCCTGCAATTTCTTTGTTAATTACATGTAGGCACTGATGGTTTATCCAAACTGTAGCTTTATTGGACACAAAATCATTTCTTCTTCTGATTACGTGTGCCCCACGTGCATCTCATTCAGGTTCTCTTTCCAGCACTGCTTCCATTTTAATGTCTCACAAATTGAAACCAGATTCCTTGCCTTACTGCCTCTACCAGTTTCAGACGGGGAAGAGTCGTGGTAGTCCCCAGGAGTGGTACAGAGGGTTGTCTCCTGGGTAAAGGTGAGGTTCCCATGGGACTGAATGACCCCAGTAAATTCACCCCAGTCCTTGATCTAGACTTTGGCCTTAGACTCAGAATGCAATCTTAGGTTATCAGTTCAAATTAACTAAGCTCAGTAAGAATTGTTCAACTCTAAAATCATAATACTTGTTATTTTCCAGTGGAAATTAATTGCCTGGTTGAGGAGGGCATTCCTGCTCTCTGATTAATAAATTTAAATTAAAAAAAATTTTTTTATATTAGGGTATAGTTGATTTACAGTGTTAAGGTATTATAGTTAATTTACGATGTTAGTTTCAAGTGCACAACAAAATAATTAAGTTATACATATACATATATCTATTTTTCAGACTTTTCCCATATAGGTTATTACAGAGTATTGACTAGAGTTCCCTGTGCTATACAGTAGGTCTTTGCTGATCATCTATTTTAAATATAGCAGTGTATATATGTTAATCCCAAACTCCTGATTTATCCCTCCCCTTCTCCCAGCTTTACTCTTTGGTAGCCGTAAGTTTTCTAAGTCTGTGAGTCTATTTCTGTTTTGTGAAGAAGTTCATTTGTATCATTTTTAAGATTCCACATCTAAGTGATACCATACAATAATCTCTCTGATTTACTTAACTTGGTATGATAATCTGTAGGTCCATCCATCTTGCTGCAAATAGCATTATTTCCTTCTTTTTAATGGCTAATATTCCACTGTATATATGTACCACATCTGCTGTGTTCATTTGTCCCTGTCAGTAGACGTCTGGGTTGAGTCCATGTCTTAGCTATTGTACAGTGAACACTGTGGTGCATGTATCTTTTCAAAGTGTGCTTTTCTCCAGATGTATGCCCTGGAGTAGGACTGCTGGATCATACGATAGCTCTATTTTTGGTTTTTTTAAGGAACCTCCAAACTGTTCTCTGCAGAGGCTATACCAGTTTACATTCCCACCAACAATGGAGGAGGCTTCCTTTTTCTCCACACTCCCTCCAGCGTTTGTTATTTGTAAACTTTCTGATGATGGCCATTCTGACTGGTGTGAAGCGATATCTCATTGTAGTTTTGATTTGCATTTATCTAATAATTAGTGACACTGAGCATCTTTTCACATGCCTTCTGGCCCTCTGTTTGTCTTCTTTGGAGAAATGTCTATTTTCCTTCATGTCGTACCACATAGGAAACCAAGTTACTCTGTATTTTTGGTTATAAGACATCATTGACTGTAAGATGTACTGTTAATAACGGGATTGGGGGAGAGGGTAAGACTCCTGATACTAAATGCCCACATCAGTTGAAGAAGCGTCCCGGTGTTTAGTAATGTGAATTTCTTTTCAGATGTATGTCTTAGCCTCATGTACATTTGGTAGGATCAGAAGGCTGCAATGAGAGCAATAAATTAGAGTAAATTAGTTGAGATAGGGTGACTATATACTCTGACTGACTTTGGATCGTCCTGGTTTATTATCCCAGCACAATGATTTATGATGTCCCTTTTGCTGTCAACAGTGACTTGGGTTGGACAGTGAGATACATGGTCATCCTAGTCATTGGGGTCTTCTGCTTCCTGGCGTCAGACTGATAGCCTGGACAGTGCTTTGATAGATAGTACCTATGTCACTTTTCACAAGATCCTTTCTCCCGTGTAGCATTGCTAACCAATGCCTCTTGTGACCGATGCATTTTTTTTTTTTCCCCCTTAAGGTACATAAATACATTTTGGCAGGTTTTGGCCCTACTCTCTTAGATCAAAAAAACATTCTAGCTTTTGAAGGTTATGCTGTACATCTCAGCTTTGAAGCAAGTATGTGATTTTCTAGCTTCACTCCAACTCCCAGAGGACAGTTTTATTTCACTGATTTCAAAGTTCTAGGAAAGCAAGTAGTTGAGCCTCACTATAACCTTCTATCTATTAGTACGAACAGTCCTTTCTCTTCTTTCTTCTCTTTCTGCAAGTGGTACCACTGTTTGAATTCTAGACCAGCCCTCTCCAATAGAAATATGCGCAGGCTGCATGTGTAATTAAAATTTTTCTGGATTTCCCTGGTGTTTCAGTGGTTAAGAATCCACCTTCCACTGCTGGGAACCTGGGATTGTTCCCTGGTCGGGGAACTAAGATCCCACATGCTGCAGGGCAACTAAACCTGTGTGCTGCAACCAAGACCCTACACAGCTAAAGAAATAAACATTAAAAAAATTTTTTTTCTAACAATCATGTTATAAAACAAAAAGAAACAGATGAGAATTTTAATGCTATATTTTATTTAACTGAATATATCCAATATTATCATTTCTATATGTAATCTATATTTTAAAAATCATTGAAACATTTCACATACATATTTCCTTATTAAGTCTTTGAAATCCAGTGTGTATTTCACACCAACAGCACATCTCTGTCCAGACTAGCCACATTTTAAGTGTTTCCTCACCACATGTGGCTGGTGGCCACCAGAGTGGTGGAGAGTGACCACTGGTCTCAAAACCTCAGTCGGGTCTCTCTGGATCTTCTACCTTTTACCTCCCATCCAATCTGTTTTGCCAGATCTTCCTTTCCTTTCTTTCTGCTGTGCCTTGTGCTTCTTACTTCTGGTCACACCTACCAGCCTGGTTCAGGCCTTGTTACTTGATGCCTCCTCTATTTTAACATGGCAGTAAAGCCTGGCAGGCTGGCCTGAGAGCTCTCATTTGTTTCAAACAAAGTTGTTGCTTTCCTGAATGTTACATACTTGGGGGAGAGAGAAACAGGAAACAAACAAACAAAAAAGACAAATATATGCTGCTGCTGCTGCAAAGTCGCTTCAGTCCTGTCCAACTCTGTGCAACCCCATAGACGGCAGCCCACCAAGCTCCCCCGTCCCTGGGATTCTCCAGGCAAGAACACTGGAGTGGGTTGCCATTTCCTTCTCCAATGCATGAAAGTGAAAAGTGAAAGTGAAGTCGCTCAGTCATGTCTGACTCTTAGCGACCCCACGGACTGCAGCCTACCAGGCTCCTCCATCCATGGGATTTTCCAGGCATGAGTACTGGAGTGGGATGCCATTGCCTTCTCCGGACAAATATATGAAGAAATATATAATAGATCAGGTCCTCTGAAGTGCTGTAATCTATGGAGAAAACTGTCGTAGCCCAAGAATAAAACTAGAGTGAAAGGATAGTTTATTGAGAGTGGGGGAAAGTTTTATATGAGGTGGTAATAAGGTGACACTTGAGCAGACACCTAAATAAAGTGAAAGAATGAGCCGTGCAGCTTTCTGGGGGAAAGAATATTCTTGGCAGAGAGAAGAACACGTGCAAAGGCCCTGAGGCAGAAGTGTCCTTGGGGGTACTGGAGCAAGATCAGGAGGTCAGAGGGCTGGGACGGGGAAGGAGATGAGATCGGCAAAGCCACAACATACCTGGCTTTGTTGAGCCATGGTGCAAGCTTTGGATTTCATTGCTAGCAGGATGGAAATCCACTAAAGAGTACTGAGTATGATCTACCTGTCATTTTTAAAATATTGCTTAAGCTTTCTGTGGGGAGGTTGGATGTAGCAATCAGTTAGGAAGCAGGGAAAACAATACTGGGAGAACACTATATATTTATTTTATACCTGATGAAGACACAGGGGCCTCTTGGATGACAGCAGGGCAATGTTTTAGGTTTGTTTATCCAAAATATTTGTGTATTTTGGCCTTGTGTTTTCAGCTAGGCTTTTCTACTAAAGATCTGGCTTTGGGACTGTGTTCACTGCTCTTATGGGAACGTCTTCTTCACCTGGAAGCACTGGGTGGGGGCAAAGGAATTTTCTACAGGTGTAAGGCATGTCCTGCCTGTGGACTTTCCTGTTGCCTTGGAGACCAACTATGTAAAAAGAGCTCTCTTGCAGAGTCTGCAGCCCCCAGGCATGTAAGCAAACTGCACTGGGCTGCCTGGGTTTGCCTGAGCTCGGAGCCCACACCCACAGGAACTGGACTGGGCAGTCTGAGCACTCACAGCGCTGGCGCATCAGCAGTGTTCCTCCCCAGGTGTAGGGAGCTGGTGGGGCTGTTCTGTGCAGACTCTGTTTTTCCTCATTTTACAGTCATCCAACCAGCCTTGTGAACTGAAAGAAAGTGAGGGAAGAGCCAGAGGAACCCTTGGTCACATGATAAACATGAACTGGTATATTTAGCTGAAATGTCAGAGTGGAAGGCTTTTCCCAGCAGCTGAAGAATGAGAGTTCCCTTTGCAGACAGGCAATGTGGCTGTCCCTTAATGAACCCTTCAAACACTTTATCCCACCAGTTCCACACACACACACACACACGCAGATTTTTTCTCAGAGAGTTTAGTCATCTGCTCAGGGTCACACAGCAGGTATATGTCAGGTGTATTCTTAACTTTTATAGTCAGACCTGTACTCTTGATTTTTCCATTATACTGAGAACCTCTGACCACCTAGAGGAACCAAAATGTAGGTGGAATGATTATCTTTTACCTTTTCATGGCTGTACTGTGAGGCTTGCAAAATCTCAGTTCCTTGACCAGGGACTGAATCTGAGCCACTGGAGTGAATGCACTGAATCCTGACCACTAGGGAACTCCCTAGCTTAAATTTTTCTAATCTTGCCCAAAAAAAGAAACTCCCACTCATTATCAGAATATTGGTACCTCCTTCCTAGGTAAGAGTTTAAGCAGTCATTTCATGCTACTGAATAATCACTTAAGCTCATTCCCTACGAGATGAGTTCAGAGAAGGTATCTCATCTCATGTGATCTTCACAATGACCTTGAGAAGTGGAGATGAGACCTGAGGCTCAGAAGGGTTGAGGCTGAGACCCTGATCCCTTGACATCCGGACCCTGCTGGCACTCCACTTGAGTTTCTAAAGAAAAATCGTCTTCGGGAGCCTGGAAATGTAGGAATGAAAGATTTTTACAAGTTTTCAAATGTGTGCTGCTCATGCCAAGATGATGTAGCAGGGACCAGGTTTGCCCTCTCTGCTGACACAATCAAAAAAGTAGGTGAAATACATGCCACAATGGCTTCAGATATTGGGCACTGGCAGCACAGGACAGTGATCCCCAGGAGGGGAGTGAATGAGCTGAGTTCCCCGAGCAACCCGGCTTCTGGCCTGGAGAGTATTTCCAGGCTGCAGTGCTAAATGGGCAGATCCTAGTTGTCTTCCAAATTGTGGAGGTACAGGTGGGAGTCTAGAGTCATACACACAGCCATGTAACACTCACACACCCCCCACACCATTCTTAAGGTTTGCAAAGGGTTCTTCTTGACTCTTCAGGTGAGTACTAGTCAATGAGGCAACTACCCGAGGGCTGAGAACAGTTAATATTCCCACCATCCGGAGTGGGAAAACCTCCTAATTCATGAGCAGTAGGTAGTAGTCTGGGAGGAAATGGCAGCCCACTCCAGTGTTTTTGCCTGGGAAATCCCATGGACAGAGGAGCCTGGCGGGCTACAGTCCTTAGGGTCTCAAAGAGTCAGACATGACTTAGCAACTAAACCACAACAAGGTACTCAGAAGGATTTTACCTCAGTAATGTGAAGAAAAAAAAAACAGAAAAATCATTATTAAACACACACATTATTAGGGTATTATGAGTAGGCATAGACAGTGAAACAGGTATTATCATATTCTACAGGTTTGGGAAGGTAGCTTGAGCATGTAAAGTAGAGAAGTGGAAGATATATTAAAAAAAAAAAATCCAAATTGAATGGGTAGAGATGCAAATTACAATGTCTGAGATAAAATGACCATAATTAAGAGTTTGCATTTCTAGTATTCTTTTTCTTCCCCCTCCATATGTGTGTACTTGTATATTTGAAACCGTCACATATATCCCCACACAAATGCAGAGTGAAGTTGGAGACATCATCTGAGAGTAAATCATCTGTTTTACTTATGTGTAAGAAGGAGATAACAACTTCACAATATATCTAAGAGGAAATTTACCCAAGTTCTTGCATAAGAAGTGATGGAGACAAGTGGTCAGCTGTGTGATCATGAGATTAGTTTGGTGTTGGCTCTGCTACCTACTGGTTGGGTGGCCTTTGGCAAGAGTCTTTATAGTGGTCGCTGGATTACTTCCTCAATAAAGGGCAAATTTTAATATAACTAAGAAAAACATAAATTTCATGATGAACAATATAATGTCTAATATCTATTGTGGGCTTACCCTGGACCAGGAATTGTGTTAAAACTGCTCCACACATATTTGGTTTAAATCTTTATAATGACTTTCAGTCAGACAGGCTTATTGACATCTTCAAGCTGAGGAAAATATGGCTCAGAGAGGTTCACCAAGTTTCTTGAAGTCACCCAGCTCTTTAATTGGAACCACGTGGATTTAACCTGATAAATCCAGAATTTAACCTCAGACTTTCCAAGGTTTATTTATTTCCTGTGTATGTGTGTTTGGGTGAGGGCCAGGGTGCCAGGGTGTAAAAGTGAGTGACTATCATAAATAACACAGACTCACAGGGTGGTACTTAGGGCTATAGCATTAGAAAAAGGCCAAGCCTGGGCTATGGAATGTACTGACTCCCTAGGCAAGGGTATTTTTGTGTGTGTTTTCTGTTGTTTTTTCTTAGAGAAAACAGAAGAATTGCAGTTTGGAATGAAATTAATTTGATGGGACAGTGTGGTATTGCTTATGAGAAATTCTTATTTTCTGATGTACAAAAGACCTTGTGTTCAAGCTTTCAGTACTTTTATTTCCCCTAATAGTGAGCCTAGTTTCTGCTGTTGCTGCATATAAACCTGGCAGGGGGATTTATTGAGGCTGTCCCCGTGACCTTTCCGTTTCCCCACTGTGGTTGTTGAGAAGGGTTCAGGTAGCTTCTAGAGTAGCTTCTGAGGCTCTGTAAAAATCTAAACTGGAGGCAGATGTTACTTGAAACAGAATTCCCAATTCTGATTTTAAACTGTGTTTTCAGTGAAGCGGCAGAGCTATGCAAAGATCAAAGCTGGTTTGGGCTGGCCGGCTCTGGGTACCGGAAAGGCTGAACCCGCTGTTTGGGGAGACCAATTGAGTAGCTGCCGCAGCCCTACTGGCATCCGTTACCATCTTGCAAGTAAATAAAGGTGGATCACAGCCCTGGAGAAAAACACCCAGAGAGACTGAAAGAGAAAGGCATTTCATAATGCCAAGAGCTGTAATTATCTCTTAATTGCACTTGGAGGACTATCTTTTAGGAGATGAAGCTTTATAACCTATAAATCATTTGCAAGATCATTGGACTGTCTTCAGTGATGTATCAGTTTATTAATTCAACAAATGTTTGGTAATGCCTGCTGTGTCAGATACTGCTCTAGGTACTGGGGTTCTACATGCCTTTCATGGGGCTCACATCTGAGTGGAAGGAACAGACAATAAAAAATAAATTCACATAGTGTTTATCAGATGGTTGTAAGTATGATGAAGAAGAATGAAGTAGGGGAAACAGGGAGAAAAGATAGGGTAAAGTGTGTTTGTGTGTGTGTGTATGTGCTGGTTTAGAAAGGCTTTTTATATAAGGATTGTTCTGGGGTCTGTTTTATAATGAAACGTCTTATGAGACCTATGGCTTTAAAAATTCATTCTGATTCCACTATTTGGATTTAATGAGAATTCAGCTATAGTTGAAATTTACTTCCTGTCTAACCCTGAAAATAAAAATTGTTTTCCATGCAGATTCACAGTATATATAGCATTGAGCGTGGGGAGGGAGCTATTTGATGTATATAAGAGAAAGGATTAGTTTTAAGAGCTCTGCACAGTGATTGTATAGAAATGACTATGGGCAGTTACAAATGATTTTTATCTGTTCATTCATGTCTTCATGCCCGCCTGCCCACACTCCACATAGATAAACCCACCTCCCTGTGCTTTATGCTGTGCATGAGTTCAGACAAGCGTTCCCTGTAAGCACTGACTTGGAGTCGTGTGATTTTTAAGATCCCTTTTTCTAGAATAGTGTCTGAAATAATAATGAATAGCAATGTTAACCACTTATTAGATCATCCCTTTAATCACTAATAACAGCACTGTTAGGTAGGAGCTGCCATCACCCCCACTTTGCAGATGAAAGAACTGAGGCTCAGAAAAGTTACGCAATCTGTAGTACAAGGATGAGTCTGAATCAGTCTTAATCACTATGTTATGTTGGCCCCCTTTATAAGGTCCAAGTGCTTGATTGATGAATGAATGGATGGATGGATAGATGAATGAATGAAAACTCAACCTTGATTCTAATGGATGAGGGCATTAGAGACAGAGCCTGGGAGTTCTGCTGAACTCTAGAACAGGCACGCATAGAGTCAGAACTTTGAGGACTGAATGAATAGCAGAATTGGTCAGGAGCAAATAGCAAAATAGCCAGTTACATCATTTATTCAAGAAGTAACTCTTGGACATCTTCTACACGCCAGGAATTAGGCTAGTTAACCCTCCCCTGGCCTCATAGCCTCTCTGCCCTGGAGGGCTTTGCTGAGGAGAGTTGGGCTTCTACTCAGCTCCTTCCCCTGTTAAAGTGGCACCGTCTGTAGCAAGGGCTATGATGCAGAGGGGCTATCCCTGAATCCTGCAAATCTTACTGCAGCCTCCAGGCTAGGTCAGTGATTCCAGAATCTGGACATGGAGTTTGTTACACCCCAACTCAGAGGGCTTGTGCATGGCTAGGTTTGGGAACCACTGCATGGACTAGGAGGTTCTAGGTTTTCTGAAACCCCTGCCTCCTCGTGATGAGCAGGACAAAGGCCTCAAGGCCCTTAGACAGTCTCAGTGTGGAGTAAGGAGGGGAAGCCACGGGAGGGTGCAGGTAACTAGGCCTGCTGAGTAGGTTTTGATGGAGTTCTGCTTCCTACTTTATTCTGTTAATTATTGATTTCTATGTCCATTTCTCAAATGTGAACCTGTATGGTCACACTGGATGTACTTTAACAAAAACTGCACACGTTCCCCTTTCCCCAGATCTGGCTTTGCCCACTGCCTTCCCTGCCCCCCAGCCCTCCACCCACCCCTCCACCTATTCTAGACAATTGTTCCTCAAACTTCCTGGGTATAAGAATTAACTAAAGGAAAAGTGTGACTCAGGGTCCTGGGAATCTGTAACCGCCCTGCTGACTCTACTGCAGGGCAGCCACACTCTGAGGAACAGTTTTATGGGCTAATCCAGAGGGAAAGGGTAGGCTGGCTGGGGAATTCAGAGGGCTCCCCACAAGTAAAGGAGCTTGCCAGGGTTCCCTGTGATGGGATTGGCTGCCATGGCTGCCCATCTGGTAGAAAGCAAGGTGTGGGACTTGGCTGTCCCACCTTTTGGCTCAGAGACCAAGGGAAGAGCTTGACTGATACCGGCCAGGGCGGGGAGAAGTGTGTAGAAGGAAGCAGACCCAGCTGAGCATCCCCACTGGCCTTCCCACCCTGGCTCACATGACAAAGGCCAGCTGGCAGAGAGCCCAGTGCCTCAGAGGGTGGGCAGGTCACGGTCCTGCAGGAGACCAGAGGGCTGTTCAGAAAATTGTTTGTCCCTGGCCGAGTTGGGGCTTGTCATTCCCCCTAGGAGGATGGAAAGTTGGAGTACTGCAGCCCCAGGGAGCAGAAACAGTGTGTGATTTACTTTCCAGCCTCCAACTTATTTTTCCTTTCCTTCATGAGGGAATTTCCAGTAAACCTTCCTATGCTGTGGCCTGGTGCACAGAACAGCTTGCTAGATGTGAGCTCCCCTGATTAAGAACTCGGCCAGCAAAGCCGTTACTCACGGCAGTGGCATGCGGCTGTTAACATTTGCGTTCAGGCCAGTGGGGAGAATGTTTTCCATTTCTCTTTTAAACACACTAGACTCAGTTTCAACAAGAAAGAAAACAAAGTTCTTGACCAACACTTGCATGATTGAGTTGTCTGGTTTAAACTCTTCATTTCCCCCAAACCTAACATCTAACTTTGAAGTAGTCGCTTCTATGGCTTAGAATGAGTTTGATGTCACATAGAGAACCAACAACAAACTATATGAGTGATCATGGGCTGGAAGGAATAGGAGCAGGACTGGTTCTTCATTTCAGAATTCATCTGCTGTCTATCAACTCCACGGGGAAAGGGGAGAGCCTTGAGATTCTTTCACTATAAAGTTTCTTTTTGAGATGTGGTCCATCTGTTTTAGTGCTGGGTGGAGTCAATGGGGGAGACTCGTATTGTTCTATGAAAACACAGGGCAAAGATTCCTCATTACTGTCACACCATAACATTTTAGCTTATTTATAGCATTACTAATATGAAAGAAAAAGGGCTTTTGGTTTAGTGTCACCGCCTTTAAAGGAAATTGGCTTGTGGTCCGACTGAACTGTTATTCCCTGTGTAGGAGGCCAAGTCATCATTTCCCAGTCTCTCACTGTATTTTGTATCCAGGCAACATCATAGAAAACAGGCCAGGCCAGCCTTGCCTTCAGAGTCCTATTAGAGTTCAGACTCACTATAGGGGATGTGTTCTTCAACTTACAGTGAAATCTCTTAGAAGTTGTAAATATTTACGTTTTTCTTCGGCTCACTCTACTGTGAAAAATATTTGGGGGATTAAACTCTTTCTAGGCTTTCATCTAAACATACACCATCTTTACTGCATAAAAAGAAATGTAAGATTTCTTTCACATCTCCTTCCCCCAGACCCCCAAACCTAAGAATTTTATAATGAAAAAGCAAATCTTAAGAAAGGAGACTAAAGGTTCCTGGAGGAAGGAATTGTGGTCAGACTTTGTGATTTGCTAAATTTTCGTTCCATTCCTGGTCTGTTATGTGTTCCACCCTTTACACCCTCTCATGGGGAAGGAAAAGGAGCAGATATTGGATGAGTCAGAATGGAGGCTGTAAAACCTTTCAGGGCCATAAAGGGCCAGCAGATGGCTTTGTGTTTTAGGCAAGCCTGCTCTCCCCAGTTAACCACAATCCCATCACTCCTTATTGTCTTACCTAACACTCACTGTATCCCACATTTCTGTTATTGGCCTCACCTTTCCTCCTGACACCCTGTGGGAATCTACATTTGACTCCTAATGTTATAGACCAATACCTTTGAAGGCAGAAAGCTTGCCTACTATTCTGGATTGTTCATTATGGAGATATTCTAGATATTTCCCACCCCCACCCCCCACCCCCCAACCCGTACAAATCAACAAAGCCTTTAAGAGAAATATGTAACATGAGATAGTCTTCTGAATAGACATACACAAGAACATTGATGGGGCTTCCCTGGTGGCTCAGACAGTAAAGAATCTGCCTGCAATGTGGGAGATCTGGGTTGAGAAGATCCCCTGGAGGAGGCAATGGCCACACGCTCCAGTGTTCTTCCCTGGGAAATCCCATGGACAGAGGAGCCTGGTAGCTACAGTCCATGGAGTTGCTGAGAGTTGGACAGGACTGAGCAACTAACACTTTTCACTTTCACTTTAGGAGCATTGATGTGTAAGCCAGTAGCAGACTTCCAGAGCTAAAAAGTGTGTGAGGAATTATTTCAACCTACTCATTTGCAGATAATGAAGAGGGCTCAGATTTGGGTGACTTAGCCAAGATCTCAAAGGAAGCTGGGACACTGAGTTAGGTCTAGAACAAAATTTGTCCAATCCAATGATTCTCAACCTGTGATGTTTCACCAGGGGACAACTGGCAATGTTATAGACATGTTCTAGTAGGTAGAGGCCAGGGGTGCTGAACACCTGACAAGGTCAGGACAGCTCCCCAAAACAAAGAATATCTAGTTCAAATTGTTAGTGGTATTCAGTTCATTTCAGTCACTCAGTCATGTCCGACTTTGTGACCCCATGAACTGTAGCACGCTAGGCCTTCCTGTCCATTACCAACTCCTGGAGTTCACCCAAACCCATGTCCATTGAGTCGGTGATGCCATCCAACCATCTCATCCTCTGCTGTCCCCTTCTCCTCCTGCCCTCAATCTTTTCCAGTATCAGGGGCTTTTCAAATGAGTCAGCTCTTCACATCAGTTGGCCAAAGTACTGGAATTTCAGCTTCAACATCAGTCCTTCTGATGAACACCCAGGACTAATCTTTTTGCAGTCCAAGGGACTCTCAAGAGTCTTCTCCAACGCCACAGTTCAAAAGCATCAATTCTTTGGTGCTCAGCTTTCTTTATAGTCCAACTCTCACATCCATACATGCTGCTGCTGCTGCTAAGTCGCTTCAGTTGTGTCTGACTCTGTGTGACCCCATAGACGGCAGCCCACCAGGCTCCCCCGTCCTTGGGATTCTCCAGGCAAGAACACTGGAGTGACCACTGGAAAAACCATAGCCTTGACTAGATGGACCTTTGTTGACCAAGTAATGTCTCTGCTTTTTAATATGCTGTCTAGGTTGGTCATAACTTTCCTTCCAAGGAGTAAGCGTCTTTTAATTTCATGGCTGCAATCACCATCTGCAGTAATTTTGGAGCCCCCTAAAATAAAATTAGCCACTGTTTCCCCATCTATTTCCCATGAAGTGATGGGATCAGATGCCATGATCTTAGTTTTCTGAATGTTGAGCTTTAAGCCAACTTTTTCACTCTCCACTTTCACTTTCATCAAGAGGCTTTTTAGTTCCTCTTCACTTTCTGCCATAAGGGTGGTGTCATCTGCGTATCTGAGGTTATTGATATTTCTCCAGGCAGTCTTGACTCCAGCTTGTGCCTCTTCCAGCCCAGCGTTTCTCATGATGTACTCTGCATATAAGTTAAATAAGTAGGGTGACAATATACAGCCTTGACATACTCCTTTTCCTATTTGGAACCAGTCTATTGTTCCATGTCCAGTTCTAACTGTTGCTTCCTGACCTGCACACAAGTTTCTCAAGAGGCAGGTCAGATGGTCTGGTATTCCCATCTCTTTCAGAATTTTCTACAGTTTATTGTGATCCACACAATCAAAGGCTTTGGCATAGTCAATAAAGCAGAAATAGATGTTTTTCTGGAACTCTCTTGCTTTTTCGATGATCCAGCAGATGTTGGCAGTTTGATCTCTGGTTCCTCTGCCTTTTCGAAAACCATCTTGAACATCTGGAAGTTCAGGGTTCACGTATTGCTGAAGCCTGGCTTGGAGAATTTTAAGCATCACTTTACTAGCATGTGCTGCTGCTGCTGCTAAGTCGCTTCAGTTGTGTCTGACTCTGTGCAACCCTAGAGATGGCAGCCCACCAGGCTCCCCTGTCCCTGGGATTCTCCAGGCAAGAACACTGGAGTGGGTTGCATTTCCTTCTCCAATGCATGAAAGTGAAAAGTGAAAGCGAAGTCACTCAGTTGTGTCCGACTCTTAGGGACTCCACAGACTGCAGCCTACCAGGCTCCTCCGTCCATGGAATTTTCCAGGCAAGAGTACTGGAGTGGGTTGCCGTTGCCTTGTCCATACTAGCATGTGAGATGAGTGCAATTGTGTGGTAGTTTGAGCATTCTTTGGCATTGCCTTTCTTTGGAATTGGAATGAAAACTGACCTTTTCCAGTCCTGTGGCCACTGCTGAGTTTTCCAAATTTGCTGGCATATTGAGTGCAGCACTTTCACAGCATCATCTTTCAGGATTTGAAAGCTCAACTGGAATTCCATCACCTCCACTACCTTTGTTCATAGTGATGCTTTCTAAGGCCCACTTGACTTCACATTCCAGGATGTCTGGCTCTAGGTCAGTGATCACACCATCGTGATTATCTGGGTCGTGAAGATCTTTTTTGTACAGTTCTTCTGTGTATTCTTGCCACCTCTTCTTAATATCTTCTGCTTCTGTTAGGTCCCTACCATTTCTGTCCTTTATTGAGCCCATCTTTGCATGAAATATTCTCTTGGTGTCTCTAATTTTCTTGAAGAGATCTCTAGTCTTTCCCATTCTATTGTTTTCCTCTATTTCTTTGCATTGATCACTGAGGAAGACTTTTTTATATCTCCTTGCTATTCTTTGGAACTCTGCATTCAAATGGGTATATCTTTCCTTTTCTCCTTTGCTTTTCACTTCCCTTCTTTTCACAGCTATTTGTAAGGCCTCCTTGGACAGCCATTTTGCTTTTTTGCATTTCTTTTTCTTGGGGATGGTCTTGATTTCTGTCTCCTGTACAATGTCACGAACCTCCATCCATAGTTCATCAGGCACTCTATCTATCAGATCTAGTCCCTTAAATCTATTTCTCACTTCTACTGTATAATCATAAGGGATTTGATTTAGGTCATACCTGAAACTCCAGTACTTTGGCCATGTCATGCGAAGAGTTGACTCACTGGAAAAGACTCTGATGCTGGGAGGGATTGGGGGCAGGAGGAGAAGGGGACGACAGAAGATGAGATGGCTGGATGGCATCACTGACTCGATGGATGTGAGTCTGAGTGAACTCCGGGAGTCGGTGATGGTCAGGGAGGCCTGGCGTGTTGCAGTTCATGGGGACGTGAAGAGTTGGACACAACTGAGAGACTGAACTGAACTGAACTGAATGGTCTAGTGGTTTTCTCCACTTCCTTCAATGTAAGTCTAAATTTGGCAATAAGGAGTTCATGATCTGAGCCACAGTCATCTCCTGGTCTTGTGTTTGCTGACTGTATAGAACTTCTCCATCTTTGGCTGCAAAGAATATAATTAGTCTGATTTTGGTGTTGGCCATCTGGTGATGTCCATGTGTAGTGTCTTCTCTTGTGTTGTTGAAAGAGGGTGTTTGCTATGACCCGTGTGTTCTCTTGGCAAAACTCTATTAGCTTTTGCCCTGCTTCATTCCGTATTCCATGGCCAAATTTGCCTGTTACTCCCGGTGTTTCTTGACTTCCTACTTTTGCATTCCAGTCCCCTATAATTAAAAGGACATCTTTTTTGGCTGTTAGTTCTAGAAGGTCTTGTAGGTCTTCATAGAACTGTTCAACTTCAGCTTCTTCAGTGTTACTGGTTGGGGCATAGACTTGGAATACCGTGATATCAAATGGTTTGCCTTGGAAACGAACAGAGATCATTCTGTCGTTTTTGAGATTGCATCCAAGTACTGCATTTCAGACTCTCTTGTTGACTATGATAGCTACTCCATTTCTTCTAAGAGATTCCTGCCCACAATAGTAGATATAATGGTCATCTGAGTTAAATTCACCCATTCCAGTCCGTCTTAGTTCTTTGATTCCTAGAATGTCGATGTTAACTCTTGCCATCTCCTGTTTGACCACTTCCAATTTGCCTTGATTCATAGACCTAACATTCCAGGTTCCTATGCAATATTGCTCTTTATAGCATTGAACCTAGCTTCTATTACCAGTCCCATCCACAACTGGGTGTTGTTTTTGCTTTGGCTCCATCCCTTCATTCTTTCTGGAGTTACTTCTTCGCTGATCTCCAGTAGCATATTATGCACCTACTGACCTGGGGTGGATGTTAATAAATTTCCATCCAACTCCAGACCAGCCCGTTTTCTACTTCAGCAGTGTCCATCATGTGTTTTTTGTTTTGTTCTGGGAATTATATATTGTTAATAAAGATTCAGGTCATTTAAGCTTTAGCGAAAGCAGATTAGTACATGTTCAATGTACAGTATTATGATTTTAATCATAAAGTTAGGTTATGAATCATGGAAGCATGAGGAAGAAAATCTATTGTTGTTTCCATGTCTTTCAGGGTGAGTACCAGTTATATAGCTTTTAAACTTGTAGTTGTCACATTTTTTAGACTTGAACATTTTCTAACTTTAATTTTACTTTGAAGGAACAAAAACATATCTTTTCAGGCTATCACAGTTGGCTACCAAAGTAAATAATTCCACTTGATTGATTTTTCCATCAGACATTTGACAAATGACATTTCAATTTCTTATTCAAATTCCTCATTGTTGGGCTCTATTATTTTCAATTTATTTTTAATTGGAGGATAATTACAGTGTTTTGTTGGTTTCTGCCATATAACAATGTGAATCAGCCATAAGTATACATACATTCCATCCATCTTGAGCCTCCCTCCCAGCCACCCACCCTATCCCACCCCTCTAGGTCATTACAGAGCCCCTGATTGAGCTCCCTGCATTATACAGTGGTTTCCCATTTTATTCAGCCGTCTATGGGGTCGCACAGAGTCGGACACGACTGAAGCGACTTAGCAGCAGTAGCAGCAGCGGTGTATATGCGTCAGTGCTACTATCTCGATTTGTTCTCCCCTCCCCTTCCCCCACTGTGTCCACAAATCTGTCTTCTATGTCTGCATCTCTATTCCTGCCCTGCAATAGGTTCATCGGTACTATTTTTTTTTCTATATTTCATATGTATGTGTTAATATATGATATTTGTTTTTCTTTTTATGATCTGCTTCCTTCTGTACAACAGGCTCTAAGTTCATTCACTTCATTTCAACTGACTCAAATTCTTTCCTTTTTATGTCTGAGTAATATTCCTTTGTATTCATGTACCACTACTTCTTTAGCCATTCATCTGCTGATGGATGTCTAGGTTGCTTCTATGGCCTGGCTATTGCGATTAGGGGTACAGTGAACATTGGGATACATGTGTCTTTTTCAATTATGGCTTTCTTGAGGTATATGCCTACTAGTGGGATTGCTGGGTCATATGGTAGTTTTATTCCTAGTTTTTAAAGGCATCTCTATACTGCTTTCCATAGTGGCTATATCAATTTACATTCCCAACAGTGCAAGAGGGTTCCCTTTTCTCCACATCCTCTCCAGCTTTTATTGTTTTTAGATTTTTTGATGATGGCCATTCTGACCATTGTGAGGTGATACCTCATTGTAGTTTTAATTTTCATTTCTCTAATAATTAATGTTGAGCATTTTTTTCATGTGTTGGCCATCTGTATGTATTGTATGTTTGGAGAAAGTTTTCAAAATTTTTTATTGTTTTTAAAAAACAAAACAAGTTGGCCAACCCCTTGGCCTACTGTCTTAAAATATGGGGAAAAGTTCATGAAAACTCACACCCTGTGCAGCTGAGGGAGACGTGGAAGAGATTTTCAAGTGGTCTCACTTTGTGTGATGATTCCCTGTTTCATCAGGTGGAAATGGAGTCCTGGACAGCCTCTTGTCCTCAATATATCAGGAAAATAAAAATCCAAGTGAGAAGAGAACATACTCATGTTAAAATAAAAAAGCAAACTAACATACTGAATGAACATACTGATCTGAAAAATTACTCTGTAAAGGTCCCATCAATTCTCAGCATTAACAGAGAGAATGTCTATATTGACCTAAAAGGGCTGAAAAGTTCACTCTTAATCTTCTGGAAGCAAAATTTTTCTTTTCCATTGTCATTAACTGACTCTACTTGTGATATTAGAAGAGATGAGAACCCATCATGGTTGATTTAATGTTGTTTGTGTGTCTGGTCCAAGTTGGTGCACTCTTCCAAGAAACCATGTGCAAATGGTTCACACTGTTGGGTAAATTCTGTGATACAGGGTGCCATCGCAATCTTTGGTCTTGTGCAGTATATCTATGAGGAGGGCATGACAACCCACTCAAGTATTCTTGCCTGGAGAATCCCATGGACAGAGGAGCCAGGTGGGCTACAGTCCATGGGGTCACAAAGAATATGACACGACTGAGTGACTAAGCACAGCACAATATACCTATGCACAGAAAGTGAAGTCACTTATTCCGAGTCACTGGACATATGTGGTTGGATGACAGAACCCATATCTACAATCTGGTCCAATTTCTGAGGTCCGAGTCGGGGAGGAGAATACAGATATATGTCAGTTTAAAAATAATGTATCTATGTTGACATCAACTTTCACTTCCTGATTTTTAAAAGGAAATGTACTACATTTTTAAATACAATGAATATTTCTCCACAGGGGGAACATTTTTTAATTTGTTTTTGCCTGAAAGCCCAAAGCTTTTTTTTATTCTCAACTAGAGTTTCCTCACAATGGGTTTTTCGATATAAGGAATTTCTTGTGTCGTTTTGAAGACTTGATGTTTAGCTTTCTCATTTATTCTAATGATATTCCATGCTATCATATCTGCTATTGGTTGGTATAAGTCACTGCAAATATAGACAAGATATAAGTAAATAACATCTAAAAATTCTTACTATGTCTGTTTTCCTTTTTCAGTATCTATACTGAGAGCACACCCCTGGACTCTCTTTGCTTTTGATTACATTTTACAAAAGGGCTTCCCTGATAGCTCAGTTGGTAAAGAATCTGCCTGCAATGCAAGAGACCTCAGTTCAATTCCTGGGTCGAGAAGATCCGCTAGAGAAGGGATAGGCTACCCATTTCAGTATTCTTGGGCTTCCCTTGTGGCTCAGCTGGTAAAGAATCCGCCTGCAATGCGAGAGACCTGGGTTTGATCGCTGGGTTGGGAAGATCCTCTGGAGAAGGGAAAGGCTACCCACTCCAGTATTCTGGCCTGGAGAAATCTATGGATTGTATAGTCTATGAGATTGCAAAGAGTTGGAATCAGTTGAGCGACTTTGACTCACGAAAGGATCTCCTTCAATTCACCCACTCTTATATCATGTAATACTTTATAACCTCCAATTTACAGACCGTATTTCACAGGTTACACTTTTGTATTGACTAACTCCCTGGGGTTGTGTGTTCTCTAAAATTGTTTTTTGATCATGTGTCCTAACTACAAAAAATGTTTCTTTCCTTCATTCAGTAAATTTCTATTAATAAAAAAAACTATGTCCCAAGCTCTGGGGTTAGAGTAATGAACAACAGGAAACACTTCGAGGAGCTTTACTCTGGTGAGGAGAAACACAGGTGTACTTCCGCACCAGTATGCTGTGTGCACTGAGGTAGATGGTCAGAACCACAGTGAGATATCACTCAACACCTGTCAGCATGGCCGTCATCAGAAAGATCACAGGTAACAAATGTTGGCAGGGATCTGGAGAAAAGGGAAGCCCAGTACGCTGTTGTAATTGTAAATTGGTGCAGGCTCTATGGAGAACAGCAGGGAGGTTCCTCAAAAAACTAGAAATAGAGCGACCATAGGATCCAGCAAGTTTACTTGGCTATATATCCAAAAAAAAGAAAAACTCTAATTCAATGAGATATCTGCACCCCCATGTTTGTAGCAGTATTATTTACAATAGCCAAGATATGGAAGCAACCTAAGTGTTCATCAGCCGATGAATGACTAAAGAAGATGTGGCGCGCACACACACACACACACACACACACTCAATGGAATGTTAACCATGAAAGAGAATGCAATTTTGTCATTTGCACAACATGGACAGACCTAGAGGGTATTATGCTTAGTGAGTGAAAAAAGTCAGAGAGAAAAAGGCAAATATACTGTATGTTATCACTAACGAATGAATAAAACTAATGAATGAATATAACAAAAAAATACAAGAGGTGGATGGCTAAGTGGTAGAGGCTGAATATAGTCCCTTGGGTCTTGGAAGAGAGATAAGTACACACATCCAACTTTTGAATGATGCTCCATAGCATTTGGTTAACAAGCTCCCCCGTCAGTAAACTAGCAACCTATTTACACTTCAAGAAGGTCAACTTGGGATGTTTTTTACAGTAGGCAGTTTTTTGTTGTTGTTGTTTTTTGTTTTAAATTAATTTATTTTAATTGGAGGCTAGTTTCTTTACAATATTGTGGTGGTTTTCTCCATACATCAACATGAATCAGCCACGGGTGTACAGGTGTCCCCCCATCCTGAAACCTCCACCCACCTCCCTCCCCATCCGATTCCTCTGGGTTGTCCCAGAGTACCAGCTTTGAGTGCCCTGCTTCATGCATCGAACTTGCACTGGTCATCTATTTTACATATGGTAATATACATGTTTTAATGCTATTTTCTCATATCGTCCCACCCTCGAGTAGGCAATGTTTTATGAGTTCTTTGAAATTTCCATTGCAGAAGAATGCCTAAATTTTGTCCTATTTTTCTCTCTCCCTGGATTCTTCAGGGCTTTGTCTCTCACCCATTGATTTCATTTGTGACTTGAAATTTCACAGGCATCATAGTGTGATTCTTGAAATGACTGCTTGTTATGGAGAAGTAATAGCTAATATGTGATTGCTGTCAAAATATCCTGCTAAGGAGAGCACAAAATGGCCCACGTTTCATTATGAGTGATTTTTAATGATGACATATGAACAGTAAGAGAATTGGGAGGTCCAATGAATAAATGGAAATACGCCTCTTATGTAGTTTACTTTGTGCTTTCTCTTTCCCTGCAGGTTAATTGGCACGGCCACCATAGCCCTGAAGGACCTGATGGGTGACCAGAGCAGATCACTGCCCTACAAACTGGTCTCCCTGCTAAACGAAAGGGGACAAGAGACTGGGGTGAGCATTTCCCTCTTGTTGAATGGCTTTGGAGTGAGATGGTTAAGCACAAAGATTCATTAAGATAAGTGTGACATTATAATTAGCTCACTACACACACAAACACACATATACAAACCTATTGTTTTTGAGGTAAATAGGTGTATTTGCAAATGATATGGCCTCATCCTATACTCTTACTGACAATACTGCAGGTTAGATAAACTTGATTTTCTGTGGCAGAATCCTATAGCTCGAGTGGGACCCTCGCTTGGTACAGCTCTGTGCGTATTCACTTAGGTGTTAACATTTGTGTGGTGAGTGTAGCTCGTGTGTCAGACACACTTTGAAACATTCTGTAGAAGGTAATTCATTAATATTAGACCAGAATATCAAGATGTTCATATCATGATTTTTATACTTGTATTGGCAGCTGAATGTTTTCTGATCACAGCCTCTCTAAATAAGTATACACTGATATTGTCTGATATGAGACCAGCAGAGAGAGAGAGACTTTCTGAAATGTGCTATAAAAAATTTGACTCAAGTATCACAACTCTCAGATTAAAAAAAAAAAAAAGTGTACTTATTTATATTTTGGTTGTGCTGTATCTTCACTGCTATGCGGGCTATTCTGTAGTTTGGCACACAGGCTTCTCATTGCAGTGGCTTCTCTTCTTGCTGAGCTCAGGCTCTAGGGTGCCCAGGCTTCAGTACTTGCAACACATGGGCTCAGTAGTTGTGTTTCTCAGACTCTAAAGCACAGGCTTCGTAGTTGTGGCTCATGGGTTTAGTTGCTCTGCAGCACGTGGGGTCTTCCTGGGCCAGGGATCAAACTCATGTCTCCTGCATTGGCAGGTGGACTCTTTGCTACTGAGCCACCAGTTAAATCAGATTTCTAAGATTGCTAACAAGCACTCATAAAGCTTGCCTTGTTAACCTCTGATGCCTTCATTTTCCGAACAATTTATTTTGGGTGGGAGTCTGGGCAAATGGGAGAAAGTTTAAAGTAAAAGAGGCCCTCCCTGTAGGCAAGAATACGTTAATGCCCATTAGGAACGTCGGTTTTGCTAGTCTAGTCTCCAAAACGTATAGGTTTGCTTTTAATCATAAAACGTGGATTCAGAATGTCAGCTCTCATCTATCTACCCAAAACCTGACTGTCAGAAATGATACTAAGGGAAGATGTAACAAGGCAGTGATGTTTCTGGGTATTTTTCTTCTCTTTAAAGCAGAGAAGGCAAGTGTATGTAGAACCCTGAAATGGCAGAACTGTGGTGATTGAATGGAGTAAGGAAGTGTAAGGTCCTGGCCCCCTGGTATCATCTCACCCCTATTAGGGGGCCTTCAGCACCTCTGAGAATCCTGAGGTTATTGGGAAACCATTGATGGTCAAGCCATTCATGGACTCTTCTAGGGTTTGAAGGTTGAATTCTTGGATTAAGTTTGGCAGTTGAGCTCCTCATTGCATTCAGTTTTCCTATTGTTCACTTGTAGCCATGAGACACTGTTCTTCCAATTCTGTATTTGCCAAGAGACTGCTGCCAGAGACATCATTTGCTTTCCTGTTCAGTGTCTCCCAGGTTATAGTTCCTAAGTTGGCAAAGAATGTGCTGATCCATGTGGGAATATTCACTGATGACTAGACAGGTGGGAAAAAGCAGGGCAATACATAATGAATGTGTGTGTGTTAGAGTTTACCAGGTGTAGCAAAAGTAGCAGCAAATGAAAGCGTGGGAGATGCGCATTTAAATTTGAATTTCAGATAAACAATGAGTCATTTTGTAGGATAGGTATGTCCCCAGTTTTATGTCCTATATTTTATCTGATAACCTGGGTAGAGTGTGAGTGTGCCCCATTCTTATTTTCAAAGGACATCTTTTATTCTGAGATTTATCCATCCTCATTCTTGCTGTTGAGATCCTTTATTTTGTGAAATGCTTATACCAGTAGATGGTAGTTGTGGGCATGCGTTTGACAAAATAAAATTAGTGACCCAATGTTGAGTCCCATTAGCAAACTCTTTTGAAATTTTATCAGTTCACTAAATATGAAAGTATAGGAAACTCTGCACTAAAATAATGCTCCACATGAGAAATTTAACTCAGATTTTTTAAATGGACATAATTTTATTTCCTATAATGAGTTTAGTATGTTTCTTCCTTTCTGATAATGAAAGTTTATGTAACATTTTCTGTTCTTCTACTTCCCTTGGCTTCTAGCCAACTTGGGGTCATATTTAATGCAAGAGGAGTGGTACTTATGTTCAGTTTCATATTTTGCCTATTTGTTTCCTCTTTCATCAGACTTGTTTCCCCTTTTTGAACCCCATTTTATGAATCACATTATTCTATTACTTTTTGTTAGCCACATAAAAATCTTTTTGGAAAGAAGTGTAAAAATTAATTTTAGCAACTAGCAAAGATGTCAGTGAGTGAACAAAAACCTTAATCACTTAGAATGAGCCTCTGGGACTGTCATTCTGTGATTGGAGGCCATCTACAGCCTAGGAAGGAGGCTCGTGACAAGTTCTTGCTTGCTTGTCATAGCTTTCCTCCGGTTTATGAGGCTGCCCCTTAGCAATAATACACTTGGCAGCCTGTACTGGTACCTGCTTTTGCAAGTGTTTCCAGTTCACCTGGGCTCGTGTTTGGGAAGACAAGGAGGGTGTGTCACCCTTCTCTCTCTCTTCTCACTTTCCCATCCCCCTGCTCACTCCTTTGAAAACTGTTACTGCTGCTGAATTGATTTGTGTTGTGTCTGAAGCATTTTGATGCCCTGCACTGATTCTATCTGCAATGAATTTTTCTACCCAGGCCACAATTGACCTGGTGATTGGCTATCATCCACCTTCAGCTCCACATCCAAATGACCCCGGTGGGACCAGCATGCCAGGCACGGGAGGTAAGCTGACTCTCCTGAAGGCCCAGCCTATGCCTTTAGTAGGGGAATCTACTAAAGGGACACAAGGACTCACCAGGAAAGCTTTCTTGTCACTAGACACTATGGGCTTCCCTGGTGGTTCAGTCAGTAAAGAATCTGCCTGCAATGCAGGAGACCCAGGTTCCATCTCTGGGTTGGGAAGATCCCCTGGAGAAGGGAATTACTACCCAAACCAGTATTCTTGCCTGGAGAATTCCATAGACAGAGGAGGCTGGTGGGCTACTTTCCATGGAGTCGCAAAGAGCTGGACATGAGTGAGCGACTAACATTTTCACTATTCACTTTCAGAATCTCTAAACTTCCCTGCCTAGCTAGACAGGGCCCCGGGAGGCAGGTGGAGCTGCCCTGAACTGGGACATTACAAGAGTCTACCAAATACCCTTTAAAGGAGAAGAGACTGAGACAGTTCCTTGCTGTTCCTGAAATTCAGCCTCTGTCCATGGGTGCTAGATTAAAGAGTTTTGGATCAAGTAGAAAGAAATAGCTTTATTGTTTTGCCAGGCGAAAGGGTCACAGCTGGCTAATGCCTCAAGACTGTGTGTCTCACCCTGGAGGAAGTAGTGAGGAGTCACAGTGTTCAAGGAGAGGGGTGTGATCAGCTCGTGGACATTCTTCTGATTGGTTGGTGGTGAGGTAATTGGGAGTCAGCATCATCCACCTTCTGGTTCCAACCGGTCTGGGGTCTATGTGCTTGTGGGCAGCATACAGTGAGCTTCTTCCTCCTGGTTGGGGTTCCAGTATCTGCAAAACAGCTCAAAGGACGTGGCTCAGAATATTATCTATATAGTCCTTGAAGAACTAAAGGTGTTTGACTTTGCTTCATAGCTAAAGTATTATTATTTTGTCTGGCTTTACTGTTCCTTCTGCATGTTCTCACTTCTCTGATGAAATTTGTTCTTTGACTAAAGCTGTTATACAGACAAAAGGCAGGACATGAGTGGGGGGTCTATTCTGGAAAGCCTCCTAGGTTCCTGCTTGGGTACCTGACTGAGCAGCCTCATGAGACCACCCAGCACACAGACTCCAGCAGGACGTCCCAGGCAAGGCTTTGCTTAGGGTTTGTAGCTTGCACCCTGGACGATGTCAGCTGGTTGTGAGTCTCAGGAGTGGTCTCTCCCTTCACATGTCTGCACCTCCTAAATGTGCCATCACCAGGCTGTGCGCTCAGTCTCCTGTCTCACGGGTTGAAGCCCCTCTCTCCCCCTTGGCCACAACCCCTTCCCACCTCCCAACAGCCCCCCTCTCTTTTAACCAAGTGCTTCTGGCTGCACAACCCCCCTTGTGCTCCTTGTTCTTGGACATGGGCTGTGGGTCATTCAGGGTGCTGCTCTGGATGGGGTTGGGTCTCAGGGTAAATTTGGGGCTGCAGGTGGATGGACATCTATAAGACAGTCAGGCCTTTCACACAGCGGAGTCCGACCTCCTCCTGATATCTTTCCAGGGTGATACGATGCTTCATGTCTCTCTGTGCCTTCTTCTGCCTGAAGGTGTGTCACCCCAGCCTTGCCGTGCACCCCAGGAAGGGAGGGCCCACTCACCCCGCCACGCTCACTGCCACCTGGGCACTCTCCTTCCTGGGGGGGGGGGGTGCCGTGACCCTGGTTCCTTCCAGTCTTGGTTCCCAGGACCTACCTTCTCTGCATTTCTCAGAACTCAGTGCTTTGACCACCTAACGGGTTTTCTCAGCACCTGCAGCAGCACCTCCTTTCCTGTCTCGTAGTGTCTGTCCCCTTCCTGTGTGACTTTCTGTCTGCCTCAGTCTCATCCCAGCCATTGCCCCCACTCACCCACCCTGCAGATGGCTGACTATTATGGTTTGGACCTAATTATTGACCCGGAAGTTGTGTGTTCAGCATTAGTTACCTGGCTCCTTCCTCCTCAGAGATAGTTATGACTGACATAGCCCCTTACCTCTTATAAGGACACCAACACACCAGCAATGCACTCTGCCTTCACCCTCTTCCCAGTGGCACCTCAGGCACGCTGCTTGGTCCTCTAACTCTCTCGGCCTCACAAGGGCCTGGCAATGGCTCAGGAACATCTGTGGCCCCTTTGCTGTCACAGCAGTGATGACAGATGCACCACAGAGGAAAGTGGGGTCCTGAGCAGCACTCCATGAGGGGATGGACCGAGTGGTCCAACCCTATCCTTCCCGCCGCCTCCGCCGATGCCTACAGTCATCAGCATTTGCTCTGGCCTGGGAAGGACAGTGGGTACTTTTTGGCCCAAAAAATGCACCCTCAACTGGTGGGCTGTCTGCTGGAGCCACTGAATTGGGAGAACCAGGGTGCCTTTTCTTACCCTGATATTTTCCCTAAGCCACTCCCTGTTTCCTGTTTCTTAGTTTCCTAAGGCTGCTGTAATAAGGTAATAAGAAACTAGTGGCTCGACCAATGGAAATGTGTTCTCTCTAGTTCTGGAGCCTAGATGTCTGGAGTCAAAGTGTCCAATGCTTGGTTCCCTCTAAGGACTGTTCCGTGTTTCTGTCCCAGCTTCTGGGGGTTGCTGCCAGTTCTTGGTGTCCCGTGGCTTGTAGACGCATCACTCCCGTCCCCACCTCTGTCATCACATCATGTTCTCCCTGGTGTCTCAGTCTCACATGGTGCTCTCTGCATCTCCGTGTCCAAATTTCTCATCTTATTTGGACACCAGGCATTGGATTCAGTCCACCCTAATCCAGTGTGATCTCCGGTTAACTTGATTATGCCTGCAAGACCCTATTCCAAACAAGGTCACATTCTGAGGTTACAGATGGACATGACTTTTGAGAGGACACTATTCAACCCTGTATAGTGAAAGTGAAAGTCGCTCAGTCGAGTCTGACTCTTTGCAGACTCCTCTGTTGGTGGAATTCTCCAGGCAAGAATAAAGAAGCAGAGCCAGTATTTAGTGGAGCCATAATATTGGAGTGAAGCCACTCCCTTCTCCAGATCTTCCCAACCCAGGGATTGAACCTGGGTCTCCCTCATTGCAAGTAGATTCTTCACTGTCTGAGCCACCAGGGAAGCCCTTGTATACTGGTAGATAAAAGGCAGTTTCATTGTCTTTATTCCATTTCAAGAGCCAGGATAAAGGGCCCTTTTGTGATACCCTTTCAGCTGGGCCTTTAGGGGGGGGGGGGGGGGAAATAGCTCTGAGGTTCATTCAAGTAGAAAGCATAAACTTATAGTTTATAGTGAACTAGCACCACACAGATTCTTAGTATTGAATATTTATGGAGTAAAGAAATTGGTTGTTGGGTATTCTGATTCGTTGCTTGGTGCTGCAGTGCTGAGGGTGGTGAATTCTTTAAGATACAGCTCCTGCTCTCCAGGAACTTTCAGCCAGGTTTGGAGACAAGACTTTTCCTGAAGGTATAACATTATGGATAACAGCAAGGTTTTGGAGTCAGACCGGCCTCCACAGGCTGGATTCTGTGTCTGTTGTTAGTTAGCCATGTGACCTTGGTTAAGTCATTAGCCTTTCTGAATCTCTGTTTTCTTTTACTGTAAGGTGAGGAACATAGTAGGACATCGTCTGGAAAGATTAAATAAGATAATGCATAGAAAGCACTCAGCCCAGTGCCTGTCCTAGAGTAAGTCCTACATGAATGTGGTCTTTATTTGTACAAAAAATAATTCTGGATGACTTGTAGTCATGAGCTCAGTTGAGTGCCTCAGTCTTTATGAACATTCAAATTGTTTCTTCTAAAAAGGAGAGCTATTAGAAAAGAATGATCTGAGTCACGCTGAGATGACTAAGTGCTTTCTTGTTAAATATCAGGAAAAAAAAAACAACGGATTGTGTCTTAGTGGACCAGGAAGATTTTGAGAATAAGCAGTTTACCAAGCTGTTGGGAGTACAGGCAGAGGTCCCATCTCCTGAGACAGACCCTTGTGAGCCCAAGCTCAGAAAACATGCCATTTCCCTGGAGCAAAGGCTGCTTCCTTAGCAATGAGAAAAGCATCAACTCTTGAACTTTTAAACTCACTGGGGAGAAAACCCTTGCATCCAGACTCCCTTTGCCCGAGGCTCCTTCTCCTCGTGGGTTGTCTGGGTAGCACGGAGCTCCAGCAATGCTTATGGATTGAGTCTCCCATCCTCTTAGGAAGCTGACTCCCAGCAGGTTCTGTGGCGGGTGGCCAAGATCTGCTTCATAAATTCTTTTTAATATCTGATACTGCTGGATGAAGATAGGAAATGAGCCAGAACTTGGGTTCTGTTTATTTGAATTTCAAACAAAGAATGTTGATGAGCTGTGTACACAGGACAATTGTGTGTTAAAGTGTGAAATGACAGAGTGAAATTTCTCTATTCAAAAAATGAACAGGTTTCTTTGATCCGGAAGTACTGCCTTTGTTCTACAAGAGTAACCTTCACCATGACTGGGTTAAGGGTAGCATTCTGAATATTGATTTCATAATCTGGCTAAAAGAAACTTTTGTTCAACACTTAAAAAACTCTGAATGTTCTAGATTATCTGGATGTGTTAAGATAAAACTCTTTTTGTCTTAATATGACAATTCAACTAAGCAAGGATATCTTTGAGTCCTTAGTACAACTCAATGCTAGGGAAGACCCTAGGAACAAAAAACCAACAGCTTACAGTCTTGGAGGAAATAGGACTGAGAAACGTGAGACAGAGAAATGACAGCAGGGCAACCGTACCTCCTGCCATCACAGACTTTAACATACAGACGATCAGGCCCAGAAATTGGTTTTTCCACTTCCCTTAAATTTTTTTTTAAGTTTTTTTTTTTTTTTTATGTGGACCACTTTTAAAGTCTTTAATCTGTTACACTATTGTTTCTGTTTTATGTCTTGCTTTTGGACCATGAGACTTTGGGGATCTTAGCTCTCTGATTAGAGATCAGCACCATCTGCATTCAAAGGCAAAGTCTTAACTACTGCACTGGCCCGCCAGGAAAGTCCCATCACTTCCCTTAAATTGACTCTTTAAAAAATGTTACAATTTTATATAAAAGTAATGAGTCTACTCCCTCTAATTTAAATACATCTTTTCAAAGTTTAAAATGTGACTTTGTTGGGGGTGTTTTTTTAGTTCAAAAGCAGTATCTGCTTATAAAATTATAAACACAGGGAATATAAGACATAAGAACATACAGACCTCTCACAGTGCCACCCTCCTGTGGTAACCACTGTCGACCACTACTGATGTTGATTTTTAAGGTTACCATCCACATAGTGGTTGGAAATATTAAGGATAGAACACAGAAGTGCAGACGTTCAGAAAAATTCAGCTCTGCAAATTGAAGAAACTAATTATGACCATAGATTATGGGAATGAAACAATCTGGAGGCTCTTTTTTTTTTTTTCTTAAATACTTTTTAAGAGCAATGTTCAGATCAGATCAGATCAGTCGCTCAGTCGTGTCTGACTCTTTGCGACCCCATGAATCACAACACGCCAGGCCTCCCTGTCCATCACCAACTCCCGGAGTTCACTGAGACTCACGTCCATTGAGTCACTGATGCCATCCAGCCATCTCATCCTCTGTCGTCCCCTTCTCCTCCTGCCCCCAATCCCTCCCAGCATCAGAGTCTTTTCCAATGAGTCAACTCTTCGCATGAGGTGGCCAAAGTACTGGAGTTTCAGCTTTAGCATCATTCCTTCCAAAGAAATCCCAGGGCTGATCTCCTTCAGAATGGACTGGTTGGATCTCCTTGCAGTCCAAGGGACTCTCAAGAGTCTTCTCCAACACCACAGTTCAAAAGCATCAGTTCTTCGGCGCTCAGCCTTCTTCACAGTCCAACTCTCACATCCATATATGACCACAGGAAAAACCATAGCCTTGGCTAAACAAACCTTTGTTGGCAAAGTAATGTCTCTGTTTTTGAATATGCTATCTAGGTTGGTCATAACTTTCCTTCCAAGGAGTAAGCGTCTTTTAATTTCATGGCTGCAGTCACCATCTGCAGTGATCTTGGAGCCCAAAAAAATAAAGTCTGACACTGTTTCCCCATCTATTTGCCATGAAGTGATGGGACCGGATGCCATGATCTTTGTTTTCTTAATGTTGAGCTTTAAGCCAACTTTTTCACTCTCCTCTTTCACTTTCATCAAGAGTCTTTTAAGTTCCTCTTCACTTTCTACCATAAGGGTGGTATCATCTGCATATCTAAGGTTATTGATATTTCTCATGGCAATCTTAATTCCAGCTTGTGCTTCTTCCAGCCCAGCGTTTCTCATGATGTACTCTGCATATAAGTTAAATAAACAGGGTGACAGTATACAACCCTGACGTACTCCTTTTCCTATTTGGAACCAGTCTGTTGTTCCATGTCCAGTTCTAACTGTTGCTTCCTGATCTGCATACAAATTTCTCAAGAGGCAGGTCAGGTGGTCTGGTATTCCCATCTCTTTCAGAATTTTCCACAGTTTATTGTGATCCACACAGTCAAAGGCTTTGGCATAGTCAATAAAGCAGAAATAGATGTTTTTCTGGAACTCTCTTGCTTTTTCCACGATCCAGCGGATGTTGGCAATTTGATCTCTGGTTCCTCTGCCTTTTCTAAAACCAGCTTGAACATCAGGAAGTTCACGGTTCACATATTGCAGAAGCCTGGCTTGGAGAATTTTGAGCATTACTTTACTAGTGTGTGAGATGAGTGCAATTGTGTGGTAGTTTGAGCATTCTTTGGCATTGCCTTTCTTTGGGATTGGAATGAAAACGGACCTTTTCCAGTCCTGTGGCCACTGCTGAGTTTTCCAAATTTGCTGGCATATTAAGTGCAGCACTTTCGCAGCATCATCTTTCAGAGCAATGTTAGTTTACCACAAAATTGAGCAAACTATACAGAGATTTCCCATATACCCTCTGCCCCTGCCTATGCATGGCTTTCCCTACTATAAACGTCACTCAGCAGAATGTACTTTTTTTTAATTTACAAAGGATGAACCGTCATTGACATATCATAATCATCCAAAGTCCATAGTTTACCTTAGAGCTCACATTTGGTGTTGTACATTCTAAGGTTTGGACAAACGTATAATGATATATATCTGTCGTTATAGTATCATGCAGAATATTTTAATTGCCCTAAAAATCTTCTGTGCTTTGCATATTCATCTTCTCCCCAGCCACACCCCCTAACCTTTGGAAACCACTGGTGTTTTCATTGTCTCCATAGTTTTGCCTTTTCCAGAATATTATAGAGTTGGAATCAGTCACAGTATACAGTATACAGTCTTTTCCGATTGGTTTCTTTCACTCAGTAATGTGCATTTAAGCTTCCTCTATGTCTTTTCTTGACTTGGTAGCTCTTTTTTTTTATTTCTGAATAATACTCTATTGTCTGGATTTACCATAATTTATTTACCCATTCACCTACTGAAGGACATCTTGGTTGCTTCCAAGTTGCAAGGCAGTTATAAGTAAAGCTGCTATAAATATCCGTGTGCAGATTTTTGTGTGGACATAAGTTTTCAACTCCTTTGGATAAATACCAAGGGGCATGATTGCTGGATGATAGGGTAAGGTATCGGAGAAGGCAATGGCACCCCATTCCAGTACTTCTGCCTGGAAAATCCCATGGACAGAGGAGTCTGGTGAGCTGCAGTCCATGGGGTCGCAAAGAGTTGGACACGACTGAGCGACTTCACTTTCACTTTTCACTTTCATGCATTGGAGAAGGAAATGGCAACCCACTCCAGTGTTCTTGCCTAGAGAATCCCAGGGATGGGGGAGCCTGGTGGGCTGCCGTCTATGGGGTTGCACAGAGTCGGACACGACTGAAGCGACTTAGCAGCAGCAGCAGGGTAAGGTGTGCGTAGTTTGTAAGAAACCATCAAACTGCCATCCAAAGTGGCTGTACCAGTTTACATTCTCACCAGCAATTGAGGAGAGTTCCTGTTGCTCCGTATTCTTATCAACATTTGGTATTGTCAGTGTTTTGGATTTTGACCATTCTAATATCTGTGTAGTGGTATCTCATTGTGTTAATTTGCATTTCTCTGATGACGTAAGATGTAGAACATCTTTTCATATGCTTATTTGCTAACTGTGTGTCTTCTTTGATGAGGTTTCTGTTAAGATCTTTGGCCTGTTTTTAAACCAGGTTGTTTATTTTGTGATTGTCAAGTTTTAAGAGTTTTTTGTATATTTTGGGTAACAGTCCTTTATCACGTGTATCTTTTGTAAATGTTTCCTCACCATCTTGGCTTGTCTTCTAATTATCTGGATATTGTATTTCGCAGAACAGAAGTTTTCAATATTAATGAAGCCTAGCTTATCAATGACGGCTTTCATGGATCAGATCTTTGGTGTTGTATCTAAAGGGTTCGTTTTTTTTTTAATTGATTTGGCTACACTGGGTCTTAGTTGTGACATGTGGGATCTTCGATGAATTGCTGCATGTGGGATCATTAGTTGTGGCATGCAAACTCTTAGTTGCACATGTGGGATTTAGTTCCCCAATCAGGGATTGAATCCTGGCTCCCTGCAGTGGGAGCACAGAATCTTAGCCACTGGACAATCAGGGAATTCTTTAAGAGGTTCATTTTTAAGGAAGGCTTCCTTGAAGCTCTTAATGTCAAAATGACAAAGGCTGCATACCCTGGGGCCTTGGTGACTTAACTGAACATGAATGGTGTCAAAAAGTCCACTTTTCTTTGCTTGCCTCTTGAGACTGTTCCTATGACAGAGGGGTGGGCTGACTCAGACCACAAGCTTGACATTCTGAAAGTTTGTTATTTTGCTGACTTGGTTTGCCAGATGTCATTTAGTTTGACTGGAACCTACATTCCCATGGCCAGAATAAACTATTTTTAAAATCTCACATCTATTTTTGAAGAACAATCTGTTTAAAGTGTATATCCTTTGGTTCTAGAAATGCAAAAAAAAAAAAGTAGCTAGACTTGGCTGCTTCAAATTCATTCCATTCCATGGATGCCAAAGTCATTTTGCTTGAAGTTAAATTTAGTCCAGTTCAGAAAACACTTACTGACACCTGTCTGTGGAGCATACAGAAGAGAGAAAGGAATTATTTGCCACCAAGGAGCTTGTGTTTCAGTACAGAGGTAAGATATAAACATAATTGTAGATCAGAGCTAAATATAATAAATTCCTCAAGGGAAGACTAAGCTAATTATTACATGGGAAACAATTTCTTAGAGAAAATACTTTTGGGGCTATATTTCAACTGTGTATCTTTATTACTTAGTACAGCACTTGGAAAACCATAATTGTTCAATAAATGCTCAGTTGATTGAGTGAATGAATGAATGAGTGAATGGTGGATGAGCAATAGATATGGTTTAAATTTTTGTTCAAGAAGGGCATTTTGGCGAACACCAGAGTATAGGCCAAAGTGACTGATACATCCAGAGAGTAATAAAAGGGAAGCATGTTCCTGAGGTCTAGGAGTACCAGACCGAGGATAGTTTTTTTTCAATGGAATATTTATTTTAAATTAAAGATTTTTTTTTGGCGGTGCTGGGTCTTTGTTGCTGCTTGGGTTTTTCTCTAGTTGTGGCAAGTGGGGGCTACTTGCTAGCTGTGGTGTGCAGGCTTCTCACTGTAGCGGCTTCTCTTGTTGCGGAGCACAGGCTCTAGGGCAAGTGGACTCAGTGGCTGCAACTCCCAGACTCTGTAGAGCTCAGGCTTAGTCGGTGTGGTACATGGTCTTAGCTGCTCCGTGGCATGAGGGATCTTCCTGGACCAGGGAGGTGAATTCTTTACCGCTTCACATTGGCCGGCGGATTCTTTACCACTGAGCCACCAGGGAAGCCCCCAGACTGAGGATTAATAGACCTTGAGGATCCATGGAAAATGTTCTGGACAAGGGACTGTTGTTCAGAGCTGCCCTGAAACATGACCAATGTGTTAGAACATCAACTGTAGGTACTCTTTCTATGATTGGGTCTCTAATTGGCTTTATCCAGCAAATTGATGGTATTAGACTATTTCTCCCACTGAGGATATTTAGGAAAATCAAAGTGATCATAATACACAGATGGTTCTTAAATTTTAGACACAGTAAAATCATCAGGGGAAATCTTTAAATGTACAGATTTCCAGCACCTAGCTTCAGAGACTGATCTGAAGTGCAATCCCTCCAGTCTGTATGGTTAACAGGAACTTCCAGGAGATCCTGATGAAGGCTGATGTTGTTTTTGTTTTTTAAATATTATTCATTTCAGTAATTTATTTGGCAGCCCCGTTTCTTAGTTGTGTCCCTCTGGATCTTCAGTCTTCCTTGTGTCTTGCAGGATCTTCAGTTGGCAGCCTATGAACTCTTAGTTGCAGTATGTGGGATCTAGTTCCCTGAAAAGGGATTGAATCCAGGCCCCCTGCATTGGGAGTATGGAGTCTTAGCCACTGGATCACCAGGGAAGCCCCTGAAGGCCAGTTTTGGAGTTCATGTTGAGAAGCCCTAGAGTTGAGCATTTTAATCTGGTTAATGTTATCTTGTCCAGACTCAGAGCTCTTGGGCAGCATTTCCTAGATGGGCTCACGGTGTCCATCGATCAAAGGCAGATGCTGCCAGACTTTCCCTGCAAGCCCATGTTTGTATCGCTGTTCATTTACAGACCTTTCTATGGTACCTTTGCTTTGGTCAATGTATTGGAAATATTCCATAAGATTCTTAGGGCCCATATAGTGTGATTTACCCCAAAAACCAGAGTAGAGAGAATGAATTGCTCATGCTTGAATGCAGACATTTATTCCAGCATGTTAGAAACCCAGCAAAGTTATTATTCAACATTCCAGATAAATCAGCATGTCATCTCCAAAATATTTTCATGCTTATAAATTTACTCTCTCCTGTTCTGCTTCATACTTTTTAACTTGCACTGATTGTATCATACCAACTCTTGGTCCTGATTTTGCCATGACCTTTGGCCCAGGGTAATTAAATTCTGCCGTAACCAGTACCACCATTTAACAAGACCTTGTCATGAGAAGCATAGTTAGTATCACAGGCAGAGATTGACATTCTAGGACTCTGGAAAAACAAGGTTGCTGTGTTTAGGAACAGGAAATAGTAAATATTGACCAAAAAAAAAATTCATATAGAAAGAAGTCTCCATCAAGGAATGAAAGAAGATTAGCTGGGATGGTGACCCAAGAAGTGCATAGGTGGAAAAGATGAGAGGCATGGGAAGTGTTTGGATAAAGGTGCTTGCTGGTCAGGATGGTCCTGGTCACCCTGATTGCCTGTTTTCTCTGTGAAATAAGAAGTAAGATCATTAGTTGATGGTGAGGAGGACAGAGCATTGGACACTTTCAAGGTAAAAGTAGGTGGGAGTTCAAAAGGGTAGAGGGATTTGACCGTCTTGGCCAATCAATGGCCATCTCAAACCAAGATTTAGGACAACTTGGAGGTAGATGCCTTGGTATGATACCTGGTCAATCCTGTGAGTCCGCTGAAGGTTTGAGATCATGAAATTAAAGTGACACTAGTCAGACACAGCTGAGCGACTTCACTTTCACTTTTCACTTTCATGCACTGGAGAAGGAAACGGCACCCCACTCCAGTGTTCTTGCCTGGAGAATCCCAGGGACGGCGGAGCCTGGTGGGCTGCCGTCTATGGGGTTGCACAGAGTCGGACATGACTGAAGTGACTTAGCAGTAGCAGTCAGTAAGGTGTGTGTCCAAGTTCAGTTATCTTTGTGAATGAGTGTAGTCAGTGGAGAGTCAAATGAACCAGGTGAATACGATCAAGGGAGGGATTGAGGGGCACCTAGAGGCGTAGTTGCCGTGTTAGATCCCATAACCTGAGGGGTTGGGAGAAAAGCAAGGACATGAAGGAAGTGGGAGCGGGGACACGATGTGATCCATAGCTTGTGGCAGCATGTGTGGCTGCAGACTATGGACTGGAGTGCCAGAAGGACCAAACTGGAAAGATCTGAAAGATGGCCAGTGTAGTGGGTCGAACAGTGTCCCCCGCTCCCCACTTCCAGTCTACACAGAACCTCAGAATGTGAACTATTTGGGAACAGGGTCTTTCCAGAATGTAATCTGTTAAAATGAAGTCATCCTTAAATAGACCGGACCCGAAGGTCAATGACTGGTGTCCTGTGAGAAAAGGTGAGGACCCATGGATATGTGGGGGAGGAGGCAGAGATTAGAGTGATGCAGCCATGAGCCAAGGAACAGGCCAGGAGCCACCAACTAGTAAGAGGCAGGGAAGGATTTTTCTCTAAAGGCTTCTGAGGGAGCATGGCCCTGCCAACACCTTGGTTTTAGAATCTTGGGATTTGGGTCTCTCAGAATAAATTTCGGTTGTTTTAAGCCACTCAGTTTGTGCTGCTGCTGCTACTGATGCTAAGTCACTTCAGTTGTGTCCAACTCTGTGCGACCCCATAGATGGCAGCCCACCAGGCTCCCCCATCCCTGGGATTCTCCAGGCAAGAATACTGGAGTGGGTTGCCATTTCCTTCTCCAGTGCATGAAAGTGAAAAGTGAAGTCGCTCAGTTGTGTCTGACTCCTAACAACCCCATGGACTGCAGCCCACCAGGCTCCTCCCTCCATGGGATTTTCCAGGCACAGTTTGTGCTACTTGGTTACAACAGTCCTAGGAATAAATTACCACCAGCAACTTCCTATTCAGTCAGCAGTTCCTGGTTTACTGTTGCTCCCTGTGGTTATGAAACACTCATACTTTGTAGATCCTCTTAGCCGTTCTTCAGCTTACGCCTGGGTCTCAGTACAGAGCATGCCAGCACAGCGGCTCAAGTTGGGTAGTGAAACAGCTTGTGCTGTGTGAAGTTTGGCAGTGCCCTAAGGGCCCTGGTCCTTCTTTGGAACACTTAGGGTGTCAGCATTGTTTAATCTTGTGCAGCTTCCCCCCACATAAAGGGGTGATTTCCTGCCCAAATAAACTTTCTCCTGCTACTCGGAGATGCAGGTGGTAGGGATCACTTGGTGCAGTTTCCTGCTGATCCTTCCTTTCAACCTAAAGTCTGACTAGCAGAAGGTGTTTGCAGAATAAACTGGTTCTTTGTCTCCTGCAGGCTCTTTCTGGAGCATCCATCAAGAGGTTAGTGATTAGGGCTTGTTCAGAGCCCAGCACTGCAAAGGGCTATGATTTACCACTTCCTCTGCCATAAACAATGGAAACAGTGACAGACTTCATTTTCTTGGGCTCCAAAATCACTGCAGACAGTGACCACAACCATGAAATTAAGATGTTTGCTCTTTGGAAGAAAAGCTATGGCAAACCGAGACAGCATATTAAAAAGCAGAGACATCATTTTGCCTACAAAAGTTCATATAGTCAAAACTACGGTTTTTCCAGTAGTCATGTGCAGATGTAAGAGTTGGACCATAAAGAAGGCTGAGCACTGAAGAACTGATGCTTTCAAACTGTAGTGCTGGAGAAGACTCTTGAGCATCCCTTGGACTGCAAGATCAAACCAGTCAATCCTAAAAGAAATCAACCCTGACTATTCATTGGAAGGACTGAAGCTAAAGCTCTAATACTTTGGCCCCCTGATGAGAAGAGCTGACTCATTGGAAAAGACTCTGATGCTGGGAAAGATTGGGGGCAGGAGAAGAAGGTTGGATGGCATTATCAACTCAGTGGACATGAGTTTGAGCAAATTCTGGGAGATAGTGAAGGACAGGGAAACCTGGCGTGCTGCAGTCCATGGGGTCCCAAAGAGTTGGACATGACTGAGCGACCGAACAACAGCAACAACAACTGCCATGAATAACCACCAACCCCACATGGAACAGTCCACAGCAGGGAGGAAATCCTTTTTGGGCCGAGAATGGCCCAAGGACATTCATCTTAGTTGTGTGTGCACAGTCCTGTCTGACTCTTTGGGACCCCATGGACTAGAGCCCACCAGGCTGCTCTGTCCATGGGATTTTTCCCAGGAAGAATACTGGAGTAGGTTGCCATTTCCTCGTCCAGGGGTTCTTCACAACCCAGGGGTTAACCCCACATTTCCCATGTCTTCTGCATTGGCAGGTGGATACTTTACCACCAAGCCACCGGGGAAGCCCTTGTCTTAGATGGAGGAAACCTAAAGCATGTGGCCCAGCTATTGCCCAGTCTGAAACAGGTTTGTACAAGGGGAGCCTGACCCTCTGGGCTTCCCTAAGGCTGGAGCCGGGTTTGAGAGGGGCAACCCCTAACCACAGTGTGCTCTTGCCTGAGCTCCGAGTGGGAACTTTGCCAGACTGCTGGAGAACAATACCAGAAAGCTGGAGTAAGGGTCAGGATGTCCTCATTCCACATTCATCAAGCCCCTGCTGTGGACAAGGAGGGAGTGTGTCCAGCACGGGGCAGGTACAAAGAAGAGAAGGGCAAGCCCCCTGCTTCTGAATAGTGGATGGTAGTAGGAGGCCCACAGTCCAACAGATGCAAGATCACGTGGTGAGGACAGGATAGAACTATGTGTGCTAGCAGGAGAAGGGATTCTTTCCATCCGGTGCGGATGGGTGGGACAGACTAAGACTGTTTCATCTGGAACTTGAGGGAGGTGAGGAGCCCACCTGGTGGAGAACAGTAGGAAGGGCATCCTGAGAACTTGCATCCAGGCAGCAGGCAAGCCCTTCTTTTGATGCTTCTTTAAGAACAGAGAAGAAGAAAATCTAGGAAATTTACTTTATTTCTTTTGGCTGTGCTATGCAATGGAGAAGGCAATGGCAACCCACTCCAGTACTCTTGCCTGGGAAATCCTATGGACAGAGGAGCCTGGTAGGCTAGTCCATGGGGTCGTGAAGAGTTGGACCCGACTGAGCGAATTCACTTTCACTGTTTACTTTCCTGCACTGGAGAAGGAAATGGCAACCCACTCTAGTATTCTTGCCTGGAGAATCCCAGGGACGGGGGAGCCTGGTGGGCTGCCGTCTATGGGGTCGCAGGGTCGGACACGACTGAAGCGACTTAGCAGCAGCAGCAGCAGCAGCACTATGCAAACTGCGAGATCATAGTTCCCTGATCAGGGATCAAACCCATGTACCCTGTATTGGGAACACAGAGTCTTAACTGCTAGACTGCCAGGGAAGTCCCAAACCTAGGAAATTTAGACTGGAGAATGACGAATAGTGTGGAAACTTAAAAGCGCCTTTAAGGAGAAGGAGGAAAAAAAGAGGGTTGGAGATTTCATTGTGTGAATTAACAGTGCTGAAACTGGATAGATCAAAGGAAATGTCAAACAATTAAGCAGGTAGCAAGCCCTGCAGGCCTAGAGGAAGAGCATTCCAGGAAGGAGAACAGCAGTTGCAAATTCTTTGGATTGGGAGGAAATGGAATTTGCTTGAGGAAAAAGCAAGGCCAGTGTTTCAAAATGCTGGGAAGAGATCATCATCAAGGGTTTTGCTTCTCTCTTAGAACTGAGTTAGCTCGAGTCAGTTTCTGTGCCTGCAAGTAAAAGATAGTTAATAGCGAGTTGCGTTCTTTCAGGAGTTCTGTTTTTCTATTGATAACCTCTGTGTTTTTTGAGGCAATGTCACTTTGTTTTGTTAACAGGTACGTTGATTATCTGTTAAGATTACTGTTTTGTTATTGCCCTTTGTGAGTTTCCTTGTCTGTTTTGCTTGTTCTTTCAGATAAAATTTACTGTTTTATTAATGTTGCCAAAAATTGTAAGTAAAATTAGCAATTATAGAAATAAAATGTTTTTTAGAAAAAAAAAGAATAGGGAAGAAGAGACCCAGATTATTGTGTAGAGGGCTGCTGCTGCTAAGTCATTTCAGTCGTGTCCGACTCTGTGCAACCCCATAGACGGCAGCCCACCAGGCTCCCCCGTCCCTGGGATTCTCCAGGCAAGAACACTGGAGTAGGTTGCCATGTCCTTCTCCAATGCATGAAAGTGAAAAGTGAAAGTGAAGTCATGCAGTCGTGTCCGACTCCTAGCGACCCCATGGACCGCAGCCTACCAGACTCCTCCATCCGTGGGATTTTCCAGGCAAGAGTACTGGAGTGGCAGAGGTAGCCATTCTTCACCTGTGGCTTCTCTGGGGTTTCCTGGTGTCCTGACAAAGATATTGAGGAACCAGGAAGAGAGCATTGCCTTTACTAGATCCAGTCATAAACCAGTGAGGGAGAACGCGGATGTGGTCTTGGTTTTAGCTCAGTTCTTAATAATGTAACAAGTTGTTTCTGCTTTCTGGACCTCAGTTTTTCTACCTATAAAACAGGGTGAGGGGCAGGTTGGATTTAAGATCTTTTTTTGAAAAAAAAAAAAATAAATTTTATCTTTATGCTCTTGATTTTTCTATTTCTTTTATATAGCTATTTTTGACTGCGCTGGGTCTTTGTTGCTGTGTGAGCTTTCTCTAGTTGCAGTGTTGTAGCCACGCGTTCCGGGAAACAAACTCACTCAGAAGGACAATGCAGATAGTGGAGTGCAGTTTATTACACCGGCGGGCCCAAGGCAGAGTCTCCTCTTAGCCAAGGACCCCCGACCAGTTTTTGTGAAAACTTTATATACCCTAAGTGTACGTGCCCAAACCCACCTCCCCAGATTCCCTGAAACTAGTCTGAACAGTGGAAAAGAAAGATACAATCAAAGTTAACCCGTGATTCATATGCCTTAAGCCCAGGTAGCTAACAGTGGACAATTATCAATAGGCCTGTGGTCATACCCCAGTAAGCATAATAGAATGTATGATTCTATTTGGTTACACAGATAATTAGGGTATTCTTTTAGGGATGGAGAGTCTAGGTACGAGCCCTGGGGCTTTTCCAGGGGCCTGGTTTTCCAGTTGGTATGTCATTTCCATAGATACTGAGCGTATAGCTCAAAGGCCACAGCCCCGCCCTAAATGGAGTCCTGCTTTCAAGATAGAGCTTGTTCTGTTTCCTCCTTCAGCAGCAAGCAGAGGCCACTCAAGTTGTGGTGGATGGGTTTCTTATTGCGGTGACTTCTCTTGTTGCAGAGTACGGGCTTTAGGGCACAGGCTGAGTAGTTGCAGCGTATGGTCTTAGTTGCTCCGTGGGATGTGGAATCTTCCTGAGCCAGGGATTGAACCCGTGTCCCCTGCTTTGGCAGGTAGATTCTTAACTGCTGAACCACCAGCGAAGTCTCTGGATCAAAGGTCTTTAAGGTCCATTCTTGTCAAAATTCTGTGAGTTTGTGACTTCTTGGAAGACTGAGGTGTGGCTCCAGAGAATGTTGGGTCAAAGAAGCAGAGAGCAGAGGAACAGAGCGGGAAGGCACGCGCGATGAACTGGAGACGGGGTTGGGGAGGGTGCGGCCTCGGAAGACCCTGCAAAGTGCCAGGAGGAGAGCTTCTCACTTCACAGAAGTCTGTGTGATCCCAGTGTCCAAAGCCATGGAAGGTGAAGCACGAGCATTCGGGAAGGGTCCTGAGCTTATCGAGGAGAGGTCGTGGTTGGTCTTTGTGGAACAGGAGCCAGACTCGGATGGGACGAGCATGAATGGAGGGGTGGTGAGGAGGAATGTTCCCCCTGGGCTAAGCGCTGGGGAGACCCTTTACTTCCTTGTGGTTGTCCGTTTCTCACTCTGTGCCCTGTCCCCCGTGCTGCTCACTGACTGCCTCCCTTCCCTACCCCATTACTGCTCTTTAGGAAGTGCTCCAATAAAACGGACTTCTCAATAAAAGTTTAAAGAAAAAAAAACAGATTAATTTGTCGGGAGCTGTTTTGTGCCAGGCACTATATTAAAGGCCTTGCGTATAGATTAATTTTATCTTTACAATAACCTTTTGGTAAATCCCATTAGTTCCCCCTTTTTATGAACGAGGAAACTGAAACAGATTGAGAGACTACTCAGAGTCACATAGCTCAAAACTGGAATTCCCACGCAGACAGCATGACTCCAAAGCCCAAGCTTTAAGAGCCATGCTACAGGGCAGTTGGATGGAACTAATTCATACTATGATGTGAGTGACTGGCAGATGACTCCATATGGAAATTGTCTCCTACCATTTCCATATGGGATCATCAGTAAAGGAGGAGGTTCAGGATCCAAAGGCAGGGAGTACAAATGCTGGTATTTTTTAGACAAGGGAGTTAGTTGGTCTTCTAGTCTTATATTGTACAGGTTATCAGGAGTTTAAACTTTCTGTGTATTAAGAAAACAATAACTGAAGTTTGTCATTAAGTTTTAAAAAGTTTGTGAGTAATAAAAGGAAGAAACACAGAAGACGGAGTTGATGTTTGTTTTTGATAGGAGAGAAAGATCCGTGCATATTTGAAGGCAGAGGGAAGGTCCCTATGGGGAAGGAGCCACTGGAGGTACTTGAAGGGGGGACCATTTAGAGGGTCCTCAAAGAATCAAAAGAAAGTGGGGTCTCAGGGATGGGAGGGGGTTCACTCGAACCGTGTTTTCCCCACTGAGTGTGAAGGGAAGCTAGGGGACAGATGCGTGTGGAGGTGACAGACCGGGAGGGTGGAGCGAGAGTATGATGACCACCTCGGTCTGCTTGGCAGGAAACTGGAGGCCAGTTTCTCTCCTACCATGAGGATGGAGAGGGCATTCGAGATCAGGAAACTCAGGCAGAAAGGAGACAGTGCAAGAGCTCACGAGGAAAGTTCTAGAGAAAAGACCTGCAGTGGGAAGGGTGGAGTGGAAGTCTCCCCAAGTCTCCAATTTCCCCAGCATTTCCACACATCACCGTCCTAACCTCAGGCAGACCCTTGACCTCAAGCTGGTTCCCAGATCAGAACTGAGTGATGATGGGCTGGCTGGGTCCATCCATACCATCTCCTCTTCTCAGCTCCCCATGGCCTCTGGCATTCTCCTAGTCACCTTGAAAACAGCCCGAATGAATGCCGTGTTGCACGTGAACACATGTGCCTAAATAATCTAGATCTGAGTCACAGCTTGTCCCAAGTCACTGTCACCAAGAAGCGTCTCCCTCACCTGCTGCCTCAGCAGCATGGAAAACTCTCTGGAATGCTGAGACTCATACAGGATGAGGACTGTCTCTGAATGCATCCCTTTTTGGTATTTCAGAAGAAGAGGAAGATGGAGGTGATGAGGACATGTTGGACAGTACGGTCAGGGGCCCAGGGCCCAGGGGGCCAGGAGGGACCGTGCCGGAAGCTCACCTTGCCCGGAGGCTCACGAAAGCGAAGAGCAGCCGCCGCATGCTGTCTAACAAGCCACAGGACTTCCAGGTAGGAACAGCCCCAGGGCCCCACATCCCTGTTGTACCAACACTGTGTTGTCCAGCTTCTGGCAACTGTGGTGGTGTTAGAAGAGCTTCTGCCTGTGGGCAGTGGCTTAACCAGTAAAAAGGGATGTAAGGGCATAAACTCAATGAGAAGAGCTCCCCATCTTTCTTCTGCAAGCAGCAGTAAGTGTTGTCAATCCGGATGAGGCTCTTCAGAGAAATAAAATTCCCTTTTGTGGTAGGAAGTGAGAGAGTTAGTCATGTCTGACTCTTTGTGACCCCATGGACTGTACCCCATTAGGCTCCTCTGTTCATGGGATTCTCCAGGCAAGAATACTGGAGTGGGTTGCCATTCCCTTCTCTCGGGGATCTTCCCAATCCAGGGATCAAACCTGGATCTCCCACACTGCAGGCAGACTCTTTACCATCTGAGCCACTAGGGAAGCCCAAGAGCTAATCAAGGAATGGAAGCACAGGTGTTGTGTTTTCTCACAGCTCTGGCTGCTTCCTTGGGAGATAGCCATGGAGGGTGTTAGTACCTCCCAGGGATCAGGAAGACCAGGTAGGAGGCTGACTCTGGGCAGCAGCCTCCACCCTGCCCTTCACTTTCCCAGGCCAGTTCTAGACTACTGCAAGCCCATGACCGCTCTTGGTTTTGGCCACCTGACCCCAGTTCCCATCACGAGAATGGGCGCAGGTGGACGCTCCCAGTCCTTGAGCACCAGTACATTGCAAAGCTGCGCTGGCCTGGTTTCAGTGGTCCTTACGGGCGAATGAGCCAAGGTGACACCTGTGGATTCTCTTACACATTATGCTGGGAAAGTTTCAGTGATGACTCCCTTCTGTACTTGCAGATCCGGGTCCGAGTGATCGAGGGCCGGCAGTTAAGTGGCAACAACATCAAGCCTGTGGTCAAAGTCCACATCTGTGGCCAGACGCACAGAACAAGAATCAAGCGAGGGAACAATCCATTTTTTGATGAGGTAAACGGGCAAATGCATGTCCTCGTGCGTCTGTTTTATTTATGTGTACCTTCTCAGCTTCCACCCACTTCTCTACAGTCCCAAGTGGGAGAGGAACACATGTGCAGGCTCAACTGTACACAGAGGACAGAGTTCTAGCCTTAAACATTCTGTGCTAAGAACCCCTGGGTCTTGGAGTCACATGGCCTGCTTCATTATTGGTTCTCAGAGAAGCCCAGTGTCTTTCTGATGGTTTCACAACAACTTCTGGAGGGAGCCCTTCCAAATGGGTCCTTGCGCCTCTTATTATGGACCACACAGAACACTTAGGACCTGCCTTTGTGCTTTTTAATTAGCAGATGTCTCTGAGGGGTGACTCCATGTGACTTAAGTAACCCAACTTTATAAAGGTGTCAAAACCTACTTGACTATAAAAACAATATAGGTTAGAAGAAGCAATTATGAGCAGAAAGGTTTTTTTCCTCCATGATGAGATTATACCCTGTTCTGATGACCTCTTCTGCAACAGTCTTCAAAAATGCTGAATACCTTGACGGTTGTCTTCAATGCCACAAAATTCCACATTTAGGACTGTGAAGAGAAATGATAAATTTGGGGAATTTATCACATGCCAGCCTTACTTCGCTGAGGAGCCACGTTTCTGAGATTCCTGGGGCCTCATGCTCTGATCTCTGAGGCCAGGCATTTCCTACCACGGCTTCCTCTCACAGTTCCTCTTAGTTCCCAACAGCTTGCAATCCCAGCCCTGGTATTGGTTCTTTTTTTCTCTGTTCACAAAAGGAACGGGTTTTTTTCTGTGTGGTGCTCCTGATTGTTTTCCTGTGTTTTCTTGGCCCCAAGCTTTTCAGAGGCTCCATTTTCTTCTCACTTTGGGCTTCTCCTTAGATGAATCACAGACACCAGCAGGCAGGTAGTGTCAAAGCTAACCTGAGAGGCGGGCGCATTCAGAGATGGGCACTGGAAGTGGATTCAGGGAAGGCTGGGTGAAAGTCATGATGGGGGACAAGACAGGATTGCAGGAAGGACAAAGTATGGGACCCTTGATGCCTAGAGCATAGAACCCATCCAGGTGTTTACTGAAGGAAGTTATAAGGCTCAAAATAGCCTGGAGTTAAAACTCCCCTCCCAGTCCTCCCCACTGTTCTAAGAAAACAAAGAACTCTCCCACCCGGAGAAAAAAAATGGCCATAAAGATTGATTATGCTCAGCTCCCAGCCAGTCCAGCCTCTGGCCAATCTCCAGAATTCCTTGCCCTAGCTGTTTAAGAGATAACTACTGCAGACAACCTTGGAGAAGAACAGGCCCCCTTAAGACTGTAGATTTCCACAAGTATGCCTATATATACTTACTCTTTTCTTGGGTTAGTGCAGAAGCTCACTAATCTGACTGCTGCCCCTTCTCACCTCATTAAATGTGATCTGTTCCTGTAAAGTGCCGGTGTCTTTTTTTTTTTCCAAACCTCGCCTTCTCTAACTCCCTTACCCTACATTTGTAATGTGGGACATTTACTCAACTACATCTATAGGAAGTCCACCTCAAAACTTACCATTTTAATACTTTTGAAATTAGATTTCTCAGTTAAAGGGAAGAATCAAGTAACTGAGCTTCTAAAAAGACCATAAATCAATAAAAAGATTTTACAAAAAAATCTCTAGTTTACACACACATTTTTAACCAAGTGATTCAACTTGGCATCACCAAGGACAAATGGACATGTGTGTCCTGATGTGATATAATGGGAGTAATCAGCATCACTTGTGTCGTTTCTTGTCCAGTGGTCAACTTGAATCTAACAATGAGGAAACACTGACAAAAATCCAGAGTGTAAGATATTCTGCAAAGCAACTGGTCTTGATAGAAATAAATAACAAAAATAAGCCAGGAGTACTGTTCTAGATAAAAGGAAACTTAGGAGATACAACAACCACATACAATGTAAGATCCTCGAGTGAATCCAAATTTTTTTTTAAAAAAGCTAAAAAGAACTTTTTTCAGAACAAGTGTAGGAATTTGAAAATTGACTGTGTTACATGTTAAATTTTTGGGTGTGATAATAGTGTTGTTGCTGTTCAGTCACTAAGTTGTGTCTGACTCTTTGTGACCCCATCGACTGCAGCATGCCTGTCCTTCACTGTCTCCTGGAGTTTGCTCAAATTCATGTCTGTTGAATCAGAGATGCTATCTAGTCATCTCATCCTCTGTCATCCCCTTCTCCTTTGGCCTTCAATCTTTCTTAGCCACTGCCGCTGCCAAGTCGTTTCAGTCGTGTCCGACTCTGTGCGACCCCATAGACAGCAGCCCACCAGGCTTCCCCGTCCCTGGGATTCTCCAGGCAAGAACACTGGAGTGGGTTGCCATTTCCTTCTCCAATGCATGAAAGTGAAAAGTGAAAGTGAAGTTGCTCAGTCGTGTCCGACTTTTAGCGACCCTGTGGACTGCAGCCCACCAGGCTCCTCCATCCATGGGATTTTCCAGGCAAGAGTACTGGAGTGGGGTGCCATTGCCTTCTTCGATCTTTCCCAGCATCAGGGTCATTTCCAGTGACTCAGCTGTTTGCATCAGGCGGCCAAAGTATTGGAGCTTCAGTTTCAGCATTATCCTTCCAATGAATATTCAGGGTTAATTTCCATTAGGATTGACTGGTTTGATCTCCTTAGTCCATTATAGAAAAAAATGTTTTTGCACTTCAGAGATGAGTGCAAATTTTTTTACTTTTTGAAAATAATCTTTTATTGTTTTTACTTTTTGGAAATAATCCCCTCCCCTACCACTGATGAGTGTTTAATTTATTAAAAAATTTTTTTTTGAACTTTTTATTTTTTATTGGTGTATAGCCAATTAATAATGTTGTAATAGTTTCAGGTGAACAGTAAAGAGACTCAACCATACGCAAATGTACTTTTAAGGAGTGTATTGTATTATCTAGAACCTTCTTTCAGATGGTTCAGTTAAAAAAAAGAGTTATAAAGCCAAAAGCCAGTGTGACAAAATTATAGCAATGATTCTTTCATTTTTTCTCTGTAAATTTTAAATATTTCTAAGGAAAATGTAGGAGAAAAAAGTCTCAGTTTAAATAAATGCTCCATCTTTCTCTCTTAGGATTAAAGTCTATTGGCACACAAAACTTTGACTTTATGGTAAAACCTCTGCATACCCAATTTTCATCTTCCAGGAGTCAACCTTCTTAAACTTAGCTGTTACAATGAGTTAAAATGTGGTCCATACTGACTCTACCGAGGCTCTAACAGTATCTAATGTGCAGTGTTGGCTTTACAAGTATTTTGTTAGAAAGAGCAAAATTAGTGACTGGTTACAGGTAATAGCACTAAAAATGGAAGAAAATTAACCTCAACTTTCCAGAGCATCCAAGCTCTAAGCACATGAAATAAACTTGATCTTTAGTTAGCTGCTGCTGCTGCTAAGTTGTGTCAGTTAGCTACTAGAGGCTAAATCACTTTAGTCGTTTCCAATTTTGTGTGATCCTATATCCTGTAGCCCTCCAGGCTCCTCTGTCCATGGGATTCTCCAGGCAAGAATACTGGAGTGGTTTGCCATGCCCTCCTCCAGGGGATCTTCCCAACCCAGGGATCATATGTCTTCTTATGTCTCCTCCATTGGCAGGCAGGTTCTTCACCACTAACACCACCTGGGAAGCCCTAGCTACCTGATATCTGGTGCCAAATGAACAATTATATTTATTTAAAGAAACACTATGCATAATTGTTACTTAACCCTTTTTCTGATATACAGAGTTTACCTTGAAGCTCATGATGCTTAAGCTTTAGAGCCTTTTCTGAGGTCCTGCAGTGGGTTCATGCAGTCACACCTGATTTGAGGTTGTGTCTTGTATTTTTATTTTTTAGGAAGCCCCCTCAAATTTTAGCGTCAGATCCCACTAAACCTTATTCCACCCCTGTTGACATTCAAACATTTTCCCTTTTTGTTTCAACAGTTATTTTTCTACAATGTCCACCTGACTCCTTCTGAACTGATGGATGAGATCATCAGCATTCGGGTAAGGGGCCACAGAGTAGGAGGGTAGTGCTCACTAGCTGCCAGATAAAGCCGGTAATCTTCTCACCACTCTCCTTTCTTCCAGGTTTACAATTCCCATTCTCTGCGGGCAGATTCTCTGATGGGGGAGTTTAAGGTGGGTGTCCACTGTCTGTTTCATTCAACTTAGGTCAAACATGGGCACTTTCATGATGAGGAATCTGGTTCCTGGCCAGGACTCAGGGTACCCATCTTGGTGACATCAGAAGGTTATATGTAAAACATTGATGCCATGATCATTGCTGAAAGCTGGACACAAATGCTGTGGGGTCAAGAAGCCAGTTGAGTGTCCTCTGGATGGAGTCTAGTCAACTTCCAAAGTACAGCACTTAGCACTTAGTCCCGCACTTAGTCCGAGAGCAAGATGCCTGGGAGCTGCCATACCAGGGCCCTTCACAGAGTGCCTGTTGTGGCTGGAAGCCCAGTGCTGCTACAGAGGGAAGAGTACTTGCCTGTGGCAAGAAGCCCGTTACCCCGCTCCACTTGTCAGTAGCCCAGAGTTCTATCTACTAAGTCAGTTATTATAAATCTGGTGTATGACAGGCAAGCCAAACCAGGGAAGAGAATCAAGGTGCTTTTCCGAGCAGTTCACACTGGACTTACTGATAAAGACTTCTTGTGTCTGCTTAGCGATTCCACATGGAATGGGCTGCTTCTTGAAGCGAGTCTTAGAAGATGATTTGGGTCAATTCATACTCTGTCTGCCATTAACTAGCCACTTGTAAACCTCTCTGGTGCTTAGTTTCTTCATCTGTAAGATGGGATTATTGTGAAAATGAGGTGAGATACAATATATAAAGCACCTAGCTCTTGGCACATTGGAGTGGCCAATCAAAGGGTCTATTAATGTTAGTATTAGAATTAATTGGAGGAAAAGGTGGAGGAATACTCAGTAAGAAGTCCCATATGGTGACCATGGTCCGGGTTTGCTAGGGTCTGAGGGTTTCCTCAGAATGTGAGACTTTCTATGCTACTGGAAAAGTCCCAAGCAAACCAGGCCACATTGGTCACTGTGTCTGTTCCAGCTGTGAGACTGGCTCATTCATTCAAAATGATGGATTGAGAGCCTTCTATGTATCACACCTCAGAGGAGGCATCGGATATACAGAGACAGTAAGATGGAAATGGTGGGTCTTAAAGCAAGTTGTCTAGTCAAAAGCCTTATTTTTTTAAGTGTGATGATAATGATAGATTCTAGAAGTGACTGAACTGATTGTAAAATTTGTTTGAACTGTTTTAAATTATCTTTTCCCAGATCGATGTTGGATTTGTTTATGATGAACCTGGTAAGTAACGTTTTCCCATGAACTGGAAGACTCTGGGAATCAAGAAAATTTGAGGGATGAAAGAATAAAGAATGATGTTTTTCTTGACTGAGAAAAAGAACGGCTATACCCAGTGGGAATGATGACAGCAGTTTAGTATGGGTGTCTTTTTTAATAATCTAATGGCAATCATCCTAAGAGAAACAAATAGATAATTTCTCTGTTCTGTGAGGCTACTTTAACCTTATCAAAATCAAATTATAGAATCAGTGACTAGAGCTTAGAGAGTCTTATTCAGTCACCCCAGGGCAGGATGTGGGTGGAGAGTCAGTGTGAAGGAGAGAGCATTAAAAGGGAGCCTCATCTGGGGAGTATGGCCCGTCATGAAGACACATTGGAGGAAATACTTGGTTATCTTACTGCAGATGGAATCATGGACTTGTCAGCTTCTCTAGAGTATTCCTGTCCTTTTACGCCTTCTTTATTTTAGGTCATGCTGTCATGAGGAAATGGCTTCTCCTCAATGACCCTGAAGATACCAGCTCGGGTGCTAAAGGCTACATGAAAGTCAGCATGTTCGTCCTGGGAACTGGAGACGAGCCTCCTGTAAGCTCCAAATTCTCTGTCCTCTATGTTTTTTCACTAAGAAAGAGGACCCAGAGTTAAGCAAGTGGGCACCAGTCATTGTGAAATGGAGCAGAGCTTCCAATCAGCAACCCCAATCCTCCAATTCCTCCAACTTTCTGGAATTTGTTATTTTCTTCACAACAGAATTATTATTCCAGCTCACTTAGCTCCTTCCTTGTGTCTGTGAGCAGGTCTTTCATTCAGTAAAGATATGTGTGTTTTTAAGAGTTCCCCACATCACTGCCTCTACAGAACCTGGCTCCATTGCAGAATCAGGCATTGCTACCTAAGAGGATGGTTGTTATTCTAGAAAATTGGGCAGCAAGCCAGTAGCCAGAAAGAAAGTAAAAGAGCTTCAGTAACTGTCTCTCTATTTAGCGCTCAGAAGATTAAAAAGGACGCATTATTTTCTTGTAGTGTATTGGTCAAAGAAACATGAGCATTGATTTTGTAGGGCAGTTTTGAGGTTGAATTGGTGCCAAACTCTTAAGCTCAAAACACAGGAAATCCTAATGAAAACAGTTATGATGGGTTTTATCCCAGATTTGGCCTCTTGAAGTGCTGCTTTCCTATGTATATAATTTGCCACTGTGTGTCCCCAATAGCCTGAGAAACAAGATCGTGATAATGACAGTGATGATGTGGAAAGTAACTTGTTACTCCCTGCTGGCATTGCCCTGCGGTGGGTGACCTTCCTGCTGAAGATCTACAGAGCGGAGGACATCCCCCAGAGTATGTATTGATTTAATCCAGCCCCAGGATTGTCAGTTGCCTGCATGATTACATGTGATAAAAGTAATCATACTCCAAATCATGTCAGTGCTCCCTGCCATATGTCTGTCTCCTTAAAGGCCTTCATAGAGTTATTTTCATTCATTTTGGCCCTATTGAAAACTACCTAAGCAGATTCATGGGGAAGCCTGTTGGTCACTGACCCATGGCCCTTATGGAGCCTTTGACCCATTCATCTCTGTTCTTTCTCTCTTCTGGGTTCCACACTTCCCCTTATTCTAAAGGATACCAAAACAGAGGTCAGCAGTCAGCATGGCCAACTCCTTTCATCCCAAATGAAACTGAAGTTCTATAAACAGATAAATGTATTTTCTATCAGAGTATTAAAAATGGCTGGGCCAAAGTTGCACGTGCCAATAACTAGAAGTCTGTCACTAGTGTGTTAAGAGATTGGGTGCATTTAAGAGAATTACTTAGAGCGCTTCCATTCATAGAGGCTAATCTAGTTGCTCGCCTGTCCTTGCTAAGGACCTGGCATCCTCTCTGCCTTGCCTGGTGTGCCTGCTTCCTGCTGGGCCCTGGGACATAGGACCCTCTCCCCATCCTCAGGAGGGAGCACCACTGTACAGGCCATGGAACTCTTCAGGATTTGCTACTTTTCCAGGAACCCCTCCCCTCTAATGACTCCCCAGAGCATCCTTCCCTTGGAAATATCTTAAATGAAGTAAATAAATTAAACCTCACATTATAATACCTGCTGGGCCTGTTCAACTGAACTCTGTTGACTTTTTTAAATTGGAGTATAATTACTTTCCAGTGTTGTGTTAGTTTCTGCCGTATAACAAAGTGAATCAGTTGTCTGTGTACATACACCCCCTCCCTCTGTGCCTCCCTCCCCCTCCCCCCACCCCTCTAGGTCCTCATAGCGCACTGAGCTGAGTTCCCTGTGCTATACAGCAGCTTCCCACTGGCTATTTTACACGTGGTAGTGTATGCACATCAGTGCCATTCTCTGACCCACCCTCCCCTTCCTCTGCTGTGTCTGCAAGTCCATTCTCTACGTCTGCATCTCTAGTCCTGCCTGCAAATAGGTTTATCAGTATCATTTTTCTAGATTCCATATGTATGTGTCAATATATGATAGTTGTTTTTCTTCTTCTGACTTACTTCACTCTGACAGACACTAGGTTCATCCACATCACTAGAAATGACCCAATTTCTTTTCTTTTTATGGCTGAGGAATATTCCATTGTATATATGTACCACATCTTTATCCATTCATCTGTCAATGGATATCTAGGTTGCTTCCATGTCCTGGCTATTGTAAATAGCGCTGCAGTGAACTTTGGGGTACATGTATCTTTTTGAATTATGGTTTTCTTCAGGGTATACGCCCAGTAGTAGGGTTGCTGGGTCATATGGTAGTTCTGTTTTTAGTTTTATAAGCAACTTCCTTACTCTTCTCCATAGTGGCTGTATCAATTTACATTCCCACCAACAGTGCAAGATCTATTCACTTCTAAGTTTGTTAAAACAGAGATCTGTTGTTTGTAGGTGATTAAACACATTACGATTATGCTAAATTTCCTGGAGTTACTCAAGAAAAGATAAAGCCTATATGTTGACCTAAAGAACATTTTCCAAATCACAACTAGGCCTCAGTTTTTAATTACCCTGTTTGGATGGACTTTTTTATTCTGTTGGTTTCCTCAGTAAGTGATTGATTCTCAACATAGTAATTTATTGATTTGTTTTTTCTGAGACGCTCCTGTTAATTTTTAAATTTTGTGGGGAGAACGTGTTTTCTCTTTCTCTCAACTAAGACAAAGGATTTCTGCAATCCAGTGCCACTGGTACTTGCCACTTTTCAGGATGATTCTCGTTGCAATGGTTTTTCCATACAGGAGACAATTTTTAATTTTGCTGAGTGATTTCTGTTCTCTTAAGAGAATCAGATTTGATTTCTTCTGTGACGCGTTCCTTTCCAGTGGATGATGCCTTCTCACAGACAGTGAAGGAAATATTTGGAGGCGTCGCTGATAAGAAGAACCTAGTGGACCCTTTTGTAGAAGTTTCCTTTGCCGGAAAAAAGGTTTGTATGTGACCTCAGTGTCGATGCCTCTAGAAACATGTATTTAAACCACCATGCTTTCTTTGACTGATTTCCTGCTTAATCTTTTTTAAGTAGCCCCCTGATGAGCTGGGCACCGTGCAGGAACACAGATTATCAGACTCTGAGCATGTCAGACATCTTAGAGGTTTATTTTGGAGTGGAAAGTATGCCGGACTCAGGTTAGAAAGACGTGGTCTTTTGTAAGAGTAGAAACGATTCCCAGGCCCCAGCGTTATCTTACTCCTAGGTAAAGTCCCTAACCAGCAACAGTGATCCCTGGTCAAAGTGGCAGGAGTTCCCACCCTCTGAAATCTAATGCCTGGCGATCTGAAGTGGAGCTGATGTAATAACAACAGAAAAAAGTGCATAATAAATGTAATGCACTTGAATCATCCTGAAGCCACCTCCATCCCCTGTCCATGGGAAAATTGTCTTTTACAAAACTGGTCCCTGATGCCAAAAAGATTAGGGACCGCTGTGTAGAGGAGAGCCTCCAGTACCCGGGTACCCATTTCTATCATGTTTATTACTCACCATGTTCCAATGAGCTGCAGAAACTGGAGAGTCTGACAGGGGAACCCATCTCAGTCCTCTGATAAGAGCTGAGGGACTCTTGGTGTAGGAACACATGTAACTACCACTTTTACCTACAAAAATTGTCAAAGATTGTAGAGTGGGATTCCATAGTAGAATAACGATGTACCACAATCAGTTCTAGGTGTGAGGAAGTAGCATTTACTACATATTGGAACCAAGTGTATGTGAAAGTGAGGTTTGGCAACACACACACACACACACACACACAGAACCAAGTGTATGTGAAAGTGAGGTTTGGCCACACACACACACACACACACACACACACAGTTATGTCCCAGGAGAGTCAGTGGGAGATGGCAGAAAAAGTCTCAGTTCTAGAGCTAAACGAGGCCAGATTTAAATTCAGACTTCACCTCACTCCATAGCAAGTGAAGTCAAATTCTTTAACCTCTGAGTCTCAATTTCCTGAATTATATATGAGGATAAGGATAATCTCATAGGATTGTTGAAAGTGTTAATTAATTCAGGAAGTAAACAGCGGGAGCCTGCTAAGTCTCAGACACTGTCCCTCCCTTTGGAGATAGAGAAGTGAGTGGAACAGTCTTTACTCTCATGGAGCTTACTGTGTGAGAGAAGGGACAACAATAAGCAAGCAAATAAAAAGTTGCGTAATTTCAGTTAGTGCTGAGTACTAAGCAGAAAATAAGGCAGGGGACAAGAAGGGATGGGTGCAGGGTGTTTGGAGGGGTTTCCAGTTAGTTTATCAAGTGGGATATCTTGGAGGAAGTGACATTTGAACAGAGGCCTGGAAAATGCAGAGATATTGGCAGGGGGAGGGCTTCCAGGCAGAAAGAAGAGCAGATGTAAAGACCCCAGGGAGGAGATATGTTCGCAGTGGATGAATGCCAACATGGCTGGGGTGGAGCAAGCAAGGGATGAAACCAAGAGATGAGCTCAGAGAGGAGGTGAGGTGGGCAGGCAGGGCTTTATCAGGCAGAGGATGAATCAGGACTTAGTATCCTAAGTACCCCTGGGAACTGACTGAAGATGCTACATGGGGAATGACATGGAAGTGAGGAGGCAGGAGAGGAAGTGGGCATCCAGATGGGAACCAACCACAGGCATCTGGGGCAAGATCAGATGAAAATAGGGATGTCAGCATTTTCTGATGGATTGGATGAGGCACGTGAAGGAAAGAGAGGGGTTGTGACTGACTCTGGTTCAAATCTGAACACCCTTGCGAACAACAATGAAAGATAGCAGCTAGTTTGGGGAGCAGGGAGAAGGGCTGGTGGGCAGGATCAAAAGATATGTTTGGACATTTTAGTGAAGAGATGTGTATCAGGCAGTATGTAGCAAGTGTCCACCTGCCAATGCAGGAGACCTGGGTTTGATCCCTGGGTTGGGAAGATCCCCTGGAGAAGGAAACAGCAACCCACGGCAGTTTTCTTGGCTGGGAAATCCCATGGACAGAGGAACCTGGCGGACTACAATCTGTGGGATTGCAGAAGAGCTGGGTATCACTTCACAACTAAAGAACAAGGGCTCACTAAATAGCAACTGTTGCATCATTACACTGATCCAATATTAAAATTTGGCAATTAGAAACTAGCTCTTAGTGCATAGAAGAGGCAAAGATCAGTATACTAAATCCATGTCCTATTTTACCAAATTGTCATTAAGAAAACTTTAATGCAGTTACCAAGTCTATGGGCTTCCCTGGTGGCTCAGCTGGTAAAGAATCTGCCTGCAACGTGTGGGACCTGGGTTCAATTCCTGGGTCGGGAAGATCCCCTGGAGAAGGGGACGGCTACCCACTTCAGTATTCTGGCCTGGAGAATTCCATGGACTGTATATTCCATGGGGTTGCAAAGAGTTGGACACGACTGAGTGACCAAGTCTATAACATAAGTATGCTAGAATCATAATCCACTGTGCATATATTATAAACTTTCCAAAATTAGAAATTTGAATACCTACTCTGTTTTGATGATTTTACAGGTTTGCACGAACATAATTGAGAAAAATGCAAACCCTGAGTGGAATCAAGTTGTTAATCTTCAGATCAAGGTTTGGCTTTCTTTTCTTTTAGAAAAAAGTAAGGATACCCTAGTAGGTACTGAATAAGTTGAGAAATAACTACTTTTTTTTCTCTCTCTTAACAGTTTCCTTCAGTGTGTGAAAAAATAAAACTGACAATATATGACTGGTGAGTTAAAAAAGACTTGTGTCTAATTGCAAATTGGAGAAGTAAATATTTGGATTTGAAGAAACTTTACTTTAGATGGTCTAACCCTTACTTTTCAGGACATTTGCTTTTCTTCCAGACAGAAGTGGTACACTGCTCCTTGAATCAGGTGTTTTCTTTAAAAATAGTAACAGTAAAAATAGTAACAGTAGCTGTTGCAGAAAAGCTTTGGATATCTTGGTTCAACTGCTCATGAACAAAAGGAAGGAAAAGTGATCTGAATATACCCCAAGATAAGAAATTAAGGCTTTAAATACTATTAGGCTGTCCAAAATAGACTTCAGAAATGGAGTAAACTATTTCTAGGGACGAATTAATCAAAACATTGAGAGCTGTTCTCTGTCATTGTTAGAAGGGAAATTGGACAGAGCTTCCTATGTGATTGAATGCAGAGAAAATTTGTTGAAAGTTTCTGATGGACTTGATACTAGACCAACATCCTAGCAACGATCAGCCGTAATGAGGCGATTCTTGGGTGTATTCTAGTTGGATGGGGCATTCAGTTGGCAGCGCTTAGCTCCCCGAGAGTAGGAAAGATAAATAGCACCATCACTGATGCTGGCACCATCGCTGGTGCTGGCATCATTACTGGTGCTGGCACCATCACGACAGCACCACCATCATCAGTGTTTGCTATGATGTCAGCCGCTTGTTCTGAGCACTACTAGTAGCAGGTGCTGGCCTCTTGCCTTCCCTACACTATTCCATTTACTCTTTAGAGGAACCCTGTGGAATGGAGACTATTATTAGTTCATTTTGCAGATGAAGACTGAGGCTCAGAGAGGTCAGGTGACTTGCCCACAGTCACTCAGTGACTCAGCTGGGTTCCCAACCTGTCTGGCCCTGATTTTTCCTTTGGCTAAATGTATTTGACTTCCATGTTAGTTCCCTCTTGGCACTATGGTAACAGGACACATTGGGAGGAGGGGAGAAGGCTTTATTTTGTTCAGTAGCCACAGCATAGTTCATTGAAGTCCATAAAGGGGTCTGAGGACAAAATGCCCCTTCCAATGAGTGTGAGCTTGTTTTAAGTCACTTGGACCCTCAGTTGACACCCCAAAGGTGCTCCAGGGGCCTCCAGAACTCTCCAGAGTGTGTTTGAGCCCTATATAGCGCAGACGACCACTCCAGCCTGCTGATGCCAGAGTGGGAGGATTGCTGGCTGAGTCATCCTAGAGTCCCCCATGGTCACAGCAGATGTGGGTTTTTCCCTGATCTAGTCGGCCCTCTCCAAAGCAATGGTAGATTCAGATGTGCAGAGAGACCCTGTTTAACTGGGGACTCCTTGGATCCAGATCTTTCATTATATACCCTATAGGTGTTTGCACAACTGAGGGAAAGCTAAGGATTCTTGAAATGTAGTCTAGAGGCTTCTGGACGGACTGAGAGGATGCAAGTTCCACACATGTGGCTTAATAACCCCCAAATAATAACTTTTTTTCCTCATTTATACTGTTGTTGGTCACTTTCTGTAACCTAATTTTATTAAACCATATAATATATATAACATAGTATTGCTATAATATATAATAATATACTATAGTATAATCTTTCCTCAAAATACTGAGTCAAACTTTCCTCCCTTCTGTGGAGTTCTAAACTTCAGAGTGAGTATGACACTAGATGAAATAAAGAGAAGAAATTAAACAGAAGATGTTATTAATATAAACCTGTTTGTTACACTTACTGTGTGCCCAGCTAGAGACTACTTCATGAGTTAGGCTCACGAACTCTCTACGATACAGACAGATACACAAAGTTGCATGTACTTACAGTGAGCAAACTTATCCAACAACATAGATAAGATTTAGGTTATAGACAAGCAAATGAAGTCACACAGTAGATAATCAAGAAATATTTGAATTGAATTGAAAGGGAATTTTTTCCCCTATGAGGGACCCTTAGAAAAGCCTGTTGTAATTTTTAAACCATCATAGTAATCCGTATGAATGTGATAAAATAAGATACAAACACTTATTCTGTGTAGTGAGATTTTTATTACCCTCATCATGTTAGGTGCCTATAACTGACCCATTCACTTCATGACAACAGTACTGAGTGTGACCATAGGCAAATTCCTGGGCCTCTATAAAAATCTGTTTCCAGCTGAAATTAGTTGTCCGGTTAGATCAACATTTCTCAGAGGGTTGTTGGAGGACCATCTGTGTAAGAATAAGTTGGGATATATACTTGTTATAAATGCAAACTCTTGTTCTTCATCTCTGCTTTCATTGAGTCAAAGCTTCAATAGGAAATTAGAGGTGGTGTGGGGTGGGGGCCAGGGGAGCAGTGGTGGTTTCCAGGTGATTTTAAAGTGCAGTGACGCCTGAGGCCCACTGGACAGGGTGATTTCTGAGATCTAGGGTCTTTTCCAGATCTATTGTTGAAACAAAGATCTGTCTTCATAGGTGGAGGTCTTAACCTGTTCTTTTAACACAGGGACCGTCTTACCAAAAATGATGTTGTTGGAACAACGTATCTGCACCTCTCTAAAATTGCTGCCTCTGGTGGGGAAGTGGAAGGTGAGTCATACAGGGAGCAGGAATGGGACAGGGCGGAGAACTTCTGGAGAGAGAATGAACTGGGCAGCCACCTGGCAACAGACCTGGTTTCTTAAAAGCCAAATGTGATGAGTCATCATTTCAGTGATGTTTTGATGGTGATCAGCAAAATAATAGATTAGTAATTAATAATTGGGGTAACGATCAATTATTTGTGGAGAAGGAAATGGCAACCCATTCCAGTATTCTTGCCTGGAGAGTCCCCATGGACAGAGGAGCCTGGCGGGCTGCAGTCCGTGGGGTCACAAAGAGTCCGACACAATGAGTGACTAAGACAAGACATCAATGATTTGAGTTTAAAAATTTTAACTTTCTTACTTCAATCCAAAAACTTTCCCAGTAGGTGTTTTGCAGATTTTTGAGCGTCAATATAAAGAGCACCTTTTTTTTTTTTTCTTTTCAAGTGGCGTTGACATCAGTCCACCCATATATATAACAATATTCCTTGGCAGGAGTGAGGTCAGATGGCATTTGAACTGTGTAATCTCCACTCTAGATATTGTGTATTTTGTTTTCATACATTTTATGCTAACAAGCATTGATAACCAATATACTTTTCTTTTTGTTGTTTTATGTATTGAGAACTAATTGCCTATACCTGGTATTCTAGTTCTGTGCATATGTGTGAAACTGTAATAGGGAATGAAGGAATAAATTAAGATGATCAGAAAAATTTAGTGTTAACCCATTACTATCATCAGCAGCTTATTGTTCGTTACTAAAATAAAAATAACAAAAATTCCTATAATTATCACTTGATTAAACATATTGAATAAAATGAGAAAATTTGAGGCAAATTTTTGTTTTAGAAAACTTAAGATTTCTCTCATCCTCATCTTGTTTAAGAGAGGACTTTATGTTCTTAGTCACTCAGTCATGTCCAGCTCTTTGCGACCCCGTGAACTGTAGCCCATCAGATTCCTCTGTCCATGGGGATTCTCCAGGCGAGAATATTGGAGTGGGTTGCCATGCCCTTCTCCTCCAGGGGATCGTCCTGACCCAGGGATCGAACCCAGGTTTCCTGCATTATAGGTTTTTTAAAAAAGACACTGTAAGCCAAGCAATAGATAATATGAAAAAGAATCTAAAATATAATAGAGACTTGATGAAAAAGATATAGATTTTCTTTCTCAAGAAGAAGAAAAAGGCATTAGAAATTTTGAGAGAAATAAAGAGTTGAACCAAGAAGATAATAGTCCAAATATAAAGTCAGCTATAGCATTATTTTAAGCAACTGGTAGAAGGTGAGACAGAGAGTCCATCTAAGCATTGTCTGCTAAGTGGCATAGGGGACCATGTTGCTGGACCTGTAACAAAAGAAATGTAATTACAATTCTTCTTTTCGCTGCAGAGAATACTTATGTGGTTGTTATAATGTGAGCACTATTCATTGTTTCTAAAATATTTTTGTTAAACTTGTAGTCAAAGCATTGAAACATGTCTAATATCATATATGAAACGAGTTGCCAGTCCAGGTTCAATGCATGATACTAGATGCTTGGGGCTGGTGCACTGGGACGACCCAGAGGGATGGTACAGGGAGGGAGGAAGGAGCGGGGTTCAGGGTGGGGAACATGTGTATACCTGTGGCAGATTCATATTGATATATGGCAAAACCAATACAATATTGTAAAGTTAAAAAATTAAAAAAAAAAAACTTGTAGTCAAAGCTCTAAAGAGAAGGTAAATATCACCTCTTACAATGTAAAAGTACAGAAGATAGAGCTTAGAAGTGAAAAGAAGTGGAAGGTTGGAGAGGGTGGGCATGCTATTAACTTCTTATCAAGTGAAGGATCCAGATGTAAAGGTTAGATTAGACAGATGAGTGGATAAAGAAACTCTGGTTCGTATACACAATGGAATATTACTCAACCATATAAAGGAACACATTGGAGTCAGTTCTAATGAGGTGGATGAACCTAGAGCCTATTATACAGAGTAAACATTGCCTTAGTGGTATGATGGTAATATCCAGAAGAACTACAAATGAATTGTTACAAGCAGTGCCAGCCTCTGTCTCTGAGACCTTTCACTGCAGGCCCTACAAGACAGTCTATGATAGGGTCTCAGAGTAACAGTGAGCAGTAGCCATTCCCTGCAAAGAAACAGGATAATGTATCGGCAACTATAGGTCTTTGTTTACACAGCCTTCTACTAAATTAACTTGGGTTGTCTGGTCTTAGTCCTAGCTAAGTCAGAGATGAGACACGTAAATGTTTTATTAAAATTATGGAATGTTGGTAACTTCCCCAGGCCTCCTTTGATGGTGGGAAGCTGGCTCTCAGATGCTTCACTGCTTTGGGGCTGATGAGGTTGGGCTATTTCCTGTGTGACCATGCTACTGGGTGTCAGAGTCTCGAGCCATTTTGTATTTAACTGCTGGTGATATTTGTATAAATGACAAAAGGGTCATGTGATTTGAGTCTGGATTTGGGATTTTCCTGGTGTTGCTAAACCGCTTACCTATTGTTGGATTTGATTAACTTTTTCAATGTCTCTTTATAATGCCTGAGTTTCTCTTATTGTTTAACCAATGGTATTTTTACTACATAGATTTCTCATCCTCGGGATCTGGGGCTGCATCGTATACAGGTTTACGCTTTGTAATTTTGCTATCTTCTAGATCTTTCTGTTTATTATTATCTTATTAAGAACTTATCAACTGATTGCTTTAGCACTTTTTTTTTTTACTTACATTTTATTGTCTTAAATATAGTTGTGTTAGAGTAACAATTTTTGTATTACTGTTGTATGGTTGTCCTGCAAAGCTGAGTTTAAGCAAATGGGCTAACTGGGCTTTGCTACATGCCTCATGTTTTCACCTACATATATACCCTCCTGGCTTCACTGTAAATAATTGTATAACATTTTTTTCCCCACTTTGTACCTTGAAGAGTCATCTTCCAACTCTAGGATCATAGCATGTCCTTGGTTTGCACAACATTTGCCATTCTTTGCAAGTTTGCTCAATGTGCTCACACTTGACCTTACAACCCTCTTACAGCAGATGTTGTTTCCCTAATAGATGAAGACTTTGTGATTTAGAGAAATTTGCCTTCTTTCAAAAAAAAAAAAAAAAACAAACCATGATACTCCCTGCCATTCTAACCACCCAAGGTTGTAGTGAGAGGGGAAAAAGGGATTGCATACAAGGAAGCTTGCAAACTGCAAAATTAAGGTATTATCATCTGCCTTTATATTATTGGCACATGCCTCATTATTGTTTGTTTATAAAAATCCAACTTCATTATCTTATAGTCATACTTTATATGACTATTAAGTGGTCTTTAGGTGTGTAACAAACATGGCAGATTTGATCATACTTCATTCAACCAATCAAAAAATATTTATGTGGTAGTACTCCAAGACAGAACTAGGACTAAGAGTTTAAGGATTCAGAATAAAACACACTTGATTCTTACCCACCCACCAAAGGAATTTATAGTGTAGTCACAGACATAGCAGCTATTTAAAGTTTAAAAATGGAAATATAAAGTGACAACTTAATAGAAGTCCAAAATGCAAAAGAGCCTCAGAAAGGTGAAAAAGATCGCTAACTACAAGTGTATACAGTTTGCTCAACTGTTTGAGTAGGTACTCCACTCACCTACTACTTGACATTTATCCTTCTGCCTTAGTTTTAAACATAGAGTTGGAAAGGGCCATAGAGTTGATCTGGTCAACCTCTCATCCACAGAGGAAGAGTTTTGAGTATATCCTGAAAGATAAAATACAACACTTGGCCTTAATATTTCCTCTGCTCCCAATGCAATCTGTCCCACTGTGTGACACTACTAATTCATAGAAAGATCACCCTTACATCGAGTGAACCACTGTTGGCCTCCTTGTAGCTCCCAATAGTGGTCCTTCCCCTGCTTATTGGAAGCAGGTCCATCCCTCTTCCATGTGGGAGCCATTCGGATGGCTGAAGGCAGCTCTTGTGTTTCCCTGTCTTCACCTGCAGTCTCTCTGACTCCACTATTTCTTACATTGCCTGCAGTGCCCTTCATTGGGGAGTAGTCTTGCTGAGACGAGGTAGCAGAAATAAGAAGCATATTGGATCCTCATCAGAGATAGAATGTCATGAATGGAAATTTCACATTGCTTATGAATATCATACGGCCATAACCATAAGCAGACAGTTCACTATTATATATAAAAATTTTAAATGTCTTGTATTTTTAAAATCATCTGCCAGATTTATACTAACTACTTGAGACTAAATGATATTTTGGAGGAACAAATAAAATTAATCTGATAGTCATTTAAATGACTTCCTGAAACAATATACTCTACCCCAGTTGTCAGTGACATGCTTGCTACAATTGCCAATTATAAACTTGCAAAAAATGTGAAGATCAACTTCTTTCATTTGAATAGTATCACCTTTATGTTTACCTGAACTATCCCCTCAATGTTTTTTATTTAGTGTTTTATAGTGATAAGAGAAATATGGCAAGTCTCACAAGCGTTTACAATTTGCGCTAATACAACTAACACAAAAAGGAGGAAAACTGTCTCACCCAGCTAACTAATAACTAATATTTATTTCAACAGAATGGTGTTAAAAGCCTAAAATACTAACGATGATGTTATCTCTCAGCGAATACAGGAGAAACAGAGGTGGGCTTTGTTCCAACTTTTGGACCTTGTTATCTGAACCTTTATGGAAGCCCCCGAGAGTACACAGGATTCCCAGATCCCTATGATGAGCTAAATTCTGGAAAGGTTAGTTCTTCAATTAAGGTGTGTTATTAATGAGCACTGATTCCAAATTCCTTTTTCTAATGGTTATCATTAAGTCTCATATTTAGGAGACCTCCCTACCCTCAGAGGCCCACCAGATGACCAGTAAAGTGTTTTTTGTGGTTGTTTCTTGGTTTTGGTTTTGTTTTCTATTTTTTGGCCTCTTGGCATGTGGGATCTTAGTTCCCTGACTAGGGATCGAACCTGTGTCCCCTGCAGTAGAAACAAGATGTCTTAACAGCTGGACCACCAGGGAAGTCCCTGATTAAGTGTTGAAGGATGGAAATCTCATGTTCCTCAAGTCTTAGAATGCAGGGTAGGAAAGGATCCTGAGGTCATCTCACATGGCAGTTGCAAATACATAGCATGGTCTTAGGAAGGAAGCATCACTTCAAACAAAGCTAGTGGAGGTGATGGAATTCCAGTTGAGCTATTTCAAATCCTAAAAGATGATGCTGTGAAACTGCTGCACTCAATATGTCAGCAAATTTGGAAAACTCAGCAGTGGCTACAGGACTGGAAAAGGTCAGTTTTCATTCCAATCACTAAGAAAGGCAATGCCAAAGAATGCTCAAACTGCTGCACAAAAATATTCATCTCACACACTAGTAAAGTAATGCTCAAAATTCTTCAAGTCAGGCTTCAGCAATACATGAACCATGAATTTCCAGATGTTCAAGCTGGTTTTAGAAAAGGCAGAAGAACCAGATCAAATTGCCAACATTCTCTAGATGATCGAAAAAGCAAAGAGAGTTCCAGAAAAACATCTATTTCTGCTTTATTGACTATGCCAAAGTCTTTGACTGTGTGGATCACAATAAACTGTGGAAAATTCTGGAAGAGATGGGACTATCAGACCACCTGATCTGCCTCTTGAGAAACCTGTACGCAGGTCAAGAAGCAACAATTAGAACTGGACATGGAACAACAGACTGGTTCCAAATAGGAAAAGGAGTATGTCGAGGCTGTATATTGTCACCCTGCTTATTTAATGTATATGCAGAGTACGTCATGAGAAACGCTGGGCTGGAAGAAGCACAAGCTGGAATCAAGATTGCTGGGAGAAATATCAATAACCTCAGATATGCAGATGACACCACCCTTATGGCAGAAAGTGAAGAGGAACTAAAAAGCCTCTTGATGAAAGTGAAAGTGGAGAGTGAAAAAGTTGGCTTAAAGCTCAACATTCAGAAAACGAAGATCATGGCATCCGGTCCCATCACTTCATGGCAAATAGATGGGGAAACAGTGTCAGACTTTATTTTTGGGGGCTCCAAAATCATTGCAGATGGTGAGTGCAGTCATGAAATTAAAAGATGCTTACTCCTTGGAAGACAAGTTATGACCAACCTAGACAGCATATTAAAAAGCAGAGACATTACTTTGTCAACAAAGGTCTGTCTAGTCAAGGCTATGGTTTTTCCAGTGGTCATATGTGATGTGATAGTTGGACAATAAAGAAAGCTGAGTGCCGAAGAATTGATGCTTTTGAACTGTGGTGTTGGAGAAGAATCTTGAGAGTCCCTTGGACTGCAAGGAGATCCAACCAGTCCATCCTAAAGGAGATCAGTCCTGGGAGTTCATTGGAAGGACTGATGTTGAAGCTGAAACTCCAATACTTTGGCCATCTGATGCAGAGAGCTGACTCATTTGAAAAGACCCTATTCTGGGAAAGATTGAGGGCAGGAGGAGAAGGGGACGACAGAGGATGAGATGGTTGGATGGCATCACTGACTCAGTGAACATGGGTTTGGGTAGACTCTGGGAGCCGGTGATGGACAGGGAGGCCTGACATGCTGTGGTTCATGGGTCACAAAGAGTCGGACACGACTGAGCAACTGAACTGAGCATGGCCATTCCCCCTTCCTAGACTTAGGGCAGATGTCAGTAATCAATGTTGACTCTTTCCAAAAAGCAAAAGTGCTATCTCAGAATTCTGTCGAATGCCATATTCTAGGAATTTGCTGAAAGATTGAAAGTGACATGCTTGATATTGCTATCCCTGATGTTATCCAACCTCTTCATCTTCTAGATGAAGACATGGAGGCCCAGAGGTGGGAGGTTGTCTTTCCACCACGTTAGAAGCCCAAGTACTGTCTTTTGGTTAGCTGCCAAAGCCCAAGAAGGGAACTAGGGTAGAGAGAAAGCCCTGGGGGTGAAGGTGGGGGTAGAGGGCTGGCAGTGGAGGTGGAAGCCTTCCCTTCCTCTACAGAGGGTTCTCCTGCTAACACTGCTGAGTATGTTGGAAGGAGTATCCGCAATTCATCCTCACAATCCACCACACCCAGAACATTTTCCTCTTTTATTTCCTGACTCCTCTGAGACTTGCCCTGATTGCCAACATGGCTGCCTCCCTATTCTGAGAAAAGGAGCCAAGTTAATGCAGACAAATGCAGACCTGAAGTAGAGTGAGGGAGATTTCAAGCTCCTTCCACTCCCACCTCAGCCCCTGGGAACCCCTTTCAGATCTAAGCATGGCTTGAAAGCCTCTGACCCCAGCCATGACTAAAATCCCTTTTAGCCCTGACTACCCTGGCTCTCTCTGGGATCCTTCCTGAAGTCATTGGTTCTTCTCTCAGATAACAAAGACCAGCTGAGAGAGTTACTGACTGGTTCATTTTGGAAAGGAGAAATTTGAAGTTGTAGCTAGGTTAGCCCGCTAGAGAGAGCTTTTGATTGTTGTTCATGCCTGGAAGAATAATCCTGCACTGTTGCCTTTCAGGGGGAAGGAGTTGCCTACAGAGGCAGAATCTTGGTTGAATTAAGCACCTTACTTGAAAAGACACCACCAGATAAAAAGCTTGAGTCCATTTCGCATGATGACCTGCTGGTTGTTGAGGTAAATGTTGGTGTGTGTATAGCATGTGGTATGGAAAGGATATTGTAGAGAGTGGGTGGTGGAGGGCTAGTGTTGGCCTGCCTTAGTCAGCAGGTCTGAAGGGGATGTCCAGGGACTGGAGGGTCAGCTGTGGCAGAGGGGGAGAGACAGGAGTCATAACAAGAGCCCCTCAACACCCTCTTGGTCTGTCTATCACAGCCTGTGGGGGTGATGAGACTTGCTTTATCTTTGAGATGTTAATACCCTGCTGAAAGCTGGCAAATGCAGTGATACCCCCCAAACAGAATGGCTTGTGTGCTAAGTGGGCTTGGGTGTGTCATGGGGACGTGGCCGCAAGAGCCATTCCAGATGGTATAGCAGCCATTAAAAGTCACTTCCATCTTCAGAAGTAACTACCATATCTCAGGCTTCGTAGCATGTGAGGCCATGTTTATATTAATGCCCACATTACAGTAGACATTGAGCCCCCAGTCCTTCTCAAAGACAGGAAGTCTTCCAAGCTCACCTTTTCCACTCTTATATTTTTCCTTTTTTCTTAAAAAAATTTTTTTTTAATCGAAGTATGTTTGATTTCCAGTGCTGTGTTGGTTTCAGGTGTCTAGCACAGGGATTCAGTTATATATATTCTTTTTCAGATTCTTTTCCCTTATAGGTTATTATAAAAATGTTGAGTATAGTTCCCTGTGCTATACAATAGGTCCTTGTTTTTTAATATTTATTTATTTCGGTGGCTGTGCCGGGCCTTAGTTGCAGCATGTGGGTTCTTTTAGTTATGGTATGTGGGATCTTTATTTGCAATGTGTGGGATCTAGTTCCCTGGCCAGGGGTGAAACCAAGTCCCGTACATTAGGAGCACAGAGTCTTAGCAACTGGACCGCTAGGGAAGTACCCAGTCCTTATTTCTTTTTCTTTCTATAAATCAGCTCCTTCCCCAGTATGGAGACACTTCTGCATAACACCCATGATTCGCAAGACAGAGAGCCACAGATGTGATTTTTTTTCCTAGTAAATTCAAATAGTGTAATTAATTCAAGGCAATAAATACAAAGAAAAACATTCCCATCATGAAACAATTAAATGGTCAATTTTCCTTGTAAACTAATTGACATATGCAGTACAGATTTGTTAGCATGTGTGATAGCTCAATGTTAAATTAACCCTGTCTCTGTTACTCACTGAATTGTTTCTAGTACATTCTATACCATTATTATGACTGTTGCTGGTTTTTTGTGTTTTTTTTTTTTTGATAAATCATGGTAGTCTACTTTTTTGGTTTTGAACTTTAAAAATATTATCTAACATATAACATTATGGAAGTTTAAGATGTACAGTGTGCTGGTTTGATGCATTTAGTGCCACCTGTGAAGCCCATACATTCAGTATGAATAGCACCTTACTGTTAGCTAACACTTCTCTCGTGTCATAGAACTATCATATTTTGTGGTGAGAACATTTAAGATCTAGTCTCTTAGCAACTTTGAAGTATATAATGTAGTATTACAATGCTGTGCATTAGATCTCCAGAACTTACTTATCTTCTAAATGCAGCTCTGTACCCTTTGACCAACATCTCCTCAATTTTCCCAGCCCCTAGTAATGACCATTCTACTCTCTGCTTCTATGAGTTCAGCATTTTTAGATTCTACATGTATGTAATATCACACAGTATCTGTCTTTCTCAGTCTACCTCACTTAGCATAATGCCCTCAAGGTTCATCCGTGTTGTTAGGCAAATAGAGAATTTTCTTCCTTCTTGTGCCTGAGTAATACTGCATTATGTGTGTGTGTGTAGATACATACATATATATATGCCATCTCTTCTCTGATTATTTCTAAGACTCGTGGGTGGGTCAGTACATGTTCTAGAAATCTGAATTGTTTCTCAGAGCAGCCAGCTCATTGATGCCCACCCCCACCCTCAGGCCTCTCTGCTGGGTTCTACCACCCATTCCCTGATGGCTCAGATGGTAAAGGATCTGCCTCCATTGCAGGAGACCTGGATTTAATTAAATAGTAATTTAATTATTATTAAATCAATAATGATAATTAAACAATAATTTAATTAGTATTAAATAATAAGGGACTAACACTTAACACACATACCACCCCATCCAACCTCCTCCCCAGCTCACAAAATTTTTAATAAAATTTTATAAATAAATATTTATTTATATTTTAAATAAATAAAATATTACATAAATGTAATAAAAATAAAAATGACCTACATGAACCCAAATCCCCAAAATATTTAAAACTCCCAAATTATGGGAGTTTGTTTCATGCCCAGTCAATGAGTTTTGTTTTTGCCTTTTTTAGATTTTTATTTATTTATTTATTTTTGGTTATACCTTGAGGAATGCAGGATCTTAGTTCCCTGCCCAGGGATTAAACCTGGGTCCCCTGAAGTGAAAGTGCAGAGTCTTAACCACTGGACTACCAGGGAAGTCCCCCAAATCCCAACAATATTAAAAAGCAGGAGAGGAGCTGAGATTCCAAGGATACACTCACTCTTCAAGCTACCAGGAATCCAGAAAGAGTGAGATGAGCAGATCTGTGCAATTGCTGGGAGGATCCTTTCATGACAGTGGTCAGCCTGGAATGTAATCATGACCTTTGTCACACCTAAAAAGATCTTGTGATTTATTTACAAGTGATGAAACTTTCTGGTAGAGTTGAAGAGGCTTCAGCAAAAGGGCAACTTGGTCCCTGAGAAATAAGTGTTATTCACTCAGTCTTGTCCAACTCTTTGCGACCCCATGGATTATAGCCCACCAGGCTCCTCTGTCCATGGAATTCTCTAGGCAAGAATACTGGATGGGTTGCCATTTCCTTCTCCAGGGGAACTTTCTGACTCAGGGATCAAACCCAGGCCTCCTGCATTGCAGGTAGATTCTTTATTGTCTGAGCTACCAGGGAAGCCCTGAAATAATATAATACATATTTGTCTCTGGTTCCTGACACAGAACTCCTAAAACCTATGTGATTTTCTAAGTGATAAGAGCACTTGTGAGCATCTTTTGTTCTCATATTTGGTCTTTGATTCCTGACATAGAGTTCCTAAATCTCTTGGTTGAGCTACTAGGGAAGCCCTGAAATAATATAATATATATTTGTCTCTGGTTCCTGACACAGAACTCCTAAAACCTTTGTGATTTTCTAAGTGAGAAGAGCACTTGTGAGCATCTTTCGTTCTCATATTTAGTCTTTAATTCCTAACATAGAGTTCTTGAATCTCTTGGCTTTCCTGGGTGATAAAGTCTTTTGTTCTAATGAGGTGACTTGGTGGGCTCCTGAATGGGGGCTGCTCACCAAGCCATCATTAGTAGCTTGGAACTTTCAGCCCGACCCCTCCACATCTTTCAGAGAGGGGCTAGAAATTGGGTTAATTGTTGATCGTGCCTATAGTATGAAGCCTCCATAAAATCCCCAGAGTACAGGGTTAGGGGATTTTATGGAGGGGTACATGGGTTGATGAACTCATGGAAGTGCTGGCAGAGTGGTGTGTTCAAAGAGAGCTCCTTCCCACAGACCTTGCCCTGTGCATCTCTTCCATCTTGATGTTCCTCTGCATCATTTATCGTATCCTTTTATACTAACCCATATACAGTAAGTGGGCTCCCATGCTGGCTCAGATGGGAAAAAATCCACCTGTAGTGCAGAAGACCTGGGTTCGATCCCTGGGTTGGGAAGATCTCCTGGAGTGGGGCATGGCAACCTACTCCAGTATTCTTGCCTGGAAAATCCCCATGGACAGAGGAGCCTGGCAGGCTACATTCCATGGGGTCACAAAGAGTCGGACATGACTGAGTGACAAAGCTCACAGCACATATACAGTAATTAAACTGTTTTCCTGAGCTGCTCCAGCAAATTAATCTAACCCAAAGAAGGGATTATGGGAACCTCCAATCTGTAGTTGATAGGTCAAAGGCACAGAGGAAGTGGATGGGGGTAGAGTTGTGGGACTGAGCCTTTTACCCTGTGAGATCTGATACTATCTCCAAGTGGATAGAGTCAGGATTGAGTTAAACTTTAGGATACCCACCTAGAGTTGGGCTTCCCAGGTGGCACTAGTGATAACCCATCTACCAATGCGGGAGATGTAAGAGTTGTGGGTTCGATCCCTGGGTCAGGAAGATCCCCTGGAGGAGGGTATGGCAATCCACTCCTGTATTCTTGCTTGGAGAATCCCAGGGACAGAGCAGCCTGGCAGGCTATAGTACATAGGATCACAAAGAGCCAGACATGACTGAAGTGATTTAGTGCAGAGATGCACATCTGGCATCAGAAGTATTAACTGTGTGATTGTAGTGTGAGAGTAAAGGAGACACACAGGAGGAAGCGTGAGTTTTTCCTATTCAGTTGCCAAAAATCCCGGTTTCCCATCTTTCTAGAGCAGAAGCTGATGTGGTGCTCCAGATGGGCTTGGTCAAGAGACCCTACAAAGATAGGTAGAAGGATGTAGCCTGGGTATTTTCCTAGGCAATCAGGCAGGTCAAAGATCAGCTGTTGCATCCTCAGCCTTAGCTCTCCCATAGGTCTGGCTCACATTAAATGTCAGTAAGTATTGCTTGAGTAAGTACGTTGAGATTCATCCATTAGCTCCTTTAGATCAAAGGTGGTGAGCTGTCAGTTTTCTTTGGCACAGTCTCCTTGTCTTTGTCCTTTAATGTCCCCTGTCCTTTAATGTCTCCTGGGCCCACAGCCACTTTTAAGAGCTTGTTAACTTTCTCCCTCTTATCAGGTATTCTGCTTGACAATCCCCTTCCCCGAATTTACTTCTAAAACTGTACCTTATACTTCTTGAGAGTCCCTTGCATCCCTTGGAAAAGACCCTGATGCTGGGAAAGATTAAGGACAGGAGGAGAAGGGGACAACAGAGGATCAGATGGTTGGATGTTCTCACCAACTCAATGAACATGAGTTTGAGCAAACTTTAGGAGATAGTGAAGGACAGGAAAGTCTGGTGTGCTGCAGTTCATGGGGTCACAACGAGTCAGACAGGACTGGCTCACACTGATCATGGATAATCAGAAAGCCCGAAGGCCCTGCAAAGTTAAACACCCATCAGGAGATAGTCAATAGACTATAATTTATGTTCTTCAACTTGCCCTGTTATAGGAGGTTTTTCCCCAAGGCTACTAAGGACAGGGAACAGAAGCTGAGGCTTACAGACTGGTCTAAACTGTTGCTGGTTACTTCTTATACCTCTTTGTGCTCTAAGAACACAGGGGAAGTGGGAAAGGACTGGGGGAAGGAGAGAATTCTCAGCCTCACTGTTCCTCCAGGACCCCAGGGCTCTGGGCAGGTGAGCAGATGGTCTGGGCACCCCTCATGGACTCTGATTTGCACAGTGGCCCAGGAATCTTGCTCACAGTGAGAACCTGCTCTGTCAGGAGTTGTGATGGCCAGAAACCCCAGTTATTGTCTTAGAGCTCAGACCCTCCAGGGTGAGGATCCTATCAGGGTTCTGTAGGTGACTGTGAGCTCTGCACAGGAAAATCCAGAGAGAGCTAATGGAATCCTGGCCATGAGAGATGTGCAGGGCAGAGCCAGCTGGACCAGAGGTGGTGTCCCCACCTCTTTGCAGAACCTCCCCTTTTAACTTCTCTTTTCTCTGCAGTAACAAGTTATTGTTGTTCAGTTATATCCAACTCTTCATGACCGCATGGACTGCAGCACAACAGGCTTCCCTGTCCTTGACAGTTTGCTCAAACCCATGTCCATTGAGTCAGTGTTGCCATCCAACCATCTCCTCCTCTGTCGTCCCCTTTTCCTCATGCCCTCAGTCTTTCTCAGTATTAGAGTCTTTTCCAAGGAGTCAGTTTTTTGCATTAGGTGGCCAAAGTATTGGAACTTCAGCATGAGTCCTTCCAATGAATATTCAGTATTGATTTCCTTTAGTGTTGAGTTGACTGGTTTGATCTCCTTACAGTCCAAGGGACTCTCAAGAGTCTTCTCCAACACCACAGTTTGAAAGCATCAATTCTTCAGTGCTCAGCCTTCTTTATGGTCCAAATCTCATATCCATACATGACTATGGGAAAAACCATAGCTTTGACTATATGGACCTTTGTTGGCAAAGTAATGTCTCTGCTTTTTAATATGCTGTTTAGGTTTGTCATAGCTTTTCTTCCAAGATACAAGTGTCTTTTTTATTTCATGGCTGCAGTCACCATCCACAATGGTTTTGGAGCCTAAGAAAATAAAGTCTATCACTGTTTACATTTTTTTCCCGTCTATTTAAGCTAGAGCAGTAACAGGTGGCTCCAGCTTAAATACCAATCATTCTTTCTGAGCCCTGACCTAGGCTCCAAATTATGTTTCATATTTTTGTTCCTTCCCTTCTCTGATAGGATCCTAGATGGTTTACAAAGAACAAATCATGCTGTATATATACAAGGTCTGACTAATACAAATAACTTCCTACTTTTAATTTTCATGCAATTTAAACCAAACCTAGAATTTCCACAGCACTTTGGAACCATAGATTTTTCAGGGGACTTAGTTGTAGGTATTTAAGGAAACTCCTGATAAGGGACAAAAGTCTTCCAGTCCCCTCTCTACCAAAGTGAAAGTGGACTCAGGTAGAGAAGCTTTTAAAGCATAAGCTCCAGAAGATGGGGCCCAGCTATAAGTATAATTTAAAGCTCTTCAGGTGTCTTTCAATATGTAGCTAAGGTTGCAAACCAATGTTTTAGAAAGGCTTTCAGAAAAGTTTGAGACTCGGAGGGGTTTCTAATGAAATACTTTGGGATGTTTCAGTTATACCATGTCAAAAATTTCTTTAACCAAAATGGAGGTTTTGTAATAGTGGGATGCCCCAAGGGTTTTTTTGTTTGTTTGTTTTTTGAAAGTATAGTTGATTTATAATTTTGTCTAATTACCTATGTACAGCAAAGTGATTCATTTATACATGTATTTATATACATTCTTTTTAAAAATATTATTTTCCATCATAGAATACTGAATATAATTCTCTGTGCTATACCATAGGACATATATTTATGCTGTTTATGCAGTCCATGTGTAATAGCTTACATCTGCTAACCTCCCAGTCCACCCCCAACCCTCTCCCCCTTGGTAACGACGAGTCTATTCTCTATGTCCATGAGTCTGTGTTTTGTAGATGGGTTCATTTGTGTACTATTTTACATTCCACATATAGGTGACATTATATAGTATTCGTTTTTCTCTTTCTGACTTACTTCTCTCTATGACAGTCTGTAGGTTCATCCACATCTCTACAAATGACCCAGTTTCATTCCTTTTCATGGCTGAGTAGTATTCCATTGTACGTGTAGACCACATCTTCCTTATCCCTTCCTCTGATGATGGACGTCTAGGTTGTGTCCATGTCTTGACTATTGTGAATAGTGTTGCTGTGAACAAGGGGTGCATGTATCTTTTTGAATGTGGGTTTTTTCTACATATCTGTCCAAGAGTGGGATTGCAGAATCATATGGTAATTCTATTTTTAGTTTTATAAGGAACCTCCATACTGTTTTCCATAGTGGCTGTACCAACTTAGATTCCCATAAACAATGTAAGGGGTTCCATTTCTCCACATCCTCTCCAGCATTTGTTATTTGTAGAGCTTTTATTTTTTTATTTATTTATTTTTATTTGTAGAGCTTTTATTGATGGCCACTCTGACCAGTGTGAGGTAGTACCTCACTGCAGTTTTGATTTGCATTTCTCTAATAATTAGTGATTGTGAGCATCTTTTCATGTTCTCATTGGCCAGTTGTATTTCTTTATTTTTCTTCCATTTTTATTTCTTCTTTGGAGAAATGTCTAGGTCTTCTGCCCATTTTTCTATTGGGTTGTTTATTGTAGTCATGTTGTATGATATGTCTGTATATTTTGGAAATTAAGCCCTTATTGATTGCATCATTTGCAGATATTTTCTCCTATAGCTTATCTTTTTATTTTTCTGTTTTTATGGTTTCCTTTGCTGTGCAAAAGCTTTTAAGTTTGATTAGGTCCCATTTGTTCATTTTTGTTGCCTTGGGAGACTGAAGGCATTGGTAATAAAACACTGGTATGATTTATGTCAGAGAATGTTTTGCCTGTGATTTCTTCTAGTTTTACAGTGTTATGTCTTACTTTTAAGTCTTTAAGCCATTTTAAGTTTATTTTTGTGTATGATGAGAGGGTGTGTTCCAGATTTATCAATTTACATGCAGCTGTCCAGCTTTCCCAGCACCAACAGTTGCTGAAAAGACTTTCTCCCATTGTTGGCACATTCCCCTCCTGGTTCCCTTCTTACTTTCTTCTATTTCCCCCTTTTCCCCTTTGTCCTACCTGGTTACATGGGGATTTTCTTGCCCTTTCAGAGTCTGAGATCTGCCAGCATTCAGTAGATACTCTGTTGGAATTGTTCCTCACGTAGATGCATTTTTTATATATCTTGGAGGTGAGCGTCATGGCCTACTACTCTGCCATCTTGATCAGTCTACCCAAGTTTCTTTAAGACAGCAAACTGCAGTCACTGTCAGATGTTTTTAAAATGGTACTCAAGAAGTGTAAAATAGAATTACCATGTGCTGTGCTGTGCTGTGCCTAGTTGCTCAGTCATGTCCAACTCTGTGACCCCATGGACTGTAGCCCGCCAGGCTCCTCTGTCCATGGGGATTCTCCAGGCAAGGATACTCTACCTTGGGTTGCTCTACCCTCCTCCAGGGGATCTTTCCAATTCAGGGATCAAACCCAGGTCTCCCGCATTGCAGGCGTATTCTTCACCAGCTGAACCCCTAGGGAAGCCCAGGAATACTGGAGTGGGTAGCCTATCCCTTCTCCAGGGGATATTCCTCACCCAGGAATTGAACCGGGGTCTCCTGCATTTCAGGTGGATTCTTTACCAGCTGAGCTACCAGGGAAGCCCATATGATCCAGGAATTCACTGCTGGTTATATACTCAAAAGAATCAAAAGCAGGAGCTCAAGTGGATATTTGTACAGCAAATGGATAGCAGCATTATTCACAGTAGCTGAAGGTGGAAGCATCCATGAGTTCATAAATTTATGAACGGATGAACAAAATGTGGTATATACATACTATTTTATTAATTAAATAAGAAGGCTAGGACTTCCCTTATAACTCAGTCCATAAAGAATCTTCCTACAATGTAAGAGACCCAGGTTCGATTCCTGGGTCGGGAAGATCCCCTGGAGAAGGAAACAGCAACCCACTCCAGTATCCTTGCCTGGAGAATCCCATGGACAGAGGAGCCTGGCAGGCTATAGTCCATGGGGTTGCAAGAGTTAGACATGACTTAGCGACTAAGCCACCAAACAAGGAGGCCATTAGACAGAGGTGGCTCTGATGTCTTGGCAACCTACATTAAGCAAACCAAAACTGAGGTTTGGCAATATTTCGAGATTAAGAAATCAAAGGACAACAAACCAGAAATATCCAAGTGGGCTTTCCCAAATAATGCAACCACTTAAGCTATAGCCAATCAAATAATCTCCTTGCCTTCCTTCTGCCTGTGTGCTGTAAAAGGTTTTTTCTTCACTCCTGTCCTGGAGTGCTCGTAAGCAATTCCAGTTTTTGCTGCCAATTCCAATGGATGTTTGCTTACATAAACACTTAAGTCTTTTAATATGTCTCAGCTTATCATTCAATAATACAATGAAGTATTATTCAGACTTAAAAAGGAAGGGAATTCTGATACATGCTACACCATGGCTAAACCTTGAGGACATTATGCTAAGTGAAATAAACCAGTCACGAAAGGACAGTACTGTTTGATTCCACTTACATGAAGTACTCCAGAGTTGTTAAGCTCACAGAGACAGAAAGTAGGTAGAAATGGGAAATTAATATTGAAAGGATAGAGTTTGTTTTGTAAGATGAAAAAGTTCTTGTGGATGGATGGTGGTAATGGTAGCACAACAACATGAATGTACTCAATGCCATGGAACTGTGCACTGAAAAACAGTTAAGATGTTGGATTACATTATGTGTGTTTTACCATAATTTTTTTAAAGTTTTAGAAATAGTTGGTTAAGTACTTCTGCAAATGAATTTCTGCATTCTTGCATCATACTAGGCAGAAGACCCACCCATGGTGGTGATTCATTTTACAGAATTAAGGTCATGCATGGTATGGATGAATAACAAGGGAAGGAAAATCAGTTAATAAATATCCTTCAGGCGTGAAATAATTTTTATTAGCTTTTTAGAAGTGAAAGTTGTCACTATTCTGCTACTTAGATGGTGGTACACGAATTGGTAGAGAAGTCATAGGGAAAAAGCGCAACAACAACAAAGTCACCAACTGTCAAAGTAAGATAGCTATGTGACCTCCAAAACGCAAAGGACTACGGAACTGGGAGTTCTGTCTTTAGAGGTTTTTGAACAAAACTTGCTATGTTGAGAAATTTGTCAAGCAATTTGAATAATGTCATTTTAAGGTCCCACAGATTTGCCAGTGGAGCACACAGCCAATGTGATTACTCTATAGTAAACACATGTTCTCATCTCCAAGCTGAGCAAGTATATAGAGACTGAGTTCCAGTAAGAAACCAGAACAGACTCTGGATGTGGACAAAATTAAATGGCAGAAAGCAAGACATAATGAAGCACAGCAACTTAAACCATTTCATGTCTCTCTTTGACTGAAAAAAAAAAAACAAAGTGTCTGAAGATCAGTGGTAATATGATCCATAAAGAAGGCGAGATGTTATCTGAGCAAGGATTTAGGGCAGGATGGGGATTCAAGAGACTGTATGTGCCCTAATGAAGGAAGGCCTGAAGGGCTCATGGTCATTTCTGCTAGGCTGATAGATACTCCACGTGGTCACTGTTGGCCCTGTTTCAACTCCCTCACTCAGTAAGCCAGTAATAAAACAAGCAGCAAATAAAACAAATGTTGGCAAGGATGCAGAGAAAAGGGAAACCTCATGTACTGTTGGTAGAAATGTAAAATGGCACAATTACTATGGAAAAGAGCATGGTGGGTCCTCCTAAAATTAGAACTGCCATAGGATCCAGCTTCCTTAGCTGTGCAAAAGTTCATAAGTTTGATTAGGCTTCATTTGTTTACTTTTGCTTTTATTTCTATTGTCCTGGGAGACTGACTGAAGAAAACATTGCTGGGATTTATGTCAGAGATGTTTTGCATATGTTCTTTTCTAGGAGTTTTTTGGTGTCATGTCTTATATATATAAGCCTTTAGGCCGTGTTCAATTTATGGTGTGAGGGTGTGTTCTAACTTCATTGATGTGCATGCTTTCCAGCATGTGACTGTCCAGCTTTCCCAACACCACTTGCTGAAGAGACTGACAGTGAAAGTCTTATCATTTGTGACTACAGAATACCTAACAATTCAAATCATTAGAAATGTGTAAGTTAGATAGTAATGTTAACCATAATCTCTCTACCTTCCCGAACGTAACTGCTGTTAACAACTTGATTTATATTCTTTATTTGCATATTCTTTGTATATGACAGTATTAAAATATATATTTATTGGGTTCACTTAAGAATCTAATGTGGTGGCTCAGAGGTTAAAGAGTCTGCCTGCAATGCAGGAGACCTGGGTTCGATCCCTGGGTCGGGAAGATCCCCTGGAGAAGGAAATGGCAACCCACTCCAGTATTCTTGCCTGGAGAATCCCCTGGATAGAGGAGCCTGGTGGGCTACAGTCCATGGGGTCACAAAGAGTCGGACACGCCTGAGCAACTTCACTTTCTTTTCTTTAAAAATACACCTTTTTTCCCATGTTTGTGCATATGTATCTACCTAAGTCCTTTTATGAACTTTTGCTCCATTGCATGGATGTTGATAGCTCAGTTTGTAAAGAATCCACCTGCAGTGCAGGAGACCCTGGTCAGTTCCTGGGTTGGGAAGATCCACTGGAGAAGGGATTGGCTACCCAGTCTAGTATGCGTGGGCTTCCCTCATGGCTCAGCTGGTAAAGAATCCACCTGCAGTGCAGGAGAGCTGGGTTCGATCCCTGGGTTGGGAAGATCCCCTGGAAAAGGGACTGGCTACCCACTCCAGTATTCTGGCCTGGAGAATTCCATGGACTATAATATAGTCCATGGGGTTGCAAAGAGTCAGACACGACTGAGCAATGTTCACTTTCTTTCACAGATGTAACATAATTTGCTTATCCAGTGGCCTGTTGTTAAACATTTGTATTGTTTTCATTTTTTTTCCTCTATTTCAATCAACTCTGCAAAGAACATCCTGGTATTTCTATCTCTGCCCTCTGTGTGAGTACAAGGGGAACTGCTACATCCAAGAACATTCTCCACTGTCATTTTTTACTTGTGCTTAGTCACTCAGTCCTGTCTGACTCTTTTGCAACCCCATGGACTATAACCAGGCTCCGCTGTCTATGGGATTCTCCAGACAAGAATACTGAAGTGGGCTGCCACGCCTTCCTCCGAAGGATCTTCCCAACTCAGGGACTGAACCCAAGTCTCTTGCATTGGCAGGTGGATTCTTTACCACTGAGCCAGTATCCCCTGGCATTTAACTCAGCACTAATTATTAGGGTTAGAACCATATCTGCTAGAGTTCCATGTGTAAATAAGAGCAAAAGGAGTTTCTCTGAGCCTTGTGTCTGCTGGTGCTTTGCAGAAATATCAGCGAAGGCGGAAGTACAGCCTGTCTGCTGTGTTCCATTCAGCCACCATGTTGCAAGACATTGGCGAGGCCATTCAGTTTGAAGTCAGCATCGGGAACTACGGCAACAAGTTTGACACGACTTGTAAGCCTCTGGCATCAACCACTCAGTATAGCCGTGCTGTATTTGATGGTAAGACTGACGCTGGCTGTCCCTCCTGCACACGTTTACAGGGGGCGCACCACGCGATGAGAGACATGCAGTGCATTCTCTCTCCGGCAGGTGGTATTCCCAGCATATGCGTGGTAGAATGGTGGAATGGGGAAGAGAGGTGGCTGGAGTTTAGACGCAGACCCTTTTCCAGGGGCTGCATCTCGAGGCTTCTCCCATGCGCAATTTTGACACTGGCTCTGTTTTGTAAAGTCATAAGATGGCAGCTAGCTGAACACTGAGCCTCCCCTAAAACAGCTCCTGCCCCTGCCCGCCTCTGCCCTGCCTGGCCCCAAGTTGCTTTTAGTTTGAGTAGTTGAAGTGGATGGAAAATCAGCTTCTGGTCATCGCTCTGTTTCTCCCCAGCACTATGACCTTAGCACATCACTTCATTCTATCCCTCATCTTCTCTAGAGTTGCCATGAGGATTAGATAGCTATATTCAAACCAAGATGGATGGAAAATAGTCCCTGCTTTTATAGAACTTACATTCTAGAGTATAAAATAAATCGTAATAGAAGTCAGAGTATGAGAATGCCCTAATAAAGATACAGACAAATGGTTGGAGAGTAAAGAGAAGGGAGGAAGAAATTCTGATCCAATGTCTCAACAGCGTTGCCACAGTTTTTAGCTAATTTTTATGCAAGTTGTGTTAAGCTAGCAAATGTGGGCTAATCTTTATAAGGCTCTGAGCAATACCAAATTCCATGTATCCAACTAAGGTTTTCAAAAAACAGGAAATTCTTTTTTTTTCTTGTCCCATTCCAAAAAAATATTTGCTTAGGATAACCATTTTCAGGGACAAACACATATAATCTAATCTCTTATGCTCTGTTTTCTGCTACCCTGTTATGTAATTATCAGTGATGCTCAGATGCATGGTCCCAAATCACCAAAAGATCCTGAGATCATTGTGCTAGGTTTACCAGGGCCTTTTAGAGAGATTTTTCAAAGCAGGCTGCACGAATATGGACTTTTTATTTATCCCTCAGTTGCTTAATTAAATAAAATGAAAGCATCAGACTACTCCGAACCACACCCCCAGGCCTATGATTAACCAAGCAGTCCAGTTTGTACATCTCTTCAATAAATGTGTTAAGTGTCCAGTGTTCACTGACCCTCAGTATTTTACACCAGGAAACTACTATTACTACTTGCCTTGGGCCCACACGAAGCCAGTTGTTACACTGACTTCCTACTGGGAGGATATTAGTCATCGCCTGGATGCTGTGAACACGCTCCTAGTCATGGCAGAAAGGCTGGTGAGTTTCTTTTCTACATTTCCTTTTCACCAAAGGGTGAATTATGTATTAGTTAGAATGCAGGTTAGAATGCAGTTAGGCTACTGAGGTAGTATCTGAGGTACCACAAGACCTCAGAATGTAATGGTAAGCAAGGTGAACACTATTTCCTTAGTAACAGTGGAGGTAGGTAATCCAAGGCTGGTATGGAGGTTCAGTGGTACTGGGGTACCCAGGCTCTTGCCCCCTCCACCTTGTTGCTCTGCTATCACTATGGCATTGTCGTTGTTTGCAAGGGAGAAGCAGCTCACCACTACACCACCCCTTCAGTCGGAAGGAAGGGGAAAGAAGGGGAGAAGATGATCCAGGCTCTCCCTTCAAGGGAAAGACCCAGAAGTCACACACTTGATTTCTCCTCATTTCCCACTGGCCAGAATCCAGTCATGCAACCACATTTTACTGCAAGAGAGTGGGAAATGCAGTCTCAGGCCTGCACAGGCGTGTGTCCAGGCGCAAGTTCAGTTACTGTGGAAAAGAGAGGATGGATGTTGAAGTAGAAGGACAGCTCACACTTTGTTCCATAATTTGTATGTGGAATATGGTGTGGAGAATGGTTCATTCCAATAGAAATATTGCGCCCCTTAGAGCTTTGCTGTCAAAGCAGTAAAAATCCCTACTGTGGAAGAAGTGGGTTCAGAGGACTTTCTTGTTGGAGGTGGGAGAGTCCCTCTGGTGGGAACTTGCGTAGATGAGACATCTGTGGTTATCCATCTGGTTGATGTTAATGAGAGGAGGAAAACATGGTTGGGATATTTCTAATCAAGTCAAAGATGCTAAGTTATTTCTGTCAGGTACTGATAGAATCCATCTGGGATTAGTGTTTTGATTTCCAAATTATATGAGTATTAATTTCTCTAAGGTGTTCCAACCTCTGTCAGCCTTGTACCACGGTGCAGAGGGGTCCTGGAATATACTTGAGCTAAGACCCCATGGCAAAATCTGAAAATGTTGTTTTATGCTTCAAAGACAATATTGAAGAGAACTGTACATTTAACTTAGGCATAATTGTCCACATAACAAAGTTACAATTGATGCACAGTGTGGTTGTGGTGTTAATTTCCAAGTTTCCATCTCAAGGGACTTGGTGGGAATTGGTCACACCTCTATTCTAATTATGTTTTGGGTATTTCCAGCCTTTTTCATCTTCAGTCTTTTCATCAGCTCTCTTCACTGTCCTAATTCCATAATAATCTGGACAGGAGGGTGGATTTCCATGGTCAGACTTCTGGGGACCATGGTGGGCTCTCCCTCAACCTCTCTGTTGGTAGATGCTCAAAGTGACACAGTAATACATGCTGGGTTTATCTTATACTTTCTGTGGCCCAGCTCTGGAACCACACTTGCTCTAAGGAGCCCTGGTTCCTTTGAGTGGGAGAGGAATGTAAAGAAGAATATCTGGTAGGGTCCTGGAGTGTTCACTACTACTGAGATGCCTTTGCTTCTAGGCCTTGTCAGCAGACAAACCCATATGTGTGTATACACATGTATGTTTTATATCTGTCAGTGTACTGAATGCAATGAGTTTATAAGGATGACTTCAATTCCATTTTATTGATAGTATTACGGGGTTTATTCTAGTCTTCCCTATTTCCATATTTATAGCTCCCTTCTCCAGCTTCCATTATCGTCAGTATATTTACTCATTTGTTTAGTTCTTCATAGGTAAAGTACTGGGATAAAACAGATCTAATTAGAGTTTGATATACTTACAGTTCTTTCCTTCCTTCAAACTGAGGGAATCATTGTGCTCAAAAGTTACTTGGGCTAATTCAGTGTATTATGTTATTCATGTGGAATATAGTTAGGTTCACTTGTTCGTGTTCTACATTCCATTTTAGGGTTCTTTCCCCCATCCTTGTTGGTTTTTCTTTTATTTACTTTCTGAATATATAAAATTTGCTTCATTTCAAAGGTCAAAGTTACAGGAAAAGGTTGTCTTATTACTTTATATATTGGTGTTGGTTTCATTTTGAGGAAAAATAGTGTTAATTTGTGGGGAACATGTTAAATGAAGGAAAAAATTTCATTTTTCTGTTAAATCCTTTTGTGTATTTTTCTTGAAAATAAAAGTTAAACCTTTGTTGGGTATAATGCACAATTACCAATTCTTTCTCCCCTCTCCATATTCTTCAGCAATCAAACATAGAGGCTCTAAAAGCAGGGATACAAGGTAAAATTCCTTCAAACGAACTGGCAAAAATGTGGCATAAGCTCATGGATGAAGTTATCGAAGACACAAGGTACAGTGATCTTACTTGTACTCTAGAATCCCCAGCTGTGCTCCCCTCTCTTAAACTGTAAGACCAGAAGAGTCTCTAGAATTTTCTAGCATTTGCCAGAAAAATAATTTGAGTCAGCCAAGTTTCTCAAAAGGGAAGAGTCTGAATCACCAGCAGGAAAAGCTCTGCTTTCTGCTGGTGCCAATTGCAAAGCAGAGGAAGGAGGCTGGGGCCCCCTCCAGGAAGTCGTCCAGGTGCAGCCGCAGGGGAAGGGTTGGGCAGCAGGGAGGGCTGGTCTGTCTGGCCTCTGCCTCCAGGCAGCCCTGGTGTGCCCACCACCCCAGGAAAGGTGACTCCTGGCTCCCACAGAGAATGGGATCTGATGGTGGGGCATTAATTTTAGAGCCATTTAGAACAGCGTTCTTAATTCATAAACACATTTTCAGAAACAGCGGTTTTACTTTACTGTCAGATGGCTAATGAGTCCCCTGGCCAAGCCTTCCTTAGGTGAAGCTGGAGAACCTTTATGACTTGGGGAAACTGTTCAGATCTCTGGGCATTAGTGATCATTCTGAACTCATTTTAAATGTTGGCCAATAAAGCAGAGGTCAGGGAAGTCCCCAAAGAAAAGCATATTGAGTATTTCAGAACTTACACTACTAGTGAGAACCAGGGCTGTCCACCCACCCCTGCCACCCTCCTTGCCTCTGAGCGAATGCCTTAACACTGTCTCCCAGTCTCCTTGCGCCCTCTAGTGGTTTGGCTAGGTAATTGTGATGCAGCTGAGATTAAAGCGCCTCGGGGAGCTTGTTTAAATGCAGAGAATTTATATCTGGGTCCTAAGAGGTCATCTCTTCCAATCTTCTTATTTTGTCTACAAAAGAGGCCCAACAAACAGAAGCCCAAGGAGGTGAAGTGACTCATCTGAGGCCCGGAGTTGGGTTTATTAACTTCTTTTCCTACCACGTGGTTCCCACTGCTGTATCTATTTACTGAACATCTTATGTGTGGCCTTTGAACTACAGCTTCCATTGATATTTTTGCCTCAAAGAATCATTTCAGGGACTTAACCCTTCTAATGTATTGCCATAATTACCAGTGAAGCCAAACAATAACATTTGGTAATACCTTTCATGTAGAAAATGCCTATGAATTTCAAGGCTTGTTGAGCAAAACACAAAAATATTTATTTATACTTTTTTTTGAAGAATCAAATTGGATGTGTTTTAATTTTAGGAAATTTATGTTTAGGGAAGTCAGCTAGGATTTCCTTAAGAGTCTGGGTGAAATTCTAACCAATGAAAGTTCTAGGTAGAAACAGTGAGAGTAGAATTTCCTGGAACAGGTGACAACTTCACTTTGACCCCATCAGTAGCCCTGGTGAGAGGGAGGCCCTGGCAGAAAAAGGCTAATTCTGGCTCCAGCTCAGCTGTTCTAGTGGGAGCTTGACCTATACAAAGGGTTCTTGCTTTTTTAGGAGGGAATGGGCCCCTATGATTATCTGATGAGATGACAGTGATGATGGCAACATCATTTAGACTGTGTGTGTGTGCGCACACTCTCAGTCGTGTCCAACTCTTTGAAACTCCACAGACTGTAGCCCACCAGGCTTCTCTGTCTATGGAATTCTCCTTGCAAGAATGCTGGAGTGGGTTGCCATACTCTGCAGTAGACATTGCTCTAAAGGCTCGCCATATGTTAATTTACTTACTTCTCACCACAACTCTAAAGGTAGATATCATTTTTCCACACTTGAGGATAGGAAAACAAAAGATTCAGTAACTGGTCAACATCACAAAAGTAGTAAATGATGGAGTCAGGACTTGTACCCAGATATTCTTCTCTAAAGCCTCTGGTTTTCATCATGATGCCATCTTTATCATGATGTCACACTGCATGCCAACCCAGACAGACACTTTTCTTTGTAAGTTTCAGGGAGTCAACAGACTTCCAGAGGCCTCCTGAAGACTACCTAGGGGTGCATGGGCCCTAGGTTAAGAAGTCTTCCGCTAAATAATCTCCAAATGTCCCTTCCTTCTTCATTTTGTGGGTCTGTACAGTGATCATAGGAAGCAAAAAAAGGGAAGGCCAGTTCTTTCCAGCTGTCGCTTCTGTTTTCATCTTCTTCCCAGTGATTCCACAGGTCTTGGGTCAAACCCAAGGAATTGCTTTGGAATTTTCATCCCCCTGCATGCCCATGTCTGTCTGGCAGGTCTGCTCTGCCAAAGCCACGTACATTCACCTTCAGCTTTAATGTGGTAACTCTTGTAGAGTCTGTTAGGAAATTGGTGTGGTTTGCAAGATTGAAACCAATTATAAATGAATTTGATAGTTCTGAAACCCAATAAGCCATTCTGCATATTCTGTTTTCCCGTTTTAGATACACGTTGCCTCTCACAGAAGGAAAAGCTAATGTCACGGTTCTCGATACTCAGATCCGAAAGTTGCGATCCAGAGCTCTCTCTCAGATACATGAGGCAGCTGTGAGGATGCAGTCTGAGGTCCCAGACGTCAAGTCCACATTGGTGGAAATTGAGGACTGGCTCGATAAATTAATGCAGCTGACTGAGGAGGTAGGGCTTTTAAACTTCATCTGGTATGGAAGTGGGATTCTGCAGAATGGCACCAGGGGTAGAGATGGTGTTGGGAAAATCTAGTACATTATCTTAGACATTGAGCAGATCTGATGGATGATGAAATCAAGGAGTTACTGGACTGAGATGCTAATGGACAAACATCACTGAGGTCAGGGTAGAAGAATTTCGAGTTGGTTGTCCTGGAAAGGTCTTCATAATGCACACGCTGTCATTGTCGTGGTACAATCAGAGAACATTTCAATTAGAGTGACACAGTAGCAAATCTGTGTAGTACCTTTGGTTGGGATCAAGAAGACCTGGCTTTGAATCCTGGATCTACCATGCGTAACTTTGGGCAAAGTATTCAATCTCTCTAAGCGTCAGTTTTCCCATAGATTAAATGAAGAGAATTTCCCTGGTGGTTTAGTGGTTAAGAATCCACCTGCCAAGGGGACATGGGTTCGATCCCCGGTCCAGGAAGATTCCACAGGCTTCAGAGCAGCTAAGCCCATACTCCACAGCTACTGAGCCTGAGTGCCACAACCCCTGAAGCCTATGCACTCTAGACCCCATGCTCCCCAACAGCACAAGAGAAGCCAGCACAATGAGAAGACCACCCACCACAACAAAGAGCAGCCCCTACTCGCCCCAACTGGAGAAAAGCCTGCACGTGGCAATGAAGACCCAGCGCAACCAAAAATAAAAGAAAGACATATTTAAAATAGATAAATGGGAGAGAAGTAGTACTCAGTTTCCAGCACTGCTTAACGAAGTTAAAGAAGATGAAGAATGAAAAGGCCTTAGCCCGGTGTGGGGCACCCAGCGAGTGCTGGATTACTGTCGGCTGCCACTGACCTCTGTGGGTTGGAAGAACAAGGGAGCAGGAGCCCCCTCCCTCCTGACCTTCACAGATGGGGAGGTGGAGGGCAAGGTGTAATACGTTTGTGAGTAGAGGTACATTTGAAAAACACATGTGATGCCAGGGCATTTTTGTTTTTCACTTTCTATGCTTTGTTACTTTCCAAGTTTTTTTTTTGTTGTTGTTGTTACTTTCCAAGTTTTTTACGGTGAGCTTATATCAGCTTTAAAATCAGAAAAAAAGAGGTTTTAAATAACTAAGTTAATATTGCACATTTGGAAAATGTCAGATTGTGAGGTAGAGATGCTCTGTCTATGCCCTGTGAAATAGATGAAGCCCGTAACCCCTTGACTGCTGTGGATGTCTGTCTTCAAATGATGGGAGAGGTAAAGGGGGTATTTCACACAGTTTCTCTGTCGAAAGGGTCTTTGGCAAGTGAAGGCCCTCTGTTCCCTTTGGCCAGTCACAGGCCAACAACCTGGGGTCCTGGAAGCCAAGAGCCTCAGAAGAAATTTCGGCAGCGCCCTAACCACATTGTTTCTTTGATAAATGGAGCCCTGAGGGTCCAGCCTGCAGGCTCTGTGGCCTTTCTGCATTTGGACTGACTCTAGCTTTGCTTCCTGTTCCATCCCCTCCTGTGAGCAGCCTCAGAACAGCATGCCTGACATCATCATCTGGATGATCCGGGGAGAGAAGAGATTGGCCTACGCACGCATTCCCGCGCATCAGGTTTTATACTCCACCAGCGGCGGGGATGCGTCTGGGAAGTACTGTGGGAAAACCCAGACCATCTTTCTGAAGGTATGGCTTCCTCACTGTGCAACGTGAAGTACTTGAGTGCAAACCCCATGTTCCCAGGAAGGGCTGTTTTATAATTTGCCTGCCATTGAATGGCTAGGGTGATCCTGATCCATTTCAGCTTCTTCTGGTCCTTCCTCTAGGGTGGTAATTACCAGAGTGCCCTGAGGTCTGCTGGCTTCAATCAAGGACACTTCCGTAGAGGTCTCTGTGACACTAATATTAATATGGCATTGTGAATGCTTTGCTTTCTGGCATGAATTTTCCACTTCTAATGTCTCTTGTGAGGCAATGCCACTCTTGCTTTCCCTACTAGTGAGTGAGTGGGAAGCAGAAAAAAACAAAGGTAATATAGGTAGTCCATGCAATCTATGCTCTAATCAAATGGGTCCTCAGATTGAAAAAACTTTGAGAATTACTACTTTAGGGTTGGGGTTCTGAACATATTTGGAGACACGGACTCCTTTAAGAGTCTGATGAAAGCTATTGGCTCTGTCTTCCAAAATAACACACATCTCAGATGTCTCCAACATTCTGCATATGATTCAGGGGCTTTGTAGAACCCATCAATTCATCCCAGGACCCTGGATTAAGAACTTCCCTTGTGTGCATAAGAAGAACCAGAGGAGGCTGGGGATGGAAATAAAGAGATCCAAATAGTTGTTAGATACAAGTTTGACATCCCTCTCCCTTCCAGACTCCTCCTGAGTTCCTTAGAATATCAGGAATGGGGGAAAAATCGAGAGAGAGAAAAGCAGTCACGGGAGAATGTTCCATTAAAACAGGGAGATATCTGCTAACTTTTAATAAATGCACTCTTTGCTCTTTAATCAAGAGGGTGAAAATAGAACCAAGGTGATTATCTTCTTTCAAGTGTCTCTTGGTGGAATAAATTTTACTTAAGATAGAACCACAATTATAATTGACCTCAGCACTGCATGGAAGCAAACTGATTAATAAGTAAAACTTCACAGCGGGTGGGAGAGGAGGCAGAGTGGTATTCTCTGTGTTGGGTTTTAGAACTCAGTGCATAAACAGCAAAATGCTTTTAAGAGAATGTTGTATATATGTATTGATATGTATATATATGTACATACATATATCAATATATGTATTGATAATACTCATTATCTAGTTTAGGTAGTCATTTAAGTCAGTGTTTTTTTTTGTTGTTGTTGTTGGTCTTGCGACCTCTCTTCACTCTCAAAAAAAAAAAAAAAATCACTGGAGACCCCAAACGCATTGGTGTACGTGGTTCTATCTATCAATGTTTACTGTAATAGAAATTAAAACTGACATTAAAAAGTATTTATCTATTTTAAGATAACTATAATAAATCCATTATATTTTAACAAACTATGTATTTTTATAAAATATAACTGTATTTCCTTTTAAAAATCAGAATGCTGAGTGATACTGTTTTGCACTTTTGCAAACCTGGCTTCACAGAAATATAACTAAATTCTCAAAATTGCTTCTACATTTAGTCTGATGCTCTGAGTTGCTTGGTTGAAGTGTATGAAAAGAATCTGACCTCACATATTATACGTATTTGGAAAAGGGTGGAGTATTTGAATAACTTTTACAGATAATTGTGGGTACTTATCTTTGATACAACACCAAATTCAAGTGGTAGCTTTTAAAAGATTAACTGCCATATGGAACCTGAAACCATATCAGTGAACTTTCCATTCTCTGCTACATTAAAATCCATTGGTCTACCTTGTACTTTGAATGGCTCTTTTACCCATGCCTGATTTTAGTAATAGAAAGCTTTCATCATTTGGAAAATATTCGTTCCCTGAGTTAGGCAAATCTTCCTAATGTTGACACGTTTCATCATAGAATAAAAAGTCACATTAACATCACTTACAATAAAAGCTCTTATGTATTGGGACGCTATCCGGTTCACCCACTGAGGCAGAAACTAACTTTCCAAAATTCTAATTTTTAACTTGAAACCTTGAATTTGGTCATTGGCAACAAAATACAGTCCCTTATTGTCCTTGACGTGACAAGCTCACTTGTTTTTGTTCAAGAAAACATCTGCCCCATATCCAAGCATGAATAACCATATTGGGCAGCCAATTGCTGTTTCAGAAAGAAAAGATATTTCATTTTTAAAAAAGTCTAGTTCAATTCACAGCTTGATTGGATAAGAATCTTTTCTCAAAATAGATACAAATACACAGCAGAATTTCATCATACAAAAGACATGTATTTGGATATCATGATTTAGGATTAGCCATTTTTACTGCTTTATCAAAGGAATTCATAAGTGAAACTGGCATTTTGTTTTTTTCATTGAGAGTGATGAAGAAAACTATTATTACCAGTGCGGTTTGGTGTTGCTGCCTTGATTCCTGCCACAGAGGTTGGAGTCTTATCCACGCTTGCTTTTTTTTTTCACCATCAGTGCAAATGTCAGTACAGTGAAAAAAGCAAGTAGCATCCTAGTATTATTAGGAAAATAATTTTGACCTCATGAGCCTCCTGGAAAGATCTCAGGGACACCCAGGCGTTCCTGATTTAGTTGTTATTTTACTCTTTGTAGACGGGTCATTTGGAAATATTTTAGCTGCACAAACAAAATTAGACTGTTGAAAACAATGATTAGACGTTCAGTCCACTTTTGTTTTCAGCTTAATATCACAGTCTGTGCTGTGCCTGGCATAACGGCTCATGTTATTATACATCTCTCAGTATCCACAAGAAAAAAACAACGGACCAAAGGTGCCCGTGGAGTTGCGTGTGAACATCTGGCTGGGCTTAAGTGCTGTTGAGAAGAAGTTCAATAGCTTCGCAGAAGGAACATTCACCGTCTTTGCTGAAATGGTACTTCATTATCTTTTCCTTTTTGTGGGGGAGCACTGTTATGTTTTCAGTTCAGATGTCAAATCAACCACCAGCATAATCGCTAACTAAAATTCCATCCAACGGCCCTTCATTAAGGGGGTTGGGAATGATTGACTGGAGGTCTTTGTTGGGACACCCCAGTGTGATTCACACACAAGCACCCCAGGAGTGAAGAATGCTTGAGAGGTGCCAACCTCGAGAACCTGCTTGGGGTCTCTTTTCTGCCGTATAGCAAAGTGTCTGGAGTCTTTAAAACACAGAAGACTCATTCCTCAGAGGGGTTTGCCCAAGGGCAAAGAAAATGCTGCCTGAATACTTTAAAAACAGTAAGAGATAATTTGTAAATCCTTCACTGGGTTAAAAATCCACTTAGTTTATCCAAGGTCTCATTAGAGTTAAACCCTTGAAAACAATTTTCACAAACTGTTACATCTAAAAGTGGAGTTAGTTGTATTTCTTTTATTCAAAGTGCTTATTGATATAAATGTATTAGATATAGTCAGTGGAGGTCTTCTGACAATTTTCAGATGAATTCCATTCTTTTACAGATGGGCCTTCATGCTCAAATAATTGAGGAGAAGACTATCTTCATTCTAGCTAAATTGTAATTGTGTTTCTACCATCTATACCTGACTGCTGGTTCAGGATTATAGCTCTGATCTTCTTGCTGGGCAAGAAAACCCATGGCCATCTTTTAGTTTTGCTTTTCTTTACCTGGCACATAGTAGGCTCCTGAAAATGAAAGTGAAAGTCGCACAATCATGTCCAGCTCTTTGCGACCCCATGGACTATGCAGTCCATGGAATTCTTCAGGCCAGGATACTGGAGTGGGTAGCCTTTCCCTTCTCCAGGGTATATTCCCAACCCAGAGATCGAACCCAGGTCTCCTTCATTGCAGGCAGATTCTTTACCAGCTGAGCCACAAGGGAAGCCCAACAATACTGGAGTGGGTAGCCTATCCCTTCTCCAGAGGATCTTCCCGACCCAGGAATCGAACCAGGTCCCTCATCAGGCCCCTACTCAAATGTCTTCCATCCTTCTTTAGCCAAAAAGTCCCCAGCTACTTATGTAAATCATGTTCTCAGTGAGCTCATCAGCAACAAATGGAGATGTCGGCTCGGACACAGAGACTCTCACCACTGGCAAATCTCAGCCCTCTTTATGGTTTGCATAGTGCAAAACCGACCAGACTGTAGATCTATAAATCCTGACTTAGAAAGGAATGCCCTATAAACCTGGATCTGCCATTGCCACAAAACCTGCTTCCAGAAAGGTCTTGGCCTACTCACCATACTCAAGAAGCAATGAGGGCTCAGAACTTTTTGACCACATAGAGGCTGGGTACTAAAGGACCTTCATGTTTCAGATGGGTCCTTTGTGCTGCCTAGAAATATATACCATTAATTCTAATATTGTTTCTGTGGGGAAACGTGCCCCATGTTTTAGGCAGCCGACTTATAAACAAACTTTAGAAGACTACATGTTCATAAATTGAGGATTTTTGTAGGTATCTAAAAGATTAGGTTCAGAGAACTATTTGGAGCCATTCAAAATAATGGTAGAAACAACTAGCATGATATATCAATGTTTATGAAGCACTCTTACAATCATTTGTACACCTGAACTTCAGAATAATCCTATGAGAAAGGGAGTGTTACCTCAGTTTACAGATGAGAACACTGAGTCTTAGAAAGATGAATGATTTACCCAAGGTTGCAAAATCAGTAATAGTCCGATTTAGGTCCATACCTTCTCAATATAAAGCTTTTTCACTTCTCATTGTTTAGCCTAAGTCCTAGATGGACCTAAAAATTTATATGTTGGCTTTATTTCTTGCTCCCTGATTATGTTTCTCCAATTTCTTTTTAATAGTATGAAAATCAAGCTCTCATGTTTGGAAAATGGGGCACTTCCGGATTAGTGGGTCGTCATAAATTTTCCGATGTCACAGGAAAAATAAAACTCAAGAGGGAATTCTTTTTGCCTCCAAAAGGCTGGGAATGGGAAGGAGACTGGATAGTTGATCCTGAAAGAAGGTAAGTTTTCTATTTTCTGAGAAAAAAGGATGGTAATGGGGTCTTTCCTGAGAAACTGATAAATGAATCTTCTCCATCATCATTCTTGATCAAATTTATATAACACTCGCTGAGCAGAAGTAATCCACAGAAATGCATAGAAGCTTGAATGATGTCATCAATGTCTCATAATAAAACAAAAAAATATTAAAAAGCACTTGGTACCAATATAGCTGAGAATGTATTACATGCAAATGTGTCAAGCAATGTGTCATTTTTTAAAAATCTGGATTGCAATCTTACAAGATAGGTAGTGTCAAAAATCATGAAGAGCTTGAGATTTTTTTATCTTCCTTGCAAGCTAGCAAGTCACCTGCCACAATTTTGTGGATGTTGGCAGGAGACTTTAGACTCCCAAAGCCAGAGACAAAGGACCCACTGCAAAGAGCAGTACCAGAGTATCAGTATTGGCTCTCATTCTCCGAGCCCCAATTCCTAGAGGGCGACAAAAAAGGGCCAGGTGACACTTGAACATGAAGAGGATTGTGCAACAGGAATCCTGAGCTTAGGGCACCCAAATCATTTATAATGTGTAGTAACCACGCTGGCCCTTTGCTCTGGAGAGAAACACTGTGTCTTTTGACTTTGTTCCTCATATAAACATCCTTGAAAAGATAGTCTGTAACAAAAGTTATGGAGCCTATGTTTAGAAATGCAAGACACACAAAGAATGATGTCCCAACAAAAAGTTCCCAACAAAAAAACAGTGTTATCTCCACTTTAAAGATGAAACAGACATGGAGAGACCAAGTCACTTGTCCAAAGGCATACAGCCTGTGGCTGAGTGGTATAGACAGGGCTGGAAGCCAAGTCTAGCCTGGGTGCCAAAAGCAGTTCTAAACCAATATGCTGGAAGGTCTGCAGAAAACAGATGGCCCTCTTTAAATGGATGAGTTGGATGGTCTATGCGTTACATCTCAAAGGCTATTATTCAAAAGAAACAGTAGAGGGGGCAAGTATGTGTCCCCTGGAGTCTGGAGGAAACCAAAGGGTGGTTTCTGAGTGTTGCCAAAAGCTTTGGAGCCAGAACACCCTCTTTTTTCCACCTCAGGACAACGTACTTACTTTTGGAGGAAACAAGCTTGTGAAGTTGGAGTTGAAGACCTCAAGCTAGAGTTTGTTGTTTTTGTCCACATTTGCTTCCTATGAGCACACAGGATTAGGGAAGGAGGGGAAAGAAGTGTGCTGGGTCTGGTCTGTTAAGTATTTGCATACAATTACTTTTAACCTTTGACGGTCTTCCCTTGTGGCTCAGCTGGTAAAGAGTCTGCCTGGATTGTGGGAGACCTGGGTTTGAACCCTGGGTTGGGAAGATCTCTTGGAGAAGGGAAAGGCTACCCACTCCAGTATTCTGGCCTGGAGAATTCCATGAATTGTATATATAGTCCATGGTGTCGCAAAGAGTCAGACATGACTGAGGGACTTTCACTTTTAACCTAAGATGGCCTTTTTTGGGGTAGAATTGGGGTTGCTGGTGAGAAGAAAGGAAATGGGATTTGAATTAGAAGGAAGGAAGGAAGGTTAGTGAGGACTGGAAAAGGTCAGGGGAACTGGAAAAGCTGAAGGTCAGAGCCTGTCAGAGCTGGATGGGACCCCAGAAGCAGCAGTCAGAGAAGCGATGGAGAAGCCCAGCTTATACCAAGGGTGGGAACTTTTTGTTTTCTGATTTCCCTCCAGCACTTGATTCTAGGGGAGGATACAGCAGGGCAAAGATGTAGAGACAGTAAAAGGAAAAAAGAAATCCCAGTTGAGCAGATACCTGGCAGAAAACTTAAGCCAAAGTTGGAACCTCTGTACTTTCCTCTGTGGGTTGTTCCAAATCCAGGAGGAAAGTTGGCATGACAGGGAGGCAATATAGATTTCTCAACTGGCCAAATAGACCATAGAGTCTAAAATGACCTGGTTTGGCTGCCATTCCTACCAAGGAACTATCCAGAAAATGTAAACCCCTCCCTTCAGTTTGTGTTACCTAGACCAAGCAAACCCCCAGAGAAAGGTTTCCACACTTGGCCCATGAGACCGTCTCCATTACATTTTTAAAATAGGAGGAAAGAGGGAAGATGACTCTCTGTTCTTTTGAACTGTTAGCCAAGAGTCAGGCTGAGAAAAAGCTGAAGGGCCCTGACCTGACCCAGAAACAGAAGCCAGGTCCCTAGAAGGAGCTGCCCACAACGGCAGTTTTCCCAGTCCCACCCTAATTACTGAGCAGAAGCAACGCTGCTAATTTGAGACGTTCTCTGTAATTTAGGTCTCCTTGTTCCAGCCGCCCTTCTTCAAAGGAATGTCAAAAGCTATTAGTACTAAAAGGAGTTTGGAGTGGGGAACCCAATAGGGTAAGGGCGAGGAAGGAACAGGGGGCCTCCCCAGGGGTGTAGATGTTTTCTGGCCATTGGAAATAGCCGGGGTGGTCAGCGACCACCTTTGGTAAAGGTTTCTCCTTTGGTAACACGAGCCTCTTCCCACACAGCTTGCTGACCGAGGCGGATGCGGGTCACACAGAGTTCACAGATGAAGTGTACCAGAACGAGAGTCGCTACCCCGGGGGCGAGTGGAAGCCGGCGGAGGACACCTACACCGATGCGGTGAGAGCGCCTCTCCCGTGTCAGCTCCGAGAAACCGTCACCAAGCACAAGGCGGGGCTCCCCGGCTCTTCTGCCCCATTTCACGTTCTGAACAGTCCTTCCTTTATAACTTAAGCCTCCAGAGCACATCCGTAACTATTTCCTATAGAGAATACATGGAGCCTATTTTAACTAGGTATTGGGACACGGAGACCTGGGTTCGATCCCTGGTTTGGGAAGATCCCCTGGAGAAGGGAAAGTCTACCCACTCCAGCATTCTGGCCTGGAAAATTCCATGGAGTCAGTGGCGTCCAAAGAGTTGATGACTGAGCGACTGTCACTTTCAAAGTCTGGGTTGTGCAGGGTTTTTTTTTTTTTTTTTTTTTACTGTATTATGTAACTAGCTTTTAAAAGCATAAATTGAATTCTCGAGTCTTTGGAATAGTCAAACAGCATAAAAGGAAATGAAAAGTAATTATTCTCCTTGATCCATACCCCCCACTTTGAGATAACCATTGAACCAAAGATAGCAGTTTTCTGTTCCTATACAATAACTTCTTTTTTTACCCCCCCGAATAGAATGGTGTCAAAGGCACAGTTCCACAACTTGTATTTTTCACTTGTATTTTCATTATAATGTGTCTTGGACATCTTGAGTTTTTTTTTTTTTTCATCTTGAGTTTTTTAAAACATTTCTGCAGAGTGTTTGATTATATGCACCCCTCTATAATTTAACTGATCCTCTTTTTGACATTTAGGTTGTTTTGTTTTTTTTTTACAGTCTTTGTTTTTTATAAGTAATGTGACAATGAACATCCTTCTACATACATTCTTATTCATTTAGGAAAGTTTGCCTGGAGGAGAGGTCCCTAGCTTGGTCAAGGTTTCAGTGCATATAAAATTTTGACAAATATTGGCAAATCACTTTCAAAGAGGCTGTACAAATTTATATTTCCAGCAACAGAAGAGAGGACTTTTTTTTGTAGACACACACCATCCCACATCTGTGTCAGTACATGAACAGATGGTCTCCTGTTGATCAATATTCACACTCTTAAAGTGAAACTATTTTTCTGTTTATCTCCTTTATTTCTTTTACTATGTACTTCTTTTTCATACTTCTATCAGTTTTAATACAGAACTTGTCAATATTTTCACATAAACTTTGCTCAGTCTTACATGATTCGCATCTACAGCTTCCTGTAGCATTACCGCCTATTTGAAAACACCTATTTTTCATGCTCTGTCCATCTCTGATGGGTTCTCTGCAATATAACCCCTCGTAAGAGTTGCATCATTTCATAATACTAAGTTGAACCATATGAAATTGCTGATCTTTGACCATTTTTAACTTACAAAAAACAGTTTCCCGTGGTTTAGCATAACATATCCCTTAATAGTAGAAACAGAAAGTATTCTTTTAACAACGAGTTACTGTTTGGCAATTGTGTATAGATTAGGAATTTTTCTGAAAAGATTGCCTATGAAGGTATCAAATTAGCATGTGAATCTATAGTTAAGTGTGAGGAATCCTATCTCACATTTGCCTCTTATTTAACACTGTGGCTTCTTTCTCTTTTTTGTTTTTGTTTGTTTGTTTTTTGTAAAGAACGGCGATAAAGCAGCATCACCAAGCGAGCTAACTTGCCCTCCAGGCTGGGAATGGGAGGATGATGCATGGGTCTATGACATTAATCGTGCAGTGGATGAGAGAGGTAACATTTCAGACCTATTACCTGACCAGGGGCTCTCCAGCAATGCCTTGGTTAAAGTCAAGTTTCCTTTGGAGGGAAGAGTTTCCCGTCTTCTGGTCTAAGACAGGAGGCGGGTCAGGTGTTTGGAAGACAAGCAGGTGCTTGGACAAGGGCAGGGTGGTAGGCTCTCAAGATACAAGGTGACAGGCTCACGGGTAGCTGGACTTCAAGATGCCAGGGATCCAGTGAGAATTTGGGAGGGGATTGGAGTTTCGAGTTTCTCTGTTCTAACCATGCCATACCCTCCCTGGGAACATCACACTAACTCAGGAGCCCCCTACCTCGGAAAGAAGAACTGCAGAATGCCTTAAAAGTCATCCTATTCAGCAGTAAGGCAGATTATTGACATAGCTTCTGGTAATGATGCTTATCCTTTCCTATGGCTAGAAATCTAACATTAAATGGAACTAAAACATTTAGAATTGTCCAAATAGAAACTTTGATTTTTAAATTTCTTCTGAAGAACTAGTATGCAGAAAGAACTACCATTAATAAGGAAGATTTCAAATAGATTATAAGTTTCTTGATCTGGATGCACACACCAGCCCTTCTAATACTAGTTAACATTGTTAGAGTGCAAACTGTGTGCTGATCATGGTCCTCGTGCTTTGCTTGCATTATTTTGATTAATTCTTTTGAAAAAGGTATATTTTCCCTTTATGCTGGGGACATTTGGTCCCCAGCAGATTTACCAACTTGCAAGAAACTTTTTAAGTAAACAGTCCACATGAGGAGATGCTGGGATTTGAACCCAGTCTGTTACTACGCAGGCCATGCCCTCTATCACTGTTCCCAAATGCCTCTCATAGTTGGCTTTATTCTTGTGTGAGGGCATGCTCAGTCGTGTCTGACTCTTTGCCAACCCCATGGACTATAGCCCACCAGGCTCCTCTGTCCTTGGGACAGACTTGGGAGTCTCCAGGCAAGAATACTGGAGTGGGTTGCCATGCCCTCCTCCAGGGATCTTCCCAACCCAGGGGTCGAACCTGCGTCTCCTCTGTCTCCTTGCATTGGCAGGTGGGTTCTTTACTACTGAGCCACCTGGGAAGCCCCACTTTATTCTTACATACATTCAATTTCCATGAATGTTGGAAAGTATAAACATGGAGGTGAACCCCATGGCCACAAAGGAAGCTTCTTGAGGAAGAATCCAGGGGAACAGGGCTTTATTCTGTTTGGCTGATTGCACAAGAGTGAAAGGAGCAATGGCATTCAGTCAGGACAGTGGAGAATGTTGGGAGGGGGCAGAGAGTGACTGAGTATTTCCTGGAACTTTATTTAACTGTATTGCTGAACTTTATTTGGCAATCTGGCAAGTGCATCTCTTTTGGATAACCATTCACCAACTCTATTCCAGGCTGGGAATATGGAATTACCATTCCTCCTGATAATAAGCCCAAATCCTGGGTTGCAGCAGAAAAAATGTATCATACTCATAGACGCCGAAGGCTGGTCCGAAAACGCAAGAAAGATTTAACACAATCCACTTCGAGTACCGCAAGGGTAAGAGGAGCAGTGGGAGGGAGCAGGTGGCTCTTTCTTCTAGATCACTGAGAATCACAGTTAATCCAGCTGTTTCTACAGAAACCATTTACCTGAGACCCTGCTCAAGGGTTCTAAAAGTGTGCCCCGACCTCTGACCTACTGAATGAGGAAGTCTAGGGGTAAGCCCAGCATTCTATGTTTCAACAACTAAGTCTTCCAGGTAATTCTGAAGCAGGCTAAATAATGAGAACCACTCAAGAGGCACTGATAGAAGCAGAAAATATTTTGGTAGCATATTGTAGTAGTGGAAGTAGCTCAAGACTTTGAACAAGACATCTAAGGATTCAAATCCGGGCTTTGTCTCCTTTCTCATCTGCAAAATGGGTATAATATCATGCATCTACTTAGAGTATTATAAGCTTAAATGGAATAATAATAAATTGAGTGGAACAATAATACTAATAACAATAGTAAATGGTATGTTTTGTGTTCCTTCTATGATGGTAAGTACTGAATATATATCATCTCCAATCCACAAAATCTGCGTTTCATTCTCATTGTACAGACAGTCCTCACAGAGGTTAAATGGATTTGCTTCAGGCTACCCACGTAGCTCAGTTGGTAAAGAATCTGCCTGCAATGCAGGAGACCCGGGTTCGATTCCTAGGTCAGGAAAGATCCTGTGGAGAAGGAAATGACAACCCACTCCAGTATTCTTGCCTGGGAAATCCCATGGACAAAGGAGCCTGGCAGTCTATAGTCCATGGGTTCATAGGAGTCAGACACAACTTAGCAACTAAACCACCACCATATGTCTAGTAAGTGATAGAGTGAACTCAGGCTAAGCTCATTCTAAATAGGAATTCTTTCTATTCCACAAACTGCCCAGCTTACAGTAGATGTGATGAAGTGATTTTTAATTAGCCAGTGAGCTTCTCAGTTCTTCTATGCTTCCAAAGATGGAACCATTCTCATCCTCTTATCATATCTTTTCTGCTAGCTTAGGACCTTGTTCCTAATTAATAATGGAGTAGAATGAATGAGCTGATGAATGAATATTTGTTTTGCAATCAGCCCTATTCTGATGGGGTGAGAAGTTTCTAGAGGCACTTTGACTCCGTTCTTCCACATGAGAGTGCCAAGGAGAGGTGGAAAGATCACTGAGCGACACGTCAGAAGGCCGGAAGCGTGGCCCAGTTCTACAAAGAGTATTGTCGAGAGACTTTGATCACGCTCCCCAACCTGCCTCACTCCTGGCTTCATGAACTATTTCGATGCCACTAGTGACTGCTAGAGGGTTAATTACAAGATCTTCCTTGACCTGGATTTTCTGTTTATTCAAAGTTGAAAAAAATAGCCCCTACATTAATAACCTACGTGAAGCTCTTATTTCTGAAATCATAAATATTATTCAGTATTATTTTACATCTACTAAATCTAGTCATACTTGTAAGATATTTATGTAAAGTTTCTGCCACTGAAATGTCAGCTACAGGAGGGCAAGGACCCTGTCTCTTTCTTCACTGCTTCCTCAGCTCTTAACCCAGTGCTGCATGGTAGGCACTTGTATTTGCTGAACGAATTGAAGAAAACATTGAAAACTGAGATAATTAAATAGAAATAGATTTTACGATAAAAGCTACCTTAGTCATTATAGTAGTTATTCTAGAAGTAGTATACCCTGATTTACTTATTAGCTATAGAAGTTTTTATCTTAAACACTTAAGCCCTGGGGAGGGTGGCATCATTTCTTCCCTCCATATGTAAAGTGGAGATAATAATGTTTTCCAAACTATATCACAATAGCAGTGTGCTTATGAGCTAGTGAAGTGAGAAAATAGAAAGCAATTTGCAAAAGAATCCATTTGATTTGCCCCTGACCTCATGCCCCACCCCATCCCTGCTACCAACTCTAAATAAGGGGCTCCTCCTGATGGTATAGCCATCACCTTGGCAAAATCTCATTTCACTTCAGTTGCTGCTGTTCTCTCTGCATCCCCAGAGTCCATCACCTCTGCAAGGGCAGAGAACCTGTCTGTTATTTTTTTAGTATTTTATTTATTTATCTGGCTGTGTCGATTCTTCGTTGAGTCATGCAGGATCTTTTGTTGTGGCACACAAGGGCACACAGGCTCAGTTGCTCTGTGGCATGTGGGATCCTAGTTCCCCAACCAGGGATTGAACCCACATCCTCTGCATTTCAAGGCAGATTCTTAACCACTGGACCACCAGGGAAGTCCTGAGACTGTCTATTTTGTTCTCTGTTGTACCCTGGATTCTAGCACGGTGCTTTGGCCCAGAGTAGACTTTTGGTACGTATTTGTTGATTGATCAGGTAAACTGCTTTATCAATATAAGGAACATTGTTATGGTGATGATTATCGTTAAATGTTTTACCTCTGTTTTAGGCCATGGCAGAATTTGAAGACCGGGAGGGCTGGGAATACGCTTCTCTAATTGGCTGGAAATTTCACTGGAAACAGCGTAGTTCAGATACGTTTCGCCGCAGACGCTGGAGGAGAAAAATGGCTCCTTCAGAAACACATGGTGCAGCTGCCATCTTTAAACTTGAAGGGGCCCTTGTAAGTAATAAATAGCCAAAATTCAAATTATATTCACAGAGGGAAGACACATGCGTGTTGGACATAAGGCCACCGACTCCACTACTGAAAGATTGCACCTAATTTGGTAGAAAGCCACACATCATAGGTGTTCAGCAATGTGGAATAAATAGACCATTGACACGTGGAAGGTTCTAAGAAGCCCGTTTAATATTGGTTCACCTAACTGTTTCTTCAAGTGTTCAAAAGCCTTTGCTGTGGGTGACATCTGTTAACATTCCAAGCTTAGATTCTTTGGATCATACTCTGGAAACTACAACTGTTCAGCAAGCCAAGAAAGTTAAATATACAGGTGTGAGGGGAAGGAAAACAGAAGATTGGCTCGCAAAGTCAGAGAACGATTCACATGCAAGCACAATAGAAAGGCAGGGAAGAAAAAAGCAGAATGGCAGAAGGAATGAATTAAGAAAATGGTGGTGGTTGATTTAAATCAGTGAGGTGGTCAGGGACCATTTTTGGAAATTTGTGTTTGGACACAACCTATTTTTATATTTCTACACACTAACCTTTCTCTGTTCTTCCTCCCTTCCTCCTAATACTCTTATGTATCCTTTATGCTTTCCTCCCCCCACCTCCCAGAGCTTCCCTGGTGGCTCAGATGATAAAGAATCCACCTGTAATGTGGGAGACCTGGGTTCGATCCCTCCAGTATTCTGGCCTGGAAAAGTCCATGGACTGTACAGTCCATGGGGTCGTCAAGAATCAGACTGAGTGACTTTCACTTTTCTTTCCCCCACCCCTCCACCCTCAAGGGGTAGGGGTTTGGTAAGCCTAGACTTGAGATAGAAAGGCTGGCTCTAGCTTCCCACTCTGTCACTATGCTGAGCGTCATTCATTTTTAAAAATGGAATGATTGGATTAAGAAAAGCTCTTAAAACTGACCATTCCATTTGTTTCTAATTCTTACCTCTTCATTTTTAGGCATTACTGATTGGTTTTCCTGCCTCTTATTTTAGGGCGCAGACACTACCGACGATGGAGAGGAAAAGAGTGCAGAAAAGCAGAAGCACAGCGCCACCACTGTATTTGGAGCAAACACTCCCATTGTTTCCTGTAATTTTGACAGTAAGTTTTAAACGTGGATTTGTGAATTTCACTTCTGTGACTTTTATCTCAAGATAACTATGACTCACCAAATGTGATTTTTAAAAAATCCTTTTATGTAAATGTGACTTGCATTTTCATCATATCATGAATGTGACTTTTTAAAATGCAGTTTTAATAACTATATTTGGGGTAGAGTATGGTCAGATATTTAATCTTAACATAACCTGTCTGATATTTACTCATTCTATCAAGAGCCCTCCAAAGATTATTTTAATTACTGAAAAAGTTCAGAAAGTTAAGGTTGGTTTTAGTGATACCCTTCAGGAATTTTGGAATGAAGCAGACCTACTCTATAATAATAATAGCAAATACTTACATTAGTCTTAGTATGTGCCAGGTACTGTGCATATATTATCTCATTTAATTTTTATAACAACCCTAGAAGGGAGGTACCATTATCGTTCCCAATTTCACAGGAAGAAATCAAGTACAGAAAGATTAAATTATTTGACCAAGATTTTGTAGCTTGTAGGCACTAGAGATAAAATTTGAACTGAAGTATCCTGGTTCCTAGCATTTGCATAGTGAATCACAATACTCTGAAAGTGTTAGTCGCTCAGTTTGGTCTGACGCTTTGGAATCCCATGGACTGTAGCCGCCCAGGTTCCTCTGTCCATGGAATTCTCCAGGCAAGAATACTGGAGTGGGTAGCCCTTTCCTTCTCCAGGGAATCTTTCCGACCCACGGATTGAACCTGGGTCTCCTGTATTGCAAGCAGATTCTTTACTGTCTGAGCCACCAGAGAAGCCCAGAATTTGTGTAGTGAATCACAGTACTCTACCGCTTCTCAAATTATGTGTGTTTGCAGGGGCAGGATGGGGTAGCAGTGTGCTGGGGAGGGTTGTTTATGTATTAAAATAATAATGAGAAGTATAAAGTCTTTGAAATACCAAAGAAAAACTTAACAGATAACTGTTTCTTAGATCTGGTGCTGAAATGGTATAGAAAGCCCTATTTCAGTAACTCCTAGAGACCCGGTGTCATTTTAAAGGTCGGCAATGACAAGCAGTACCCTAAATCCAGGAAGTTTATACCAGGAGTATGCTCTCCTGACTGATACACTTGCAATGAACTTCCTGTGGCATTTTTACAATGCTTCATTTTGCAGGAAACACTTGGAAGACACATCGTCACCGTTGTATACCTTCTGTATATACAATATAAATTGGGAAATGGATTTGGGTAACCCATTTATCTGAAACATACGTTATGTCCAATAGAAAAATAGCAGTTTACGGTGTTCCGTTTCTTGCAAGTAACCTGCATCCTGTTCTTTTTAGGAGTCTACGTTTACCACCTGCGCTGCTACATCTATCAAGCCAGAAACCTCATGGCTCTAGACAAGGATAGCTTTTCAGGTAAAAGAAAAAAAAACTCCATCTCACATGTTATTACACAGCAGGCTAGCTTGATTCTACTTTTCATCGAGTGGATGCTTTGAGTTATTTTGCACAACAACAGAAAGCTTTTCCTTATTGAGAGTAAGTAGTTTGATATGCATGAAGTCAAGGGCTCAGTCATTAGACAATGGCTGAGTCTGTCGAGCACAGTTGCTGAGTGACGAAGAAGATATGTGGTCTTTTAATACTAATAATCATTAAGGGATTAAGTGATGAAAATCACCAAGAAGAAAAGTAGTTTCTGCTCTCTTGTTTATACTTATACTCTTTTTACCCCAGAACTCTTGGGTTGATTGGCAAGTCAGCACATTTATGGAAATATAAATATTTTTTGTAACTCTCTAAGTTGACAAAATGATTACCACCAGTTCACCCATTTCCCTACTTTGGAGTCCATCTTGACCTCCTCTGCTGCCTGCTCCTCAAATTTCCAGCACCAACAAACCACGAGACTTCATCACCCCTCACACTGACACCCTAATTTTGCTGCCTTTGGACTGGTTCTCAGAGGAAGGTTCTGGGCGCCTGCTGCTTGGGAATTTGTGTGCTGTTGCTGGTGTAACCAGTTCCTGGTCTCCCTGGGCTAGTGTTGTTGTTGTTGAGTTGCTCAGTCCTGTCCCACATTTTGTGACCTCATGGACAGCAGCACACCCGGCTTCCCTCTCCTTCACTATATGCCGGAGTTTGCTCAAACTCACGTGCATTGTGTTGATGATGCCACCCAACCATCTCATCCTGTGTCCCCCCTTCTCCTCCTGTCCTCAATTTTTCCCAGCATCAGGGTCTTTTCCCGTGAGTCGGCTCTTCACATCAGATGGCTTCACCTTCAACATCAGTCCTTCCAATGAATATTCAGGGTTAATTTCCTTTAGGATTGGCTGCTTTGATTTCCTTGCTGTCCAAGGGACTCTTAAGAGTCTTCTCCAGCACCACAATTAGAAAGCATCAATTCTTTAGTGCTCAGCCTTCTTTTATGGTCCAGCTCTGATATCTGTACATGACTACTTGAAAAACCATAGTTTTGACTATAGGGACTTTTGTAGGCAAAGGGATGTCTCTGCTTTTTAATACTCTGTCTAGGTTTTTCATAGCTTTTCTTCCAAGGAGCAAGCATCTTTTAATTTCCCTGAGCTATAGGAGGAGCATTCCACTTTAGGACCTGCAGGCCAGCAGAGCGTCCCTTATGGAACCAGCTCTAGGACCAGTTGCCTGACACTCTGGCATGCTCACATCAGTTGTGAGGTGTGTTCCGAGCACTAATATTAACCAACATTTGTGAATGGTTTCCTTCTCTGACAAATTAAGGCAGATTTAAGGTTATCTCTAATACCGCTCCAGAATGGTTTTTGAAGACATTTTTGAATATTCACCACCAGGGGGCACCCAATCATTGCAAGTCAAAGTTAATTTCTTGACTAAAGCACATGCCTTGCAGTTTGATACAGAAGGTATACCATCAGGGTAAAAGCAAAGAATCCCATTCATGAGATGCTGCAATGCTAAAAGCCAGGCATCCTGTCAGCTTGTGCAAAAGCTTCAAGTTAGACAGCAGGGTATTGCTCACAGAGGTCAGCTCCCAAGCAGTTGTAAAAAGGTTTAGTGAAATTATTAAGCATAGAGAAGTGGGTTACTTTTTTTTTCTTAGCTGTTTTCAGCAGTACTGAGGCATAGTTGACAAAGTTTAAAGTGAACAACATGATGATTTGACATATGTACACCTTGTGAAAAGATTCCCACAACTGAGTGAACATATTCATCGTCTCTCAAATTTACATATTGTGAGTTGGTGCAAACACTTAAGTTGTACTTTCTTAGCAGATTTCAGTTATACGAAAAGTATTAACTGTAGTCGTCATGTTATCCACTGGATCCTCAGACCTTATTCATCTTGCAGGTGAAGTTTATACTCTTTAATTCACATCATTTCCCCTGCCCTCAGCCACCGCAGGGACCACCATTTTCCTGTTTCTCTGAGTTAAGATTTTTTTGTTTGTTTCACATATAAATGATACCCTGTAGTATTGGTCTTTCTGTGTCTGGCTTATTTCACTTAAGCCCTCCAGGTTCATGCATGTTGTCACAAATGGCAAAATTTCCTTCTTTTTTAAGGTTGAATTATATTTTATTGTATGTATGTATCTACCTATATAGATGGATATTTTTTCTTCATTCACTTATAGTTTGCCTTTCATTTTGTTGGTGATTCACCTTGCTGCACTGAAACCTTTTTAGTTTGAGGTAGTTCCATTTGTTTATTTTTGCTTCTGTTGCTTTTGTTGTGTCAGATTAAAAAACTATGGCCAAGTCAATGTCAAGGAGCCTACCCCTATGTTTTCTTCCAGGAGTTTTATGGCTTCAGACCTCAGCCATGGCCCACTGTTACTCTCTTTTTCTGTTTTAGATCCATATGCTCATGTCTCCTTCCTTCATCGAAGTAAAACCACCGAGATCATCCACTCAACTCTGAACCCGACATGGGACCAAACGATTATATTCGATGAAATTGAAATTTTTGGGGAACCCCAAACCATCCTACAGAACCCACCCAAGGTTATCATCGAACTTTTTGACAATGACCAAGTGGTAGGTAATTTAGCATTTCTAAGATGATTTAGGGAATGATGGAGCTCTATAAGGTTGTTTGTCAGAGAATTTCAGGATTGCTTGTTTCTCTAGGGCAAAGATGAATTTTTAGGACGAAGCATGTGCTCTCCTCTGGTGAAACTAGACTCAGAAATGGACATCACTCCCAAACTTCTCTGGTACCCAGTGATGAATGGAGACAAAACCTGTGGGGATGTCCTTGTAACTGCAGAGTTGATTCTGAGGCACAAGGTACTTACTGAGTTCTCACTCATACATTTTTTTCAGAGTAGCCAATTAAAACACTTGTTAACAACTCCAGGCACTGTTTACTTGAACCAAAGGGAGGCATTGACTTTGCCGTGTTTGTTTCACAGGATGGCTCCAACCTTCCCATTCTTCCCTCGCAAAGGGCACCAAATCTGTACATGGTCCCCCAGGGCATCAGGCCTGTGGTTCAGCTCACTGCTATTGAGGTATGCTGCTTGCCCTGTTTCATTGGTCAGATCAAATGGATGTGGCCACCCAACTGGAATCTTTTGTATAGACATGGAACCTTGCTGTGTCTTTTCTTGCTATCTCCAACTTCCTTTAGAATTTGTCCACAAAACAGAAATATTCATGGAAAATAGAATACTCATCAAAGCAATAAAAACAAGTCAATCCCAATATTGCTGAGGGAATTTAGAATTCCCATTTACTGGGAGCCAGTGGATTTCTAAGTTTCCCGGGTCAACTGGAGAACTGGGAGAGAGGAGATGGACTCAGAGCAGCATGTCTGTGTGTGCTGAGAAAAGGGGACCTGAGGGGGGAGGTGGAGGGGAGGGGTGGGAAGAATGGGAAATGGTGACGTGTCGGGCAGTCTGAGCAGATACAGGTGGAGGGAACTTGATGGACGGCATCCTGCCTACTAGTGAGGGCTCCCTGTTTGTCCAGTCAACAAGCTGTTACTTGGAGGTTTCCATCCTCGGGCTGTCTTGCTAATAAGACTGAGACAGATGACTTTAAACTACAGCTCTTATTTTTGAATAAATGCCTGCAGGTCAGACTCTGTGTTAAGAGTTTTACACTTGATCCCCAGAATAACCCTATGATGGGGAATACTCTCAGCTCCTTTTGTAGCTGAGCCAGAGGGGTTACTAACTTGCCAGAGTTAGAGCTGTGGTGCAGCCAGGATTTGATTCCTGTGCTCTTATCTGCTCTGCTGTTTATCCGCTCAGATAAGGGAAGAAAATGGGCAAAGACACTTTCTCTGTCTGACCTCCAGGCTTTCTAGGATAACATTCTCAGAGATTTGAGGCAAATCGGTTACAAGTCCATCTTAAAGAATTTACCAGTTATTAAGAAAGAGTGTTTCCTTTGAATATTTTTAATATGCTGGGTTTTCTTCCCTTCTCTTTATATTGTTCTCTTAGATTCTAGCTTGGGGCTTAAGAAATATGAAGAATTACCAGATGGCTTCTGTCACCTCCCCCAGTCTCATTGTGGAGTGTGGAGGGGAAAGGGTCGAGTCAGTGGTGATCAAAAACCTGAAGAAGACACCCAACTTCCCAAGTTCTGTTCTCTTCATGAGAGTGGTACTGTATCAAGACTCCATATTAGTCCATGTGTATTGAATTGCTGACTTGTACTTGAAAAATGAATATATACAAATCCATACATTATATATTAATATAGTTCTAAAGTCCGACAACAAATAGAAAAACCCTGCCTTAGTCTGCTTGTCAGTGGCTATCCTCCCTTATCTTCTCACACTGTAGCGATAGTTCCTTAAAGCTTCAAAGAGCCCCAGTGACGCACAAGTATCTATGAGCAATCCTAAGGTATTTCTCCAGAAAACTTCCATCTAGTCAGCTCTCTATGACAAGCTCTTAGTCCTCCAGGAACAGAATATTAACCCCCAGGCATGCCCCTGTAGGTGTGTGAACCAGAATCCCCCATAGTGACTGGCTGGCTGGGAAAGGGAGCTGCAGAGGGAGCTGCAGAGTAATGAGGTGATGGCGCTTGCCCCGCCTCCAGGCGCCCCTAGGGATGGTGCCCACTTTTGCTCCATCGATGTTCCCCTCTGGTTATTAGAAGTTTGGCAGCCTTAGATCTGGTTCACAGTCCTCGACTGCAGACCCCATAATACTCTGGAGCAAGAAGAGGCTACTCCATTTTTCTATCTTTAAAGCAGTTAAATCCTTAACTTTTTTAAATGGAAAAACCTTTCGTTTAATACTCTACTATAAAAACAGATACAAAGGCATTTCCTCAGTTTTGATGGGGTGGAAGTTCCAGAACCTTCCCATTCCTTTTCCCACCCCAGTCATTTTTCTGACCTTGGGGCCTCCAACACACGGCTCTTGAACTCTAGGGTCATGTGGCTTAACTCCTCCTCTTACGGATAAGGAAACCAAGGCTTGGAGGAAAAATGCCCTCTGCAAGTTCCATAACCAGTGCCAGGTGCGGCCTGCTGTGCTCAGAGACTCTGTCAAGACTACAGCAGCAGCTACATAGAGCCCAGTGCTGGCTGCGTTCACACTCCCTGCATCGGTCTTCAAGCTTGCAGGGCAGGCATTTTCATCCCTCTCAAGTGTGCTTTGGAGAAAACTGAAAGGTTAAGTGAGGCTAGCAAGTGGGTGGCCAGAGTTCAGACTTAAGGTCCCTCCAGCTTCAAAGCCCATGCTTTCCCCTTGGGATGCTACCAGTGAGCACCCCCTGGAGGCTCCAAGCCAGAATCTCAGAGTGATCCCGGGGCCACTCTGCCCATCCTTGTCTTCTCGCCAGCTCCCTCCCCTGACTCCCAAGCTCTAGTCTGGGATCTAGCCTTGGTCAGCAGAAGTGAGGAAAGCCTCTCAGTTGACCCCAACTTCTATTCCTCTGCAAGGACAGAGGTGGAAATAATCTGAACCACACACCAGGCAGACCTGAGACCAGCCCATGATTCCTCAATCAGACAGTGTCACCAAGGTCACCAGATTGTACATCGAGGAACCAGGAGACAATGAGAAAAGAGCGTCCTATTTTGGCATTGAACTTCCAGGGCTGAAAGACTCCCAAGCTACAGTTACTTCCTGTGAAGGTTCAGTTTTATCTCAATCATTTCTAGATTTTAACTAATTCTAACAAAGTGCTGACTTCACACCCTGTTAACAGAGCAGAGCCAGGGACTAAGATACACTTTTAGGCACTTCTCGTTCATTAGTTCAGCAACCCGACTGTTACTGAGATCCCTGGGACACAGAAAGGTTCCCTAAGATCATGCCATGCAACTATCAGTGGCAGAGCGGGGATTTGACCCCAGGCATCTGGTTCAGAGCTCAGGCCCTTCGTCTCTAGGCTGCTAGCTGCTCACTGTGGGGCCCTGAGCCTATGCCAAATGGGCAGAGAGAGCCTGAGATGGTCCCTTTGGTGGGGGTTAATTGGCAAAGCTGCCCTTGTCAGGACTTGTAGAGAGAAGTGACACCTACCTCTGTGACCCACCTCCCTCCCCAGTTCTTGCCCAAGGAGGAACTGTACATGCCTCCACTGGTGATCAAGGTCATCGACCACCGGCAGTTCGGGCGCAAGCCCGTTGTGGGCCAGTGCACCATTGATCGCCTGGACCGCTTTCGCTGTGACCCTTATGCAGGAAAGGAGGACATCGTGCCACAGCTAAAAGGTAAATGCAAGAGATGACTGAGAAAGTAGCATTGACATAATTACACAACCATGTGTAAAACAGATAATGTGAAGCTGCTGTTTAGCACAGGAAGCTCAGCTTAGAGCTCAGTGATGACCTAGAAGGGGGGGATGGGGAGGTGGGAGGGAGGCTCGAGAGGGAGGGCATATATGTATACTTACAGCTGAGTCACGTTGTACAGCAGAAACTAACACAACACTGTAAAGCAATTATCCTCCAATTTTTAAAAAAGGGAAATCCAAGTCTCTAAATAACATCTTGGATCTTTTCATGTTGAGCTGATTTCATCTTCACCAACTTCTCAAGGTGCAAGTACTTATTCTCCAGGTTCTGCAGATGAGGGAACAGTTTGATTGACAGCATGCTATGTAACCTTCCCAAGGTGATGCAGTTAGTAAGTGGCAGAGTGCCCCTTGAATCCTGGCCTTGTTTGGAGGGGCCCAGTGCTCAAACTGCTACCTTCTGAAATATCCTGCTCCTGGGAAAAAACATTTCTTTTTTGTGTTGTCCAGCAGAAAAATCAAACGGGACAATGGGTGGTTGCCGTTTGCCATGATAAATATTTTGATGGGAGATACAGGGGCCCCTCTGTGAGCACTGAAGGAGCAGGGAATTTTTAAATTGCTTTCTATCTATTGTTCCACCTCATTAATGCATCACAACATCCTTACGATGTGATTTGAAACATATGATTTCATTGTTACCCTTGGAGGAAAAAATAATACCTGCTGAGTTTAATTCCTGGCTTTAGGTCACATAATTAATGTGTAAGTGTTAGAGCAGGCTATAGTATTATCCTAGGGTTCTGTATGAAAGAATAACTATATGGATAGCATTTTGCACTTGTTTATTCAAGAATTACTTGTTTTTTAGTTTACCATGTGCCAGAGACTGTGTTAGGGGCTAGGGACTGGATCCCACCCATGAGCAAGATCCCTAGGCTTGTGAGATTAGACCCAGCGGAGAACTGACACCCATTCAGCTGATCGCTGATGGCCTCAAAACTGAAACAGATGTCTTCTGTTTGAGCAGCTGTGCTGCTAACTGGTTCTGTGTAATCTTCCATAAGGTTTGGTATTGATTTTACAGAGCCTCTGAAACTTATCTGCATTGTGGGTCTGAGCATCCTGAATCCCTGATTCAGAGAAGAGAGAAAAAAATCCACAGTCACACTTGAGCCAAACCCTACATGTGTTTATCCACACATTTCCCGTGAAATGCATTTTGTGCTGAATAGATGGTGCCTAAACAGCAACATTTTTATAACAAGGATTCACGTAACTGCAGACGTTCTTTGATCTGGGATTATATAATGGAGAGAAAGTGTTTCCCTGGTGTGTTTTCTACTGCTTTCATGAGGGAACACTCTTTGACACAAATATGTGAAATCATTAGGAAGGTATAAATGCACATTTTCTCTGGCCTCAGAATCTGAGTGGACCTATGTATGTCAGTAGGTCAGGGGCAGACAGAGGCCTCCTGGTTCATAATTCTATGGAGTTAACTCAAGGCTTCAGAGAGTCACTGAAGAGGAAATGGGGAACACATTAAGGTGTGTGGGAATGGGTGAATGGGGAACACAGTGTTCCCAAGACCAGAAGCTGTTATTTTAGATCCACCTGATACTTTGTTTAAACCAAGTTGAGGTAAGAGTGCAGGGATATGCTCGGTTGGTCTGGTGGGGGAGGCACACACCTCCCATCCCCAAGGTGTTGTTGACATGAGGACTGTGACATGGAGAACTGATGATATAGAAAGGATCCCCCGTGCGGTTTTCCAGCATGCCTGCCCACTCACCCTTCTGTGCTGCTGCAATTGTTAGGAGTTGGGGGAAGCTATCTTGGAAGCATAGAGACTGCTGATAGATCTGGGTGTGCCACATGGATACTCAACCACCTAGCAACAGCATAGCAACTGGTGCATCATAGATTCTCAGTGTCAGTCTCCTCTGCTTCCCCAGTGTTCCTCTGATCGTTTCTTTGACATTTACAAAGGGCATGCTTTGCTCTGTACTCTGGTATGACAGTTAAAACACAAGCATTAACGTCAGAGAGACCTAGGTTACTTACTTGCACTTGTGATTGATTGTTCAACCTGAAGCAGACTTGCTTTCTCTGAGCCTCAGTCTGTTTGTTTTTAATCTCTATAATGGGTATAATGCCACATATGCACTTATTCTACAAGATTTTTGAGGGGTTAAATGAGATCATGTATGTAAAGAGTTTAGCCCACTGCCCAGCACATGGCAGGTGCTTAAAGAACGTGTTTTCCCTCCTATATGTCCTATGCATCAATTGCTGGGTCAAATAAAAAGTTCTTTTGCCTTGGCAGAGTTTGTTCTGTCTGGGTTCTGGCTTTCTGATGAATGTCTGTCTGCCTGATGTCTTCATTCATAAAGCGCATCTGTACTTCTCACTCCATCCTGCCCCAAGCTGAAGCTTTGGCACCCCATTCAGCTGAACCAAATCTGGTGAGCCCTGGGAGGCTACTCATGAGCCCTCGCTCTAACCCCAGACTCTAGAGCCACACATATTCTGGGAATTATTTAAAGTCAGGATGGGTGCCTTTTCCCTCTACATATACTGTAAGAGGGAGAAGGCAATGGCACTCCACTCCAGTAATCTTGCCTGGAAAATCCCGTGGATGGAGGAGCCTGGTAGGCTTCAGTCCATGGGGTCGCTAAGAGTCGGACACGACTGAGGGACTTCACTTTCACTTTTCACTTTCATGCATTGGAGAAGGAAAGGACAACCCACTCCAGTGTTCTTGCCTAGAAAATCCCAGGGACGGGGGAGCCTGGTGGGCTGCCGTCTGTGGGGTCGCACAGAGTTAGACATGACTGAAGCGACTTAGTAGCAGCAGCATACTGTAAGAACTGGGGCTGAAAGAGGCCGCTGCAACTTCAGCCGTGAAATGTGCCTATTCACCCTGCTTTGCTTTTCTGTGTCTTAGAACAGATCCCATGAAAAGGAGGCTCCTTTTCTGTAGCCCCCCAGGGCCCCAATATCACTCCTGTATCCTCTAAAGACATGTGTTGATAAAATGCTTTTTTTGAGCATTCCCTATCTACAGGCATTGGGCTAACTAAGGTGAAAGGAAAAAAAAACAGGCCAGATAATCCCCTTAAAATGTCTCAAACCAATCATATTTTGGGAAAAGTGATGAATTGTTGGGTTATTTTTCTACAGTCCGGTGTGGTCTTCTCCATTTAGTAAGTCTCATCCAGGAGCAAACTCTACCATCTACTGTGTGGCTGTTAAACTTGAAATAGAAAGCTTACCACTATATTTTTGTAAGTATCTGAGATTATGAAATTGTCTGTCTTGCAGCCTCCTTTTTGTCTACCCCACCCCGCCGGGACATTGTTATTGAAATAGAGGACACCAAGCCATTACTAGCTTCAAAGGTAGGCTTAGAATTGATCGTTCATTGAATGATGTTGGCTTTATCTTCCAGGTATCTAAGCATTAGTTGAATTCAGCCGAACAACCATTCAATGCGACTAAAGATAACAAACGAACTTATCACGGTAAAGAACCTGGCTCTTACATTCATCAGTAGCTTTGGTGACATTGTGTGAACTCCTGTCCTCTCCCCTCAGTCACCAAGGATACTTAAAATAATACTTGGAACCGTGCTGCACTCTGCACGAGGGAGGGGAATCTAGACAGCAATAAGTTTTAAAATCTCCCCAAGTGATTCTAACGTGCAGGCAGGTGTGAGAACCGTTGATGTGGATGGTCTGAGTGGTATCATTTGCAAGAGCAATCTCAGGACCACATATACAGGCATCACAGCATTCAGAAGAGAGATTCATGGACTGACTCACCAGTTCTTTTCCCCCTAAATGAAACAGAGGAGTCATGGATTTTTAATGACTCTATTTGTCAGTGTATGGGATATCCCTGACTTTTATATTCACTGTGGTTTTGAAATTAAGACATTGGTGGAAATGCTCACTCAGGACCCTATTTTAAAACCATTCCATCCAGTTTGACAAGAAGGAAAGGGTTGGCGGGAGGGAGTTCTCAGCCCAGAAAAAAGAAAACATCAAATATCTCCCTGTTTCTGTTGGCATTCATGATGGACTTTCACAGCATGTTTTAATGTGCAAACTGGCCAGAAAGTACACATGATTGCACTTTAATGTGTTAGATCCATAAACAGTGCCTTTAAAGAAATCGACTTTCTTCCCACTGCATTAAACTCACTAACAATTGGACCATATTAAATGTGGGCTCCACAGCCAGCACCGCTAGCAGTGCGTTTGATTCTATTCCCTGAGAACCCTCTGCAGTCAGAAATGACAATATCAAATTTGCAAAACCACTGTGTTTACTTTATAAACAACCCCAGATACTCTCAATAAAACAGTAGTAGCCCAGGGAGAAGTATAATATACTTAAGATCTTTTAAGTACATTTTCACAACTACTCTGGAAAAAGCCAGTTTAAGATACTACCCTGTGATCTGCCTCCAGATTCCATTGCCAATCAGGTCTTTGTGCCTTCTGTATACGCGGTTGCCCCAGGTGTGGAGGATCAAGAAAAAGAATAAAGTCACCTATGCGCCAGTCTCACTCATTTCTTCCCAGTAGTTAAGAGATGAGGCTGCTGTAGCAACACACAGTGAAAGCTGAATTTACAGCATATTTTAAGTTGCAGCCCAGTGGGATTGAGGAAGGTCGTATCATTCTCACATACTGTATATCACTTTAATCAGCCGCTCTCCTAACACTTAGTGAATGTATACTGTGTTGATAAGAAAGACTATTCAGAATGGCCTCTGGAAGTCTGATTCCATCTGTTCATTGGGGAAGACAGGGCTCATCTATGCAAAGTCAAATGAGCAAAGTTGAGCTCTGGAAGAACCAATGACCAGCTTGCTGATGTCCTGGGTTATATGTACATGTAAAATATGTCCACACATGTAACACACATACACGCATGTAATGTGTGTGTTGTGTATGTTACATGTACATGCTTTGTGTGTGTGATGAACATCTATTACCACTAACTCAGTTCGATCCTCTTATGTGGGTAAATGGAGGGACTGGGTCAACACTGTGCTGAGGATGGAAGCTGGAGGCTGTGGCTTCAGGTGACAGCCTCATGCTCACAGAAACTCACACCACCACCCTGTGGTGACTGAGAGCTCTCGTGCGATGGGCTCAGCACCACCACAAGTAAAGTGGGAAATACACACGGGGCGGGGTGGGGGGATCACTAAGTGCTAGCTGGGTGTCATGGACATTCCTACATGGCCGTTTCAACGATTACCTTCCAATTCCAGTGCTTAAGCAGTATGTCAACAGCACTCAGCAAAATGGCTTCTCCAAGGACAGTGCATGTATGTATGATAAGAAAACGCACGGAGCTGCCTGGGGCTGCAGGGACTTCGCTCTAGAGGCTTGAATTCTCCTTTTCAGATTCTTTCTAGATTTTGGAGCGAAAGATGATCTTTAAACAAATGTGATTGTTTGAAGCTTCAGGGGAGAATCTGCTGTGCCCTGTGGATGTAATGAAGCAAGTTACTTCAAGTTGCTTCAGTTACTTTTTCATGTGAAGTTATGAGCAAGTGGACGTGAATATATTTTCCTGTATTCTAGATTTTAACATCAGCAATCTGTTTTGAAAATGCTTTTTAAATCATGAACTGCTCATTTCTTTGAAAAGATTTCGGATAGATGAAAATAGATGTGAATAAAAAGATTCTAAAAATCTGAATTCAGAATGTGCAAACACTTTTGGTATAAAATCCCTCTCTCCAAAATCTCATTTCAGTTGTGATAATTTAACTCTTAATTGCACTTTGATACTAATATAATAGAATTGTTACATCTGCCTCTCTGCTTCTCTTGGCAATTCTGTGTGCTGAACAAAAGTTGATCTGGAAAATGCTGAGGGGCACTTGCAAAAGAAGCCTCATAGCCATCCCGCACTCCCTGCAGGAAGTGCCTGTAGTAAGTAATCACAGTTCCCTTATATTGGAAATGAAGTTAGGAGGCCACAATTCTTCAAACTGCCCTGAGGGCGAGCTTGGCTAATGTTCCAGGAGGTACCAAGAGAAAAGTGAAACCCCAACATCCTAGCTGTCAATTCTTTCATCTCCTGGTAGATTCTCCATGCGAAAACTCAAAAGGGAAGGATGTGGTCAGTGAGAGACTTGACATCATAGAACAACTTTGATGGATGGATATGTATTTGGTACTTTAACATCAACATGGGGGAAAAGCAAGAAAAGATGCTTATTAATAATGATATTGCAATCATGCTGGGTATAAACATCTTGCAACAGGAGTTTTTGGAGAGATGAGAATTAAGCCAGCTGGGAATATACTTTAAAAGCTAAATGGAATGAAAGGTTTGGGGCAGGAAGGAGAACAACTATACCCTGCTAATCCCCCAATGCCATATGTAATCACTGTGCTGGTGGACAGAGATTGTCTAACTCTATTAAAATGGGATGTGGGTGACTACCTCCAAGCCTTTTGTTTTAATACTGTTTGTAACTCTTTTGCACATTTTCAGAGAAGAAACCAAAAAGATGTGTTTAATAATGAGATCATCTTGAACAAATAAACCATCAAAATGTTGATAATATAAATGATGGTTGAAAATAATGTCTCTTTTTCTGTTTCTTGTTCAACCTAATGCTCATGGTTCTCTACCTCCGTGTGACCTATACATGTTTTGCCTTCTTCCTGGCCATATATGTGATGAACAGCTAACAGAAAAGGTAACTGTTTTATACAATTTGCTAGATTTATAATTCATGTATTTTTCCTATGGCTGATATGTAAAACAAAACAAAACAAAAAACTGTTTTTAAATCCAGGATTGGGTTTACTGATCCACAGAGGGGAAATAACTGTATGTGTAAACATATGTGTACTATACACAGAGAAGAAGTAGCTTTTCTTGAGTATTTCTTCTGTCTCACCCCCTGATGAAATAGGAGCTGTGTTGCCGATGACATACTATTTTGGGCAACCTCTTTACTAGGTGGATTAAGATGCAGGTGGGTCTGATGAGGATCTATTCTTGTTATAAATCTGAATGGAATTTATAGTCATAGCCTACTATAAACTACAGCCTTCTGGAGTTTGAGAATATTTCATAAGTGATTCCAAATGCCATCCCTTCCGCCCAAAGAACCACCAAAGGTTCTCAACTCTGGCTGCACATTGCCTGGGGAACTTTTGAAAGCATCCTGGACGCCAGGTCTCACTCCAGGCTGATTGAATTAGAATTTTCAAGAATAGATTGGGAGCCACTGGTCTGAACAAAGCATAATGCCTCCGTACTCTTGCTTCATATTTTATAACCAAAGTTCCTCCTCCTAATCATCTTCTTTGATGTCCAGAACAACCCTATGAGAATGATGTGGAAGGACAGTGTTAGCCAATTCAGTGGATGAAGAAAATGTTGCTCAGAGATTTTAAACAGCATATCTAATGCAGCGTGGTTTGTAACTTAAGGGTATGGCTTATAATGTAAAGGATAGAACTTGAGTTAGAAACAGTTTCTCCCATGCTTAGCTTAGTGAGCTTTGTTTTGCAATGTGTTGCTGGCTCAAAAGGCTAAGGAAATGAAATAGTAGGAAAACACATACTGGAGGATGGAACAGTCAACACATACTACAGGGTTGTTTTTTCACTTTACCTGTGTACGCAAATGTTGTTGAGTCGCACTGTTGGCGACCCCATGGACTGCAGCATACAGGCTTCCCTGTCCTTCATTATCTCCCAGAGTTTGCTCAAATCATGTCCATGGATGTGATGCTGTCTAACCATCTCATCCTCTTTTGCCCTCTTCTCCTTTGTGTATGTAAATCAGTTCAGTTTAGTCGCTCTGTCGTGTCTGACTCTTTGCAGCCCCATGAACCACAGCACGCCAGGCCTCCCTGTCCATCACCAACTCCAGGAGTCCAACCAAACCCATGTCCATTGAGTTGGTGATGCCATCCAATCATCTCATCCTCTGCCGTCCCCTTCTCCTCCTGCCCTCAATCTTTCCCAGCATCAGGGTCTTTTCAAATGAGTCAGCTCTTTGCATCAAGTGGCCAAAGTATTGAAGTTTCAGCTTCAACATCAGTCTTTCCAATGAATATTAAGGACTGATTTCCTTTAGGATGGACTGGTTGGATCTCCTTGCAGTCCAAGGGACTCTCAAGAGTCTTCTCCAACACCACAGTTCAAAAGCATCAATTCTTCTGCACTCAGCTTTCTTTATAGTCCAACTCTCACATCCATACATGACCACTGGAAAAACCATAGCCTTGACTAGATGGACCTTTGTTGAGAAAGTAATGTCTCTGCTTTTCAATATACTATCTAGGTAGGTCATAACTTTCCTTCCAAGGAGTGAGCATCTTTTAATTTCATGGCTGAAATCACCATCTGCAGTGATTTTGGAGTCCAGAAAAATAAAGTCACCACTGTTCCCACTGTTTCCCCATCTTCATTTCCCATGAAGTGATGGGACCAGATGCCATGATCTTAGTTTTCTGAATGTTGAGCTTTAAGCCAACTTTTTCATTCTCCTCTTTCACTTTCATCAAGAGGCTCTTTAGTTCTTCTTCACCCTGCATACATAAGGCTGGTATGTAAATATCAACAGGATAAAAGAGTAAAAACAGTCAAATGAATAGACTGTATCCATAGAATGTTAGAAAATCACCCAGTATAGCTGTGGCCATTAAAGCCACACACATTTCATTGGCCAAGGATCATCACCTCACCTCCAGCTTCCAGGTGAAAGAATTCTTATTGCTTTGGTTCATGTAAACAAAAGTCACATAATCTTACTTCTTTCAGGTTCAGAAGTACCTGTTTCTCTTTTCTATTACATAGTTTTCCTGCAATGATTGGAAATCCAGGTCATCACTAAGGTTTTGCCATTTTGTTGTGTCTTTCTTTAGGAGGAAGAAATTGTTGACTGGTGGAGTAAATTTTATGCTTCCACAGGGGAACATGAAAAATGTGGACAATATATTCAGAAAGGTTATTCCAAACTCAAGGTACCTGGGCCTGTGCAACTGTGGGTGGGGGATGAACATGCGTTAAGACTGGTTGCATGCCGAGCTGAGTGAAAACCTGAAAGGTCGATGGTAGGGGTTGAAGGGGAGGGGCCAGGAGCACCTCTAGGGGAGCCGTCTTGTGATGGATTTTGGCTTTGCTTAGATTTCCAGGGCTTGAGAACAGCTGTTGATTTATGGTTTTTGTGACTGCCACTTTGGGGCTTAGGACATCTGGCTGAGTGAGGGCTGGATGGGGTTGGCACTGCACTAATTAGAGCCGTAAACAGCTGTCCAATTTGACCAAGGGAGACCTTAGAAGTCATGGTGCTCTTGCAAAACAGCATGAAACATCAGCATGCTTCATTCTGTCCTCCATTCTGGGCCTCAGTTTTACTAGCTGAGCAGTTGATTCTTTTACATGCATGCAGCATACAATCACAACTGGGTGTCCAGGAGGGAGATGAGCTTTTGAACTAGGCAGATCTGGTTATGGATGATCTTTCTGTTAAGGGTTTGAGTTTTCTAGTTCTTTTTTTTTTTCTTTTTTTTTAGTTTTCTAGTTCTTTATTCAGTTTTCCAGTAGTAAAGCTAAAGCGAAGGCTAACATTTTCAGAACAATGCATAGCAGAAAGAGAAACTTTAAAATGAGAAATATCAGGCCATTAAAGTAATCATCTCACATGGAACTCTGCTCAGTGTTATGTGGCATCCTGGATGGGAGGGGAGTTTGGGGGAGAATGGAGACATGTATATGTGTGGCTGAGTCCTTTTGCTGCTCGCCTGAAACTGTCACAACATTATTAGTTGGCCATACCCCCAATACAAAATTAAAAGTTAAAAAAATGTTTTTCTCCATCAAAGTGGGAAAATCCACATTCTTGCATGTGATTGTCATCACGTCTCAATGTAGCTTAAGAAACACCAGCATGTAAAGAACCTCTCATTTAGAGAAATAGACTAGTCTGGTGGATCAGCCCCACAGTCCATCCTCCGTCTCTCCCTCTTTCCTTCCTTGCTTCTCCTCCTCTTCTTCTAGCTCTTTATCAAGGTATAATTTATATACAGTAAAGTGATTCATTCAGTGAGTTATGATTATATATATATACCTACATAAACCACTACCAAACAAGGCAACAAACATTCCCCTCTCCCCAGAAAACTCCTTTGTGTACCTCTTTCCAGTCAATTCCTAAAACCTTCCAACCCTCTTTGACAGCTGATCTGATTTCATCATCACAGATCAGGTTTGCCTGTTTTCATACTGCGTATAAGTGGACTCATACAATATGTATTTGTGTGTGTGTATTTTTGTGTGTGTGGCTTCTGTAGTCCAAGACAGTAGTTTTGAGATCAGTCAGGTTGTCGCATATCAGTAGTTTGTCATATATCAGTACTTTGCCCCTTTTTATTGCTGAGTCATATTCCATTGTATGGATGTATCATGACTTGTTATCATGACTTGTTTATCCATTCTTTGATGATAAAGCTGCTGTGGACATTCTTATACCATGCAGACATGTGTTCATGTCTCTTGGATGAACATGTAGGAATTCAACTTCTATATCACAGTGTAGCTGGATATTTAACTTCGAATTGCCAGACACTTTGACAAAGTGTTTTTATCGTTATGCACTCCAGCTGGCAATGTGAGAGTTCCAGTTGCTCCATCCACATCTCGGGCGCCTTTGGTATTGTCAGTCATTTTGATTTTAGATCCCACCTGTGTTATAATGAGAAATTAAGAATCTGTTGATGGTTTGCAGATATATGATTGTGAACTAGAGGATGTAGAGGAATTCGAGGGCCTGACGGACTTCTCAGATACTTTCAAGCTGTTTCGAGGCAAGTCAGATGAGAATGAAGACCCTTCTGTGGTAGGGGAGTTTAAGGTGAGTAAAATGTATGTCTATCCTGTTTAAAATTAATATTTATTTTCATTATAGACCTAGGATAATGGACCACCAGTCTCTGGGTCAGAGACCTATCCTCTGACACCTGAAGGATGCTTGGAAATGCTAACAAGGAAAAGGGCAATGGGATTGGGGGCAGAATCCTCAAAGCCAGTCTTCCAAGCTGATGCCAACCAGCCTTGAATCTTGTAGAGTCAGCCTCTCTAAGTCCTACCCCCCACCACCACACGCGTGCGTGCACACACGTACGTCCCCCACCCCCTCCCAGGCTTTCAGCTGGATCATCAGTACAACACCTTCCCAATCCATTGTCCTTGTTCCCTTTCTCATTCACGATCCAGTCCATCCTCCATACAACCAAATCCGATCATGTTTCTTGACCACTTAAAGGCATTGCTTGAGTTTCCACTTGGTCAAGTCTCAACTCCTTCCTAGGGTGGAGCTGGCCTTTCACAAGCTTCTTGTCTCCCCTGCCACCACACCCTCTCCAAGCCCGAAACACATGCTATCCTCTCACAACTTGGAGCCTTGGGACAAGCTCTTCATTCCCTGGATGCCCTTCCTTCCTGCTCTGTGGTCTGACAAACTCCTACTCATTCTTTTCAATGCCAGCTCCAATGTCACATGCTTTGTGAAGTGCTCCCTGATTGCTCCTGGCAGGGTGACTCACTCCTGCTCCAGGCTCCCTGGGTCCCCACCACTAGTAAAGCGTCTTTCACATCATAAGTATCTGCTTTCACGACTGCACCTCCCCCCAACCACAGGGGGTAACAAATCTGTTACTTCTAATCCTTTCAATAGCAGACATTACTAATCAATCAGACCAATTTACCCTATTTTGGTCTCAAAATCCTTGTCATTAGAGCTTCCACTCCATTGATTGAAGATAGCATGAGAGTCATCCCCGTGCCAGACTGGATTCCTTGAGTTCATTTTTGGGCCCCCAGTACCTGGCACATGGTAGGTCCTCACTTCATGCTGCTTTACTGAATGAAAGTAGCTGGATCCTAAGACCCATGTATTCTGAATCCAACTTTAGTGCTTACTCTTGTACATAAGCTGGTTTCAAGATAAAATATAAAGCCTCTCAAGCTGACCTGATGGCTCACTCATTCAAAAACCACTTACTGTGCCCAGCTTCATGCCCAGCCCTGTGTTAGGTCCTGGAGACAGTGACAAACAAGAAATATTTCCCCCCTTCAGGAAGCTCAGTCTAGTGAGGAATATAGAAAATAAATAGTAATGACGCTCCGACAGCTCAGTTGGTAAAGAATCCACCTGCAATGCAGGAGACCAATTCCTGAGTCAGGAAGATCCACTGGAGAAGGGAGAGGCTACCCACTCCAGTATTCTTGGCCTTCCCTTGTGGCTTAGCTGTAAAGAATCTGCCTGAAATGTGGGAGATCTGGGTTTGATCCTTGGGTTGGGAAGATCCCCTGGAGAAGGGAAAGGCTACCCATTCCAGTATTCTGGCCTGGAGAATTCCATGGACTGTATAGTCCATGGGGCACAGAGTCAGACACGACTGAGTGACTTTTAGTGAAGCAGATGTCATTGCTGCAATATGGATGAATGTGGTGTTAGAAGATGTTAGGAAACTTATCCAATCCGGGGGCAGTCAGGGAGGCTTCCTGGAAGAAGTGACACTTCTCAACTGAGACCTGAAGGGTGAACAGGAGTTTGCCTGGGAGTGGAAGGGGATTTATGCAGTAATGCAAAAAAAAAGGGGATATCACCTTAGTATTTTATTGGGTTTAAAAAATAATCATTTTTATTCCTGTCTTCAAAAAATGTGCAGAATTTCACGCCTACCACCTCCTTTGCCATCATATTGGTCCAAGCCACTTCCACGTCTCCCCTGGGGTTTTGCCAGGCCTCCCAGCTTCTGCCCTGCCCTTCCTTCTCTCCTGTGATCTATTAGTTACTTTATCATCATTCACTTTCCCCATCAGAAACTTGCAAAGCGCACCATAGCTTTCTTTCACAAAAGTGGTCCTTCCTCCCCCAATCCCACAGCCCTCTGTGGCTGTCCCTCATGTCCTGGGGGTACGCCACTGCCCTGGGCCCTCTGCTCTGGTCACCCAGGGCCCTGGGCTCCATCTGTGTGTGTCTCTCCTATAGGGCTCCTTCCGAATCTACCCACTGCCGGATGACCCCAGCGTGCCGGCCCCTCCCCGGCAGTTTCTGGAGTTACCTGACAGCGTCCCGCAGGAATGCACGGTTAGGATTTACATTGTTCGAGGCTTAGAGCTCCAGCCCCAGGACAACAATGGCCTGGTAAGAGTCTGGGTGTGGGGCCTTCTCCTGTAGCAAGATAATTACAGTCTTCAACCACCATAATTGTCATGTTCCTTCTTTCTGGGCGTCTGTTATCTCTCGAGGGGAAAGATACTCTATCAAAACAATCTGTTCAGGAGGACGGTCCCAATGGGGATTTACCTAAGAGCTTGAAGGGAAGGGGCTTTGGAGCCTCTGGATCATCCTTCTCATTTTACAGATGTGACCTCAGAGAACTGCTTTGTCACTGCTCCCGGCCACCGCCTCTCCTCCAAAGGCGCGCTGGGTGCATGGCGCCAAGAAGGAGCACTACCCAGACCTGATCTGAGGCCGCCCCGAGTCTGTCCCAGACACTGACTGAAGTTGGCACCCCACAGTGACATAACCTGTCCTCTGTTTCGTCCCCACAGTGTGACCCTTACATAAAAATAACACTGGGCAAAAAAGTAATTGAAGACCGAGACAACTACATCCCCAACACTCTCAACCCGGTGTTCGGCAGGTAACAGCTATTTCCTAACATTTTTCTGTGTTTTTTTTCTCCATGGCCTCCATGCTAAGGATGCAGTATGTGCCGCCATGCTTTGCTCTAGGCCCAGAAGCTGTGAAACCATGTCTATGAACTATTCAGATATCCAAGTCAGTGGGGCGGATAATGAATATGTAGATACATAAATAAAAGCATTTCATGAAAGCAAAAAGTGCCATGAAGAAAATAAAACCAAGTCTGCGAGACCTGCCCTAAGACCTGGGGGGGCAGGGGTAATAGGACGTGGATGGTAGGAGGCCCAGAAGTCCAGAGAATTTGTGGCTTCTAGACAAGAAGAATAGGCAGTGACTTCCGTGGAGTGACAGGGTGGTTCTCACACCCCGATCCTGTTGAGCTCTCTTATCTGGGATGCTTTGATTCCATTGTTTTGAGCCAATGTTGTTGACTCTGTTACCAAAAACTGGGAAGGGAGAAGAACATGATGGCATCAGATGTCCTGCTCCCTGTCTTCTGCTCAAGAAGATTCTTGAAATAGCATTACTATCTTCATCCTTGCCATCTGACGTTTGTTTCTGCATGGTTACACTGATCTCATCAGAACCTTCTCAAGGATAAGGCAAACCCAAGTGACCTCTAAAGAGGACTAGTTTTGTCAGCTATAAACTTCTTCCACATTTAATAATAGCTACTATTACAAGCTTTCCTGGTGGCTCAGTGGTAAAGAATCTGCCTGCTGATGCAGGAGATGCGGGTTTGATCTCTGGGTTGGGAAGATCCCCTGGAGAAGGAAATGGCAACCCACTCCAGTATTCTTGTCTAGGAAATCCCATGGACAGAGGAGCCCAGCGAGCTATGGTCCGTGGGGTCACAAAGAGTCGGACATGACTGAGCAACTAAACTATTTGCTAAGCTTTTACTGAGGGCTTGCACTATAGTGAGCCCTTCATAGAAAACATCTCAAGAATCCCACCACTCTGAGGGGCTACTGACAAAGAGGAAACTGAGGCACAAAGGGAATGAACACCCAGCTCACCCCGCTGGGGAGTGGCAGAACCGGGGCCCATGCCCCGGCCACCTGACTGCAGGGTCTGCATGGCTGCCATGCTGCACTCTGTGCAGCCGCCGCCATCTGATATTCACCTCCGTGTCAGACCCTGCAGCCGGCAGGGCAGGGGGTCTCAGCCCCTCGTCACAGTGAGGGAAACGGCACCCGAGCTGCGTGCACGGGAAGCCTAAACTTGGGGAGAAATCCTGACCAAGCCCCAGGCTTTCCCAACCAACTTAGTACTGCTTCGTGCTTATAGCCAAGCCATCACCTGCAGGGCTTCCTGGTGGCTCAGACAGTAAAGAATCTGCCTGCAATGAAGGAGACCCAGGTTCAGTCCCTGGGTTGGGAAGATCCCCTGGAGAAGGGAACAGCTACCTGCCTGGAGAATCCCATGGACAGGGAAGCCTGGCGGCTACAGTACATGGGGTCACAGAGTTGGACATGACTGAGCAGCTTTCACATCACCTGTAGAAAAATGTTCTTGGCTAAAAACATTTGCATTGTTTTCCCCAGAACACTAGCAAGGAGAACACCTTGTTCTTATTTGATGTGTGGCTGGTATCTTAATTTCTGGCTTTATTATCCTGCCCATCTGCTGCTTCTCATGTGTGGTGGATGGAACCCTTACACATTCCTTCCCTCTCTCACGTGTGAGTGTGCGCGTACACCCACATCCACCCACATGCGAACACACACACACACCCCCCACACACACACAGCCATATACACACACACCCACACCCACAGCTACACACCCACATCCCCACACACCCCACACATACCCCCTCACACACATACACACTCCCCCACCCCCATTCCCCCCCGCCCCCATACACACCCTTTGTGCTGCACATCCCGGAGCCATGTGCTGGAGCCAGGCAGTGGAAATAATCCTCTGGCATGGCAATATGATCGTTTTCCTTTTCTTCCGCTGATCCAGCCCTGAGGTCTAGACAGGAAAAGGCATGCAGTGCAGGAAGGAGGGCCCCATGCGAGGGAGACAGGGAAGCAGGGAAAGCCAGCTTTTATGGGAGAAAAGCAGCACTGCCTACATCACTGTCTTGGAGAAGCCAAGCACAAGCTTAATTAAGTGTCAGGAAAAGTCTTGGTCAAGCCACCTCAGGAGGAAGTGATGCCATCAGGCTCCATGTGGCCAGTCCCCGTCCAGTGAACTCAGACTTGGCTCCATCCAGCAGGGTGGAGCCAGGGAGACCCCAGCTCCACAACCCCTCCTAGGCTCCAGGCCCTGGCCTCAGTCTTACTGGGTGACTTTCTTCTCAGCGGAGACTCAGGAATTCTGGGACAGAGATTCAGGAAAGAGCAACCTTTCCTATCTGCATGGCACTGTTATCACATCACATTCAATGGAATGTTAGTCTGCCAAAAAGATGTTAATTGGTGTTCCAAGGAAAAGCATATTTCTTCATCAAACCAGGATGCCTGGGTTAAAAAGATAACTGCAGGATTTCTCAGAGCCTTCAGTTTGCCCAGAGGAACACTGGAAGAAGTGATTCTCAGCCTTATTTGAGCAAAGAATTTTTTCTCAACAGACACATATTACCTGTCCCTTGGGATTCAGTAATAGAATTTGGGGGCATGTGTGGATACAGTCTGGTCAGGACTATAGCCCCTTCTCTCCTGGGATGCCTGCCTTTTGCAGGCCCCGCCTGGCTGCAGAAGTCTGGGGAAGTCACTGAGATGTGTCTAGGAGACCCCTGGAAGCTTGTATCCAGAGCCCCACTGATGTATACCCTTTTATTCCAGAGCTTAGTAGTTCTGGCTCTTTAGGCAAGAACCAGACCACACACCAGAGTGACAGGAGGAGGGGCAGAGGCACAGGGGGAGAGGAGAGATTTGAGGGGCTGCTCACAGTTTGTGGTCCAGAGTTTGTTGAGCACCTCCTAGGGGACCCGCCCCTCTGTGTGCAGGTACAGACCCAAACCTCACCCATCTGCATTCATGCCATACAGTCATTACCCTCTCAGAAGTGGTGCCACATTGCTCACCTGCCACAGAAACTACTGTTTGATTATCTGGTGGTCTCTCAGAAGGGTTTGTGTTTTCATACAGATACTATAGGAAAGCCTTCGAGAATCAGTGGAGAGCCAGAGAGCCTGGGAGGAGAGAGGGAGCCTTCTGGGCAGCTTTCCATTGCCCTCCTCCAATCCCGATGCTCCCGTGGGGTTAGCCCAGGATGTTCCATGGTCTGTAAAATGGGGATAATAATCCCTACCAGCTCATGTTGTTGTAAGAGTCAAGGGAATAAATGTTTAGAAAGCATTTGGTATAATTCTTAACAATAAGTATTATTTAATGTATAATAATAATATTATTATTGCTGGTGGATTTTGAGTAATGCCCTCATACCAAATGCTTTCTAAACATTTATTCCTTTGACCCTTACAACAACAGCATGAGCTGGTAGGGATTATTATCCCCATTTTACAGATGAGAAAACAGAGCACAGAGACTTTAAGTAGTTGCCCTAGGGTCCCACAGCTAGTAAGCAGCAAAACTGGGATTTTCCTTAGGCACTTAAAGCCCCAGATCTTCTCCTGAGCAAGTATATACTCTGCTGATGTTCTTATTACTAACATGTAGTACTTCTCAAGCACCTGCCGCTCGCTGCCCACCACCCACCTAGCTATCCTGGCCATGACAGCCTTCTCCCATGGCCCAAGGAGTCTGTGCAGAGCTATAGAGTGTGCAAGATAATCGGGGGGAAGGGGGATCATGCAATTCTAACCTCACTTTCATTTATTCAGAATGTATGAACTGAGCTGCTACTTACCTCAAGAAAAGGACCTGAAAATTTCTGTCTACGATTATGACACCTTTACCCGTGATGAAAAAGTAGGAGAAACGATCATTGACCTAGAAAACCGATTCCTTTCCCGGTTTGGGTCCCACTGTGGCATTCCTGAGCAGTACTGCGTGTAAGTGGCTTGGGATGTAAACGTTGGCTGTTCCATCTAACATTAGTACTGGGAAAGCTTTGATGCTCTACCTCAGGCCTGTCTTCATTGAGCCTCGGACCCTTTAAGTCAGGAGGGAGAATTGGGCTTCCCTGGTGGTTCAGATGGTAAAGATCCCCTGTGGAAGGGAATGGCTACCCACTCTAGTATTCTTGCCTGGAGAATACCATGGACAGAGGAGCCTGGTGTGCTTCAGCCTGTGAGGTCACAGAGAGTCAGACACGACTGAGTGACTAACACTTAGGAAGAAGCAGGGCCATAGCACTGCACGACTCCAGGGGGCGCTGTTCACATTGCGTCTGTGTACCGCACTGGCCCCTGAGGCAGTGTGGTGCTCAGTGAGGATGGCACTTAGTGAGGTGGCAAAGCCTGGGGAGCCAGTCCCTCCCCTCCCCTTCTTTCTCCCCCTCCCTCCGTGATGACAGGGACTGAGAGCTAGCAATGTTTGATGGTGGGAATTCCCTGCTCCTGCCCACAAACTGATCAGTTTTGTGATGTTCCTCTTTCCTTAAGTGCTAAACAGTGTCTCTCTGTATTATCCAGTGAGATATAGCTTGTGATTTCTAATTTATGTTTGCCTATTATGATTATGGTGATCTCAAACTCATTATTTACAGAAGGCCAGAGAAGAGGCGGGGGAGCCTGGTGGGCTGCCGTCTATGGGGTCGCACAGAGTCGGACACGACTGAAGCGACTTAGCAGCAGCAGAGAAGGGGAGGACCAGTTGGCTGAGGCCAAAATACCTGTGGATTTTAAGTCTCTAAATCCTAAATAGATTTCTAGGCAAAAGCCAGTGTCTAGAGTGCATTCCCCGTTCCCCCATTACATGAACGTGCCTTTAAGTATGTGTGTGTATAAACCTAAGAAGAACGTGTGTGCCCTGCGGTAACTCTGAGTGTGGCATTATTATTCACAGTTCTGGAGTAAACACCTGGCGAGATCAATTGAAACCAACACAGTTGCTTCAAAATGTGGCCAGATTCAAAGGCTTCCCACCGCCCATTCTTTCTGAAGATGGAAGTAGCATCAGATATGGAGGAAAAGACTACGGCCTAGATGAATTTGGTAAGCACACCGCCATGGATTGCAGGCTGGTTGCAAGGCACAGCAACACATCTATGCTGCTGGGTTTGCGTTACGGAGGGGTGTGGGCAGAGTAGTACCCTAAAACCATAGGGAATTCATACACGTGACTGTCTAACAAAAGCCCCATTATACTAGGGTTTTGCAGACATGTCAGGTGTCAAAATGGACACGTTTTCTTGTCTGTCTTATGTTTCACTTGACCTTTTTAGGTCATAGCCATTTGAGCTCTGAACACAAAGTTCTAATAATTAACTTATTTCCATGTAATGTATAATTAGCTCAGAAGTGCTCAGATGGTAGTGCAAGAATTTCTCCTCCAATATTATTCCATCATTCTCCCAACCCTCTCTGGGAAGGCTCAGGGATGCTGGGGGCTACTTTGAAGAATCTGCTGAGTTCACATCTGGCTCATGTCCGAACTTGGGGTCTTGCTCTTTCCTGAGCAGTAATTTATAAGGCAGTCTGTCCTGACACATACACAGCTAACTGCATTATGACATAGACTGAAATCAGCTTAATAGAACGTTAGAGTTGTCACATGATTCAGTGTTTTGTAGGGAAGAGGGCTTCCCGGTGGGGCTGGCATGGGGCCGGCTTTGAGGGCACATGGGATATCTAGAGAAAGCTGAACAAAGATACATGGGAATCAAAGTGCTTCCTGATCCTCAACTGTTTATTCCTGGCATTGTAAGAAACTGTGTTTGTCTTTCTATCTGAAAGAAGACTTGAAGACTTTGTCAATATCAGGGATTATTAGATATTTAACAAATGATGCTGTTTACATCAGAACTTGCAAAGGGCATTGGAAATAAACTAGCAAGCAACATGGCCTGATGGAGACAACTACCCCAGCAATCAAACAACACCCTCCAAAAGCTGTATCAGTCAGGGTTGTTCCCATTACTTTGGCCCCATAACAAATCATCCCAAAACTTAGCTGCTGAAAAAAAACCATTTTATGTTTTTTAAAAGTTTTATTGCCATATTTGATTTACAATGTTGTGTTCATTTCTGCTGTACAGCAAAGTGAACCAGTTATGTATGTATATCCACTCTTTTTTAGAGTCTTTCCCCATATAGCGACCATTTTGTTTTGCTCACAGTCTTGGGGGTTAGCCATTCAGGAAGGGCTCACCTGCGCACTTCTCACTTGAGTGGCAGTTGATTGTTGTCAGATGTTGGCTGGGGCTGCAGTCACCCGAAGGCTTGATGTCCAGGATGGCCCTTGGCTGGGAGCTCGCCTGGGACTGATGACCAGAGCACCTACCCAGGACTTTCCCATAGGGCACTGTCTGGGCGCCCAGGCTCCTTACATGGCTGCCGGCTTCCCTCAGAGCAAGTGATCCAGGAAGACCAGTGTGGTCCTTCATGCTTAGCCTTAAAAGTCACACAGCATCCTTTCTTTAGTGATCAAATATGTCTGCAGATTCAAAGGAGAGGACTTAGACCCCCACCTCTCAATGGGAGGAGTGACAGAAAATTTGGGAGTCTGTGTTTTTTAAATGCCACAGTGATACTAGCTACTGTAACAGTTAAGCTTAAAAATGTTAGTGGTTTAACACAATAGAAGTTTATTTCTCATAAATTCAAAACAGGTACTCCTACAGGTGGGTGGCCCTCTTCCAAATAGTCCTTCATGGACCAGACTGTTTCACCTTGCAACTCTGCCCGTTATCACCTCAGGTGTCTAAGGTCACTGCATCCAGAAGAGAAGGTGCCAGAGGTGATCCTACATGAGAGGGTATTACGAGCTGGACCTTGAAGGACACGCCTGTCACTTCCACCTATGTTACCGTCTAGCCTGCCTTGTTCGCGTGGCCACACCTAACTGCACAGGAGTCCGGCCGTGAGCCCCTGACACCAACACAAATGGGGGTTGCTCTTACGCAGTTTGGAGTGTTTTCGGTCTCCACAAGTCAGGAATGAACTTGGTTGGGCAGGGCTTCTGGTCAGGGGCTGTTTCTGTCAACAGCTCTTTCATAGGCTGCAGTTCACATGCTGGCACTGCCTGACTGTGTCTGCAAAGTCTGGGCCGAAGTGCTGAGAATCCCTCAAGGCTGAACTGTTTCTGGATCTCTGTCCCTGTTTCACTGTCCTTTTAAAAAAAAATATATATATATATATTGCAGAAGCAAACAAAATCCTGCACCAGCACCTTGGGCCCCCTGAGGAGCGCCTTGCCCTCTACATCCTCAGGACTCAGGGGCTGGTTCCTGAACACGTGGAAACGAGGACTTTGCACAGCAGCTTCCAGCCTAACATCTCCCAGGTAAAGCACCCTCCACCTTTGAACATGCATCATCCACACCCCAAAGGTGGTGGCAGTAGCTGACACAGACTTGCCTTGTTTATCTCTTTTGGATACTTTAAACTATACAAGAAATAGAAATGAAGCTCAGATTATCTTCATTCCCGAGGGGAATTTAGTGGGTAAAGAATCCGCCTGCCAATGCAGGAGACCTAGGAGATGCAGGTTCGATCCCTGGGTCGGGAAGATCCCCTGGAGAAGGAAATGGCAACCAACTCCAGTATTCTTGTCTAAGAATCCCATGGAGAGAGGAGCCTGGTGGGCTACAGTCCCTGGGGTTGCAAAGAGTTGGGCACGATTGAGGTGACTGAGAGCACACGTCCATGCATACACTAGGGGGATTTATTGTAAGAATTTTCAGGTAACTCACTAAATCCAGACAGGAGAGTGATAGTGACTCAGAACAAACTTGGGCCAGGATCTTGCCCTGTCTTTTGTCTATTTCTGAGTCTCCTTTAGCCTGCACTTTTCCTGTGAGCACTTTCCCATGTGTCAGAATATTGTGGACCGTTTCTGGGTTGTGTATATTATAATGCAGCCCCACCTGCTTCCAAATGTGGAAAGGATGGGCTGCCCTAACTTGGTCCCTTCATCCACCACTAGACCACTAAGCTCTAGCCAGGAGGACAGGGTACAGTGCACAGGATGGATCATCACAGGCACCATGTGGATAGTGACGGGGAAGGTCAGTTCCCAGAGAAGCAAGGCGAGACACGGAAAATGACAAAATAGTCTAAGTGGAGAAGGCAATGGCACCCCACTCCAGTACTCTTGCTTGGAAAATCCCATGGACGGAGGAGCCTGGTAGGCTGCAGTCCATGGGGTTGCTAAGAGTCGGACACGACTGAGCGACTTCACTTTCACCTTTCACTTTCATGCATTGGAGAAGGAAATGGCAACCCACTCCGGTGTTCTTGCCTGGAGAATCCCAGGGACGGCGGAGCCTGGCAGGCTGCCGTCTATGGGGTTGCACAGAGTCGGACACAACTGAAGTGATTTAGCAGTAGCAGTCTAAGTGGAAGCTTGTTAGAATGAAGATTCCCAGACCATGCCTGCAGAGATTCAGTAAGTCTGGGGTGGGGCCAGGAATCTGAATTTGTAACAAGTATCTAGAAAGGTTCTGATGCAGATGGTTAGGAAATCGCACTTTAAGAAATATTAATATACGAGTTGCCAGTCCAGGTTCGATGCACGATGCTGGATGCTTGGGGCTGGTGCACTGGGACGGCCCAGAGGGATGGTGTGGGGAGGGAGGAGGGAGGAGGGTTCGGGATGGGGAACACATGTATACCTGTGGCGGATTCATTTTGATATTTGGCAAAACTAATACAAGTATGTAAAGTTTAAAAATAAAATAAAATTAGAAAAAAAAAAAGAAATATTAATATAATGGGTGCAAATATTGTTGATACGGATAGCAGAACCGTGGTCTCTTAAGAAGTGAGTACAAGTGGGCTGGGCTTACTAGATTATTTTGTCACTCACTTTTATTCTGTTCCCTATTTTCGTATCTTCCTTCTCTCATTATTCTTCCTTCCCCTCAAAGAGCCCATTCCTCCTCCTCTTTCCCCTCCCACGTCTCAACTGAATAGTCTTAAGACATAACAAAGCAAGGAAGATTTCTCCCTGGGCATCCACCGAAACTTCCATCACCTCTACCTACCACATTGGACAGACTGGCTGGGTCTTAGGAGACACTGCTAATTAGGAGATGGCTAATTTCTGCAGTGTGCTAGATGTATGCTAGACCCTTGAGCCCTCGAGATTAGTTGGAAGAGAATAAGGATCACAGTAAAATATATGCCTTTCCAAGAGCCCCGGTTAATTCATTTTGATCACAATGCATTAGGAAGCCAACCTAGTGGTTTCCTTGGCAACCGTCTTTAAGAAGTTTTAAGTCTGTTTTTGTCATGAAGGCAGAGTATACAGAACATCCAGAAAGAGTCTGGGGAACTTAAATTGGTTTGTATGGTTGATACAGTGTGTTAACAGCATTCCTAGGCTGTCTGGAAGAATATTCCAGTCAGATAAATGGGCCTGGTCTGTAGCCGTCAGAGATATAAAGGGAGGTGAGGGGAGCTCACCAAGATGGCAGCACAGGCGTCAGTCCAGGCTTTCACCCTCCAAGTTCCTGCAAGCCCCCTTCCAGGCGGTGGGCCCTAGCAAGCCAATGCAGGGAGCCCTCCCTTTGGTGAATGGTAATGTTTTTGTCATTGAGTCTCTGCTTTGAAAGTGCCAGGCTGTCTGTCTTTTACAAAATTAAGTACATTTTTACATTATTTTGATTTTCTCTCTCAAGGTAAGTGGAGAAACCCTTGGGTGTCACAAAACTGGCACTGATAGCAAGTAGACAGTCTGATGATGGACGAGAGATGGTGTGAAAACTGTTTTGAGAGTCACTGTAAGAGGGAGTATGTGTGTTTGGGGTTGTGTTAGTGATGGCAAGCCCCTCATTTCATTAACCAGGGAAGACTGAGATTTTGATAAAGTAGGCACATGTAGAGACTCCTGGGAGAGAACGGAGGGTGGATGGCCTACGTGACACTGAAGGTATAAGATTCATCTCGATTTGCTCTTTTACTCCATTTTTCTTGCCTTCCATATGGACTAATAAATTAGGAGACCCACAGTAGTTTCACTGAAGATAGTTGAAAGAAGATTGTAGTCTCTACCACCCATAATGTAACTTCATTTCTCTTTTCATTTTTGAATGGCTTAGGGAAGACTTCAGATGTGGGTGGATGTTTTCCCCAAGAATTTGGGGCCACCAGGCCCTCCTTTCAACATCACACCCCGGAAAGCCAAGAAGTAAGTAATCTTGAGACCCTGCTGTGTCTCACTGGGGTCTTGGTTCAGGACCTGAGAGGATAAAACACCTTCAAAATGTGCTTCTCGTAGATACTACCTGCGTGTGATTATCTGGAACACCAAGGATGTTGTCCTGGACGAGAAAAGCATCACAGGAGAGGAAATGAGCGACATCTATGTGAAAGGGTAAGGCTGGCATGCAAGAGCCTCTGACAGACTCAGAGAACAAAGCAGACGCTCCTTCATGAGTGTTGCATTATAGGGTGTCCATTACAGGATCTTGATTATTGAAGATACTATGTCTTACTGGGATTCCCAGGTGGTGCTAGTGGTAAAGAACCCGCCTGCCATTGCTTAGGAAGAAAGCTCCAGGGAGACAGAGAGAGAGAACAAAGAAAAGCCTGTATGGAGGTTATTTATGAGCAGCGGCATCTGATACCTATAAGAAAAGAAAAGTTTTATTTCATTTATTAAGCAGACTTTTTATTTATGAGACTTTTTAGTCATGCAGTTCATTTTTATTCCTTTTTGATACTTTAAGTAACTAGCCTTAGAGACAGAAGTAGAGCTCCCAAGGTGTTTTTTTTTATTATTATATTACCTGAAGTTATTAACATCCATGGACAAGAAGAAACATTAGAGCTTTTTTAAAAAAATCATTTATTCCACCAACATTTACTGAGAGCCTACATCCAATGTGTAAAGTGTCATAGGTGTTCATTATTCTGTTACTTGCATAATTCAATTCCAAATAATCTATGTTGGTGTCAGTTTTGTGTTACACACTGATGCATACAGAACCCAAGGATTAAGAAGTCAGACTCTGGATTCAAATTAGCTGGATTGAAATCTGGTGGTTTCCCTCCTAGCTGGGCACGTTAGCAAGCTCACTATTCTTCATCTGTAAAATGGAGATAATGACAGTATCCACCACTCTGGAATATTCAGAAGATTGCATTTAGGCTAGCACCTGGCAGATAGTAACCACTATGTGCATTAACCAGGATTCGCCAGGAAAAAGGACAAGTAGGAGGCACGTGTGTGTAGAAAGAGGGAAAGAGAGAAACAAAGACAGGGAGAGAGAGAGTTGTTATGGAGGCTAAAAAGTCCCACAACCGATCACCTGCAAGCTGGAGACCCAGGAAAGCTGGAGATGTCACTCAGCCTGAGTTCAAAGCCTCAAAATCAGGGGAGCCCACGGTATATATCCCAGTCTAAGGTCAGGAGGAGATGACCTGAGATGTCTTGGTTCAATCAATGAGACAGCAAAAGGAGGTAACTTCCTCCTTCCTCTGTTTTTTTGTTCTATTTAGGTCCCCAATAGACTGGATGATGCCACCTACATTTGGGAGGGCCATCTACTTTATCCAGTCCATCGATTCAAATTCTAGTCTCATCCAGAAACATTCTCATAGACACACCCCAAAATAATGTTTAATCTGGGCACCCCACGGCCAGTCACGTTGACACATAAAATTAACAGTCACACCATAAACTTACTATTCCACATGAATTGAGTTTGGTTCCTTGATATCTAAAAGATAAGACTTGTTGAAACTTAATATATTCATAAAGTGAGAATAAAGTTTCACTTATGATCCCAAGTGGCCTTCAATCAAACCTTTGTTAAAGACATAATTATTGTCATTTAGGTTCACTCTACACAGGGAATGTTTCATCAAGTACTTCATTATTCTTTCTCATTTCAGGATATTATTACCATTCCCCAAGGAAAACTAATTCTGGCTAATTATATATATGCAAATTTATTTGACTATCATAAGCATTTTTTTTCCAATCGGAAACAAACTCAAGTAATACTGGACTGAGATAACTCTGGTAATCAAAGAATAAAATACAACCTAAAATACCATGTCAGGACTTCCTGGTGGTCCAGTGGTTGGGACTTCATGCTTTCAAAGCAGGGGGTTATGGGTTCAATCCCTGGTCAGCGAACTGGGATCCCACAGGCTGCATGGTATGGCCAAAATATTAAAAAACTTAAAGTACCATGTCACATTTGGAATGAAAAGTCAAAATACTGTATGTGAAAGGATGAATAATGCACAAATAACATGCCTAGCACTGTACACACATGGGTATTACATCCAAGTACATACGCTGAGAGTGGCTGTTTACCTTGTTTTCAAATTAAAATGTGAAAAGATTCATAAGAAAGGAGAGGGAAGAGCTACAGGGGTGAGCCATCTGGGGAAGGATGATGGTGCCAATAGGGTTGGGTTATAAGCTGAAGCTACCACGGTCATAGCCAAAAAGTGTGGTCTCTCTTCATTGAGCTAGTTCAAAAGCTTAAATGTTAATTGTCAAAAGGAGTATTTCAACTCAGTTACTTGGTTAGTCAATTGACGAGAAAAAGTAAAATTACCAGTCGACTGCTATTAATACCACTACTAATAATAGGACCCAGTATTAGCACATGAGTTTCTAGTCTCCATGGTCCTTTGAGGCAGAGTAATAGTCCTGTACTTAGGAGTCAGATAGACCTGGGAGTTATACTTAATTCTATCCCTTACTGGATATATGAGACGTAGATCCTCTCTGAACCTCCGTTTCCTCATCTGTGAGACGGAGCTAGTTATCAGTTGAAAAGAATAAAAGAAGGCATGCTATATACCTGGTTCATAGTAGCTGATCCTTAACATGTGTTAAGGATCTCCCTCTTCCCACTCTGGCCTTTCTCATTTTGTCCTCAGGCTGACCATGTGAAGGAAGCACGTATCATTAGCCTCGTTTTACAGATGGGAAATGAAGCTCAGAGAGTCAGTAGCAGAGCAGGTTCACAGCCAGGCCTGCCTCCTACTGACAGTCTCTATCTAGGGGGTCCAGGCAGCAGTATTTCTGAAAGCTGCTCCAGTTGATGCCAATGTGTAGTCGGTACTGAGATTCGTGCATTCCACCACTTTTGCCGTCTCAAATCTCGTGTGCCTCTGGTTCCAAACCAGAAAGAAGTCTTCCCCATAGTTGGTGGATGTGGTAACACTTTCTCCCAGACATGCTCATTCATCCCTCTAACCCATCTGCCAGGCACAGGCCAAAGAGAACTTTCCAAGTGTCAAAAGTTAAGATGTTCACTTGTTGGTAGAAATGAATTTTCATAGATAGGAGTATGGATGCAGCAGCTTACATCTCCCTTGCTCGTCTCAATTAATGTGATCATAGTACATTTAAGAAGAATTTAAAAAGGAAGCTGTAAGATTACTTGAGTCGTGCCTGTTTTGTTTGCTTAAGTAAAACATGGAAAAGGAAATGCTGAAATTTTGAACTAACCCACATTCATTGAGCCTATCAGCGGTGATGACAGACAGCAATGAGTTATAGTTAGGGAGACTAAAATCATAACCGGCAAGCTTCACCATTCCCAAAATAGCAGCTAAGTTGTTGATATTTTCCAGAAAATTTCACCTTATCCCTGTTAACTGAAGTCTAAAGGGTTTCCTGCACTGGTTTTAGAGGAATTCTATTTTATTTGGCTACAACCTGTGTCGGATGCACCAGAGTGCCTCCCCTTCATAAATCACCACCCCCAGCCTCCCCATCTCTGTAGATAACTGGAACCTGCCCAAGAAAAGTGCATTAATTCTCCTGCCCTTCACTCCTAATCACTGCACGATTTTGCGGCTAGATTACTTGTCAATCACATGGAGCTAAATCTGTTTGCTTCTGCTTTTCAGCTGGATTCCTGGCAATGAAGAAAACAAACAGAAAACAGATGTCCATTACAGGTCCTTGGATGGCGTAGGGAACTTTAACTGGAGATTCGTCTTCCCTTTTGACTACCTCCCAGCTGAACAGCTCTGTCTCGTTGCTAAAAAAGTGAGTTCTGAAATGTGCCAGTGGGGCAGGGACGTCATGGTCTTTCTTAATGTGGACACTGAGAAAAGGTCGGAGGTGCTCAGCAACTTGGGGGTCATGGGTCCAGCTCCCTCTTGGTGAGGTGGGGATTCAGAGACCCCAGTGGTGCAGATACTTGCCCAAGGTCACACAACTCTGGTAGGTATTTGTGTAGTTAGGAGTAAAAGGAACACAGCTTTTCTTCCCTGACATGTTGGCAGCTGGGGGAAGGATCTGGTTAAAGACCCCCTGTGTCCATACATACCCCAACCTAAGTATGTATTTATGTCACGGGAGACTGATTTCTTCCCCTGATAAAGAGATTTGTTGGACTAGCTAGCCAGAGACAAAATATTAATGTAGGTGCAATTTCCCACTTATCTTCCTTATTAAACTTAAGCATCTGCCTTCCTTCCTTTAGGAGCACTTCCATGAGGGTTCAGGGCCTTCCTGGTCTTAATTTATAAGACTCTGGGTTACAGAACTGAACTCAAACTGGCTTGTACCAAAAATGTGATTTATTGGTTCACATTACTAAAAAGGCCGGGGTTGACTGGCTTAAGGAACGCCTGGAGCCCAGGTTGAACTGATGTCTTTAGAAACTGCAGTCACCTCCTCCACCCCTCTGCTCTGCCTTCACCCATGAGCCTCACTCCCTGGTGGAGGTAGGATGGCTACCAGCAGGTCTCAGTAGAGAGAGATCAAGTCCCCAAAGGCGCCAACCAGGGTTCTGAGATTGGACCCTAGAGTTGGCCTGTCTGAGGCCAAGTGCCCCTCTCTGAGCCAGCCAGTGGTGCAGCTCTCGAGTTAAGGATAAAGTCAGTCCTCCCCAAACTGCATGGACTGGAGGAATAGAATCTCTAAGAAAAATCTGTGGGGCAGGTAAGAATAACCGCTGTCTTTTATAGGCCCTTGTCCCATTTCCCCTCCCAACCACATTCCATAAACTTTTCCTAGCTCTGTCCCAGTCACCTCTTCCCCCTACACCTGGATCAGGATGCAGCCCCTTCTGTCCCAGCAGGCCAGGCCCTACCCGCTGCTGATGCTCTAATGAGCACTTTTTCCATTTAGGTGAGATGCATGCCTTCCAAGGGCACTTTTTAAAGATGCAGAGGCTCATCCTGGTGCTTATGCATACTTTCAAATGTTGAGACAGACCGGGGGAAGGTGAGGGGCTTGGGGTCAGGTAGGCCTTTAGGTAAAGTGTCCTTTCCTATTTATTCACATCTAAGCTGGACCTCTCAGCATCCTGAGTAACCCCACACAGGACAGTTGGGTGAGGCCAGACAATGGTAGAGCGGGCTTCTCGGCTCCTCAGAGCCAGGCCCTCTAAGTCCTGCAAAGGGAAACATCTCAGACTGTCATCTGAAAAACCAACAACCCAATAATCTTCCTTCAAATTCATGAAGTATTGGGGGAATTCCCTTTCTTCTGGAGCCAGAGGAACTTACGTGTAATCAGGCCTTGGAGGTGTCATGATCCTTGGGCTGATACTGTCTGAGCAGAGGCAGGGACCAGAGGTGAGAACCTGGAGGAACCTCACCCCATCCTCTGTGCACCTAACTCGAGTCTGAAGGATCAGAGGGTCTTAGTTTTACAGTATGTAAAACTAGCAGTATTTTTCAAAAACCAAAACTGCCAGGAATTTAAAATCTGCACTGATAAGAGTGAAATGTGGGCCGCCATCTCTCATCCCCATGTGGAGTGTGCTCAGACATCCTTGGGACGGTTGCGGGTGGGGCGGGGAGATTGCTGGGCAGAAGTAACACCCCAGCAGGGGATATTTCAGTCTGGCCTAGAACAGCTTGGCTTTGGGAGGATAATCTAACTAGGCCGTGGTGTTTAGGAGACAGAATTACCCTCCCCACCACCCCCAAACCCCAGGAGTGGCAGCAGGAAGTCACACTGATAGAAACTCAGTGGGGAAACCTTCTGTTTGGGAACTGCCTCGGACAACCTTTTTGTCGCCCAGCTGGTGGTCTTGAGATTTCCTGGGGTGCTTGCCTGCCTTACATAATACACATGGAACGGGGGCAGCAGGCTAGAAGATGGGGTTTTGGGTGGGGATGCAAAGGAGACAAGAGGTCCTGTGCCTTGATGTTGCATTTTCAAGAGGCCCCAGGGGAGGGTTTTAAGAGTCCAGTAATCTGTGTCATTTTGGCTTGTCTGTTCCTCTTGGCATTTTAGGAGCATTTCTGGAGTATTGACCAAACTGAATTTCGGGTCCCACCCAGACTGGTCATTCAGATATGGGACAATGACAAGTTTTCTCTGGATGACTACTTGGGTAAGGCTGACATGTGGATACTTTTCTCTAAGATATTGTACTTGAAATTAGTTAAATCAACTAGAACTTGGAATCAGTTATTTAAATCTCCAGTCCTGTGGGGCTGGGGTCACATTCACTGCCTGGATGGCCTCTGGGCACTGTGGCCTGCCGGGCGCTATCCCAGGTCTTCTGAGAAGTGGGCACAGTGAATGGCACCCCTTGTGTGGGCCCCATCCACTCTCAGGGTCCTGGTATAGGCTCTTGCACCAGCTTCTGACATGTTATGAAGACACAAATTTTGTTTTCAAGTATGCCTCAGCCTTGCGTTCACTTCCAAACCTCTTTCCTTTTCTCCCTCTCTCTTCTTCTCCCTCCCATCAACACCTCAGAATTGGCTTGAAGTCACTGCAGTCCTCTAATATCCCAGCCCTTGTTCCTCCCCACCCTTCTCTGTGGTAAAAGGCCCTTGTTAAGCACCCTCCCTGCACTGCGGGCCCCTCCATTTCCGAGTCCTCTCCCCAGTCCCTGCAAAGCACACGGTCCAGATTTTCTCTCTCCCAGGCCTTGGGTGTCTCACTGGCCCACTCTGTTTCTTCCTCTCACTCTTTAAACACAGGCCTTTGTTCTCCTAGGGTTTTGTGGATCCTCCCCAGGCTCTCTCAGTGACTTACCAACCCTCTCCTCTGTTGAAGGCAAAGCTTCCATTCTCGCTTTGTGCAAGGTATGACTCCTAGACCTGGAGGTGCAGCCTGGCCGCTATGGTGCCTGCCGTACAGTAACAAGAAATACTGGGATGACTCACACTGACTGCTGTAAGCAGTGTATCAAATCAACACACTATACACCTTAGACTTACACAGTGCTGTATGTCAATTATGTCTCAGTTTGAAAAAAAGACACACTTACGATGATTATTCCCCACTCCCCACCGGAACCTTTTACCTGTATGTTCAGCTGGCACCTCAAATTTATCGTGACTAAGATCAAACTCAGCCTCTCTTCCCTGACCTCATACCTGCTCGCAGCCTCTCCCAGTAGCTCAGGCCGAAACACCCAGAGTCCTCTGAGGCCATCCTCTCCTTTCCTCCCTCTTTCCTAAACAATGTAACCTGCTGTATCACGCTCATTTACTTTCTTATTTCTATGATCTCTGCCACTTGCCAATTCAGACGTAACTTTCTCGAAGCCAGCATTACAGAAGCCCCGAACTCACTTCCCTGCCTCTAGAGCATCTTTCCTGGCAGAGGAGAAGCCCACGGTGGCCAGCGGCTACATCTTGTTCATCCCTCTGCCCTTCACAACACAGAGTGCAGTGGCTTTGGCTTAGTTGGTTCTTAATAAGAATTAATGGTGTGGAGATCCCTTAAAAAACTGGAAATAGAACTGCCTTATGACCCAGCAATCCCACTGCTGGGCATACACACTGAGGAAACCAGAATTGAAAGAGACACGTGTACCCCAATGTTCATCGCAGCACTGTTTATAATAGCCAGGACATGGAAGCAACCTAGATGCCCATCAGCAGATGAATGGATAAGAAAGCTGTGGTACATATACACAATGGAGTATTACTCAGCCATTAAAAAGAATACATTTGAATCAGTTCTAATGTGGTGGATGAAACTGGAGCCTATTATACAGAGTGAAGTAAGCCAAAAGGAAAAACACCAATACAGTATACTAACGCGTATATATGGAATTTAGAAAGATGGTAACAATAACCCTGTATACGAGACAGCAAAAGAGACACTGATGTATAGAACAGTCTTTTGGACTCTGTGGGAGAGGGAGAGGGTGGGATGATTTGGGAGAATGGCATTGAAATATGTATAATATCATATATGGAATGAGTCGCCAGTCCAAGTTCGATGCACGATACTGGATGCTTGGGGCTGGTGCACTGGGACGACCCAGAGGGATGGTATGGGGAGGGAGGAGGGTTCAGGATGGGGAACACATGTATACCTGTGGCGGATTCATTTTGATGTTGTCAAAACCAATACAATATTGTAAAGTTTAAAAATAAAATAAAATTATTAAAAAAAAGAAAATATTAAAATAAACAAAAAAAAAGTACATGGATTTGTACAAAAAAAAAAAGAATTGAACAGACAAGTGAGTATAAAAGTGTTGAACTGAAGAAAAACGTACAATCTAAAAGTTGTGAGTCCAGGCATCTTACCGAGGACTGCAACCTAGGACACCACCTCTCAGAGAGCTCTGAGGAGCCAGGATAGAAGAGGTTTTTGCTGGGGGGAAGAAAAAAACAGGCAAACATCAAAAGATTACGCCTAATCACAAAGAACAGATATCTCAAGTTAATGATTTTAGTGCTTTGCTATGTTTGGAGAGATACAAGATCCTGGACCTATTGAAATTTTACCTTAGATATGGATCTTAGCTAGCCAGAGCCAGACCCAAAGGTCAGAATGCTTCCCCCTGCATCTTGAATCCCCCTTGGGTCACAGACTCAGGTGGGGGCTGCAGCAACTAGGGTCCTGACCCTTGTAGAACTGGGATAATGGGTGGCACTTTGTTTACTGGAAGGCCGGGCAGTGTTCCCTGTTCACAGGAGTGTGCTAATTTGCATGAAGAACAGGAGAGAGTTTTCCCTTGAAACAAAACAGTCTGACAACAAATAAGGAGATGACTGTATCTCTGATAACTAGTGGGTAAATGGTTGTAGTTATTACCAAACGGAGAGAGGCAAGATAAAAACAGGCATAAACTCCAGAAAGGCTTGTGGCTATGGATACATTAAGATGAAGGACAGTTTCTGAGTCCAAAAGTTTATAGAGAACCTGTCACCACCTCCCTGGTGCTCTTTGCTATCCCTGTTGAAGACCACCTTTTGTCCCAGTAAGTAATTCATAGACTTGACCCAGCATACCCAGACAATTATCTGAAGGAGAGGGGTCCCAGGAGTTCCCAAGCCCCAAAGACAATCAAAGATGATCTTTAACTACAAGAGAGTTCACACCTCACATCATGGAAGAAAACCTGTGCTTCTCTGGGCACCCTGAGCTGGGCTTCCTAGTTCCTGGGAAGAATTTTCTGATGAGAATTCAATGTTCCTTCTCAAATTCTTATTTCTGAGGTTACACTAGGAGAGACTTGAACTTGACTGTTCTATGGCACTTCCCATGTTCCAAGTACCAGTTGTCTTTACCCAAAGCCAGATGACAATGTTCGGGGAAGTTTAGAACCAACATGAGCAAATTCCAAGTTCAGTGGAAATTGTGTTCCTAGATGTTTAATTAGTTTGAGCTTGGAGGAGAACTCTATTTATGCTCCTGTCTCTGAGAAGTAAAGCAGGTAGTCCTCTGTGAGACGCAGAGCAGAGGACAGATGCTTTTGCACTTTCCATCCTATCTGGAAAGAACTTTAGCTGTCTACCAGGCTCCATTTCTCTAACTCACCTGTCACCTGTTCAGAGTCCCAGTCTAGACCTCTCTTCTGACAAGTACATTCTGTTTACTTGTGAACATCGCCTGATCCACTTGAAATTTATTTGGGTTTAATGTTTCCTTGGCTAGGTTTCCTGGAACTTGATTTGCATCATACCATCATTCCAGCAAAATCACCAGAGAAATGCAATTTGAACATGATTCCAGACCTCAAAGCCATGAACCCCCTGAAAGTGAAAACTGCCTCTCTCTTTGAGCAGAAGTCCATGAAAGGATGGTGGCCTTGCTACACAGAGAAAGACGGCTCCCGTGTGATGGCTGTATGTATGAGTATTTCCTGCTTGGGGGTTGTTTATTCCTTTTCTTCTTTAGGTTTTGCCCTTTGTGAGTAGATTTGCTCCAGATAAGGAAGGTTGAATTGGTGGTACTTTTAAGTTTTGGGAACAGGTTGTACCTGAGATTATAGGAGAAGGTGGCAGATGCTGCGAACATATGTTTGGGGTTGAGTGGAAGATAGAAGGATTGGAATTGTCAAAAAACTGGGAGTGCATGTGATTATACTATATTTTTGTGGGACTCTCTTTCACCAGAAATGCTAATTTACGCTGAGCTTCCAGTACAATTCAGTACAGAAAAAGCAACTTCAAATTTAAGCTGTTCTCATCTTGAAAAAATTAAAATTTAAAGATGGAAGAAGCAAGGAGTGTGAGCATCCATTGAACTTTAAGGCCATAAGTTATGAGCACATTTGGGAAACTCAAGATAATTTCAACATAGAAGCAATAATGCAAATTGCCATGCCCTGTCACAAAAAGGCTACTTAATTCTTAATTCATTGTGTATTACTAATAATAAACATTTTATACTACTTATTACAAACTAGACAACATACTAAATGTCTTACATTCATAATCTTGTGTTTTAAAACAACTTTAAAATTTATTGGGTTGGCCAAAAAGTTCATTCGGATTTTTCTGTACCCAAATGAACTTTTTGGCCAACCCAATACATAAAGTAAACTGCACTCAGCTTAAAACAGAAGACAACAAAAGTGCACAATTTGAGTTTTGACGGATGTATATGCTCCTGAAACCACCACCATAATCAAGCTCCAGAACATTCCCATTATCCCCAGGGGTTTCCTTGTGCCCTTTGCAGTCTATCACTTCCTCTGTCCCTGGCGTAGCTTCCTGCCACTCTAGAGCAGGTTGTACATAATGTCATTTAGTTCTGATAACCCCATGAAGCAGAATCCATTTTATAGATTTGAAAGAACAGGCTTAGAAATAAGAACTACCTTGCCATAGACAGACTTTCCTGATAGCTCAGCTGGCAAAGAATCCACCTGCAATGCAGGAGACCCCAGTTCAATTCTTGAGTCAGGAAGATCCCCTGGAGAAGGGATAGGCTACCCACTCCAGTATTCTTGGGCTTCCTTTATGGCTCAGCTAGTAAAGAATCTACCCTGGGTTTGATCCGTGGGTTGGGAAGATCCCCTGGAGAAGGGAAAGGATACCCACACCAGTATTTTGGCCTAAAGAATTCCATGGACTGTATAGTCCATGGGGTCGCAAAGAGTCAGACATGACTGAACAATTTCACTGCCATAGACAGATACCCATCTTTGACGTGTCGACTGAGGAGGCATCTGTGCTTCATCACCTAACGAGCATCAACATCAGAAGTTCTCAAATTGCTGGTGACTTTGTGGGTTCCAGGGTTCTAGAAAGCCTGTTGCCACCCCGGTTAAGCCTGGCTATCAGAGAGGGCAAGTTTCTAGAGCTCTTGGAGCCTCAGTGTCCTCGTGTGCACAGGAGGATCACAGCAGTACCTGACTTCTAGGACTGTCCTGAGCATCACACGAGAGTGTCCCTGTAAAAGGCTTAAGCAGTGCCCAGGGCACCACTCAGGCACCTGTGAACAGGGAGGAGCATTCATTCATTCACTCATCCTTTGTTCTGCAGGTACACAGTGGATGCTCACTAAGTGCCAGCACTGCTCCATACAGTAGGGGTCCCATGAAGCACGGAGGCTCTCCTGGAGCCCACAACAACTGCTCAGTGTTAGCTGTTGTCATTAGCAGTATTCAAATTAATCTGGGTCCAAGCACAGTTACAAAGGGAGATAATGTGAGCAGGCCAGGAGATGGATGTGAGAAAGTTAGAATGATGGGGATCCGAGAAGACTGGAAAGCAGGGAGGAGGGAAAGCAATTTGTCCTCTCAGTTTCCCACAAGGAGTCAGTTCAGAAACACATGGAAGAGGAAATGTGATGAGATCTCTTGAGGAAGATTTAAGGCGATCTCAGGATTGTTTTACAAGAATAAAAATCACTGCTCGGGGAATATGCCTTGGGTCGAAGTGAAAATATTTGTGAAACGTGATGTCATGTGTTTAACGTGTTCTGCTTTACTGAAGGGGAAAGTGGAGATGACGCTGGAAGTCCTCAATGAGAAGGAGGCCGACGAGAGGCCAGCTGGGAAGGGACGGGATGAACCCAACATGAACCCCAAGCTGGACCCACCAAAGTGAGAGGCCCTCTTTGTTCTGATCCCCAAACACCTGCAGTCTGAAAGCCCCCCTCCACTTGACTTAATGCAATGGATTAGCCGTTGTCTTAATTTTGTACTGAACAGGCGGGATGGGGGATGATCTGGCTTCATTTTAACCATTCTCCTTTCCGTGAAACCAAAGTCCAGTGTGTCTTCAGCAACTTTAGAAGTCATAAAAGGTTAAAGACTCTCTCAGCCAACTAAGGGGAATAATATCTTTCCTTGGCTTTGTAAAACATTATTAATTATTCTTTAAACTGTGTTACGCTCTGAGATGTAAAATATCTGTCCCTCCTGAGTTGGGTAGGTAAAACCATTTCTTTGCAATGCAGCCGACCAGAAACCTCCTTCCTCTGGTTCACCAACCCGTGCAAGACCATGAAGTTCATCGTGTGGCGCCGATTTAAGTGGGTCATCATTGCCCTGCTGATCCTGCTGATCCTGCTGTTCTTTGTGGCTGTGTTTCTGTATTCCTTACCGGTATGAGTCCTTGGCCTCTTGTCTTGGCTTTCTGGGTGTGAATTATGGCTGGTCATCTCAGTTGGTATTTGCCTTTTTTGCTGTTCAGTAAAATGACCTACCTTGGGGCTTCCCTGGTGGCTCAGTGGTAAAGAATCCACCTGTCAATGCAGGAGACTCAGGTTTGATTCCTGGGTTGGGAAGATCTCCTAGAGAAGGAAATGGCAACCCACTCCAGTATTCTTGCCCAGGAAATCCAATGAACAGCAGAGCCTGGTGGGCTATAGTCTGTGCTGTGCTTAGTCGCTCAGTCATGTCCAACTCTTTGTGACCCCATGGACTGTAACCTGCCAGGCCCCTCCATCCATGAGAATTCTCCAGGCAAGAATACTGGAATGGGTTGCCATGCCCCCTTCCAGGGGATCTTCCCGATCCAGGGATGGAACCCAGGTCTCCTGCATTGCAGGCAGATTCTTTACCATCTGAGCCACCAGGGAAGCCCATGGGGTCACAAAAGAGTAGGATATGACTTAGCAACTAAACAACAACAAAAATGACCTACATAGCAGTTGTGGTATTACAGCCTGTCAGCTTTAGGAAAGTTTAAAGTACTATGTTCTGTGAATTACATTCTCCAGGTTTTATGAATTACAGGTAGAACTTCAGGGTCTATTATAAACAAAACAAAACAAAACTTTGGTCTCAGGAATTCTAGAAGAAATCCCTCAAGCCTTTATCACTGTGGGTCTGAACCAGAGCCAGCATTTCTGATGGATCTTTCTGCCTTCAGACTTTTTGTTCCAAACCATCCTACATCCTAACTCTTGACCTTTCATGCATCCTGGGCTCATTAGAAGCCTACACCACCCTTGAACTCTGGGGGCTTCCCAGGTGGCACCAGCGGTAAAGAACTCGCCTGCCAATGTAGGAGACACAGGTTCAATTCCTGAGTTGGGAAAATCCCCTGGAGGAGGGGATGGCAACCCAATGCAGTATTCTTGCCTGGAGAATCCCATGGACAGAGGAGCCTGAGAGGCTATGGTCTATAGTGTTGCAAGGAGTTGGATACAACTAGAGTGACTTACCACACACCCTTGAACTCCATCCAAATCGAGTTGGCCTCCCCGAACAAGTATTGCCCTAACCTGCCAGGATGCCTTTGCCAAGACTGTTCCTTTACCTGTGTTCTGTCTGTTAAAAGCTCCCTCATTCTTTAAGGCCCACATCACATAACATCCCCCTTAATCTCCACAGTCATAAAGGGAGTTCAAATGGCAGGTTTGTCAGGGTGCCTGGAAGTAGTGCCTTCATTCCTCTGAGAATCAAGGAATTAGTTGAGCATCTGCTGTAGGGTAGAAATTGGAATACAGAGATGCCCAAGGCAGGACTTCTGCCCACAAGCAAATCACATATCTGCTTGTCTGCAGGATATGAACAAGTAAATTACTATGAAAGGCAGGCTGGTCCAGAGGTATGAAAAAATGACCATCAGACCCCATTGCTGAGGATGGTTGTACCAAAGAGGGGGCGTTTAAGCTTAGTTTGCCCAGTGGAGAAGTGAGAGTCCAACCATTCAGAAACCACTCCTTCAGTTCATATTAATAATACAGATTATTTTGTGTTTAGTAGCATAGTCACGGAGAAGGCAATGGCACCCCACTCCAGTACCCTTGCCTGGAAAATCCCATGGACGGACGGAGCCTGGTAGGCTGCAGTCCATGGTGTTGCTAAGAGTCGGACACGACTGATCGACTTCACTCTCACTTTTCACTTTCATGCATTGGAGAAGGAAATGGCAATCCACTCCAGTGTTCTTGCCTGGAGAATCCCAGGGATGGGGGAGCCTGGTGGGCTGCTGTCTATGGGGTCGCACAGAGTCGGACACGACTGACGCGACTTAGCAGCAGCAGCAGCAGCATAGTCACACAACCCCAAGAGCAGGGAGTTGGTGTCTTCCTTTTCCCCCAGCAGATACTTTCAGCTTGTTAACTGTGAGTACATGCATACTACTGGCTTGGCCAAAAAGTTCATTTGGATTTTTCTGTAAGATCTTATGGCAAAACCTGAATGAACTTCTTGGCCAACCCAATATTTTCTTATTGTAGGTAGCTCAATATGTCTTGACCATTTAGAAAACCCCTTATAGTTATTCTTCTTGAGTTAGACTCTGTTGATTTAAAGCAGTGGTTCTCAACTGGGAGCAATCTTGCCCCCCAGGACATTTGGATGCTTGGAGACATCTGGTTGTCACAACTGGGGGTGATGCTGGAATCTAGCGGGTAGAGGCCAAGGATGCTGCTAAACATCCTGCAATGCAGTGTCCAACAAGCATCATCTGGTCCTAAGTGTCAATGGTACCATGATGAAGAATCCCTAAGTTATATAATCCCTAAGATATGTATGTATGTATATATAAATATATATAACCCTGTTTCTGTTTCCTTTTCAGAACTATTTGTCAATGAAGATTGTGAAACCAAATGCATAACAGAAGCAAAGTCTTCAAGAGTCATCCAGCAACGAGAGAATCCTGTCTCTATTAACAGAACAAAACCAAGAATGAGTCTGTGTCTGAGACTACATTGCAGAGGATATTACACTACTTCACAGAGCCCCATCACTTCCCAGAGCGTCTAGGTTCCAAGTCAGGCTAACAGGCAACATTTTTATCTTACCTTTTGAAGTATTAAAGGTTTTCACCATGTTTTTTCATAGTAATTTTCAAGGTGGCTGGTTCCATTTAAAAATCTTTTTTTATGCGTCCTCCTTCTACAATTCAATTTGTAAATTGCTGAAATCAAACATGAGAATTTCTGCATTGTGATTTCATATACTTCTTACCTGTAGTCCACAAAAAGGGCTGTGCATTATAAAATAGTAGAATAGTTAGAGGAATTGTTATTTATGCTTGCAACCATTGCTATATTTTGTATGGATAAATGTCTTAAGAGTGTATTCAACCTCTGTGATGAATTCAAATAAAAACATTTCACCTTCAGCATATACTGGTTTGTTGCAGCTGTGGGCCAAACTGAGAAAGAGGCAACTTCTAGTCTGGGTGTCAGTGGATAGAATGGTATGCCCTGGCAGTTAGCTATAATTCCTTTATAAGCATCTTGCCAATATAATAAATTAACATTTATTTATTCTATGCACACTATTTTTCTAATGCTTTATACATATTAACTAACTTAGGCCTCAAGGTAATCCCGTAAAAGGTAGGTAACATTATTAACCCCATCTTGCAGCTGAAGAAATTGAGATATGTGCATGAAAATCAATGACGTTAGAACACATTCTCTCACCATACACAAAAACAAACTCAAAATGGCTTAAAGACTTAAACATAAGACATGACACCATAAAAATTCTAGAAGAGAACACAGGAAAAACATTCTCTGACATAAATAGTACCAATGTTCAATAGAAATAAAAACAAACAGGACCTAATCAAACTTATAAGCTTTTGCACAGCAAAGGAAACCATAAACAAACCAAAAAGACAGTCTACAGAATGGGAGAAATATTTACAAATGATGTGATCAACAAGTGCTTCATTTCCAAAATATATGAACAGCTCACACAACTCAGCAACAACAGAACAGTCAACCCAATCCAAAAATGGGCAGAAGACCTAGAGACATTTCTCCAGAGAAGACATATAGATGGCCAATAGGCACATGAAAAGATGTTCAACATCACTAATTATTACAGAAATGCAAGTCAAAACTACAGTGAGGTACCACCTCACACCAGAGTGGCCATCATTACGAAGTCTACAAATAACAGATGCTGGAGAAGGTGTGGAGAAAAGGGAACCCTCGTGCACTGTTTGTGGGGATGTAAATTGATGCAGCCACTATGGAAAACGGTATGGAGGTTCCTCAGAAAACTAAAGATAGACTAGCCATATGACCCAGCAGTCCCACTCTTGGGCATATATTCAAAGAATATATATTTGTATATTCTTTGAATTCATATAGTCAAAGAATACACGCACCCCTATGTTCATAGCAGCACTGTTCACAATAGGACATGGAAACAACCTAAATGTCCACTGACAGATGAATGGAGAACACGTGGTACATATTACAACACAATGCTACTCAGCCATAAAGAGAGTGAAGTCATGCCATTTGCAGCAACATGGATGTATCTAGAGATGAGCATACTAAGTCAGAAAGGGAAAGACAAATACCAAATGATATCCCTCACATGCATAACCTAAAATATGACATACTACTACTACTACTAAGTCGATTTAGTCGTGTCCGACTCTGTGCGACCCCATGGACTGCAGCCCACCAGGCTTCTCCGTCCCTGGGATTCTCCAGGCAAGAACACTGGAGTGGGTTGCCATTTCCTTCTCCAATGCATGAAAGTGGAAAGTGAAGTCACTCAGTCGTGTCTGCCCCTCAGCGAACCCATGGACTGCAGCCCACCAGGCTCCTCCATCCATGGGATTTTCCAGACATTACTGGAGTGGGGTGCCATTGCCTTCTCCCAAAATATGACATAAATGAAGCTAAAACAGAAACAGAATCATGGACACAGAACAGACTGGTGATTGTCATGGGGAAGGAGGTTGGTGGAGGAATGGAGTCAGAGGTTGGGGTTAACAGATGTCAGCTTTTTTTTTTTTTAATTATTTCTTTTAATTGGAGGCTAATTATTTTACAATATTGTAGTGGTCTCTGCCATAGATGTCACCTTTTATATACAGAATGGGTAGACAACAAGGTCCTACTGTATAACAGAACTATATTCAATTTCCTATGATAAACCATAAGGGAAAAGAATCTTTTCTAAAAAAAGAATGTACATATATGAATAACTGAATCACTGCTGTACAGTAGGAATTAACACTGTAAATCAATTAGACTTCAATTACAAAAATTAGAAGAATTCAAAAAAATTTAGAAGGGGAAATCTGTATACTTGAGCTGATTCACATTGTTGTACAGCAGAAACTAACACAATAAAAGATTTTCTAAAGAAATTGAGGCATAAAGAGAATAAGTAACTCACTTGAGGTCACACAACTAATAAATCAAAGAGCTAGAATTTGAACCCAGGCAGTATGGATTCTTTTCATCTTTTTTTGGGCAGGGGGGTGATGGGTCTGGACAGTTCACTTCAGTATTTGTATGTATTTGCCTTTTTTAATGGAGAAGGCAATGGCACCCCACTCCAGTACTCTTGCCTGGAAAATCCCATGGACGGAGGAGCCTGGAAGGCTGCAGTCCATGGGGTCGCTGAGGGTCGGAAACGACTGAGCAACTTCACTTTTCACTTTCATGCATTGGAGAAGGAAAGGGCAACCCACTCCAGTGTTCTTGCCTGGAGAATCCCAGGGACGGGGGAGTCTGGTGGGCTGCCATCTATGGGATCGCACAGAGTCAGACACGACTGAAGCGACTTAGCAGCAGCAGCAGCCTTTTTTTAAATTGAGAAATAGCTGATATACATTATATTAGTTTCAGATATAGAGCATAATGATTTGAAATTGTATATACTGCAAAATGACTACCATAAGTCTAGTTAACATCTGACAGCATACATAGTTACAGAATATTTTTCTTGTGATGAGACCTTTAAAGATCTATTCTCTTAGAAACTTTCAAAGAAGCAACGTTCAAATAGGCAATACGGTATTATTAACTATACTCACGTGCTGTGCATCGCATCCCATGACATTTGTAACTGGAAGTTCGTACCTTTGACCCCCTGTACCCATTTTACCCACTCCCACCCTCCCTCCCCGCTTCTGGCAGCCACCAATATATTTTCTCTATTTATGACCTTTCGCATTTTTTTCCTTCAGATTCCACATGTAAGTGAGATCATACAGTATTGGTCTTTCTCTGACTTCATTTAGCATAATGCCTTCAAGGTCCATCCATGTTGTGGCAAATGGCAAGACTCTACTCTTTTATAGCTGAATAATAGTCCATTAAGTATATGTATTACATTTTATCCATCTGCCCATCAGTGGACACTTAGATTGTTTCAATAGCTTGGCTCTTGTGAAAAATGCTACAATGAACATGCTGCTGCTAAGTCGCTTCAGTCGTGTCCAACTTTGCGACCCCATAGACGGCAGCCCACCAGGCTCCCCCGTCCCTGAGATTCTCCAGGCAAGAACACTGGAGTGGGTTGCCATTTCCTTCTCCAGTGCATGAAAGTGAAAAGAGAAAGTGAAGTCGCTAAGTCCTGTCCGACTCAGCGACCCCATGGACTGCAGCCCACCAGGCTCCTCTGTCCATGGGATTTTCCAGGCAAGAGTACTGGAGTGGGGTACCATTGCCTTCTCTGAACGATGAACATGGGGGGCTGTATATATCTTCTTCCATTAATGTTTTTGTTTTCTTTGGACAAATACCCAGAAGTGGAATTGGCAGATAGTATGGTAGTTCTATTTTTAATTTTTTTAAATCTATTTTTAACTTTACAAAGAACCTCCATACTGTTTTCCATAATGTCTATACCAATTTACCAACAATGCACAACTCAGCAATAATGCCGAGACAATCACCACTGCAAGACATTCGAAATGTCCCAAAGCATCAGCACTACCATACTGTTTCTTGCCCCCCTGGTTCTGTGTTGCTCTTTGAATAGAAGTGTTTGCTGATCTCACCACGGTCTCATACATTAACAGGACAATGTTCTCAACGTGTTATAGAAGACACACCAACTGTCCTTGGCTTCAGCGTGGAGCCACAGGGTTTTCTGTCACTCATTGCTTGACTATCTCAGGTCCATGCTCCTCTTGACAGCCCTCCCCCTGGTGGTATAGCACTGTGGTTAAAAGAAGCTAAGTACACAGCAAAGAAAGCCATCAAGAAAATGAAAAAGGGTTCCAGACCAGATTGTTACTTGGAATGTTTAACCATCATTATCAGAGAAGGCAATGGCACTCCAGTACTCTTGCCTGGAAACTCCCATGGACGGAGGAGCCTGGTAGGCTGCAGTCCATGGGGTCGGTAAGAGTTGGACACGACTTAGCGACTTCACTTTCACTTTTCACTTTCATGCATTGGAGAAGGAAATGGCAACCCACTCCAGTGTTCTTGCCTGGAGAATCCCAGGGACGGGGGAGCCTGGTGGGCTGCTGTCTATGGGGTCGCACAGAGTCGGACACGACTGAAGTGACTTAGCAGCAGCAACCATCATTATGGCTTCCCTGGTGGCTCAGATGGTAAAGAATCTGCCTGCAATGCGGGAGACTTGGGTTTGATCCCTGGGTTGGGACGATCCCCTGGAGAAGGAAATGGCAACCCACGCCAGTATTCTTGCCTGGAGAATTCTATGGACATAGGAGCCTGATAGGCTGCAGTCCATGGGATCTCAGAGAGTCGGACACGACTAAGCGACTAAGCACAGCACATGGCTCTGGCACCAACTAATCTGAACAGATGCTTCACCCCATAAAAATGGAGAAATGGCTGTGAAAAAACTAGAACAGCCATACCAGTATGTGCAGACAGAATATTAGCCTTCCTTCCAGGGACCCCCACCAACACACTCTCCCATAGTGCCTCACTAAAGTAGGCTGAATGGATACATGAATGGCTTTGAGGATAGGCTTTTCCTCCTCTGCCTTCAGCACACCTAACTGGTATCCACCAGTGAAGTTCCTTTGAGAAACTGGTGGCAAAACCCTATCAGGAATGAGTAATTCCCAAAGAAAATGTTGAGCTGGGCTTTCTGGGTAGCACCCCTCCCCCTCATCCCATCCCCCCAGAAAACACTTCATCTTGTCAAAAGATAATGGTCCCTCATTTGAGGTTGTTAGCCGCCCGGTGACCTATAAATGATAGCTAAAAGCTGGAACTAATCACAGTCCAGTCAGATTGTCGCTTCACTGTGAATTAAATAACACTTAGTCCTAACTGATTCTAGCAAGTGCCACCATTAACGCTGGAGCCTTCATTAGGAAAATAAACCTCCATCAATGTCTTGAGAGTGACAGGGAACTGAAAATCCTGACAGGCTAACACTTGATTTTGTTTTGTTCTTCCTTTCTCATTTTCAGAAGGGGGGAAAATGTCACAATTAGACCTGCGTGTTACTTTAAAGAGCTATTTATGGGCAGAGTTCTGAAACCCATTTTGGAAAGGAAGCCGAGGGGAGCAGAGTAGTCTGGCTTTCCAGGTGCTGGCCAAGCGGCAGCTCCTTGCCCCTCAGAGCTCACTCAGGCTCAGAGGATTTTGATTGTCCAAAGACTGGAGCTGACTTGTCTTACCACCGTTGAGCAGATGTTATTACAAACACAGCTAAAAGGTGAGGGTGCGTTCCAGAAATGGCTGTTCAGTTCAGAGAAAGTACAACTTGACTACCATATGGGGAACCAATGATGACAATAATTTCAAGGTTTAAAAACCCTCTACAGTTTAAATATTTCATGCTAAATAGATTTCTTTATTAGGTCAATACATTCAGTACTGTGGACCATATGCACATAGCCTCCCAAGGCATATGGGAATTCCATTCTAAACAATGCCTTTCATAAGTCAGCTTGATGTGGAATTAGTTCATAATGGAGTCAATGTTGTAAATAGATTAAGCACCCGCCATCTTGGCAGCTGAAGTTTGTGTTTGTTCAGCGTTGAATGGCAACTCCCTAATCTTTCTTAGGTTAAACATAATGGGGTCCCAAGGAAGATCAAAGAAAGGCTGCTTTTCCCTTGGATATCCATCCCTGAAGTGAAATGCCAGAGTTCATGAAGTTCAAGAAAAACACCAGAGAAACGTGTAACTCAGACTAAGTGCAAAGCCTAACAAGTAAGGGAACATAATGAAAAACACAGCCCCGCCATATGCATGGTCAAGCTCAGAACCTCAGGGGTGCAACTTTGCAGGAGACGCAAACTCTAGACTCTATTTAAATAAACTTAACACGAGAGAAAAACCGCAATTCTTTTTGAGCAACTCCCTCATAGTAAATTGAATGCTTCTCGGGGGCAACCTGATTTTGCTGAAATTTATCTCAATTTCTTAAAAAGGCCCATTTAGTCCTTGACTAATATTAATGTGCTACTCCCATGTTTTCACAAAATCCTAGAGCCAAACCCGTAATCCTCCCCCCATCATATTTCAGCAAAGTCCTGCCCCAGCAATTATCAGGAGGAGGACCCAGAATATCCAGCTGGATTCCAAAGCAGCCTCTCAGATGAGGTTTCACCTGGGTCAACAGGATAAACAAAATGGATAGACGGAATCCTGTCTTAGGGGTGGTAAGAACATGGGGCTTGGGGGTTCCAGATGTTTTGAAGCCCATGAGCTCACCCGGCTTGGTCACAATGTAACTGTGACTCTGTGTATCTCCTCTCCAGCCTCCCTTCTCTCTTTAGTGAAACTAAGCACTGGACTAAATGACCTTGAATTTTACTGGGTTGGCCCAAAAGTTCATTTAGGTTTTTCCATAAGATGTTATGGAAAAATTCAAACGCACTTTGGCCAACTCAGAATTACAGTTCTGCTTATCCGCGGCTCCATTTCCTCATCTGTAAAACTGAGATACTAATTGCCATGGGATGACTGTGAAGACAAAATGATTTAAGAGATGCAGAAGTGTTTAGAACAGAACTTGGGACAAAGTAAGCACTCAGTACATTCTAGTTATCATCATCATCAACAAGACAAGAACAACTGAACACTTATGGGCCAGAAGGTGTCAGACATGTTCTGCTTTTAAAATGTCATCCTTGAAAGGATGTGAATCACCACTATCCAAAATGATACTGATTTTCCCCCTCAAGTTCTATCTGCATATTCCTAATTAGACAAAAGTAGACAAAAAATGCAGAGAAGGCGATGGCACCCCACTCCAGTACTCTTGCCTGGAAAATCCCATGGATGGAGGAGCCTGGTAGGCTGCAGTCCCTGGGGTCGCTAAGAGTCAGACACAACTGAGCGACTTCACTTTCACTTTTCACTTTCACGCATTGGAGAAGGAAATGGCAACCCACTCCAGTGTTCTTGCCTGGAGAATCCCGGGGACGGGGGAGCCTGGTGGGCTGCCGTCTACGGGGTCGCACAGAGTCGGACATGACTGAAGTGACTTAGTAGCAGCAGCAGACAAAAAAAGCTAGGTAGGTCCTCAAAAAATTAGATATAGAATTACTATATAATCTAGAAATTCCACTTCTGGGTATATGCCTCGAAGAATTGAAAGCAGGGACTCAAACAGGTATTTGTACACCCAATTGGTAACACCATTATTTACAGTAGCCAAAAGATGGAAGCAACCCAAGTGTCTGTCAACAGATGAATGGATAAACACAATGTGGTCTATAAATACAGCGGAATATTAACCAGCTATAATAAGGAAATTCTGATCCATGCTACACCACGGTTGAACTCTGAAGACATTCTGCCAAGTAAAATAAGCCAGATACAAAAGAACAAATATTAACATCATTCTATTTACATGAGGTTCCTAAAGTAGCCAAATCGTAACTCAGAAGGTATAGAATGTTGGTTGCAGAGGCTGGGGGTAGGGGTGGGGCAGGGGATGGAGAGTTGTTTTTAATGGGTACAGAGTTTCAGTTTTGCAAGATGAAGAGCGTTCCATGGGGATGATGATGGTAACACAGCAGCATGAGAGTACTTAATGCCATTGAGCTGTATCTACACCTAAGAATGGTCAGTTCTGTTATATATATATAACATATATATGTTATCTACATACACATAGATTAATACTGACAGAATGAAAGGTCCCCTCACACAGCCCCTTCCAGGAAGTCAGTTTTCACCTGTTCCCTCAGGATCCTGGCCCCAGGCAGCAGATAATACTTGCCGACTGACCAAGGGATAAATCCTGTTTCATGACCAAACAGATCACAAAGGGGCCTTCTGACAACTAGATCCGGTGGCAACAGACACAGTTTGTTTGGCCCAAACTGGCTTTTCATAATGAGCTACCAAGTGTTAAAAAAAATGGAAAAAATTCATATTAAAAAAATGATATTTTGAGCTTTTCTCTACCAATCGTAAGTTCACTGAATACTTCAGAGTGCAAAAACTGGCTGGAGTCACATGTCTGCCCATTCACCGCAGAGCCCCCCCCCACCCCCTGCAGCCTTACCAAGTGCCCCTCACTTCCTGGACTCTTCTTACCCAGCTCTGAGAGGCTGAGTGTGGGACTCAGATACACATTTTGTTGTCAAAGGCACCAAGGCATGGGATCAATTGTAAGCCCCCCGGGCTGGGGAGCTCTCTCAGCCTGTCTCTGCCACTGCAGCCAAGCCCCTGCCTTGTTCCACCCTGGACTTCAGGTCATCACCTCCCTCACTCCTGGGCTCTCCTCACCTCCCCAGCTGCCCCAGGTCAGCCACGACCCCAAGGTTCAGGGAAATACGATCAGCTGCTCTCAAAGGGGCTTCAGTCAGAAACAAAAATCCAAATGGCCAATATGAAAGGAAACTCATACAGAGTAAAGCCACAATGAGAGATCATTTTGCACCCTCCAGATTGGCAAAAAATTTCAAAGCCTGACATCAAGGACCCACAAAGGATGTGAACAGTTGCGTATTTTCTACACAGTTGGTGGGAGTACAGTTGGTAAAACCACCGTGGAAAAGAATGCAGCATCTGCTGAGGGTGACAGTCTGTTCTGTGACCCATCCTCTGCTCCTCAGTTTTTACCCTAGAGAAACATCCACACACTGGAGATGGACTCAAGAATGTTTGAAATAGCAAACACTGGAGGAACCCCTGTGGCCATGAACAGTAATTGAACAGTACACTGATGCACGGATCCAGCACAAAAAGCTATAAAGCAGTGAAGAGAATGAACTGCAACTACACATGGCAACATGAATAAACCCTAGAAATAGTGCTAAGTGGAGGGAGATTACCTGAGGCATTACGTCTCTTATGGGCTTCCCAGATGGTTTGGTGGTAAAAAAAAATCCACCTGCCAATGCAGGAGATGCATGTTCAATCCCTGGGTCAGGAAGATCCCCTGGAGGAGGAAATGACTGACCACTCCAGTATTCTTGCCTGGAGAATTCCACGGACAGAGGAGCCTGGCGGGTTATAGTCCATGGGGTCGCAAAGGGTCAGAAACAACTTAGTGACTGAGTATGTGCGCATGCATTACCTCTCACATACACAATTTAAAAACATGTTAAACTAAATATATTGTTTGGGTTTTCCGGTAGCTCAGTGGTAAAGAATCTGCCTACCATTGCAGGAGGTGCAAGAGATTCAGATTTCATCCCTGGGTCAGGAAGATCCCCTGGAGGAGGGTATGACAACCCACTCCAGTATTCTTGCCTGGAGAATCCCATGGACAGAGGAACCTGGTGGGCTAGAGTCCATGGGGTCGCAGAGTCAGACATAACTGAGTACACACACATGCGCGTGTGCACACACACAAATATATTGTTTATGGGGTAGAGACGGTAAATCCACAAACAGCAAAGGGGTGACAGACTCAGGACGGTGGAGATGTTAAGGATGAGGAGGTGGCGATGGAATCAGGACGGAGTTCACAGAAGGGTCCAAAGACATATGGGGATCTTGGTCCAGACATACAGTCCAAAGATATGGATACAGGGGGTGGGGGTCTGTTCATTGTATCATTATTCTTTATATTGCGTATATCCTATGAAGATATTCTTTTATATCCAATATATAAGTGAAAGTGAAAGTCACTCAGTCGTGTCCGACTCTTTGCGACCCCATGGACTATACAGTCCATGGAATTCTCCAGGCCAGAATACTGGAGTGGGTAGCCTTTCCCTTCTCCAGGGGATCTTCCCAACCTAGGGATTGAACCCAGGGTGGATTCTTTACTAGCTGAGCCACAAGGGAAGCTCAAGAATACTGGAGTGGGTAGCCGATCCCTTCTCCGGGGGATCTTCCCAACCCAGGGATTGAACCAAGTTCTCCTGCATTGCAGGCAGATTCTTTACCAGCTGAGCCACAAGGGAAGCCCAAGAATACTAGAGGGGGTAACACATCCCTTCTCCAGCAGATCTTCCTGACCCAGGAATCAAACCAGGGTCTCCTGCATTGCAGGCAGATTCTTTACCAACTGAGCTATCAGGGAAGCCCCATATCCAATATATAATTTTTTAAATTGGTTTCCTCTCCCCAAATGATTACGTCAATTGGACAGGATGATAAGGTTAAACAGATATTCTTTTTGAAGTAACCAAACTCATTGCAAAGGTGATCACGAAGTTGTGTAAAAGTTGTTTATCACAGTCATTCAAAACATCAAGTCCAGCAAAGGTTGGAAGAGTGTCCGGGTCTAATCAGAAAACTGAGTCCACATCAGAGATTTCGGCAGAGGGAACTATAATTACAAAGGGGACCTCCCTGAGGCAGACAGGGGCAGGGAGGAGGCGGGCTCCCCCGAGGAAATTGCACGGACTGTCAGCAACACTGCCCAAAGCACAGCAAGAGAGGGACAGTGCCCTGTCTTTCCCCTCCTCCTGCCTCCAGTCTCCTAGCCCGAGGAACAGAGCTTGCATAGGTTGCCCCTTTGCAGTACAGACGAGCACAGGGAAGGGTGGAGAATGGCTCTGAGCACAAACTCGGACAAGCTGTAGCACCCGCCTCCTGGATCTGGGCTCTCTTATTTAATCTTTGCAACAATTTAGTTGGGTAGGTTATACATTTTTCCTCTTCTACATATGAGGAAGGCTTAGAGAGGTTAAGTAACCAGCCTAAGATCACACAGCAATTTAGTGGTGGAGCCAGGATTTAGACCTGGAGAGTCCTACTCCAGACCCACTTTCTCTGCTGCTCCCACTCCTTAAGATCCTATTTAGGCTTTGGTCAGGTGAAATAACAACATCAAACTAAGGGACCAAAATCTTTAGAACAAGTTATTTAATGACTGTCTTTCTCCCCAAAGGGCTATGTTTTTCTTGTGTAATTTTCATTCCATTACCTTTCATTTTATTGCATTGCATCAAACCTACACGTTTCTCCCAGTGAATAAAAGGAGGGCTTCCAGAATGAAACCAACTGGCCTTCCCAGTTACACCAGTTTCACATATGTCCTTGATGAGTTTCCACTCCTGGTTTCCACTGGTTCATGCAGTGAGCATAATGAAGGTTTCAGACACAAGCTCCCTCGGCCCTGGAGGAAGATTCTGGCAGGAATGTTGTAGACAGAAGAGTCTGGGAGATAATTCTCTCCGTATACCGGCAGCATAGAAGGGCTGAACACATCTCCTACTACTTTCCTTTTTCTCTTCATTGCTTTCAAGATTTCTAAATTAATTTATATTCATTGTAGAAACTTTGGGAAATGCCAAAAGAAGCATAAAAATATCCATAATCTCATTATCATGAGATAACTACCATTAATAATTTGTATTACTTCCTTCTACATAGTCTTTTTTTTTTAAGATATAAAATTGGGATCCCATCCCCAGAACTTCCCTGGCCTTGTCTTCACAGCACACCGGTTTTATAGCTTACTTTTCTTCCCCCTTCTTGAAACTGTATTTCATAAAACTTTTTCTTCCACATCAGGGAAAAATCTGATTTATAATGGCCATTTAAAATACCATGATATGTATCTACTATAATTGAACGAATCCCCTATCATTGGATATTTGTAGCTTCTAATTCCTTGCTATTTTAAGTAATGTTGCTTTAAACAAAGCAACAAAGATCTTTGCCTGCAGTTCAAGGCCTCTAGATCTACTAAGCTATTAACATTATGAAGGCGGGATAGCGTCTGTTTTATTCACCCAAGTTGGTAGATGACACAGAGCGGCCATTGTTGAATGAATGAATGAATGCATTTCTCGCCAGTTTTTTTAAGTTAAATCTCTAAAAAAGAGAAATCCTTGAGTCAAAAAGCAGAAGCATATTTAAGACCCTTAAGACAAATTACCAATTGCTTTCCTGGAATGTAGTACCAATTTACAGCTCCACCCCACCCCCAGCAGAGTCTGAGAGGCTTCAAGCCAGAACTGATAGACATTCCTGAGCTGCTCTCCAGCCCTATGGGGTGCCTTTCCCAAGCCCTGATTGCCGGACATCCCCTAGAGCAGCGTGGGGAGAAGGGGTTGCTGCCAGAGCTTAATAACAAGGCTGCCGTGAGTCCTCTCCGAGGACCTCCTGTGAGGACAGAGTCTCCCCTCTGTGTCTGGAGAGGCAGAAAAATCCTCCAACACCCTTCAGGAAAAGCACATGCTTGGACTTTTTTTTTTCACTTAGAAAATGTAAATTCTGCTAAAGAACTCTCAATGTGCTTAAAATAACCTAGGCAAGAGTCCCCAACCAATAAACTGAGATCTAAGTCCATCTTTAAACCTCACTAAGTTTTAAATTAAACTTCTTTGTGTTCTTTTTATAAAGAGGAAGAAGGGGCTTTGAGTGAACTCACACACACACACATACACACACACAAAAGCAGAATCGAGCAAATGAAATTTTCAGGAGGTTGAAACAGAGGTAACAGAAGAAAAATAATGTCAATTCTAAGACAGCACAGTTGCTCTTATTTAGGTTTAAAATGTGGCTTGGAATGTCTAGGACACTGAGGTTAGAAGAATCTCATGTGGCTGCTTTTATCTATTTCATAAAAACATACTAGGTCCAAAGAAAAAATGCAATTTATTTCTAACACCCGAAGGGGATAAAAACATCTCTCTAGGATGTAAATTGATAAGCCCCTATGGATAACAGTATGGAGGTTCCTTAAAAACCTAAATATGGTGTTACCATATGATCCAGCAATCCCACTCCTGGGCATAAATCCAGAAAAGACAGAAACTCTAGTTTGAAAAGACACATGCACCCCAATGTTCCCTGCAGCACTATTTACAACAGCCAAGACATGGTAGAAACCTAAATGTCCATCGACAGAAGAATGGATGAGGAAGATGTGGTACATATATACAATGGAGTATTACTCAGCCATAAAAAAGAATGAAATAATGTGATTTGCTGCAACATGGATGGATGTAGAGACTATCTTACTAAGTGAACTAAGTCATACCAAAGACAAGTATCATATGATATCACTTACATGTGGAATCTTTATAAAAATGATACAAATGAACTTATTTACAAGACACAAACAGACTCACAGAAAACAAACTAGTGGTTATCAGTGGGGAAATGCGGGAAGGGATAAATTAGCAACTGGGGACTAACAGAGACACGCTACCATATAAAACAGACAACAAGGACCTACTGTATAGCACAGGGGTATACATAAGATATTCAATATCTTGTAATATCCTATAGTGGAGAAGAATCTGAAGAAGTATATATACATACACAAACACATCATCATACATAAATATATACTCAGCAGAGATATATGCGTGTGTGTGTGTGTATGTATATGTGCGTGCTAAGTCTCTTCAGTTGTGTCTGACTCTTTATGACCCCGTGGACTGTAGCACACCAGGCTCCTCTGACCATGGAATTCTCCAGGCAAGAATACTGGAGTGGGTAGCCATGCCCTTCTCTAGGGGATCTTCCTGACCCAGGGATCGAAGAACCTGCATCTCCTGCATTGCAGGTGGATTTTTTACCTCTAGGCCACTAGGGAAGCCCATATATATATAGGCTTCTAGGTCTTTCCCGTGGCTTAGCAACCCCCTGGCAGGCATATACGAGAAAGGTCTTTGCCCGAGTTTAACAGATCTTTATATTCTCTTGATCTAGTGCAGTCCCTATGTGTGTGTGTTGTGTGTGTGTGTGTGTGTGTGTGTTACTCAGTCAAGTCCAACTCTTTGCAACCCCATGGACTGTAGCCCATAAGGCTCCTCTGTCCATGGGACTTCCCAGGCCAGAATACTAAAATAGGTAGCCATTCCCTTCTCCTGGGGATCTTCCCAACCCAGGGATTGAACCCAGGTCTCCTGTATTGTGGACAGATACTTTACCCTCTGAGCCACCGGGGAAGCCCATATATATATGAATCACTTTGTTGTACACCTGAATCACTGTAAATCAACCATATTTCAATGAAAAAAAATTTTTTTAAAGTCCCCCCCAGGATCTAAGAACAGTTCGTGACATTTGCTACATCCACAATTGTATGGTAACTTACGTTGTCACTATTTGTAAAGTGCAGAAATACCTCTTGTAATGACTTCTGATACAAGTCAGAGTGCGATAGGAAAGCACAGTCCTGTGAAGACTACTCTTACAACTGACATAGACAACTATTGGGTTGGCCAAAAGATTCATTCAGATTTTTCCATAGCTGTTAAGGAAAACCCCAAACGAATTTTTTGGCCAACCCAATATTATGAAGCATACAGCTTTTCAATTCTTGACCAAGTCTTTTTTCCTTTTCACCAGGCTTTTGATAATAAGCTAGACGATGAGGACAGCAAAAAGATCAAAGCCGTGTTCTCGAGGAGGCCACCTTGTTGCTGCCTAGGGACGGGATGTCCCCATGTGTCCCACATGAAGATGGAGTGACATCCAGGAGCCACACCTGGATGGAAGCCACGCCACCCCTGCGGAAGTGGGTCCAAGCCCTGGCCGCATGCTCTGAGGGTTTCTCACCATCTTCCTTGTTCTGGGGGCTTTCTCTGACTTTGGGTTGCCACTGTAAGCACCCTCCAGACCTGGTTGCACACCCAGCACCTGCTACCCGAGCAGGCAGGCACATTCAGACAGCAGGATGGTGTGGAGGTACTAATAATGGTGGTATACTTTCTGCACAAGACCTCTGACTTCAGAAGAAAAGCAGCCGTGCTGGGGACACCCATGAAGCTTGGAAGATGTCTTTGCAGTAGTCACGGGAAGACGATTGCCGCCAGGCATTTTGGAACTGACCAAAGAGGGCACTTGCTTGTTTGACTGAATCCAGGCTCCTGGGTTGTATATTTCACGGGGCCTCCAAGACCTCTGGATCCCTATCACTTCCTCTAGAGTCTATCTTTTCTTAGCTTCTCCCCTTTCCCCTTTCCAGTTCTCCCTTATGCTCTCCTTTCCTCTCTGTATCCCCTGTATGTATGTCTTTAGCATGAGTGGGTGTCACTTCACAGGGCACTGGTACTTACAGCTGAGAAATCTGCCAACCCCAACAGGAGCTGAGACCTGCCTTCCTATCTATTCGTCCCAGAAATACTGCAAAGACTTACATGAGAAGTGCTGAGGCAGGGGCCAGCTCATATAAAAACAGGTTGTAAAGAACTGGGTGGAGAAGCCTGGAGGGCTACAGTCCATGGGGTTGCAAAGAGTCAGATATGACTGAGCGACTAATACACACACACACAAGAACTGGTTAAATGACTAATCCCCCCCAACCCCAACTCACTACCTTTGTCATCTCCATTACAAACTATATCCCAGGAGCATACTCCAGGTCTTTCCTGTGGCTTAGCAACCCCCTGGCAGGCAAGGAAGGTCTTTGCCCTAGTTTAACAGATCTTTTATTCTCTTAATCTAGCGCAGTCCCAGTGCATAGCTGCTGCTCAGAGATACATAAAATCCCTTTCCAACAGCTCTGACCAACTCCCACGGGGCTCACTGTCTTCTTGCTGGGGAACCAAACATATAAATAAATCATTAAGACCTGATACGATGGCAGGTGCTGATGTATTGTCAAAACAGAGGGTTGGAAAGGGAGGAAGAACTTTAAAAAGAAAGTAGCAAAGAGTTTGGTATAACAACCAAGAGTTGGGCCCAGAGCCTGTCAAGCTGAGGTCAAATCTTTGTTCTCTCTTCCCACTTACTAGCCAGGTACAAGGTGTGCAGTCTCAATTTCCTTTCTCTACAGTAGAGATGGTAATAGCAGCACAGGCATCAGAAGGCCTCCCCGCCCCCCCCACTTAGCACAGAGCCTAGAACTCAATAAATGTGATTTATTACTGTTGCTATAATTATGATGATTTCAACAGAGACTATAAGTAGGTTAAGCATAGATCTGGAAATACTGCATTGCAAAGGAGATTATTCCATCATAGAGTTAGCCAAGATTTCTTTGGGAGAAATGGAAGGGCATAAGGGCCACTTTGCCGCCACTTCACTTATGTTTCAAATTCTGTCCACAAGATGGCAGCAGTGGCCTCGGTTTCCTCCTGGGTCTACAAGGCATTCCATTCAGCCTGCATTCCAGGAACCCCACCCGAGACAGGCATCCCTGGGACATATTTTAAGTGGAAGGCAACCAGCACCGCATCTAAAGGATGCCCTTCCTCTGGAATGCTATGGAAGTCTATGGTTAGACAGACAAAGATGCTCTGGTCTTGGGAAAAACTAGAAGCCACCCATTCATTCATTCACTCCTTCATCAAATACGTACTGACTGAGACCTTACTGCCTCCCAGGTATTGTGCAAAGAAATAAAGCAGAGAAGGCCCTGCTCTCATGACCTGACACACAAACCACACAGATAGATCATGGGAGGGAGTCTCCCCTCAGCTAGTAAGGACAAGCCTGTGGACGGTGGACATACACAACTGAAGGTTACACGAAGAAAGACACGCACGTGGTCGGAAGTCACGCTGACTCCGCTTTGTATGCTGCCAAGAGTGGGAGGGAATTCCAAGGGATAGAAGTTAGGGGAATGCAATCAGACGGGGGGTTTTGCCCCCTGTAAAATTACTTAAGTGCTTACTCCCCCTCCTTTAAGCTAGAAATCTGGGCCGGTCTAATGGAAGCCGTCACCTGGAATGTTTAGGGCAGCAATGCAAGGTTACATTCCAGGCTCCAAGCAAAAAAATGCCAACAATTTGCCTTTTGTCAACTGCAAATTAAAGTAATTTCCATGCAGAATGTTTCTCCTGCTGGCGGTGAGCACCCCAAAAAGGCCGGGACTATTAGCGGCAAGCTTTTGCCTGGCCGCCGCGTTGGGGCAAACCCACCTGAGGATGAAGGTGCCTCAAGGTTGTAATCACGGTATCCGAGGACCTTTGGCTTGGCTCTTCTCTCATGGAAGTGCTAAACCCAGTGGCCGTGAAGTGGGGTCTGGAGGAGAGAAACAGGGATATATCTCCAGTCCCTCATAGCACTTCTAGAATGTGGGACAAGAGAGGCATTCAGCTTTTTAAGAATCTCATGCTCTACCGATTGAGCTAGCCAGGCACATGGCATTCAGCTTTTTTAACAAATGAAGATAAACGTGCGTGTGTGTCTGCCACACCCAATGCTCTGATGACAATTAAAAAAACAACCAGTGTTATTGAGAGGGCCGGGCGGACACGATGCTAAGGTCACAGCCATGTATCACCAAATGAATCACCAGAAGAGGTGAAAGAGGTATATTGTTTTCACTTTATAGATGAGGAAGTCAAGGGTCCAGGAAGTGAACTGGTTTGGAGAAGGTCACCGGTTGTACATGATCAAGATGGGATCTAAACCCTCATTGGTCAAACTCCTGAACCTGGGTCCTTCATCTCTGCACAGTCAGCCAGCTGCAGAGATAGACAGAGAGCTGTGTCATCACCAAAGACAAAGAAGAAGTTATGCATTCATCGATTCAGTTGGTATTTGCAGAGCACCCGCTCCCATCAGACACTGGGCGTGCAAAGGTGAGCACTGCCACACGCAAAACAATCTCCACACAAAGAACTCACTGCCATAACAGGTCTAAGCTTAGAGACCAGAGGTATAAACAAACCTGGAATATCCCTTCAACCAAAGAGGGGGGCCAATGCCCAGAGCTTAGATCAAGAGCAAATGGATGAGGATCCTTCTTCTCTTACAGGCAACATGCTTACTTGGCTGATTAGGAGATACTGTCACAGACACTTAGGAGGCAAGCTTTACATCCCCCTGTGCACTCCTCACCTTGGAAAGAGCTGCCCTACTGCCTCTAACACACACACACGCAACCTAGCCTGTACCCCAAGCTGGCGGCTAGCTGGGGATCTAGCAGATTCCAGAATCCCTCTGGTTCTGCATGCCCTCCCCCATGAGACTTCCACCAGAGTCCTGGATCTCATGGGAACTCCATCATTGTCCCTAATCTCTGGCCTTTCTGGCCTTCCTTTTCCTCGTGTGTTGGCCAAGATGACTAAAGGGCTCCTCTGGCTCCAACATTCCTGCCGCTGCCATGTACTGAGCCCTGGCTGTATGCCACGTACAGTTCCATATTCTCTACGGTCATAACATAAGGTAATCCTCATTCACACCTCACCAGCAGGAGTGGCACCTCCATTTCAGAGATGAGCTCGAATACTCAGAAATATCTGGGGTGATGTCTCCAAGGTCACACAACTAGAAAGCTAAAAGCCAGGATTAGAAGCCAAGTTCGTCTTGACCCCAAAAGCCTCAGTATTTCTCACCACCTCTAAAAAAGAGGAGGCAAATGTTTACTCTTTGTCCATCAGGCACTACCACTGCCCCAACTCTTCCCACCAGAAGCCCTCATGACCGCTTGTCCAGTTCTCACCTCGTCTCTGTCACCATCTCTTCTACCCTCCTTGGCACTGTTCCTGGAGGACTTTGGCACCTGACACACTCTTACCTGTCGTCATTCATTTAGTACTCATGGAGAGACCTATGACCCCCTGACTTTTGGCCCTCTAAGATCTTTTATTTATTGGGTTGGCCAAAAGTTCATTCGGGGCTTTCAGTAAGATGTTACGGAAAAACCCAAACAAACATTTTTGGCCAACCCAACGAAAGTGGAAGCACTCAGCCGTGCCCGACTCTTTGCAACCTCCATGGACTATCCAGTCCATGGAATTCAGACCAGAATACTGGAGTGGGTTGCCATTTCCTTCTCCAGGGGATCCTCCTAACCCAGGGATCAAACCCAGGTTTCCCTCATTGCAGGCAGATTCTTTACCAGCTGAGCCACCAGGGAAGCCCAATATTTATTTATATATTTGGCTGCGCTGAGTCTTAGTAGCAGCATGTGGGATCTAATTCCCCTTGACCAGAGATTAAACCCACCCCCACCCAACCTCACCTTGGGAGCATGGAGTCTTAGTCACCGGACCACCAGGGAAGTCCCTATCCTTTCGATCTCTCTCCCATTCAAGACACCTCCAACCCTCAGCCCTGACACCATTTATATTCATGGAAATGCTCTGCCTCCAAGATCTTGAGCTCCTGTCTCAGACTGCAACCTTCTACCCATCACCATTCTCACCAATCCCACTGGTTCTTGGCCTAATTTGACTTCCACCATAGACAGCACCCACATCAGCTACTTCCTCTCCACCTAAGTCCTCTCCACTCTCCTCCCCTGCCCCCCAAAGCCCCTCTGAATCCACTCCCTTCTTTCTAACCTTAAATGCCACAATAAGTTTATCCAACCTCTCCTTCATTTTCTCCCCTTCTCAGGGACAGTCATCCCTCTTCTCCCTACCACTCCATTCCCACCTCCACAAGCCTACCCTCTCTTTAAGCTTCTTGGCACTCTCTGGGCCACCTCCTCCAGAAGAACCTGTCTTTCTCAAATATTCCCTCACTTCCTAGCATCTTTAAACTCTCCTTCTCTTGTAGCGTCTCCCCTTAGCTTGAGCGACTTCCCCAGCTGCAACAATGGTGATGTTTCTTCCTTTGGCTGGTTTTGGAAGACTCACTCTTCCATAGTCTCTTTTCACCATGTCTGACTAACCATGTCACTGCAGTGAAACACCTTTCTCCTGCCACCACCAGCTCCTAGCTTCTAAACTGAAAGATCGCTTCTCTGTTCTTGTTTCATTTGAATCTGCTGTCAAACTGAGGCAGGAGATAGATGGGCCCTGGGCAGAGTAGCTGGAGTGTGTCCCCTATGGACAGATATTCCAAGATAAAGATTGTTCTTGTTCAGTTGCTCAGTCATGTCCAACTCTTGGCGACCCCATGGACTGTAGCATGCAGGCTTCCCTGTCCTTCACCATCTCCCAGAGCTTGCTCAAACTCATGTCCATTGAGTTGGGGATGCTATCCAACCATCTCATCCTCTGTCGTCCCCTTCTCTTCCTGCCTTCAATCTTTCCCAGCATCACAGTCTTTTCCAATGAGTCAACTCTTCACATGAGGTGGCCAAAGTACTGGAGCTTCAGCTTCAGCATCAGTCCTTCCAATGAATATTCAGGATTGATTCCCTTTAGGATTGACTGGTTGGATCTCCTTGCAGTCCAAGCGACTCTCAAGAGTCTTCTCCAACACCACAGTTCAAAAGCATCAGTTCTTCAGAGCTCAGCCTTCTTATCCGGAGAATAATAGGAGAGGCTGAACCCTGCCCAGCTAAAGATAGAGACCACATATTTCTCATTCCTGAGGTCAAGGAGACCTTCCCAACTATGAATGCACAGAAAGGCTCCTTGGAGGTCAAAAAGGGAGTGATGCCAGGTTAGCCATGGGTGTCTTCACTAGAATCCATCTTGGCTAAGAGGTGGGCGCGCGTACATCAGAGGATCCTGAGATATATAAATACAAACTCAGAACCAGGCAAAGCAAGATGACTGGCCAAAGGAAACCCAGAAGAAATGCCCTGTATAAGTGATTTAAACTACCATGAGCCACGACTCTCTCTGCCCATGTATGAGTCTGCCCAAGTATCTATCCACACGTATTCTTTTTCTTCCTAATAAGCACTTGACTTGTTTCACTACTTTCTATCTGTGGGAATTCATTTCTGCAAAACTAAAGGGATAGGAGCCTTGTCATTGGCCACTGATCTAGTGGTTAAGATTCAGCGCTCTTACTGCCATGGCCTGACTTCAATCTCTAGCCGGAACTGAAATCCTGCTTCGAGCCGCTGCAGGTTGAGGCCACCTGAGATCAAAACCACATCCCTTTGACTCCATTGCTCCTAACCTTTCCTTTCTATTGCTTCTCAGCTGTAAGTCACCCAACTTCAGTGAGCCTCCCTTCCCCATCCATTAAAGGAGGAAAATGGATGCCAGCATCATAGGGTTGCTGTGAGTGTTGAATGAGGTATCATGTGCCTGGCACATCGAAGGGGCTCCTAAGTGGTTGTAACTGTGAATGCACTTATGTGTTCACTTGTGCATACACGCTAAGTTGCTTCAGTCGTGTCCGATTCTTTGCAACCCTATGGACTGTAGCCCGCCAGGCTTCTCTGTCCATGGAATCTTCCAGGCAAGAATCCTGAAGTGGGTTGCCATTTCCTACTCCAGGGGATCTTCCCAACCCAGGAATCAAACCCATGTCTCCTGCATTGCAGGGGGATTCTTCACCACTGAGTCATCAGAGAAGGCACATGAGTATCCTTACAACAGCAAATATGATACACCTAAGGATAGATATCCTTATGGTCCTAAGAAAACCCAGGGATTTGTCCTGCACACAGTAGGTACAGGATCAGTTCACTGCCAACAGTGGTGACTGGCTTATAACCTCCAGCTATTTCTCCAGTCTTTTAATTTCAATAAACCACAAATGCTTTTTCTACCACGGACTTGGCTGTTTAACAGTCTCAATCCTTTGAAAAGGAAAATGACTCCCTTATTTTTCACTTGCTTGCTGCGTATTAAGAGCCCTTTGATGTTTCAAGAAAGCCTCCTTAGAAATAGGAGCTTGGCTTTTGCCACAGGGAAGTGAACTTGAACCCCAAAGGTTGAGCTGGGACCCTGGAGTCCCAGGCAGGCGTATTCCTCACAGGCTCCAGGCCTGACCCCAGCCCCAAGCTTGGAGAAAATGCCATTTGCAAGCTCTTCATCCTTCTCAAAGCTGTCATTTTCGTCAGCCCCACTGGGCATTTTGACAAATGCCTTTGCTAATTACTTAATTATTTTGGCCTGCACCAGTGTGGGGGCTGTTTCCTTAAAGAAAAGAGGGCTTAAGCCCATGCATTCTTATCCAGGCAGGGCCTGAAAGTCGCCCACCTCAATCTCACTTCAATCCTATTAAAGTGTTTGGCTAACTAAGCCCCCCTACCAGTCAAATTAACTCAAATACATTATGATGCAAGAACCAGAGGCACAAAGCCCTCCTTCCTCCAAGTCAGACTAAAGCTGGCATTTGTTTTTTTATGCCCTGGGCTTGTTTCTTGTAGTTCAAACCTCTTTTGCATGGGAAAGAAACCTGTGCTTATCTGCTGACTTTCAATTAAAGCAACAATTAGGTTAAATGGTAAATGTGCCACATGGGTCCCTCCTGGAATTAGCAAGGAGTGTGAGCCTGTCACCCAGCACAGTGGGGTGCGAGGCAGCTGGAAAGTGTGGAAGAGACACACCGCAGGGTGGGAGGCTGAGCTGGCTTCCCCCGGGCTGGCCAGCCCGACAATTCTCAGTCTCTCTAGGAAATGCTCTCTCTCGGAGCATCCTCTCCTACCATTACCACACTTGCCAGCTGGGTTGTCTTCACATCCTGGAGGAAAGGCCCTTATCTAGTCCCTCAGGGTACAAGGAAGCCCAAATCAACTCAGAATCAGCTGGGACATGCAAGCTGTACTTGCTTAGGGGGAACACTGACTAAAACCGCCCAACCTGGCAGGGCACCGTAGTAACCACTTGCATGAGTTATTTTGCGACAGGAGGTCTTGGTAAGGAACACGGACTCAACAAGGCACTACCAACTGAAAGAATTCAAGAAAGGTCAAAAGGAGACACCACGTGTCCTACCACCTCCCAGAATCCTCCTTGCCAGAATCCATCTTGGCTGAGCAAAGCGTGCGCCACTGGGAAGGACCCTGAGTCAAAATGTTTGGCCACATATATATGCCTATGGCAAATTCACGTTGATGTATGGCAGAAATCAAACCAATACTATAAAGCGATCATCCTTCAGTGAAAAATCAATAAATTTTAAAAACAGAATTGTTGTAGCCATGTGTTCCGGAAAACAAACTCACTCAGGAGGACAATGCAGATAGTGGAGGGCAGTTTATTACACAGGCGGGCCCAAGGCAGAGTCTCCTCTTAGCCAAGGACCCTGACCAGTTTTTGTGAAAACCTTGTATACCCTAAGTGTACTTGCTCAAACCCACCTCCCCAAATTCCTTGAAACTAGTCTGGACAAGGTAAAAGAGAGATATGATCAAAGTTAACCCATGATTCATGTGTCACAAGACTAGATAAACAGTGGGCATTTATCAGTAGGACTGTGGTCAGATCCCGATAAACATAATGGAATTTATGACTTTGTTCTGTTACAGAGATAATTAGCATATTCTTTTAGGCAATGGAGAATCCAAGTACAAGTTCTGGGGCTCTTTTATCCGCGGGGGCCTGGTTTCCCATTGGTATGCCATTTCTATAGACACCAGGCACAACATTCAGAGTCCACTGGGAGGGTGACCATGCGTGTAGCCTAATGTTTGCAGCCTGGCCTAAGATGGAGTCCAGCTCTGTCTGTTTCCTCCTTCAAAATGATTGGCCAGAGACAACCCCAAAACGAATCTCATCATCATAAAATCCGAGACTTAAGCTATGTGGTAGAGCAGTTCTCTTGGGTTCCCTTACCCTCCTGCTCACTGCCGGGGGACGGGGCTGGGTGGGGGCTGGGGGCTTCCCAACGAACTCTCTTGCTTTGTCAGCACGTGTGTCTCCTCAGACACTTCATTTCCCAATGTGAGGTAAGAGTCCACTTTCAGGCCATGGAAGGGGTCACTCTTTCCGCAACACTTGGAGGTGTGAATTATTCAAAGCGGTTGTGCCCCCATCGGATAAATAGCTAGGGGCCCCGTCCAGAGGCTAGCACAGTGCCTGGCACATGGCAGATGCCCAGTAAAGAGAGATTGGTGTGGGATAAAGCTGCTGCCCGTTCTGTGGGGTGCCCAGCCTGCTGGCCGAGAGGAGTGAGGTGCAATTGAGTCTTGGTGAATCCCTGGAGGGGGCAGGAGGCTCACAGAGGCTCCAATTAGGGTTGACCTAGGCATTTGTTTGCACAGCTGGGACCAGAGAAACTGAGCTGACCCTGGGTTTTCTCATGAAAATGCAATGAGGGCAAAGCTGCCCCTGAAAATACCAGCATCCTGCACAAAGTCCTTGACTACTCCATAAACTCCTTGGCTAGTTTGAGATGCAGAGCCTTAGAGACATGCTCCCTTCTCAATGGGCAAGAGAACTGAGGCCCAGAGAGGGTGAGTGATGACCTAAAGTCACACAGCCACTCAGAAAACAGGAGGAGTGTGTATTTCATTTACTGCAACGACAGAAAACATTTGTAGCAATAAAATTTAACCAAGCGAATATAGGATCCATAAGGAAAAAAGTGTCAAGTTCTAAAGAGGTTCCTAAAAGAAAACTGAATGGGAAGACATGGGCTTCTTTTGGATGCCATTTTCCCTAACGTAATGTGTATACTCCATGCATTTACAAATAAAATACCAAGAAGATGGAAGTGAAGTGAAGTGAAAGTCACTCAGTCATGTTCAACTCTTTGCGACCCCATGGACTATACAGTCCATGGAATTCACCAGGCCAGAATACTGAAGCAGGTAGCTGTTCCCTTCTCCAGGGGATCTTCCCAACCCAGGGATCGAACCCAGGTCTCCTGCATTGCAGGTGGATTTTTAATCAGCTGAGCCACCAAGGAAGGAGGGTTATAAAATGATATTAAAATCTATCTGGAAAAATAAACATGTGAAAATAGTTGGGGAAAAATCCAAAGAAAAATAATGACTTAGCACAACCACTAAATATTAAAATGCATCATGAATCAACAATAATTAAAGGTTTATAGTGGATAAAAAAACAGGGCAACAGAATAGGAGAGGACCAAAAATAGGTTGAAATACACATGGACGTTTAGATTATGATAAAAGTGGCACTTCAATTTAGTGAGGAAAGAGAGAATTCAATAAATGATTTGGAGGGACCAAAAAAATCATGAAGTTAGACCCCTACCTTAATTATTAACACCAAAAATGTGCTAGAAGGATCAAAGATTTATATTTTAAAAATGAAACCATAGAATATCTCCAAAAAGCATACAAAATTTGTAATTTAAGAGTAGAGAAAAAAAAAAGAGTAGAGAAAAACTTTTCAAGCAGACCAGGAAACCCCAAATTTAAAAGAAATGACAAATGCATCCGACTACGTAAAAATGTACCATTTCTGTATGGCAAAAATAAATGCCACAAACAAAATAAGATCGATAACACTGGAGAACATTGTTTGCAACCTGTGACCACTGATACAAGGTTAGTTTCCTATTTTACAAAGAGTTCACTTCAATCAGCAAGATCTGTAAGGGTAGATCAGTAGAAAAACAGGAGCAAGAGGTGAACAGGCAGCTCAGAGAAAGAAGACCCAGGGTGACTGGGCAGCACTTACAATGGCATCACTTCAGCTCACTGAACAATCTTTATTGTGACTTATTTTCAGTAGAAACTCCATCGGTGGAATTTTCAGTTATGTATTTGCTTAGGATTGTCATTGTTATTTATGTTCTTCCTGAGCCAGCTCTTTAAGGGGAAGAGTTCTCAACACAGCCTGCAAAGCCAGGACAACACAGGGGGCCACCTCCCTCCCCTGCCAGTGCCCAAAACTCCTGCCAGCCCTCCCGTGGGTGCCTGGGCTCCATGCTGGAGTGGAGAAGGAGGCGACCACTGCACTCAAAGAAAGAGACAAAACCCACACGATTTAAATGTCATCAGACATTCACTGGTGCTGCTTTCTGCCAACTCCTCCCTCACTATTCTTGGCTCCCAGTAGAGTCTGAAACATGGTATCGACTGTGATCACCCATCATGGTTTTAGGTTTCTGCAACTCCAACCAACTAGAATGCAGAAAACCCAGAAGGTTGGCATAAAATGCCTCCAAGAGTTGCCACTCTTTACCCCACGGGACTGACATTCTCTTGACTTTTGTCAGTCTGGGCTTTCTGTACAACCCTATCAAGACCAGTCATCTGCTGCTTTCAGCCTGATAGACACGTGACCAGGGCTGTGCCACAGGAAGCTAACTGATGGCACAAAGTCTGGTCAAAGGCACAGCAGGTGGAGGGCAACCCTCAGGTGATGTCTCTGTGAGAAACACACTCACCAGCCCAAACTCAAAGAATGGACTTGGATACACGCGGTGCAGTGGGAAGTGAGGCTTTAATGACAGTCTTGCACAATCGGATGTCTGGTGAGCAGGCATACCCAGAGGCAGTACATAGAGCAAGTTATCCCTAGCACACAAGTCCTTCCCTCAGTTCCTCATTGGCTGAGTATTATGGGGTGAACCATCTTCCAGGACGTCACCTAGGTCTGTTCCCTCTCTTTTTATGGGCTGGCCCCTCCCTGACATCTTGTTTCCTCCTTTCCTGTGAAGTGATCTCCATTCTTATGTTTTGAATTCACCAATAGGATGAACCCGTGCGAAAATCCTAGGCATCCTGCCCTTCCTTTGTTGGCCTGGACTTTCTAGTTTTGTAACCCTTACGACTATCAGCTATTACATCAGCAAGCTGTCACTCGAAGCCAGCCATTCTTGAAAATGCACCGCTTTAGGTGTTTAATTTCTTACACCTCTGGGACAGATGGAAAGAAGAATCAAATGCAGTTTCCCAGGCATGTTTCAGGAAAGAAACAGGATGATGTTTTACCCTGGAAGCAATCAGCTTCAAGGAAGGCCTTCAATCACATCGCATAGAGTATCAATAAGTGAGGTGCTAATGAGGCTCGAGGTCAGGAACCCACCTACTTACTTATTTGGTTTAAGCACAGACCACACCACAGGAGCCAAGCAGAGAGCACAGGGTAGAATCGAATAAAACCACCGGCGCTGACCTGCCCACGAACACACGACAACTACCTTACTATGTGGTCGGTGTAAACAGGACACTCAAAAGGCTAAGTTTACATGACTTTGTTTTCTCGTTATAAATTAACCAAAGTCTCAGTGTCCCACTCTGTGCATTGGGAATAATAATACCCACCCTCAAAGCTCTGCTGCAGGTCTGAAATAAGGTGTGTCAGGGCCAGGAGAGCATCCGACACACGGTAGACAGGTAATGAATAGAAGCTTTTGTCGTTGTTGTCTTCTCTTCAAGTTAATTTTCAGTTTCCAGAATCAGAATGCCAGAACCAATCACTATTCTTTTCTTGTAACATTGAATCATCTCTTTATCTCGATCTCCCCCCGCCCCTGCCCCCACGCTCATTACATACCTTAAAAGACAAAGATTCAAGTTCTTGGGGGTGATCACAGGCTAAAGGTCTTTGTTCTCAATGCCCCAGATGATAATAACAGCTAATGCTCGACAGGGGACAGGGCTCGCTGTGTGCTGGCACTGCTCTAATGACTTTACGTGAATTAACACATTTATTCCTCACAACAGCCCCATGGGGTCAGTAATCTTCTTATCCCCCATTTTACAAAGAAGGAAGTTGAGCATTAAGGAAATTAATGACATTAACAGGTCTCACAGCAAGTAGTAGGCCCGAAAAGTACTGCTTCCTGAAAAAATAAAGATGAACAAGAGTATGTTTCATGGAGAATCATTATATGTAAATACACATAAGTGTGTGCGTGCTCAGTCATGTCTGACTCTTTCTGATCACGGGAACTGCAGCCCGCCAGGGTCCTCTGTCCATGGAATTTTCCAGGCAAGAATCGTGGAATGAGTTACCATTTCCTACTCCAGGGTATCTTCCTGACTCAAGGAACGAACCCATGTCTCCTGTGTCTCTTGCATCGGCAAGCAGATTCTTTACCACTGGCGCCACCACACATACAGATATATAAAGAGAGAGAGCCACCTGGGGGCTAGGGATAAGAGGGAAACTTACTTTTTTCTCCTGAACTCTTTAAATGGTCTACCCATTCACCAAATTAATCAACCCTTGAAAAATTCTCCCAGCTCATGCTGAATCACTCTCCTCTAGAGTCCTCTACCACTTTAATCCTTCTCAGACCTATTTCTATGCCCCCAACTTCTTCTACACACAGTTCATCTGGCCTCACCCACTTTAGGAAGGAGATGGCTGGGCCCCAGGTCACAGACGGGCAGCAGACCCTGGCCTGGGCTACTGAAAAGCTCATTTCCAGAACGTTTGGGGATGGGGGGAACCAACTGTTCCCTGTCACCCTCCCCCAACTCGGGGGTTTCTCATCTACACCAAGCTTGGAGGGAGAATGTTTGGGGGCCCTACCCAAAAAGGACCCCCTGCCCTCTTCACCTGATTTCCACTGCCTTTTTTCCTTTCAGAGAAGACAAAGCTTGCGTTCCGCAATTAGTGACAGAAGGTTTAAAATGCAGATCATGGAGAAGTTCACACTCCCTTGTAAAAGAGTTTCCACTTAGGTGCTAATTATTTCAACCTCCTTCCTGGGCTGGGCAGGGTGAAAGGAAGAAAGGCTGTCAGCCACAGGTGGGTGCCAAGTGGGGAGGTGGGGACACCTCCCTAGCCCTCCTTCTCCCTCCCTCCCCTCCTCTTAGGGCAGGATTAGCCAGAGATGGCCCCATCCTCATTCCACTGACCTTCTGGGCTCACTGCCCTGTCACCATCCCCACTGCAAACACCTCCTCAGGCAAAGGAGCTCCACAGAGGAAGCAGAAAAATAATTCCAGCAAGCTTCCTGCTCCACAAAGCCCGATCTCCCCTGGAGGAGTGTCTGAGAGGGAAGATTCAAGGAGCCCAAGATACATTCCATCTGAAGGATCTGTCTTCAGACAGGGGTGGGCACAGATTTGAGTGAGTTGTTCCATGGTGCCCAGAGAGTAGGACAGAGTAGAAGCCACCAGGAGCGAGAAGGAATATGCTAGCACAATATCTAGAGCAAAAAAAACCCCAGAAAATGATGTGTGTGCTCAGCTGTGTCTGACTCTTGGCAACCTTATGCACTGTAGCCCGCCAGGCTTCCCTGTCCATGGGATTTTCCAGGTAAGAATACTGGAGTGGCTTGCCATCCTCCTCTGGGGGATCTTCCCGACCCAGGGATCAAACCAGCATCTCCAGTGTCTCCTGGATTCTTAGCAGATTCTTTACTGCTAAGCCATCAGGGAAGCCCCTCAATAAATGAGACGTTATAGCTATCTATTTTGGGACTTTAAAATTGCAAGAGTTAAAGCATTCTTCCTGTAAATATTCAAATATCACAGAAGAATGTGAAAGCAAGACTCTCTGCCCCCACCATTGGAATTTTGTGTAGGTTCTTCCAGAACTTTGTATGTATGTATGTGTATATATATATATTTATAATATTTATATGTATTATATGCATGTATAATACAAACATACATAGTTTTTTTTTTAACAATAATGAAATCAATTTATATATTTTGCCCTGTGGCCACCTGCTTGCTCTTTTTCTCCACTCAGTAATATATTATGGGTTTTTTCCATATCTATATATTTGATACCTATGGTTAATATCAGTCATTTAAATACTTTATAAAAAGTACAGGGTTTATTGTTTTAATTTTCCTGATTTTCAAAGTAGCGCATATTTAAGGGAGAAAGTTTGAAAGATATACAAAAGTACAAGGAAGAAGACAGAAGCCCCTAAAATCCCCAGTCTGGGAACACCCACTGTTCTCAGCTTGGTCTGCTTCCTGAAGGAACAGCTTGGAATAACCAGAACCCTGAGAGGTAGGCATTCTGGCAGTAACAGTAATAATGGCAACTAGGAAGTTGTTTGTTTTCTGGTTTCTTTCTTTTCCCCAGGAATGTATCAAAAATCCTTCCACAGTTGACATTCAAACTCCTGCTGGCTGTCTCATCTTTCTCCCTCCCTCCCCAGCCCACTGGACCATAAAGTCCATGACAACAGGGACCATGTCCAGTTGGCCTGTGCTGAGCTTCAACACATGACCAGGTCCCAGCAAATGCTTTTTGAGTAAATCAATCAGCCAAGTCAGTCTACATATAGGCGCACCTCTGGGCCTTTGCTTATGTCGTTTCCTGGCCTAAAGCACCTTTTCCTTCTTCACTTAAGTGTCTTCAGTCCTGGCACAACCTGCCAGGGGGCCGCGGTAGGGTATGCTTCAAAGCTCATCTCCACTAACCTTTTCTGACCAGCTCTCCTCCCTGTGCTCCACCAGCTTGTGTGTGCTGATTTGGCCAACCGTTCACCAGATGACCCGGGGTTCACAATCCCGGTTCACAATCCCACCCACAGTAATGTTTCCTTCTGGAAAGCTGAGCCAAGGGAGACTGCTTTGGTGTGTGGTATTCCTTTTGTTTCAAAGTAGAGGTTAGGAGGTTAACTGTGTGCTCCGTGGCTGCCACTCTCTCTAAGGCTTAGTTCCCTCTCCTTCGAATAAAGGGATTGCCCCACTGTAATTCTGTGGTTTCTTCTGAGTGCCAAGTTTTCGGATTCTGGACTCTGATGTATATTTCCATTCATTTCTTACACCCTTTTGCTTTGCTAAGAGGTCTCACCTCCTAAAAAGATTTCATGAACCTGGATTCCTGGCTTCAATTTTAAGACTATGCAGTTGGAAAACACAAATGACCTTTGTTTAATTAGTGCTGATGTTCAAGAATACTTCCTGAGTTTGCTAATTACACTTTCTTGTTTTGGATCATAGTTAGAATTTATGACAGACAGACATCGCCTACTTCTGAACAACTAGGTAAGAGCTGGTGATGTCTCCCTCTCCCATCCCTTTTCTATTTTTCCCAAAGAAGTACAAGCTTCTGCTCCTGACAATCTGGCCCTGATGCTGGTGCTACTATTGTTGTCAAGGGAGAGGTCTAGCTTCCAGAGGTCCTGTATATTTCTTTTCCCCCACCTCCCACAACTCCAGTTACACCTAGCCTACTGTTCGTTTCCATGGGAGGCCTTGCCTCTAATCTTTTCCCAGCTAGTGTGCGTGCATGCTAAGTCACTTCAGTCGTGTCTGACTCTTTGCAATCCCATGAACTGTAGCCTGCCAGGCTCCTCTGTCCATAGAATTCTCCAGGCAAGAATACTAGAGTGGGTTGCCATTCCCTTCTCCCAGGGATCTTCCTGACCCAAGGATTGAACCCATGTCTCCTGCATTGCGCAAAGATTCTTTACCGTCTGAGCCACCAGAGAAGCCATTTATGAAACTGTGGTGTGTTTAATTTCAGTTCCTATAGGTTCTGTTTTGGAAGTTCTATTTGGCTTTTTTTTTTTTTACCTGCTAGATTTTTTTTAGGGTTTATCATTCTCAGCAAATTTGGAAAACTCAGCAGTGGCCACAGGACTGGAAAAGGTCAATTTTCATTCCAATCCCAAAGAAAGGCAATGCCAAAGAATGCTCAAACTATGGCACAATTGCACTCATCTCACATGCTAGTAAAGTGATGCTTAAAATTCTCCAAGCCAGGCTTCAGCAATACATGAACCGTGAACTTCCAGATGTTCAAGCTGGTTTTAGAAAAGGCAGAGGAACCAGAGATCAAATTGCCAACATCTGCTAGATCATCGAAAAAGCAAGAGAGTTCCAGAAAAACATCTATTTCTGCTTTATATGTCAAAGCCTTTGACTGTGTGGATCACAAGATACTGAAAAATTCTGAAAGAGATGGGAATACCAGACCCACCTGACCTGCCTCTTGAGAAACCTGTATACAGATCAGGAAGCAACAGTTAGAACTGGACATGGAACAACAGACTGGTTCCAAATAGGAAAAGGAATACATCAAGGCTGTATATTGTCACCCTGCTTATTTAACTTATATGCAGAGTACATCATGAGAAATGCTGGGCTGGAGGAGCACAAGCAGGAATCAAGATTGCCGGGAGAAATATCAATAACCTCAGAGATGCAGATGACACCACCCTAATGGCAGAAAGTGAAGAGGAACTAAAGAGCCTCTTGATGAAAGTGAAAGAGGAGAGTGAAAAAGTTGGCTTAAAACTCAACAATCAAAAAACGAAGATCATGGCATCCGGTCCCATCACTTCCTGGCAAATAGATAGGGAAACAATGGAAACAGTGAGAAACTTTATTTTCTTGGGTTCCAAAATCACTGCAGATGGTGACTGCAGCCATGAAATTAAAAGACATTTACTCCTTGGAAGAAAAGCTATGACCAACCTAGATAGCATATTAAAAAGCAGAGACATTACTTTGTCAACAAAGGTCCATCTAGTCGAGGTTATGGTTTTTCCAGTGGTCATGTATGCATATAAGAGTTGGACTATAAAGAAAGCTGAGCATGGAAGAATTGATGCTTTTGAACTGTGGTGTTGGAGAAGACTCTTGAGAATCCCTTGGACTGCAAGGAGATCCAACAAGTCCATCCTAAAGGGAATCAGTCCTGAATGTTCATTGGAAGGACTGATGTTGAAGCTGAAACTCCAATACTTTGGCCACCTGATGCGAAGAGCTGACTCATTTGAAAAGACCCTGCTGCTGGGAAAGATTGAGCACAGGAGGAGAAGGGGACAATAGAGGATGAGATGGTTGGATGGCATCACCGACTCAATGGGCATGGGTTTGGGTGGGCTCTGGGAGTTGGTGATGGACAGGGAGGCCTGGCGTGCTGTGGTTCATGAGGTCGCAAAGACTCGGACATGACTGAGGGACTGAACTGAACTGAACTGATTCCCTGCAAATATTTTTGAATTTATAATTTATATAATAAATAAATTTTATGGTCTAATTTCACTACTGAGAGTTGGTGCAGGTTTGTTTCTGCTACATGTTGTTTCTCTCGATTTTTACTCCTGTTGCATTTCTTCCACTACCCAAGATCTTAAGGGATATAGATGCTTTAAAAGACATGCCAAAACAAAATTCCCAATCATTCATAAAATCCAATTACTTGCCATCATTTTGAAGCGGGGGAAAGGAATATATGTTGGATTCATGTGTAGAAGCTCAGGATCATCTCTCCAGGTCTGTTGGAGTTCAGTCTACTGAACTTTCCATCTCACCTCTTTGTAGATCTGACCTCCTGTGACCTTCTCTCCTCATCCTTGGCTATATCTCACCCACTATTCTCAGGTTTACGTGAGGACTGTATGTGATGTTAGCACAGGATGTCACATCCATGACTATTCACACTATGGTTCTCTGTAGTCCTTTGGGATAGGCAGAACTAGATCATTTCATTTCCATTTTCCAGATAATAAAACAGTTTCAGTAAAGTCAAGTGTCTTGCCCAAAGCCAGAAGGGTAATGAACATGAGGGAGATAGCAAACCCTGGTGCTTTCTGTCTCCATGTAGCATCTCTTTTCTGGTAGAGAGTGAATCTACCAGAGCCCACGATTAACGACAGCAGACTTCACAAGCCACTGTATTTATCACCCAGATATTGAAAAACATGACATTATGGAAAACAGCCACACCTTCCCTGGTCAGTTGGACTGGCTGGAAGATCACAGGCCCCCCAGCCCTGTTCAGTGAGGCCAAGGTCCCCGGGCACGGCCCAGCCCAGGAGCTCCTATGATTTGTCCTGTGTCCCCTAAGTGAGAGGAGCAGTAATTATACAGGAGAGATGGAAGGAAGGAGGAGGGACGGATCTCATTAACAGGAGCTGGAGAATTGAGCCTGTTGAGCTCAGACTTATTGGGGCTGAAGGTCCCTAGAGAAAAGTTGCACCTACTTGCAGAAATCTTTACAGCAGGAAGAGGGAGAGACAGATCACTGGGTTCTAGAAAATGAGATCCTAGGAAGTGCCTGCAATCATCTGAAAGTGGACATTTCGGCATGGCTGGAAGTCTCCCCTGGGGTGGGGGAGGTAGGGAACAGTAAACACCATTTTCAAAGCTTTCCTGGCCTCTCCGTCAAGCCGATGACTGCTGGAATGTGGGGAACGAGAGATAAAATGGGCTGGGCATGATTTTTTTAGTGAAGAAATCTGATAGGGATACAAGAGAGGGACTTTTTTTTTTTTACAGCTCAGAGGACCCCTGAACTCCATGAAAGGGTGTGCGATGCCAAAGTCAGACAGACCTGGTTCACCAGCCAGTTCTCCAGGCACCGGCTAGGTGACCTTGGGCAAGGTATTTAAGCTCTCTGAACTTCAGTACCTTCCATCAGCAAAATGGGGATTATGACAACACCACCTGCATTACAGGACATCAGACCTAAACTCTATTAAGTGTGGGCATAGAGCTAGCAGTGCCAGCCTTCATTTTGTTGGGTTGGCCAAAAAATCCATTCGGGGTTTTCTGTACCATCTTATGGAAAAACCCACGTGGACTTTTTGGCCAACCCAATACAAATGGAGTCACTGAAGTCCACAAAAGTGACTTGTTTCAGGTCACCAAGGAAACACTATCTGATGAGTATCATTACAATTAAGCACTTACATGGATTTTTTTCTTAACTTCTCAAGAATTCCATTTCTTTGTCTTTAATATGGGAATAACACATGTCCTCCACACCGTATCTGAAACCCTTTGAGCCAGGTATTCAGACCTTAGAAAGTTAGGATGGGGTGAATATCATCCCTCCGGTGGGGTCTAGGGCAGTATCTACTAACCAAACACATTAGTATTTCTGCAGCAAAATGAGGTATTTTCATTAGGCCGGGGAAATAAAGGCTGTATATACCTTCATTTTGGTTCAAGTTAGATTTTACCACAAGAATTATTCTGGTTTTAAGAGCTCTAAAATTTTAGACTGTGGACTGGTGATGCTGACTTCAGACGGTCCAGAAGATTCTACAAGATAACTCACATCAAGTGGCTGACATAAGTGGGAGTTCTACATGACTGCTGACTGTCATTATCAGCTAGTCTGGCGCTCAGCCTGTTCTACTAGCCGTGGAGAGTCTCTAGCAGGACATGACGATCTCAGACAACCTCAGGAAGACGTACTATCCATGCACTCAGCCTGAGCACGCCATGCCCTTCCTGCAGGGCTGGTGAACAGAGGAGAAGAAGCAATGCTCTGTGAAGACCTCCTGTGCAATTGAGGAGTAAGGAGATGATGCTCTAAACCAGAGACTGAAGCCTCAAGGGCCAGGCAGGGAATGGAAAGGAACAAAGAGACCTGGGTGTGGCCATGGCAAGTGGGACAATACCTGCCCGTCCCAAAGACAAGATGCCACCCACTTTGAGCTGTTGGTTGCCATGTAGGCATTTAAGCCTTGTACTGTAAGACCTTTTGATTTTTTAAGAGAAGTCAAAATCAATGTATATATTAAATGCAATGTCCTGAATTTTACCTACTGGCCACCAATAGTTTTAAACACTACACACACCCAACAAAACACAGCTGTGAACCTCTGATCTAAATAATCATAGAATCACTTAATTAAGTTTGCTATGTGTTAGGCAGTGCCTTATAAGTGCTATATGCATTATATTTAATTGCACAGGAGAAACATTAATGCCATTTTACAGAGCAGGAAAACTGAGGCTCAGATCACATTAGATAAAAATGATTAATGCCCTGCCAGTTGATAAAACTGTAATCTTTAGGGCTCTCATTTCTACAAACAGAAACCACTGATATGCCTAGTGGGAAAACGACACATTGAATTTCTACAAGTTAACAGCTGAAGTTATAGACTCTGGACTTTAAGCAGTAATTAGAGTTTCAGCATATAAATTTGGGGGCACACAAACATTTAGCCTATAACAGATAATAAATAGTAAGCCAAACAAAATGATAATTTCCTAGAGCCTCAGCTAATCCTTAAGTGAGTATTTTAGATAATTTTCTAGTATGACATTGAAACAAAAATATGCAATAACTTCTTTGCCTTATTTCCAAATTTTGCATAATTTTTTCTTAGCAAGAACTTTGAAAGCAAGTTTTAGTTAGCTGGCACTAGACAACTCAGGAAAGCAGTTTTGTTCATATGAAAACAAAGTTAGCATCGAAAACTGTCAAAGAAACACTGGCAAAACTTTATCAATTGATTCCCTTTTTAAAATATTCTTTGTATTTATCACCAAATGTTTCTGTCATTATAACACTTCCTTAGGACAGACTGGAAATTTCATGATTTTGGCTTCTCTTTCATTGGTTACATTGTAAGTTGGTGCTTCCTTTTTAGAGTCACTGTAGTCATCTTGCTAAGATGTATGCAGTCCTCCAATTTTATTTAACAGACTCCATATTTATTAAGCACACTTTACTGTATCAGGTATTGTGCTCAAGCCTTTTAAATATGCTGTTCCATTTAACTCTACCAGTAGTGTTGTGAGCTAGATGCTACTGAACCCATTTAAAGATATGGAAACTGATGCTCACAGATAGTTACTCAGTTCAATTCAGTTCAGTCGCTCAGTCGTGTCTGACTCTTTGCAACCCCATGAATCGCAGCACACCAGGCCTCCCTGTCCATCACCAGCTCCTGGAGATCACTCAGACTCACGTCCATCGAGTCAGTGATGCCATCCAGCCATCTCATCCTCTGTCGTCCCCTTCTCCTCCTGCCCCCAATCCCTCCCAGCATCAGAGTCTTTTCCAATGAGTCAACTCTTCGCATGAGGTGGCCAAAGGACTGGAGTTTCAGCTTTAGCATCATTTCTTCCAAAGAAATCCCAGGGCTGATCTCCTTCAGAATGGACTGGTTGGATCTCCTTGCAGTCCAAGGGACTCTCAAGAGTCTTCTCCAACACCACAGTTCAAAAACATCAATTCTTCAGCACTCAGCCTTCTTCACAGTCCAACTCTCACATCCATACATGACCACTGGAAAAACCATAGCCTTGACTAGACGGACCTTTGTTGGCAAAGTAATGTCTCTGCTTTTGACTATGCTATCTAGGTTGGTCATAATTTTCCTTCCAAGGAGTAAGCTAGAAATGCCAAAAATCAGTCTTGGGCTTTCTTACTTCTAATCTAATGTACTTTTTATTGTTTAGTAGTTTAAGTGCTACAGGATTTCCTGGGAAGACTGTAACAATGATTTTATTAATTAAACCCATTTATTGAGCACTGAATATCATATTGCCAGACATGCAAAGAGTTGACTCACTGGAAAAGAATCTGATGCTGGGAGGGATTGGGGGCAGGAGGAGAAGGGGACGACAGAGGATGAGATGGCTGGATGGCATCACTGACTCGATGGACGTGAGTCTGAGTGAACTCCGGGAGTTGGTGATGGACAGGGAGGTCTGGCGTGCTGCGATTCATGGGGTCGAAAAGAGTCGGACACGACTGAGCGACTGAACTGAACTGAACTGAGAGATAAAACAACAAATATGGTCAATACAGTCTCCTTTCTTACAGAGCTCACACTCAAGGAGGTGGTGTGGCTTAGCCATTTTGCATCAGTTTCCTTTGGGGCTTCCCTGGTGGCTCAAATGGTAAAGAATCTTCCTGCAATGCTGGAGACCCGGGTTTGATCCCTGGGTCAGGGAGATACCCTGGAGAAGGGAATGGCTACCCACTCTAGTATCCTTGCCTGGGAAATCCCATGCACAGAGGAGCCTGACAGGCTGACCCTAACACTTTCACTTTAAGACTTTCCTCTCTTTAAGTTCTGACAGTCACATTTTATGAACTTATCCAAGGATCTTAGGCAATGGCTCTGTTTGGGTTCTCAGTCCCTTAAAACCTGAAACACAGCATTTTGCCAAGGAAAGGGACAAGGACAGTGCCATGGCCAGAGCCCCCTAGATGTCTTGAGGATGCAGTTTTGCAATGGCACTGGTGTCAAAAACCTCTAATGCTGAGTTAAGCTGGTAGCATCTATACGTGTGAAAGGAAATACCTCCAAAAGGATTTCTTTCATAAACAAAGACTGTCTTCCCTGGGTGCACTGGAATTCTTTCTGTCTCTTTGAAGGGTTTACTGCCAATATTTTTCCGAGGATTTCCAAATGAATGGCTTCCTCAAGATGGAGTCTAAGAAAAACAGGATTCCTTTTTACATTTAATTATTTGTCTGGCTTCAGTTCTCTAGCTCTACTATTTAGGATGACAAAAAGAAGAGCAACCACATCCATATGAATCACATTGATAGACAAAAACCTCAGAAAACTGGCTGTCTCTCTGCTTCCCTGGTGGCTCAGATGGTAAAGAATCTTCCTACAATGTAGGAGACCCTGGTTTGATCCCTGGGTTGGGAAGATCCCCTGAAGAAGGGAATGGCAACCCACTCAAGCATTGTTGCCTGGAGAATCCCATGGACAGAGGAGCCTCGTGGGGCTATAGTCCATGGGGTCACAAAGAGTCAGACATGACTAACTCTTTCACTTTTTGTATAAACAAGGAACAAACACCCAGGGATACTGTGGAACTGGAAGTCAAGACCTGGCTCTTATTTCCAATCAGAAAGCTATTTCAAAATTCACAAATTGAGCTCCAATTTGGTGTGAGTTCAACATATATGGATTGTTAGATGGAAGAATAGAGGGATGGATGGAGGGAAGGATAGGTGGGTCAGTAGGTGTGTAATTAATTGAACTTAATGTTTAAGGGTGGCTCTTGACTCAGTTATCCTGTTACAAGGCAAAGTGGGAAGTCTCCCTAGTCTAGTCAAGCATCACGTGGGCAGTTTAGGGGATTTAGTTCTACACCAGGGAAGTACCTAGGGGCTTTCTGGTCCCCTCCACATGTTAGAAGGAAACTGAGCTTGTTGGTGCTGGTCACATCACTGGGCTGAACACACATGAGTATGCCCTGACTCACACCCATGAGTTCAGTGTCCTTGGAGCTGTTTTCATTCTTTATCTTGTATCCATGGCATTATTTCCCCAACCCTGACTAACTGGGCTTACTTGATTATATTTCGTATTTACCTTCTTTGGAGGTTTTCTTGCTATGTTATTGTTCTCATTGGCCTGTTTATGCCATAGAATGAAAACACTGCCTTCTGAAAAGGGCAGTGTGTTTTTTGCATGAGGGAAAGAAAGAGTCATAATTGGTTTTGATTGTTAAACATTAAGAATAGGCCCTGTCATCTCTATTTAAACTCAGTGAAATGAGAAAATGATGTTCCAGCTCTGAATGAATTATCCATATTGCCTAAGTAAAGTAATTACAAAGGGATAAGTGGAGAAAAATGGAAGGAAACATAAAAGCCATGATGCAGCATGACTAAGAAGCAAGGGCTCTGGTACTTGCAATGCTACTAACTAAAGCCACATGTCCTCGAGCAAGTCAGTTTATCCCTCTACCCTTGTTTCTTCATCTACAAATTAACAAGATGAATTGTGAGGATCTCTTTCCACTTGCTTTTCCTACCAAAGTCTTGCTATTTATTAGCACTGTGGTTTTTTTTCAAAGGAAGTCTTTTTTAAGATCCTTTTGCAGGTAGAGACTAGCTTTTTCTTCCTTCTTTCTTTGATTTTATCATACTTTCGGTTACAAGCCGTCTTTTCTATTTTAGTTTCTTCGCTGTTGTTTTTCTTGCTGCCCGTGACTCTGTCGTCCCTTTCTCTTGACACATTCTCCTGGGCATTCCTGCTGTTTACTGCAATGTCAATCTCAGAGAAAACTGGCTTCCAAGAGTTGTGAACCCTGATGTTGAGTCAGAACAGATAAATAACACGTCATGGGAAAGGTACTCGAGGTATTTGCCTCTGAGGTAACTGTCATTAGCATGAGCAGTTTCTAATATTTGAGTTTTTAAGATGCAACCTTTATGGGAATGCTTTTGACCCTGCAGTTCCCCTCTGGGAATGCACTTGCACAAGACTGCAAGGTGGCAGGTCCAGAAATGACCTTGGCAGCAGTGCTTGAAAGAGTAAAAATGGAAACAACCTACATGATTCTGCCAGGGTTAGAAAAATCACAGTCCATCCAGGCAACAGGCAGTCCCTCTGGACTTTGTGATGTGTGAAAACACATGGTTTTGAGGGATGGTTCCCGTACAGCAAGAAACCTGTTGAGAAACCTCAACTTTGTAACAGCTTTCTCTGTATGGAGCAGAAGCATGAGCTTCCATGCTAGATATTAGTAAGGAAAGGCCATGATGCTCCCCTCGCTCTTCTCAATAAGCGCTTTCACCTGTGAAACTTCTTGCGGTGAAAGATCTGATGCTGACTCTCTTCCTGATCATCAATGGAGTCTTTAGCCTGGAGGAACTGCCATTACTGAGCTCTAGTCAGGAGTGCTGGGTGCTGGGACTAGAGGGTTTATCAGACTGCTGGCCTTTAAAAGGCACATAGAAACCCAGACAGACAATCCTAGTGCGAGGTAGTGTGTGTGTACTGGGCTGGCCAAAAAGTTCACTCAGGTTTTCCATACCATCCTACAGAAAAACCCCAATGGACTTTTTGGCTAACTCAATATTAAAGAGATACGTAACCTACTGGGGCTGCAGGAATGCGGGGTTTGGAAGGTGGGAGGATGAGGGCAACTTAATCCAGGCTAGCACAGGAAAAGGGGGCACACAGTGGAGCAGTGAGGAAAGATCTCCCAGAAAGGATGACCCAGAGCTCAGCACCACCACAGAGCCTGGCCTTTCTGGGGTCACTTACTCTTGGCAGTAGGCACCCAAACTGCCTCACCCTTCTCCCCTTTTCTCTTCCAAGTCAGCAGGTGGCATCCAGCCTGCTCCACCCAGCCCCTCCTTACCTCCCATTCTGATACTCCAAGGGCAGTGTTACTCAGTGTTCAGTGTTAATTGTGAAATGTGAGCCTCAGTTTCACATCTGTGAAATGGCATTACTCATAGAATTTAAGCAACAAAAGCAAAAATACACAAGCGGGAATATATCAAACTAAAAAGCTTCTGCACAGCAAAGGAAACGACCAACAAAATGAAAAGGCAACCTACTGAATGGGAGAAAATGTTTGCAAATCATATATAGGACAAGGGGTTAATATCCAAAACGTATAAAAGAACTCATAAACTTAATAGCAAAAAAAAAAAAAAATCCAACTAAAAAACAGGAAGTGTCAACTCATTGGAAAAGACCCTGATGCTGGGAAAGACTGACAGCAGGAGGAGAAGGGGACGACAGAGGATGAGGTGATTGGATGGCATCACCCACTCAATGGACACAAGTTGGAGCAAGCTCCAGGAGATGGTGAAGGACAGGGCAGCCTGGAGTGCTACAGTCCATGGGGTTGCAAAAAGTCAGACATGATTGAACGACTGAACCACCAAAAAAAAAAATGGGAAGGAGATCTGAATAGACTTTTTTCCAAAGAAGACATACAGATGGCCAACAGGTACATGAAAAGATGCTCAACATCACTAATCATCAGGGAAATGCAAATTAAAGCCACAATGAGATACCACCTCATACCTGTCAGAACGGCTGTCAACAAAAAGACTAGCAATAACAAGTGTTGGTAAGAATGCAGAGAGAAAAGACAACGCTTGTGCACAGCTGGTGGGATGGTAAATTCATGCAACCACTGTGGAAAGCAGTCTGGAGGTTCCTCAAAAAATCAAAAACATAATAGAACTAGCATATAATCCAGCAACTCCACTTCCAAAGAAAACAGAAACACACACTCAAAAAGATATATGCACCCCATGTTCTTTTATTATCATTATCAGATGTTATTACTAATTCTTTCTGCCAATAGGAACTGTTATAGCCAATGGTACACTGGCAAATATTGGGTTGGCCAAAAAGTTTGTTCAGGATTTTCCATAACGTGGTATGGAAAACCTGAACGGACCTTTTGGCCAACCCAGTATTTAACAGGCTCTCAAAAGGAAAGAAAATGCCCGGTTCAGAGCATTTGCTCATTTCCATGGTGTAACTACTCCCACCATGGTTGATTTTAAACTACTGAAATCAGTGTCATTGAACGTGGAGTCTGGAAGGGGATGCTAACAACAATCTTTGAGCTGGTCCCAGTGATGATGAGTATCCTTGGATGAAATGATACCTATTCTTTAAAGTGCTGATTACACATCCTTCAGTTCTGCTTGACTTCTTCCTTGCCATCTTATGAAGAATGAGATATACCCAGGAGGCTGTGTGAAGACTGAGCCAGCCTGCTGTGGTCACATCCTGACGCCATCATGAACTGGCTCGTGGATAAGTTATTTACCTTTACCACCTCTGTCTGTCAGTTTCTTCACTGCTAACTGGCACTAAAATTACCTTCTGTCTGTATACAGACAGTGCGTGAAATGCTAGCCTTGTGGATGGCCCATATGTGTAGTATGCATTACCTATTACTATTAGCAGTGAGCTAGCATGGGGACTTCTTGCTGCCAATACAATAATTAGTATCTGGCATATGTACAGTATCTCATCATTCATAAAAGGCTTTTCCACACATAACTGTACTTGACTCTCAGAAGAGTCCTGTGTTAAGACCATGTTGCCCTACAGTTGACAAACTCCATATTGGAACTGTTGTGGCTGTTAGGCTAAACTCTTGTCTTTCAGCACTTGGTCTTAGCTTCAGAATTGTGTTCTAACCAGGGACATTGGAGGATATGCGTGTGTGTGTGCTTATGTAGAGTGAGAGTGTTAGTTGCTCAGTGGAGTCCGACTCTCTGCGACCCCACACTGTAGCCCGCCCAGGCTCCTCTGTCCATGGGGATACTCCAGGCAAGAATACTGGAGTGGATAGCCATTCCCTTCTCTGGGGGATCTTCCTGACCCAGGGATCGAACCCGAATTTCCTGCATTACACACAGATTCTTTACCATCTGAGCCACTAAATTGAGTCTATTCCTGAAACTCCTTTAAAATCTTTGAAGTTCTCAGAAATGAATCAAAGACACACAGTTTGCTATATAATAAGGCAGAAAGCAAACCGTGAGGGCTTAAATTGTATTGCAGAGACCTAGAGTGGGGTTATCCTTGTCAGCTCAGGGAGTCACCATGATGCAGGCCTGTCCTAGGTTTTAATACCTGGATGGAATAAGCTCACAGGCTCCCCCTTCAGGCCTTCCTCTCACAGGCACAGAAAGAGGTTCTTAGAGCCGCTTGCCCTCCGATTCTCAAATGGGTTCTGCTTGAGGTGAGGCTGCCTAAAGAGTTTCAAGATGGGAAAAATATTATTGTACTAAAACTTGAGGAAATAGTTTGCTGAAAAAGAATGCACCTGAAATGTGTTATTTTCTATTTAAAAATTTGTTCCTTGCTGTTTTCTTTTTATGCTAATTTGGATAAAATAAACATAATACAAAATTCACCACTTTAACTATTTTATTTATTTATTTTTGTAGGATAGTATATTTTATTTTTTTTAATTTTATTTTTTTTAAACTTTACAATATTGTATTGGTTTTGCCAAACATCGAAATGAATCCGCCACAGGTATTTTAAAGCACATAATCCCATGGCATTTCATACGCACACAATATTGTGCAATCATCGTGTATGCATGCTCAGTGGTGTCCAACTTTTTGTGATCCTATGGACTGTAGCCCATCAGGCTTCTGTGTCCATGGGATTTTCCAGGCAAGGATACTGGAGTGAGTTGCCATTTCCTCCTCCAAGAGATCTTCCCAACGCAGGGATCAAACTCCTGTGTCTCCTGCATTGGCAGGCAGATCCTTTACCACTGAGCCACCTGGGAAGCTGCTATACAATCATCACAGCTATCTAATTCTAAAATATTTTTATCATCTCTCAAACAAATCCTGTCCCCAAGAACAGTCACTTCCATTTCCCCCACCTCCCAGCCACTGACATCCATGAATCTGCTTTTTATCTCTGTGGATTTGCCTATTCTGGACATAACGTATATTTGGAATCATATCGTGTGTGTTCTTTTGCAGCTGACTTCTTTAATTTACCATCATGTGCTTCTGGTTCATCCATGTTGTGGCACATTTCAGAACTGCATTCATTTTTATGACTGAATAATATTCCACTGTATGTGTATCCCACATTTTGTTTATCCAGTCATTTTGTGGATATTTGGAAGTATTTATGTGTTCTGGCTACTGTGAACAGGGATGTTATGAACATTAATGTACACGTTTTTGTTTGATCGTCTGCCTTTGATTCTTCTGGGGCTATGCCTAGGAGTGGAACTGCTGGGGCAGATGGTAGGTAGTTCTGTTTCATTTACTGAAGATTTTTTTTTTTTTTTTTTTTTTACCAAAGTTACTTTTGGTAAAAGGGAACAGTTATCTTAGAATAAAGAGCATGAGCAGAGAAACCTGATTGAATCCCAGCTCTTTGGCAAGTAGCTGGTCGACCTGTTAACCTTTCTGCTACATAGTTAATGGGAGAGCAATATGTTAACAACCACAGCATTACTAGTAAGCAATTATGTGTGTGATAGTTTACTGTGTCCCAGACTCATAAAAAAAGGAATTTCCCAGTTTTTTATGAGGACGAGGTCTGACTTATTATGACCCAGGCTCAAAATAGAAGTAGTGCAAACGTGGTAAAGAGTTGACCCTTGCTAGCTTCCAGCCCCATCAGCTCATCAAATCTGACCTTGTTTGACATCTCCCTTCTCTCCTAACACTTGTTTTCCAGAATTCTCGATGGGCACAGCAAGCAGTCTGCTCATGGTCTCCTGCCTCTGTGAGGCACTGTGCCCTATCCCCACCAAGCCACTGCCCTTACAGGGACTCTGCTGGTGGCCCCCATGGGTCTGCTGTGCTGCCCCGCAGTCTGGGTGAAAGGGAAGAGTATGGGGGAGATGGGCCCTCTCTCCCTGATCAGGTAACATTCTGTCCCTTAGGCTCTGAACCAACAGTGCTTGGGCACAGTCTCCAAAAGTCTATAAACACAGCTCCTTCCCCACTGCTGAGGACCAGTATCCGTGACAGGGGGCCAGAAACAGTGGTCACTTCCTCCTTTCTTCCTTTCTTCCCAGGCACCCCAGAGGCGAAGATAAAATACAGCAACGGAGAAGACCCTCCACCCTCCTCTGTCGACCAAGAACTAAACTGCTGTGCACATCAACTCATACAAACAAGCCTTAGGGTGAGGGGGGGCCCCTGCTCCCTTCGCAGCTGTGGCTCAGCTCCAGCTCAACCTGGGCAGCAGCTTTCATACACATGATCTCAATCTGTCTGCAGTCTTGGGAACTAGCTAGCATTATCCCATTTCAAGGATTACAGTAGGAGATGCTCAGTATTAAAGCAGAAAATGAGCAGGCCTATCCAACAAGCAGCAGATGCAGTGAATCGCCATCTGTCATCCCCGGCTGGGGACCTGGCCATCTAAAGGCACATTGCCGGGATGCCTGGACACCTGGATATAAACTTCCCTTTGCGGCTTCCTTTTTCCAGCTAATTGTTTAAGATGATCCCTTCTGAGCTCCTATCTTTGCTGGCTATCATCTTTTATGACCCCTGATAGGATCCCAGACCACCCTTGGTTTGTAAAAGTTTTAGACAACTTAGAGTCTGTAAAAACAGATGCCAATCTTGGCTCCAAAAGGCTAGGATGCTAGGACAAGTCAGGGTCTGGCTTAGTTGTGTTGTTTACCCAAGACAGCAGGAAGAAAATAAGGTTCTGGAAAACATGGATGTAACAAGCCTGTTATCCTGTCATCCATCATGGATGGAGAAGGAGATTTTGAGATTTAGATAAATCTGGGCCAAAATGCTCACCCAGTCTTATCTATCTTTTAAAGGAGCCTCAGGAGTCATAGGACGCTGCTACCTCTGTAGCATACGTATTGGAGAAATTGAAACTCAAAACAGCTACATAACCTGTCCAAGTTCACAAAGATGCATCAAGGCAGGAAAAGTTCACTGACACCAGAAAGTTAGAAGTTGGAGCTGTCACTTTAGGCCAGAATGGTTAAAAGACTTTTCTTCCACCTCTAAAGCAGAACTCTCATCAAGCCCCCAGGAGGGTATAATTTCCTAGGACCTGCAGAGGGAATTCCAGAGGGGGTCCCAGACTTTTATGGGAAATAATTACATCTTTCTTTCATGAATCTCTAACTGAAATCTAGCATTTCCTTTAATGATCAATGTAGACCACAAACTACACGAATGTTGGCAGAACATGGGACTCTGTCACTGAAATCATTTACATCATATTCTAATGACTGCACACATCTCAACATATCATTTACACTCCTCACTGTTTCAAAATTAAGAGTCATTTGGCCTGCAGCATGTGGGATCTTAGTTCCCCAACCAGGAAACAAACTCACACTGCCTGCAGTGGAAGCACAGAGTCTTAATCATTGGACCTCCAGGGAAGTCCATGCTCCTAGATCTTATTTACTACATTAGTAAAGAAGATGACATATTTCTATGACACAATTTGTCTTTAAAATATATATAGATAACTGTATATCAATATAACTGTTTTATAATCATGTTACATCTAATTTATATATAGACACACAATTATATCCATCATACATATATATATACACACAAACATAAATTTATGCTTAAAATATTATTTGACACATATTTGCAATAGTCCAAAGGTAGAAGCAACTTGTGTGTCCTTGATGGATAAACATAAACAAAAAGTGGTATAGACTTACAACTTTAAAAAGGAAGGAAATTCTGACAAACACTATAACATGGATAAACCCTGAGGACATTATGCTAAGTGAAATAAGCCAGTCACAAGAGGACAAATACTGTATGTTTCCACTTATATGAGGTACACAGAGTAGTCAGATTCATGGAGACAGAAAGCAAAATGGTGGGGGAAGGAGGGACTGAGGAATTAGCGTTTAATGGGTTCAGTTTTACAGATAAAAAGAGTTCTGTGGACGGTAGCACACCAAAGTCAATGTACTTAATGCTCTTGTGCTATACACTTAGAAGTGGCTGACAATATATTTTATGTATTTACCATAATTTAAAAAATTTTTAAATTATTTGGCAAAGGGATCCGCAGACTTTATCAGATTGCTAAAGGGGTCTGTGACACAAAAAAATGTGAAGAAAGCTGCTGTTATACAAATAATGAAAATTCCACCTTTAGTGATACAAGATATTCTACCCATGAAATTTCCATAGGTCCCTGCTCATTGAATGGCAGGAGTCCAGGAGTCTGAGGACCGATTTCTATCACTTAGTAGCTGGACTTGAACTTCCAATTTCAGAATGGAAGGGTCACCCCTGTTGCTTGGGCCTCACTGGCTATGGAGGAGATCAAGGGAGATGGTAGCATCCGTGACTGTCCTCACGTTCACTTTGTCCCTGCACTTCCTCACCGACCCCTCCCCTCAGCCTGCAGAATCCTCCTTCATCCTGGCCCTCCATAAGCCTTCCCGGATCACTCTGCCTGACTGAGTGGCTTCAAATCCACTTTCAATTAGTGGGTGATCTTTCACAGGCAAATATACTCCCCACTTTGGCCAGTAATTAACACCAAGGACTTTGCGGTTAGACAGAGTCTGGTTCAGAACCTTGGTCTTGGCACTGACCCACAGTTCTATGTCCTTGATGGAGAGCAAGCTACTTAACCTCCCTGACTCTCAGTTTCTTTATACATAAAACAGGCTGACAAATAGCCACTCCATGACAGCTGTGGCCACAACTCAGTGAACTAAAGATCATAAAATGCCTGATACATAGCAGATATTAAGTAAGCGGTAGTAGTTTTATTCTTACTATAGGTATTATTCTTGGACAATAAATATCTTCAGGATGTGGATAGAAAATGTGTATTTCCCCATAGAACCATAGACGTAACAAGAATTTACCTGGCTCATGGGCTCACAATAAATACTGGAGATATGAAAGATGAGGACAGAGAAATAGTTATCACTCCATTGATGGTTATCACAGCTCATGATGTACACTAAGCAAGTATTAGGATGCCTCCCCACCCCCCGGAGGCAAGGCCTTCCTTCTAAGTGCCCTCAACCTCTGAGTTCACGCACGGGTAAATAACTTCCTTTTCTAACCTTTGACTTACCATCTGGACAATGAGGACCGACCATGGGTATCTTTGGTCAACCCTACCCAACCCTTCTCTTGGGAAGAACCTCCACCTTCTGGACTTGGTCTAATCAGCTCCTCAGGACCTCTCTCCTCAATCCAGTCCCAGAGTTCCTACCAGGGTGCCCAGGCCGGGATGCACACTCCAGTCTCAGGGCTGGGACCATCAAAACTGATTAAGGACCTGACCAGCTGGGCAGTTGGAAATGCCACCTCTTTAACATCTCAGAAACACCCTACCTCCACCCACCCAGCAACAGCAGCACAGCTGGGAAGTAATTAATGGCCACCAGTGTTGTTCTACCCTGGATCACCTGCCTGGGCCATTAGGGGGTGGGGAGTTCCTCAGGCCACAAAATGGGTCAGCAGGTCACTGAGGGCCAAGATTCAGCTTCACCTTAGTCATCCTATGACCCAGCCCTCCCTCTCACCATCCAACTTTACTCTCTTTTTTCATTCAAGCGTCTTTCATGAATTCACCCAGCCACCACTTGGCTGTTTGTCTATCATGCATTCATATCCCATACACATGTATAAAGCAACTTGCAAAGATGATGTTGGTGGTGGTGATGGTAATGATAACAATCAGTCATTAGCTGAGGCACTGACACTATACCAGGCCCTGGGCTAAGCATCTTATTACCTTTTTTAATTTTCAAATCTCGAAGAAGTATTATATTATCATTATTCTTGTTATCCCAAGAGAGTTGAAGGATAGAACATAGTTAATGAGTGGTAGAACCCTCGGCAGTCTGTCTGCAGAGCCCCTAACCTCTCTACTATACGGCCTCCTGTTGCTGCTGTTTAGTTGCTCAGTCAGGTCTAATTCTTTGTGACCCTATGCAGTATAGCCCTCCAGGTTCCCTTGTCCATGGGATTTCCCAAGCAAAAATACTGGAGTGGGTTGTCATTTCTTTCTCCAGGGGTTCTTCCTGACTTAGGGATCTAACCCATGTCTCCTGCACTGGGAAATGAATTCTTTACCACTGAACCACCAGGGAAGTCCATACTGCCTTCTAGGTGACATGAAGTACAGCTACGGTAAATGCTTCAGAACTAGACAAATCATTAAAGCAACAAGAACTAGAAAGCAAAAAGCCCTCTCTATGCCTCGCACATTCTAGCCCTCTGTGTGCAATCTTGGACAAGCTGGAGAATCCTCAGCCCATTTCCCACTTGCCACAAGATAACGCCACCCAGGGTTACAGTGAGGAGTAAATGCAATAAAGATGCAAAGCACTTGGCATGCAGTAGGCACCTAATAAATAACAGTCCCCTCTCTCAATCCTATGTTGGAACCCCTGGCTTTGGCCATCTTGGGAAAGAGTGTTCTGAATGAATCACTGATTCCTATCTGATGGAAGACCCATGTCACCAGCAGGAAGCTAGAAGAGAAGGGCCACAGTCAATGCTAGCCCTGGTCCAGCAGCTTTTTCTCAAGACACTAAGGAATTGGACCCAGTGGAAGGCAAAGTCCTGGCCTCCTGAAACCCCATTTGGGATTTCCAGTTCATGTTCTCATGCACAGAGCAGAGGATGAGAAGGTGAAGTAGTCACAGAAGCATGTTCTCTTGGCCTAGGGATGGGAGTGCAGGAGAAGGAGGGAGAGAGGAGAGAGTGGGCACTGGGAAACCAGAGGAGAACCAAGTCTCATTCTGTAGCCTCAGTGGAATTCATACAGCCCCATGATTCTTCCAAACAAACAGCCCGGCTCTTGGTATCGGTCCCCACATCTACACTGCATTCAGAGCACTGCCAGCTCTGCAGGCAAGTTCAGATCTCTCCACTACCCCATCACGCCTGGGTCAGCCTTCTGCATGCCAAGGATATCTGCTCCCAATTAGTGGACAGTGTGGCCTGTGATCTCTCTTTTGTCTCTCTTTTCTTTTCGTGACTCTATAAAGAATTACGATTGACTTTAAGAGGTCAAAGCATTCTTAAGGACAGCCTCAGCCAAGAACACCCTTGCACACAGCTACCACACACCATTTTTGAAGCCAAGTCTATAGCATGTAATGCCATGTGCCATGGAGGGGACCTGGGAGGGGGACAGTAAATTGGATTCAAGCAGGTTGAGCAGACATAATGGCTGGAGGTGAGGGATAGGCTGGGTATAATTAATCTTCAAGTCAGTTTCCTCTCAAAGTATCACCTCAAGCCACTTGCATCCGAGTTACCAGGAGTCTTGGAGCCCACACGGCTGGGACACACTGAACCAACATCTCTGAGGGGTGGGACTCCGATGATGGTCATTGTGAAAGGAGCCCTTCCCTGAGATTCTGATGAACTCCTGTGTTTGAGAATCACTAGTTTAGACCCAATTGCTGAGCTAATTTGACCTCAATTTGGCTTCCACTGGCACCTTAGCGAACTCAACGTCCACCTTTCCAAAACAGGTCATTTCGGCACCCCAGGTGCCCCTACCTCCCACACTGCAGCTAGTCCCCTCCCTCATCACACCCACTAACACATTTCATTTCCCTGCATCCTCTCATATCTAACTTGATGAGCACATAAGCTTCAAACCAAAATTAGTCTTTTAAGAATAAGACCTAGAAGTGAGAACTCCAACAAGAGACAGAGAGAGGGAAAATACTGTAATCATAGTTTCTTGCAAGGGGGAATTATAAAAATGGATATAAAAGGGCCCTTTCATCTTGACTTTCTATAAATGTTTAAAATAGGGTTGGTGATAATTAATGTTTCTATAAGTATATGCTTAAGAAGTCGTTACAATCGGCCTTTGTCTGCTCAGAGCTGGCAGCCTGGACCCACTGCATTTCAGAAGGGAATGTTTGAGGGTCATTTCACATTGCCTCATTCCTGGCAATTCGAGAGCTGCTATAATTCTGCCAAAGAACATAGAGGGTTTCCCAGTCAAGTTCCATCCTGATTTTGATTATTGTTTATCTCCAGTCCCTGTCTGAATAGTCGTAGTAAAATAGAGGAAGTTTTACTCCTGAATCCGAGGTCAGCTTGTAATGAACCATGGTTTCAATTGCATGAACAGCTGCTTCTTTTATAAGCAAGGAGAGTTCACTTACAGTTCAGGGTAACACAGAAATAATTTAAAGAACAAGGACGCTTCTATTCATTTCTTTATTTTTTTATGTTTTTGAAACATTTTGACATTTGAGTGGCTGGAGAATGTGGATTATTGACTAGACTCAACAGGGCAAAAAAAAAAAAAAAAACCCAAATAAAGTTTTTTTTTTTTTTAAAGAAATACAATATTTCTTGACCCACCCCCACCCTAATCATTATATAAAAATTTAATTTGTATAGGGAAAGTTCAAATAGTTGACCACACATTTTTTAAAAAGATATATGGACGTTTAAAAATTTTTTTTTACACCGAATACCTTCAAAAAGGTCCAAAAATAAAACAAACCTTCTTTCCCTGCAAAAAAACAAACACTACAATGTGAATCAAAAATTGGCTCTTAGTTTAAAAATAAGTTAACAGAGTATTTTTTCCCTTGCCACCAACTGGACATAAAATGGAACATTTTAGCTTTGCATTTTTCTGTTACAAATATGTCTGGCATTTAGCCAATAATCCTTAGGGACACACTACTCTGTTCCAGATCTGCAGGGACTCTGCAGACTCAGAGCCTGACCTCCCATCGGCAGAAAGAATTGTTGCCACCACATCCCTGAGAGCCAGTCACAAAGCCTAGTGACTACATAAGCACATCTAGTGAAGGAGCAGCATCCTTCACTGTGGTCCTGTTTTGCTCATTATTACTGATCTCATCAAGTCCACATCATCTCTCAGAATCACAATGCAGGCACTCTTGGACCCAGAAACCCCCACTTCTAGAAATTCATCCAACCATAAGACTTGCCTAGAGGCGAAATGGGCTTCCCTGGTGGCTCAGATGGTAAAGACTCTGCCTGTAATGCGGGAGACCTGGGTTCGATCCCTGGGTTGGGAAGACACCCTGGTGAAGGGAATGGTAACGCACTCCAGTATTCTGGCCTGGAGAATCCCATGGACAGGGGAGCCTGGCGGGCTACAGCCCATGGGGTCGCAAGAGTTGGACACAACTAAGCCACTAACACTTTCACTTTCAGAGGCCAAACGTCATATGATGCACAAAGTTCTGCAGTACAACCCTGTTTGGAAATAGTCTCAGAAATAATGATTGTACATCCCTACATTGGGATACTCTAATAGTAAGAACCAACATAAAATGAATGTTACAAGTGCCAGGCTCTGTTCTAAGTGTTTTGAAGGCATAAATTTATTTCATCTTCATGGCTATTATTATACTATTATACCGATGAGGAACCTGAAGCAAAGAGATTTAGTAAGTTACCTGAGATTTTTAGTACAGATGGAGCTGGAATTTCAAACCAGGCATTCATTCATTCATTCATTCATCCACGTGTTTATTAGTTTGGCCGTCAATCAATATTTATTGTGTGTCTAGTGGGACAGAGTTCTTGCTGTCTAGTCGGGAGATGAAGTGTAAACTATACACATGCAGACAAGTTGTACTGAGAGGAATAACAACACAGGGTAGTGGACAGAGGATGATGGCAGGCTGCCCTTTCAGGTGAGGGGGCCTTTCTATTTCACGGGTCTGCATGGAGCGGCAGCACAGGCTCACCCAGGGCAGTACGACTCCAGAAGCACTCCACCGCTTCTTCCCTAAGAGGACTGAAAGCCTCTGAGTCAGTAACACTGTGGCCACTCTGTGTACAGGCTGGGGAGGCTCTCCAAGTTTCTCTCTGAACCAATGTGTAAGGCAGTGTGAGAACATGCAGTCATTTCTGGTTATGTACACAGGAATCATGTTTGTAAACACACAGATTCTCTGGAAGGACACAGAATAAACAGAGAGCAGCAGCTGCCCTCAAACCTGGGCAAAGGGAATCGTGTCTACTCTTACTATATGCATTTTTGTGCATTTTGTATTAAATTTTTATTATGGATTATTTGATATCTACAAAAGAATATGTGTAACACCTATGTAAGTTATGTTATAATTTTTTTAAATAAAAAATACCTGTAAATCCCCCCGGAGAGTGTACTTCTCCACTAGAATATTTTCAGCTACATAAAGGACACATGTGGGGTCCTCCTCTACCCAATTCTTAGATCCCCTCTTCCTCCACAAGCATCACTTTCCTAAATTTCATGCCTATTATTCTCTTGCTACTTTTTTTTTGTTTTGGATCAAGAAATTTCTGAGCGATTTTTATTCCAGAGAAAAATAAATACAAGCCAAGAACACCCATATGATATGCAAATTGACTTTCCCCCTTAAAGCAAATTTGTTTAGAAAACAATATGGAAGTGTCTTTAAAAATGAAACACATGGGCTCCCCTGGTGGCTCAGTGGTAAAGCATCTGCCTGCCAACGAAGGAGACACAGGTTTGATCCCTGATCCGGAAAGATCCCACATGCTGTGAAGCAACTAAGCCCATGGGCCACAACTGGTGAGCCCGTGCTCTAGAGCCCAGAAGCTGCAACTTCTGAAGCCCACGTGCCCTAGAGTGCACAAGAGAAGCCACCACAATGACAAGCCTGCACACCACATCTAGAGAGCAGTCACTGCTCTGCAACCAGAGATAACTAACAGTAACAAAGACACAGCACAGCCAAAAATTAATAGTTTTTAAAAAATGTAATGGCAGCCTTATTCATAATGACCCAAAAGTGGAAACAACCCAAAATTCCCATCAACTGATGAAAGAATAAACAAAATATTATATATCCATACAATGGAATATTATTTGCCAATTAAAAGGAATAGTGAAGTGACGTGAAAGTTGCTCAGTCGTGTCTGACTCTTTGTGACCCTGTGGACTGTATAGTCCACGGAATTCTCCAGGCCAGAATACTGGAGTGGGTAGCCTTTCCCGTCTCCAGGGATCTTCCCAACCCAGGGATAGAACCGAGGTCTCCTGCATTGCAGGTGGATTCTTTACCAACTGAGCCACAAGGGAAGCCCAAAAAGGAATAAGGTACTGATAAAAGTACGATACTGATAATCTCAAAAAGTGAAAGAAGCCAGTCACAAAAGAACATGTATGATTTCATTTATGTAGAATATCCCACAAGAGCAAATACGTAGAGACAGAAAAGAGATTAGCTGTTGCTTGAGATTGGAGATGGAGAAAGACTGTAAGTCTGCATGAAGTTTATCTTTAGAGTTACTGAATGTTCTAAAATTAGATTGCTGTAATGTTTGTAAAGTTCTGTAAATATGCTCACATTCATTGAATTATACACTAAAAACAGGTCAGTTCTATGTTATGTAAATTATCAATACACTGCAGTAAAACTATTTTTTATTGGAGTATAACTGATTAATAATGCTGTAATACAATAATTTCAGGTGAACTGCAAAGGGACTTAGCCATACATATACATACATTCATTCTCCCCCAAAGTCCTCTCCCATCCAGGCTGCCACATAACATTGAGCAGAGTTCTCTGTGCTATACTCTTGCTACTTTTTATATCAACTTTATTGAGATATAATTCACACACCATAGAATTCACCCATTTAAAGTATACAACTCTATGGCTTTTGCGATGCTCATAGAATTGTACAACCATTACAATCTTACGATCAATCTTAGAACATTTTCATTAATCCCATGAGAAGCTCTATACTCATCAGTAGTCACTCTCTTATTCCCTCGAAGTATCCTCCACCCAGCCCTTAGTAAACCAGCAACCTACTTTCTACTATCATGGATTTATTTATTCTGGAACTTCATATAAATGAAATCATTGTGACTGGCTTCTTCAACTTAGTATAATGTTTTCAAAATTCATCCATGCTGTTGCGTGTATCAGGACTTTGTTTTTTAAAATTACCAAATAATATTTCATTGTATAGATACACTGTATCAGTTGAAAGACAGTTGCCTTGTTTCCACCTTTTGGCTATTATGAATAACACTGCTTACTATCTTTTAAAAATAACTTTATTATATAGATTTATCTTTAAGCAATATACTGTTCTATCTGGCTTGATTTTGAGTTTATAAAAAATGTATCATGCTATATGTAGCTTTTCTACAACTTTTTAAAAAATTTATTTAATTGGAGGCTAAATTACTTTACAATATTGTGGTGGTTTTTGCATACATTCACATGAATCAGCCATGAGTATACATGTGTTCCCCATCCTGAATCCCCCTCCCACATCCCTTCCCATCCCATCCCTCAGGGTCACCCCAGTGCACCAGCCCTGAGCACCCTGTCTCATGCATCGAACCTGGACTGGTGATCTGTTTCATATACAATAATATACATGTTTTAATGCTATTTTCTCAAATCATCCCACCCTCACCTTACAGAGTCCAAAAGTCTGTTCTTTACATCTGTATCTCTTTTGCTGTCTTGTATATAGGGTCATCGTTCAGTTCAGTTCAGATCAGTCGCTCAGTCGTGTCCGACTCTTTGCAACCCCATGAATCGCAGCACACCAGGCCTCCCTGTCCATCATCAACTCCCAGAGCTCACCCAGACTCACGTCCATCGAGTCAGTGATGCCATCCAGCCATCTCATCCTCTGTCGTCCCCTTCTCCTCCTGCCCCCAATCCCTCCCAGCATCAGAGTCTTTTCCAATGAGTCAACTCTTTGCATGAGGCGGCCAAAGGACTGGAGTTTCAGCTTTAGCATCATTCCTTCCAAAGAAATCCCAGGGCTGATCTCCTTCAGAATGGACTGGTTGGATCTCCTTGCAGTCCAAGGGATTCTCAAGAGTCTTCTCCAACACCACAGTTCAAAGGCATCAATTCTTCGGCACTCAGCCTTCTTCACAGTCCAACTCTCACCTCCATACATGACCACAGGAAAAACCATAGCCTTGACTAGACAGGCCTTTGTTGGCAAAGTAATGTCTCTGCTTTTGAATATACTATCTAGGTTGGTCATAACTTTCCTTCCAAGGAGTAAGCGTCTTTTAATTTCATGGCTGCAGTCACCATCTGCAGTGATTTTGGAGCCCAGAAAAATAAAGTCTGACACTGTTTCCACTGTTTCCCCATCTATTTGCCATGAAGTGATGGGACCAGATGCCATGATCTTCATTTTCTGAATGTTGAGCTTTAAGCCAACTTTTTCACTCTCCACTTTCACTTTCATCAAGAGGCTTTTGAGTTCCTCTTCACTTTCTGCCATAAGGGTGGTGTCATCTGCGTATCTGAGGTTATTGATATTTCTCCCAGCAATCTTGATTCCAGCTTGTGTTTCTTCCAGTCCAGCGTTTCTCATGATGTACTCTGCATATAAGTTAAATAAGCAGGGTGACAATATACTGCCTTGACATACTCCTTTTCCTATTTGGAACCAGTCTGTTGTTCCATGTCCAGTTCTAACTGTTGCTTCCTGACCTGCATACAGATTTCTCAAGAGGCAGATCAGGTGATCTGGTATTCCCATCTCTTTCAGAATTTTCCACAGTTTATTGTGATCCACACAGTCAAAGGCTTTAGCATAGTCAATAAAGCAGAAATAGATGTTTTTCTGGAACTCTCTTGCTTTTTTGATGATCTAGCAGATGTTGGCAATTTGATCTCTGGTTCCTCTGCCTTTTCTAAAACCAGCTTGCACATCAGGAAGTTCACAGTTCACATATTGCTGAAGCCTGGCTTGGGGAATTCTAAGCATTACTTTACTAGCGTGTGAGATGAGTGCAATTGTGTGGTAGTTTGAGTATTCTTTGGCATTGCCTTTCTTTGGTATTGGAATTAAAACTGATCTTTTCCAGTCCTGTGGCCACTGCTGAGTCCTCCAAACTTGCTGGCATATCGAGTGCAGCACTTTCACAGCATCATATTTCAGGATTTGAAATAGCTCAACTGGAATTCCATCACCTCCGCTAGCTTTGTTTGTAGTGACGCTTTCTAAGGCCCACTTGACTTCACATTCCAGGATGTCTGGCTCTAGGTCAGTGATCACACCATCGTGATTATCTGGGTCATGAAGATCTTTTTTGCACAGTTCTTCTGTGTATTCTTGCCATCTCTTCTTAATATCTTCTGCTTCTGTTAGGTCCATACCATTTCTGTCCTTTATTGAGCCCATCTTTGCATGAAATGTTCCTTTGGTATCTCTAATTTTCTTGAAGAGATCTCTAGTCTTTCCCATTCTGTTGTTTTCCTCTATTTCTTTGCATTGATCGCTGAAGAAGGCTTTCTTATCTTTTCTTGCTATTCTTTGGAACTCTGCATTCAGATGCTTATATCTTTCCTTTGCTCCTTTGCTTTTCACTTCTCTTCTTTTCACAGCTATTTGTAAGGCCTCCCCAGACAGCCATTTTGCTCTTCTGCATTTCTTTTCCATGGGGATGGTCTTGATCCCTGTCTCCTGTACAATGTCACGAACCTCATTCCATAGTTCATCAGGTACTCTATCTATCAGATCTAGGCCCTTAAATCTATTTCTCACTTCCATTGTATAATCATAAGGGATTTGATTTAGGTCATACCTGTATAGTCTAGTGGTTTTCCCTACTTTCTTCAATTTAAGTCTGAATTTGGCAATAAGGAGTTCATGATCTGAGCCACAGTCAGCTCCTGGTCTTGTTTTTGCTGACTGTATAGAGCTTCTCCATCTTTGGCTGCAAAGAATACAATCAATCTGATTTCGGTGTTGACCATCTGGTGATGTCCATGTATAGAGTCTTCTCTTGTGTTGTTGGAAGAGGGTGTTTGTTATGATCAGTGCATTTTCTTGGCAAAACTCTATTAGTCTTTGCCCTGCTTCATTCCATATTCCAAGGCCAAATTTGCCTATTACTCCAGGTGTTTCTTGACTTCCTACTTTTGCATTCCAGTCCCCTATAATGAAAAGGACATCTTTTTTGGGTGTTAGTTCTAAAAGGTCTTGTAGGTCTTCATAGAACCGTTCAACTTCAGCTTCTTCCCATTACCATCTTTCTAAATTCCATATACATGCATTAGTATGCTGTATTGGTGTTCTTTCTGACTTACTTCGCTCTGTATAATAGGCTCCAGTTTCATCCACATCATGAGAACTGATTTCAATGCATTCTTTTTAATAGCTGAGTAATACTCCATTGTGTATATGTACCACAGCTTTCTTATCCATTCATCTGCTGATGGGCATCTAGGTTGCTTCCATGTCCTGGCTATTGTAAACAGTGCTGCGATGAACATTGGGGTACACGTGTCTCTTTCCCTTCTGGTTTCCTCAGTGTGTATGCCCAGCAGTGGGATTGCTGGGTCAAATAGCAGTTCTATTTCCAGTTTTTTAAGGAATCTCCACACTGTTCTCCATAGTGGCTGTACTAGTTTGCATTCCCACCAACAGTGTAAGAGGGTTCCTTTTTCTCCACACCCTCCCCAGCATTTATTGCTTGTAGACTTTTGGGTCACAGCCATTCTGACTGGCGTGAGATGGTACCTCATTGTGGTTTTGATTTGCATTTCTCTGATAAAGAGTGATGTTGAGCATCTTTTCATGTGTTTGTTAGCCATCTGTATGTCTTCTTTGGAGAAATGTCTGTTTAGTTCTTTGGCCCATTTTTTGATTGGGTTGTTTATTTTTCTGGAATTGAGCTGCATGAGCTGCTTGTATAGTTTTGAGATTAATTCTTTGTCAGTTGCTTCATTTGCTATTATTTTCTCCCATTCTGAAGGCTGTCTTTTCACCTTGATTATAGTTTCCTTTGTTGTGCAGAAGCTTTTAATTTTAATTAGGTCCCATTTGTTTATTTTTGCTTTTATTTTCATTACTCTGGGAGGTGGGTCAGAGAGGATCCTGCTATGATTTATGTCAGAGTGTTTTGCCTATGTTTTCCTCTAGGAGTTTCATAGTTTCTGGTCTTACATTTAGATCTTTAATTTACTTTGAGTTTATTTTTGTGTATGGTGTTAGAAAGTGTTCTAGTTTCATTCTTTTACAAGTGGTTGACCAGTTTTCCCAGCACCACTTGTTAAAGAGATTGTCTTTTCTCCATTGCATATTCTTGCCTCCTTTGTCAAAGATAAAGTGTCCATACATGTGTGGATTTATCTCTGGGCTTTCTATTTTGTTCCACTGATCTATATTTCTGTCTTTGTGCCAGTACCATACTGTCTTGATGACTGTAGCTTTGTAGTATAGTCTGAAATCAGGCAGGTTGATTCCTCCAGTTCCATTCTTCGTTCTCAAGATTGCTTTGGCTATTTGAGGTTTTTTGTATTTCCATACAAATTGTGAAATTATTTGTTCTAGTTCTCTGAAAAATACCGTTGGTAGCTTGATAGGTATTGCATTGAATCTATAGATTGCTTTGATCTACAACTTTTTCATATCAACATTGTTTCTAAATTTTTTCCATGTCATTGCATATATCTGTAGTTTTTTCAATTCTATCACTATATACTATTCCACTGTATGAAAATACTATAATTTATTTACCCATTCTCCTGTTGGTAGACATTTGGTCACTGAGGCCCTTATAGTGTTTCCAAGAACATCCTTGTACGCAAATTCTGGTACACGTGTGCAAGGATTTCTCTGGGGGCATATCCTACATGGTAGATGACTAGGTCATGGAACTTGTAAATGGTCACTTTTTCCAAGTAGCAATATCCTCAACAATGTGTAAGTATTTATGTTGACCCACAGCCACGCTTGGTATGAATACCTTTTGAATTTTGTGCCATGGGTTTATAATGTCTTTTCCAAAATAAGGAAATTATAAACAATTTTCTCTCATTCAGAAGTGAAGTCCACTGTCCTGGAATCCAGCTACTGACCCTCACTCTCTCATTTGGAGCTATCCAGAGCAAATCCAATCCCTCTGTCTAAGGTGACAATGTTTCACACACTGGAAGACAATTATCTTATTTTTCTAATCCTGTCTTCTCTAATGTACCTAGAGAAGTCAAGGTGAGAAAATAGAGAAGTCAGGATGGGATGTACTCATCCATGATTACATGTAGAGCAGGATTTCCTGGTTCCTCAAGAGGCTACTGGGATCTAGGTCGAAAAAGATGTTCCATGGGCAAGAAGTTTAGAAATGGGGAGGTTAACTGAAGTGAGGGTGTTTTCTTAGCTACAGAACTTCTCAGAACTAGTTTACATTATGAATTTCTTGGAGAGGCTATAGAATTTACAGAGTACCTTTTGAGAGGCACTTAGGCCATGCTATTCTCAAGAAAAAGTGAGGACCTGATCTTTAGTTCCCTTAACCTATTTTCATTCACTTTTGCTTCCTTTAAGCACCCAATATGCCTATGCCTTCCCTCTCTCCCTACGCCTGCCCTGACCACCAAAACATTTCTCATAAGAGAAATTTTATGTGAGTCATTTAGAACTCTTGTGTGAATTTTTATTCAAGTCATGTTTTTCCCAGAAGGTTTCAGCCCTCAACCCTAGAATAGAAGCTTTGAGCCTAGATGAAAGAGAATTCCAGAAAGAAGAGGTAACTTCGAAGGAAGTATTGAAAGCCTATTCGTTCTCTCTTAATTTCTGCTCATTGCTGAGATCAAGGAATGCAGTTCCGAATGGCAAAAGCTAAGTGAAATATTGCCTGGTAATCTGTTTTGTCAGTTGTCATGGACAAATATTCTGATGATAAGGACTGTAGTTTGTTGAAGAGTAGCTAACATTTTCATCTTACAGATAATATGATATTTAACTTCCCTAAGAACTGTGAGAAATCGTATTATCTGCATGTTACAGATGAAGAAACTAAGGCTGCAGCTCTGGAAGTTTCTGTTTGACCCCAAAGTCAGCTCTCTCAACTCCTTGCTCACTCACATTACCATCAGCCTTGTCATTTATCAGCTTTACAAAACGGGCTGTATGTGACCCCATCTGATCAAAAGCACAACAGTCTCCTAACTGGCCCTCCCATTTCCCTGGAATACTATGTATTCCATCTCCTTATAAGTTAACCTGGGCTTCCAGGATGTATTAATAATTCTCAGCTAACTTTTCTCTGACAAGAACACTCTAGGCTTAATTTTTGGCCACTTACATTTTTCTATGGCCCCAGCCATCTTTTCCAGATGGATTAACCCAAATCTCACTGTGTATTCTTGGCAGATCCAACTCAGGATCTCATTCTAAGCAGCAATTGCCCCCAAAGACTTTCCTGACTGAGGTTCCACCATGAGCTCAAACTGAAAATGAGCCGCATGGAGTGTCCTTCCTTTTAACCACCACCAAGGGTTCACCCTGGCCCAAGCTTACCCTGAACTCTTGGATTAGATACAGATTCAAGAGCAGTCAAGGATGCCAAAGAATCTGAATCAGGTATCTCCCCTCTCCCCATTTCTCTTTTATTTGTATTTCACAGACACCAAGGGGTGCGGGGCATTAAAAAAAAGACTGAGTTCCTGGGTCCAGTTTTGGCTTTTTGAACCCCCAATCCCTGACTTTACTCAAAACACCATAGGGTTCAGGAGCAACCACGGGTATCCCCAAAGGTTCTGATCTGAGAGGAAATAACCACCACAAAATGAAAAGAGTTTCAGACTGCCTGTCCCCAAAGAGGATGCCCCTTTGGCATGGTGATGCTGCCCTCAATGGTCATTTCTGTATCATCTGACTCTGGCCACGACTAGTTGGACCAGGAGTGTCACCTGACCCAATGAGGAGACTATCCATAAACTAGCTGGCAACGTATACTTACATGGCATGGCTTAAGAAAATGACCGGTTAGTTTCCTTTCCTGCAAATTTAAACTAAAATTCTCCAGGGGAACTTGACACATGGGGTGGCACTACCTGAAAACCCCAGGAGCCTGAGATGGGAGTGGCCATTACGGCTCAAGAGCACGCTGAGATTTGGAGGAAAGGAGACACTGGAACCACACAGGAAAGCCAGAGAGGGGCAGGGTGGAGAGCAGATGCACTGAGAAAAGCCAGGAAACCATTAGAGAGGGAGGAGAGAGGGAGATGGACAGAGAGAGAGCAACAGAGAGCAAGCCTAAGGCTTCTCACTCTAGTTCCGGTGAGATGTCCTATGTGGGGTCTGGTCCACAGACTTGGTTGTGTTTCCTCTTGGGTTCTCATAACTAAGGCCCTTTTCCTTAATGATATTCCAGTGAGTCTCTGTTCTTCGAAACCAAAAAGATTCTGAGTAGAATCCCCCCAAAACTGCTTGCTATCTACTTGCCCCAGGAATTTGTTCCAAAGCAAACACTGCTAATCCTTTCAATTCTGGAAGCCCCATTAAGAGAAGAAAAATCTCTAGGAAACTTAAGATTCAGACAGGTACATTTTTTTGGTGAAAATGAAAATGTTTTTAAAAAGCAACAGAAATGTGCAAAAATATATAATAATTTTATTTAAAATCTTCTGTATCTTATACACAGTCTTATTTAAGAACAAGAAAATGTATTATCTATAACATTGTCTTCACATAACATTATTGTGTTGCATGGTTAACATTTAAAGTTATATTTATTTAGACAATTGCTACAAACTGCCTATTGAATTCACCTCTAATATTTCATCCACTAACTTATAATTTCCAAGAGGGAGGGATTTTAGGTTTTTAGTATGTTTACTCACTATGTATCCACATAAATACTGGATTAACAAATTTTAAATATCCTTTTTTTTTTTTTTTTTTGGCCACACCAAGCAGTATATGGGATCTTTGTTCCCTGACCAGGGATCAAACCCACAACCCTTGCATTGTAAGCTTAGAGTCTTAACCACTGGACCACCAGGAAAGTCCCCTAAATATTCAACTTTCAATGGAGTTACAAACTAATAATTTTAAAGGATTTCCCATATAATTAATTTTTTTTTTAGTTTATCCAAATCAGGCAAAAACTGACAGCAAAAGAAATCACTCCCATTATCACAAAACGCTAACCAATATTGTCTTTTAAGGACAAGCTGACATGGAAAGCATTCATTTGGGAAAAAAGATCCAAGGCAAAAATAAAGGGCAGAAAAATCCTACAACTTATTAGGCATTTTCTTGCCATGGAGAACTTGGCCTAAATTTTCTTACTCTGGAATCTCCACTTCACCCAATGCTTGACTTATTATCTTCACATATGACTAAAACAGGGGCAAGGGTGTTTGGATCAAACAGAGATAAGCTTCAGAGACTCTGGGATGCACTGCCAGCATGCCCCCTCCCCACCCTGACTCTGACTCATTGGAGGAGACCCATCCCTGACACTCTCCAGCCATGACGAAGCTTGGATCTCAGCTGCCCCTTGCCAAAACGGTCCAAGAGGGGAATGGGACAAGCCTTAATTTCCTCTGAGTGCTAATTGTCTCTGATTCCAGATTTCCAGCTTTCACAGATACATTCAGTACTTTGCTGTATTCCGAGACCTAGACAACTTCCTTCCCACATGGCAGAGACTAAGCTCTCCTAAGCCAAGGGAGACAGGGGCTGAGCCCTGCTGTGAACCTGCCAGCCTGGCATGGGTAGGCTCTGCCTGGAAGGCACCCAGACCACATTCCTGATCCAAACACCCGGCGTGTGCAACATCTGAAGATACCTTTCTAACTTCAAGACCAAGCTGTGGCTCGATTCTTTAATCTGCTCCAATGCAGCAAGTACTACTCACACTGCAGACTTTGAATCAGACAGTATACATAACCATCAGATGACTAGAATGATCAAGGAAAAGTGTCTTAAGTGTGTCTTTATTTTTATTCTCTCTGTTTAAGTAGAGATAGATTGAGAGTGGCAAAGTTCTTCAAAGGCCACCTCTGTCCATGGGTTTCAATCCCCATTTCCAAATTAGATATACTGGGGCATTTCTCTAAAAATATGGATTCTGGGGTGTCCTTGAGATAGACTGAGTCTAAAGTGTGGAGGGCAGGGATCAGCAGTCTGGTTTAACAAGCCCTGGAGGTGATTAGATGAGCTGTTAGTTTTAGGATGCACTGCCATGCACCTGGTCTTAGAATGTGGAATATTCCTATTCGAATGCAGCACTCTATGTAACAGAGATCTGATTTATAGGAACTTGTTCTATGGCAAGCACTTGGGATTTCATCACAAATTCCTATTCCAGGGCAGGGGCTGGTGCTCAGTCCTTCAGGGTGAGTTCCCTCACCCAACTAGTTCCAAGGGGGGTGAGAAGAGTCAACCAGAGGCAGTTGGTATTTGGGAACTGATCTTCTGGAAGGTTTAAGTCCTTTTCCTTAATCTGTTCCCAGCACTGACCAAGCCTCAAGTATCAAGTCTTACCCACTAGAAAAGTGGATGGTGTTGAACAAGCCTCCAGACTCCACCACAAGCTGACTCTTGCCCAGACTTTTTTTTAAACATCTGTTATCATTATTTGGTTGTGCTGGGTCTTCCTTGCTTTGTGTGGGCTTTCCTTAGCTGCAGCAAGTGGGGCTCCTCTTCCTTGCTGTGCATAAGCTTCTCATTGCAGTGGCTTCTTTTGTTGCAGAGCACAGGTTCTAGGCACACAGGCTTAGTAGATGCCAGACCCACCTAGTACTTTCCCTTTCTGGCTCTGGAATTAACCACGTCTCCAAGGAGCTCTGGTGCCACTGAGAGCTCATTACCCCTGGAGCGTCATTGCTTCTAGGTCTTTGGAGGGAACAGAACTAGTAAATACGTATCTATTTTTAAAGTTATGTTTGTACAAATACTCCAATTCCAACCCAACACCAAAAGTTCTTCGTTTCCTTCCCCTGCCATATTCGTATCTCCCTTCTTGCACCATATAATCCTAGTTCCCTCAAATACCAATCTATTTACTCATTTACTACAATGCACTCAAAATGGTTCAGGAATCACTTCACCACAACCACTACTGACCACAAATTGCCTCAGTGAAGGGAAAACAGCTCTGTAGCTCAGTAATCATCGGCCTGTAAGCCAGCAGGGTGTGCAGTGAGAACTGTATTCACAAGGTTCTTGGATGGGCTCTTTGTTTTATTAACTTGATCTATAGTTAGGTTCAGCTAAGCTTTTAATAAACATGGCGAATACGCTCAAGGTTACAGTCACAGACAGAAGCTGGAGGGCAAAGACCCATGTTGATAATTCAGGACAAACTCATGCTTCCAGTCATTGAGGGGGTAGGAGGGTCCACATCCTGCTAGGAAAATGGACGAGGACTCTTTCTCCTTGACATGACATGAAACTATCAGCACTCACTCACACACGCGCATCTGCAGAGCAAAGGCTGATGACGTCCCAGCTCAGACCTTTCGGGACCCAAGTTTGTCTCATTGCTTCAGTGTTTCTTTGATTTGTGAAAGGAAAGCTGTGATTAGAGAACATGAGAGACAAAGAGAAAAAGGGGAACAAGGAAGGGACTAAAAGAGAGAGGGAGAGAGAAAGCCAGAGGAGAGAGGGGAAAAAAACAGATGGCGACAAAGGCATCCACATAGAACCAGGACTGTGCAGTGCCCTACAGCAGCAGTCCCCAACTTTTCTGGCACCAGGCACTGGTTCCGTGGAAGACCATTTTTCCATGGACCTGGGGTGGGGGATGGTTTCAAGCACATAATATTTATTCTGTACTTTATTACTATTACATCAGATCCACCTCAGATCATCAGACATTTGATCCCAGAGGTTGAGGACTCCTGTCCTACAGAGCCCACACTGCATCAGTCTGCCATGAACTTTCCCTAAAGTCTCCTCTTTACAGAGGAGGTGAGTTTGAATTGAAGAGTCAACCCTCCTATCTGGGCTAGTTAGATATTAATATTTGGAAGAGCCCAGCAAGCGCTGGTGTTCCACAGTTGCAGATACCAGCTAAGCTTCTGGTCCAGCTGCAGCCAAAAAGCCCTGAGAAGCAGCTGTGGGCACCAGGGCAGATGCCTGTGTTATCTGGGTACCACGAGATGGTGCTGGTGACCTTGCAAGACTGCCTCCCTAGTTTTAAGGATGTGAGTCAGCTCACACTAGGGGATCTTCACATTCAAGGGCCACGCCACAGGCAGGAAGAAGGAGAGGAACCGAGTCCATCCTTTCTGATGTCTACTTAGCTGTCATGGCACAAAAGGAAGCTGGAAAATTCACATCCAACTTGGGGGTGAGAAATCTGGGTGAGGGGTGAAAATAAAGAGGAGCTGAGGGTCTGCAGTTCCTGCAGAGGTACCTCTCCTCAACCCTCCTTGTATACTATGCTCCCCTGACAAGTCTGCTAATGGAGGGTTCCTCATCAACTCTGCAGGATGTAGTGGGCTGTAGCCCCATGGAGGAACTCGCTTTGTTACCCCTCTACTCCACCTACTCTTCGGAAAGCAGTCAATACCTATTCTTCCTAAAGTAAAAACCTGGATGTAGTTTAAAGATGATTCTCCAAGAAATTTCAACAACAACTCCTTAGGCAATAGAGGTCAGAGCACTAATGGTAGAAATTCAGGCAAAGTTGATATTTAGGGGCAGAGAATGAGATGGTTGGATGGGACTCAACGGACATGAGTTTGAGCAAGCTCCGGGAGTGAAGGATGGAGAAGCCTGGAGTGCTGCAGTCCATGGGGTCACAAAGAGTCGGACACGACTGAGTGACTGAACTGAACTGAATTCTTTAGGACTCCCTTCAAATCAGTCCTGACCACTTACAAGGCTGGCTCTGGGTGGAATAACAAGATCTGAGGGCTGCTTGGAAGATTCTGTTTCTTCTTAATGGAGTTCATCTTTAGAGTTACCCATAAAACTTGAGGGCCTGAGGAAATCGGGGGATACCATTAAGTTTACTTCAGCAACAACCAGGCCAAAATCCCACACAGATCTGCTTCAGACATTCCAGTCATGGGGCAACATCAAAGCATCAGTAGGACCCAGGCTATGTGTAATAGCATGCCTTTTCCCTTTGTCCTATGCTGGATATCTGATACATGATGAAATGTTGGTAACGTTCTTTTAAGGAAGTAGGGAAGAGAAGGTGACTGAACACAGATGTGGAACCAAAGACCCAAGAGAGAGTGGAGGTGTGCTGTGTGCTAAGTCCCTTTTGTTGTGTCTGATTCTTTGCGACCCCATGGACTGTGGCCCGCCAGGCTCTTCTGACCATGGCATTCTCCAGGCAAGAATACTGGAGTGGGTTGGCATTCCCTTCTCCAGGGTATCTTCCTGACCCACGGATTGAACCCACATCTCTCATGTCTCCTCCACTGCCAGGCAGGTTCTTAACCACAAGCGCCACCTGGAAGTCCAGTGGGGATGTGGCTGTCACTATTTCCTAAGCACGCATATTCCCTTAACCACGGCCAGGAGGCCAAGAGAGCCACAGGACCTAGAGAAGAGAGGAAAGAAGGTGCCAGAAGCTCCATCTCTGCAAAAATATGAGACTGAGAGACTAGCTGACAAATTTACTAATGGGGAAAGTTGTATCAAGAAACACTTTTGGTGTATTAGAGGATGGGGGGAAACTTAGCCAAGGGTTCAAAGAAATCTAAATAATGAAAAAAATGAGCAGTAATTAGCCCCAGGAAACGAAAAATGTTATACAAGAAAATAAATGTCATAATAGTATACCACTTGGCTCAGCATTAAACAAGATTAACTGCGTTTTTTTTTTTTTTTTAAGTTACAAGCTTGTTAGCATTATTTGACTCTTTAAACTCTTTTACTTTTTTTGATAAAAAGTTAATCTGAAAAGCCTTTCATGAATTTTAAGATCTTCTTAAATCTGTTAAGAGTAAGTAGATCAGACCTGAATGCAGTGTGGCACCTGGCAAGAAGTTAGATGTTCGGGTCCAGTGGTTTTGTTTTCTTACTTCTTTTCTCTCAAAGGTTCAGAGGGAAGTGGGGGACTTGGAATGTGACATCAGATCACATCCCTTGGGTTATGGGGACATCCAAAAGTCGCCCACGACTCAGGTTACCCTGAGAGCATCAGGCATCCTCGTGAGCCTTCAGTGTTTCTGGTTACAGCAGACCCGGTGCTGAGAGGCATTGGTCAGGCTCCACCAGTACTAGATGGCGGGGGTTGGTGGTGTGGCGTGAGCCCAGACCTTTACTCCACGCACCTCACCTTTCACCCTGGGCTTCAGTTTGCTCAGCTCTGAAACTTACGAGGGAGGGAATGCGAAAGGGAAAGACAATTATCTATTGTTTCATTTGACCAGGAAAGCTTATCCAGCACCTCCCACTTCTCTGCTGGTCACAGGAGTTAAACCATGAACCGGACTCACACTGGCTCTGCCCCTACATAGTTTACGGTCTGGTGGGGGAGACAGATAAAAGAAACCAGGAAGCAGGTGAATACATAATTCAAACCACTGAGATAAAAAATAACAGAAGGCAGGGTATTGAGAGCTTATTAGATGGGGTGGTCAGAGAAAGCCTCTCTGAGGAGGTGAGTTTTGAGCTGATCTTTGAGTGATGACAAAAAGCAGTTTGAGTTTTATCTAAAGTGCCACGTGGGGAGGGGATTTAAAGGAGCATGGGAGAGCTTCTGGTGGAAGCAGTGTGATATGAGCTGATTTTCAGGTTTCAAAGCATCCCCTGGCTGCTGCGGAAGGAGAATGGAGTAAAGTAGGAGAATCCCAAGAGGGCTACTCTGTGGTCCAGGCAAGCATGAGGGTGGTGGAGAGTGTAAATGAGGTCTTAGACTATTTCTGTGGTTCCTTCCAGCTGGAATGAGCCTGTAGGCTTGCCTTGGAAGTACCAGGGTCATCAAGCCATAAGCAGTAACTTAATGGCAACTCCTAAGGAAAACAACAGAACTGGACATGGAACAACAGACTGGTTCCAAATTGGGAAAGGAGTACATCAAGTGACAAGTATATTGTCACCCTGCCTATTTAACTTATATGCAGAGTACATCATGAGAAACACTGGCCTGGAAGAAACACAAGCTGGAATCAAGATTGCCAGGAGAAATATCAATAACCTCAGATATGCAAATGACACCACCCTTATGGCAGAAAGTGAAGAGGAACTGAAGAGCCTCTTGATAAAGGTAAAAGAAGAGAGTGAAAAAAAGTGGCTTAAAGCTCAACATTAAAAAAACTAAAATCATGGCATCTGGTCCCATCACTTCATGGCAAATAGATGCGGAAACAATGGAAAACAGGGACAGACTTTATTTTTTTGGGCTCCAAGATCACTGCAGATGGTGACTGCAGCCATGAAATTAAAAGACTCTTGCTCCTTGGAAGAAATGCTATGACAAATGTAGACAGCATATTAAAAAGCAGAGACATTACTTTGCTGACAAAGGTTCGTCTAGTCAAAGCTATGGTTTTTCCAGTAGTCACTTATGGATGTAAGAGTTGGACCATAAAGAAAGCTGAGCACCCAAGAATTGATGCTTTTGAACTGTGGAAAAACTGTGCTTTTCCAACTGTGTTGGAAAAGACTCTTGAGAGTCCCTTGGACTCCAAGGAGATTAAACCAGTCAATCCTAAAGGAAATCAGTCCTGAATATTCATTGGAAGGACTGATGCTGAAGCTGAAGCTCTAATACTTTGGCCACCTGATGCAAAGAAATGAGTCATTGGAAAAGACCCTGATGCTGGGAAAGATAGAAGGCCAGAGAAGGGGATGACAAAGGATGAGATTGTTGGATAGCATCACCGACTCGATGCACATGAGTTTGAGCAAGCTCCAGGAGTTGGTGATGGACAGGGAGGCCCGGTGTGCTGTAATCCATGGGGTCTCAAAGAGTTGGACACAACTGAGCTGAACTGAACCAAAGGAAAACAGATTTCCTTCTTAAAAGGGCCCCTCCAGGGCTGGCGTTTTAGTCAGTGACAATGATCTGAATTATATTAAGAGCCCTGGCTGCCCCCGGTTGTGCCTTTGTGCAGGGCACAGCCTGCCAGATGGTATGCGGCAGCTCTGTCTTCCAGGTGAGAAGTGTGAAAAAGTGAAAGTCACTCAGTCGTGTCCAACTCCTTGCGACACCATGGACTGTAAGCCTGCAAGTCTCTCTCCCCTGTCCATGGAATTCTCCAGGCCAGAATACTGGAGTAGGTAGCTTTTCCTTTCTCCAGGGGATCTTCCCAACCCAAGGACTGAACTCAGGTCTCCCGTATTATGCAGGTGGATTCTTTACTGTCTGAGCCACCAGGGAAGCCCAAGAACACTGGACTGGGTAGCCTATTCCTTCTCTAGGGGATCTTCTCAACCCAGGAATCAAAGTGTGTGCTTAGTCGCTCAGTCATGTTTGACTCTTTATGACCCTGTGGACTGTAGCCCACGAGGATCCTCTGTCCATGGAATTTTCCAGGCAAGAATATTGGAGCAGATAGCCATTCACTTCTCCAGGGGATCTTCCTGACCCAGGGATAGAATCCAGGTCTCCCACATTGTGGGCTGATTCTTTACCATCTGAGCCACAAGGGAAGTCCTACTCAGAGCAGTACTAAGGGTTAAATGAGATAAACAGAGAGCCCCAAGTAGGGCCTGGCACACAGCTGGCATTCAACACGTGTTAGGTGCAGCTCCTTAGGAACTTCAGAGAGCCATATGCTTAATTTATTAACATAAGGTAGGGGGCCACAACTATAAAATGGCATCCCATGGCTCTGGCAGCTAAGGAGCAGCAAATAAGCCAATCCTCAGTAGTTGCAGAGGGTTGGGGGTTGGGGAGAAGTTGACACAGAAGCCAGAATTGGAATGAAAATTTTCCTAAAAGCATTATATACAAAACAGTCTAAAACCAAAACTTTGACAGAAGCTGTGTCATGGACACCCGGAGAATGGAGGAGATGTGATGAAAGAGATAGTTATAACTATTTTGGAAGCATAACTTGATGTGTTTGAGGGAAAACAGTCATAAGTATTCTGGAAACAGTGAAAGACCACAGACAACTATGTAAGGACCCAGTGGTGGATGGAGGACATCTTTGAAAAATCCCGGTCAAATATCTTGTACAGTGTTCCACTGTCTAAACTTGTTTGTTAAAGTCTGGTTGAATAGTTTTGCCTGGAGCACTGTATGAGTGATGCTGTGTGGATGAGGCAGGTACAGAAGACAAGGAGTGATTGCTCTAGGCAGAAGTGATCAAAGCTGTATTTACTTAGTACTTGGTCAGCAGCAGGCACTCCATTCACAGATGGAGGTAAGGGCGTGGAGGGGAAAGTTCAGGGCTTTGGCAAGACAAAGGGAGTCAGGGCAGGGAGGAGGAGGAATTTAAGACTGGAAGAGGTAAATGGAAGCCAGACTTTAGAGATGATGAATGTCCAGTTGAGGCATCTGGTTTCACACTAAGGCTTGGGGAATCCTTGGGAGTGTCAGGGGGATGAAGAGTCAAGGACATGCTTGTGCACAGAAAGCCCAGAGTTTGGCTACTCTGTCCAAATCTCACCGGGAGTGGCAGGACTGGACAGGAGCCCAGGACTCCTAACTCCTAGAAGTTGTCTACACACTACTGATGCTTCTGCACAAATGTTTACCAAAAGGTCAGGGTTCCCCCTTGAGAATGGCTTACATCAAGTCCATGGAGGAGGAAAGATAAGAACTAGAGTTTGAGCAAAGGGAGTTGGTGGAGGTCAGGAAAGCTGTCAGTCTACAGAGTCCAGCTCCAGACTCAGATGCAGCCTGTGAAGTCCATGGAATACAGGAAGTACCAAGTCACCATTTGTCTCCTCCTTCCCTTCCATTCTTTTGCAAACTACTTTCACACTGCCTAGTTCATTTCACCTAAACTATAACCCTGGACCAGAGAAGGCAATGGCACCCCACTCCAGTACTCTTGCCTGGGAAATCCCATGGATGGAGGAGCCTGGTAGGCTGCAGTCCATGGGGTCGCTAAAAGTCAGACATGACTGAGCAACTTCACTTTCACTTTTCACTTTCATGCATTGAAGAAGGAAATGGCAACCCACTCCAGTGTTCTTGCCTGGAGAATCCCAGGGACGGGGGAGCCTGGTGGGCTGCCGTCTATGGGGTCGCACAGAGTCGGACACGACTGAAGCGACTTAGTAGTAGCATAACCCTGTACAGTGATCAAGAAGATGTCTTTATTTGACAGATTTGAAAACCTGAGGCTCAGAGAGGTTCAAAAACACTTCACAAAGGAGTTCATGCTGGGGCCCAGATGGCATTGCCCAGATGGCAAGGCCCTACAAGGCAGACCCTCTGCGTCTGGACATTTCAAATTCCATAATGTTTCCTTTGTGCTCAGTCATGTCCAACTCTTTGCAACTCCATGGACTGTAGCCCACCAGATTTCTCTGTCCATGGGATTTCCCAGGCAAGAATACTGGAGTGGGTTGCCATTTCCTTCTCCCCGACCCAGGAATCAAAAACCCACATCTCCTTCATTGGCAGACAGATTCTTTACCACTGAGCCATCTGGAAGGTGCAATGTTCCCCTATCTCTCTGCAATTTTCTTTATAAACACAGAGTTAAGAAAACAAGGTAAAGCAGAGGGGGCCAGGCTCCAGGCTTGCTGAAGGATTTTTCTGAGGACAGCACTTCCTCTTCCTTTGCAAACCCATTTTTGAGTACCAAGGCAGCTGTGCCAAAGAGGACCAAGTGTGGGCCATGAGCCCAGCTGGGCAGAGCCCTGCAGGGCAGGGACAGGCAGGGTTCAGTGTAGCAAGTGGTGTCATCACTAAGTTCTAAGACCTGTGGGCAGCTGGAAGTCCTTTCCAGGGAGCCAGGTCGAGGAGGACATTGTGCTTGACCACAGTTAGCAGTCTGAAGGGGGAGAAGTGACCCCACAAGGAGCCTCTCCTCTGCCGGGTCCTGTGACCCTCTCCGGGGTCAGGCTTGGCTGGTAGTTCTGAGGCTTGTGTGACAGCCTACAGGCAGCCAGGCTGCCCAGGCTGATGCCAGAGGGACAGGCTGCTGGTGGAGAAAATCATGCCCTGAGGCCTCAGGGCTGGCCCAGGCCGCACGTGGCATTGACCATGATGCTGCAGACCTGGCTAGGCATCTCTGGGGTCTGCAACAGGGCTGCAGAAGAATAAGCAGCAGGGACATGGATCCACAGGCTCAATCACCTTAAGTCAGCTTAAGGAGTTAGTTTATGGAGACAAAAGACAAGTGACAAATATTTCTAATACAGTGCCTGTCACTAAGCAAGAGCTCTGTAACCTTCAAATGTAATACAGAGAAGAAAAGCAGGGAAGGGAGAGAGAGAGGGTGGAAGATAGTAGATAATAATCTTACTGCAATTTCTCATAAAAGGAGTTGAACTCGGGTCTTTTTACTCTGCAATCATGGCCACTCTCTTCCCATCTTACTGCAATTTCTTGCAATGCTTTGGTACCAACAGGAAATGCTTTGAGTTCTGACACAAGAAGGCCACAAAACACATACTCTAGGGGCTGACTCCACCTTCAGACACACAGCCACATCTGCCACTATCCATAACCACACCCACCTGGGCAGACATTCAAACTCATACTATAGGCTCAATGCTCTAATTTCCCCAAGTCTACAAAAACTCCTTCAAAATCAGTTTTCCAATCCTCTTTGCTCTCCATTCACCCAAACACTGGGATGGAGCACCTCCACTTCAGGCCCCTCCTACTCCCACACCATGCTCAGCTCACATACACAGACACACAACCATACCCCTAAGGTTACAGCCACGCACACACCCCAGTGTACAAGCAAAGCCAAATATGCAAGGACCCTCAGACCAGTCAATGCCCCCTCCCTTTTCTGTAATTACACTTATAGTCACCCTCTCTTCCCAGCTAGAATCATACTAACAGTCTCCGCTTTGGTCAAATTCACACCCAAATGCCACAGTCAGGGTCAGACTGATTAGTAAGCAATAATCTCCCTATCGCCAACTCCAGCGTGTCAACATGTCACCCAGGTCCTTACCTTCCAATAATACTCTCTTTGTCCCCTTCCAAAGTGGTGGAGAATGGGAAACGAAGAAAGAGGGAGAGACAGGAAAGTGGAGGAGACACTCAGCCCAAAGTCACAGGATGGCTTCTCTGCCCTGATCCTGCTTCCTGCATCGCCTCAAAGAGAGGAGAACATTCCTTACAGGAAAGAGCCTTAGACACTGGAGCTCCAGAATGAGGCAGACACCTCGGGGTGAGGGGGGATGAGAGGGAGGGCTCTGCCCCTCTGAGAAATCTCAATCTTCCTAGTCTAGTTATGCTTCTCAGAAAAGGGCAAAAGTAATAACAAATTCCATTTCACATTTGAAACACCTTGTGATACTATTGTCATGTCATTATCAACATGTACCTTCTTCATATATATATTTTTTTAACTAGAGGATAATTACTTAACAATATTGTGATGGTTTTTGCCATACATAAACAGGAATCGGCATTAGGTATACATATATCCCCACCCCCTGCTTAAATGCCCTCTCCTCTCCCTCCCCTTCCTAACCCTCATATATGTTCAACCCATTACCTCACTTGGTCTATTTGTAATGCCCCAGCTTCTGTGTAACTGTGGCCAGGAGAAAAAAGGGCTGGGTTCTAGTTCTTGGGAAGGCCATTTAAGCATCTCGTGTGTCAGATTCCTCACATGGAAAATCCAAGAATGCTCCAGATGATGCCTAAAGCTCTTTGCACCACTAATGTTTATGCTTTTACAATCTACAGAGCAGCCCTGTCCAACAGAAATTTAAATGCAAGCTATGCACATAGTTTAAAATGTTCTAGTCATATTTTAAAAGTCAAAAAAGGTAGGTAAATACTTTTAACAATATATTTAGCTCAATATATCTGAAATATTAACATTTCATCCAGGAATTAATGCTTAAAAAATTATAATGATTTATTTTACATTCTTTTCTCAAAATAAGTCCTCAAAAATCTGGTATGTATTTTATATTTACAGGCACGTCTCCATTCAGATGCTACATTTTCACTGGAAATACTGAATCTGTTTTTAGATTTCATAAAATTACAGTTGTAAAAGTAAAAAGTATGATCCACATACCTAAGTTGTTCCAAATAAATTTTTAAAATTTTTCCAATAACTGAATTGAGAATGTTTTTAAATTAAAAATTAAATAAAATGCAAGGTTTTGATCTCCCGTGGCACTAGGCACGTTAGTGTCCTGTAGCCGCACACAGCTTGTGGCCACCATATTGGACATCTGGACAGTGGGGACTGGAGCGTGTAAGCAGGACTCCTGGGAGACCGTCCTCCCCTCTGTTCACACTTGCTCATAGAGCACCGGACAAGCTGCTAGATGCGAGTGAGATGGGGAGTGGAAAGTTTAACAGCCAGCATCATCCCATCAACACCTGCCCCACTGCCTGTTGTCTGCGAGCCAAGAAGCCAGAGAAGGGGCCGACCCCTCCCCGCTCCTTGCCCATGGAAAGAGTCTCCAGCTTCTTTCCATGAAGCTGCCGCCAATGTTTCCGCAGGCGGTGGCCACATTTCCAGCTCAGACGCAAAGGCACGGGCGGGTGTCTGAGCTTCCTTTCCTCACTCAAAGGAATGCCCGCCCGGCGGCCGGCCAAGGCGTCAGCCCAGACTCTACGTGTCACACTGGGGATTTGGGCTTTATTAGTACGAGTCAGATGCAGGGTGATGGGAGGTGGTACGAAAAGATACCAGAGGGACAGCAGGTGAAACACGAGCATCAGAAAGCAAGGTCAAGAGGACACGCCACTGCAGTCTACCATGGGCCCAGGGCGAGACGTTGGGTTTCAGAAATACCCGCTGGAACGTCATCCCTGAGTGAGCGGAAGCTTTGAAAGAGGCCTCCAGGACGATCCTTTCATGCTTCCTGAGCAGCAGAGAAAAGTTCAGACTAGCAGGGGCTTCATACACAGTGTTATTGTCTTCATGGAAAAATTGAAACTCAAATGAGTAACTTGCACAAGGTCGTGTAGCAACAAAGCTGAAATTCAGACTCAAATCTGTTTGAATCCAAAGCCTGAACTCTTTCTACTAATAATACCTAATGATAATAGATGATGCTTACAGCATGGTGCATGTGCTGGATGCTTTATAAAAGTGAACTCAGTGATACTCACAGCATTTTTGTGAAGTATGATCTCATGCCCATTTTCTAAATAAAGAAAGCTGAGTCTCAGAAAGATTATATAACTTGCCCAAGGTCTTAAAACCCGTAAGTGATAGAGCAGACGCTTGAACTCGACTTCTAAGTTCGTGCACTTAGCTATGACATAATATCTCTTAATAAGTGAGAATACTTCCATAGCAGACACTGCCATGTTCACCCTGAGCTCACTATAGCTGGGATGGTTTCAGCTCATCAACAGTGTCCCACCTCAAACAATCTGCATCTCTGTTTCTCTGCCTGAAGGCTTTCTCAGATACCTGAGGAGAACTGGAGGTAGGGTTGGGGGTTCTACATCTTCTGGGGTTTATCAGTTAGGTCTTCCCTAATGAAGTACCTAGATAAACCTAGACAGCATATTAAAAAGCAGAGACATCACTTTGCTGACAAAGGTCCATCTAGTCAAAGCTATGGTTTTTCCAGTAGTCATATATGGATGTGGGAGTTGAACCATAAAGAAAGCTAAGTGCCAAAGAACTGATGCTTTCAAATTGTGGTGCTGGAGAAGACTCTTGAGAGTCTCCTGGACAGCAAGGGGATTAAACCAGTCAATCCTTAAGGAAATCAACCCTGAATATTCATAGGAAGGACTGAAGCTGAAGCTCCAATATTTTGGCCACTTGATGAGAAGAGCTGACTCATTGGAAAAAGCCCTGATGCTGGGAAGGATGAAGGCAAAAGGAGAAGAGCGCAGCAGAGGATGAAGTGGTTGGATGACTGACTCAATGGACATAAATTTGAGCAAACTCTGGGAGATACTGGAGGACAGAGGAGCCTGGCATGCTGCAGTCAATGTGGTCACAAGGAGTCAGACATGACTTAGCGACTGAGCACCAACAATGAAGTAGCACAAACTGGATGGCTTACTACAACAAAAACTTCTCTCTCACAGTTCTGGAGTCAATCAAGTCCAAAACCCAGGTGTCAGCAGAGCCATGCTCTCTCTGATCCTCTCCTGCTTCCTCCCACCTTCTGGTAGTAGCCATCAATCCTTGATGTACCTTGGTTTGTAGGGGCATCACTCTAATCTCTGCCCCAGTCTTCACATGACCACCTTCCCTTGTGTCTGTCTGTGTCTTCTCTTCTTTCAAGGATACCAGTCACATTGGGTTAAGGGCCCACCTACTGCAGTATGACCTCATCTTAACTAATTACATCTGCAAATACCTTAATTCAAAATAAGATCACCTTCTGAAGTTCTGGAAAGAACACGAATTTTAGGGGGACACTTCAGTCCAGTTGCCAACTCTGAACGAATGGAGGGAGAGGGGGTGAGTGGGTAGGTGAATGCTCCAGTCACTCCATCCTCAGGTGACACAATTCCAAGATGTGTCATGGTCTCCCAAAGGTTCCCCAGCTCGACCAAGTCTCAGTTCCCTGCAACAAGAACCCACTCCTTAATGTACCGACTTCTGGCTTTTCTCATTTCTCTGTCTCACTTTTCCCACTCCTTCATTTGGGATTGCCGAGATCACCTGCCAAAGAAAGTGGCTCCAGGTTTGTTTGGTGGGGACTCCAAACAAATGATGCATTTTGGATAGAATATGAAAAGAAAATGAACTTTGGACCCTAAATCTGTTTAGTATGCTCTGTCTCATCTCAGGAAGCCAGCAGACCTTTCAAGGGTCATATGATGATGACTTTCTACTCCATGTTGGCTTAAGCAGACCATGGGGGATCCACAGACACTTTGTAAAGGGCCGTGTATGTTGCAGGGGCTGTGGGGAGTGGCCGACTAGAGGTAGAAAAAGCAGGATATATCTGAAAGTTGGTGCTAGGCCTGTGGCATCATGTAAAATAATTTTACTGACAGTTGTGTAATCAATGTTGAGGATTTTATCAGTCATTCCCCCTAAAGGGTATAAACATCAAGAAATGTTTCACAAACCAAGAAAATCCAATATCCTGGCAACAGAGGAACCTCTAAAAAGGGAGGACTATAGAATGGTAATAACATAAATTAGAAAATTTTCAAGATGATTACTTATCACATCTATCAAGTATGTGGATTTCTTTACTATGGGCTTGTCCATTTCCTAGTTCAATATTTCTCAAAATGCATCCTGCAAGATGCTCCTGGGAATAAAGTTTCTGTGGCCCAATCAAGTTGTGAATGCTGATTACTGTTCATTCTTCTGGAAAAGGTACAGTCCAAATTAGTATATTGAAGTTTCCAAAATCTTGATGTTGGAAACAAAATTCAGTGTCGTATTGTTCTCCAAACTTATTTTGCCATGGAATCCTTCCTTTGCGTGCGTGCTGCTGCTAAGTCGCTTCAGTTGTGTCCAACTCTGTGTGACCCCATAGATGGCAGCCCACCAGGCTCCCCCATCCCTGGGATTCTCTAGGCAAGAACACTGGAGTGGGTTGCCATTTCCCTCTCCAATGCATGAAAGTGAAAAGTGAAAGTGAAGTCGCTCAGTCGTGTCCAACTCCTAGCCACCCCATGGACTGCAGCCTACCAGGCTCCTCTGTCCGTGGGATTTTCCAGGCAAGAGTACTGGAGTGCCCTAACCCTAACCCTAACCCTTCACGTAGTATCTATTTAAAATCCCACAGAACCAGTATTCCACAGGATCCATGTTGGGAAACCCCCATCAATTTGACCAGAATGTGTGCCCAAAAGTCTGCTCCAGCCCACATGCCTCCTAATGCAGAGCGTTTCAGGGCACCGTTGTCCTTTTGTGTCTACATCTCATCCTACTCCCAGTCTCCAATCTCCCTTCTTCCTTTTTCTTTTTTTTCTTTCTCCATTTTGGTTTAGATCACATGGATTCTTGGCCATGGGCTGCAATCCCCACCATCATGGGCCAGACATATAAATCCTCCTGCCTAAGTGCCACTGGGTGAAGCAGGACTTCTGAGTGGCTACCGCCTCATCCCTACCTCTTTCGGGTGCAGAACAGGGCAGGGGACCCTCAGGAGATGGACATCTACACAGGAAGGACTCCATTGTCAATAAGCACCTGTGAGCATCCAGGTAATGTGATTCAGATCCTCCTGCTTGGCTAGCAACACCAAAGCCACATCCCAAATATGAGCTCTGCTACAGGTTGCACTGTGTCCCCGCTAAATCTATAGGTTGAAGTCCTAATCCCCACCTCAGAATATGAACTTATTTGGAAACAGGGTTATTGCAGGTGGAAGCAGTTAAGATGAGGCCATACTGGAGTGGGGTGGGTCTCCAATCTAATACAACTGATGTTCTTATAAAAGGGGGAAACTTGGAGACAGGATGACACATAAGGAGGATGGCATATGAAGACTGGAGTAACGCTGCCAAAAGCCAAGGAACGACCAAAAGCCAAGAGAGAGGTTTGGAACAGATCTTTTCTTAGCATCTTCAGAGGGGTCGTGGCCTGCTGACACCTTGATTTCAGACTTCTAGCTTCCAGAATGTGAGACAGTAAGTTTCTGTTGTCTTGCTTGCTTGCTTAGTCGCTCAGTCATGTCCAACTCTTTGCAACCCTGTGGACTGTAGCCTGCCAGACTCCTCTGTCCATGAGATTTTTCAAGTAAGAATACTGGAGTGGGTAGCCATTCCCTTCTCCAGAAGATCCTCCCGACCCAGAGATGAAACCCGTGTCTCCTGCACTGCAGGCAGATTCTTTACCCACTGAGTCATCAGGGAAGACTAAGCCACTCCATTTGTGGTGCATTGTTACGGCAGCCCCGAAAACTAACATGAGGGCAAAGTCTCTGCCTGTTCTCCCACCCAGTCTCTACCAGCAGTGTGTTCCTGACCCAACTCCCTCAGGACAGAAGGAAACAAAAGACGGCCCTGATGGCCACGTGGGCAGACTCAGGACACCTCTCCTGGCTGGGGTCTTGATGTCCTCCTCTTAATTTCCACCTGTCTCTGACCTCTGACCCGCCAAATCCCAGGGTCTCATAATTAGTGGGAATGGTACTCCAGCTTCACTCCCAGCCCTCTGGCTTCACTACAGACCACTGACAAAGTGGTTGTGAAAGTGGAGGCAATGCTGCCGGGATGGGAAACCATCTTTGAGAGGGAGGTGCTGAAATCCAACCCCCAGGGACCTGGATCCCAGCCCCTCAGAAATGCAGCCAAAGCTACCAGCCCTCCCCGACCACTTAATCAGGCTGGACCCCCTGTGCTTTGGTGTGTTGCCATGGAGATGAGCAGGCTGCAACTGCTTTCCAACACCAACAAAGCCACTGTGTTTGGAGGCATCAGACAGACCAGGGTTCCCCATCTAGGCCCTACTGACATTCGAGCAGGATAATCTGTGTTGTAGGGACTGGCTGCCCTCTGCACTGTGGGATGTTCAGCAGCATCCCTGGTCTCTACCCACTAGGTGACAGTGGCCTTCCTTCCCAAGTTGTGACAACCAAACAGTCTCTGGAGGCCTAGTCTGTTCAGGCTGCTGTTACAGACTATCACAGATGAGGTACCTCAGAAGCAACAGAAATTTATTTCTCAGAGTTCTGGTGGCTGGAAAGTCCCAGGTCAAGGTACCAGCATGGTTTTGTTCTGATAGTGGCTCTCTTTCTGGTTCATAGCCAGCACTTTATCCCTGGGTCCTCACATGGTGGAAGGCAGCAGTAAGTTCTCTGGGGCCTAATCCCATTCATGGGGGCTCCACCCTTAGGACCGAAGCACCTCCCAAAGGTCCTACTTTCTAACACCATCATACTGGGTGCTAAGATTTCAACATATGAATTTAGGGGGAACACAAACACCCATACTATAGCACCAGACCTTGCCAAATGTTCCTTTGGAGGCAAAATGACCCACAATTGAGACCTCCTGCAATAAAGTAACTTCAGCACTTTCTAATCTAAGGTCCTTATCGTCTGAGGTTATTTCATTATTTCACTGATGTTAAAAACCTATTACCATTCCTTGATCTCAGTAATATAAGAAAAACATACAAAGAAAAAAAGATCTAAGGACTTTCCTGATGGTCCAGTGGTTAAGAATCTGCCTTCCAATGCAGGGGACTCAAGTTCAATCCCTGGTCAAGGAACTAAGATCCCTCATGCTGCAGGGAAACAAAGCCCATGCATTCTGGAGCCCGTGCACCAGAACTAGAGAGATGTTCTCACACAGCAACAAAACAGCCCACACGCTGCACTAAGACCCAACACTGCCAAAGAAATTTAAAAAAGAAAAAAGATCTAGAAAAAAATGTTGAGTCACAGCTGTGTCTATATGTTGGATAGTAGATTTGCTAGTGGATTGTCTATTTTTCTGGATTTTTCTTGTATTTCTTGTATTTGCTATATTGCACATGTGTTTGTTGTACACCTGAAAAAAAACTATTTCACTGGTAATTTAAAAATTGATTTTTTAATCAAAAAATCAATTAATTGGTGCACGTAATTTTAAAGATCTAATTAGGCATAATCAGAGCAAAATGATAAAGGAGAAAGAGCAGAGTTTTTAATTCTTGTACTTCCACTCACTACTGGCCATGGGGATGCCATTAATGTCAGCCCTATTAGACTGAGTCAAGGTTGTGTGAAGTATTTGTAAAGCATCTAGAGAAGAGCGGTAGCTTAATAAACAGCAGCTCAAACAGTTGGTAGGCTCCCTTTTAGCTGAAAGTTCTCTTTATCCCCTGCCTATGCTAGTGTGGCATCCTCACCACAGTGTCATCAGAATGCCCTTGCAAGGCCCTGTAGGATCTCGCTTGGCAAGTGAGTCCTCTTCCAAACCGCTCCAGACTCAGGCACTCTCAGGAAGAGACAATAGCCATCATCGCTTATCACTATCATGCCAGGCACAGGGCCCCACACTGTTCACACATGGTCTCCCATATTCTTCTTAACCACCCTGCAAGGCAGAAATAACGATGCCCTTTTCAGAGATGGGAATCTAGCTCAGAGAGGCTCTGATACTTCTTCAAGGTACACAGCTGGTAAGCAACAAGCTAGCACCAAACAGTCCAACCTCTTCATTTTACAGGTGATAAAACTGAAGCTCAGAGAATGAAGAGACTTGGTGCCCAAGGTCACCCACAATCCTGCAAACAGAGCCAGGCTCTTTAGGGACAGAGTCACAATGTTCAAGCACACATATGAGTTGCTTCCACGGAAGAAGGGAGAAGGATGTTGACGTTTCACCAAGCAATTACTGAAATCCGGAGGCAAGGATGCCTGTGATTTGAGGAGTGGGATCTGGAGTCAGTCAGCCTGAGTTCCAATCCTGGCTCTATCTCTTACCAGCTATATTATCTTCAGCAAGTTACTTCAAGTATTTGGGCTTCCATTTTCTCATTTCTAAGAGGAAAAAATATATTAAAGAATAAATAATTTAACAATTCTGACTTCACGCTGGTCAGAATGGCCATAATTATAAAATCTATAAATAGCAAATGCTGGATGTGGAGAATAGGGAATCCTCCTACACTGTTGGTGGGAATGTAAATTGGTGCAGTCACTATGGGGAACAGTATGGGCACTCCTCAGAAAACTAAGAGTAGAAGTACCATATGATCCAGCAACCTCATTCCTGGGCATATATCCAGACAAAACTCTAATTCAAAAAGATATATGTCACTCCTATGTTTGCAGCAGCAGTATTCACAATAGCCAAGACATGGAAACAACCTAAATGTCCATCAGCAGATGAATGGATAAAGAAGATGTGGCACATATACAACGAAATTCTACTCAGCCATTAAAAAGAGCAAAATAATGCTATTTGCAGCAACATGGATGCAACTAGAGATTTAATAACTTAGTACATGAAATAAATCAGAAAGAGAAAGACAAATACCATATGATGTCACTTATACGTGGAATCTATGATCACCGCCTCCTGTGCAATGTCACGAACCTCCATCCATAGTTCTTCAGCCACTCTGTCTATCAGATCTATTCCCTTGAATCTATTTGTCACTTCCATTGTATAATCATAAGGGATTTGATTTAGGTTATACCTGAATGGGCTAGTGTTTTCCCTACTTTCTTCAATTTAAGTCTGACTTTTGCAATAAGGATCTGATGGTCTGAGCCACAGTCAGCTCCAGGTCTTGTTTTTGCTGACTGTATAGAGCTTCTCCATATTCAGCTGCAAAAAATATAATCAATCGGATTTCGGTATTGACCATCTGGTGATGTCCATGTGTAGAGTTGTCTCTTTTGTTGTTGGAAGAGGGTGTGTGCTATGACCAGTGTGTTCTCTTTGCAAAACTCTGTTAGATTTTGCCCTACTTCATTTTGTACTCCAAGGCCAAACTTGCCTGTTACTCCAGGTATCTCTTGACTTTCTACTTTTGCATTCCAGTCCCCTATGATGAAAAGGACATCTTTTTTTGGTGTTAGTCCTAGAAGGTCTTGTGGATCATCATAGAACCTTCAACTTCAGCTTCTTTGCATTAGTGGTTGGGGCATAAACTTGGATTACTCTAATACTGAATGGTTTGCCTTGGAAACAAACAGAGATCATTCTGTCGTTTTTGTAATTGCACCCAAGTACTGCATTTTGGACTCTTGTTGACTATGAGGGATTTTTCTCATAGTAGGGATTCTTGCCTACATAGTAGGAAAACTCCATAGTAGGGATTCTTGCTCACAGTAGTAGACATAACAGTAATCTGAATTAAATTTGCCCATTCTGGTCCATTTTAGTTCACTGATTCCTAAAATGTTGATGTTCACTCTTGTTATCTCCTGTTTGACCACTTCTAATTTACCTTGATTCATGGGCCTAACATTCCAAGTTCTTATGCAATATTGTTCTTTATAGCATCAAACTTTACTTCCATCACCAGTCACATCCACATCTGGGCATTGTTTTTGCTTTCGCTCAACCTCTTCATTGTTTCTGGAGCTATTTCTTCACTCTTCTCCAGTAGCATATTGGGTACCTACCAACCTGGGGAGTTCATCTTTCAGTTTCATATCTTTTTGCCTTTTCATACTGTTTTCGTGAACTGAGAATTTCCAGATGTTCAAGCTGGATTTAGAAAAGGCAGAAGAACTGGAGATCAAATTGCCAATATCCACAGGACCATAGAAAAAGCAAAAGAATTCCATAAAAACATCTACTTCTACTTTATTGACTACCCTAAAGCCTTTGGCAGAAAGTGAAGAAGAGCTAAAGAGCCTCTTAATGAAAATGAGAGAGAAGAGTAAAAAGTTGGCTTAAAATTCAACATTCAGAAAACGAAGATCATGGCATCCGGTCCCATCATTTCATGGCAAATAGATGCGGAAACAATGGAAACAGGGACAGACTTTATTTTCTTGGGCTCCAAAATCACTGCAGCTGGTAACTACAGCCATGAAATCAAAAGACGCTTGCTCCTTGGAAGAAAAGCTATGACAAACCTAGACAGCATATTAAAAAGCAGAGACATTACTTTGCCAACAAAAGTCCATCTAGTCAAAGCTATGGTTTTTCCAGTAGTCACATATGGACATGAGAGTTGGATCATAAAGAAAGCTGAGTGCCAAAGAATTGATGCTTTTGAACTGTGGTGTTGAAGAAGACTCTTGAGAGTCCCTTGGACTGCAAGGAGATCCAACCAGTCAATCCTAAAGGAAATTAGTCCTGAACATTCATTGGAAAGACTGATGCTGAAACTCCAATACTTTGGCCACCTGATGAGAAGAGCTGACTCATTGGAAAAGATCCTGATGCTGGGAAAGACTGAAGGCAGGAGGAGAAGGAGATGTCAGAGGATGGGATGGTTGGATGGCATCACCAACTCGATGGACATGAGTTTGAGCAGGCTCCAGGTGTTGGTGATGGATAGGGATTCCTGGCATGCTGCAGTCCATGGGGTCACAAAGAGTTGGACATGCCTGAATGACTAAACTGAGCTGAATATGTGAAATCTAAAATACGACACCAATGAACCTATCTGAAACAAGTAGAATCACAGAGAACAAGCTGGAGGTTGCCAAAGTTGGGGAGTGAGGGAGTGCAAAGTTAGGGTTAGCATAAGTGAGCTATCATGTATGGAATGGATACAAAACAAGATCCTACTATATACCACAGAGAACTATGTTCAGTATCCTATGACAATGGAAAATAATTCTAAAAAAGAATGTATTTATGTATAACTGAATCATTTTGCTATATAGCAGAAATTAACACATTTTAAATTAACTATACTTCAATAATAATAAAAAGAAGAAGTTAATCCACATATACATTTTGGAAAATATCAGCTGCAATAAACACTCAATAAACATTTAGGTGTTATCAAACTTTGCACAGCAAGCTAAGAAATTAGGGAGTGATTAAATTTTTGGTTTTATTTCTTGTCACAAAGTATTCTTCCCATCATTCAAAGCAAATTACCGGGACTTCCCTGCCAGTACAGTAGATAAGAATCTACCTGCCAATGCAGAAGACACAGGTTCAATCCCCGGTCTAAGAAGATTCCATGTGCCACAGAGCAACTAAGCCCGTGTGCCACAGCTCCTGAGGCCCCACGATGGAACTACTGAAGCTTGTGTGACTACAGCCTGTGCTCTACAACAAGAGACGCCCATGCACTGCAGCTAGAGAGCAGCCCCCAGTCACCTCAACTAGAGAAATCCCATGCATAGCAACAAAGACCCAGCACAATCAAAAATAAAAAATTAATTAATGTAAAAAATAAAATAAATCACCATCACTGTGGAAAACTTGGAAAAGACATAAAAGTATAAGGGGAAAATAACAATCACCCAGAATGGTCACTAATTAAAAACAACAACAAACCTTTTTACTTTGGAAAATTTCAAATACTGCATATACAAAAGCAGGAAAAAAAAATAGTATAGTGAAACTCCATGTCCCATCACTCAGTTTTTCTTCAATACTAACTCCTGGCAATCTTATTAAGTTTATAGCCTCATTGAATTTTCTTTCTTCCTACCTCCAATCTCTTGGAGTAAATTCTAGACATCATATAATTTCATCTTTAAATATATCAGAATGTATCTCTGAAATATATGATTCTCTATTTTTTAAAAAAAAAGGCTATAATACTCTCCAGAAATTGGACATAGAAGGAGCATACTTCAACATAATAAAGGCCATATATGACAAACCCACAGCTAATATCATACTCAACAGTGGGAAGTTAAAAGCATTTCCTCTAAGACCAGGAAAAAGGTAAGGGTGTCCATTCTCATCAATTTTACTAACACAGTTTTAAAAGTCCGAAGCATAGCAATAAGAGAAGAAAAAGAAATACGTGGAATCCAAATAGGGGAAGAAGAAGAAAAACTGTTATTATTTGCAGATAATATGATACTATACATAGAAAATCTCAGGATGTTACCAGAACACTCTTGACATAAATCGCAGCAATGTCTTTTTGGCAAGCTCCGGGAGTTGGTGATAGACAGGGAAGCCTGGTGTGCTGCAGTCCATGGAGTTGCAAAGAGTCAGACACAACTGAGTGACTGAACCGACTGACTGACTGACTTGAGCTTGCCAATGAATTTCATAAAGTTGAAGGACACAAAATTAATATACAGAATCTGTTGTATTTCTATATGCAAACAGAAAGAAACTAGGGGAAAATCTCATTTACTATCACATCAAAAAGAATAAAGTACCTAGGAATAAATCTACCCAAGAAGACAAAAGACCTGTACTGTAAAAACTAAAAGACACTGGATGAAAAAAAATCAAAGGTGAGACAAACAAATGGGAAAGTATACCATGTTCTTGGATTGGCAGAATCAATATTGTCAAAATTACTAAACTACCCAACGTAATCTACAGATTCCATGTAATCCCTATCAAATTACCAATGGCATTTTTCATAGAAGTAGAACAAAAATCACAAAATTTGTATGAAAATACAAAAGGCCCCAAATAGCCAAAGCAATCTTAAGAAAGAAAAACAGAGCTGGAGCAAACAGGCTCCATGGTTTCAGATTATATTACAAAGCTACAGTCATCAAAACAGTATGATATTGGCACAAAGACAGACTTATAGATCAATGGAACAGGATAGAAAGCTACGATGTAGAAACAACAGTCTCTTCAGTAAATAGTGCTGGGAAAACTGTAGAACCACATGTAAAAGAATGAAGTTAGAACATTCTCTAACACCGTACACAAAAATAAATTCAAAATGGATTAAATACCTAAATGTAAGACTGGAAACTATAAAATTCTTTTTTTATTTTATTTTTTAACTTTACAATATTGTATTGGTTTTGCAATATATCAAAATGAATCTGCCACAGGTACACATGTGTTCCCCATCTTGAACCCTCCTCCCGCCTCCCTCCCCATACCATCCCTCTGGGAAACTATAAAATTCTTAAAGGAAAACATAGAACACTCTTTTGACATAAATTGCAGCAACGTCGTTTTGGATCTACCTCCTACAGTAATGAATATAAAAACAAAAATAAACAAATGGAACCTTGTTAAACTTAAAAGCTTTTGCACAGCAAAGGAAACCATAAACAAAGTGAAAAGACATCCCACAGAATGGGAAAAAATATTTGCAAATGATGCAATTAATTTTCAAAATATACAAACAGCTCATGTGGCTCAATATGAAAAAAAATCAGCCAGAAAATGGGCAGAAGACCTAAATAGATATTTCTCCAAAGAAGACATAGAGATGGTCAAAAAGCATACAAAAAAATGTTCTACACTGCTAATTATTAGATAATCCAAATCAAAACTACAGTGAGGTATCAACTCACACCAGTCAGAATAGTCATTATCAAAAAGTCTACAAACATCACTTTGCTGTGCATCTGCAACTATCAAAAATTGTCCATCAACTATACTCTAATATTAAATAAAAAGTTAAAAAAAAAGTCTACAAACAATAATGCTGGTGAGGGTGTGGAGAAAAGGGAACTCTTTTACTCTGTTGGTGGGAATGTAAATTGGTACAGCTACTATGGAGAATAGTACGGAGGTGTCTTAAAAAACTGAAAATAGAGCTACCATATGATTTAGCAATCCCACTCCTGGGCATATATCTGAGAAAAACATGCTCTGAAAAGATACATACACCCCAATGTTCATTGTAGCACTATTTACAATAGCCAACACATGGAAGCAACCTAATGTCCGTTGACAGATGAATGGATAAAGAAGTTGTGATCAGTTCAGTTCAGTTCAGTCGTTCAGTCGTGTCCGACTCTTTGCGACCCCATGAGTCACAGCACACCAGGCCTCCCTGTCCATCACCAACTCCTGGAGTTCACTCAAACTCATGTCCATCGAGTCGGTGATGCCATCCAGCCATCTCATCCTCTGTCGTCCCCTTTTCCTCCTGCCCCCAATCCCTCCCAGCATCAGAGTCTTTTCCAATGAGTCAACTCTTCGCATGAGGTGGCCAAAGTACTACATATACGCAATAGAATATTACTCAGCCACAAAACAGAACATTTGAGTCAGTGCTAATGAGGTGGATATACCTAGAGCCTATTGAGCAGAGTGAAGTAAGTCAGAAAAATAAATACCATATATTAATATATATATCATATACATATATATATACATGGAATTTAAAAAGATGGTACTGATGGATCTATTTGCAGGGCAGCAATGGAGATGTGGACATAGAGAACTGACTTGTGGGTTCAGAGAAGGAAAGGAGAGGGTGGGATAAATGGAGAGAGTAGCATGGAAACATATACGTTACCATATGTAAAATAAGCGGCCAGTGAGAATTTGCTGACACAGGGAGCTCAACCAGTGCTCTGCAACAGCCTCGAGGGGTAGGATGGGTGGGAGATGGGAGGGAGGTTCAAGAGGGAGGGGACATATGTGTACCTGTGGCTGATTCATGCTGATGTATGACAGAAACCAGCACAATATAATAAAGCAACTATCCTCTAATAAATTTTTTAAAAAGAATGAAATAATGCCATTTGCAGCAACTTGGATGGACCTACAGATTACCATTCTAAGTGAAATTAGACAGAGAATATCATATGATATCACTTATATGTGGAATCTACAAAAATGATACAAATGAGTTTACTCACAAACAACCTCACAGACTTAGAAAACAAATTTATGGTTACTAAAGGGAAGAGGTGGGAAGAGGGATAAATTAGGAGGTTGGGATTAACATATATACCCTATTATATATAAAATAGAAATAAGCAAGGACCTACTCTATAGCACAGGGAAGTCTACTGGGAAAAGAAACTGAAAAAGAATAGATACATGTATGTTGCCGCTGCTGCTAAGTCGCTTCAGTCGTGTCCGACTCTGCGCGACCCCATAGACGGCAGCTCACCAGGCTCCCCCGTCCCTGGGATTCTCCAGGCAAGAACACTGGGGTGGGTTGCCATTTCCTTCTCCAATGCATGAAAGTGAAAAGTGAAAGTGAAGTCACTCAGTTGTGTCTGACTCTTCGCGACCCCATGGACTGCAGCCTACCAGGTTCCTCCATCCATGGGGTTTTCTAGGCAAGAGTAGGGGAGTGGGGTGCCATCGCCTTCTCCGAGATACATGTATAGGTATAACTAAATCATTTTACTGTACACCTGGAACTAACATAACATTGTAAATCAACTTCCAATATAAAGTAAAAAAGAATTAAATTATAATACCATTATTGCACCTTAACAAACTAACAATAAATGTTTTATATCATCATATTATGATTCAGTATCCAATCTTCCCCCAGTTGTCCTTTAAATTTTACATCATTTGTTTGACTCAGGATCCAAACTGCATCATTGGATTGGTTAATAATGCTTCCATTTCTTTTAATGGACAGATTCTCCCACCATCTCTTCTCTTTTGCAATTTTTTTTGTTTAGGAAATTGAATCATTTGTCCTGTAGAAGTTACACAGTTTGGGTTTTGCTGATTGTATTCCTAAGTTATTACTATACAAGCTCCTCAGGACTGTGTGTTTCTTGTAAATTAGTAGTTCTAGAGGTTTGGGCAGATTCACGTTTGATTTTGTGCCAAGAATACATTATGGGTGATGCAGTGGCCTTCCATCAAAAAACACGTAATGTCTCTTGATCTGTCCCTCTGAGAAGTGAGCGGCCTGTAATAATCATAGTCCAGATCCACACATTTTGTTAGAGGTTACAAAATGGTGATATTCTAAACCTACCAGGAGTTTTCATTTTTTAACTGAAAATGTTTCTATAAAGAGAAACCTTCATCATGATATACACTCTACATAGGAAAAGAAAGATAACAGATTCTTCCCCTTTTACAGCCAACTTTTGAAATAAAGACTCTAATCACCAAAGGTGACAAGTAGGTTTTGTTGTTCTTGTTAGTATCATTGGCATATATATTATAAATTCACAGAAATGAACATACTTCCCATGTTTCAGTCCACTGAGGTTATTATTCTTACAATGCTTAAAGTATCTAAAGTTTTCTTTTTCCTTTTTTTAAGGTTTGGTGGAGTCCCTGTGAAACCATTTGGACTTAATGTTTTCTAATAGGCAAGTTCTTTCATCATTTTTTCTATTCTGTGGTAATTGGTCTGTTAAGACTGTCTCCTCTGGGATTAACTGCAATTTTTTTAAGAAAATTATCCATTTCATCTAGGTTTTCAAATAATTTTTCATAGTGTGAAAAAAAATCTCTTACATTTTTATTTTAGATTCCTCTATTTTGATGACTTTCCCTACCCACCCACTGCTACCACTTCTTATATAGCATGTCTATGCTTTCTACCATTTATTTTCTTAATTAGTTTAGCTGGTAGTTTGTATATTTTATTGACTGCTTCAGCTCTGAGAATTTTTTTTCTTTTTTTTCCCATTTTCTAATTCACTAATTTCTGTTCTCGTCTTCATTAATCCCATTTTTCTGGATTCTTTTTACTTACATTATTCTTTTCTAGTTTTCTGAGTGGGTGCTTGATTCATTTTTTTTCTTTATGTTGATACACGTATTTAACACTAAACTTTTACCTCTATTAACTGTTTTAGTTGAATACCATAGACTTGATTATTTGTTTCCATTATTGTTGTTTTCAAGAAATTCTGTGATAGCATTGGCCACTTCTACCTCTGAACAACAGCTACTTATTAACATGATTTTTGTTTTAATTTTCAGATGGTGTGGTCTTTCTGGTTTTTTATTTGTTAATAATGGGGTTTCCCTGGGGGCACAGCGGTAAAGAATCTGCCTGCAATGCAGGAGCCCTGGGTTTGATCCCTGAATCAGGAAGATCCCCTGGAGAAGGAAACGGCAACCCACTGCAATATTCTTGCCTAGGAAATCCCATGGACAGATGAGCCTGGCAGGCTACAGTCCATGCGGTCACAAAGAGTCAGACACAACTTAGCAACCAAATAACAACTCTGCGTTGTGATCAGAGAGTACTCTTTCTGTTCTTTGGAGTTTATGGAGGTGTTCTTTGTATCTCAAGGTATGGTCACACAGAAGATGGTATTTTCTCTACTAATGAGGTTCAGATTTCTACATAGACTTATAAGACCTACCTTATTATATGTTTCAATCTCCTTTATCCTTACTGTTTACTTGATTTGTGTTGGGTAAGAGAGATGTAGTTAAATCACCTATTACTAGTGGGTTTCTGTGTTTCTCCTGCATCTCCAATTGTTAAGTGTATAAATATTAACGACTGATATATCTTCACTGTGAATTATTGCCTTTAGCATCTTATAATCTCCTTCCTTATCTCCTGTAATGCTTTTTGGTTCAAATTTCATCTTCTTAGATATCAAGATTGCAACTCTAATTTTAGGTTTTATTTTGCATTTGTCTTAATATTTCTATCTGTCCTTTTATTTTTAACCTTTTGGGATCTCTTGTTTTAAGTGTGTCTCTTGTGTAGAGCAGAATGTGGGATTTTGCTTTGTTAGTCAAATTGGAAGACTTTTTTCTTTAAACAGGCAAATTAAGCTTCTTTACATTGATTGATATATTTGACCTCAACTCTGTTATTTTATCTTGTGACTAACTTTTAGTGTAATTTTTCATCCCTGTAGCTTTCCTTCTTGCCTTGTCATCCCTTTGCTGGGCAAAGTACCACATGATTTGCTTTTGTTTCCACCATCCCTCATGCTGTTTCTGATGCTATTTTGTAAGTTCACACTGATCATATATCCATCTTGCGGTCCTAAAGCTTGGAAACCTCCTCAGCCTGTTAAAACATTTAGAAAGCATTAGTTTGCTGCAATGTGTCCCATCACGAATGAAGGACTTGTTTAGAGAGACACCAGGCTTGCTTGACATAGGAATGAACCCGGAGTTTGGAAATTAAAAGACAAAGGGTGTTAGGAGAGGAGAGCAATGCTTCTGGGAGCGCTTCCCTTACTTAATGAATGACTAGGAGATTTGTGGCTATGCAGCCGGTCTGGGTAAGCCTTTCAGCATGTGGACCCAGAAGTGTCATAGGCTTGCTCCAGTATATCCTCCCTGCCCTTTCTGTGAACTGTGACACTTCCTGTCACCAGTTTATTTTCACTTCTCTGCTGGCAGCTGTCCACTGTGGTCGGCATGCATTTGAAATCGTTTGCTACTTACTTGAGAATTCACGCTAGGGAGAAAGGGACAAAAATAACCATTCCTGGGGACACCACAATCGTCATGAATTTGAAAGAAATGTCAACACTGAAGAAAGCTCATTTCCACTTTTTTTTAACCACCCAGATGACTGTGGATTAAGGACCCAGAAAATGCCAAAGAAATGGTAGGATAAGGGAAAAGAAAGTTCAAGTCAGTTGTGAGGGGATGCCTTAATGAGATTTGAATCCCTTTGCTAGCCTGCTCAGGCCCAGTCATTCCACGGTCCCTCATTCTCCCTCTTAGAGCTGCTCTTGGGTTCAGCACCCATTCATCCACCACCAGCAGATACTTAGGATCACCTTGGGATTTTCTGGAGAGCTTTGGTTTGGTCTTGGGTGTGTGGGTTTTGTCATTTCTTTTTGTTTTTTAATTGGAATATAGTTGCTTTACACTGCGATGTCAGTTTCTGCTGTACAGCAAAGTAAATCAGGCATATGTATACATCCTTTTCTTTTTTGGATTTCCTTCCTATTTAGGTCACCATAGAGCACCGAGTCGAGTTCCCTGAGCTATAAAGTAGATTCTCATTAGTTACCTATTTCCCCCATGGTAGTATATGTCAATCCCAATCTCACGATTCGTCCCATCCACCTTGTTTCCCCCTTGGTATAAAGTAGATTCTCATTAGTTACCTATTTCCCCCATGGTAGTATATGTCAATCCCAATCTCACGATTCGTCCCATCCACCTTGTTTCCCCCTTGGTATCCATCATTTGATCTCTACATCTGTGTCTCTATTTCTGCTTCGCAAATAAGATCATCTGTACCATTTTTCTAGATTCCACCTATATGTGTTAATATATAATATTCGTTTTTCTCTTTCTCACTTACTTCACTCTGGGTGACACTCTTTAGGGTTTTGTCATTTGTAAGCTACAAACATAGGAATCTGAAAGCTGTATATTCAATGGTCAGAGGAAGAACTCAGGTTCAAATAGTCTTGGGTTCAAATCATAGCTCTGACCTTATCTATTTGACCTCTCCAACATCCATGTCCCCATCTAAACAACTGGGGATATAATATCATGCAGAGTCTTTGTAAATCTTAAATGAATTCATACAAGTCAATGGTCTTCAAAGCGTGGTCCCCAGATTAGAAGGATCAACATCACCTGGCAACTTGTTAGAAATGCAAATTATCATGCCTCAGCCCAGGACCACTGAATCAGAAACTGAGGGTGGGCCTAGTGACCTGTGTTCCAAAGAGCCCTCCAGGTGATTCTCAAGCCCAAAGAAGTTTGAGACCCACTGGTGTAAAGAAAGCAATTTAGCACAGGGTCGCCAACATAATAAGTCCTAGATAATGGTAGCTCTGAGCATTGCTATTATTCAGAGTTCAGTTCAATTCTGCTTTTATAGCTGCATCAACAGGGGCCCAAGGAGGTGGTCATTTGCTTAAGATCACAGGGAATTAGTGGTGCAGCTGGGGATGAACCCAGATCTCTTACATCCCCAAAAGGTGTCTTTTCCTGTCTTTTCTTTCTCTCCCTCTTAAAAGAATTATGATGATAAACCAATGTATCTTCCTTATAGTTAGTTCAGGAAATAGAGATGACAGCCAAAACTAAGGCTGAATCTTATCTACAATCCTAATCTTCCCCTCCCAAGAAAGAGCAGAGTTGACTTTTGTATGCTTTCTTCTATATTAATGTGCATAGATGTAGGTAAACAATGTAATATTTATATGATATATATTGTTATAAATAATGTGTGTATATACATAGATATATACATACATTTATATACACTTGTGTATATATGTGTCTGTGTGTATAGTCACACAAATTGGAATCACACTGATTTAAAAGACAAATAGTATACTACTGCTATGTTTATAATAAAAAGGTCCATCTCTCCCCATTCTCAATTCTTGCTCCCAGAGGCAACTCCTTTTTATCTTTTCAACTATTTTTCATATTTTACTGTGTTTTTGTAAACAGCATGCTTATAGTACGCTTTCTTGACTCCTCAAGTTAAGAGATGATCTATTGGCTTTCTAGTATGGAGGATGATTTAGCATCCCCCTCCAGCTCCCCAACACACACACACACACACACTTTCCTTTCCAGCATAATAATATCATTGTCATTTTCACTTTAAAAAATTAAAGCCGCATGAATTGTATGTAAATTCTGTACACATTTAAAGCACGCACTAGGGCACACAGATGCAGGCGGAGTCTAAGGGATGATCAGATTTGAAACCTAGACTGTGCAGAAGGGAGAGGCAGGGGCATTTTGCAGCCGTACTGTGTGGATGGACGGGATCTTGGGACAGCATTAGGGGGGCCACAGACGTAAGAAGCACTTAGGGTGACTGTGACAAGGCCATGTGGCAAGATAGGACATGAGTATGATCTGGGAGGATCTTGGAGTCTCTTCGCAGATCAAAATGAAGAAATGCAAGCTATTGTAACTCCTGTGTTCTACCTAGCTGGGAAAACCACAGAATAACTGTTAAGTTTCCATTTCTTGTGAACCTACTGATTCCTCCTTAAGCATCCTTCTAGATGTGTCATAAAGATGAGCCCCTTCCTGATTTAGTCCAAGTAAGGAGTTGCTGTCACTGAAACAACACTCCAACAACCAAAAAACAATTATAAAATCTTCGTCCCTCTGCTCCCCTATTAGCACCCTCAGACACTAAAGATACTATTAAAACAACTCCTGGCATTTGGTCACCTGTCCTTGTCCAGGCCACCTTGATCAAGGGTGAGCTCCCAACTTGCTGTATGACCCTAATGCCCCCTACCTTCCAATCTACAAGGAGGTAGCTTGCTCCATCTTCCTGCCTCAGCTTCCATCAACCCCCAGGAACTAGGTCCTCCACTAACCTGCTCCTCCATCCCTGCCATGATCTAATTTTCAAGCCCAGTCCCTCCTGGTCTTAGTTTTCCCAACATTGCACAAGTTCCCATTCTGAGAAGGTAATTATTTTATTCATTCCTTCTTCATTTATCTATCAGTCCATATTATTTGTTATATAAGCACCCTAAAACTTAGTGCCTTAAAACAATAACCATTTATTATCACTTATAGTGTCTGTAGGTCAGAAATTTGGGAGTAGCTCACTTGGCCAGTTCTGGCTTGGGATCTCTCATGAGGTTGCAGTCGGATAATGACTGGGGTTGCATCATCTGAAGGCTCGACTGGAGCTGAAGGATCCCATTTCAAGGTGGCTTACTCACACAGTTGACACATTGATAACAGTTGTTGGCCAGAGGTTCCTCTCTACATGGACCTCTCCACACAGATGCTTGAGTGTCCTTGCAACATGGTAGTTGGCTTTCCCCAGAGTGAGCAGTTGAAAGTGAGAAAATACCCAACTCAGGGTAGAAGATATCCCTTTATGACAGTCTCAGAAGCCATATAGCATCCATCTGCCCTGTTTGGTTTGTTAGAAGTAAGTCACCAATGGCCCACATTCAAGGAGAGGGGAATTAAACTCCACCTTTTGAAGAAAGGCTTGTTAAAGAATTTGGAGACATACTTTACATCACCACAAGAAACTAACATATCTGCTTTCAAGAAATAAGGGGAAAACTAGTATGGTTCTTTCTTCTTTTTATTCCATAGTTGAACACCTACCATCAGGAATGGCTAATAGGATTCAAATCATGTGCCAGTTCCTACTGATTGCTAGTGGCTTCCAGAGACACTGTTGCAAAAGATTCTGAGGGCATAACCAGGTTATCAGGAAAGAGTTTCATGATTGATTAGTGATGTCTGCCTTTGGCACCAGAGTCAGGCGATCTGGCACATGAGTCAGATAACACATGAGTGTTATTTCTGTAGCAGGTGTTTTATCCTGCCATTGGGACAAATGTGAATAAGACAGAGACCTAGCTCTCTAATTGCTTAGAGTCTGTTTACTGAAGTCTGTGATGGACATAGTGAGCTACTTACTGAATTTTATTCATCCCTTATTCCAAGTGATAGAACTGTAGCCAAACACCTGGCTGGCCAGCAGATATAATTCCTAGCCTTCTTTGAAGTCATATGAAGTTATAGCCTATACAACTAAGTTTTCTCCAAAGTTAAGTAGAAATGATATATGTCACTACTGGTCTGATATCTTAACTCTAGGCCATAGCTAGGAAATGATGGGGAAGAAAATACAGAAGAAGCCAAGGTCTCTAAACAGCCATGTGGAGTGTAGCCACCAACCAATCTGAAACCTGCTTCCTGGATTTTTACATGAAACAGAGATAAATGTTTTTGTTCTTTATGCAACTAGTTTTAGGGACCTTTTTCTTTCAGCAACTAACATAAAAAAAAGCTGATGAGATATATAATAAACACTACAAAACCTTCACATAGTACAAGATAAACACACACGATATCATCAACCCATGTAAGGATCACATGAGTCACACTGAATATTGGTGGCGTACATTTAACAACAATAGTGCCTAATTATAAACAGTAACAACTCCTTGAATCATTCTCAGTGCTAAATGAGACAATAGCTATGCGGTACTTTGTATAGTACATGGAACAATATAAATGCTCAATAAACGTCAGCTATTTTGTCCTTATAAATTCATGTCTAAAACTGGCATCATGTTTTGGCAAAAAGTCTATATGCCAAGAATTGAACTGTTGTTTGTTCTTTTTTTTAACTACTTCAGCATGATTCTGGTCCATCATCTCATTTGTTTTCATGACCAGGCCTATTTCTTGCCCATTAATCCATTACTTGATATGCAACCAGGATGATGTCTGAGGCAAGAAAGCTAACACACAGCACAGATGTGGTGCAGGTCTCTGAGGAGTTAATTGTAGTCATGAAATTGAAACACTAAAGCCATGAAAGGAATTTAAAGCATTAGAAGTAAAATCAGTCATTCTAAGTCTGGGCCAAGGCAAATTAAGAACTGGACATATATTAACCTTCATGAGCAGAGCTGCTATATAAGCATTTCTCATGGAGCTACATTTGGTAGAGAAACTCACGCTGCAGAAATACACGATGGCAGAGAATGCCCTTTCCTGCTTCTCCAAGATTCCCCACAAAGAATGCAATGCAATTATCAGCAATTACGTACTTAGCTCGGCCTCGGCATTAGGAAGAAAGATATCTTTTACATTTGTTCCTTCTGTGTGTTCTTTGAGGCCGAAGACTCTGACGGTCATGACTCGTGTGAATGTTTGGTTGAAGGTCACAGCTGTGGGAAAGGAGACAAAATATATGATCAGTTCCTGCTCTCACTGAGCTTACAATCTTACAGGAAAGATGGATGCTCACACGAGGAGAAACAGAAGGTGAGAACTATAAACTGATAGCTGGTGAATGGTTAAACCATGCAGCACAGGCTCCATGTTACTGGAGGCAGAGAAACGATGGCTCCTTGTGAACTGGGTTAGACCCATAAAATGTTAGAGCTGAAACGGATGAGTGACCTGGTGTTGGTTTTCTCCTCCCAGTTGGTAACTGCTTATTAGCCTGATTCCTCCTCACATTGTGTAACAATACCCATTCCAGAGCTGGGAAGGGAAGAAAACCCGCTATGGGTTTTCTATCTGGACAATGTTTAGGGAAGGTTGTTTTTGGAATGGGGGAGGTGGAAGAAAGAAGAGGAATTTTTGTTTCCCTCCTGCTGGCACCAACTCTGAGAATGCTCCCAACCCAGGCCCCCTCCCCTCAGCCCTCATCTCCCCTTTGGTCTTGAGTTGATTCTATTCTTGTCTCTATTCAAGAGGAATCAAATGAACATACTTAAAGTGTCATATGACCTTCTGATATATTTGTTCTTACTTGTATATAAATGATCACAGGATCCTTTACTGGGATTTGAAGCTCTGAGAGCTCCTTTCCATTCCAAAGATGGCTTTGTCTTTTGAAAGTCTGAGAAATATCCCTCAACTGTATTTGAGATGTGAGAGAGTCAAGTTAGGGTAAAAAAATTTTTAGCTTGAAAAAATTCTCAGACATTTTTTGCTAAGCCATAAATCAACAGTGGTTGAATTAAAACAGATCAAGCTTGGCTTGAGTTTAGACCTCCATGAGGTCTCTGGCTAAGCTTGAAGGAAAAAAAAATAAGTTAATACTTTTTTAAAAAACCAATTCCTATCCATGTCCAGTTGGAAGAGAGCAAATCCTGTTTAATGAGAGTCGGCTCTTCTAATCACTCTTGTGTTTGAATCTACATAGCATTTCTTCATGTTGACCCCAAACCTGGTTTTCTGTCCTTTTCCCTACACATGAACCAAGATAGGGAAGAAAATGGAACCTATTTGGAGAATCCAGAGCCCATCTTTCAGATAGTGTGGCTTACCCAGGGAATGTTGTTGTTCAGTCACCCAGTCGTGTCCAACTCTTTGCAACCCCATGGACTGTAGCATGCCAGGCCTCCTTATCCCTCACCATCTCCCAAAGTTTGCCCAAGTTCATGTCCACTGAGTTGGTGATGTCATCCTGCCATCTCATCCTCTGATGCCCTCTTCTCCTTCTGCCCTCAATCTTTCCCAGCATCACGGACTTTTCCAATGAGTCAGCTGTTCACATCAGATGACCTAAATACTTGAGCTTCAGCTTCAGCATCAGTCCTTCCAGCAAGTATTTAGGGTTGATTTCCCTTAAGATTGACTTGTTTGATCTCCTTGCTGTCCAAGGGACTCTCAGGAGCACCACAGTTCAAAGGCATCAGTTCTTTGGTACTCTGCCTTCTTTATGGTCGAGCTCTCACACCTGTATGTGACTACTGGGAAGATCATAGCCTTGACTATATGGACCTTTGCTGGCAGAGTAATGTCTCTGCTTTTTCAATACACTGTCTAGGTTTGTCATAGTTTTCCCGCCAAGAAGCAATCGTCTTCTGATTTCATGGCTGCAGTCACTGTCCGCAGTAATTTTATTAAGTGTACCTAACCCTTAATATTAACTTTGGTGAGAATCGAATATTGGTTCCTTGGTCTCTGGCTTCGAAACAGCAGCTTAAAAAGAGAATCGTGATGGTCCATCCCCAAGACAGAAAAATCTGGGCTGGACACTAGAAGGATGCTAATCATCTCTCTTTCTCCTCAATGGGTCAAATCTAATGGAAATATCTTTGTTTTCAAAGCCAAAAACTAATCAGAAAGGCATTATGAGTCATTTTCAGAGGCAGTGTCTGTACAGAACCATGGCCTTGACCCTTTGATCACAAAACTTTTGGGCATCTGAGTAGCAACATATAAGAAGTTTCCAGAGCCACTGGATTTTTGAGGCTACATGTAACTTCCCAGGCCACTATAAGCATTTGACTCTGTGGATCTACAAACTTGCAACTTGTATTATCTATATAAGCATTATGTGATTTATCTTCTTTCTATTTTTTTTTAAATTTTACTACCCATGTTTAAATTGGGGGGACATATGCCAAAAGGAGCCCTATCCTAACTCTCATCTCAAGTTATAACTATCAACTGATCTGCCTTGCTTTTTTTTTTTTTTTGGTTAATGTAATGAGCAAAACAGTTATTTCATGGACAATTTAAGTCCTGGAAAGCTAAAACCCAGAGAGATACTTCACTGATGTTTATATAGAACAGACAAATATCCACTGGGCTTAAAAATGTCTAGTTAATTCACTTAAACATAACTGTAACAATATCACATAAAGAAAATAAAAAAGTCCAAGTACCAAAAGATGTATTTGATCTCTGATCTAGACTATAAACTTGTTACTTTGGCTCTTTTAAGCAAAGTCTCAAAGGAGAAGGTCTTTACAATGCCTGCTGATACTACTGTAGGCTTAAAAATGTCTAGTTAATTCACTTAAACATAACTGTAACAATATCACATAAAGAAAATAAAAAAGTCCAAGTACCAAAAGATGTATTTGATCTCTGATCTAGACTATAAACTTGTTACTTTGGCTCTTTTAAGCAAAGTCTCAAAGGAGAAGGTCTTTACAATGCCTGCTGATACTACTGTAGCCTATAAGATGTTAACATTATTTTAGCCTAAAAGATGTTAACATTATTTAGTCTGTAAATTGGCTAAAAGTCCCAGTATCCTTAATATATATGCTGACTCCTTCTTGGTTCTCAAACTATCAAGTCTGTTACTACATCTTTCTTTCTAAAAGTCTCAACACCAGTCTTTCTGGGAAAATTCTGAAGCAACCCTCTCCCCTTTTTTTTCTGAATCTACTTATTACAGTAGAAGCCTATGATGTAGCTTTATTTCCATAGGTCCCAATTCTCTGTTCCCAGCTTTGTAAATGAATAATGCATTATCATTGGTTGGGGAGGGGAACAATCAGACATGCATACATTAAGTCCATGAATTCACCAGTTCACAAATCAAATGTATTTCAAATTACATTATTTGGAACTGGATGTTCTTTTAAAAATTTTTTCATAGAGCCCATGCTATGAATGATAGACAGTCTAAATGACTCTTAGAAGTATGTTGTTTTTACTATCAAGCTGAATGAGAACATTAGTTGCCCTCTACTTTCCAATTATCTTTTTGTGTTATACCTGGAATTCTAAATTTTAACCAAGAAATCAAGTCACAAAAAATGGCATCCTTCCCAAGGCAATCCCAGATACTGAAAGCGAACTCCCACCCCTAAACCACACATCTAATGCTCCAGGGCCAAAAGGATTTTCTTTACCTGCTCCTCTTTCCAGACTAAAGACAAAAGAATTATTATACTATTACAAGTAAGAGATAAAATTGTTGTCTAGCTCGGCCTTCTACATTACCTGTGGAAGCTTTAAGAAATTATGAAACTTCTCTGAACTTCTGTTTCCTCCTGTCTAAATGGCAATAACACTCCCTCTACCCTAGAATGAAGAAAATAATACTTACTCACTGGATTGTTATAAGAACTAAATGAGAGAACGTACAGAACGCCCTTAACACATCTAAATGTCAGGTGGCTCGAGTGGCAAAGAATCTGCCTGCTAATGCAGGAGATGCAGGCTTGATCCCTGGGTTGGGAAGAAGCCCTGGAGGAGGAAATGGCTACCTGCTCCAGTATTCTTGCCTGGGAAATCCCATGGACAGAGGAACCTGGCAGGCTAGAGTCCATGAGGTTTCAAAATTGAACATGACTGAGCATGCACACACACGCAACATACCTAAGTGCCTGATGAATAGCAGTACTGATTTTCACTCCTTGGCCCCCTCCCGTGTAGTCTCGGTGGTGGAAGAGCACTCCAATCCCATCTAAATCCCCTCAGTCCCTCAGCAATGAGTCAGGTGCCCACCCAGGACCACCTGTACTATCTTTGCAATAAAGCCTTTCTCCCCCAAACTGCAAGTCAAACAGATTTCTTCAGGCTAAAATAAACAAGCAAAAAACACTGGTTGTGTTTAGAAAAATGATTTGGTAAGCCACAGCTGCCCACCCCCCTTGCCAATCACTTCCAATCACAAGCCAGTTCAGTTCAGTCACTCAGTTGTATCCAATTCTTTGTGATCCCATGGACTGCAGCACGCCAGGCATCCCTGTCCATCACCAACTTCCAGAGTTTGCTCAAACTCATGTCCATCAAGTCGGTGATGCCAGCCAACCATCTCTTCTTCTGTCATCCCCTTCTCCTCCTGCCTTCAATCTTTCCCAGAAAGCCAAACTGACAGTAAACACAGGACTCTGCCACAGATAGTGGAGAGCTGCTGCTCAGACCAGCTTGCAGCTCTTAAAATCAAAGAAAAATGGTGAAATTGGCACATCTGATGATGGTTAAAAGAAATAAACATTTAGGACATCTTATTACCCTTAAAATGCAGATTCCAGTGCTGGGTCTGTTTCGAAAAAAGCTTCAAGAGATTATGTAGGCCAATGGTTTCCAAACTGCAGAGTGCAACCCACTAATACACTATAAAATGAACTAGTGGGCTACTATCAGCATTTTTTAAAGAAACAGGATAAGATAGAAAAGAAAGTAATAGGATGCTTCGAACAAGGTAATGGTGCTTATTGTTTCGTGAAACTAGGTTGGGATACAATAAGTATTTTTGATTGCAGGCTGCAGGCAAAAAGCTTGAAATCTGCTGATGTAGACTCTAAAAAAGGACTTTTAATTTTTTATTTTATATTTATTTTTGTTTATTATTTCATTTTAGTTTTATTTTGAAAGTTCTTTACAACACCAAAAGTACTATCTCCTCATTAAAAATATATATATAGGACTACCAACAATTTGAGTTCTACTTGAGGAAAAAAACCTGTCAAATTTCTGTTAGATTCAGAGATGCCTGGAGTTCAGTTATCCAGGACAGACTATCAAGTCAAACAAAACTGAGATTTACCAAAAAAATAAAGCTGATGTGGTTATATAAATACTGGTGCAAACAGAAAGGATTATTTGTTGAAAAAATTGGAGGTGAAATGATCCCCATGAATGTGAATGATGGGTGGGGGGGCAAGTGTGGGCCCTTTTCCAACGGTGTCTGGTACATACATACCCAATAAATATTTTTCAATAAAGGAAAATATATTGTTACAGGGATAACCAGCCATGACTTTCAGAAAGTATTTGTGGGAGGGAAAAAAAAACCCACAACTCTTGGGAGGTTTGACCAATAAAATGACATTTAGCAAGAGTGATGGAAAACAATGCTCTGAATAATTCTGTATTCTGGGTACAAGAGAGAATTAGTACCTGCGCCCTGCCCTACTCAGTCCACTATCTGCTTTTTTCTGCTCTATTCTGTGTACCAGGAGGCTGATCCCTAGGGATTGTATTATCTTCTTCCTCTGAACTCTCCCTTAGACCATGTGGCTTCTGGTTGGGTTTGGTCAATGGAAATTAGCAAGGGAGAGGAGAAAGGAGTCAGGGTATTTCTTCCCCGCTCCTATTCTGCATTAGAACCCTGGTTCTGGTAGAGATTCCACCCCTCTGAGTCTGTGGCTCCCACCAGCTCCCTCCAAGAAGTCTCTTACATTCCCTGATCTCCACTAACACTGGTCCCTCTTCTTCCCCCTTTAGGCCCAGAGGTGGTGATGAATGCTCACTGCTGCTAGTCTCTGGTGCCTCAACTTTCCTCAGGGGCTCCCTCAACCCTGATCACCCTTCTATAGCTGGTCATCTCCCTAAGTCTCCTAATTTAAACCATGCTTCCTGCCTGGACCCTGAGAGATCCTGTATCTAAAGTACATAGAAATTAGCTTTTTTTTTTTTTTTTTTAATTGAAGAATGGCACAAAGCATGTAAGCCAACAACTTTTCAAAGCACTATTTTCTCCATCTTCATGTTAAGTTCTTGAGAAATCTTGGAGTCACTGTAGATAGTGTTCACTCTTCTAGAGAACTGTGAGCATTTCAGTGATTCGGCTTCTGGTTGTTTGGTTTCTGGACAAAGAGAAATGTCCTGTTATGTGACATGAGGGTTGGTCAGGTCCCATTGGGCTGGTTGTCTAGGAAAGTGCTCAGTAGAAATATTCAGGCCTTTGGGGTAAGAGAAAAGAGTTTGGTGGTAACTAGGGAATGGGGAGAATGTGTCTGGCTTCCTTTCCCCAAGTTTCTGCAAGGAATGAAAGAAGAATCTTTAAGAACAGTAGTGGGCAGAGACATTCCTGGAGAGACACTTGATGTGGACTCACCAAAGCCCAACATGGCTGCAGTGGCACCTGCATTTCAGCCCCACTCTTCTTTTATTTCTCTCACCTTGTTGGTACTGGCCACTCAACCATCTTATCCTTCTCTTCTCAGCCACTCTCCTCCAGCAGTATCTTTCTTTTCACTATTCTCAGGCTTGTAAACATGGACATTGTTTAGGGAAATGGCCACCCACTCCAGTATTCTTGCCTAGAGAATCCCATGGACAGAGGAGCCTGGGAAGCCACAGTCCATGAGGTCGCAAAGAGTCAGACACGACTTAGCAACTAACAATACCACTTGCATGCTCAAGGTGATGGAAAGTCTGGTATGATCATAGGCTAGGTATAGACCAAACAACAGACTGAGGCTATGAAGGTTAGAAAGTCAGCATTCTGTCTAGATGCTTAATAAATATTCGCGTAATGCATGATGGTGTCACAAGCCAACCAATAGCTTGCCCAAAACATCTCTGGGCTGAGCAACGAACCTAAATGCCAGGTGGGCAGTATCTAATAAAAAGCATATTCCCCTAAAGTTAAAGGACACTGGGATTCCAACACGATACACTCACAGCTTAACTTGAAACACCTCTCACCAAAAACCAGAGCCTCCACTGGGGAAGTTCCGTGGACCTACAGAGGCTCCTGTGTCCCCTCCTGCCCGTCTCTCCAGATGAAAGGGGGCCCATCTGGCACACGCTGTAAACCAGATGTGCTGCAGGAACCAGCATAAAGGTCTCCCTGTGTTCACAATTCCTGTCTAGGAAGTCAGAGAACTTTTGGGAAATGCAGAGAAATGGCCAAATTGGTTTGCCATGGAATGTATAAACCCAACTGACCCCACGATTGGATTTCATTCTCTGACCACAAGAGTGCCAGGCAAGGGAAATGACTGAAGTTTTCCCCATTTAGGGCCCATGAAGACAAACTGATTGACTTTAAACTTTCAGGTTTTAATTTGCCCTATACCCAGATGGCCCCTAGGGATAGACAGAGTGGCCCTGCACCCCTGAAAATTGGTTTAATTTTTTTTCTCTTTGGTTTCTTTGAATATGGTATTATCTGACGGAATTTTTTAAGTAATACAAATTGTTTTCTAATTATAGAAAAAGTACACATTTACTGAAGAATGTTCTGGAAGTCTCAAAAATAGTAAAAAAAAAATTTTAACATCTCACAATTGACATTTTGCTGTATTTCTTAATTGGATTTTTGTATGAACATATGTCAGTATAGACATGTATTTTTAAAAATCAGGATCAATACTTTTCTAGCATAAATTACCCTATTTCATATGAATATCCCAGAACATAAGTTTTTTTCACACCTCTGTCTACAGTTCCCCAGGCTTGATTTCTAAATGAACTTAGTGAATCAAAAATACATTTTTTGTCTCTTTTTGACTTACTTAACTCTGTATAATAGGCTCTAGGTCCACCCACCTCATTAGGACTGACACAAATGCATTCTATTTTATAGCTCAGTAATATTCCATTGTGTATATGTACCACAATTTCTGTATTCATCTGTCGATGGACATATATTAACTTATGCGCATGGAATCTAAAAAGATGTTACTGATAAACCTATTTTCAGGGCAGCAATGAATATGCAGATGTGGAGAACAGACTTGTGGGCACAGTGAGGGGAAGGAGAGGGTGCAATGAATTAAGAGAACAGCATGGAAACATATACATTACCACATGCAAAATAGACAGCAAGTAGGAATTTACTTGTGATGCAGGGAGCTCAATCCAGTGCTCTGGGACAATCTAGAGGAGTGGGATGAGGAAGATTCAGGAGGGAGTGGCTGGATGTATACCTGTGGCTGATTTATGTTGATTATGGCAGAAACCAACACAGTGTCGTAAAGCAATTATCCTCCAAAACAAAAAAACTTAAATGCATTTTTTAAGCTCTTAACACATATTGTCCAACTGCCCCTAGAAAGGTTGCACCAAATTTGGCTTTGTCTGTTGGCTTGATTTTATTTTTGAAGGAGCCCTGCTTTTCTCCCTCAGAGTTTTCTATGAGATTATAGGCCAGGGGAAGGGTACTGAGTCATACAATCCATCTGTGACTACGGATGGTTTCTCACATGCACTTCTCTCCTCTCCAGGTAAAAAGGAGGAACAGACCAGCTCAGGAATGTTTTCCAACCAAACATCAAGTGACCCTGTAAGTCAAAGACTGTGCTTTCAGGGATCCTCAGCCTCCAGTGCCTCTCATGTATTTGAGTACCAAGGTTTTCTTAGAACTATTAACATGTATTTTGTTATTATGAACACCAATATTTATACAGAACTAAGTAAATATGTATGGATGTGAGAGGTGGACTATAAAGAAAGCTGAGTGCTGAAGAATTGATGCTTTTGAACTGTGGTGTTGGAGGAGACTCTTGAGAGTCCCTTGGACTGTAAGGAGATCCAAGCAGTCCATCCTAAAGGAGATCAGTCCTGGGTGTTCACTGGAAGGACTGATGTTGAAGCTGAAACTCCAATACTTTGGCCACCTGATGCGAAGAGCTGACTCACTGGAAAAGACCCTGATGCTTTTGAGGGTTGAGGGCAGGAGGAGAAGGGGATGACAGAGGATGAGATGGTTGGATAGCATCACCAACTCAGTGGACATGGGTTTGAGTGAACTCCAGGAGTTGATGATGGACAGGGAGGCCTGGCGTGCTGCGATTCATGGGGTCGCAAAGAGTCAGACACGACTGAGCGACTGAACTGAAGTAAATACCTGTTGAGGGCCAGAACTTGGAGTCTGGTTTGGCAGTTTGGCAACCAGTGAAATATCTGACTTGGAGAAGGCAAATAAGGATTCCACACAACCCACAGAAGGTTGCAGTAAGGGGGGTTTGGGTGTGTGCAGGTTGGTGAAGAATCCCAATTTCTCAAAGTGGTAGACATTTAATGGTGTGGGGGCTACTCTAGTGTCTGCTTTCCTTTCTACATTTGGGGGAATTCCTTACCAAATGAGCCTTGGAACAGAATATCCCCTTCCCCTAAAGCCAGATACTTATTTTCCCAGCCTCCCTTGCAGCAGAGCGGGAGGATGTGGTCCAAACTAGGGTAAGCAGGTACCCATCCCAGGCTTAGAACTGGGAGCCAGGGACTCATGAAGCAAGAAGAGGAAAGAATTCTTTGTGGGACTTCCTGGTGGTTCAGTGGTTAAGAGTCTGCCTTCCACTGCAGGGGACGCAAGCTCCATCCCTCGTCAGGCAACTTAAGATCCCACATGCCACAGGGCGACTAAGCCCACGTGCTGCAATGAAGACCCATGTGTGCTCGGTTGCTCAGTTGTGTCCAGCTCTTCGTGACTCCATGGACTGTAGCCCACCAGGCTCCTCTGTCCATGGGATTCTCCAGCCAAGAATACTGGAGTGGGTTGCCATGCCCTCCGCCACAGGATCTTTCTGACCCAAGGATCAAACCGCTGTCTCCTGCATCGGTAGGCAGGTTCTTTACAACTAGCGCCACCTGGGAAGCCCCAATATTTAAACAAATATTTAAATATTTGTTTAATACAGCCAAATATTTAAACAAACAAACAAAAAATTTCTGTTGCAGCAGCAGTGACAGCAACATTCAACTTCCAAATGGCTACCGTGGTGGTGGCCACTCCCACGGTCCCGGGCTAGTGGTTTTGGTGAACAGTTCCGCAATGTGGGTTTGGCTGTAGTCCTCAGAGCATGTGTTCTGAGCCTGTTTTCTATGCCTGTTCCCTAACCTTCCCAGCAATTCTGTGGGCTGCCTGAGAGCTTTTTCTGCTTAAATCAATCTGTTACTTGCAAGCAAGAACCTTGACTGACATATTAACAGCCTCTTCAGACTCAACGTGCTCAGCTATAAAACGGGACTAGCAGTGTCACCTCAAAACAGTGAGATGAGCGAGTACATGCAGACACCTAACCCCACACCATGGCACATAGTAGAAGCTCAATAAATAGCTTCGATTGTCACACTTGTCTTCACAGTTGGAGCAATCTTGGAATACCTTGCCCATAGAGATTGGGATGTGTTACAGAGAAGAAAAGTCAGGTTGTTTTATTCTCAATTGTCAATATCAACGTCACTGTAGCAGCCACTTATCGAGGGCCCTACTGTACTCCTCCACTGTGCAAGGCAAGGCACCCAGTCCCCACAGCACAGCCAGGTACAAGCCCTCCGTTTCACAGATGAAGAACCGGACACTCCAAATGGTTAACAATTTGCCAAAGTTAACCCAAGGAATTTAAGCCCAATGAAGCAGAAACTGTAGGACCTGTGCAAAAGTTTATAGAATTCTCAGAAAGACTGAAACACTTGAAATAAAGCCATATTCAAACATCCATACATAACCGGTTCAACCATTTTGACCAAATCAAGACTATAAAGTGGTTTGATTGAGGTTTCAGAGCTGAAACTTCGGAAAGCCCTATGAGTCTACTCAGAGGAGCCAAACAGTTGCGCCTGTATTTAGAACTGAGAGTCTCAAGGGAGCTGGTATGGTATTTATTGGAATCATCTTGAGAATTCTTTCAAACCACACATCCCTGCCCTCCCCACCAGTGTAAAGAACAGGGATTGAGTGGCAGCTGCTGATACAAGCAGATCCTGAGACCAGTCTTAGACAGTCTGCAATTTGGAGAAACACAAGAGAATTTTTTTTTTTTTTTTCACAAAGACTCAGTCCAGTTTTACTGTCCCTAGGCGTTAGGAAAAAAAAAAATTCCAAAGGTCAAAAATAAAAATACTAGTTTCGTACAATGCAGCTGGAGTGACAGTCAGATGACAGGAAAATGTGAACTATGTGGGAGAGGGAGAGTCAGACGGCCACACAGACAAGCTGCTCCAAGTGGGGGCTCCAGAGCTCCAGGTGTCTGGGAGGAAACCTTCCACCCACCCAGCGCAGGCCTTCTGCTGTCTGCATGTCTTAAAAGCAAGGCTATACTTTGGCTTCTGAGATGAAAAATTACACTAAAAGAGATGCCTGATTTTTATTAACTATCCTTAAAAGGACTCTTTCACTAATTCTGGGGAAGATATTTTGCTTGAGTGCTTTCCCACTTTGGCAAATGCGATCCAGAGGGGCTAGATGGAAGGGGTTTTGCCCTGGGTGAATGGTGGAGCGCACAAACCTAGCCGACTCCAGGGACAGTTTAAAGAAGAGGGAAGAGATTTCCTTGAATTGATATGGTGGAGCCAAAATAAATGGTTACTTTGGTTCTCTTGAGACAACATTATTGCATTTTTAAAATTTTTTATTTTTCTACAAAAGGGATCTCTGATGCAACTGACCAGAGAGTGTACTAGGAGCCCTGGGTCAGAATTCAAAGAGGTTGGGCTGTGTCATGAAGCCTCTGAAGCCGGCTACTCAGTCACCTGTGGCCGGAGCAGGGGAAGGGGCGGAAGTGGCTTTGGACCCGAGCCTGTGAGTAGACCTGGGTTTTGACAAATTAAAGATGGCTCCTGCAGATAAGGCCAGAGTGGGTGGTGTCAGGGCATCTACCCAAAGCTCTCCGTCAACAGCAGCAAAGCGAAAACACACATGGACAGTCCTGGATCGGCAGCAAAGATTTTGGAAGGAAATCTTAGCCAAAAGCCAGAGCAAGAGACGGGAGCAATAAATCAGGCCGGGAGAAAGTCTGGGTTGAAGGATGCTGCTGCCTTGCCTGTCATTCCCTGGCCAGCGGAAGCACACGTGGGTCCCAGCCGGCGTTGACTCTAGCACCCTGCCAGCTTATTCTGGCTCCAAGAAAATGAGAACATCTTGGCTAAAGATGTTGAGGGCAGTGAATGATTTTCAGTAAAGTAATTTTCCCCAAGGGGAACTGAAGGCCTCTTACATCAGGCAATGGCGATCACTAAAGCACGGTGGCCCAGTGCTGAGGCTTACAGGAGACAGCTTCCAGGATCCCGAAAAGCCGACGGAAAGGAGAAGAGCAAGGCAAAAGAGCCAATTCCCATCTTTCAGAGATGTTTCCCTGGGTACCACACTGGGTGTTTTGGTTTCTTTTAAATTAATAGGGAAATGCCAACAAGAACACCTCAGTCACTACAGTAATTAAGAGCCTAGGATTTAAATGCAGACCTCTGAGCCTCAGTTTTGTCATCCATATAATAGGTACACAAGGCTGGGTATGGGGCTGTTGAGATGATTTACAACCACTTCAGAAAAGCAGTTTTCCAGGCAGCATGGCAGGTCCTGGGAGAGAGGCTCCATTCCTTAAAATTTATAAGTAAATGGAAGGAAAAGCAGAGAACAATTAACTTACTAACTGTGCATTGCTAAAAATACATCCACAAGGAAATAAGGGAGAAAGGGAAGAAGGGAGAGAGGGAGGGAAGGAGGGAAGGAAGTAACTACTTTGGACATCTCAGCTTCTGCCTCTTTTAATCTACCCTCACCCCTGAAGTCAGAATGATCTTTATAAAACCAGATCCCTCCAACCAGGTCTTCCCCTCATCCAGAATTTGCACTGATTGCCACACTCTAAGGAAAAGGCCCAAGCTTCCTTAAACAAGAATCCGTAAAATATGGTGCCCCACACACCACCGATCAAGTCTCAAGCACTCCCTCCAGTGGTTCTCAGGCAGGGCGGCACTGAACCCCAAACACACCCTTACCCACTCCTTCCCTGGGGCCTTGGGAAATGCTTGGAAAGCTCTGACTGTCACTCTGGGGTGCTTGGTAGGGAAGGGATGTAAACTGTGTGCAGTCCAACTAGGGCGTGGGCAGCATCCTATAACAGTCCTGGCCAAAATGCCAATAGCAGCTCTGCTTAAAAGCATTCACTGTGCGGCACAGTAGAAACTAACACAGCACTGTAAAGCAAAGGTACTCTCATCAAAACGAAAACAAAACCACCCCGAGCCCCCGCCGTGTCTTTGTTCTTACAGGGTCCCCTGCCTAAAATACTCTTCTCTTTACTCCATTCCACCTGACTTTCCCATCCTCCAAGGCCTAGTTCAAAACTGACCTCCCGTAGGCAGCCTTCCTCGATCCCTATATTTTCCTAACAGCAAAACTGATGGTTCCTTCCTCTGAACTGGCCTCTGTGGGACCCCTGTTCACCCTGGATTAACTGTCTTATCTGCAGTCCCCCACCCCAAGGACTGAGAGAGGTCTCCTTGTCTTCGCATCCTCGGGGCCTAGCACCAATTCATCCTAAAGGAAGGAAGAAGGGTGACCTCTAGCTCTCTTTATCGTCTGTGAGCACACATACAGCAAGTCTGGAGGGCAGATGTCCATCTCCCCCAGGAAACTGCACGGGATTCTTGCAAGATTAACTGTGAAATCACATTGCTACCAGTGCTCTCGGACTCCACTGAGAGCCGCGCTGCTGAGTTGTCTGCTCTGCTCTTCATTTTGCTCTGTGAATTGAATTATTTTTTCTGGGTCATTAAAAGTTGTTTGATTTGGTTAATGCCTTATTTATTTAATAATAGATTCCACCCTGGAAGCCAAGTTCAGGAACTAGGAGGCAGGGTTGCTATTTCTTTGATAGAGATCTCCTTGGCTCCAGTCATCTTACTCCAGGCATGCTCTAGGAAACAGACTCGAATTGGAAATCTGGATTCCTCCGGGAGGTGCTGTAGTGGTGGAGGCAGACATATAAATAACTATAGGAAGCAGAAGGCTGCCGGTACTAAAACAGAGGACAGGGACAGGCACACTTCTAGAATAGAATATGTCTCAAATAATATGTGGTGAATGAGCAGAAACCAGCAATCAGTTTGAGAATAGAGGAGGCGGCAGAGACCTGAGTTATTCATATAATGATCTTCCTTGTGTCAGCTGAAGAGGCAGCCAAACTGTGATTATAACATTTGATTATTGTCTGACATTAATTAGTTACCAGATTCATATCCTTCCATCCGTTCTACACACTGCTACAAGGTTCATATTCTGAAAATATCCTTCCTGCCTCCCTCCCTCATACTTCATTTTCAGTAGCTCCCTGTAACCTACAGCCCAGAGTGCTTAGCCTGGCAACTGAGGGTCTCCCCCAACCCTGCCTGGTGAGCTGCTCATTTCTCTCCATTTCCTACCCCTCCCCTGCACCAACCGTCTACTCTGGGGAAAGTGGCCACTGACTGTCCCCCAAACAGAGTGGAAAAGCCTTGTCACCTTCGTGAATTTGACCATGCTGTTCTCATTAACTAGACCCCGGCTTCTCCTTCCTCTCAACTCCTCTAAATCCTGCCTTTTCATTTTCAATTTCCCTTGCACACTCACTCAGTCACTCAGTTCCCAAAGCCAAATCCTCCCAAATGGCATAGCTTATTTTTTGCAGCCAGGTTCAGAGCTCAGCAACCTTCACCTCCAGTCAGCTCGGGGTGGGGCGGGGGCAGAATATGGATCACACGATCCAAACAGCTACTCATTAGGCAACTACCGAGCTGCTGCCTTCAGCACCACCTTGGCAGGCCACTGAGAATGGAGTAGATGTGGAATGCACATAGCAAAACTGAGCTTGGTTTTAACTTTTTTCTTTTCTCATCACTGACAAGTCTCACAAATTATCCTGGACTTAATGAATCCATTTCAAAAGAACTTTATTCTCTCTGTCTTTTTTTTTTTTTTTTACCAAGTCCTGCTGGACAGAAATACAGACTCAAAACCTTGTCCTGTTGTAGCTACAGAAAAAAAGCTGAGATGCACCTGGCCAAGGAGGTCACCCCAGGACATCTCTTGGGCTTCCCAAACCCATCCCAGAGCATGGAAGCACAGACCCAAGCAGTCTTCCTGGTGGGTCATGGCCATCCACAAAGGCAGCTATTTATGTCCTCACGATCCAAGGACTCAAGTGGCGTCCTTCTCTCTTTAAAGCCTCACATTAGGAGAGTTGGCTCCCAGACCATCCTTGCCGCTGTCTACTGGGTACACTTGTTAAGACATTTAACCCTGGGACCTCAATTTCCTCAGCCATAAGCTACAGACCCCAGCACATACCTTTCAGGACTGTTTAAGGATCAGAGATAAATATATGCATAAAGATACTGATACCGAGATGACAAGTAACTATTGGTTATGGTGACCCCTGAACAGCTGTTGAAGGTCCTAAAAACTAATGCAGAGTGAGATCCAACCAGGAAGCTAAATCACAGGACAGAGCAGTGAGCTGAGTTGGACATTTTTGCATCTGAAATGCCATCTTCCCTTTCCCATCGCCTCCACTGCCTTTATTCAGCCCTTCCTAAGCTTGTGCAGACCTCCTCAGCCTGACTGCTTCAGAAATCTCGCTTCTTTCCTGTTTTCCCATTCTCCATTTTATTCTTGGGTCAACGCCATGCATGCTCTTGTCCCTTGGGAATCCTTATTCCCTTCTTACTGTTGTACAGACATAACCAGGGGGTGCAGACCAGACACAGCCCCCATTCCCTACTTGAGCCTTCTAGCATCTCCCCCCAGAAGTCTCTTTCTCTTCCCCAGCCGACCTCTGCCTGACCGGTCCCCGTCGTTCCCCTGAAGGGCGTTCTCCATAAATGCTTTCTGAAGGAACAAAACCCCCTGTCGCTATTCACTATCTTACAAGCCCTTGAAAAGAATGCCACCAACTCCTTCCTGTGCTGGCCTCATCAGGAGACACGCAGTCCCACTGTGGAGGGCAAGTCAACCAGAAACCAGGCTGTAAAATCTGGGCAGCCCGGTTCATCCAGCCACAAAGGCAGTGACCCTTGCTTCTCCTTCCATCTTCATAACCCCAGGAAGACAGACCACCTTTAACTAGGTCAACCAGATTCACAGTCTCCGTTCCACTCTCTCATCCTTTGTTATCCTGGTTCTTAGCTGGAGGCACGAAATCTTATGTGATGATTTATGTCTGGAAAGAACAAAAAGTTTCACTAACTCTTAACTGGACCAGAACCTTCCAGTTGGTATGGAGACATAGAGGAGGGCAGTAGAAGAACATCGGACCGTCCCCGCTGGGGAATTTTTCTAAAAAGTGTTCTGAGCTGGCTAGAGGTAGAATCCTGGCAACTTGAAGATAAAAGTCAGTAAAAAGGGAAACTGCTTTCAAAAAGCCGGTCCCATTAAACTCATGAGGAGCCATCCGTCATAGGACGTGACCTTCTCACCCCTTCTTTTCCTCTCTGCTTCCACAAATGACCGAGCATAGCTTTCCGCTCGTGACCCCACAGACCAATCCCTTGGTAAATAAAGGGGAATAAACAGCTGCTGTAGAAAAACACACCTTGCTCGTACTGACCCCCCTGCCCCAAGCTGTCTGCCGTAAGTTGTCTCTTCACGTTTACATGCTGCACCATAAAAACCAATGAGCCACCCATTTCCTCGTAACAAATGAAGAAAATGTTGATGCAACATGAACTCATGTTCCACAGTATGGAGGACTCAGTGGAAACAAGCTGAAAGACAGCTTAAGTGAGTTAGTTATCTTGTTTGCTTTGCTCTGTATGTAAGCTGCACAAATACAAGTCTTACAAAATGAGGGGTTCTTGAACTTGTGTGTGTGTGTGTGTGTGTGTTTATTAATAGACAAGTGAAAGCACAGCATTATTCTCATTCCTGTGAAACTTTCGCTCCACCTCCACTTGTGTAACCAGGTCAAATCAAGCCTGAGTTACATGAGAACATGGATTTTAACTTTAACAAATACATAAAGTCATGACCCTTTTGTTTGGATATGCTGCCTGTTCCAGACAGGCAGAAAAGCCACGACTAAAACCAAGAGGTATACAAGACTTCACAATTTATTAAGAAGATTAGCTGGCTTGAGTTTGTCCACTAATGATTAGTCACAAATGTGCTTTCCCTCGGAAGCCTCGGAGGTCAGGTAATTCAAGGAATAGTTTGGTTTAGTTTTATTTACTTTTCTTCTTGATGTGTTACCATGTACTATAAATTAAGGGCTATTTTATGTACATTCATTCCTAACCAGATTACATACAAAACAGCAAGCCCACCTTAAATATTGTATGCTTTTTCACTTCCCACTATATTTGTAGAACTGCCTGCTGTGAAATTACAAAGTTCATGGTTCAGCTGAACTTTTGAACTCAAGTGAGGATTTGACACAGCAAAACAATCTAAATGAACCCAACACGAAGTTTTCATAGTCGAAACTGCTTTTCAGCCTATTGTCTGGGGTAATTGGGTAGGAAAGTTCTTTATAGATGTTGTAAAAACTACCAGTTTAATAACAGGCAGAGGGAGTGGAGAGGAGATGGGTGGATGTACCTTGGAGCGTCTAAAATCACGCTTCTTTGCGAGTTCACTGAACTCTCCCTGACCCCATGAGGAAGGTCTTCCCAGGATAAGCCACCAACTCCAGGGTTTGTGACCAGATGGCTGCAGCCTGCCAGCTCTTAATAACCCAGAGTAGGATGACTTCTCACGTTACACAAAATGATAACAATATCCATTTAAAAACTAGTAGCAGCTACCATGCATCATATGGCTACCAAGTGCCAAGTCCTTCACATTCATTTTTTTTTCCATTCAATCTTTCCTCAAACTCAGTGAGGCTGCTCTTACAATCTCTGTTTTATAGATGAAGAAACTAAGACCAGAGAGATTCAGCAATTAGCCCAAGATCACACAGCTATCCCATAGCCTCTCTATGCCTGTTTTCTCACCTGCAAAACAAAAAGCTGGACGAGGTGATCTGAGATTTGGGATGCTGGTATATGCACATGGGGCACTGGAGGAGGAGAATCCCACATAGAAAAGAGAAGAGCTTTTATTCACAGTATCTCACTTCACCCTAACTCAACCTGAGAAAGGCAGGATTACTCCCCTACACACACCTTGCTGAAGAAGTCGAGTTTAGGCGGGTAAACTGACTTGCTCAGAGTCACATCACTGGCAAGAGCAGAGTCAGGTTAAAATCCCCAACTCTAAAGCTTATTCTCCTTCCATTCGTGACTGCAAAGTCAGTGTGAGGTCATTCAGATTTCCTTGCTTCCACATCTCAAATTTAGATGGAGTTTGAAAGTAAGGGTTGGTAGCCTCAGGGTGGGAAAAAAGATTTGTTTTGCTTGACTAAATATCAGACTGATTTCTGCAGAGTCTTTATTTATAACCCAAAACATCACCTCCTGGATTCGGGAGCAAATGTGCCCAGTGTGATACTAACTCTTGTTATCACTATGCACCCACCACCACCACCCTTTGGAGGGAATGTTTCTGAAAACGTTCACAAAAACGTCTCCTGGACACTAATAGTTGAGATAAATTGCATAAAATGCTTAATCTGGCCCTTTAATAAACACTTAACAAAATTACCTATTATATTTTTATTATTCCTCCTTTGAAAATGAGTATATGGGTGACCCCACTACATACCCCTGCCATATGGGGACCAGCTGACTTTGCCTCTCATATTTTGCAAATGCCTTTTAAAAATGATACGTAGTTAGATTTTCTTTTTTAATTTGACAATTATGCCTTCTGTCAGCACTTCACCGACTAATATTTAATGCAATTAATGATTTATACAGGTTTGAGTCTAACATTTTATAATTTGCTTTCTAAGTTGTCCTACCTGTTCTATGTTCCTTTTGACTACTTTTAGGTCCTCTATTGCATTAACTGAATATTGTTTTATTACTCCACTCATTTCACCATTTGCTCGGAAATATACACTTAGGCTATTTTTTAGGGGCCACCCTAGAGATTATAAAATGCATCCTTAAGTACTAGTATTATTTGAAAATTTTACCCCTTCCTTACATTAACCCCTCCTACAAAATGTTACACCAGATGATATCTGTATTTTGAACTACCCTAAACATTTTAATGGTTTCATACAATATTAATTTAGATTTACCAAATACATGTCTTTTTTGTTGCTCTTACACCTTCCTACACCTCTGAGCTTCCATTTGGGGCTATTTTTTCTCTGCCTGAAGAACACCATTTTATATTTCCTTTTCTGCAGCCTGCTGATGATACATTTGCTTAACTTTTGTTTGTCATTCTTAAGAGATATATTCCTGAATTTAGAATAGAAGGTTGGAAGTTCTTTACCGTCAGCACACCAAAGACACCATTTCATTGTTTTCTGGCTTCCACTGTTTCTTTGAGCAATCATGTCATTCATTTTTTCTTTTAAGAAGTTAGATGTCAGTCTAAACGTTGTTCCTTTGTAAGTAATCACTATTTTTTTTTCTCTTTTAAAAAGATTTATCTGGTCTTTGGTCATCAGCAGTTTTACTCTGATGTATCCAGGTGTGTGTTTCTTTATATTTAATCCATTCAGGTTTGAATCTGCACCCTGATGATTAAATCCTAATAATGCATGCGTGCATCCTAAGTTGCTTCAGTCCTTTCCAACTCTTTGAGACCCCATGAACTGTATCCCACCAGGTTCCTCTGTCCATGGGATTCTTCAGGCAAGAATACTGGAGTGACTTACCATTCCCTTCTCCAGGGGATCTTCCCAAACCAGGGACTGAACCCACATCCCTTAAATCTCCTGTACCACCTGGGAAGCCCAACCCTAATAGCAGTTAAAGAAAATTCTCAGTCTTTATCTCTTTAAATATTCCTCTTGCTCCACTTTCTCTCCTTTCTACTTTGGGATTCCAAACGTGTTTATATTAGATCTTCTTATTCTTTATGTCTCTTACCCTCTCTCCTGCATTTTGTCTTTCTATAAGTCATTCTGGATCTTTTTCACTGACATACCTTCCACTTCACTAATTCTCTCTTTGACCTTGTCTGCTGCTGCTGCCACTGCTGCTAAGACACTTCAGTCGTGTCCGACTCTGTGCGACCCCATAGACGGTGGCCCACCAGGCTCCCCCGTCCCTGGGATTCTCCAGGCAAGAACACTGGAGTGGGTTGCCATTTCTAATCTTCTATAAAGAGTATCAACTATATTTTTAAATTGGGCTAGCTATTGTGTTTTTCAGTTCTAGATTTTCTATTTGACTCATTCTTAAATGTATTATGTCATTTATTTTAGTTTTGAGATCTCTGCCAAAATTCTCAATCTCATTCCTTATTCCTTTGAATACTGAGCATAATTATTTTAAATTCTGTGCTTAAGAATTCCAATATATAGATCCTACACAGGTCTATCATGTTTTTTTTCTGTTGGTTCATTCATGTTTTCTTGTCTGCATGAGTGCTTGGTTGTTTTTTTATTTTTTGCCACATGTTGTGTTTGGAGAATAATTTGTAGAGTTATTGAGACCTAGAGCATTATCTTCCTCTAGAGAAGATTTACATTTGACTGTCGTAGTTGCATAGGGACACCAGCAATTCAGAATTACCTTAATCTAATTTCAAGGACTGATATCATCCAAAGCTGTGGTGAGAAAGCCCAAAGTTTACTCTTTCTCCTAAGGTGCAGCCTTTCAAGATCTCAACTCAAAGGGGCAATGGTAGAAGGGGTCAGCCAGCCACTTTTGTGGGTCTTGAATTTCAAATTTTGTTTTCTTAACCTAATGATACAGTTAAAAGTGCCAGTCTCTCAACTACCTTGTCCAGATTCGACCAACACCCTCAGTGCCAGGATCATCTTTCTGGATTTTCTTCTTCTCTTGAATCTAGCACCACGTAGTTCTTTACTATCTCTTTGTCTCTTTGACGGCTTCAAAAAGATTTTTAAATAGATTTTGTTTAGCTTTTCTAGTTATTCTTAGCAGGAGAGTTGGTTTGAATTACCTCAGCTACAATTATGATACTGGAAGTTTTGAAATCTTTTTTTTAAAAAATGTTCTTTAAGATTGTTCTCTTTCTAGATTTTTTTTTTGCATTCAAATACTTTTTTCATACAAACTGTTATATGTGAACTAGATAAACAACCAGGTCCTACTGCATAGCACAGGCAAATATATTCAGTACCCTATAACAAACCATAATGGAAAGAAGACAAAAAAAGAATCTATGTATATGTATATAACTTTGAAGCGTTAATGAGTCATAAAATGATTTATAAATCTAAGAACAACTGTATTATTATAACAAACACATAGAATGGGTACTATCATTATGACCATTTTATAGGTCAGGAGACTGGTTCATATAAATTTCAAAATGTAAATTGCTCAAGGTGGTATAGTAAGTAAGGACTGAGTCGGATTTCAAATCCAGGCTTAATCTGTCTCTGTAAACTGAAGAGTAATGTATTCATTTTTAATTTTCTACTGTGGCAAATATACATGGTATAAAACTTATCATTTTAAGTGTACAGTTCTGTGCCATTAAGTACATTCACAATGTTGTACACCCATCACCACCACTTTCAGAACTTTTTCTTCTTATCCAGTTGAAACCTATTAAACACTAATTCCCCATTCTCATCTGTCAGCCACTGGCAACCACCATTCTACTTTCTGTTATTATGAATTTGACTACTCCAGGTACCTCATATAAATGGAATCATAAAATAGTGTCATTTCATGACTGGGTTATTTTTTTTTTAGTCTAACGTTTTCAAGATTTATCCATGTTGTAGCGTGTCTCAGAGATTCCTTACTTTTTTGAGGCTGAATAACATTCCATGGTACATGTATACATTTTGTTCATTTATTAATCAGTTGACGGACACTCGAGTGGCTTCCACCTTAGTTTTTTTGTTTGTAATTTGTTATTTGAAAAGCTTAGTATGTTCATTCTTTCATTTATTCATTCATTCAACAAATATCTGTGAGTTCTTCTTGTAAGTTTATGCTGTGATAAGATAAATAAGATTCTTGCTCTTAAACAGCTTTTATATGGTGGGAGAAGCAGATGATAGACAAGCAAAGGTATAAATTATCAAAAAAGTCAGTCACCATAAGTGATATGCATAGAACTAAGATCGGGTGATATGATAAAAGAGTTGGAGGCTACTTTAGGGTGCTCAGGGAAGACATCTCTGATAAGGAAATGGTAAGCTAAAATTTGAATGTAAAAAAGACCCAACATGAAAAGAGCATTCATGGCAGAGAGATAGCAAGTACATAGGCCCTAAAGAAAAAAACAAGCTTGTATGCTCAAGAAAAAAACAAAGGTCTACAATCAGATCTCAGTGGCGAGAAGAACAGTGAGGAATGAATTATGGTAGGCAATGCTTTTTAAAGACAGGATAGGGCTTATCCCCTGGAGAAGGGAATGGCAACCCACTCCAGTATTTTGCCTGGTGAATTCCACGGACAGAGGAGCCTGGTGGTCTATAGTCCATGGGGTCACAAAGAGTCAGACATGACTGAGTGACTAACAAGGTTTCATCCCCAGTGGCTCAGCGGTAAAAAAAAATCCCCCTGCAATGCAGGAGCCACAGGAGATGTGGGTTTAATCCCTGGGTTGGGAAGATCCCCTAGAGGATGGCATAGCAACCCACTCCAATATTCTTGCCTGGAAAATCCCATGGACAGAGAAGCCTGCTGGGCTGCAGTTCATAGCATCGCAAAGAGTCAGACATGCCTGAGGTGACTTAACACTCACACAGGCAGTTTTTATTTTTTCTTAGTAGGATGGTGTAGTAGACATGTAAGGACCCCACCCATTTCAGAATTCTCATCTAAATTAAACAAAAATTGCTTCCTGCAAATACCTATGCCTATCTGTCTGAGGACTATAAACACAGCAAGTGAAAATTTCTGGGGATCAATGCCCCTGGAAGCCACCCTCTGGCAGGACTTAGACAGATAAGTGCCACCATCAATCCTGGATGAATACAGGGAATTGGTGGATAAAAATCCAAGCATGTACCTTGGTTGATATAACTAAGGCATGACCTCACTGTTTTTCAAAGTTCCTCAGCCAAACTGAGCCTCAATTGTAGCTCATAATTTAATTACACACCCTTTGTTGGCTTCCACATCTCATGCCTCCACTCCCTTGCAAGTGTTCCCTGAGGTCATCTCCCAAATAATTTTCACTAAAAATCCTCATCTCAGAATCTGCTCCAGAGGGAACTCAAACCATGAAAGATGAGAAGCCACTGGAGGAAATCTAATCTCTAATTTTAAAGAATCACTCAGGAACTTCTGACTTCTAGCAAAATGTAGCTTATATTGGACTAACTTCTCCTATCGATAATTATAAATTCTGAATAAAACAAAAATAACAGTTTGCAGACACTAGAGAGCAATGAAGAGCCAGCAGAAACTGAAAGGGATAGACTCTTAAAGGAGGGAACACGGATAAAATCTACTTGTGTATGGATTTTCACCTAAAGGGCACACCTCAGTCTGCCAGGTGTAGGACAGATGGAACTCAAGCAGGAAGTGTCAGTTTTTATCAGGCTGAAGAGTTCAGAGTTTGAAATTCAGAGTTGTCATAGCAGCTGAAAATGGAAGTGAGAAATCCCAGAAACAGTGAGTCACAGAGAGGGAGCCTCAAATTTTCCATATAAATTCTCCTCAAATCCTTGACCAACCCCTGAAATGTGTATTCATGGGAAAGGCCACAGGAGCCCAATGGAAAGTAACAACTGGAAGACTGAAAAAACCAAACAGCTATGCAGCTCCAGGGACCCAGAATTTGGAGTTCAGGTCCCAGCAAGTTACAGGGTACTGGTAAGCACCTTGAGCCTTCCATTGAAACACAAAAGAGCCACACCTTGGGAATAAGGATCACATCCCAGTACTAAAGGCTATGCCCTAGAACTTAGGGGCAAAGTCCAAACAAATCCACTCTAACAAAGCATAAGCCATGCATTCACAGGATCAAGATGATCTGCCAGCTAGAACTACATACAATACTCCTCTCAAGAAGAAAACAGAACCCAGGATTTCTGTGATGTATCAGTAAAAATTACTAGATATGTGAAAAAGCATGAAAATCTGATTCAGACATGGAGAGGAAAAAAAAGCAGTCAATAGAAACAGATCCAGTGAATGAATGTTAGAATTAGTAGACAACTTTAAAATAACTTTGATAAATATGTTACAGAATTTATTGGAAAAGGATACAGTGGGTAGAGAAATGGAGAATGGAAAGATGTAGAAACTCTAAAAAAGAGTCAAAAGTAATTCCTAGAACTGAAAAATGCAATATTTGAAATGAAAAATTCATTGAAGAATCAAAGTAAATAAAACAATACAGAAAAAAAGCTTATGAATTTGATAAATTAATAGAAATTATACAAACTAAATAACAGAGAGAAAAAGATTAAAAAAAAAAAAGTGAAGGCTTGAGGACCTTTAGGAAAATATCATCTGGCCCAACATACATGTAATTGAAATCACAAAAAGTGAGATAAGAGAACTAGGTAGGAAAAAAATATTTAAAGAAATATTTTCCTTATCTGATCAACCCACAGACACTAAGGGAACTGCAGACAGAATAAAGTCAAGGAAAATAACATCTCTGCACATAAAGTAAAACTACTGAAAACCAAAGATAATGATAGTATATGAAAAGCAGGTGGAGTAAAAAGATATTATTAAAGGATATCCACACAAATGACAGCTGACTGCTCATGAGAAACAATTTCCGAAAACAATGAAACATAACAAGTCCCCAACATACAAATGAGTTCCATTCTGAGAGCACGTTCATAAGCCCAACTTTTAAGTATAACCAAGTTAGCCTAAGTACTCAACTTTTAAAAATAATGCCAGACATGTGAACTAATGTAACTGGACATAAGAATGCATGTTTACGTCTTTGAAAGTTTGCAACTTGAAGGTTTGTATGTAGGGTACTTACTGTACAATTTCAAAGTGCTGAAGGGAAAAAATGTAAACCTAAAATTCCATATCTAGAGAAAATATTCTTCAAAAATTAAGATAACGTCTAGTTAGGGAGATGAAGTTAAATGGTTCTGTGAAGGTCTACAAGAATTTCCAGAACTAACACCAAGAAAAAAAAAAAATGTCCTTTTCATCACAGAGGTCAAGAGATACCTGGAGTAACAGGCAAGTTTGGCCTTGGAGTACAAAATGAAGCAGGGCAAAAGCTAACAGAGTTTTGCAAAGAGAACACACTGGTCACAGCAAACACCCTCTTTCAACAACACAAGAGATGACTCTACAAATGGACAAAACCAGATGGTCAATACCAAAATCAGATTGATTATATTCTCTGCAGCCAAAGATGGAGAAGCTCTACAGAGTCAGCTAAAACAAGACCTGGAGCTGACTGTGGCTCAGATCATCAGATCCTTATTGCAAAATTCAGGCTCAAATTGAAGAAAGGAGGGAAAACCACTAGACCATTCAGGTACGACCTAAATCAAATTCCTTATGATTATACAGGAGGTGACAGATTCAAAGGATTAGATTTGGTAGACAGAGCATCTGAAGAGCTATGGTTGGAGGTATACAACACTGTATAGAAAGTGGTGACCAATACCATTACCAAGAAAAAGAACTGGAAGAATGCAAAGTAATTGTCCGAGATCTTACAAATAGCTGAGAAGAGAAGTGAAAGGCAAAGGAATATACCCAACTGAATGTAGAGTTCCAGAGAATAACAAGGAGAGGTAAGAAAGCATTCTTCAGTGAACAATGCAAAGAAATACAGGAAAACAACAGAATGGGAAAGACTAGAGATGTCTTCAAGAAAACTGGAGATACCAAGGGAACATTTCATGCAAAGATAGACAGAAATGGCAAGGACCTAATAGAAACAGAGAGATTAAGAAGAGGTGGCAAGAATACACAGAACTATACAAAACAGGTCTTAATGATCCAGATAATCATGATGGTGTGGTCACTCACCTAGAGCCAGACTGCATCCTGGAGTGTGAAATGAGGTGGGCCTTGGGAAGCATTACTACAAACAAAGATGGTGGAAGTGATGGAATTCCATCAGAGCTATTTCAAATTCTACAAGATGATGCTGTTAAAGTGCTGCGCTCAATATGTCAGCAAATTTGGAAAACTCAGCAGTGACCACAGGACTGGAAAAGGTCAGTTTTCATTCCAGTTCCAAAGAAAGGCAATGCCACAGAATGTTCAAACTACCACACAATTGCACTCATTTTACATGCACAATTCAAAACTACACTCATTTTGAGCAAGATAATACTCAAAATCCTTCAAGTGAGGCTTTAGCACTACATGAACTGAGAACTTCCAGATGTACAAGCTGTATTTAGAAAAGGCAGAGGAACCAGAGATCAAATTGCCAACATCCGTTGGATCACAGAAAAAACAAGAGAGTTCCAAAAAAACATATTCTGTTTCATTGACTACAGTAAAGCTTTTGACTGTGAGGTTCACAACAAGCTGGAAAATACTTAAAGAAATGGGAATACTAGACCACCTTACCTGTCTCCTGAGAAATATGTATGTAGGTCAAAAAGCAACAGTAAGAACTGGACATGGAACAACTGCTTGGTTCAAAATTGGGAAAGGAGTACGTCAAGGAGTATGTCAAGGAGTACACTGTATATTATCATCCTGCTTATTTAACTTCAGTGCAGAGTACATCATGTGAAATTCTGAACTGGATGAAGTACAAGCTGGAATCAAGATTGCTGGGAGAAATATCAATAACCTCAGATATGCAGAAAGAGGAAATAAAGAGCCTCTTCATCATAGTGAAAGAAGAGAGTGAAAAAGCTGGCTTAAAATTTAGCATTCAAAAACCAAGATCATGATATCTGGTCCCATCCCTTCATGGTCAATAGATGGGGAAAAAGTGGAAACAGTGACATATTTTCTTTTCTTGGGCTCCCAAGTCACTGTGAACAGTGACTGCAGCCATGAAATTAAAAGACACTTGCTCCTTGGAAGAAAGCATATTAAAAAGCAGAGACATCACTTTGTTGACAAAGGTCCATATAATCAAAGCTATGGTTTCTCTAATAGCCATGTATGGATGTGAGAGCTGAACCATAAAGAAGGCTGAGCACTAAAGAATTGATGCTTTTGAACTGTGGTGTTGGAGAAGACTCTTGAGAGTCCTCTGGACTCCAAGGAGATAAAAACCAGTTAGTCCTAAAGGAAATCAACCCTGAATATTCATTGGAAGGACTGATGTTGAAACTGAAGCTCCAGTATTTTGGCCACCTGATAGAAAAGACCCTGATGCTGGGAAAGATTGAGGGCAGGAGGAGAAGGGGACAACAGAGGATGAGATGGTTGGATGGCATCATCAATTCAAAGGACATGAGTTTGAGCAAACTCTGGGAAATAGCGAAGCACAGGGAAGCCTGGCATGCTGCAGTCCATCGGGTCACAGAGAGTCAGACATGTCTTAGTGACTAAGTAACAACAGGGAGATTGGGATGGGCATGTACACACTGCTACATTTAAATGGATAACCAATAAGGACCTATTGTACAGCACATGGAACTCTGCTCAATGTTGTGTGGCAGCCTGGATGAGAGTCGAGTTTGGGGGAGAAGGGATACATGAATATGTATGACAGAATCCGTCTGCTGTTCACCTGAAACAACCACAACATTGTTAATCAGCTATACTCCCAATACAAAACAAAAAGGCTTTTATGAAAAACTAACAATTAAGGTAACATTAGGACATTTATAAATAAAGGAAAGCTGAGAGAACTGCACTGTAAGTAATGCTACAGGAATTATTTGGGATGACGAGAAATGATACAAAATGGAACTATGAATTTACATGACAGGGTGAAAATTACTGGGAATAGCAAATACACAGGTAAATAGAAAGGACTTTTGTTAAATACTTTAAAAGACAATTGGTTTTTAAGCAAAATATCATTTTATTGTATAGTTTACAACTTAGGCAGAAAAATAACAGATGAAAAAAACTGCACAAGGATGGGAGGAGGAAAATGAAATCAATTATGTTAGAAGGTGTTTACATTATATGCAGAGTGGTAGAATATTAATGTAAGGTAGATTGTGATTAAGATGCCCATTACAGTCCTTACAACAATCATTCAAAGAATAAAAAAGAGGTAGCTAGAAGTTCAACATAAAAATAGAATGAAATACAAAAAAAAAAAAAAAAAATTTCAGTTAACCCAAAAGAGGGCAGAAAATTAGGAACAGAGGAAAAAAGGGAACAAACAGGAAACAAATATCGAGATTATGGACTAGAACCCAATCAGACCAATAATTAACTATAAATGCACTAAACACTCCAATTAAAAGTCCGAGATTGGCAGACTCAACTTGGTCCCATTTAAAACAAACACATTAAATATAAAGGTACAGACAGGTTGAAATAAGAAAGAAAAAAGATGCAAACACTAAGCACATTAACAGCAGGTGAACTATACTTCAAGACAAAGAGAATTACCAGACATAAAGAGGAATATTTCACAGCGATTAACGAAGAAAATATAACAATCCTCACTCTACATGCACCCAGTAATAAAGCTTCAAAACACACAAAGCAAAAAGAATGACAATATTAAAGGAAGAAACGAGTCCACAGTCACAGTTGGAGACTCCTCTCTCTGTGGTTGATATTATAGCACAAGAAGACGAAACGGCAGGGAGGATAGAAACAACACTGGTAAAACACCTAAACAATATTTACAGCTCACTGAACAACTGCAGAAACACCTTCTCTTCAGGTGCACATGGAACATTCACCATATTAGGCCAAATGTTACGACCCAAACTTTAAATTGGATATTAGACATTCCTTTCCTTATCTCCCGCCACCCTGCCCTACAGCTTCTCTCGGTTGCTCTGTAATTGCCAAGCTCCCTCTTCTCCATCCTTTTTTACTTTCCCTTCTGTTCTGACGATAACCAAGTTGGTTGTCACGTTTGAACCCTGGACATTGCTAACTCATGCTCTCAGAATCTCATTTTCTGCCTGGAGAGGCTTTTCAAAGTGTCTTAAACAAAGACAGCTTCCTACCTGAGGGGAATTTTTGCTTCTTGCTGTTATTTGATTTCTTACCCAACTCTCAACAAAACTGAATTTTACTGGCAGCCTCTTCCATGTCAAGAGCCCTGAGTGTAAGCTGGCTCTTTGGAGGACTCTGATGATCTGAGGTGCTCTTACTCTCTCTGAGCTGGGAGCAGACTGTCAGTAGACACATCACAATATGTTCTGTTCACAATTTGCTTCCCCACGTTACTGCTTTGAAATTTTCTGATTTCAAGCAGGGGTGAATTTCCCAGTGGCGGCCAGCCATGCTGCGACAACGTGCTTCCCCAGAAGGGGGAAGTGGCTGATTCCCAGGAACCAGCAGTAGCAGACAGGCTTGGCTCCCAGAACAGACAGTGCGGCTCCTCAGAGGCGGAGTAGGAAGCAGAGAGGCCAAGCCACAAACAGGAGCAGCCTCGGCAGACGCTGGGCACACGCTAAACCAAAGGCCAGGCCTCCCACAGCCACACCATGTGGATGGAGGTCTTCTCACGCAGGGCAGCCCAAGTGGGGAGCAGAGCCACCAACAGCATCTTCTACAGACAAGATATGACATGTGAACCATCCCCACCCATTCCAATAACCCACTGGCAAAGGAACAGCTTTACCCAAGTGAAGAGCATGTCAGTCCTCTAAAGAAAAGAAACTTCAACACCTTTTTTTCCCCTGGGAAAGTCAAAACAGTTTAAATGCAGGCTAAGAATAAGACCAATTCCTGTATTATTTCCAGGCATTTTACTAAACGGTTGTACATATATTATTTCTAATTCTCCCAATAATCCTAAATCATTATGTGAAGCGCCATTGTCCTCATTTTACAGGTCAGGAGATTGAAGATTGGAGAAATTAGGATATTCATCCAAAGAATACAGCCAGGACATTGTGGAGAAAGGGTTAAAAACAAAGATTATTGTTCTAAAGCCCATACCACACTTGCTCTTTCAATAATTCCCTTAGAGGCAAAAAAAGAGATTCATTAAACTCAAAGAAATTAACTGCTTCTGGCCCCTTGCAGAACCTCACAACTTCCCAACTACGCTTGCCTTCGTTCTCGCCCCTTCTAATTCTCTGATGTCGCCCAGCCAGGTGGGTTCTTGACACAGCCTTGTCCTTCTGGCCCTCTGTTTGTCAGCGTTTCCCACTGAAAAACATGAGATCTACTTTCTGGGCTCAAACTCCTGACACCCTGCTAAGGCCTTTCTTTTCACTTCTGGTTTCTGGTCAGAAGACCATGCCTAGATGCAGTGTGATTTGTAGGACTGTGACAGTTGACAGTCATAATACCTATTGAAAAAAATGTAGCCCTTCGCACTTCTGGAACACACAAAGTCCACCCATGAGAAGCCCACTATGGCTACAGTTACCTTTTCTAAAAAATAGACTTTATTCTTTAGAACAGTTTGAAGTTCACAACAAAACTGAAAGCAAGGTGGATTTTCCATACACTCCCTGCCCCTTCACATACATAGCCTCCCCACTGTAACCATTCCCTGCTGAGTGGTACATTTGTTATAACTGATGAATCCACATACACACATCATGATTGTTCACATTAGGTTTCCAGAGTTAGCTTTTTGAAAAATAAACATTATTCTCTTCTTTAAAAACCTCTCTTGGACTTCTGTTACTGAAGCACACATCTCTTAGAGTACAGATCATCAGGATCAAACCACCTTCTCCAGAATCATCTCTGTGGTCCCAAGGCACCAAATTTTCCACCTTTCTTTGAGTAAGCATGGTCTTTATAAATCCATGCATTTACACTTATTTCTTCTGCCAAAAAAAAGAAACTCTTTCCTCATGCCGAGAGAACTCAAGGTCTGACCAATCTTTTCTCAGAACTCCATTGGCTTTTGCATGTAAGCAACGGCAACCCACTCCAGTACTCTTGCCTGGAAAATCCCATGGACGGAGGAGCCCGGTAGGCTGCAGTCCATGGGGTCGCTAGAGTCGGACACAACTGAGCGACTTCACTTTCACTCTTCACTTTCATGCATTGGAGAAGGAAATGGCAACCCACTCCAGTGTTCTTGCCTGGAGAATCCCAGCAACGGGGGAGCCTGGTGGGCTGCCATCTATGGGGTCACACAGAGTCGGACACGACTGAAGCGACTTAGCAGCAGCCATAACAGTAATCTGTGCGTGTGTGCCAAGTCACCTCAGCCATGTCCAACTCTTTGCAACCCCATGGACTGTAGCCCGCTAGGCTTCTCTGTCCATGGGATTCTCCAGGCAAGAATACTGGAATGGGTTGCCATGCCCTCCTCCAGGGGATCTTCCCCACCCAAGGAATCAAACCCAATCTCTTGCCATCTCCTGCACTGGCAGGCAGGTTCTTTACCACTAGAACCATCTGGGAAGGCTCCATGCAATCCAACTCAACAAATACTTCATGAACAATCGAGTTCTGGGCAAAGTGCTTGGGGCCCTGGAAAGCCAGAGTGTCTGTTTTCAAGAAGCTCACAGACCAGTAGAGGCAATACCACCAATGCCCTCATCACAAACATATCTATCAGAAAAGTAAAATATAAAGAAAAATTAAACATGCAAAGAGGAGAAAGGTCAACCCAGTCTGGGGAAGTCAGGGAAAACATCACAGAGGAGGAAAACTTGAGTACAACTGGATGAGTATGAATCTGTGGATGAGTAGGGTAAGGAGAGAACGGGTGGGGAGAACATTCCACGAGTACTCTTGCATAAAGTCAACAGGATAAATATGCATGTATTTCCTAGCATTACTTGATGAAAAATAGGTTATTTCATCTATGGAATCCATTATAGAATTCTGTGCCAGATATATACTTAGAATAAACAGAATCAAAACTTACTGTGTAAAATAGAAGAGAAGGCATAATATATCTTGACCAAAAGAAAGATTATCACCATCTGGTGTCTTGGGATAATATGTCATAACTAATATTTGAACCAAAAGCATTTTAAGTGAATTCTACAAGTTGGAACAGCACTAAATACAGCACTAAAGTAGATACAAAGATCAGAATTCAGCAAGCCACCTGGGGTGGTTGTTAATGTAGTACTTTATAAACAACATGGATCATTTTGAAAAATAGCTAATAAGAATGTACCTGTTGCCAAAAGAAAAGAAAATATGCAAATGCTGGATAGTTTTCATTACATCGTGCAAAAAAATGAAAATGAGAACTTTGTGAGGTTGTGCCTTGCCTCCAATCGACCTTTGCTTGAGATTGCTACTGCTGTTGCTGTCTGAGCTCTGCAGTTGGAGATTCATCGCCAAGGACACTCAGCATGTGCCCTGACAGTGTTTGCTAAGGGCAGGCGCTTAAATAAATTTAAATGATTTTGCTATTGTGGTGGCTCCAGGATTTCATTATATGAGTGACTTGTGATAATATTCTAGTTAGAAGAGTGAGTTAGGTGCTTTCCTGTAATAAAAATAGTAAAACTATTTTTACTTAGATGTTCATTTGCAGTAGTTTTGTGAGGGTTGAAGAGCTGATGGGGAAACGACAGCCCCAACCCATTCTCTTCCCCACAAGCCATCTCAGGCTCCACTAATGTTTATCAAACACCACTTATCTTTTCAAGGAAATGGTCTGTACCCACTGCTTCTCCCGCCCCCATCTCTTCTTTAAGCCAGCTTTTACTTCCTCCACTGAGGCCATTTTCTCGAAGGTCATCAATAGCCTGTACTGGACAAAGAAAATGACATTTTCAGTTTTTACTGTCTTCTTCATCTCCAAGGAATTTATACCCTGACCATACAATCTGTAATTTTCCTAAAACTCCCCACACTGCCAACCTTGGCTTCTGTGGTAATATATTATGCCAGTTCTTTTTTCTCTTGTCCTTTCTCAGTTCTTATTCTCCATTCTCTACCCCATTATCCCCACACATGAGAACTTTTCAAAGTTGAATCTTGGCTTCCTGTTATTCTTTCACTTCAGTTATCTCCTTTGGGATTCACTTTTACTAAAAACTTTAAATACACAGAGGATACTAAAACCTGCCTATTTGTAAAGATCCAAAAGAACTATTTCTTGTCATATTTCATTGTCTAGGATGTCTAGCCCAAATGGTGGTAGAGGGAATGGAGTGGACATCCTTGCTTTTTACTGATTATAGTGGGAAAGCATTTAATGCTTCATTCTGTGCATGCTTCGTCACTCAGTCACATCTGACGCTGCAACTCCATGGACTGTACCCCACCAGGCACCCCTGTCCATGAGGATTCTCCAGGCAAGAATACTGGAGTGAGTTGCCATTCCCTTCTCCAGGGGATCTTCCCAATCCAGGCGTCGAACCCAGGTCTCCCACATTGCAGGTGGATTCTTTACCAGCTGAGCCACCAGGGAAGCCCACTAATGCTTTACCATTTAGTATTATTCACATAGATACCCTTTATCAGCTTGAGGAAGTTAGCTTCTCCTGCAGTTCTACTAAAAGTCTGATGTTTCTTTGTATGAATTGGGGCTTTTCTGTGGTAAGTACACACACCACAAGATTTACCACGGGTGACGTTTATACATTCACAGCCCTGTGCAGTCACCACCATTATTTATTTCCAGAACATTTTCATCACCCCAAAAAGAAATCCATGCCCACTCCTATTCCCCCTCCAGTAATCACTAATCGATTTTCTATGGAATTGCATATTCTGAATATTTTATATAAATGGAACCATACAATATTATTTTTCATATATGTGAAAATAAAATATTTTCCTATTTATAAATCATGTAATATGGCCTTTTCTGACTAATTTCTTCCATGGAGGATAATGTTAATGTTCATCTGTGTTGTATCATATAGCTATACTCTATTCCTTTATTCAAATAGTATTTTCTTTATCCACTTTTGTTTATTCGTTTGTCAGTTAATGAACATTTGTGTTATTTCCATCTTTTAGCTGTTATGAATAGTCCTACTAAGAACATTCATATACAATTTTCAGTCTGAATAACTGTTCACTTCTTTTGGGTATATACCTGGGAATAAAATTACTGGGTCATACATATATTTTATGTCAATTTACTAAGGAACTGCCAAACTGTTTTCCATAGTGTTTGTACACCATTTAATATTTCCACCAGCAATGAGTAAGAGCTCCCATTTCTCCAAATCCTTCTCAACACTTGTTATTTTCCCTGGTGGATTTGAAGTAGTATCCCATGGTGGTTTTAATTTTCAATTTCTAATGACTTCAATTCCTAATGGTTTTAATTTTCAATTCCTAATTGAAATTAGAAACTAATTTCAATTCCTAATGATGTTGAACATCTTTTCACATACTTGTGGCCCATTTATATATCTTCTTTGGAAAAATGTCTATTTAGGTCATGTGCCCACTTTTAAATTGAACTGTCCGCCTTTTTTGTTGTTCAACCATGTGTGTGCACATTTAATCTCTCTCTATATTCAGGATATTAGACCCTTGTCAGATATACGATTTGTAAATATTTTCTCCCATTATGTGGGTTGTCTTTTCGCTCTTTTGATAATGCACTTTCATGGATAAAAGCTTTTAGTTATGGTGAAATCTAATGCATCTATTTTTCTCTTTTGTTGCTTGTTGCTTTTGGTGTCATATTTAAGAAACCACTGCCAAACCCAAAGCCATAAAGGTTTATGTCTATGTTCTCCTCTAAGAGTTTCGTGGTTTTAGTTCTTATATTTAGCTCTTTTATCCATTTTAATTCTTATACATGGTGAAGTAAGAGTCAACATTCTTCTTTTCCTTGTGAACGTACAGTTGCCACAGCACCATTTCTTAAAGAAACCAATTTGCCTTTATTGAATGGTTTTGGCACCATTACTGAAAATAAATTGGTCATAGATGCAAGATTTACTTCCAGACTCTGAATTCTATTCCACTGATTATGTTTGTATCCTTATGCTGGAACAGCACTATTTTTATTACTGTAGCTTTGAAATTGGGAATTGTGTTTTAAAACTGGGAGTGTAAGCCCTCCAACTTTGTTTTTTTTTTTTCAAAGTTTTTGATTATTCAACGCTATTTGCAATTTCATGTGAATTTTAGGATTAGCTTTCCTATTCCTGGGTGGGGGGAAGAAATTGAAATGTTTATAGTGATGGCGTTCCATCTGTAGATTTCTTTGGTATTATTGCCCTGTTAAGACTTCCAACATGTGAACACAGCACGTCTTTCCCCTCATCTGGGTCCTCTTTCATTTCCTTCAGCAATGCTTTGTACTTTTCAGTATACAAGTCTTGCACCTCAGCAAAATTAACTCCTATTTTGTTCCTATTGGTTTTAACTGCAGAGAAGGGTATAAATTTTGTTCAATGTTTCCTCAGTCTATGGCCTTATGGTTTCTTCTTTACTTTGTTTATACAGAGAATTACACTGATAAAGATTTCCTAAAACTGAACCATCCTTGTAACCCTGGCATAAATCTTATTTGATCATGATATATTATGCTTTCGGTGTACTGCTAGATGGAAGAAGGAAAAGATAGAGAAGTAGATCAGAGAAACAGGAATCAAAATCACGGCTCTGTGACTGAAAGGATGGGTGGAGTTAAAAATAAACAAGGATGATGTCTATATTTCTAGTTTGAATAATGGTGTTGATAGCAGTACCACTTACTCAGATGAGAGGGGATATGTTTGAGAAGATAAGTTCTGCTGAGGACACACTGAGTTTGGATGTCTTTGGAACAACCAAATGCACTGGAAGTGTAAATGCCAGGGAGTTTAGAACACTGACCTGAGACTGTTTGAAATAATGGGAAATGAATTCTCAGTTGGAAAACAAAGTGAAAACGGGAGTGGGGTGTAACAGACACTGATAGTTGCTTACCCAGTCTCCATTATCCCCTTCTTTCTAATGCTGATTTCACTGGGGGCACCAAGCTTAAAAAACAACCAAAACACCAACTTTATTTCTCAGCCTGCCTTGCTGCTACGGTTGGGCAGTCATTTTGCAGTCTATCCAAAGAGACAAAAGCAGCAGCAGCTGGGTGGAGCTCCCAGGAAAGCTCTTTTTAAAAGAGCTAGTATGGGGGGTCTAAGCCCCTCTTCCAGAAAAGTACAACTGAAATAAAGCTGGCTTGCGTAGTGACTCACTTTGGGGTGATGGAGCCTGATTTGGTGGCCAACACATCTGAAAGGGATTTGGAAGAGCCTATTTTCTATTTAATTCTTGGGTAGGGAATCTAATAAATGGGGTGACTAAGCACCACTGGAATTAAAAGTTCTGAAGAAACACTCTCATTTGCCAGACCTACCCACTCCTTTTCAAAGTTCTTAACTTTGAGAAGACTCCTTTCTCACCACGAAGTAAGGGGCAATACAGGGTGATAATTTTGGGCTTATGGACTCAGATAGACCTGCATTCAAGTTTCTGCTCTGCAAGCTCTGTGGTATTACTTAACTTCTCTGGGCCTCAACTTCCCCACCAGTAAAATGATGATAATGACGTTCCCACCTAGTAGGATGGTTGGTGGAGGGCTGGTAAAGAATGAAATGAAATGATGCATGTAAAGTATTATATGGCACAATATTCAAACATTAGCTGTTGTTATAATACCTATTATTACATATATATCAGTTTATGCTCAAGTAGCTAGTGCATTTTTAAAAACAGTGATGTGATTTGACAAAGTCCTCCATTCAGGTTACCTAAGTGGACAGCATCCTTTGTCAGTACCCAAGGCACCTAAGCACTGTAGCTGCTAAGTCCCTTCAGTCGTGTCCATCTCTGCGCGACCCCATAGACGGCAGCCCACCAGGCTCCCCCGTCCCTGGGATTCTCCAGGCAAGAACACTGGAATGGGTTGCCATTTCCTTCTCCAATGCATGAAAGTGAAAAGTGAAAGTGAAGTCGCTCAGTCATGTCTGAACCTCAGCGACCCCATGGACTGCAACCCACCAGGCTCCTCCACCCATGGGATTTTCCAGGCAAGAGTACTGGAGTAGGGTGCCATTGCCAAAAGAAGGTTGAAACTTTGGGTAAAACTGTCTGCCTTGAATGCAGAACTGACCTCTGCTGTGTGGAAGGGAAGTCTAGACCAAGAGAGCAGAGTTGGGACTTCCCTGGTGGTCCAGGAGCTAAGAGTCTGTGCTCCCAAAGCAAGGGGCCCAGGTTCAGTCTCTGGCTGGGGAACTAGAGCCCACATGCTGCCCACATGTGGTGACCAAGACCCAACGCAGCCAAATAAATAGATGTTGAGAGAGAGCGGGGTCAAGAGAAGAGTCACTCCAAGGACAGAGAAGGGAGGGAGAACCTCAAAGGAGACAAGGTGACCAGACAGGGACAGAGCAACCTCCTCCAGCCTGGGTGCTCAGGAGACTAGCCAGCAGTGACAGACACAAGGGAAAGTCTCCACAGCCCTCACAGACAGTTATATCCACCATCCTCGTTTTTGTTTGTTTGTTTGTTTTGGTTTTTTCGGTAGAAATGGGCTTTTTCCTGAGGTGACTAGAAAGTCAGCACAGGAAACTTTAGGGTTCTAAAAATTAATAGGCATCTTCCTTTAAGATTCTAGGGGCTTCCCTGGTGGCTCAGATGGTAAAGAATCTGCCTGCAATGCAGGAGACCTGGGTTCAATCCCAGGGTTAGGAAGATCCCCTGGAGAAAGGAATGGCTACCCACTCCAATATTCTTGCCTGGAGAATTCCATGGACAAAGGAACCTGGTGGGTTACAGACCATGGGGTTGCAAAGAGTCAGAACCGACTGAGGAACCAACACTTTCAAGATTCCAAGCCCTGAAAAAGCTAAGTAGAAGCATGGTGTGACCTGAAGCCTATTCAGGGCATCTGAGCTTGGAAAGGCCAGCTTTCTGCATGGACAGCCCTGGAGTAAGTCCTGACTGGCAGTGCGGTTAATAGTCACAGATTGGGGGTGGGGAAACGAGGCCGCAAAGAAGAGGAAATGCTAAGACAGGGTCTCCCTAGGGTAGCAGAGGATGTCAGTGCTCCGCCCACACCTGCTCAGATCTTGAGCCACCTCTGAACAGACCGGTTCGCACTGGGCTTTCATTGCCAATAGCACCTATACCTCTGTTGATGGTGGGCTCCCCTCAGGTATCAGAACTGCCTTCCCTGGGTGCCCTGGCAGCCCTTAACCAGTGACAACTGCCCCCAGTCAGGACAAGCCAGGAGTGATCTATGTATCCAGGTGGCCCTGGAGGACTGATCCAAAATTACGCTCGACAGGACTTTGCTGAGAGAGCACCCTTGGTTGGCTTCCTCCCCTCCCTGTCCCATGCCTCTCCTCCTTCCAGTTTTTACTGGGAACTCTTGTGAACAAATCACTTTGACAAGGATCTTCCACTTCTCAGGGGCGCTGTATGCCTCTGAGCAATGGTGCCCACCACCATGCTGCTCACTGGTACTCAATAAATACTTAAGAAAAAGACAGACAGAGACAGAGGGACCTTCTGACCTGAGCTGAACAACTTCTGTCCATAGACCAGAACCCAGGCCTGGCCAGGACGGCATGTGGTCAGCAAAGAAGGCTCACTCTAAACTGCCATAACCTGGGGGCACATAAAGCCATACTTTGTCCTGTGGATAGACTTTCCTCTTCGTTTCCTTTAGTGAACGCCTCCACAAACCACGATGGGCTGGGTATAAAATCTCTTTGACTCAGACCTAAAGGAAGTTCAGCGTCAGGTCAAAAAACAGGAAAAGTAAAGTGAGAGAACAAGTGCAGGAGAGGCGTGACCACAGAGCATCACCATCAGGTTTCCCTGGACAGTGGGAGGGGTGGCACCGAGACCACACCCCAGGGCTGGCAAACACCCTGCCTCCTTCCAGTCTCTTCTTTGTTTCTGCCCCAGTGGCCTTTGTGAAACAGAGTCAGGGAAGACCTTGCAGCAAAGACGGCATATGTGCTGGGTCTTCGTAGTGGACAAAATAACGCTCCCTACCCACCCACTAAAGCGTCCATGTCCTAATACTCAGAACCTGTGCGTACAGTATCTAACAAAGAGGCTTTGCAAACATGGTTTAGTTAAGGATCTTGAGATGGGATCCTGCATTATCTGAGTGGGCCCAATGTCCTCGCAAAGGTCCTTTTAGGAAGGAGGCAGGCAAGGGGTAGAATGGAGGGGGGAGGTTCAAGAGGGAGGGGATATATATAAAACAACGACTGATTCATGCTGATGTATGGCAGAGACCACCACAACACTGTAAAGTAATCATCCTCCAATTTAAAAAAAAAAAACGAGAGGCAGGCAGATCAGAAAGAAAGATGTAATAACAGAAGCAGAGGTGACAATGATGTAGATAGGGGCTAAGGAATTCTGGCAACCTCCAGAAAGAATATAGCTCTGCCAACACCTCGATTTTAGCCCCATAAGATCCATTTCAGACTGATGACCTCCAGAACTATCAAGTAAGAAATCTGCAATGCTTGAAGCCACAAATCCTGTGACCATCTGTTACAGTGGCATTAAGAAACTAATGCAGTCATAAAGGATGAAGAAGAGTTTTCCAGGGGAAAAAAAAGTGGGAAAGCAAGACATATATTTTTCTATTTGAGAAAAATACAAAGGCCATGATAGGCGTGGAGAACAGAGTAGGCTGGGGACACAATAAACTCCTCTTCATGTGCCAGAAACTCTGGTGGAGGAAACAGCATCTTGCCTACCCAGCATCGGTTTCCCTGATTCTTTCTCAACCAAATGTGTTTTGGTTCAGGCCTCACCTCTTACCCCATGAAGCCATGTGCCTCAGTGGAAGCTGGCAGCATCACCACCACCACCCCGCCCCCCATGTGGGGACTGGTTGGCCTGAGAGGAACATCAGACCCTCACCGGTGGCTGACTGGGGGCTGGGTATGACACCAGTTCTGGCCAGTGAAAGATGAAGCGAGGTGTGCGGGAGGGGCTCTACTTCTTATCTGTACCTCATGAGGTCTGACTCTGAGGCTGGAACCTCTCCAGCTGCCATCCTGCTATCACACTTGAGGGCAAAGAGCAGAGCCGGGAGGTAGAAAGAACCTGGTGCTTGGCCCACATCAAGTCCTTGCTGCAAACCACCTGAAGTACAAGTGGACCTCCTGTATTGTAAGGGGATACATGTTCCCGTCACTCAAGTCAGTTTCTGTTACTTGCAGCTAAAATGATCCTAACTGGGACTTCCCTGGTGGTTCAGTGGCTAAGACACCATGCTTCCAACACAGGGGGCTCAGGTTTGATCCGTGGTCAGGGAACTAGATCCCACAAGCCGCAGATAAAAGATCCTGCATGCTGCAACTAAGATCAAAGGTCCTGCGTGATACAGCTAAGACCCGGCGCAAATAAATAGTTTTAAGGTTATATACATTTTAAAAAAAACAAAAGCATCCTGAGACAGCTGACTTAAAAGGTTAAGACCAGATTACAAAAGCCTTGAATTAGGACACGATAAGGAATGAGGAATGTAGCCACTTATCATCAAGGATTAGACATTTGTAACAGAGGATGGTGATCTTCAAACGAGTGTTTGGGGAAAATGACTGTTGGTACCCAGAAGATAAACTGGGATTGGGAAGAGCCTAGATTGGAGAGGGATGGAGGGCTACCACTCCAGACCAGGATGGGGATTATGGACGGCTGGGCTTCCCTGATAGCTCAGATGGTAAAGAATACACCTGCCATGCAGAAGACCCAGGATCAGTCCCTGGGTTGGGAAGATTCCCTGGAGAAGGGCATGGCAACCCACTCCAGTATTCTTGCCTGGAGAATTACATGGAGAGAGGAGCCTGGAGGACTAGTCTCTGGAGTTGCAAGGAGTTGAACAAGACTGAGCAACTAACACTTTGACTTTCACTATGGAGAGCGGAACAAGAGCAAAAGGCTGGGTTGGGGCAGGGAGAAAAAGGAAAAAGGAGGAACCAGGCTCAGATGCCATCAGGAACCTGAGTGTATGTGAGGATGAGAAGTTGGAGGTGACTACAGGAGGTTTTAAATATTGCAGCACTCATGGCTGAAATCCTAAGAATTACATATCTTAAATGCCTCTTAATGTCTATACCTGCATTGAAGGGATGTCTCAAGGCTCCTTCCCCTCTCCCTTCAGTTAGGCTGCAGCCCGTTATCAAGAGTACATCCAAAGAAAGTGATTGAAGTCAACACAGACATGATGAATAAGATTAACGCCCAGAAAAGCTACAGCATCTGTAACCTTCCCTCAGAGAGGGAGCCCTGCCCCTCGTTTTCCATTTTTCTCCTTTTCTCTTGGAAAATGTACAAAAACGTGTCCCAGCTTAAACCTCTGGAGGTACCCCAGCCCCTTTCCTCCCCTTTTGGTTTCCCTGTTTTCCATCAAGGGACGACCAGGCAGCATACTTGGCCGTGACATTCGCGCTTCCACAGCAGCTACACTGATGTCACTTTTCAATTAAAAACAAAAATCTTCAGATTTTTGCCCCAGGTCAGAGATTCCTTTCCCAGGTAAAAATATCATCATAGCCATGGAAATGGAGCTATGAAAAGGAGACCCGGTGCCCACAGATTCCAAATGGCACCTGGCTCTCCATGGGTAAAAAGATAGCAGAAGCTGTCGAGAAATGATTCATAGTACAAAAGTGGGCAAGTGACGAGTAATCGACACCACCGTGATGTGAAGTATGGGGCTATCTGTGGCCAGTCTGCACGCGGAGCACAGTAAAAGATGTGCAATGAAAGATTTCTGCCCTTGAAGCAGCGAAGGGTTGGTCTTCTTCAGTATGACTCCCATTCAGCCCCTGAATTTCTGTATTACAGTTTGATATTTTCGGGTTATATTTCACAGATGACATTTTTAATCTGCCTCAAAAATGTAAACATAGCAAGGGTGTTCTGCAGACACAGTGCCTGGAGCGACTGTCAAGTGGAAAATTCAGTGGAAAGTTTAGCCTGTCTCCAGTTTAACTAAGTTGAGGAATGCTGCAAAAACAGGTGTTGTCTGACACAAGTAATAATTATCTTTCACCTTGATGGATGTTAGTTTAATCTGTTCCTTACATGGTAGCTTGGTCTCAGCTGACTGAATTCAGTGCCAGAAATGCAGATGGAAAGGTGAGGGTGGCTGGTCTGTGACACTATTGACAAGACAAGGCTTTGGGGGGGTCGGTGGGGTGGAGGCAGTTTTGATTGATTTTTCATAAGGGGATTTCTTCATTTCTTCTGTTTGCCCAACAAATATTTAAATCTAGATGGATGTTGTGGTACAAACACACTAACATTTGCATTAATGGTTTTTTAAAAGAGTTTCATTGAGAGGATGATTCAGTGCGATGACTTTACCAGAAAAGAGAAAATGAGTTACTAGAACATTTTTCTAAGACATGAATAGACCCTACATGTTAATGTTCCAGGATAAATTACTCAGCTAGAGGAACTGCAATGTTATCTGGGGGAAGAAGACAGAAGAAACACCTTTAACGCTGATCATAAGGGGGCTTACTCAAAATCTTTCAGACTGGAGGGTATAATTTGCCATATTACTGATTATCCACAGTGCCAGAGACGCCTGTCTGTACTAAGGATGAAGCAGCATTGTCACTACATCTACATGACATTTTCTTTTCAATCTTCTGACAGCATTTTAAAAATCTAACTTTAGGTTTTTTTGTTTTGCTTTGTTTTGGCAGTGACAGGCAACTGAAGATACAGAACATCTTCAAAAGAAGTCCCATGAAGCTTCCCTGGTGGCTCAGCAGTAAAGAAACTGCCTGTCATGCAGGAGACACAGGTTCAATCCCTGATCGGGAAGGATCCCACATGCCACAGAGCAGCGAAGCCCGTGACCAAGCGCCACAACTATTGAGCCTGTGCTCTGGAGCCCACTGAAGCTGCTGCACCTAGAACCTGGCTGCACAGCAAGAGAAGCCATTGCAATGGGAAGCCGGAGCACCGCGACTAGAGTGGACCCTGCCGGTCACAACTCCATCAGGGAAAAGCCCGCCCAGCAATGAAGACCCAGTACAGCTACAAATAAACAAAAATTCTCTTAAAAAAAAACAAAGTGGCCCAGGAAGCTGAACATATTTAATCCATGGACCACTGAAGTTCCTCCCATAGAAGTCAGTAGAGTACAGTGAGTAAAGCTGGGATCCTGGCTTGCCTGGATTTTGACTCCTTCACCCACTTGGTGGGTGGCCTTGAGCAAGGCGCTTACCTTCTCTAAGCCTCAGTTTCTTTATCTGTAAAATCAGGATACTGCTTACTTCACAGGACTTCCTATTCGTTTTGGCAAATATTACATGACCCCATGGAGGATAAAATGATGACTAAGAGACACACACCTGTACATGCATCCTCCCTTGAACTTACAACCTGATGAGGTAAGCAAAGGTCCGTGCATTATTTGCAGAACGTATGAACATGTAAATAAACAACTCTGGGAGCGAGAAATGATTTACCCAGACCTAAGCGGGGTCTTGAAAAATGAGTGGGATCTCAGCAGGAAAGGGGTTTCGGAGATAGGGAGAGATGAGCTGCTGTGATGGAGAAGCGATGAGAGTAATCTCCCTGCTGATACAACGTGAAGAAAACCCAGCAAGTTTGGTCCTAACATACACCCCTGTCCCAAAGGCCAGGCAGGGGGAATAAACTTTTTTTGAAATACTGTTCCCATCACCCCAGACCAACAAGGGAACAGAGCCATCAGTTTGACACAGACAGATCAACCACGACGAGCTTTATACAAACTGGTGCCTCCTCTGGGCCCAGGAAACATTAGAGCTGGTTCCACACACACTGACTCCAGGGCCATCGTAACCCTTCAGTGAGCACAATGATCACGTTTAAAGCCACTCTCCAAATTGTCCCATCTTTTCCCAGGATTTTACTCCCAACAATTCCCTCTGTAAGTTCACCTGGGAGACAATAAGTCTCTCCAACAATAAGGCTAACATTTCCTGAGGCCCAACTGCTGCCTGGCGCTGTTATAAGACTACCACAATCGAGGAGGCAGGTGCTTTAGAGGGAGGTAGAGAGGGCAATGGCACCCCACTCCAGTACTCTTGCCTGGAGAATCCCATGGACGGAGGAACCTTGTAGGCTGCAGTCCATGGGGTCGCTGAGGGTCGAACACGACTGAGCGACTTCACTTTCACTTTTCACTTTCATGCATTGAAGGAAATGGCAGCCCACTCCAGTGTTCTTGCCTGGAGAATCCCAGGGACAGGGGAGCCTTATAGGTTGCCGTCTATGGGATCTCACAGAGTCAGACACGACTGAAGCGACTTAGCAGCAGCAGCAGCAGCAGCAGCAGAGACACATTACACAAGTCCAGTGGTAATAAGTGTAGCCTGGCAGCCTGTCAGTCAAGGCTGCTCCGCCCTGCAATGCTTTGGCTGCTGTTGTCCATGGGCTGCTTCCTGGGCTGCAAGCAGGCCTCTCCTGACTGCCTACCTGCCAAGATCTTACCTTCCCTGGAGTTCCCACAACAGAGGTGTTGGGCTGGGAGAGACAGTTCTTACCTTAGCACCCAGCCCTCTTCTAGAGCATCTTTTGGGGCAAGGGTCAGGGAGGGAGTGGGCACAGGAATAGGGTGGGCACAGGAATGGGGTCAGTGCAACCCTGGAGACCCCGATCTCTCTGAGCCCTGCTGCTTAATCTGTGTTTGCCAAACTTCTTCAGTTCAAGTGACTTTCTCTCCTGGGACTCTGTGATCCTTCCTCAAGTCCGTTCCCTTTAAGAGACGCCCCTCCCAGGCTGTCAGACAGAACTCAACAGTCCTGTTGAGAGAAATTGTGAACCCAGTTCAAGTCTCCTGTCCAAGTCCCAAGTCTAGGATGAGGCTGGGCCTCTGGTTCAGTGTTCCTAAATGGTCCATGAAAGAGAAGTTTCTATGATAAGAGACCATTGTGCCCAGAACATATAGACGCCCTCTGACCCTAGTCCCAAACATCCTGCGGAAATAGCCACAGACCTGTAATTCTGAGGTCTCCCTAGAGGCCTGGCTCTGTACTGACGGCTCTGACAGGAAATAAAGGAAGCCCAGCTCACTCCAGAGCCTGGCATACACCTCCCTCCCTCACCTACGCAGGCACACACAGGTTGCGACTCTTGCTTTAAAGCCAGGGGGAAATGGCCTGGTATGATCAGGAATGTTATTAACACAGAGCAACTAAGTCAACCACGTCTGCTGATAAGTGCACAATGATGACATTGGAACTTTACACCATCTACCATTGTGAGGGCAATCCTCATGCCAATAGTTTCTAGAGTCTAACCCATTAGTCTTCCCCATAACAATAAGTGAGTATTATTATTCTGTATTTTCTCAACAGAAAATCAGGGCTGAGAGAGGAAAAAAACTCATTTATTCAAAGCTGCACAACCAAGGGGCTGAGCCGGTTGTGCAGTTAAATACACATAGCCTAACCCAGAGCTGAGCTCTTGTTCTGCAAGTTCCAGATTCTTTCCTTTACAGGCATGAAATTTAATGACACGGGTTTGATAATGAGCTTCAGACCTTATTTGTAAATTCAGGGGCATGTATCCCAGCATAGGAACTAGAATTTTTATTTGTGTTTTCCTGGGAGAAGCCTCCTTACCCACTCACCCCACATGAGTGATAACACATGCTTTTCCTCCCTGTTCCACACCCTCCAACTCCCATGGTCTCTAGTGACCCCACACAGCACCCCTCTCAGTCATCCTTCCTTCTGGGCCACTTGGCACTGGGGGCAATCTAGAAGACTCTCACTCTTACAGTCCTACATCATCCTTGGCCATGGAAAGTGAAGGGCCCCTAATTCCTTTTTACTATTTAATAAATTTTATAAATTTGACTTCTCTTGATTGTTTCAGTCCCGTTTGCTGTTTCCTCTTCCTCTTCCACCCTCAACTGGGTGGATGCCTCTTCCCTGCTCCATTCCCAGGCTCGGTCCTGAGATATCTATCCTTCCCTAAGCCAAAGGTTCCCAGCCATAGAGCCAAGAGTTGGCAGAACCTGAAGAAGAGCCCAGGGCTATCTACCTGTAAAGCTTTAACCAAAGAAAGTGACTTCACCAGAAATGCCCCCAGGAAAAATGGTGCCACTCTCCCATGATGGCATCAAAAGGGAGAAGCCACAGGTCTGTGGCAGTCCCCTCAGCCTCTCTGAAGGCAGGAAGCAGTCAACAGGGTCAGGAACACCGAGGGGCTGCATTTCAGGAATCGCCCGCTCAGGTCAGCAGCCCACCTGCAGACCCAAAATCCAGATGAGGAAGTTTAAAGAGCTTCATGGGCCTAACCTACATCAGCTCAACCAAAGCCACAGAACCAGCTGGAGTAAAGGGATACTTCGTGGGAATCAAAGACTCTGGGAGTAACGATATGATCAGACCTTAGCAAGGTGCTGTCCAAAGTCAGACAGTAGGAGTATATCCCATTCCTCTACTCTTTTGTATTACTACTCCCTCTGGGTCTTGGTTCCATTTGAAGGGGCAAAGCAGATCCTTGAGGGCCTCCAGACCCCTAGGGAGCACCAGAACTTCCGTGCTCTCTGCAATAAACATCTACAATACAATACAGACAAGTGCATGTCTTGGTAATCGTGGCCATATCCCTATGCATTGTCCTCCTTACAAAGTCTCCTTTTCTACACTGGAAAGAGTGGAAGGGAAAGGAAACAAGGAGATGAGAGGGGAAGAAAAACCTTACCTACCATTCACTCATTACTCTAGTAACTACTTAAATGTTGCATTTTAACCCTTCCAGAAAAGGTGCTTGGTACATTGCAAACACATATATTAAATTTCTGCCTTTAAGCTCCCAGAACCTAAACAGTAACAACAAAGCAAGCACTCTGTTTACCCATCTAGACCTTACACTGGGAACTCATGTAGTGCGTGAATCACACTGTGACAAGTCCAGTGGAATGGCCCAGAAATAAAGGTAGTAGATCTTCAAGAAAATGGCAAAGCTCATCAGTAACCTGCAGTCTTAATGCATCTGCAGAGCGACCTCTTCCAGCTCACTCTGAAAACTGGATTACTGAAGATTTAACTCCAGGACCCAATTCAGGTAGGTCTGATGCATGTAGCTCTCCTTTCAGCAAGGTTCTTTTGGGCCTTGTTATAATCTAAGATTATATAGACCTATAACCCAAAGTCTGTGGTCAGACCCAAACCCTTATGGTCTAGGATACCATAAGAGGAAGAGGAATACACCCAACGAAGACAGACTAGAAAAACAGTGAGAATTTAAATGTATGTGTGTATATTCACACATATAAACACTTTTTTTTTTTTTTTTAAGAACAGGAAATGAGTGAATCCCAGCATTCTGAAAGTTCACCTTGACAATCATAAGAAACAGACAGGAATGAAGACTGACCACAGGTAATCAAAATCAATTTTTGGAACTCAACATTGAGTTGACTTAAACATATTTTTTGAATGCTAACTACACCCCTTGGCTCAGGCTGGGGCTACAAAAATGAAAGTGGTATCATTGTTGCCCTTGAAAAGCATACAACCCAATAAGCTATCACTTCCATTTCTCTGGCTTCCATTTGCCATCTTTTGACCATCTTAAATGTTATCCAGCCCTAGAACAAATCTGGAATCACAGTCAGTCTTCTTCACTAATAAACCAGCTATAAAAAGTTAAATAAAGCAAGAAGTGAAAGATAACAGCAATCATTTACCAAACACTTTCTGGGTACCAGCCACTATGCCAAGTGCTTAACCATGCATCATCGCCTTAGACTGCAACAGTCATGTGAAGTAGGCATGACTGTTACTCAGCATTGTAGATAAGAGAACAGAGGGTAGGCGAGGCTAAAGAATTAGCCCAAACATGTGACTAGCAAATAGTAGAGCTGGGACTTAGACCAAGATTCCTCTGACACCAGAGCAGCAGATTATTAACCACTACACTGCATTATCTCCCAGGGTGTCATAGAGCCTACTGGGGCATCTTACAAATCATGTCTGATTTGACTCTGGGATGGTAGGCCCAATGAAGAAATGTACATTGAAGGAAGTATTCAAATGTCAGAAAGGATTTTGGTTCCAACCAATTGATTAAGAAAGAGTCTAGGAGGACTCTTAGGCTGGTAGGTACTAAGAAGGAAGTGGGTAGGTGGGTAGATGGAAGAGCTTGGCTGGAGAAAGGAATGACAGGTTCAGGAAGTGAGTATATATGGCCAGAGCAGAGAAAGTGAGAGACTAAGTCAGAAATGGAAGGTGGGCACCCTGAACTAAGGAATCTTTCTTGCAGAGCACATGGAGTCTTTGAAGAATCATGAGCAGGAAAATCGTATACAGAAAGCTGAGGAAGCAACTGATCTGGGGGGAAGGGGTGGACAACAGGGTAGAGAGGAGAGGCTAATGCCAGCATCAGAGAAGGCTCCAAATGTACAATCTAGGATGGGGTTAGAAGAGCTACATAGCCTCCATGGACACTTTCTATTGTACCTGAGCTGCTGGCTCTGAGACTTGAATAGAAGGAAGGAGGGTGGAAGAAGACGGAAGAAGAAGGAAGGCGGCTTCAGGTGGACCTGGAGGCTGACTGGATGGGATGAAAGTAAAAGAGAAGAGAGATAACTGATTCTAATTTGAAGTCTGGGCATCCTGAACAATGGGGCTATCATTAACAGAAGAAAGAAAAAAAAGAAATACGAAAGGAAAACCAGGTTTGCTGGTTGGGGTTTCCAGGTGTTTGTCGTGGGTCGGGAAACAGAAGCAGAGATGAATTTTATTTTTGGATACTTTAACATGATAGAACTACCATTTGTAAACTTTCCACCCCAGCCTGAAGCCTGGAAGAGATATCAGGGCTGGAACGTAAATTTGGGAGCCATCTATTTCAGGAGGATCAAACCGTTCTCTGCACCTAAAGGTAAAAGAATCTTCAGTCTTCTGAAACTGCAGCCCTTTTCTTTTTTCAAAATGGGGTTAACTTCACAGGGTAGAGACAGTGGGGACACTATCAGACATCGACTGTCCACTGGACAAGCTTTGAATGTGGTGCTTTACATGTATTATCTCATTTTATTCTCCTCCCCACAGCCTTGTAAGAACAGGGTTATTTCTCCATTTTACAAGTCTCAGAGAAGTTGATTAGATTCCACAAGATCATACAGCTCATACACAGCAGAGCTAGAAGTCAAATGGGATTCCCAAATGCAGAGTTGCTTGCTGTTGCAGTCATGGTGCTAGGTCAGTGGCATTAGCTCAGTGGTTTACTTAAAGGCCAAGGTCAGAACAGTTCTTTAAACCATTAGTCTTCAAGCACAGACCCATTCTGAGACCCAGGAATGGGGCTGCCAATTTTCCAGCTTCTAATATCCCCAAAGCGCCTGGAAAATTCTTCTGTCACAGGTATTTAGCCCTGGTAAGATGCTCATAACCCATTCAACCCCTCAGATCTGATTATAACAATGTTAGCAGAAACAGCTACCTTTGATAGCAATATTAAGCATTTTTTAATCCTAAGGAAGTTGAATACAAGGATCAAATAAATATTAGAAAAATCCATTTATGAAACCAATTGTTTGCGACTGGATCCAAGAAGATTCAGAGCAGCAAAGCAGCTCTGAAGTCATTTCCTGAGAAGTGTGTGAAGAATTCTTTTTCTTACACATGGACATGGCAGGTGAGAACTAAGATTCTTTTCTTAATTAAAAATGCCAAGTTTGATTCCACAACACACACTTCACTCAAAGACAGTCATTCTGCAAAGTAGAGCCACCAATAATTGGACCCTTCCACAGTCTGGCACTCTCCTTTCCCCTTGGGAAGGAGCCAGCTCCTAGAAATGCAGACAGCGCGTCCCCAGACACAGGGAGTCGTCACCAGGCTCTAATAACTGCTTGCCTTGCCAGGAAGGCCGGCAGGTCAGGGCAAGTCCACAGCCTGCAGCATCTGTGCCCAATTCATTCTCCTCAGTAAGTGAACTTTCTTCTCACCCTCAGAGTAGGGCAGAGATCAGGCAGAACAATTTCATAGGCTTGGACCTGGAAAACGTCCATCTGGGATGCCACCCTCCATATATGGGGCATAAGAGGTTTTCATTGCAAGAGAATCCTTTACCTCAGCTCACTCACATTTCCCACAGCCCTTAGGTATGCAAACCCACCCCCCACACATCCCTCCCAGCAACCAACTCCCCACCCAGCATCAGCCACTCAGCTCAGGCACAGACTGTTTTCAAGTAGACCTGTCCAGGAATTCCACTGCCATGGTGGAAACTAGAAGTGAGTTTAAAACCTAACTTTGAAGTCATGAAGAATTGCCCTTGATAGTTTTTGAATGAGCAGAGTTATCTTTGGGAACAGAGTTAGCGCCATTTGTTCAAACAACGAGCTATGGCTGTTTCCTGGGGTGTCAAGATGTTTGTTCTGCTTATTGCTCTTGTTTATTTTTGTTGGCTTCTATACTCAAATTGGATTTAGTTCCACAAAAGCACACTCCCCAACTTCAAGATATTTTAAGATTTATTTAAGATTTCATTTTTAAATGCAGCCTTTTATGAATGACTCTGGCCCCCTAGTGGCTGGGTAATAGTAGCCCACGTGACAGTAGCTGTCGTTTGAGGAATGACAACTAGAGACAAATCTTAGCAGGTGCCGTCCCTAAGGAAGGAGAGTGGTAGGCTCAAAGGAATGACTGCCCATTTTTGCCAGTGTAAGCCCAGCTGTAGAAACATCCATCCCGGCTAAATAGATAGACAGAGACTTCTTGGCATTATGGACTAAGGGCGATTTTTTTTTTCTTGTTACTTAGAACATTGTGGAAATCCCTTTTCTCACCCATTTTTTAAAAGAAAAAGCTCTTAAAGGCAAGGACAATGTCCCTTGAGTGCGTAACACTCAGTAGTAGGAACTCCCCCTCTACAGAAGAGGAAACTGAAGCTCAGAGTCTAACAGGTAGTGTGTGGCAGTGTCAGACTCACATACATGCCGGCGGCCAGTTCTCAGTGATTTCCCTCTGGAGGTCATGGTCCCAAGAGCAAAGGCTCTGAGCTCAGCCAATCCTACCCAAGTCCCATGGGCTCCATAACAGCACTTCCTGCTTGATCATTCTTCTCCTCACCAGGTACAAACCCTCTCACCTATATGTGGAGTATGTAGCTTAGGGTTAGTGTGGGAGGTATGGAGAGGGAGAATAAAGAGACTTAGAAGCAACAGTGTCTATTCTGTATACAGACAAATATGTGTGCACATTACCGATTTACTGAGTACTTACTAGCTAAAGGGCATCCTGGGACTTGGCATAGAGAAGACATTCAATTAGTGTTCAGTGAATAAAAGTCTACATGAATTCACAAGCAAACTTTTAAAAATAATAATGGGTTTCTGCCTTCATTTCTTTGAGAGAAGTCCCAACTCTGTAGTCCTGAACAGAACACTCTCTCTGGCTACCAAGCCACTGATCTGCAAATGAGAAACTAGTCTAATGGAGTTTTTTTGGCCCTTCTCATCCAAACATTATGGGGATAATGCTGGTTTGTGGATCTTCTCCACAGGAGGAGCTGCCCTCTGTTAGATAGCTCCTCCATTCCTCAGCAGCCCTGGGAGCTCAGTGAATGTGTGTTGACTATAAGCTTTGTGAGCTGGCTAGACTGCAGAGTTAGCCAAGACTCAAGTTTCCTAGAAAGTGAGTTTCCATTAAGTGATTTTCATTTTTCTTCTCATTTCCATTGTCAGAAATTAATTTTGCTTGGGCTAGCAAGAAATAACAGCTGAAAGGTATAATAAAAACACATTCAGAATGTCAGCGGTAAGAGAAGAGCGCACAGATTTCCATTTCCTCAACACAATGGCCTAGGTATACGGAAATATCATGGGTACAAAGAAAGTTTAAAAGTCTAGACAAAATAGAGAAAGCCCTCTTTCAATAGATTAGCTTCCAAGAAAGTAACAGTACTTTACCTCCCTGAGGCCAAGATTGAATCAGGAGACAAGAGCTAAGTGACCATTGCCACCACTGCCTATGCTGGGAGCATCTGTGGATTTTCAACTATCTCATCTAGGGTGAAGAGCCAGAGCCACCCTGAAAAAAGCCACAGCTCAAGTAGGCTGTACCCTGGGGAAAAGGTGACCTAGAAGAAAACCCACCCAGCAGTGGCAGACAACAAAGAAAATGGTCTGTGTTAGCCCTGGCTTGGGTGGAGCTACCAATAACAAAAATAACAATAAAATTTCTATGAGATTTTGTAACCACAAACGTGGCCACACACAGAGGTTTGGGAACACAAAGGGTAGTACCTACAATGCGCACAAAAAGAGCAAGGGGATTTTTATTGCAAAATAATTTTTTCAGCAAATGAGTTCGCAATCAAAAATACATACAGCAAAGGAAACAAGCCACTAAGAATGAAAGTCAGCAGAAGCAACTAATAACAGAGGATGATTCACAACAACTTTAGGTATTAGAATTACTGCATGCAAAATGTCATAAGAATACTCAAGACGTTTTTCCAAAATTTAAAAAACAAATCTGAAAATGAACCTACTATCACTTCTAGAAATTAAAATAGAAAAGTTTTTATTTAAAATTCAATGGGTTAAACCACAGGGAAAAACAATCACAACTAAAAAAATCAAATATATCTGAGGACAGTAAACAGAAAATAACACCAAGAAGACCAAAAAATATGAAACAGAGGGTAAGTAAGCACAAGGATAGTACGAAGATGCCACATATACCTAATTGATACTCTGGAAGGAAGATAACGCTGAGAATTTTCCCAAACTAATATGACTTCAACCCTTTTATTCAGGAATTTCAATAAATTCGAAGCAGGATACATCCTAGACCAAAAAAAAAAAAAGAGCCAGAAAAAAGCAAAGACGAAATTCTCCAAAATAAAAATTAAACTTACAGAAGAATTCTCAGCAACAAAGATAGAAGTCAGTGGACAGTGGAAGAAAATCTTCAAAATGAACTTTCAATCTAAAAGTTTGTACTTAGAGAAACTCTTTCAAGAATGCAAGTAAAATAGTTTTAGGTAAACAAAAAAAATGAGAAAATTTACTGACAGACTCCCACTAAAAGTGCTCCTTAAAGGACAGACCTCAAAAAAGAAAACTACCCCAGAAGAATACCTGAGATGCAAGCAGGGGGATGAAGCACACAGAAAGGGTATAAGTAGCTCTGTGATTCTGACTGTGTAAATCACCATGAATAATATCAACAAGAAACACTCCAGCTTCTAAAAATATAGCAAAGCTCTGCTTTAAAATTTCTCTGAATTACCTTCATTCTTTCCTTTCCTTTCAGTTTTATTAAGATATAACTGACATATAGCACTGGATATGTTCAAGATATATAGAATGATGATCTGACATATATATCATGAAATTATTATCACAATAAGTTTAGTGAACATCCATCATCTCACACAGATACAACATTGAAAAAACAGGGGAGAAAAAGGTGTTTCTTGTGATGAGAACTCTTAGGAAATTATATTCACTCAAGAGAAACACAGCTTTCACAGATATTCTTATTTCTCCCAACTTCTTTCCTCAAGCCTCCTTGCCTTTACTTTCTCCACCTTTGGGTACAGTTAAAAGCTAAATTGGCCAGATCTTACTTAAAGACAGAAGGAGTCATCAGGATATCAAATGCCATAAAAAGTTCAGGCAGAACACCTCTGGTGCCCTAAGTAAGAACACTTTTCATGGATTGTGGTTGGCTGGAAGTGAAACTGGGGTAAAGAGCAAGGGAGAGGTCAGTAATGAGTGAGCTCTGACATGTGGTCAGTTCAGCAGAGGATGAGGGGCGCAGAGACAAAGACAGAGGTCAAAGGGGACCTTGGGTGTCTGCAAAGACCTCAAATAAGCCTCCGTTCTAAGCCCAGAGTAAATGAAACTCATTTAACAGAAATTCAAACTTCAGAAATACATGAATTGCTTCTAAGTCCAAAGAATTAGTATCCTTCTCTTTTAAGATTTATTTCTTCAAGGTTTGTTTCAAGCTCATGTGTATTGAATGCTGACTCCACACCAGTCATTGAGTGCTTCACATACATTATTGTGTAATCTTCAAATAACCCTTATGAGGGGATTACCATTTTTATTCGCACAAGGAAACTAGAACTTGGAACAGTTGAGTAATCTGCCAAAGGTCATGGAGCTAGCAGGGAATCAGTCAGTACTTGAACCCAAGTTAGTCTGACTTCAAAGCTCATGCTCTTCTTTTTTTAATTTTTTTTGGCTCCACCGGGTCTTAGTTGCAGCCGGTGGGATCTACCTGCCTGACCAGGGATCGAACACAGGCACCCTGCATTGACCGCACTGAGTCTTAACCACTGGACCACCAGGAAAGCCCCAAAGCTCATGTTCTTAATCACTGCACTTTTTGGCCTCCCTCAATTCTACTATAGGACCCTATTTACAGGTTTTAATGTGTAGACCACCACATAATAGTGAAGTAATTGTGTGTGTATACACTTCATTTATATTCCTGGTGGCTCAGACAGTACAGAACCTGCCTGCAAGGCAGGAGACCCCAGTTCAATTCCTGGGTTGGGAAGATCTGCTGGAGAAGGGAAAGGCTACCCACTCCAGTATTCTGGCCTGGAGAATTTCATGGACTGTATAGTCCATGGGGTCGCAAAGGGTTGGACACGACTGAGCAACTTTCACATTCACGTTCAAACACTTTCATGCTTTGGGGTAAAGATTGTTTAGAGACACTCAGTTCAGTTCATTCACTCAGTTGTGTCCGACTCTTTGCGACCCCATGAATCGTAGCACGCCAGGCCTCCCTGTCCATCACCAACTCCCAGAGTTCACTCAGACTCACATCCATCGAGTCAGTGATGTCATCCAGCCATCTCATCCTCTGTCCTCCCCTTCTCCTCCTGCCCGCAACCCCTCCCAGCATCAGAGTCTTTTCCAATGAGTCAACTCTTCACATGAGGTGGCCAAAGTACTGGAGTTTCAGCTTTAGCATCACTCCTTCCAAAGAACACCCAGGACCGATCTTTAGAATGGACTGGTTGGATCTCCTTGCAGTCCAAGGGACTCTCAAGAGTCTTCTCCAACACCACAGTTCAAAAGCACCAATTCTTCGGCGCTCAGCCTTCTTCACAGTCCAACTCTCACATCCATACATGACCACAGGAAAAACCATAGCCTTGACTAGATGGACCTTTGTTGGCAAAGTAATGTCTCTGCTTTTGAATATGTAGGCCAATAAGGTAAGGACTGAGAAAACAACTTTTCAAAACATGGTTCAGAAGCACCGATGGAGTCAGGAGAAATGGATTCCACTTACAGTTCTGACATTAGCAACTTCGCTATTTCACTTCTCTAAACATACAAGAGTAATTTGTATCATTTGCCAATTTCCATGATGTAAACACTCCCACCATGGCTGATTTCTAGGAGGCATGCAGTAGCCCATCATTTTCCAGTATTTCCACCACATACATACAATAGACACAAATTACCTCAAAAGTTTCAGTAATGGTAAAACACAGTAAAATAATTAGGGAGTGATTAAGTTTTGAGTGTTTATAACTTTTGTTTTGGGAGTTGGTAATGGACAGGGAAGCCTGGCATACTGCAGTCCGTGGGGTTGCAAAGAGTCAGACACGACTGAACTGAACTTTTGTTTACTTAATATATATTTCCTTAACTATAGTTAAGGAAAGTTTGGGGTTCTCTGGTGGCTCAGAAGTAAAAAAAATCACCTGCCAATGCAGGAGATGCAGGTGACGTGGGTTCAATCCCTGGATTGGGAAGATTCCCTGGAGGAGGGCATAGCAAAGTATTCTTGCCTGGAGAATCCCCATAGACAGAGGAGCCTGGCAGGCTACAGTCCATGGGGTTGCAGACACGACTGAGCAACTTAGCACACACAGCATCTCTAGGACAAGGTTGGGCCTCTTCTAGCCTGCAGTGAGGGGCTTCCCTAAAAGGTGGCCTGAGCAGCTGACCCAGTGGGAGCCAGAGGTCCCTACCAAGTTCATGATGCTCTTGGGTGCATGGGGACAGTGAAAAGGCTGGGGAGGCCTGGAAGACGGCCCTTACTTGACAGTGTTTCCCAGGACTAGCCTAGGGCTTAACTAGGGCTGAGCACTCAACCAAAACTGTCCATGGAACTTCCTCCTGCTCCCCTGAGCCATGTCTCTCTATTGAGCAGTTCACCTCATACTTCCAAACCCTTTCCACATCCCCACTCCTGGACTGAACAATCTGTCTTTAGCTGCAAATGCAGTCATCTATATCCTTCAAATGAGTCTGAATTCCAGTTACAGGAAAAGGCTTCACCAGTCAATTCCATCCTGGAATGAGAGGTGAAACATTGTCTGAAGGCGCTAGAGCATTGCACAGAACACATGCGTGTGAACTCTCCCCTAATCTTAGGCACCGTCTATTTGGATGATGTATTTTGACCCTGCCCATGAAAGGTGGGGCTGCTGCTGCAGTGAGGAAACTGCCTACGGTTAAAGGGAAACAGGAAAGAATGGGAATGCCTCTTTGGAGCACCTCACCCACAGTAACAGCTATCATGAAAATGACCCCAAATTTGCCTCTTCTCATTTGGGAAGAAGAATTTCCATTCTCAAGCTTTTGAAAGGGTATCCTTGGGGCTAGTTTTAGATGTAGGGGATTTCTAGCTTCCAGAAAAACTGAAAAGTTTATGAAGGGGCATGAAGGCCCCAAACTGGAAACCACATCACAGGATTTGGTGACTTGGGAGTTTAACAATGGTGTTATTTGATAGTGGAAAAATTAGGAAGGGTCTGAATGTCCATAAAAGGACTGCTAAAATAAATGAGGTGCCTCATGGATAAAATTCTGTTGCCATTAAACATGACGTTGAAGACTATTAATGATGTGAAAGACAACTGATATACAATTAGGTGAAAATTTGCAAAACATGTGCAATCATAGTCTACCCAAATGTGGACAGTGGTAATCTCTGAATGGTAGAATTATCCATTTTCTTCTTCTTCATGATACTCATTCACTTTTAAAAAATAAATTATTCACTTCTTAAAAGTCAGTGAATATGATTGATTTTGTAAAAAAAAAAAAAAAAAAAAAAGTGCATCCATACATATTAAAAATCTTTAAGCATACCAGAACATAATTCAGGTAAAAAACAAGGAACCAAAGATCCATTTAAAACCAAACCAAGACTAGTCAGCAACGGTTCAAACCATTCTCTACACTATAGAAACTGAAACTTACAGATTCACAGACTCTCCACGAAGCCAATGAAGTACATTGAGCTACAAAGATCTCAATGATGACACAATGAACCGTTAGTTATCATTTCCAGAACTCTTCCTTACTCTGTGCCAGGAATCAGGCTAAGCACTGCATCATCTCATTCAATCTTTCAACAACCCTATGAAGCAGATACGACCAATCATGAGTCCCAGTTTTTGGGTGAGAAAACTGAAACTTGAAGATGTAAAGGGATTTGCCTAAGGACACACAGCTAACAAACAGATGACCCTGACCTCTGTCTCTGCACAGATGCAAATCCTTTCATTTGATTTTTTTCAGGTGCCACACCCTATGGATGTTGCCAACAATGTCTCTTTGGCCGTATTAGGCCAGGGTCCTCACTTAACTATCAAAACCAAGATCTTTTTTTTCTATTTTAATTATCAGAAGATAAAAAATGTTAAAAGCACAAAGAATCTTGTGTACTTTCTTCAAACAGTTACTGGAGGAAAAAAGCTAGCCCAGGTCCATAGTTCTGTGCAACAGAACCAATGCCAACAAGCTTCAAAAGAAAAGATTGAGTTTCACCAACCAGCTGGTTACCTGTAGACAAGCCAGTCAGCTAACTGACTTAACAGGATTTGTTTTAGTTTGTTATAACTGATTGCTCAACTTAAGTTCCCCTCTTCTACTCTATTCTTGTCCCCGCCCTCCCAATCAAGGAGGAGGAAAATCAAGGTGGGTATATAACCCATATACTCTGCACAACAGGGCAGGGAATTTAGGCTAACAACCTGTATTTCTCTACATTTGAAACAACCTTTTAATGTTGGCTTTGTTTTTTGTGAGTTTTTCGCCCCCTGAACTGATGATACTGTGTCGCACTGAATTAAATGAAGTCTGTTTGAATATTTTGAAAGACACAGCAACATAGAAATACACTGGCCTTTATAATTGACTCACCTTATTGTACAGTAGAAACCAACACAACACTGGAAAGCAGTTATCCTCCAATTAAAAAAATAATAATAATAATGGCAACAAAAAAAAAAAAAAGAAAGAAATACACTGGCCTGTCTAAACCTGGGGTTTCCAAACTCCCCTCCCCAACACCTGGACAGAAGTACTGCAATCCTGACCTCTAGATCTGAAGGTATTAACCAGCAAGACTCACACCCGCTATAGTTGAGACAACTCCTGAAACCACCCCAGCACAGACTGCCTGAGCAACATGGCAGGGAGGTCTATTTAGAAACAGCGTAAACAAGCCAAAGGTATGAGGAAACTGGTGCCTTCCCCAGGCAGGCCTCCTCACACTAATCGTGGAAGGGTGTGTTTCAGAAGTCCAGCTTAAAGGAGTGAGAAAATCCGAGGCTTCTTTCCATAATTCTCATTCGCTGCTAAAGCCGTGGGGCCAGGATGTGTGTTTAAAGCCTCCTTAATTCAAAGACCTGTTATCTTTACTTGACCTTATTTCCTGTCATTGGCGAGAATCAAGCTGCTCCCATTCCCCCTAATAGCCATATAGTATAACTCTTGCTGGGAACAACTGCTGTGTGTACCTTCCTTTGTGGCAGGCCGCAATCTTGGGAAGTAATATGTCTGTTTTGAAAAGAGTCATTTACAGCCTGCTGTTTGACCTAAGGGATCCAGGAGCCCACCCTCTTCTGGCCTCACACACTGTATTTCCTTCCTGAGTTTTTCGCAGGTTTAATGCAGCACAGGTGGTGATGTGTTTCCAAACCAGGTGTCAGAAGCTAAAGCCATTCGCTAAAATTATTTGGCTCGGATTTTCCTTTTTGGTTCGGAATTTAACACTGCGAACTGCAGGGTCTTGGTGATGGCTCAACTTGATTTTTTAAATACATTTTTGACTGTCCTTTATGCAGTTTTTCCTCCCTGCAGTTTAACAATTCCCAGAGATGCTATAAAATCCTCAGAGTTTCCTTATGGACACTTCTCAGTGTAGTGGCCATGCGGCACACACAGACTGACAGCTCCCCCACTGACTGGATGAGGGCTGGGGATGCAAATACCTGATCAGGTCACAGAAGGGCTGACCACAGAGAAGGAACACCTGGGCAGGTGTGTGGCTAGAGCAGGTCACCCTTCCTGTCATTGTCCAGTGGTCCTCCTGTACCAGGGAGCATCCAGAGTTCAAGGGGGCCAAGCCAGGGACTGCACAGGTTTCTATAGGCCTGCTCATAATAGAAGTTAGAAAAATAGTCACATTTCTGGAGCATGTACCTGTTCCATCGTTGCACTTGATAAACAATGTTTTGCTTTATCCTCACAATAAATTTCTGTGTGTTATTGTTAGTTTCTGTTAAAAGATAAGGAAATAGACTCAGACTCAGGTTAATTTATCCAGTCATACAGCCAATGAGTGGTAGAGATGGGTTTAAACACAGTTGATTCCAACCTCACAGTCTTTAACCACTGACTATGTCATACCAGGAGAAGGACATGGCAGCCCACACCAGTATTCATGCCTGGAGAATCCCACGGTCAGAGGAGCCTGGCAGGCTACAGTCCATGGGGTCGCACAGAGTCGGACATGACTGAGCAACTTAGCACATGCCGTACCGTCCTGGGGTGTTTTATGTCTGTGCACCCAAGTATTCAATACAGGATATCTGAACATGGTAAAGATGGAAAGTTGTTGCTGCTGGTCATTGACAAGACACCACGAATGACTCAGCCCAATTTCGTCAGAGGTCCTATCAGTTTGAAAGTGAAAGTGTTAGTCGTTCAGTCTTGTCCAACTCTTTGTGATCCCATAGACTATAGCTCGCTAGGCTCCTCTGTCCATGGGATTCTCCAGACAAGAATACTGGAGTGGGTAGCCATTCCTTTCTCCAGGGTATCTTCCCGACCCAGGGATCGAACCCAGGTCTCCCGCATCGCAGGCAGGTTCTTTACCATATGACCCACCAGTAGAATACTAAACCCTATTCCATCGAGACAATCCTACTCTAGACAAGTTCCTGGTGGCTGATAATGACTTTTTGGTGGAAAATACTGGAATGGGTTCTACAGCCGGTTCTCTCATTTCATCACCTTGGTGAAGTCATGTAGCTTCTCCAAGGGGTACAGCTAGTGTGACTATCTGTTTGAGTTGCCTAGAACAGTACTGTCTACATCTATGGCTCCACTGTAACTATGAATGGGGTCCCCTGTTACTCTCTATAAAGTATTCCAGTCTGGATCATAAGTTATACGGTCACTTCAGTGTTCCTCTCATAGGGATATTTCCTTTGAGTAGCAGCACCTTGATGTTTGAGGAATTCAAACTGTGGGTTAAATTCTTTTCACCTGCCTTCATTAATCAAGGTTGAAGACTCGCATGCCAAGCAGTAGATAGCCTTGGAGGTTCTGCCCTAGTTGTTTTCCAGGAACTTGGGGTCAGCCTGGCTAGTTTGAGCTAAGCCGGTTAGGACTGGATGCGCCCACAGACCCCTCCCCCCAACTGGGTATGCATGAGAGTCCAACCCACCTTTCAACATCAAAGAACGGAAAACTCCATCCTCAGAAGGCGTCGAGGCCTGCAGCCTAGTTATGTCTGCTAAGAAGGCCAATTACCGCATCTTTTCTCCACACTCCCCGTGTTTTAGACCACCCTGCTTCTTTATTCTTTACCTTACAGATATTCCAGCCCTTTGCCTTCAGGGAGCAGTATCTGAGATTTGGTCTCCCGCCTTCTTGCTTGGCTGCCTTGCAAATAACTGCTCTTCCTGCTGCAAATACCAGCATTTTGGCCTGGCTTGCAGCATAAGGGGTAGTACAATCCTCCTGCCCTAAGTGAGTTCCATAACCCAAGCTGGCCAATTAGCGGTCTGCATCCCCTGGCCATGGCAATGGTCAATGCTGAGCAAGTGGCCCATACCCGGCCAATGAGGGTGGGCATGAAGGATTTCCATAGAAACTAACAAGGGGGCGTGGTCTCTTTCCAGGGAGATTGTTGGGTTCCTAGACTATCAGCTGAGAGGCGTTGGCAGCCTCATCATGAGGAACACCTGCCACAAAAGGAAACCGTGCAGACTATAGAAGAGCTAAGAAGCCCATATCCTGATGATATGGGCTTAAACCCCTGCCCTGAAGCCAGATCCATGTGAGGACTTTCTATCTAGTTAAATGCAACAATGATTTTCCTGTTACGCATAAGCTAGCTTGACTTGGGTTCTGTCCCTTGCAACTGAAGATGGGCTCCCTGAGGAGAGGTTGGATTAGAGCATTTCCGCTCTGGCATGTCATGTTCGCCCACATGCACACGCGTGCACGCACACACACACACACACAATAAATAAGGGTGCATAGAGCTCCAAGCCCACTGAGAAAACCGAGGCATTACTCATCCGGGCCTTTCCAGATTTGGTATTCACTTAATATTTTAAGTATTAATATAGTTAATATTTTAAGTATTAATATACTTAATATTTTAAGTATTACCAGTTTGGTAATACTTAGATGAACATCTAACCTTACCTAACCCAGTGGTTTTCTGACTTCTCCATGGAGACCTGAGTTCTAAGGACATGTCAGTGACCATCCTAGGGGATGGAGGGGAATAAGATAAAAAAAGGATAAAGAGTGAGATGGGGCCAGGCTCAACAGCCACCGTCTGTTTCATTCAGCTCAGCTCCACTATTACCTTTCATATATCAGGAATTGGCTTGAGAGCTCATGTAGGGGAGAAAAAGAATTCAACACTCTCTTGGTCCAAACCCATCATTTTGAATGATGAAGACTCTAGAATCCAGACCTAGTACACTCCTCATCAACTCCTCCTCCCCCCCCTCCCCCGACACCCCTATCACCACCACATGGTCACACAGAGTTGATATAATAGAGACGACTTGAACTCTGTCTGGTTCTCTGACGTCTCAGTGGCCTCTTTAGTATAATACAGAACCTTTTATTTCACACTACTATGTAAACCAAATAGAGTTATAGCATAAGCAACATATATTTATATATTATATAAGTATAATAGAAATAAAGTATCAGGCTAGTTTGCTTGCTTAGTGTCTGTATCCCTGGCTAGACCCTAAGCCCCATGTGAGAGGGAACTAGGTGGATGGAAACCTAGCACCTTAAATACAGCAGGAGTTCCAGAAAATTTTGTAGAAAAAGAAAAGAAAAACTACCAGTTTACAGATGCTAAACACCATAGGGACGAAATCATCAAAATCCAGGTTGCAGAGAGTTCTGCAGGACAAGTATCAGTTTCTTCAACAAATAAATCTCAAGGGGAAAAATGGAGAAGAAATCTACAGATGAAGAGAGCTCTGAGGAATATATGAAACAGATGTGATGTGCAGATCTGATTCAACTAGCCAAATGTTAAATTTATGGGATAATCAGGAAAATTTCACAGACCATGTGAATGTTGGTTAATATTATTTCTTTTATTTAGGTGCAACATTGATACTGAGGTTGTGTTTGGCCAAGAGTCCCTATCTTTTAGAACTATACATGGAAATATCTACAGTGAAGATGATACAATGGCTGGAATTTTGTGCAAATAATCTGAGGGTAGGGGTGGAGGTTGGGGTAGAGATAAAGGAAGACTGGCCTCAAGTTGGTTATTGCAAAAACTGGGGAAAGCCTATGTGAGGGGTGGGGGTGGGTTCTTGGTACTATGTTGCTATTTTGGGGTATATCTGATGTTTTCTACAATAAAAATTTAGAAGAAAAGATGAGAGGGAAAGAAAGAAAGGAAAAGAAGGAAGATCCAAGTCTTTTCAATTTTGGATTCAAATCTTGGCTCTTCCACTTACCAGTGTGAGACTTAAGAGACTGCTTGTCATCAGTTTCCTTAACTGTGATGCAATGAAAAGTAGTGCCTGTCTCCTAGCATGGGTTGTAAGAATCAGATGAAACCATATATGTAAAGTGTGTCTAATAAATTGAATATAATAAACAGTAACAGCTACTAAGACCAAATACAAAGCATGCTGCCCTTGTTATGCAGGTATAATTGGTGTTTATAAAACCAATTATAAAAATGGCACTTTGGGAATTCCCTGGTGGTCCAGTGCTCAGGATTCTGCAGTCTCACTGCTGAGAGCTGGGGTTCTCAAGCCACATGCTGTTGCCACAAAACTAATTAATAAAAATTACAGTTTAAAAACAGTAATAACTGAAGTTACAGAATATTTACTTACTATGTATTTGTGGCTCAGCTGGTAAAGAATCTGTTTGCAATGAGGGAGACCTGGGTTTGAGCCCTGGGTTGGAAAGATCCCTGTAGAAGGGAAATCTTCCACTTCAGTATTCTGGCCTGGAGAATTCCATGGACTCTCCATGGGGTCACAAAGAGTTGGACACGACTAAGTGACTTTCACTTTCTTTCTTTCACTTTTTAGATGTTTTACATGTAAAAATTCATTTAATCCTCACTTAAAGTGAATCCTCTTTAAACAAGATTAAAAGGTTTGCAGTGAATAGTGACATAATAGTGACGAAAATGGATGGAAATTTGTTTAAAAAATGAAACTAGGACTCGGCTTGGAGACACTTGTGTGCGTCTGCAGTGTCTGACCCCGCGGATGGCGAGGGATCTGATTGGGCCGGCCCTACCGCCCGGCTTCAAGGCCGGAGGGTCGGCGGAGGATGAGGAGCGGGACTCCAGCCCCGTTTTTTTTTTTTTTTTTAGATAAAAATAAAAAATGAAACTAAGCAAAATTAAGTTTATTTTATCTTATGTTAAACCACATATGAAAAATAATAATAAATGCACTCTAATACTTAGAACAAACAACAGATGGATATTCTTAGGGTTTCTCTTCGTGAAGTTTTTCTGATATTACATGATAGCACAACAGTATTATTCTTCTCATTTTATTTTTAGCATGATCATAAAAACAGTAATTCTCACCAAAATATTAGAGGACTTCATCCATTTTATGAAGGCTTTCTTAATATTCCATATTCAAGTGATTCTCTTTGGACGCATCCTGTTGATTTTCTCTTCTTCCGTTAAGTGGACTAGTTCTGCCAGACCCTCATTTATTAACAGCTTTGTCTGAAACCATAGGAATCCTCCAACATCACCCATCAGAATGCTTCCTGAAATCCTACATCTTTTTAAGATATTTTGTAAATGCTGTTAGCTTGGATATATGCTGACATTAGGTAGGGTGAAGCTATTCAAAGGGGCATTGATTTATTAGGGAATTCTTCTCTGTGCTACCTGCCAATTGTTAAGACTGGAATACTGGATCTCAGATGATCCTGTGTAAAGTAAAAGCTTCCTGTAAGTCATATTTAACCTCAGACTCCCGAAAAGCATTATTAGAATTGACATTTGGGTATTTTAGCCTAAAAATGGTTTGGGGCCTAATTATGGATAATTCCCCCAAATCTCCATTTCTCTTTAATTTTATCAATGTAGATTAAACTACCTCCTCTTAAATCCATTCAGATGGACAAAGTTAGGAAGCACAGCAAGGTTCACCAAAAGCAAGATTAAAAAGTTAAAGATGAGGGGATTCCCTGGTGGTTCGGTGGTAAAGAATCCCCCTGCCAATGCAGGAGCTTCAGGTTCGATCTCTGATCCGGGAAGATCCCACATACCTCAGAGCAACTAAGCTCACGCACCACAACTACTTAGCCTGTGCTCTAGAGCCTGGGAGCCACAATCACTGAGCCTGTGCACCACATCTCCTGAAGCCCTCACACCCTGTATATGCTCCTCAACAAGGGAAGCCACCGCAGTGAGAAGCCTGTGAACTGCAACAAGAGAAAAGTCTGCACAGCAATGAAGACCCGGCACATTCAAAAATAAACACATAAAATTATTAAAAGAAAAAAATTTTAAGGTAACGATGAACCTTGACCTTTGCATGACTCAGTGTTAAACAGAATTCAAACTCCTGCTGCTTAACCAGAGAATGCCTTTCAATTCAATTCATGCAGATAAATATTTCAGCTCTAATATACAAAGTAAAATGGGAAATGACACCACAGGGAGTGAAGTATTGCTATATTTCACCCTTGCCACCAAAAGTAAACACAATCTTCATTGATCATTTCAATGTCACAATGTAAAAAATCTCAGTGATCAGAGGAAAGCACATAAATATAACATGAGAGATTTTACTTCCTGAACCATATAAAACCTTGCAAAGATACACCATTTACAGCCAACTGAATTTATATTCATAAGTGTGACAATCTACCTCTACCAATGTTGACCAAGCTGGCCGAGTACGTGGGAATCACATTTGGAGCATGTCAAAAATAGATTTTCGGGCTCTTTTCACAGACATTCTAATCAGTAGTTCTAGGAATAGAGCCTAGGAATTGATATATTTTAACAAATATCTCAGGAATCCTTAAGTTCACATAAGATCAAAAAAGACGGACTTAATCAAGTTGGGACATTAAGAGTGAGGATGGTTAAACAATAAACACAGTGCCTCCAGCTGGTCTTGGAAATCAACATGGAAAGTAAGTCGAAACAGGCTTTGGTAGCAGGCAGATTCAGAGTTGGATCTTGGCTTTGCATCCTCCTAGTGCTAAGCCCAGGGACAGGAGAGCCTGGTGGGCTGCCGTCCATGGGGTCGCACAGAGTTGGACACGACTAAAGCGACTTAGCAGCAGCAGCAGCAGTGCTAAGCCAGAGAAGGCAATGGCACCCCACTCCAGTACTCTTGCCTGGAAAATCCCATGGGCGGAGGAGCCTGGTAGGCTGCAGTCCATGGGGTCGCACAGAGTCAGACACAACTGAAGCGACTTAGCAGCAGCAGCAGCAGTGCTAAGCCCTTGAAGAGGTAACTAACATTTTGTTAGCTTCTTTTTCCTTGTGTGTGAAATGGGTATAACAACAACCCAGAAGAGAATGAAATAAGGCAAGTACATGAGAGAACTCAGCATGCTATTTGAAGTGTGCCATAACCATCTTTTTTTTTTTTTTGGTATTGGGGTATAGTTGCTTTACAATGCTGAGTTAGTTTCTGCTGTACAATGAAGTGAATCAGCTATATGTATATATGTATATCCCGGCCCTCATGAGCCTCCCTCCCACCTCCCCTCATCTGACCATCCAGGTCATCAGAGTACTGTACTGAGTTCCCTGTGCTACACAGGAGCTTCCCACTAGCTATCTGTTTTACACATAGCAGAAGGCAATGGCACCCACTCCAGTACTCTTGCCTGGAAAATCCCAAGGATGGAGGAGCCTGGAAGGCTGCAGTCCATGGGGTCACACAGAGTCGGACACGACTGAAGCGACTGAGCAGCAGTGCACATACATCAGTCCCAGTCTCCCAGTTCATTCCACACATACCCTCTGTGTCCACACATCCATTTCCTACCTCTGTGTCTCTATTACTGCCCTGAAAATGGGTTCATCTGTACCATTGTTCTAGATTCCACAAACATGCACTAATATATGGTATTTGTTTTTCTCTTTCTGACTTTCTTCACTCTGTGTGACACTCTCTAGGTCAATCCACATCTCTACAAATGACCTGATTTCTATTAAATCACTTCACCTTGTGTTTTGCTGGGAAATGGGCCCCATGATGATGAATACAGGCCAAATACAAGCTATGAGTGCTATTCTTTATATCAGCCAGACCCACGCTGCCATTAGCCTTCTCTGCCAGGCCCCAAACTGCTGTTTCCCATCACTCCCCACCCCACAGTCACAGAGACGTCTTCAGATAAAATTAGACAAAACCAAGCTGTATTGTGTCGATGCTGCCACCTGTCGACAGGTATGAAGAATTGGTTCTCTCTTAGTTCCCTCAAGGGGCTCATACTCACGCTGCACTTTCCCTTTTTTTCTCTCATTGTTTCTCCTTCTATCAATAGCCACTGGCATTGTCTCTCACATGAAGCTTCTCTTTTCTTTCCCTTCATTTGTTCAGAAACCTCTGAAAACACTTCCTCTTACCTGCCCCCAACACTCTCCATCTGTGTTCAATTTGGGTGCCAAAAACCAACCTCAAAAGGAGCTGATGAGCATAAGGGGAGCTGTAGGGGCAATTCTATCTGGAGCACAGAACAGAAAAGCCATCTGTTCAAAAGTGAAATTGGAATAAAAAGCATTGCTATCAACCTAGGAAGTCCTTGTAGGTGCACAGAAGTTCTCTTCGGAATCAATCCAGAAACGTGTGCCTCTTTCTTAACCTTTAAGAAAAACTCTCAAATACCAGCACTCATGATTGGTCAAAAGCAATTTCTCTTTTAATCTTTCTATTTCTGCTCCTGAAGGAAAGAAACCCTGGTCCAGGTCACCGGGGTGGCCCTTGTGAGAGGTAGTGCTGGAATCATCGAGGTCCACATATGTGAAGGTAGCAATCTTTCTCCTACTCCAAACTGCCTCTTGGCATCCCAATCTGGTGTTGCTTTCCAGAGTGGAGAGGACCCTGCAGTTCCTGGCCTTCTGCTCATACCCAAGCTAGATTTCTCCTCTCTTTTGTCTTCGTCCTTTCCTCTCTAATTCGTTGTTTTTCCCACTACTCAACTTTGTTATTTAGTCGCTAAGTTGTGTCTGACTCTTTGCGACCCCATGGACTGCAGCATGCCAGGCTTCCCTGTCCTTCACTATCTTCTGAAGTTTGCTCAAATTCTTGTCCATTGACTCGGTGATGCCATCCAACCATCTTATCCTCTGTTCTCCCCCTTTTCCTCCTGCCTTTAATCTTTCCCAGCATAAGTGAGTTGGCCCTTCACATCCGGTGACAAAGAATTGGAGCTTCAGCATCAGCCCTTGTAATGAATACTCAGGACTGATTCCCTTTGGGATTGACTGATTTGATCTCTTTGCAGTCCATGGGACTCTCAAGAGTCTTCTCCAGAACCACAGCTCAAAATTCTTCAGCGCTTTCTTTATGGTCCAATTCTCACATCCATACATGACTACTAGAAAGACCATAGCTTTGACTAGATGGACCTTTGTTGGCAAAGTGATGTCTCTGCTGTTTAAAACGCTGTCTAGGTTTGTCATAGCTTTTCTTCCAAGGAGCAAGCATCTTTTAATTGCATGGCTTCAGTCACCATCCACAGTGATTTTGAAACCCAAGAAAATAAAGTCTGTCACTATTTCCATTTTTTCCCCAACTTAGCACCATCAGATCTGGATTCAAATTCTGGCAGTACCACTTACTAGACGTGTGACATGGAGGACACTGTCCTTCTGGGCCTCAGTGTTCCTATCTTCAAAACGGGAGTAGTGGCAATACCAAAGTTACAAGGTCACTCTGAGGGCAATGCATTCATAAGTTCAGAAGACAGCAGACTGTGTGTCACATAAACAGCGGGGCTGATGCGGAGCAAGCACTAGTCAACGGTCAGCTCTTGCTTTCAGCTCCTCTTTCACCTGCACTAGCACGGGCTTGCCCGCAAACCAGGGGGATACTCCTTGGTGCCTCAGGTACCAGACTCACTCTCACTAGTGCCAGAGAATGCACTGAAGTAGCAGCAGAGAAGGGATGGAAAAGGCTTTGTGGGGTTAAGGAGCCTGCAGGACTTTTCCTGAGGGAGATTCACTCTTTCTCTTGCTTACTCTCCAAGCCTCAATAGCTCCTTCACGTCAGAAACTAGCAGAAGCATTTTAACCTTTGAATACATGTTTATTTTTCACCTAATGTAAAGGAATAACAGACTGGTCCCAAATTGGGAAAGGAGTATGTCAAGGCTATATGTTGTCACCCTGCTTATTTAACTTATGTGCAGAGTACAGCATGAGAAATGCTGGACTGGATGAAGCACAAGCTGGAATCAAGATTGCCGGGAGAAATATCAATAACCTCAGATATGCAGATGACACCACACTTATGGCAGAAAGTGAAGAAATATACATCCTCTTGATGAAAGTGGAAGAGGAGAGTGAAAAAGTTGGCTTAAAATTCAACATTCAGAAAACTAAGATCATGGCATCTGGTCCCATCACTTCATGGCAAATAGATGGGGAAACAATGGAGACAGTGAGAGACTTTTTGGGCTCCAAAATCACTGCAGATGGTGACTGCAGCCATGAAATTAAAAGACGCTTGCTCCTTGGAAGAAGTTATGACCAACCTAGACAGCATATTAAAAAGCAGAGACATTACTTTGCCAACAAAGGTCGTCTAGTCAAAGCTTTGGTTTTACCAGTAGTCATGTATGGATGTGAGAGTTGGACTATAAAGAAAGCTGAGCTCTGAAAAATTGATGCTTTTGAACTGTGGTGTTGAAGAAGACTCTTGAAAGTGTCTTTGACTGCAAGGAGATCCAACCAGTCCATCCTAAAGGAGATCAGTCCTGAATATTCATCGGAAGGACTGATGCTGAAGCTGAAACTCCAATCCTTTGTCCACCTGATGCGAAGAACTGACTCATTTGAAAAGACCTGAGGCTGGGAAAGACTGAAGTCAGGAGGAGAAGGGGACAACAGAGGATGAGATGGTTGGATGGCATCACTGACTCAGTGGACATGAGTTAAAGTAGCTCCAGGAGTTGGTGATGGACAGGGAAGCCTCGTGTGCTGCAGTCCGTGGAGTCGCAAAGAGTCGGACAAGACTGAGTGACTGAACTGAACTGAATGTAAAGGTACATTTTTAAATGTCCTTCTCCTGGTTATCAATGAGACATGGTTATTGAGGATTGCTTGGAAAAACACAGAAAATTTCAAAGAAAATCAAATCCCCCCCCACCCAATCCCCTCCAGCCAGAGATAACCACTAATAACGTCTGCCATCTTTCCCTTGTGCATACATCTCGATGTTTGTTAAACATAGAATCCTACCATTGTTGAATGTTTTTGTCATATTTTTATGTTCTGTTTTCATCACTTATACAGTGAACATCTTTCAGGATTAGATATTCATCAAAAATGACTGCCATAATGTCATGAAAATATACAATTGTTTACACATTTTCATAGTTTCCTATTTTACATAATTTAGACTACCCTGAAAAATACATAGTTATCAATCTTTTGTCCTCAATTCTGAATGTATTTATGGGATTAATTTCTGGATGGGAATGCAATGCCCTTCTTAAGACTCTTGGTAGATATTGCAAAATCTCTGCAGAAAGGTTGAACTGCTTTACAATTCCACCAGCAAAGTCAGAGGGACCTAAAAGGTCCACTTTTAGCCTTGGGGTCCTGATGAAATAGCCCCTTTGATATCTGAGTAAGAGTTGTAAGGACTACTCTACCAGCATTCAAGAGGGCGCCATCTTGCTTCCCGCTGCGTACTTTCTTCAAGAGAACCTCAAGTGTATTAAAGAGACATCATGCTTCAAACAACTCCTATGGCCTGAAATCACTCTTAATTTCTCCACCGTCCTTCTAGCAAGACCCCAAAGGCGTCTGAAGTACAATTGGCTTGCATGCCTCACGTGCAACCCACCACAACCACTTTCATGTGTGACTTCCTAACTCTAATTGCAAGTAGTAACTTTCTGTCCACTTGCTTCCCACGTGTCTCTCTCACTATAAGGTAAGCTCCATGAGGGGCCATCTGGCTTCTCCATCCCTGTAAGCCCAGCCCCTGCCTTTGTCCAGCACAGAGCAAGTGCTCAGTAAATATTACTGAATGAATGATTCATCTTTGTCCTTCCCATGCCATACCTCTCAAGTTTACAATAGATGGTTTGAGGTCCATAAAATGGATGTGAATTTTTAATATTAATATACAAATATAGCCAGTTTTTATATCACCAAGAAGCATGGAGTTTCTTGACTGGCAGTCTATTTTGTCAGCAAAATCCACCGTCATCCACAAGCTGCTCAGTTTAGAAAGTCACTTCAAGTAAGTTCATTTGTATCCTTTCCTTTGAGAGTCCACATGTAAGGGAGGTCATACAATATTTCTTCTCTGTGTGACATACTTCACTCAGTGTAACACTCTCTAGCTTCATCCATGTTGCTGCTAATGGCATTATTTCCTTCTTTGTAATGACTAATATTCCACTATATATATGTAGTACACAGAAAGAGACTCACAGACTTAGAAAACAAACTTATGGTTGCCAGGGGGGAGGGATAGTTAGGGAGTTTGGGATAGTCATGTACACACTGCTATATTCAAAATGGATAACCAGTAAGGACCTACTGTTATAGCACAGGAAACTCTGCTCAATGTTACGTGGCAACTTGGATGGGAGAGGGCTTGGGGGAGAATGGATACATGTATACACATGGCTGAGTCCCTTTGCTGTTCATCTGAAACTGTCACAACTTTGTTAATCAGCTATACCGCAATACAAAATAAAAAGTGGGAAAAAAAAAGGAAAGTCCCTGAAGGTGGTACCACCAGCACCAGGCAAGAGCTTGACTGCTGCTCCACTGGACCCTATCACTGGGTTGGAGTTCAGTGCTCGTTTAGAGCTCTCCTATCATCCTAGGGGCACCTAGAGATCTAGACAGGTACTTTAGCCTTTCCAATTTGGACTGGCTGAGCTCTTCCCAACTCCATGAAGCTGGTGCAAACTATTGAGAGAATGTACTGTCACTCAAAGTCTGAAATGCCCAGACTTTATAGTGTCTTTATAGTGTACAGAGAGTGTAGGAACTGAACTCCTTTGTTTGAATCCCAGCCCTCTCACTTACTCGTTGTATGACTCTGGATAAGTTACCTAACCTTTCTGTGCCTCAGTTTCCGCATCTGTAAAAGAGAAATACTAATGGCTGCTGCTGCTGCTAAGTTGCGTCAGTCGTGTCCGACTCTGTGCGACCCCATAGACGGCAGCCCACCAGGCTCCCCCGTCCCCGGGATTCTCCAGGCAAGAACACTGGAGTGGGTTGCCATTTCCTTCTCCAATGCGTGAAAGTGAAAAGCGAAAGTGAAGTCACTCAGTTGTGTCCGACTCCTAGCAACCCCGTGGACTGCAGCCCACCAGGCCCCTCCATCCATGGGATTTTCCAGGCAAGAGTACTGGAGTGGGGTGCCATCGCCTTCTCTGATACTCATGGTATCCTCCTCATATTGTTTTCAGGAGAATTAATGAGCATAAAGCACCCAGAATTGTGCCTTGCACACAGTAAGGACCAGGGGATATTAGCATCTCTACTGCTGCTGTCCCATGGCCACCAGCTGTTCCTGATGACATCACCTCCAACTCTTCCTTCCCCAGCTTGACTCTCGGCCCCTACCCATTCTTCCTTCTCACCTCTCAGATTTCTGTCCTTCAACCCTAAATCTATTAAGTACCAGCTACCTGCCAGGCACTATGCTAAGGGCTAAGGACACAAGTTTGCCCTCCTCTTGGAATTGAGTCCAGCACGCAGACAACAAACAAGGCAGTCACGACTCAGCACAATAAGAGCTAGGATGGGGTAGGTGCACTGTTGTGGGGCCACCTGATCCAGTCTTGGTGAAACAGAAAGTCTTTCCTGAAAAGACAGAAAAGAGACCATTTAGGGCTCATGGGAGACACAAGGTGAAACAGAGAACTACAGGAAGAGGGAAGAGCCTGCATAAAGGCCTGGAGACAAGCAAGAAGAGAGCAGGGCAGCGAAAAAAGCCTGTATGACAGGAACAAATGGGGGAGGTAGGAAGGGGCCAAGGAGCACAGAGAGGTGATGATATTGAACCCAGAAAATATGCTAAAGCCTTTGACTGTGTGGATCACAATAAACTGTGGAAAATTCTTAAAGAGATGGGAATACCAGATCACCTTACTTCTTTCCTGAGAAACCTGTATGCAGGTCAAGAAGCAACAGTTAGAACCAGACACAGAACAACGGACTGGTTCAAAATTGGGAAAAAAGTACATCAAAGTTGTATATTGTCACCCTGCTTATTTAACTTATATGCAGAGTATATTATGCAAAATGCTGGGCTGGATGAAGCTCAAGCTGGAATCAAGATTGTGGGAGAAATATCAATAACCTCAGATATGCAGATGACACAATCCTAATGGCAGAAAGTGAAGAGGAACTAAAGAGCCTCTTGTGAAAGAAGAGAATGAAAGAGAATGAAAGTGAAAGAAGAGAGTGAAAGAGCTGGCTTAAAACTCAACATTCAAAAAACTAAGATCATGGCATCCTGTCCCATCACTTCATGGCAAATAGATGGGGAAAAAATGGAAACAGTGACAGACTTTATTTTCTTGGGCTCCAAAATCACTGCAGATGGTGACTGCAGCCGTAAACTAAAAGACACTTGCTCCTTAGAAGAAAAACTATGACAAACCTAGACAGTATTATTAAAAAACTGAGACATCACTTTGCCAACAAAGGTACATATAGTCCAAGCTATGGTTTTTCCAGTAGTTATATATGGATGTGAGAGTTGGACCATAAAGAAGGCTGAGTGCTGAAGAACTGATGATTTTGAGCTTTTGTGCTAGAGAAGACTCTTGAGAGACCTTGAACAGCATGGAGATCCAACCAGTGAATCCTAAAGAAACCAACCCTGAATATTGACTGGTGATGAAGCTGAAGCTCCAATACTTTGTCCACCTGATGCAAAGAGGCAACTCATTGGAAAAGACCCTGATGCTGGAAAAGACTGAAGGTAGGAGGAAAAGGGAATGACAGAGGATGAGATGGCTGGATGGCATCGCTGATTCAATGGACATGAGTTTGAGCAAGCTCTGGGAGATAGTGAAGGACAGGGAAGCCTGGCATGCTGCAGTCCATGGGGTCACAAAGAGTCAAATAAGACTGAGCGATTGAAAAACAACAAAGGCCAGGTCATCTTAAGGAGCTTGATGGCAACAGGGAACATCTGAAGGGTTTTGAGCAGGGTGGTGATGTGATCATATTTCCATTTGAAAACATCACCCTGGCTGCTGAGTGCAAACCGGGTTGTATGAAGTTAAAATGGAGCTGTGGAGACCGATGAAGTACACCAGATCCAGGTTGGATGGTGCCTGATCCAGAGTGTCAGCGGGACTTGGGGATAGAAAGGGACGGACGGACTTGTGAGAGATTGAGGAGGAGCAGTGGGCCGGATGTGGTGATGGACTGGCTGGTGCTGGAGCGGGGGGAGAGGAGGCGTGGTAGTCACCCTCCCTTCCCCAGGCCCTGACCACTCGCACCGCGTCTTCGAGCACCTCCGCTCCTAATGCACACTCTCACTTGGCAGCCAAATTCTGCTTCTCCAAGTCCCATCTTAAACTGGTCCCCTCCAGTGCCCACAAAATTACTGGGATTCCAAATTGTTGGCTTGGTCGTCTCTGCTCACCTGGGAACATTGTGGCTCCCATCTCCACTCCTCACTCACACAGCTGACCTGCCCACTCTCCTGCTCCTTGGACATGTCTTCCAGATTTTTCCTGTCCTTCAGGTCTCAGCTTCAACATCACCTCCTCAGAGAGGGCTCCCCCAAGCACCCCGTTATTCTCCTCACAACACTGATGATAAGCACACATTTGCTGTTTGTTGTCCATCCACTCTCCCCTCACACACACACCTCGAATGTCAGTCGAGGAAGAGAACCCTGACACCTGTCTTTCATCACTGCCCAGACATCTGGCACTCTGTCTGGCACACGCTGGTGCCCAATATTTGTGGAATGAGTAACAAGTGAAGGAAACACACTTTGCTCCTAACCATCAGTCAAGGCAATTCCCTTCCTGACCCAGACCTTGCATGCCTCTCAAGCTCCATCTCCAACCTCACCCCTGCACACACACACACACCGCCATGCACTTCCCTGTGTGCATGCTCATGCATACCACACACATGTGCACACATACACGTTTCGGGCTCAACGATGTCAACCTGGTTGCAATTCCCCAAACACCAAACTTTAGACACATGGTTTCCCCCTGTAGCCCTCTATCTGCCCAGTCAACTCCTGTTGATCCTTCAAAGCCCAGCTCAGACATTACTGCTTTCAGGAAGCCTTTCTTCACCATTTCCTCTCTGCTCCTTCTGCCCTGTCTTTATTGCACCTGCATGACACCACCGCACTGCATTTGAATTCTCTGCACACCTCCCCTGCTGGACTTGATTGAAGATAAGTGCTCCCTTTCAGCTCTGGAACCCCAGACCTCTCAGGCTTTCTGAAAGAACAATGCATTGGTACACTGTTTCTCTCTTCTCTCTTTTCCCTCCTGAAAGACCTGCCTCAGTCTCCCAAGGCCTTGGCACAAAGTAGCTCTTCTGCTTTTAGACTTGACGCTAACTGTCGACTTGGCCAGCCTTACCCTTGCCCTTCAGCAGCCAAGGGCCAGCAGCCAATCACAGTTGCTCCTCCCCTCCTCCCCAGCATTTTCATATATAAGTAAAAGTAAGTACAGAAATGGACATTCCAAACCAGGCACCGCTAGTGACGGCTTCCTCTGGGGGTGAGCAGAGGGAACCTGGGCTCTAGGAGCAAAGGAGGCTTCTTTTCACTCTTCGGTGAGTTCTTTACTGTGGGAATGTATGTGTTTTTCAGCTACAATGTAATAATAAAGTACTTCTTAATCAGCACTTGCATCAAGAACAGGAGGCCTTAAGAAGGAAAAGTCACCACAGGTCAGACCCTCAGAGAACGTGTGAGGGGACGGGGCCGCCTAGACGGTAGGAGGTGCCGGGGCCCTTTTTAGCACCACCTGCTTCACCAGCCTCTCTCCCTTCTGCACCCTTCATCACTGGATGGAGAAGCAGAGACATCACTGCACCTGATGCCAGCAAGGAAAGGAAAAGCTTTGACAATAGCCTGTATCTGTTAACCAGCCCCGCTATCAGGAGGTAGATCTCCTCCATCATCCCTGAGAACCTCCTCACACGTCCTCCTCTCAGGCTAACTCTCTCCCAGTAAGCAAACACACAAACTGTTCTGATTTTTATTGCTGTAGATTCACTTTGCCTATTCTAGGACTTAATAGAGATGAACATATACAGCGTATGACTTCTTTCAGTTAGCGTACTCTTTGGGGGCATATCCACGTTGTTGGGTGCGCTAAGAGTTTATTCCTTTTTTATCACTGAGCATGATTCTGTCGTATGAAAACTTGTTTTGGTCCATTCGGAACATTTGGGTTATTTCCTATTGGGGGCTCTTATGAATAAAGTTACTAAGAATTTTTTAACATGCTTTTCCTTTTATGTATTTTTTTTCATTGAGGGATAATTGCTTTATAATATTGCATTGATTTCTGCCATACACCAATGTGAATCAGCCATAGGTATACATAGGTCCCCTCCCTCTTGAACCTCCCTCCTAAGAATATTTTTTTAAAAAAGAAAGAAAGGGGAATTGGACCATCACTGATTCTATCTGCCCCAAGGGGGACAGGTATCATCCTAAGCAGCAGGAGAGAAATCTCCCACACACGTAACTCGTGCATCTCGAGGCCTGGTTGTTCTGGAGGCTGGGTCCCTGGGCTCTGTCCCTTAAGAGGGCAGCATGCTTTCCAAGGCCCTCCGGGGCTGCAGATGTATAAACAGCTGCCCCCATGCAATGCAACAACTCATCATAAATATGAGCACTCAGTACAAATGTGAGTGGAGAAGAGATTAAGGATCTTTATTCCGACAACAGCTTCAGTTGGCAAGTGTCTCTGAGACCTGTCACCTCCTCCCCATCACCCCCTCTGCATACTAAGGACCCAGAGCCAGGCAGGCCCAGCTCCCGGCCACCTGAGGGGCCTGGAACACACACTCTTTTCCTCCGCATCGAGTCTAGTGACCACCTGGTGACCTGCACCACCTCTTCTCCCAGGAAAAAGTGACTTTTCTGTCCACAGTGTTAGAAAAAGGAGGCCCCCTCATGGGCTAGAAAACAGTTGCCGTATTTCCTCCCTCTCCTTCATGAACCTAGCTTTTGAAAGTCCTGCATTGAACCCACCTTGGATACTTCTATCTCTTCATAATTATGCATAAGGCAACGGTTTCTGTAACCGTAACTCGACACTTGGCAGAGCAGTTTGGCTCCCTAAATAACCGCCAGTATGGGTATAAAACCTCGCGCAACAATGCCGGCCCCGTGGCTATTAGGGTGATTTACTCTGGACCACATCAAGTTCAGCGGCCGGGAAAGAGGGCAGAGCCTGAAATGGTCTTTCACGCTCATGTCGTAAATTCAGATCCTGGCTTCAAAGGTGGTGCCAAAGTGTGGTAACCCAAAGTCGAGGGGCCCGGGTTTTGTTTTCTGGGGCAAAGGGACACCATCAATGATGGGAGAGTTCTGTGGAGTGACCCAGGCGTGGGTTCCCGGCCACCTCTCCCCTCGCCGAGTTCCTTTGGCTTCAAGGAGGGAGCATAAAAGGTGTCAGTGGCCCCCATGCTCGGTAAATCACTGGGTGTGAACCCAGCGGGCTGGGTGATGGCCTTCAGGGGCCCCTTATCCTGGAGGCTAAGCCCAGCAGGCCCTGTACTCAGTGACCTCACAGATGGGTCACCAGGAGTGTGAGACCTGTCAGCCTGCTCAGTCCCCAGAAAGGACCATTCACGGGATTAGGAAGAGGTGGCGGAAGAAGCGTCCTCAATTCCCCCAAAGACATGGCCTTGGCTGTCTCTCTGGGTAGGAATTTTGCTTCACAGAGCTCTTAGGAAAACACGACATGCTGGTCCTGACAACTTAATCATCTCCAGCATTTACTGAGATTAGGCTGATGCCAAGAATAGTGCTACTGGAAGGGAAAAAAAAAGATTGTTTCAGAACCAAAAAGACCAATAGGAAAAAGAAGTGGATAAATTGCATGAGAAGCAAGTATCAGAGTCATTCATCAACAACAGGTCCCACCTATTACAGGAATGCTTTGCCCCAGTATTGACCTTGAGAGGTAAATATGATTAGAACTGCCATTTTACAGGAAACAGCAGTCAAGGAATTCTCCCATAATCTCACCACTAGCTGCATGATGTAGGTGGGGGTAAGCTTTCACATTACTTTGCCACATTTAAAAATACAGCATTAGGGTGGTGCCTTTATGCTTAGTGATCAGGTTATTTTTTAAAATGCATAAAGAACAAGTATTTTATAATGCCATTTGCAGCAATATGGATGCAACTTGAGGTCAGCATACTAAGTGAACCAAGTCAGAAAGACAAACACCATATGATATCACTTATACATGGAATCTAAAATATGACACAAATAAACCTATCTATGAAACAGAAACAAAATCAGGGACATAGAGAATAGACTGGTAGTTGCCAAAGGGAAGGGGGGTGGGAGAAGGCAGGATATGAAAAAGAATGTACAGATATGTATAACGGAGTCACTTTGCTGTACAGCAGTAATTAACACAACACTGTAACACAACTACACAGCAATAAAAAATTAATTTCGTAAAAAAAGAAAAAATATTTTCATCATTTGTATTCAATTTTAGGGGAAAACTGTTTATTTTATTCAACATAGTAGAGAAACAAGTTGGCACAACCCCTACCTTAAGCCTAGATGTTTATGGAGTGGGGAGAGTTACGACCCAGTTGTTGATCCAAGGAAGTTCAGTGCTTCAGGAGACCTGGGATCTAATCCCACCTTATCATTCACTTTCTGTGTGACTTTAGTCAACTCCCTTCCCATTTTATTGTCTCGGGTTTATCTTCTAAGATATTGTTGTTTGGTCTGTGTCTGACTTTTTGCGACCCCATGAACTGCAGCATGCCAGGTTTCCCTGTCCTTCACTATCTCCTGGAGTTCACTGAGATTTATGTCCATTGAGTCAGTGATGCCATCCAACCATCTCATTCTCCTTCACTCCCTTCTCCTCTTGCCCTCAATCTTTCCCAGCATCAGTATCTTTTCCAATGAGTCAGCTCTTTGCATCAGGTGGCCAAAGTATTGGAGCTTTAGCTTCAGCATCAGTTCTTCCAATGAATATTCAGAGTTGACCTCCTTTAGGATTGACTGGTTGGATCTCCTTGCTTCTAAAATAAGGAGTATATTTCTCAGGTTCCCTCACACCGACTCAGCTCTAAAGTTGGAATTTTAGTATATGCACTGGGAGGGGAGCCTTCCACCTGGACATCTAGCCCAATAGAATAAAGTCATTGAGGGCCCTTTCTACTTTATCATGCCTCATTGTGCTTGTTGAGTTAGGTTTGCACTATATTGGAACCATAGAAAAGCCTCAAGTTTTATGAAGCAGAAGCTTCTGCCATTAATATCACCATAGTGAGCTAGTATATTGTCACCCTGCTTACTTAACTTATATGTAGAGTACATCATGAGAAACGCTGGGCTGGAGGAAGCACAAGCTGCAATCAAGACTGTCGGGAGAAATATCAATAACTTCAGATATGTAGATGACACCACCCTTATGGCAGAAAGTGAAGAACTAAAGAGCCTTTTGATGAAAGTGAAAGAGGAGAGTGAAAAAGTTGGCTTAAAGCTCAGTTTTCAGAAAATGAAGATCATGGCATCCAGTCCTATCACTTCATGGCAAATAGATGTGGAAACAGTGGCTGACTTTATTTTTTGGGCTCCAAAATCACTGCAGATGGTGACTGCAGCCATGAAATTAAAAGACGCTTACTCCTTGGGAGGAAAGTTATGACCAACCTAGACAGCATATTAAAAAGCAGAGACATTACTTTGCCAACAAAGGTCCGTCTAGTCAAGGCTATGGTTTTTCCAGTAGTCATGTATGGATATGAGAGTTGGACTATAAAGAAAGCTGAGCGCCAAAGAATTGATGCTTTTGAACTGTGGTGTTGGAGAAGACTCTTGAGAGTCCCTTGAACTGCAAGGAGATCCAACTAGTCCATCCTAAAGGAGATCAGTCCTGGGTGTTCATTGGAAGGACTGAAACTGAAGCTGAAACCCCAATATTTCGGCCACCTGATGCGAGGAGCTGACTCATTTGAAAAGACCGTGATGCTGGGAAAGATTGAGGGCAGGAGGAGAAGGGGATGACAGAGGATGAGATGGCTGGATGGCATCACCGACTCAACGAACATGAGTTTGGGTAAACTCAGGGAGTTGGTGATGGACAGGGAGGCCTGGTGTGCTGCAGTTCATGGGGTCGCAAAGACTCAGACACAACTGAGCCACTGAACTAAACTGAGTGGCCTAGTTCAGGGATAGCAAATGGGTTTTATTTTGTTTGCGTTGTATCAATCAGGGTCCAGTCAGGCGACAGAAATCATACCAGGTATTTTAATAGGCAGAACTTAATATAAAGGATTGCTAACTATGTACGCAAAAGGTTAAGAGAGAACTTCAGGGTATCACAGAGGTAGCAACTGCAAAAGCAGCTACACTCCTATAACCAGGACCCATAGGAAATTATTAAAACATTGGAGATTGCAGGAGAGGGCCTCAGAGACAAGACTCAGACCCCTGATGAAGCCGTGCCCGCATCTCTAAAGGAGCACAAGGAGACTGGTCTGACAGGTGTGTTGGAAAAACTTCAAAATGTGTTCAGAATTACTACAAAAAGAAACTGCCACTGCTGGAGAGAAGGAGTGTTGCCCAGGAGATATGCAGGGGAACACAGGAAGACCCCAAGGAGTCAGTCCCTTCCAGTCCCCCAGCCAGGCAGCTTCCCTCTGGCTCCCCCTGGTGGGCGGAGTCCCAGCCCCAGCATCCCAAAGCAGGTATGGAAGGGTGAGGTTGGAGTTGAGACAGGCATCTGCTAAAATCACCACGGATGGTGACTGCAGTCACAAAATTAAAAGATGCTTGCTCCATGGAAGAAAAGCTATAACAAATCTAGACAGCATATTAAAAAGCAGAGACATTACTTTACCAACAAATGTCCGAATAGTCAAAGCTATGGTTTCTCCAGTAGTCATGTATGCATGTGAGAGCTGGACCATAAAGACAGCTAAGTGCCAAAGAACTGATGCTTTTGAACTGTGGTGCTGGAAAGACTCTTGAGAGTCACTTGGACAGCAAGGAGATCAAACCAGTCAATCCTAAAGGAAATCAACCCTGAATATTCATTAGAAGGTCTGATGTTGAAGCTGAAGCTCCAATACTTTGGCGACCTGATGGGAAGAGCCAACTCATTGGAAAAGACCTGTATAATATCATATATGAAACGAGTCGCCAGTCCAGGTTCGATGCATGATACTGGATGCTTGGGGCTGGTGCACTGGGATGACTCAGAGGGATGGTATGGGGAGGGAGGAGGGAGGAGGGTTCAGGATGGGGAACACATGTATACCTGTGGCAGATTCATTTCGATATATGGCAAAACCAATACAATATCGTAAAGTTTAAAAAGAAAATAAAATTTTAAAAAAATTAAAAAACTTAAAAAAAGGAAAAGAACCTATGCTGGGAAAGATTGAAGGCAGGAGGAGAAGGAGGCAACAGAGAATGAGGTGGTTGGATGGCATCACCAATTCAGTGGACATGAGTTTGAGCAAACTCTGGGTGGTAGTGAAGGACAGGGAAGCCTAGCATGCTGCAGTCCACAAGGTCACAGAGAGTCAGACACGACTGAGTGGCTGAACAACAATCTGGCTCAGCTACCTGGGAATTGCCTCCTGGAATGCAGTATTGAGGCTTTATGAAGTCTAGTCTTGGCTCAGAAGAAAAAAAAAAAAAACTTTGTGATAAATTGGTCATGTGGACCATAAGCCTAGAAAAGAGAAATGGTGGCTTGAAAGCTGCATATTTGACCTTCCTCTGGTGACCAAATGACCTACCACAGTCAGCATGAGAAGTGAGTGCAAGCTCCCAACTTCCAAGAGCATAGACAGCTGGGCAGGCAAAGTGAGCCACAGAGCCACGTGATGACCCACAGGACCCCTTCCTGTCCCCGCCGTAGCCAGCAGACACTTGGCATGATTAGGCTGTGTGACCAGGATCTGAAAGTAAAGTTTAGACCTGCTGCTTAGTGATTTCCAGGGAACCGTTGGTTACAGCAGGAGAGGGATGGTTTAAAGGATATCCCTGACCACTGCCTCAGCCCCAGCCCAGGATGTCCTTCTCATAGGACCATGGAAGGGCAAGAGTGGAGGATGATGGCAGAATCTAAGACAGTACCACAGGTCAAACACCCCCACAGGGCCTCAGCCTAAAGAACAGAGTCCATCACAAGGTTGGCAAGTCCTTGGAGTCAGGGAGCCCTGGTTCATATCCCAGGTTGGCCACTTCCTCAGTGTTTAGATTAAGCAATAGATACAATCTCTGTTCAGAAACCAGGTAGACAGGAAAGATCAATTTGTATGTTTTGAAAGCACAGCTTCCTTTCTATTTTGCTGATAAGAAATGATGATTTTAGACTGGGGGAGGCAGCTTGCACCAGCTCAGGAGAGCAGACTGCACATGGTTTTCTCCAATTCTGCATACAGTGCCTCATGTTGGAAGCTTGAAATCAGCCATGGTGGAGCAGTTATACCACACAATCCGCAAGTGCTACAAATCGGGGCTTCTTTTCTTTGAAAGCCAGCTCACCAGATTCCACTGGCCCCCTTCCTTTCCCAGCACCTGCATTGATGTTGGGAGGGGAAGAGGGCCAAGGGCAGATTTGATAATGGAGTGGGCTGATCAGTCATGCCTCCACTGAGGTCACCCCCAGGAGATCCCTATTCTGGTCAGCAAGGTACCTTCAGAATGCCTCCCTCTTCCTCATTCTGTGCCACCTCTGCAGAAGGGACCTTCTGGAGGTGGTCCCTTATTTCCTCACTTGAGACTTACCTTCCCTGCAGTCCTGGTGGAGAAGAGGGTTTTTCACCCTCCTTACCTTCTGCTTCCAACCCCAGGAAGCTTTGTGTGTGTTTATATGTGAATAAAATCCTCCCCTTCTCAAATACTATTCTTAAAAATCTTAAGCTTTAAGAAACAAAAGACCAGGAAGCTCTGTCTCAAACCTACCTTGAGCTTAGGAGCATAGGTGGACTTTCTGTTTGAATGAGGAGAAGGAGGACGACAGAAATACTAGAAAGGGAAAAAGGTTAACGTGGCAAAGAATTCAAGCCTCTAGTACATTCCAGAATTCTGAGCCTTTGGCGTTTTTTCTACCAATAGAATGAGCTAATCACTTTCTCACACTCCTCTGTTGGAAGGACAAATAGTAAATGGTCTCTACAGTGCTTAGCATATAAGGTTCTCATTAAAGGGTACCTTGTTTTATCTCCATCAAGGAGATAAAGGCTGTCCCCAACAAGACAAAACAGCGGGGAGAGAGAGCTGGCATGGGCGCTTCATCCTTCCCTAACTTGCCCAGCAGTGGAGGTTGGGATCCATTGAAAATGTCACATGACCCACCCTCCTGGGCTTTGAGAAGCAGGTACTGCTACATTAACACGGAATAAAACCACGCATGCTCAGTTAATGTGCAGTGTTCTTTTAGGTTAAGCAAAAAGGCAAATGGATTATTTAACAAGTGAATAAAGCCAGTGATGCTCCTCCAGAGCATAGAATCTTGGCCAGCTGCTCTCTTCTTGGATGGTTTCCCTTCATTCCTTTTCCAAGCCTCCTTTCTTGCCTGTTACACTGACTCTACATGTTTCATCTGGTCAGTTTCATCCGTAACCACAGCTGCCACGCTCCCCCCCACTGCCATCCACTGATGAATCCCAATTCCATCCTTCTCTTCCCTGAACACCAGACTACATGTGCAGCTGCCTCTTGGCCACCTCCAAACAGTCCCACATTTAACACATCCCATCCTGAACTCTTGCTCTTCCCCTGTCTCCTGTCATTGACCATGGTCTACCCTCTCTACCCTAGTGAATGTTGCCTCTACCTCTAGCCATCCCAGATACCTCCTTCACTGGCATTCCGCACATCCAGTTGATCATAGGGTCCTGTTCAACGCCCTGTAGCGCCTGCCTCTGTAGCCTTTCTCTCCAGGTGCCTTGAAGCAGCCATTGTTCCTCACAGGGACAACCAAAGTCTCCTGCAAACTCCTTTCTCTGCTCTCCTGCTTTTTTTGTGTGTGTGTGATGGCTTAAGTGAAAGTGAAGTCGCTCAGTCGTGTCCGACTCTTTGCAACCCCACGGACTGTAGCCTATCAGGCTCCTCCGTCCATGGGATTTTCCAGGCAAGAGTGCTGGAGTCGATTGCCATTTCCTTCTCCAGGGGATCTTCCCAACCCAGGAATCAAACCCGGGTCTCCCGCATTGCGGGCAGACGCTTTACCATCTGAACCACCAGCTTAAGTGCATTTTATTGGTTTTCTTTCACCTTCTACAAAAGACCAAAGTTAGAAATCAAGTTCTGGGCTTCTCTGGTGGCTCAGTGGTAAAGAATTCACCTGCCAATGTAGGAGACACAGGTTCCATCCCTGACCCAGGAAGATCCCACATACTGCAGAGCAACTAAGCCCATGCACCCCAACTATTGAGCCTGTGCTCCAGATCCTGGGAGCCACAACTATTGAACCCACATGCCACAACTACTGAAACCCACATGCCCCAGAGCCCATGGTCTGCAACAAGAGAAGCCACCCCAATGAGAAGCCCACGCACTGCAAATAGAGAGCAGTCCCCACTCACCACAACTAAAGGAAAGCCCATGTTGCAATGAAGACCCAACACTGCCAAATATAAAGAAAGAAACCAAGTCCCTGGCAGGAGGTGAGAACTCTTCCTCTATCCCAAGAGCCCTCCCCCTCCCCCTCCCCGTTTCCCATTGTGTCACTGCTGCAGTTCACATGGCTGGAGAGCTTGCTACTTTCAGCGCTTCAGTTCAGTTCAGTCCAGTCGCTCAGTCGTGTCCGACTCTGTGACCCCATGAATCGCAGCACGCCAGGCCTCCCTGTCCATCACCAACTTCCGGAGTTCACTCAAACTCATGTCCATTGAGTCGGTGATGCCATCCAGCCATCTCATCCTCTGTCGTCCCCTTCTCCTCCTGCCCCCAATCCCTCCCAGCATCAGGGTCTTTTCCAATGAGTCAATTCTTCACATGAGGTGGCCAAAGTACTGGAGTTTCAGCTTCAGCATCAGTCCTTCCAATGAACACCCAGGACTGATCTCCTTTAGGATGGACTGGTTGGATCTCCTTGCAGTTCAAGGGACTCTCAAGAGTCTTCTCCAACACCCTACCAAGCCCTAAAAGGGAAAACACCTACCACCTGATACCGTGCTTCCCTTCTACCACATCCCCCACACTTTGATCCTGATTACAGGAAGCTGTGGTAAGAAATGTTGAGGTCCAGGAGAAGTTCTGAACCCCAGAAGGCCAGGGCCAGGGCACAGTCCAGCCTTTGCTGCCTGAAACAGTGGCTCCCTATTTCTGGAACTGGAATTGCACTGGAATTGGAACTTTCACTCTCCATGAAGCAGATTAAATGCCCTAGACATCAGCCTCATCTATTCACTATCTGCATGCTGCCTACTGCCTGCTCCTAGTTCACACACTAAACTACTTGTACTTTCTAGTTCCTTCTGCCCATGGAGCCACATTTCTCTTTTTGCTCCTGGTAAGTCATACCTGTTTTTACAACTCCATTTTTAACACCTCCTCTGTGAGATCTTCCTGGATTCCCAATCTCGTTGGTCAAATTGGATAAGTTTCTCTTTGAGGCCACATATGCCTCTTTTTAAGGCTTCCTTCTCTTTTTACCTCCCCACAATACAATTCTTCCTTTCCACATCCATCTTCTCCCCTGTACTGGGCTCATTGAGGGAAGGCAACTTGGCTTAATTATTTAACCTGTTCTATGAAATAAGAGGTCACTTGTAAATGGGAGTGGGCAAATAGAATCATACTGTTACAAGGTTTTGTGTTTGTGGAGTAGGAAATCTAAGTATGAAGTGTGATATATAAACTCTGAAGTGGTAAAATCAACTCTAAACAGACTTCAATAAGTTAATAATGCATATTCTTAGTCATAGAGAAACTACTTAAAAATACTCTTTAGATGTATAACCAAGAAACAGAGAAAGTAAAATGAAATATCAAAAAATATTTCATTAGTCCAAGAGAAGGCAGACAAGTGCAATGAAGAAACAAAAATGGAATGGAAAACAAGTAGCAAAATAACAGATTTAAACACAGCCATATCTGTCATTACTTTAAGGGTAAAAACCCCAATCACAACTCAGAGGTGATTCAACTGGATGAAAAATAAGACTCAAATACCTGCTATCTATGTGAGATACACGTTAATCATGAAGACACAAATACACTGAAAATAAAAGGATCATTAAAGATATCATGGTACCAGGGGCAATTCTTCAGGAAGGTAAAACAAATCTAAATCTGTAGGCATCTAAGAATAGAGTTTCAAAACTCATGAAGAAAAAAATAAAAGAAATCAAGGAGGAAATAGACAAACCTCTAATTGTGGTTAGATATTTCAATACTTCTCTTGCAAAATTTGACACAAGCAAAAAAAGTCATTAAGGAGCAACATCAACCAACTTGATAATCACTTTGAAAACATTTTGACAGTTTCTTAAAAAATTAAACCTACCTTTACTCTTTGATCCAGCAAATCCACTCTGAGGAATTTACTCAAGGTAAACAAAAGCATATGATCACAAAAAGACTTGTTTACAAATGCTTAGAGTGATTAACACCTTTTTCAGGCCCACATTGGAAACAACCCAAAAGTACATCAACAGATGAATGGATAAACGAATTGTGGGATATCAATAAACTAGATTTTTACTCAGCAATAAAGAAGGATAAGGGCTTTCCTGGTGGCCCCACGGTAAAGAATCCACCTACAATGCAAGAGACAGGTGTCCAATCCCTGGATCAGGAAGATTCCCCTGGAGAAGGAAATGCCAACCCACTCCAGTATTCTTGCCTGGGAAATCCCATGGACAGAGGAGCCTGGCGGGCTACAATCCATGGGGTTGCAAAGAGTTGGACCCACTGAGCAGCTAAAACAACAACACAGAGGGAGAAACTATGACAAACATATCCACATGGATGAATCTTGAAAAACTTTATATTGAGCAAAAGAAGTCAGATCCAGAAGAGTACATACTGCATGATTCCATTTGTATGAAGTTCTAAAATAAGGAAAACTAATTTACAGGGACAGAAAATATATTAGTGGTTGACTGGAGGACATGTTGACGCCATAGACATGAGAAAGCTTTCGAAGGTGATGGATATGCTTTATTTCTTGTCTGTGATGGTAATTATGCAAATGTATCCATTTGACAAACTAGTTGAGCTGTACACTTTAAAATGTGTGCAATTTAAGATATGTAAATTGTGCCACCAAAAGATTGGCTATTTAAAAAAAGAGTCTGAGAATGTAAAATGGTCCAGCTACTGTGGAAAACAGTTTGACAGTGCCTCAGAAAGTTAAGCATAAAGTTACATTATGACCTAGCAATTCCACTCCTAGGTATATACCCAGATGCTGAAACAGACACATGTACAGGAATGTTCATAGCTGCACTTTTCACGGAGCTGAAAGGTGGAACTAGCCCAAATGTTCATCAATGGATGAATAGATGGACAAAATATGGCGCACACACACACACACACACACACAATGGGATACTGTTGGCCATTAAAAGAAATGAAGTACTAATACGTACTACAAGGTGATGAACCTCAAAAACATTATGCCAAGTGGAAGAAGTCAGACACCAAAAGTCACATATTGTAGGATCTCATTTATATGAAATATTCAGAATAGGTAAATCCGTAGAGATAGAATTCAGATAGTGGTTGTCAGGGACTGAAGGAAGTGGGGAGATGGGAGAAAACTGCTTAATAGTCTTCCCATTGCGGGGACGGAAATGCTTTGGAATGAAGTAGAGGTGGTGGTTGTCCAACACTGTGAACATGCTCAATGTCTCTGAACTGTTCACTTAAAAGTGGTTAATTTTGTGTTATTTGAATTTTACGGCCATAGAAAAGAGGAGTTTCTTCCATTTCCAATTAAAAGAGAAACAGAAACCAAATTTGCCTCCATGCCCAAAACAACCAAAATGAATGGACAAAATACACAAAACAACGATTTTCAGGACACTTAAATCCTTCAGAATCCTGCAGCTGCTGTTTTCCCGGTCACTTCCCCTCCCCGCTGCACAAAGACTGGGACAGAGGCTGGAGTGACTGTGGTCAGCTGGACACCAGGCTCTGCTCCATCCGCATGTCTCCCCCTCTCCAAGTCCCTCCACCCACTATGTCTTTCCCGATCCCCCATACCCAATACCAGCTCCAGAGCTTTTTCAGCTCCCTCACAGCCTGCCAAAGCTTCACTGGAAAGGAAGATCGGCCCCAATTCCTACTTGTGCCCTGCCCTTCTGCTTTCCATGGACAGAGGAACCTGGTGGGCTACAGTCCAAAGGGTCACAAAGAGTCAGACATGACTGAGCCACACAGGCACGCACTCTACCCTTCTCCGTGTGCGGCTCCAACCACCCTCCCCAGCTCATCAGTTGTCCCCAGCCAACAGCTGCGTGTCTGCTGCTCTGGGCTCTTCTCTCCCCTTCCTACACTGAGGACAGCAATTCCAGGACTCTCCCTGACCGCTCAAAGGCCCAACCCAGCCCCCACTGTCAGGCACTTCTGGGGAAGTCCCCTGCTGTCACTCCAAGGAGATTGAAACAGTTTGGTTCTGCTTAAAGCTTCTGTTGGAGGAGTTTGTCACACATGCTAATGAACAGCCGGGCTGACAACAGACACAGCGGCAGAAGGGGCAGGAGTGGATTCTCATGAATTCTTCCTGGCTGCTGGGCTTGATAAGATTCAGGGAGATGACTGGGGCCTCTCCTAAATCCTAGACCTCCTCAGGGAGGTCGCTTCACCTCCCTGAGCAGCTAAGCTCTCAGGCTGTGCTTCTGGGGCCCTCCTGGGCTGGGCGAGGCAGGAAGGATGCGTGGGCAGAGCAAGTGTGGTCAGTGGGCTGGTGTGGAGGGCTGGAGGGCCCAACTTCTGTCCGTTCTCCCCACTGTGCCCAACCTCAGTGGCTTCTAAGCCAAGACAGAGGAGTCGCTGAGCAACTTATCTGAGGGTTTCAACAAGTCAGGACAGCACCCTTCCCACCACTATTCTTAGTGACCCTTTTCCTTCAGACATGAGTGGCTCTTACGCATTGTGCAGCATTCTGAAATACAGAAAACACAGAGGAAAATTAAACTACATGTGATCACATCACCTAGAGACAACCATCTTCATTCTGTTTTCATTTCTTCCTTATTTTCCTTCTGTTTTTAATGCATATGATTTTGAAAGCAAAAGTGGGTTCATGAAAATCACAGTGATGATTATTGAGCAAGTGCTTACCTGGCCTGGGTAGTTTATGCTAAGCCCTTCACCTGGATTGTCTCAATTTTTGCAATAACTCTGAGTGATGATATAATTATTATTCTACTTATGGAGTAACTGAAGCTTAAAGAAGTTAAATAGCTTGTCTAATGTCATCCAGCAATGAAATAGTGGGGCTCGGATTTCAACCCAGGAGATCTGATTCCAGAACTGGCCCTCTCACTCTTAAGTGTTTCAAAACCAACTAAATATCCTTAAATGTCTCTGAGTCCGTAGCCTCCAGGGTAATTTTTAATGACTACACAATAGTCTATTGTTAGAGGTACCATAATTTCCCCAAACCCCTATCAGAGGACATCATGTTGTCTTGAATAACACATTCTCCAACGAGCATCCTTATAGTTAAATATTTGCTCACAAACTAAAATTAGACTCCTTGGGTCAAAGAACATGTATAATTTGAAGGGTTTTGATACACATTGCCAAGACTGTCCTCCAAAAATAATGGACCAAATTATGCTTCCTACATCCCCATCCACACCAGACTACAAAGCATTCTTCATTCAAGTGATTAGAGGCAGCTCAAATTCTGCTGCACGAATAATAAAATTTAGATTAATTAGGAGCTCAGGGTAGCCCAACCTTTTCCAGGGGGAATTCCATCCCCCTAGGGCAGGAGAACTAAAGCCAGACACAGGACAGCAAGGAGCCTGGAGCAGAGAGCAAGATCCAATTTCTGCTTGATTGAATCAGCTCAGTAATTCTAAATTTCTCAGAAATGCCTTGTTTCAGCCATTGTCACAGAACAGTCACTGTCAGTGATCACAAGGGAGAATACTGTGTCAAATGTCATGAGTCCCTTGGCTGCCGAGTCCAGCTGGCAGCAGCCTGGAGCAGGGTGAGGACAGAGACCCGGGGGCCAGAACTCGTGGGTTCTCATCCCAGCCCTGGCACTGCTTACAAGCCCGAGCAAGACGAGCCTTGTCTCCTGCATGGGCCAATGCTGAGGGCCTGTGGTTCCTGCCTGCTCCAATCATCTATGTCCCAGAAGGAGACACTAACAAATACTAACAATTATTATGCTCCTATGAGATATCAGGCACACACCAAGCCCTTGGCTTGTGTCACCACATTGAATCTCCCCAAATCTAGGTGGTCTGCTTTGCGGTACTACTTTGGTCTTGTTTGACAGACGAGAAACCCAAGGCACAGGAAGCTTGAGAAATCTGCTTGAGGTTTGACTGGGGGCAAACGGCAGAGCCAGACATTGAACCCTGGACGGCCTGACTCACTTCTGGAGGGATGGCACTTGTCAACACTGGGCCACGGCCACGCTCCTATGATTCTGAAACAAGCTCCCTGAGGAAAGAACCATGTCCGAAGAAAGGTAAGGACCTCAGCCCCAATTACCCCGTCTCCTCTTTCTAGTCCATGCTGCTGCTGCTAAGTCACTTCAGTCGTGTCCGACTCTGTGCAACCCCATAGACGGCAGCCCACCAGGCTCCCCCGTCCCTGGGATTCTCCAGGCAAGAACACTGGAGTGGGTTGCCATTTCCTTCTCCAATGCATGAAAATGAAAAGTGAAAGTGAAGTCGCTCAGTTGTGTCCGGCTCTTCGCGACCCCATGGACTGCAGCCTACCAGGCTCCTCTGTCCATGGGATTTTCCAGGCAAGAGTACTGGAGTGGGTTGCCATTGCCTTCTCCCTTCTAGTCCATAAAATAACCCTAATCCATGACTACATTCCTCCTGAGTATCAGAACAGGCCCATAGAGTTGGACAGGAGCTAAGCCACCATCAAGAATATTCCCCAGAGGGAGAAACTAAGACAGCCTCCCACAAGCAGTTGCCTTTCAGCCTGAAATGATGACCCCTTAGTCCTCCACGAGCGTGGTGGTAACCACCTCAGACTCTTGTGTGTAACTTAGGAGACTTTCCTGTCTGAGGGAGAAGGGGAATTACCACCCAGGCCTGCACCCGAGGAAAATGCCCCCTCACTCAACCTTGAGTGACCAATCACCTTCAGACATATGGGTCCCCCCACCCCCACGCTCTATGGGATTTCCTGACTGAAATGCGTCCTCATCCCTTCAACAGTGATTTTGGAAGACCTATTGGTCAGGCACTTTGTTCTAGGTGCTGGGGGTACAACGATGTCAAAATAAAAACTCTTGTCTTCAAGGACTTTTGATGTAGTAAGGAACACAGACTGCAAACACGATAAGGAAATTATATGACATGTGAGATGGGGCTTCCCTGATAGCTCAGTTGGTAAAAGAATTTTCCAGCAATGCAGGAGACCCTGGTTCAATTCCTGGGTCAGGAAGATCCGCTGGAGAAGGGATAGGCTACCCACTCCAGTATTGTTGGGCTTCCCTTGGGGCTCAGCTGGTAAAGAATCTGCCTGCAATGTGGGAGACCTGGGTTCGATCCCTGGGTTGGGAAGATCCCCTGAAGAAGGGAAAGGCTAACCACACCAGTATTCTGGCCTGGAGAATTCCATAGACTATATAGTCCATGGGGTCACAAAGAGTCAGACACAACTGAGTGACTTTCACTTCACTTGTGAGATGGTGACTTGTGTGTTCTGGAGAAACACAAAGCCAGGAAAGGGGAGAGAGAAGGTGCTGGGAGGAAGGAAGCAATGTTAAACAGGGTGGGAGGGAAGGATGTCTGAGAAGGTGATGTGCAAACCTAGTTAGGACTTAAAGGTGATTAAGGGGCCGGTCAGCTGGGTGTGTAAGTAGTTGCAAGTGCAAAAGCCCCGAGACAGTAGTGTGGCTTGCACACGTGTGTGAAACAGCAAGGAGGCCAAACACAGATGAAGCAGCGGGGAAAGAAACAGGAGACAAGACAGACAGGCGAGAAGGGCAGGGGCTCCAGAGCACACAGGACCTCCTTGTGTGTGTGACCATCACAGCTTTGTTTGACTTTTACTCAGAACGATACAGGGAGCCCTTGCAGGGTTTTGAGGAGAGGGGTATCGTGACCCTGCTTGCACTTCTAAGGGGTCACTCTGGCCCATGTGTGGAGATATATAGGGGTAGGGCTGCCGCACTGGGCCAGGAACACCAGGTCAGGATCTGAAATATTGACCCTCAGTAAGCATTTCTTGAGAGATGTGAGTTGAATGCCTGGGTGTAAGGCCAGCTGAGAGTCCATGAAAAGAGTAAGACAAAAGGAGGACAGAAGGGGGACCAGGGGACACGGTTACCAGCGCATCGGGCAGCCGGGGCTGTGGCGTATAGACCTGCCAGGTGGAAGGAAGAAGCTAGTGAGACTGGTAACTAGCTGGCCAGCAAGTGGCAAAGCCCGTGGTGGCAGCCGGTCCTGTGGGCAGATGGCGTTTGTCCGCTCCTAAGCATTTGGTTTTTTCCACTCCTCTAATACTTCCTAAACTCCTGCTGTGTAGCCGGTGCCTTAAACAGAGAGCTCTAAACAAGACAATCAAGAACCTGCTGATTTCATGGGGAAGATGGCTAAGCAATCATATAAATAAGAAATAAAATAATTACAGGTTGCAGCAAGTGCTGTGAAGGATGCCACATTGATATAAAATAACTGGGGTCTAAGAAGAGATCTAACTAACCAACCAGTGAAGGGGAAAGAGTATTCCAGACAGAGAATACAGCATGTGCAAAGGGCCTGGGGAGGGAAAATCCACAGTCACGCTAGGAAATAAAAGGAAAGCTCCACGGGTTAGAAAGTTAAGCAGGGGCCCTGATACTCCCCACTTAGGTGGCCCAGGACTGTGAAGGGCTCTGCAGGAGGAATAGGACTGGGAGAACAGATGCTAGGAATACCTGCTGCAGGTAAGTCTTGGGCTCCAGGGATGCTCACTCCCCCAAGAGACCCCAGGAAAAAGCCATCAGCACCAGCAGCTCCAGGACTCACTCAGAACTTCAAAGGGCACCAATAACTGTTGCTATTAATAAGTGATCCAAGCATTTTAATACGTTTACACCTATTCCATGAGAGTCATATTTCTGCTTAAAAACAGAGAGAAGAAAACATCAAAACAGTCATCCCTTGGTAACTTCAGGGGGTTGCTCCAGGTATCTGGTATTTGTGTATATCAAAATCCATGGATGCGCAAGTCCCTAATATGAAATGGCCATGGTACAGGCAGCCCTCCGTATCCACAAGTTTCACACTCACAGTTAAACCCGCAGATGCAAAACCCATAGATAGGAAGGTCCTGACTGTACTGTACTCCTTCTGGGTGGCACCCCAAAACAAAGGAACTCTATACTAACTCTATACTAATTTTAAGCTCAATTTTTTGGTTAAAATGAAAAAAGGAAAAACAAAACCCATGGGAATGCTAATTAAAATTTGCCTTCATCATACATTTTTAAAAATCACAAAATATGCCAGTTCTATTCCAACTAATGTGAAAATGTATATTAAATTTATGATATCCCACTAAAGGAAAGATCCTGTTCCTCAGAATAACAGGGGGAAAAGGAGAGACAGTATTTCCCTAGTGGCCCAGTGATTAAGGCTCCACACTTCCACTCAGGGGGCACAGGTTCGATCCCTGGTCAGAGAATTAAGATCCCACATGCCGCATGGTGAAGTCAAAAATTTTTTTAAACAAACCGATTAAAAAATGGATAGAACCCTTCTAGATGATACAAACAGGTAAACAGCATTTGCCAACAAGAAAAATCAAATCCTCTCTCAAGTACTTCTAAAGTAACATCAGCAGCATCTTCCCAACTCACAATACCGTCATCTCCCTTCTAGAAACCCTGGAAGCCCCACTTCTCCCAGGCTCGAGTGCAGACACCTGACCCCAGCTGGACCAATGGAACTCTTGCCCAGGAGCCTGGATGACAATAGAGAAATGGCTTATCAGTCTTGACAGACGGACAGAACAGATGGGAGACTGACTCAGTAGTTCCCTGCCACCTCACCTGCCCCATCTTCTGGAAAGTGAGAAACCACCCAGTCTCCCCACAGGTATAAGCCCTTTCTGTGGCTGGATCTGGGGAACCCAGGATAAGCTGAATACACAAGGGCTGGGGCATCCAGGATCCCCATCCAGATGCAAACAAAGCACTTTCTCCTTGGGCCTCCCTTTCTCCATCTAGAAGACCATTGAGTGCCTCTTGCCACTCTACAGACTGTGGCTCCTAAAGACAAAAGCAGTTTTGGTTGGGAATTGGGAGGCAGATTTAAAGTTCCTACCTGTTGTAGTCTGAATATCAGTGTGTCCCCCACCCCCAAATTCATATGTTGACATCCTAACCTCCAAAGTGACTGTATTTGGAGATAAGGCCTGTGAGGAGGTGATAGGTTAAAGGAGATACTACAGGTGAGGCCTTAACCCTATGGGACTGGCATCCTTATGAGAAGAGGAAGAGACACAAGCTCCCTCTCTTTCTCTCTCTCTCCCTCTTTCCCTCTCCCTCTCTCCCTCCCTCTCTTTCCCTTTCCCTCTCTTTCTCTCTCTCTCTCTCCCTCCCTCTCTTTCCCTCTCTTTCTCTCTCTCTCTGTCCTTCAAGGACACAACAAGAATGCAGCCACCTGCAAGTCAGGAAGAGAGCTCTTACAAGGAATGGAATCAGCTGGCACCTTGGTCTTGGACTTCCCAACCTCCAGAACTGTGAGAAAATAAGTTTCCCTTGTTTATGCCACACAGTCTGTGCTATTTTGTTATGACAGTCTGGGTTGACTAAGAAGTCACCTCTTTCTCAAAATTGGGCATAGGAGGCTCTCCTGTGGTGAAGTTGCCCAGCAGCACCGCCTGAAAGACCTCTGGAGCACACACAGCCTGCTGCAGACAGCAGGCACCAGCTTCCGAGGCATGAGCAGGAAGGTTCTTTGGCAAGCCCCCCAATCTGCCCTGGCCTTGGCCCTTGGCCACCCCACTATCAGGATCCGAGAGCAGACACAATTCTGCCAGCCGCCTGGGTGTCCATCCTCTGGTCCATTGCCTGGTCCATTCCTGCCGATTCCTCATGGGCAGAGGCAGCCCCACTGGGTAAATGAGCAGCCTTGAATACAGGAAGCACAGCCCAGGACTGGCTGGCCAAGGAGAACTGGCCCCTCCTGACACGTTTCCCAGGCTTTCCTGCTGGGACATGTGGAAAGTGCCAGACAGGCAGGGGCGGGCTTGGGGGGAGGCCATGGAGTACTGGGGGCTGGATGGCTCTGAGCCCTTCCTCCAATGAGGCTGCAATCACCCCAGATGTATATAGAAACTCCCCTCCCCCTCCACTTTCATCATCTCAGTTGACACACGGCTTCCCCTAAAGCTCCCAAAATGCTATTTTCATTCCATTGTGTTTTCACTCATGTACGAAGACCTTAACATTCACTAAGATGGAAGACAGGGAGGCTTCCGAGGTAGCTCTAGTGGCAGTCTCCATCCGCCAACACAGGAGACTCGAGAGACGTGGGTTTGATTCCTGGATCAGGAAGATTCCCTGGAGTAGGAAAGGGCAACCTGTTTCAGTATTCTTGTCTGGAAAATTCCATGAACAAAACGATCCAAAAATGGGAGAGAGGGATGACAAAGCAGATCTTTGTCCTATTTAAAAGTGAAAGCTTGGTTCCTCAAAATCCAACTTTTACATCTTTTACAAAATGCTTCATCCTCCCTTTGTAGCTTTCTCTCTCTCTTAGGCTTACATCTTGCTTTGTGCCCTTTGCTATTACCTGCTGAAGAGACCTGAAAAAAACAGAAGCACAAAAGCCTCTCTCCGTCCTCCCTTGGCTTCCCTCCCATCCCCTTTTCTACACACCATGCCCACTGACGTCATTCTCTCCCTCCAAACCTGTGCCCACAAGCCAACCTCTCCTGAGAAGCAGACCTGCTTGGGACACATTCCCCTGGTGTTCTGTGGGTTTCCAGTCCACAGACTCACCTATCCCTTCCCCAAACCGGCTTCTGCTCCTCTCAACACTCTCAGGGACCTCACCTGTGCCAAGTCACCTTGGCTCTCAAGCTTGGGCTCTTGGTTCCTCATTCCCTGATCTAGAGAATCACAGAGCCCCCCTGCCTGCTTGTCTCTGCTTCTGTCTCCTCCTTACCACACCCAAATGTGCCCTTGCTTGCTCTCCTCTGAACTTCTCCAATAAACTCACAACCGATTACCAGCTGGGGAACTTGGGAAAAGCCAGTTTACTTCCTTGAGCTTCAGTTATCCTCTCTGCAAAATGGGTATAATGACCGCACTGCAAAGGGCTGTGGTGAGGATAAACTCTGGTACCATATGTAAACTTTGGTACCTAGCACCATGCTCAGTAAGTGCCAAACAAATGTTAATGTGTCTCTCCTTCCCCCCACTTCTCTATGATGTGGTTTATCCTCTAGGGGCAAATACGATTTCGAGAGCCACAGTTTGCCAAAGACATCCTGCAATTTTCTGCTTCCAGTCACCAGCTGCAAGGGTATTGAGTGTCATTTCTTTCCCATATTAAACCAAGTTAATATTGTATAAAATTATCTGGTTATTTTGATTACTTACCTACAATTTTCAGATCAGGTATTTTAAAAATATCTGAATTTTTAAAAATAATTATGATTTTTTAAAGCTTGTCTCAGGAAGTTTTTATAAAACCAAGTAGAAAGAACTCATTCCCGTTAGGCACTAGTCCTCCTTTCTACTCTGCTTGTGAAAGGATTTGCAATTCAAATTGAGGATAAACTATATTTTCACTTAGAAAAGCACATTCCCTCTAGCAGTAAAATTCTTTTGAATAAATTCCCCACAAAAAGCCATATCTTTATATGTGTAACAATTTAACAAGAAAATGCTATTGATCTCTTTTCTCTTTTTTATTTTTTCCCATCATCTCTTTAATGATGAAATTTTAGAACTGCACAATCATACGCATTCACACACACCTCCTTTGTCTTTTTATATTTCTTCCCAACAAATCCTCACAAATGAAAGTGATCAGATTTAATTTAAATTATTTTCACTGACATCAGCTTAGGGTCAGATTCTCAGTATCAAAACGAAATGGAAAATTGAAATAAAATCCAAAGCTCCCATTGAATTATCCTGACAATTGCCCAAACTTCAATATCTCTCAAGAGAACTGCTTTCAGATCAGCAGAGAAGAAAAGGTGGGTTGATGTGTTGAGAAGTAAAGGACAGATGGCTCTGGAGGGTGGAGCTCAGTGCTTGAGCTCTGAGGACAGACCCTCTGGGTTGGACTTAAAAGCGAAGGGGCCCTGTTTGAGCTGATAACATCTTCGAGTTTCAGTTTTCTCATTTGGGTTGTTGTGAGGATTAAATTAATTCATGTATAACAGGACAGTGCCCAGCATACACTAAGCATTCAGTGACAACAGGAATCACTATTATTCCAACTAAAAATCAGTGCCCATTCCAACTATAAACCTGGAGGCAATATAATGTAATGATCAGAACCTTTTCCTCAGACAGCCTGGGTTCAAATCCTCTCTACCACTTACTAGCTGTGTGACTCCGGGCAAGTTACATAACCGTTCTGTGCCTCCGTGGCTCCATTTGTAAAAGGGGTATTAAAAATTGCACCTGCATCATGGAAATGTTGTGAGAATGTGAGATAATGTGAAATACTTAGCACATATAGCACATGCTCAATGAAGCCTGTCTGTTATTTTTACTTGCACTGTCTGAAAATATGGTTGCTGCTGCTGCGTCACTTCAGTCGTGTCCAACTCTGTGTGACCCCATAGATGGCAGCCCACCAGGCTCCCCTGTCCCTGGGATTCTCCAGGCAAGAACACTGGAGTGGGTTGCCATTTCCTTCTCCAATGCATGAAAGTGAAAAGTGAAAAGTGAAGTCGCTCAGTCGTGTCCGACCCTCAGTGACCCCATGGACTGCAGCCCACCAGGCTCCTCCGTCCATGGGATTCTCCAGGCAAGAGGGAGTGGGGTGCCATTGCCTTCTCCGGAAAATATGGTTAATTAACTCAAAACTGCTTTCCCAATCACAGCGAGATTTTCAAAAGGCTAATGCTCTAAGGCGAAAACTTCAGTTTCTGCTTAGGGGTCAGGCTGTATCACTACACATCTCCTGTTCGCGGGTAATACCTAGATAGCTGGGCAGGGAAGATAGGTGGATCAGTTCAGTTCAGTCGCTGAGTCGTGTCCGACTCTTTGCCACCCTTTGGACTGCAGCACGCCAGGCTGGATCAAACCAGGTCAAACAACGCTTCCCTGCGCAATTAGCAGCTAGAGTGTGGGCATGTGAGTTGGGCTCAGCCAATCAGATGCTCCCACCTGGGATGCGGTTTCTGAAAGCAAAGAGCTGGGGGCGGTTGGAAATGCGCAGGGGAGACTGAGGGCAGATCTGTAGAATATCTGTTCACTTCTACCACAGCACCTTCACTTTTCTTCTCTCCTAAAATTCTTAATTACAAAATCAACACATATTCTTTACAATCATAAGAAGCATCCATAAATGTACTCAGAAAGTGTAATTAATCCCTTTGTATAATATCCCCCTCAATTTTTCCTGCCAATTGCCTGAGTCCCTCTGCAACTTTTCCTCTCTGTTTAACAGTACTTGGTAGTTATCCCTCAAGGTCCGTGGACATCTATCATGTATGAACCTTATTATGGCTCTATAACTTTCCATGACATAAATACACCACTATTTTTTCAGACATTCCTCTTTGGACACACACCTTTTTGTCTATTCATTACAATTTTAAAAGCGTATTCACATTGACCCAGCAGGACTTTTAGGACTCAGTCCTACAGAAATAAAGCAATAGATTGTACATAAGCCCACATATACAAGGTTACTTATTGATTGCCGGTTGCTTGGAGTATCAGAAACTGGAAATAACCTAAATTCCCTGACATTGCCCCTAAACTCTGTTTTAATGGCATTTTGTTTGGGGAGGGGGGAGAATGTCAAATCTGAAAAGTGATTTATGAAAACCACTACACAAACCCAGGTGAGAATTGGGAACTTTCAATTCCTTCCAACAATGAAACTTTAGCTCCATTTATTTGGGGGAATCTGGGAGGCAGGAAGTAAAAGTAAGATGCTCATGTCAAGGTCAGATTACCATAGCACAAGTAGGTCATTGTTGGATCTAGTTCACCGACATGGACTGCAAATCTGAATCCTCAGAGAGCCCAAGCTCAGGTTTTGCTCCTATTCAGGAAGTCCTAGACCACCATGTGCATAGGAATCACCTGTGAAAGTCACTCAGTCATGTCCAACTCTGCGACCGCATGGACTATACAGTCCATGGAATTCTCCAGGCCAGAATACTGGAGTGGGTAGCCTTTCCCTTCTCCAGGGGATCTTCCCAACCCAGGGATCAAACCCAGATCTCCCACATTGTAGGCAGATTCTTTACCAGCTGAGATACCAGGGAAGCCCAAGAATGCTAGAGTGGGTAGCCTAGCCCTTCTCCAGCAAATCTTCCTAACCCAGGAATCAAACTGGGGTCTCCTGCATTGCAGGCGGATTTTTTGCCCGCTGAGCTACCAGGGAAGCCCCTAAGAATCACCTGGGACTCTTGTTAAACTTCAGATTGACTCAGCAGGTCTAGGGTGGGGTCTGAGAGGTGATGCACGTACTGCTGGTCCATGGACTATACTTCGAGTTGTAAGGATCTAATCAATTCATATCTGCTGTCTGAGCTGAATTTTGCTCATTTTGCAAATAATGTGGTTGATTAGGGTGATCGACCATCTGACTTTTCCCAGGACTATTGAGTTTTTGCATGGAAAATCCTGAGTCCAGGAAACAGGACAGTTAGATTAGGCAGAGTCAGAGGCCTGGAAAGTAATAGAAGTGAATGCAGTAATATGATTGGAGGCACTGGCAAACACAAGAGTCTACCACAACAGTCCACCGGTAGGCTCTACCCAAGAGGCTCCAGTTTGTAGCCTTGGCACACGTGATCCCTCAATCTCCATCCAGCTGAGAAATTCTGTAATAAAGTTTTTTTTCTGGTAGCAGTTTTAAGTTTCCATAGGTGATAGGTCACTACAAAATGTTGGAAATCAAGGACTGTCCAGAAAAAGAGATGAAAATGCTTCTAAGAGAGATCAGGAAAAGACTCTACCCACACACTCAAAAATTGAGTAGGGTAGCCAAGATGGCCCTCAATGGTCCTCACCTTCTGTATTCACACCCTTATGTGGCTCTCTTCTTCAATGGACAGGGTTAAACTCTGTCACCAATAAGATACTGTGGAAATGGAGTGTGACTGTCAAGGCCAGGTCATGAAAAAAACAGAGGCTTCAGCACTGTCTCACTGCTTTTTTGACCACTTGCTCTAAAGGAGGTCTTCTGCTTGGATACCCAAGCAGTCCTAAGAGAGACTCAATGCAAGATATGGAGACCTCCTGCCTTGTGAGGGAGCCATCTTGGAAGTGAATCTTCCCGCTTCAGCCAAGCCTTCAGGTGACGCAGCCACAGCCAACAACTTAACCCCAACCTTATGAGAGACTGTGACAGAACCACACAGCTGAGCCATTCTCAAACAAGCATTCTGAAAACTTCAAGGATCAAAGACCCAAGATGAAAAAAAAAAAAAAAAAAAAAAAAACCTATGATGTTGCAAACTGGCAGCCATCAGGGCCACAGATGGGCTTCATTTTGCCTGCACAATGTCTTAATGCTAATTAGTTGCCAACACCTAAACAGAGTGCATGCATGTGCGCTAAGTCACTTCAGTCAACAGAGTATTCCCATGCAAATCTGGATTTCCAGCACCTCCTGAAAAACTGGAAGAGTTTTCATTCCTACAGGTCAAGGACAGGCCAGACTGAGCAGCTCCTGCCACTTTAAAGGGGATTGGTAGGGAAAGAGACACATGTACCCCAATGTTCATCGCAGCACTGTTTATAATAGCCAGGACATGGAAGCAACCTAGATGCCCATCAGCAGATGAATGGATAAGAAAGCAGTGGTACATATACACAATGGAGTATTACTCAGCCATTAAAAAGAATACATTTGAATCAGTTCTAATGAGGTGGATGAAACTGGAGCCTATTATACAGAGTGAAGTAAGCCAGAAGGAAAAACACCAATACAGTATACTAACGCATATATATGGAGTTTAGAAAGATGGTAACGATAACCCTGTATACGAGACAGCAAAAGAGACACTGATGTATAGAACAGGCTTACGGACTCTGTGGGAGAGGGAGAGGGTGGGAAGAATTGGGAGAATGGCACTGAAACATGTGAAATGTCATGTATGAAACGAGATGCCAGTCCAGGTTCAATGCACGATGCTGGATGCTTGGGGCTGGTGCACTGGGACGACCCAGAGGGATGGTATGGGGAGGGAGGAGGGAGGAGGGTTCAGGATGGGGAACACATGAGAAATAAAGGTTTAAATTTTTTTTAATTAAAAAAAAAAAAATGAAAGGAAAAAATAAATAAATAAATAAATAAAGGGGATTGGTATGTCTTGTATCAGCACACGCACCAACCCCAGCTGTTTCTCTCCCTCATTCATATCACTTGTTAAATTACCTCCTGGCCCTCCTGATTTTGTGGTCCTTGGCTTAGAGATCAGAAAACTTTTTGTCGATTATTCTCTAAGTGTGGTCCTGGGACCAGCAGTATGAGCATCACCTATGCTATGCTATGCTAAGTCACTTCAGTCGTGTCCGACTCTGTGTGACCCCATAGATGGCAGCCCACCAGGCTCCCCCGTCCCTGGGATTCTCCAGGCAAGAACACTGGAGTGGGTTGCCATTTCCTTCTCCAATGCATGAAAGTGAAAAGTGAAAGTGAAGTCACTCAGTTGTGTCCGACTCTTAGCGACCCCATGAACTGCAGCCTACCAGGCTCCTCCGTCCATGGAATTTACCAGGCAAGAGTACTGGAGTGGGGTGCCATTGCCTTCTCCGTGAGCATCACCTAGTAATTCAGATTCTTGCATCGGTCTAGAAACTCCAGAGTGAAGCCTAATAATTTGTATTTCAGCAAGCCCTCCAGGGGATTCCAAAGCACGCTAACTTTGAGAACTAGTGTTTTTCCCAAATAAGAGACAAGGTTTCTAGTCTTGACAAATTTGGTTTCTTGCCTTGGGAAACTGTGTTGGTTTCCCAGGGCTGCCATTTTAAAAAGTACTGCAACTTGGTGACTTAGAACAACAAAAATTGATTTGTCTTGGGACTCCCCTGGTGGTCCAGTGGCTAAGACTCTGCTCTCCCAATGCAGGGGGCCTGGATTTGATCCCCTGGTCAGAGAACTAGATCCCACATGCCATAACTATGAGTTGCATGCCACAGCAAAGACTGAAGAGCCTGTGTGCGGCAACTAAGACCTGGTACAGACAAATAAATATTTTTAAAAAATTTAGGCGCTTCTTGTCTAGAAGTCTGAAGTGGGCTGCCTCAGAAAGCTGCAGGTGAATCTTTCCTAGACTTCCCGTAGCTTCTGGAGGTTTGTCGGGAATCTTTGGCATTCCTTAGGTTGCAGATTCATCACTTCAGTCCTCCATCTCTACACGGCGTTCTCCACGCATGTCTTCACCTCATCTTCCTTCTGTGTGTGTCTCCCTGTGTTCCAATTTCCCCTTCTTATAAGGACTCCAGTCAGATTGGATGAGGGCCACACCAAAGATCTCATTTTAACTTGATTATTTCTGTAAGGACCCTATTTCCAAATAAAGTCACATTCCTATGTACTGAGGGTTAGACATGTAACTTTTTTTTTTCTCTTCCGGGAAGAGAGATGCAATTTAAACCATACAGAATTCGTTTTCAGCTGTTCAGAAGAAGGCACTTTAAATGCTGAGGGTCCAGCCCTACTAATATGCAGCACCAGCCCCCAGCCCCACAAGAAATGCCAGCAGTCTGTACCCAGCATGCTCTGAGAGTCACAGTAGAAGGAAGAACCTGTAAGCAATTTAGTCTCAAATAATGTGCTCACCTGCCCTTGATTCCTGACACCTGTGTGAGAGTGTGTGAGAGTGTGTGTGTGTGTGTACACATATACACTTATATAAATACAATAGTTTTTTTCAATTGAGGACTATGCTACAATGTATCAGACACCGGATAGACTAACAGACACTGAACAGCCAATCCTAATTCTCTGTTGTGACCTTACATTTCTGTGAGCCTCAGATTTCTCAGCGGCAAACTGAGGGACCTGGATGATCTATCCATAATCTCCCTTCCAGCCCTAAAAACCTGTGACTAATTGACAAATGAACTTTCCATTTCAAAATACAAAATCCCCTACTCTATCATTAAATAAATCACTGTTATGTTGGACAGTATGACTGTACTTAATGAATCAACATGGTTTTGTCGAATATCTGTTGTAAGCAAAGCACCTTGTCCTCTTTTCACAAAGCATCTGAGTTAAATGGGTCTGTGAGTTGCTCAGATAAAATTCTTGAAGCATCTATGGTCAGATATGAGTGAGTAGATTTCTATGGTCAGAAATGAGTGAGTAGATTTCTATGGTCGGAAATGAGTGAGTAGATTTCTGACCCCTGGATAGTCTAGGGAGGGGATTGGCAGTGATGAAAAACTATAAGGTGTGTGTCGGCTTCGGTGCTGTAGTGCACGGTTATGAATATTGCAACATGATAACTCTCACCCAGAAAACCCACCACGTAATCCAGGGCTAAATTTCCACCCTGTCCCAGGGTTCTAACTCAAGTTGACTCTACTTCAAAAGAAGGAAAGCTTGTTTGGCCAAAAACCCATGAAGCATCAGTTTCAGGAATGTGACATGCTGTTAAACCACAGCCTTGTAAGCTTGCGGCTGCTGAGATTTTCCAAAGATGAAAGTTTCACTTTTCAAAGGAAAACATGGCACCGTGAAGCTGGAGAGACATAAGGTGAATGGCGTCGATTGGCCCCAGGAAACGTTCTCTCCCAAAGAACACCTCTTATGCGTGAGTGTGTTCCAGAGGAGGGCAGGGAGATACACAAGAATGGGCTGAATTTATAAGATTCCAGTGATGACACAGAGTGCCTACCTGTGAGTAACTTTTCAGGAGATGGAGAGAGAGGACAGTTGGGCAGAGTCCAGTGTCAGCGTGCAGCATCGTGGAGACCGGGGAGCACTGGGGAACATCTCAGAGCATTACCCCAGAAGCCAGGTCAAGTGGACGGTCAGCATGGCACAGCTGTGAGAGGTTTTGGGGTGCGAGAGCAGATGCAGGACTCGGGAGCCGCGAGCACCAGGTCACAGGGCAGGAGAGAGGTCTTCCAGCATCAGCATAGGGGTTCAGTGTCTCTCTGAGGACACGCGTCAGAGTCCCCAGGTCCCACCTCGTTTGACTCGGAGCTTCGGCGGAATGATCACCAAGGACTGCTGAATGCCTCTGAAAGAAGCTGTCAGGATGTCCCATCTCCCTAGATTGGAGTTCATCTGCATTTCAAAGTAAAATAAGGATCCGAGCAGTTGATACAGAGTCAAGTCTTGGGCTCTAGTTGTCTCACGTTTTCCTTATGTGGTACTAACATCTCCCTTCTTCTCGCTTACCCTCCTCTGTCCTTCAGAGCAGGTCTGAACCTGTATTTACTATAGCAGTCCTTTCACCGTTGGAAGGAAGGTGGGGCCCCCACAACCTCTCTATAAACATTCCTGGTTCCTCACACAGTGCTTTTGTGGGGTGGCTTCTAGGCTTGGTGAGGGTCATCTGAACACTGGCTAGTATGCACACATACATTGAAAAGCATAGGCCCCACTCCCAGAAAACTGAGAGCCGTTTTTCAGGGATGGTGAAAGCAACATAGGCAGCCCATGGACAAGGCTCGAAACCAGAGCCAGCTGACCTTAGATTCACAGTGGATAGTGGCTGCTTCTGAAACCAAAAGATGGTAGAGATCAAAGATCAACCCAGCCAGGGTGACCCTCCCAGAGGGGCCTAAAAGCCGTGACCAGGCCTGAGACTGAGGCTAAGCCACGGGTAACTGTGGCCTTTTGCTGTCTGGGGTAAAAGGAGGCCCTGGCCCAGAGTCTGTGGACACTGGATTTCATGGACACTGGTGGGGGAACCATTGGGTGCTGAGCTTGGCATAGCAGGGAGAAGCCCGCCCCCTTGTGGACCTCTGGGGGGTGGCAGGATGCAAAAAGCACCCTGAAACCTCCAAGAATATGCGGGTTCTGGGAGGAGCAGCCACTTCCTGTCTCTGCTCCCATTTTCCCAGTTGCCTGCAGTCTCCTGATGTGGACTGTCACAGGACAGAGAGTGGTGGGGGGGGACACAAAGGGAAGTTAGGAGGTGGACACTCCTGGACCTAGCTATCTGTAAGAGAAAGAGAAATCAGGCAGGTGTTATTAGATGTTGGGAGGAAAAGAAGGAAAAGGCAGCAGGAGGTCCTTCCTGGTTCTGCCACTTCCTGGGTGGCCCTGGGCAAGTTACAGTGCCCCTCTGGGCCTCCTGGGGCTACACTGGTGAAGGCTACAATCCCATTGCATGTCCTGCTTTATGGACTACGCTGGAAGTCTTCACATGCCAGTCCTGACAGTACTCTGTCCTTGGTGACACCATACCCCTGACTGAAGAGAGAATGGGAGGCTGCCAGGGCAGGAAGTACATGAGGAAGGGGAAACAGAGGGCCAGTTGGCAGGTTCACCCAAGGCCCAGGAGGGCACAGCATTGTGCCAGGCCCCTGGGAGCCCCAGAGAGTCCTTTCTTACAGTGGTCTCCCCGCCTCCCCCAACTTCCGCCGTCTACAACACACAGACCTCCTCCTCCTGAAACGCTTCTCCACCAGGTGACACATGGACGCTGATCCATAGGAGCCTGGGCTGTAAAACACACCTGCCCAGACCACGTGACCTGACCCATCTAAAGCCACACAGCAGCCACAGACATCAATCCTGCCTCACACTCACACACGTGGAAACCGCCTTCACTCAGTACTAAGCGCATTATCAAAGATTGTGTTTTTAATGTATTTTCAAGATAAATTTCTGTACTACTCTGTAATCGATGAATATAATTAGGCTAATTGCTTTGGGAAATGCAAGCCAGAAGCACTTTCCTCCAAGCTCTCGGGATAAAAATAAAGGCAGATTTTAAAAATTAAATTATATGATAAAATGGCTCAAATTTCCTTCTGCACTATGCTCATAGAGACACACGCTCACGGAGTCACCTAAGACGGTGTTTTGAAACACTGACTGTCCTCTGGCAAAAAGAGAAGTATTGAAACTCTTAAAAAATGACCTTGGATAAATTATCTGAAATAATGTCCTCAGGCTAGTGTGTTCCTAACTGGAATGATCCAGGGTGAATGTTACGGGGGGAAGAGTCAGCTTTGCACACCAAGGGAACTAAAGCTTTGACTGGAAAAAAAAAAAAACAACAAAACTGTATTTTCTCATTAAAAAAAAAAAGGCATTATAAGGTTATTATAAGGTATTATAAATTATTCTGTAAATACCCCTTAAAACATCAGAGGGTTCCAACTGAAGTTACAATCCAAGCTTCACCTAAAAAACTAAAGTCAGGTAGAACATGTAACTCTCATTGTAGTCAGAATTCTTTTCAAACACCTATTTAGACCACCCAGTTTTTCTGCAGTGTTGCCAGATTCTAAAATTGTAATGAAAATTTTAAAGTCCAAAACCGACAAGCCATCAGAGGTTCAGTAAGCAGATTGTGCCATTTCAAAACTGAAAATGTGCTTGCATAAGCAAGTCACCAGGCTAACCTTTCTGGATTGAGAGTCTGGCCTTCAGTTCAGAACATGGCTATGCCAGGGTCAGAAATGTGACAAAATTGCGCTTTCGCGGAGGTTAGCCAAGGTTCACAGGGTCATGACTGGGCCATTTTATCAGTCATGTCAGGCTCACACCCTATTGCCTGGCACAGATAAAAACTTTATCTGTCAGTTTGCTAAATCTACTCTTCCTGCCTCATTTTCAATAAAGAAAACCTGGATTCGCTTATCTAAACCAAAGACTGGCCTTTTCCAATACTGTTTTCATATGCAACTTCAGAGTAAAGGAAGCAGGCCAGTGATTTGGGGTCGTAGTCAATAACTTTGTCTTACCTGAAACTTTAATTTCAGAAAACAGTTCAAGCACTATGCAGTACCACAGATTTATGTGTATTAAATGTACTAATTATGAAAGTGTTATATTAGAAGAGGATCAACTCAAAGTGTTCTCTTTTCAAATTCAACTTTCTCTAAAGTAAAGCAAACCCCTTCTCATTTTTTAAATTAATTCTGATAGCTTTCCAAATACAGAATATAAACTATCATGGAAAAATTTACTAAATTACCTTTGGACACACACATATAATATATATTTTCTAATAACTATTAAGAGAAAAAAACAGGTAAGGTTTTTTCTTCCCAGAAAATAGATAGGCACAGATGACAAAGTCATGCCTGTAGACATTAGAAATCTAGTTAAATATATGAATATAAAACCGGTGAGTTTTTTCCCACAGGAATATTAAATGCAAGACGAGCACCTTCAGATTTTATTTTATTTGGAAACTATCCAAATTCATTATTTTAATATTTAAAGACTGTGGTACTGTAGAAGAGACACATAAATATTATAATATACATTTAAAAATTAAATATAATCAAATCAACACGACACTAGGTAAAAATGCCTATGTACACTTCAAATAAGTCTGAGGTCTGGGCTTTCTGGCCCATCAGATTTCCCCCTGGAAACGGGTGAACCTGGCCGGGAGATCATCCACAGGATACACAGTGGGACTCGTTTTCATTGTAGGAGGTCCATTTAGAAGCTGCCAGTCACAATGCCTGGCCAGCTCCACTGTAAATATTTTGAGAAGAATTTTTGCAAACTCTTTCCCTACACAGCTCCTAAGGCCTCCTCCAAATGGAATGAAGCTGAACCTGGATGCATCCTCTGGGTGAGGCAGCAGAAAGCGGTCAGGATTAAATTCCTCCTTGTTGGTGAAGATATCGGCAACATCATGAGTATCGCAGATACTGTAGATTACATTCCAGCCTTTGGGAATCTGGTATCCCTGCAAAAGATTATGATGTCCAAAGGGCTGACAAACTGAAATTCAACTGTCAACAGGAAAAAAAAAATCTAACACTTATATCCTTGGCGGAGTTTTGAGTTGAAAGAAAAGGAGGAAAGAGAGGTGGAGAGAGAAAAAAACACATTCAGGGGCAGGGCAATGTTATCAAAAGAAATGTAAGTCAAAGCACAGGAAACAAACGGAGATTTAAAACTACTACACAAAAGGTAGGGGCGGGTGAGAGAGAACTTTTAACTTACATTTAATTCAAAAGTCTTAAGGGCAACCCGAAACCCTCCTGGAACTGGGGGGTTCAGTCGAAGGGTCTCTTTAATAACACACCCAATGTACTTAAGCTGTTCCAAAATTTCCACATCCAACTTGTTGTCTTGATTGCCTTTGCAAAGTAAACCCTATCAAAACAGTCACACAGAGTGAACGGTTATTCTGCGCTCCAATAAAATCAGCCCAGCAGACGTAAACAGGGCTTAAGTGGCGGCTGGACCCAAAGAGCCTCATGATCCCAGAGTGTGGGGGGAACAAGGAGCAGCTAGTGACCATTTGCCTCCACCCCTGGGCCCAAACCATTATTTACAATTCCAAGATAATGCAGCTCACCAGTTAGAACCACCAAGTTTCTCCCCATCCCCCAGTCTCCACCAAGGCTGCTGGATGCCACCGCAACCCCCTAGGGGTTCCCATTCATGCCCTTGAACACACAGACCCAAGAAAGTCTGAAAATCTCCAAGGAGCCACCAAAAGTGGAGAAGAAACACAAGGTTGAACCCTGCCAGAGTGGGATCACAGCTCAAGATTCCTTCCTTCTTATTCACACAGTTAATTATCTTTCCCACCATCCAACCAACTCACCCTTAGCCCTGTACTTCCCAGATACTCAAGGAAGGCAGCACACTTAACTATTGGGAACTTGGCTAGAGAGCTGCTGAGGTTTTTAAGCTAATAGCCAGCCCCCCCTCAACTCATGCCAACACCCCACCCCCACTGCCAGTTTCCCTACCTTATTCTTCAGCTCCTCTCGAACTTTCTGGAGAACATGTGGGTAGAGCCCCAAGTAAGTGATCAGAGATGTAGCTGCACTGGCCGTGGTTTCATGCCCTCCAAAGAGAAGCTCTGTTGAAGATTGCTTTAATGCCTACAAGTGGATTAAGACCAACGTTTTGACAAGTCTGCATGCAATTTTACAGAGCAACTACTCAGAATAGAACTGAGGATTCAGGAGGGAAGATGAGAAGGGCTGAAAGTCGACTGACAGAAAATCCATTTAAACAAAATGCTAAGACCCTTTAGTTCAGCTAGAGCCGGAAAGGCCAGTAAGTTTCCACTCTCTTTGGAACTCTTAAAAGCGTTAGTTGTATTAAAGTCACCCAACATAACTCACATCTTGCAAATTCCAACTTTCCCTTTAAAACCTGAAAGGGATGGGCGACGAGGCCTCTCCGCAGAGCTCTGTAGACCCGGTATCTCAATCTTTGGGTCCAGTCCCTGGGGTCTGGGAGGGCTTCTCACTCTGGGAACCTGGGCCCCTCTGCGCGCACTTTGGAAACCCTAGGAATTGCTTTTGGGAAGCCAGGGGATCAAACTCCACCGTGCGGCTCCTGAAGCTGCGGCTTACCTGCATGTCCAGCCTCTCTCCTCTCTCCCAAGAGTGCTCGATCAACAACTGCAGGGCATCTTTGCAGCCCCCGCCCGCCTCCGCCGCCGGCAGCCTGCGGATCTTGGCGCGAATGTTCTCCTCGATGCGCGCGTGGATGAGGTCGCGCGCCTTCAGGCCCTGAGCGCAGAGAGCGCACCGCGGTGAGCAGACGTCCGGATCCCACGCCCCCGGAGCCCTAGCTCCGAACCCCACAAGGCGCCCTTACCCGGTACAGTCCGCTGAAGGGCACGTCTATGGGCAACGAGAAGAGATTGCGGGTCATTTCCTCGAAGGCCTCTACCAGCTGCTGCTCGTCTTCTCCGCCGCTCGCCAGCCGGGACTCGCAGCCCAGCAGGATGCGCATGGCAATGCGGAACATAAGGCGCTTCACCTGGGGGTAGACCAGGAGGCCGCGCTCGCCGCAGCTCAGCCATTGCTCCAAGTAGTTGCCCACTTCTTCGGCGATCACTGGCACGTAGCACTGAAGCGCCTCGCGGCTGAAGGCCTGCATAATCACCTGAACTCCGAGGAGGGAAGAGTATTAAAGCCCGGCCCCACCCGCCCCTCTTGCCTTCCAGGGTCTCCTAGACATCTACAACCCCACCAGACCCAAGGCACTTCCTGGCTGGGAAAGCTACACCGGGTTTGAGAGGGTCCCAGCCGATGCCTTATGCAGCTGGCGCTCGCCCAGCACCTATCTGCCCGAACCCCTTACTCGAATCGGGTCCCACTTCCTGTCCAGGCGCCGCCACCCCTCCCTCACCTTCTTGCGCTGCTTGTGCGAGGAATCGTGCAGGTTAGAGAGGCACCCAGAACCCAGGATGGTGCGCACTGACGCGGGCCAGTGGACCGACACCAGCCGGTGCTCTCCGAGCAAAATGCGCCGCACGTTGTCCGCTCCCATCACCCGCACCGTGGGCCGCCCGAACAGATGCGTCTTGTAGATGAAGCCGTATTTCCTGCGCTTCATCTGCAGGAACTTCCTTCGCTGCGAGAGGAAAGCGGAGGAGTGAGCGGGCGTGAGGGGGCGCCGGGGAGCGCCGAGCCTCCCGCCAGTCCTGATCCTGGCCCCAGTCACCTCCCTCCCGGGGGGCGCTTCAGTGGAAGTCTGGAACCGAGTCGGGCTCGGGAGAATCGTCCAATCCCGCCCCAAGCTCCCTTACCTGTAGCACCATCTGCAGTGTTTCCCCAAAGAAGGGGAAGCCCATCGTTCCGGGAGGCAAAGGGAGGGCACAGCTGCGGTCCCGGCTGCTCACGCAGTACAAGTCCCAGAGCTTGATCGCGGCCAGGAAGAGCAGCAGCGGCAGCACGAAGGTGCAGAGCGCACTGGCCAGCAGTGCCGGGAGCCCCATGGCGCGCCGCGACCTTCCGCGCCACCTGCCGCCACCCTCAGCGCTCTGAATCCCGCCGCGCGCCCGCTTTATAGGCGGCCCAGGTTGCTGCCCACGTTACCTTAGACAAATTAGTTCACCCAAAGTTCATCTTTAATTGCGGATTGGGCCCCTGGCTCCTCCCCCCGCGAGGCGCTGCCCAAATCTTTAACCGTTTGTTCCGCGCCGAGGCAGAGGCGGCGCCGTGGCGGCTTCTCTCGGAGCGCGCCTCCTGGGGCGCGGGGCTAGGAGCAGCCTGCTGCCCCCATACAAAGTGTGCGGGGCTCCCAGACGGCGGCAGGGGCTCCGGGGAGCGGAAACTCCACGCCCCGGGCTCCCTGGCGGTGTCTTCGGAATCTCTCCCGCCGGGTCCGACGGTAGGTCCCAGCCCAGAGCTTCCTGCACCCGCTTTCTGTTTTACAGGGCCCCCTTCCACCTGCAGAGGAAGTAAAGGGGAGTGCGTTCAGGGATCTTCAGCTGCCTTGTCCCGCAGGTGAGGAAATTGAGATCCAGAAGGCGGAGCAAAACGCAGGCCTCCTGACTCTTCCAGAGACCCCACAGAAGAGCCCAGAGCCAGGACCCAAGTGAGAGTTGGCGGGGATTCACGACCGGCTGACCACTAATTCCCAGATCCCCAAACCCCTCGAGGCTCACATCATGAAGTCTTGGAAGGTCCTACTTAAAGGTTCAAGAGAGCCTCCAGATCCCCAGGACTCCAGGTGCAACCCTGCTCAAGTCTGAGCCCTGACTCTGACTCCCTAGCCCGGGACCGCAGGGGCAATTCATCTGCGGCTCAGTGGCAAACAGCGCTCTGCAATCCGGCCAAAGCCGGATTCCGAGGGCCCTGGGGTTAGCAGCTCCAGCTAGGCAGAAGGGAAGAGGGTCCTTAATCCTCGCAGGATAAAGACACAGATGAGGAGGATGGATGGAAAGCCCAGAGTTTGGGCTCTGAGTCCCGGATCCATCTCTACTTGAATGATCTTGGGCAAGTCACCGCACATCCTTGAGCCCGTTTCCTCCTCCTTGATGTGAAGGTGATCTTTCCTGACCAGTCTACACCTACAGGTAGTTGTGAGTTTCCAAAAGTGGCTTATGGTTGCACATACCTTTCCCAGCCCCAGGCTGGGCTACCTTCGGCTAGGCTAAGGTTGCACATACTCTTCCCTACCCCCGGCTAGGCTACCTTACCAGGGTGACCTGGGATCTCCAGCTCCCACCCGGCAGAAACCCACCCAGAGGAGAGGGGGTGCTGGGTCCTAAACCCAGGCCTCTACCGGCCGCTGATTAAGAGTGTTGAGAGAATCCTGACTGGGAAGTGGGTCTTCTGGCCATTGTCCACCTATACGATTGGCCGCTCCTGCAGCCACAGCCTGGAGCTCGGACACTGCGAGAACCGCACGTGCGCTCCCCGTTTCCAACCCTGTCGAGCCAGTGGGACAGGGTCCGAACTTCCTCGGGCCAGTCAGGGCCATTCGCTCCCTCGGTTTCAACGCTGAACCCACCAGCCGCGCCGAAAACGAAACAATAATGTATAAGTTTGTTTAAAGCCGAAAAGCGGCTCTCACAGGAGCGAGTCTCACGCCTTGGAAAGCGTCCCTTGGAGATGGAAAACACTTTGATCCCGAGAGCTGTTAAGTTAAATACAAGACCTTCCCGCGTGGTCCCCCAACCGGGCGGGTCCGGCAATGTCTGCGGAGTCGCCGGGACCTCACGCTCGCAGAAACGTTCCACGCCTGGCTAGCCCCAGGATGTCTTTCGGAGAATCGGCGGTTCACCATAACCCTACACTGGTGTTTCAGAGGCTCCAGGGAAGGGTCTCGCCCACAATCGTTTCTTCAAATGAACTGACAACTGTAAACAGTGACAGACCACTTGGGGGCACCGGCTGGAACCGGGCGAGACGCCCTGGAGGTAATTCTCAGAAACCCTAGGCCCGCCCCTTTCTGGACGGTGCCTCCGGCCGGTGAGCAAAGCTGGCCAGCGGGGGCGTGACCTGGGGCCCAGTCCCAGTCCTCCGGCCTGACCCGCCTGTGACCCCTGCGGGCCGGACCGTGACATCTGAGTGAACTCTGCAGGGCCATCTCGCCAAGTTCAGCGCGCGCCGGGTCACAAGATGAGCGGGGCCTGCCCGCTGGAAATCGCCACAAAGGGGAAAAATGTTTTACTCTATCTGCCATTCAGACCCGCGTGGGCGACCAGGGGAAAGGATTAAATGGGATAGTGAAGAGCACTAAAGATCATCTTGAAGAGGGAAAGGGTCGGTAAATGACCAACCCAATAAGAACTTTGACCTAGAAACCTTACCAGGCTTTCTTGGGTGCTGGTGGGTAGAGAGAGGGCTTCGTTAGCTGGAAAACAAAATAATGTTTCTAAGATGTTTACAAAACAGACTGATGGTAAGGGTTAGTAGGGGTAGGGAGTAGTTTTTTGCTGGGCGGGGAGGTGAGCTCCTGACTGAGGTCAGCTGAAGCACCCCTCCCCCACTTTTCTCCCGTCAACACTTTCTTCCCTCGTCTTGAGCAGATTCCCACCCCTTCGGTTCTAAACCTCCTGTACTCTCTGCTTGGGGCTCTTCTATCCCCGGACACCCCTGGCTGGTTCCTTCCAAAGTCGAATGCCACTCTTTCCAGCCCCCAGCAGAGCCGCCAGGCACTCTGTATGACAGCCCTGTTTTATTCTCTCGAAACAGCTCTACCATCATCAGAATTATTCTTGCTCGTTTGTTAGTTTATTTACTGTCTCTTTCCTTTGCGAGCACACCAAGTCCAAGAGGGTAAGAATCGTATCTGCCCCTTACTCAGAGAATCAGAAGCAAGAGCTCTGATTTTCCTTGAAATGATGAGTCGATGTATCACTAGGAAGTCACAGTAAAACTGAAGCTGCCCTTTCAGAGGCTTATAGTTTAGTACAGACCACACAGCACGTAAATCAGGTATCTTGGAACCTGGGAAGTCCAGGCTTCTGAGAGCCCCGCCGCATCTATCTCTCCTCAAATCAGAATCAACCCCAAGCCCTGGTCTTCCCACCACCTCACCCTAGTGGAGCTTCTGAGATGAGATGTTGTCTCTGAAGCGTCAGGAGCGCCCTGAGGGCAGGCCTCAGATCTACCACTTTCACCGGCTCTGTGGCTCTGGCGCCTGCCTACAGATCCCATGGCGCCAGGGCCTGTGGTCAGCCGTGGGTGATGAATTGTTGCAGATGGGGTTATGACTGTGTCAGTTGAGCTCAGAAGGGCCCGCTGTGCTCCTGCTCCTGAGCTACTGGGCCCTGCCTAAGCCTGCTGCCTCCCCTTCCCTTCTGGCCCCAGGATCCACCTTAAGCCTAAGGTCAGGAGGGCACTTTCTGGTTCCTTCTGGTTCACTAAGGGGTCAGCTCAGGACTTGGAGGCAACTTCTCTGGCTCACCCATCATGTTCAACTGCCCCCAGCCTGTCCGAAGGTGGGCAGCAGGTTACAGCGTGTTAGGAAAAAAGGAGGCTCTTGGTTTAGATTTAAGCACTGTTGGGAACTTTTGTGTTGGAACCTAGGGATCACTATGAAAGGATAAAAGGCCAAGAGCTACATGGTGGCCACAGGCCAGAGACTGGAGCAGGGGGTAAGGGATGGGGTGGAGGAGAGCACTGGCTGAGTGGTCTAATCTCCGGCCTCAGTCTCTGCTTGTAATGAAGGAGGTTGAAGCAGTAAACCAGGGCGTCCCTGCAGTCAGCTATCATCTTGGAGATAATCTGTAGCTCAGTTCCCTGGGGCTATGCTCGAGAGTTTCCAGCAGCCTGGGCCCCAGGCTGTCCAGTTCCTAGCCCCTCTCTGGGTATATGAAGGGCAGGCCCTTCTGGGGAGGGGGTCTTTCTTGAGTCTCTGCCAGCTCCATCCCACTTTCCCACCGAGGAGCAGCTGCCCAGCTAAGCTGCAGCCTTCTCACTCAACTACTGCCAGGAAACGATTTCTCGGCCTTCCTGTTTTGGGTACAAATACCCCAAACCTCTCTGATTATGTCTCAACCTCCCATGAAAATAATCCAGCCTTAGAATCCTCTCGGTGTACCTATTCTCTCCTGTATAAATGGAAAGATTATATGCGTTCTTGAACTAGGAATTTTTCTTTTAAGAAATCGCCAGTAGAATCCGGAGCTGTTGATCCTGTTTAGAGCCCTGAAAGCGCCCGCAATTCTGGGTTTCTGCCGAGACAGGCAGAGTGGCCAGGGCGCACCTAGCGGAGGCCAGCTGCCTGAGGGCCTTCCGTTGGGCGCCTTCTCAGTGTCTTCCTATGGCCCAAAGCCAGGCCAGATATGCCCTCCTGGCGTCCCCGCTTCCTCGCTACAGTTGCGGGCCCTCCCTCATTCGACGGCCCACCCCACCCCACCTCCCCACGACCCATGCCTCCTCCCCAGCTTGAATCCTAGGGGGAATTTTTCCACCATCCCTGCTTTGAAATCCTGGGAAAGGCATAAGAGACTTGGGCCACCACCTTTCCTCCCTAAGGGCGCGAAGTGCTGGAGGCACCATCCCACCAGCCAGGACGCTTCACCAAGTGCGGTGGCGGTGGTTCATGAGTCTCCTCCCTCAGAGTCGGACACAGAGCTGCGTTCAGTAACCTTCTGATGAATGAGAGCGCGCCGGACCCGGCATTGGAGAACGGCAGATGGGCGGCGCCGCAAGCGCGCCGCAGCCGCTGGCCAAGCCAGGTTCCACAGCGCAGCAAGTCAGAGGCGTTGCCCATCCTGCGCCGCCGGAGACGCAAGAGGGTGGAAAAAGAGCCGCAGCCCGTCCACCGGGTGCACAATGGGCACGGTCTGCATGGCGGGGAAGGCAGGCGTGGCCAGTTCCCAGCGCGCCGTGCGCACCAGCTCCACCGCGAGCAGCTGGAGCACGGTCTGCGCCAGCTCCTGGCCAAGACAGCTGCGCGCACCACCGCCGAACGGGATATAATGAAAGCGGCCGGCGGCGCCCAGTGCATCGTCGCCCGCAGTGCCGAAGCGCTCTGGGTCGAAGCCCTCCGGCGGGCTGCGGTACACTGCGGCCGTCTCGTGCGTGTCTCGGATGCTGTACATCACGTTCCACCCCTTGGGGATCTGGTAGCCCTGCGGGGAGGTGAGGAGACCCGCCTGACCACCAGGCACCCGGAAACCCAGCCCTCACCGATCCTTCATCAAACAGGCTTCCAAACGGGCAGGGACGTGCGTCTTAACCGGAAACTAGGATACTGCTTTGCATTCCCGTCTGTTTCAGCTCCTTCTCTGGTGAGCTGTGTGACGTTGGCTACATCATCTCTGAGTCTCAGTTTCTTAAGTGATCAAGTGAGACCAAAAATGCCCACTTTGTTGTGAGGACTCAAATAACGGGTCTGACATATGTATTAGGGGTCAGTGAGTGTGCTCTGTTACTGTTCACTGTTTTCTCTGTTTTCTTCTCACATTAGGAGACCTAAATTCGAGTCCTGCATGTACCAGCTGCCTGCGTCAGAGCAAAGCAAACGACAGCTCCTTTACAGTCATCTCAATTTTTCAGCTCTTTACACTCAACTGAAAACTGCCTCTCTGTACTCACTAGCCATGAGCTGTACATAACCTTCAGATCCAGTAGCCACACTCTGAGAAGGTGCATGTGAGGATTAAATTGTTGGAAGGAAGCTTAAAATGATGAAGGCTTTCATGTTCCCTCAGCTCACCTCTTTTTCAACTATTCCACTTTTGAGAGGTCTTCCAGCCCCGACTATCCGGCTTCCTTGCTCGAACAGGCTTCAGGAGAGCCTTCCTCTCAACGGGCAAATAGAAAATCTTGAAATCATCAAGGCGTGCCCTCTCCTCTCTAGGCCTCAGTTTTCCCATCTGGCTGAGACCCCACCCCTATTCACTCCGGTGGTCCAGTGCTCTTCTACCTTGGTTTCCCTACGTCTTGCACCCCAGGCCTGCTCAGTGGTGTCTGAACTCCAAAATTCAGCATCCCAGACACTACTAAACACCTCACTAACCCACCTACCTTTGGGCCACGCCGTCTTGGTGACATGTGGTCCCCATCTGAGCCTTTCACTGCTCCAGTTCAAATGCCAGTTCCCAAAATGTTTTGGTATCATTCAGCTAGAGGTCACTCTCTTCTTCACACCAGTTTGTGATGAAGTTGCTGGCTCTGCCCCCCTTTCTTTCCACAACAGCGCCTCAAGGGCAGAATCTCTTTCTCTTGTTCAGTTGCTAAGTCGTGTCTGACTCTTTGCCACACTGTGGACTGCAGCATGCTAGACTTCCCTGTCCTTCACTAACTCCAGGAGTTTGCTCAAATTCATGTCCTTTGAGTCCGTGATGCAATCCAGTCATCTCATCCTCTCAAATTCTGGCATGCAATGGGGATACTGACTGTTTAAGGCGAAGGGGAGAAGGTGCCCACTCTGCCTGGAGCTGCCCAGGGATCGGGCTGGGGGTGGGGAGGTGCAGCGGCAAACACCCTCAGTTTGGCAGCGTTAGCGTTCCCCTCCCCCGAGTTAAAGTTGGAAGGGACCAAGGCAGCTTCCCTCCAGAGAGCAAACTGAGGCCCAGAGTGAGAAGGGAATTAGCCAAGGTCATACAGAGACGGAGCCGGGCCTAAACCTTAACTTTCTTGCCCCGCTCAAGCCAACCAGATCACTACCCATATTTTAATAATCCCGTTTTCCTGGAACCTGGCCTCAGCCAGAACCCTGGACAGGTAGCAATGATTGGTCCCTTTATCTTGTGAGAGTGCCAGAGAAATGGAGCACAGGACAGAGTGGGCGGCTCTTTGTGCACTACCCAGGCTCACTGGCTGAAAGGGGAGTGCTGGGCAGAGAAAAGGATGATTTTATTCTAAAACTGGCCTCTGAGTTGACTACCCAGACAGCAGTCAAAATCTTCGCAGGTGGCGCTAGTGGTAAAGAACCCACCTGCCAATGCAGGAGACGCGAGACGTGGGTTCCATCCCTGGGTTGGGAAGATCCCCTGGAGGAGGAAATGGAACCCATTCCACTATTCTTGCCTGGAGAATTCCGTGAACAGAGCAGTCTGGAGGGCTACAGTCCATGGGATCGCAAAGAGTCGGACACGACTGAAGCAATTTAGCACATAGCCCGGGGTCCCTAACCTTGCTTTGCGTCCTCAACTGTGGTTCCGGGAAACGTGATCGGATTCAGCCCATTTTCCAGGAGGCCCGGAAAAGGGAAAAGGAGACAGCGCCGTCCTAACCCCTACCCCACCTCCCAGCGGCCGGCTGCAAGGCGGGGCGGGCGAGCAGCGCACTTACGTCGAGCTCGAAGGTGCGCAGGGCTGTCCGATAGCCCCCGGACACCGGCGGCAGGAGGCGCAGCACCTCCTTGACCACGCAGCCGACGTAGCGCAGGTGGCCCAGCGCCGCCAGGCTGAGGTCGGGCTCGCAACCGCAGTCGGGCGGGGGCCCAGCGCCGCCCCCCGAGGCCGCCGGCGCGCAGCCGCACGCGCGCCCCAGCCCCTGTGCCGCCAGCTCCTGCTGGATCTTGGCGATGGCTGCGGGGTGCTGCAGGAGTAGCAGGACGAGGGACGTGCTGGCACTGGCCGTGGTGGAGAAGGCGGCGAAGAGGAGCTCCACAGCTGATTCCTGCAAGACAGCCCAGGGGCGCTGTCTCCATTAGCCGGTTCTCAGGCTGTGGTGCAGGGGCCCCCACATTTGCCATTGCGCACAGGCCAGATCGCAGAGTGCTCGGAGGCACGGCTACCTGGGAGGGTCTGGGAGTGGACTGAATCCCAAGTCCGCCACCTGGGGAAACCACAGATAGCCTTGGGAGGTTCCCATAGATAATGCCAGAACTTTTTTGGTGTAGTGTTCTTAGTGCTTTAAGGGAATTAAGTCATTGGATTCTCACCCGCAGTGTGTGTGGCACAGTTTCTGCCCGTTTTACTGAGGTTCTGAGAGGTGCCCAAGGTCCCTTCAGTCACCAAGCCCAGTAGTCAGGGCCAGGAGTCCAGCACTCTTAACCATGCAGTGTTGCCGACAATGCAGCTGGCCCTCCTGACCGGGACTGCTGCGGAATTAACCAAGGCACCTGCAGCAGCAGAAGCAGCAGCCTGGCACCAAAGTGAGCATCGTGGTCCCCTTCCCGCTTAGTGGTGGTCCCAGTGAGTGACTGCACTGCTTCCCCATCTGCACTGTCTGGAGGCTTCATCATCCAGGCCCCAGTCTTCACTGCCTGCCTGTGCCCTCCTCCCAACTCCTGGTATGGTGTCTTCCTTCCTGGCAGCAGCAGGTGTGTGTTTACACCCTGATGGATGTGATCACAGGGTGAATGCGGTGCCCTCCTCTCCAGCAGAGGCTATGTTTGCTCATTGTATAGAGTCTGGCACTGAATAGGTAGAATCTGCCTGTGGAATGAATGAGCTGATCCAAGGCTAACTGGCTGTTCTGGAGAAGATGGGGAGCTGGGACGGAGACCCTGGGGCTCCAAGGTCCTTCCTGACCAGCCAGAACTGAAGATTTCTGGCTAGTGGGTCCCTTCCTGAGAACCTGGACAGTGTTGTCATGCCCTCCCCAGCTCTGCCAAGGCAGAGGGAGTGTCCACGTCTTTCCATACCACTCCCCTTCCCAGCCTAGAACTATTCCTATCTGCCGGCTCCCCCACGACTCACCAGCACCCTGCTCATCTACTTCTAACCCCTTGACTCTTCCAGACTTCACAACCACCCAGAAGTTAGGAAAGAGATTGTTCGTCCCATTTTCAGAGAAGACACTCAGGCTCAGTGGCTCGCTAGTGGGAAAATGAGTGTCAGAGAAAGGATGGAAGCTGCTGATGGAAGGGATGAAGTGTTTCCATTTCTAACTCCCCTGCCCGCTGCCCCCCCCCCTCCCCCAGCCGCTACATTCCTTTTTGGGTTCTCGAGCAGGTGGGCCCAGGGGTCATTCCAAAGCTCCCCTCCTTACTTCCACTGCATGTGTTCTATGCATACATGGGGGAGGGGGTGGCAGTTTCTAATTCTCCAGTAGATGCTCAGTGGCAAAACAGACCAGTACCCGAGGTACCAGGTGCCGAGCTGGCTCATGGATGCGTAGATTTGGGGAGGAAAGGGGACACTTGAAGGAATTGTGGAATTTGACCCTGAACCCTTAGGATTTGTAGAGAAAAGGGGTGAACAAAGCGGCATAGGCAGGCAGACTGCAGAGGAGAAAGCATGAAGTGACAGGGAAGTGGGGAAGAGGAGAGCTGTTTGCTGCCAGAGGCTGTAAGGGAGGGCCTAGGATTCATGCCTTCGCTTGGCCCAAAGCCACAGAGGTAGGGGGTGCGGCTGAGCCAGGACTGGACCCAGGTCTCCTCTTTCCCTCACCCTGAGGAGTGTCTGTGGCTCCAAGTGGGGCCAAACAGGATGTTGCTCTGTTGTTCCAGGGATTCAGCCTGTGTGTAGAGACCTGCTATACATGCAAAAGAGGGGAGGAGAAATCCGGCCACATACCTTCAGTTCCTGCACTGAGAGCTCATGGCCCAGTTCCCTAGTGCTGTGGATGATCCCATCGAGGGCATCGCCTGGCTCCACAGCAGTCTTGTCTTCAAGAAGCTTCTGTGCAATGGCCTCCTCCAGGTGCCGATGCAGCTGGTCCCGGGCCCGAATGCCCTGATGTGTGGGGAGACAAGGGAGTTGGGGTAGGAAGGCAGAGGGGGCTAGCCCTGGACACCTACCCCCCACATCTTCCCAGTGCTGGTCTGGCTCTGCTGAAAGCTAGCATTAACAGATTCCCAGCTCAGCTCCACATTGTAGAAGGGACTCAATATAAAGGCTCAGGAATTTGTCCTTTACCCTCATACACCATTCTCTCTTGATGATCACAAGCCCCTCTTTGGAGCAAGGCAAACAGTTTACTGTCCTCCTAAGGGGAGGATGCTGAGGCTCAGAGAGGTCAAGCAATTGTCCAGGGTCACGCAGCTTCAAGTGTCTGTGCTTGGCAGATTACCCAGCCTGGGAGTTAGCCCACCGCCCTTCTCCTGCCTGCAGGGGCGGTTGGCACCGGTGCAGAGAGGAAGGGACACCTTGATGTACTCAGGAAAGCTCTGGCTTAAAGAACACTACTGGAAGTTCTAAACATTAGCCTTTGTAAAAAGGGATAGCCAGGAGGGCTGGGGTGGTCCCCCAGAGTTCAGGGAGCAAGCACAGTGAGAAAGCATCTGCCAGGGGAAGCATTTTGAGCACATCGGCTTCTTATCAGGGGAGACCGAGATGGGGTAGGGAGGTGTCAAATCTTGCCTCTGCCCCTACTAGCTGTGTGATCTTGGGCAAGTCATTTAACCTCTTGGAGCTTCAGTTTCTTCATCAATTAAATGAGAATAATATTTTGAGGAGGATTAAATCAGAAAAACGTACCCGAGGCAATCGGTCCATATATCAGGTCCCTTTACACATAACTATTATTTTTAATTGGGTGAATGAAAACCAGGACATTGGCACAGTAAGAAGCCCCAGATCAGTTGCTCTCTAAGTCCGGCCCATTGCTCTGAAGTTTGAAGAGGCCATGGTTCTCTAATCCGGAAACTAGCGGGCCTGGGGCCGCGGGCGCTGAGCCGACACCCACCCCTCTCCAACCCCGGCTGGCGCCGGCCTGGGCCGGGGGCGTGTCTGCGGCCCTTGTGCTCCCATCCGTTGCCCAGCCTCGGGGCTTCCAAAGAGGCGCTGCAGGCCGGGCCTGGAGGCGCCGCTCTGAGGAGGGGCTGGGGCGACTGGCTGGGCTCCCGCCACCGAGACCCAACGTCGGGAAGCCCGCGGCTGCTGGGGCTGGAGCTCGTCCCGCCAGGCGTGGTCCAGAGAGGGTGTGTGGCCCGCCCCGGCTCACACAGCGAGTCAGGACAGAGACCAGCCCCAAGGCCCACCGCCACCATGCCGCCTCCCCACACTAGGCAGAGCCTCCATCTCCCAGCAGAGGTGATGCCTATGGCGCACCAAGGGAGCCTCAAAGGGAAGGTCTGGGGCGGGCGGGGCGGCAGTACCTTGCGCAGGCCGCTGAAAGGCACATCGAGGGGCAGGGAGAAGAGGTTCTCCACGAACTGCTCGAAGGTCCGGGCCAGCTCAGAGCACTGCGCCTCGTCTAGCCGTAGCCCCAGCAGGATGCGCGCGGCCATGCGGAAGGTGAGCGCTTTAGCGGCCTCATAGACAGCGACCGGCCCGCGGGCCGCGCACCAGGAGCGCACCTCCCGCCGCAGCGCCCTCTGCAGGCGAGGCACGTAGCACTCCAGTGCCGCACGGCTGAACGCTCGAGCCAGGATCTGAGGGGAACGCACAGGGTCAGCCCTGCCAGCCGTCCGGTTTCCTCTGCTCCACGACTCCAGCGGAGCCAAGAGGCCAATTTCGGCCCCTTCTTCCTCTTCTAAGCGACCCGGACCCAAATGTGTTGGGTTTTGCTCTCGCCATTCCCTCTAGTTCTTGTCTGATGTACACAGTGCCTCCTCTCCATCCAGGCTCCAGGGGCCACCTACTCCAGGAAGTCGTCCCTAACACTGAGTTTGAATTTCCGTCGGTTCTGGCATCAGAGTCGCATAAGATAGAAGATGAAAGGATCTTTAAGTCCCAGTCCTGGCCTTATAAGCCAAACCCGGAGAAGGTAAGGGACTACCAACCCAATGCCACCCACTTGTCAGGGGCCCTGGTCAGGTTCACAGTGTATGCCTAACACCTCGCCCCGGCCTGGCCCACGGCAGCCGCTCAGAAGCCGCGGGTCCGACGTCCCGACGGCCGCTTCTGTTTTGGGCTCACCTTCCGCCGCTGCCGGTGCGACTCTCCAACCGCGCCGAGCAGAGTGTGCGAGCCCAGAAGGATGTGCGCACTCTGCGGCCACTGGCTACGCACAAGGCGGTGCTCACCCAGCAGGACTGTGCGCACGTTCTCCGCGCCGCTCACGCGGATCACTGGCCTGCCCAGCAGGTGCGTCTTGAACACCGTCCCGTAGCGCTCCCTGCGAGAGCTGTGGAAGCGCGAGCCCTGCGAGCCAGGAGCGAAGAGGGATGGGGCCACTGGGTCTCGGCTGCGAAACTAGCCCAGGGATCCCAACTGCCTCTTGATAAAAACCTCCTGCTCCAGGCTGGCATCTTCTTCTTTACAAAATGGTCTCAAAGGTGCCTGGCGACTGACTACCCTACGGGGATGTACATGCTCCCGTTCCCATTGGTGAGATGGGGAAACAGAGGCTTAGAATGGGGACCTGAGTGCCAAATAGCCCATGGCTGAGACGTGCCCCTGACTCCCGATTCAATGGTGGCAGGACATAGGGCCCTAGAACCCCTCTGTTCATCCCTGCGTGGCGTCGGGTCTTAGGTTGTGCTGGAGAGAACCCCAGTGACACACGGTCCCTTCGAGGGAGAAGCTGGGTAGAGGGGAGGGCTGTATATGCTCCCTGGAGCCCTGGGCGACAGAAGGAGAATGGCTACGAGCCCTGGGAACCTTGAGAGGCAGTGGGGGACAGAGAAGAACAAGGTGCGGAAACGACCGAGTGCTCACCTGAACTAACCAGTGCAGCGTTTCCCCGAAGAAGGGCCAGCCCATGGAGCCTTTGGGCAGGGGCAGGGCAGAGGCTCGGTCCCGACTCAGCGTCCAGCGGAGAGTCCAGAGGTGCTGCGCCAGGCTGAGTAGCAGTCCCGCGCCCAGGAGCGCGGTGCCCACCGCCCCCAGCGCGGACAGGCAGCTCAGCCCCCAGGGTAACATGGCGAGCCTGCGGGGGACGGGTCGCTCTAAGCGCAGGAAGCGCCGGAGCTGCGGCGCGCAGTGCTCACCTGTTCTGTCCGGAAAGGGCCCGGGGGCCTGGGGACCAAAACTGAGATTTACCAGGGGCTTCGCTCTACAAGCAGAGGGGCAGCGGAGGATCTCAGTGACCACGCGCCCTTAGGGAACGTGCCTTCATAGAGACCCGCGAGCTCAGGACTTTTTCCTGAGTCGGATGGCTCCCGGGCCAAAATGCCACCTCCTTGCGGGGGTGAGGGCTGCCTCAGGACCGCTCGCGCCGAGCACCTCCCACCGCCCTGGGTCAGCATTCCTTCGACAGAAGCAGCGAGGGAGGGCAAAGAGAGGAGCAACTCACCGGCTTGCCAACGAGGGCTGCGCTCACCCGGGTTGTGTAGACCCCCGCCCACCTCTCTCTTCTCCAGCCTTTTAACCCTTCTCGGCCTACCCCGGCAACATTTATATAGATACTGGATTGCTCCCTGCGGATTGCTCCCGATCCACACGACGTGACGCGCCTCTGCATATTTAAGGCGCTCCACGCAGGGTAATGATTGGAGGCGGTGGGCAGCGGCGAGCTCTCCGGGGGGCTGGTGTGGGGAGTGGCAGTAACTGCTGCGCTACAGCTCAGCCGGTGCCGTGCCCGACGCAGATCCTCGGGCGGGGCCTGCGGTTTCGCGCCAAGAACTTCCCGACTCCAAGCAGGAGCTCGGCGAGTGGACTGACCTAGCGCAGGGAGCTAACGGGGGCTCTCTCTAACTTCCAGGTGCGGGTTCCCAAGGCTCCCACGGCACTACAAGGTTAAAAGGGATAGGGGTTCTCCACTTTGCTCTGCTTTTATTTCAGGGAAATTGCGGTCTTCGATGCCTGCTTTGGCATCGCAAGCGCCTACAAAGGACGGCCTGGGTTGCGATTCTTAGACATCCCCTCCCCTCCGAGGTCTCCGGTCCACCACTTCCAGAATCCTTCAAAAGGGGGTAGTGTCACTGCTCCAAAGCTTCACGGAGACTCCCCCTAACCCCACGAGGAGCAGATACCCCCGGGCGCCTTTCGGGTCTCGAGGACCAAATTCACCGATCCCTCCCCCTTTGTATCCTTCCATCCCATTAGGCTACATAGTTGCTTTTCGGGCTTTTTGTGGGGCCCTAAATGCCCAGGACTCGGGCGTCCTAGTCACTACGGCTCAACCCAAGGGGTGTGCGTGTTGCGGGGCGGGGTGGTGGTGGGGATTGCCGGGTGCTTGTTTGCCTGAGAAAAGTAAACTCCTCAAGACCATCGCCGGTGCGAACCCACAGTTGTCTGCTCCAAACAGTGAAAAGGCGGCGTCTCTCTGAATCGGGGACGCCTCAGCCCAAGCCGGGGAGACGTCCCAAGTGCCCTGGAGGGCTGGGTAAGGCACTCGAGGGCCACCGCTTTCCAGTCCTCAAAGAGAACTAGCAGCTCGCCGTCTCCAGTAACTTCCAGAATGTATTGTATTGTACCTAGAAGTAACCATGCTTTCCATATAATATTTTTTAAAACGTTAAATACTTTAGGATTAGAGACGGTCAAGAGAATAAATGCTTTTCTTCGTTTTGGCGATACTCCCATTCCAGTAACTAAATAACAGCCTTTCTAAAGAAAGCAGTTGTTTCAAATCAGGAAACTCTAAACAGATGCAACAGCAATGAATTTTCAGCAACTTGCTCAACCTTTTTAATATTTAATCACAAAATCAAGAAATGCACATATAATTCTTTACACTTATTTTACAGAGTCAAATATAAGTTTCTTACAGGCATAAATTCTGAAAATGCAAAAGGATTATTCAGCATAAATACAATGAAGACAAAGTAAGGATCAGATTGATACTACCATTTGGACCACAGTAATTTACACAGAGTAAAATGTACATTCGTTTTAGGTTTTCCAGAGTTCATTTTGGTTTGGCTTGTTTCTGCAATAAGGATCCAGCACTGAGGTCTGTGCCTTGAAGAAAGTAACCCGACCCCTGTGGTAACTTGTGTGTGCAGGAGTGTGTCTCTCCTAGCACAAGTGGCACCTGAAGTGGTTAGCCCCACTTAGCTTCTGTCCTCCTAACTTGAACCAAACCAAACCAAATAAATGGGGTCAGCTACAAACAATATAGTTAGAAATATTAACCCTGCTGAACAGAAACAACATTGCATCTTCAGAAAATCCAAATACCTTTTCTTCATATTCAGATTAAATTAAACCACCCAAGTAGAACAAGTAATTCACATTCTTATTGGGTTACATTAAGTTCGATTTCAGGTTCCTTTAAATATTTGTCTATTTCCTCCCTCAGAATCAGCAGAATTAGACAATTTAGTCTACTTAAATACTAGTGAGGTGAAAATTCAAGCTACAAGTCAGAAAATGTCAGGGAAATGTCATACATGATTGCATTCCAAAACCAGATACTGGGAAGAAAAAAAAAACAACCAGAACAATCATTGAAGTCTAAATAGAAAAAACACCTATAGAGGCATAAGTTCTTCTAATGTATTTACACAATCAGTTTCATGTACAATTTTTGACCTGATTTATATATTACAGTTTTGCCTTTTTCCCCTAGAAGTGAAAAAAATTAATGTCACATTTTCCATATATAAAATAGTATTCATTTAAAAATCCATACAAATGATATTTATAATTCTTGTTTCTAAGCTCTCATCAGTGTCTTTTCCCTATTGTATTTTTTAATTCTGCAAACAATTTTCTGTATCATGACCAGTGCCCGTTAGAGATCAATGTTGAGTCACAGACTTGGTGTCACTGAGTACAAGCGATGTGAAGGCTATGTGTGTTGGGACATACCATTCACCAAACTTCTCAGCTGTTTCACAACTGTCTCTATCAACTTCTGTTTGTCTCGATCATTCTTCCTGAATTGAGCAAATATATTGTTCTTTTTGCTAGTATCCTTCATCCTAGGAATATATGTGAATGAAGAAGCTTAATAGAAGGAATTTAAAAGTTATACTGTAACAACTAAGATATCTTGGCATGCTCTGTGTTATCTCACACTAAATCTATGCTTGAAAAATATACTTCAAAGAAAATAGGTATTACTAATAGAGTTACAGAGATAGCAAACGCAGAAAATACTGGCAGCTTTATTTTGCATTCTACATGAAATGGTGTTTTTGCATTAGTATGTAAATCTAAAAGCATGTTTTCTTACATGATACTATTTTCTAATATCATTCCATAAAGTATGCTAAAATACACACCCTCTCAGACTCTGAAAATCATGCTCATAGCAAGACAAGGTGAAAGGAAAAACAACAGAAAATTTAAAGCAGTAATTTGTTTTGCCTCAGTGGTGTTTCATGGCACTGTAAAACAATTTATTTAAAACCGTTCCTTGTGTCCTTCTCAAATCAAATACACCACAGATATTTTGAAATGTGGGAAAATAAGACACAAAAATTGAAATTTTTAATAGTGATATCTGAAATATGATACAGAGAAAAGAAAACATGCTGCATGAGAAGGAAAAGAAACACCAACACCTGTTTTCTGGACAAGATGCACCAGTAAGTGTTCTGTTACTTCAGATTTCATAATATTATTTTTTCAAAAGGCATACTTCTCTACCTGTAAGGAATCCAAGCCCATCATGGTAGGCTTTAGATAGCATTGATGGCAAACTGATTCCAGTCCCTTTCTAAAGCTAATTAAGCCAGATATTGAGGACACAATAGGAAAAATGTTTAGTTCATATCAACACAAACAGAAATCTCGTAAAAATCTATACCAACGCTGAAGGCCAGAAAGAAGGCGGCTTATATTTTGGTCATTAAAATGAACTGAACTTTTAAGCTCCATGTAGACATTTTTCTTTTGATTAAAAATCTCCAGTTCTTCAATTATCACTGAATTACCAGCTGCTAAAATGATATGTGAAGCTTTCAGAATATACTCACTTCTCCAAAAGAGTAAGGGCTGTGTTTGGATTCACCCGAAGGTACTTAGACGCTGGCTGACCATAATCAGCTAGATAAGTAGACCAATCCCAAACCATAAACAGGTCGAGGAGCTGAGGAAGACGGGAAAAATGTTAAAGCAATTTTTGACTATTTATCCACAGCTAATACATAAAGTATATGCTACTCTTGATCCATTTGATCCATCTGCTTCTCAGATGGAACAGAATAACCAATCTTATTTTTAAAACTTCATTAACTACATTTTATAACCAATGTAGTGTATAGTGTCTTTTCACTTTTGAAATAACTAAAATTGTGAGGGGTTGCCTTTCTAATAAAGTACTTCATTGCATTTCCAAATAATTGTAAAATAATGAAAACACTTTTATATAAATACATTAACACTTGTTCTAATGTATAGAGGTTTAATCTTTACACATTATTTGGTTCATACTCAGATTTAATTAGTAAAGGTTGCCACTAACTGAAGAATTTTAAAGAATTTAAATTGAACCTTTTTTTTTTTTTAAGAGGTTAAGTATGTTTACCTTTCAAAGAAGTCGTTTACACCTAGACTTTCCCAAAGTAATTTAAACCAAAAAGCTCAGATAATCTCAATGAAGTGCATTCAACAACCTCTGCTGGATTCTCCCTGGTGATAGATCCTCAGTAGTGTTATGAAATGAGGTCTTCAGGACTCAGCTTGTTAACTCTAGGCAATCATTTTGTATAAACAAACAACAACAAAAAGGAAACCCTCTTGTTTTCCATAGTGTTTTAAAATTGACTATTTGCTTTATAATCTCCAGTTAGAATTGTTGTCAAATATAGACGTAATCTTTTAAAAGCAATGCCATGCCTAAACCAAAGCACCAAACTCCTTATCCAACTTTAAAACCCTAATCCCCTTTAAGCCATTTAAGACCAACTTCCTATCCCCATCTGAACTGTTTCAGAAAGCTAAATGCTTTACTTACTACCTTCCTTCAGTTTTTATATTATTCTTTCTTTTTGTTTTAGCTCACTTTACAAGTACGGGGTGTAGTGGTTTTGCTTTCAAATGAAGTATTTGTATTTCATAGAATACATGAGCCAATCCACTGACTCTGAGAGAGAGAAAACTTCTGGGGTGGTTAAAAACCAGAGAAAAGTTACAAGACACTAGCTCTTCCTTAGGAAAGACAATGGATTTGTTTGACTCTTCCCCTCTCTACTAATTAGAGACTTTCTTGTACAAAGAAGAAAATTCTATAATGAAAATGTTTGCTGCTAATATGAAAAGCCAGGCTATTTTTTCTTTCAGACAACATTCTAGGCCATACCAAGGGTTAAGACACTGGTACAGAAACTGCACTGAGACAATGTTAAAAGAATACACTGAAAAAGAAAAGGGAAGTACTCCAAGTACTCCAAGTTTACTCTTGCTAAAGCAACATTTCCCCTTCTTTCACAAGGAGGAATAGTTACTTTCTACACTCTGCAATGAAAATATAAATTAATATAACTTCTCTAGACTGTGATTTTGCATTATGTAAGAACCTTAGAAAAAAAATGGCCATTCCCTTTGACTCTAATCCTACTTCTAGGAATCTAACTTCAGTGAACAATAATAAAGGTAGATGAAATTTTATCAACAAATATATTAATCTCAAAAATGTTATTTGTGTTATCAAAAATTGAAGAAGGAAAAAAAAACACTGAAATCAGGTTAAATCTCAATGTTAACAGAAGGGTTAAACAGTGAGGTATATCTATGTATAGAGTGGTTATTCAAATCAATGCTTACACAGAATTTGAAATAACTTGGGAAGAAGCTTATGATAAACATTACTAATAAAATCACATAAAAACCCATCAAAAGAGACTGGAATAAAATTTGAGAAAATGTTAAGAATAGCTGTAATTTGTATGGTGGGATTATGGGTAACTGTGATTGTCTTTATTTTCATAAGGTTTACATACATACTTTATTTTCCCCCAATAAATTCCAATAACGAATTCCCCTCACACAGTTGTTAAAAGCCTCATTTTGAAGGAGTCCTCTTTCAGGTATGCATTTGTGTTTGCTCAAGTGTGTGTGGGCATGCGCACAGTCAGCAGAAAGTAACCACTTAATGTACTGGCTGCAAATTCCCTTTCTTTCCGAAAAGCAGCAGCAACATGACCTTTGGGATTTGGAAGAGGAAAAGGCCTTAAAATAAGAGCTGATCTACCCCCAGGTGAGAAAGGAGGAGCCCATTTAATGAATTTAAAACCTACACCAACTCCAACTGTGAGTACAGAAGTGGTTCTTCTACAGCACAAAAACAGACTTTCCTAGATATGCTCTTTTCTCACAAGGTCGGATACTCATATGCAAAGTTCTTATCTCTATAAATTTCTTTAGAAATTACAGAAACCACAAAATTTAACCTAATTGCCCATCTGTTGTTGTTCAGTCACTAAGTTGTGTCTGACTCTGCTACCCTATGGACTGCAGTAAGCAGGTTTCCCTGTCCACCATCTCCCAGAGCTTGCTCAAACTCAAGTCCATTGAGTCAGTGATGCCATCCAACCATCTCATCCTCTGTCGTCCCCTTCTCCTCCTGCCTTCAATCTTTGCCAGCATCAGGGTCTTTTCCAATGAGTCGGCTCTTGACATCAGGGGCTTGATACAGAGGATAGATTTCCTCATTACAAGGCATTGGGTCTAATGTTAATTCAGGTAAATGAACTTTGAGAAAAAAGCACTGCTTTTTCTGAATGGACTACGGGTGTCCCTCCATCCATAACAATTATAAGGTCCTTTTTCACTTTTTAAAGTACAGTTTTTTTGAGATGAAAGATGTAACACAAAACCAGGGCATTATTCTTGGGTCCTACGTAACACTATGCCGGGCCAGGCTCATGGACTGAGTCCATTTCTGCAAGCTGCTACCTGTGCCTATTTTGACCAAGAAGCAGGATCCCAGGTTTCTGGGATGGTTTAAAAACATGACTGCTCTGGAGCCAAAGTGTGACAGGAAGGGATGAGGAAACTGGAGTGGTGCCACCGACTTCTTCACTCCACAGTCACTGCTTTGGGAATGCCTCTCACATTCGTTGTGCTTTCACAGGATGTACTCTGTCCTTAAGGAAAACTTCACTTCTCTGTCGCAAGTTTTGCTTCCTTCAGATGGCAGTACACAAATAATACATCTGTTATTAATCACAAAAAATCTCCCTCAGTCTTGTAAATAAACTGTGAGACATGCTCTCAACAGGTGCATTTATTAGTTAACACATATAACTGAAATTCAAAGATGTAGATCAAACATGAACAAAAACAAAAATCTCCCCTAGATTATCCGCAAGCAGTTTTACAATTACTTATTAAAGGATAAACTCAGGCATATTATAACAAAAATTGGTATTAGGTTCTAAAAATGGGTTTGTTCCAATAGTCAAGTAAAGTAATTCCATCTTAAATCCTTTGGGGAAGTAAGCAAAGTATGGATCATACAAAAATGAATAGCAAAATAACGTGTCTCAGTTCTATTTCATCATGATTTATAAGATTACCTAAAATTAGTAACCTAACTTTTTTTTTTAACCAAGGATTTAAAAATGCCCTTCATAAGTAATCTGATAATATAAGGTGGATTTATGCCAACTTTTTAAAGTGAGTTGTACATTTCACTTCCTCAGTGATTCCTACGTATGTCCAGCAAACAAAAAGATTCGGCTTAAGAAAAGAAATGGTTCCATGGGTGGTCCATTTATATGCTCAAAATAGTTGAGAATCACTTCAGAATCACTGAAGAGTTAGTCTGTGTCAAAGCATTTAGCCTGCTGACAGTTTCCCATCCTAAATTGCACTCCAAATCTACACCCAAGAAACCTGGGGTCTCAGACCTGTTGAGATCACTTTGTGCAAAGGACACAATGAATCTAGGCCGACTTAAAACCATTCTATGGAACTCTTGAAGTGACTTTTTGCCTTTGTAAAAGTGAACCCAGAGTGCTAGGTCATTTTTTCCTTGAATCTGGTTTAGCTTTCTTTGTTTTGGGTCTTTGGGTTTTGCTTTTGAAGCACCTCAGGGGCAGTGACCCAAGGCAGAAGATAAATAAAGTTAAGCCAACCTCAAGAGAAAAGCAATTGGGGACACCAGGTTTGCTTTTGTAAATGTGAACAGTGATCTGGGGGCTCAGGGTCAACCCTAGTCCCCCAAATTCCCCTTTCCAAACACTAAATCCACCTGGGACCTCAAAGTTGCTTTGCAGATTCCAAAAGTAAACCAGGAGATCATTTTTCCTTTGCTTCCAAAAAAACAAAGCCAGAGCAAGGGTTCCTAGAGTGCTTCAGAGACTTAAATGACAACAAAAATCCTAAACCAGAATGTAGCTTTAAGGAAGAAATATGAGTAATTAGGCACTGGGGATTCAAGAAAAATGGGTCTTATTAAATTGGCCACAATTGGGGAGGGGGAATACAAGTACTTTTTCTAAATAGATGTTGAAATCAAATGATGAGCTCCATATGCTTTTTAAAGCACTTGGCTTTTACCCCTTTCCAGCTATCTGAAAACACATTTGGAAAATTCCACCTGCCGCACAGAAAAGAATTTTCAGTAGCAGATAGAAGGGGCTTGGGCAAAAACTAAAGAAGCAGTGTTGAGCTTCTATCCACTTCATTTTTTTGCCTCCAGGTGTTCACTGCCCTTGTGCTGCCTTTTGACTCTCTGATACACCTGACCCCTAACCCGTGCCTGCCCTCTTCAAATAGTCCATCTGCCAAATCCACTCTCAGCCAGCCTTTCCACTCCTAACTACGTGAGGATCAGGAGCGAGGTCTCAGCACATTGTGGCTTAAAGGCATTCTTCTCTTCAAGTCACTTAACTCCAGTGAACTGCACACAGCAGAAGCAGAATGCTCCTAAAGTATTTCTGATGATAAGCCAAGTAGTAGTCCTAGATAACTACTAGGTTGGTTTGGAATTTGGGGAAAAAAGAGGCAAAAGGAATTTACATCATCAGATTTATACACATCTGTATTTACTTTATCTTGAATTTCTTGGTCACTACCATGGCTAAAAGACCATGCAGATACATATATGTGTTTGATTTTATGTGGTCTATTTCTTTATTAAGATTAATTTTATCAAGTAATACATGGTTAATAATCAAATGGGGCACATCATAAAACCAACAGTCCACTATCCTACACTTTCCATTCTCAGACGCAGTCATGTTAACTCCTTCTAATACTGGTGATTACCTCAATATTTCTAAATATACTTATTTTTCTTGTTTTTATTTATCATCATATAGTTAGCATATATGAGGATTTATCTTACTTATACTACCTTCCTATTTTTGATAGTTATAATAATTTTTCTCTATTTTTGCTTTTATAATTTTAATATAATTAAACTATTTCCTCTTGCATCACCTTAATTTTTTTTAACAGTTTGGAGATGTATTTCATATATGGTCCAATTTATCCCTTTTAAAGTATACAAATCAGTGGTCTTGTGTACATTCACGGAATTCTCCAACCATGTCAATCGATCTGAGAACACTTTTATCACCCCATACCCATTAGCAATCAGTCTCCAAAGTGGAGTCACATAACATGTTTTTTGTGTGTCCAGTTTCTTTTACTTAAGGTTTATCCATGTTGTAGCAGGTATCAGTAATTCATTCCTCTTTACTGCAAAATAACATTCTGTTATATGGATATACCACGTTTGCTTATCCATTTATCAGTTACTGAACATTTGGGTTGTTCCCATTCAGGGGCTATTATGAATAATACTGCTATTAACACGTTTTTTGGTGGACATGCATTTTACTCTTGGGTATATATCTGGGAGTAGAATTGGTTACAGAAACTTTTAAGAGGATCTTTTGACTTTCCGTTTAGTAATGCAAGAATATTAGCACCTTATATAGTTGAGTTTTAAATAATTCTTTTGGCAATTGGGGTTTAAAATATTTATATTATATATTTAAACTCACATAACAAAAGATGTTTAACTGAAGTTTCCTAAAAAGTTCTGTATGAATCCAGACAGGTATTAGTAAATTATTATGAAGAATTTTTTTGGACTTTCCTGGCAGTCCAGTAGTTAAGACTTTGTGCTTCCACTGCAGGGAGCGTGAGTTCTATCCCTGGTTGGGGAACTAGGATCTTGCATGACATGAGGCACAGCCCCCTCCCCCCAAATAACTTTTTTATCTTCTACTTCTAAAATACAAAAAAACCTAGTAACTAGCCAAATAGAAAAGAACATTTCAGATATTTTGCTCAAGTAGCTGAGTGTGGTTTTGCTTTGTATGCCACCTTCACATGTATATGCGGCTTGTTTTTCTTCATGAGTACCTTGCTCAGTTGCCTCATGTTGTGGGATGAGTCACACACTGAGTGCTAGCACTTAACCTAATTACCCAAACCAGAAATCTGGATTCACTCTGCTTTGAATCTTCTCTCTCACAACTTCTGCTCCTTATTTATTGCCAAATTATGTCAATTTAATGTCTTAAATATTTTTTTCCTAAATATTTCTTGAATTCACTTGCTATCTACTTTCCACCACTGCTATTACTTCTGTCCTAGATTTAGATATCAGATTCTGTCCCCTGGGGCCTTTGGTCTTGCCTATTCCCTCTGCCTGCTCCCCAGGATCCATCAACCTCCACACTGCTGCCAGACAGAAGCAGCTAAAATACGTATCTGATCATGTCATTCACTTGCCTAAAACTTTCAATGACTTCCCAGCTCCTACAAGATAAAGTTCCAGTTCCTTAACATGACATGCAAAGTGATCTTTTGGCTTCCTCTCCTGCCTTGGAAATTCAAGCACCTAAACAAGGAACTACTCAAGAGTTTTTTTAACCATGATGATCCCCCACGAAATTGTCATTTTCTTCTGAGTCCCTTTCTCCTCTTTCTTCACCCAGGGAACTCTCACTTATTCCGTACAATTTAGGTCTGGATTCACTTCTCTCAGGAAGCCTTCCCAGACCACCGTGGGTTAGCTGTTCTCTCTCGTGTGTCCTCACATTCCCCTTCACAAAATCTCTATCACACTGTTTTTCACACTATGCTGATATCACAGTTACTATGTCCGTCTCCCCACGAAAGAATCAAATATCAATAATTCCTTCTGTAGTCTGAATGATGCATGACTAACTCAGCCCGACTTTTTCTTATATGGCAGTAGTGAAGCCTTTTCTCCTTCCTATTAATGTACTTTGTAAGTGCCTCAAAGCTGGTGACTTGTTTTGCTTAACATCTGTACCTTCACCTTTGGCCCAGTACATAGTATATAGCAGGAACCAAGCAAATGTTACCTTTTGACACAGAGTTTATGTCTATGCAGAGCCCACATCATATATACTAATAAGATAGCTATGTTATTATTTACTTTACTATTTACAATCAAGACAACTCTGAATTTTTAGTAATGCCTTATATTATTCTGAAAGCCAGATACTTAGTCTCTTTGATTTAATTTGTGCTATAGACTATAGTAAAATATTTCATAACCAAAGTTCTACTCCTGAGATTACCTTTTGTAATCAGTGATGCCACAATCAAACATGCTAAATAAACATTCCTGGGTCATACCTTTAATTTTCTATCCGGATTCATTACATCACATGCCACACATTACATAACAGGGAGTTATGTAATGACTTTACCAATGAAGCTCAGACTTCCAATACTAAAGAAATCAAACCTTGAAACTCATGATGTGAGGTGTTCCCTAAGCTTTTAGTTCTCTATGATAAGTCATTCTGTCATTGCAGCTCTGAAGAAACATGATCTGCTAATATGAACTGACTTTGGAAGAACTCAAACAACAAAGGAAAACAATATGGATCAGCCAATGAAGAATTGTATGCCAATGTGTCTTTACTCCAGGATATAGTAGTTGCTCAAATGAGAGAAGCTAGACTGGGCTGGGATTTCTTTAAGTACTCCTGTAGAGTACACTTACTAAGAAGAACAAGAGGGAGAGGATAACCATTTTTAAAGTTTGTAAGAGTCTAAGTGGCTACTCCTCTCCTCTCCTCCCCATGGTTGTGTTTTAAAATAATGCAAATGAAAACTTGGAGGCACAAATAGCTGGGTTAATTTAGTCTTAAAAGTAATTAGTGACATATGTTTTACTATAAAATTTTAGCAAGTCAAATAATATATATTATTTATAACTTGTCACTAGTTATAAACAGTGACTTTTAGCTTTTGAAAAAACAAAGCTAAACTAAAATTAAAACTAAATACTTCAGGCCCCAATACATATTATCATTCTATTCTTTGAAATGGAACTCAGGCCATTTGAGACAAATGAAGCACAACATGACCATTATATCCTAACTGCCTCAGGAGGAAAAGGGGGAGAGTTTCTATGGTAATAACTTAGCAGGAACTGACAAAGCAAATACCCCGGTTCTGGTCCTTGCAAGAAATTTTTGGGGAGGTGGGGAAGTGAATTTCAGATGCATGTCTCATTTGTTCAGCTTTCTAGAGATAAAGGTCTCTGTTTTATGTCCTAGAATATATTAATAAATGCAGACCCTTTGCCCATTTGCCTTAGATTCCCAAAGAATACAGAGTTAGCTAGTCTACTGTACTTAGTATGATGGAATAAGGAATATAAGGACCTTCGCAGTCTATATTAAAGACAATACTATAATATCTTGGTGAATATTTCTATGAAATATTTAACAGGGCTTGCATTGTCATTCATTTTTTTCTTTCAAATCTTATATTAGATTTTGTAACTTTTACTCAACTTAAAAATATATGTATTTTTTGTTCCTCTAAATCTAAAAGGCACTTACTTATGTTAAATAATTTATTAATCTCTAATTATCCAGGCCCCCATGAACAGTATGAACAGGCAAAATGATAGGACACTGAAAGATGAACTCCCTAAGTCAGTAGGTGCCCCATATGCTACTGGAGATCAGTGGAGAAATAACTCCAGAAAGAATGAAGGGATGGGGCCAAAGCAAAAACAATGCCCAGTTGTGGATGTGACTGGTGATAGAAACAAGGTCCGATGCTGTAAAGAGCAATACTGCACAGGAATCTGGAATGTTAGGTCCATGAATCAAGGCAAATTGGAAGTGGTCAAACAGGAGATGGCAAGAGTGAACGTTGACATTCTAGGAATCAGCGAACTAAAATGGACTGGAATGGGTGAATTTAACTCAGATGACCATTATATCTACTACTGTGTGCAGGAATCCCTTAGAAGAAATGGAGTGGCCATCAATGGTCAACAAAAGAGTCTGAAATGCAGTACTTGAATGCAATCTCAAAAATGACAAAATGATCAATGTTCGTTTCCAAGGCAAACCATTCAATATCATGGTAATTCAAGTCTATGCCCCAACCAGTAACGCTGAAGAAGCTGAAGTTGAACGGTTCTATTTAGACCTACAAGACCTTTTAGAACTAACACCCAAAAAAGATATTCTTTTCATTATAGGGGACTGGAATACAAAAATAGGAAGTCAAGAAACACCTGGAGTAACAGGCAAATTTGCCCTTGGAGTATGGAATGAAGCAGGGTAAAGGGTAATTTTTGCCAAGAGAACGCACTGGTCATAGCAAACACCCTCTTTCAACAACACAAGAGAAGACTCTACACATGGACATCACCAGATGGTCAACACCAAAATCAAACTGATTATATTCTTTGCAGCCAAAGATGGAGAAGCTCTATACAGTCAGCAAAAACAAGACCAGGAGCTGACTGTGGCTCAGATCATGAACTCCTTATTGCCAAATTCAGACTTAAATTGAAGACAGTGGGGAAAACCACTAGAGCATTCAGGTATGACCTAAATCAAATCCCTTATTATACAGTGGAAGTGAGAAATAGATTTAAGGGACTAGATCTGATAGAGTACCTGATGAACTATGGAATGAGGTTTGTGACATTGTACAGGAGACAGGGATCAAGACCATCCCTAAGAAAAAGAAATGCAAAAAAGCAAAATGGCTGTCTGAGGAGGCCTTACAAATAGCTGTGAAAAGAAGAGAAGCAAAAAGCAAAGGAGAAAAGGAAAGACATAAGCATCTGAATGCAGAGTTCCAAACAATATCAAGGAGAGATAAGAAAGCCTTCCTCAGTGATCAATGCAAGGAAATAGAGGAAAACAACAGAATGGAAAGACTAGAGATCTCTTCAAGAAAATTATAGATACCAAAAGAAAATTTCATGCAAAGATGGGCTCGATAAAGGAGAAAAATGGTATAGACCTAATAGAAGCAGAAGATCTTAAGAAGAGGTGGCAAGAATACACAGAAGAACTGTACAAAAAAGATCTTCACGACCCAGATAATCATGATGGTGTGATCTCTCACCTAGAGCCAGACATCCTGGAATGTGAAGTCAAATCGGCCTTAGAAAGCATCATTACAAACAAAGCTAGTGGAGGTGATGGAATTCCAGTTGAGCTATTTCAAATCCTGAAAGATGATGCTGTGAAAGTGCTGCACTCAATATGCCAGCAAATTTGGAAAACTCAGCAGTGGCCACAGGACTGGAAAAGGTCAGTTTTCATTCCAATCCCAAAGAAAGGCAATGCCAAGGAATGCTCAAACTGCCATACAATTGCACTCATCTCACATGCTAGTAAAGTAACGCTCAAAATTCTCCAAGCCAGGCTTCAGCAATACATGAATCGTGAACTTCCAGATGTTCAAGCTGGTTTTAGAAAAGGGAGAGGAACCAGAGATCAAATTGCCAACATCCGCTGGATCATCGAAAAAGCAAGAGAGTTCCAGAAAAACATCTATTTCTGCTTTATTGACTATGCCAAAGCCTTTGACTCTGTGGATCACAATAAACTGTGGAAAATTCTGAAAGAGATGGAAATACCAGACCACCTGACCTGCCTCTTGAGAAATCTGTATGCAGGTCAGGAAGCAACAGTTAGAACTGGACATGGAACAACAGACTGGTTCCAAATAGGAAAAGGAGTACGGTCAAGGTTGTATATTGTCACCCTGTTTATTTAACTTATATGCAGAGTACATCATGAGAAACGCTGGGCTGGAAGAAGCACAAGCTGGAATCAAGATTGTGGGGAGAAATATCAATAACCTCAGATATGCAGATGACACCATCCTTATGGCAGAAAGTGAAGAGGAACTAAAAAGCCTCTTGATGAAAGTGAAAGAAGAGAGTGAAAAAGTTGGCTTAAAGCTCAACATTCAGAAAACGAAGATCATGGCATCTGGTCCCATCACTTCATGGGAAATAGATGGGGAAACAGTGGAAAGAGTGTCAGACTTTAAAAATAGAAGTCTGGGCTCCAAAATTACTGTAGATGGTGATTGCAGCCATGAAATTAAAAGACACTTACTCCTTGGAAGGAAAGTTATGACCAACCTAGGCAGCATATTGAAAAGCAGAAACATTACTTTGCCAACAAATGTCCCTCTAGTCAAGGCTATGGTTTTTCCAGTGGTCATGTATGGATGTGAGAGTTGGACTGTGAAGAAAGCTAAGCGCCAAAGAATTGATGCTTTTGAACTGTGGTGTTGGAGAAGACTCTTCAGAGTCCCTTGGACTGTAGGGAGATCCAACCAGTCCATTCTAAAGGAGATCGGTCCTGGGTGTTCATTGGAAGGAATGATGCTAAAGCTGAAACTCCAGTACTTTGGCCACCTCATGCGAAGAGTTGACTCATTGGAAAAGACCCTGATTCTGGTGTTAGGGAATGCACACTGATTGATACTGCCTACCCTGGCCAGGCACCATGTAACCATTTGCATGAGTTGTTTTACGACAGGAGATCCTGAGAAGGAATATGGAACTAATTAGCCACCACCAACCGGAAGAGTTCAGGAAAGGTCAAAAGGAGATATCGCGTGTCCTCCACTTCCCAGAATTCCTCTCGCTAGCATCCATCTTGGCTGAGCGATGCGTGTGCCACCAGGAAAGACTCTGAATTAGAGTGATTGGCCAAAGACAACCCAGAAACTAATCCCATCAGCATAAAACCCGAGACTGCAAGCCACGCAGCAGAGCTGTTCTCCTGGGTTCTCTTACCCTACTGCTCTCCACCCGGTGCCCTTTCCCAATAAAATCTCTTACTTTGTCAGCAGATGTGTCTCCTCGGACAATTCATTTCTGAATGTTAGATAAGAGCCCTGTTTCGGGCTCTGGAAAGGGTCCCCGTTCCTGCAACACTGAGAGGGATTGGGGGAAGGAGGAGAAGGGGACGACAGAGGATGAGATGGCTGGATGGCATCACGGACTCGAAGGACCTGAGTTTGAGTGAACTCCGGGAGTTGGTGATGGACAGGGATGCCTCGGTGCTGCAATTCATGGGGTCGCAAGGAGTTGGACACGACTGAGCAACTGAACTAGAACTGGAATTATCCAGGGGCTTCCCAGAAGGTTCAGACAGTAAAAAAAAAAAAAAAAGCTGCCATCAATGTAGGAGACCCAGGTTCGATTTGTACGGATATAAGAGTTGGACCATAAAAAAGGCTGAGTACCAAAGAATTGATGCTCTTGAACTGTGGTGCTGGAGAAGACTCTTGAGGGTCCCTTGGATAGCAAGCAGATCCAACCAGTCCATTCTAAAGGAAATTAACCCTCAATATTCACTGGAAGCACTGATGCTGAAGCTGAAGCTCCAATACTCTGGCTCCCTGATGCAAAGAGGCGACTCACTGGAAAAGACCCTGATGCTGGGAAAGTTGAGGGCAGGAGAAAGGGGTGACAAAAGGATGAGATGCATCACTGACTCGATGGACATGAGTTTGAGCAAACTCCGGGAGATGGTGAAGGACAGGGAAGCCTGGCGTGCTGCAGTCCATGGGGTCACAAAGAGTGGGACATGACTTGGGGACTAAACAATTATCCAGACCTAACTGTATGTAATTACCTTTTGTCAGGTATAATAATTTGCTCAATAAACGCGTCAGAACACTTGCTGCTTAGTCTGTTTTCACAGATAAATTTGGTTTTTCCATAGCCCCAAGGCATAACTAAATATGAAAAAAAAAGGCGGGGGGGGGGCAGTTACGAAACTACATGCAGAAGCTAATTCACGAAGGTAGTAGGTGTGTAGAAGGTTCCATAGTTTACTTTGAGACTGGCGATGGCTGAGTGCTTAATTAGTTACAGCTCTCTGGTAACTCTCTGCTGCTGCTGCTAAGTCACTTCAGTCGTGTCTGACTCTGGGCGACCCCATAGATGGCAGCCCACCTAGGTAACTGGTTAACTCTCTGGACAGGGTAACAGTAACAGCACTGTGATGTGAACTTCAAAGGGGCAACAATGCAAACTTTAAGATGCCCCTTAGTTAAGAAGCAGCTATGGGTAAACAGCTATTGGCATCACTTTCACTACAGGTTTTAGCAGTAAAATACAAAAGGAGAAACTAAATAAAAACAACAGAGGAACTTTCTTGGGGAGATAAATGCAGCCAGTGGAATTAAAGGGCTTGTGATCTAAGTCCCACAAGGCTTGCAGGATGTGAATCTGCACTAAGGAAGTGCAAAAAGAAATCCCTACCTGACCTCTGGATAACCTAAACAGGAAATTAGGACATTTCTAAGCAAAATAGGCTGTGTCATCCTGTTAAGATAATTGTGTTTCCACTGACACTCTGCATAAGCATCTTTACACTAGGCCATCGGAAAAAGTTCGAGCCATAGCATCTCTTCTTTGTAATACGTAAAACACGGCGCCTGGCCCAGTGCCCTCAACATAGTTGAGGAGGTAAAAGTTTGCTGATAATTAGGAAGACAAAGAAGGGGAAAGAGGGTTAACAAACAGGTAAGAAAGTTGGAAGCATTCTTTAAGTATTTACAGAGAAGTTGAAAATAAGTATTCTTTTTAAAAAGGAATTTAATTCTTAAGCAGAAGCTGGGTTAATTAAGAGAATAGTCAATGATTTTAAAGAATGATTCAACAAACACTACAACTTACAAAGAATCAGCATTTCCTCCCCCCTCCACAATAATTAAAAAATATCTGACATTAGGTTTTAGTGCTGTAGGATGTTAGAAATCAGGTACCATTTGGTTTGGAAAACTCAAGCTCCTCCAATGTCTCACATAATCAATACTCTATGGATATGACTTGGTTTATTTGATTTCACTTGGATAAGAAGTGCTGTTTCGGGATTTCCCTGGCAGTCCAGTGGTTAAGACTCTGAGCTTCCACTGCAAGGGGTATGGGAATTCAATCCGGAGTTGGGAAACTAAGATCCTACATGTCTCACAGTGTGGTCAAAAAAATTTTTTTGTAATGCTTTTTCTTTTGACACCAACAGAGCATTTATATCTATACCTTATTAAATTCTCTTCCAATTAAGTTTTTTTTTAATCAGCTTTCATTTTGAACTAATCATTTAAGGTAGTAATAAACTCTGGATCTCAACTTCCTCTTTCATAAAATGAAGGGACTGTGTTTATACATGACACGTACTCTATTTGACACTAGCAATTAAAGATGATGATCCAGTGTTTGGATTCAAGGAGTTCCTAAGTGTAATGGAAGAGATAATACAAACATAATTATGAACATGTGAATTACACTGATAGAGTTATGTGTAGGTTATTATTATTAGAGCCTTCTCTTGCTTAGGAGAGTGAAATGCAAACCCAAGAAATTATCTTAGATGGTCCCCAAACTGGGTTTAATAAAGGAGTTAATCAAAGGAAGAGTGGTGGTTTTTTCAAATAGATGGGACAGCATGAAAAAAGGTACAAAGATAAGAAATAGTTTTGCTTATGGGGAATATAATGCACTTTATAGTGTTGCTGAACTGAAATACAAGTAAGGAAGTAGGTAGCACAAGATAGACTGGAGAAGGGGACAAGGGCTAGGTCATAAAAAGACATGTATGTCTTGTTTAGGAACTCTGGGCAGCCACTGAAAGATTTTACCCATGGGATGGAGAGAAGATGATGGATAGGTAGTAGGCAGGTAGTTAGGATGCAAAGAAGAGGATGGGTTTGAGAAATATTTAGGAGGAAAAATCCCCAGGGCATGATGAATGACTAGGTGTGGGATACAGCAGAGTGGTGCCATCAATCAAAACAGAGAAAATGGAAAGAAGATGTGATTCAGAATGAGGGAAGATGATGTGTTGAGAGCTTTAGCCACACAAGATGTAAGACACACATCTCAGTGGAAATGACTACCGAGCAACTGGATATAGCATTTCTGTCAGAGATAAGATGAAAATGGATGCGTTCACCCAGGTAAAGTGTATACTGGGAGGTGTCCTAAGAACAAAACCTCAGAGACACCAACAATCAGGGAGTAGTTGAAAAGAAAGCCACAAAAGAGACAGAAAAACAATGTTAAGAGAGTATAGTCTTTGAAGAAGAGAAAATTGGAGAGGATATGATCAACATTATCAAATGCAGTAGGAAGAACCAGTAAGATAAGGGCTAAAAATGTCCACTGGCCTTCCCTGGTGAATGCTGTTTTAGTTAGCAGTGTAGCAGAGCAGGTAGGATTGAAGAATCAATGAGAAATGAGGAAATAAGGATATAAATGCTTCTAACTCATTCTCTTAAGGAATCTGGGTGCAAAGGAGAGAAAAAAGGGATCAGAAATAGCCAGAAGGAGACTAGAGAAGATACTGTCAGATTCCCCTAGCAGTGCAGTGGTTACGACTCCATGCTCCCAAAGCAGGGGGCATGAGTTTCATCCCTAGTCAGGGGAGATCCCGCATGCCCCTGGGAAAGCCAAACAAGATTCTCTTTCTTTCCTCCTCTCAGATAGGAAAGATCTGAACATGTTTTTAGGCTAAGGTAGTTCGGAAAAGGATAAAGCAGAGGAAAGGTTCAGGAGTAATGAAACAAAGTCCCATAAAAAAGGAAGACAAGAGAGCCTTGAATAAAATGGCTACCTATCATCTGATTCTAAAGGAAGGAAAGGAAGATGAGTGCAAATACAGATAAACTGTGACTGCAAAAGCAACAGGGAGAGATGGACAGTGACGGTAAGGAAAGAAGGAGGTATAAGAGGCTGGAGCTTTCACTCGAGTGGAAGAACAATGAATCTATGAATAGAGATGAGGACCTAGGAGAACATCAATTTCTTCCACACTGTGCAGCTTGTGGAAGAATACGTGGCTACCACTAGTGAACTACTACAGGGTTAGCATTCCCCTTGCTGCTACTGCTGCTACTGCTAAGTCACTTCAGTCGTGTCCGACTCTGTGCAACCCCATAGACGGCAGCCCACCAGGCTCCCCCGTCCCTGGGATTCTCCAGGCAAGAACACTGGACTGGGTTGCCATTTCCTTCTCCAATGCATGGAAGTGAAAAGTGAAATTGAGTCGCTCAGTCGTGTCCGACTCTTAGCGACCCCATGGACTGTGGCCCACCAGGGTCCTCCGTCCATGGGATTTTCCAGGCAAGAGTACTGGAGTGGGGTGCCATTGCCTTCTCTGTAGCATTCCCCTTAGAATTCAATAATTAGGTAGCAGAGAAAACATTCTGCCCCAGAACAAAAGCCGTAGGGCTGTTTACATTGGAATGAAGGTATAAAGAAAGGGCTAGAAGAAGCAAGAAGGTACAGAGTAAACAAAACAACAGGGAATGAGACAGGAAACAGGTTGGGAGGTTGGAAGGAGTGGATAAAGAAAGCAGAACGAGTAGGGAGAAACTTTATTGAGCAATCAAATATTTAATCTTCTAGAAAGAAAGATGCATGCCTGGGAAGTGCCAGAAATGATAATGACCAAGACTCAGGAAGAAACGGAGAAGGCTGCCATGAGGTTTTTAAAGGGCAGAGAGGCCTCTGAATGTGGATGTCTCAGGACTCTGAAGAGCAGACCATGAAAATTACTGACTCACAGACTGAAGGTAATTAGAAGATGATCTGACATTTAAGAAAACAGAAGAGAGTCAAAGAAAAAGAACTATAAATTGTAAAACACTTTAGGGACTAAACTATCACTTAACATTAAGAACTAAGCATTGTAATGTATACCTAAGAAGGAAGTTCAGGCAAAAATGCTATAATGATTAATTCTCAAATCAATTAATCCCTTCAGCAAATCACATCCTTTCCATATATATTAGCAAAAATTTTCATCATGAGTGTATTATACATTTGGCTCTTAAGTCACTACTGACTTAAAAGACACTAACCTAAATTTAATATTTGGTTTTATAAATATATGAGTGGAATGCATTCCTTCCAAGTGCTAGCTTAATGTTAGCAGTGTTGAGTTCCCTGAGCCATCTAAATTTGAGGATGGATGGCTCTATAGGCAACTGAGAACTTCCTGAAGTTTAGAATATATACATATACCTAATCTGGGGGTTATGTCTGTTCTCACTTTCCAACCAAATTACGAGACTTCCAAGGGCAGCATAATATCTCTTAATTCTCTTTTGCTGCTAAGTCGAGTCAGTCATGTCTGACTCTGTGCGACCGCATAGACGGCAGCCCACCAGGCTCCCCCGTCCCTGGGATTCTCCAGGCAAGAATACTGGAGTGGGTTGCCATTTCCTTCTCCAATGCATGAAAGTGAAAAGTCAAAGTGAAGTCGCTCAGTCGTGTCCAACCCTTAGCGACCCCATGGACTGTAGCCTACCAGGCTCCTCTGTCCATGGGATTCTCCAGGCAAGAGTAATGGAGCAGGCTGCCATCGCCTTCTCCGAATTCTCTTTTAGGGTACTCTATAAAAGCTGGTTAACTGAACTAAATTACATTTCCTAGAACACTTTGAGAAGCAAAAGTTTAAGGACTGTGTTTTTTCTCTGAAAAAAACATTGCCACAAAAGAAGAGCAGAGAAATTTACACACAAGTAAAAGCTTCTAATTAGGCCACTAAAAAAGATTTGCACAAACACAGCCTGACTCTCGGGACTCCTCTACACATAGATTACTTAGAAGATTCTGATAGTCTTTACACAAAGTTCATTAATCACCTGTTCATTTTTATCTCTATTTCAGACCATTCATCATATTTGTATATAACTTTCACTTGACCATTTTATTCCAGTGAAGTGGAGACTTTTCTATACTTTATAAAAGGAGAAACTGAGTTTCAGGGAGATTGTCTAGTTCAAATTTATATAAAGATTAGAATCTAATTCCCTAAATTTATAAATTAAGTGCTTAAGTAACTTATTTAGGATGGTTTAATTATACAAGATTTCCTTTTATTTGTATGTATAACCTATCTGCTTTCAATAAAAAATGCTTGGTAAGGTTTCTCAGAACACTTCTGTAAGATTTCACATTAGATATAGCAAATATAGTAGGGCCAACCTAGTTGCCCAAAAAACCTAAATTTTGTTTTATGCTGCAAAAAGATAGTAACAGTGGATATGGTGTTTCTGGTTATAGTATTCATTAGTATGTGAAACAAATAGTACATTATTCTTTCTGACAAAGCATTTAAATATTTAAACTTCTCATAAATTATCCTCACAACTCAAAGAAGTTGATAATTAAAAAGAGAAACATTTCTGTTTAATAAAAGAAAAAATTATTAGAGAAGATAATTTTTCTTATAAATGAATAATTGGAATTTAGACAAAAATATGAATTAATTTTGAGAGAAAGGATAAAGTTCCCTTTTGGAAAGCATCAAATACTGATTTTATATCTAATATTACTGGATGTACAATATTTATTAAGAGCCAGAATATCACTTTTTTTTATTGATGGCAGACTATTCTAAAAATTTTAACCTATCCCATGTCAGTGAAAAAAACAGCAAGAATATCAATGATTTAAAAATTTAAATTTATGACTATCTCTATTTACATTATGCACTGGCTTATAATTCCCAGTCCATGGGGACAAAGCCTTACTTAAGTAACATACTGACAATGTACATCAAAATTAATCATACTATAATACTTACAGATAAGGAATATTCCATATTTGCCCAAATGCACACTTATACAAACAAGAAATGAAAAAGAGTAAAGCAGATTCATATTTACCCATATGAAACAACATAGTATTGCATGAAAAATGCAAATTATAGCATATATGATCCATTCCCCCCCAAGAATTCTACATGTGTGCACAAAGTGGATGCATGTGTGTGTGTTTAAATGTGTGTTTTAAAAGGTCTACAGGGAAACACAGCGATGATTCTGAGAGACTGACGAGGAGGAAAAAAATGAGGCCCTTCTTTTTATACATTTCTACATGTTTGATTTTTTTGTGTTTTAAACAGGGAGCATGTAATGTTAATTTTCTGATTTTAATAACAGTAGTTAACTAGTAGTTCAGTTCAGTCTCTCAGACATGTCTAACTCTTTGCAACCCCATAGACTGCAGCATGCCAAGCTTCCCTGTCCATCACCAACTCCTGGAGCTTGCTCAAACTCATGTCCATCGAGTCAGTGATGCCATCCAACCATATTATCTTCTTTTGTCCCTTCTCCTCCTGCCTTCAATCTTTCCCAGCATCAGGGCCTTTTCCAATGAGTCAGTTCTTCACATCAGGTGGACAAAGTATTGGGAGTTTCAACTTCAGCATCAGTCCTTCCAATGAATATTCAGGACTGATTTCCTTTAGGATTGACTGGTTTGATCTCCTTACAGTCCAAGGGACTCTCAAGAGTCTTTTCCAACACCACAGCTCAAAAGCATCAATTCTTTGGTGCTCAGCTTTCTTTATGGTCCAACTTTCATATCCATTAATGACTACTGAAAAAAACCACAGCTTTGACTAGACGGACCTTTGTTGGCAAAGAAGTGTCTCTGCTTTTTAATATGCTGTCTAGGTTGGTCATAGTTTTTCTTCCAAGGAGCAAGCGTCTTTTAATTTCATGGCTGCAATCGCCATCTGCAGTGATTTTGGAACCCAAGAAAATAAAGTCTGTCACTGTTTCCATTGTTTCCCCATTTATTTGCCATGAAGTGATAGGACCAGATGCCATCATCTTAGTTTTTTGAATGTTGAGTTTTAAGCCAGCTTTTTCACTCTCCTCTTTCACTTTCATCAAGAGGCTCTTTAATTCCTCTTCACTTTCTGCCATAAGGGTGGTATCATCTATGTATCTGAGGTTATTGTTATTTCTACCAGCAAGCTTGATTCCAGCTTGGGCTTCAATCTGGATCTAGCCTGGCATTTCGCATGATGTACTCTGCACATAAGTTAAATAAGCAGGGTGACGATATATAGTCTTGATGTACTCCTTTCCCAATTTGGAACCAGTCTGTTGTTCCATGTCCAGTTCTAACTGTTGCTTCTTGACCTGCATACATAATTCTCAGGAAGCAGGTAAAGTGGTTTGCTATTCCCATCTCTTTAAGAAGTTTCCACAGTTTGTTGTGATCTACACAGTCAAAGGCTTTGGCATAATCAATAAAGCAGAAGTAGATGCTTTTCTGGAGTTCCCTTGCTATTTTGATGATCCAACAGATGTTGGCAATTTGATCTCTGGTTCCTCTGCCTTTTCTAAATCCAGTGTGAACATCTTAAGTTCATGGTTCATGTACTGTTGAAGCCTGGCTTGGAGAATTTTGAGCATTACTTTGTTAGCATGTAAGATGAGTGCAATTGTGTGGTAGTTTGAACATTCTTTGGCATTGCCCTTCTTTGGGATTGTAATGAAAACTGACCTTTTCCAGTCCTGTGGCCGCTGCTGAGTTTTCCGAATTTGCTGGCATATTGAGTGCAGCACTTTCATAGCATCATCTTTTAGGATCTGAAATAGCTCAACTGGAATTCCATCACCTCTACTAGCTTTGTTCGTAGCGATGCTTCCTAAGGCCCACTTGACTTCCCGTTCCAGGTAACTATACAAAACATTAATTACCATTGGGGAAGCTGGGTGAAGTATACATAGGACCTCTCTCAACTGTATTTGTAACTTCTTGTAAATTTGTAATTACTTAAAAAACCAAAAAGAACCATGAACATGTATTATTTTTGTAATTACTATGTTATTTGGTTTTTTCCCCCTTGCTTTCAAAAAATCATTTAGAGAGCAACTTTCCAAAACTACAAAACAGCTCCAAACTTTTAACCTTAATTAAATATATCACAAAAATCTATTAGCTTAAAATTTGAATCAATAACTGAAGAAGGTATGAGCATAAAACTCCATACCTAGTTAAGTGCATAAGCTGTAAGGCACCAGAATTACGACACTGAAAGGCAAAGCCATTCAGGTACAGCCTAATCCTTCCTAATCTAAGCTCTCCCAAAGGGCAGCATACTTTTCTAATATCTGGACCTTAGAGGTAAACTTTGCGAGATGTCTGATCTTGTTATATTCAGAAGTAAACCCCCAAAATGTCTTCCTTTAATTCTCTGGCACTTCAAATGAATTTAGGATTGTCGAAGGGAAAAATGCTTGCTGGAGGAGCTGTGTGAACAAGCTTGTTGTCCTGCTACTATATCTAGTCAAGCATTTGGATACTACAACTTTGGCAAATCCCATTAATACTTTAAGAAGTCAAAGACTTTAAAACTTCTAAAGAAAGTTCCTGTGAAGTAGTCAGAGGGGCATGTTTAAGCAAGCAGAATGTGTATACAATATAGTAACAAATATAATGCAAACAAAAGAAGATTTGTTTAATTATAGTGGAAATAATTGTTATTTAAAAGTGCCTTCTTCCTCATCATAAAAGAATAAACTGGACTAGTGGCAAAAGAATTGTATGTTATGATGCCTCAAGATTAGTAACAGAAGACAGAAATTTCAAAGTAAAGTCTTGGCAGACACCCAGTCTCCAAGGCAAGAATTATGGCCTAACAATTCCTTCATAACTTTCAAGGCTCGTTCATGTCCCTTTGCTGCTGCTGCTGCTAAGTCGTTTCAGTCGTGTCCGACTCTGTGCGACCCCATAGACGGCAGCCTACCAGGCTCCCCTGTCCCTGGGATTCTCCAGGCAAGAACAGTGGAGTGGGTTGCCATTTCCTTCTTTAATGCATGAAAATGAAAAGTGAAAGTGAAGTCACTCATTTACGTCTGACTCTTCACAATCCCAGGGACTGCAGCCCACCAGGCTCCTCCATCCATGGGATTTTCCAGGCAAGAGTACTGGAGTGGGGTGCCATTGCCTTCTCCTTTAGGTAGAAACCAAAGTTGTTCAATTTGAGTCAAACACAAGTATATATTTATCAGGTTTCTCCTATCTTTCTCTGGTGAAGTACACTTGACCTTCTTTCCTAAATTTTATAACGATTTGAGGGCATGTTAGAGAGAGATTGTCAGACTATGTAGAAAAGGATAGAAGAAATTAGGTGAGAGTGGTAATGAGAACAGAGAGGTGGGTTCCCAGGGTACGTCCCTTATTAAACAATATTATTAGAAGGAACTACACTCATAGTTTAACATGATACAGAGCTGGCACACCAGTCTTGCCATCACCCTGATGAAGTATAGTATACTCAAAGAGATGGTAACTGCTCACTCAATGAACTAATGATCCCTACAATGCAAGTTTCACACAATCCACTAATTTTAGCAACAAACATTAAGCATGTCATGAAAAAGATCTCTCCCATAAGTAAATTATACACCATTTTCCCACACAGATTTCACTAAATCATTGAAATAGTTCAGGAAACAGTTTCCTAACAGCACACGGTAGTTATTAAAAGAAGGAGGAATTCATCATATTAGACGATTTCCTCTACAATAATGTCCTCCTCAGCACACCATTTGGATTCTTCAAAGGCTTTCTTTCTACACTCCTTAATTTCCATCCTATTAGCCAAGATACCTTTCTGAATCGAACAGTCTTTATCTTCAACTTTATCTTCTGTGATACTAGCTAACTCATCTCTCAGATTGTGTAGCTCTTTTATTGCCTGCTGTTCAATTGTTTACCCAGTAGCTGGCTATAGAAGGCACTCAATAAACACTTGTTGAATAAATGAATTAGTAAATAAACAAATGACAATCCATACATACATAATGCCTTTTACGACAAATGCTTCTAGGATTCCACTAACAATGTTTAATTTACTTATACACTTCCTGTTGCAAAGGCGTCTTAAGGTGTGTGTGCATGCTCAGTTTCCAGTTTCCCAGGAGCAGTGGCGGCGAGATAACTGCTGTTAGGTCACATATGATGCCTTTGTGAATCTACTGAAAACACTGGACCCTCTTCTCAGAAATATGCACATATAGAAAAGATTTTGTATAAATCCAAACCAACCGGTGATCCCCAGGTTAGAATCCCTGATTTAAGGCATGTAAGGACCTTTATGCAATGCAATCTATGTTATAACCAATTCCTGCTCATGGAGTTGAATGCGTAAGGAAACAATAATAAAAAGCTGCAAATCATTCCTAACAGATCTGTCTATAAAGTGGTAGAATATAAGAATCAGTCAAATCAGTCAAATCAGTAATAGTCATGGATAATGGGCTGTTGAGTTACCTCATGCAGGTTGAGAGGTCCAGATTTGGAATTTATCATGAAAGAAAATGGCATGTGTGTTAATGACATATGTAATTAAGAAAACAGATCTGCAAAGGGAAGAGGGGTTTTAGGGGCTGCCTCTTTAAAAAACGGCATGTACTATACTCCTGTTCCAAGTATATGGAGTCACACTGGCTCAGGATATGGATAGTCAAGTTCCAGACATTGATAATGTTTTTAAAAAAAACTAAAAGGAATCGGCTTATATTCAGAATTCAGAATGTCCATTGACTCTTCTGGGAGCCAGAGAACCTTCCCTGGGTACCATTAATAAAAGATGCATATGCAGGGTCACAAAATGACTTTTAAAAAACATCTTCTTTAAATTAAATCAGATCAAAGAAGTGATGGAAGGTAAAAGTTTTTTTAGGTGTACAAGTCCTCCTTTGCTGCCAGGGAGGACTTGGTGATAGGTAAAAGAGACAAACTGAATAAAGCAGCTTTTGTTTCCCTAACTCTTCTCTTTTTTGTATCTTAAGGTGCTTACGGCTAAGTTAATGTGGCTACAATCCATGGGGTTGCAGAGCACAACTGAGGACACATACCCCCCCACACAACAAACTGTCCAAGCAAAAAATTTCTGTGAGTCCTTTTCCTAAAGGACTCACAGAAGTTTTTTCACCACATTATTAGTACCACTAAGTAGTAATACTATTTTCTTTGTGACATTTTGGCTTTAAGATTCTTAATTTGGAAGGTATTACGGTTTTCTGTCTTAAGGAAAGGTACAATTATCTTGAAAAAAGTCACTTCAAATGTATTTGCTTTCCAGGTGGCACCATGGTTAAGAATCTGCCTGCCAATGCAGGAGATGCAAGCAATGTGGGTTCAATCCCTGGGTTGGGAAGATTCCCTGGAGAAGGAAACGGCAATCCAGGAGATGTTCTTCACAACAAACAAAATATAGAACTTGATTATTTTATCAAAATATCTCTCTTTCAAAATTTTCTCATCTCATTTACAGTGCATTACTAATGGAGAAAAAAAAAGTAGCAAATATATTCTTTATTTCTCTCCAAGTATGCATACAGTGGCTCAATAACAATAGCCTTGATGATTCACTAAGGAATGTGACAACTGTTAGGATCTGAACTCCATATGAGCTGGTATTTTAATTTCCCTCTTAAATCGCTTCATTCTTCACAAGCAATCCTGTATTACCGTTTCATTCTTCTTAAAAAACAAGTTATTCTGTATGACTGACTGACTGGTTTACTGAAGCTAAGCAGCATTAATCCTCTAGTAATTACCATCCTTCATAAAATCATCTGAATTTTTTTAAAAAAAAAGGAAGTTCAACAAATTATTTTTGAAAGCTTTCTACTATTTTTCATCATTTTTGTATTATCTGTGTTTTAATATTTAAATTTCATCTATCTACTAAAAGGCTTATCTATTTGCTTTCACAGGCTTCTGTTTTAACCAGAACATAGTTCTAGAAATCCATAGATTAACGCATTGCAGCAGTCCAGGTAATTCAGTGTTTTCAAACTGTGCTATAGAGCACTGATTTGCAGGACAGGAAGAGATTTTTTTTTTTTAAGACTATATTTGTGTGGATTCATACTTGGACTTTCTGTTCTTTCTCTTACAAAAAAAAATTCATTTATTTATTTATTTGGCTGCACATGGTATTAGCTGCAGCATGCAGGATCTTTCAGTTTTGGCATGCAAACTCTTAGTTGTGGCATATGGGATCTAGTTCCTTGAACAGCAATCGAACTTGAGTCCTCTGCATTGGGAGCTAGGAGTCTTAGCCATGGGATCGCCAGGGCAGTCCCCAGAGACTTTTTTTTTTTTTTTTAAGTATTTTATACTCAAACAAGCCTGATGGTGGTGGTGGGAGGGAGGGATATACCTTAACTATAGGACTCTCAAAGCCTTCAATGTGCTAATAAAATTGTGAATTTACAAGAGAGGAACACAATATTCAGGATTTCCTAAAATTAACTGACTATAATCTACTTTCTTCATGACTCACTGTTCCAAATAAATGTTGCTTTAAGTTCTAGTTTATATTTAGTCATTGTTGATCACTCAATTAAGGCATATACTGCCTTTGTCTAAATTCCTATAATTCCCCTACTAAAAATATTTCTTTATCCGTAAAAGAACAGTTGGTTTTGGAGCAATGACAACATTTCTTTTACTATCCCTAAATGACCAAGAGAAATCAAGAAATGTTTGTAATGCTTACACTTTTACATGAAAAGGCAGAGAAATGTGTCATGTATTTTTTAGAACTATTCCCATAAAAAATAACTGAAATAGTAAAGAAAATTTTATTTCTTTTAAAGTATGTTTTTTATAGGGAACATTAACTTATATGGAGTATCCCAATTCCTAATACCAAATTAGGAATATTTGGTAATACCTACACACCAAAAATATTTTTTAATATAGCTGAATAATTTGCATTCACTTATTCAACATTTACTGATTGTTTACTATGTGCCAGGAATAGCGTTAAGCAATAGATGTACAGTAGTGAACAAAAAAGACATGATTCTTGCCTTCATGGGCTTATCGCTTTGCTTTTTTCTTTTATGTTACCTGTATTGTTATGAATACTTGCTCCAGAACTGCTTTATTTTTAAAAATACCCTTGATGTGGTAGGGATATAGTTAGGCTGCTATTTTAAAACCTCAGCCCTATAACTAATTTGTTAATGAGGAATGGCATGAATCATGAACTATAAGCATACAGTTAACTGGGGGACAACAGAAAGCATGTTACTTGTATATTACAAATACATATCATTTATGTTTCAAAGTCTTGTGTTTTATAATTATTTTACATTGAAATGCTATGAGAGCCAATTCTTTTCAATAAATGGTGCTGGGTCAACTGGATAACATATGGAACATAATGAATCTTGAACCTTACACTCTATACCATGCACAAAAATCAATTCCAGATGCACTGTAAACCTAAATATGAATGGTAAAACAATAAAACTTTTAGAAAAAAAATTTACAATTTCAGGGGTAGGTAAAGACTTCTTAAATTGAACAATGAAAAGAACTGATTAATCTTGAAGGAAAAAATGATAAATTGGATTTCATTAAAATTATGAGCTTTTATTTATCAAAAGCCATCAGTAAGAGTTAACAGACAACTCACAGAGCAGAAGATACCTGCAATACACACACTTGAGAAAGGACTCATAGTCAGAATATACAAAGAACTTCTAGACATCAATAAGAAGTAGACAATCCGACCCTCAGTGACCCCTTGGACCGCAGCCTTCCAGGTTCCTCCATCCATGGGATTTTCCAGGCAAGAGTACTGGAGTGGGGTGCCATTGCCTTCTCCAAATTGAAGAATAAATGGCAAAAACTTGAAAAGGTTATTCACAAAAGAGGATATTCAAATAGACAACAGATAAATGAAAACGAGTTCAATTTTATAAGTTATCAAGGAAATGCAGATTAAAGCCACAATGTAAAAGTATTTAATACCCACTAGAAAGCCTGAAAAGGAAAGACAACTAATATCAAGTGATAGCAAGGACACAGAGCAGAAAGAACTCTTCTACACCGCTGGCTGAAGTATGAAGTAGTACTCTTGCTTTGGAAAACTACTTCACAGTATCTATTACAAATGATTATAAACCTATTCCCCTGACTCAGCAATTCCACTCCTAGGTAAAATACCTCAACAAAAATGTGTGCACATTCATCAGAAGACATGCAATAGCATGCCATGTTAACACAATTTATAACAGTAAAACTATTATCAATTCATATCCCGTCAGTATATAAATTACAGCATATTTATATAATGGTAGACTACACAGCAAAGAGAATGAATGAACCATAGCTACATGTAACAGCATGGATAAATTTCACAAACATAATACTGAGCAAAAGAAGACAGAACCAAAAAGTTAGTAGTGCATGATTCCACATATATAGATATGCCTATATGCTTAGACACTCAGTTGTACCTGACCCTTTGCAACCCCATAGACTGTAGGCCATCAGGCTCCTCTGTCCATGGGATTTTTCAGGCAATACTGGAGTGGGTTGCCACTTCCTTCTCCAAGGGATCTTTCCCACCCAGGGATCGAACCTGCCTTGTACTCAGATTCTTAACCAACTGAGCCACTGGGGAAGTCCTGATTCCATGTACACAAAGTCCAAAATCAGACAAAATTTATCTGTGGTGTTAGAAATCATTAAAGTTATTATCCTTTGAGAGGGAGAAGTACAGTGAGGGCTGGTGGTCTCTTTCAGGGTACTTCCTAGTCAAGTTGTTCTTTTTGATTTGGGTGTTACAGAGATGTATTCACTTTGTCAAAAATTAGTAATAGTACACCTATGAGTTGTTTGAATGTATGTTATATTTCAATAAAACATTTATCTGAAAAGTGCTGTGAGTTCCAAATATATCTTACACAATGCGAATTCTCTCTAAAATTCTCTACACACAGTTCAGAGGAATGATCACTCCTCTTTTCTCTATTTTGCCAGAAATAAAATACTTGAAAATGGAATCTAATCCTATATAGGAAAAGAAAAACTGTAATTTTTATGGCACAGGGTTATTGCTCCTTGGAAGAAAAGCTACGACCAACCTAGACAGTGTATTAAAAAGCAGAGACACTACTTTGCCAACAAAGGTCTGTCTAGTCAAAGCTATAGTTTTTCCATGGTCATGTATGGATCTGAGAGTTGGACCATAAAGAAAGCTGAGTGCCAAAGAATTAATGCTTTTGAACTGTGATGTTGGAGAAGACTCTTGAGAGTCCTTGGACTGCAAGAAGATCAAACCAGTCAATCCCAAAAGAAATTAGTACTGAATGTTCATTGGAAGGACTGATGCTGAAGCTGAAGCTCCAATACTTTGGCTACCTGATGCGAAGAGCTGACTCACTGACAAAGACCCTGATGCTGGGAAAGACTGAAGGCAGGAGGAGAAGGGGATGACAGAGGATGAGATGGTTGGATGGCATCACCAACTCGATGGACATGAGTTTGAGCAAGCTCCAGGAGTTGGTGATGGACAGGGAAGCTGGGAGTGCTGCAGTTCATGGGGTCAAAAGAGGCAGACACAACTGAGCAATTGAACTGAGCTGAACTGTAATAGGCAGCAGAAAATGGTATAGAAAATGACTCAAATATAAGCTAATAAGAACCACGTATTTGATTTTCACTATAAAAGGATACCTCTCTAATGGTTTAGACTATATATTCCCAGATTTTTTTTTTCTTTTAGCCACACGGCATGTGGGATCTTAGTCCCCCAATTAGAGATCAAACCTATGTATGGCCCTTGCAGTGGAAGCACAGAGTCTTAGCCACTGGATTGCTGGAAGTCCCCTAGTATCACATCTTTAAAGGCTCTTCATATGACAAGGTATCCGATCTCTCATTATCCTTGTAATTCTCTCTTATGTGTTCTCAAATCATGCAATACTTAAAGCACAGTCTTAACAGCCTCAAATCACAATAGTCTAACCCAAATATCACACATTCATTAATGCAGTCTAAGAATTCCCAGCACACTGCTGGTTCATTTAAAAGTTAACTAAAACAACCAGATCTTTTTCATAATAAAAGTCAGATTTACCACATTCTGTATTTTTAAAAATTTAATTTTAAAAAAGTTAAATAGAACACTCAACATTTTTCTTGCTAAATGTAACTTTGTTGGCTTTGGCTTATCACTCTAGTCTACAGAGAGCACTTTGATTCTGTCTTCTATCATTTTAGGTAAGTCTTCTAGCTTTGTGTAATCTATATATATAATTCATATTTCCTCTATGTATTTATCCAAGTCATCACTTAAAAAATATGTTCATTCCAAACTGTCAAAGACAGACATCGAGAGGGTGTTGCTAGAATCCTGACTTAAAGCAGCATTTCCCAAAGTATGTTCATGTAATACAACTCCAAATTAGCAAGGGATATATTCTGTGAGTTTAGGTAATGTTGGGTTACCAAACCATTTCTCAGTCCTTACAATTCTAATGCACGTGGTAAGTCTCTAAGAGGGGATCAGAGTATAAAGTGTTTCCTAAACTTAGCTGACTTAGAATCTTTTTTAAAGAAATCTCTTCTCATCCTGAGAAATCAATGTTCCTGGAAAGACACTTCAGGACATACTGCTTGAGGGTGATAATGATGCATTAGCCAATATTCTCTGGGGAAGAGACTGTTTTATTAGCTTCAAACCTATCTAACTGCATTATCATCTAACCTACCTCAAGCTCTCCCTATTATCTGAAGGATTATCAAGATATTGTCAGATGCAGCAATAATATCTTGCCAGTCTAATTTATCACAAAGTGAAATAGGACCAAGTAAAGAGGATTTGGTATTAGGATTATTAGTGAGCCATGAATGCTCAGTCTACTGTGAGAATTATGCTCAATAAGAAGCTATGAAGGTGAGAGAGATATTTTTAAAGTTTCTCACTAACTTGGCTACATTTTAAAAGTTTTAGTGATTAAACACTAATCTTTAGTTTCCTGGGAAATTCAGTTATATGGGACACCTCTTTTTTCAGTGACATTTAGTGAAGTTTTGCTATGTATTAAGAATGAGTTATTTTAAAATGTATTACTGAATACTATATATTATATAAAGAATCTTATAATAAAATATTTAAATTTTTTAAGGTTTTCATTTTACATATTTTGAAATTCTTTTGAAATCCATTTGAAAGATTATATTTAACAAAAGAGATGGTCTTCGTAAAAGAAAATAGATACAAACAAGTTTATCAAAGTCCGTCATCATTTAGTGACTTCATTTCAGAACTGGGGGTAGAAGGATGGTAGGCTTTACTTACTAAAAAAGTATACACAGACAAATCATGTTCAAATAGCACATTTAAAATTGAGTGAGGAAGGATACTCCCATAAGACAGTACCAGTACTGCTAATCCTCCACACTGTCTACTGGGTCAGTAGGTCTTAAAATGTTGTTGAGATAACTGGCTTCCATTAGCAAGCATGTGATTGGCAGGATGATAAAGTCTTTTCACTCACAGGTCAGCTATTTCCTTTTCTTTAGAAGAGGGCAATTCTGATGATCCATCTTTTAGCTACAGTCTCTCATTGAGTCCCAATTCTCTTGCCTTCAGCTTTGATATGGTTCTAACTTTCCTCTTGTATCAGCTCATACTTGTCATCAACTCCTCTATTCAGAACAGCAAGTACCAGGAGTTTGACCTCAGGGCAAAGTCCGGGTGGGCAGGTAAAATTTGACCACTGGACCTACTTCCTAATCTTTCATACCCAGCAATTCATGAAGCAGTATCAAATTCAAACTGAAAAACAGAAGCATGACCTCTTATAAGTACTATGAAAAGGGCTCTTTTGCCTTTCTAAGTACACTTGAAAAGAACTGTCAGCTGCCCTATTAAGACAGAAATGGATCACAGACCAGGAAAAAAAGAAGGAAAAGTGCAGAAATTCAACTGAAATGTAAATAAAAGTGTTAGCACCCTCTTTATGTTTGGTGATATACTACTTTACATAAAAGTGTTAAAATAATATGCTGCTATGAAATATCTTTATGAAGGCAGGAACATAACACTATTGAAACTTTAAGGCATCCTTATTTAAATAATCAGTGACACTGATAAAAAAATTATATCACCTCATATGAGATTAAAGCTTTCAAAACAAATTTTATTTTTGGCCAATTTCCATTCTTAGAATTTTACCACTAAACTACTTGTAAGTTAATCTGAAAAACAAATATAGGTGATAAGTAACTATTGTTATCAAGTTATTATTAAATCCATGCCTCTGAAATCATAAAATTCATGTTATATCACCATGGTCCAGGACTTAAAGAATTAGCTGCATCCTGTTTTAGAATAGATAAGTACAAGAAGAAAGTATGATTAAATGTTAGCATTAATAATCAGGGAAAATAATTTTAAGCCTCTTTTAAGACTAGAAAAATTAATACATAAAAAGCTAGTTCATCAAAATTTTCTATCCACTACTCACTTTCACTGCATACTAACTACCATACTTTAAAATTGTGTTTTATATTAACTGGTTATTTCTATATTAATCTTTTAACAGTTCTATGTACTTGTAATAATTCTAAATGTTTTAGAATTCTAATGTCAGAATTCTAAATGTTTAGAACAGACTTTTTTATTCACTTAAATCTCTTCAAGAAATTACCTTGATGAGGAAATGTCAATCTGGACTTAATGCCTCTAAGTGCACATACCTGATAAGTAAATCAACCAAAAAGACTTGAAATATTTATTAATATTTATAACTATGCTTTAATAACAATTCCCTAGTGGGCTATATGCTTGTAAAGAGAATTTTTTTGCTGTCAAATGATGATTGTTTGAAGGAAGAAAGTACCTAGGATTAGTTTTAATCTGCTGTGAACCAACCACCTATCTGGACAAATCAAGGAACAGAATCTTTGCCAAAAGCATTATAAATTATGTGATCCTACAGCAACATGGATGGACCTAGGGATGAATGGACTTACCATACTAAGTACACAGACAGAAAAAGACAAATACCACGTGATATCACTCATATGTAGAATCTATTTAAAAAAATGATACAAATGAACTTACTTACAAAACAAAAATAGACTTACAGAGATTGAAAACAAAATTATGGTTACCAAAGGGCAAGCGTGAAGAAGATGGGTAAATCAGGAGTTTGGGATTAACATATTCACACTACTATATAATAGTATAGTAGTATGCTGAAGTGCTGTGCTTAGTCACTCAGTCAGGTCTGACTCTTTGCAACCTCATCGCCAGCCTCCTCTGTCGGAGATTCTCCAGGTAAGAATACTGGAGTGGGTTGCCATACCCTCCTCCAGGGATCTTCCCAACCCAGGGATCAAACACATGTCTCCAGCTTTGCAGGCGGTTTCTTTACCATCTGAGCCACCCAGGAAGCCCCGTAGTAGTATAGCACAGAGAACTCTACTCAATATTCTGTGATGACTTATATGAGAAAATAATCTGAAAAAGAATAAATATATGAATGTGTATAACTGAAACAACTTGCTATACACCTGAAACTCATATAACATTGTAAGTCAACTATACTCCAATAAAATTTTTTAAAAATTATGTGATCCTAACTACAATCCTCAGTTCAGTTGCTCAGTCGTGTCCAACTCTTTGCGACCCCATGAACTGCAGCACACCAGGCCTCCCTGTCCATCACCAACTCCCGGAATCCACCCAAACCCATGTCCATTGAGTTGGTGATGCCATCCAACCATCTTATCCTCTGTCGTCCCCTTCTCCTTCTTCCCTCAAACTTTCCCAGCATCAGGGTCTTTTCCAATGAGTCAGCTCCTCGCATCAGGTGGTCAAAGTATTAGAGTTTCAGCTTCAACATCAGTCCTTCCAATGAACAACCAGGACTGATCTCCTTTAGGATGGACTGCTTGGATCTCCTTGCAGTCCAAGGGACTCTCAAGAGTCTTCTTCAACACCACAGTTCAAAAGCATCAATTCTTTGGCACTCAGCTTTCTTTATAGTCCAACTTTCACATCCATACATGATCACTGGAAAAACCATAGCCTTGACTTAGACAGACCTTTGTTGACAAAATAATGTCTCTGCTTTTTAATATGCTGTCTAGGTTGGTCATAACTTTCCTTCCAAGGAGTAAGAGTATTTTAATTTCATGGCTGCAGTCACCATCTGCAGTGATTTTGGAGTCCAGAAAAATAAAGTCAGCCACTCTTTCCACTGTTTCCCCGTTGATTTGCCGTGAAGTGATGGGACTGGATGCCATGATTTTAGTTTTTTGAATGTTGAGCTTTAAGCCAACTTTTTCACTATCCTCTTTCACTTTCATCAAGAGGCCCTTTAGTTCTTCTTCACTTTCTATCATAAGGGTTTTGTCATCTGCATATCTGAGGTTATTGATATTTCTCCCCGCAATCTTGATTTCAGCTTGTGCTTCTTCCAGCCCAGCATTTCTCATGATATAATCTGCATATAAGTTAAATAAGCAGGGTGACAATATACAGCCTTGACGTACTCCTTTTCCTATTTGGAACCAGTGTGTTGTTCCATGTCCAGTTCTAACTGTTGCTTCCTGACCTGTATACAGGTTTCTCAAGAGGCAGGTCAGGTGGTCTGGTATTCCCATCTCTTTCAGAATTTTCCACAGTTTATTGTGATCCACACAGTCAAAGGCTTTGGCATAGTCAATAAAGCAGAAATAGATGTTTTTCTGTAACTCTCTTGCTTTTTTGATTATCCAGTGGATGTTGGCAATTTAAGAAGAGGTGGCAAGAATACACAGAAGAACTGTACAAAAAAGATCTTCACGACCCAGATAATCACGATGGTGTGATCACTCACCTAGAGCCAGACATCCTGGAATGTGAAGTCAAGTGGGCCTTAGGAAGCATCACTACAAACAAAGCTAGTGGAGGTGATGGAATTCCAGTTGAGCTATTTCAAATCCTGAAAGACGATGCTGTGAAAGTGCTGCACTCAGTATGCCAACAAATTTGGAAAACTCAGCAGTGGCCACAGGACTGGAAAAGGTCAGTTTTCATTCCAATCCCAAAGAAAGGCAATGCCAAAGAATGCTCAAACTACCGCACAACTGCACTCATCTCACATGCTAGTAAAGTGATGCTTAAAATTCTCCAAGCCAGGCTTTAGCAATATGTGAACCATGAACTTCCAGATGTTCAAATTGGTTTTAGAAAAGTCAGTGGAACCAGAGATCAAATTGCCAACATCCACTGATCATCTACAATCCTACATGAGATTATAAACTAGAACAGCATAAAATTCATAGAGAACTGAAAAAATAGTAAACAATAAATATCAAAGGACTCAGTTTTCTATATAATCTTACTAAGGGAAGAGGACAGCAACAAAGATAACTACTTGTGAAGAAAATAGCTCTACCATCAATAGTAAGAATATCTTCTGGTAAACTGAAATGGAAGTTCAGAATCCACTTTTTTCATTTTCTACTATCTTCTCCAACTTAGTAAAGCTAATCATCTATAGATCTAGGTAGCTAACCATCTACAGATCTAGGTCACTCATAACAGTGTCCCTTGTTTGGTATAATACACAAGTGCTGACTGTAAACATAAATAAATGTGATTATATTTTAATTGTTCAGTGCTTTACAGATTATAATTGGGCAACAGGAATGGCTTTTCCAATTTCCTTCTAAACATGACTTGAAATACGAGTTATTTCCACACGATTCACTGTCATATAAGTATTCCTAGCCAGTTTGTGGATACCATGATTCTCTAAAGGATTGTTAAGTTCCATAAGGATGGAACTATCTCTAGTGATACTTTGTGCGTATTTTAACCACATCTCCCCTCTCCAAATAATTAGTACCTAGTAGTTCATAATTACTTATTGAACACTTGCTTGGAATGAGAAAAAGCAGCTCTATGTTCAAACATTTATTGAAATCAGAGCTCTTTAACGTCACTGTGGAAGAGTTTACTCATACCAATGGTGGAGCCCCATCTATCTCCACCCCCCAAAGGGGATGGGAGCATTAATAGGCTGATATTTAATTCTATCTTCATCTGGTTCTTCTTGCCAAAAGCAGCAGTCACTCCTGTTGTCAATCCTAACACTCCTGAGCCCTCTTACTTGGATTTACCCCTCCTCCACACTCTTGCTTGATTAAACATCTTAATCCTGGGATTAAGAAAGAAAAAGGAGGGGGAAAGAGGAAGAAGAGCATAAGAAGAAAAATTATGAGGGAGATGGGACAAGGTAATATGGAGAAAATAAAGAAAATGACAATATAGTAGAGATGTTAAAGACTAGTAAAAAGAATAGAAGAGATTTAAAAATCATCACATTTGTCATTATATTTAGAATTATATGACTGGAAAAGAATTATGTAAACGTCACCACCACCACCATAATTAATTACCTTTAAAAATTAGTTTTATCCTTCTTTCTGGAGGCATACAGAAAAACCATAAAAATAGCATTCTTTACACTGACATTTTAATCAAGGGATTCCTTTTTAGGTTGTAATAATTTATACTTAACTTGGGTCCTAACACTAATGTTATACTACCAAATTTTCATATATGACCATAAAATCACTAAGAACTTAAAGTATCAATAAACCAAAGGATAAAGTTAGTATTTAGTCATGTGCTTTGCTAATAACAACTAAATTAAATAGTCACCAACAAGAATGCCCGATGAGGTTGAGACACTGAATGGATACAGGTTCAGAGAGAAGGACCAAACACCTAGTTATCAAAGAAGCACTTCTCTAAAGAAAAGTTGTTTCAAGGCAAAAACAAGCATTACTGTAGCATTAAAAAAAAAAAAAGAAAAGAAAAAGGCAAGAGGTAGAAAGCAATAAATGAAAAGCACATTATTACATCTTACTTGTCTGAGGTCAATAAATGCAAGTTGTAGGGTATCCCCTTGGAATCCTGGCACCGGCTCAGAGCTGGCAAACACTATTAAAAAAAAAATATATATATATATATATATAAACAAAATTGCAAAATATACAAGGGTTTAAGTACTAAATTAATTTCTACTCATTAAAAATATATTATAATATTTACAAGTAATCATTTCAAATAAAGACTATTTATAATCTTCAATTTCACCACTGAGAATGTTCTCCACACCTATTACCACAAATATTTCAATCATTTTAAATTTCTAATCTGCCATTTAATTACTCTAAATCATTAATTACAATAAATTTTAAATGGTTATCCCACAAAAGTTCAAGGATAGTAATATACTTCAATCAAGAAATGTTTTTTGACTCTTTTTAGCCTAAGGTGAATAGAAGCATTTTGAAACTATACCGATGGCATGGTTATCAAAATATTTCAAAACATCTGCTTTGTTATAGAATATGCTCCATAAAATCCTACTTCTAGCTAACAGCAATAATAGGCAGCCATGTAAGAAAGCAACATACAGGTAAGATGTTCAAATTAGCAAAATGAGAATGATGCAGAAATGTCTTTTTTTCAAATAATTTTTTTCCATAAAGGAATCCCAGTTCTTTAAAAACTAGGGATATCTTAAAAATTAGATTTCATAAGACAGATTTCTTAATATCTTTAGACAAAAAATATTTTGAAAGAGCCAAGCTACACAGTTAGAGATCATAATTCCCAGACAAGTGATTAAACCCAAGCCACTGCAGTGAAAGTGCTAAGTCCTACCCACTGGACCACCAGGGAATCTCTTTCAAAAATTTTTTGTACTTACAAAAATTTAATACTAGTAACACAGCTTTGTTTAGTTAATTGAAGACAATCTAAATACTAGTTATTCTGAAAACAAAAGCCTTGTGGCTCATTAAAAAGACCCTATCATTTTACACACTTGCTTCTCTGATAAGAATATGAATGTCTGCCACCACTTGCCCTCCCCACTAATACCTGACTTTTCTTAGAAAGTATGGCAAATTTTCCATTTGTTAATTTATCTGAGCCAGTATTTTAGAAACCACAAAAATTTTTATATAGATTTTGGAATAACAAAAATAATTCTTAAGTATTTTCTATGTGAAATATAGTTTAGAAAGGCTCAAAATCAACAATTAAAAACCATAAATATATGAAAGTCTAGAACAGCTTAATTTATTTGGCATTTTTGGAGAATGAAGAATTCAAATTAAGTTTTTATTGTGCTTGTTGTACAGTTAATGACCATTTTTACTTTAAACAGAAAAACTTTTTTTTCATCATAAGCATTTTTTCCTAAAATTTTAAACTGCATCATAATTCTTTCCATGTCTTTTTAAAAAATAATACTAAATACTATTTAAACTTTTCTTAATTCTCCTCATTGATAACCATTAAGAACAATTTTTATTCTACACAATAAATTCCCAGGGCTGCTACAGTATTAACTGTTTTCTATTACATTTAATAGCTCAGAATGCTGTGTTAAGTTCTTTTGTCTATATTTTATAATTTTTCTGCCTTCTCTCTTACAGTTTTAACATAAATTCGTACTCCCTGCTCTCTCACTCATCTCTTATTATGTCATCTATAATCTTCTTGAGCAGGTAACTCAGCTAATTGTACTAGAATAGTATCTAAAGGAAGAAAAAATACAGCCTGAACAGGATCGTCTCCCACAAGTAATGTGAATGAGTTTATATATGCCTTTGAGTATATGTACCTTTTAGTTACTCAGAGTTACACCATTTTCCTCCCCACTTCCTGGTTCTCTGCTAGGTAGGTACTAAGTAGCTATGCCCATTAGATAGATGACTATATTCACCTTTCTCAGGCCCCCTATTTCTGGAAAACTAAGATTCATTCGGCAAATCTAACCATACTTTTCATTGTTTAGTATAATTTACTCACATCACTGTCTTTTCATATAATGGAAAGTAGAAAACTTTGGGACATCCCTGGTGGTCTAGTTGGCTAAGACTCTGAGCCCCCAAAACAGGGGGCCTGGGTTCCATCATTGGTCAGGGAACTAGATTCTACATGCCACAATTAAGAGTCTGCATGCTGCAACTAAAGATCGCATGCTGGAACAAAGCTCAAATTTCCCATGTGCCATAACTAAGACCTGGCCCAGCCAAAAAAGAAAAAGAAGTAGAATAGTTCCTACTGGTGCACCTCCATCACCCCCTACCATGGCCCAGATAACTGGGTTACCTCTCTTTAATAACATGAGATCTTAACTGAAAAATAACAAGCAAAATTCTAATACCTTAAAAGTAAAGATTTTTTTTTTTTATCTAAAAAGTTCTTTTCTTAAGACCATCCAGCATATTGCTGGCTTTTTTGGCAAGTCTCAGGCTACTCTTTCCAAGGAACAATTAACTATTAATCCCCAGTGGTCTCTAACCAAGACTATAAATGTTAGCTCAGCTTCTACCATCACCATATATACATACACACACACACAGACTTCCTATAATACAAAGAGACTTACTTTATATATCAGACACAAAAATCAGCTCAATTCCAATTATACTTCAATTATTATCTACTTAATCTTCCAGAGTTTTTCTACACGGAAAATAATCTGTCAGTTTTCTTCTCTTTCAATTCCTATTTGAGAAACTATAGTTTAATAAGCCCCAATGCTTGGCATTAAACCAAAGAGCTTAGTGTTAAAATTACAATAGTACCATAAATTTATATAGTACTTTATAGCTTACAAAGCACTTTCTCACATACCATCGTCTTTGATCATTATAATAACTTATCTTAGTAAACAGGGCATGCAGATGATGGATCACAAAGTCCTGCAGCTAGAAAAGACACTTTCTTGAAATATCTCTAACAGTCCTCTGAAGGCTCAGTTTAAAGGCACCATGTTCTTAATTTTAAAGGGCAGGAACGTTTAAATTGATTTGTCCAGGATCACACGGCTAATTCAGATTTCCTGATATTCAATTCATTGATCCATAATCTGATTAAGTATTCAGCCTCATCTTATATACCATCTCTCCTAATTATGTAACCAATATGGAAGTGAAATTCACTACTTTATAGCTCTCAGGTCTTTCCCACAAATGATTCTTAGGGATAAAAGGCTTCATATCTTTTTCTTTACTTCTTTAAAACTCAGATGCAGTCAATCCTGTTGTTTTTAATCTTCTACAGTATCTTGAGTCTGAATTTGTATCTACCTTAATTCAAGCAATCATCATTTCTTGCTTGGATTACAAAAATACACTCCCTATTTGGTCTCTCTGCTTCTTGTGCGCTATCTTTCCATCCACTTTCACCAGTATGATTTATATCAGATGTAAATATGATTTGTGACACTTCATAGTTTAAAACCTTTCACTGGTTCCCCATCACCTTCCCAGTAAAGTAGACAAGATCCTTTATAACCGATCTCTTTAAACTGATCTCTTAACCACTTCTGTAGGGGCGCCTGAAACTTCTTCCATTCCAAACCACCTGCAAAGAAGGAAGTCTTCTTTGCGCCACAACCTCTTTCACAGCACCTCTGCTCCTTCTGCCTGGAGCATCCTTACTCTTCTTCTTCAGTGGGGAACTCTTATTTATCCTACCTACCATTCCATGTATCTTCTATGGAAGACATCCATTACCCTGAAGGTTGGGTTAGGTCCCTCCTCTGTGATCTCACTGCAACTCCTAACACAGCCTAACTACAGTACCTATTTTGCTATCTTATAATTCATTGTTTACCTGTCTGCATTTTCCCACCAGACCATATAACTATGGGACAGTGTAAATCTAGAACATTCTGTGCATATTTAGTGTATTTATTTCAAAATAATTAAGGGTGGCTAAGAATACTCCAAATGTTTCCTTTAGCCAAAACTAAATTGTGAGTTCATCCACCAAACAAGAAGCTCACAGAAAGAGAGATTTTGGGGCTCTTTTTAACCTTCACATACTCTGTGCCTAGTGTACAAGAGATATTCAGTAAATGTGTTGAATGAATGAATAACACAAATAATTCATTTATTCAAATGTTGTCCCAGTAATTCTAGAGACAGATTTCAAGCTATGAACTTCTTAAAGAACTGATGACTAATTTTGTTTGGGGATCCCTTTAGTTTGTCTTCAGATCCCTCCTTGGCTCATTCACATTCTCATTTTGTATATGCTTTGTCATTTTCTTTGTTCTTCTCTCTTGGGCCAGCTTTTTATTATTTTTATTTAATGATACCTACTTCCTAATATGATTTCTTTGTCTTTGTCATTTAGTCAGACCATTAAGAGTATTTTTTAAAAACACATGTTGATTTTGATCTTTCAATAAGATATTTAAAAATAGGTTCCCAGCTTTCTAAAGTTTTTTGTTGCTTTTTTTTTAAAGAAAGCCAAAATCTTTGGGTTTTTTTTTTTCTCTTAGTGCCTCCAATTTGATTATTTCTTCTTAAAAACAAAATAACTTCATGATATATTCATTTCCTCTTATTTTTTGCTGTAACATGGAACTTAATATTGATTCTGAGTTTAAAAATTCTCTAAGATTAGAGAAGAAGGTGTCATCTTATTGGGAAGGTAGAACTTTGCTGTATTAGTCTAACTGGGAAGAAGATAAGACTGCATTAATTTAGATGAAACTGAAAGCAAAAAATAACATCTGCTAGAGAAGTTGTGGTAATAATGACAGAAAAAAAACAACTTCCAAATTGTAAATCTATGAAGTTTTAAGAGAATAAACAGTATCTATAGGGGAAAAAAAAGAGCTTCCCTGTTAGCTCACATGGTGAAGAATCTGCCTGCAATGCGGGTGACCTGGGTTCAACCCCTGGGTCAGGAAGATCCCCTGGAGAAGGAAATGGCAACCCATTCCAGTATTCTTGCCTGGAGCATCCCATGGACAGAGAAGCCTGGCAGTCTACAGTCCATAAGATTGCAAACAGTCCAACATGACTGAAGCAACTTAGCACACATACACATGGGGGAAAAAACACTAATTATTTGTAAATATAACAAGACTTTAAGTAGGAAAATATGCCCTTCCTGCCCTCAGGATCTATGCACAGATGTACAGGATTTGTATGGAGGAAGGAAAGATGGCTAAGAAGTCAGGCTATAAGTATATATCTTTGGCATGAAAACATAAATCCTTAAACAATCTTGTCCTAGGCAGACAGTTATCTATCATAAGATGTAGATTATTTGGAAACAATCTACACAGAGTAGGAAAAGTTGTCAGGGGTTGGGTGGAAGTTGAAGAAAGAATTTCCAAGGAATCAGAAGAGTAAACAGATCAAAAGACTGAAAAAGAAGATGAGGAGGCTAAGCTAAATAAAGTCTCAAAGCTTTGCTTGTGGATAACAAGGCAAGGGCATATAAAATGGAATAATTTTGTAACTAAATAAATGACTGACTATAAATACAAACAGTCTGCCTATTGAGATTTCTCATAATTCCATTTCTCATGCTGAAGATTTAAGGTAGCTAGTTAGAACCCAAACTTTGGCTAGGCAAAGTATTCTATGTGGAACAGATGTGTTATTAGAAGGGATGATGAAGAGCACCATCTAGTGGTTTTCCTAATGGTGAAGAACTCATGCCTGGAATCCGAGGACTTGTGAGATTTCTGGACTGTTATATTCCGTTACACGTGGCGGTGGAGGGCAAGCCTCTGGAACCAACTGCCCCTGTACATTCGTCACCCCACTCATATAAGGTAGTGTCTATTCCTCTCCCTTTCTTGGAAAAGGAGCAAATTTGATAAATTTGATACCCTAAAATGCCATTAAAACCAGGAACAAATTCAAGTAAGCAAATAATATAATAGCATCCAGCTCACTTAACAACACCAAGAAAAAGATACTGAAATATCCCCTCATACCATCAACATAATTTTCCCAGAATCCTTTTATTTTGGCGTGCAGACCTTTTTCAAGGCTAGAAGAGAGGCCCTGAGATCATAGCCACATACATACAAAAAAGTCTTTATAGGTTTTTTTTTGTTTGTTTTTTGAGGTGGGCTAAGTCTTTATCCAAATGCAAAAAAACCCAGGCCTTCAAATGTAGAGATTCACCTACTTCTCAATAACTCATCATTGAAAAAGATACCAGTGCTCTTTAACTTGGAGCTTTTCTAGTGCTTATGAATTTAAGATGTTAAACTCTTAGGAGCTGATGACCTCAACTAGATTTTTGTATAGAATATGTTATATGAAAAAGTATATTCTCAAAAAGTATATGAAAAAATATAGTCTTATTCTGGGTACTTCAAATCCTTTGGAAATGTTTGGTTATTTTTTTTAGAGTTGTGAAGGATTTCTCAGATATCATTACAGAAGCTTAAGAGGGTATTTTAATTTTTTCCTCTACACAGTTGCATTTGTAAGATATCTTATATTGGAACCCAATATATAAGACATGTTTAATAAAACAAAAGCACATACACAGACTTAGAACATCAGCTTCATGCCAAGCTTGGCAAATGCCTCTCCAACTAAGAAGTGATTTCTCTGGAACTTATATAAACTCTGTAACAGGATCAAAGGGTCAGTGTAGTTCAGAAGGGGGCTACATTTGCAGTTCCAAATGGATGCCTTCCTGACTTCTCCAACCATATAGTTATACTAATAATATTGGTTATGGTCAAGTTAACAAAAAATACGCACTTTATTCATGCATAAATACTACCTAATACTCTCAATCCATCCACCTTTTAACTAAATTAGGTCTGCTTCTTATACTCTCTCACAGTGCCATCTACTTCTCTAAAATTTAACAACTTGTAATCATATTTATTTGTGCAATCATAAAATGAATGTCTTCCCACTGGGCCTAAAACCCAGAGGGTTAGGACCTTTTCTGTTTTGTTTACACTGTATCCCCTAAATGCCAAATACTTTGTAGATGTGAAGAAAGTAATTAACATATGACTTTGACGTTCATACTCTTCTTTGTCTTAAATTTTACTACCTCTGAATCCTAGGACCTGCCTCTTGAGAAACCTATATGCAGGTCAGGAAGCAACAGTTAGAACTGGACATGGAACAACAGACTGGTTCCAAATAGGAAAAGGAATATGTCAAGGCTGTATATTGTCACCCTGATTATTTAACTTATATGCAGATTATATCATGAGAAATGCTGGGCTGGAGGAAGCACAAGCTGGAATCAAGATTGCTGGGAGAAATATCAATATCAAATATCAATACCTCAGACATGCAGACACCACCACCCTTATGGCAGGAAGTGAAAAAGAACTAAGGGGCCTCTTGATGAAAGTGAAAGAGGAGAGTGAAAAAGTTGGCTTAAAGCTCAACATTCAGAAAACGAAGATCATGGGATCTGGTCCCATCACTTCATGGCAAACAGACAGGGAAACAGGGGAAACAGTGGCTGACTTTATTTTTTGGGGCTCCAAAATCACTGCAGATGGTGACTACAGCCATGAAATTAAAAGACACTTACTCCTTGGGAGGAAAGTTATGACCAACCTAGACAGCATATTGAAAAGCAGAGACATTTCTTTGCCAACAAAGGTCCATCTAGTCAAGGCTATGGTTTTTCTAGAAGTCAAGTATGGATGTGAGAGTTGGACTATAAAGAAAGCTAAGTGCAGAACAGATGCTTTTGCACTGTGGTGTTGGAGAAGACTCTTGAGAGTCCCTTGGACTGCAAGGAGATCCAACCAGTCCATCCTAAAGGAGATCAGTCCTGGTTGTTCATTGGAAGGACTGATGTTGAAGCTGAAACTCCAATACTTTGGCCACCTGACACGAAGAGCTGACTCATTTGAAAAGACCCTGATGCTGGGAAAGACTGAGGGCAGGAGGAAAAGGGGACGACAGAAGATGACATGGTTGGATGGCATCACTGACTCAATGGTCATGAGTTTGGTAAACTCCGGGAGCTGTGATGGACAGGGAGGCCTGGCATGCTGCAGTTCATGGGGTTGCAAAGACTTGGACACAACTGAGCTACTAAACTGAACTTAACTGAACTGTAGGAAAAAGTTCTATATAAGTTCATATGATTTCATCCCTAACTCAGACATTTTATCAAGTCTGACCTGTGTGTGTGTGTGTGTGTGTACATGCACCCTCAGTTATGTCTGACTCTTTGTGACCCCATGGACTATAGCCCGCCAGACTCCCCTGTCCATGGTATTTTCAAGAATAACAGAAAAAGACCTGAAGATAAATGACAGAAAGGGGAATGAAAATAATTCTACAAGAAAATACTCAAGAAATTATGACTGCTCAGGTCAGAACAGATGAAGTTAAACGGTCATTTAAACGTAGTCATCAAATATGTGAAGAATTTCATAAATGATCAGTTATGTATATACCAAGAAGTTGAATGGTCTTGAAAAGAAGTACAGCAGCATCAACTGGCCTTAACTTTTTACCCCAAAGAAGCAGCATTTTATTTATTCATTTATTTATTTTTGGCTGTGCTGAGAGGCATAAAAGATATTGGTTCCACATGACCAAGGATCAAACCCATGCCATCTGCAGTGGAAGTGTGAAGTCTTAACCACTGGATCTCCAGGGAAGTCCTTGTCCTTAATTTTTTGATAACAAAGTTAGGAGACTCTAGAAAAGTAAATGTAGACTATAAAGACTTCTTGATTTGTTAATTTGTTCACTTATGCAACAGATACTCTGTGAGCACAGCATTCTGCAGGGTGCTGACAATTATAAATTCTATATTGAATTTAACTTCTATCCTACATGATTGTATCTCTTCTCTTTCCCCTTTCTTCTTACCCTTCCTCATCTTCGTTTTTTCCCCTCTTCATACCACCCACCCCAAACATGGGATGCATTCTCAGGTCTCTTCCACTAGGAGACTCTCTGATTCTAACCACCTAATTCATATCAAATTTATTTATTTACTATCTTTATGTATTCCCACCTTCAAAGTGTTTGGAATCCATTTTCTTCTCTTCACTCCCCCTGCCCAAAGTCAAGTTCTTTCTATCCTTCATAGGAAAATGTTCAATAGTCTTTTAAAACGTCTTCCTACTTGCAGTACCTCTCTCATTTCAGTTTAATTTCCACATGATAGAGTTAGCTTTCTATAAATTTTACCATGTCCTGGTCTTTATTAAAAAGTTTCAATGTATCACTATTGCTTATTAACTAAAATCCAAGCATTCAGAAGTCAAGTTTTTTCAGCCATATCTTTCAATACTTTCAATCATGCATCTTATAGTCTAGCTACAAAAGACTGTATGAAGATTCCGTAAGCATTCTCTCATCACAGTGCTTTTTAGAAAACTGTTTTAACTTTTACTTATTTATTTATGGCTGTGTTGGGTTTTTGTTGCTGCACACGAGCTTTCTCTAGTTGCTGTGAGTAAGGGCTACTCTTCGTTGCTGTGCACAGGCTCCTCACTGCAGTGGCTTTTCTTGTTGTAAAGCACAGGCTCTACGCACACGGGCTTCCGTGGTTATAGCACCTGGACCCAGAAGTTGCAACTCATGGGCTCTAGAGTACACAGGCTTTAGTTGCTCCATGGAATGTGGAATCTTCCTGGACCAGGGATCAAACCCATGTCCCCTGCATTACCAGCTGGATTCTTATCCACTGTACCACCAGGGAAATCCCAGGACAGTGCTTTTCACCTTTGCCATTCCCTCTGTTCAGAATGCCCTTCCTTGCTTCTGACAAAATCATACTCATCCTTTAAGACTCTCAAATTTCACTTCCACGATAGTCAATCTTTTCAATCCCATGGCATGTATAATTAATTGCTCCCTCTCTTCAAGTAATATTTACTTCTATAAAGAATTTATGTTCTACTATAGCTATTTACATGTCTGTTTTCTCCCCATCCAGTTGTGAGATCTTTGAAACCTGATTCATCTTTTTTATTTCCCAGTAACAACAGGTAATAGGTTCCCATTAAACATCTGAATCAAAATGAATCTTTCCTACAAACTAGTTGACTCTACAAGGAAAAAATTCAGTTACAGACTGAAATTTGAGTTCAAGCCAGTTTAAAGCCTGAGAAGTCTGTGTGTCACAAGAAATACCAGGGAAAAGGGCACAAACATATTTGAAAAAATAAGTGAGCACATGGATGAATCAGTTCTAACTCTTTCACCATTAGAAAAATGAAACAACAACTAAAAGCATAATGGCTGAATGACATGAGAAACTGAATTACTTCTAACTTTCTACCTCCCCAACTTCAGCTGGTTGTGCTATTTGTTTCTACCTGCAGAGTGGCATTTTAAGGCCTAGGAAATATATGCATAATGTTTTTACAAAGTAATAAGGATGGAAAAATAATCAAACTAAATAAAAGGAACATTTAATTCAAAATAAAGGCCATTCCTGATGCTTAGATTTGATGTTCACCTCTTATCATTTAAAATCTTTTGACTCAATTTCTTGAGATGCCCAGAATCTTTGGTGGTTTATGATACCTAGGTCCTGATCTCTGCTATCTGACTTTCTTGGACTCTGGATTTCTTACTAGCATAAAACAGACTAGTAGGATTTTGTGTTAATCCCACAAACCAATCACAGACTTTTAAGTAATAGTTTCTGAACCTTTTGAAGGGAAAGAAATTATTTTGAATTAATATGGACTTATGAAGAATCAGAGCAGTAACATTTTCTTCTTTGAAAAACTAATTAAAACTCAAGGACAAGGAAAACTCAATGGCCATTATTATTCCTATATGCCAGCAAGGCATCCAGCAAAGTCACTCATCACTTTGACTTACGACTTAGATTCAAAACTATGAGTTAAATTCAAGTAGGGAATTAGCAACTGGCTAAAGAAATCTAAAGACACCCACAAGATTCTGAATAATGGATCTAAGTCAATATGAACAGATAGATCCATGCAATGTGGTTCTCAAACCTTACTGTGCATCAATACCACTTGAAAGATATATTAAAAAAGAAATTGCTATGTCCTGTGCCAAGAATTGCTAGCATACTGAGTGCAGCACTTTCACAGCATCATCTTTTAGGATTTGAGATAGCTCAGCTGGAATTTCATGACCTCCACTAGCTTTGTTCATAGTGATGCTTCCTAAGACCCACTTGACTTCACATTCCAGGATGTCTGGCTCTAGGTGAGTGATTGCACCATCGTGATTATCTTGGTCATGAAGATCTTTTTTGTACAGTTCTTCTGTGTATTCTTGCCACCTCTTCTTAAGATCTTCTGCTTCTGTTAGGTCCATACCATTTCTGTCCTTTATTGAGCCCATCTTTGCATGAAATGTTCCCTTGGTATCTCTAATTTTCTTGAAGAGATCTCTAGTCTTTCCCATTCTATTGTTTTCCTCTATTTCTTTGCACTGATCACTGAGGAAGGCTTTCTTATCTCTCCTTGCTATTCTCTGGAACTTTGCATTCAAGTGGGTATATCTTTCCCTTTCTCCTTTGCTTTTCACTTCTCTTCTTTTCACAGTTATTTGTAAGGCCTCCTCAGACAACCATTTTGCTTTTTTGCATTTCTTTTTCTTGGAGATGGTCTTGATCCCTGTCTCCTGTACAATGTCATGAACCTCTGTCCATAGTTCATCAGGCACTCTCCATCAGATCTAATCTCTTAAATCTATTTCTCACTTCCACTGTATAATCATAAGGCATTTGATTTAGGTCATACCCGAATGATCTAGTGGTTTTTCCCACTTTCTTCAATTTAAGTCTGAATTTGGCAATAAGGAGTTCATGATCCCAGCCACAGTCAGCTCCTGGTCTTGTTTTCACTGACTGTATAGAGCTTCTCCATCTTTGGCTGCAAAGAATATAATCAGTTTGATTTTGGTGTTGACCATCTGGTGATGTCCATGTGTAGAGTCGTCGCTTGTGTTGTTGGAAGAGGATGTTTGCTGTGACCAGTGCATTTTCTTGGCAAAACTCTATCAGCTTTGCCCTGCTTCATTCCGTATTCCAAGGCCAAATTTGCCTGTTACTCCAGGTGTTTCTTGACTTCCTACTTTTGCATTCCAGTCCCCTAAAATGAAAAGGAGATCTCTTCTGGGTATTAGTTCTAAAAGGTCTTGTAGGTCTTCATAAAACTGTTCAACTTCAGCTTCTTCAGCATTACTAGTTGGGGCACAGACTTGGATTACTGTGATATTGAATGGTTTGCCTTGGAAATGAACAGAGGTCATTCTGTCGTTTTTGATACTGCATCCAAGTACTGCATTTTGGACTCTTTTGTTGACTATGATGGCTACTCCATTTCTTCCAAGGGATTTTTGCCCACAGTAGTCAATATAATGGTCATCTGAATTAAATTCACCCATTCCAGTCCATTTTAGTTTGCTGACTGAAAATGTCGACATTCACTCTTGCCATCTTCTGTTTGACCACTTCCAATTTGACTTGATTCATGGACCTAACATTCCAGGTTCCTATGCAATACTGCTCTTTACAGCATTGGACCTTGCTTCTATCACCAGTCACATCCACAACTGGGTATTGTTTTTGCTTTGGCTACATCTCTTCATTCTTTCTGGAGTTATTTGTCCATTATCTCCGGTAGCATATTGGGCACCTATTGACCTGAGTAGTTCATCTTTCAGTGTCCTATCTTTTTGCCTTTTCATACTGTTCATGGGGTTCTCAAGGTAAGACTACTGAAGTGGTTTGCCATTCCCTTCTCCAGGGGATTACATTTTGTCAGAACTCTCCACTATGACCCTTCTGTCTTGGGTAGCCCTACACTGGTGGAATTCCAGTTGAGCTGTTTCAAATTCTAAAAGATGATGCTGTGAAAGTGCTGCACTCAATATGCCAGCACATTTGGAAAACTCAGGAATGGCCACAGGACTTGAAAAGATCAGTTTTCATTCCAATCCCAAAGAAAGGCAACACTAAAGAATGCTCAAACTATCACACAATTGCACTCATCTCACATGCTAGTAAAGTGATGCTTTAAATTCTCCAAGCCAGGTTTCAACAATATGTGAACCATGAACTTCCAGATGTTCAAGTTGGTGTTAGAAAAGGCAGAGGAACCAGAGATCAAATTGCCAACGTCCGCTGGATCACAAAAAAGCAAGAGAGTTCGAGAAAAACATCTATTTCTGCTTTATTGACTATGCCAAAGCTTTTGACTGTGTGGATCACAATAAACAGGAAAATTCTGAAGAAGATGGGAATATCAGACCACCTAACCTGCCTCTTGAGAAACCTGTATGCAGGTCAGGAAGCAACAGTTAGAACTGGACATGGAACAACAGACTAGTTCCAAATAGGAAAAGGAGTATGTCAAGGCTGTATATTGTCACCCTGCTTATTTAACTTAAATGCAATGGCACCCCACTCCAGTACTTTTGCCTGGAAAATCCCATGGACAGAGGAGCCTGGTGGGCTGCAGTCCATGGGGTTGCTAGAGTCGGACACGACTGAGCGACTTCACTTTCACTTTCAGGCATTGGAGAAGGAAATGGCAACCCACTCCAGTGTTCTTGCCTGGAGAATCCCAAGGACAGGGGAGCCTAGTAGGCTGCTGTCTATGGGGTCACACAGAGTTGGACACGACTGAAGCAACTTAGCAGCAGCAGCAGCAGCAGAGTACATCATGAGAAACACTGGGCTGGAAGAAGTACAAGCTGGAATCAAGATTGCTGGGAGAAATATCGATAACCTCAGATATGCAGATGACACCACCCTTATGGCAGAAAAGTGAAGGAGAACTAAAGAGCCTCTCAGTGAAAGTGAAAGAAGAGAGTGAAAAAGTTGGCTTAAAGCTCAACATTCAGAAAACTAAGATCATGGCATCTGGTCCATCACTTCATGGCAAATAGGGAAATAGTGGAAACAGTGGCAGACTTTATCTTTTGGGGCTCCAAAATCACTGCAGATGGTGATTGCAGCCATGAAATTAAAAGATGCTTACTCCTTGGAAGGAAAGTTATGACCAAACTAGACAGCATATTCAAAAGCAGAGACATTTCTTTGCCAACAAAGGTCCATCTAGTCAAGGCTATGGTTTTTCCAGTAGTTATGTATGGATGTGAGAGTTAGACTATAAAGAAAGCTGAGTGCCAAAGGATTGATGCTTTTGAACTGTGGTATTGGAGAAGACTCTTGAGAGTCCCTTGGACTGCAAGGAGATCCAAGCAGTCCCTCCTAAAGGAGATCAGTCCTGGTTGTTCATTGGAAGGACTGATGTTGAAGCTGAAACTCCAATACTTTGGCCACCTGATGCGAAGAGCTGACTCATCTGAGAAGACCCTGATGCTGGGAAAGACTGAAGGCAGGAGCAGAGCCAACCATAGGCATAATCTTATAGGAAGCTGAGTTATCCTCTGTGATTTGTCTTTAAGTCCTGGTTTCTCCCTTTCTGTATCTACAGTACCAGAACCTTGGCCCTCATCAGGCTAGGGTTTATCCCTCTTGCACCTGATCCTGGACATCTTTAACTGAGTTATACCTTACAGTTTTGTATAATTTCTTCTAAGAGATTAGTCTTTTAAGAAAACATCAGTGTTTTAAAAGAAGCCTTCAGTAACTCCACCCAAATAAGTAACAAATGGGAGAAAGTGTCCTGTGATGGGAAAAAGAGGCAAAGCTGTGTGTTTATGTGCTTTTTCTAAGTAGAGTTAGGCTTGCTCTTCAAGGAGAGGTAAGAGAACAGAGAAAAAATCTAGGTACCTGAAGCTGCCTAACCAAACAGTAATTTCCATTTCTGAACAAATATCTAATTGAGAAGACACAAGCAAATGCTAATAAAGGGTTCAATGACCCAATTATCAATATTCTGAAATGCCTCAAGCAATACTTATATAAAAGTTTACATGAGTATTATACTGAAATGATCTCATAAGACAGCTTTTTAAAAATTCTTTTGGCATGCAGCATGGCTTGTGGGACCTTAGGTCCCTACCAGGGATTGAACCAGAGCCCTCCATAGTGAAAAACGCAGAGTCCCAACCACCAAACCACCTGGGAATTCCCCTGTAAGATAGCTTTTAAAGACTTTTAAGAAATCAGTTTCAAACTATTTGTAGAATGAATTAACAATTGCTTTGCGTTAGAAACTTTTAAAATTTTATTTATTTATGCATTTATTTCTGGCTGGGTCTTTCTGTACTTGGGCTTTCTCTAGTTGCAGTGAGCAGGGGCTACTCTCTAGTTGTGGTGCTCCAGCTACTCACTGCGGAGAAGGCGATGGCACCCTACTCCGGTACTCTTGCCTGGAAAATCCCATGGATGGAGGAGCCTGGTGGGCTGCAGTCCATGGGGTCGCACAGAGTCAGACACGACTGAGCGACTTCACATTCACTTTTCACTTTCAGACATTGGAGAAGGAAATGGCAACCCACTCCAGTGTTCTTGCCTGGAGAATCCCAGGGATGGGGGAGCCTGGTGGGCTGCCGTCTATGGGGTTGCACAGAGTCGGACACGACTGAAGTGACTTAGCAGCAGCAGCAGCAGCTTCTCATTGAGATGCTTCTTTTGTTGCAGAGTACTGGCTCTAGAGCGTGTAGCTTTGGCACACAGGCATAGTTGCTCCACAGCATTAGGATCTTCCTAGATCAGGTTTCAAATCCATGGCCCCTGCATTGGCAGGCAGATTCTTAACCACTGGACCACCAGGGAAGTTCCTGAAACAATTTTTTTTTTTTTTTAAAGATCTATATATTTGGCTGTGCCAGCTCTTAGTTGCTGTATGTACGATCTTTAGTTGTGGTATGTGGGATCTAGTTCCCTGATTAGGGATCAAACCTGTGACCCCTGTATTGGGAGTACAGAATCTTGGCCATTGGACCACCAAGGAAGTCCCTAGAAACATTTTAAAAAGTGCTTTTTGGTAAATATTTTAGTAAATACAATAAATATCATCTTGTAAATGACAGTTTTATTTTGAGAAAGAAATATAATAAAGGCTTTCTAATTTGAGAAAATTAGAAATGCTTTCTAGGAAAAGAAAATGGGTTCTTCTATGAGGGAAAACTATCTTTCTTTTGCTTTGTAGATTAGTATTTCTCTTTTTTTGAAGGAAATCGGTGAGTCTTTAAAAACTCTATTTTTTCGTGTAATAAATGATTGATAACTGTAATGAATAATTGAGCCTATACACTTATTCTTTTTAATGTTAATTATGTTTTTCCTAGCAGAATGCCTTGTATAGAAGCAAATATTTATTACTCACTGAAAAAACTGCCACTCCTGCTTCATCTGCAAGCCACTGACATTTAATTTTCTAATGTCTTTTACACAGAATATATTATTGCAAAATCTGCCCCAAGCAAGTATTTTATAATCCTTCTTGTGCCCCACTGTTTTTCAATTTATCAACAGTGGTGCCTGCCTAAACTGTCAACCAGGGATTTTCATCATTTAATCAATATACCATACATTTGAAAGAAGTGCTTAAAAATTATTCCATAAACTCATGTCTTGTATAGGGGTAATAAAACCTACAGCTAGAAGCATTTATAGCAAGGCTAATAACTAAACAGCACAATCAGTTTTGAAGGTGACTGGCTAATGTCAACATTAGATTATGGAATCTGCTAACCCGGTCACCTAAAGAAAATAAAGCGAAAAATAAGGGCAAAGGTAAAGACTTGAGAAATTCTTTGGGAGAGAGAATCAAAATGTCAGACTATAAAGAAACTGCAGTTGGAATACAGGTTCCTAAGAGCATTCTTTAGCAAGTATCTGAAAGTTTATGTGTGGAAAATAAGAATGACAAACAATAATTTCATTCATGTACTACAAACATCAGGAGAGTTCTGGCAAGAAGACAAGAATGACCAGAAGGAATAAAGAAAAAAAAAAGAATTATAAATAAATCACCTTTTTAATTATCCATTCAGACTGTCACTTTAGTGCCACTCTAGAGCCCTAAATGTGAAACTGAAATGTTTTCCTCTTCTTGGAAAGAAGTTGCTTCTAAGGCTGCCGAAAGTTTAGCTGGATCAGGCCTCCTCTCTCTTTAATGAACTATGCTACTCTATACCATTTTCCCATATAATTTACATATAGATTCCTAGAAATGCATCATTTTAACCAACAAGGTACTTACATTCACACTGTATGACATCTAGGTTAAACTGCTGAACGGCTCCCATGCTTATCTGTTTTAACTCACTGTCCAGCAGCATCTGCATTAAGGATGTTGACAGATGCTGGCAGGCTGACATGCAAGCAGTCTGGGCAACTTTCCCCTGTTGAAAACAAACATCCAAACCAAAAAATAAACAAACATAGAAACGTATCATATCATAAAGTATCACAAAAATTTTTCATGGCATTTTTTTTAGTGATGGCCTTTTTCTTTCTGTATTCTGAGTGGCTGTCTTTTAGCATAAGAACTGAAAGTAACATTCTGTTGACTTGTCATTCTCATGATATAAACATCATTAAAGCTATAATTGTATGTAGACAAATTAAAGTTTGTGTTTAAACTCTATTGATTATTTCATATCTCTTTAAATATCTCAAGTATTTTAAAAAATGCACATTAAAATATGCCATTTGTGACATAAAACAACCGTCATGTTGATGGAACATTTATTCATATAATGCTTTTTAAACTTTCCTTTATGTAATTAACCAAGCCAAGAATTAAGTTAATAGTGCAATTTATTATAATTTAACTATACCTAATATACTTTATAACATATACTTTCATATGTATGTAGTAAGTAAAATGTCTTTATAAAATATACTTTGAGTCATTAAGTTTTTACTGCTAATAGGAAGCTTAGTTTGGAGTACAGCTTCAATTAGGAGGGAGAAAAAGAAGCTTGCATACCAATATGATTTCACAATCATCTACAAATCTTTTTATTTAGTTTTAAAAATTAAGTTTTAAAATCATCTGATAATTTAGAAATATAAAGTTAAGTGAGCTACAAATACTTGTGGTTGTCTTTTGGTACAATATCATTATATTTTCTACTATAATAAGCTCCTAATTCTCCACATGAATTTTGACAGCCTTGATTCAGGCTGTATTTTCTTTAAAATTATAAAAACAATTTAAAATGTCTAGCTTCTAGATTATATAGCTGAATCACAATATTGCCTTTAGTATAAATTATTCTTTCAAGCAGACTTTTTATTTTAACTACAGTTGAAAAGAAAATATTACAAAAACTTTCAGGTAAAGCTTTCCAGTGTAATATCACGGCTAGTATGGCTATCTCCAACCCACAATTATGTGATTTGGTGAAGGACTGACACCCATATGATTCAAAGATCTATGACTAAGGTTAGAAATAAGAACTTTTGGAAGATGTGCCATGTTTTGCCTTATTAGCATTAACAAATATTCACCCAGTGATATGTGATCATTATGCTTTTCCTACTTATCACAGAGGCCAATAAAGCTACAAAATCACCAAAATCTTCCAAACATAAATGCTATAATATACTGATGCAAAAATGTTTACATAGGACTGATCTGTTAGAAAACAAGGAACACAAATATATTTTAAAGATGTTTACTTGAACAATTGTTCATTCGATTACACATTTAAAGTCAGACTAGAAACAAGCAACTTTTATGAGTCCTTATGAATCTTTAGCATTTAGACACTATGCACAGTAAAAAAAAACTGTGCATTTGAAATGGAATGCCAATATCTAAATCAGAAACTGCAAACAATATATTTGACAAATACTGATGAACTGCCAAAAAGGAATGTAACAAACAATGCAAAACCCAGCATGCTTCAAGATCCCCAAACCAAGAAGAATTAGTCTAGGAGACATGCAGCTCCATTTCCCAAGCAGAATAATATCAATATGAATGAGAAGCAGGAGGGGAGAGACAGAAAAAGAAGAAATCAATGCATGTAATTTAATTACAATGTAATAGGCTTGAAAAAACTTAATGGAAATGTCATTTTGATCTAATGGAACAACTAGCATGTTTTAGTTTTAATGTACTTCTCCATCAAATCAGCTCCGCGTCCTACTTATGTTGCCACTTTATATAATGCACTAACTGCAAAAACAGATTAATAAACTGCCAAAAACAGTTACTACTACATTCATTTCATAAACAAACACATTGCGTACGATTTTAACATGGGTTCAGATGCTACATATGACTATGCAGCAATAGTACTGGAGCCAAAATAATGGTACTAGTACAAGGCACAGGCTATTTCATAAACGTGGTGGATACGGGTAATGAAAACACACAAGTGTGCATGCGCGTGCATACACACACACACACACACACACACACGTGTTTCTCTTTAAGTAACACATGCAATTTCCTTTGATTATGCATATTAAATACAGGCTTATTGTTCTCAAAGATAGAAGTTTAAAATGTTTATAAAATATTGAAATGAAAAATTCCTTTTTATAGTTCAAAATTGATATCAAAGGTTCAAATCCTTTAAACAGTTATATTCTATAAGATCAATTTTTTTAATGTGTACTTTTTGACTATAAAATGTAAGCAAATTTTATCTATTACTTATTTTGAAACAGAAAATTTTAATATTCCAGAAACTTGCACATCCCCCAAACATTTTTGATGCCTGTAGCCCTTGGTACACTTTTGTATAACCAAAACACTTCTTTCCAAACACTATTTTGCTTTAATACTGTTTAATGCTTTAATACTGTATCACCTTCTAGAACAAAAATAATCTAAGTACTTTTACAACTATCTTTAAAAACCGGCCATTTTCATTACAGATGTCCTGGTTTTTCACAATACAACAAACAAAGCCAAAATAATTAAACGACATGACTGAGAAAATATAGCACATTTAGTATCAAGCACCTAGAAATTTCTGCTCCTCTCATCTGAAAAGTTAATCGCAACTATTGCTAACATTCTTTTTCTTTAACATAAATTTCAATAAGTAAGTAAAAACACCTGCCAAGCTTTTAAAGGTAACTACTTTTTTACCCTGCTCTCACATTTTGCTGAAAAACAACTTGCAAAGAGAGAAAACCCCTGGACAAACTTCTTGTATTTCAAAGGAACTTGTAAAAGAGAATCTGCTGACATATTAGATCCTTTTCGCATTACCCAAAAGCTTTTCTTCTAAGAACAATTGTGGTAAAGAGACATTTGGCTCCTAGGAAATTCCCAAAGGGTCAACCATATGCATCCTTCCATGGCACCTTCACAGTGCTGCTTTCTAGATTCATGTCTCAAAAGCAGCTTTCATCATTTACTTGTGTGTCAGTCAATATGATTTATGGACTGCATTCAACAAAGTCAAAGCATATAGAATGAGAAATATGACTACAATCTGCTAATTTGTTTTGTATTGAGCCACTTAAGAGTCAAAGACCTAATGTCAGACTGAGACCAGCAACACAATTAACCAGTCGGTGACAGATTCATCCATCCTCCCTGCCAGGCTGTGCCAATCAAAGACAGCATGAGGCGACATTTGGTGAAACCAGTAAGAAAACTCATTCTCTAAGTAACCTATGTGAGACCTTGATTGACACTTTTTGAATTTAGTTTGTGGAACACAGACAGTCTTTACCCAATAGTCCCTCACTGCAAGCTGTGAAATAAGGCTTTTAATGCCAATCACAGGAACAATAAACCACAAACCACCAACCCTCAGTTTAAAAGGAATCAAGAAAACACATCTGTTTTTATGTCAAGCCAAATTTCCAGAATAATTTACTATTATAGATTAGGTAAAGATACTCTGTTTCCTTTGAAACATCATAAAATGACATGGTAACAAAAATACAACACATTTTATTAGATTATAACTCAAAACAGTTTTGGTTTCAAAGTAACACTCTGATAGATCTATTCTAATATAATAGTAGGAGAAACGTAGAATACTTAAAAACTAATTTGACACATTTAAATTTTCATTTGAAGTTTTCATTTCTGTCTCACAATTCTTTTATTTCAAAGATCTAATAAAATAGGAAGGCTTGATTTCAATAATAATTATTTGAAAGCATTTTTCAATGCTGCTTTCATTCTCTCAAATACACTTTACATAAAAATGTGCTCTTGAAATTACAATCATTCTTTCTGTGTTGGTCTATTTTCCTTAAAGATCCCAGGAGAATCCATTTTCTTTTATTTATACCCTCACAAAAGATCAACCTTGCACAATATGCTACTTTTTATTTAAGTTAAAAAAATATATAGACTCAGAAATATTATGCACTATATTATTCTTTAAATTGATAACAGGTTTTGTTTTGAAAAGTTATGTAACTCTTGTCAGGAAAAACTTAAAAACTTGAATAAAATAATGGTCAATTTGAATATTAAATCTAACATTGGAAAGCAAATTTATTTATTCTGATTCTATGTGACTTTTAAAGTTATTTAAATAAAAACAGCAAAATACTGCTATAGTATTCAAACTTATTGCCTCTCAATTTGCAACGTGAATTTCAGTTATGAGATACGAAATAGCCTTTTCAGAGGGAAGACGAAAGAAGAAAGTAAATATTTTGATGAATTGGTCAGTCTCCTAAAGAACCACAATTTTTAGCCTTTTAAAACACACTGTCCAAAAGAGTGAGGTCTTTCATCAAATATGGAGTATCCAACACTAAAACCAGAAATGAATTCTTATTGAAAAATGATGCCAAGTTGAAAAAGACATTTTAATCTAAGAAATCCATTATAATTCTTTTTATTTTACAAAAGAATCCCTAATTTAAATTTCACTATATGAAACTACTTGAATGTACTACTATTCAAACATAAAAAATATTATTCAATCTGGAAAAAAAATACCTAAAACACAAAAATGTCCCCAAGGTGACTTCACAAATACACAAAGATTCCATCATCTAGTAAGGTTTTAATCTATTTTCTGGCTAAACACATGGTAAAATACTGAAATGTCTCTGATTCCCAATAATATAGAATGTATGTTTAAAGGTTTAAATATCAAGATGAATTTCTTTAGCAAGTTTTAAAAATAAATTTAATACAATCTTGAAAACAGTTTTGAGATTATGCCCCCAAAATTAATAGGTCTACCAAAATATACTTATTCTAATGTTCCTAACATTCTCCAAAATACCTCCTTTACATTTCTATATTCCTCTCATACTCTTCCTGTCTGCATCTAAGTAGCTCTAGTCCCCAAAGAACTGGTTATCACATCAGTTAACCACAATTCCCATAGCCAATTATGAATTCCCTTTCTCCTCTTAGGCTTTTCTTCTTTTAACAATTCTCAACCATAACGATATGAGACATAACATAAAGTATTGCTCTTGGGACACACGAACATGCACATTCACACACACACATGCACAGATTAAAAAGAACAGAAATATCTTAAAGTTGGGAAAAAAATTCTCCAAACTGGGGAAACTTCAGGTCACTTATATGGCACATTTCTATTTCATGCCTTATCCTAACTTCCTTATCCCAACTGTGTGTGTGTGTGTGTGTGTGTGTGTGTGTGTGTGTGCGCGCGCACGCGCGCACGCACGTGTTGTCACTTCAGTCGTGTCCAACTCTTTGCAACCCCATGGACTGTAGCCTGCCTGGCCCCTCTGTCCACAGGATTTTCCAGGCAAGAATACTGGAGTGGGTTGCTACGCCCTCTTCCAGGGGACCTTCCCGACCCAGGGATCGAATGCATGTCTCTTAAGTCTTCCACACTGGCAGGTGGGTTCTTTACCACTGAGCCACTAGGGGAGTCCCATCCCAACCACAGATCTCATTAAACTTTGGTGGCTTTTTCCTTCTTCTTCTTTTTTTGCTTTTCCTTCTTCTTAAACAATCTTTTGAACATGACCTTAGATGACATATAGCACTCAGATTTTTAGGTTCCTGCAAATATCATTGCTGCTGTCACAGCAGTCCCATGATATCTTCAAACCTCTCTTAACTTTAATAAGCAGAAAGAGAATGCAAGGACAAGTAGGGCAATGACGTCTAGAAGAGGTCAAGGTTTTGAAGCTATTGATTATACCAGAGTGTATACTTGTGGTGGATTCATGTTGATGTATGGCAAAACCAATACAATATTGTAATTAACCTCCAATTAAAATTAAAAAAATTTATATAAAAAAAAAAGAAATCTAGATTAAACACACTTTCGTCCAAGGTAGCATGAAGAGGAAGCTCGTCTGTGCTGTGTAGGAACTGACAGAGATATTTCCTACCTTCTAAATTCACTTAATAACAGCAAATTGGGCAATTAAGTTCATGTTTAAATAGGGAAGCAATAAAATATCAAGGCCCTATAACCTTCTCCCTTGGCAAATGTAAGAAATGCAAGAGAACCTTAAGCTGTAAACTTCCACATGTGACTGAATACTATGGTCGAGCCACAGGAATTAAGACTGAAAAACTGAAACATCCAAGAACTGTTATTATAGCAACAACTCTGTCCATAGCAGAGTCAGAGCCTCATTTTTTTTACATAAGCACCCAGCTCAGAGTATTAGGACTATATAATCATTAAAAACTACTATTTCACAACCCCAGTACAACTTAAAATTTGCAAAGAAGTTGTCAGAATCACTAACAAGTTAGAAGAGTATAGACTATTTCCACATAATCATTAGTAAAGTGGACAAATGTCACCCAAGCTGACTCTCTCTGATTAATACATATAGGTAGGAGGCTAAGTAAGTGAGTGTTAGTCAATCAGCATGTCCGACTGTTTGCGACCCTATGGACTGCAGCCCACCAGGCTCCTCTGTTCATGGAATTCTCCAGGTGAAAATACTGGAGTGAGAAGCCATTCCCTTCTCCAGGGGATCTTCTCCAACCAGAGATCAAACTCAGGTCCCCTGCATTGCAGGCAGGTTCTTTACTATCTGAGCCACTGGGGAAGCCCAATATATTATGAACATAGCCGTACATATGTAAACATAACACAGAGTAGGCCTTTGTCATTCAAGGCATTTATATCTAGATTTCAGCCTTTTAAGGATGGCTCCGAGAGGCCAGTACAAGTAGGGCTTCATTTGCTGAGACTCACTTTTGAGTTAGGTACTCTGTGAAATGGGTTGTGGGCAGGGAGGAACTACTCAGAGACTGAATACAGTCAAAGTCCCAACCTCCCCAAGTCAATGTGGCTTGGCTGTCTTCTGTTAATTGACATGGGTAAAGTAACTGTCATTAAGATCTATAGTTTTCAACTGTATCTTACAGTGTTTTCTGAAAGAAATTACATGGCACAGCCATATTCTCAAATTTGGGAATTCTCAAAGGTTTGGGGTATACTCATCTAGAATGTTAAGGATTTTTTGAACAGGTAATTTCTTTGGGCTAAATCCTAGATTGTGGGGATGTGGTTGGGGTAGATACTATTAGTCACTTTCAGTTGAGGGAGTACCTGGAAGAGGAGTTTAAACTACTCAGGGAAATGTATCCTGTGAGGAAAGGATACATATTAAAACAGAACGAAACTCATTATGGGAGGAGGGAGCAAACAAGGTAAGTCATCTACTAAGCACTTTTTTTCTAAAAACAATCTTGCAAATGACATTCAACAATATTCTGAGAGTGAAAAATAAGTCCTTACAGACATCTACAGTAGGTCTGTGTCAACTGTCTCCTTGTTTCCAAACAGACAAAGGCTTTAAATCTCAATGCTATTACCAGCTATCAGACCAATTTTCATCAGAGGCAGAAAGTTTTAAAACAGGACAGCTTCCTTACAATGCCTAGTCTCCTGAATGAAAGAAAAGGAAGTAATTAAACATTGTTTCATATATATGTAATATTCATCTAAACTTGCGCTTTTATTGGGACTTCAATGTGCAAAGTATCATCTCTTTTATCCTCACCCTTATCCATTCCTATCTGTTCTATACAGGGAAGAAAAAAAATACAGGTTCTTGAGCACCATCAGATCGTGGCTTGCACAGGAAACTTCTGACTCCAACATCTTTCCCTACCATCTCCTTTCTTTCACTCCAGGGGATCTGACCTCTTTTTCACTTTCTTTATCTGCTCATAATAAACATAATTCCAACTCAAACAATCTCTTATCCACATATTTTAGACTCTTTTCTCCCCCAATCCTTGGCCTACTTAACTCTAGAGGGGGGTGGTATGAGGAGAGAACTATCTTCTATTTTTTTCTTTCTATTGTGTAATACAGGTTAAAAGGAAAGACTATTTGCATTCCTAGAACTTACCCCTATGTGCAAAAACTCAAGTACCCTTACGAACACAAATTCTCTGCTGCCATCTGGTAGTGAAACTGCTAGATGGTATGTTTTCATCTGTTTTTGATACTGAATCTTCCTGTTAAAAATGATCCTTTGCTCATAAAGCTTTCATCAATTATATAGTCTGTTTCATCTATAGCCATAAGAGAGTGAAGTAAAAGGTTATTTGTAAGTGTGCATATACATGTATGTACTAATACTCTGTGTGTGTGTATACAGAGTCTGTTTTATTTCCATTTAATAAATATCTCCTTAATGTTACTTACAGGTTGGTCTTGTACTTCTCCCCTAATCCACTGATTTCCTACCAAAATTCTCTTGCTAAAAGCCCTTTGTTATTAATGCCACTACTTCTTCCAACTATGCCCTCATTAAAAGCAATTCAAAATACTGTTTTCTACAACCTTCAACAGCAGGGAAATATTTAAGTATGCTATGCTATATATGGGCTTCCCTGGTGGCTCAGAGGATAAAGCATCTGCCTGCAATGCAGGAGACCTGGGTTCAATTCCTGGGTCGGGAAGATCCCCTGGAGAAGGAAATGGCAACCCACTTCAGTCCTCTTGCCTGGAGAATCCCATGGACAGATAAGCCTGGCACATAAGGCTTACAAACTTATGAAATCAAATTTCTCACCTAGATTAGTCAGTATTTAGCTAATAGAGACATCAACTTAATACCCAAAAGAATCAGAGTTATAAAATTCAAGTATGTTCACTTTCAACTAAAAAGCAAGATTTTTTTTGCAAGTAACTTCCAATAGTGAAAATCACTTAACTGTTTTATCACATTATGAAAAAGCTTAAGAAAAAATAGAAATTCTATTACTAACACTGGACCTTGACTGCTTTCAACTTTGTCATTTATGTTTTCTCTCAAAGTTCTCTAACTTTCTCCACTGCACTGATATACTGTCAATGGTTTGCTCTTGTTGATTTTTGTGTACTTGTAACTTATTATAAAGTACGGAAATAAGTATCAAAATGTGTCACAGAAATACCTCGCTTATCACCATAGAAAGAACTATTTCAAATAAGTAACTTTTTTAAAACACTGGACATTTAAGTGCCAAATCTTTCTAAATTATTCAGTCACATTTATCTAAAACTGATCTCCAAATACATCCGTCCTTCTTAAATACAGGACAAGAAACAATCTGAGGTTCTTTTTTTTGGATAGCAAGGTTAGTTTCACTTCTGTATTCTGAATATGCATATGGTCTGTCTGCAGGAAATCTGTAAGCACGTTTAATACGTACTTAACAACTACTACATTTATTGAAATGAACTGAACATTTATTAAATGAGCAAAAAGGTCAAGTGAAAGCTTGAGGGCTGTCTCTTCAATAAGTCAAAGTGTTAGTCCTTAGTGTTGGGAATTTGCAAATTATTTTCGTGCTATAGGTTCGTCTTAATCACTATTCAACATTATAGTATCTACAGAGTGGTGATCTGAGTTGTTATACTATTCTTTCAAGGAGTTGTACAAGGAATGAGTAACCATGCAAATATTTCTACTCATCTGATGGTACTGATACCATCTTTACTATATCATATTCACATAGACATTTTCTAAATTCCTGTCTGCAAATAACAGAATGTAAACTTTCTCTTCAAAACTAGAAAGTATTCTATATTTGACAAATAAATTTCTTGATTCAAAACTTCTGATTTTTACAGTATACTTTTTTTTCTTGGTCACACCACACAGCTTGCAGGATTCTCAGTTCCCTGACCAAAGACGGAACCCAGGGCCTGGCAGTGAAAGCCTGGAATCCTAACCCCTAGGCCACCAGGGAACTCCCTGCAGTATACTTTTCATACTTTTTAAACATACAAGAAAATTATCTTTATAATAGTCTAGTTATTCACTATTCCTCTCACGTTAACTTTAAAAGTACTTATAAAGCACTTCCTCTACGTAAGACATTGTTTAGGTACTACAGAAGACACCATGATGAGTAGATATAGTTCCTGACATAATGAGATTAAATTCTGAAAGTAGAAAGAAGGAAAGTCTACAACCATAGTTCAAGACAAAATATAAATAAGTACCATAAAAGTGGGACAAAGAATCAACATAAGGTTAAGCAGAATCAGTAAAAGCTTCATGAAAGAGGTAGCATTAAAGATGGCTCTAGGAAGAGATTCAAAATTTTTAGTTATAAATGAAGACAAGGTAGAAAACTCAAGCTAGATGCAGGGCAGAGTGAATTTTCCACTTTAAATGCCCAGGTTAAATCATGGTCAGAAATGTATCAGAAAGAGACTGAGGTCATTTATTTGTTAGCCTGTGCAATTTTCACTTAATTCAGTAGATAAGTGAGAGACCTTGAAATTTTTGAATAGAGAAAATGAAATTAAAATGTGCTTTGGAGAGGATTATCTGGCTTTGATATGTAGGATGAATAGAAGTAATGAGAGACTATTGGCAAAGACAAATTAGAAGACAATTACGATAATCAAAATTTGAACTTTGATAATAGAAATAAGAACAGAAAGGACAAAATGCAGGTTAGGAACATTTAAATTTCAAATGCTAGATGGTATTTTTTCAAAAATAAGAATATTTTTCAATATCTATACTCAGACAACATTTGAGTTCTTATTTCAGCTCTTAAGAGCTTGTAACTGGAGGTGAAAAGGATGAACAAATACAATAAAAAGCAAAAATACGACAAAGCCACTAAAAAAGAGTAGATGCTGAGGAAGGCAATGAACACTATTGGGCTTGGTGAAAAAGAAACATTTGAATTGGGTAATAGGCTATACTGTGTTATGCACTGAGATTTCTACAAGTAGAGTCTGGGATAAGCGCTGTAGAAAAAAAGCAGTCATGAAAAGCACAGATAATCTTACAACAAATATAACAACTAATATGTTTTGAGTGTTCATTTTACGCCAGGCACTTTTCTGAACATTGCATGTATACTACCTCTTTAAACCCTCACAAAAATCTCCAGAGTATATATTCTTATTGAACTATTGAACTCATTTGCAGATAAGGAAAATATCTCAAGCATGGCCTGTCATACCTGCGATGACCACAGAGAGATATCCTCAAAGCACTGCACTCACCACAGATGTACCATAATATTAACTTTCACAATCAAGTCTCAGAGAATCTTGATTGCTTCACCAAAACAACTAGTTATTATCTTCAAACTCTGGCTTCCACAAAAACTACAAATGCATCAAGAACACTGTCAAAACAATTAAAAATTTCCATAAGCACCTAAGCAGAGAAAAATAAGCCTGCAGGAAGTTCATTATTTTCTAATTCACATGCTAGCTTGAGCTTGTATCTACTTACCGACATGGCTGCATGATCACTGCTGTTAGTCTGAGAAGGAAGTCAAACAGGCAATCATAAAAAAGGAAAATGTATTCCGATATCAACAGAAGTGGTGTTTAAAGCAGTAAAAAATTACACCATACACAAGCCAGCTGACTCTCTGTTGTTGTTACAATTTAAAACTCAAACTCTGACACCTGAATATCTGGTCTAGCCTGAACTGAAGGTGGCTCTACATATGGGAAGTTATCCTTTTTACCAAACACACAAGGAGTAAAGGAGAAACCACAAGCAGAAATGGAGGAAGACATTTAACTGGCCAGGTAGATACTGTAATTACCCACAGTAAGCAGTGGGTTGGCAGCTGTGTTATCCAGACAGTTCATTCTTCTGGAAGACTGGACCAGACTCTAGGTAACCTCTAGGTCCTTTCTAGATTTAACTTCCAAAAAAATTTGTTTGGATTAGCAAAATCCCATCACAACAGTTATTCAACTATGTTTTCCCAAAATCTTTCAAATTGTATAACAGGTATATAATTTGTATGTGAGATATAAAAGTCATAAAGCCAAGATGAAATTTAGCTAAAATTCTGTAATGTAGTCAATAAAAGTCAGTCAACAACATTTAACATATGAACATGAACACCAAGTAAGTCACAGGACTTGTGATGCTTTCATCATTGTTCACATTATACAATTTTTATGTTACTAAGTCATCAGATCAACATTATTCATTATTATTATATATTTAAAGATTAATATTGAAATAAGAAAAAAGTAATTTGTTAGCATATATGTATACAAAAAATATATGGTCATGTTTTCACTTGATAAGGAAAGTACCAATATGTATTCAAAGCTACTTATGCAACAATTTAAAAAATATAATTTTTGTATTTTTAATATAATTCTTTCTGGTATCACATAAAAGAAGAAAGGGTGACTAAAGCCTGTGATTGTACTACTGACTATTAACGTTCTCCTCTGCAGTTTCCAGTGAAGTCAAAGGACATGTACACCTATATATTTAATTCAGGGAAAAAGTATGAACCAAAGGACAAAGAACATAAAAGAATAAAACTAAAAAAGAAAATAAGGTGCCAGAATGAATAAATCTAAGTTTAAGTTAGGACTTTACACCTGTGTGACACTTAATAATAAATTTTATAAATAGGGACGTTAGAGGTGATCTCATCCAATCATTTTATTTCAAAGAGAAGGAAAGAAGTTGTTCAAAATCAAGACAGTAGACTAAGTTAATGTGTTTGCTTCCCACTGATCCTGAGATACAAGTGATACAAGAAGCACAGAATTACAAAACAGGAATAAAATGTTTAACAACACAGAAAATGAAGGCACGTGGAGGAATTCATTAAGGGATACCTTCTAGAAGACAGAAAACAGATTTTTCTTTAAAAATGTTAATTTATTTATTTATTTTGGCCATGCCACAAGACATGTGGGATCTTAATTCCCCGACCAGGGATCAAACCTGTGCCCCCTGCATTGGAAGTGCAGAGTCTTAACACCTTGACCACCAGGGAAGTCACCCAGAAAACAGATTAAATAGAGAAGAGAAAGCAACTGCCCATTACATGCTACCAGGGGAACTACAGTGGAGTTGGGAGCCAGCTATGTACTAGAGGTCCAGTTGTGCATATGAGAGAGGACAGATACCAGAAATGCAATGGGAAACAGGTTAAGTAACTAAAGATTTCTAGAACAACCGTGCCAGTGATCCCCTAACTACAGAGCACAAGCATTTTTCCATAGTGAGAGAAACTTCAAAGGGAGAGTTGAGACTCCTGGTGTAGGCAGAAAAAAAAAGAGAGAGAGAGAGCAGGAAGGAGGAAGGGGGGTATTGTGACAATGGAAAGAGGGGCAGTGATGGCTACACAATTTGTGGAGCTCAGTGCAAAATGAAAATGTGGGGTCCCTTGTCCAAAAATCTGTAAGAATTTCAAGATGCCAGCAAAGCACCAAAGCATGTGCAGAACCCTTCTAAACTCAGGACCATGTGCCATAGCACATGTTACACATCCATGAAGTCAGCCCTGAAGAGAGGAAACCACAATCTCATGGATAGCTCTATACCTGCTCACTCTAAGTTAAGAATCCTAGGCAAAGTACCTCCCAAATTTAAAACATTTCCAGTCAGATTCCTAACTAAGAGGGAAAAAAAAAATCTATCAAAAAATAGAGTATTTATACAGTAGCAGAGTAAACGCAAATCAGCGTTTCAGGCATTCTTTGTTAAAAGAGAATGAGAAGAACAAAGAAAGAAAAAACCTATTCAAGGGTAATATAGATAATTCAAGGAACAGAAAATATCTTTTTAAAAAACCCTCCAGGGACTTCCCTGGTGGTCCAGTGGCTAAGGCACTGTGTTCCCAATTCAGGGGGTCCAGGTTCGATCCCTGGTCAGGGAACTAGATCCCACATGCTGCAACTGAAGAGGCCACAGCAGTCAATTAAATTAATTAAGGATGGGGAACACGTGTACACCCACGGCAGATGCGTGTTGATGTATGGCAAAACCAATACAACATTGTAAAAACACCTCATGGAGATTTGAAAGATAATATATACATTAAAAAAAAAAGAATAGCATTCTATGAGAAAAGAACACTTTTAAAACAGAGTGACTCCTTAAAAATTAAAATATATAACTAATAAAATATTCTCTAGATGGACTGCAAATAAAATTGAGAAATCCTCCCAAAACAGAGAACAAAAAAAGAGATAGGAAATGAAGGAAAAGATAAAGAAGATCAGTCTAGAAACTCTTAACATCTAGTTAATGAGAGTCCAATAAAAAGAGAACAGAAAAGTGGAGGAAAAAATTATCTAACAAATAATAAAAGAGAAGTTTCTTGTGCTGAACTTCCCCTTTGACAGAAAGGGGCCATTGAATAAAGAGCTAAGTAAATGAAACACAAGCTTACATCTCCTCACATTATCGTGACATTTTAGAATATTAAAGAATAAAAAATAGATCCTAAAACCTGGATGCCAAAAGACAATGGAGGAACGCAACAAACATTGTCAGAGAAAAACTATTCAACTTAGAATTACTAAAGTATCAATCAAACACAAGGATACTGAAGGTATTTCATGATACGCAAGGACTTAAACAGGAGAAAGTTACTGTGGCAGTTTAGCAAAACCAACCAGTAAAGCTCTAAAAACACTTGAAATCCACGAAACAGTTTCCAACTCTGGAGATCAGAGAAAGAAAGTCCCAGGTAAACAGCTATACAGCAATTCTAGAGAGCAACTGGTACAAAGCAGACAGAGGCCTCTGTAGCAGTCAGAAAACATCAGATGAAGAACTGACAGAGTGAAGGGAGGGAGGCTGCTGTCTTTATCTTATATAGAAGTAAATTAAGATACTGACTAAAGAATAGGAATAAAAATAGGAGTATAACTATTTTATATAAAGAAACAATAAACATAAGAAATAAAACATCAAACTGAAGAAAAAGGATGAAGTGAGAAGTCACTATTGAATACATGTGCCTTATCTTTCATAGTAGAGACTCACAAGATATTCTCTTTTTAAGATAACCACCAGAAGAAATGAAAACATGGTGAAATGGTAGTCTGGGGTGGGGGAGATGGGAAGGCTATTTTCCATCCCAAAGTCTTCTGAGATACCTGACCTACTACCATGTATGCATATTAACTTAAGCAAATTTAAAAAATAAACTTTATTTTTAAAGTATTTTTTAAAAAACAACCTTCATTTTTAGTTCTATGAAATGAAATATATTAATTCTGTGAACTTCCAGATGTTCAAGCTGGTTTTAGAAAAGGGAGAGGAACCAGAGATCAAATTGCCAACATCCGCTGGATCATCGAAAAAGCAAGAGAGTTCCAGAAAAACATCTATTTCTGCTTTATTGACTATGCCAAAGCCTTTGACTGTGTGGATCACAATAAACTGTGGAAAATTCTGAAAGAGATGGGAATACCAGACCACCTGACCTGCCTCTTGAGAAACCTATATGCAGGTCAGGAAGCAACAGTTAGAACTGGACATGGAACAACAGAGTGGTTCCAAATAGGAAAAGGAGTACATCAAGGCTGTATATTGTCACCTGATTATTTAACTTATATGCAGAGTACATCATGAGAAATGCTGGGCTGGAAGAAGCACAAGCTGGAATCAAGATTACCGGAAGAAATATCAATAACCTCAGATATGCAGATGACACCACCCTTATGGCAGAAAGTGAAGAGGAACTAAAAAGCCTCTTGATGAAAGTGAAAGAGGAGAGTGAAAAAGTTGGCTTAAAGCTTAACATTCAGAAAACTAAGATCATGGCATCTGGTCCCATCACTTCATGGGAAATAGATGGGGAAACAGTGGAAACTATGTCAGACTTTATTTTCTGGGCTCCAAAATCACTGCAGATGGTGACTGCAGCCATGAAATTAAAATACTCTTACTCCTTGGAAGGAAAGTTATGACCAACCTAGATAGCATATTCAAAAGCAGAGACATTACTTTGCCAACAAAGGTCCATCTAGTCAAGGCTATGGTTTTTCCAGTAGTCATGTATGGATGTGAGAGTTGGACTGTGAAGAAAGCAGAGCCGAAGAATTGATGCTTTTGAACTGCAGTGCTGGAGAAGACTCTTGAGAGTCCCTTGGACCGCAAGGAGATTCAACCAGTCCATTCTAAAGGAGATCAGTCCTGGGTGTTCTTTGGAAGGAATGATGTTGAGGCTGAAACTCCAGTTCTTTGGCCACCTCATGTGAAGAGTTGACTCACTGGAAAAGACTCTGATGCTGGGAGGGATTGGGGGCAGGAGGAAAAGGAGACGACAGAGGATGAGATGCCTGGATGGCATCAACGACTCTATGGACTTGAGTTTGAGTGAACTCTGGGAGTTGGTGATGGGCAGGGAGGCCTGGTGTGCTGCAATTCATGGGGTTGCAAAGAGTCGGACACAACTGAGCGACTGAATTGAAATGAACTGAATTAGCAAATTAATTTAGAGTCTGAATGATTTGTCAACTTACATAATGTTGGTTAACTGGAATAATCAGGCCTAGACTGTGAATCTCAGGATTTTCAATATAGTACTGCATCTCCAGAAAAAAAATGCTTTAGAGTATGGTTTTAAAAGTTAGACACTATCCATTTCTATCTAAATCATGCACTTTCGTTCACTGGATATATATACTTATTTCTCACTTACAGAAAGCATAATGTTTTTTAAACTATTTATGGAAATTAAAAGTGCAAATTAAAAAGTTAGTGGCACCAGGTTCATTATTTACATATATCCCTTAGTGGTTGTAAATCAATAAAACATCTTTATTTTAATAAACACATCACTAGCATATATGAAAGAAAGAAATGGTAACTACTGTTTCCAGCGGATCACCACTGGGTCTTTAGGTGGTACTGTATTCACAGTAAAAGATTACTGAGTCCCACTTGGCCATCATGAATTACTAAATAACTGCAAGCTATTCAACAATATCTTGTATTTATAGACTTGTAAGTGGTGAATGAATGCTGAATGCTTTTAAAAATTTAACACTGAATGGTTTTCAAATTTTCTAGCTAATATAAAATCTTATTTAAAAAACACAAAGCTTGCTTACAAGTTAGGCTTAAAAATAAGTGTTATAAATGCATTAGAAAAAGATGACTTGTAGAACACACGTCAAAATGTTAACAGTAACTTTTCTTTTAAAAGATAACAGAAGATAACTTTTTTTTTAAATTTTCTTCTTTACTGAGCAATAGTTTTTAACTGTCAGGGAAAAATTATCAGAAACAAGAAAGTTCACTTACATGTTTGAAACAGTAAACGTTGCTGATTTCAAGAGTACTGATTTGGGGATAAAATAATATTTATATCTTTCAATAATCACACTTCACTGACATCAGCCAGCATGTGACCATGAGTCACTGTAAGCACTGTAAGCAGTCAAGCTGTAACAATTATTCAAACAAATATACTTTATAGTGAGTATCTTTAACAATTAATGAAGCTTTTAAAATACTATACAATGCAAAAGCACAGAACTCAAAACTAAATAATACAAGCCAAAAATATAGGCATAAATACAAGAGAAAAAAACTGTAATGATACTGAACTAAAACTAATACTATAGGCCTTAAAACAACAGAGGAAGAAAGGAGAAGGAAAGATAAAATATTTATTAATAGGTGCTATTTTATGTCAAGCACCCTGACAGCCGACTATTCTACACAAGATTTTATTTCATCCTCTGATAGTGCTACGGGTGACTGTGTTGAAGCTGCAACTCCAATACTTTGGCCATCTGATGCAAAGAGCTGACTCATCTGAAAAGACCCTGATGCTAGGAAAGCTTGAGGGCAGGAGAAGGAGATGACAGAGGATGAGATGGTTGGACTGTGTCACCAACTCAATGGACATGAGTTTGGGTGGGCTCCTGGAGTTGGTGATGGACAGGGAAGCCTGGCATGCTGCAGTTCATGGGGTCACAAAGAGTTGGACACGACTGAGCGACTGAACTGAACGGAACTGAACTGAAGTCCTATGGAGAAAATGGATTATGTCTATTTTGCAGAAGTAAAGGAGTTCAGAGAAGTTAAGCAACTTGCCAGGACTCCACAGCCAGGAAGTTAAAAATCTTAGGTTCAAACATAAGTCCTTCTAACTCTAAAGGCCACCCTGTGCTCTCTTCCCTTCATCACTCTGGTCCCTAAGAACAGTAACATATAAGGGGGCTTGACTCTGAGTCATTAAATGGTAAGTTTCCTGAAGACAATATATTTAGCAGGGCAGTTTAACATTCTGGGTATGGGAAAATACCTGTCATTATTATAAATATTGCTTTTTAAGTTACTGTTAATTCCTGTGGCCAGCAGAGAGCCTGGATTCTCTGCTATAGCACAGGGAAATGCAGATGAGGAAATAATCTAACATGGAAGCAAGGCAACTCTTTACTTTTAGTCCTCTGCATAGGCTTGCTGGCTGATTCTTAAGAGAAATAGGTGAAGAGAGTAATATACCAGTTCTCTCAGCCATTCAACCAGAGACTGGAGGCATTTAAAGTAGACATTATTGGTGACCTTCCAAATTCTACAGCTTCCTACCACAACCACAGTGTAGTAGAAAAGAGAAAAACAATAAAGTTCTTTCTCTGGGCTCCATCAGAACCATTATCATCCATTAAGTTCTATTGTTCTCATACCCTGTGAGAAGAGAACAAAATCCTATCAGGTGGATTATAACCTTTCTAGAATCAATGAAACCTTTACTAGGCAATGTGGTCAGCAACTACAAGTCATGACTCTCTTTGATGGGGAAAATATTATTTTTCCCCATTGTTATGATGCAACAATCATAGGGACTGACAAAAAGTAAATACGCAGTGAAGTTAAGAATGGAGCTTTTAAACTGACAGTCTTAGGTACATTTCAGGGATGGGGCGAGACAGTTATCTTTATCCTACAGGATCTACTTGTCTGTCCAATTACTTGCAATACTGGCCAATACTTGCACTATTTGAAAGAGTGACCCTTGGTTTCACAGCTCCCATTGACTCTAACTCATGGCACTGTTTATTAACCCTGTCAAAATCAAGAATCATGGAGCCAGAGCCAGCTCCCCCACATAATTTTTCATGGATAAATAATTCTACGTAAGCTGGTTGACTTGGGACTGACTGACTGTGATGAACAAATACATTATTAAGATTCTTTTAGTTTGGGAGAGTCCAAAACTGGGCCCTCTCTCTATCTGGGTCTAAAGGTAACCTCAAGATGAGGAATTATTTTTAGCTTAAAACATTTAAATCAAAATGGCAGCTTATACATCGCCATATATTGCTTAGAAAAATAATGCATTTAATAACACTGTTTTTTGCTTGAAAGAACACAAACTAACTGAATATTTTATACAATTTCAGCATTTCAGAGAATTAATATACTCAGCCATAATAATCAATCTTGCTAAAATTTACCATAGCCAACAACTTAATATTTTTCCTTGGGAATTATGCTTTCAGCTCATCCCTTGAATAAGAATATACTGTTATTAGTACCATTTTTTCTTTTCCTAACTGTAAACCATAATTTTCTTATTTGGTCATGTCCTATATATTGCTGTTGTTGAATTTGTTGGTCTACATTTTATATAAGTGAACTTTCCTTGCAGAAAAACCCATGTTAGATGACATAAAAATCCCAAATGGCACACACTCACCTAAAACTATACAAAATATTGTAATAGATCAGGTGAGTGACAGGAGTCTGTCATTCTCAATGTCAGCAGAGTCTGTCCTATGAAAAAGCAGGATTTCCCTCTAGATGTCAGCCACCTGAGGCAAGGCATTTACCCTAAACATTTCTAATATATAATCTCTCTTAATCTCACCTGAGCTAGGCACAAAATCCTTACCCATCATCTCATGTCAACCTGTGAAGCACATACTGCAACACAGAAACATGATGTGTATCTGTGTATACGTGCACACACGAGCAATGTGTTTACTTGTGAGAACTGGTTTTGGCTGGAAGCACAGAGATTTGTACTGACAAGGTGAATTCAAATTAATTCAGTACCTATTTAATGCATACTTTTTTGAAATTGCTGTAATACTGTTTAGTTGCTCAGTCGTGTTCAATTCTTTGTGACCTCATGGACTATATAGCCCACCAGCTCCTCTGTCCATGGGATTCACCAGGCAAGAATACTGGCGTGGGTTGCCATTCCCTTCCCCAGGGGATCTTCCTGACCCAGGGATTGAACCCGGGTCTTCCACAATGCAGGCAGATCCTTTACCAACTGAGCTACTAGGGAGGTGGTATAAAAATTATATATATAATACACAGGTTCCCTTTTTCAACTCAAGAAATAGTGAGGAATATAGTATCAACCCTGGGTAAGCTTCTAAAAGCTCTTTGACACAGACCCACCATAAAAATCTCTTTAAGAAATTCTTCTATTTTTAAGCAATATCTTCCTTCAAATATCCTAACTGGCCCTTTGATAGAGAAAGAGATGGAGAGAATAATATCTTTTTTTTCTTTTCATTTTAAACAAGGAGATGGTTAGAGGCAGTTGGGTAGGCTTCAGATTTAACTTTTTTGTGTCCACCTATATCTTATTATGATATTAAAAAGGTCAAAATTTCTTCCTACTTTTTTTGTACAAAACTATTCCATTCACATTTTAACAGTAATTCTTTTAGTTTAGAGTATAACTAAAGAGGAAATGTGGATCACAATAAACTGTGGAAAATTTTGAAAGAGATGGGCATACCAGACCACCTGACCTGCCTCTTGAGAAACCTGTATGCAGGTCAGGAAGCAACAGTTAGAACTGGACATGGAACAACAGAGTGGTTCCAAATAGGAAAAGGAGTACGTCAAGGCTGTATATTGTTACCCTGCTTATTTAACTTATACGCAGAGTACATCATGAGAAACGCTGGGCTGGAAGAAGCACAAGCTGGAATCAAGATTACCGGAAGAAATATCAATAACCTCAGATATGCAGATGACACCACACTTACGGCAGAAAGTGAAGAGGGACTAAAAAGCCTCTTGATGAAAGTGAAAGAGGAGAGTGAAAAAGTTGGCTTAAAGCTCAACATTCAGAAAACGAAGATCATGGCATCTGGTCCCATCACTTCATGGGAAATAGATGGGGAAACAGTGGAAACAGTGTCACACTTTATTTTTTGGGGCTCCAAAATCACTGCAGATGGTGACTGTAGCCATGAAATTAAAGGACACTTACTCCTTGGAAGGAAAGTTATGACCAACCTAGATAGCATATTCAAAAGCAGAGACATTACTTTGCCAATAAAGTTCCATCTAGTCAAGGTTATGGTTTTTCCAGTGGTCATGTATGGATGTGAGAGTTGGACTGTGAAGAAAGCTGAGTGCCAAAGAATGGATGCTTTTGAACTGTGGTGCTGGAGAAGACTCTTTAGAGTCCCTTGGACTGCAAGGAGATCCAACTAGTTCATCCTAAAGGAGACAAGTCCTGGATGTTCATTGGAAGGACTGATGCTGAGGCTGAAACTCCAATACTTTGGCCACCTCCTGTGAAGAGCTGACTCATTGGAAAAGACTGATGCTGGGAGGGATTGGAAGCAGGAGGAGAAGGGGACGACAGAGGATGAGATGGCTGGACGGCATCACCGACTGGATGCACACGAGTTTGGGTGAACTCCAGGAGTTGGTGATGGGCAGGGAGGCCTGGCGTGCTGCAGTTCATGGGGTCACAAGAGTCGGACACGACTGAGTGATTGAACTGAACTGAATGAGAAAATGTGCATCCCACCATCATCTGTTTGGTCTTGTCTTTCTTTTTCTTTCTTTGGTAGTGCCACTAGTCTTGTGGGATCTTAGTTCCTCAACCAGTGATTGAACTGGCCCCACGGCAGCAAAAGCATGGACTCTTAAACACTGGATTGCCAGGGAATTCCCTTTGGATCCCTCATAGGAAGAATCCAGTGTTTCAGCCTACTCATACTCAAATGTCCCTGTCATATCTTAAGAAACATTTCATCAACATATTATTCAAGATGTAACTGTACTATGACTACATAATAGGATGGAGCAATGCTCCTATTTTAGTCTCTGGTCTACAAACACCCAATAATTTCTTGGCCTTTTCTAAAAGAAAAGTCACTGATCATACTGAAGTAGTTTCATGAAAACTACTTCTATCAGAGTTTATTTCTAGTTAAGAATATGTTGTCAGTTTCAGGGCTTTGTTTTGACTTTGGTGGGAAGTGAGTTGTAAGTTATCTGGCTTAAAAAGTAAAACAAATTAAAGTTTCAAACAATTGACTCAAGAGGTATCATGATTCCTGATTTCAAACTACACTACAAAGCCACACTAATCAAAACATGGCATTGGTATAAAAATAGACACACAGAACAGTGGAGCAAAGTAGAGTGTCCAGGAATAAACCCACACATACATGGACAACTAATTTACAGCAAAGAAGCCAAGAATATACAATGGGGAAAGGAGAATCTCTTCAATAAACAGGGTTGGGAAAACTGGGCAGCCACACACAAAAATATGGAACTAGACCACCATCATATACTACACATAAAAATTAACTCAAATCGATTAAAAACTTGAAATTGGACTTCTCTGGTGGTACAGTGGATGGGAGTCTGTCTGCCAATGCAGGGGACACAGGTTTGATCTCTAGTGGGAAGATTCCACATGCCACAGAGCAACTACAGCCTGTACACCACAACTACTGAGCCCACACTCCAGATCCCATGAGCCACAACTACTGAGCCCCATGTGTTGCAGCTACTAAAGCCTGAGTGCCTCGAGCCTATGCTCCACAACAAGAGAAGCCACCTCGATGAGAAGCCTGTGTACCACAAGGAAGAGTAGCCCCCACTCACGGCAACTAGAGAAAGCCCAAGCCCATGAGTAGCAACAAAGACACAGCACAACCAAAAATACATAAATTAAAAAACTTAAAAAGACTTGAAATTATAAAGTTCCTATAAGAAAACATAGGAGGTAACCTCCCTGACATTGGTCTTAGCCACGTTTTTTTTTAGATCTGACTCCAAAGGTAAGAGAAACGAAAGCAAAAATAAACAAATGGGACTCCATGAAACTAAAAAACGTTTTCTGCACAGTGAAGGAAACCATCAACAAAATGAAAAAGCAACCCACCAAACAGGAAGAGATTTTTGCAAATCATATATAATAGCAGTTAATATCCAAGCTGTATAATGAACTCACATAATTCAACAACAAAAAACCAAAACAACTCAAAAACTGGGCAGAAGATCTGAAGAGCCATTTCTCTAAAGACATTTTGCTGGCCATATAGATGGCCAGCAGGCACATGAAAAGATGTTCAACATCACTAACCATGAGGAAAATGCAAATCAAAACTTCAATGAGGTATCACCTCATATCTATTAGAATGGCTATTATAAAAAACAAACAATCCCAAAACCCAGAAATAATAAGTACTGGAGAGAATGTGGAGAAAAGGGAACCCTCATATGCTGTTGGTGAGAATGTAAACTGGTGTAACCACTATGGAAAACAATATGGAGATTCCTCAAAAAATTAAGAGTAGAACTGCCATATGATCTAGCTATTTCAGTTGTGTATATTTCTTTGAAAAAAAAGGAAAAATAGTAATTTGAAAGTATATACACCACTATGATCACTGAAGCATAATTTACAATAGCCAAGATATGAGAACAACCTAAGTGTCCATGAATGGATAATGAAAATGTGCCATATATATGTATATATACAACAGAATGCTACATAGCTATAAAAAAAGGAAGGAAATCCTGCCATTTGCAACAACATGGATGGACCAGGAGGGTATTATGCTAAGTGAAATAAGTCAGATTGAGAAAGACAAATACCATAGGATTTCACTTTTATGTAGAATCAAACAAAACAAAAACAAACTCACAGATACACAGTACAGACTGGTGGTTACCAGAGGGTTAGGAGCTGGGGGAGGGTGAAATAGATGGTAATTCGATTTATGATAGTGGTCACTGTAGTGTTCACAAATACCCATTTATAATGTTATACACCTGAAATTTATATGATGTTATATACCAATTTTAACTCAATAAAAAAATAGCTAAATTAACATTTTTCACAAATTGATTTACAGAAAAGGAAATATTCAAACTAGGAAGTGGTTTAAATAAGTAAGCCTCCAACTAAAACTGAATTCTAAAATATATTTTAGTAAGCAAAATTATAACAATTTTTTGACATTTTTTATACTTACAGGCAAATGAGTAAACACTTGAAAGATGCTTCTCAAAAAATTAATAAGATCCATTAAATAACCACTAGCTCTTCCATCTGGCTCAGACATTGTCCAGTCATAATCAGCAAGCTGAACAAATTCATCAATTTTTTGATTAAGCTTGGTATATATTTCTCCCTCTGCTGCATGTCGGGCATCCTGACAGGATACAACAAAACAAAAAGTAAAAATCAAGTTACAGAATCAGGTTAAAAAAAAAGTTTTCTTAAAATTCCAAATTTTATTTTTTATATTTCTTTGGTTTAATATTTTAAACATTTATTCAAAATCCAACAAAACTGTAGGATTTCTGGTTGAAAGTACTCTATTTGACATCACTTTTCCCCCCAACTTCACTTTTACCTTTTTTGTCTTTATTTGGTAGTATAACTTATTAATTATCAATTCTGAACTGTTCTCACACCTCTAAGACCCTTCGGAGAAACAGAAATGGAAAACAAAAGTTGTCAAGAATGCAGACGACTTATATCCACTGACCCACTGAGGGAAACTAAGTTGGACTATCACATAAGAAATTAAATCATTACTGGTGTTTTGAGTAGAAGAGGCCCACCTCCCCACCCACTGCTCCCAAAAAGGTTAACTTCTCAAAACAAAAGAAATGGAGTGACCAAAAAAAGCAGAGTAAGAATACTCAAACATTTTCTGATCCATTAAAGCAACAAGAAAACTAGCAAAAATTGTCAAATCAATTTTTCCAGAGGTCTGGAAATTAATTCAAAACCTGCAGCAATTCAAGGAGGATCTACTCATGAAAAACTGCTGAACCTTGGTATGGAAATAAGCTCTGTGATGTTTTAATGTGCCCCTTTTCACTTTTCCTCACTAGCTCCAGGTTCACAGTATCCTTGAAAATCAATATCCCACAGTCAGTCAGTCAGTTCAGTTGCTCAGTCATGTCCGACTCTTTGCGACCCCATGAATCACAGCACGCCAGGCCTCCCTGTCCATCACCAATTCCTGGAGTCCACCTAAACCCATGTCCATCGAGTCGGTGACGCCATCCAACCATCTCATCTTCTGTCATCCTCTTCTCCTCCTGCCCTCAATCTTTCCCAGCATCAGGGTCTTTTCAAATGAGTCACCTCTTCGCATCAGGTGGCCAAAGTACTGGAGTTTCAGCTTCAACATCAGTCCTTCCAATGAACAACCAGGACTGATCTCCTTTAGAATGGACTGGTTGGATCTCCTTGGAATCCAAGGGACTCTCAAGAGTCTTCTCCATCACCATAGTTCAAAAGCATCAATTCTTGAGCACTCAGTCCAACTTCACAGTCCAACTCTCACATCCACACATGACCACTGGAAAACCATAGCCTTGACTAGAGGGACCTTTGTTGGCAAAGTAATGTCTCTGCTTTTGAATATGCTATCTAGGTTGGTCATAACTTTCCTTCCAAGGAGTAAGCATCTTTTAATTTCATGGCTGAAGTCACCATCTGCAGTGATTTTGGAGCTCCCCAAAATAAAGTTACCACTGTTTCCACATCTATTTGCCGTGAAGTGATGGGACCGGATGCCATGATCTTAGTTTTCTGAATGTTGAGCTTTAAGCCAACTTTTTCACTCTCCTCTTTCACTTTCATCAAGAAGCTCTTTAGTTCTTCTTCACTTTCTGCCATAAGGGTGGTGTCATCTGCATATCTGAGGTTATTGATATTTCTCCCGGCAATCTTGATTCCAGCTTGTGCTTCCTCCAGCCCAGCATTTCTCATGATGTACTCTGCATATAAGTTAAATAATCAGGGTGACAATATACAGCCTTGACATACTCCTTTTCCTATTTGGAACCAGTGTGTTGTTCCATGTCCAGTTCTAACTGTTGCTTCCTGACCTGCATACAGGTTTCTCAAGAGGCAGGTCAGGTGGTCTGGTATTCTCATCTCTTTCAGAATTTTCCAGTTTATTGTGATCCACACAGTCAAAGGCTTTGGCATAGTTAATAAAGCAGAAATAGATGTTTTTCTGGAACTCTCTTGCTTTTTCGATGATCCAGCGGATGTTGGCAATTTGGTCTCTGGTTCCTCTGCCTTTTCTAAAACCATCTTGAACATCAGGAAGTTCATGGTTCACATATTGCTGAAGCCTGGCTTGGAGAATTTTGAGCATTACTTTCCTAGCCTGTGAGATGAGTGCAATTGTACGGTAGTTTGAGCATTCCTTGGCGTTGCCTTTCTTTGGGATTGGAATGAAAACTGACCTTTTCCAATCCTGTGGCCACTGCTGAGTTTTCCAAATTTGCTGGCATACTGAGTGCAGCACTATCACAGAATCATCTTTCAGGATTTGAAATAGCTCAACTGGAATTTCATCACCTCCAGTAGCTTTGTTCGTAGTGATGCTTTCTAAGGCCCACTTGACTTCACATTCCAGGACGTCTGGCTCTAGGTGAGTAATCACACTATCGTGATTATCTGGGTCATGAAGATCTTTTTTGTACAGTTCTTCTGTATATTCTTGCCACCTCTTCTTAATATCTTCTGCTTCTGTTAGGTCCATACCATTTCTTTTATTGAGCCCATCTTTGCATGAAATGTTCCCTTGGTATCTTTAATTTTCTTGAAGAGATCTCTAGTCTTTCCCATTCTGTTGTTTTCCTCTATTTCTCTGCACTGATCACTGAGGAAGGCTTTCTTATCTCTCCTTGCTATTCTCTGGAACTCTGCATTCAAATGGGTATATCTTTCCTTTTCTCCTTTGCTTTTCACTTCCCTTCTTTTCACAGCTATTTGTAAGGCCTCCTCAGACAGCCATTTTGCTTTTTTGCATTTCTTTTTCTTGGGGATGTTGTTGATTCCTGTCTCCTGTACAATGTCACGAACCTCATTCCATAGTTCATCAGGCACTGTGTCTATCAGATCTAGTCCCTTAAATCTATTTCTCACTTCCACTGTAAGGCATTTGATTTAGGTCATACCTGAATGGTCTAGTGGTTTTGTCCACTTTCTTCAATTTCAGTCTGAATTTGGCAATAAGGAGTTCATGATCCAAGCTACAGTCAGTTCCCGGTCTTATTTTTGCTGACTGTATAGAGCTTCTCCATCTTTGGCTGCAAAGAATATAATCAATCTGATTTCGGTGTTGACCATCTGGTGATGTCCATGTGTAGGGTCTTCTCTTGTGTTGTTGGAAGAGGGTGTTTGCTACGACCAGTGTGTTCTCTTGGCAGAACTCTATTAGCCTTTGCCCTGCTTCATTCTGTACTCCAAGGTCAAATTTGCCTGTTATTCCAGGTGTTTCTTGACATCCTACTTTTGTATTCCAGTCCCTTATAATGAAAATGACATCTTTTTTGGGTGTTAGTTCTAGAAGGTTTTGTAGGGTTCATAGAACTGTTCAGCTTCTTCAGCATTACTGGTCGGGGCATAGACTTGGATTACCATGATACTGAATGATTTGCCTTGGAAACAAACAGAGATCATTCTGTCATTTTTGAGATTGCATCCAAGTACTGCATTTCGTACTCTTTTGTTGACTATGATGGCTACTCCATATCTTCTAAGGGATTCCTGCCCACTGTAGTAGATATAATCGTCATCTGAGTTAAATTCACCCATTCAAGTCCATCTTGATTCCTAGAATGTTCAGTTCACTGATTTCTAGAATGTTGATGTTCACCCTTGTCATCTCATGTTTGACCCACATCAGTGGTAAAAACCTGTGTTGGCCTGTCAGCGAACACAGCAGGGGCAGAATGAGTTGGCACTCCTTTAAAGCCATATTCCCAGAGAATTATCATTATTTGATCTATCTGGTGATTGCCTGGAAGACTCCACTTGCAGAGATGTCCTTTACATGACCTAAAAACAGGATTGTTGAGAGCAAAAAGGCTTTTTCCTGGGAGCATTTGTTAAAAACAATTAGAGGCAATTGCGTAACATCACAGACACTTTAGGTGGCAGATAACAACTAGGGTACACACTAAGCGAACCAAAAAGCTTAAAAGGAAAAACTTGGGAATGAAATGTCCATAGATGGCTTTGAAAAGCTCTGACGTATTCCTGGGAAGCTAGAAGACTGTGTACACGTGTAGGGCTGTGAACATACTCCAGAAAGACCTGAGAAAGCTCTAAGCTCTCATTTATAGCTGACCCTGAAGTTCTGTGTAAGAAGGACGTGAAGGTTAACGCAGAGGTGTCAAATGCCTGATTGCTGAAGGCATGCCCCAATAAATACAGAGAGTCCCTCAAAAAGACTGGGAGACTGATTGGTTCCAGATTTTTATGGAAATCTGTGTCCAATCATTAGCTGGTCACTAAGCTAACTAAGCAGAGACTTCAGTGGCCACAGATGACAAAAAATACAGACTTTACAGAATTAATTCAGAAAAGTCATGAAACAACCAACCATCTACCAGGAAGAAACAACAAACCTTGGGGAGAAAGGAGAATCTGATTATCAGAATTGCCACATTACAATACGACTTTATTTTTAATTTTCTTTGGCATATAATTGATTTACAATGTTGTGTTAGTTTCAGATGTACAGCAAAGTAAATCAGTTATACACACATATCCACTCTTTTTTAAGATTCTTTTCCCATATAGGCCATTACAGAATATTGAGTAGAGTTCCCTATGCTATAGAGTAGGTTCTAATTAGTTATCTATCAGAGTGTGCATATGTCAATCTCAATCAATATGTCAATCTCAATCTCCCAGTTTCTCTCTCCCCCACTTATCCCCTGATAACCATAAGTTTGTTTTCCACATCTGTGATTCTACTACTGCTTTGTAAATAAGTTCATTTGTACCTGCTTTTAAGGTTTCACATATATGTGATATTGTATGGTATTTATCTGTGTCTGACTTACTTCACTCAGTATGACAATCTCTAGATCCATCCATGTTACATTATCTTAAATGTCCAGATTTCAATAAAATTTGAAAGTTGCACAAAGAAACAAGAAAGTATGAGACACTGGACTTATAAGACAAAGGTTTTAAATCAGTCTTTAAAATAATCAAAGAACTAAAGGAAAATATGAGAACAATACCTGACAAAATTAAGTATAAAGAGATAGAAACTACTTGAAAATAAAGAACCTAATAGAAATTCTGTAGTTGAAAAATACAATAAATGAAACAAACAAAAAAATCACTCCAGGAGTTCAACAGCACATCTGAGCAGGCAGAAGACAACGACAATTTGATCAACAATATAAACCAACTAGGCCTAACAGACATCTATTGAACATTCAACATTAGCAGACCGTGCATCAGTCCCAAATGAACACGGGACACTATCCACAACAGAGCAAATGTTAGGTCATAGAACAAACCTTTAAAGCAAGGTTCCCCAACCAGGCCATCTAGCAGGAAGTGAACAGATGTGAACCTAAAATTGCCCACCTCCCACTTCACCCCATCCCCACCTGTGGAAAAGCTGTCTTTCATGAAAAAAGTCCCTGGTACCAAAAAGCTAGGACTGGGGCTTTAAAAGACTGATATCATACAAAGTATGATCCTTGACTACAATGGAATGGATATTTCTGGCAAAACTAATACTTATTGGAAATCCCCTGGTGGTCCAATGGTTGAGACTCCATGCTTTCACTGCTGAGGACACAGGTTCAATTTCTGGTCAGGGAACTATTATCCCACAAACCATGCATCATGGCCAAAAAGCAAAACACACACACAAAAAAACCTAATACTATTTAAATTCATGTCTTGACTAAGAGGAGACCTAAGTATCACTCACCATTATCAGTCACATACATTTGAACACAACTTAACCTAAGGTATCATTTGTATCATGTCCTATGAATTAAAGCGGTATAAAGACACTGAGACATCTTTCACCCTCAAGGATCTCACAATTCAGGAAGAGAATCAATACTACAAAACATGATTAGTGCTGCTGCTGCTGCTAAGTCACTTCAGTCATGTCCGACTCTGTGCGACCCCACAGACGGCAGCCCACCAGGCTCCACCGTCCCTGGGATTCTCCAGGCAAGAACACTGGAGTGGGTTGCCATTTCCTTCTGCACACTACTGAAGTTCAATCCCTTGGGTTGGGAAGATCCCCTGAAGAAGGGAATGGCTACCCACTCCAGTATTCTTGCATGGAGAACTCCATGGACAGAGGAGCTTGGCAGCCTACAGTCCATGGGGTTGTGAAGAGTCGGACACAACTGAGTGAAGAACATTTTCACTTTTATCAGAGGAATAAAACAAAGCAGGCTGAGGGACTTCCCTGGTGGTCCAATGGTTAAGACTCTGAGCTCCCCAAGCAGAGGCCTGAGTTTGATACATGGTTGGGGAACTAAGATCCCACATGCCTCTGGCCAAAAAACCAAAACATAAAACAGAAGCAGTATTGTTACAAATTCAGTAAAGGCTTTTTAAAAAAAAAAAAAAAGTCCACATCAAAAAAATCTTAAAAAAAAAAGAAAAAGAATAGAAGGAAAGAAGCACACAAAAAGATTTCATTATATCTTTTTTTTGTATTTATACACTAGAATACACTGAGTTATTTGGTAAGATATTTCTAAAAAAATGATCACTAATTATCACTTACGAGACTGTTAGGAAAATCAGTTTGGACTTCCGAGAGAGTAGTACTACAGTTGAAACCAAAACACTCTCAATCCTTATGATCTGATTAGAAAGTCAAGAACACATCAACTAACTCCTAAATTAAATTTTAAATGAATCAGCTTATAAACAAAGCAACTAATTTCTTCTTTGCTTCTTAAGGGACTTCCCAGGTAGCACAGTAGTAAAGAATCTGCCTGCCAATGCAGGAGGTGTTAAGAGATGCAGGTATGATCCCTGGGTCAGGAAGATTCCCTGGAGTAGGAAATGACAACCTACTCCAGTATTCTTGCCTGGTGAATTTCATGGACAGAGGAGCCTGGCGGGGGTCCCAAAGAGTTGGACATGAATGAGTGCACGCAGGCACATGTGTGTATGTGCGCGCGCGCACACGCACGCGCGCGCGCGCGCACACACACACACACACTGCTTGTTAAAGAAATAGTGCCCTCTGGAGGCAGAAACATATCTCACATAACTTAAGAACTTTTTAATTTCAACGTACAAAAATTAAGTGATATCATACTATCAGCGGTTCTTGACCACAGATGTGCAACAAAATCACTCAAAGAACTATTTTAAACAGATATATGCACAAACTCCATGCTAGTCCTCATAGACTATAAGCATATGTGTTTTAAATAAAAGATAAGTAGTAATATCACTGAAAATTTTAGTAAACATCTATGATTTATCATCTACTATCTTTTCTCCCTTCTTGGAAAAGTCTGCAAATATATTTTGGAAAAATCACTCTGCCCCCATTCACAGCTCTATTTGGTCTGGAGAGAACTGAATCTCTATCTAGTGCCAAGGATGGATACTGATGAGCTGATCATCCTCTTAACTCACAGGGAGTTCCACAGCAGCTAGCTATCTGCTTTTAGATTGATAGAGCATGAGGATATAAGGTTTAAAATTGTGACCTCGCAGCTGTTTTGCTACTAGAGAAGAAAACCTACAGCTGCCATTATAGGCTGAACATGAGGCCCAAACTACAAAAAGCGGAGTTAAAAATTAAAAGATGGAGGGACTATGGACACTCAATTCTACTTTAGGTTTTCCTAAGTTGTCATTTTCTGTATTTGCCTATTACTCCAATTTTGGTGGCAGCAGTGTGGTCTGTGATTTCACTTCTCTGAAAGATCAAGGAAGAGTTGTTGATATTTTCACAATCTTCTCAGCTTTTCACTTGTCAGGACAGAGTGACAACTTCCTAGCTCTTTACATGCCAGACTGGAAAAATGGAAGTCTGTGTTCATTTTTTAATTGAGCTATATCTATTTATAATTAGTGCCTGTATAAATTGTATATGTTTATATATGAATGTTATTTTTTTTAAGTGTTTTTTAGAGTCCATGTACCATGCCCTTGCTCCACAGGAGGAAAATTTCAAGTCCTTAATCAAAGATAATTTACCACTATCACTTTAGCCATAATAAAAAAAAAATTTGCTACATACTCATCAACAGATTAAAAAAGGCAAACTGATGAAGATCACAAGTATATACTTTCTAGGCACTTACACCTGCAATCACTGCCAGGACTCAAAAGGAAAGAACTCTTCAGGGCGGCAGGTTGGAAATGCTTCATGGAGCAAAGTTAAAGAGCTCTGATGCCAAACAGAAAGAATTGGGCCATTCCTCTACTACACAGATTAAAAGGGGAATGCTATTCCCGCTTTCCCCTCTGTTCTGATGCAAATCTTTCTAGTTAGAAGTCTTATATTAGCTTCAAGTAACTCTCAGTGTGGGTCCACGTTAATTTAAAAAAAACTGCAGTACTGCTGAAGGGCAGGAACCATTTACTTTATCACTCACAGATTTAGTACAATGAAAGGCAAGCTAACGAGACAGTCTACACAGTATTTCATAAAGTAAACAAATATATAAAATCACACACTTTGTATATGCATATGTGGGATTTTGGAGTATGGGTAATGGATGTATGGGTAAAAGGACCATGCATACAAGTGCTTATTTCTATAATCATTAAGTAACATAATAGGAATATGCTTGATCAGGCCATTGGACTGAAAAGAATTAGGCTGAAGAGGTTAACTAAGCAATCCATGCTAATGTCTGTAATCAAAACTGTACTTTAATCATCTACAGACTACTCACTATGAATGGAAATTCCCCCAATCTCCCTCAGGAATTCACTTTAATATTGATTTACCAATTCTCCCTGTTGAATTGCTTTCTTGTATCACAGTTTAAGATAAATAATTCCTCTTGAAACAGATCAAAGGCAGAACTGAAGAACACTTAATCTTCACATATTGAGCTTGAAATAGCTCTTGTTTTTATATCATCAAACAGAAACGGTTTCCTAAGTTCTGTGTGAAAATAAAAAATAAACAATAAAAAATAAGGATGCTCTACTATTTGTACAAGCTGAACTTGATTTCCTGATTTCCAAGAAAAGTCAAGGAGTATATCTTATGACAGTTGTACTTTCAGCTAAATATCTACAACTTAAGGAACACTGGCAATATGGACCAGAGCTAACACTTCTAAATTTCCTCCCAACAGGATGATTCTGAGAAGTGTATGTAGTTCCAGGATTCCTTAATCTAAAGCATCATGTTCCAGTATCTGTGGCACTCTGACTTACAACTGGTAATAAAAATTGCTTGACGATCCCTTGATCAATGCATTTCATGTTTTAATCAGAGTATAGGGTTAGCCTATTAAATATAATGCGAATCGTTAAATATGCTTACAATTCCAGTCCCCAGTAAATCCCTTCTTGACAGCATATGAGTAACACATGGACATAAGGACAGAAAACAATAAAGAAAGAGGATTGTATAAAATCTAACATTGAAGCAAAGAATCAATCAGCCTGTGGATAAATAAATGTTCATAAACTTGTGGAATCTCCTTCTATATTATGGTACTTATTATATCATATTTTCAAGTGTATTTTTACAGTTTTCCCTCCTTAGGTCCTTGAAGGCAGGGATTTATTTCTCTATTTTCAGCACCTAACAGAGCGCTCGGAGCACAGATCATGTACAACAAATGGCACTGCGCTAAGTATCCCCTTTAATCCTCATAATAACTGTATGACACAGATAATATATTACTACTCTAATTTTATAGATGATAAACCCAGGAGTCATTAAAATGAAAGAATGTGGCAAAGTCACACAGTAGTCTAACTCCAGAGTATATGCTTGCAATTATTGTACTATTTGCTGCTGTTCACTCAGTCAAGTCCAACTCTTTGTGACCCCTAGACTGCAGCATGCCAGGCTTCCCTGTCCTTCACCTTCTTCTGGAGCTTGCTCAAACTCATGTCCATTGAGTCGGTAATGCCATCCAGTCATCTCATCTTCTGTCATCCCCTTCTCCTCCTACCTTCACCCTTTCCCAGAATCAGGGGCTTTTCCAGTGAGTCAGTTCTTCGTATCATGTAGCCAAAGTATTGGAGCTTCAGCGTCGGCATCAGTCCCTCCAATGAATATTTAGGATTGATTTCCTTTAGGATTGACTGTTTGCTCTCCTTACAGTCCAAGGGACTCTCAAGAGTCTTCTCCAACACCACAGTTCAAAACTGAATATGTGAATGCCTGTTTTGTCCAGCTTCTATCTCAGTTGTTATAAATAATTTTATTAATTTGTCCACTCAGATATCATCTGCATTTGTGTCTTATGGATCAGGATGACTACATGTGCTCAAGAATCATCAGAGGAGCACATCTGGGGCTCAGGCTGCTAATTTTAGGAAACTAAGGGTCTTCTCCTGACTTAACACTTTCAAAGTCTGATTACTGTTAACGTTAGTTATATCTAAATACAAGTATTCTGAATTTCTAAAATATAAGTGATTATACTATGATCTTAAGGGATAAACTGGGTAATTTATCATGACTTCCCAGGTGGCACAGTGGTAAAGAATCCACATGCCAATGAAGGAGATGCAAGGGACATGGGTTTGATCCCTGCACCTGGAAGATTCCCTGGAGAAGGAAATGGCAACCCACTCTAGTATTCTTGCCTGGGAAATCCCATGGAGAGAGGAACCTGGCTGGCTATGGTCCATGAGGTCACAAAAAAGTCGGATATGACCAAGCGACTGCTGCTGCTGCTGCTGCTAAATCGCTTCAGTCGTGTCCGACTCTGTGCGACCCCATAGACGGAAACCCTCCAGGTTCCCCTGTCCCTGGGATTTTCCAGGCAAGAACACCGGGGTGGGTTGCCATTTTCGTCTCCAATGCATGAAACTGACAAGTGAAAGTGAAGTCGCTCAGTCGTGTCCAACTCCTAGCGACCCCATAGACTGCAGCCTACCAGGCTCCTCTGTCCATGGGATTTTCCAGGCAAGAGTACTGGAGTGGGGTGCCATTGCCGTCTCCAAAATGTCTGCTTACAGTGACTGAAATAAAAACTTTTGGTCAGATTTTTACATACCTTAAAAGTAGAAAGTCCATAAAGTCTTGTGGTATGGACAGTTTCTTGAGAAATATTTGTAATATTAGTTATAAAGTCCTCAAGGTATTTGCAGGCTTGTTCTAGGTGTGTGGTATTTATGATGATTTGCACTAGCTAGAAAATAGAAAATATCTTCAGTAAAATGCAGGTTACATGTATATACAAAGTCATTACATTTTTAAAAATAGGATTATTACTTTCAGCAACTGTACCATTTCTGCATAATTATAGCAGAAATTATAGCAATTAATACAACTGATTATCTGGTATCAAAAGCCTGCTACAAATACTGCTTATGAATGCTATCATTAAAAAAAATAGTCTATCAATTAATTTCAAATAACTTTTCAAGATACTTTTTCAGATTTTATACATTCACAAAGTTAAAAAAGAGTATTTTCACTTCATGTAAAGTCTGACAAACATAAATCTCTATATATCTTCTAACATCTTCAACTACCCACTATTCTCCATGTAAACCCTTTTCCCTCATATCACTTGAATTTACAATGAGACTTTAGTTTTAAAACAAATCCACTTCTATCAATAAATTTAAAATGAAAAGTTAGTTTTATGGGATGATGTTCAGCAATAAATTTATAATAATTGTTTCATACAATGAAACATTTAGCTATAAATATCTTTTTAACCTACCTCTGTCAAACCTATATGAGGTTTTTTAATAAGATTCAGTAAACAGCTACTCAAAGTTCTGGTCAGCAGCAGATTTGTAGATTTTCTAAGCATATCATCTATTTCTGTTGAGCTGAAAACAAAGGTTGATATCATTAAGCTTTCCACAAGGGTTATAGTTAGTTTCCTAAATAATTTAATGCAATTTACTAAAGTAACTTGCTCCAATTTTTTGATATTGTTATATGAATTACAATCATTCATATTTATTAACTCACATATTTCAATTCAACTTAGTTTCACAAAAAGGATACTTGCCATAAATGAAAATGTTCATTTATAGAAAAATTTAATTGTATTCAATTAACTGTTACAGTAAAACCATAGGGTACTTAGTATAAGGAAATAAAACTTCTTAAATTATGACTCCACTGTGTGACAGCCAATGACACTTTATATATGTGTATATAAAGACACTTTATATACACTATAGTTAAAATTATTTTTAAAATACAAATTGATGTGAACTGTCTGGATATAATTAATTGCTAGATTCAATTTTAATATAACTAAGCTATCCATTTCCACTGAGTTTCTTTTTTTAAAGATTTAAAGAAATTAACTGCCTTACACTAGTTTTAATTTGGGAGAGGGAGGAACTAACCTTATGTTTCTTAGCATCCTAAACATTGCTAAAAAAGGACTAAAAAGACTATTTTCTTCTAACCACTAGGCCTTTAATTTCAGTAAATAATGATATATTTTTTTGGTATACAGCCTCATAACCAAAACAATTAAGCTGTGTCCTAGATCAAGTTTTCACAGTCTTAGCACTACTGACATACATACAGGCTAGACAGTTCTTTGTTGTAGGGCTGTCTTGTACCATTGAAAGATGTGTAGCAGCATCCCTGGCCTCCATCCGCCTGATGCAGGTAGCATTCTTTCCCCTAGTCGTGACAACCCAAAATGTCTCTAGATGGTATCAGATATACCTTGGGGGAAAAAACTGCCCCAACTGAGACTCACTGACTCAAATACAGTCTAACATTTTAATTTTAGCACCCTTTTACTTTTTATTAAAATATTACTCTTACAAATCTATGAAGCACAAATATTTACTAGTTTATATTAATATTTATTTTAAATATGCAAATAGAGCATGATTTGATAAATCACAGGTAATTTTCACTACTATCCTAATGTTCTCCATTTTAATGCAGGTATTCTTCAATTTCTGCCAACTCTAATTCTGGCAGACCTGAGGAGACTATGTCTCTCTGATTCTTTTTATCTAAAGCCAAGACTGCCCAGGCAATGTATATAATTTCAGTAGGGTTTCAGGGTTACACAGCAGCAAACTAACAGAAAACTCTAATCTATCAATAGTGTCCCTAGAACAAGCAACGTACTCACGCTGATAAAAAGGAGGTGGTTGCCAACTCCTCTGGTTTCTTTTCTGACACACTCAAAATTATGCTTAAAGACACCCTGTATAGCATCCTTTTCAGATGAAAAGTTATCCATGACAGATAATGTCTTTTATTTCCCCTGAACTTCCTTGAATGCTGAATCAATACGTCTTTTTCTTCCATAAGTAAAAGCAGAGAAAGAAAACCTATCAGCACCTATGTCCTATTGGTACTGGTAAGATTTACCCAACAATCACCAGGATTTCCCCCACAAGGCTTTTATCCTAACTGAGCCAATTTTTCCCTTAACTCCTTGTCTTTTGAGATTATAACTTGTACTCTTCCTAATTTTTAAATAGCATTTCACAGTAATTAAATCTTAATATACAATGAATCTCCTAAATTATGCTACAGCTTAACCTTTTATGAAAGCTGAAAATTTCTTAAAGGTCATATTAGATCCAGATGTTTCCTCTGCAACCAAATAACGGAGACTTTGGAGTTTCTTCATGAAGTCATTTCATCACTGGCCCTGCTTTTATTCACATATAAAAAGAAACCCAAACATTTTTACTATAAGAGCTCTAAAGCATCTCCTTGTTCTAAAAATTTAACTGCAAAATGTTTAAACATAATAAAAGAGCTTTAAACACACAAAGTTATTTTCTATAACTCTTTTACTGACAAATAAAAAAAAAAAAGCAACGCCAGTAGCTCAATTTTAGGTCACAGATATAAATTTTTTAAATAAAAATACATGTCAGAAAGCTGATAATCAAGAATAAATTTATATACTTTCATATTAACTATGCTGTTTCTGTATTCTGAGGTAGTTATTACTTCATTAACAAAATGAAAATAGGCAATGTACTTAGTAAAGCTAATTTTTTAAAAACGTAAGCATAAATGCCTTGCAAGATGAATAACACAGTATAAGAGTTAATGAGAACTGAATACTGAAGTAACAAAATGACAATATTTTTATCAAGAAGAGAAGGAAAAACTAGACAATGTTTCCTGCTGTAGCATTAATATACAACATTTACCTTTTAGAATACTAGGAGTTCATAGGTAAAAAGAATCAGAACTGAAGGGGAAGTAGGGAAGCTTTTGGGAAAATTACACATAATATTGTGACTAATGGCTTTTATCTTTGGTATTACAAATGCTGTAAAAAAAATCAAATAACAATAGAAATCCACTGCCTCTCCTCTGTAAAGAAACAAAATAAAAGTTAATTCTAAGATGCTAAATTTCTATACTTCCTACCAATTAACAATATCTTAACTAAGTATCAGTCCTGTATTTCAGGAATCAACAGATTAGATTAGATAATAAAAAATACTTGTCAGGATATACATATTATACATGATACCCAGTGTTAAAGTAATATATATTTAAAGGAAAAATGAGGAGGACCAGTTTATAAATTCAGGATTGCAGCTTCAAGAATAATTCTACAATATAACATTTGAGCCAAGTTGTAGGATGACTGTTGAGATACTCCTTTTTTCTCCTTTTCACTTGCATACTTTACCCCAAAGTAAAAAATGAATGTATGCATCGTTGTTTTCAAAGGTAACTATAACCAGAATCAATTTGAGTGTATATAAACAAAGTTAAGTCCACCCAAGTGTAAGTCAAATTCTTTTTTGTCCCTTAACTTTGTCATCTAATTATTCATAAATACTCTAATTTTAGGGCCCCTAAACACTTTTTTGAGTGTGTGTGTATGTGTGTGTGCAATGCCTTTCTATTAATTATACTGAATGAGTTTTACTAGATAATTCTTATATGGATAATTTCATACATGCATTTAAGATAAAGATAAATCTGATATGCACAGATTTATCATAAATACCACAAAAGCGCCATCTACCAAGAGCATGATTAAAACAAAAAAACCAAAGAATATTAAAAAACCCAAAGAATATCTAAAATCATGATATTAAATTGATAAAAATTCACTTTATACATGGAAAATTATTCATATGAAACAATTCAGGTGAATCAAAGACAGTTATAAATTGTGCAAACTCAGGAGTGCAATAAAAATCTCTGAATCAAATAATGTAGCTGATGGCATTCAGTTAATGAATATAAAATAATGCTAAACAGTCCATCTAAAGTCAATCTGGAATCATGATCTGTTGTTATGGTATCAGTGAAAATGAAAGTGAAAAGTCACTCAGTCGTGTCTGACTCTTTGTGACCCCATGAACTACACAGTCCTGGGGACTTCAGGGACTATATATCTCCTCCTGGAGAAGGGAAAGGCTACCCATTCCAGTCTTCTGGCCTGGAGAATGGACTATACAGTCCATGGAATTCTCCAGGCCAGAAGACTGGAATGGGTAGCCTTTCCCTTCTCCAGGAGATCTTCCCAACCCAGGGATTGAATCCAGGTCTCCCACATTGCAGGCGGATTCTTTAACAGCTGAGCCACAAGGGAAGCCCCATGGTATCAGAATCACTACCAAATTGATTATATATTTCTAAAAATAGCTTGTTAACTACACTGATTCATAAAATGTGTGACTTGTGATATTGACAATGAGAGAAATTTACATAGATAATTATCTTTTATAGCATGAAACATTTCTCATTGACATTCTGAATCTCTACTACAAAGTGATGTGGGGGAAAAAAAGACATATCAAATGATATGACAAAAACAAGGAAATCACTAGATATGAAAGAATCATTTGATTTGAGCAATCAAAATATATGTTTTGTAATACACTTTGTGTTTTGAATTAAAATAATAAATGCAAACATTTTGTTAGCATTTTGTTATATGAAGTTCTTTCTATCCCCAAATAGTGAATTGGGAGTTGAAATGCAAGTTTTTTATAGTCTTCATTCTGGAACAAATTCACATGACAGACAGTAAAGCTAATAGGTGATTTAGTTATTATAATTTAGGTTTTCAAGTTCAAAAGATAGCACAAAAAAACCTGAGAATGTAACACTGTATTGTTTTAGTCGCTAAGTTGTGTCCACCTCTTTGTGACCCCATGGACCGTAGCCTACCAGGCTTCTCTGTTCATGCAATTTCCCAAGCAAGAATACTGGAGTGGGTCGCCATTTCCTTTTCCACAGGATCTTCCTGACCCAGGGATGGAACCCGCATCTCCCGTGGCTCCTGCACTGGCAGGCAGATTCTTTACCACTGAGCTACCAGGGAAACCCAGTGCTCTTTTTAGATATTTTAGATATTTAGATATATAGTGTATATAAGTCAGATGGTTCAGTGGTAAACAATCTGCCTGCCAATGCAGGAGCTGAAGGAGATGTAGGTTCGACCCCTGGGTTAAGAAGATCCCCTGGAAAAGGAAATGGCAACCCACTCCAGCATTCTTGCTGGGATAATCCCATGGACAGAGGAGCCTGGCAGGCTACAGTCCATGTGGTAGGTAGCAAGAGTCAGACACGACTGAGTGACTGAACATACATGCAGGTATATATGTCAAACCCAATCTCCCAATTCATCCCACCCCCCACTTCTGCCAGTGGTAACCATAACTTTGTTTTGTAATCTGTGCCTGTATTTCAGCTTTGCAAGTAAGCTCATCTGAATTATTTTTCTAGATTCCATATATAAGCAGTGTTGTATGGTATTTGTCTTTCTTTTTCTGACTTACTTCACTCTGTATGACAGTTTCTAGGACCATCCATGTTGCTGCAAATGCCACTGCTTTCTTCCTTTTATGGCTGAGTAATATTTCATTATATATATGCACCGTATCTTCTTTATCCACTCCTCTGTTGATGGACATTTAGGTTGCTTCCATGTCCTGACTATTGTAAATAATATTCCTAAACACTTTTTATATGTTTGTTCCTTTTCACCACTATTGATTCTGACTACTTCAAGTCTTTCTTCATCTGTCTTGAGCCACTGCCTTTATCAATTCAACATGACTATTTCTTCATCCCCTCCAAACTACCATACACATTGAGGCCAGAGTAAACTTTCTAAAATATTCCTCCAGTCATGTCATTTTTTAGTTTAAAATACTTCAACAGTTCCCCAAAGCCTGCAAATAAAATATAAACACTCCCAGCTCTAGTCCCACATCTGATACTGTAGTAATCCATCCTGTTTTATGCCTTATGTGCCTACCATGCGCCAAGCTACACTGAGTGCTCTATATACATACATCACTTCATTTAATTCTTAAAATAAACTATGAGTTATTTCTCTCATTTTATAAATGAGGAAACTACAATTTGATTGCCCAAGGTCCTACTACAGTGTGTCAGCATCAAGACTCAAACTAAGATGTAAGTCTGAAGCTTATGTTCTTAACTACTACACTATACTGCCTCTTTTAGATTAGAACTTTTAAATGGAAAAATAAAAGGAAAAAAATAGGTATAAATTTTGGCAGCTCTCAGACCATTAGAGCTCCACTATTGAAAACTACCATTGTAAAAAAGTTTGTAAAAAGTTTGTCATTCTGTTTCAATGAATACTCATTTGTATCCATTGTTTTCCAATGCTGAATGATAACAGTGTGTTATGTTGTACAGTTCAGAGAATACGTTACTTCTAGTTAGTTTTATGATTGCAGTTATAAGCTAATGTCTTTAAAACATATCTTTAGAAACTACAGTATGAGAGGCTAGTAGAGTATGATGAGGCAGTGGTTCTTAGAGCACATCAGAATCCCCCAGAGAACTTGAGTAAAGCCAAGGGTCCCATCCTCAGTTTCTAACTCAGTAGGTCTGCTGCTGCTGCTGCTGCTGCTAAGTCACTTCAGTCGTGTCCGACTCTGTGCGACCCCATGGACAGCAGCCCACCAGGCTCCCCCGTCCCTGGGATTCTCCAGGCAAGAACACTGGAGTGGGTTGCCATTTCCTTCTCCAATGCATGAAAGTGAAAAGTGAAAGTGAAGTCGCTCAGTCGTGTCCGAATCTTAGCGACCCCATGGACTGCAGCCCACCAGGCTCCTCCATCCATGGGATTTTCCAGGCGAGAGTACTGGAGTGGGGCGTCATTGCCTTCTCCATCAGTAGGTCTAAGGTTGCATTTCCAGCATTTTCCCATGTGATGCTAAGGCTGCTGGTCTGGGGACTATACTTTGAGAGTCATTGGCTTGTGAGAAACACACACTACAGAGTGCTATGTATTAGGTATTTGTATTCCTTTCCTTTCCTTTGCTCTCTAACTCATATTCTCTCAGAACAAAAATTAAGAAATCTTTTAAAGAATCCCTATGCACAAAAAAAAAGCAGTATGAAACCTAAAATCAGGTAACTCTTTTACCCTGGCAGAACACACATTTTATTTACTATTTATTTACACATTGTTTAAATCCAAAATAGTGGTAGCTTACCATAAGAGACACACATACAACAAGAAAAAAACAACTGTCATTGGCCTCACTGTTTTGGCCTGAAAAATACCTATTTATTTGAACTGCCTTCATGCCTTTTTATGACTTAAAATTCAGAAGAGGTCCATACTGAAAATGATTACGGCTATTAATTATATGAATTCAGAAAAGTGGATTTCAAAAAGGAAGACATGAAAGCTAGCATCACCACTCTCTCCTCCAGAGCATTCCCAATTACAAATATATTATATGAATATAATGCAGGGTCCATCTAGGTAGCCAGATATTTTCACTAATTTGGGAGTCAAAAGAACTGCTCCTTTATGACACATCTCATACTAGCTGGGTCATTCTGGATGAGGATGATATAGCCTCTTTGAGTCTCAGTTTCCTTATGTGCAAAACAAGGATATCACATTTCCCATATCTATAAATGTTGGGTATTGCCTTCATCACACCAGTTAAACGGTATTCTCTTTCCTATATAATTAATTTGGTTATAGGAACCAATAGATGCTTGTTGCTCTCCATTACTGAGCATGATACCAATTTGCTATTGCATTCTTTAGGTAGATATAGTGGCTCAGATGGTAAAGAATCTGCCTACAATGCAGGAGAACAGGTTCAATCTCTGGGTCAGGAAGATCCTCTGGAGAAGGGAATGGCAACCCCACTACAGTATTCTCACCTGGAGAACCCCATGGACAGAGGACGCTGGTGGGCTCTGTACTGTAGTACATGGGGTCGCAAAGATTTGGACATGACTTAGTAACACTTTCATAGCATTATTTATTAATTCTCACTGATTTTGTTTGAATCTTCACTTTAAGCCTACTCAAGTAAAAACTATTAAGAATATTAGCTTTTTGACAAGTCAGTGAAATAAAGGAATATTATTTAGCCATTGGTAACCTGAGCAAGAGAGAAACTAAAATAAATAAGATCTAAACAACTAGAGAAAAAATAGAAGAGATACTGGTAAAACAGATTTAACAACAAACCTAAGGTGAGAACTGTATTTAGTCCCTGATTCAAACATACTAGCTAAAAACAGACATTTGGGTGACAATTTAGAAAATACTGATATGGGCTAGAGAACAGATACTATGGAATAGTATTAATTTTGTTAAGTGTGTTAAACAATGAAATGTCCTTATTGTTTTTAGAAACACCTAAGTAGTGAGGGATAAAATGCCATTATTTCTAGAGTTTGATTTAAAATAATTCAGCAAATAAAACAGCTTATTATGGAAAAAGCATTTATTATTGTTAAATCAAAATGCTGAAAATACAGGAGTTTCTTTTCCTATTACCTCTACTTTTATATATATTTGAAGATTTACATAATGAAATGTCAAAAAATATGTACCATCAAATTTATATCAACCTAACCCTAAATGTCCGGAGAAGGCAATGGCACCCCACCCTAGTACTCTTGCCTAGAAAATCCCATGGACGGAGGAGCCTGGTAGGCTGCAGTCCATGAGGTCGCTAAGAGTCGGACACGACTGAGCGACTTCACTTTCACTTTTCACTTTCATGCATTGGAGAAGGAAATGGCAACCCACTCCAGTGTTCTTGCCTGGAGAATCCCAGGGACGGGGGAGCCTGGTGGGTTGCCATCTATGGGGTCGCACAGAGTCAGACATGACTGAAGCGACTGAAAAAAAAAAAAAAAAAAAAAACCCTAAATGCCACTAAAATGGGCTTGCCTGGTGGCTTAGATGATTAAGAATCTGCATGCAATGTGGGAGACCTGGGTTCAATCCCTGGGTTGGGAACATCCCCTGGAGAAGGGAATGGCAACCCATTCCAGTATTCTTGCCTGGAGAATTCCATGGACAGAGGAGCCTGGCGGGCTACAGTCTATGGGGTCAGACACAACTGAACAACTAAAACTTTCCTTCTACTAAAATATATAAGCCTTCCAACAAGGTACTAGTCCAATAAAGAGTCACGGCCTATAAACCAAATAATGTTTCACAAAAATAGCTTTGAAAAAGATACATTTCTCATTAGTAAACTTACCTCCGGTGTAGTGACTCTGAAAATTTAAGGCTGGCATAAATAAATTCTTTAACTTGAATATAAATATGAGGCACTGACTGAGACATGGGCAATTTCTTTGGGAAAGGTTGCTGTTGGAAGAAAAAAGAAGTTGATATTATTTCTGAAATTTTAGAAAAAGATATCCTAAACACCTCAAAAATGTAAAAATTAAATTTACTTCACATCTGAATTAATAGTTAATACCTGCATTTTAAAGCCTACTGTTATATTTCAATGTTATTTTTTAGATTTTAAGGAGAACCAAAATATTTCTGAAGAAAAAAATATGGCAATTTATCTGTTTCTTAAATCATATTATCAGACTTCTAACAAGCACAATACCTCTACATGTTCTGATGATAAGTATCCTACAGAAGATACATAACTACCTGTTTCTTTGCAGCCATAATACAAGAGTCAGTTTGTTGTGAAAGTTATGGGCCAGGTTCCTGGCTTAGTGTCATCAAATAATTCTAAGACTCCCTTCATTTGTTTGAATTGATGTCAATTCAAGAAGGTACCCATTTCATTCCATAACTCTTAGAATACCTTACAGCAGCTTTCTGGCCTGTATACCATCAAACACCAGAATGCAGCTAATGGTTTACAGTGTGCTTCTTGGTTAAAATGCCTTAACAGCCAACATCCACTAGCAAATTCTCAGCCCTAAAAGGTAAAACTCTTGAGGATTTTTACTAAGAGCCCTCTATTTATACTTTATGAAATCTAATCTTTACTTTTATCTTCACATGAATTGCAACTTAGTTTACATCATTGAAAGTACTCTCACCAAGGTCACCAATGACCTAGTAAATGTTAAATCCATGTGAAATGCCGAGCTGGATGAAGCACAAGCTGGAATCAAGACTGCCAGGAGATATATCAATAACCTCAGATATGCAGATGACACCACCCTCATGGCAGAAGGTGAAGAAGAGCTAACAAGCCTCTTGATGAAAGTGAAAGAGGAGAATGAAAAAGTTGTCTTAAAACTCAACATTCAGAAAACTAAGATCATCTGGTCCCATCACTTCATGGCAAATAGATGGGGAAACAATGGAAACAGTGAGAGACTTTATTTTGGGGGGCTCCAAAATCACTGCAGGTGGCAACTGCATCCATGAAATTAAAAGACACTTGCTCCTTGGAGGGAAAGCTATGACCAACCTGGACAGCATATTAAAAAGCAGAGACATTACTTTGCCAACAAAGGTCCATCTAGTCAAAGCTATGGTTTTCCAGTAGTCATGTACGGATGTGAGATTTGAACTATAAAGAAGGCTGAGCGCTGAAGAATCGATGCTTTTGAACTGCAGTGTTGGAGAAGACTCTTCAGAGTCCCTTGGACTGTCAGGAGATCCAACCAGTCCATCCTAAAGAAAATCAGTCCTGAATATTCACTGAAAGAACTGATGCTGAAGCTGAAACTCCTAATACTTTGGCCTTGGAAAAGCTCCTGATGCTGGAAAAGATTGAAAGCAGGAGGAGAAGGGGACGACACAGGATGAGATGGTTGGATGGCATCACCGGCTTGATGGACATGAGTTTGAGCAAGCTCCGGGAGTTGGTGATGGACAGGGAGCCCTGGCATGCTGCAGTCCATGGGGTCGCAAAGAGTTGAATATGACTGAGTGAGTGAACTGAACTGAATTGAACGAACTTTTCGTGTTAACTGATTTATCTGAAGAGTCTGACACAATGGGCCTCCTGCTTCTTAAATGACCTTTCCTTTTTTGGTATCTGTGACCTATACTGGTTTTCCTTTTATTTCTCTACCTTCTCTATATCTCCTCCTCTAGGTATGGTTCTATCCTATACCTTCTTTTCTTCTTACCATACATACTGTTTTTGGATAATCTCACCTACTCTCATCATGTGAGAGCCAATACCTCCCAAATCCACAATCTCGGCCCAATCTTTCTCCTGAAGTCCAAATGTGTGTATTAAGATACCACTGAACACGTCCATTTAGCTGTAACATTTGAGACATTCTCAACAGATCTCAAAGTGAAATAATCATCCCTTCTTTCTAAATCTGCTACTCTTTTATTTCCTATATTAGTGAATGCTTCCACCATCCAATGCAGAACCCTGGCTAGCATACTTGCCCCTCTATCTTCAGCATCCCAAATAAGCAAATGATAATCAACTTCTGTCATTCTTATCTCTTAAATATCTCAAATCAAATTCCACAGCTATTAACTCCCACTCAGGTCACCAATTTCTCTTGCCAAAATTACCAAAACAATCCCCAAGCTAGTCTCCCCACCTTACTCTTCTCCTATCCATTCTCCACACACTAGTCACAGAGATCTTTCTAAAACACAAATCCGATGAAGTATTTACTACTTGAAGACTGGTGGTGACTTCCTATAGCTGTCAGAGTAAAGGCTAAACTTCCTAACACTGTATAGAAGGTCTATTTATAGTCTGGCTGTTTCTACTTCATTTTTTGATCTTTATCTCTTGTACTTTATTACCCTGCCACTGATACTTTATACTATAGAATTACAGCTTTTTTTCCATTCTACTTGTCTTAATCCTTAGCATGGTCAACTTCTATGAATTGTAATTTCCCGTTTATTTTATCTATTCCTCTCTTGGCTACAAGTTCCTTGACAGTAGAGATGGAAAAACTAGCACATGGCACAGTGTCCATTAAACAGGAGGTAAATGATAAACCCATAAATGAACATTTATTCTTAGGTACCTCCAGCAGAAAGCAGCTTACAAAAAGTTGGTAGTAAAGACATTTGCAGAGAGCAGTCTCTCTAAAACTGGTAAGTTCAACCTTTCCAAATGTAGGGACTAAATTAGGAGGACTACAAAAATCAACTAAAGAGCTACCATTCTTTAAAATCACTTTATAAACATGGAAGAGATAACTCACTTTCAATTAATGCTTTGCACAATAATGAACAATATTAACTATTTCAAAGACATTTCAACAAGAATTTATTTTAATGACATTAAAGATAAAATGACTATGTTCTTATTTTAGCCAAAGGGTACTAGTTAAATTAGCACAGCTATCTGCAAAAATAGATATTTTTGCATGTATGTTCAGTCTTACTTTTCTCACTTGGTATTTCCACTGAAAATAGTAACTCAAGTTATTTGAAAGATAATTTTATATCTTTTAAAACTATTTTAATTGAAAATTATACTTAAGTTAGGAAAAAATAAGTATATACACAAACAACCAAGAGACTACTACAAAATAAGTTATGGGATTTCTAAGTTACCACATTTAAATTTTCCATGTGGCTTCTGCCTTAGTGATAGTTCTTTTAATGACAAATAATACACAAACCAATGAATACAATTCCTAACAAATTTAATCCTAAAATACCGTGGGATATACCCTACAAGCAAAGCCAAATATCCTTTTAACTATGAATCCATTTAGAATAGTTCAGTATAATTAGTAGAGATATTAGAGATTATTTAATTCAAAATTCTCATTAGACATTTAAGGCACAAATGCCCAAACAGGGTAAGTCACTCGCCCATAGTAAGCCACAGACAGATCCGGCACATGAATCCAGACCAAATCCAGTGCTATTTTTGCTGTTGTTTAGTCACTAAGCCATGTCCAACTCTTTTTTTTTTTGGGGGGGGGGGATTTTTTTTTAATTTAATTTTATTTTTAAACTTTACATAATTGTATTAGTTTTGCCAAATATCAAAATGAATCCGCCACAGGTATACATGTGTTCCCCATCCTGAACCCTCCCCCCTCCTCCCTCCCCATACCATCCCTCTGGGTCGTCCCAGTGTCTTTTGTGACCCCATAGGCTGCAGCCTGCCAGGCTCCCCTGTCCACTGGATTTCCCAGGCAAGAATCCTGGAGTAGATTGCATTTTCCTTCTCCATAGGATCTTCCTAACCCAGGGAACAGACCTGTGTCTCCTGCATTGGCAGGTGGATTCTTTATCACTGAGCCACCAGAGAAGCCTAGTGTTCTCTTTACAGATGCTATATCCTGAACACATTTATTACCAATAACTAAAACTAAACCAAGCCATGAGACAAAGCATATTCTTATAATATTTCCTGACAAGGATCTTTGATTGGGGCTTCAAAAATACAGAAATAGAATAATTAATCTGGTCTTCTGTGTGTATTTAGAATACAATTAGGTATATGCAATGGCAGCATTAGCTATAATCTAAAAGCTATGCATTTAATTAATTGGTCCTATATTTAGTGACTGTTACACATAATTTGGAACCAGTCTGTTGTTCCATGTCCAGTTCTAACCGTTTTATAGGGTCGCAGAGTTGGACACAACTGAGCGACTGAACTGAACACATAATTTGAAGCTGGAGCTCCAATACTCCGGCCACCTGATGCGAAGAACTGACTCACTGGAAAAGACTCTGAAGCTGGAAAAGACTGAAGGCAAGAGGAGAAGGGGATGACAGAGAATGAGATGCTTGGATGGCATCACTGACTTGAGGGACATGAGTTTGAGCAAGCTCCAGGAGCTGATGATAGACAGGGAAGCCTGAAGTGCTGCAGTCCCTGGGGTCACAAAGAGTCAGACACAACTGAGCAATTGAACTGAAATGACACATAATTTGCTTTGTCTATGTATAAATGAATATAACATAGAATTTTAATAAAAATTTATTATATTTACATAAAAATTTACAGTCACAATTCACACAACTCACTGAGAATTCACTCTTGTTCATTATGAAGGGATAAAAATGTAGAAAAGAACTAAATTATAAAGTGTTGGAAAAATAACAAAAAAGATTAAGGGAAAATATCAAGAATGAGGAGAACTAAAAAGGTGATATGAGCAGGAAATATGATATCCTTTTCTCATAAGATCTAATTCTACCCAGAGATACTGGATTGGTACAAGCATGTGTGTTTTTGTGTGCATGCACACACACGGGCAATCAGGTATATTTACAGAATATTCTAATGCTGGAAGAAATTTCAGTATTTCAGTATTTCAGCAAAAGAAATTTCCTTTCTCTATCCTATCTTTTGTTCACATCCTAATTCCAAAAATATACATTCTTACTTCAGAAAAAAATCCAGATGACTATTACCTTCATACACCTCTTACTGAACCAAGACAAACTTTTTTACATGAGTACGTTTCTAGAAAAAAAAAATTAAAATTAAGATCTTTCACAGTAATGCAAATTTCATAGAAATTCTCTCTTTCCCTACAAAATTCTCTTATTCCTATAATCTACTCAACATGTTTAATTTGGAACCCACCCAACATTTGTAACACCTGCTCTGGGAATCCACCTAACATTTGGGACAACTGCTCCTAGTAGCCCCAGGAAAAGTCCCTTCTTAACCTCACCAAAATAACAGTAGTAGTAACATAATCTTTAAAAGTTAACAAAAACATAATTAATTTTCTCAAATAACACAACAGTAACAACAAAAGCCTCAAAAGAAGCTATTCTCACAATGTCAGGTTAATATAATGTATTACTGATTAATTTATTTTGAAGAAAATTCTTGAAGTAAGAACAAAGTTGTACCTTTTCAAGGTCTGGATCTTGAAAGGGAAATTTACTTATGATTGCTCTATATTCTTCTTCACTAACAATAGGGATGGGGCTATAATTATCTTCTTCAAAAATGTCCCTGTTAAGAAAGAAGACAGAATTGAAAATTTAATATTAGAAAATACACCAATAGAGTGCTATAGAACAATAAGAAAACCCAATAATTACAAAATAATTTTTTGTTTGTCAGTTAAGGGTATAAATAGGAAAACAGTGCCTAATCACTCAGAATTCTAAAATCCAGTATCAAATAAGTGTCTTTCAAAATTAACGTGTGATCCTCTTTCTACCTGTTTATTTTACATCCTTCAGTACTTCAATTCCTTAGAACAGTTCCCAACATGATATAGTCTGAATGAACTAACTACAACTAAAAATGAGTTGAAGAGTATCCCAGTCATATTTCTTAACAGGAACAACTCTCAAGTTCCATGTCTTTTGTGTTCTCTTTCCAACTAGATCATAAGCTCCTTGAAGATGAAAACAATGTCTTCCATTTGTCTGTCTCTCACAATGCTGTACTTAGAAAAGCAGCTTTTACACTTAGTAAGGCAGACACATTTACTACTCACCAAACATCTATGTGCTTTCCTTGCAAACAGGCAGTCATATGACTAGTTTCAGCCACTGGACTGTGAACACAAGCTACATGTGTTGCTTTAAGTCTAAAGCATTTATGAGCTAACTGTGTGATCCTCTGTCCCATGGTGACAGGAGAGACCCCCCCATGTCGAGAAAGTAGAATCACAGATGGCAAAAGCCTGAGTCGTGGACTACTAGACCCACTATAAACTTCTGTGTAAGTGAGAAATAAAATGCCTATGTTTATCCAATGAGATTTTGTGTACTTTTGTTAGTAGCTTAACTCAGCCTTACTAATATACCTGCTGTCCAATCAACTTCTTTATAATCAATAATTCAGTCTGATTAGTATTTCTTGAGCACCTATTATGTGCTAGTCTCTGGGCTAACTATAATGAAAACTCTCTACCCCCATGAAGATAAAAGCAAGATCTTTGTTCTCAAGCCTAATAGGAGAGAGAGATATGCAAACAGATTATGTTTATAATGATGTTATGCAGGCAATAAATGAGGTACAAGTTTCAGATATAGGACAAAGGAAAAAAGCAACTAACTTTAACAGACTAGGTGGGGGATATCTCATGAGAAGTTTTACAGAGAAGCTATGGGCTGTGTAGGGGTTTTACAGATAAAACGAAACACTTCTAATGAGATTATGGGAGAATAGCATTTCCAAAGGATGGACCATAACATGCAAAAACATAAGGCATGAAAAAGTACGACTGTGGGGAGGGGCTGAATAAAACCACAAGTATGCAGTATTACTGGAGTATAAAGTATGCAAGGGACATGGTTTAAAATAAGGCTGGGCAGGTGGACAAACTGAGACCCAGATTTTATCCTATAGGCAATGGAATATCATCTGAGGTTTTAGGCAGAGGAATATGATAGGAAGAATTTCACATAGTAGGAGGAAAAACAAAGAAAAAGACAATAATGAACAGAGAGAGGCCAGGTAGAAAGATTGAATGATCCAAATAAAGAGCGATGAGGATTTGAATTAAAGCTGTATTTGTGGAGGCAGAAAGGGAGTGGCAGAAACAGTTTTTAAGAAGTAGAATATATGGGACTTACAAACTAAATGAGGATTATGAGGGAAAGTATAATCCTAACGAATCTGTGGTTTCTAGATAAGGAAAATGGACAAATGATATATATCTCACCTCATCACAGACATCTGCAGAGGTAAGGAACATAAGAGAAGGATATGGTTTGGGCAGTACATAATGAATATCTAATTGATAAATGGCTCTGGCATCTTAATGAGAGGCTGGAAATAAGTCATGTACCTGTGGTGCAGCCATTGTGGAAAACAGAATAGAGGTTCCTCAAAATTATTTACCATATAATCCAGCAATTCCACTTCTGGGTATATGCCCAAAAGAACTGAAACAGGGACCCAAACAGATAACTGTTTGTCAGAGTTCACAGTGGCATTATTCATTAATTGTCAAAAGGTGAAAACAACCCAAATATCCATAAGTAGATGAATGGATAAATAAAACATGATACACACAATGGAGTATTATTTAGCCTTAAAAAAGGAATGATATTCTGACACATACTACTACACCATGGATAAACCTTGAAGACATTATGCTTAGTGAAATAAACCAGACCAAAAAAACCAAACAAATTCAGACACAAAACCCAAACAATGTACAAACTACTTATATAAAGTAACTAGAGTAGTCAAATTCAAAGACAAAGTAGAATGGTGATTTCCGGGATGAACCAGAAGAAAAAGAGGTTGGGAAGGACTGTTTAATTGGTACAGAGTTTCAGTTTAGGAAGATAAGAAAGTTCTGGAGATGAACAGTAGTGATGGTTTCAACAGTGTGAACATACTTACTGTCACTGAACTATACATACATAAAAGGTTAAATGGTCAATTTTAAGTTACACATACTTTACCACGATAAAAATATAATTATAAGCAATTTTATTGCTAAATGCAAAAACAATTACTTCATAATTTGGCAATTTTTTTCTTACATTAAGGTACCATGGCTTAGACTAACCTGAAAACTCCAGCCCATTTCTTAAGCAATGTTTCATTGTATTGATCTCTTATTTCAAATAAAAGGTCAAAAAGTCGATTCACTGGAAAACCATAACCCTAAAACACACACACACAAAGCAGATATACAAGTAAAATAATTAAAGATATTCATTTTTAAAAGTTCAGAATACTAGAGAACTGTTTGAAGTGATCACTATATCAAATTGTATGCCATCTCAATAGTATGAAAAAAAGATGTCCTTTTGCCTTTCTACTAAGTTGCACCAGTTAAAAAGAGTCTAGAAAGTTTTATGAAGCTGGAATTATTTTTCCATTTCTTCTCTCTCTTTTCAGTATGGATTACATTGTTAACCTTAAAAAGTATTACAAGTCAGAATTGAAGGAAAAGTTCAAGATCACTGATCCACATAACTGCGTCTTGGGAAGCAGTCTCTAAATAAGATAGAAGAAAAAAAGAGAATACATGCTGTCTGAAACACTGTACTTTCAATTCAACGCTGACTTTGTGGTACAGGGAAAAATGATCAAATAGACACTCCAAAATTTTATTCCTTTGCAACTCCAAATCCACTGAAATCAAAACCATATTAGGACCAAACATTTCTGCTCACATCAGAGTTGTCCCTCTTCCCCTTCAAGGCTCACCTCTTCATCTTTGGTCTTGATCCTATCTCTTCCTGAAGGAACTGCTCCATGGATCAGCTACTCACTCTATTGCATTTTTAACTTCCACTACCTCCTTTCTCTTCACTAAATAAACTTGCTAAATTGCCTCCCATCTTTAAAACAAGAACAACTAAAGGGAACAAAAAAGTCCTCCTACAATTTTCTGTGCCCTGCAGCTGCCTCCTCTGTCCTTCCCTAGCCAAACCTACTACAATCTAATTCCCACCCCTATTCCTTTGTTGAAACTGCTGTCAATAATATCACGGAGTATCTCCTAAATAATTCTATGATCTCTCATTCTATCTTACTTCTGTCTCTTCTGCTTTTAACACCACTCTCTCTTTGTTCTCCTTTTATCTATGAGAAATCCTTCTGGATTCTTTTTCCTTCTATCTCCATCCTTCAATTTTTTCTTCTAGCTCTCTAGGGCAATTTCAAGTCAATTGACTTCAAACACACGTTCACTGACTATTCTCAATCTGTATCTCTAGCTAGACCTCTATAAATTCTAAATATTTAATTCCAACAGCTATTAGACATCTCCAGTCCACCAACAAGCACATTAAACTCATATCTTCCTACTAAACCAAGTGTTCTTCCTACTTCCTATTCCTGTTAATAGTTCTATCATCAATCCAATTTCTCAGGAAAGAAAACTAAATGTCATCTGCTACTGCTGCTGCTGCTAAGTCGCTTCAGTCGTGTCTGACTCTGTGCGACCCCAGAGACGGCAGCCCACCAGGCTCCTCTGTCCCTGGGATTCTCCAGGCAAGAACACTGGAGTGGTTGCCATTTCCTTCTCCAATGCATGAAAGTGAAAAGTGAAAGTGAAGTCGCTCAGTTGTTTAAATGCCCCCAAAACAAATATCTAACCACTCATCAGATTCTTTTGATTATACTCCTTTACAAATTTCATTCAAACCTATCATTTTTCTCCATCATCTACTACCTTTCTTTCTTCAGAAATCTTTCCAGTACCACTGTTTTATTTTAGGTCCTTAACATCCCCTGCCTAGATCACTGTAAAAGCTTTCTAAACTGAAATTCCAACCATCTGTCTCTCTCAACTCACTCTATTGCCAATTCATAAAATTATCATCTAAAAGTGCAAAGCTGATCATACCATTCCCCTAGAGGAGGCTTACTAAAGCCTCACAAAACATGCCACAATCTGGCTAAAACTACCTAATCAGTTTTTATTACCACTCTCTACCCTTCTTTGCTTACATTTAAACATTACAATTTCTAACATCACAAAGCTGGTCAGCCAGTTTCATGCCCATCACACTATTTGTTGTTGTCATTCAGTTGCCAAGTCCTGTCCTACTCTTCGTGACCCTATGGACTGCAGCACACCAGGCTTCCCTATCCTTCACCATCTCTCGGAGTTTGCCGAAGTTCATGTCCACTGAATCAGTGATGTCATCCAACCATCTCATTCCCTGTCGCCCTCTTCTCCTTCTGCCTTCAATCCTTCCCAGCATCAGGGTCTTTTCCAATGAGTCAGCTGTTTGCATCAGGGGGCCAAAGTACACCATACTATACTATGGTGAGACAGTATAGTCAGTTACCTATAACTGACACACGCTATTTGCCTGTCATTAATGCCTCTTCCTTCATATCTACTTGCTGAACTCACATTTCCTTCAAAATCCAGCTCACATTTCAACTTTCCATATAACCCTTCCCAACTCCTGGAATCAAAGTTATCATTCTATCTTCCAAGAACCCAAAGTTCTTTAATATATTACTAAATTAGTATGTCTTATTATACATCTTATTTGTTTACAACTGAATTTCTTAAATCCAAGAATCTTTATGTCCCTATTGTTATACTGATTTATATATCTATATTATCTAGCTGTTAGCACATAGCAGGTGCTCAAAAAAGGTTAATGAATGAATTGATAAATGCTTGCTTTTCATTTGCTTAATAGGCAATAAGCAGAACTATGAACATGCTATGTTGTGTTTTGATTTTTCACTTTATTGTTTAGTTAGCTTTGTTTTAGGTGATGAAATAGTAACATTTTAAAAAGAAAAATTCCCTTAGGATGGTAAAGTACCAATTTTTAAAATGAACTATTGTGCAATATGCTTTAAGATTAATTAGAAAAGATCATTCTTAATTCTCTCAACTTTTCAATTACTAAGTACAACTTAAAAAGCCAGCATTTATTTAATTCAATGTAAGATCTACCTAATAATCAGCTTGTCAATTTACAGCAAAATGAAAATATGGCACGATTTCTAAATAAGCAAGAACTGATTTGTTTTCCTCAACTTTATTTCAAAGCAGTAAGATCAGAAAGGTATATTTACAATCCATCAATGTTACTTTTTTAATGCCTCTGTAACCTGAATATTGCCTACTACTCTTTGATTCTCTGCAGAGTTCCTTGGAACCATACCAAATACTTAATCTAAAACCGAAATCTACAGTTGTACTCAAAATGCCAATTCAAGAACAGTCTGTACGGTTTTTAAAAGAGAGATAAAGAGTTTACACCAGAATATAAATCAATGCTGCTACTGATATCAATCAATGCTGCTATTGTTATCAAAAACAAAAACCAACTGAGCTAAATTTTGTACTTTAGTGACGTAGTTGATCTACATTCTGACAGAAATTTCTTTTCATTATTGATCCATAACAAACAATTTGTTGACCTGGGGTCCCCAGACCATATTTTGAGTAGCAATGCTTTGAGTAAATAAGGACAGCAAAACTCCAAGTTACTTAAAAATAGTCCCCAAATATTAAGGCAGTCTTTAATAAAATTACTAAAGTTTTTTTGCAGAGAGATCAGTATTACAGGTACATTAGTCACAAAATTTATGAAAGAAAAAAAGTCCCAAATTATTCTGGTTTTATAAGCTGTAAAAACTAATGAAGATATAAGGCAATAAAATAATTTACTAAATGAGCTTGTGATATTATCTCCTTAGGTTTAAGAATAAAATAGATAAAATAATAAAAAATATTATTCTAGGATGGACTCCTGTGATAAAACAAATAGTTTAGCATTTCCTAAAAGTAAAGGTCACTCAGTTGTATCCAACTCTTTGCGACCCCATGGATTATACAGTCCATGGAATTCTCCAGGACAGCATACTGGAGTGGGTAGCCTTTCCCTTCTCCATGGGGATCTTCCTAACCCAGGGATCGAACCCAAGTCTCCCACATTACAGGCAGATTCTTTACCAACTAAGGCACAAGGGAAGCCCCAGCATTTCCTAAAGCACTTTATATGAACCTCTACATCGAAAAGATACTCTAAGGGAAAAAAAAGATTTAAGAGTCAGATATGTTGGGAAAATGCTACATAATCACCTTACCTTTGGAAATGTATGCTATAAACTTGCTTCTAGCAGAAAAATCTCTTTTACTTCACTCCGCATTTTCTAAACATTTTTGACCATACAACTAGTATCACACTTTGGAAAACGTTGGTCTATATTTCACAAAAAGTTATTCCAGCTGTAACAATCCCATAAATTTAAGCATGGTTGAAAACTTATCAACCAATCAAACATCTATCAATCAATCAAACATCAAAAATCCCATAAGTTTAAGCATGAAAACTTAATCAATTCATTATTATCTGTGATCAAAAATGAGGGACAAGTTCAAAACTTTGATATTGATAACCACAAAGACAATGAGTTTTCAGACAATTCAGTTTTAATCTTATGTTAAAAAGAAAAAAACTCCAAAATGCAAAGTAAAGTGATCTGCTTACAGTCATAGCACACTTGAAATTAGGAAGAAAATGAGTACATACAGCTTTCAAACTAGCGTTTATTTTCATATACCGCATCACATTTAAAACTCAAAACAATTCTGAAAACTAGTAATTAATAAATTCACTTTCACAAATGAGGATCTGAAGTTCAGAAAACGTGTAAGCATACAATTAGTCAACAGCAAAAGCTGAACATAAACTCGGGTCTTTGTGATTCCACAGCTCACGTTCACTCTCCTCAGGCAGAACTTTAATATTCTAATTTCTAGTTCAGGGTTTTTCCCATTACATTGCGTACTTTTTTTTAACTGCAAAAATACTATATCTACTCCAACAGAATGACCAATATTTTAAAAGATGGTAATATTCCCTGATCTCTGTCCAAGCTTCATAATCAGGAAAGCAGTAGTATGAAAAGTTCTAAATGATAGGAGAATATCAATACATAAGTAAACATTTGATTATTGCTAATTTACTACCATTAAGCCACAATACAAGAAATGAGTATGGTCTACACTATATTTTGAATAGTTTTATGTGCTCAAATAGCCATTAACTGAATATCAGATTATCACCCACCTGTAGAGTATCTGCAAATATTACAATGAGATTCTTCAGCTCCAGAACAAGATCAGGATCGGTGCAATAAGACTGGGAGAATGAAGGGTAAGTGGGGGTAGAAACACAAACAAACACACATACACACACACCAGAGTCACTTGGTTAAAAATTAAGAAATAAAACTTGAAAATTTTTCCTTAAATTTGCTTGACTTACAATAAATTTCAAGTCTTGATTATCAGATTCACATTTGACTTCCTCTATTCACTAAAAAATTATTAGGGAAAGATCATGACATGACAAACCACTTTAGGTACTATATGAAAAGAAATTTTCCTGAAATTTGCACACACTTACTTTGGTCAAAGCAATGATGCTTGTATTTCCAAAAAAGTCTTTAGATTTTAAAGAACTAGTTATTTCAAATTGAAAAAATGGTTTATATTTCTACTTTTCAATTATTTATTTATTCTATTATAAAAGAGATGCAATCAATTATATTTTTCTAAGTGACAATTTAAGTATTTTCTTAGTAATCCATCAAAGGAAAATAATTAATTTCAAAAGGATAGTGAAATTCACTCGTGCTCCCTTAATAGCATTTAGTAAGATTGTAAATATGATATATTGCATTTAATATAATACGATTTCATACACGATGTCATGAAATCAATAGGGAGCATACTACAATATTACATATTCTTAGCTGGTCAGAATATAAACCATGATAAAATATAATGTTCTTTATTATATATGATAGAAAAAGTTGTAGTTCATTGGACAAATAGTGTACCCAGAATCTATGTCCCTGACAAGTAAAAATAAAATGTATTTATAATCTAAGTATCACTTAAACTAATAATCTTTCTTCAAAATATTTTCAATCTCTATTCTCAATAACAAAATTTTAAATAATAGATTATAAAATTTTAAGTTTGGGGAGATTTTACTGAAGGCAAACTTCCAAAACTATCTTAAGAAAAAGTGCACACTAAGAAATTATTAATTTCATTAGTCCTTATAACATAATTTTTACTTCCACAAAAGGCATATTATAAAAATATTTTATCATTTTACCCTTCTTCATAAAAAAGTTTTCATTACCTAAAGATTCACTACTCCAAATGAGTTTAAATTTTGACAACTGCACATTATTTTTAGGACATTTATAAGTGTACTACTGCAAATAAGCTATAAACATTCAAGAACAAGTTCTATTGAGTTTTAATGGTGGAGTTTATTTTGGAAACAAAGAATGTGGAATGATAATTAAAAACCCTTTCTTCATGGTGCTTTTCAGTGATCTAATGAAGAGGTCAGTTGAGACTAATGAGAACAGCATAATTCTCCATCTTCTATAATGCTGGACTGAAAGTGTCTTCAGAAGCCCCAGTCAGTTGCAAAATCACAGCTCAATATTACCACACAAACAAAAGCCTAACATTACTGCCTCCAAATCTGACAATTTTCAAAAAAATGTAGAACTAATGAAGGTACAACTTTCTTTTGACACTATCCAATTCATAAGTTCTTGAAGTAACTGAATTAAAAATTTAGTAACATAAATTATCTAACTTACTGAATGAGCTCTAAGGACAGCAATTATCTTTGAGAGGGCCATGTTCCAAAGTTCATCAGTGTATGCCCTGGTTACTAATCCTTGGGTCACATGTAAAATGTGATCTTCCACCACAAAGAACCTAAAAACAGCAATTGCAAAATAACGAGTTGAAACAAAATTCAAACCTAAATAGAAAATAATTAGTTTTGACATTTAACACAGTATCAAAATAATATTTGTTGCCATATTAGATACATACCCTACAATTTGAGTGAAATATCTTCTATAGCCATCAACTGTTTCATGCTGTAAATGAAAAATAAAAATCAATTTAAAACAATAGATATCAGTAACATAAAAGTAGTTGCAAATCAGTACAACATTTGTTAACAAATACTTATTGAGAGTCTACTATAAGCATATATTTTAAGGCACAAGGGATACACTGGTAAATAACAAAAAGTCCTTACCCTCATGGAATTTGCATTCAAAAAGAGACAAAATAAGCAAATTAAAAAGTCAGAACCTTCATCTCAGTAAGCTAATTCAATCCACTATCATCTCTCACTAGTCCTATTACATCCTTCTCCTACCTAGCCTTCCAAGCTTTCAGGCTTGTTTCCTCAGTCTATTCTCCAGACAGCTGCCAGAACAATACTTTTCAAAATTAATCAAATAAATATATCGTTTCCTAAACACCTTCTAATGATTTTTTTATCTGATTCATAATAAAAGTCAAATTCCTCTGAAATGGTCTACAATTTCCTATTGTTCATAATTTTAACAAAAAGAAAATATTTGATTATTTGAATTTCGTAAGAGCTTATTACATAAAATATTTCAATTAAGTTCAAATATTGTATTTTATTTCATGAAAGTGATCAAAATTTTCAAACATCTGGATTTTTTTTCAGGGAGGAGGCTGTTATTACACTTTTGGCTTAAAAATACTATGATCAGGGAATAGAGTCTACATGACACAAAAGTTGGATATGTCTTGATACCTGCTTTATAACATAGTATGTTGTCACATTTTACAGTGCTCAATATGTACTCTTAAAAAGTGTTTTTACAGGTGTGAAACAGAATTCTTTTTTTTTTTTTTTTGGCTGTGCTGCATGGCTTCTGGGATCTTAGTTCCTCAATCAGGGATCAAACTGGGCCCATGGCAGTGAAAGTACTGAGTCTTAACCACCGGACCACCAGTCTATTCAGTTCAGTTCAGGTCAGTCACTCAGTCAGGTCCAACTCTTGGCGACCCCATGAACAGCAGCATGTCAGGCCTCCCTGTCCATCACCAACTCCCAGAGTTCACCCAAACTCGTGTCCATTGAGTCGGTGATGCCATCCAACCATCTCATCCTCTGTCATCCCCTTCGCCTCCTGCCCTTAATCTTTCCCAGCATCAGGGTCTTTTCAAATGAGTCACCTCTTAGCATGAGGTGGCCAAAGTACTGGAGCTTCAGCTTCAACATCAGTCCTTCCAATGAACACCCAGGCCTGATCTCCTTTAGGATGGACTAGTTGGATCTCCTTGTAGTCCAAGGGACTCTCAAGAGTCTTCTCCAACACCACAGTTCAAAAGCATCAATTCTTCTGCACTCAGCTTTCTTTTTTGTTTTTAATTTTATTTTTAAACTTTACATAATTGTGTTAGTTTTGCCAAATATCAAAATGAATCCGCCACAGGTATACATGTGTTCCCCATCCTGAACCCTCCTCCCTCCTTCCTCCCCATACCATCCCTCTGGGTCGTCCCAGTGCACTAGCCCTAAGCATCCAGTATCGTGCATCGAACCTGGACTGGCAACTCGTTTCTTACATGATATTTTACATGTTTCAGCTTTCTTTATAGTCCAACTCTCACATCCATACATGACCACTGGAAAAACCACAGCCTTCACTAGACGGCCCTTTGTAGACAAAGTAATGTCTCTGCTTTTGAATACGCTGTCTAGATTGGTCATAACTTTCCAAGGAGTAAGCGTCTTTTAATTTCATGGTTGCAATCACCATCTGCAGTGATTTTGGAGCCCAAAAAGATAAAGTCTGCCACTGTTTCCCCATCTATTTGTCATGAAGTGATGGGACCGGATGCCATGATCTTAGTTTCCTGAATGTTGAGCTTTAAGTCTATTAGATAAGCCTATTATTAAACATGTTCTGTATTCTTACTGCTATTCTGTCTAATGGCTTATAAGATACTGAAGCATCCACAATGCTTATGGATTTTTTAATTTACCCTTTTAGTTGCAGCAATTTTGCTTTAAATACTTTAAGTCAATGTTATCAAGTATTTATAGATTCAAATTAACATTTTTTATCAGCTCTAAGATGAATTTTTTATAACTTAAGCTTTTTAAATTATATTTAACTATATACTGTTTCTATTCTTCTAATTGTTACAGAAATTACATTATGCATACTTAAATAATCAAACTCTAAAATTAATTAATAATTTTATTCTTTTCTGGATAATTCCAAAACAGTTCAGTTTCAATAACTTCCTAATATTTACTCTATTCACCCTAATATTTATGCTATTGTTATTGTGCATTTTGACTCTATCTCGTTTTAAAGATAAGATTCTATCTTGTTTTAAATTCTATCCATAATACTGTATTAATATTATTTTCTATAGTCAACACAGGTTTATCCTCATATTTATACTTTCTTTGCTATTCATTTCTTTTAGAATCTCATTTTTTCCATTTGGCATCACTTTCTTTTTGACTACAGTCTTTTCTTTCCTTCTAAGGGTATCTCGGTAACAAATTCTCCTCCTCTTTGTCTGAAAATGTCTTTGTCCTTGTTCCACTGAATAGAGAATCTCGGGTAGAAAGTTGTTTTCCTTCAGCATTGAAAATACTCCACTGTCTTGTTTACTTGAAAATAACCTCTTCTCTCTGGGTATTTTTAAGGTCTTCTCTTATCTTTGTTTTTAAAGTTAAATTTATTGTTATAATTTACATAAAGCAAATTTTACATATGAGAGTCTAATGAGTTTCAACAAATATAGACATTTGTGAAACCACACCAAAATCAAGATAGAGAATATTTCTACCTCATAACAAAGTTCCCCTTATGCCCCTTTGTAGTGAATCACTCTGCCCAATCCCTAACCCTTCACCACTGATCCCATTCTATCTTATAGTTTTGCCTTTTCAAAAATGTCATATAACACAAATTACACTATATGTAATTTTTTTGTATCTGAATTTTTTCACTTCCAGTAATGCTTTTAAGATTTATCCATGTCAAGAGGATCCTGAGATACACCAAATATGGACTGTGAACCAGGCAAATCAAAATGACTGGCCAAAGGAAACCCAGAAGAAATGCCTGATATAAGTGATTTCAATTGCCACGAGACAGTGACTCAGGGACCCTCTCTGTGAGCTCACCTGTGTATCTGTCCACACATACTATACTCCTTTTCCTCCTAATAAACACTTTACTTGTTTAAAAAAAAAAAGGATTTATCCATGTTATTGCATGTATCAGTTCCCTTTCTACTGCTAAGTATATAACATTCCATTATGTAGAGATACAACAATTTGTTTATCTATTCACTACCTCATAGACATTTGAAATGTTTCTAGTTTCTGGTATTTATGAATAAAGTTACTATGTTGCTAAGTCGCGTCAGTCGTATCCGACTGTGCGACCCCACAGAAGGCAGCCCAACAGGCTCCCTCGTCCCTGGGATTCTCCAGGCAAGAACACTGGAGTGGGTTGCCATTTCCTTCTCCAATGCGTGAAAGTGAAAAGTGAAAGTGAAGTCACTCAAGCAGCCCAACAGGCTCCTCCGTCCATGGGATTCTCCAGGCAAGAGTACTGGAGTGGGAATAAGCCACTATGTAGATACATTTTCAATTCTTATGGGTAAAAACTTAGGAGTGGGATTTCTGGGTCATATGATAAGTATTTGCTTAACATTATAACAAACTGTCTAACTATTTTCCAAATAGTTACAATTGGTACAACAGTCATATCTATCAGAAGCCTATGAGAGTTCAAGTTGCTCTCTGTGATATTGTCTAGATAATTTCTTCAGGTCAACTAAGAGAATTCATCAACTGTTAAAAGTTGTTCACAAAATTTTTCATTTTGGCTCATATATCTTTACTAGGTGTTCTACTTGATTTTTTTCACATTTTTTTGGTAATTTCTTTATAGTTTATGGCTCCCTATTGAGAAGGGCAAGCTTTTCTTTCTTTAAATATAATACTGTTATTTTATATAAAATAGTGTTATTTTATATTCTATGCCTAATAACTCAAATATTGAAAGTCTTTAAATACAATTTATTTCTGTTGTCAATATTTCTAAAGATTCTCACTTGTTCAATAATTAGTTCTGAGTATGAGTTGTTAATTTTCCTATTGAAACTTTAACTGTGGATACTCTTAACTTGGTATGAAGGTTCAGAGAAGATCTGCATTTGCTTCTAACAGACACCTGGAGACAAGATCAAAATGGAACGACTTTAAATTTTCAGCCTGAGATTTTTTTGACGATCCAAGTAGAATGAAATTGGATTGCAAACACATGTTAAGAACTGCTTCTTATGAATTATTAGGGATTTTTTTCTTTGTTCACTCAGCACCAGGATTTGGGATAGGCAATTTTCTTTAGTATGTTTGGCAGAAGGACCTGAGAGATTTTGCAAGATGGCTTTCTCTCTAGGTCATTCCAATAATGAGCTATAATTCTTTGGAGTCTCAGCCTTGTAAAGGAGAGAATCTCTCATCACCTTCTTTGGGTGACTCTGGGCTTCTGCCTCTATACTTCTACATCCTTAAAACTCATGCTTTCCCATTTAGCAGATTCCCCTTAGGGAAAAAGCTACATTTAGTGCTTCATTGGGACTTTACCCCAGGGTTCAGTGGTAAAGAATCCGCCTGCAATACAGGAACCACAGGAAACGCAGATTCAATCCCTGGGTCTGGAAGATCCCCTGGAGGAGGGCATGGCAACCAACTCCAGTGTTCTTGCCTTGGAGAACCCCATGGACAGAGGAGCCTGGCAGGCTACAGTCCTTAGGGTCGCAAAGAGTCAGACATGACTGAAGTGACTTAGAACCCACGCACAGTGTTTCATTATGCCTGTCTGGATTTGTCTTCATTTAAGTTTTCCTATTTTGTTTATCAGAGAAGGCAATGGCACCCCACTCCAGTACTCTTGCCTGGAAAAACCCCATGGATGGAGGAGCCTGGTAGGCTGCAGTCCATGGGGTCGCTAAGAGTCGGGCACGACTGAGCAACTTCACTTTCACTTTTCACTTTCATGCACTGGAGAAGGAAATGGCAACCCACTCCAGTGTTCTTGCTTGGAGAATCCCAGGGACAGAGGAGCTTAGTGGGCTGCCATCTATATCTTACATTTAGGTGTACTGGGGTATAAGTTATATCAGTAAAGCTCTTTTTCATGTGCTGCTTCTATGAGCTTCCACAAATGTATCTAGTCACATACGTATCACCATAACCAACATATAGAACAGTTTCACATTGACTTAGTAGTTTTTTTACATTATGGATTATTTTATTTCATTTTTTCCTTATTTTTCTACAGCAAATATGTCACAATTTTATAGCCAAAAAATACATGTATTCTTAAGAATGACTGATAAAAATCCCACAAACATAGCCCCTCCAGATTACTTATTTAGTCTCTGTCAGGACTATACTTTCCTATGTGATCCTCAGTGCATGTAAAAGAATTTAAGATTTAAAAAAAATGTTTTATCCAGCATCTTTAGTTGTTTTTTTCAGTAGACTACTTAATTAAGGTACTCAGTCTACCATTGAAGAAGGCAACGGCACCCCACTCCAGTACTCTTGCCTGGAAAATCCCATGGACGGAGGAGCTTGGTAAGCTGCAGTCCATGGGGTCGCTAAGAGTCGGACACGACTGAGTGACTTTACTTTCACTTTTCACTTTCATGCACTGGAGAAGGAAATGGCAACCCACTCCAGTATTCTTGCCTGGGGAATCCCAGGGACAGAGGAGCCTAGTGGGCTGCCGTCTATGGGGTCGCACAGAGTCGGACACGACTGAAGCGACTTAGCAGCAGCAGCAGTCTACCATACTGTCAGAAACTAATTACCACTCCCTGACATTTCATATTTATTGACTTTTCTTATTTATTTATAGTCTGTCTTCCCTAATAGAATGTAAGCTCATGAGAGAAGGGACTCATCCATTTGAACTACTGTAATCTTCACACCTAAACCAATTACTGGAAGTGGTAGGTGTTCAATAAATATTTTCAGTGGAATCCATGCTCTGAAGAAATTAAAGGGGTTAAAAACTGACAACATAATCAATTCAAAATTTCCATATACTTACCATATTTGACTGGGGTTGCAATACCAGTCTTGCCTGTTTCTTTCTTTGTTTTCGGTAATAATTTTCAAATGTTTCCTCATCACCCTAAAATAAAATCAGTAGAGTAATAAAAACACACATAACACAAACACATTTCTAAACAGATAACTTCTTTATTCCGTAAGGGTCATTTTTCAGTTTCTAACAACTAGAATTAAAAGCGGAATGGTATTTCACATTGAATACCAAGAACAAGATTTTGGCATTATAGTTCATAGGCAGTTACCTTGTTTGGAGTCATGACAATTAAGAAAACTAAAGCCAAGTTCCCACTCCAGTATTCTTGCCTGGAGAATCCCATGGACGGAGGAGGCTGGAGAGGTACAGACCACAGGGTCGCAAAGAGTCGGACACGACTGAGTGACTTCACTCACTCAAAGCCAAATTCAAACAATTTGACAGTTGCCCAACTTATCACTTAGGCTTTATACATTTTTGACTGACCAAAGAAAATACGGCTGTCAGTGAAGGAAACTAAGTAGGAAAATTAGCTATCAAGTCTCAACTTCTGAACATGTTGTATAAGAACTACGCATATCTCACCACAGGACAATATATTGTTTCTAACATGGTTTACCATTAATCTGCATCCAATAACAGCCAGGTATACATTATTCTTAAGTTTATATGGAACATTCTCCAAGATAGAGCATTGTGATGCCATAAAGACAAGCCTCAATAAATTTAAAAGGACTAGAATCATATAAAATATGATCTCTGATTTAATCAATGGGATTAAATTAGGAATCAGTAACAGAAGAACTTTAGGGAAATTCACCAACATGAAGATTAAACTCCATCTTGGTGTTTAGTTATTTAAGCTAAATTAGTTATTTAACTCCATTAAATAACTAGTGGGTTAAAGAAGAAATCATAGGAAATTAGAAAATACTTTGAGATAAATGGAAACAAAAACACAATACATCAAAACTCAGAGACTGCAGCTAAATCAGAGGTTAGGAGGAAATTTACAGCTTTAAATGTCTACATTAAAAAAGAAGAGTAATTTCAATTAATATCTTAAACTTCTACCCACATGAAAGAAGTTGAACACAAAAGGCCACATATATGATGATTCCATTTATATGAAATACCCAGAATAGGCAAACTCACAGAGACAGAAAGTAAATTAGTGCTTGTTAGGGACTGAGGTGAGGGGAGAGTAAGGAGTGACTGCTAACACGTAAGGCATTTCCTTTTGTACTAATAAAATGTCCAGAAACTATTTGTAATGGTTGCACATCCATGTGAATATGCTAAAATCACTAAACTATATATCTTAGAAAGGTAAATGTTTTGGTATATGAATTATATTAAAATAAAAGGATAATTGTTCAACCAAAAATGAAAACAATGTAGTCTGGCATAACAAATACATAAGTAACATATTTAAAAGTAACTGTGATACAACTGTACAGAGCCAAGAAGGAAGAAATGGAAAGTTCTTTTAAGTATACATGAAAAGTATACTTCAAAGTACATCCTAAGTTAAAGAAAGAAGTAAATGCCTCACATGCAGTGGATACTTCACAAATAAACACTGCATGTAGATTTGCAGCTCAATGAACTTGTAGTCAGCCTTTAGAAAAGCAGGCCTAAAATGCATACATGTCTTTTTAATAATATAAGTATATGCACCCACATGTGGGCCCACACACACATGTATACAAACACATATACACGTATACAAAAGATACTTACCAGAACAGAATAAATATGCAAACATTGGTAAACAGGGGAAAAATCAACAAGATCTTGTACAGTTAAGACCTGAAAAAATAAAACAAATTTTTAAAATTATAGGTCAAACTACTAGTCTACTGTTGAATAATACAAAGTTAAAATTAGACAAGAAGATTCATAGATATCATGTTATAACATTTAGCAACCATAAAAAGCATATAATAGAAACACAATGCCTTTTTATTATGTTTTGGCACCTGTTCATACCTTATTCTTTATATATTTATCATCATTGTTGATTATTTTAGGTTATAGGTCAATAAAGCAGGGAACCTATATATCTTTAACATGCTTAATAGATTATCAGAAAACTGCCATGGATAACTAGATATATAACTACTTCTGAAGAAGACAGTGCACAAATGTACAACTTAGTTACAGGTGAAGCTCCTTCCCTTATGCATCACTTAGCATTATTTCATCAAATTTAAGATATTATCACTTTTATTTTATGGAACACTAAAAAAGGAAAAAACACTACCACTTGAAACTATAATATCATCAATTTTAAGATGTATCCTGATTCTGAGACGTTAATATTTTTAAAGTACACTTTACAATGAAAGAAACAAAGTAACATAAAGTTTCCCAAACTCGTGAAATAAACTCTTTTTAAAGGAACACGTTTCTAGTCTTACAAATCCTCTGAGTGAACTTAAATTATTTTTATTACAGTTATTTATTTGTGAAAATGAAAGAAATAAAATGTAGTAATAATTAAATAGATCTGAAAGAACAGGGAAACAACCAAGTTTCTCTTAGAGTATGGATTACGGGAAGGGGAAGATGGCAATGCTTCTAACAGTTGAAAGATACATAAAACAGACCCAGGAAAATTGAGATACAAAGACTAGATGGTTCATTTTCACCATTCTGAATTTCAAGGGAGAAAAGACAGAGATTCTTTGAATATTGATTAAGAAGAACAAAAAAGCAGATTTTAAAAATGTTTATTTTATTCCAAGGGACCATTCAGGTCACATTAATTCCATATTAGAAAGACATTAAACCCTCTAAGGCAATTTATTTGTCTGTATATCAGACATCCACTATATATGTAAATATATGTATATACATACATACAAATATTAACATACATATACACACACACTCATAAATACATACAGTTTCACTTATCCTCAAGGCATATAATGCAAATGTACACATTGAACACTCAGTGGTTCCCACAACCACAGAGAAGCCATGCTATGCTATGCTAAGTCGCTTTAGTCGTGTCCGACTCTGTGTGACCCCATAGACAGCAGCCCACCAGGCTCCCCCGTCCCTGGGATTCTCCAGGCAAGAACACTGGAGTCGGCTGCCATTTCCTTCTCCAATGCATGAAAGTGAAAAGTGAAAGTGAAGTTGCTCAGTCATGTCCAACTCTTAGCGACCCCATGGACTGCAGCCTACCAGGCTCCTCCATCCATGGAATTTTCCAGGCAAGAATACTGGAGTGGGGTGCCATTGCCTTCTCCGCAGAGAAGCCATGGACACATATATTTATATGGTTCCTTTTTAATCAATCAATTAAAAGTTCTTACTATACCCTAACAGTGTCCTTAAAAAAAGAATTTAAAATCTCATTGACAAGGCAAAACTTATAAACAATTGGGAATATTAGACTTCTTATGGTATTAACTAATTCAAAAGGAATTCAATGGAAAAGATAAAAAGTAGGCTCAACAGATGACTTTGTAGAAAGAATAAAAGAAGCACTAGACAAGGAATGAATTTGAACATAGAGAATAAAAGAAAGAAAATATTTACAGACAATTTCAAGGTTTCTAGACTTAATAAAACTTTTTTAAGAAATTAAAAATTTAACTTTAATCATACTAAAAGTTCTTTGTACTATCTCAGCACCAACCAAAGAAAAAAAGGTAGGGTATCCAGAATTAGTCTAACTGGCAAGGTTAAGCCATCATGCAATTAAATGTTTGCCACAGGTAATTAAATTATGAGGGATCACTACAAAAAAAATTAAATTTATACTTTTACTGTTAATTATTGCAGAACACCTAGGTTAAACTATCTGTAGCCTACAAATCTATATCTTATTTATGTTATATATAAGACATATGCTATGCTAATGCTAAGTCACTTCAGTCGTGTCTGACTCTGTGCGACCCCACAGACGGCAGCCTACCAGGCTCCCCCGTCCCTGGGACTCTCCAAGCAAGAACACTGGAGTGGGTTGCCATTTCCTTCTCCAATGCATGAAAATGAAAAGTGAAAGTGAAGTCGCTCAGTCGTGTCCGACTCTTCGAGACCCCATGGACTGCAGCCTACCAGGCTCCTCCGTCCATGGGATTTTCCAGGCAAGAGTACTGGAGTGGGGTGCCATTGCCTTCTCCAATATAAGACATAATCTATATTTTATTATCCATATATTATATAGATAATCTATATCTGCCCACTATGCAATCTAACATTTTCAATGATTCTTTTGTTCTAATATCATTACAAACTGATCTACTTAAGTTCACATTACACATGGCAGGACTCACAGAGACAGTACAACTCAAGCAGAAAAAAACCACCCAATAATAGATGAGGGAGGGAGGAAGAAAAGAAAGTAAAAGGGGGAAGAAAAGAAAAGAATGAAGGAACAGATAAAAACAAAAAAACAGAAAAAGAAACAAATTCCCATCACCTCCTCTTCATTCTCATCCTCTTCCTCAAATGCATGTTTCAATACAATTTCATTCCTTTCTTCTGGAATTCTATCATTTATATACATAGTCTTCCCAAATTTTACATTATTTTGCTTCTGCAGAGTAACAGTGAAGATTTTCTGCTGCTGTGCCTATTTGGGGAAAAGAAAAGTTCAGGTTATTTGAAAAAATATTGTGGTCAAAACTGGTTTAAGAATTTCTTTGTACTTTTTCATCTTTTTAATGTCTGGAGGTACAGGCTCCGGAATGATGTCCCATTTTTTATTCATGATTTATTTGTACCCTCCTCCTTTTTTCAAGAGTCTTGCAGGGGGTTATCAATTTTATTTTAAAAGGTTAAGAACCAATTTTCATCTTTGTTGATCCTCCCTACTGTACTTTGTTTTCTATTATACTGATTTCTTCTCTTGATTATTTCCTTTCACTTTCTTTTTTTCAATTCTACTTTATTATGGTAAGCACATTTAACATGAGATCTACTCTCTTAAATTTTTAAGTGTACATATTCAATGTGTATATCAATACTTTAATACATTATTGCTGATAGGTATAATAGTTACAGAAGACCTCTATAGCTTGTTCATCTTTTCTTTTTTAATGGGCACCCCATGCATCTTGTGGGATCTCAGTTCCCTGACCAGGGATAGAGGCCAGGCCCACAGCAGTGAAAGCCCAGAGTCCTAACCACTGGAGCACCAGGGAATTCCCTAGACTGTGTTCATTTCATTCTGAAACTACGTCTGTAGATAAGTAACTCGTTCCCCTCTGGCAACCACCATCCTGCTCTTTGATTCAATGAATCTGACTAATGCATGTGCATGCATGCTCAGTTGTGTCTGACTCTTTGCAACCCCATGGATTGCAGCCCGCCAGGCTCTGCTGTCCATGAAATTTCCCGTGCACAAATGCTGGAGTGGGTTGCCATTTCCTACTACAGGAGGTCTTCTCAACCCAGGGATCAAACCTGTGTCTTGCATCTCCTGCATTGGCAGGCGGATACTTTACCACTGAGCCACTTAGGAAGCCTCAGGTCAACTAGTGATTCAATTATTTTAATGACCTTTGGTTTGGAGCACTGTCAAGATTTTATAAAAGAATTACCACTAATTCTTTTTTAAGAGGAAAACTAAAGACATAAACTTAAAAACGCTAGAAAAATTTAAAAGATATGATATCATACTGGAACATACATAAAATATGCTGCCTTAACTCCAATGGATTATTTGTAGAAAAAAAAATGTCTACTAACCTCACAGAAAACTATGATATCAAGTTGCAAGCTTATTTCATTTTCCACAGAAAGCATCCACAGTTTATGAACACTTGAAAGGCAGAAACTGTTACCCTACAACTGACTTAATTATTGACAAAAATGAGTATTCATACAGATTAATTGAGAAACCTTATATTTTCTTTTATGCATTTTAGTGATACTTCACTATCAGAGCCTCATTATCAGAGATTGAAAAAACTATAGGATTAATTCCAGCATTTTTATCTCACTATTTAATGCCTAATTAATGTTTTGGTAGCTCTGACTGTAAAGAATCCAGCTGCAGTGCAGGAGACCCAGGTCTGATGCCTGGGTCAGGAAGATCCCCTGAGGAAGGAAATGGTACTTGATGCATATTAGTGGAACATTCCCTCTGTTGGGAGAGGCCAGATTGTAGCTACTCTGTTCTGTTAGCATGTAGAAAGTTTACCCACTGCCTCTTTAGGGTGAATTTCCTCTAAGAGCTATACTACTGTTATTCAGGCCTTTCTACTCCCAGGTAATGAGACCATGTACATCACAGAAATCTACCTCTACCCTCACCTAAACCTTGATGCTGGCTCTAGAGGCTTGTGCTTAAGAAAATCATTGTCCCTTCTCACCCATTAACATCATTAACCTATCACTGGGGAAAAAAAAATCAGAATTCTCTTTCTCCCTCTGTGCCCAAACTTATTTTGTCTATGATATTCAATTTTTGTAGTAAAAAATCATTTATTTAGAACATTGCTTCCAAACTCTGATGGCTCAGATGGTAAAAGCGTCTGCCTACAATGCGGGAAGCTGGGGTTCAATCCCTGGGAAGATCCCCTGGAGAGGGAAATAGCAACCCAATCCAGCATTCTTGCCTGGAAAATCCCATGGACTGAGGAGCCTGGTAGGCTACAGTCCATGGGGTCGCAAAGAGTTGGACATGACAGAGGAGCCTGGTGGGCCACAGTCCATGGGGTCATAAGAGGCTTGTACACGACTTAGTGACTAAACAAAGTAAAGGATAAAATTTAAACAAGCCTTTTATGTAAGTAAAAAAAAAAAGTAAGCTTTGGATATATTCTATAACCTAGATTATTAAATACCATTAAATTAAAGTTTTCCTTTTAAAAAATGTACGTATCTCCATAACTGAGTTACTTTGTTGTACAGCAGAGATTGACACAACATTGTAAATCAATTATATTTCAGTAAATAAAGTTCTCTGTATTCTCACCTGTTTCATTGCTGTTTCACCTATTTTGTCAGAATGTTTTCGAATGCTTTCCAAAAAGTCTTTGAGGTCAGACATGGAGATTTCTTTAATATCTTCACGGAGCTTAGGAAGATTTTCTATCATTAGCTGACAAAACCGGTACTGACTAACCCGGGGAAAATACACATTCTCTAATTGTTCCATAGTCTTTAGAGCTGAATAATATCTGTGAGAAGTTAAAAAGAACAATCTGTAAAGGTTCTTATTTTATTTATTTTACAAGTAAGACCAAATAATCATTCCATCACTTCCATCAAAAAGGATACTGTTATAGCTAAGGTAAAGAAAATAACATTTACTTCTACATACTAATGACAAACTATAAACCATATGAAAAAGTTGCAGGAAGAAAATTCACTAACAAACAATACTGCATTTCATCTAAATCTACAACATCACAAGCATTATCATAGTCATAATATACATATCATATTAAATCATATCATATACATATATTAAATATATATGGATAATAGTTCCAAATTTTTAATTAAATTATTTGATATATGATTTCATGATATCTCTCTCATCCACATCTCCTACCATCAAAAAAGTACATAGTACAGACTTAAAGTAAAATACATTTAAGGAAATTAGAAGTATCACCTCACACTGTCAGAATGACCATCATCAACAATTCTACAAACAATAAATGCTGTAGAGGGTGTGGATAAAAGGGAACCTTCCCACATTGTTGGTGGGTTTGTAAACTGGTACAGACACTATGGAGAACAGTACAGAGGTTCCTTTAAAAACTAAAAATAGAGCTACCATATGATCCTGTAATCCCACTCATGGGCATATATCCAGAGAAAACCACAACTTGAAAAGTTACATGCACCCCAGTGTTCACAGTGGCACTATTCACAACAGCCAAGATGTGAAAGCAACCTAAATACTCATCAACAGAGGAATGGATAAAGAACATGTGGTACATATATAAAATGGAATATTACTCAGCTGTTAAAAAGAATGAAATAATGCCATTATCAGCAACATGGAGGAACCTAGAGTGTGTCACACTGAGTGAAGTATGTCAGACAAAGAAGAGAAATATTGTAGGACATACTTTATATGTGGAATCTAAAAAGAAATGATACAAATGAACTTATTTACACAATAGAACAGATTATCCACAGACTTAGATAACAAACTTACAGTTGCCAGGGGAGAAGGGTGGGGGTAAGGGATAGTTAGGGAGTTTGGGGCTGACATGTATACACTGCTATATTTAAAATGGATAACCAACAAGGTCCTACTTTATATAGCACAGGGAACTCTGCACAACATTATAAGGCAGGATGGATGGGAGGGGAGTTTGGGGGAGAATGGATACATGTGTACATATGGCTAAGTCCCTTTGCTGAAACTACCGCAACTATTAATCGGCTGTATTCCAATATGGCAAGTAGATGGGGAAACAATGCAAACAGTGACAGATTTTATTTTCTTGGGCTCCAAAATCATCGCAGATGGTGACTGCAGCCATGAAATTAAAAGACGCTTGCTCCCTGGAAGAAAAGCTATGACCAACCTAGACAGCGTATTAAAAAGCAGAGACATTACTTTGCCAACAAAGGTCCGTCTAGTCAAAGCTATGGTTTTTCCAGTAATCATGTATGGATGTGAGAGTTGGACCATAAAGAAAGCTGACTGCCAAAGAATTGATGCTTTTGAACTGTGGTGCTGGGGAAGACTCTTGAGAGTCCCTTGGACCGTAAGAAGACCAAACCATTCAATCCTAAAGAAAATCAATCCTGAATATTCATTGGAAGGGCTGATATTGAAGCTGAAGTTCCAACACTTTGGCCATCTGATGCAAAGAATGACTCATTAGAAAAGACCCTGATGCTGTGAAAGATTGAAGGTAGGAGGAGAAGGGGACGACAGAAGATGAGATGGCTGGATGGCCTCACCGATTTGAAGGACATGAGTTTGAATAAGCTCTGGGAGTTGATGATGGACAGGGAAGCCTGGCATGCTGCAGTCCATGGGGTGGCAAAGAGTTGGACACGACTGAGCGACTGAACTGAACTGAACTGATACCCCAATATAAAATAAAAAGCTTAAAAAAAAAAAAAGATTCAGAGACATTACACTAGAGCTTAAGATTTGAGATTCAATTTGGGAGTCATCCAAATATAAATCCAGATATTTTTTAAACAAATGTAAGTAACAGTAACTAATAAAAAACAATATTCGCCAAACCAAATACAACTGTGTGCTAGCTTGATTCTGTAGGTCACTGAATTTGCAACCTCCAGTTGATCAGTAGGAATAACACCTGCCTGTACCCAGTGTTTCATTACCCCATGTGGACACCCGTACTTACAAAAACATATGGCAGGGCATCATAAGCCCAAACAAGAGAAGTAGGGACTAAGTATCTAGTGAGATGACATACTGAATACATGTTTTCCGCTTTACTCCTTTTTGAAACACCAATAAAAAGATAATGAAGGGATTTTTTAAATAGCATAAACCCACACAGATGAAGAGATAAGGAAAAGAGTACAATGAAATTTTAGAATCTGGAAAGTTGATAGACCTGAGACCTGAGAAAATGAATTCTAACTCAACAGAGGAAAACCAAGAATAACCTAATTTATCCTACAAAAACTCCAAAAAGTACAGGAAGTGACAGGAATTTCACTATTTATGGATGCACAAGTGTCCAATAGAAGGGCTATTGTAAGGAATAGCCCTTACAAAACCCCCAACAGAGGGCTAAAGTAAGGAGTACTGGTTAAAATGTGTTTAAGAAGCAGACCCTAGATTTTCTTCCTGACAAGCATCTAAACAACTGCCTTTTTCCATCTTGGCAAAATGCTAAACAGACCAAACCAAATAATTTCTAAAATGGGGGACACTACTCAAGCTTGAGGGCAATAATATGTTGCTGCTTAGTCTCTTAAGTCTTGTCAAACTCTTTTGCAACCTCATATACTGTAGCCCACCAGGTTCCTCTGTCCACTAGATTTCCCAGGCAAGAACATGGGAGCGGGTCACCATTTCCTTCTCCAGGGGATCATCTGGACCCAGGGATTGAACCTGTGTCTCTTGCATTGCAGACAGATTCTCTACCACTGAGCCACCTGGGAAAAGGATTAGTTGAGCCCATATATAGTAGATGCCCTCTTCTCCAACTCACAACCCAGAATACCAGAAGTCAGATCTTTACCCTTCAGAGAGGAGACAGGAGAAGTCTCCTCTAGAAAATCTAACCAGTCCCAGAAGAAACAACTCCAGATTCTAACATCACAAACTCCCCAACTAAAAGGGCCCGCTCCAGATAACTTTACAGTGAAACTCACAATAAACCAGTCCCACCCATACACCCAGAGCTTCCAATCAGTTTTCTATGTCCATTGCACTAGGCTCAGCTGTACAGAATTTGTCTGCAATGCAGAAGACTCAGGAGTTGCAGTTTCAATCCCTGGGTCAGGAAGATCCCACGGAGGAGGAAATGGCAACCCACTCAAGTATTCTTGCCTAGAAAATCTCATGGACACAGGAGCCTGGCAGGCTACAGTCTATAGGGTCGCACAGAGTTGGACATGACTGAGCACTCACACACACCATGCACTAAATATGAGCACTCACCAGGGAATCACCAGACATCTACTTATTAGCTGCAAAGAGAAAAACATACCTTTTCTTAAGCCATCCCCTTAAGCAAATGATCAAATTTAGGATAATCTAGAAATAATCTGATAGCACATGACTTCTGTTGCTTTAATATCATTTATGTTGTACTCTTACCAAAAACATTTAATCTGAATCTAAACATGATAAAATAAACAAATCCAAAATGCCCCGGTCTAAAACTAATCTGAACTCTTTCATGAAAAACAAAGCAAAGTGGGAAGGCTGTTCTAGATTACAGGGACAAAAAATATATAAAAGACATTTGGGGGACAAATGGGGAAATTTACATATAAGTATTAGATTATGAAACATCTGAAGAAATACATAATGCCCCAAGCTTGAAAATAGTGAAGCAACAGTAAATTTAGTTATTTAAAGACATAAATGTAAACACCAAAATAATTTCTTAAAAAAGGGAAAAGTTTTTGACCCTAGGAAGAAGGACTAGTGAATGGCAAGAAGGGAAGGTGATGTCTGGTCTTTCTTTTTTTGCAACAAACACACAGAACTATTAACTATTATTTAAAATACGAGGATGTACAACTTTGATAGATAATATATATTAATAATATATACATAAAATAAAAGACTCAGAATAGTTTGTGGGTCATGTATTAGGAAGGAATAAAATCATTCTACTAATTAGTACCAATTGATAAAGTCCAATAAAGTTCAATGCAAAGCATTACACAAAGCAGTACATACACAAATCTCTTGAGTACATATTTGCATATAATGCGCTGTGATAATTAAGTAGCTATTAATAAACAAGAAGTGATTATTTCTCTGTTTCAAGCATGTCTGATTCTGATTTTTCTACACAATTTAAAATTGTTCATCTTTAAAACATTTTAAACATAATTATACCTAACGCTCCTATGGCGATCCATAAACTAGTTTAAATCATCTTTCATCTGTCATGTATTCATGTGTATTATAAAACAGAACATGAACTACACAGTCCAGATTGTTAATATGTAACTACCCACACTTTGCTTTCACAAAATACACACTCAGCCTTTGACTGTATGCAACATTAACATGTTAATATTTTTGCGTTCTTGTTCAGAATACTGTCTTTCATCAGTATTACCAACCTTTGATATGTAAGGGCAAGGATCCAAAAATAAATGGATAAGGATTGCTGTATTGAAAGACCCTGATTGGTAAATTGCATTAACAAAGAACAGTTAAACATAGAAAGCAAAACTTCAGATTATTCACTATAATTTACAGTCATTTTCTTTATGCTTTCAGTAATAGGAAAAAACCTCTTATTAAAAACAGGAAAGAAACTCACCTTTTTGTACTCATCTGTTCTTTTAGCTTACTGTACATTTCCAGCACTGCATTAAAAAAGAAAACTTATTTTAGCTTTCCAAATTAAAAAAGTTTGAAAGATGAAAATAAAGCAGGGAAGAGCATACTGTAAATTCAATAATTTTCTCTGTACTTTGATTTAGGCTTATATTTTCAAATAAAATTTTATACTTCAAGTAAATGAAAGCATTTTAGTTTCTGCTTATATTGAACACTCTATTACATAAATTAATACATTATATCGAACTGGCAACACTTGCACAGGCTGACACCTAAAACTGAGACATCAACCTAGTAACAATTATCCTAATCAAAAACTTACTAATATTTCTTGCTGCAGTGGAAGGAGAAGTGTGGTCTTAGTTACTTGAGAGAGAAAGTTGAGCAATAGTGAGATTAACTGATTTTGACTCAATACACTAAATAAATAAGGTAACTGCTGTAGCTCATGAAACAAAATTTTACACCAAATTCACAGAAAAAGAAAAATCTCAAATGTTTACAGCACAGAGTAAATTATAATAAAGGCATAAAGAAACATAACAAAGTATCTTTGTTTATCATTTCCATCAAAGGCTCAGAAATGTAATTATTCAATAAAATTGTTAGAAGCTTCAGCAAGAAGACACACTGCCACCAAAAAGGTCTCAATGCAACTATGCAGAGTACCACTCATCCTTAGTAGAATTTCGAGGTATAAAGCAGGTGAATTACTGTTAGATCATTAAGCTAGCTCACATTTTCCTAGACAAGAGAGATAGACACATTTTTTTCCAGATTTTTTACACTCTTATGGCTACTCCCTAGGGGGTTTCAAGTTCACAAAAGATATTGTTTAATTGTCTGAAAAACCATAAAAACTGCAGTGGTGGCTATAATGAACCAGCCCTAACTCTGCAGACCCCATGTATATCTCTATCAAAGTCCCTTTATTGCAATGTAATATATCTCACATTTTCCATCCAAAGCATTAGAGTGAACACATAACCTAGGAAAAAGCCTAAAACTGCTGCTACAACTATAAACTTGTTTTGAAGTCTATTTTATCTCAACAATTCATGTAAATTTCACATCTACCTTATATTATTTCCATATTGTTTTCACATAAAAATAATACTTTCCCCAAAATAACTAACTACAACACCAGGAAAATTCATTGTTTACCCTGTGACTTCTTATATCCTCTCTTACCCCTCTTAATCTAAGGAGGAAGTTAGGCAATTATACAGTAATGGTTTGTTTGTCTTTATTCACATTAGACAGTAGGATCCTTCAGAGCTGGGACAACATCATTTTCAACTTTATATTTCTAATATCTACCATAATGCCTGACACAGAAAAGTATGTACGAGTGAATAATTAGATAGAAGGATGGATGGAGGGAAAGTGGTGGTTCTGGATGTGGCTGTTAAGAACACAATGTTTACATGAACTCAGATTTCCTGTTCAGCCTTGAGAGTAAAGACAGTAGCAATAAAAAACTCTTAACTTCTACTTCCCTTTATTTCTCTATTTCAAACAGCTCATTAGGGTTGAATAAGCTGAATTTACTCTTCCTCATTCCATGAGAACCCAATTTTTTTAGGCTTACTTCTTACAGTTCAAGGACAAAGCATTCAAACTTAAGAGGCTGTGTTCATGACTTTCAGTGTATATGATGGTGGCAAAGAGGTATTATTAAGCATTATTATAAGGAACTAAGTTTCCAACCCTAAAATCTAACACAATAAGTAGATATTTTATTTACTCAAAGTTAATGTGCACATATCCCTGGTCCATCAGAAATTAAGATGAGCAGAACTTCAGTGACAATAAAAAAAAGAAACTTTATTCTTACAAGTCAGCAAATAATTTTTCTTTAGCTAATACAATATGCTAATGTAATGTGTAGTCTAAGCTAAATTTACATTATGTGAATATTATACAAAGCACCTTATTCTATCTCCCTGGATATGGAGGTTCAGGTTCCTTCCTTACAAAAAAAAAGTTAAAAAATAGGACACTGAGATGGATTTAGCTTACTATATTAAGAAAAAGAAGTCATCTACCTGTTTCCTTTTTTTGAACAGGGTATATGCAGGTAAAGAAAATACTGGCTAGTTTATTCAGAATTTATTTGCAATGTCCCAGTAGTATATAAGTCCTAACAGAGAGACCAGAAAACTCAGAAACCTAGTAAGTCAGTCTTCCCAAAACATAGGAGAGAAAGGCAAGACTGAAAAAGGGAGAATATGTGGCACTTCTGTATGTTATCTACTAGTAAAATGAAATTGGGAGCAAAGACCAACTGCTTAAGTGACAAAAAGAAAACAGTGGAAAACTAGAGGTTTAAAAAAGTAGGCAAATTAGGAAAATGAAAGAAAATGGAATCAAAAGACACTCTCCATGGGAAAGTATTCTGCGGGGGGAAAGGAGGGGTTGGGGAGGGACAAAGGGCAAACTAGGCTGAAAGGGAATGAAAAGGTAGAGGCTGTTCTAGGAGACTGATGTGATAGACCATCAAATAGGCGCCTTATAATACGGAAAAAGATGGAAATGCAGAGAGTAAAGTAGATAGGAAGGAAAACCATGGGCATTGGGGGAACAATCACCACGTAATCTATAATTCCTATAATGAAGAATGATTAAACACCATTAAATTACAATTTCACCAAGCTGAATGTTACATTACAGATGTTTAACTCACCTGGAAGGCATAACTGTAATTTTTCTACTACAGTTGTAATATTCCTCTGCTGAATTCTACATCGAATAATATCTTCTGTTTGGACTATCACCTTAAAGAGAAGAAATGCCCGTATTTAAAATGAACAGTTAAATTGCATCCACATATTGAATACACAAAAAAATAAATCACTTTCTCACCTCCTTTCCAGCATCTTGAAATCTTCGGTTGGTATCAGTAACTTGCACCTTAAAAATAATTTCACCTTAGTTAGACAAATATGCATAAAACTGCCCTGATGTAACTGCTCACCCTTGTAATCAGATCATGCTTCATGAGAAACTTAGAACAAAGAAATGCAAATTCAAATTAACTCTACAGCTTGAACTTGAACTTTTGATTGAAAAGGGCTTTTGTTAACTTCAATTACTTATGACAGTTCTTTTTAACAGATTCTGTGGCAAACTTCTCAAATTTAATCTAGATTTTTGAACTTTACTTGCTTCTCTAAGTCTGTCAAACAATTCAAATCACTGACCCAATTGACCAGTGGTCCCTTTTTGATAACTTCAATGAGGTCTATGTGCCATTCATTGTCTGTAGGAAATGGTGATTGCATTTTATGGTAATTAAACATTCATACTTTGCTGAATGCAAACACTGGGTGGTTGATTAACATCAAACACGGAAATCTCAATCCACAGCAACATTTTAATGCTGCAGGTGCAGGCAAAGCTCAACCTCAAATTTTCCCACATATTAAGTGACTCATTAGGTCATCATAGTAAGGAAGCACATTCTGGTTTATTAAAAATCTCATTAATTTCTGAACAATGATGCTCAGTGACCTCATTGATGCCGTATTTGGTCTCTTGTTATCTGAATATCCTTTATATAATGGTTTTCTAATCATAACCTTTGGTGAACCAGGGTCGTTCTGTCTGCTAAGCTCTCAAAATGTAAAGAAAGATAAATAGGACAATTCTTATAACTAAATACTTTATATTCTGACAGAACAAATCCAGGTCTTATTTCATAAATAATGTTTTAGCTGTGTGGTAGAAAATGCAGACCAACTTGCTTTAAGAAAATTACACATTGCTATGAAGTGAAGAAAAAAAAAGTTTCACTATTATTAAATAATTTGGAAAACACAATCACTTATCATAAGTTTTTCCAAATTTTCAGAAAATAGTTTTTTATCAAAAAATTGTACTCATTGTCACTTGAGAACTCTAAAACCCCAAATGAGGTCTTTCACTGTGCGAATTTTTTTAGTTCATTTCTTGTAAGGAAAGAAATCCTGTTAAGTCAATGCATTACCAAAAAAAGAGAGAGAGAGAGAGGTAACTCCTGTCATCAGCATAACAACTTTATTAATAAAGCATTCCCAAATATGTATACTAATCCACTTAAAAACAGTACATTTAATAATAATTTGTAAATATGCACTATAAATATGTAAGTGATTTGAGAGCAAAGGTAAATAGAATTTTAACATATTTCTTACCTTAAGTTTCTCTGCATCAGTCCTTACTTTAAGGAGTTCTGTTATAGCATCTACAAAACCCTGATGATGAAAATTACACATCTTTTCAATTTCCTTGTCATGATTACGAATACAAGCATCTAACTTTTCCATAAACTTCTTGTGTGCATTTGGTTGGTCATCATACACAGACCTGTACAGACACAAAAAGAAAGCTATCATTAATTTCCCAGTTCACCAAAATTTCTTCATTAAGCTCAATCTCTACAAAAGCTGATATTTTAAAATAAAATCTCTGAACAAACAAACTAGGTTGTTAGTAATAACATCAGTAGAAACAGTTTGGAGAAGGCAATGGCACCCCACTCCAGTATTCCTGCCTGGAAAATCCCATGGATGGAGAAGCCTGGAAGGCTGCAGTCCATGGGGTCGCTAAGGGTCGGACACGACTGAGCGACTTCACTTTCACTTTTCACTTTCATGCATTGGAGAAGGAAATGGCAACCCACTCCAGTGTTCTTGCCTGGAGAATCCCAGGGACGGGGGAGCCTGGTGGGCTGCCGTCTAATGGGGTTGCACAGAGTCGGACACGACTGAAGCGCCTTAACAGCAGCAGCAGAAACAGTTTGGGTGAAAAATACTTAATTCTTAATACTTAATACTTAAAGAGACACAAGTCCTCTAGATATATCACTAAGTATCTGGAATTAAAGGTCTGAGACTTAAGAGATGAGCCTTCAACACACTAGTGCTCAAAAAAGAATCACTAACTGAATGATTAAGGAATGAATAAACAAACTTCTGCTTTCTACAGCATTTATTATGTGTCAGGACATATTCTGAGTGCTTTATATATTAACTCTTTAATCCTCACAACAAGCCTATAACATAGAAACTGTTATTACCCTCACTGACTTACAGATAAGTTACAGATTATGTAAACTGTCGTAGATTCCACAACTAGCAAGTGACAGCTAGTTGCAGTTGTGGAATGAACATGAACATGGGATCTGAATCCTGGTAATGTGGCTCCAGAGTTCATATTCTTTTTTTTTTCTATTTTTTGGCCATGCCTCATGACTTGTAGGCTTCCCTGATAGCTCAGTTGGTAAAGAATCTGCCTGCAATGCAGGAGACCTCTGTTCAATTCCTGGGTCGGGAAGATCCCCTGGAGAAGGGATAGGCTACCCACTCCAGTATCGCTGGGCTTTCCTTGTGGCTCAGCTGGTAAAATATCCACCTGCAATGCAGGAGACCTGAGTTCAATCCCTGGGTTGGAAAGATACCCTGGAGAAGGGAAAGGCTACCCACTTCAGTATTCTAACCTGGAGATTTACATGGACTATCCATGGGGTCTCAAAAAGTCCGACACAACTAAGTGACTTTCACATGACTTGTGGGATCTTAGCTCTCTAACCAGGGATCAAACTGGTGTCCCCTGCCATGGAAGTATGATGTTTTAACCACTGGACCACCAGGGAAGTCAAGAGAGTCCATACTCAAGTACAAGGCCACACTGCAGTCACCACAATGTTCTCTAAACACTGTGTTTACACTCCTACTGTATCTCAGGTCCTGCGGTCTTGACACCAAGGGACTTCCCCATCCACTATGCACAAAAGGATTAACCTTACCCAAAGAAACATTTGGGTCTTGCTCCCAACTCCTGGGCAGTTTAGCCTTCAGAATGTCCTGCCTGATAGATGCCTCTGTTTACTTGGACAATGCAAAATGGTCTAAGTGCTGGGAAAGACTGAAGGCAAAAGGAGAAGGGGGTGGCAGAGGATGAGAAGATTAGATAGTATCACCAACCAATGGACACGAATTTGAGCAAACTCCGGGAGACAGTGGAGGACAGAGGAGGCTGGCATGCTATAGTCCATGGGGCTGCAAAGAGTCAGAAATGGTTTAGCAATTGAGCAACAATATGACTTATAATGTGATTTACAGTTAATGGGGGCAAGGGGCCACATGCGATCAGTTCTGGAGGGGCTGAAGACTAAGGTCAGCAATTCAAGCAGTCGGCCGTGTCTATGGAATCAACCCCCAGGAAAAACCCTGGACACCATGGCTTGGGAGAGCTTCTCTGGTTAATAATACTCCATATGTGTTACCATGCATCATCACTAGGGGAAATTAGTGCTGTCCACATGACTCTCGGAGGAAAAGACAACTGGAGCTCCCCGCTGGAACTCTCCTAGACCCCCGCCTGACCTGCCTTTGCTTGCTGTTAATGTTAATCTATATCCTTTTGTCGTAGGAAATAGTAACTGTGAGTGTAACAGCTTTGCTAAATTCTATGAGTCCTCCTAGAAAATTAATGAACCTGAAAGCAATCTTGGGGACCTTCCAAAAATGTGCTCCCCCATCTGTTGCCCACTGTTGAGGTTCAGTTCAAGTCCCATTTCCTCCAGCAGGTCTTTTGCAATTATTTCCATGCCAAGTGAAGAACTGAGCTAGAACTAGGCTCTGATCTTGGATGTCTTCTCTTTTCTACCTATGCCAGTCTAAATCTCTTCTAGGCTTGGAACTTTAAATTCTATAAACATGGAAGGTGAAAGTGAAAGTCGCTCAGTCCTGTCTGACTCTTTGCGACCCCATGGGACTATAAGTCCATGGAATTCTCTTGGCCAGAATACTGGAGTGGGTAGCCTTTCCCTTCTCGAGAGCATCTTCCTAACCCAGGGATTGACCCCAGGTCTCCCAGATTGCAGGTGGATTCTTTACCAGCTGAGCCACAAGGGAAGCCCAAGAATACTGGCGTCGATAGCCTACCCCTTCTCCAGGGGCTCTTCCCAACCCAGGAATCGAACCAGGGTCTCTTGCACTGCAGGCGTATTCTTTACCGACTGAGCTATCAGGGAAGCCCAAACACTATATAAACACTGACACCTCCCAAATTTGTATTTCTGGTCCTGACCTCTCCTTCGACCTTCATACTCACGCATCTCTCTAATCAGATGTATGATAAGCATATCAACTATGGCCAAAATGAATTCCTATCTTCTTTCCCAAACCCTGGTCCTCCCATGGTCTTCCCTCATCTTAGTAAACTCCATTCTTCTAGTTGTTGAGGCAAAAAACCTTGAAATCACTCTTGACGATTCTTTCTCTCACCTCCCCACTAAAGCAATCCAACCACATCTCACTGCTTCCTCACTGGTATCACCCTGGACTAAGCCATCCATGTGTGTTCCCTAGATTATTCCAGACAGCTTCCTAACCGGTCTCCTTGATTCCACCCTTATTTCCCTTCAGTCTGTACTCAACAAAGTAGACAAAATAATCCCACTAAAAATAAAGTCAAACCCTGTATCTTTCTTCTGCTCAAAACTCTTTTTCTTACAACAGCCTGTAAAGCCCTATGTAATCCTGCCCATGTTATCACAGTGACCTCATCTCCTAGTACTTACTGCACACCAGCAGCACTGGCCTCCTTGTGTTCTGAAAGCACGCTCCTGTCCTGTCCTTTGCACATGCTGTTTCCTCTTCTGATCACATTTCTCACACATGGCTGCCTCCCTCAGGTTTTCTGGTTTCCTTGATGAAGCCCTTTCTGGCCACAATATCCACATTATAAACACACACACACACACTATTCCCTTTCCTGCTTTTTTTTTTTTTTCTAAAATGAAGGAATTCACTTTGTTACTGTATCACTCTTACCACTATTTAATATACTCTACTTCACACTTTTGGTTTTTATTTTTGCTCACTGGAATGTAAGCTGCAGGAAGGCAGACAGTTTTTGTCTGTTTTGTTCCCTGCTGTACAACCAGCCCTAGAATAGAGTCCCTAATGTAGCAGATGCTAAGAACTGATAGACGGACGAATTGATAGATGGAATTAAAAACATCACTTAGTAGCTTTTCAACCTCAGATAAGCCACACAAATTCTCTGAATCTAAATTCTCTCAAAAATAAAACAGGGATTAAAAAAGTATCTACATCAGAGAGTTATAAGGATTAAATTAGCAAACATATGAAAAATTCTTAGCACAATAACTGACACATAGCAAGTACTCAAAATACACCGGCTACTATCACAGAATGTATGTAAGAGTCAAATAAATCCCTGTTAAATAAGTGAACCATCTGCCGAACAATTATGTATGGAGAGCAATATCAAATACCTAACACTCAATTATCCATGCTGTAGGGGCCGACTACCAGTAACACCTGGCAATTGTATAGGGACTTTTGTAATTTTAAGGTCTAATGTTTCATTTGTTTCTTACACCATACCACAGAAAATATCATTGCCTCCTTTTCACAAATGAGGAAGCAGGCCCAGAAATACTAAATGACTTGTTCAATGTCACTCCCAACTCATGCTTTTCCTACAATGAATATACATAGCTAACAAGAACTCTTAATTAAACTAACAACATTATCCCAAAGAAAAATTCGCGTTAGCTGACATGCGTGCATGCTAAGTTGTTTCAGTATTGTCCAACTCTTTGCAACCCTATGGACTGTAGCGCACCAGGCTCCTCTGTCCATGGGATTCTCCAGGCAAGAATACTCAAGGGAGCTGCTGTGCCCTCCTTCAGGGGATCCTCCCCACCCAGAAATCAAATCCAAACCCAAGTCTTACGTCCCCTGCATTGGCAGGTGGGTTCTTTACCACTAGAACCACCTGAGAAGCCCCCAACTGACCTTGGTATGCTATAAACAAATTTTTATCTCATAATTGTGAACATGTGTTACATTTCTTTAAGTAATATATATATATATAAGCTTATATATATATATAAGCTTTTCTAAGATTATTTTTTACGTATTTTAATAAAAGCTTGATATTTATCTGAATCAAAATATCTGTTAATAAACAGAATATACAGAAAAAACTGCCTCTTTTTTTTTCCCCTTTCACTGCTGTAGCAGTGTAGCAAAAAACTAGCAAGAGACATTTCAGGACTGCCCTGCTACAATGTCCCTCCAAAGGAAAGTTTGTGAGGTGATACTGTTACCTCTTTTAAAAAATGACAATAATATATAAATGGAAGAGAAACAATGGTTATTTCCCAGAAGTCTATTTTATTTTAGAAAGTTCTTTAAATGTACCCTTTAGTGTATTTTTCCAATTTAATCTTTAGAGTTTTAAAAACAAAACTACGTTCATTTTATAGTAATTCAGGACACAACCTGTGCATCTATTATAGCATCTATTTATATATATGTATACACACACACACACATAAATGGTTATATATGCTGATATATGATATTTATATACATATATATGGGTATGCTGAAGCCGAAGCTCCAACACTTTGGCCACCTGACGAGACAAGCCGATTCATTAGAAAAGACCCTGATGCTGGGAGGAGAAGGGGTCGACAGAGGACAAGATGGCTGGATGGCATCACCAACTCCATGGACATGAGTTTGAGCAAGCTCTGGGAGTGACGGACAGAGAAGCCTTGAGTGCTGCAGTCCATGGGGTCGCAAAGAGCTGGACAGGACTGACAGGACTGAACAACAACAATGGGTAAAATAATGTATTACAGCATATATATTAATATATTTAATAGCAGTATAATTATTATAGCAGGTGAACACTTTTTTTCCTACTGATGTTATTAGAATGTAGAAAAACAGTAGCAGGACGTATGTTATACCTATTCTCCATTAACAGAAAACCAAAGCCTGAAATGGGTGCACTATTCACATTCCATGCTTTGTGCTATTAGAATAGAACTGTAAATCCCAATACAGGAAATTTAAAAAAATTAAAGAATTAGTATTGTGAATGAGAAGAGTAGGTCTCGATCTGCCTACTGATAAGTCTTAATCTTTCCTGATCCTTGGTAACTATCTACTCCTGAGTACAAACTGCATCACAAGCTGATACAACCACTTGTATCAACCAAAATCCGTATCAATGAGATCATTCTGAGCAGAGTACACAGAAATGGGAAGTCAAGATAAAGAAATGTTCTAAATCACAGAAATCCGTTACATTTAAACAAAGTATTGAGGGATCAAGCAAATGCCAGAATGCAAACTTCATCACAGTTCTCAGGTCTTTGATATTCTCAGGTCCTGAAAAGAACCCTAGAAAGTTCATAGTTCTGTCTTTCTCAATTTAATAGTTGCAGCACAAATCTAACCAAACACAAGTACTCACAAAGGCATTAATCAATACATGTAGTTGATTTAACTCTCTACCCACTGTGATGAACAGTAAGAAATAACTACTCTGACAGTAAAAAAGTGAAAGTGAAGTCGCTCAGTCGTGTCCGACTCTTAGCAACCCCATGCACTGTAGCCTACCAGGCTTCTCCGTCCATGGGATTTTCCAGGCAAGAGTACTGGAGTGGGTTGCCATTTCCTTCTCCAGAGGATCTTCCCAACCCAGGGATTGAATCCAGGTCTCCCGCATTGCAGGCAGATGCTTTACCATCTGAGCCACCAGGGAACTGCTCTAAACGTGTGCTAATAAGGCCAATAACAAATAGCTAAGTGAATAGAGACAGGAAGGGAGAAAAGGTGGATATGTATAAGAACACTGGAAAAAGGAAGAAAAGAAAAGCAATTTTTACTTTAAGAATTTTCACACAGCAAGAATTACCACTCTTTTCTCTGAAGCAATCTATGCTTAATTACAGATAATCTGGAAAGAAGGTGTAGGAGACAGATATGGAGAGAAGCAGCAGCAATTTCCCCCAGAGACTTAGTGGACTAACTGCTGCTGCTGCTGCTAAGTCGTTTCAGTCGTGTCTGACTCTGTGCGACCCCGTAGACGGAAGCCCACCGGGCTCCCCCGTCCCTGGGATTCTCCAGGCAAGAACACTGGAGTGGGTTGCCATTTCCTTCTTTGATGCATGAAAGTGAAAAGTGAAAGTGAAGTCGCTCAGTCGTGTCCGACTCTTAGCGACCCCATGGACTGCAGCCGACCAGGCTCCTCCATCCATGGGATTTTCCAGGCAAGAGTACTGGAGTGGGGTGCCATCGCCTTCTCCATAGTGGACTAAAGAGGAGTCATATTCCGCTTCTGGCTTAAGGTGGTAAAGATTGCCAAAAAAAAAAAAACAGTTACACATGACCATGTACTCACTATTAAGTGATTTACTACAGCTTAATGATGCTATAGATACTGTCAGCATCCCATTTTACAAATGTAGTTTGGGAATATTAAGATTTTAAGTCCAAAATCACAGAGTAGTGGGATCAAGATTTAACCTTAGGTCTGCTGCTGCTGCTGCTAAGTCGCTTCAGTTGTGTCCAACTCTGTGCAACCCCATAGACGGCAGCCTACCAGGGTCTGCTGTCCCTGGGATTCTCCAGAAGCCCAGTGCTCTTAACCATTGTTTTAGACAGCCTCTCCAGTCAGAAATGGTGATAAGCACCATGAGAATGCAGAGAAGTTAGCAGCATAGAAACTAACCAGATCACCTTTGAAGATCAACAATTGAGAATGACTCGGTAGGGAATCCCTGATGTGCGCTGTTGCACCCATCAGGTAAAATCATCTGATGAACAGAAAAAGGGGATGAGAAGTGAGGCATAGCTAATTGTTAGGCAGTATTAAATTACAAACGCAAGAAAATAAGGAGGAACAAAGTATGAAGAGAAAACTGAGGGCCCGGTACTTGGCTGACCTCAGCTGAAGGGGCTCTGAAAAACATATTTTTCTTTTTCCTTTTTATGTCTTCGAATGATAGTTACCATTCTTTGAAATTTTCACTTGCAGGGCAAGAAGGAAATACCATTCAGCATTATTCATTCTCCGAATCCTAAACTGGTTAAGCAGTTGTATCCATCTAATGAGTGTGCTAGATATACTGCTGTTCTAAATTTTCAAGCAGAATACAATGTTAATGAAAATAAGCTTTTCTTCTTTCAAAATGTCCCCAGGATTTTATAATGTCTCTTGGCAAACCTAATCAAGTTCCTATAAATAAATACAGATATGACAAACCTAGAAAGAGTGAACATTAGAAAGTCAGTAAATTTTCCACTACCCTCATCCACTACGGTTGCAACTTAGTGCTCCATATATAGATAACGACTTCAGTATAAGAGTCCTGTCATCACTTCCAAAAGCTTAGCACAATAAAATCTAACTTCTGACAAAATAATGCTAATCAGACAAAAATGCAGGTACGAAATCAATTTAAAAGAGATGACTTTAAAACTTTGCGAAGAAAAACAAAGATAGACTCGCTACACTATGATTTTATTTACATATTTTTAACTAGCAACTAGGATTGCATAAAAGCATTCCTATATGTCATTTTTAAAAAGCTATGTTTTAAAAACATAGCTGAAAAACAATTTTTTGGCACACACTTCCCATCTTCATTATATCTAACCTATAACAAAGTGTGGAAATATGAGTTATCTCTTAGTATTTGATCATCCGATTTATCAGACTTATAGAATTTAAACAAGTAAATAAATGATACTTCTGAAATGCTTTCTTGAATTGTATGTATAGGGCTCCACCTAGTGGTAATAAAATAAATATAAGAAAACATGTCATTTAAATGTTAAAACTAGTTCTTTGAAAATTAACATTTGTATCATCAAATCAAATGTCCTAACAGAGGCATTCAAGCTATTTTGATTTTTTGGACAGATGTTACATTCTGTTATCAATTCACTATTTTTTTAGGAAAACATCTTTCTGAAGAAAAACATCAGTCACAAGCTACTGTGTGAAAAAGAACTCTTCTTATTACTAGCAACATTAGGAATTTTTTGTCAAAAAGCATAAAAAATACCCTTATACTGTTCTCAGTATCTTTTTCTTTCATTGTGTCTTCACTGAAAAAAAGATTATATCACTAACTGTAAAGGAAATCTATTTGTTTCCGGAGAAATGATTTTTTTAAATTTCTAGTAATAAAAAATTGCTTTTGCATCCTTTTGACCATTCTGTATTTTTCCAGTCCACAGGCATTTTTCTATTCTCACACCAATGTTTCAAATGGCATATCAAGTTTAATTTCTAAAATATGAGTCAATTTTGTATTTCTAGTAATTAGTATTCAAGATTTGGTATTTCATATTAATGAGATTATTTATGATACTTTTTCAGCAATTTCATATTTATATTGAATGTTTTTCATGTTCTAAGTACCAACCAAACTGATTAGTACTGAAATTTTGGTTACTATTAATAACTATAAAATATACTTTTCTAATATTAAATATATTTATGAAAATTAACCACCTTATGATTATCAGCTTTGGACAAATTAAGCATTCCTAAAAATGCTGCTGTGAAGACAATGGTAAACATAATATAGAAAAACTGACCAGAAATTTTCAAAAGCTATTAAAACCATCCTATCCAATTCCTATCCAATACAAGTTACTTGCTATCAATCTCAAAAATAGTTTTAAAAACAGGTTTTTGGTATATCAGCGAATTTGGTAAATTCAGCAATTGGTCATGCAACACACCAATCATCTGGCAATTAATTTCAGGCCAAGATTCGAAAATATTTCTTTTATAGAAGCACATGATGAATTACTAGTGTAAGTTCTTTCAGAATGGGGTATATATAAGCCCTGAGTATAAAAGGGCGGTTAAACACCAGTGAGATTTGACTTTGTCTCATCAGCAGTTCTGTGTGTCCACTGTATGGATCCTGGAAACTAGGAGAAGATACACTGAAGTACTCTTACCCAAAGGGCATGGTTTTGGTAATCTTAGGCTATGTAAATTGGAAATGTAATCTTATTTTTCAGTGGAGCAGTCTCTTCAAAGCCAGTTTATAACCCACTTGAAAAACCTGCAACCAGAGTCAGAAATGGGGACTTGAAACACTGCAACTCTCTTCAACAGCCTTTAGAAACATTTAAGGTACCCAAAATGCCAGTAATATCCATTTGAGAAACAATGAGCTAAAATATTCCACAACAGCAAGTGAGTTATCATTGAGGAGAAAAACCTCTTTTACACAAAGTCACATGATCTGGAATTCTTTTTTCAAAAAAAACAACGAATAGCAAAGACACCATGTCCCTATCTTAAATACAAAAAAGGATTGCTCAAAGTACCACTCTATCTTGGGGAAAAAAAATTTATACTACAGTCACTTAGCAATTTAGAACAGCAAGAAAGAAAATAGTCAACATAAGGTACCATGCTAAATGTTAGCACTCAACATTTTTCCAACCATTTCATCAAATATATCTAACATGAATAACAACTTTCCCATAACTTTCCCTGATTCTTTGTAATCCAGGTGGAATTAAGAAGGGAAACAGATAAAAAAAAAAAACATTAACAGCAGCATAAAGATAAAGGAGAATTCTAATAATATTCATCAAACACCAACCATGTACAACAGAAACTGAAAACTAAGTGCACAAAACAGTCATTGCACAGGTAACATTAATACAGAGGACAGCTGCTCTCTAAATCATTAACATTTATCTGCACTGAGCCTAACTCTTCAAGGGGGCAGGAAAGGAAATATAGTTTTATAACATGGTTCCAAAATTCTTTAACACATCTTCCATTGAGAGGTAGGGTCTATATCCCCTTCCTTTGAATTTGGACAGGTTTATGATAACTTCGACCAATAGAACATAACTCAGGTAATAATATGTGATTCCAGAAGCTAGAAAGAAGCCATGCAACTTTCACACACACTCTGGAGAAAACTACCATCACGTAAGAAATGTAACAATCCTAAAAATGACATTCTGAAGGGGCCACATGTGGGCATGCCCAAATGACAGCCACCCCAACCGCCAGCAGTATGAGTGAGCCACCACAGCTGTCTAGTCCCGCTGGGCCTCAGCTGATTTTGGCCCAACCAGCAACCAATATCTGACTGCAGCCACATTAAAGACCCCAAGACACAACTGTAGAGGAATCTGTCTTCAATCTTTTACAAAAGTTTTCAAGTACAAGAACAATCTGTTTGGACATCTGTATAAAGTATCTAAAACAGAATTAAATTCAAATATTTTCTAGAATAATTCCTTTTTTCACTATTTCTTTTTTCCTTTTGGTACTAATCCTTTTTGGCACTGTCCTTAACTTCTTTTTCCAACCCAGGATGCTTCTCCCTACAATATGCCTCAATCTTAAACTTCCTTCAAAATTCACCTCAAGCTAGTTTCTCTGGGATACTTTCATGAATACTGAATAATAACTGTCCCATGATCTCCTGCTTCCCTGGTGGCTCAGATGGTAAAGTGTCTGCCTGCAGTGCAGGAGACCTGGGTTTGATCCCTGGGTTGGGAAGATCCCCTGGAGAAGGAAAAGGCAACCCACTCCAGTACTCTTGCCTGGAAAATCCCATGGACAGAGGAGGCTGGTAGGTTACAGTCCATTGGATAGCAAAGAGTCAGATACAATGGAGCGACTTCACTTTCCATGACCTAGAATTTTCCCAGCGCTATTATACACAGTCTATAATACACTTTTATTTACTTGTATAATATATCAAATTTATTCTCCAATAACTTATTGCATGTTTTATTTTCTAAATTCCTTGAGAACTGAAGGTGTCTTCCACTTCCATACTCAGTTCATAAGTGTGAGGATGCAAAGAACTGCATCTTAATGAACAGAAAAGGTTCACTAGAGGGCACTCTTCACCTAAAAGTAATCTCTAGAAATCCAATATATTTCTTTTCACTGTTGCATCAAAATATGGTATGAATCTAACATTCAACTTAATTAACAACTAAGTACTATGAATCAAAATAAAAATAATATTTCCTCCTTTTCTGAATCTACTTTATCCTGTTATCTACTGCTTTAATATAATGGTTCAAAACAGAAGAACAAAAACAGACAAACGAATAGAGAGGTAGGGCCCTGCCCACATTCCCTTCTCTCTGAGGAATCCAGATTTTTGTCTCTGGTGCACGTAAGGCAGAATCTTCCTGCGACCAGTATGGATTTTAAACACTGGTGAGTCTGAAAGGACCACAGGTTTTTCTGCAGCTCTTTTCTAGCATTTGCCAGCCCCGTGCCTGGACTGATTTGAATACTTTTTCTCCCTGTGCCATTTCCCTTCCATTTACCCTTTCTGCCTCCCACCGCCCTTGGATGAATGGATTTTTGTAATTTTAGCTGTTGTGTTTTGTGGACCTGTTTTTTTGTTTTTCTGTGAAGCACATATATTGGATGTGGGAGGGACAGGTGGCTCCGCTGCTCCTGGTCACTCCCTTTATAGCCATCACTGTCTTGTTTCTTGTAACTCAGGTTAGATTTTGGTCTCTTGCTCCACTGCAAAAAAACAAAACAAAAACACAAGCCTGAAGACACGGGACAGAAGAAAGACCTCAGCCAGATCTCCACTGGGTTTGAGGAATGACTTTCCTTCTTCCCCTTGCAGGGGAAAAAGCTTTTTTCACTGGTACATTTAAAGCTCCCCAGAGATAGGGAGGTACCAATTTCGGACAAGTGCCACTGCAACACGGATACTCAGAGAACCTGAACTTTTAAACTCTGGAGGTCTGATCTTGACTGTTGGCCACTGCTGGGTCTGTCTGGTGTTTCAAAGGAATATTGGGTGCTGCAAATAGGAACTGAAGGGGTAAACTTATTAAACCCATTAAAAAAAAAAAAAAAAAAAAAAAAGAAATAAACCCACACACCTACAATCAATTAATCTATGATAAAGGAGGCAAGAATATACAATGGAAAAAAAGCAGTCTCTTTAGCAAATAGTGTTGGGAAAGCGGGACAGCCACATGTAAATCAATTAAATTAGAACAAAGACTCCCTCACATCACATATAAAAATAAACTCACAATGGTTTAAAACCTAACTATAAGACACGATACCATAAATCTCCTAGAAGAAAACTCAGGGAAAATACTCTCACATTTAAAACGTAGCAATATTTTCTTGGATCAGCCTTTCAAGGCAAAAGAAATAAAAATAAATATAAACAAATGCTGCTGCTGCTAAGTCGCTTCAGTCGTGTCCGACTCTGTGCGACCCCATAGACGGCAGCCCATCACGCTCCACCGTCCCTGGGATTCTCTAGGCAGGAACACTGGAGTGGGTTGCCATTTCCTTCTCCAATGCATGAAAGTGAAAAGTGAAAGTGAAGTTGCTCAGTCGTGTCAGACTCTTCACGACCCCATGGACTGCAGCCTACCAGGCTCCGTCGTCCATGGGATTTTCCAGGCAAGAGTACTGGAGTGGGGTGCCATTGCCTTCTCCGATAAACAAATGGAACCTAATCAAACTTAAAAGCTTCTGCACAGCAAAGGAAACCATCAGCAAAATGAAAAGACAAATTATGAAATGGGAGAAAATATTTGCAAATGATGCAATCGACAAGGGGCTAGTATCCAAAATATACAACTCAATATAAAAAAAAAAAAACAACCCTGCATACGAGACAGCGAAAGAGACACTGATGTATAGAACAGTCTTTTGGACTCTGTGGGAGAGGGAGAGGGTGGGATGATTTGGGAGAATGGCATTGAAACATGTATAATATCATATATGAAACGAGTTGCCAGTCCAGGTTCGATGCACGATACTGGATGCTTGGGGCTGGTGCACTGGGATGACCCAGAGGGATGGTATGGGGAGGGAGGAGGGAGGAGGGTTCAGGATGGGGAACACGTGTACACCTGTGGCGGATGCATGTTGATATATGGCAAAACCAATACAATATTATAAAGTTAAAAAATTAAATTAAATTAAATTTTTTTAAAAATGAAAAAAAAACCCAATCAAAAAATGGGCAAAAGACCTAAATAAGTATTTCTCCAAAGAAGATATACAGATGGCCAATAATCACATGAAAAAAATGTTCAACACTGCTAACTATTAGAGAAATGCACATCAAAACCACAATGAAGTATATCACTAGTCACAATGTCTGTCATCAAAATGTCTACAAACAATAAATGCTGGAGAGGGTGTGGAAAAAAGGGAACCCTCTTACACTGTTGATGGTAATGTAAATTGGGAGCAACCACTATGGAGAACATTATGGAGACTGCTTAAAGAACGAAAACAGACACAAAAAAAAAGAACTAAAATAGAGCTACCAAGTGATCTAGCAATCCCACTCCTGGGCATACAGCCAGAAAAGACAGAAAACTCTAATTCAAAAGATACACGCACCTCAATGTTCACAGCAGCATTATTTACAATAGCCAAAACATGGGAACAACCCAAGTGCCCATCAACAGACCACTGGTTTAAGAAGATGTTGTGTATGTAACATATACAATGAAATATTAGTCATAAGAATGAAATATTGCCATTTCCAGCAACATGGATGGACCTAGAGGTTATCACACTAAATGAAGACAGAGAAAGATAAATAGTATATATCACTTCTATGTGGAATCTAAAAAAAAACAAATGAATCTATATACAAAACAAATAAAGTCACAGACATAGAAAACAAACGTAAGGTTACTAAAAGGGAAAAGGAAGGGGGAGAAAGATAAATTTGGAGTATGGAATTGAAGATACAAACTATTATATATAAAACAGGTAAGAAACAAGGATTTACTGTATAACACACAGAACTATATTCAATATCTGATAATAATATACAATGGAAAATAATGTGAAAAATATATATATATAACTAATCACTTTATTATATACCTGAAACTTAACACAATATTGGAAATCAATTATACTTGAATTTTAAAACTGTTTAATTTTAAAAATAACAGAACAGAACCATAACCACCATAAAAATTTTCTGGCAACTCCAAGTTCCTATGGGAAGTATGGACAATCTAGTGTAGGATAAACTTTTATAGATTATACGGTGCCTGATATATCATAGGCACTCGGATATTAAAAGAACACACAGAAATTAAAGGTCACCTTAAAGTCACTGTTTGCATTTGTAGTAAATACGTAAGAATTTACATATTATATTGAAAACTGATGGGAAATTAGCACTGATTCATAAGTTAAGATCTAAAAAAACTAAGTATCAGTCAAATATAAATGAAAATGTATTTCACTTCTCCACCAGATTTGGAAAAATCCACAAATAGACAATTTTTATTATTTTTTCATGTTAAACAAGTGTCTTATATATGAGGATAATGCTAAAATTACTGAATGAAAAACAATCTAAAACTTCTAACAGATTTGAGTTTTTAAAACTACCTCTGAACTATACAACATAAGCATTTTATGGGAAAAAACATGTCAAGTCAAGTTAATGTTTAAAAAATAAGTTTTGGAGGTCCTGGAAAAGATGTAAGTATATCCTAAAGTAAAAAAAAGAACTTTACCAAACTGTAGAAAATATTAAAAATGAAAGTCTGATGCAAATGAATTTCATGTGAACTATCGAAGAAAGGATTCCAAAATTATGCACTTTAAAAATAAATATATTAATACATACTTAATTTTTACAAGGCATTTTTCAAAAGACACTGTGCCAAATAAATGCAATTGAGAAATAATGTGGAAGAAAAGAGAAAGATGGTAATCCTGATACAAGCCTGATCTTAACCCCTATCCTGACCACAAAGTCCACTTCTGCTGGTCATTTCACAGCTTAGAAGAAAAAATGGAGAGAAGAGGTTGAGAAGAGCAATTCTGTGTCCACTCAAAAGCAGAATATAAATTAACAAAATTAAAAATAAAAATAATCTTTTACATTTGAACTGGTGCTTTGCAATCCACAAAGCAATTTTGCATACATCTTATATTTGATCCCAAGAACCCTAGGGAAGCAGACAGGGCAACCGGTTTTATCTCTGCCTCACAGATGAAGGAAATGAGGCTCAGAGAAACTAAAGGATTTGCTCAACAGCAGGTGCCTACAAAAGGCCAGAGCCAAGTATACAATCCAAGTCTTGAACTCACAAGGAGTGTTAGAGGATATTGCACAAAACAGAAAAGGAGCTCACTGCAAAGAAAAATCACCATTCAGTAGATGAAATTCTTTATCTTAAATATGTCAGTAACATATTCATTACACATTTCCAGACTTTCTTTCTTATTACTATGGCAATGCCTGTATTAATGAATTCTCTTGAAATTAAGCTCCTTTAAAATGAAGTTGGCGATACTCAAACAACAACAATACATACACACACTCTCTTCACAAATCACACAAAGAATAGTTGCCTGCGTTCACATCCAGGCATGCAAAAACAGAAAACAAAACAACAAACAAACCATTATGCATGGATTCTATTAGGCCTGGTCTACCAAACTGAAAAGAACTAGCTCTTCTACTAAGAAAGGCTAAAAACAAACCTGACTTATGTTCTTTTTACTACAGGAATGAATGAATGAGGATAGAAATGATGAAAAAAGAGAAGGCAGAGAAAGATGGTGTCTTGTTTTTTCATCATTCAGAACTGAAAAAGGGCCTGATAAGGGTAAAAAGGTCAGTAATCTTTCTTGCATCAAGTGGTTTCCAGTCCTAGAGAGAACAAACCAGAAACTGGTCTTAACTAAAGCTACTGGAGGCCTGTATTTTGGAACACAGAGGAATAAAGAACCTATATGTGACCCAGTACAAGTTTAAGATAGAGGACCCTCCCTTCCTGAGTATAGTTCTGGTCACATTCCTTACTGTTTCCAATCTTAATATAAACCTTCTTCCCTTTTTTCCCTTCTTCCCTTCTAAACATTTTTTAGTTAAAATTTAATTGTTTTTATATTGCAGCTTTCATTATTTGATAATCTAAGCCAGAAGGCAAAGGCTCAGAAGCCAAATAGCCTATGTTCTATATCTAGCTCACCACTTACTAAGTACCTAGAGTAAATGACCTAATCTATCTCTACCTCAGTTTCTTCATCTGCAAAATGGGTACCTCATTTGCTTCTTATGAAGATTAAATGAAATAACATAAACAAGTTTTTTAAACAGTGGCATATAGTAAATATTAAAAAATGTTACCTATTACTTGTGTGTGTCTGTGTGCTTAGTCATTCAGTTGTGCGCTCAGTCATTCAGTCGTGTTTTCCAGGCAAGAATACTGGAACAAGTTGTCATTTCCTACTCCAGAGGATCTTCCTGACCCAGGGATAGAATCTGTATCCCCTGCATCTCCTTTACTGGCAGGTGGATTCTTTATCACTGAGCCATCTGGGAAGCCCTATTACCTATTATTTACTACTTGATTATTTTCACTTCCAGGAACAAAGATCCTAAGAAATTATTTTATTTCACAAAAAAATAAGAACCACCTAAATGTGCAACAATTAGAAGACAATCAAACAGAGAATTAAACTTCATTTTCAAACATTTAATAAAATTCAACATTTAAAATGTTGAATATCATAACCAATAAATATTCAACAAGTAGCATGTTGTTCTAATATTAAAAATGACTAGAGTTTTGATTATCCTTAAGCAGTAGGGAAAATGTGATTTTTTTCTCCTATTCTATATATTCAAGTTTTCTATAATGAAGGTTCTTGTTTTTCATTAATTCAATGCAAAAAGTATTTACTGAGAGTCTATTGTACCCATGGCATTATGCTATGTAACAGAGTTGGAACTAATCAGGGATGCACGACAATAATAGGCCTCACCGACTATTAGATTAGGCCTACATTTAAGACATTTACTTAAAGTATACAGGGAATTCCCTATGGTCCAGCGGTTAGGGCTGAATACTTTTGACTAGATGGCCCAGATTCAGCCCCTGGTTGGGGAACTAAGATCCTGAAAGCTGTGCAACACAGCCATACAAGAAAGAAATAAAATATACATATTAAGACATACAACTAAATAACACTGTGTAGCATTCTTAAAAATCCATGCTATAAGAATTCAGACACAGAAAATATACATATATGTGTGTGTGTGTGTGTGTGTGTGTAGTTATATACCTCCACATAGAATGCAGTGCTCTGAGATGCCAAGATTTCATAAAGGCAATATGACCTAAGAAGGGAATTCCGTGATAGGTAGGAAATTGAGTAAGTGGAGAAATAAGGAGGAAGGAATTCAATCATGATAGACACAGCCAGGAAAAAAAACAGCCTTGTGAAAAAGTTTAACTGATACAAAGGATACCTGCTGAAAACGGTGGGAATTCTATTCTAACTCTTAGGAGTAGTTAGTAATTTTTCTCTAGGCAGGGGTCTGGGAGTAACAAGACCCTTCTCTGATTTTAATAAAAGTTACAGATCTTCTCCTAGAAAAGTGCACAAACACAACTGCATGTATTCTTTGTCTCTGAAAACTACTGACCATCCGCAAGCCTGGACGAGCAGTACAACCTCTTCTCATCACACTGCACTGCACCAGAGGTGAACTGACTGAGTTAGTTCAGTCAGACACATTCTTTCAGGAATTCTGAAGCAGAATTCAGAAACAGTCAGCTTATGACGTACGGAAGCTGTATGTGGTCATCCTCCTCAAGGGCAAAGAGAAGCAGAGAAGGCCAGACCTCAGAGAGTAAGGAAGACAGAGTGAAGCATGGAGAAACAGAAAGAAATATGGTCTTTTACTTCTTTGTTCCAGTCTTGTGAGAAGTATTTCTGTGGGATACCCAGTAACTTTCTATTTTTTTTCTTAAGTTAATTCAAGTTGGTTTGGTACTTAAAACTAAAACAAAAAATCCTTAACAAAGACATACATGCAGGCACACACCTACACACACAACTTCTTACAGTTACGAGGAGTTGACAAACCCCCTTATCTGACTAACATATTAGAGCATGTCTTCCCAAATGAATAGGTTACAGGCATACCACAATAACAGTCATCCCAACCCTCATTCTAACTTTCTATTTGTGTCATGATATATAAAATGCTGGGAAGAGTATTTATTTCAAAATAATTCAGAAATAAAGGCGCAGTTTAAGTAAACAGATGTTTGTGGAAAAGAAAATGTCAAACAGGCCTCTAGAGTAATAATAAAAAACAATAATAATATAATGCCATCTAGCTTTTATACAACACTTTTAATTTCTTTAAAACTTCCACAATATTACATGGCCAAGTAAAGAACTCAGGATAAGTTAAATATCCTAAAATACCACTGTTGGGTATCTAAATCAAGTAGGTATCTTGTAGCTACAGAGTAACAGAACTTTTAGCAACTCCAGGAGTGTATAAACATAGAAATATATAAACAGAATTTAACTTCTTTCACCAAAGAATGCTAAAAAAGATTTCTTGTTCACAAAATATTCACTTTTCCCATTAAATATTTTATCTAGTTTGCTACATGTGCTCTTAGAACACTTTAGTAAATAATGTCCAGGTGCTTCCTTTAATTCAGTTGAAAGTATTCTGTCAAACAATATTTTAAATGACAGAGCTGACATATCCTAATTTTTTTAAAAAAAGGACACACTCACATCTTAAAGGATCATACAACCAATCAAAGCATCAAGATCAAACACAGGCAAAAAATAAAGATGATTTTCTCTATATTTTTGATGTTATATTTTACTTGCCTTGTTTTCCTCTATGTGCAATTTCTCGAACTTGCTCTCACTAATAGTATCCTGTTTCCATGCTTAGGAAAGGGCCTAGTGCAGTCTGTTCGTTAACATTACTTCCTATAACTAGGACTGACATTCTGTAATACTGACATTAACACTCACTGAAATTCTGGTTAACAACACAGCACAACGATGATCGTTAATGGACATCCTTTATGGTGAAATCTGAATTGATAATCAGCTAACACAGATTTGCAATAGACTTCCTCCTTCCTGTTTTTACACTCCTGACCAAGATGTCTCTTCCTGTTGACTTTTGTGCTACTTGGTAAAAAGCTAAAGATGAGAAATGGAAAACACCTGATACATATAAATTAAATTTCTCCTCTAGGGTAACAAACTGAATTGCTAAGTAATTTAATTCAAAAAGCTTAAGCAAGTAAGCAGATTAATGTATGCAGAGGTAGACTATTTCTCTAGAAAAATTTAGAAAATTCAACAAAAATATCAAACTGTCTATAGCAGATCTAAAGTGCAGTTTGCCTAATAACCTAAGATCTCTCATCTATATATGCTACCAAAGTCCTTTACAGCAGTTTTAATCTATGATTAAGGCGAAATTCTCTTAAGACTGACTTCTCAGCAAAACAGCCAAAAACAAAACAAAAACCACCATTCATCATGGAAAACAAAACAGAAAATAAACTGAGCTTTATTCTTATAACCTGTATACTCTATGCTAAAAACTACAGTTCAAGATCTAGATATAATATATATTATACCCAAAACATAATACCCAAAACTTTAGCAACAAATGTTCATAAAACAGAAACTCTAAGAGATATAAGAAGTGAGAGTAACAAATTAATAAAATGGGACAGTAACACACCTCTCTCAGTTCAAGAAAGAAAGAAGATAGAACCGACCTATTTAATAGTCTGTGTAAAAATGAGAACTCAAATATAAAAAAGAATATGCTTTATATTTAAGAGTACACGAAACACTCATGAAAACTAACCATATATTAAGCCACAAATAGTAAAACCTCAATGAATTCCAAAGAATAGGATTAGTGAAAACAGATTTACCTAACTGTAGTGAAATAAAATTAAAAGCCTTTTTTTTTAAAATAAAAAAGACTTCACATCTGGAAATTTTTTTAAAACATACTATTAAAAAAGCTGTTGGATCAAACTGAAAATATAAAAATAAAGCAGAATTTCTTTAAAATAGCAATGAGGAAAAAATATCAGAATATATGAAATACAGCTAGATCAGTCACCAGAGAAAAATTAATAGCATTAAATAATTATCTCAATAAAACAAAATAAATGAATCAAGTACAAAACACAAAAAGCTAAAAAAAGAACAAAATAAATCAGAAGAAATAAATCATTACATATAAAGGCAGAAAGGAATGACTTAGAAAATAAACTACTGGACTGAATAAATCCTGAGACAGATTTTTCTTTTTTTAAGTCAACAAAATATATCAACTACTAACAAACCTAATCGAGGAAAAAAATGAGTGAAATCACAAATACTGTATTCTAAATGAGAACTGACAAGGGGGGTAAAACAAGCCATCAAAAACTGAAGGAGATTTTAACATGAGACTACATTACACAACTCTACTCAAATAAATTTGAAGAGATGGATAATTCAAAAGAATACAACTTACTGACTCTCTAGACAAAGTGTAACACAAAACCAACTGTAACAGAAAAAACAAGAGAAATGAGTTAAGATGCTCATACAAGGAAAAAAAAGAGGCACCAGACCCAGTTGATTTCATCATGTAATTCTAACAAACCTTTAAAGATTAAATAATAATCAATGCTAATTATACTATTCTAAAGCACAGAAAAAGAAAGAAAACTTCTAATTTTATTTAATGAGATGAGCACAACATTGATTCAATGACGTGAGGAAAAGTGAAAGTCAAGTTGCTCAGTCGTGTCCCACTCTTTGCAACCCCATGGACTGTAGCCCACCAGGCTTCTCCGCCCATGGGATTTTCCAGGCCAAGAGTACCGGAGTGGGGAAACCGCACCAAAAAAACTAGACCATCTCACTTACGAATATCAGTGCAAAAAAAAAAAAAATCTTGAAAAGCATACGCACAAACAGAATTCAACAGCACACTAAGAGAGCAATTCACTAAGACACAAATGTGATTTATTCTATGAAGACAAGACTATTTCAAAAACAATGCATTAATAAATTCAAGCATATTAATGTTATAATGGTATACAGCACATGAAGAAACATGTAGACAACGAACAGGATAAAAAAAATCTGAGATAGACCTACTACATATAAAAATTTAGTAAATGATACCAGCGGCATCTGAAATCAATGTGAAAAAGATATACTTTTCAATAAGAAGTGTTAAGATAGCTAGCTGGTTTGCAATATTAAAAAAAGACAAAGGCACATCATACTCCAGGAAAATTAAAAAAGGATCAGAAATGTGAAAGTAAAAAATAAAATCATACAATTACCAAAAGAAAACATGAGTGGATTTCCCTATAACCTAGTATCATGGAAAACTTTCAAGCAAAAAGGAAAGATTGATGAATTTTACTTTCATAAAAACTTTTGCATGGCAAAAAAAAAGACATTAGCATAGTAAAAGAGAAAACTTAAAAATATTTCCAACTAGTGGCAAGAATTGGAAAATATTTTGAATAATTTTGAAAATTTTGAAATATTTTGAATAATAGAAAACAATCACTAAATGTTTCATCCAGCACACCCTTCTAGATTATCTGTGGCTTTCACTGTCTTTGAATTATTTTACATTTCTGTAAATTGCTGGAAACTGATAGTGATGCAAGTTACTTTTGCCCATAGAAATGTAACACACTTTTATCAGTGGAATGCAATTATTATTGCCCTGTAGATACTGACCAATTATATGCCTATTGATAAATCTATTTCAGCATTCTCATAGGCCAATATCATTCTTTTGCCATTGCCTTTGAAACATTTGTAACATATTACTGGTTCCCTCATTACTTAATAAGTTAAATAAAATCTTTGGAATGCATTAATTTACTACCTGTATGACTTCCCTGGTGGCTCAGATGGTAAAGCGTCTGCCTACAATGCAAGAGACCCAGGTTCAATCCCTGGATTGGGAAGATCTCCTGGAGAAGGAAATGGCAACCCACTCCAGTATTCTTGCCTGGAAAATCCCATGGACAGAGGAGCCTGGAAGGCTACAGTCCATGGGGTTGCAAAGAGTCAGACATGACTGAGCAACTTCACTTTCTTTCTTTCTTTCACTATCTGCATGCGGGGCATAATTTTATCATTTTTTAAAATTATCTTGTTATAGTTTTGGAGAGTTCATCAAAATTCCCAGTGGACTCACCGGGCAGAAACAGGAAACTGCATTGCCAGAGATCTTCACCTCTATGTGAGGTTTTTGTTTTTGTTTTTGTTTTTTGGTTCCACAACCAGGGATTGATTTTGCAGTGAAAGTGCAGAATTCTAACTACTAGGCCACCAGGGAACTCTTCCTTTTTCTTTTTAGATATTTATTTATTTTGGCTGCACTGGGTCCTGGTTGCAGAACTCAGGCTCTTCACTGCCCCATGGCATGAGGGATCACTGAACTGGCATCCCCTGCATTGCAAAGCAGATTTTTAACCACTGGACCTCCAGGGAAGTCCTCCTGCTTTCGTTTTTAAAGGTCTCCTAGGAGGAAAACCCAAGTGGCAACATACATGTAACTTGACTGACTCCCTGTTTCTCTGAATTTGGTCTCATTTTCCTCTCTACAGACCATGGCATCGGGTCCCTTCAGTTCATGGCAAAGAGAAGAGGAAAAAGTATGAAGCGTTGACAGATATTATTTTCTTGGGCTCCAAAATCGCTGCAGACAGAAACTATAGCCATGAAATTAAAAGATGCTTGCTCCTCGGAAGGAAAGCTATGGCACATCTATGTTTTTGTTTAGTCGCCAAGTCGTGTCCAGCTCTTCATGTTCCCATAGACTGTGGCCTGCGAGGTCCCTCTATCCATGGGATTTCCCAGATTCAAACCAACATCTCTTGCTTGGCAGGTGGAGTTTTTCCACTGAGCCACCAGGGAAGGCTATGACAAACCTGGACAGCATATATTAAAAAGCAGAGACATCACTTTGCCAACAAAGGTCTGTACTACGAGTCAAAGCTGCTATTTTTCTAATAGTTATGTACAGATATGAGAGTTGGACCATAAAGAAGGCTGAATGCCAAAGAATTGATGCTTTTGAACTGTGGTGCTGGGGAAGACTCTTGAGAGTCCCTTGGACTGCAAGCATATCCAACCAGTCCATTCTGAAGGAGATCAACCCTGAATATTCACTGGAAGGATTGATGCTCCAATACTTTGGCCACCTGATGCAAAGAGGCAACTCATTAGAAAAGACCCTGATGCTGGGAAAAATTGAAGGCAGGAGAAGGGGGACGACAGAGGATGAGATGGTTAGATGATATCACTGACTCAACGGACACGAGTTTGAGCAACCTCTGGGAGATGGTGAAGGACAGGGAAGCCTGGTGTGCTGCAGTCCACGACACAGCTAATGAACAACAGCAACGTTGAGCGGGAGGATTAGTCAAACTATTTTAGGGAAGGGGTGGAGATTTCCAGGCACTGGGCCACCACCCATCTTCTGGTCTTTTGATGGTGCCCTAGAACTGTCATCCTGCTTATTTAACTTCTATGCAGAGTACATCATGAGAAACGCTGGGCTGCAAGAAGCACAAGCTGGAATCAAGATTGCCGGGAGAAATATCAATAACCTCAGATATGCAGATGACACCACCCTTATGGCAGAAAGTGAAGAGGAACTAAGAAGCCTCTTGATGAAAGTGAAAGTGGAGAGTGAAAAAGTTGTCTTAAAGCTCAACATTCAGAAAACGAAGATCATGGCATCTGGTCCCATCACTTCTTGGCAAATAGACGGGGAAACAGTGGAAACAGTGTCAGACTTTATTTTTTTGGGCTCCAAAATCACTGCAGATGGTGACTGCAGCCATGAAATTAAAAGACGCTTACTCCTTGGAAGAAAAGTTATGACCAACCTAGATAGCATATTCAAAAGCAGAGACGTTACTTTGCCAACAAAGGTCCGTCTAGTCAAGGCTATGGTTTTTCCAGTGGTCATGTATGGATGTGAGAGTTGGACTGTGAAGAAGGCTGAGCACCGAAAAATTGATGCTTTTGAACTGTGGTGTTGGACAACTCTTGAGAGTCCCTTGGACTGCAAGGAGATCCAACCAGTCCATTCTAAAGAAGATCAGTCCTGGGTGTTCTTTGGAAAGAATGATGCTAAAGCTGAAACTCCAGTACTTTGGCCACCTCATGCGAAGAGTTGACTCATTGGAAAAGACTCTGGTGCTGGGAGGGATTGGGGGCAGGAGGAAGAGGGGACGACAGAGGATGAGATGGCTGGATGGCATCGCCAACTCGATGGACGTGAGTTTGAGTGAACTCCTGGAGATGGTGATGGACAGGGAGGCCTGGGGTGCTGCGATTCATGGGGTTGCAAAGAGTCGGACATGACTGACCGACTGAACTGAACTGAACTAAACTAGAACTATCATGGCACCTCTGGGTCTGTCATTTAGCTTGCTAATTGAGGATCAAGGTCTAGTCAAAGTGACTTGTCTACCATCTTGGACCCCTTTGAGTCTAATCAGCTTATGTTGTATCCTTGGGCTATGTCATGCTTTCAAAAGCTGTGTCCCGCCTCCTTCCCTCCTACTTCAAAACTATGACCAAAGAAAATGAAAAATGACTTTTGACTGTGTGGCCACAATATTCTTTAGACTCCAAAGAACATAAATTAAAACTTTTTGGAAACTGTCCGACTAAGAGAAAATGCTTTTCTCCCCCTGTGCCTCAAGACCACGGCTCTCAGGGTCACTTATTTAGACCATCTCTAATTCCTGAAATTGAGAAGGGGAAAAAAAAAAAAAAAAAAACAAGAAAAGAAGGCTTTAAAATTTTTTACTTATTCCAACTCTTACTATAAACTACTGAGTTTTATACTGTGATTACTGACTCATGACTAAGTCTGGGAAATGAAGCCATGAGATTTCACGATGTGTATGTTTGGGTGATAGTAGTTTAGTCTCTAAGTTGTGTCCAACTCTTGTACCCCCATGGATGTAGACTGCTGGGTTCTTCTGTCCATGGGATTTTCCAAGCAAGAATACTGGAGTGGGTTGCCATTTTCTTCTCAGAGGGATTCTTCCCAACCCAGCAATCGAACTCAGGTTTCCTGCATTGCAGGTGATCTCTTGCACTGCAGGCGGGTTCTTTACAGACTGAGCCACCAGGGAAGCCTTGTGTCTGTTTGGATACATGTATGTCTCAGAATGTGTCTTTGCCTTTGGACACTGTTGCATTTACATTAATTTGTAAAACAGCTCTATTTAATTGGCTTAAAGCAGGCACTTAAAAATCAAACAATTCTAAATGCAAGAGACACTGAGCTATATGGTTTAACGTTTGCTTGTTGATATATGTGTATCAGTACTTTTGACTAGTTGTGCTAAGTCACTTCAGTTGTGTCTAATTCTTTGTGACCCTCTGGACTATAGCCCACCAGGCTCCTCTGTCCGTGGGATTCTCCAGGCAAGAATACTGGCCTGGGTTGCAATGCCCTCCTCCAGGGGATCTTCCCAACCCAGGGATAAACCCAAGACTTGCCTGGCAGGCAGGTTCTTTACCACCACAGAGCTCACATGAACAAAACCAGGTAAAAGAAAGAAAGAAAGAGAAGTCGCTCAGTCGTGTCCAACTCTTTGCGACCCCGTGGACTGTAGCCCTCTGTCCATGGGATTCTCCAGGCAAGAATACTGGAGTGGGTTGCCATTTCCTTCTCCAGGGGATCTTCCCAATCCAGGGATCAAACCCAGGTCTCCCGCATGGCAGGCAGATGCTTTATCCTCTGAGCCACCAGGGAAGGGTTCCTTCCCTAAGCCAGGGAATCCTTCCCTATTGCCTCAGGCTCTGCCTGTGACACAATGTTAATTGAGATTCTGCCTTTTAGACTAGCCTTGTTACAGGTAAGCTCTATTTCATCTTGTGGGCTTCACTGGTGGCTCAGCTGGTAAAGAATCCACCTGCAATGCAGGAGAACTGGGTTTGATCCCTGGGTTGGGAAGATCCTGTGGTGAAGGGTAAGGCTACCCACGCCAGTATTCTGGCCTGGAGAATTCCATGGACTCTACAGGCCATGGGGTCGCAGAGACACAGTGAGCAACTTTCACCTTCATCTTGTAGCCAGGAGAAAGAGAAAGAATGGCTTTATTACTTTGCCAGGCAAAGGGGGAACACAGCACCTCAAGAACTGTGCCCTCCTCCCTGGTGAATAAGGAGAGTATATAATCAGTCAGTTTACCAAGAAGAACCACAGAAAATGTGAAGAGTCCTCCTGTGATCAGAACAAACCTCAGAGACTGGCCTGAAAAACTAACACTGTACTCAAACACATATTTGTACATCATGTTCACAGCAGCATTCATAACAGTCAAAAGTTGGAAGCGATCTGAGCAAACAAATAATGGTTGAACAAAAAGTAGTATATATAAATACAATGAAACATTATCCAGCCTCGAAAAGGAAGGAAATTCTGACACAGCTACAACATGCATGCATGGACCTTGATGACATAACGTTAAGTGAGACAAGCCAGTCACAGGACAATTATGATTCCACTTATATGAGGTATCTAAAGCAATCATATTCTAGAAAGTATGATGGTAGCTACAAGGGGCAGGTAGGAAGGGACAATGGGGAGTTACCATTTAAACGTGTAGAGTTTCAGTTTGGAAAGATGAAAAGTTCTGGAGATGAATGGTGGTGATGGTTGCAGAGCAATGTCAATGTACTTTATGACATGAATTGTACATTTAAAAAGATAAATTTTATGTTACATATATTTTACCACAACTTTTAAGTAACATTTAAAAGTCAAGACTGGGGAGATCAGGGGATTTAATTCACTAGAAAAATCATTAAGAAACTCCCCAGGCCAGAATACTGGAGTGGGTAGCCTTTCCCTCCTCCAGGGGATCTTCCTAACCCAGGGATCAAACCTAGGTCTCCCACATTACAGGTAGATTCTTTACCAGCTGGGCCACAAGGGAAGCTCATGAAATAGAAAGATAAATGAAAATTTTGTCCATTTATTCCTTCAAATTTACTAAGTGTGATCTAATGTGTTCTAGCTGCTGGAGTGTATAGTAGATCCTGGTGGTGCTATTCACCTCCCAGCAGCTAAGGGCTCATAGCTACCCTCTTCTCTGGAGAAGAGGGAGGCACTTCTCCTGCAAGCGGGAGGCACTCTGCCCAATAACGCCTGGGAAGGTATGTCCCCGCTGCCAGCACACACACTCTTGGGGCAGACTGTAGCCAATGAAAGATTGCTGGAGGTGGGAGTAAAAGTTCAGCTTCAGTGCCTCAGAGTGCAACAACTTTGTGATATCATTCTAACTCCAGAGCTTCTCCTGGAATCAGGCTGAGGCTACACGTAAGCTGAACCCACAGATTTACTGATCTCTTCCCTATCCTACTTTCCTCACTCCTGCAAGTTTCACCCAAACATACTGCCTCAACAAATCACTTGCATAAAGGGGGGAAAAATCTACCACTGGAAAAGGGACCAAATTTAACTAAATCAGATTGTGAAACAACTTATGCCCCTGGATATTGTTGAAAACAATAAAGCAACCAGTCAGCAATTACTGGAGTCTAATATCTGAGTGTGATACCAAGACAGGCAGACAACTTAACAGAGAGATCAGGGAAAAGAGACAAAGAGAATTTTGCTAAAAACACTGTCATTCCAGAGTGACTATGTGCCAAGACTGTGCCCTCTGAGGAGCCACAGCAGAGACTTCACATTGTGAGGAAAATAAATACACGTTATTAAAACAGTACAGCCAAGCCATTAATTAACAAGCACAAAAATAAGCCCCAGAGGGTGGTAGGGTGGTACTGGGTTTAAGTATCCAGAGTTAATACAATATACTGTCTATACTGTCTGAATTTTCCAGTTTTCAACCACAACAACAAATTATGAGATAGGCAAAGAAATAGGAGACTCTGACCTACACACAGGAAAAGAAACAGGCCCTGTGAGAGGGCCTAGCTGGAGGAGTTAACAAAGACTTCAAAGTACTATGTTCACAGAACTAAAGAACACCATGCTCAAAGCAGTGAAAGAAGGTATGATGGCAGTGTCTAATAAAATATTTGTGACACAGAGAGAGAAATTATAAAAACAACGAAGTTGGAATTCTGCAGTTGAAAAGTCAACAACAGAAACGAAAACTCATCAAAGGATCTCAGCAGCAGATATAAATTGACAGAGGACAGACTACTTAAACACAGAGCAACAGAAAAATGTAATCCAAACAAGAGAGAAAAAAGCATGAAGGAAATGTACAGAGCTTCAGGAAAATGTGAACACCACTAAGCACACCAACATACACGTGATGGGAGTACCAAAGTAGAGAAAGAAGAAAGAATATTTAAAAAAACAATGGTTAAAATTTCCCTAATTTGATGAAAAACATTAATTTAAACATCCAAGATAATCAATAAACTACAAGAAGAATAAACACAAAGAAATCCATTCCCAGACACAACACAGTAAAATAATGAAAGACAAAAGGAAAATCTTGAAAGCAACAAGGGGGTGGGATGGGGGGAAACCACACACAAGGGGATCCCACTGAGATTAACAGCTGACTTATTATCAGCAAAAACGCAGGCCAAAAGGCAATGGGATGATACATTCAAAGTGCTAAAAGAAAAAACTGCCAACCAAGAATCTTGTAACAAAGCTCTCTCTAGAAAAATGACGGTAAAATAAGGACACTTGCAGATAAACAAAAGCTTAGAGAATTATTAACAGCAGACCAGTCCTAAAAGAAATATGAATGGAAGTCCTCCATAAGAGCATGCCCAGATGGCAATGTGAACACACACACACACAAACACCAGTAAGGATAACTATGGAACTATAAAGACACTATAGTGACTTCCCTGGTGGTCCAGTGGCTAAGACTCCACTTTTCACAGTGGAGGGGGCCCAGGTTCTATCCCTAGTCAGGAAACTAGATCCTACATGCCACAATTGAAGATTTCACAATTGAAGATGTCAGGGCAAGTAAGACCTGCCACAGTCAAATACAAGATTTTTTTTTAAGACAGTATAAATGCATCTTTCTTCCTTTACTGATTTAAAAAGCAAGTGCAGAAGACAACATGTACATAACTGTACTGACAACAATATATATTTCAACTATAGAAATATATTTGAAAATAACAGCACAAATGTGGGAGCAAAGCTGTACTGGAATAAGAAAAAGCTGTACTGGAATATGCTTCTCCCGCATATCTTGATTCCAAAAACTCAGCATCAAATGAAGAGATTTATAAATGGTAAATAAGGCTAACATAACAAACTCTATAAATATACTTGCTCTCCTTCCCTCAGCTTCTTTGGAAAATAAAAAACTACATGTAGTAAGAATTATAACAATGTATTGTTGGATTTGTAACATCTATAGATGTAAGGTATAATAATAATAGCACAAAAGAGGGACTAGAGCTATGTTGTTACTGTTCAGTCACCCAGTTGTGCCCGACTCTTTGTGACTCCACGGACGCAGCAGGCCAGGCTTCCCTGTCCCTCACCACCGCCTGGAGTTTGCCCAAGTTCATGTCCATTACATCAACGAGGCCATCCAGTCACATCTTTTCCTCTGACACCCTCTTCTTCTTCCCTCAGTCTTTCCCAGCATCAGGGACTTTTCCAATGAGTCAGCTGTCCGCATCAGGTGACCAAAATACTGGAGCTTCAGCTTCAGTATCAGTCCTTCCAATGAGTATTCAGGGTTGATTTTTTTTAAGACTGACTGACTGGTTTGATCTTCCTGCTGTCAAGGCACTCTCAGCACCATAGTTCAAAGGCATCAATTCTTTGGCGCTGTACCATCTTTACAATCCAGCTCTCACACCTGTACATGTCTACTGAGAAGACCATAGCCTTGACTATATGGACCTTTGTCAGCAGAGTGATGTCTCTGCTTTTCAACACACTGTCTAGGTGTGTCACGGCCTTCCTGCCAAGAAGCAATCATCTTCTGATTTCATGGCTGTAGTCACCATCTGCAGTGATTTTAGACCCCCAGAAGAGGAAATCTGTCACTGCTTCCACCTTTTCCCCTTCCATTTGCCATGAAGTAATGGGGCCAGCTGCCATGATCTTAGTTTTTTAATATTTGGTTTTAAGTTGCCTTTTTCACTCTCCTCCTTCATTCTCATCAAGAGGTTCTTTAGATCCTCTCCACTTTCTGTCAACAGAGTGGTATCATCCACATATCTGAGGTTGTTGATGCTTCTCCCGCATATCTTGATTCCAGCTTATAACTCACCCAGTCTGGCATTTCTCATGATGTGTTCAGTGTATAAGTTAAACAAACAGGGTGACAACAGATAGCCCTATCATACTCCTTTCTCAGTCCTGAACCAATCAGTTGTTCCATACAGGGTTCTAACTGTTGCTTCTTGACCCACATACAGATTTCTCAGGAGGCAGGTAAGATGGTCTATATACCCATCTCTTTAAGAGCTTTCCACAGTTTGTTATGATCCACACGGTCAAAGGTTTTAGCATAACTGAAACAGAGGTAGATGTTTTTCTGGAATTCCATTGCTTTCTGTGATCCAGAAAGTGTTGGCAATTTGATCTCTGGTTCCTCTGCCTTTTCTAAACCCAGATGGGCCATCTCAAGGTTCTCGGTTCATATAGTGCTGAAGCCTAGCATGCAAGATTTTAAGCATGACTTTACTGGCATGGGAGACAAGTGCAACTGTCTGATGGTTTGAACATCCTTAAGTAATGCTTTCTTGGGAACTGGGATGAGAATTGACTTTTTCCAGTCCTGTGGCCACTGCTGGGTCTTCCAGATTTGCTGACATATTGAGTGCAACACTTTGACAGCATCATCTTTTAGAGTTTTGAATAGCTCCACTGAAATTCCATTGCATCCACTAGTTTTATTGACAGTAATGTTTCCTAAGGCCCACGTGACTCCACACTTCAGAATGTCTGGCTCTGGGTGACTGACCATACCATCACAGTTATCTGGTTCATTAAGATCTTTTTTGTACAGTTCCTCTGTGTATTCTTTCCATCTCTTCTTGATCTCTTCTGTTTCTACTAGGTCTCAACCATTTCTGTCCTTTATTGTGCCCATCTTTACATGAAATGTTCCCTTGGTATTTCCAATTTTCCTGAAAGGATCTCTGGTCTTTCCTCTTCTATTGTTTTCCTCTATTTTTACTCATTGTTCATTGAAGAAGGCCTTCTATATAGAATAGTTCTGAATCTCACTGTAATTAATTTAGAATTAATCTGAAACTCATTCTGAGAGCAACCACTAAGAAATCAATTTTTTAAATACTGGAAAAAATCATTAAAGTAACTAAAATATTACACTATAAAATATTCACTTAACAAAAAATAGAAAAAAAGGAACAGAGCAGCAAAAAAAAAAAAAAAAAAAAAGACATACAGTAAACAAAAAGTAAAATGACAGATACAAATCCAACTATATAAATATTAACATTCAACATGAATAGATGAAATAGTACAGACAAAAGTTAGAGATTATGGGCTTCCTTGGTAATTCAGTGATAAAGAATCCACCTGCCAATGCAGGAGACATGGGTTCAATCCCTAACCCAGGAAGATCCTACGTGCTGTGGAGCAACTATGCCCATGTGCCACAGCCACGGAGCCTGTGCTCTAGAGCCCAGAACTGCAACTGCTGAGCCCACACACGCCCTAGAGCCTGTGCTCTGCAACAAGAGAAGCCACCACAGTGAGCGGCTGCACACTTACAACTAGAGAGGAGCCCTCACTTGCCACAACTAGAGAAAAGCCTGTGGGGCAACGAAGATCCAGCAGTCAAAAATAATAAAATAAATAAAGTTATATTTTTAAAAAGTCAGGTTATGAAACTGGATAAACAACATGCTCCAACAATATGCTATCTATAGGAGATATACTTTGGATTCAAGGACAAAACTAGGTTGAAAGTAAAAAGATAAAAAGAGACATACCATACAAAGAGCAACCAAAAGAAAGCTAGAGTAGATTTACTAATATCAGACAAAACAAACTTAAAAACAAGTCTAGAAGACTTTCCTGGTTGTCCACTGGTTAAGACTTCACCTTCCAATGCAGGGGGTGAGGGTTCAATCCCTGGTCTGGTAGCTAAAATCCCACATGCCTCAGGGCCAAAACAAAACAAAACATAAAAAAAACAGAAGAAACACTGTAACAAATTCAATACAGACTTTAAAAAGCAATTTAAAAAATAAAATAAGTGTAGAGATAAAGAGGAACATTTTATAATGTAAAACAGTCAATCAATCAAAAATATATAACAAGTATCACTATGAACAAAGCTAGTGGAGGTGATGGAATTCCAGTTGAGCTATTTCAAATCCTAAAAGATGATGCTGTGAAAGTGATGCATTCAATATGCCAACAAATTTGAAAAACTCAGCAGTGGCCACAGGACTGGAAAAGGTCTGTTTTCATTCCAATCCCAAAGAAAGGCAATGCCAAAGAATGCTCAAACTACCACACAATTGCACTCATCTCACACGCTAGTAAAGTAATGCTCAAAATTCTCCAAGCTAGGCTTTAACAGTATGTGAACAAAGAACTTCCAGATGTTCACTCTGGATTTAGAAAAGGCAGAGGAACCAGAGATCAAATTGCCAACATCCGCTGGATTATAGAAAAAGCAAGGGAATTCCAGAAAAACATCTACTTCATTGACTATGCTAAATCCTTTGACTGTGTGAATCACAACAAACTGTATAAAATTCTTAAAGAGATGGGAATACCAGACCACCTGACCTGCCTCCTGAGTAACCTGTATGCAGATCAAGAAGTAACAATTAGACATGGAACAGACATGGAACAATGAACTGGTTCCAAGCTAGGAAAGGAGTACATCAAGAGTGTATATTGTCACCCTGCTTATTTAACTTATATGCAGAATACATCATGTGAAATGCCGGGCTGGATAAAGCACAAGCTGAATCAAGATTGCCAGGAGGAATACCAATAACCTCAGATATGCAGATGATACCAACCCATGGCAGAAAGCAAAGAGGAGCTAAAGAGCCTCTTGATGAAAGAGGAGAGTGAAAAAGTTGGCTTAAAACTAAACATTAAAAAAACTAAGATCATGGCATCCAGTCCCATCACTACATGGCAAATAGATGGGGAAATAATGGAAACAGTGACATACTTTATTTTCTTGGGCTCCAAAATCACTCTGAATGGTGACTGCAGCCATGAAATTAAGACACTTTCTCCTTGAAAGAAAAGTTATGACAAACCTAGACAGCATATTAAAAAGCAGAGACATTACTTTGTCAACAAAGGTCTGTCTAGTCAAGGCTATGGTTTTTCCAATAGTCACGTATGGATGTGACAGTTGGACCATAAAGAAGACTGAGCACTGAAGAACTGATACCTTTGAACTGTGGTGTTGAAGAACACCCTTGTGAGTCCCCTGGACTGCAAGGAGATCAAACCAGTCAATCCTGAAGGAAACAAACTCTGAATATTCATTAGAAGGACTGATGCTAAAGCTGAAGATCCAATACTTGGCCACCTGATGCAAAGAACTGACTCCTTAGAAAAGACCCTGGTGCTGGGAAAGACTGAAGGCAGGAGGAGAAGGGGGCAACAGAGGATGAGATGGTTGGATGGTATCACTGACTCAATGGATACGAGTTTGAGCAAGCTCAGGGAGATGGTGAAGGACAGGGAAGCCTGGCATGCTGCAGTCCTCGAAGCATCAGACACAAATGGGCGACTGAAGAACAACAAATACACATTTATGGGCTTCCCCAATGCCTCAGCAGTAAAGAATCTACCTGCAATGCAGGAGACTCAGGAGATGCAGGTATGATCCCTGGGTAGGGAAGTTCCCCTGAGGAAGGAAATGGCAACCTACTCCAATATTCTTGTGTGAAAATCCCCATGGACAGAGGAGCCTGGTGGGCTACAGTCCAAAGGAGCACAAAGAGTCAGACACACTGAGCAAACACATGCACCTAAAAACAGAGCCCAAAATACATGAAGCAAAAACTACCCATTGCCCAATAATGGGCAGAACAACAAGTAGACGATCAAAAGGAAAGTAGAAGACCTGAACAACTATAACCTAATGAGACCTAAGAGACATCTATAGCATCTTCCACCCAATAACATCAGTATACACATTCTTCTGAAGTGAACATGTAACATTCTCCAGGACAGACCACGTTAGGCCATAAAACAAGCCTCAGAGAATTTAAAAGGATTGAAATCATACAAAATATGATCTCTGACCAAATACAATGAAATTACGCATTAGTAACAGAAAGGCATTTGAGAAATTCACAAATATGTTGAAATTTAACAACATACTTAAATACATACATACATAAATAACCAATGACTCAAAGAACAAATCACAAAGGAAATTTAAAAAATACTTTGAAATGAATAAAAACGAAAACACACAATACCAAAACTTATGACATCATGTTAAAGTTTATAAAATTGACAAACTTTTAACTGGACTGACTAAGAAAAAGAGAGACACAAATTACTAAAATCAAGAGTAAAAGAGGGACTTTCCTGATGGTCCAGTGGTTAAGACTCTGATTCCCAATGCAAGAGGCCCAGGTTCAGTCCCTAGTCAGGGAACTAGATTCCATATGCCACAACTAAGTCTCTCACAGCCAAAAAAAATTAATAGAAAAGAGTAAAAGAAAAGTCAGTACCACCAGTCTTACAGAAATAAAAAAGGTTATAAGGGGATGCTATGAACAATTCTGTGATTCCTAGGTGGCTCAGTGTTAAAGAATCTGCCTGGCAAGCAAGAAATGTGGATTTGACCCCTGAGTCAGGAAGATCTCCTGGAGAAGGAAATGGCAACCCACTTCAGTATTCTTGCCTGGGAAATCCCATGGACAGAGGAGACTGGTGGGCTACAGTCCATGGGGTCACAAAAGACTCAGACTGAGCACACACACACATGAACCATTTTATACTAACAACCTGATAACCTAGACAAAATGTACAAATTTCTAAAATGACACAAACTACCAAAACTGATGCAGTTAAGAATAGAAAATCAAAACAGACTTGTTATAACAAGAGACTGATCAATAATCAGAAACCTTCCAAGAAAGAAAAGCTAGATGGTTTTAGTGACAAATTCTACCATCTATTTAAAGAAAAATTAACACTATTCCTACACAAAGTCTTCCAAAAAGTGGGAGAATAGGGACACTCCTCACTCATTCTATCAGGCCAGCTTTACTCTATCAAAGCCAGCTAAAGACATCACAAAAAAAGAAAACTAGGTGCCAATATCCCCTGTGAATACAGATGTAAAAACACTCAATAAAATATTAGCAAGCTGAATCCAACATGTTAAAAAGATTATACTCCATGACCATATGGGATTTATTACAGGAATGTAAGAGTGATTCAACATTACACACATATATACATAAATATGGTACACCACGTAAATAGAGAAATAAAAATACAATTCATCTCAATTGAGGAACACTAACCAATAATAAGGTATTACTCTCATACCAAAACCAAAGACGTCACCAGAAAATAAAAGACAAATAGCTCTTATGAATATACATGCAAAAATCCTAAACAAGATACTAACAAATGGAATCTGAGAAGACTCTTGAGAGCCCCTTGGACTGCAAGGAGACCCAACCAGTCCATTCTAAAGGAAATCAGTCCTGGGTGTTCATTGGAAGGACTGATGCTAAAGCTGAAACTACAATACTTTGGCCACCTCATGCAAAGAGTTGACTCATTGGAAAAGACCCTGATCCTGGGAGGTATTGGGGGCAGAAGGGGATGATAGAGGATGAGATGGCTGGATGGCATCACCGACTCAATGGACATGAGTTTGAGTAAACTCCGGGAGTTGGTGATGGACAGGGAGGCCTGGCGTGCTGTGATTCATGGGGTCACAAAGAGTCGGACACGACTGAGCGACTGAACTGAACATATAAAAAATGATTATACACTATGACCAAGTGGGATTAATTCCAAAAATGGAAGGTTGATTTATATCTGAAAATCAATTAATATAAAACACCACTGTGATACGATAAGGAACAAAATCCACATGATCATCTCAATGGGTGCAGAAAAAGCATCAGAAAAATTCAACACTCCTTCATAGTCAAAACACTTGACAAACTAGAAGGGAATAACCTCAACCTGAAAAACAGCATCTATGATATTCCCACTGCAGTATACACAGAATGCGAGTTGTTTCACAACTTCACCAACACGTCGTATGGTCAGTCTTTTTAATCTTTATTTTTATTTTTGGCTGCACTTAGAGGCTTGCAGGGTCTAAGTTCCCTGACCAGGGACTGAACCTGGCCCAGCAGTGAAAGCACACAGTCCTAAGCACCAGACCACCATGGAATTCCCTACATTTTTCTTTTTTTTTTTTTTTTACCTTCTTGAAACATTTAAATTTTCCCATAATAAGTTTTTTTTTTAATTTTAGTGTTAGCATTTCACTCAGTGAAACCTCAGGAATAAAAAAGCATTGGCTTAAACTCTGTTCAAGAGAAAGGACTGCTAGCAGTGCCTTCCACGGGTGTGTGCAGGGCCTGCTTGCAAATGAGAGATGACAAGAGTATATATAGAGTAAGTATGAGTCAGTGTAGTTCACTAAAGAAAAGAGTGTGGGTTTCAACAAAGTGAGTAGGTGATACAAATGTCACCAGCGAAACAGAATGATACCACCACCAATACATATATTCTATCTGTGTTACAAAAATCTCAGTGTACAGTTGACCCTGAAACAATGAGGGGATCGGGCCGAGGACCTTTCATGAAGTGAAAAATCCACATATAACTTATTGTCCATACAATGGGTTCTTCTATACCCCAGGTTCGGCATTTCCAGACGCAACCAACTGCGGATCCTGTAGTATCACAAAAATACGTTAAGCATGTATTTTTTCTATTTGGCCGAGCCACGAGGCTTTCCGGATCTTAGTTCCCCACACCAGGGGTCAACCGGGCCCCCAACTCCTCCCCCAGCGGTGAGAGTACAGAAGTTCCCAGAGTTGTTGCTGTTTAGTCACTAAGTTGTGTCTGACTCTTCTGTGACCCCATAGACTGTAGCCCACCAGGCTCCTCTGTCCACGGGATTTCCCAAGCAAGAATACTGGAGTGTGCTGTCATTTCCTTCTCGGGGATCATTTAGACCCAGGATCTTCCTCAACCGAGTCTCTTGCGTCTCCTGCATTGGCAGGCAGATTCTTTACCACTGTATATGTATGAAATGAGATGCCAGTCCAGGTTCGATGCACGATACTGGATGCTTGCGGCTAGTGCACCGGGATGACCCAGAGGGATGGTATGGGGAGGGAGGAGGGAGGAGGGTTCAGGATGGGGAACACATGTATACCTGTGGCGGATTCATTTTGATATTTGGCAAAACTAATACAATTATGTAAAGTTTAAAAATAAAATAAAATTAAAAAAAAATTACAGGTATAAATGAATTCACACAGTTCAAATCCATATTGTTCAAGTCAGCTGTAGTTAAAATTTTTCTTCTAAATTAATTTCACCTGCTTTCAATGATCCCGCCTAGTACATTTTCTCAAGAAGAAGCACCTCTTTCCTAATCAATACTATTTTCAAAAATGGACTGTTGTAATAACTATACCACACACTATACTCCTTCAGTTTCACCATGCAGTGAGGAAAACAAAGCTTCCTTTAAATGTATGAGTTCAACTTTCATTAGTAAATGCAGTTTTTATAAAAAGTGTTATACTGAAAAATTAAGGAAATGCACTAATCATATTTATATCATAGAGGGACCTTCATGTGACAAAAATGTATCATGTACCTACTACATGCTTAGGCATACAGGAGTGAACAAATAGGCAAGGTCTCTAAATTCCCGGGCTTTCTGGGTATCTAAACACGTACCCCTCCCCTGTCTACAAATAAAAAAATCGAGGTCCAGAGAAGTTAAATGATTTGCCCACGACCGCACACTTCATCAGTGCTAAGACTAGTGTAAACCAAGAATCCAGTTCTCTGTAGTCTCAGGCCAAGGTCGATTTACTTTGCACTACAACCACAGGTCCACATAATGACAAAAGCACAGTGAGTCCCAAGTTCCCTAAGTGAATAATAATTTCATTATCATCACACCGAAAAATGAAGCCTTATATTTAAAGAGCAGTCATTCTTGAAGAAAGTGGCTAACACTCTAATGGATCACTAGAGTGCCTGGGTTTACTAGGGCAATAGATAGTCTGGAATAGTCATTGTTCTTGTACTATTTTTAAACGGTGGAGATTCTTTTTAAAATAAACGGGGAAATGCATGCAAAATTAAACATTCGCAAATAAATAAAAGCTTCCCAGACTCCAGAGAGGCTTGCCGGGCGAGCGCACGGTCACGATCAGTCACATCAGCGCGTTCCTGAGCGCCAGCTCCTCCCCTCCCGCCCACGCTCCCTCCTCGCCCACTCCGGCGGCGCGGGAGTACAGAGAATGGTGCCGGCGACTCCCGCTCAATTTCAATTCTCCCACGCCCTCAGCAGCCCAGCGCGCCAGCGTTTCCACCTGCGCGCGAGTCGGCACCTCTGTCCTGCCGTCTGCCGGCACTTCACCTTCGTCCCGGGCACGCCCGAGGCGGAGCCGCCCTCAGCCCCGGAGCGTCGCGCGAGCTGGGAAGCCCCAAGCGCGTTCTCGAGACCCCAGGCCCCGGCCGGGGCAGGGCGGGGCGGGGCGTCGAAAACGGGGCGGTGCCTCGACTCCCGGGGTCACAGGCACCGTGGCAGCCACACCCTCCAGCTGCGCAGTGACAGCTCCCGCGGCTGAGGCGGGCCGCGCGGACAGGTGCAGTCGCCCGTGCCGCCCCGCCCGGGTCCGGGCTCAGGTCCTGGCCCGCTGCGCCTCGGCCCCCGCCCGGCCGCCCGCCTCCTCGCGCACCACCTGTCGGGCCGCTTCGCGCGCGGCCGACGGCGGAAAACTCGCCCGCCTCCTGACGAGCGGCCGAAGAGGGCAGCCAGAGATCCCGAGAGGATGAGAGCTTTACCGGAGGGTGGGCCCCACGCAGGCGGTGTCTGTGCTCTGGATCTCCTGCAAGATCCGCTCGTGCTCTGGGACGGTGCCCGGACCTTCGCCGATCTCCGCCATCTTGGCTGGAAGCTGAGGAGCCGGCGAGGCGCGGCGCCGCGCAGACCGCGGGGGCGAGCAACCTGTGGCGCGAGCGCGAGGAGGCGGGGAAAGGGGCGGGGCGGGCGGCGCTGGGGCGCGTGGAAGGCCGCGCACGGGCGCGCGACCGGGTCACTGTCCCCGCACCTGGGGGAGGCCCAGGTGCTGCCGGCCGCTGTGCGGAGTGGAAACGGGCCACCTCCAACTCTCGCCCGGTACTGGCCCCCTAGTTGCTGTCTAGTAATTGGCCCTGCTTAAAAGCATAGATCCCTGTATTCTGTGTTCAGACCCTGTGCTAGCACTTGGGATTATTTCGTAATGAGGCAGGTCGACAATAAAGGCTACGGGAATGTTTACCGAGGAGGCATGGGTGGTGGAGGGTCAGAGAAAGGAAAAATCAAGAAAAGCAAAATGGTATGTGGGAGTAAGATTTGTTTTAGGAATGAACCCAGAAGAACCCAGCTGGCGAACAAGGACGACCGCTCTGAGTGGATTCCTGTTCCTGCCCGCGTAAAGTTCACAGAGGCCAGTCTACTTGGAAATAAATTATAAGCGCCAGAAAAAGTAAATGACGTAAAACGAAGACATTTTATGGCAAAGATACAAGAAAGACCCAGTGCAGTGTGTGATTTCATGCCAAAGTCCTTGAACCCAAGTGCCCCCAAGTTGCTGTGGCTGGGATGAAGTGGGGAAGCCCTTGAGAGAAGTGGGCTTCAGAGAGATGGGAAGGACAAGCAGGTGCTTGGAAGAGTCTTGTTTATGGGACTGCTGAGTAAACCAGTTTGTCATGATCAAATCAGCGACTGAGGAAGATTAACCAGAAAGAGAGTACATAACCTAGCCCTGAGGGACAACTATTCTGGTCTCCGTTAATCCAGAGCTCAGCATGTCCCTTTGAGTCAACCAAGCTCTTTATTATACAGCTGTGTAACTCACTCCAGAGAACTTTTTCTAGAAGCTTTTACTACTTCCATCCTCCTCCTACAAAAATCCTGCCGAACAGTTAAAAGCATGACTTCCGAAGACGGGTGTGCTCAATTTAATCCCCTAGTCGTTCACTCTACAGCTGGGTGACATTGTCAGAACCTAGTCCCTTTATAGTTAAGTTTCCCCATCTGAAAATGACCATGGTAGTCATTTTCCTCATGTCATGACCTCATTTTGCTGTCCCATGTTGTGTTAGCTTTCTATGACTGCTGTAACAAATTATCACGAACTTAGCTTAAAACAATTCAAATTTATTATGGTTCTGTAGGCTAGAAGTCCAATACGGGTCTCACTGGGCTAAAAATAAGGTGTCAGCACAACAGTGTTCTTTCCAGAGGCACTAGGGGAGAATTTATTTGCTTATGTATTTCAGCTTCCAGAGGCCGCCCACATTCTTTGGCTCATGGCCCCCTTCCTCAGTCCTTCAAGTCAGAAATTTTGCATCTCTCTGACCATTTTCCTATAGTCATATTTCCCTCTGACTCTGACCTAGGCCAGAAAAGATTTTCTGCTTTTAAGGACCCATGGCATTAGGTTCGACACAACTATAATTCTGGAGAATCTTCTATCTCAAGGTCTTAACATTAGTCATACATGCAATATCCCTTTTGTCATGTAAGGTAATATATTTACAGATTCCAAGGATTAGATTGTGGAAATTTAGGGGGAACCATTATTCTGCCTATTGGGACCATAGTAAGGTCCCAATAAACTTTACTAACATATAAAAATGTCCTTCTTCCTATTAATCTGAAATTTCTGTCCTCCTTGGAAATTTCAACTCAAATTTAATCTCCTTCATAAAGATTTCCCTAAGGAATCAGGTGGCTCAGGGGTAAAGAATCCACCTGTCAATACAGGAGATGCAGGTTCGATCCCTGGGTCAGGAAGATCCCCTGGAAACAGAAATGGCTACCCACTCCAGTTGTTCTTGCCTAGAGAATTCCATGGACAGAGGAGTCTGGTGGGCTATAGTCCATGGGGGTCACAAAAGAGCCAGATACAACTTAGCTACTAAGCAACAGCAACAAGCACTATTCCTTCTTGTTGCTGTTGCTTAGTTTAATTAATCCATAAAACCTTCTCACTAACTCTAGGTTGAAGTTAGCCCATTTATCCACTCTACCAACAACTGTTTTAATAGTGAGCACTTGTTTTGATTGGTTCTTTCTTATAATTTGAATTTTGTTTGTTTTTGTACTGTTGACACAGAACAGAAATACATGGCTGACTTCAGTGCAGGCTAACTTGAAAGACCAAAAAAGCTCTGCTACATCCATATGTTTATTCTACCAAGAAACCCTATCACAAGCCTGTTTCCACTGTCTTTTTTTTTTTTAACCATACTGGGAGGCATGTAGGATCTTAGTTCCCTAATCAGAGATCTAACTGACACCCCCGGCAGAGTCTCTTAACCACTGAACAGCCAGGGAAGTCCCTATTTCCACTGTCTTGATAGTACAAGAGAACCCATATCTTCCCTGGGAAATCTCACTTCCTCAAGCTGTGAAAACATACAGAAAAAAAAAATTTCCCAAGTCCACCAGCACTTTCATATCATGTTAAGGTCCTTAAGTTCAGAGATGCCCCCCTTTTGTTTTAGCTTTCCAATTTCTTATAGTTCCGCCTAGAGTTCTGCACGTGGCTGAGAGAAAGCTGGAGGGGTCTTAAAACCAGACAATGCTGAAGTTCTGAAGCCACTGAAAAGAGTTCAGGATGACTTAGAAAGGGTTCCAAACAGATCTGAGCCTAAGGCCAGAGTTTAATTAATCCATTATTGGTAACAATTAGAAATTAGAACAATATTAAATTGTAAAAAGTTAATTTCTTCAAACTTGATCTTTATACAGTTGACATTAAATATCACATCTTATAATGTGGTATATTCAGTTGCCTTGATAGAAATGTGCAACACAAACAGAAAAGGTTACCTCAAATTCCCTGAGGTTCACCATCAGAGTTTCACTGCAAGAAACTATACTTACGGGCTTTTGTTAGAGAGTATATAGTTTATATATATACATAAACTTCACCCATTCCTCTGGTTATTTAAAATTTTACTCTTGGGTCAAGTCAAATCCCTGTATCCAGACCCCAGCATTTTGGCCCTTCCCCCAATTGCTTTTTATTGAGTAGTAAGACAAAAGAAACAAATTTTTTTCTTGGCAGACTGAGTCCTCAATTGCTGAGGTACCATCATCCAGTGTTAGCACATCTGAGATGCAGGTTCAGCTCTTGAGAGGGAAAATCAACCTTTTGAAAACTGAACCTGAAACCAAACATAAGATCTGAGGACAAATTTTACGGTGTCCTACAAAGAGAACAGAGAGCCAGTTCTCTCTGCAGGAAAAGGCAAGCTATCTTAGCTCAGATGATGAGCAGGACCAGAATTCATTGCTCTAAAGAGTAAAGCAAGGTGAGGAGAGTAGGACATATGACAGAAGCCAGCTTCTTATTTGGCAATCAGCTTCTAATGGGGCATTTCTTTACAGTGTTCATTATCCAGACCTTTCCCCTCTTCTCTTCTCCAACCCTGATGCAATCTATCCAAACCCAGCTCTAAATGCCCTTGCCCTGGGAAACCAACCCTACTTACATACTCCTCACTCCTGACCTGTTTCAACACCTGCCCATAGGGATTACCTCAGCATTAAGTAGCAGTCTCTTCCCCTTAATTCAAGTTAAGATGGAAGGAAGTCCATTTACCACATCTTATAAAACAGCTCTAGCTGGTTCCCTCTATGACTTCTGGTAGATCTGTTAGTACTTGAAGTTTTTGGGTAAGAATTTAAAGTTTAATGTCCTAAATAGCTCACTATGTAAATTTTAATTATGGACATAGATATAACATGCACATTAATGTGAAAAAAGGCCTAAAGTGCTACATATCTAGGGACTTCTCTGGTGGTCCAGTCAATGGATAAGAATCTGCCTTCCAGCGCAGGGGGTGTGAGTTTGATTCCTGGTCAGGGAACTAAGATTCCATGTGCCACAGAGCAACCAAGTCTGCATGTGGCAACTACTGAGCCCTGATGTCACAACTGGAGAGTCCATGCAACGAAAGACCCTGTGTGATACCACAGAGAGCCTACACACCACAACTAAGGCCTGATGCAGCCAAATAAATAAATGTTTTAAAAAGTAAAGGCTACATTTCTAAGTCTCCGAAATAAAGAATTTCAGCTATAAACCAAAATAATCTTAATAGCTATTTACTGAGCACTATTTTCTAAGCCTTTTATATTATCTAATTTAACCCTTACTAATTCATAATTTTATTGGTAAATAAGGTAGTACTAATTTTACTAAAATCTAATTTCAGCCTTTGGGGTACTCTTGCTATTTCCAATTTAATTTGGAGAAACTGAGACTTAGAGAGATTAACTCACTTGTCCAAGGCCACATAGCTAGTGAGTTGGAGAAGATGGAGCTAATAAGCTGTTCTTGCTTTTCCTGTTAATAAAAAAGTCAGATAAGAAGACTGTTCTGATATTGTTTTACCCAAGGAATAAATGACTGTCAGTCTGGTCTGAGGAGGCTGGGGATAGTAGGGCACATTGGAAGATTGCACATGTTTGGTGAGTTATTTGGGGAGCAGTGGACATTGATTTCCAGAAATCCAGAAACCCAAAATTTCTCTTCAGGACTCCTGGGAGGGAAAAGATACCAGGAAGACTGACAGGGCAGGAGACGTACTCTGTGTCCAGTAGGAAACTAATCAGCAAAGTAAGGGTTTAATCTGTAAATAAAATCTTAGTCACTAAGAATTTATACTTTGAGCCACTTGTCTACAGACTAATAACCAACCTCGGGAAAGCCCCTCCCTCAGAAGGAGGCTATAGAATGTTGCTGCCCTGGTCTGGCATTTAAATGGGTTCAAATTCCAATTCATATCTTACTAAATGTGGGACCCTCTGTAAAAGGACTTAACTTGTCTTTGCTTCAGTTTCTTCAAGTGTGAACTGGGAGCAATAAAAGTCCCTGGCTTACCAAGCGGTGTGGGGATTAAGGAAGATGTGCTCGTGTGTGCTTAGTCGCTCAGCTGCATCCAATTCCTTGTGACCCCACGGACTATAGCCCGCCAGGCTTCTCTGTCCATGGGATTCTCCAGGCAAGAATATTGGAGTAGGTTGCCATTTCCTCCTCCAGGGAAGCTTTGCAACCTAGAGACAAACCCACATTTCCTGCATCTCCTGCATTGGAAGGCAGATTCTTTACCATTGCATAATATAATATATCCTTTACCATCTATTAGGTAATCCACTCCGGTACTATTGCCTGGAAAATCCCATGGACAGAGGAGCCTGGTAGGCTACAGTCCAAGGGGTCGCAGAGAGTCGAACACGACTGAGTGACCTCACTTTCTTTCTTTCACCATCTATTATATTAAAGAAGATAATATATGTATAATGTTTAGTCCAGAGCTCATCCAACATGAAGCATTGGAGGTGAGGATTATCTGACATTTGTTATTCAACCAAAAAGCCCAGAATTTAGCTTCCTCTTTGGTAAAATAAAAATAAAAAACAGACACAATAATGTTCCTTTTTCCCTAATCATTAACAAAATAGGCTAATTTTGTTTCAGAGCTCTCTGAACCTGAACTTCATTTTTTCTCTGAATGCTTGATTGGTGGAAACTGTCTGAAAGTTGTTCTTATTGTGGAGAGGGAGCCAGGACCTTGTCTTTAGGTTAGACTCTTGGCTCTGGATCCACTTTAGTGAGCCCTCCGGATCTTGCTTCTAAGTCAAGTGCCTCTTTGTCATCCTTGGAGACGATGCTCATCTTCTGAGACACACACCATGGTGGCAAACAAATCGTTGAGTCTGTCTTCATTTCCAGGCACAGGGACAATGTCTGTATTGTTCACCACCAGCCCAGTTACTATTTGTTAAATGAATAATCCACATGCAAATACTACTTCTCGTGTTATATTGTTGTAAAAGCATGTCTCCTGAGGTAGGGTATATCTCCACAGAGAGTCCCTTCCTCATTCCTAGGAACCCCATATCAGACTTCCTGATCTTTAACCTCTTGAGAATTTGCTATTATCATTGAGATGTTTCTTAAAGAGTTTAAGAGCCTTTGCTACATAACTGCTGAACTTTATCAAAATGCAGAACACAGGGTAGTCTTCATTGGCTCTAATCAATTAAGCCTTCCATTTTAGCCACTCTTTGGAGAATGCCTTGACAGCTGCGTTCCTCCAGCGTCTACCTTGGTACAGTGACCCCAAGTGGCCACAGTCTGTAAGTGCAAGAGAATGTGAACAAAGCCCTGCCAGGTCTGGGAGGATTCCTTCCTGCTGCAAAACTGTGTCCAGGAATCTCTTCCATATCCCACAGGGGAGAACAATAGAAGGAAACCTGAAATTGAAGCCAAATAAAATCAGTTTTTATGAAATATGGGCTGGTCCTCAAAGAAGTTCAAAAGTAATTAGCCCCAGGTTCTCTTCATTCAACAGTTGCTTTTCTTCAAAGCTTGCTGTGTGCCAGGATCTGTGCTAAGCTTTCAGACAGAGCTGGCTCATCCGTGTGGGGCTGAAGAAGTTGCTCTTGGGTTAATACTCTGCCATCACCATCCTCTGGACAAGGGGGACTCCATCTTCATTTCACATTGGTCCTGTAAATTATGTTACTAGTCCTGCCCTCAGAATGATGTCCAGAAAGCACCATTAACTTGCTCATTGCAAAGCTAAACATTTTAAAGTCCACTGAGCAATTAAAGAGTAATAGTATTTCCTCTGAATTCTACTCTCTCTCTCTTTTATCTCTCCTCAACAACCCCAACACTGGCTTATAATATGAACTATTTTCTCTTCTCTTTCCTCCTCATTGTTGTGTGTTTTTTTAATTATTATTCCTCATCCTGTTCAGTGCAACATCTCCATTCCTCACTCTTTCCTCATTTAGCTTTCCTTCATTGCCTGTTGCCCTTTCTGCTTCTCCTCTCACTTGTCCTATTTTTTTTCTCCTCTCAGCAAAAAAGATTTAGAAATGTAACTAATGTAATGAAATGATAATAACAGCTGATATTTACTCCCTGGCCACTTTTGTAAAATAGCATCCCTGGATCTCCCTATCCTTCACCCTGATTTGTTATTCTTCATAGAATTTATTACTGGTTTTTAATTTATTTTTAGCTCTCTTCACTAAAATGTCAGCTCCCTGGGAGCAGGGAATTTCCTGATAGGGCAGGGAATTTGCTGTATCAACAATACTACTGACCATCCTTGACCACTGTCTGCCACATCGGAGATGCTCCATAGATATTTATTTACTGAATGAAGGACTGAGCATTGTATGGCTCATGTATGAGCTGCTACATTAAATATACTGAATGCCTAACTTGTATAAGCCTTCTAATAGTTCTATCTATAAGTATAGAGGCAAAATTTGAACTGGCTCCAGAGTTCATTTAACTGTAAATAAATTCACTTAACTGTAAATAAATGAAACTATCTCCCTGCTTGGAATACTTTGTTCTCAAAATACAAAAAGAAATTTTAACTTCTCTCTAGTGTTTCCCTGAAGATCAAGCAGCTAACAGAATCATTTAAGTATTCAGTGAAAATTTGGCAACTACATAGCCCACTGTCATCAGGAACCCCAAGCTATCCTGGGGTGCTGCAGACATAGCAGGCCTCAGTCATAATTAGGCCCTTCTTTGGATTCTATTTTATATCCACAACATTCAGCACACTACCCGACTCCCATAAGACATTAGATGAGGTCATGATATTATATTAGTATCAAATATAAGCCTTAGTAAATAGGATTTTGAAAAAGGGATACCTCTCTCCCTTAAATATTTGCAACCAAAATAAAATTTACATTATTCAGTATTTCCCACCTGCCCAGAATTTCAAAATGTCATGAATGCTAATTTACTTCAACACTCTAAGTTATATATTACATTATGCTGAAATGTATATCCCAGTGTAAATTAAATATAATAATAATAATTGCTAACATTTATCAAGCATTTACAATGTGCTAGGCTGGTCTTGTGTTAAGCACTTCATATACATTAATCATTTGATACAGGTTTTATTATAATCCCCATTTTGTAGTTTTAGAAACTAAGGCCAAAATCAAACAACTAATAAATGTTATACTTGATCTTAATCAATATATTTAATGAAATAAGATTTCTATGAAATCTTACATTTCTGAAGATAAAAACAGCAAGAGCATCCTAGAATTCTACAGCTGAATATAACCAGTTATATTTTTTAGTATGTCATCCTAAGATTTTATTGTGTTTAGGTTGTTGGTGTTTTGTTGTTGTTGTTGCTTTAATATTTCCTTTCCTAAAAGCATGTTATCTTCATTCTTAAAAACATTAAAGTCAAAGAAACTACAATATCCTGTTTGCTCTTAAACTGGTAAAACTCCACGCTCAGCTTTTGGAAAAGAGCCAAAGAGAGTCTGTGAGTACAAGTGTAAAACAATTATGTTATCATAAAACAATTGCAAAAATTTCTTCTGGTACGTCATCATGTACAATTCTCTTTTCCTCCTATTTTTCCCAGCCCTCAGCAGGGCTTTCTTTGGATACCTCCTCTTTTTCTACCTCCCACTAACATTGCACTTCTCTTCAATCTCTTTATCTCTGTCTCAGCTCTTGCAAAAAATTTCTGAACTCAAATCGGTTCAGACATGTTAGAATTTTAGGACCTGTTCTAGGAGGCTAACAACAGACATGCAGGACCCCATGAGGCATCATGAGCCCAGGCTATGAGAGGATATCCATGGTGGGGGCAGGTCTAATGAGGGAGGCTTGGCAGCTGGAAGTTCTAGCATAAATATGTTAGGGTCCTGCTACTGTGCTGTCCTAAGACCGTAGCCACCAGCACTATTTTACCAGAACCACCCTCAACATGAGGATTCATATAACCACTACCAATGCACTGGAATTGATATACTAGTTGAAAACTATTAACTGTGCTTGTGCAAGGCAGCTGGTAATACTGGATAAGGCCCAAAAAAGTACTAGTCTTGTGGATTCTTAAAGCATGGCTCCAGACAGCCATTAAGCCTACCAGGGACACGCACGCCCCCTAGAGGGAGCAGCTGGCAAGGAGCTGGGCATGTCTAGGCCAAATGGAGGAACTGGAGTAAAAATCATAAAACCAAATGAGAAAATCTAGTGGAAATTACCATATGGTGGTAACATGATAAAAAACAGTAATGCCCAGGGCAAAAAGGATTAGGACAGCAAAACTAATTTCAGACCCCATCTGCTCATGAGTTTCAGCCTACCAAGAATCTGTCGGCCAGGAGATTTTGAATGCCCAAAGCAAAGCCAAGCTAGGGCAACCCAGGCACTAGCTGTAGATCTTTCTTTACATTTCTCTCTTTTCTTTGAAATTCAATCACTGTCTGCATGTCTAACATCAAATACCGCTTCTCCACCAATTCAATTATTAGAGCTACCTGATATGTCTTTATTGGGTATTTCATTGGCAATACAAATAAACCATGGAAAAATATAATGTCTCAGCTCCCCCTAAAACCATCTCTCCTTTAAATTTAATACTTCAGGCAGTGGTCTCATTTCACACATAGATGAAAACAAACACAGGATCTCAGGATCATCTGATCCTTTTCCACTTTTCCACCAAAACAGAAAGAAGACCAAAGGAGCTGACCCAAGAGCCCAGTGGGGAGGTCAGGCAGGAGACAGGATGGGCCACCTGGAGAAGCCTGCTCTTGGAGCAGCCTTGTATGAAATCAGGAGGTAGGGGAAGGAAGCCTGGGCAGGTGGAAGAGACGATGGCCACTGACAATGCTGGATGACTTGAGTCCCAACCTCAGCAACTCGCTCACGACTCCTCAGTGGAGGAGACCCATTCTCTCAGATGATGGTGAGGCTGAGAGTGACAGGAAGGGCTGTGGAGCCATTTCTAAATGACGCTAGTAGAACTCTTCTACGCGTTTTGAATCCCTGAGCTCTCTGAGCTCACCCTGTTAGAGAAACAAACCCCTGATCTAACCCTGATCTGAACACTGGCCTCAGAAACAAGGTGGGCAGGGAGATGAAGCTAACTAACAGTTTGGGATTTTAAAACAGAAAATGTCTGTGGGAAAATGCCTTTCTTTTGTGACACGGAAGAACAACTAGGAGAGCTCTTGGGTATTTTCTCTCCCTCAGTTTCCACGTACGAGGTTTCTCCCCTGCATTCCCAGCCCCATCTTCTCAATATCCTAACCTTCCCTTCACTGTCGCTCCACAAAGCCTCAGAGTAGGTCCTGTGAGTAGGTCAGAGTAGCCCTCCTGGTCAGTCTCCCTCCAGCCAAACTCTTTTTCCACCCTCTCTGCCTTTAGAACTTGTAACTATTCAAATCTATTCAAATACTTCTGCCTTTTCGTATTCCCTGAAATGATGACTTTCTCTCTGGACTACCTTTTTTCCTTTGTCTTGTTAAGACTATCATTAGCTCAGAAGCTCATACAAATTAGTTCAACAAATATTTATCTAGCTACTGTGTGTCAAGTATGGTAGAAGCTTCTGCAGAGGATACTAAGATATAAATATATAGTGCCCTCAGGAATCTTTAGCCTGAAAATGGTTATAGCACAAAATACATGTGAGCCTACATACACCCAAATGAGTCAGAATAAATGCCCTGAATTCTTTGGGGCTTCAAAGGATGAAGCACTCACCTGTGGTTGATGAATCAGAGAGACTTCACAGAAGAAAGAATATTTGAGCTGTGCCTTGCAAGATGGGCTGGATTTTGGCAGACAGAAGTAAGAGTGCAATTTAATAAAGAAATGGAACCATGAGAACCAGAAGGAAGAAAATCTCAGGGCATATTATCAAACAGTAAACACTCCAGTTTGGCCAAAATGGAAGTCCTGTCTTTATTTCCCAACCCTCATATTTGGCCATATGAGCTGACATGTTCCGTAAGAGGAGTGGACCAGAATAGTTGACATTGGAATATCAATAACATACATAGGGAAGTGCTGAAAGGCAAATGCCAGCCCAAGAAGTCTTCATCTCATCAATGATTACAGCAGTTGTTTAGGAAAAGGAATTTTGGTGAATATTGTCTCAATTAAAGGTTTGTTGGGGGACTTCCCTGGTGGTCCAGTGGCTAAGACTCTATGTTCCCAATGCAGGGGGCCCGAGTTCGACCTCTGGTCAGGGACTAGATCGCACATGCTGCAACTACAGATCCTGCATGCCACAACGGAGATTGATGATCCCGCAGGCCACAACCCAGACCCAGTACACAAGGCGGCTCAGATGGTAAAAATCCACCTGCAGTGCAAGAGATATGGGTTCGATCCCTGGGTTGGAAAGCTCTCCTGCAGAAGAAAAGGCAACCCACTCCAGTATTCTTGCCTGGAGAATCCCATGGATAGAGAAGCCTGATGGGCCACAGTCCATGAGGTCCCGTAGTCAGAGCTCTTTGTGAAGCTAACAGTGGGCAATCTAGGTCCACGGGTGGTGACAGGCAACACCTGGACGAAATATGTTTGCAGTGTCTGCTCTTGCGATGATGGGAGAGTGCTGTGACTGCAGATCTAAACTGACTCTTTCCTTTAGGAGACCTAGTACAAGACCCAGGACATTTACCCTCAGAACAGAAGGTAGGACACATCCAGGAACCAAAACAGGAAGTCAGGTCCAGTACCACAGCAAGACTAGCTGGTAGTTTCAAGGATGGATGAAGCCTGTAGATATTGGCCAGGGCTGAGAGACCAGGGGAGATGTAGAGAGGATCAATGGATGAAGCCTGTAGATATTGGCCAGGGCTGAGAGACCAGGGGAGATGTAGAGAGGATCAGGGGTTGAAGACTAAGGGCTCTGAAGCAACAATGGCAGCAGAGGCCACAGTAATCAACACATGTCCAGGCTTCCCTGGTGCCTCAGATGGTAAAGAGTCCACCTGCAATGCAAGAGACCCGGCTTCAAACCCTGGATCTGAAAGATCCCCTGGAGAAGGGAAAGGCTACTTACTCCAATATTCTTGCCTGGAGAATTTCATGGACAGAGGAGCCTGGTGGGCTACAGTCCACGGGGTCACATAGAGTCAGTCACAGCTAACACTTTCACTTTTTCAGGCTCCCTTTATTCCCCTCTCGTGTTCCCCTTTGACTTCTGACCTAGCCACCAGGCAGATGCACAGGTTTTAGAAGGTGCTGGTATAGTATAAAGTATGTTCCACTTGGAAAAATTACCAAGTTTCCCATTAGCGAAAAGCTTTGGTTTTTTTCTACCTGTTGAATAGGATAAAAAACACCTGCCCTTATTCATGGATGTCCATGATGCTCAGATAAAATGAAGGTATAAGTAACAGTTATAAATGGAGTTGTAATTATTTTTCTACTGTACCTACATATTGATCAAGAATCAACCAATAAATACCAATAGCTTCCAATACCCCCAACCCTACCTAGGCCCTTTGGAAAGATTCAGGATACATTTAATGCAAAATCAAATTTAAATTCAGATTTAAACATATCTGCTCCTGGATCTTTCTGAGACTAAAAAGACAACACCAAAAAAAAATCCTTTCACTTAATCTACAAATATTAGTCAACAAATATTTATTGACTGTCACTATCACAGTCAGAGATTGCCATCCTGTTCCCATACTGTTAAGTGTCAGATACAAGCAGGCAGTCAAAAAGAATGAAAATTTTTAAACTGCACATTTAACACAGAGATATATGTCTTTCATTTTAATTCTGTCCTTGAACTATGCAAATTAATCCTCATCTTACCAAAGAAACTATTTTTTAATCTTCTGTAGAAATAAAAAATACATATCCGAGAGCACCCCATATACCCAAGAGCAGCAACAACACAAATAAGCATTCTGTGTTTTTTCCTACAACTCACATCCACATCCACTCAAATATAAATGAGTTTCAATGATACGACTAATTGTTCTCTGTATTTTTCACTAAGCAGTATTTTAGAGATAACAAGTGAAACCTGATGTAAATAAGATGGGATATCTATTTGGAGTTGGCATGCAGCCCTTTTTGATCACTTGAAAGTCATTTCTATTTTTTAACCTTGTGGTGATGAATCATGAAACAAATATAATACAAACAATGTGGATAATTTATTCACCGTCATTTCTCTAAGGATAAAACTTCGAGATTAGGTGTATATAGAATTGCAATCATTTCTCAAAAATTATTTTTTATTGTTATAGAGAAAAGTATAAAAGACATGAATAAGACTACTTTATCACCACCAAAGAAGAAACAGCAAAATATAAAGGAGCCCTACCTTAAAGTAGCTTCAATGGGCAGCTCAAAAGACTGAATCTCAGCCAGCACATTCTCATAGGTTTGATCTGGGTCTTCTTCCAACATTGCTCCTGATTTTCCAGCTGCAGACATCATATTTTTTTAATGTAAGACAGTACTTTATAAGAGAAATGTAGTTGTATTATAATTACCACAGGGTCTCTCTGTCCAACCAGAGTAGCAGCAAAAACTGAGCTCACTGTCTGACTTCATGCTATCGAAATCCTTGCTTCCAAGAATGTTGCACAGCTGTTGCTGTCTTGTCTCTACTTATAACATTTTACTTATTATTAACCTTGACACAGTTCAGAAAGTTCCTGCCTGATGCCTGCTGTATTTATTTACTTGTTTCTCAAATACAGTAACCGCAAACTTTGATAGGAATTAGAACAATTACACTATAAAAAGTTATGAAAGACAATTGACTTGTTGAGGCACATATTTTAATGTTGTTTATGCTACATATGTGATTAAAGTTATACTCTCAGTTATTCCTGCACCTCTACCCTTGTTCCCACGAACTCAAAAAAATAACAACAAGAAAAAACAGTCCTCTCGGGTATGATTTTGAGGTCACTGGGCAAGCACTTTGGTACCCCATCTCTTTCATTTCTCCACACTCTTCACTGCTGGGTGAAGTTCGGCCATGATGGATCCATTCCTTTTTTTTTTGTCTCCTGTTCTAATACAAATGCTCCTGGAAGTGGTTGTATTTTATCCCTATCAGTTCCTTAGGCCTGACTGTGAGTGAGTTTGCTACATCCTTTTGATGGGAAGGGCAAAAGCATGAAGATGCCAGGAGGTTGAAGAGGGCTGGTTGCTGCTGAGAGGAAGAATGCATGCAAGAAGTAGAGGCCTAAAATATCAAGGGAAAATGTGGACAACAGATAGCCCCAGGTAGGCCTAAAAAAGTAAATAGGTACAAATTTCCCATTACACTCTGTGCCAGATCATCTTCAGTTCTGAGTTTAACCTCATGATTTCTTGTCCAGTACCACAGACTGCATATTTAAAAGAATGAACAGGTACTTCTCTAGTGGTTCAGTGGTTGAGTCCATGCTTCCACTGCAGGCGGCATGGGTTCACTCCCTGGTCAGGAAACCAAGATTCCGCATTCCACATGCCATGCAGCCAAAATAAATAAAGGGATGAGTCGTGACATTCTTCCATATGAGTCTATTTTTTTTAAGTTTTTATCCGATGTGGAAAGAAACTGAAATTCTTTGTCCTCAGAATGTACTGTTCATGTAATCACAAAGCACATGTTATCAATTGCATCAGTTTTTCACTTCTCCCTACGTCCATACCCTTACCAGTGCCTCACCAAGTGTCCCTTAATGCTCCAAGACTTTGGGCCTAGCCCTGCAACTCCTGCTGACCAATGATATATGAGCCGAAGTAGCAGTACTTGAGCTCTAAGCCTAGGCTTTGCAAACATGTTTCTCTTTGCCCTCTTACACCTCTGCCATTGCCTGAGAAAAACATGTCCTGGCTGGCTTGCTGGTCCAAGGAGGAGGAGAGGTACATGAAGCAGAGCCATCCCCATGGATCCACACAACTGCAGAGAGAAGCACATTTTCCCATCCAGCTGCAGCATCTGATACAGAGCTGCTCACCCCAGCCTGGGCCAGATCAGCCGTGCCCCACATCCCCACAGACACAGGAAGAACAACGAATGATGGTTCTTTGCAGCCACTAAGTGATGGATTATATGAAGCAATAGCAAACCAGTGCAGCATTCTTCACATCAATCCCACCAACAGGCTCAACTCTTAAACCCTAGTTTTCCTCCTTGGCAGAGTGGAAGAAATGCACCAGGAATATGCCATACACCATTTCCTCCAAGAGGAAGTAATCATGGCCTCCTTCAAGACCTGACACAAAACAGTAACTTTCTGTCTGTGTTAAAATCATTTATATGGGGAGAATGGCATTGAAACATGTATAATATCATATATGAAACGAATCGCCAGTCCAGGTTCAATGCAGGATACAGGATGCTTGGGGCTGGTGCACTGGGATGACCCAGAGGGATGGTACGGGAAGGGAGGTGGGAGGGGGGTTCAGGATGGGGAACACATGTACACCCGTGGCGGATTCATGTTGATGTATGGCAAAACCAGTACAATATTGTAAAGTAATTAGCATCCAATTAAAATAAATAAATTTATACTAAAAAAAAGAAAAGGAACAGAGCTTCTTAGAAAAAAAAATCAAAAAATCATTTATGTGCAAGGTTTTAAATTTATGGACTTCCCTGGTGGCTCAGATGGTAAAGCATCTGCCTACAATGCGGGAAACCCGGGTTCAATCCCTGGGTTGGGAAGATCCCCTGGAGAAGGAAATGGCAACCCACTCCAGTACTCTTGCCTGGAGAATCCCATGGATGGAGGAGCCTGGTAAGCTACAGTCCATGGGGTTGCAAAGAGTCGGACACGACTGAGCGACTTCACTTTCACTTTTCACTTTAAATTTATACCAAATTATCAGATTATCTAAAAACAGAATGTCTATTTGATTTATATTTGTATTTCTCTTAATACTTAATGCATTGCCCTGTAAGTGCTCAAGAAACACTCACTGAATGAATGAAAGATGGACAGCAAAACTACAGGCTAAGAGGTAGTTCTGCCTTATGAGGATGTGTTTGGTCCAAATGATGCAAAAAGCTGAGACTTCCAGATAGAATTGATCAGACTGTGAGAACACATAAATTCATGATGGGAAATCATTCTGGTCATGAGACAGTATTGGTCATCACTTTACTATATTGTAGAGAACAAATACACGGGTAAGGCCACATCACATACTCATGAACATATACCCGTGATGACCTGCTGCTGCTGCTGCTAAGTCACTTCAGTCGTGTCAGACTCTGTGCGATCCCATAGACGGCAGCCCACCAGGCTCCCCCATCCCTGGGATTCTCCAGGCAAGAACACCGGAGTGGGTTGCCATTTCCTCCTCCAATGCAGGAAAGTGAAAAGTGAAAATGAAGTCGCTCAGTCATGTCCAACTCTTAGCAACCCCCTGGACTGCAGCCTGCCAGGATCCTCCGTCTACCCAGCCTTAAATATAACATAGTTAAAAAATTGACTTTTATCCCCAAATAATGCAAATTTTTATTTTTAAAATTTTCAACCTTACAGAAGAATTACAAGAAGAATATCAGATAACCTTCATCTGATTCATCCATTGTTAACATTTTGCTACATTTGCTTTCTCCTTTTCTCTTTGTTTACTCAAGGGGATTCGGTAATGTAGGCATATGCTTTTAATACAAATAGTGATAAAATTGTGTTAATTTAAATAGAGTATTTTTAGAACAGTGTTACACTGTAAAGTAGTATAATTAACAAACCACAATAGCTTTGACTCATAGTTACTGCCCGACCCTGTTCCTACTGCATAGCGCTGTTATTCTCTTCCTGTATAGCCAACCCCACCAGGAGACTCAACGTCTTCCTGGTTGCCTCCATCCGCCCCTCAACTCTCCCCATACCTCCTCGACTCCCACCTGGCTCTCTTCTGCTCCTCCCACTTCGGTTAAGTGAATTTTTTCTCTGCCTCTTACTTTCTTCTAAGCCTTGTAAGAGGCAGGCTACAACTTCCTGTTTCCACTGACTAAACCAGCATCTTCCTTTTATTCAAAACTTTCCTTGAGTGCCATTTCCTGCCGGAAGTCAGCACAGATTGAATGAACAGAAGAGACTCTCCTCCCAAGAGAAACAGTCAGGAAAACAACCTCCCCTATCCCATAGCGCTGACAACAAATTCACCAAATAAGGGAAAGAAAGGGAGGTAATGGAAAAATTTTAAACAGCCATATTCCAAGATACCCATAAAAGAGAATGGGGAGTATGACTGGAATGTTCCCAGTCTCAACCTTTAGCCCCACCTCCCAGCTGCAGCTCAGACTCTTCTACTACTCTCTGGAGTCAAGTCTGACCACTGACGGGAGACAAGTACGTAGCTCTAGGCCAGTGACTCTCACTGGGTGATCCTGTCTTCTCCCAAACGTAGGGTAATGCCTGGAGACATTTTTGACTGTCTCAAGCTGAAGGTGGGTTGGAATCCAGTGAGCAGAGGCTAGAGTTTCTGCTAAATGCACAGTACAGTCTCCCACAACAAAGAATTATCTAGCCCCAAATGCCAGTAGTGCTGAGGTTGGGAAATCTAGCCCCCACTGGATCTTGGGGACACACCACCAAGCTATGCCCTGATCCTGGGCCCCTCTGTAAGCATTTTTTTTTTTCTTCTCTGTGACTGAGTCTTTGTTTTATTAATCTGCTAGGAACACTCTAGAATTAGAAACTGACTCTTCTTTTAAAAGTAAGTTTATTATTAAAAAAGAAAAATCTTGGTCAGTTTTTGCATCCCTCCCTCAGCAAAACTGGAATCCCACCTTCTAACACTGCATTGGAACCACCAATGGGAAACATTATGCTCATGGGTGTCACTGGCACAGGTGCCCCTTTTGCAATTTGCAGTCTCTTGGAATTACCTGGTAGCCTGGGGGCAAGGCAGGGGTGGCTGAAAGGTAGAAGGTACCCTAAAGAGGTGGACTAGCCTGACAATTCTCACCAAGAGAAATGGTTCAGTTCTCTTCAGAGCTGAAATCTGAGTTCCACCCTTTCACTCCTACTCCATTCTTTCCTGAAGAGGTAGTTTCCTCACTTTTATAGGTAATTCTTACACCTCTGTATGTTTTGATGGGTCCAGGAAAAAAAAAAAGACTTGGCTACCTAGGAATAGAAGAGAATTTCATAATATAATAAAAGGAGTCTATCTAAAAAAAAAGAACCAACCCTGACCAGACTTCCCTGGTGGTGCAGTGGATAAGAATCTGCCTACCAATGCAAGGGACACAGATTCCATCCCTGGTCTGAGAAGATCCCACATGTGGTGGAGCAACTCAGCCCATGTGCCACTGAGCCTCTGCTCTAGAGCCTAGAAGCCACAACTAGTGAAGCCCATGCACCTGGAGCCTGTGCTCTGCAGCAAGAGAAGTCCAAACACTGAAACTAGAGAATAGCCCCAGTTTGCAGCAACTAGAGAAAAGCTGGAGCAGCAGCAAAGACCCAGCACAGCCAAAAATTAAATAAAACAAACAAGTCTCTTGGATTGCAAGGAGATCAAACCAGTCAATCCTAGAGGAAATCAACCCTGAATATCATTGGAGGGACTGATGCTGAGGCTACAGCTCCAATACTTTGACCACATGATGGGAAGAGCCAACTCATTGGAAAAGTTCCTGATGCTGGGAAAGATGGAAGGCAGGAAGAGAAGGGGATGATAGAAGATGAGATGGTTGGATGGCATCACTGACTCAACGGACATGAGTTTGAGCAAGCTCCAGGAGATGGTGAAGGACAGGGAAGTCTGGCATGCTGCGTCCATGGGGTACACGACTGAGTGACTGAAAACAGCAACAATACAAACAAACCTCGTTAACATCTTACTTGGTGACAAAATGTTAAACATTGGACTCCTCAGTTCAGGGAAACAACAATCGTTAGCTCTATTTGAAACTGACCTGGAAGTCCTAGTGATAAGGCAAGATAAAGAAATAAAAGATATAAAGATTGGTAAGAAAAAAGAAAAATTGACATTTGCAGAATCCACAGTTGTATTATATAAATACAACAAATATCTAGGAAGCTGATGTGCTAACCAGGACTTGAGAGTCTATTGGGCCACAACTGAAAGTGCTAACAGGATTTTAAAATACTAGGGAATGACACGGCCCAAGATTTCAGAAAGGCAGAATGAGGATTTCCGATCCCAGTGGAGCCAGAGGTCAGAATTGAGTTAGGGATCTATAAGATGAGCAAAAACACAAGAAAATCTAGAGCAGCCTGGATGGGTGGGAACGCCTGAATGGTTACCTAGGATGACCTTTAGCTTTTGCAGGTACTATATAAAGTCATCTGGTGTGGTGAGTGGATACGCTAGCTTTTAGGGTTGGGGTGAGGCCACAAGTTGCAGCAGCTCTTTGTATGTCATAAGACCTACATAACTGACCTTTCACATCTGACTCGCTGCCTTACCATACACGTCTGACAGTGGAACTTGAAACACAGGGACACTGCCTAGGCATAAGACCTGAGCACAAGAATTTCCACTTCCTCCCCCATAAAACTCAACATGTGAGCATCTAAACTCCACAACAGTGACTTGTGTTTATCTGTTCCTCCCTTCCCCTACCTGGTATCTTCTCTGCCCAGCAAAACACTGGTTTAATTTTAAATCTTCAAAAAGAAAAAAAAAAACACTTCAGCACTATTATTTTCAGGAGACTCTGAGGAACATGTTTTGTTATTTGAAAGTTAGTTTTTTAAGGAAAAAATCTATGCCATCCAAAATAGTGTTTCCAGAAAGCCATTCTATATATTTTTTCCTATCATCTTCAAAATTCAGGATGTAAAATTTCATTACAAAAGGGATTTTGGTCCTTTAATGAATCTGTGTTTTCTCAATAAACTGTAGTGGCTACTGTTCTTTAAAGGATAGTTTTTATACTGGCTGTACTGCACAGCTTACAGGATCTTAGTTCCCCAAGCAGGGATTGAACCGCAACCCTCAGCAATGAGAACATGGAGTCCTAACCACAGGCCCTCCAGGGAATTCCCAAGAATAACATTTCTGAGTAATTAAAAAAAATTTTTTTAATATTTTCTAAATTTCTGACATAACTCATCATATTTTTCTGTTTATAAACTCATAGAAGAGATGGTGTTTCCATGAATATCGTATCATTACTATTATCTGAACTTCTAATCCCTGGAACACGCCCTGGTTCTGTACACTTCAGAACCTTTATTTATACATGCTGCTTCCTTTATCTAGAATACCCTCCCTTTCTTGTATGGAACATGGAAATAATAACAGTATCACTGACCTCATATGGTCGTTGTAAAGATTACAACGACCTTTTGAGCATGTTGACTTTTTGAGCACAGACTTTTGGGCCTTTATTAGGGAGAGCACTCTGGAGAGTGTTTGGCACATGAATATCAGTGTCAGCTGTTACTGTCAGTACTGTTTCAAGGCCTTGTTCAAATGCCACCTGGTTGTATAGAATGATTGGCTACTATCTCCCATAAGCCTTTTGAATATATTTTTCTGTTAAACACTTATCAACCTTATTGGACTATAAGCTACACCAGAGCAAGGAATGTGCTTTATGGTTCTTTATATTCCGAGCGTTTAGCAAGGTGTATGATGGTCCGGTATGAACAGAAGACTTCAGTGGGAATGACGAATATAAACATGAGTAGTGTTTATATTAATTAAATGGACTTTTTCAATATGACAAGGAAATTCTGGATTAATTGTTGTAACTAACTGCGATTATTCCTTTTCCTTTTCTTTATGCAAATCCGGGATTTCATTAAGAAAAGGGAAAGCTAAAATCATTTTTCTGAGTTCTCAGTAAACATACTTGCAATGGTAGAAATAGCTTCCCCAAGTAAATACTTGAACCTTATACCTCTTATGTTTGTTATGTGAGGGTTTTCTGATTGCAAAATTTTAGGGCACCCTTGTTGATCTTTTCCAGAGTAAATCTTAAACATTTTCATCCGGGCCAATAGAGAATCAACATCAGCAGTCCCATTGTCACAGAGCTGAATTATGGCGCTACCTAGTGGTCAAATTTTGGCACAGATTTCGCTGAAACTGGCTCAGGCTTTTCTAGGTTTTAATTTTAGTTTTTTACATTGGCAATTGTTAAATGTCATCAGAAATCACTAAATATCTTGCTCTGTTTTTCCTGGTGTTTCTGAAAACTGTTCTATCTGTCGTTTATCCTCCGTTCTCCTAGTTCACACCTCTTCAGCAGAACTAAGAAGACATTCGGCAAGGTCGGTTATCAAGCTGCCAAAGTTAGCCCCTTTCTCCCTCAGAAAAACCTGGATCTTGACCGTCAGATTTCAGGACACAACTTTTTTGGGCTGTGATGTGAGAGGATAGGTCACCGTGTGCCCCATCTGAGTCCACGCACGTCTGGCAGGCAGCCCGTGGCAAGTACACCCTTCTTGCACACATTCTTCTAAACAATCATCTCTTTTCCCTCTTTTGAAACCAAACAATTCCCTCAAAAATACGGTTTGAGGCATAAAATAGGAAATAGTACTGAGCAAGCGGAAATGTTTTGCTTTAAATACTGAAGCCATTTGTTTACATTAAGAAATAGTCTGCATTCAAAGCCCATAATTGAAAAGAAACATGAATCATCAATCACAAGGAGACTTCATAGATAAGAAATAGGTGCTGGCCTGAACAATTGTATTAAATATGAACAACACTTCTTGGCAGCTTTTGCTGAGTCATTTTTCAGGAAGTGGGCTGTCCAGAAAGATTTCTACAAGAGGAACAATTGACAATATTTTCATATTAATAACCTGCAGTGACTTTATTGTTCTCAAAACTTTTGTTAATAAGTATTTTCCTGTTCAGCCAAAAAAAAAAAAATGAATCAAAAGACAAAGCTTAATCTGATTTATTTTTATATGTTTGGAATTCTTTTCTTCTGTAAGTGATATTAAATATATTTAAATAAGAGTTATAAAACATCCTCATTCATATAATATCAGGAAATATTTTATTCTGAATCTTTTTTGTTTTTTTAAAGCATATGTGCTATAGTATATACTGGGCTCATTCCTTAGAGTGATTCCAAATAATCATTTTGGATTCAAATTCCTTTCAAGGCAGTGGCCATGAAAGGTTTGAAGACTCTGAGAGTTCTCTCGGTTACCCTCCTCAGATAAGGGACAATCAGGGTGGGCTCCTGGAAGCCAACTAAAAGATTGGGCCATTCATACAAAGTCCCCTCAGAAAACTCCAGTAAAACCAGAGAAGACAGACAGGGTCAGTGAGTTCCCTGGAGACTCCCAGGTAGACATATTTGGTGGTCCTGTGCGCCAGCACTGAGACTCTCTCTCTCTTAGTCTGTGACAAAGGGCTGAGGTCATCTGCCCACCAAGGGGACAGTAAATTGAAAAATAAGATCATTGTATGATTATGATTTCTGTTAGTATAAAAAATGATCATGCTTGTGGCCCTGACTTAACACAAATATATCTCCCACAACCTGCCCCCACTCTACCTGCCCCCACAGAAGCTCTGCTGAGAAAGCCTCCTCCCTTCACACGTGCAGTGCAGATTTCCTTCCATACTAGGTGATACGCAAAGCAGTCCAGTAGCAGAATCAAAGCAGGTTTCTGTGTAGCGTAACAGTTGCTCGCCCAGACTCCAGATCTGCATTTCCTGGGTTCAAATCCTACCTCTGCTAATTATTAACTATGTGACCTTGGGAACCTTCTGTGTCTTGAGTTTCCTTATATACATAATAGACAAGCCCTTATTTCATAGATTTGCTGGAAAAATTAAACTAAATAATGCAAATAAGTTCTTCAGTACAGTGTTAGGAAAGTAAAAAAATTTAAAAAGCATTGTGGAAGCGTTAGTATTATGCCATTGCTTAATGAGGAACCATATTATAAACCATTGAAGATCATTTGTATTTTTAAGTCAACTGTTTTATAATTTTGCTATAGTGAGTAGTATTGTTCTCCTATTTCCTTTGTAATGGACAGGTGAGATTTTCTCTGATGCTCAATGGTCAGAGTTTTGAAAATATCAGTGACCCATAAAGATGTTAGCAGACTACAATACTCTCGCCTGCTAAGTCATTTCATGTGACTTAGAGTTGTGTCTGACTTTTTACAACCCTATGGACTGTAGGCCGCCAGGCTCCTCTGTCCATGGGATTCTCCAGGCAAGAATATTGGAGTGGGTTGCCATGCCCCACTCCAGGGGATCTTCCCGACCCAGGGATCAAACCTGCATCTTACATCTCCTGCATTGGCAGATGGTTTCTTTACCAATAGCGCCACTTGGGAAGCCCACAATACTCATATACCTAAATAAAGTTATTTCTTGTGTATTGATCTTTATGTTCTGTTAGTTTGCTCAGTTGCTCAGTCGTGCCCAACTCTTTAAGACCCTATGGACTATAGTCTAGGCTTCGCAAGTGGCGCTAGTGGTAAAGAACCCACCTGACAATGCAGGAGACATAAGAGACGTGGGTTGGATCCTTGGGTCAGGAAGATCCCCTGGAGGAGGACATGGAAACCCATTCCAGGATTCTTGCCTGGAGAATCCCATGGACAGAGGAGCCTGGTGGGCTGTGGTCTATAAGATTGCAAAGAGTTGGACATGACTGAAGCAACTTAACACTCACACACGGACTGTAGCCCACCAGGCTCCTCTGTCCATGGGATTTTCCCTATCAAGAATACTGGAGTGGGTTGCCATTTCCTCCTCCAGGGGATCTTCCTGACCCAGAGACCAAAGCTGCATCTCCTGTGTCTCCTGCACTGAAGGTGAATTTTTTACTGCTGAGCCACTGGAAAAGCTCTCTGTTAATTTACTGATTATTAAAAAGAAAACTATATATTTAAGAACCTACTCTATACTAACCCCCTGAGAACTCCACAAGGAGTGGAGAAATTTCTCCTTTATTACAACCAGACTGAGAGTAGGGGTCTGGGAGTGAGATACCCCAGTCCACACCCAGGATGGCATGTACATCTGCTGGGAGAATTTCCCTTGGGGTCTCAGTGTCAGGCTTTGAATGCAGATCCTAGGCACTCCTAGACACTCAACTAGAGCCAGACATCCTGGATTATGAAGTCAAGTGGGCTGTAGGAAGCATCACTATGAACAAAGCTAGTGGAGGTGATGGAATTCCAGCTGAGTTATTTCAAATCCTAAAAAATGATGCTGTTAAAGTGATGCCCTCAATATGTCAGCAAATTTGGAAAACTCAGCAGTGGCCACAGGACTGGAAAAGGTCGGTTTTCATTCAAATCCCAAAGAAGGGCAATGCCAAAGAATGTTCAAACTACCATACAATTGTGTTCCTTTTACATGCTAGCAAGGTAATGCTCAAAATCCTTCAAGCTAGGCTTCAGCAGTACATCAACCAAGAACTTCCAGATGGACAAGTTTGGATTTAGAATAGGCAGAGAAACCAGAGATCAAATTGCCAACATACACTGGATCATAGAAAAAGCAAGGGAATTCAAGAAAAACATCTACTTCTGCTTCATTGTGTGGATCACAACAAACCGTTAAAAAACTCTTAAAGAGATGGGACTATCAGACCACCTTATCTTCCTAAGAAATCTCTATCAGGTCAAGAAGCAACAGTTAGAGCTAGACATGGAACAATGAACTGGTTCAAAATTGGGAAAGGACTTCGTCAAGGCTGTATATTGTAACCCTGGTTGTTTAACTTATAGGCAGAGTATATCACATGAAATGCCGAGCTGGATCAAGCCGGAATCAAGATTGCTGGGAGAAATATCAACAACCTCAGATGTGCACATGATACCACTCTAATGGCAGAAAGCAAAGAGGAACTAAAGAGTCTTTTGATGAAGGTGAAAGAGGAGAGTGAAAAAGCTGGTTTAAAACTTAACATTCAAAAAACTAAGATCATGGCATCTGGTCCCATCACTTCATGGAAAATAGGGAAAAATGGAAACAGTGACAGACTTTATTTTCTTGGGCTCCAAAATCACTGCAGACAGTGAGTGCAGGCATGGAATTAAAAGATACTTGCTCCTTAGAAGAAAAGCTATGACAAAACCTAGAAAGTGTATTATAGGCAGAGCCATCACTTTGCCAACAAAGGTCCATATAGTTAAAGCTATGGTCTTTCCAGTAATAATGTACAGATGTGAGAGTTGGACCATAAAGAAGGCTGAGTGCTAAAGAATTGATGCTTTTGAACTGTGGTGCTGCAGAAGACTCTTGAGAGTCCCTTGGATAACAAGGACATCAAACCAGTCAATCATCCTAAAGGAAATCAACTCTGAATATACATTGGAAGAACTGATGCTGAAGCTGAAGCTCCAGTACTTTGGCTACCTGATGCTACTCATTGGAAAAACCCTGATGCTAGGAAAGATTGAGGGCAGGAGGAGAAGGAGGCGATAGAGGATGAGATAGTTGAATGGCATCACTGACTCAATGGACATTAGTTTGGGCAAACTCCGGGAGATGGTGAAGCACAGGGAAGCCTGGTGTGCTGCAGTCCATGGGGTCGCAAAGAGTCTGACGTGACTTAGTGACTGAACAACAACTGTCTACCTCCAGAGCTCATAACCACTATATGATACTGTCTTCCTTGCTCATTGAAGCTTCACATCCCAGGACCATCCCGTTTACCTGAATCTTAGAACCTTCCATTCTGTGGGCAACCCCAGAGTTGATCACCTATTTGGTCTATCTTAGGCTCCTGGAGTTTATTTTTAGAGATAAAGAAATGAATCAAGATTAGAAAAAAAGAGAATTCCCAGCATCAGGGCAGTCCAGTGGTTAGGACTCCGAGCTTCCGCTGGTGAAGATCCAGGTTCAATCCCTGGTCAGGGAACTAAGATTCTGTGAGCCACATGGAACAGTCAAAAAAAAAAAAAAATTAGAAAAAGAACCCCAAATCCCAGGAAAGAATCTCAAAAGAAAAAGGACTAGATTAAATGCAATTTTACTGTTTCCTTTTCCACTTTGACATTCCCTAATGACCACTAAAGAAGGACTTCACTGAAAAGAAAGGGGAAAGCTGCCATTTTCTTGTAGTTTTCCTTCACATAACCCTGGCTTCTCCTTCTCAGCCTCCTTCTTAGGTTTCTTTTTGTCAGTCTGTCCCTTAAATGTAGCTGTTTCGCAGGAATCTGTCATCAACTACATTTTCTTCATACACCAGACTCCAAGAGTCATCTTCTGCTTGTATGTTGACAAGTCCTAAAACCGAAGTCTTCAATTGCACATCTCTCCTAAGTTCCAAACTTCACTTCTAAAAACCTACATAACATCTCCACCAGAATATCGTGTCTCACTGGCATTTGACATTCAGCATGTCCCAAACTGAGCATACTAAACTTCTCTATCTTAGCCTATTTGAGCTGCTATAACAGAATACCATAGATTATGTGGCTTACACAACAAACATTTCTCCCAGTTTTAACGTCTGAGAAGTCCAAGATCAAAGCTAGCCTATCTTTGGTCTGGTAAGAGGTTACTTCCTGGTGCACTATGGCTGTCTTCTCTGTCTTCTCACCATGTCCTCATATGGTGGAGGGGGAGAGGGAGCCCTCTGGAGTCTCTTTTGTAAGGATGCTAGTCAAATTCTTGCAGGCTCCACTTTCATGATCTACTCTCTTCCCAAAACCCATGACATTGAGGATTAGGTTTCAACATATGAATTCTGACGGGACACAAACATTCAGTCTACAGCACTCTCCTCCCACTGTAAGCCAATCTCCATACATCACACACCCATCTACTAATAACAATGATATTCTCAAAACAGATATTTTCAACCTACTCTTGCTCTCCAATCTTTGCCTATCTATGATCCATTAGCTCTGAGCCTGGTAACCTCAGTTCCTTTGTATATACTGTTTCTTCTGTCTGGAATGCCTTTCCATCTGTCTACGTGGTGAAAAATTTTTTTAAGTATTCTCTAAGACTCAACATAAATGGCCCCCTTCTCAAAGCCATCCCAGGTCTTGGATTGTACTTCATATGGGACATAATTTGGACCCAGGAGACATACCGATTTTATGTCCAATATAAACTATAAATTCTTTGAAGACCATCTCTGGTCTTATTTCCCTTGGTCCTATTCATGTTTGTAGTTCTCAGAGCACTTAGTTACAGGACCTCATACCCAGAATCCTCAACATATGTTTGCTAAAATAATCGATCAATGAATGCAGTAAAAAGGAATCATTGTGTTTTAAAGTGGTGAGCTATTTCCTCCTACACTCAATTCTTTGTCTTCAAATTTCCCATTACCTACTATCACTTTTCTGAATTGGTCACCACTCAGAAATTTTAATGTTGTAAACAGTCTACCTTGCAAAACATTTTGGAGTATATTTGGTTTATATGGCCTGACGCTATCTGGCCCCTTACAAGGACATCTATTGTAGAGCAAAAACTGAGGGAATGACTAATGTGAATTCCTTCACTTCAAACACACTATGATAAAAAGAAAAGTTTCCATTTATACCAGGTTTTGCAGGGCTGTGGTTCAGTAGGTGATCTGTATGCTTCCTTTTTACTTCCCAACACATGTGTTCCTTTGTTTCTCAGGAAGTAATCATCGTGTAGCCATGGAAATCAACGAGTGCAGAGGAAATGTTGCAGGGGAATAATGAAGCCAACTAACTCAACTCCACAAAAGCTGGTCACATCCTAAAATAATTAAAGTACAGCCATCCAAATGCTCTTAGAGGAAGTGTTAATCGGTGCTTGGTATTTTGACAATAACCTGTACAGTGTGTGAAAGCATTTCAAAAATTCTAAAGCATTTATAAAATGTAATATATTATCAAGATGAATGAACAAATATTAATTGAGTGACTACTATGAACTAGGCCCTTTCACAATATTCCTTCATTTTACCATCTCAACAGCTCTATGGAATAGCTATTTTGGATATTATTTCCATCTGTAGATTAAATAATAATAATAAAATGTGGACTCTAAGACCTGCCCAGAGACTTGTAAGAGACAAGCACTCAGTGGTAAGAGACAGCACTTGAAGAAGCATGCTCTTTCCACCAATCAGAATTTATCTTAGAGATGACCAATCAGAATTCACCATAGAATGAATACTGTTCCAGCCCATGGCCTGAATCCTAAGATGGACTCAGCACGGAACAAACCACTTCCCAACCGATTTTGCACACTTATGAGTAATATTCAGCAGTTTATTTCTCTGCTTAATGAGGCCTGGAATTCAGGCCTCAGAGGCCTTGGAGGTGGATTGTGATTTGGAGGTTTAAGACCTTTCAATAACAGGAAAGAGCAAGACTATAAATTGTTTTCTTTTAAGGCATTTATAAGCCGACCAACGTCAAGGAGGGCGGCAGAGGGTGAGATGGTTAGATAGCATCACTGACTCAAAGGACATGAATTTGAGCAACCTCCAGGAGATAGTGAAGGACAGAGAAGCCTGGCATGCTGCAGTCCATGGGGTCACAAAGAGTCAGACGTGACTTAGCGACTGAACAACACCAACCAGCACCTCAGCAGTAACATTCCAACACAATGCAAGATTAGTACTGCTTTTCTTATAGTAGATTTTGTAATGTCATAATCTTTTTAAGGATCCAAAGTTTGTGTTATACAGAAATTTATCTTGAAATGATATTTCAGAGGAAGGCATTGAGAATGCTAACAATATTTTATTTATTTATTGCTAACAATATTTTAATCTTTATTTAGAATCTTAAAGTAATGGAACTTAGGGAAAACTTATGGACTCAGACTCATAAGCCATACCTTGTAATTTATGCAAATTATATTATTAATTTAAGCCCTATACTGTATAGTATAAGTCTGTCATATTACTCAGGCTTCCTAGGTGGCTCAGTGGTAAAGAATCCACTTGCCAGTGCAGGAGACGCAGAAGACTTGGGTTCAATTCCTGGGTCAGGAAGATTCCCTGGAGAAGGAAATGACAACCCACTCCAGTATTCTTACATAGAAAATTCTCACTCATTTTAAGACCAACCTATATAGTTCCCTGGAGAAGGAAATGGCAACCCACTCCAGTACTCTTACCTGGAGATTTCTATGGACAGAGGAGACTGGCAGGCTATATAGTCCGTGAGATCGCAAAGAATCAGACACAACTGTGTGACTTTCACTTTTCATATATATTTCAACACAGAAAAAATTCCCTCAGAAGTGCCAGAGGTACAAGTCAATTCCAAAGCTTTAATCATGTCATTACTGATAGTGGTAGGAATGTGTTAGTTAAAACTTGGAGAAATTTTTCTTTATCATAAGCAGTCAATCACTGTCATTTACTGAGGGCCAGTTTTGTGCTTAGCACTGTGCTGCTGCTGAGAAGTCGCTTCAGTCGTGTCTGACTCTGTGCAACCCCATAGACGGCAGCCCACCAGGCTCCCCCGTCCCTGGGATTCTCCAGGCAAGAACACTGGAGTGGGTTGCCATTTCCTTCTCCAATGCATGAAAGTGAAAAGTGAAAGGGAAGTCGCTCAGTCATCTGACTCGTAGCGACCCCATCGACTGCAGCCCACCAGGCTCCTCCGTCCATGGGATTCTCCAGGCAAGAGCACAGTACTAGGTTCTGTAAAAGATACAGAAGAAATATGTGGCTGCCACTTATGACAGGGTGAATTGGTAGAAATTATGTTGTTTCAAGTCACAGAAAAAGAGCCTACAAGTGGCCTTTGTTCTCTTGTGTAAATGAGTCCAGAGAAGGACTAGGACAGTCCAGGGCTGGTGTGTGCACTTATCTGCATGAGGTTGGGAAAGACAGAACAAAAGATATTTGCTTACAGGGCCATTTTGAAGGTAGTTATGATTCCATTAGAATGGAAAGAATGAGAATGGAGAGAGAGGAAGTATCTACATTAGCAGCCACCAAAGGCAACCAGGCAGAGGGACAGTAGAGCCCAGGCAAAAAGATCAAGGTCTTCAAAATGAAAGAACAGTTGAGTTTGAATCTCTGCTTTGCTACTTACTAGATACAATAGAAGCAGCAGGATCAACTAAAAGCTGGTTTGAACCAGCAAAGTAGTAGGGAGATGGGAGAAGTGGTCAGATTTTGAATCCATCTGAAGGTAGAACATGGGATTTGCTAATGGATTAGAATGTGACATATTAGATAAAAAGGGAGTCAAGGGTGATGCCAGGATTATTTTTATTTAAGCAACTAGGAAAATGGAATTGGCACTTACTGAGAAGGGGAACTGGAGAAGGCAACGGCACCCCACTCCAGTACTGTTGCCTGGAAAATCCCATGGACGGAGGAGCCTGGTGGGCTGCAGTCCATGGAGTCTCGAAGAGTCAGACACGACTGAGCGACTTCCTTTTACTTTTCACTTTCATTCATTGGAGAAGGAAATGGCAACCCACTTCAGTGTTCTTGCCTGGAGAATCCCAGGGACAGGGGAGCCTGGTGGGCTGCCGTCTGTTGGGTCACAGAGTCGGACATGACTGAAGTGACTTAGCAGCAGCAGCAGCAGAGAAGGGGAACAGTCTGGGAGGAGCAGTTTCCTGATGGCAGTAGCAGATCAGATGCTCAGATATTTATTAGACATCCTAGTGGAGATGTTAAGCTGGAAGTTGGGCATATGACCTGGAGCACAGGGAAGTATAGTATAGACTGCTGCTGCTGCTGCTGCTGCTAAGTCACTTCAGTCGTGTCTGACTCTATGTGACCCCATAGACGGCAGCCCACCAGGCTCCCCCATCCCTGGGATTCTCCAGACAAGAACACTGGAGTGGGTTGCCATTTCCTTCTCCAATGCATGAAAGTGAAAAGTGAAAGTGAAGTCGCTCAGTCGTGTCCGACTCTTAGCAACCCCATGGACTGCAGCCTAATCAATATATGTGAGTGCTAAATTGCTTCAGTCGTGTCTGACTGTTTGCAACCCTGTGGACTGTAGCCTGCCAGGCTCCTCTGTCCTTGGGATTTCCCAGGCAAGAATACTGGAGTGGGTTGCCATGCCATCCTCCAGGGAATCTTCCCGATCGGGGGATCAAACCTGCATCTCCTGCATTAGCAGGCCAGTTCTTTACTGCTAGCTCCACCTAGATATAGGGAGTATTTAAAGCCCTGAGATTAGATGAGATCATCAAGGCAATAAGTGTAGATGGAAAACAGAAGAGATCCTAGGACAGAATCCCTGGGCACTTCAACACAGAATGATCAACACTGGAGATCAAGAGATCTCCAACATTCAGTGATCTAGGAAACGGAAAGAATCAGGCAAAGAGAATGAGAAACAATGAAGTAAATGGGAAACCATGAGTGTAGTGTGAAGCCCTGTGATGGTGATATTTATTTGAGAAGGGAATGATTGTTTAAGATGTTGCTTGTAGTTTAATTAAGATGAGCAGTGAAAATCAACCACTGCATTAGCCTTGGTTGCCTTTTAAGAGTAGGCAGTCTCTTACATTCATCAGTTTGTAAGGCTAAAAGCCACATGTGTTTGGAATCTCATTACGACTGTTACACAAGCAGCAAGCCTGCTCTTGCTCCAGCCCCACTCTTGCCTCGGGTGTGGAAGGGAACGATCCATCAGTACCTCTCCAGCCAGGCTCTTTAGACAAGAGCAACGAAGAACGATGGACTGTGCAAGAAATGAAAGGAAAAAAAGCCCCAAATCAAACTTCTCAAGAGATTCATTCTTTCCGAGTGGGATGCCAGGACCCACTTTTTCCAGCCAGCGTATGACAAATGTATTCCCAAGCATCTTCATATCACTGGCTAACTTCACAAAAACATTGTGGAATCAAAAGAGCATTTACACCAGTGCTGCTGAAATTCTCCTTTCTCTTTCCCTGCCAGCCACTGAAAACCAAGGTTTCTCTTAGTATCTAAATTGATGACTCCATAGTTAGGCATCTTCAACTTCCCTTATACAAGTCTCTTGTCGGGAGTTTAGAATTCTTAAACCTTGTTTACTGAGCAATACAGGCCTAGAAAAAAAGAAATCATTAATCAATAGCTTTTTTTTTTTTTCAATTTCTTTTTAAAAAAATCCCCCAGGACCAAATATGGGACCAGGAACAGGAGTTCTGGGTAAATGTGAGTTTACTTGATTATAACAAAACCAGCAAGTATTGTGTTTTTCTTTCTTGAAACTTTTTAAAAGTCATTGGAAAAGTTTAATCACCAAATGCTACTCCTTTTCTCCTTTTAAGTCGAGTCCTACAATACTTACAACACTTGCCACCCTTCACAAATCCCAGATCCTATAAAAGGTTGAACTTAGATTATAAGGTAAAGATTTGCCATCAGAGAATGGAACTAAAATCAGAATGTCCCACTTCTGTGAGTTTAAGAAAAAGCCTTTAATGGTTCTTTTTAGTGTGGAGTTTGGGGTTGAGGAGTATTTAAAGCACTAAACTGTCTCTCCAGTATTTGAGGGGATTAGGTTTAGAGTTCATTGTGTTGACTGTCTTTTGAAAGATTAGATAGTTTAGTTAGGCTCCTACAGACCATGGAAATGTCTCAGTGTTTATTGACTGTCTGCAGTCATTATCAAAGACTCTGAACACAACGACACCTTGTAAACAGAAATCCCATTATTTTTGTGGTCCTGATAAGATTTACTGAGGATTTAATTTTTTTATGATTGACTGGCCAGTTAAAGATACTAATACAGTACAGGGACCTATGATAAATGAGTATGAATTCAGTCAACAGATTTGCCCTTTTATTTTGTTTGGAAACTACAATCTCCTCTTACTTGTATATCACAGAAAGTTTTCTGTATAGTGCTATGTTTAAAACTACTTAGGTATATTTGAATATGTTATATGTATTTCTACTAATCCTTCAGTGATCTACAAGTGGATTTATGGTTTTAGAAAGATGACCCAAATCTTCCAGTATGTAGAAGAATTCCATGGATAGTGTATTAATTTAGTTTGGGAACATCATAAGGGCTTATGTGTTGGAAGGTTGGGACCCGCATTTTAAAATGCTTTAATCAGAGACTTCTCTGGTGTTCCAGTGGTTAAGAATCTGCCTTGCAATTAGGGGACATGGGTTTGATTTAAGATCTCACGTGCAAGGGGGCAACTAAATCAGTCTGCCGCAACTAGACAGAAGCCCGAGTGCCCCAGTGAAGATCCTGCATGCCACAGCTAAGACCCAAGGCAGAGAAAAAAAGTTTAATAAATATTAAAAATAAAGTGTTTTAATCCAACTAAAATGTGAGAAGTCAGGCAATATACATGTTGCATTTGACCACGGGTAAAAATCCATGGGATCAGCATTATTTTGATCTCTGATGGGCGAGGGGAGAACTCCTATTCAAGCTTCCCTCCCCGCCCTCCAGTAAGATGTGTGCAAGATGGGAAAGGGTAAGAGAAGTAGGGTCTTCCTGGGGACCCATATGCAAGACTTCAAGAAAAGATGACTTCTACAACATTGGGCATTTAATGAAAGCAAGAAGGAGGCCAGCTGCAGGAAGTGTTGGAAGAAGGGTAAAGTTCAAGAAGAAAGCAGAAAGACAACTGTGATTAGACAGTTTTGCCTGGGAGCAGTGGAAAGTGTTCCCCGCCCCCCACCACCTTTGATTACTTCAGAATGAAACATAAATTACTTAACGCAGGACACAAAACCCTTACGATGAAACCCCAACACACCTTCACAGCCACAGCCCCAGCCTTTGATCCCAGCCATCATGCCCCAGCCTTTGCTTTCACTGCACCCTGCTTCCTCACCTCTTCACCCTGAACACCCAAATGTCAGCTCTCCTGCCCTGCCTTTGCAGACTCCTGCAGACACCTTTCTCACTTGCTCCACTATATTCATGGATTTTTCTTTATTCCTTTGTGTGTCCAGCTTCCCCACATCTGTAAGCTGCGAGGGCAGGACTCACTCTTTCTTTACAACCCCAGAGTCCAGCATATATAGTATATGCTTAATACATGTGTAAGGAAGGAAGAAGGGAGACCTCTGTCTATGCCTTTGCTTACACACCCGCCCCATTCTCTCTTCCAGTAGGAAGCTCACCCATCAGTCAAAAACCAACTGCTTTTTGAAGAGCCCCCTAACCAATGATCTCTCACTTCTTTAAACTCCCATAGCACCTCCGTGAGAATTACACAATTGACACTCTACAAACTTGTGTCCTCAGCTTAGTTGTGTTTTTATATATATATGCCATTTCCCCAAGCGTAATCAAAGAGCTCTTTGCAAGTCTTTAACCGCCTTGCATTATCCACAGCGCCTAGCGGTACCCTGCTTAGGGTCGCTTCCTACTTCATGTTTGTTGAATAAGGAGGAGAGGGGAAAGGTCTGAAAAGTAGCCCAGGAAGGTGATTTTGAGAGTCACAGTGAAGGAGAAGCATACACAGGACAGCCCAGGCCAAGACAGACGTCAGGCATAAGGAGCAGCAGGCAGACTGCCCCCCAATCCTCAAGGACCTCAAAAAGGAGACAACGAAAGTCTACCAAGTGTTTAAGAAGGAGTGGGGGAGGGTAGGTATGCACTTAAGCCATGGCACTGCAAATAGGAACAAATGTTCACTGTTGATTGCTGGAGACAAACCAGGCAAGGAGAATGTTAGAACAATGAGAACTCACTGAGCACCAATTATGTGCTAAGTGTGTAACATACATTTTTTTAAAACATCTTTTTTTTATTTTTTTTTTGGCCATCCCTCTAGGTTTGTGGGAACTTAGCTCCCTGACCAGAAATTGAACTCAGGCCACGCCACCACAGTGAAATTGCCAAGTCCTAAAAACTGGACAGTCAGGGAATTCCCTAAAACATCTTTATTGAGATAAAGTTCACATAGCATATAACCCACCAATTTAAAGTGTATGATTTAATGGTTTTTAGTGTATCCACAGAGTTGTGCAACCAACAGCAAAATCAATTTTAGAAAATACACATCACCCCCAAAAGAAACATGGTTCCTATTTGTGGTCACTCCCCATTTCTCTTATACTGTCACCCCTCACTCCCATCCCAAATCCAGCCCTTGGCAACCACTAATCTACATTCTCTTTCTATAGATTTGTCTGTTCTGGACATTTCATGTATATGGATCATACTACATGTGGTGTTTTATGACTGACTTCTTTCACTTAGCCTGATGTTTTCAAGGTTCATCCCTGTTGCAGAGAATATGAGAAGTTCATTGTTTTTATTGCCAAATAGTATTCCATTGGGTGGATTTATGACATTTCATTTACCTGTTCATTAGTTGATGGGTAGTTCAGTTGGTTCTTGACATACATTCTTTCATTTATTCTTCCCAATACTCCTGGGAGGTAGGTATTAATGTCCTCATTTCACAGAGGAATAAACTGTGGCTCAAAAAGGTCAAATACTCTGCCCCTTCATGTAATAATGGCACTGAGATTGAACTGAATCTGCCTGAGTCCAAAGCGTCTATGCTTAATCACCACCTAGGGCAAACATTGTCAACAGAGGCAATTAACCATGCCAAACTCCAAAGACTCAGAGATCACTGATGTCCCCCACCTTTCAACCTATATGTATATAGTATATATATGTAGGTATGTACACATGTATCCAGCTATAAATTTTCAATGTGTTAGTTGGGTGAAACAGCAGAAAGAACATGAGTTCTAGAGCTAGAACACCTTGATTTTTGAATCCCACATACTAGCTTTGTGATTTGGGACAGATTGTTAAAATTCTCTGAGTCTCAGTTTCCTCACCTCTAAAAATGCAGTTAATTTCTACTTTGTAGGGTAGTTGTGAAGATTAGATGAGCTGACAAATATAAAGTGCCTGACATGTAGTAGATAATCAAAATATGGTAGCTATTATTATCATTACTGTTTGCAGTGGTACCGAGAGCAAGTAAAATACACACCACACCATACTTACACACACACACACACACACACACACACACACACACACACTTCCTTCATAGAGAGGAATCTGAGGAGATTGGGATATTTAGTAGTGAGAAATCCAGGCAGGAGTCTCCAGTGGTAGTCACACAAAGATAAGGGGTAAGAGCTCAGGTGAGAGGTCAGGGCTACAGATTTGGGGGTTATCAGCATGACGGTGAGGGTTGAAGCTGTGACAATTATTCAGGTAGAACTAGGCAGAAAATAAAGAAATGAGTCTCATGTCTGAGCCTTGAGATGTCCACAATTATCTCCAGGAAAAGGAATAAGAAGTAGTATAGGGTATAGAAATAAGTGTTTGGAAGGGTTGTGGTTATATCAGAATTGCATTCAATTTTGAGAGCCAAAGGAGAAAATACATTCGAGGAAGGGATAAGAGGTAGAGGGTAGAAAGTTGAGAAGGTTACACTGTAGAAAGATTTGCAGTAATGAGATCAGGCAGTCAGGAGATCAGTGGTGACCTTCAGTGCTGAGCATCTGTCCATCTACCCATTCCTTTGTTGAGCACTCATTGACCACTCACAGTGCACCAGGCATGTGCTGCACCTTTAAGAAACACATGGATACAACACAGTCCCTTGCTGCACTGAGTGTGACACAAAACAGAAGGAACGTTCAATGTTCTGTGACCCCTTTTGTCTATGAGTTGGGCCCAGCAGGGGAAGCTAGGTCTTCAGGGGACGAAGGTGATGGCTGGATAGAGAATTAGCAAATCAGGAGGAAACTTAAGGGCATGTTAAAGGCAGGCTGAATGAAGGAGGGGGCTTTTTAAAGAAGGAATTTAAGGAGGCTAAAGAAGCAACCTTTGGGTTTACATAATTGACAAAAATGTTATCTGGAGGCTTCTCCTCTCATTGGCTTATAGTTGAGATATTGCTATACTGAATCTATCAATTTTTGAAACTCAGAGTGAATTTTTTAAAATTGACAGCACATTTCCAGTGCATGTATTAACAATTTTCCTCCAAAGATCTTCAAGGATCTTGAATTTTTTTCATCCCTGAACTTTGAATAAAATGGATCCTTCAGAAAAATGCTCCATCTTTATCATTCAGTTCCAGTACCTTTTATCTGTTACAGAAACTGTAGACTCCTCCCCCTCCACACCCCCCAGCATCCAGTCCAAGTACCCTCATCTGTGGCCACACTTGTTATTTACCATTAAAACAAATAGACAAAGAACAGTGTATAAAAATCAATTCAAAAGTTATGAATAGGAAACAAAAAGCAAGCATAATAAAAACAAAAATAAGAAATAGTACCAGAAACCCAAAAATCAAAAGGAGAAAATCATGACATATTTATTACTACAGTAAAACAAGTTAATATGGAAAAAGTTAAATAAAAAAGTTTAAGGGTGAACTTAAATTTTTAAAAATGGAACAAACTGATACCACAAGAGTCAAGAAGCTTAATTATTGACAAGCTAAAGTAACAATAAAACTTAAAAGTGGATAAGAAAACATTAGTAACATTAAAACAAAAAGACAATAGATTTTTAAAAATATAAGCAAAGAAAGGAAATAAAATTATAAGAATAAACATACAAAATGAGTGTAAGTTAAAATAGCAAAGAAGAGACCAAATTAAGAACCAAAATCTCAGACATAAAATCATATCAAAGGTAAAGTAGGTAAAATTAGTGAAAAGTAAAGAGAACTATAAATTAGAATGAAAAAATACACTAACTCAAAAATACAAATATTTTTAAGGCTAAGGTGTTAAAAATAAATGTTGAATAATAATGAAACACTCATTTAAAGGAAAAAATTGACAATAGTGTTCAATTCTAATGTAATCCTCTGGGTTAAAGGAAGCTACCTTCATGCTGGTTCCTGCTGAAGGGTGAAGGCAGAATCAACAGAATAAAAGCATAACAGGGTCTCTTGTCCTCCACTGATGGTAACACAAATGCCATGTTCTTGGTTCCAAGGCAGCTGGAAGTGGTTAGGTCCCCAGGGACTCTCTATTGTTCAGTCACTAGATCATGTCTGACTCTTTGCAACCCCATGGACCACAGCACGCAAGGCTTCCGTGTCCTTCACTATCTCTTGGAGTTTGCTCAAACTTATGTCAATTGAGTGGGTGATGCCATCCAACCATCTCATCTTCCTTTCCTCCTGCTCTCAATCTTTCCCAGCATCAGGGTCCAATCAGCTGGTCAAAGTATTAGAGCTTCAGCTTCAGATCAGTTCTTCCAATGAATATTCAGGCTTGATTCCCTTTAGGACTGACTGCTTTGATCTTGCTGCCCAAGGGACTCTCAAGAATCTTCTCCAGCACCACAGTTCAAAAGCATCAAATCTTCGGTGCTCAGCCTTCTTTATGGTCCAACTCTTGCATCCATACATGACTACTGGAAAAATAATAGCTTTGACTCTACAGACCTTTGTTGGCAAAATGATGTCTCTTGACTTTTAATATGCTGTCTAGGTTTATCATAACTTTTCTCCCAAGGAGCAAGCATCTTTTAATTTCATGGTTTCTGTCACCATCTGAAGTGATTTTGGAGCCCAAGAAAATAAAATCCATCACTGTTTCCACTTATCCCTCATCTATTTGCCATGAAGTGATGGGACTGGATGCCAAGATCTTAGATTTTTGACTGCTGAGCCAGCTTTTTCACGCTCCTCTTGTCACCCTCATCAAGAGGCTCTTTAGTCTCTCTTCACTTTCTGCTATTAAAGTGGCATCTTGTGCATATCTGAGATTGTTGATATCCTCCCAACAATCTTGATTACAGCTTGTGATTCATCCAGCCCAACATTTTGCATAATGTACTCTGCATATAAGTTAAATAAGCAGGGTGACAATATACAGCCTTGATATACTCCTTTCCCAATTTTGAACCAATCCATTGTACCATGTCCAGTTCTAATTGTTCCTTCTTGACCTGCATACAGGTTTTAGGTAAGGTGATCGGGTATTCCTTTCTCTTTAAGAATTTTCCAGTTTGCTGTGATTCACACAGTCAAAGGCTTCAGCATAGTCAGTGAATTAGAAGTAGATGTTTTTCTGGAACTCCCTTGCTTTTTCTATGATCCAGCGGATGTTGGCAATTTGACCTCTGGTTCCTTTGTCTTTTCTAAATCCAGCTTGTACATCTGGAAGTTCTCAGTTCATATACTGCTGAAGCCTAGCTTGAAGGATTTTGAGCATTACCTTGCTAGCATGTGAAATGAGCACAACTGTACAGCAGTTTGAACATTCTTTGGCACTGTCTATCTTTGGGATTGGAATGGAAACAGACCTTTTCCAGTCCTGTGGCCACTGCTGAGTTTTCCAAATTTGCTGACATATTGAGGGCAGCACTTTAACAGCATCATCTTTTAGGATTTGAAAGAGCTCAGGTGGAATTCTATCACCTCCACTAGCTTTGTTCGTAGTAAAGCTTTCTAAGGCCCACTTTGTCTTCACACTCCCGGATGTCTGGCTCTAGGTGAGTAACCACACCATCATGGTTATCCAGGTCACTAAGACCTTTTTTGTATAGTTCTTCTGTGTATTCTTGCCACCTCTTCTTAATCTCCGCTTTTTTAGGTCCTTGTCGTTTCTGTCCTTTATTGTGCCCATCTTTCCATGAAATATTCCCTTAGGATCTTCAATTTTCTTGAAGAGATTTCTAGTCTGCCATTCTATTGCTTTCCTCTATTTATTTGCATTGTTCATTTAAGAAGGTTTTGTTACCTCTCCTTGCTATTATCTGGAACTCTGCATTCAGTTGGGTATATCTTTCCCTTTCTCCTTTGCCTTTTGCTTCTCTCAGTTATTTGTAAGCCCTCCTTAGACAACCACTTTGCTTTCTTGCATTTCTTTGTCTTTGTGATGGTTTTGGTCACCACCTCCTGTACAATGTAAGGAACCTCCATCCATAGTTTTTCAGGCACTCTGTCTACCAGATCTAATCCCTTAAATCTATTTGTCACCTCCACTGTGGATCAAATCAAATCATAAGGGACTTGATTTAGGTAAATCTGAATGGTCTAGCGGTTTTCCCTACTTTCTTCAATTTAAGCCTGAATTTTTTTTTTAAGCCTTCAGTTCAGTTCAGCTCAGTCACTCAGTCGTGTCCGACTCTTTGCGACCCCATGAACTGCAGCATGCCGGGCCTCCCTGTCCATCACCAACTCCCGGAGTCCACCCAAACCCGTGTCCATTGAGTCGGTGATGCCATCCAGCCATCTCATCCTCTGTCGTCCCCTTCTCCTCCTGCCCCTAATCCCTCCCAGCATTAGAGTCTTTTTCTGATGCTTTTCCTGATGAGTCAGCTCTCTGCATCAGGTGGCCAAAGTATTGGAGTTTCAGCTTCAACATCAGGCCCTCCAGTGAACACCCAGGACTGATCTCCTTTAGGATGGACTGGTTGGATCTCCTTGTAGTCCAAGGGACTCTCAACAGTCTTTTCTAACACCACAGTTCAAAAACATCAATTCTTCTGCACTCAGCTTTCTTTATAGTCCAACTCTCACATCCATACATGACTACTAGAAAAACCATAGCCTTGACTAGATGGATCTTTGTTGCCAAAGTAATGTCTCTGCTTTTTAATATGCAGTCTAGGTTGGTCATAACTTTCCTTCCAAGGAGCAAGCACCTTTTAATTTCATGGCTGCAATCACCATCTGCAGTGATGTTGGAGCCCAGAAAAATAAAGTGAGCCACTGTTTCCACTGTTTCCCCATCTATTTGCCATAAAGTGATGGGACCGGATGCCATGATCTTAGTTTTCTGAATGTTGAGCTTTAAGCCAACTTTTTCACTCTCCTCTTTCACTTTCATCAAGAGGCTTTTGAGTTCCTCTTCACTTTCTGCCATAAGGGTGGTGTTATCTTTTAAGCCTTAATTTTGTAATAAAGAGCTGATAATCTGAGCCACAGTCAGCATCCGGTCTTGTTTTTGCTGACTCTATAGAGCTTCTCCATCTTTGGCTGCAAAGAATATAATCAATCTGATTTCAATATTGACCATCTGGGGATGTCCATGTGTACAGTCATCTCTTGGGTTGTTGGAAGAGAATATTTGCTATGACCAGTTTTTTCTTTTGGCAAAACTCTGTTAGCCTTTGCCCTGATTCATTTTGTACTCCACAGCCAAACTTGCCTGTTACTCCAGGTATCTTGACTTCCTTCTTTTGCATTCCAATCCTCATATGATGAAAAGGACATCTTTTTTTGGTGTTAGTTCTAGAAGGTCTTGTAGGCCTTCATAGAATCATTCAACTTCAGCTTCTTCAGCATTCGTGGTTGGGGCATAAACTTGGCTTACTGTGATGTTGAGTGGTTTTCCTTGGAAACAAACTGAGATTATTCTGCTGTTTTTGAGATTGCATCCAAGTACTGCATTTTGGACTCTTGTTGACTATGAGGGCTACTCCATTTCTTCTAAGGGATTCTTGCCCATAGTAGTAGATATAATGGTCATCTGAATTAAATTGGCCTATTCCCATCCATTTTAGATCACCAATTCCTAAAATGTCAATGTTCACTCTTGCCATATCCTGCTTGACCGTGTCGAATTTACGTTGATTATGGACCTTGAGTCATGTATGGATGTGAGAGCTGGACCATAAAGAAAACTGAGAACCAGAGAATTGATTCTTTTGAACTGTGGTGTTGGAGAAGACTCTTGAGAGTTCCTTGGACTGTAAGGAGATAAAACCAGTCAATCCTAAAGGAAATCAGTCCTGAATATTCATTGGAAGGACTAATGCTGAAGCTGAAGCTCCAATACTTTGGCCACCTAATGCGAAGAGCTGACTCATTGGAAAAGACCCTGATCTGGGAAAGATTGAAGGCAGGAGGAGAAGGGCATGACAGAGGGTGAGATGGTTGGATGGCATCACCAACTTGGTGGACATGAGTTTGAGCAAGCTCTGGGAGTTGGTGATGGACAGGGAAGCCTAGTGTGCTACAGTCCATGGGGTTGCAAAGAGTCAGATGTGACTGAGCGGCTAAACTGAACTGATGGACCTAACATTCCAGGTTCCTATGCAATGTTGTTCTTTACAACATTGGACTTCACTCTCACCACCAGACACATCCTCAACTGAGCATCATTTCCACTTGGCCCAGCCTCCTCATTCTTTCTGAAGCTATCTCTGCTCTTCCCCATTAGCATCCTGGACCCTTACCAACCCAGGGAGCTCATCTTCTGGTGTCATATCTTTCTGCCTTTTCATACTGTTCATAGGGTTCTTCTTACTAAATTATCTGTTATTTTGGAAATGTATTTATTTTTCATGAGATACATATGTTAACAGGTAATGGCATTATTGTTGTTATTTTTAAATAGATTAATAAATATTTAAATTTTTAAACAAAAAACAATCAGAATCCAAGCCTTTCAAACCTCCCACCCCACCATTACTGCCACCATCTCTACCACCAAGAATATTTCTGGTTGAGTAGGAATGAGGCGATGCCTAGGAGTACTCATTCTTAATAATTCTCTTGGGATGATTCTGATCCAGGTAGGTAGTCCTCAGACTATACTTTGGATAGGAGCTCTCTACAGTCCTTCATTCCCCAAAATATAAACAGGAAAAAAGGGAAGAGAAATACATTATTATCGGGTCAAGAAAGAGATTTCCAAATGGCATTTTGGTCTCTTCTGAGTAGATTTCAGAGTCAGTCAGGTGACCTCTCCAAAGACTAGTGTTTCAAGTTAATGCCTCAAAGTGTCATGGCTTCCTCACCTGTCCTTAAACCTGCCCCTCTGGCCGGGCATTTAGCTGTGTTTGAACTCAGTGTTTCCTCTGGTAAAGCTTTCCCCCATTACAGTCACTTCTCAGAGGATTTATAACCTTCAAGGTAAAGGTCCCTGAAACAAACCCCGGAGGATGTTCCCCACCATAGACTCATTAAGAGCACTTCAGGTACCTTAATGTCCCCAGTCCTTGGATTTATTACAACATGATAAAGCCTCTTTTTAGAAAGCATACTCTTAGTTCCATTTATCCAGCAGGCTTTTCCAGAAAAGAGATTAGAAGTAAAATGATTTGAGATGGAATCAAAGAATTTTATCTTTTTAATTAGTATGTTAAACACAGGAACACCTAATACAAATATTTGACTCTGTGGTTGAGCATTCGCTCTGAGGTCACCAAGGGAAATTTATAGGGAACTCTGAAGGCCCTCACAATAATTGTCTTGGGTTATGACTTCTCGAATTGCTCTTCATTGCCAATAGCACTGCATTTGGACATAAATAAAATTTGCTGAATTAGGGCACTGTTCTGGTTACAATGTTTAATCTTCACTTTAAATGAGCTGTGGTCATTGAAGCCTTTTTGTTTCATGGAAGAGGGTACCTTTACACTGGGTAAGCTCTTTTTATACAGCCTAATGACTCACTAATTTAAAATCCTTTCTGGATCAATGCCAGGCTGGTCTGGTCAACTTGGGGAGGGGAGGAAGCAGAAAACTGTTATAAAAATATTTTAGGCTGGGAACTATACTCAGTATTTTGTAATAATCTATATGAATCACTTTGCTATATAACTGAAACTAATACAACATTGTAAATTGACTATACTTCAATAACAAAATTTAATTTTAATCGACAATAACAAAATTCAATTTTAGAAATAAAAAACTAAGACAAAACAAAATTTTAGATTAGTAAAATTCTACAATGCATCATTTATCATTAAACATTATGCAAATGATTCATTAACTGCTTTGGTGGGGAGGAAGAAATTACCAATCCCATACTCAAACAGTATCTGCTTTGCATGGAAATCCATGTCAAAAGTGAGATTTAATATTTCATCACATGATGTGTTACACTGTGGGCTCTGGACTGTCTGTCTCTGATGTCCCAAATTTGTTCTTGCCTGAGGTGAGAGGCAGCCGTGTTGTGGAGAGAGCACAGGCAAAGGAACCTCCAAAACCAGGATAGGAAAGGGGACAAAAAGGAGAGAGGGAAAATCCCAGGAACAACGAGTAGGGTGTATGAGTGTATGGTCCATTTTGCTGCTAAGTCACTTCAGTCATGTCCAACTCTGTGCAACCCCATAGATGGCAGCCCACCAGGCTCCCCCGTCCCTGGGATTCTCCAGGCAAGAACACTGGAGTGGGTTGCCATTTCCTTCTCCAATGCATGAAAGTGAAGAGTGAAAGTGAAGTCGCTCAGTCGTGTCTGACTCCTAGCGACCCCATGGACTGCAGCCCACCAGGCCCCTCCGTCCACGGGATTTTCCAGGCAAGAGTACTGGAGTGGGTTGCCATTGCCTTCTCCATTTAGAACACCTTTAAATGAACTTTTGCCTCTCTACTCAGTTTTTACTTAGGGCTATCTTTAAACCCTGTGTTGGACAGAACCTTGAAATGGCTCCCTTTTATAACACACTCCTCCCGTATCACTCCAAAGATTACTGTCCCCCTGCACAATATGTGAAATTCTTTATTTCATTTTTGCGTCTCCAGGCTAAAACCCAGAGCCTGGTACATGGTCTATATTCATTAAAAGTTTGTTGAATAATGGACAGATGGATGGAGAGAATACAGAATCATCAATTTAACACACCTTTAAAGTATATATCTTCTTATGAAGGTATAGAGGACTGTTGGGCAATGTCATTAACGTGTAAGGATTAAGTTAATTAAATACCTTGGAAGGAATTAAAGTGACAAAGAATTTGAGCAGAAAAGAGAGGAGAAGACAGGCCTGGCTCAGGACATCAAAGAGCAGTCAGAAGCAAAATGAGAATTTCGTACACCTGGTGGACTGGAGCGAGGATGTAAAGAATCCCAGTGAATTTTCCAAACTGGAATCACACCACTGTTCTGGCTGGAGGCTTTGTCTCTCTTGAACTTTAGGGAAATAATTTCCTGTCTATTCATCCTCCGCTCCAGTTTCAAGTCCCTGAAAAGCCTAACTATCCTCAAAGCAAAAAGCCTAACTATTCTAGCAAAGAAATGTTTGTCAGACTGATTTTGAGCATATAGGGAGGGAGGATATGGGATGGTGTATCTCTGAGAGAGGGCTGGAAACAATCAAGACAGGCATCAGCAGTGGCCCTCAACCATACAATGTGAACAACTTATTTGATTTCCCAGTTTCTGATAGACATGCCATCTTCCTCTCTGAAAATGATGCTACTTCACCACCATAAAGGTGACCATTGCAGGAATTCCCTGGTGGTCCAGTGGTTAGGACTCCATGTTTCCACTGCAGGGGTCACAGGTTCAATGCCTGGCTGGGGAACTAAGATCCATGGGCTTCCCTGGAGGCTCAGCTGGTAAAGAATCTGCCTGCAGTTCAGGAGACCTGGGTTCGATCCCTGGGTTGGGAAGATCCCCTGGAGAAGGGAACAGCTACCCACTCCTGTATTCTGGCCTGGAGAATTTCATGGACTGTCCATGAATTTCATGGAATTCCATGGGGTCGCAAAGACTCAGACACAACTGAGCGACTTTTGCTTTCATACTGAGAGGAGCAGCCAAAAAAAATAAATAAAGACCTTTGCATTTATTGTTTCTCTAATAAAAACAATAGTAATTTAGAGCCTGTTCATTAATGGAGAAATGGTTAAACATATTATAGACTACTATACAACACTTTAAAATGAGGTTGATAAGTCTACCGATATGAAAAGTTCTCAAAGCCATATTGTTAAATGAGAAAAGCTAATCTGGGTGGCCCCCTTACCTGGTTTTCCGTTTTCAGCTTCCCTGGTTGCTCAGTCAGTAAAGTGTGGGAGACTTGGGTTCAGTCCCTGGGTCAGGAAGATCCTCTGGAGAAGGAAATGACAACCCATTCCAGTAATCTTGCCTGGAGAATTCCATGGACAGAGGAGCCTGGTTGGGCTACAGTCCATGGGGTCCCAAAGAGTTGGACATGACTGAGTTACTAACACTTTCACTTTTCAGTTGGGAAAAAGTATGCTGTTTCACCCATTTTTAAAAACCACACATGTCAACAATATATTTTGGATGTGTGCATATTTGTAAAATCATACAAATAGACCTAGCAGCACCTCACTGCTCATGGTAGTTGATCCTGGAAAGGGGATTAGGACCAGTCAGAGGCAAATAGGTCAAAGGTGACTTTTGCTTTATCTATATGGTTACTGGGGGCAAAAGGAAAAAAACTCAAATTATGGCCTTCCCTCACATCTGGTGGGCCTCGCCTACTCCTGGCCTACTGGGTCATTATCTTCAAAGACTAGAACCAGTGTATTTGCACTTTACAGAGTCTAACCCTCTGTTGTCCAGTACAGTTGTTACATGTGGTTATGAGCACTTGAAATGTGGTTAGTCCCAATCGAAATAGGTTATAAGTCTAAAAATACAGGGATTGAACCCAGGTCTACTATCTGAGCCACCAGGGAAGCCAAAAATATACACCAGGATTCAAAGACCTAGTACAGAAAAAAAAGTAAAATAGCTCCTTAATAATTTTGCCTATTGATTATATGTTGAAATCATATGCTAAATATATGATTTAAATTAATTTTCTTGTTTCTTTTACTTTTAAAAATGTGACTACTTAAATTATACCATATGGCTTAATGTTACATTTCTATTGGACGGTGCTAGTCCAGGTGATGAAAATTTTAAACATGCCAATTACATGAATAAATTTATATTTGAAACATTTTTTTCTATCAAAGGAAACTTAGATCTATACTTTAGCAACTTTGAATCCATTTTGACTAGTTTGCATTCAAAAAGTACACTGAGTAGATATCTCCAGAACGTCATACTTCAGTTTCTCATTCTGTAAAAGAATCTACTTGTAAGATGACAGTGAGAATTAAAAGGGACTCCCTTTTTAAGATCCTTCATCTGACAATGCCTATATGTGAAGTCATCTTTAGGAGGAGGCCTAAACCAAATTATCCTCTTTCTCCTCCCAGCTATTCAATGACCCTTGTAAGACCCAATAAATGTGAGTGTTCTTCTCCTCCTTCCTCAATTCAGCACTAAAAAGGCACTCATTCAACTATCAATTGCACCACGCAGATTTCTTAAATGATTTTTTTTTCACGTTAACTCCACTTAATACATTATCTCTTTTGGGGGTTTTTTCCTTCTGGATTTGTTTAAGCTTTTTCATCATACTCTTTCAAAATTAACACCTCATTCTCCAAGCAACCTCCTCCAAGCACCCCTTTCCTCCCCTCTGCCCACCCACTGTGTTGGCTGCAAATACAGGCTTCCTAGAAAACTAACTGCTTTATCCAGCTTTAGTGATTTGGACATAGCTGTTCATATTTGAACCACCATTTCCTTATATGTTCTAATTTCACTTTCAAGTTCTTTTTCCTTGGTTACTTGGTTCTCAAATTACAGATCACTTTTTTCCAGAACGATGGTAAAAGTAATTTTAGTACACGTTGTAGCACTGAAGTATTTTCCCCATCCTTTATTATACGATTAAGACTGCATGCTAAGTCATCTCAGTCATGTCTGACTCTGCAATCCTATGGACTGTCGCCCTTCAGGCTCCTCTGTCCGTGGGATTCTCCAGGCAAGAATACTGGAGTGGGTTGCCATTTCCTTCTCCAGAGGATCTTCCTGACCCAGGGACTGAACCCGTGTCTCTTGTGTCTCCTGCATTGGCAGGCGGGTTCTTTACCGCTAGTGCCACCAGGGAAGCCCGAGTAGTTATACACAAGTAGTTGAGCTTAAACTGTACATTCAAGATCTGTTCAATTCCCATCAGGCAAATTAATCTTTTTTTTTTCTAAAAAAAGTAATTGAGCCAGACTTTTTTTTTCTTCTCTCTAACATAAACAAAAGTTTCTCCCTAACTCTCAGTTGATAGGGGACCTTAACAAAATAATGAAAAGTAACATTTACTTAGTCCTTATTATAAGCCACGCACTGTTCCCTGCACTTGACATTTAATATTTTTAACAATGATTCCCCAGCCTGTTCAAGAGGAAATCGCTGGGCAAAAGTACTAGTTCATTATCTTGTCTTTCTATTTGTTTTTTTTTTTTTTTCTTTTGTGTACCCAGGCAAAACTCTGTCCCAGGTTTCACAATCCCTGGTTTTGAATATTCACACCCAAAGTCACTAATCTTTCTTGTTAACACCTTATAGTTTGGCCCTTGATTAATTCAATCAGTGATTAGCACTTCTACAATAAGTGTTAATCTCTCTTTTAAAATACCTCAGAGCTGGGCCCTTTGCTGAGGCTTTCTGCCCTAACCACATTATACAGGACAGGATTTCCCTATTGTGAGCGATATCTACAAAGCATTTCCCATGCACACCACCAGCTTGGGAACGGCCTGCTTCAAAGTCTGCTGGTACAGCTGAAGCCTGGAATTATAGGCTCCGGTTTGCATCCACCACTTGCACTAAACTCCAACTGTGTATGACTCTTAAGTCTGTTCAAAGCAGCTGGCCAGATACTTCAACACCAAAAGTGAATAAACCTCCAGAGGGCACCCTCAGGATTCTGGGCCTGACAGAGCCCTGCTAGGCAGAGCTCTCTGTTTCCTAGCCGCCCAGATGCTAAGCTGCTCAAGTGTGAGAAATAGAGCCTTCACAGAAGCAGCCAGCACAGCCCCAATAGCCTCAGCTGGCAGGTGTGAAGGCTTCCAGCTCCCCAAGAGCAGTTCTCTCCCTGAATGGATGCGAACTAACAAGTAATTTGGGTGATTCACCCTATGCTGTCCTTTCTATTTCACAAGTGAGGATATGGGTTTACCTTAGAAAGTATCTGTCTGGTAAGTAGCAAGGCCTGGGAAGGGACCCCACGTGAAGAAAGACAAACAGAACAAGCTCACTTCTTCTTTTCCATGTAAAGGACAACAGCTTTGATCTTGGTTTCCTGGTGGGTGGTCACTTTCATTGGAGTGCTGCATTTTCAACACTTCATATGAAGGTCATATGAAGGCAAACTTCTCCATGCTCCCCGCTACTTATAGACTCGTAGGGGGGTTCTCTCAACTCGAAAGAGTGTTCTAAGAGATCTTTCCAACTAATTTGAATATTTTCCTTTATAGCACAACAGTATTATAAAGCACAAAGATCAAGTGTAGTTTGGGGGCTGCTCAGGTGGCACAGTGATAAAGAATCTGCCTGCTACTGCAGGAGACGTAAGAGACACAGGATTGATCCCTGGGTCATGAAGATCCCCTGGAGTGGGAAATAGCAACCTGCTCCAGTATTCTTGCCTGAAAAATTTGATTAACAGAGGAGCCTGGTGGGCTACAGTCCATGGGGTTGCAAAGAGTCAGACACAACTGAAGTCACAACTTTAGGATACATTTGTGCATCGTTGGAGAAAACTCTTGAGAGTCCCTTGGACTGCAAGGAGATCCAACCAGTCCATTCTGAAGGAGATCAGCCCTGAGATTTCTTTGGAAGGAATGATGCTAAAGCTGAAACTCCAGTACTTTGGCCACCTCATGCGAAGAGTTGACTCATTGGAAAAGACTCTGATGCTGGGAGGGATTGGGGGCAGGAGGAGAAGGGGACGACAGAGGATGAGATGGCTGGATGGCATCACTGACTCGATGGATGTGAGTCTGGGTAAACTCTGGGAGTTGGTGATGGACAGGGAGGCCTGGTGTGCCGTGATTCATGGGGTCGCAAAGAGTCGGACATGACTGAGCGACTGAACTGAACTGAACTGAACCCAATATTCCTATTCATCAACTCTTTGACATAGGTGAAGCAAATATCTTCATTCCATTTCACAGATAAGGAGGTGGAAGCCCAAAGAGATCCACTGTCTGACCTAAATCACACAGCCACATTATTGAGTGGAAAGTGAAAGTGAAAGTCACTCAGTCATGTCCGACTCTTTGTGACCCCATGGACCATACAGTCCAAGGAATTCTCCAAGCCAGAATACTGGAGTGGGTAGCCTTTCCCTTCTCCAGGGGATCTTCCCAACCCAGGGATCAAACCCAGGTCTCCCGCATTGCAGGCAGATTCTTTACCAGCTGAGCCACAAGGGTGGAGTTGAGACCTAAACTCAGGTCTGCCCAGTTTACATGACAAGAACATAATCATTGAGTTTTACTGAGTTCTTCCTTAATCCGTGGGATCAGATTTTGGTGTGAGGTAGTTATTAGCAGCAGACCAATGGTTAGAGTAAACAAATAGGTAAGCAGTATAGCTGCTCTGGCATAAAGGGAGCATATACTTCTCCATGGTCAAGTCAGGGGGTTGCGGGTAGCAGCCAGTAATGCAAGACCCTTGGAACTGGGGTAGAGAGAGGTGAGAATCCCAAAGGAGCAGCCAAGGGCAATCATGAGTGAGAGTGTGTTCTCATTATGCTTTACCCTCACATTCTTGAACCACTGAATAGTTCTTGAGCTTTAAATATGGGGTAGTGAAGGGCTTAATAAAACACAGATTCCTTGTCCTACATATTCCTATGAATCAAAATCCATGAGAGTGACACCAGGGGATGCACATTTGGATAAGCTTCCCAGGGATGCTGAGCACGCTTGGAGAGGCGAAGGCAGACTGCAGGGCAGATCTGCAGGTGTGTGTGGCTTCCTGCAGCAAAGACAGCTCAGAATTGAATGAGAGCAGATGGGCAATAAGAAAGCTTTCTCATGAGCTGAAACAGGAAAAGACAGGAATAAGAAGTATGAAAGTGCAAGGAACAAGTGTCCTGAGTTCTCCCAGAGATGGCTCCAGCAACACAGAGGTGCAGGCAAGGTCAGAGAGAGGACCTGGCTACCTGGGCATCTACTACTAAACTGAGACGGTGGACCAACTAACAGAGTCCTGCTGTAGTGGGAGAGGAAGTGGACAAGAGAGGGCAACATCAAGGAAGAGACTTGTTTATATATTTTGTACCAAGCCTTCCATTCTAACTACCACCTACAAAGACACACAAAACATCAAAACATATTTTTTTTAAACAGGAGCAATAGAAGTCTTTATACTTTAGGAAAAGGTGACTTCAGAAAGGATGTGCATGCAAGATCATTTGTTGAGACAGGTAAGAGATGACAAGGCTCAGTCTTATGCACTAAAGGAAGACATTTGTCAGAGGCAGACTGGAGACACTGGGGGTTATTTTGGAGGGCTATTAGGAAGACAAGACTACAGTTGATATCTTATATGCCCTCACTAAATCTCAGATCCCTCATCTGTAAAATGGGGATAATATATTACTTTTGACATGGGACTGTTGAGAGAATTAAATGAGATAATGTACATGATAATGTGTGTGATGAGTTTAACAGGCATATAGTAAGTGCTGCTGTGACAGCTTATGTCATAGGATTGTCAAGTAAACTAAGGGAAATAATGATTGCAAAACTCTTGACACAGCACCAGCACCTAGTAAATGTTCCATTAATGGTAACTAAAAACAATACTTTAAATTTTAAAATAACATTAGATAGTATAAGACAAAAATAGGAACAAAGAAAAGAGCAAGGACTAGAAAACTAACAAAGTGATCCAACTATATCAATAATCCCTTTAAAATGTCATTGGTATAAATACACCAATGAAAGGACAGAGATTGTCAGTGCAGATGAAAAAACAAGACTGAACTATATGCTGTCAACAAGAAATACACTAAAGACACAATAAACGGATGGAGGAAGAACATACCACACTAATGCTAATCATAAGAAAGAGTAGGTGTATTAATTTCAGACAGAGCAAACTTCAAATTGAATCTGCTGGCAATGCAGGAGACTTGGGTTTGATCCCTGGGTCAGGAAGATCCTCTAGAGAAGGAAATGGCAGTCCACTCCAGTAATCTTGCCTGGAAAATCCCATGGACAGAAGAGCCTGGCTGGCTACAGGCCATGAGGTCGCAAAAGAGTTGGCACAACTGAGCAACTAAACAAGAGACTTCAAAGCAAGGACAGTTACATGAGATAAAGAAAGGTATTACATAATGATAAAGGGGTCACTTCTCCAGGAAAACATAACGATCTTTAATGTGTGTGCATCTAACAATAGAACATCCATCTACAACAATCTATAGATTGTTCCATCTACAATAGAACATCCATCTACAAGATGCAAAAACTAACAGAACTGCAAGGAGAAATGGATGAATCCACAGTGATAGTTGGAAAGTTGAACACCTCTATCAGAAATGGACAGATCCAGCAGGCAGAAAACCAATAAGCACATTCTGAACTCAACAATACCATCAACCAGCTGGATATACTCAACATCTATAGACAACTTCACCCAGCAATAACAGAACATACATTCTTCTCAAGCTCCATTGTGACATTTACCAAGATAGACCACATTCTGGGCCATAAAACAGACTTTAAAAAATTTAAAAGAAGGACTTCCCTGGTGACCCAGTGGCTAAGACTCCACACTCTCCATGCAGGGGGCCCAGGTTTGATCCCTGGTCGGGGAACTAGATCCCACATGCCAAAACTAAAGATCCTGTATGTGGCAAGGGTCTGGGTGCCACAACTGAGACTTGGCAGTTGTAAGTCTTTATTTTAAAAAATAAATATTTATTTTTAATTTAAAAGGAGAAAAATCATACAATGTCTGCTCTTAGACACAATGGAAAGGAATTAGATTAGAAATAAATAACAAAAAGATAACTGGAAAATTCCAAAATACCTGCAGCTTAAACAACACAATTATAAACTACACACGGGTCAAAGAGAAATCTTAGTTAGAAGAAATTAATTTTTGAACTGAATGAAAATTAAAATACAACTTATCAGAATTTGTGAGATGCCGTGAAAGCAGTGCTTAGTGGGAAACTTATAGCATTAAAAATACTAGAAAAGAAAATCTAAAATCAATAATCTAAGCTGCTGGTGCTACTGCTAAGTCGCTTCAGTCATGTCCGACTCTGTGCAACCCCATAGACGGCAGCCCACCAGGCTCCTCTGTCCCTGGGACTCTCCAGGCAAGAACACTGGAGTGGGTTGCCATTTCCTTCTCCAAATAAAGACCCAGCACAGCCAAAACTAAAGAAATAAAAATAGAAACTTCTTTTAAAAAATTAAATAAAAAGATCCACATGGTGACCATGCTATAAAAGGAAAAAATTTAAGACCAATATTCTTAACTTTCATGTCCAAAAGAATACTGGGGGGTAAAAACTAAAAGAAACAACTTTCAAAGCCCACAAGAGAACAGAGCACATGACACTGATTTTACTGAGAAAACGCTGGTCAGGCTAAGAAGAGAGATGATAAAGAGCAGCAGCAGCGGAGCAGAATCAACCTAATTATAGTGAGGCTGTGAGACTTTGCCCCATGTCTTTGAGTTTTCTAAAAGGTCAAGAAACAGCAGTTCAGTAACATTGTTCTTGGTTGGAAAGGCAAAGATTCTCATAAAGTTAAGGAATGGAGGAGAGCTTTGAGAGGTCAGTCCTGAGTCTGGTGGTATTCAAAGGGCCTATTGGGGAAGAGTCTTCAGTACAGAAAGAAGGGTACTACCTCTGTGGAGAGGTCAGAGGGGAGAGGAAGTTCCCCGAGAACTTCTCTTGGAAGAAGTTTTATTTTAATCTGTCTTGGAAGAAGAGAATATTTCTCCTCTCCCAGCCGGAGAAATATTGGTCTGAATGTTTTGACCTTGTTGAAGTAAGAGGCAGGAGAAACAGAAACAAAGACTAGATGTGTACTTCTCCTCTTGTTTCCCTGAATATACTTTCATTCTCTCTTTTCTTCAGCAATTTATATTATAGAGTGCCTACCATGAGCTGGGGCTTCCCTGGTGGCTCAGACAGTAAAGAATCCACCTGCAGTGCAGAAGACCCAGCTTTGATCCCCAGGTCAGGAAGATACCCTGCAGAAGACAGTGGCAACCCACTCCAGTATTCTTGCCTGAAGAATCTCATGGACAGAGGAGCCTGGCAGGCTCCAGTCCATGGGACATGACTGAGCAACCAACACTTTCACTTCTTTACCATGAGCTAGGCTGTGTGGGCTAGGTGCTGGGAATGCAGCAATAAATGAAGTCCTTGCTCTCATAGAGGAAAACAATAATATAATAAATAGAAATGGATAATATATCAGGATATGAGAGGTGCTGTGAAGGAAAACTGGCAATGGAAATGGCAACCTATTCCACTATCCTTGCCAGGATAATCCCATGGATAGAGGAGCCTGGAGGGCTACAGTCCATGGGGTAGCAAAGAGTCAGACACAACTGAGTGACTGAGCACATGAAGGAAAATAAGGTAGGTAAATGATGGTGACTTCAGCCATGAAATTAAAAGCCACTTGCTCCTTGGAAGAAAAGCTATGACCAACCTAGACAGCATTTTTAAAAGCAGAGACATTGCCAACAAAGGTCTGTATAATCAAAGTTGTGATTTCTCCAGTAGGTATGTATGGATGTGAGAGGTGGACCATAAAGAAGGCTGAGCGCAGAAGAATTGATGCTTTTGAACTGTGGTGCTGGAGAAGACTCTTGAGAGTCCCTCGGACTGCAAGGAGATCCAACCAGTCCATCCTAAAGAAATCAACCTGAATATTCATTGGAAGGACTGATGATGAAGCTGAAGCTCCAATACTTTGGCCACCTGATGCGAAGAGCTGACTCATTAGAAATGACCCTGATGCTGGGAAAGATTGAAGGCGGGGGGAGAAGGGGACGACAGAGGATGAGATGGTTGGATGGCATCACCAACTCAATGGACATGAGTTTGAGCAAGCTATAGGAAATGGTGAAGGACGGGGAAGCCTGGTGTGCTGTGGTCCATGGGGTTGCAAAGAGTCAGACACAGCTGAGTGACTGAATAAGAACAACAACAAATGAATAGACAGTGATAAAGTGCTGGTGTGCTGTTCTATATGAGGGAAGGTTTCTCTGAGGGGGTGGAGTCTGAGAGAGACTGACCGAAGGGGTTCGCAAATAGACTCAGCCGTACCATTAATAGGAATGTGGTAAAATGTTTCTTGTGGTGCTGAATCTTCAACTATTATTGCACTGAAAAAGTGAAAATGTGGTACCCAACTGGAAAAAAAAAATTGGGGACAGGGAGACCAGGAAATGACAAGCAGAAGAGGATGGTGAGTTTTGGTATCAGAAAAACGTGGGTTTGAATCCCTACCCTGCGGTGTGACCTTTATGAAGTTATTTAACCTCTTTAAGTCAGCCTCACTTTCCTCAGTCTGCAAAACAGGAGAACTAAGGTGTCAGCTTTACCGGGTCATTATAAGAATCATAAGAATTCAATGAGATGATACATATGTATGTATGTATGTATACATGAATATATATTGACTATTAAGCCCAATGCCTTGTCATGTTATAAACTTTTTTAAATGATAGCTATTATTATTGACCAGATGTTACAAATTGGTGTCATTTTCTTACTCAAAATAATTTTGGAACAAAGATTGACATACCTAAAAGGAAAGAAGGGTTTTAATCTAAGATCCATGGATCTCTATGTCAAAAGTGTCCATGGATTGGCTTTTAAGAGGTCTGTGAATCCCTAAAACTGTGTAAAATTGGGGGAATATAAGTGTCTTTTTCTGAAGAGTGTAGCTAGCTTTCATTACATTCTCACAGTAGACTAGTTTGACAAGCCACCATTTGCCTTTGTTGTTTGCCAGCTTTTTCTGTTTCAGATTATTCTAATTGTCTGATTACAGTGTGGTGGTTTTTTTTTTTTTTTTCCAGAATAATAGAAGTTTGTAAAATGAACAAATATATTTAAAGGTCTCTCTCCTTATTTTCTTATTAACTTAAAAACATTGTCTATTGGCGATAACATTGTCTTTCATTCTACATTTTACTTGTTAGAGCTGGAAAGTGAGTTCTTATTCACTCTGAAATGTCTTAAAAGCTGCACTTCCTCCTTGGTTTGATTTTCTGATTCTGTGCTTAAAAGTCAGTGCTGCTTTGTCATATTCCTTATTATCTATACAATCTAATTTCCATTTTTCAGTGGAATTTTCTCTTATCTATCATTTGCTAGTACAGCTGAAACCCAGGTTATGTGAGTAATACAACCTTTGACAAAAAAAGAAAGGAAATGAAACTATGCAATTTGAGCTTAGTAACTGAAAGCTTCACAATTGCAGGCAAGATTTAGAACTTACAAAATATTACTCTAAAATTTACATATTTATCAAAAACTGGTACACGTCAGTTGCAACTTGAGGGAATGACACATTGTATTTATATCTGCACACTGTTGGTTAGCTCATTTAATACATTGTCCATATAATGGACTGTCACTGGCTCCCTCAGGTTGTCTTCAAAGAGAAGATGACAATATTTGGTGTCTGATCCTCCTAAGAAAAGTGACTTAGTCAATATGTGTGCATGCGTGCTGAGTTGCTTTAGTTGTGTCTCTGCAACCCTATGGACTGTAGCCCTTCAGGCTCCTCTGTCCATGGGATTCTGGAGTAGGTTGCCATTTCCTTCTCCAAGGGATCTTCTCAACCCAGGTCTGAACCCACATCTCTTACATCTTCTTCATTGGCAGGTGGGTTCTTTACCACTAGCGCCACCTTAAGACTCTTGATAGCAAAAACCACATCTACCTTTAATTGGACTATGCACAGAGAGAGAATTCATAAGCTCAAGCAACTAAAAAGTCTAGGAATCAATCTCTAGATTTAGACCCAGCTGAACCAGAGTCCCACACTATCAGGCCCTCTCTCCATCTGACTATTGCATCTCAGCAAGCCCCACACATGTGGGGATCCTGGTAGATCAAGACTTACGTTTCCGTATAGCCAGGACTCCCAGGCAAGGTTTCACTTCCTCAATAAGTCCAACGGAAGCTCTTGCAGGAATTAAGGGTGTCTTGTCCATCCTGCCTACACATGGCTTGTGAATGGGGATGCTCTAACCAATCTGCATGGGCTGGATATGGGAGAGACTGGATTTCCCTTGTCACTCAACACACATTTTCCCCAACTGCCCACACAGAATTCTAATTACTCAGAAAGAACAGAGATCCTTTGATCTTAGGAAGAGCTTGCTCTTATCCTGACTTCTGGGGTTAATTATGATTAAAAATGTCATTCCTTTAGCCCTATTATTGGTCTAGGAGTTGCCATGTTATCCAGTTCCAACCAATGAGAAATAAGCAGAAGCAAGCTGGGCGGAGCATTTTGGAAAGATTTGCTTTTCTGGAAAAAAGAGCTGGCATGATTCTTTTGCTCCTTTGCCCTTTACCCTTCTTTCTTCTTGGATTATGGATGCAATGCCAGGGAGGCAGCAACCATTTTGTGACTGTGAGAACAGCAATATGAGAATGCATACAAATACCCACTAAGGGTGATAAGCCAGAAAAATAGAAATTTCCTGAGTCCTTGGTAGCTCCAGTGAACCCATGGATTACCCCTGACTGTCAATCTCCAGACTTACTGTATGACACAAGAAACCCTTGTTTGTTTAAGCTACTGTTAGGTATATTTCCAATTACTTGTAATCAAACACAATTCTAACTGTTGCAGATGCTATGACCAGAAAAATAAATAGATGCTGGGCAGATAAAAATAATGAATTTTCACCAGAGATACTGAGACAGTGATAACCCAAGGCTGGACTTTTCCCTTTCTTCAAACAGGTAATAGGAAATCACTTCCTAAATGAAAAAAAGAGCAAGAAGAGGTAGAAAGACAATGCAGAAAGGAATATGGAAGGACCTCTCAGACTAATTTAGTCTTCCTTCCTTCTTCACTGAGAGCAGATAGGGTGACCTACAGTGAATTATAGTTTCCTCCTATGAAAAATGGGGACAGTGACTTCTACCTTCAGAACTAGGGTTTTTTTTTTAATTCCATACTTGCTTTTCAAGAGAGTTTATTAAAGCATAATGTAATATATATCACTAGTTAAAGAGGTGGTTCTTGTACCCATGAATCAGTGCAACTTGAACTTTTACACCTAGAAACCACACTCTTGATCACTAGTTACCAGCAGGAAACCTACAATATATGTCCTAACCACTATGCATACTCAAGAGATAACACCTACCAGATGCTAAGTGTCAACTTCCCACACGATATCATCTTCATTCCAGGTTGGGATTTTTGTTGTTTTTCCTTCCAATTTATCTCCAGCAAATATAATAATTCTTAGTGTATACTGAGCACTCAATAAATATTTGTTGAACAGTTGAATGAATCTCTTACCTCATTAGGTTCTAGACTTTCTTCCTATTTGACCTTCCTATTTCCCTAAGTGTGCTGAAATCTGTTCATTCCCTGAGGTTCACAGGAGGCGTAAAATTGTGAAATAAAGGGAAGGATGCCTGCTGACTTGAGTCACTTCAAGAGAAGTGGTGACACACTGAAGTGACACAGATGCCAGTTCAGCCCAGGTCATGTCAAAGGGACATAAGCCAAAGATTCAGTCATTCTGAATTGCCACATCTTTTAAAAACAGCACAATAATAATAGCCTGCCACTGTGCTAATGGCATTAAAGATATGATCTCATTTACTCTTTCCAACAATCCTCAAGGACAAGTACAGTGCATCCAGGAGTGCTCAGTTGTGTCCGACACTTTGCGACCCCATGGACTGTAGCCCACCAGGCTCCTCTGTCCATGGGATTTCCCAGGCAAGAACACTGGAGTAGGTTGCCAATTCCTACTCCAGGGGATCTTCCCCACCCAGGAATCCAACCCCTGTCTCCTGAGTCTCCTGCATTAGCGGGCAGATTTTTTACCACTGTGCTACCTGGGAAGCCAAGGTCAGGTATAATCACTCCTATTTACAGATGAAGAAACTGGGATTTAGAGAAGATCCATCACCCAGATAGTGAGTAATGGAGCCAGCATTTAAATTCAAATCTGTCCAACTCCCAGAAAAATACTCTGAATCATTTTGCCACATGACATTATCTGAAAGCCAAAGCCCCTGAATAACAAATATGTCTGTACAGATGGGTCATGAAGTGCAAAACCAGCCAAATCTTCTAATCTTAGAGTAATCTTGGTGTGTAGGAGATAGCCAAGTTCCAAAGTTCATATCATTACTCATAGATGTCCAATACCATTGGTAACAGGCCTCCATTCAAAAAAAGGGACAGATGTTCCCCACTGGCCTGTTATTTATTTTAAATATCACCCCTGTGAATAGCTTTTAGTCACATAATATCATAGTAGGTCATTGGAAATCAATAACATTCTACTTGGTTTTGGTTTATCCAGACATGGCAGGCAATTCAAATTTATTTCATATGATGTTCTTTGAAGAGAAAATGTTATTGAGTAAATTGGTGAGTGTGTCTTTGCCCAAAACCATAATGTTGAAAAAGCACTTCTTATGGTGTATCTGCAGAGAAGGCAATGGCACCCCACTCCAGTGTTCTTGCCTGGAGAATCCCAGGGACGGGGGAGCCTGGTGGGCTGCCATCTATGGGGTCACACAGAGTCGGACACGATGAAGCGACTTAGCAGCAGCAGCAGCAGCAGCAGCAGCATGGTGTATCTGGGCTTCCCAGGTGGTACAGTGGTAAAGAATCCACCTGTCAATGCAGGAGATGCAGCCTCGATCTCTGGATCAGGAACATCCCCCAGAGAAGGAAATGGCAACCCTTTCCAGTATTCTTGCCTGGGAAATCCCATGGACAGAGGAGCCTGATGGGTTACAAGTCCATGGGGTCTCAAAAGAGTCGGACAATTCAAGGACTAAACGACAACATGGTGTATTTATTTAGAGTACGTTGGAATGACGAGTCATTATACCAAAAGATAAAGCGTTATTGCCCATAAAGTGGTTCAACTTTTCAAGAGCTTTTGTGATGAAAAGTCATTAATTGGGTGATCATTGTAGAACTCTGTACAATGAGCCTGCATGCTTCAAGTCCCCATTTCAACTGTGGGCCCATGGTCAATCTTGTTTCATCTATCCCCTCTCCCAGTTTTCCCAGATTATTTTTGAAACAAGTCTAGATCATATTTCATTTATAAGCCAGAATTATTTTTGGAAAAGAAAAATCCTAAGCTTTTAATACGTTACATGCAAATCATGGTGGAGTGAAGTTCCACAAGTATTCCCCAATATTACATAAATGTCCTGATAAAAAAAAGCTTTTCAAAAAAACAAAACAAAACAAAATCTTTCATAATAAGCATTCATAATTTAGGCACAGTTTCAAAGTTCAACTCTTTCATATTAGCTTTGTGACTTTTGGCAAATTATATAACTTTTCTATAAGCCTCTGTTCCTTCATTCAAAAAATGGGGGCTGGGGACTTCCCTGGCAGTCCAGTGGTTAAGACTCTGCATTTCCACTGCAGGGGCCACAGGTTTGATCCCTGTTTGGGGAACTAAGATCCTATATGCTGCATGGTACAGCCAAAGAAAGAAAGTGGGAAGGGCTGGTAAAGATATTTCATAATGTTGTACTGAGCAAATAATACGTAATGCACTTGGCACAGGCATAGGCTCATAAATACATAATAAAGGAAACTCTTTTCTTCTTTCAATGTCTGGCACAGAGCAAATGCTCAATAAAGTATTGCTTGCTGCTGCTGCTAAGTCGCTTCAGTCGTGTCCGACTTTGTGCGACCCCAGAGACGGCAGCCCACCAGGCTCCCCCATCCCTGGGATTCTCCAGGCAAGAACACTGGAGTGGGTTGCCATTTCCTTCTCCAATGCATGAAAGTGAAAAGTGAAAGTGAAGTCGCTCAGTCATGTCCGACTCCTAGTGACCCTGCGGACTGCAGCCTACTGGGCTCCTCTAGCCATGGGATTTGCCAGGCAAGAGTACTGCTTCAGTTCAGTTCAGTTGCTCAGTCGTGTCCGACTCTTTGCAACCCCATGAATCACAGCATGCCAGGCATCCCTGTCCATCACCAACTCCCGGAGTTCACTCAAACTCATGTCCATCGAGTCGGTGATACCATCCAGCCATCTCATCCTCTGTCGTCCCCTTCTCCTCCTGCCCCCAATCCCTCCCAGCATCAGAGTCTTTTCCAATGAGTCAACTCTTCGCATGAGGTGGCCAAAGTACTGGAGTTTCAGCTTTAGCATCATTCCTTCCAAAGAAATCCCAGGGCTGATCTCCTTCAGAAGGGACTGGTTGGATCTCCTTGCAGTCCAAAGGACTCTCAAGCGTCTTCTCCAACACCACAGTTCAAAAGCATCAATTCTTCAGTGCTCAGCTTTCTTCACAGTCCAACTCTCACACCCATACATGACCACAGGAAAAACCATAGCCTTGACTAGACGGACCTTTGTTGGCAAAGTAATGTCTCTGCTTTTGAATATGCTATCTAGGTTGGTCATAACTTTCCTTCCAAGGAGTAAGCGTCTTTTAATTTCATGGCTACAGTCACCATCTGCAGTGATTTTGGAGCCCAAAAAAATAAAGTCTGACACTGTTTCCACTGTTTCCCCATCTGTTTCCCATGAAGTGATGGGACCAGATGCCATGATCTTCGTTTTCTGAATGTTGAGCTTTAAGCCAACTTTTTCACTCTCCACTTTCACTTTCATCAAGAGGCTTTTTAGTTCCTCTTCACCATACAGTTATTCATGACTGTGAGGGACTCCTGTGACATCTGATGGGCTTGCTGGTTTGGTTACCCATGCTTGGTAATACTGATGAGATTGTCTGACTCTAAATCTAGAAGTTTTTCCCAGGGATGGAACTTCCCTGGGCACAGCTAAGATGAACAATCCATTTCCTTCCCCTCACACCTTCAAGCTAGTTAAAAGTAGATAGAGCACAAAACCTAGGATAGAAAAACAGATTGAAAAAGAAAGAAGAATTCACCCAACTATATTCAAGCAAATGGAAGATCTAGAAATAGCTTCACATATTAAGCATTAGCAAGATTTTCAGAAACAGTATGGCAGCTATGTAAATATGTTGCAACAAAGAAATGAGGAAAAGAGCTCAATGACAAGATCATAAAAAAAAAAGATAATGAGATTAAAAGGGAGGTGGAAGTTAAGGAAACAAATCAAAGGCTAAAATAATACTACTGAAGAACTATTAAGTAAATATAAACCATAGGGGAAATAATAGGCATTTGCTGAAAATTCAATCATTAATGCAATAAATAGGCTTCAGTTTTGTTTCTTAATGACTATGGTTAATAATTCAAAGACACTAAAGTAAATAGAAAGAAGATAATAGAAATGGAAGACAGATGAAACTGTCCAAATTAAAGATAACAGATGTCCCTGAAGTAGTAAACCTAACAAATCATACAGACATAATGTTTCAAGTTCTCAAAGAAAAAAATTTCCCCTAAATGAAGGAAAAATTAAGTCTACATATTAAAGGAACACACAAGTTACAAGGGAAAAAAACCGTGTAGTACAAACAACACTGAGAACTGAACTTTAAGGATAAACAATTCTTAAGGAAAATAAGCAAGAAAAACAAGTCATTTGTAAGATTTTTGTTTTGTTTCCATAAGCCAAACAAGCTTCAAACCTTCCCTGGTCTTATTCATGCACGAATTACTGGAACATGCTTATAAAGATAAATTGTAATGCACCAGTAAAGGGAACAAGTTAACATCTCAAATGTGAAAGTAAGTTCAGGGAAAATAATACATGTAAATCCTTTTTTGAAAAAAAAAAAATTCCAATGATGACTCCAAGGAGATAAATAGAGAAACCATGGCAAAAGACCTATGTCAAAAGACAAGGGAGCAATATCTACTAAATTATGAGAAAAAGAAAGTGTACCTGAAAATTTTTATATCAAGCCAGGCTATTTTTCAAGGTAACAGAACAGCATTCTCAAGACTACATACATTCAAGAGCTACTACACAGTCTTCTTGGCAGAGAGCGATGGTGGCAGGGAGGCTACTTGGTGATGAAATACATATGAGCCAGAGAGGAATTAAAGAACTCAAGGATGGAGAAGATATGATCAAAGACTGGTGCAGAGCACTGAATTCACTTACACACAGAACTAAGATTAAACAACTGTGGAAATTATGGTTACAAAACAATATAAATACTAAAAACCTTAACCACTAAAAAATAAAATGAAATAACTAAATTCAGCAGGGGAAAGGTGAGATAAGAGGCATTTTTCCGGTACTAATGTCCTCAGTTCTTCTGGGAGTACACCAAAGATGCTCTCAAAAATTGCAGCATGAAAGTGAAAAAAAAAAAAAACCCCATAATGATGCAAAACTCTTAATGCTCATTTTAATCTTAGGAGTATCTTTAAAAACCTAATTTTCCTTGTGATAAACATTTATTTAAAGTTCAGCTGTTCCTTCAGTTTAATTTATTTTTCTTTTGTCAAATTTAAATAGGATTGGACTTAATATTGTTATCTAAAAATAGCACATCGGGAATGATCCCATTCCTAACTAGCAGTCTTTTTCTCGACCTGTACATAAGATGTGTGAAGTAATATTCTTTTATAACAAGGGTTAACGTCAGGTCTGAGGGTAATTGTTTACTTTTACCCTGTTCTTTGCTATCTCCATCTCCTTCCTCTACCTCCTCCTTCTTTTGGAAATGAACTTGAATTCTCTTTACAAAAAAGCAATCAGTATTCTAAAAAGTAAAAGTGAACAGGGAAGATAGTTGGTCAATGCACAGACTCTCTGTCATGATTCACCTGCTTATGAGCCCATAGATATGATCTTAACAAACTTTGGTCACATTACACCTTGTAAATGGGAAACACCAGTTCCAGAGAAAATCCCAAGCAAGCAAATGGTAGCAAAGAGGATGACGGACAAGGACATGAGAAGGCAACTTGAGGAAGTGGACAAGCTTTGGTTTGGAATCGGAAGACCTGAGTTCTTTCTGTGGTTCAGACACTTCTGTGTTACTTTGGATAATCTCCATGCCACCTTGGTTATATTATTGAACTTTTCTAAGCACCAGGCCCAACATTACAATATATTCCCATTTTTCATGAAAAGGTGGGAATATGTGTTTTTAAGTACAATCAGACCAGATCAGTCGCTCAGTTGTGTCCGACTCTTTGCGACCCCATGAATCGCAGCACGCCAGGCCTCCCTGTCCATCACCAACTCCCGGAGTTCACTGAGACTCACCTCCATCGAGTCAGTGATGCCATCCAGCTATCTCATCCTCTGTCGTCCCCTTCTCCTCCTGCCCCCAATCCCTCCCAGCATCAGAGTCTTTTCCAATGAGTCAACTCTTCGCATGAGGTGGCCAAAGTACTGGAGTTTCAGCTTTAGCATCATTCCTCCCAAAGAAATCCCAGGGCTGATCTCCTTCAGAAGGGATTGATTGGATCTCCTTGCAGTCCAAGGGACTCTAAAGAGTCTTCTCCAACACCACAGTTCAAAAGCATCAATTCTTCGGCGCTCAGCCTTCTTCACAGTCGAACTCTCACATCCATACATGACCACAGGAAAAACCACAGCCTTGACTAGATGAACCTTTGTTGGCAAAGTAATGTCTCTGCTTTTGAATATGCTATCTAGGTTGGTCATAACTTTCCTTCCAAGGAGTAAGCATCTTTTAATTTCATGGCTGCAGTCACCATCTGTAGTGATTTTGGAGCCCAGAAAAATAAAGTCTGACACTGTTTCCACTGTTTCCCCATCTATTTCCCATGAAGTGGTGGGACCAGATGCCATGATCTTTGTTTTCTGAATGTTGAGCTTCAAGCCAACTCTTTCACTCTCCTCTTTCACTTTCATCAAGAGGCTTTTGAGTTCCTCTTCACTTTCTGCCATAAGGGTGGTATCATCTGCATATCTGAGGTTATTGATATTTCTCCCAGCAATCTTGATTCCAGCTTGTGTTTCTTCCAGTCCAGCATTTCTCATGATGTACTGTGCATATAAGTTAAATAAACAGGGTGACAATATACAGCCTTGATGAACTCCTTTTCCTATTTGGAACCAGTCTATTGTTCCATGTCCAGTTCTAACTGTTGCTTCCTGACCTGCATACAAATTTCTCAAGAGGCAGATCAGGTGGTCTGGTATTCCCATCTCTTTCAGAATTTTCCACAGTTTATTGTGATCCACACAGTCAAAGGCTTTGGCATAGTCAATCAAGCAGAAATAGATGTTTTTCTGGAACTCTCTTGCTTTTTCCATGATCCAGCAGATGTTGGCAATTTGATCTCTGGTTCCTCTGCCTTTTCTAAAACCAGCTTGAACATCAGGAAGTTCACAGTTCACATATTGCTGAAGCCTGGCTTGGAGAATTCTGAGCATTACTTTACTAGCGTGTGAGATGAGTGCAATTGTGCGGTAGTTTGAGCATTCTTTGGCATTGCCTTTCTTTGGGATTGGAATGAAAACGGACCTTTTCCAGTTCTGTGGCCACTGCTGAGTTTTCCAAATTTGCTGGCATATTGAGTACAATATCATGATATTAAACACTGAAAACTAACCAAAATATTTTAAACACTTTTAGATTACACAGAGTACATGTGAGGCCATATTTCACCCTGTGGGCTTATCAGCTGGGGACTAACAGTCACTTTTATGTACTCGTCAGTGGACAAAGCTGGACCTAATGGAAGTGGTCCTACACACTTGTAAGAGCCAACTGTGTGATTCTTCCCAACTCTGTCAAGCTACCAGTGACATCACATTGGGAGCCTGAAATCAGCCATGGCTGCAGTATTTATACCATGGAAATAATAAAATGCTATAAATTTGTCCCCTTGCCCCTCACTGGTTCTGAAACAGAATACCACTGCAGCTATCTGTCCCAGCTGATCCCATGGTTATTGTACTGTACATTAGAACTAGAAGAGGTTGAAGATAGCCTGCAAGAAAGGAAAAGTCAATCAAACTAGTTAAAGCTAACAGGAAGAATTTAATTTTTTTTTAAAAGGGTTAGGATTGAATTGGAGAAGGAAATGGCAACCCACTCCAGTATTCTTGCCTGGAGAATCCCAGGGACGGAGGAGCCTGGTGGGCTGCTATCTATGGGGTCGCACAGAGTCGGACACGACTGAAGCGACTTAGCAGCAGGGTCAAACTACCACATCTTAGGGAAGCAAGGGTATGGTCTCCTGATTAAGAAAAGAGGAAACACAGATTTCCCTGGAGGTTAAGACCCCATGCTCCCAATTCAGGGGGCCTAGGTTTGATCCCTGGCCAGGGAACTGGATCCCACATGCACAACTAAGAGTTTGCATGCTGCAATGAAGACTGAAGATCTGGCATGCTTCAATAAGATCCCGCACAGCCAAATAAATAAAAATCTTTTAAAAAGAGGAAACATGACTGGATGCCACAGAGTCCCTCTCTCTCCATCACTAGCTTTGGCCTCTTTATTGGTGTTAGTTTCATTGTCTGTTAAAGCTTCTCCTTTATGGCAAGAATCAAGGCTAGGGGTGGAAAAGAGAAGCACTTGCTCCCCAAAGGGCACAGGTCTGCTACTGGCACATGGGCACTTTCTTCCTCTAGGGTGAGGGAGACCGACACCAGGGCGCACAGCAGCTTGGTAGGGAACAGAGGGTGGCTTACAGTCCTTGTGGGCCCTGGTCTAGGTGCCTGTGTTCAGCCAACAACTTACACAGCTGTACATAATGGCCCCATATGAGCACATTCTCCAAAAGTGGTGCCTTTCAATAAACTTTGGCAAAGATGTTGATGTAACGGTGTTAAGTACGTGATGAAAAGGCAACAGGGAAGCAAGGATCATTTGGTTCAAAATAAAGTCAAAACCATTCATAATTAAACTTGGAAATCCATAAGAAGGATGCTCCTCTCTCCTTCCCCCCTTTTTAAAATAAACTTTCTCTTTGGGGATAATTTTAGATTTAATAAACATTGCAAAGATAGAGAGTTGCCTTCCCAAGAAATAGGTGACCCAGATGAAATGTTTTTGTAAACTTTCTGAAACTTACAAAAGTATAAACATATGATATTTACTTTCTATTTACTCCATTAGTTTTTTTTTAAAGGGTGGAAGTTAGCTTTAAAGTTCAGAATCTTATGCTAAGTTCATTCAAAATTTATTTTGAAATATTTACCAAGTGTGGATGTCTCCACTCATATCTCTACATAAGATCTTATATTGAAAATAAAGCCAAAGGAATAAAAAAAAACTTAATTATAACAAAGACAGTTCAGTCATGGTCTTCTTTCATTGGACAAGGATTTCTTGATATGTCCCAAGCATATTAAGACAGAAAACATACAGTGATATGGAAAACAAGCTCCATCCTTACCCTAATGGACCTTCTAGATTAGTGGAGGAGACGGACAAAAGAAACAAAGGTCTAGAGGACACAGGAAAGGGACATAAGTCTGTGAAATGGCATGAATTGGTAGGACCGGTAACAAACTAAAAAGAGGGTGCACTGACTAAAAGTTTTTCAAGTTTAATTGGGTTTTTTTTTTTTTTTAAGTCAAAGCCAAAAAATCTACATGGGCCATTGAATGCATGTTTAGGTACATTCGGCTTATAGAGCATCTGAAACATTAAATGAGTATTTACACAAATAATTAAGAAGTAGAAGTAAAGAATATTTAAAAAAAAAAAATCTACAAGGGCCATGAGGAAGCATAGTAATGGCCCTTGACTACAATTCCTGAGGAAGTGTAACTTCCTGAAAGTTTAATAGGAGTGAGCTAGGCAGTAAGTACTGGGGGGAAATGATTTGTGATAAATGGAAGAATAGTAAGAGGGCACAGGATATTTGAGAGTTCAATGTGACTGAAGGCCAGAAAATGATTGAGGGAAGTAGCAAGAGATGAGCTGAAGTTTCAGGGGTCAGATAATGAAAGACTGAATAGCCTGTGTTGGGAATTTTGAACTTATTCTAAAACTAACAGATCACTTTTATGTGGAATCTAATTAAAAAAAAAAAAAAAAGGAGGGGTACAAACAAACTTACTACAAAACAGAAGTAGAGTCACAGTTTAGAAAACAAACTTACGGTTACCAAGGAGTAAGGTGGGGAGGGATAAATTGGAAGATTGGGATTGACATACACACACTACTATATATAAAATAGATAACTAATAAGGACCTGCTGTATCATACAGGGAAATCTACTCAGTACTCTGTAATGGCCTATATGGGAAAAGAATCTAAAAAATAAAAAAAGAATGTATATATGTATAATTGATTCACTTTGTTGTACACCTGAAATTAATACAACACTGTAAATCAACTATACTCCAATAATTTTTTTTAATAAAAATAAATTTAAAAAAAGAAACTAATGGAATTTCACTAAAAGGTTGGAAATGAGAGCGATTTGTTCTTGTATGTATGTGTGTATGTATGTATGATACTCTGGTTGGAGTGTGCAGAACTGAATGGAGAGGGAGGTTAAGATTGGATGTAGTGGGGACAATCAGGATGATGTTGCAGTAGCTCAAGTAAGATAGGCTGGGCTTGGACTAAGGGGTTGAAGCTTGGAATATAGACATTTTATCAGATGGGATTAGGAGCATCTGTGACAGAAAACTCCAAATTACAGTAACAAGGACACATAGATATTTATTTCTCTCTCACATAATTGAATACTGTACATAGTTAACTTAAAATGAGATTGGTGGCTCCACAATTAACAAGGACCAGATTCCTTCTATCTTGCTTCTCAACATGATTTTCATCTCCTGATTCAAGACAGTTGCTCTAATTCCAGCCATTTTGCTATCATTCCAGCCAACATAAATGAATAAGGGAGGAAAAATGGCATGTCCCCTCCCTTTAAGATCATTTCTAAAAATGACGTGACACTTTTGGTTACAACTCAACATAGAACTTAGTCACATGGCCCCATCCAGTTGCAAGGGGTACTAGAAATAAAATTGTTATTCTAGAGACTACAGCCCATCTGAAAATCAAGTGTTCTATGACCAAGGATGGAAGGAACAACAAGCATTGGGGGATATTCAACATCTTCTGCAATAAAAGTAGGTAAAGGTGAGATATATTTTAGAAATAAAATTAACAGGATTTAAAGATAGATTTAATGGACAGGGGTGAGGAAAAGAGAAGAAACAAACCTAATTCCCACCTTTCTGACATAATCAACTGGATAAGTGGCAGCACCTTTCTGGAAGTAGAGAAATGAAAAAAGCAGCAGATTTGAAATAAAGAACAAGAATTAGCTGCTGGGACCATTACCACTCAGCCCTCAAAATTATTAAAGAAACAACCTAACAGTTACCTTGTATACCCTTTCAGAGATGTTCTATGTCCATATAGCCGCATGCATGTATAAGGGTGTATAATCTGTTTACTAACACACACATGTGTGTTTACACATACCGTTTCCCCCCAAAATGATAGGTTTCAATCGCACCATTATATATTTTGAATTTTTTGCTTCATGCACCAACATAGATTTACAAATTTTTTTTTGCACTTAAGTATGAAACTAAAAGTAGACTTAGAAGTTAAAACATACAATAATATTGAATTTTGTATTTACCTGTGTAGTTATCTTTACTGAAGATCTTTATCTCTTGCAAGGGCTTCAAGGTGGACCTGAGGACTCCCTTTAACATTTCATGTAAGGCAGGTGTTCTGTTAACAAATTCCCTCAGCTTTTGTTTTCCAGAACATCTTAATTTTTCCTCTAATCTTTAGGAGTAGTTTTGCCAGACACAGAATTCTTGATTGACAGGTTTTTTCCCCCCACCACTTCAAATATTGCCTCCCATTGCCTCTGTCTGAGATATTTGGCTATTAATCTTATTGAGAACCCCTTAAACATAATGAGTTTCTTTTCTCTTACTGCTTCCAAATTCTCTTTGTCTTTTGAAGTCTGATTATAGTGTATTTTGGTATGGACTTCTTTGGGTTTATCATACTTGGATTTAGTTGAGATTCTTGGATGTGTAGAGTCATCAAATTTGGAAAGTTTGTGGTCATTACTTCTTTAAGTAATATCTCTGCCCCCTTTCTCTCATCTCCTTCTGGGACTCTCAAAATGCTTATGTTGGTTGGCTTGATTTTACCCACAAATATCTTAGGCTGTGTTCACTTTTCTCTTTTTTTCTTTCTGTTCCTCAGTATGGATAATTTTAACTGTCTTATCTTTAAGTCCATGATTCTTTCTTCTCTCTGCTCAAATTGTCTATTGAACCCTCTAGGGAATTTTTCTTTTTATTGTACTTTTCAGGTCCAGAATCTCTAGTCCATTTCTTTTTATAGTTTCTATCTACTGGTGTTTGTCATTGTGTTTGTATATCATTTTCCTGGTTTCTTTTAATTCTTTGTACATGATTTCCTTTAGCTCTGAACACATTTAAGACTGTCAGTTTAAAGTCTTTGTCTAGGAACTCCTATGCCTGCTCTCCTTCATGGATAGTTTCTGTCAATTTATTTTTATCCTTTGGGCCAGATTTCCTTGTATCTTTGTATAATTTGTGAGTTTTGTTGACAATTGTATATTTAAATTTTATAAATTGAGAAATCATATATTCTTTCTTCTCCAGGGTTTGCTGTTCTGATCGCTGAAGGCTGCAGTTGTCCATTTATTTACTGACAAGTAAATAAATTTCAATTTATTGACAAGTCCATTTATTTACTGATTTTTGTAGAGGCCGTATTTCTTGTTGTGTATAGCTACTGACAGAGAAGGCAATGGCACCTCACTCCAGTACTTTTGCCTAGAAAATCCCATGGATGGAGGAGCCTGGTAGGCTGCAGTCCATGGGGTCACTAGAGTCAGACACGACTGAGTGACTTCACTTTCACTTTTCACTTTCATGCATTGGAGAAGGAAATGGCAACCCACTCCAGTGTTCTTGCCTGGAGAATCCCAGGGACAGGAGAGCCTGGTGGGCTGCCGTCTGTGGGGTCGCACAGAGTCAGACACAACTGAAGCGACTTAGCAGCAGCAGCATAGCTACTGAAGTCTCCGTTCCTTTGGCCATGTTCAGTTAGTGCCTAGAAGAGATTTCCTTGATTCCAGGAGCTAAAACAAACAAACAAAAAATAAACACCTCTCCCCTTCTTTGTAGATTGGCTGTGTTGGGGCACTATTTTAACAGTCAGGCTTCAAACAACTTTGCCATAGCTTTCACTTGCTACTTGCACTGAGCCTAAAGATATCCAGAAGTGATAGCTGAGGGTTTTCCAGGTCTTTGCTGAGGATGTGCCCTGCCTTGTACATATGTGTGGCCTTCTGAATTTCTCAGTATATATGGGCTTCTTTGGAGAAGGCAACGGCACCCCACTCCAGTACTCTTGCCTGGAAAATCCCATGGACGGAGGAGCCTGGTAGGCTGCTGTCCATGAGGTCACTAAGAGTCGGACATGACTGAGTGACTTCACTTTCACTTTTCACTTTCATGCATTGGAGAAGGAAATGGCAGCCCACTCCAGCGTTCTTGTCTGGAGAATCCCAGGGACAGGGGAGCCTGGTGGGCTGCCGTCTATGGGGTCACAGAGTCGGACACAACTGAGGCGACTTAGCAGCAGCATGGGCTTCTTTGAATGTCCTAACTTCCCACAATAAGTCTCTCCTCAGCTTTTTCTCCCAGGCTTTAAGCAGTCTATTGTATGCCCCAATCACAGTCTTTTGTCTTAGGTAGCGGAGGGGTTTTTCTTCACCTTACATTGTTATAAGCCATATCCACCACCTTTCTGCCCCAGTAAGTTCTGAGTTAGGTGAAACAGACGTACCTTGTGTTGATCCTCCAGGTAGCCTCCAGACAAGTTAGAACACATAAACATAATGATTTGAGTAAGGTCTGCTCTGCCTTCTTCAGAACCAGGGCCAAGTCTCCGACTGGAAACTCAGGTTGCTATCTTCAAGACTGCCACCCAATGAAGGAGGGAGTGGGGCAAGGGCAAGTAAAAATGCCACAAAAGTTTTCTACCACTTTTAAGTTAACTTTCTCTTGATTCAGCATTTACTTGGTTGCTCTGAAAATTTTTTTTGCTATTTTCCAGAGTTCTGAAAAGGTTGGCTTTTAGTTTCTAAATGTTTTTGCTTCTGTGGAGGGATGTGTATTTGGAGCCTACACCATTTTGATGTTGTCATCTTTTAGTAAGCTTTTAAATTTTGAAATAATTTTAGACTTTAAAAACGTTGCAAAAATAATACAAAGAATTCCTCTCTACAAGAGTGCTCTCATAGCTTCCCCAAATGTTAATATTGTTTATGATCACAGAACAATGATCAAAACCAAACTAAATTAATATTAATACAATATTAGCAAATCTACAAATCTTATACAAAAGTTTCCAATACCTCACTAATGATCTTTTCTAGATCCAGGATGGACTCCATGATCATACATTATATTTTGTTTTCACGTGTTCTAAGTTTCCCCAGTCTAGGAGAGTTCCTTAATCTTTCTTTTTCTTTCATGACCTTGATATTTTTGAAAGGCACTTTCTAGTCACTCATAGACTGTCTCTCAGTGATGCTTCCCCCTGGCTAAATGTAGGTACCATCAGCCCTCTTTACCCTCAGGTTCTGTAACCATGGATTCAACCAATTATGGATCAAAAATATTTGAAAAAAATTCCAGAAAGTTCTGAAAAGCAACTTTGCCATATACCAGCAATTGTTCAAATTGTATTACATATTATAAGTAATCTAGAGATGATTTATATAATAGAGGAGGATGTGTGTAGGTACTATGCAAATATCACATCATTTTATATAAGGGGCTTAAGCATCCAAGGATTTTTATAACTATGGGAGATTTCCAGAACCAATCTCAAGCAGATACCAAGGGATGACTGTATGTACTTTCTAAAAGAACAACACAGAAGTGATGCTGTGCCCTTCTCATCACATGATATCAGGAAACACACGATGTCACTTGATATTGCAAAAATAGTTACACAGTTTAGAGAGTTCCCCAGCTTCCCTTAATGTTAACATCTTACATAGCCAGGACATCTTTGTTAAATCTAAAATATTAACATCGGTACAATACTATTAACCACTATTTACTTGGATTACCAGTTTTTCCACTGTCTTCTTTCTGTTCTAGTATATAAGCCAGGAAACCACACTGCATTTAAAGGTAGCTCCTTTTTTATGTGATTACGCCCACACTAACTCACAGCACAAGAGTCCCACCCCTTCATTCGCCACATTAGAACCTTGATACAGTAACAATATATGGTTACCAATGGCTACCAAGTTTCACTTCTCACATTCCCTCACCACAAGAGAGGAACTGCCCACATTTCTGTGGTTCAGATTCAAAAAACCTAAAGAAGAATTTTGATTGGATTGACTTATGATAAATGGCTTCCACTAATAGACATGACTGAGAGAGGAGGGTCTCATAACACAACACAAGGTTGCTAGAGGCCTACCTCATGAAGCAGAGCTGTTCTTGCAGAATGGGAATCATTGTAAACTGGGCAGTGACCTCAACTAGAATCCACCACATTAATTCATTAACTGGTTCTAGTGATTAAATAGAACTAACTAGTGACTAACTTGGAGAAGGCAATGGCACCCCACTCCAGTACTCTTGCCTGGAAAATCCCATGGATGGAGGAGCCTGGTGGGCTGAAGTCCATGGGGTCGTTGAGGGTCAGACACGACTGAGCGACTTCACTTTCACTTTTCACTTTCATGCATTGGAGAAGGAAATGGCAACTCACTCCAGTGTTCTTGCCTGGAGAATCCCAGGGACGGTGGAGCCTGGTGGGCTGCCGTCTATGGGGTTGCACAGAGTCGGACACGACTGAAGCAATTTAGCAGCAGCAGCAGCAGCAGTGACTAACTAGTTCATTCAACTTGTTTCACAGATAAGGAAACTTAAGTCTGAAAAGGTAAGTAACTTTCAGAGTCCCAGAGCTAGTCCTTGGTAAAAGGAGGGCTAATCCCAGGCCTCCTAACTCCTAGTTCTAGACTTAGTTTCTGTGTCTGTACAGTTACCATGATTTGGGTATTAATACCAAGAATCAAAGAATCTAAAATTAGAAGCAACCTCAAAGTTTATCAAACTCTTACTGATGCACCCATTTTCCAGTGTATCCAAGCAGATCCCAGGGGAACAAAAGCCTTTCCTATTTATTTTTCTCCAATATTGGGATTTCAAAGTAATACACATTCAGCAGCTTAGGATATAAACTGTTTTACTTATCAAAGAATTGAGTGGGAGAGAGTACAAGGGAGAATGTTCATCAGCAGGCTTTGTTAAAAAACTTGGGCTAAAACCATATAATGAAACACCATACAATCCATAAAAGAAAACAAAAAGCTCTCTATATGTCAACACAGGAAGCTGTTTCATATACAGCATAAAGTGGAAAACCAAATTCAAGTAAAAGGTGTGAATAGTGCAAACCTATTTATGCAGGAGACAATGGGAACAGCAATTGTCAGCATATTGTTAGCAGTTTCACCAATGATGGTGGGATTACAGAATATTTTTTATTTTCTTCACTATACTTTCCTATAGGTTTGAATTTCTGAACAATGAGCATGAACTTTTTCAGTTCCGAAAATATTATGCTAAGTGAAAGAAGTCAGACACCAAAAGTCATGTGGTGTACTACTTCATTTATATGAAATATCCAGAATAGACAAATCCACAGAGGCAGAAAGCAGATTAGTGGCTTCCAGAGGCTAGGGTGAAGGAAGATGGGAAGTGGTTGCTTAATGAATATGGGGTGATGGAAATGTTTTGGAACTAGATAAAAGTTGTGGTACTAACTGCTGCTGATATGTAAACTTTTAAATGGTTATGTTATGTGAATTTTGCCTCAACTTTTTTAAAAATGCATTTTCTGAAGTGAGGAAATCTCAGTATTCATGTATTCTCTATTATGGGCTTTAAGTAAATAGCTTATCTATGCTATATCACTTATGCATTCATGCTGCTTGCTAGATCCCTAAGTTTTGTCCAACTCTTTGCCACCCCGTGGACTGTAGCCCACCAAGCTCCTCTGTGCACAGGACTCTCCAGGCAAGAATACTGGAGTGGGTTGCCATTTTCTTCTCCATGGGATCTTTCCAACCCAGGGATCGAATCCGAGTCTGCTGCATTGGTAGGCAGATTCTTTACTTAATACTGAGCCAACTGGGAAGCTGCTATATCACTTAGTTATCTGTTAAATAAGAAGAGTTTATTCCTAGTTCCTTAAAAAACTAGGAATAAAACCACCATATGACCCAGAAATCCCACTCCCAGACATATACTCTGAGGAAACCAAAACTGAAAAAGAGACATGTATCCCGTTGTTCACTGCAGCACTATTTACAATAGCTAGAACACAAGAGAACCTAGATGTCCATCAACAGATGAATGGATAAAGAAGCTGTCGTACATGTACACAATGGAATCAGTCCTAATGAGGTGGATGAACCTAGAACCAATTATACAGAGTGAATTAAGTCAGAAAGAGAAAGATAAATATCGTATTCTAACGCATATATACAGAATCTAGAAAAATGGTACTGAAGAATTTATTTACATGGCAGCACTGGAGAAACAGACATAGAGAATAGACTTATGGACATGGGGAGAGGGGAGTAGAGGGTGAGATATATGCAAAAAGTAACATGGAAACTTACATTACCATATGTAAAATAGATAGCCAATGGGAATTTGCTGTATGGCTCAGGAAACTCAAACAGGGGCTCTGTATCAACCTAGAGGGGTGGGATGGGGAGGGAGATGGGAGGGAAGTTCAAAAGGGAGGGGGTATATGTATACTTATGACTGATTCATGTTGAGGTTTGACAGAAAACAACATAAGTCTGTAAAGCAATTATCCTTCAATAAAAAAATAAACAAAATTTTTTAAAAAGACAGTTGAAGCAGCTGGTCTCTAAAACCCACTTAGGCTCTAACATGATGACTCTGGACACATCTAACTTACATGCATTCACTTAGAATTAAGACTAAGACTGCACAAGCTGTTTTTTGGCAGATGCATCACATTGTTGACCTAATATTAAGAGGAAAGAAGAGGCAAGCCACTACTTTCAAAGACTGTAAATGTAGAGATCATCCAGGTCTAATCATGACTAGCAAGAGATTACAGGAGGAGTGAGGGAGGGAGAAAGCCAGAGTGTAAAGGTAATGCCTTTACCTTTACATGTGTTAAGTATGTTTCATGGACCAGACACTATGCTAGATGCATTATGAATATGTTTATGTTTTCAAAGGCAATCCTCAGAAGAAAAAAATGAAGCTCAGAAAGGATAAATAATTCACCCAGACCCACAACTAGTAACAGGCAGTGTTGTGTTGAAACTCAGTCTTGAAAACAGACTCCAAAGTCTGTTTTCCTTCCACTTACTCATGCTGTTTTACAAAAAGAAAAAGGACTCAAGGAAAATGACCTAGTGCTGGAGGCAAGGAAATGCAAAAGCAGACCAGAAAGAAAAGTGAAAAGGAAACAATTAATAAAAATCATGGATTATCCCTGTGCTTGAGAGCGAACCTTTCTTGGGCCAGTTTCCATCCTGATATTTTGTACAACTATAACAAACTGTATTCTTTCATCATAATCTGCTAAAAATAAAGTTCTTCTGAATTTAAAGAATCTTCTACCTATATTTCCATGAAGGAAGTCTAAAGATATTATGCTGGATATTACTGGTTGGATATTATTTTGTCCTTTTATTTTATCAAAGAAAGGAGGTAATCAGAAAAAGAAAAAAAAAAAAGAGGTAAGCTCCAAACAGATGAAGGAAAGATAAAGAAAAAAATCATAAGAATCAGTTGAAAGAATAAATGAAATTTGGAGCATAAAATATTTAAACAAAGCAAGTGTGCAAGTCATTAACCAAAGGCACTATCAAGTAATTTGAAGAAGCTGAGACTGTGAGGAAGCAGTAGAGACCGACTGTGGTCTTCCCAGCGTAAGAAGTTGCTTGATAAAGGAAATTTAAAGCTTTGGGAAGTGGGAGCAAAACAAGTGTCAGACCCTCATTTGGAAAGGACACCAGACCACTTGCTGGTGAACAGTCACTTGGCAAAAATCAGGGAAGAGACAGTGGACAATCTGGCTGGTGAGTACGGAGGGAAAAAATGCAACAGCTTCATAGGAAACCAAAGGAAGAAATGGAAAAGGGAAATGGAAAAGCCTCTTGGGATTCCCTGGTGGCTCAGAGGGTAAAGCGTCTGCCTGCAATGCAGGAGACCTGGGTTTGATCTCTGGGTCAGGAAGATCCCCTGGAGAAGGAAATGGCAATCCACTCCAGTACTCTTGCCTGGAGAATTCCATGGAGGGAGGAGCCTGGTGGGCTACAGTCCATGGGGTTACAAAGAGTCGGACACGACTGAATGACTTCACATCCAAGATACACTGTCAAAGAAAACATGCGAATTTCTGAAGAATAGGTAGGCATTCCATTCTCTCTCTCTCTTTTTTTTTAAGTACAATACTTTAGATATGCACTGAAATAAATCTGGAATAGTATATAATAAAGAAATATTACTAAGAGGTTGATACAAGGGCCTTTAGTTTTAAGCTTCATACATTTCTGTGTTTATAGGGGGTGTGTGTGTGTGTGTGTGTGTGTGTGTGTGCATTTACGGCTTTTGCAAATAGAAAATTTTTTATTTTTAATCTTATCAATCTACAGAAGGGGCTGGTGTCCATTTGGCATTCACAACTATCCTAAAAGGGTTGTAGCCAAATGTCCCAACTCTCCTCCTGGATACAGGGGAGCCCAAGATGCTGAATCCAGCTTGAATTGTCTCCTGTAGGGGGCTTGAAGATGAAGTGGAACTGGCCCTGTGGCTTCTAAGAGGAGTTCTGAGAGACAGCATCCAGGGACAAAAGCTAAAGAAACAGCCAAAGAGCTCACTCCAAGGGCCCAGACACAGAGGCAAAATCCACTGGATGGGAACCTTTGACACCTTCTGAAAGCCAGCTGCCCTGGCAACTCTGAAGTGATCCTCTAAACAACCGAGGCAAAGTGTGGCTCACGGCGTATTTTGCCAACTCAGGAGCCAAAAGGGAGGGAGCTATGAAATTAGGGAGCCATCTGGGAATAACCAGAGTGTAAAGCAGCAATAAAGCATTAGGCTTGATTCCATTTCATATTTTTTTATTTAAATTTATTTATTTTAATTAGAGGCTAATTACTTTACAGTATTGTATTGGTTTTGCCATACATCAACATGAATCAGTTCTAATGAGGTGGATGAAACTTGAGCCAATTATACAGAGTGAAGTAAGCCAGAAAGAAAAACACCAGTACAGTATACTAACGCATATATATGGAATTTAGAAAGATGGTAACGATAACCCTGTATGCGAGACAGCAAAAGAGACACAGATGTATAGAATAGTCTTTTGGACTCTGTGGGACAGGGAGGGGGGGATGATTTGGGAGAATGGCATTGAAACATGTATAATATCATATAAGAAACAAATCACCAGTCCAGGTTCGATGCAGGATACAGGACGCTTGGGGCTGGTGCACTGGGATGACCCAGAGGGATGGTATGGGGAGGGAGGTGGGAAGGGGGTTCAGGATTGGGAACATGTGTACACCCGTGGCAGATTCATGTTGATGTATGGCAAAATCAATTTCATATTTAAAATGGTTTCAGATTTGTTAAAAGAAAAACACTTACTTTCTTCAAGTATAGCATTTTTTAGGTGTAAAGAAAAGAAAAGTAAGTGAAGTCGCTCAGTCGTGTCTGACTCTTTGCAGCCCCATGGACTGTAGCCTACCAGGCTCCTCTGTCCATGGGATTTTCCAGGCAAGAGTACCGGAGTGGGGTGCCATTTCCTTCTCCAGGGGATCTTCCTGACCCAGGGATCAAACCCGGTTCTCCTGCATTGTAGGCAGATGCTTTACCATCTGAGCCACCAGGGAAGTTTTAGGTGTAACTTAATTTCTTTCTAGTCATAGACCTGTGAAAATCTGCTTACTGCCTTGATGCAAATAACTTCCAACAGTGCCTCATTATATTCCACTGACTTGGAGAGTTTTATAGTATCAAGGCCTGTCTCTTCCTTTGACATCTGATTTTGGTAAACGAGCATCAAATTGGAGAGTGACTACAAAATGGTACCCCCAAACTTCTGAAGCATTGAGCTGGGGAAAAAAGGTTCACTTCATCATTTCTATCCCCCGAAAGCTGTTTGTCTGAAGCCTTTGCGGTAGTCAGCCATTTCTCAGGCCAGCAGAGCCAGGTGAGAAGACCTTTTTAGGCAAGGCATTAAAAGGAGTTGGCTGAGCAGATCTCAAAAACCTTGGTCAACAGGGCGGAGCCAACCCTGGGGCAGAAGTATTACTTCACAGTTGCATTGGCTTCCTGTGGCTGCCAATAGAGGCAGCATCTGGCAGCCAGCCCACCGCAGAGAAGAGGGAACTCCACAGAGAAGAAAATAGCAACAAGGCCCCAGAGGTGGAAGTGCAGCCTGAGAAACTTCAGCCAGCCCAGGACAGCTCTGCCAGCCCTGGCCATTCAGCAGGGCATGGCATACCCCTCCAGCTTTAAAATATGCACATCCTTCCTATGGGGACACATCCCACAAGAACTTTTCACATATTATTTAAATCAGGTCATTTATTCCATACCAAAAGGCTATTATTATCTGCATTTTTCAAATGGGAAAACCAAGGCTCAGAGAGGTAAAATAACCTGCCACAGGATGCACAACCAGGAAGTGGAGGAGACAGGATTCAAACTCCCCACATGGCGCACACCAAAGCCCAGACTCTGATGGTCACGATTTTAAAAGTCAAGTGAAAATCGAGATGGTAAGGTTAGTGCTGCCTCCAGCTGAATGGGAGCTATCTTGTCCTCCCTGGTAGGTAATATTTTGGGTTTTCCTTCCTTGCATACAACCAGGCAAATGACTGCAATTCTAAAAAGAGATAAATATAAAAACAAGAAGTGAAACCCTGCAGACACCTGAAACTCAACCATTTCTGCAAGCTTGAGCTAGGGGAGCTGCCACACAACAGAAATAGTTCTGTCCTGTTAGATAGGCTTTGTTTTGCTACATGGCTGCATATGCAGTGAAGTGATATCAAGTCCTGAGGGTCCACTCCTTTGATGAGTTAAACACACAAAGGCCTACATTTTGATGTAATCTGATAGCATGTAGTTAAGTCCTAGACAAACTGCAACTGTGAGGAAGTGATAAACCCAACTTCCTGCACAAAGCTGCCTGAGATAACACTTTCCATGGACTAGAAGAAAAAAAAGAGAGAGAGAGGCATGATTGCTACAGAATTTTAAAGGAACTCATCCGTTCTTAACAAATAACCCCTTTTTCATATGGTCCCAGCAACATCTAAGCAAAACTGATTGCAGTCAGGTGACTGTGTAGTAATTTCACATATGACTTAACTCTGACTATTATTCATAGGCAAAAATCAATCACTAAAAATTCATTTGATTTTCTCTCTTAAGGACACTTTAGTTCAAACTCGAAATCCCAGGTCTTTTCTTGGCCAGGAGAATTTCCCTGCAGTTTAGCAAGAACTCAGATTGAGAGAATTGAGGTTGCATTAACTGGCTGGATGGTGTTCCCACTGAGTCATTAAAGAGGCCGATTCAGCTTGAATAAACACACACTGGGACAGCTGCCAACTTAGAAGGACCAATAACTAGTTCCACAATGCCAAAACAGGGTCAAAGTGACAGTTTTGCTAAGTGTTCTCATAGTGTTGTGTCATACACAAACAACCAGAAAGAGCTGACGGTGCTAGGAATTTTCTGTGAGTGCATTCTTTCATTCACTAATTTTGCAAATATTTATTGAGTGCCTACCAGGTGCTAGGGAATACAACAGTGAACAACAAAAAGAGATAGCCCCTGCCTTCAAGGACTTTCCAGTCTAGTTAGGGAAGCAGATATTGAAGAAAACACACAAGTATAGACAAGTCACAAATTACACTGAGTGCTCGGAAGAAAAATAGGGCACATTGATTTCAATTCAGATGATGAGGTCAGCAAAGACCGCCCTGGTGATGGGATATCTAGTCTTGAATCATCCAAGCAGACCAAGAGTCAAGGAAGAGAGCTCCGGTAGAGAAAACAACCTATACAAGGGCTGGAAGAAAACAGCCTTCTTAAGCTGGGACACAGGCTGGTGTCTCTGGGGAACTAGGGGATGGCCTGTATGTCCAGAATAAATCAAATGGGGGGAGAGAAGCCGTGATACAACCCGGGAAAGTAAAGAGGACCCAGATCAGGTGGAGTGTTGTAGGGCATGTGAAAAAAAAATTGGCTTTATTCTGAACACCTTGGGGAACATTGCAGTGGCACTTCTGGCCTCTAACAGTTGTCTGCTTCTATCCTGTTTTGTTGGCAAGGATCTCAAAGAGAATGTAGCAGTAACATCCTTTAGGAAGAAAAATCATGAGATAAAATTCTTACTAGTAATTTGGGGTATCAAAGCTATTCCCACAGGTTCATGCTGTTCACCAAGCCACAAACTGGGATGAAAAAAATATCAAGATGATAAAAAAAATTAACAAGCTATTGAATCACCTTTTGCTTTTTTTTTATGATTTTAATATGACTGTGGAGTCACAGAGTTCTTACATATAGATAGGACCTTGGCAGTCATGTGGACCAGATCTCTTGTTTCACAATGGAAGAAGCTAAAGCCCAAAAACTGACTTTGGAGAAATTCCTATGTTGAAGTCCTTGGGATGGGAACACTCAAGGACTCTTGAGAACCTCACCAGCCTGTTACCGTGGTTGTTGGATCTGGAATCCTCAGCTTCCAAAATGTAAAACCACTTTCAAGTTTTCCTTCTTGAAGTCTTCTCTTTTTGAAAAAAGTGATTATTTTATTTTTGGTTGCACTGGGTCTTTATTGCTGCTCACGGGCTTGTTCTAGTCGTGACGAGCAGGGGCTGGTTTTGGTGTGTGGGCTTCTCATGGTGGAGGCTTCTCTTGTTGCGCAGCACAGGCTCTAGGCACATGGGCTTTGGGAGTTGCAGCACACAGGCATAGTTGCTCCACAGCATGCGGAATCTTCCTGGACCAGGGATCATGTCCCCTGCATCGGCAGGAGGATGCTTACCCACTGTACCACCAGGGAAGTTGAAGTCTTCTTAGTGTGTTGGTCCTCTTCTACAATCAAGTGACTTAAAGAGTTCTAAGGCACAGATTAATAAATGTACTGTTTCCTCCTCTCGTGTGTATTTCCAAACCCTAACTCCTTGTGTCTGTCTCTAAGCCCTTGGCTACATGATCCTCACCACCAGGGTTTTTGAAGTGCTGGATATGGTTAGAGATTTTCTTTTCATTATGAGGCTCCTGGTGAAGAATCCTGGTCTCCTTCAGGGGAAGGGGAAGAATTTGCTGATTTGAGACTGAATTAAGTAATTAATAAAAGGATGTTCCCCCCAACACACCCCCCAGACAAGCAGACATTGTTTTTGCTCTTCTGACACCTTTCCAGGTTGGGGTTGATTGGACTCCTGCTACGTAGTATCTTGGGTTTCCCAGATGGCTCAGTGGTAAAGAATCCACTTATTAATGCAGGAGGCACAGAAGACACTGGTTCGATCCCTGGGCCAGGAAGATCCCCTAGAGGAGGAAAAGGCAACACACTCCAGTATTCTTGCCTGGAAAATTCCATGGACAGAGAAGTCTGGCAGGCTACAGTCTACGGGGTCGCAAAGAGTCCGTCGCAAAGAGTCTGAGCACACATCATGAAGTAGCTTTCTGACCTTGGTAGAATTTCACTTAGTTGATCTCAGATAAAATCCTTTACCTCTCTGGGCCTCTACTGCCCTTCTGATGACCGCTGAGGCCCTTGTATTTTTAATATTCTACACATTCAAGATAAATCAAAAAGAGTTTGGACTCTTGATAGAAAATGTCCTTAACACCTCACTTTCTATAATAGGGTAGAAGGAAGGAAGGGGCAGGGGGCAGGGAGAGATGAGAGGCAAAGAAGGGAGAAGAGGAAAAGAGGAAGGAAGAGAGGAATGAAATCATCAGTGAACAATTAAGGAAGGAAACAATATTCTGTGATGACCTATATGAGAAAAGAATCTTAAGAAGAATGAACATATGTATAACAATCACTTTGCTGTATACCTGAAACTAACACAACATTGTAAATCAACTATACTCCAATAAAATTAAAAAATAAACTTTTACAAAGCTGTGCTTTCCAAACCTCTCTGCATTCTTAATAGAAACATAGTGGGCTTGAGTTGTGACTAGCTGTCAAAACAGAGCCCACTGGAGTTTACTAGGACTCTCAGGCAGACTTTGACTCTGGATGTGGAGAAAGTTTTGTGCGGCAGCAACTTCTGCTTAAGAAAGCAAATGAAGTTTCAGGAAAAAATATTAGAGGAGAATGATGGTTTTTTTCTTTTAAATGTGTAATATTTTACACTGTAAGGATTTTATGAACTGTTGACATTTATGAAAAGCATTTAGGCCAGAACCTACTGTTGTTGTTCAGTCACTTAAGCTGTGTCTGACACTTTGCAACCCCATGGACTGCAGCACACCAGGCTTCCCTGTTCTTCACTATTTCCTGGAGTTTGCTTAAATGCATGTTCATTGAGTTGGTGATGCCATCCAAACATCTCATCCTCTGTCGTTCCCTTCTCCTCCTGCCCTCACTCTTTCCCAGCATTGGAGTCTTTTCTAATGAGCCGGCTTTTTGCAGCAGGTGGACAAAGAATTAGAGCTTCAGCTTCAGCATCAGTCCTTCCAATGAATATTCAGGATTGATTTCCTTTAGGATTGATTGGTTTTATCTCCTTGCTGTCCAAGGGACTCTCAAGAGTCTTCTCCAAAAATTAAAAAAAAGAGTTTTCTCCAACACCACAGTTCGAAAGCATCAATTCTTTGGCCTTCAGTCATCTTTATGATCTAACTCTCATATCTATACGTGACTACTAGAAAAACCATAGTTTGATTATACAGACATTTGTCAGCAAAGTGATGTCTCTGATTTTTAATATGCTGTCTAGGTTTTTCATAGCTTTTCTTCCAAGGAGAAAGGATCTTTTAATTTCATGGCTGCAGTCACCATTTGCAGTGATTTTGGAGCCCAAGAAGGTAAAATCTGCCACTGTTTCCATTGTTTCCTCATCTATTTGCCATGAAGTGATGGGACTGGATGCCCTGATCTTAGTTTTCTGAATGCTGAGCTTTAAGACAGCTTTTTCACTCTCCTCTTTCACCCTCATTAAGAGGATCTTTAATTTCTTTTCACTTTCTGCCATTAGAGTGGTATCATCTGCATATCTGAGGTTATTGATATTTCTCTTGGCAATCTTGATTCCAGCTTGTGAGTCATCCAGCTTGTCATTTTGCATGATGTACTCTACATATAGGTTAAATAAACAGGGTGACAATATACAGCCTTGACGTACGTCTTTCCCAATTTTGAACCAGTATGTTGTTCCATGTCTGATTCTAATTGTTGCTTCTTGTCCTGCATACAGGTTTCTCAGGAGACAGGTGAGATGGTCTGGTATTCCCATTTCTTTAAGAATATTTTTTTAAAAAGAATTTTGCACAGTTTGTTGTAATCCACAGAGTCAAAGTCTTTAGCATAATCAATGAAGCAGAAGTAGATGTTTTCTTTCGAAATTCCCTCGCTTTTACTATGATCCAGTGGATGTTGGCAATTTGATCTCTGGTCCCTCTGTCTTTTCTAAATCCAGCTTGTACAACTGGAAGTTCTCAATTCACATATTGCTGAAGCCTAGCTTGAAGGATTTGGAGCATTACCTTGCTAGTGTGTGAAATGATTACAATTGTTTGAACATTCTTTGGCATTGCCCTTCTTTTGGAATGGAATGAAAACTGAACTTTTCCTGTCCTGTGGCCACTGCTGAGTTTTCCAAATTTGCTGACATATTGAGGGCAGCACTTTAACAGCATCATCTTTTAGGATTTGAAATAGCTCAGTTAGAATTCCATCACCTCCATTAGATTTGTTCGTAGTAATGCTTCCTAAGGCCCACTTGACTTCACACTCCAGGATGTCTGGCTCTGGTGAGTGATCACACCATTGTGGTTATCCAGGTCAGTAAGACTTTTTGTGTAATTCTTCTGTGTGTTCTTGCCACCTCTTCTTAATCTCTTCCGCTTTTTAAGGTCCTTGCCGTTTCTGTCCTTTATTGTGCCCATCTTTGCATGAAATGTTCCCTTGGTATCTCCAATTTTCTTGAAGAGATCTCTAGTCTTTGCCATTCTATTATTTTCCTCTATTTCTTTGCATTGTTCACTTAAGAAGGCTTTCTTATCTGTCCTTGTCTGGAACTCTGCAATCGGTTGGGTATATTTTTCCCTTTCTCCTTTGCCTTTTGCTTCTCAGCTGTTTGTAAGACCTCCTTAGACAACCAGTTTGCCTTCTTGCATTTCTTTTTCTTTGAGATGGTTTTGGTCGCCAACTTCTGTACAAAGTTAGGAACCTTCATCCATAGTTCTTCAGGCACTCTGTCTACCAGATCTAGTTCAGATCCTAGCACACAGCAAATGCTCAGTAAGTGTTGACCATAATTCATACTAAAAAGAATTGCTGGTCCAGACATCAGAAAGTCATAGTCATGTGACCTTAAGGAAGTATCTCTGCCTCTCTAAGTTTGTTTTCTAACTTGTGAAACAAGTGGATAGGATTGAGTCAGTGGTTTATTGGGCTTCTCCAACTGGTATTCTCTAATTCCACTTTTAATGCCTCCCAGTCTGAATTGGGCATTGGTAACATTTTAATAAAAAAAACTTTTTTCTCACATCGTATTATAAAGTACTTACATAACTTCACAGAACACTTCTCTTTCCTTCCCTAAGTTGGTGTTTTGGAGCATTAAAATTAGAGAAGTAAATGAGATTAACATTTGCCTAAAGCAGCAGTCCCCAGCCTTTTCGGCACCAGGGCCCAGTTTCGTAGAAGACAATTTTTCCCATGGACTAAGCGTGGACAGGGTGGCGGGGGCTGTTTTGTGACCATTCACACACATTGCATTTCTCGTGCACTTTATTTCTATTATTATTACATCAGCACCACCTCAGGTCATCAGGCGTTAGATCCCGGAGGCTGGGGACTCTTGGCCTAAAGGACCATCAGGAGCAAATTTTAAGCAAATAATTAAAATATAAATCCTCTTAAGAAATGTCAAGTTAGGGAGATTGTTCCTATTACTGCACTGTGATATTTGGAAGACTATCAGTTTGCCCAAACTCTGTTGGCTCTTAACCCAATTATAATGTTCACTAAAGACTCAGTATTTCCTAAAACTGGATTCAAACACCCCTGGGAGGCTGTCATTTCCCTGAGGGCTTCTCTTCAAGTAAAACTGTTTTTGCCTTTCCAAACTGAGTCAACACATCTGTTCTTACCTATCTTAAAAGCTTCATCAACTCAACAATTGTCCAAAAGGAAGACAGAAAAAAAAACCTATTGTGTGATGAAAATTTTTGGCAAATATTATGAAAACACATTCTTAAAACATCTCTCATTTCTGAGAAACAAAGTAAAACGTATGAATTGTTTTTTTTTGTTTCATGACTAATAAAGTGATTCATTGCTACAATGAGGTATTTCAACCATATCTACATAAAACAAGTGTGAATGTTCAATTGAAAAAAATAAAATAACTCAATTAGAAAAATAAACCTTGAGTACCTCCTCTCTAAAAGGCATTGAATTTGGCCCCCCAAAATTAGGCAAGTTGGTCATATGCAGTTTTAAGCTATTCGAGTGTCACTTGTAGATGCTGAACATTGGAAGTGTCTTTACAACACTTATCTATACTGTCCAATACAGTAGTCACTAGCCATATGTGGCTACTGAACACTTAAAGCATGGCTAGTCTTGAGATGGGCTTCCCTGGTGGCTCAGCTGGTAAAGAACCCATCTGCCAACACAGGAGACAAAAGAGATGAGGGTTCAGTGGAAACAGCAACACACTCCACTCTTCTTGCCTGGAAAATCCCATGGACAGAGGAGCCTGGCTGACTACAGTCCTGGGGTTGCAAAGAGCTGGGCATGACTGAACACACATGTAGTCTTAAGATGTGCTGTACGTATACAAGGAGAAGGCAATGGCATCCCACTCCAGTACTCTTGCCTGGAGAATCCCATGGATGGAGGAGCCTGGTAGGCTGCAGTCCATGGGGTCGAGAAGAGTCTGACACGACTGAGCGACTTCACTTTCACTTTTCACTTTCATGCATTGGAGAAGGAAATGGCAACCCACTCCAGTGTTCTTGCCTGGAGAATCCCAGGGACGGGGGAGCCCAGTGGGCTGCCGTCTATGGGGTCACACAGAGTCGGACACAACTGAAGCGACTTAGCAGTACGTATACAATTTATGGATTTAGAAGACTTAGGACAGAAACTTCCATGGTAGTCCAGTGGTTGAGTCAGTTTGCCAATGTAGGGGACATGGGTTCAATCCCTGGTCCAGGAAGATCCTAAATGTCATCGAGCAACTAAAAGCTCACAGGCCCCAGTTACTGAGCCACACTGCTAAAGCCTGCCTGCCTAGAGCCCGTGCTCCGCAGCAAGAGAAGCCGCCACAATGAGAAGCCTCCGCACCACAAGAAGAGTAGCCCCCGCTCGCCACAGCTGGAGAAAGCCCAGGCAGCTGTGAAGACCCAGTGCAGCCAAAGTAACAATAAATAAACATAAATTAAAAACTTAGAACAAAGAAATTTTTACTGATTACTTATACAACAATTTTATACTGACGACTTATTGAAATGATACTTTTTTGCATATATTAGGTGAAAATAATATTGAATTAATCTCACCTGTTTCTTTTTACCTGTTAGTGTGTCTATTAGAAAAATCTAAAATTATGTATAGAACATGCATTTTTAGTTTACATTATATTTCTCTGAGTTGCTGCTGGCTTAGACTCTTGGCTTATTATTTATTCTGAGGCTTAGAATCCACCTAAGAATTCTTAGTCATCAACATTTCATTCGTATCCCAAGAAAGACTCTATCTAGGGTGGTCTTATGGGTGTGTTAACTAGAAGCTAAGTGCCTAAGAGTACTCTGGAGAGATGCATATTTATTTAAATGAAAATATATTCCTGTGAGGGACTGTGCAGTGCAGTGGCAGTGCAATGGTTAAGAACCCACGTTTCCACTGAAGTGGGCAGGGGTATGATCCCTAGTCAGGGAACTAAGATCCCACATGCTGCATGGCACAGCCAAAAAAAAGAAAATATATTCATGTTGAATTAAGTAGGGGGAAAATGTTAAAAATAATATGTAACCCTAAATTAATATGATTAATGAAAAATATTATATTACAATGAAAATTTAATCGAAATTAAAGAAATATATTATGAAAAGTACAGCAAATATTTTAAAGCTTTGTAATACCCAATATTGGTGCTGAGGAGAGGAAATCGGCATTTTCATATGCTATCTGTGGAAGTATAAATTGGCACAAGGTCTCTGGAGGGCAACCTAGCAACAGCTATCAAAATTTAAATGTGTATAACCTTCAATCCAGTATTTCCATCTCAAAAATTTTACCCTGCACTTATATTGACACATTTATGCAAATATATATCACAAAGATTTCATAATAGCAAAAGACTGCAAATGATCTAAAGGTTCATAAACAGGGAACTGAATCAAAGTTTTAGTACATTCATATTTTGGAATACTGTGCTGCCAAAAAAAAAATGATGACAGTCTCAAAAGTAGTAGTAGTTGTTGTATAGTAGCAGTAAAAATTATAATATTAAGAAATAGTAAATGAAAAAGCACAATGCAAGAATTACTTATTTACTCAGAATTATCTGAGATTATATGTTCTGCCATCAGTATGAAATTTTAAAATTTTAAAATAATTCATTAAATTGAATTATAGGAAGAAAGTTATCTTTTTCTTGATCATCTGGATTTGAGGGACTAAGCATTTATACCTGCTCCATGTGCGTTTATAGCAGTCTTCCTGGAATCAGGATGGACGGGAGAGGTATAAGACTAGGAAGGCGTCTTATGAAAGAGACTGGCACATACATGTAATAAATGCTGATTACTGTCATCATTAATCATAATAATTCAAGTTAGAAGAGACGCAAACTAAACCAAGGAAGTGATAGCAGGGGAAAAAAACAAGAAAATTAGCCATGCAAGGAGCTACGAAAGAAGCAGAACTGGCAGGACTTGGAGACTGAACGTCTGTAAGCTAGAGCAAGCCTCCAGGATAATTTCCGGGGTGGGCCAGAGGAGTCAGGTGGATGATAGAGCCCACCTCTGAGACAGGAAACTCAGAAGGAGCAGCTTTGAGGAAAAGATAAATTTAGTTGGGGGTATTATAAATGTATGCTGCTGGTGCTGCTAAGTCACTTCAGTCATGTCTGACTCTGTGCGACCCCAGAGACAGCAGCCCACCAGGCTCCCCCGTCCCTGGGATTCTCCAGGCAAGAACACTGGAGTGGGTTGCCATTTCCTTCTCCAACGCATGAAAGTGAAAAGTGAAAGTGAAGTCGCTCCATCGCGTTCAACTCTTAGCGACCCCATGGACTGCAGCCCACCAGGCTCCTCCATCCATGGGATTTTCCAAGCAAGAGTACTGGAGTGGGGTGCCATTGCCTTCTCCATTATAAATGTATAGAGACTTGTACATCCCCAAACATGTCCACTGGGTAATTGGATCTGTCCTTCCAGAATTCGTGGGAGATGATTATTCTAGAGAATCACTTTTGGGTATCTATTCTCACCATAGAGGTAGTGCAGTAATTAAAGCCATGGGTTTGGATGGACCTTCTCAGAGAGAACTAAGGATGAGACCAAGGGATAACAATACTTAGAAGGTGTTATGAATTGAACTGTGTCTGCCCCCCCCCCACCTCATATATTGAAGTCGTAACCTCTAGTACCTCAGAATATGACCTTATTTGGAACTAGGATCATTATAAATGTAATTAGTTAAGATGAGATCATTGGAGAAAAAAGCTAATCCAATATGACTGGTATCCTTATAAAAAGGTGAAATTTGAATACAGAGCCATGCACACAGGGAGAATGCCACCAGACAGCAAAGGCAGAGATCAGGGTGATGTTTTCACAAGCCAAAGAACCAAATTTGTCAATGTATTGATCTCTGACTTCAAGCTGCTGGAAAACCGAGACAATGCTTTTCTGTTGCTTAAGCCATCTAGTTCGCAATACTTTGTTTCGACAGCCCTAGAGAGTAAACACAGAGGTGAACAGAATGAAAAGCCTACAAAGGATACTAAGACAGTGAGGTCCAAAAAAGGAGGAAAACCAGGAAAGGACGGCCGTACCAAGCCAAGAACAGGAAAGAATTTCAAATGGAGGTCTTGGTCAACAAAATTGAGTGTTCCCAAGTCAAGCAGGGGGACAGAAAAGATGATGCCCAGCAAGACAACACGGAGGTCATTGGCAACCTTGGAAAGAGCCATTCCAGTGGAGTAAAAGAGATGGAAGCCGGACTGTAGTGGAGTGAATAAGAAGTGAGGAAGAAATACAGATTTTTCCAAAGTTTGGGGAAGGAAAGAAGAGGATAGAACGGAAGTTAAAGAGAGTTCATTGAGCCACATTTTTTAAAAAAAGATTTGGTACAGCTATTTGACAAGGACAGTGAGCCAGCAGAGAGGGAATAGATAGAAGGAGAAACAGAGATAGAGGTGATGGAGATGAGAGAGACAGGAGGGGGAGAAGGAGGTGGGAAGAGAGGAAGGGAGGACAGGAGAGGAGGAACAGGAAGGTGGGTGGAGAGAGAGAGATGATGGAGTAACAGATAAAGAGGAGAGAGACAGAGAGGAAGAAAGAAGAGGAAGAGGAAAAGAAGGACGGGGAATGAGAGAGAAGGAGAAGTAAAATGGGATGAGGGGAGGAGAGGGGGAAAGGAGAAAAGATCTTGAGGACTGCAGAGAAGCCATCCTGCTGCCTGGGCTGGCACGGTTAGGGATAACCACATCACATGTCTAGATAACAGTGGAAGCAGGCCAGGGGCAGGGTCTGAGGTCCATGACTGGGAATGGTATTGTCAGAGGCAGCGGGACATGCCTTGGCATCCAGTGAGCAAGAGAAGCAGCAGCAGTGTCCTCATCTGCCTGATTTTGTAGCATGATTCTGACTACAGCCCTGGCTGCTACCCTTGTTTCTGCTTTTCTGAGCTCCTTTCCCAGCCTCTCTGGGAATTCTGGGAGCTGCCGGCTGTCTTTTGTGATCAATTTTTTTCCTATTTCAATCAACCTGAGTCAGCTTCTGTTGCTTACGACTAAGAACTTTGCCTGACTCCATTATGCATGATGCTGAGCACTCTGTAAGAATGAACTTATTTAATCCTCCCAACAAATTTCAGAGATAGAAGTATGTTAACATCTCCATCTGCCCAATGGGGAAACCAAGAAACTAAGAGTTTAAGATATTTGCCCTAAATCACAAAGCTAGTAGACAGCACAGCCAGGCTCAAACCCAGACCTATTTGCAGCCAAAGAACTTAACCACTGCATAATTACCACAACCACATGCCCTCTACACCATCTTGGAATGGTCAGGTCCTCCAGGATGCTGAGATGGAGTTAGAAGTGCATGAGTTTACTGGGGACAGGGAGGTGCCTGTGAGAGTTAAAGGAGGAAGATGCAGAACAGGGCAGGGAGAGCCTCAGATCACAACACAGGTCTAACAGAGTCTCAGCCCACTCCATGTGGAGTTTGGAGCACAAAGACTGCTCACTGGAGAAATTCCACATTTCTCAATCCCACAGAAAGAGCTAGGTCTGCCCCCACCATGCTCCGTCATTGGCTTGGGGCTGCTGAAATAGATCGCAGCCCCAGCTTGAAACTACAGTGGATGCCAGGGGCGCTGCACTAACTGCACTCCTCCCAGTGGAAAGTCGGGCTTTTGAAAAAAGAACTAATATCACCTCACACCAGTCAGAATGGCCATCATCAAAAAGTCTACAAACAATAAATGCTGAAGAGGGTGAAGAGAAAATGCTCTTGCACTATTGGTGGGAATGTGAATTGATACAGCCACTATGGAAGATGGTATGCTGCTGCTGCTAAGTCACTTCAGTTGTGTCCGACTCTGTGCGACCCCTTAGACGGGAGCCCACCAGGCTCCCCTGTCCCTGGGATTCTCCAGGCAAGAACACTGGAGTGGGTTGCCATTTCCTTCTCCAATGCATGAAAGTGAAAAGTGAAAGTGAAGTCGCTCAGTCGTGTCAGACTCTTCTCGACCCCATGGACTGCAGCCTACCAGGCTCCTCCATCCATGGGATTCTCCAGGCAAGAGTACTGGAGTTGGTTGCCATTGCCTTCTCCTTGGAAAACGGTATGGAGATTCCTTAAAAAACTAGGAATAAAAGCAGACATCAGTTCAGTTCAGTTGCTCAGTCGTGTCCGACTCTTTGCGACCCCATGAATCACAGCACACCAGGCCTCCCTGTCCATCACCAACTCCCGGAGTTCACTCAAATTCACGTCCATTGAGTCAGTGATGCCATCCAGCCATCTCATCCTCTGTCATCCCCTTTTCCTTCTGCCCCCAATCCCTCCCAGCATTAGAGTCTTTTCCAATGAGTCAACTCTTCGCATGAGGTGGCCAAAGTACTGGAGTTTCAGCTTTAGCATCATTCCTTCCAAAGTAATCCCAGGGCTGATCTCCTTCAGAATGGACTGGTTGGATCTCCTTGCAGTCCAAGGGACTCTCAAGAGTCTTCTCCAACACCACAGTTCAAAAGCATCAATTCTTCGGCGCTCAGCTTTCTTCACAGTCCAACTCTCACATCCATACATGACCATAGGAAAAACCATAGCCTTGACTAGATGGACCTTTGTTGGCAAAGTAATGTCTCTGCTTTTGAATATGCTATCTAGGTTGGTCATAACTTTCCTTCCAAGGAGCAAGCGTCTTTTAATTTCATGGCTACAGTCACCATCTGCAGTGATTTTGGAGCCCCAGAAAAATAAAATCTGACACTGTTTCCACTGTTTCCCCATCTATTTCCCATGAAGTGATGGGACCAGAGAACACTTATGGACATGGGGAGAGGGGAGGAGAGGGTGAGATGTATGGAGAGAGTAACGTGGAAACTTACATTACCGTATGTAAAATAGATAGCCAAGGGGAATTTGCTGTATGTCTCAGGAAACTCAAACAGGGGCTCTCTGTCAACCTAGAGGGGTGGGTGGGATGAGGAGGGAGATGGGAGGGAGGTTCAAAAGGGAGGGGCTATATGTATACCTATGGCTGATTCATGTTGACATTTGACAGAAAACAAAATTCTGTAAGCAATTATCCTACAATTAAAAAATAAATAAATTAAAAAAAAAAAAAGAACAGAGCAGCACACATACATTGTTGCCACACCTCCCACTCACTCCTTTTCTCTTGGAAATTATCAAGGATTTAAAAATCTGTATTAAAGAACCTCATTCTGCTTTCCTTCCACATGGTTTGTATGGGGTTCAGGCTCCCACAGCACCCACTCTGACTTGAATCTACTTAATCTTAAATACATCAGAGATCCCAAGTCTTTAAATAAATATAAAGTAGCTGGTCCTCAAATAATAGTAAAACAGAAGTCCTTATTATTAGTTCACTAGCAAAACTTAACTGTTAGGTACCTCTGAGACCTCATATCTCTTCTTCCAGTTTTGTACCAATTCTGGAAAGAACCCCAGCAGTTCACATGTTGTGTGAATGACCAGACAACTTCTCAAAATGGTCCTTTTGCTGATGGGATAACCTAGCAGAATACACTGAAACTGAGGCTTCAAGCGGCCATTTCTCAGTGTGACTGCCTGCCTTAGTGCCAGCGTGTCCATGCTAGTGACTCCAAGTTTAAAGTATAAAATAATCATTCCTTTTACAAATCTTTATTAATCACCTGTTATGTGTCAGGCACTGTACTGGTGCTGATGGTACAGTGGTTGCAGTGATTTTAAAATGTGTCTAAATTTTTTTTTTACAATCCTCACTTCAAATGATAGAGCTTAACTCTCCTTCCCTTGAGTATGAACCAGACTTGGTGACTCACTTCTAAGAAACAGAATGTGGTAACAGTGACAGTATGACTTCCGAGACCAGGTCATAAAAAGCAGTGGCTTCCTCCTTGCTCTCACTTGGGTCACTCACTCGGGGGAAAACCAGCTGCCGTTTCACAAGGACACTCAAGCAGCTCTATGGAAAGTTCCATGTGGTGAGGAACTTCGGCCTCCAGCCAAAAGCCATGTGAGGGAGCCATCTTGGAAGTGGATCCTCGGGCGTCAATCAAGCCTCAGATAATGTAGCAACATCATGATTGCAACTCCATGAGAGACCCCATAGTCTTCATAGACCTTCATAGCCACCCAGGAGGTCTACCCTGTAGTTCCCGATCCATAGCAACTATGAAATAATAACTATCTATTATTGCTCCAAGTCATCAAATTTTAGGGTGACTTGCATGCATCCTCAGTTGCTCAGTCATGTCTGACTCTTGGAGACCCCATGGACTATAGCCCACCAGATTCCCCTGTCCAAGGAATTCTCCAGGCAAGAAGACTGGAGTGGCTTGCCATTTCCTCCTCCAGGGGATGGATCTTCCTAACCCAGGGATCGAACTTGCACCACCTGCATTGGCAGATGGATTCTTTACCACTGAGCCACTTGGCAAGCCCCTTCTGATTTGCTATACAGAAATATACAGTATAGACAAGACAAAATGATCCTTGTTCTCATTCTGGGAGCAGATGACAACCTATTTTTTCTTTCTTTTTTTAAAACTAAACTAATCGGAATATAGCCAATTAACAAAGTTGTGATAGCTTCAGGTGAACAGCAAAGGGACTCAGCCCTACATATACATGTATCCATTCTCCCCCAAATTCCCCTTGCATCCAGGCTTCCACATAACATCAAGCAGTTCCCTGTGCTATACAGTAGGTCTTCACTGGTTACCCATTTTAAATATAGCAGTGTGTACATGTCCATCCCAAACTGCTTAACTATACCTTCCCTCCACCCTTTCCCCACACCCGGCAACCATAAGTTCTCTAAGTCTGTGAGTCTGTTTTGTAAATAAGCTTTCTTGTCTTTTTAGATTTCACATATAAGGGAGGTCATACGACATTTATTCTTCTCTGTCTGACTTAATCCAATATGACAACCTCTAGATCTATCCATGTTGCTGCAAATGACATTATTCTGATAACCCGTTATCACACAAATGTAGAAACACTGGGAGTCACATCATGCCCAGCAAACCCACACAGATGCTAGGATTTCCCACCACATGCAACATGGGAAGATTCGTTATATTACTGATGGTGACTGGGACATCAATTTGGAGTCTATTTTGTCACCCAAAGGTATAGAATGTCTTCAATGCCACGGTCATCATAGATACTGTAGTAAAAACTGGAGGGGTCTGGAGCTATAAGATATAGTGTGGATTCAGGTCAGAGTGAGTCTCACGGCAACCAAAACCCCACGCAAACTGTGGTGCAGAAGCCAAGACCCTCACAGAGAAAGCTTGTCTGAAAAAACTCCAAGAGATCTGAGAGAAGCAAAGAACTCCAGGAAGGGAGAGGCACAAAGACAGCCTGACAACCGCCCATCTCCTGGAAAGCAACTGGACTTCTCAATTACCTTCCAGGAGGTTTTCATACTTTTTTCAATAAACCTCCTTTAAAGCTAATGAGCTGAGTAGGTTCAGTCCTAAAGTTCAAACACTCTCCACCTCAGCCTCCCGGCTGGTGTCCCCTTTTCCAGTACCTGATTTCTCCAGTGCATCCTGCATGGAAAGCCAGAGGCGTGATTATTGTTTCAACCCATCAGCCTCGGGTGTTCCCCAGGGTCCAATGGTTAAGAATCTGCCTTGTTACACAGGGGATGAGGTTTCCATCCCTGGTCCAGGAATAAGACCTGCTGCAGGGCAACACAGCCTGCAGGCAACAACTAGAGAGTCCATGTGCCGCAGTGAAAGATCCCACGTGTCTTAATGAAGATCCTGTGTGCCACAACTAAGACTCAATGCAGCCAAATAAATAAATAGTTTTTAAAATTATGTTTATCAACAACAACAACAACAACAACACATAATCATCTCTTCAACATGCACACAAACCTTAGCCAGGTCCGCGCTCCTACAGTAAATCAGCTTGGCATTTACTACCTTCCTCAATCTGGCTCCAACTCACCTTTTCATGGCTCTCCTACTTATACCCACTCTCTAGAAAAACGGAACCCCTCGGAGCTCCCTCTTTGTGCATTGCTTTTCAGCCTCCAAACTTTCGTTCAGTCACCCTCTCCACCCAGAAGAAAGCCCATCCCTTCCGTCATGTACCTCACTTTATCCTGCTGCTAAGTCGCTTCAGTCATTTCCAACTCTGTGTGACCCCATAGACGGCAGCCCACCAGGCTCCCCTATCCCTGGGATTCTCCAGGCAAGAACACTGGAGTGGGTTGCCATTTCCTTCTCCAAGTATGAAAATGAAAAGTGAAAGTGAAGTCACTCAGTCGTGTCCAACTCTTCATGACCCCATGGACTGCAGCCTACCAGGCTCCTCTGCCCATGTGATTTTCCAGGCAAGAGTACTGGAGTGGGGTGCTGTTCTTAAATCCTCCGTGAAACAGTCTCTGATCCCTTCAGGTGATACAGTGCTTCCTTTCCTCCTCTGAATCCTTCATTTATGCCATTGGTAGGATACAAATCCTTTCCTGTCTATAACTATACATGTACGTAGCTCATCACCTCTATCACGTTATAAGCTTCCTGAGGATGAGAACAAGGTTATTTGTCTTTATATCACATTGGTCCTGAGCCCCCTTCTCCTCTCACTCTGTCCTCTCTTCTTCAATGATCTTATTTGATATGATCATATCTATAACTTCATCCACCATTTACATGCTGATGCCTCCAGCCTAGACCTTTCCTCACACTTGCCTATGCGACGTACCCATATGGGTATCTCAAGATCCCTCACATACAACATGTTGAGGGAAAACTCATCACAATGTACCCCTCCCAACTCAAGCCTCCTTTAAGTTTCCTTTCTCAGCAAATGCCACCTACACCCAACCAACCATCAAATTCTGCAAGTCAGAATCTAGGAGTCTTCCTTGCAATCTCCCACCTGTCAATTTCTGTGTCAAACCCATCACCAGGTCTCATTGACTTTACTTCTCAAAGTTATTTAAATCCCACAGCTTTCCTTCATCTTCACTGCCATCCCCTAAATCCAAGCTATCTTTTACCTTACTCACCATCTTCCATCTGGTATCCTAACCAAACTCCCCACATTAACTACAGCCTCATATCACCAATTTATTCTAAGTCAAACAGATAGAACAGCATTTGAGTTTTTAAAGTTGAATCTGGACAGGTCATACTTAAAGGCTTAGGATCTTCAATGACTTTCCACTGTTCTTAGAGTAAAGACCAAGTCTGTAATATAAATGACGACAGGGCCCTGCATTATCTAGCCCATTTACCTCTCCAGCCTAATTTTGTGCTATTCTCTTCCTTTTTCTCAATATTTCAGTCACAGGGTACTACTTTCAGTTCCTCAAAAGTGCCTCGCTCTCTGCAGCCCTGGGGCCTTTCCACTTGCTGTTTCTTTTTCTCACTCCATCTACCACCTTCGCCTAATAAACCCCTGAAAAGCCTTCTGGTCTCAGCTCAGACCTCAGCTCCTCAGAGAAGCCTCCCCAGACCAGATACTCACATTTACATGTTCTCATTGTTCTCTGTATCTACTTTCATTGTATCTAGATTGTTTTATAATTACAGATTTGTGTGATTATTTGAGGGCAGAAGTCATGCCTTTTCTGCTCACTGTGACATTTCCAGCCCATAGACTGTAGAGAAGCTATTCAACAAAAATTTGTTTTGAAAGGAAAGGAGGAAGGGAGAGATTCAAGTAATCACTGACAAAATCTGAATAGACCAAAGCTTGGCAAAATATATTTATGATCTGGTACATTTGATTGCCAATATCTTTAAAATATGTTAAGTTTTTCTTGAAGCCTAAAAATTTCATATTTTAATCTTTTATATTTGCATCAGTTAGGATTTCATGAGGCTGAAAATAACTGACTATAGTACTTAACCAAATAGAGGTTTTCTTTTTCTCTCATAATAGAAGTTTTGAGGTAAGGCTGAGGTAGCTGTTTCAGGAAGTCAGAAAAGTCTCACACTCCTTCTAGCTTCTTTCTCTGACACTCCTGACTTTCTTCCTCAGAACTGAAAGCTAGGCTGCTTCCCTTCCAACATGGTATCCATACTCTAGGCAGAAAGAAGAAAAGTCAAAGACAAAATGCCTGTGCCAGTTGGACTCACCTCTTTTTATCAGGAGAACAATGGCTTCCTGGAAGCTCCCCACAGGGAAGTCCTACCTATGTCTCTGGTCGGACTTGGGTTGTGGCCACTGTAGCCTCAGAGGAGTCTTAAAGAAGGTGCATGTCCTCGAACGGGCACACTGCTGCCCTAAACAGTACAGGAGATCTGTTAGTGAAGAATCTAGCTGGAGACTGGAGATTGTGAAGCCAACCAGGAGTGTCTGCCATATTACTGCCACAAACATCAAGATCACCTGGATTCCAAGGCTCTGACTCAGCCTCAGAATCCTAGATGAGAGCCATCTTTTTCAATTTAGAATTTTGAGCCAAGAGAAGCAGACTCTTGGCGCTAAGCCCTGCGGAGAAAAAGTGAAAAATTCCATCAAATACAAGTTATTTTATCTATTTAATTCTAAACATGGAATAATCTTTCCTCCTTGAAATGTTATTCCATTTTAAAGACAAAGACTGTGTGTGTGTGTGTGTGTGTGTGTGTATGTATTTAATTTTAAAAATCAAATTTCATGAATTTCCTGATGGGTCAGTGGTTGGGACCCCGCACTTTCACTGCCGAGGGCCCAGGTTTGATCCCCAGTCGGGGAACTGGGAGCCCACAGGCCACACAGTGTGGCCAACAACAACAAAATCAAAATCAAATCATGATTAGTCAGTCGTGTCCGACTCTGTGCAACCCCAGGACTGTAGCCCACCAAGCTCCTCTGTCCATGGGATTCTCCAGGCAAGAATGCTGGAGTGGGTTGCCATGCCCTCCTCCAGGGGATCTTCCCGACCCAGGGACTGAACCCGGGTCTCCTGAACTGCAGTCAAAATTTGAGCCTTCAGTTAAAGCCTGTTGCTACTAGATGTCACTCCTTCAGTCACACGGTTTCATTCACACCCTTCAGGCAGATACTTGTTCAGCTACAGCAGGAGTAAATGAGACTCTCCACATAGCCACTAAGTGAAAAGTGTAGAATATGCATATAGTCAGCATAGCTGTAGTTAAGAATTAGGAGATCAACAGTGGGGGAAGGAGAGGGTGGGATGAATTGAGAAAGTAGCATTGACATACATACACTGCCATGTGTAAAATAGCTGGTGGGATGCTGCTGTATATCACAGGAAGTTAAGCCTGGTGCTCTGTGACGACCTAGAGGGGTGGGATCGGGAGGGGGACTGAAAGGGAGGCTCAAGAGGGAGGGGATAGTTATGACTGATTCACATTGTTGTATGGCAGAAACTAACACAACATTCAAAGCAATTATCCTCCAATTAAAAAATTGTTTAATATATTTAAAAAAATTTTTTAAGAATTAGGAGATCAGAAGGCTATGTAAGAAGAATTAACAATACCAGGAATGCACAGAGTGATTGATCCATCATAGACAGAGTTCAGAATGAAGGTACCAGAGTGATTTGTGGGGACAGGTTTCCTCAACAAGGAAATGATAAGTTTGATGACTCAGAGGCAAAAAGAGATGACATATGGAACACAGGCAACAAGAATATTGCAAACAAGACATGCCTACTATATGGGCAACTCTACGGGCATGTTTTTCAATTAGTTTCATTGCCTTTAATTAGTTAAATTCAACAAACATTTACTGACCATCATCTACATGCCAGAAATTCTGGGAAAGGCTAGTATTCTTCCCTACAAGAGAAGACAAAAGATTCTTACTGTTCAGTGGATCTTTGGAGGACACATATTCTACTTCCCCATTTAGAGATAAAGATATTAAGGTCCAGAAATATTAAATGACTCCTTGTTGACACCTGTTAGTTAACAGAAAGCCATGGAAAGATCCAGGGTCCTTAGAACCTCACCCAAACAAAATTCTCAAGACCTGGAGGTCATGTCCTCGCCACAGCAGTTCCTTACTTTCAGAGAGGATAAGGTTTTGTTATTGCTGATGTTGTTTTGTTTCTTTCTCACAATTGACTTACCATGTGCAAAGGAAGGCAATTCAAAACTTTTCCCTTATTCTTGAACTTATGTTATTTTTCTTCACCATCATCCAGCATATATCAGCTGAAACCTAGTTAAAAAGTCGTCTCTAGGAAGTCTGGGTGAACCCACCTCAGATCACTCTACTCTGCCCTGTCTTTCCCCCACATAGCTCTTCCTTTGGTTTCCCTCCCAGCCTTTCAGCACCTCCATTCACACTGACCAGGTTAATCTGCATTTGCTAATTAATGATTTCAAGATGCTCTGATGTCATTTCAGAGGCTATGTTTTCCAATTACCTTTGTAAGCTCCAGAAAAGCAGAGGCAGTACTTCTCAAAAGCTAAAGGTTTGAAAAAAGAAAAACCTGGCTTACAACTGGAGCTCTGCCACTTACTCCGTACACTTTGGAAAATTAATTAACATTATTGAACCTCAAAGTCCCTGTGTGTTCAGGGAGGAAATATGCAAGGATTTAATGAGATAATGCACCACAAAGCACTGAGTGGTATAAACTGCACCCTGGTATAAAACCAGGGATCAATACATGTTTATTACCGTTTTAAAAATGTGTTCCCACTCTCCCATCTCTTCGAGGAATGCCTAACCTGTGTCATTTGTTAAATGTGGTTTCAAATCCTACCTCTTCCACTGATAGACTATATAACCTTGAGCAATTCCCATTACCTCTCTGAGCCCCTGGAACAAAACCTGGCCTATGGGCCATATTCAGTATTTATTGACTGAATAAGATAGTTACCTTATTAATAACAATGATAATAAATCCCATCTCACATGATTGTTACAGGAGTTAAATGAGATTACGTAAGAAAAATATCGGCTGTGTTCTCCTTCTTAAGTTTAACTGATGAACTGGTTACCTTGGAAGTTCAGTTCAGTCGCTCAGTTGTGTCCGACTCTTTGCGACCCCATGAACCGCAGCACACCAGGCCTCCCTGTCCAATACCAACTCCCGGAGTCCACCGAAACCCATGTCCATTGAGTCAGTGATGCCATCCAACCATCTCATCCTCTGTCATCCCCTTCTCCTCCTGCCCTCAATCTTTCCCAGCATCAGGGTCTTTTCCAGTGAGTCAGCTCTTCGCATCAGGTGGCCAAATATTGGAGTTTCAGCTTCAACATCAGTCCTTCCAATAAACACCCAGGACTGATCTCCTTTAGGATGGACTGGTTGGATCTCCCTGCAGTCCAAGGGACTCTCAAGAGTCTTCTTCAACACCACAGTTCAAAAGCATCAATTCTTTGGCACTCAGCTTTCTTCATAGTCCAACTCTCACATCCATACATGACCACAGGAAAAACCATTGCCTTGACTAGACAGACCTTTGTTAGCAAAGTAATGTCTCTGCTTTTGAATATGCTGCCTAGGTTGGTCATAACTTTCAAGGAGCAAGTGTCTTTTAATTTCATGGCTGCAATCACCATCTGCAGTGATTTTGGAGCCCAGAAAAATAAAGTCAGCCACTGTTTCCATTGTTTCCCCATCTATTTGCCATGAAGTGATGGGACCGGATGCCACGATCTTAGTTTTCTGAATGTTGAGCTTGAAGCCAACTTTTTCACTCTCCTCTTTCACTTTCATCAAGAGGCTTTTCAGTTCCTCTTCACTTTCTGCCATAAGGGTGGTGTCATTTGCATATCTGAGGTTATTGATATTTCTCCCGGCAATCTTGATTCCAGCTTGTGCTTCTTCCAGCCCAGTGTTTCTCATGATGTACTCTGCATAGAAGTTAAATAAGCAGGGTGACAATATACAGCCTTGACGTACTCCTTTTCCTGTTTGGAACCAGTCTGTTGTTCCATGTCCAGTTCTAACTGTTGCTTCCTGACCTGCATACAGGTTTCTCAAGAGGCAGGTCGGGTGCTCTGGTATTTCTATCTCTTTCAGAATTTTCCAGTTTATGGTGATCCACACAGTCAAAGGCTTTGGCATAGTCAATAAAGCAGAAATAGATGTTTTTCTGGAACTCTCTTGCTTTTTTGATGATCCAGCGGATGTTGGCAATTTGATCTCTGGTTCCTCTGCCTTTTCTAAAACCAGCTTGAACATCTGGAAGTTCACGGTTCACGTATTGCTGAAGCCTGGCTTGGAGAATTTTGAGCATTACTTTACTAGCGTGTGAGATGAGTGCAATTGTGCGGTAGTTTGAGCATTCTCTGTCATTGCCTTTCTTTGGGACTGGAATGAAAACTGACCTTTTTCAGTCCTGTGGCCACTGCTGAGTTTTCCAAATTTGCTGGTATACTGAGTGCAGCACTTTCACAGCATCATCTTTCAGGACTTGAAATAGCTCAACTGGAATTCCATCACCTCCACTACGTTTGTTCATAGTGACGCTTTCTAAGGCCCACTTGAGTTCACATTCCAGGATGTCTGGCTCTATGTGAGTGATCACACCACCGTGATTATCTGGGTCGTGAAGATATTTTTTATACAGTTCTTCTGTGTATTCTTGCCACCTCTTCTTAATATCTTCTGCTTCTGTTAGGTCCCTTTCATTTCTGTCCTTTATCGAGCCCATCTTTGCATGACATGTTCCCTTGGTATCTCTAATTTTCTTAACGAGATCTCTAGTCTTTCCCATTCTATTGTTTTCCTCTATTTCTTTGCATTGATCACCGAGGAAGGCTTTCTTATCTCTCCTTGCTATTCTTTGGAACTCTGCATTCAAATACCTTGGAAGGGGATGGATTAATTGAGTGTTAGATCAAAAGTCTTTCATTTATGTGATGTTTTCTTAATTATCTATATTTTTAAATTTATTTCCCTGCTTTTGGAGGAGATGCAGTGAGGATACATAATACCTCTCCTATCCATCCAGACCAACTGAGAAAGAAGACAAAGGTATAATCAAATGAGGTTCAAAGTATCCTGTTTGCTAAGCTAGTATAGAGACTGTGACTTATATGGAACAAGGGGCATCCTCATACTGAAACCCAAAGTTAGGCAGACTTCTATACCACTGGAGCACTAGACCACTGAAGGCCTCCCCACCCCCACCACCCACAGGGAGCAGCTCAAACTGTGTAGTCTCCATAGGCAGGTTGCACCCCAAGGAAGGAATGTGAGAAAGAAGATGGGCCCGGCAGGTCCCTTCTCTATCCTACTCAGGAAACTCGCTCCATTTCCTGAGGGGAGGAATGAAGGTGAAACAGAGACCAAGAGTGTTCTGGGAAAACCCCTCACCTTGGAAACAAAGTGCAGGCAAGAAGTATTCTAAGCACTTGCTACTAACATGCTCTATATGCAAAATGGATTGCATCATCATCCTTAATTCCCCAGCAAGAATTTAGATGGTATATGAACAGTGGTTAAGAGGCAGGCTGCCTGATTTTGAATCCAGCCTCCGCTGCTTACTAGTTTTATGATCTTGAGCAAGTTATTTACCATCCTGAACCTCTGTCTTGTCATCTCTGAAATGCCAGCAAAATGGTACCTCCCTCACAGGATGGCCATGATGATTAAATGAAAGAAAGTTTATAAAGGGCCTATAACAGTCAAAGGCGGGGACTTCCCTGGTGGTGCGGTGGTCAAGCATCCAACTTGCAACACAAGGGATGTGATAGCCATCCCTGGTTAGAGAACTAAAATCCCACGAGCTGCAGAGCAACTAAGCCCATGAGCTACAACTACCGAGCCCTCACACCACAACTAGAGAGTCCATGCACCTCAATGAAAGATCCCATGTGATGCAACAAAATAAATATTAAAAACAAAAACAGCAAGCATAAATGCAAAATAAATGTGAGTTATTATCACTGGTGAGTTTGTCTTATGAAAACTATGATTAAAAGTCCCTTAGATTAAAAGGTGAAATGAAATACCATGCTAGCCAACTGCAAACCAATTATTTTATTTGAACCCAAAGCAAAAAAATAATTACAATCAACTCCTGATCATATTTGTGATCTTAGGACTATGAAAACCATCTCTCAGTGCCATTGTCTCCTGCTCACTTCCTATAGAATTACATTCTTCATCCTGTTAAACTGATTTCTTTGACTTCCTCAAATTCCATTACCTACAACTTTCTTATCTTAGTCCTTATAAATTAATGTCCTTTCTTACGAACAACTATGAGGAAATTGTCAAAGAGAAAAATCCTCATGAGATGTTGCATACTCATGTCAGGAGTTCTGCTGAGCAAAAAGGTTGGCAGAGATAAAAGGCCAGGGTTGGTTCAGAGCTTGTGACATAAGTGTGATTTGTGGTTATAACAACTAAGAAGAGTGGTCAGTGTGCCGTACTACCCGAGAAGGATTCCTGATCATCAGTTATGCATTATGAGGGTAGCAAGTATAAGGAAAACTGAGAAAGGAGTCTCCTCCAGTCTCCAACTTGGAGGAGACTGGAATATTTTATAGAAGTCTGAAATTTGTACAGTGGGTACCCAGGTCAGGATAGAGACCTCAAAGCTGATTAAACATCTCTTCTTCCACAACAAAGGAGTAGAAAAGATTGTGGTTATCTGTGCAGGTCAAAGAGACCAGGGTTCAAGCTCCACTTTCACCGCTTCTTTGCTATGTAACTTGGGTAATTCAAATGTCAGTGTTCTGGGCTCCACTGCTGGCTCAGTGGTAAAGAATCCGTCTGCCAATGCAAAAGACATGGGTTCAATCCCTGGTCTGGGAGGATCCCACCTGCTCCAGAGCAACTAAGCCTGTGTGCTACAATTATTGAGCCTGTGCTCTAGAGCCCAGGAACTGCAACTTCTCAGCCCACGTGCTGCAACTACGGAAGCTCTCCTGCCTAAAGCCCGTGCTCTGCAACAAGAGAAGCCACCACCATGAGAAGCACACCGCACCTACAGAGCGACCCCTGTCTCCACAAACAGAAGACCCAGCACAGCTGAAAAGAAATAAATAACATTATTTTTTTAAATATCAGTGTCCCTGTGTATAAAAATGAGATAATAATACCTACATTATTACATACATACCTCTGAAGAGAATTCAATAAAGCAACATATGTTAAATTCTTGGCAGATGACCTGCACATATCTGTGCTCGCTAAAGTAAAGTTTTTAATACTATTATACACAACAGTAAAAAAGACGCTTACTCCTTGGAAGGAAAGTTATGACCAACCTAGATAGCATATAAAAGCAGAGACATTACTTTGTCAACAAAGGTCCATCTAGTCAAGGCTATGGATTTTCCAGTGATCATGTATGGATGTGAGAGTTGGACTGTGAAGAAAGCTGAGTGCCGAAGAACTGATGCTTTTGAACTGTGGTGTTGGAGAAGATTCTTGAGAGTCCCTTGGACTGCAAGGAGATCCAACCAGTCCATCCTAAGGAGATCACTCCTGGGTGTTCTTTGGAAGGAATGATGCTAAAGCTGAGACTCCAGTACTTTGGCCACCTCATGTGAAGAGTTGACTCATTGGAAAAGACTCTGATGCTGGGAGGGATTGGGGGCAGGAGGAAAAGGGGACGACAGAGGATGAGATGGCTGGATGGCATCACCGACTCAATGGACGTGAGTTTGAGTGAACTCCAGGAGTTTGTGATGGACAGGGAGGCCTGGTGTGCTGCAATTCATGGGGTCGCAAAGAGTTGGACATGACTGAGCGACTGAACTGAACCTAAACACAGATGGGGGTTAATATCCAAAATATATAAAGAACTCATACAATTCAATTAACAACAACAAAAAGCAAAAAAAAAAATCCACAGTTTGATTAAAAATGAGCAGAGAAACTAAATAGACATTTTTCCAAAGAAGACATCCAAATGGCCAACAGACACGTGAAAAATGCTGAGTGTCTCTAATCATCAGGGAAATACGAATTAAAATTACAATATCACCCCGAACAAGTCAATCTCCTAAAAACAGAAAGGAAATGGTAGATTTATTATTTTCTTCATCATTAGGATGAGACAATCAAGTTAACTCTAGAAATTAAGTACAAGAAAGAAACCATCTAAGGAATTCTCTGGTGGTCCAGCGCTTTCACTGTGGTGGCCTGGGTTCAACAGCTCCATGGGGCATGGCCAAAAAAAGAAGAAGAAAGAAGCCACCTAAAAAGTATTACCAATTTTCCCATTATGTCCAGTTACATCTACAGGAAATAGTTTTTTTTTTTCCTTAATTGAAGGATCATTACTTTACAATGTTGTGTTGGATTCTGCTGTACAACAATGCAAATCAGCCAGAATTATACATATATCCCCTCCCTCTTTAGCCTCTCGGAGAAGGAAATGGCAACCCACTCCAGTATTCTTGCCTGGAGAATCCCATGGACAGAGGAGCCTGGTGGGCTGCAGTCCACGGGGTCGCTAAGAGTCGGACACGACTGAAGCGACTTAGCAGCATCAGGTCTAAATCAGAAAGAGAAAAGACAGCAAGTTTCTTAAGTCACAACATGTACCCTGCTTTTAACCACTATGCACTTTTCCTACGTTGAGCCAATACTTGCATTCTTTTCTGCCATCAAAACCTAAGGACTTTGGGTGAAATGGCGTGGTCAATATAGGCTCATCACGTATACCACTCTGCTGGAGGATGTTGACAGTTCAGGAAACTATGCATATGTGGGGACAGAGCGTATATAGGAAATCTCTACACCTTCAGCTCAATTTTGCTGTGAATCTAAAATTGCTGTAAACAATAAAGTTTATTAAAAGAAAAAACTAAAAGCACTTATAAGTATATCAACTGAGTCAAGGGGGACATGGAAGATACAAACAGTGAATTTCACACAACATAAATTTGAAACAGCAGTTTCAACCATATCCCTTTCCATTCTTTTTCCAGTTCTACAAAGAAAACCACCTCGAGCTTATAAGCTGCCTTTCTGTGTCTGCAGAGGAGAAGCTTGGGAGAAGAAAAAGGCATCTCTTCCCCAGGACTGTGCAGCCTCAGGCCAGGGCCACTGCAAGGCAAGTAGGTTTCAGGCTGAATTCAGCTCCAATTGGCTTCCTCAATCAGGCACCTTTACACAGGGCACCAACTGTGCAACAGTCCCCAGCATCCCTGATTAGCTATCAGAGTAATTGTGAACTACGTATCTTTTCCCTTCCTCTGTCGAGTCAGAGATGAGAGCAGTATTGCTTTAGATAGTCATGAAGCAGAAGGAAAGTCAAAAAGTGAAAGAGGATCCCAGAGCAGGAACCTCTGAATAATGGAGTTGACTCTTGAACTCTCCGCATCAGCTGCTCCATCTTACTTCTCTCATTCTAAACCCACAGCCTCAGTTGAAAACCAAGAGTGTATTTACATAGGATGGGTTCAACCACAAACTATCTGAATTAATGTTGAAGGACCTGACTTGACTCTGCTCCATGAGACCAGGGTCAGTATTTATTTTTTCTCACTATTGTTTCCCCAGCTTTTAACATGGTGCTTGGTAAATAAAAAAGGGCTCAATAAATATTTATTGGCAGAATTGCTGTTTTTTATAGGGGAATAATAAAGCCAATTGCTGCACTCCTTTCACATGCATGAGAGCATTTCCCTTACAGCTGAAGCACAATAAAAATGCTTTGAACATTTTTAAAGTCTATAGGTATGAAGAAGAAGAAAAGCAGGTGGGAGACAAGTGCATTGATGAAGTCTGCATCAAGCAGTTTGTGAGTTGAGAACCTGGGTTTTAGAGTCCCAGGTTAGAATCCCAGGTTTTCCATCTATTAAATAAGGGACCCTGCACAAAATGACTCAAACTGTCTCAACTTCATCTCTGAAATAATGGGAATAATAATGCCCACCCAGCAGGGCTGTTGAGCAGATTAAAAGTCAGTGTGTGTAAGAAACATCTAACCTGGTTACTGACACATAGTAAATGCTCAATAAATGGCAGTTATCATTAATTTTTTTGTGCCTTCAGAAAGCTAGGGGAAAAAAGAAAGTAAAAGGGAAAAATTATGCAAATGTGGCAAAATCTTGACAGCTGGTGAATCTAGGTGACGTGTACATTGGGGTTCAACATATCGGTGGCTCGGTCAGTAAAGAATAGGCCTGCGATGTAGAAGACCAGAGTTCAATCCCTGGGTTCAGGGGGGACGATCCCCTGGAGAAGGAAATCGCAACCCACTCATCTGGAAAATTCCATGGAGTCGCAGGAGTCGGACATGACTTAGCGACTAAACCATCACCACTTTTAGGTACATTTGACATTTTCCACAAATTTTTTTAAGTTAAAAAGCACAGGGGAGGTGGAGGGACAGGGGAAAAAAGCGGAAAGCACACAAAAGCACAACTGCTTCCAAACAAACCAAATATTCAGTCAAGACTTCATTTATCCCCTCAATAACTTGAGCACTGTGTGTGGGATATCAGGCGCCCTCGTTGTGTGGGACGCTGGGGTCCCTGCCTTTCGGGGAGCTCCTGGTCTAGCTGGAGATGGACACTAAACACATAGTCACATAAACAGATATAGAAGCACAAGTTAAGAAAGTGCTCCAAAGTGATCTAGCTGTGCTGAGAGGACAGTGAAGAACTCAGTTTAAAGAAGGAAGTCAGGAAGGCCCCTCTGAGGAAGTGGTATGTAAACGAAGACCTGAAGGAGCTTGGCTGGGCAAAACAAGGGGAGAGAAAAACCCAGGTGGAGTGGCCAGGTCAGAGGTCCCCAAACCATAAAGAAAGGTCCTGAGGCAGGCATGGAGGCCAGTGTGACGGGAGCACAGAGCACGAGCTTTCCTCAAGAAGAGACTGCAGAGCTGGGTGGGGCTTCGGACGACCTGTTAGAGGTTTGGGTCTCAGTTCTGCAAATCCTTGAAAGGGAATGACAGACTCAGCTGTCCGTTAAAAATATTCACCCTGGCCTCATGGAACAGAACAAAGGGGCCGTATTTGTACACGCATGGAATCTCTCCAGATGAATACACCAGATGAAATTAGTGGTGGTGGCTATTTCTGGGGAAGGGAACTGAGAGATTAAAGAGGCTGAAGGGAGACAGTTTTTACCGTATGTGCCCTTTTGCACTATTGATGAATTTTCTATTAAAAAAGAAATCACACCAGTCAGACTGGAGAGCATTAAAAAAAAGTCTACAAATAATAAATGCTAGAGAGGGTGAGAACAGAACCCTCCTACGCTGTTGGTGGGAAGGTAAATTAGCATGGCCACTACAGAGAACAGTGCAGAGGTTCCTTAAAAAAAAAAAAACTAAAAATAGAGCTACCATGTGATCCAGCAATCCCACTCCAGGGCATATATCTGGAAAAGAGGAAAATTCTAATTCGAAAAGATATACGGCACCCCAGTGCTCACAGCAGCACTATTTATAACAGCCAAGACATGGAAGCAACCTAAATATCCATTAATGGATGAATGGATAAAGAAGATATATAGATATGTGTGTATATATATATGTATGTATCTCCTACATCATTTATATCTAGTCCATATTTCACAATGGAATATTCAGTTACTCAGCCATAGAAAAGAATGAAATAATGTCACTTGCAGCAACATGGGTGGGCCTAGAGTTTATCACACTAAGTGAAATAAGTCAGACAGAGAAAGATAAATATCATACACTATCACTTATATATGGAATCTAAAAAAAAATGATACAATGAGCTTATTTACAAGACAAACAGACTCACAGACACAGAAACAAACTTATGGCTACCAAAGGAGAGAGGTCAGGGGAGGGATAAATTAGAAGTTTGGAATTAACAGATACACACTACTATATATAAAGTGGATAAACAAAAAGCTACTGTACAGACAGGGAACTACATTTAATATCTTGCAATAACCTATAATGGAAACAAAATCTGAAAAAGAATACATATATATACATTTAAAAAAAAAAACGGAAACACTTTGCTATACACCTAAAACTAAAACAACTATACTTCCATAAAAAAGTAATAGTAAATAAAATGTTATAGGTTTATAAAAAGCACATCACACAATCATTTTAGGAGAAAAGCAGTTCCCACCCTCAAAAGGAAGACGCTTCTAAATCACATGTCCTGGCACAGACACGGAGCATCACACACAGACACACAGCATCGGGTCACATGGCAATGGAGGGGAAGACAGGCGACAGCAGATTTCAGGCCAAACAGGAGCTTTCCCAATGATGGCGCGACTTATCTTTCCTCAGGCCTGCCAGTGGTGCAGCCTGTCAGAAGGCCCAGGAGGGGTAATTTCTAGCGAGAACCCTAGCGTTTAGAGAGTCTTTTCAGGCTGTGGTTCTTGAAGCACTACTCAGGAGAGACGGCCCGGTAAGCATGTTCAGGAATGCACGCACGGACGACTGGCTCCTGGAGCAGCCTCTGTAGGGGATGCAGGGTTATCAAAGGTCCTCGAGGGGCTTTGCTCCAGGCATGAGCAGAGTGTTTAGAGCGAGGCAGAGACGATGCCGGTAGTAAGCGGTAAAGTTAGGAGCTGACATTCTGCTCCCTGCAGGCTTACTAAGCTGGCCCATGGCTGATACAAGAGGGTTGATTCAGTTAACTCTGGCGTTTAACGTGGCCCCTCTTTTCCTCCCTCCTTCCCATCTTGTTCATCCCATCATTTGATTACAACTCACTTGAAGACTTGTCTTGCAACCTGCAAGAGTATGGTTCACAGTATGTAAACAGTGGATTCTGCTATGTGATGGGATTGTTGGCTATTTTTACATTTTTCTCTCTTGTTTCTAATTTTTCTCCAGTAAACATGTTTACTTCTGTAGCATACAAGGGCGTGGGGATATCTTTTTCAATGTTTGCATACAATCTTAACCCCAGGACACTGCAAACTACAACTACCTCTCTGTGCTTTTCTATCAGAACTACAAAATGAGCAAAAACAGACTGTAGGCCAGGTCCAGGGGTAGGTACTGCCAAGGCTCTGGACCTACGTCTACACTTTCTTTTCTTTTTCTTTTTTCTCACATTCTTCAAGGGTCAAAGGTTCAACTTATTTCTCGATTCTCCAACCCAGGGTTCCCTGCCCCCACCCTATTCACCTAACACCTGCTAGCTGGGCACTCTCTTGAACCATATTCTTCACTTCAGCTGCATTTTTAAATTAACTTTCTAAACTGGGAAAGCAATACTCCACACCGCTAAGCAGAGGCAGTTTCACTAAGACAGATGGAAACAAAGAAATGGGACCACATTCACTTCATTATTTGCATAGGCCCAGACGCTGAAAGCTGGGGCCTCTAGAATCAGCCAAGTTGTTCTTACAACTCCTGAAAAGTCACCCCTCCTCCTGGTCCCCAGCCCCGTTCAGTGATCCTTCACCTGTCTGGGGCTGCAGCTGTATGACGAGGGGCCAAGTACCCGCCCCAGAGTCAGTCTGCCTAGGTTCAAACCCTCCTGCTTGCTGGTTCAGCTCCGGTTCAAGTAACTTGAACAAATCACTTCACTAAACCTCTATTTCCTCATCTGCAAAATGGGAACAACATCTGAGCTAAATAAGGTAGTGCGTGTGGTACCTAGGAAGCACTTAATATGTAGTGAATTATGTTTAATTTCAGCAATATTACCACTTACTCCTGCTGCCTCTCAACCCATTTACATTGCTACCATTTAGATGCCTATTTTTAATTAAAGAATATTCATTTCATCTCTGAGTAACTGGGGGGATTTTTATCTCGATTGCCTCTGAGGCTTCACAAACCTGGGGGGAGAAAGAATTCCCTGGTTATTTGGCATGCTGTTACTGGACAGTTGCTCAGTGCAGGCTTCTGTGTGTGGAAGAAGGAGGAGGAAGAAGAGGAAAAGGGTGCGGGAGGAGGAGACAATGTAGACTGAAGGTCTTAGTGGATAGAGAACAGATGAAGGAACAGTCCAGGTGAAAAAGGGCCCCAGGAAGAATTCAGTGTTTCGTTGTGCCTTAAATAATATGATGAAACGAGGTCAGCAGAGTCATAAGAGGTTATGTTCAAATTGTACATCTAGGACAATGGCTCTTAACTAAGGGCAGTTTTGTCCCCCAGGGGACATTGGGTAATGTCTGAAGACCTTTTTGATTGCCAAAAAGGAATGAGAGGACAGCTACTGGCACCTACTAGGTAGAGGCTAAACAACCCACAATTCACAGGACAGCTTCCACAACAAAGAATTTTCCAATCCAAAATGTCAACAGTACTGAGGTGGAAAAACCCAGATCGAGATTTCTACTTCTTGAGAGAAAAGCAGACTTGTCTTCCTTTACCTTTAAAAGATGAGGGCTCATTGAAGTCCTTACTCATGTTTTCGAATATTTTTATTCCTGAGGATAAGTCAGTGTTCTCAGGTTCAGCTCATCATAGCATCCTCCTTTCCTTTTATTGCTTCTGGGGCTCATCCTTGCTTACCTGTTGCCCTTACTCTACAAACCCTTCCTTCATTTCAAGACAGGAAGCAAATATGCAGGAAGGCAGTAGCCACATGCGTTAATGATTACATGATATCACAATAAAATTCTGGGCCTGGTAGCCTTCTCATCAAGGCTTCTTTAGATAAGTCAAGACACTTCACCAGAATGGCTGCTGTCCAAGCAGATTACATTAAAAAGCTAGTAGCACATTACAAAAAAAAAAAAAAAAACTTATCAACATGATTAATCAGAAAGAGTTTTACTGGCTGTTTGTTAATGCATTTCACCAATCAAACAACTGAGGAATGTGACTGCTGGCTGTTGACCCTGGTAACCCAACACCACTATGCTGCGTTAAATTGATAAATTAGTTTAAAAGAATGTTTACCTCCCTTTACTGTATGACTCTACCCAGCGTCCTTTTATAAGAGGATGAGCCAGCTTCCAAGAGTCTAGTGTATAAGGCAAAGAAAGGACCACACAAACAAACTGAACTTATTGTGAATATATTGCCTAGTAGGCAGGAGGGCTCAGCCACTCCAAAGCCACTTGAAAAGGGGCCATATCCCTTCTTAGAAGCTGCCCCTCTACACATGTCCACTGAAGGAGAAAAACAAAGGTCTCCCCAGGAAGCCTTGAGCCTCTCAAGGGAAACTATGGCATGCCCTCCAATCACACTCCTTTTCTAGCTACTCGACTTTGGTGGCTAATTGAGATCTGAGAGGTACCATGCAAACACAAATGACATTCCAGACAATCAACCATCACTGACCAGAAGTTTAAATAAACCGATCACTTGTTGGCATTTGTTAGAGTCAGCGAATGTGTGCAGCAAGGACTAAAGGCGTGGCTTAAGAGCTGAGGGTTTGAAAGTAGCTGGCACTAAGACTTCATGTCTTGATGGCTAACGAGAGTTGCTACTGCCTATCGGTCATTTATTATGGCCATGTGCAAGGTACTTTCTCACCACTGGATCATTTAATCCTTGCAGCTAGGATTATTATATTCCCTTGATTTGCAGATGAGGAAATGGAGGATCTGAGAGGCTACACAGTCAGCCTTCATCGGAAATATTTGGAGGCAGGGGTGAGAAAGACCTTTACCCTGGGGAGGGTCTTCAATGGGCAAAATTTGCCTTGGCACAGACCTGAATGAATGGCAGATGAGGCAAGGTGTAAAGGTCCAAGAGACTTGGAGAAGAGCCCTGGGAGAGAATGCAAGACATCTAAAGCTAACAAGGGAGAGGCTGGCTTGGGCTGGTTCAGGGCAGGATAGAACCAGTAGTCTGATTAGAAGACCCTCTGCAAGAGTCCAGAGCTCCAAAGTATGGGATGTAACCACTTGTGGCAAAAGCTTTCATTGTTAAATGTAAATCACTTTAAGAGAAGAATATTAGCTTTTCAGTTCAAGATGCATCATTTGGGTTGAAATCAAATGAGAAAAATCTGTTTGGTGCCCAGATCTGAGTTCAAGGGGCAATGTATGACTTTCATCCTCCAATGAAACGCCCTCGCCAGCCTCACTGCTCACAAGCATGGGTCTGACATACATGCTGTTTGGCTTACGAATAGAAGCAGGAATTGAAATTAAATCACATCAGGCCTTCATAACCTCAGGTCAGTCCCACAATAAGCCTGGGAGCCCTGGAAAAACAAGTCCTTGAGGAAGGGAGGCTCTGGATGGCTGAAGAACTTGAATACAAGTAGAGTAGGGTGTAGAGGAGAAATCCCAACAGGAATTGAGGAGCCGTCACACATCTGGAGGACCACTGAATGCCATCTTGCCTGTTTCCCCATTTTGATAAGGGTGATGCCAGCTGTGAACCAATCAGCTGGCATTTGCAAATGATAGCTTAGCTTGTTGTTGTTAAATATTTCAAAAGCACAAGAAATTTAAGGAATACTCTAACAACCATGTATGCAACTGAACAAATATTGACGTTTTTTAGCCTAATTCCACAAGCTGTTTTTGTAAAAAGTGTTGGAAATGTGACTCCTCAGGGGGCTCTGGGGTAAATCGTTTAGAGAACCAGACCTTAGATGTCTTCCAAGGCAGTTCCGCTGTACAAATGAGGGGAAAAAAAGGAGGCCGGGGTGGTCACATGATTTAACCAAGCTCTGACATGTGCTCAGAGCCAAGCCTAGAACCAAGTCTCCTGACTCCCACTCAGCATTCTTTCCCCTCTACCCACAGCCCACAGTCCTCCAGCTGTCTGCCTGCGCCTCCCTGGGCCTTTTCAGAAGTCTCAGGCCCCACTCAAAATCTAGCTGCTCCTTTTTCCTTTTAGTTATTTATTTATTTAAAGTCAGTATAAAATTTACTGGCCTCTCATAAAGACTCTTTGAGGGTTTCTCTGGTGTCTCCAGTGGTAAAGAACCCACCTGCCAATGCAGGAGACACAGGTTTCATCATTGATCTGGGAAGATCCTACATGCTGAGGAGAACTAAGCCCATGGGCTACAATTGAGCCTGTGCTCTAGAGCCCAGGAGCCGCAAGTATGACACCCACACACCCTAGAGCCTATGCTCTGCAGCAAGAGAAGCCATAACAATGAGAAGCCTGAGCACTGCATCTAGAGAGTAGCCCCTGCTCACCACAACTAGAGAAAAGTCCATGCAGCAACAGAGACCCGGCACAGTCAAAAATAAATAAATCAGTAAGATTATTTTTTTTAATTTATAGAAAGACTCTTTGGAATAAGGTGAATTCATGACACACAAGTCAGAGAACAGTCAAGCTTCTTTCAGAAGTTATAACACAGTAACAGTATCAACAACTAACACTTCCTAAGTGCTCACTCTGCCAAGCCCTCGGCCAACTGCTCTGTAGATACTGTCTATTTAACCTTCACATTAATACTCTGGGGTCATTGCCATGATTCTCATATTAGAGATGTGATAACTAAGGCTCTGAGATGTTAACTCACCCACAGGCACAGCTAGAAGCAGCTGGGATGCTAAAAACTGCCTACACCACTGGGGCATGGGTGAAGCTGATGTGTTTTTCCAACCAGACTCCCCTAATCTTCTCTATTCCCCCACGACCTAAACCAACAGGATTCCCAAGCCCAATTGTGCACAAGAACCCCCTGGGAAATTTGTTAAAAATAATATGCACAGGCCCACCGCTCACCTACTGAATCAGAGTTCTAGTCTACAGCCCACAAATCTGTCTTACAACAACCTCCTCAGGTGCTGTTGCTGCTGGCACACATGGGGCTTGGGAAACTCTGCTGAAGGCTGTTGACTTTTCCAGCCAGTTGGAGCCAAAGAGTCTAGGCTGCAAGACCTCCTGCCCTTCTCTTCCCTTCACAGTGGGCTGCTTCTAGAGTTCCATGAGAGTGGGGCTGCTGTGTTGGGACAAGAGTCCTGGAAGGTATCTGTTTGCTTTAGAAAATGTAGACATCTGGGCCCCCCTGCCACTTGCCTGCTGCCCAAAGGGAGAGCTATTACATGCAAACAGAGATCAGGTGGCCAGGAAAGGAAGGGAGACAGCCATCACCAGCTGGCCCCCTTCTCCTCTTTCTGAGGAGTCATTCAGGAGAAACCCTGGTTAGGCAGCTGTCCTCCTGCTGGGGGAGAAAGTTTTTCCCTTTGTATCCATCAGCTCATCTAATCGGTTGGTATCCAGCAGAGCCAGGGGTCAGGAAGTTCCCAAAAGCTTGGACAATATTGCTGAACTGACTTCACAGCATCCCAGGGAGGGCAGAGCAATGGAAGGCTGGCCACAGAAAGGGGTGAGAGGCTGTCTGGTCACTTACCAAATAGGAAACTGAGGCCCAAGGAGGGAAACAGAGAGGAGATATCTGTATTTTGACCTGTGTTTATCTATGAGAAGATTCAACCTCAAAGAGATGTTGAGAGGCTCACCCTGAGTCAAACTGTCTTGCACGGGCAAGCAGGTGAGTCAATTCGTTAGTTAACTTCCCAAACAAGGACAGAATGGTGCCCTGGTTGATCGAACTAGCTCTCTGAACTATGAGCATTTCTCTCTTTGCCTGTCCCTCTGGTATAAATGATTAGGTAGGTTTGCAAAATATGACATTTATTTAACTTATATGCAGAGTACATCATGAGAAATGCTGGGCTGGAGGAAGCACAAGCTGGAATCAAGATTGCCAGGAGAAATATCAATAACCTCAGATATGCAGATGACACCACCCTTATGGCAGACAGTGAAGAAGAACTAAAGAGCCTCCTGATGAAAGTGAAAGAGGAGAGTGAAAAAGTTGGCTTAAAGCTCAACATTCAGAAAATGAAGATCATGACATCTGGTCCCATCACTTCATGGCAAATAGATGGGGAAACAGTGGAAACAGTTGCTGATTTTATTTTTGGGGGCTCCAAAATCACTGTGATTTTGGATGGTGATTGCAGCCATGAAATTAAAAGATGCTTACTGCTTGGAAGGAAAGTTATGTCCAACCTAGACAGCATATTAGAAAGCAGAGACATTACTTTGTCAACAAAGGTCCGTCTAGTCAAGGCTATGGTTTTTCCAGTGGTCATGTATGGATGTGAGAGTTGGACTATAAAGAAAGCTGAGCGCCGAAGAATTGATGCTTTTGAACTGTGGTGTTGGAGAAGACTCTTGAGAGTCCCTTGGACTGAAGGAGATCCAACCAGTCCATCCTAAAGGAGATCAGTCATGGGTGTTCATTGGAAGGACTGATGTTGAAGCTGAAACTCCAGTACTTTGGCCACCTGATGCGAAGAGCTGGCTCATTGGAAAAGACCCTGATGCTGGGAAAGATTGAGGGCAGGAGGAGAAGGGGACGACAGAGGATGAGATGGCTGGATGGCATTACTGACTCGATGGACGTGAGTCTGAGTGAACTCCGGGAGTTGGTGATGGACGGGGAGGCCTGGCGAGCTGCGGTTCGTGGGATCGCAAAGAGTCAGACACGACTGAGTGGCTGAACTGAACTGAACTTATGTCAGTGGAAAGTCATTGTCAGAAACCATTCTACATATATTCTACACTCCATTCCTATGTAAATCTTAGGCCTACATCTGGGACTGCAACTGGAGTACATGGTTGGGTCCAGCACATGATGAATCCAAGCCCTGCCAAAACCTGGGACTTTGTAATCATTTCTCTTTTCATATCTTATCTGATTGGTCATTACCAGGCCCTTCAGGTCTGTTAGTTCCATCATCATGCAATCCAATCCCCCTTTCTTTTCCATTTTAAAATTGTGGACAAATCAAGTGCCACATAGTTTCTTGCTATGCTGTAAAATCTTCAGTTTTCAGAAAAATAATAACTGAACATTTTCTGTATACCAGGCACTGCCCCAAGCACTATACATGCCATATTTTATTGAAGCTTGGCAACAACATTTTGAAGTACGTATTATCATTATTCTTACTTTATATGCCGAGAAACCCGAAATTCAGAGAAGCTCTGTGACTTGCCTTAGGTCGTTCAGCTGGGATTCAGATCAAGGGAGATTTCCTACAGGACCTGCCCCTTCCCCATAGTGTTTCTCATAATTCTGGAAACAGGATTTGAGATGTTAAGATCCATCTACTTTATAAACATTTCAATGGACATTTATTGAGTATCTTTGACAGGCACGGTCCCACGGTGTTTACAAAGGTGATCTGAGAGCTAGCTCTTCCTCTCAGAGGGAGTCAGACGGGTATTCAATTAATACAATCAAAGGTAGAAAGTCCTAAGGGCTACATTGGAAGCACAGATAAAGTGCAATAAAAATACACTAAGAAGGACAGTCAACAAGCAGGCAATAAGCAATGAATTCCTGGAGGAGGTGGCTTAGGTAACCTCCTTGAAGGACAAATAATGTGTGATGTAGTGAGTGGTTTCAAATGCACTTACTAGCTGCTCAGCTTCACCTCTGAGCCCTGGTTTCCTCATCTGGCCGGTGGAGGTAATCGCATGGATCTCTCGGGGCTGTGCTGATTGTTGTGGGGCTAATGGATACAAAAGTCTAGAACAGCACACAGGAGGGGCTCACTCAAGCTCTGTTCCCTTTTGGGTTCACTGAGTCATTTCAGAACTCACAACCCAGAGGCCACTGTCCAACAAAGCCAAGTCTGTGTTCCTCTGAGAAAGTTCCTCTGTCCCTTCCTCTCACCAACGCTCTGCTTCAGTCAAATATTCAAAAGCAGCCACTTCAACTCACAACAGGGTTTGTAAAGGCAATGGGCACTGAAGCTTGACTGCAGTGGTGTGGCTGGGAGCTGCTGTAAGAGAACAAATGGACTGTTTATCAGCTTTCTATCTGTCCCTAACAAAACCATGTGAAATGAGGCATTAAACTCCCGGTTTTTAAAAAGATGACAAACATTGGCTAATTTACTGGAGTAGAACATAGTGAGCTGAATGTTTAATTTTGCATTAAATCTATATCTAGCATTTTCATTAAAAAGGGCAAAATGTAGACTCTATTGATGCTTCAGTGCCCATTTCCAATTAATGCTTAACATTTAAAACTGTGCATGAAATTGCAAATGTATCCGCAAACACATAAGAAGGACCGGACTAAGTGCCACGTGCTTACTCACAGCCAGCCATTTCTGAGGCTGCCAGTGGATTATTGCAGGGGTTATTTGCCCACACCTGCCTGGGCTGTGAATAGTTAATATCCCTGATTACTTAGTTAAATATCATTTTAGACTGAGAGACAGAGAGAGGCATGGAAGAAATAGGGGACCATATAACTTGTGTAGTGAACAATGAAGTCATGATAGACTTCTTGATTCATGGTTGATAGTTCTAGGGTAATAAGGCTAGTATCCTGAAAAAGCTGTTAGCTTCCCTAATTATCACTCATGGCCACGTGGCCAAGTGACTAAGGAATAAAAAGGACCAAAGGTTTCAGAGTAAACATCATTATTTTTCAAAAAGAACTAATTTGTGCCATTGCCAGAACTAATAAAAAATGATTTCCCCATTATGAAATGAGAACTTTTACCTATTTTAAAAGTAATCTTAACTTCAATATGTCTTACATGCAGCTATGCAAACAGCTAGGAAGAACCTCTATAATATAAGGTAATTTCACTACTCAGAGTAACAAAAAGTAAATGCCATATAAGTGAAAAGTGATATACTCCAGAACTAGGAAGCAGGATAATGTAATATTATGGAAGTAGATTTTGGAGTCAGACTCCTTGGGTTTAAATCCCAGTCTTTGCCAGCAATTACCAATTGGCACCACCTGAATAAGGAATGGAGGAGGGTTAATTCTTCAAAGGGAGTGAGTTGGGGCCCCAAGAGGAGAATTAAAAGGGATACATGGAGATGGGAACAACATATGTCTAGGCTACTTCAAAGAATGATAATATAACTGAGGGGTGGAGAGCAGGGACTCTCAAATCTATAGGACAGACCAGGGTCAAAAAACTAATGTGTGTAAGTTAAGGCTAAAGATTTCATTTCAAACTAGCATGAGGGTCCATAAAATAGATTCCCAGCCAGTCCTACTATATAATAGCAGCCGCATATTCAAGGTGTACCCCCAGCACAGTGGGGATGGTGACTAGAAGCCAACAGAACAAGTTGTATAAATACAGGTTCCGGGAAAAGATTTATGATTGGTTTTAGATAGTGAAATGGGGTGTGCCAGACTCTTCAGGAGAGCCAGAGGAATGATCTATAGACTTTCAGACATTGATTTTGACTTTGTGATTCATCTTTGTGTCTCATACATTCAGGTATCCCTCTGAAGTCATAGCACACAAGATCAGACACTATGACAGAGACGGATTTTGAGTGCCTCAACACCACTCAGCACCCTGTCAGGATGGCTTTTGGTTTTAGGAATACCCACAAGGACTCTGGCGCTACCTTGAGGAACTCTGCTTTCTATTGGGGTTCCAGGTTTCCAGAGAATAAAGTATGAATATCTAAGCCACTATTTTCCAAGTTACGTTCACAGAATAGTCATTCTAAAGAAAATAATGAGCGCTACACAAGCAAAGAGTTCTCAGACCAAACAAATGTTAAGGATGCTTTGCTAAATAAGATTAAATTTACTTCTTTATTCTTCAGGACGTTTCAGAGCCTTTAAGATGTTAATGGGCCATGTAAATATCCAAAAGAGAATAAGACACACTAAAGTTTGCAAGCTTATTTGATCTCAGAATCTTTTCTTCCCCATATCCACACTCTGTGTGGCTGGTATTTTTCTCACAATTGTTTTGGAAACTACTTTTCTAAGCTTGGAACTGAGAATTTCTACTTCTCAGTTAGAAAGCTTCTAGAGAATGCTGCTCCCATAATAACAAAAGGCATAAGCTACAACCCTAAAAATTTTCAGTCCACCAGAGAATGGAGCTGCAGAACAACCAAGGTAACTGAATTCCAAAGGATAACAAGCCCTTCTGAGGAGAAAAAAGACCTATCAACTCTTTCTCATGGCAAATAATGGGAAGAATCAGTGATCATAAAATTGGGTAAGAAGAAAAATTCTTTTTTTTTTTTCTAATTTTATTTTATTTTTAAACTTTACATAATTGTATTAGTTTTGCCAAATATCAAAATGAATCCACCACAGGTATACATGTGTTCCCCATCCCGAACCCTCCTCCCTCCTCCCTCCCCATACCATCCCTCTGGGCCGTCCCAGTGCACCAGCCCCAAGCATCCAGCATCGTGCATCGAACCTGGACTGGCAACTCGTTTCCTACATGATATTTTACATGTTTCATTGCCATTCTCCCAAATCTTCCCACCCTCTCCCTCTCCCACAGAGTCCATAAGACTGTTCTATACATCAGTGTCTCTTTTGCTGTCTCGTACACCAGGTTATTGTTACCATCTTTCTAAATTCCATATATATGCGTTAGTATACTGTATTTATGTTTTTCCTTCTGGCTTACTTCGCTCTGTATAATAGGCTCCAGTTTCATCCGTCTGGGCTAGCATGACAGTCAAGAATCTCTAAGCACTCCAGACACAAGAGAAATTCCTGCCAGCTTGCCATCTCTTTTCCATTAGTGTCCACGTGGTACCCATGAGAAAGACTGGAAGCAGACAGTAGGCCCGAAAGATCCTTTTTCTTGGTGGTACAGTCCTACAGTATCTGCCAAGGCTTGAGGGCAGAGCAGGAGTACCTGGAGAAGCCCATTCATACCCCAAGCCCTAGTTTGGAGGACAAGGTGATGCTTGTCTGCTCCTGGAGGAGAGGCGAGAGATAGTCTTGTGTCTAGGAGTCAAAGCAGAAATCTCTTGGGCCCAAGATCCCCCACTAATTCAAAGCAGAGTTTAGTTGCTATGAGGGAAAGGGCAAGAAACCTGTCTGCGCTCTGAATCCAGAACTTAGTAGGAGGTGGAGTTCGTCTGTCACTGGGACTGAAATGTTGAAAAATCACTGCCCTGGTCAATTTTTTCATGTCAGTGAAAGGGTCAAGTCAGGGTAGGAGGACAGACTGGCTGGTTGGGAGGCTGGGGAGAGATAACAGTTTATCATAGTGGTAACTAAAGTGGTTACAAAGTGGTATACAGTGGTACAAAGTGGTTCTCAGTGGTTCCTAAAGGAAATCAATATTCATTGGAAGAACTGGTGCTGAAGCTGAAGCTCCAATACTTTGGTCACCTGATATGAAGAGCTGACTCATTAAAAAAGACCCTCATGCTGGGAAAGATTAAGGACAGAAGTAGAAGGGGACAGCAGAAGATTGAAATGGTTAGATGGCATCACTGACTCAATGGACATGAGTTTGAGCAAACTCCGGGAGACAGTGAAGGACAGGGAAGCCTGGTGCGCTGCAGTTCATGGGGTCGCAAGGAGTTGGACACGGCTTATCGACTGAACAGGAGCAACACAGTGGTTACTAGGCTGGGCTCTGAGGTCAGACGGACCTGGCTTGGGATCCATGGCTACCATCTCACAGCCATGGGCACGTTATCCAAGGTCACTGAACTTTAGTTTCCTTATGTAATGTAAGGATAAGAGTAATAGTATCTTCCCCAGAGAATTGTTGAGAAAACAGGCCACAGTGTCTGGCACAGGGAAAGCAATCCATGAAGGCTAGCTGTTGCTTTGATTACAGCAAGTGTTGGAAACTGATAAAGAGCTGTTGAGTATTAGTCTGCTAGCGCTGCCATAATAAAAATACCATAGACTGGGTGGCTTAAACAACAGATACTATTTTCTCACAATTCTGGAAGCCAGAAGTGTGAGATCAGGTGCCACTATGGTCAGGCTCTGATGAGAGCCCTCTTCCTGATCTGCAGATGGCCCTCTTTATGCAGTGTCCTCACATGGCAGAGAGAGCAGAGACAGAGAGCTAACTCTCTGATGTCCCTTCTTCTAAGGCCAGTAATCCCATCATGAGGGCCCTACTCTTACGACCTTATCTACACCTATTTATCTCCCAAAGACCCCATCTTCAAATACTATCACATTAGGGGTAAGAGCTTCAATACAGAAATTGGGGGAGAGGACACAATTTAGTCCAAAGCAAGTTACAAAGGGCATTTTCTCAGTTGTAGTGGAAAGTCATTTTTACTTGACAATCATCTGGTTCCCTCTTTTCTGTTCACATCTGCCTAGTTTTCTACTAGAAATTCATTTAACCACTCTCAATCCTTGTGATTCAGGTGGGGCTGACCTCTCTCTATCCCTCCCTCTAAGGGCAGGGACAAGACCAAGACCTGGCTATTCCATCTCCAGGCTATGGTGATAAGTTCAGAGATAAATGCATGTTCACCAAGGCAGTCCAATGAGAGAAAGTCCTAGGACTTTTGATGGAACTATTGGGGAATAGAACTACTTCTATCCCCTGAAGTCACTAAACCTAGAGTTTCTGACCATGAAGAAAGACTGCCTGAGATGGAAGCCTCTGTGTTTAGAGGAAAGAAGAGTTGAAAATAATGATGGAATCATGAAGACATTGTTTGAATGCTAAACGATCAATTAATTTAACTGAATTAATCTCTTTATAATATGGAGTAAACCCAAGCATTTTTTTCTCAAATCAACTTGATATTAGACCAAATTGAATCTTTATTATTTCACAACCTAAATGTCCATAGACAGGTGAATGGATAAAGAAGATGTGATACATATATACAATGGGCTATTCAGTTCAGTTCAGTTCAGTTCAGTAGCTCAGTCGTATGCGACTCTTTGCGACCCCATGAATCACAGCATGCCAGGCCTCTCTGTCCATCACCAACTCCCAGAGTTTACTCAAACTCATGTCCATCGAGTTGGTGATGCCATCCAGCCATCTCATCCTTTGTCGTCCCCTTCTTCTCCTGCCCCCAATCTCTCCCAGCATCAGAGTCTTTTCCAATGAGTCAACTCTTTGCATGAGGTGGACAAAGTACTGGAGTTTCAGCTTTACCATCAGTCCTTCCAATGAACACCCAGGACTGATCTCCTTTAGAATGGACTGGTTGGATCTCCTTGCAATCCAAGGGACTCTTAAGAGTCTTCTCCAACACCACAGTTCAAAAGCATCAATTCTTCAGCGCTCAGCTTTCTTCACAGTCCAACTCTCACATCCATACATGACCACTGGAAAAACCATAGCCTTGACTAGATGAACCTTGTTGGCAAGTAAATATCTCTGCTTTTTAATATGCTATCTAAGTTGGTCATAACTTCCCTTCCAAGGAGCAAGCGTCTTTTAATTTCATGGCTGCAGTCACCATCTACAGTGATTTTGGACCCCAAAAAAATAAAGTCTGACACTGTTTCCACTGTTTCCCCATCTATTTCCCATGAAGTGATGGGACAAGATGCCATGATCTTTATTTTCTGAATGTTGAGCTTTAAGCCAACTTTTTCACTCTCTTCTTTCACTTTCATCAAGAGGCCTTTGAGTTCCTCTTCACTTTCTGCCATAAGGGTGGTGTCATCTGCATATCTGAGGTTATTGATATTTCTCCCAGCAATCTTGATTCCAGCTTGTGCTTCTTCCAGCCCCACATTTCTGATGAGGTACTCTGCATATAAGTTAAATAAGCAGGGTGACAATATACAGCCTTGACGTACTCCTTTTCCTATTTGGAACCATATATTACTCAACTATAAAAATGAATGAAATGGGGGCATTTGCAACAACATGGATGAACATGATTGTCATGCCAGGCAAAGTAAGTCAGAAAGAGAAAGATACATATCATATTATGTCACTTATGTGGAATCTAAAATGTGACGCAAAAGAACATATCCACAAAGTAGAAACAGACTCACAGACATAGAGAACAGACTTGTGGTTGTCAAGAGAGATGGGTGGAGAAAAGAAGGATCGAAAGTGTGGGATTAGCAGATGCAAGCCAGTATGTATGAGATAATAAACATCCAGGTCCTACTGTGTCGTGCAGGAAACTATGTTCTATATCCTGTGATAAACCATAATGGAGAGGAGTATGAAAAAAGAATGTGAGTGTGTCACTTTGCTCTGTAGCAGAAGTTAGGATGGCAGTTTCAATAAACAACCCTTCAATTTAAAAACAATTTTTTTTTTTCCTGCCCACATTGCACTGAATGTGGGATCTTAGTTCCCTGACCAGGGATCAAACCCATGTCCCCTGCAGTGGAAGCCTGGAGGCTTAACCACTGGACCACCAAGGAAGTCCCTTTAAAAATCTTTATTGCTTCAAACACACATCAAGAGAAAGACTTTGTGACCTAGAATTAGGCAGAGTTCTTAGACACACATCTAAATTGTAAGCCTTAAAAGAAAAAAATTGATAAATTGGACTTTATCAAAATTCTAAAATTCTGTTCTATGAAAAAATACTGTTAAGAAAATGAAAAGACAAGCCACAAACTGGGAAAAATATTTGCATGATGATGAAGGATTTATATCCAGAATATATAAAGAATCTTCAAAGCTCAATACAGAAAAAACAAAGTATTTAAAATGGGGAAAAGATTTGAATTGACACTTCACCAAAGAAGATATATAAATGGAAAATAAGTACATGAAAAGATGTTCAACATTATTAGTCATGACAGAAATGCATATTCAAGCCACAATGAGATAGCACACTATTATAATGGCTCTTCTTTTTTTTTTTTTTTTAAACAATAGTAAGTGTTGGTAAGGACTGGGAGCAACAGGAATGCTCACATACAAGTGGGAATGCAACATGACATAGGCACTGTGGTGGAATGAATAAGTGTTTCTTCCTCTACCCGCCAAAATTCACATTCACTCTGAACCTCAGACTGTGACCTTATTTGAGTAGGGTCTTTGTAGATAAAATTAGCTAAGATGTGGTCATAACTGATCAGTTCAGTTGCTAAGTTATGTACAACTCTTTGCGACCCCATGGGACTGCAGCACACCAGGCTTCCCTGTCCTTCATTATCTTCCGGAGTTTGCTCAAACTCATGTCCATTGAGTTGGTGATACTATCTAACTGTCTCATCCTCTGTTACCTTCTGCCTTCAATTTTTCCCAGCAATAATTGATCAGAGTGGCCCTCTTGAAAAAAGAGGAGAGGACACGGAAAGACACATGAGAGAAGAAGATGATAGGAAGGACTAAGACAGAGATTGAAGTGATGTAGCTGAAAGCCAGGGAATGGCCAGGACCACCAGGAGCCATCAGATCCAGGAAGAGGCAAAGAAGGATTCTCCCCTAGAGTCTTCAAAAGGAGTATGGCCCTGCCAACCAATCTCAGACTTCTAGGCTCCAGAACTGTGAAATAATCCATTTCTGTTGTTTTAGGCCCTCAAGTTTGTGGTAATTCGTTACAACAGCTCTAAGAAAGTGAAAAACAGTTCGGCAGTTTCTCATTAAGTTAAACTCGCATTTATTATGTAACTCCAGAATTAAATTTACAATCACACAAAAACTTTTATGTGAACTGTTTATAGAAGCTTTACTTGTAATTTCCCCAAACTGGAAACAATTCAAACATCCTTCAGGTGGTAAACGAATATGGCACATCCATACCATGGAATATCACTCAGCAGTAAGAGGAGCTAACTATCTCTAAAAGTTAAGAACATGGATGAATCAGAACTGCATTATGTTAAGTGAAAAAAGCCCCACTCAAAAGGCAGCACACTATATGACTCCATTTATATGACATTCTAGAAAAGGAAAAACTATACAAACAGAGAGCAAATTAGTGGATACCAGGGACTGGGGGTGAGAAGTGGGGCAGGAGGAGGAGGGAATCTTGGGCGGTGATGTGACTGTTCTCTATCCTGTGTGCTAGTGCTTATACAATGGTGCATTGTCAAAACACAAATGTATATGGCAAACAGTGAATAATCTTACTGAATGTAAATAATAAATAAGTATTACATCAAAGACATAGAAACAGCCTGCCAATACAGTATGCTTTGTGTATTTGCTTTCAATGTCATACACATATATGATGGCAAAATCTTCATATTTGCTTTGACACATCTAAGGAGGCTGAGATTTTTTCAATAGCAATTCAGTTCAAAACACATGACTGAGTATCACCCATAGTCAATAGTTTCCTGTCCTGTGAAGGAGAAGGACAGAATCTTAAGTATTGACAATGTGGAAGGGTTTCAACAGGAACCACTTCTGAGCTGTTGTGGTAATAAATCAGATTTGTGTAATTTTCTCAAAATAGAAAATAACCTCACAACATCCATCTGAAAAAATAAGATCACAAAAAGAGGAAGACAGAGGAAGATGCAAAACTGAGCAGTCACAAACCTTAAAAATTAATTACTAAATGTAAAAAAGAATAATGGGTCCCATATAACCAGGTTAGCCTGATTGTGAGTTACCAAATGAGAAATGTTCATAGGACAGACAGATTTTTAGCCTTTTACCTAAAGGAAACAATGTCACTAAGCTACAGTCATCTTTCATCTTTGGCAGAAACAGTATGTGTCATTCTTAAGAAAGTAGGCTCTGGAGTTCATTTTAGTTTTAATCCTATAACTACTACCAAATCTGTAGTCTTGGCCAAATCACTTAACCTGCAAAATGTGGATATTAATATTTACACTACAAAGTTGTCACAAATTACATAACATAATGTGTGCTAAAGTTTATAAAAGCATCCGGCATATAACAAACTCTCAGCCAAAATGATAATGAAAAAAAGAAAAAAGTTGAAAGAACCACATTTACCATTTTCAAAACTTAGCACAAAGCTACAATTACCAAAACAGTGTGATACCAGCACAAGGACAGACATATAGAAAAATGGAATAGAATTGAGAGCTCAGAAATATACCCATACATCTATGGCCAATTGCTCTTCCATGGGGTGCCAAGACCATTCAATGGAGAAAGAATAATTTTTTCAACAAGTGGTGCCAGGAAAACTAGGTATCTACCTACAACACAATTAAGTTGAACCCCTTCCTCACACCACATACAAAAATTAACTCAAAATATGAATGACTAAGATATTAGAGCTAAAACCATAAAACTCTTAAGGTAAACATAGAGATAAATCTTTATAAAATTGGATTTGGCAATGAATTTTTAGATATGACATCAAAAGCAGAGCAACAAAAGAAAAAAATAGATGTGACTTCATCAAAATTTAAAAAATTTTTCTGTACATAGGACATTATCAAGAAAATGAAAAGACAGCCCACAGAATGGGAGAAAACATCTGCCAATCATGTATCTGATAAAAAGCTCTAGTAAATGGCATATAACTAGTTCATCCAGAATATGTAAAGAACTCTTACAACTCAACAACAAAAAGACAAACAACCCAATTTATGGGAAAAGGACTTGAATAGACATTTTTAAAATATATATAAATTATAAACAAGCACATAAAAAGATGCTCAGCATCATCAGTCATTAGAGAAATGCAAATCAAAACCACAAGATGCCCCTTCACACCACAAGGATGGCTATAATAAAAAACAAAAAAGGAAAATAACAAGTACTAGTGAAGATGGAGAAATTGGAATCCTTATCCATTGCTGGTGGGAATATAAAATGGTGCAGCCACTACGGGAAACATTTTGGCAGTTCCTCAAATAATTATAGAATTACCATATGATCTAGAAAATCCACTCCTACATATGTACCCAAAAGAATTAAAAGCAAGTACTCAAACAAACACATGAATACACATGTTCATAGTAGCACCATTCACAATAACCAACAGGTAGAAACAACCCAAATATCTATCAACTGACAACTATAAAGAAATTGCAGTATATACACACAAAGAAATATTATTTAGCTACAAAAAGGAATGACATATTAATATATGTTACAACACAGATGAACCTCAAAAATGTTATGCTAAAGTTTTAGAGGCTAGACAAAAAGACTACATATTGTATTATTCTATTTATGTGAAATATCTACAAGTGATAAACCCATAGAGACAGAAAGCAGACTAGTGGGTACCAGGGGCTGGGGGCAAGGGAGAATAAGTGCTTGCTTAATGGGTACAGAGTTTTATTTCGGAACAATAAAAATGTTTTGGAACAGAATAAAGATGGTGGTTATAAAACACTGGGAATGTACTAAATGGCACTGAATTGTTCACTCTATAAAGATTAACTTCATGTTATGTGTCATTTGCCTCAATAAAAATTTGAGTATGAATTATATCTAGAAAATATTTAACTTTACTGAGAACATTAATGATGATTAGAAAAAAATGGAAAAAAATATAACCCTGCAGTAACTGTTAGCTATTTTCTTAAATCTAAGGTTTTGCCCACTGAAATACTATAATTTAAAATATGAGTGGACTGGTAAGCAGGGCATCTGCTCTTCCATGTCAGAGGATTCAGATAGTGAGACACATAGTTCAGTTCAGTTCAGTCACTCAGTCGTGTCTGACTCTTTGCGACCCCATGAATCACAGCCCACCAGGCCTCCCTGTCCATCACCAACTCCTGGAGTTCACTCAGACTCACATCCATCGAGTTGGTGACGCCACCCAGCCATCTCATCCTCTGTCGTCCCCTTCTGCTCCTACCCCCAATCCCTCCCAGCATCAGAGTCTTTTCCAATAAGTCAACTCTTCGCATGAGGTGGCCAAAGTACTGGAGTTTCAGCTTTAGCATTAGTCCTTCCAAAGAACACCCAGGACTGATCTCCTTTAGAATGGACTGGTTGGATCTCCTTGCAGTCCAAAGGACTCTCAAGAGTCTTCTCCAACACCACAGTTCAAAAGCAGCAATTCTTTGGCGCTCAGCTTTCTTCATAGTCCAACTCTCACATACATACATGACCACTGGAAAAACCATAGCCTTGACTAGATGAACCTTTGTTGGCAAAGTAATGTCTCTGCTTTTGAATATGCTATCTAGGTTGGTCATAACTTTCCTTCCAAGGAGTAAGCGTCTTTTAATTTCATGGCTGCACTCACCATCTGCAGTGATTTTGGAGCCCCAAATAATAAAGTCTGACACTGTTTCCCCATCTATTTCCCATGAAGTGATGGGACCAGATGCCATGATCTTCGTTTTCTGAATGTTGAGCTTTAAGCCAACTTTTTCACTGTCCTCTTTCACTTTCATCAGGAGGCTTTTTAGCTCCTCTTCACTTTCTGCCATAAGGGTGGTGTCATCTGCATATCTAAGGTTATTGATATTTCTCCCAGAAATCTTGATTCCAGCTTGTGTTTCTTCCAGTCCAGCGTTTCTCATGATGTACTCTGCATATAAGTTAAATAAGCAGGGTGACAATATACAGCCTTGACGTACTCCTTTTCCTATTTGGAACCAGTCTGTTGTTGCATGTCCAGTTCTAACTGTTGCTTCCTGACCTGCATACAGGTTTCTTAAGAGGTAGGTCATGTGGTCTGGCATTCCCATCTCTTTCAGAATTTTCCACAGTTTATGGTGATCCACACAGTCAAAGGCTTTGGCATAGTCAATAAAGCAGAAATAGATGTTTTTCTGGAACTCCCTTGCTTTTTCGATGATCCAGCGGATGTTGGCAATTTGATCTCTGGTTCCTCTGCCTTTTCTAAAACCAGCTTGAACATCTGGAAGTTCACAGTTCACGTACTGCTGAAGCCTGGCTTGGAGAATTTTTAGCATTATTTTACTAGCATGTGAGATCAGTGCAATTGTGTAGTAGTTTGAGCATTCTTTGGCATTGTCTTTCTTTGGGGTTGGAATGAAAACTGACCTTTTCCAGTCCTGTGGCCACTGCTGAGTTTTCCAAATTTGTTGGCATATTGAGTGCAACACTTTCACAGCATCGTCTTTCAGGATTTGAAATAGCTCAACTGGAATTCCATCGCCTCCACTAGCTTTGTTCGTAGTGATGCTTCCTAAGGCCCACTTGACTTCACATTCCAGGTTGTCTGGGTCACACCATTGTGATTATCTGGGTCATGAAGATCTTTTTTGTACAATTCTTCTGTGTATTCCTGTCACCTCTTCTTAATATCTTCTGCTTCGGTTAGGTCCTTATAAAGATTCCTAATTCTGGGGTTCTTCATTCTGGTGCTTCGTACGTTCTGACAGTTCTTTCATCTGTGGTATAACGGTAATGAGCAGGAAGACCTAGATAGAATTGAATGCTGCTGCTGCTGCTAAGTCACTTCAGTTGTGTCCGACTCTGTGCAACCCCATAGACAGCAGCCCACCAGGCTCCCCCGTCCCTGGGATTCTCCAGGCAAGAACACTGGAGTGTGTTGCCATTTCCTTCTCCAATGCATGAAAGTGAAAAGTGAAAGTGAAGTTGCTCAGTCGTGTCCGACTCTTAGTGACCTCATGGACTGCAGCCTATGAGGCTCCTCCATCCATGGGATTTTCCAGGCAAGAGTACTGGAGTGGGGTGCCGAATTGAATGCTAGCTATTGTCTATTCAAAAGTTGGCCCACACCTTGGAAGGAGAAAGCTGACTATATACGAGGATGAGCAAGAGATCTCTTCCTTCTGCTGCAAAATGCAAGTTCTATTCCTTATGGCCAGCCACAGATACATAAAGTACAGAAATGAAATTGTAAGAACACTGTATTAGTCCAGAAACCAACATATTTTTAGATATTTAATATAAGAAAAGAGCCAAAAAGCAAGGATTATTGAATGAATTATTACTGAATATTGGTTAGATATTTGAGGGAAATTTTTAATTTGGTTCCTCATCTCATAGTTAGTGTTAGTTACTTAGTTGTACCCGACTCTTTGCAACCCCATGGACAGTAACCCACCAGGCTTCTCTGTCCATGAAATTTTCTAGGCAAGAATACTGGCATGGGTTGTCATTCCCTTCTCCAGCCTCATCTCATATTGTAGAACAAAATAAATTCCAAGTAGATTAAGAATTTAGTGTAAAGGGCTTACCTGGTGGTTCAGTGGTAAAGAATCCTCAATGCAAGAGACACAGGTTCGATCCCTGATCCAGGAGGATCCCAGGTGCCATGGAGCAACTAAGCCCGTGGGCCACAACTACTGAGTCTGTGCTCTGGAACCCAGGAGCCACAAGTACTGAAACCCATGCGCCCTAGAGCCTGTGCTCCAAAACAAGAGGGGCCACGGCAATGAGAAGCCTGGGCACCGCAACTGAAGAGCACCCCCCACTCTGCAACTAGAGAAAAGCCTGTGCAGCAACAGAGACTCAGCACAGTCAAAACAATAAATAATTTTTTAAAAATAAAAAATTTAAAAATAATTCGATGTAGAAAGAAAGGGGGGTGGAAGAGACTTAGGGAAAAATTTTTTATTGTACTTGGATGCTTATTTGCTCTCTGAATGAAGAAAGACTTTCTACGTTTAAGTGAAATAAAAGAAATCATAAAGAAGATACTGCTATATTTGACTACCCAAAATTTTTCACATCAAAATTATAAGCATGTATTTTAGAAACAGAAACATTTCTGTAATAAATGAGACCAAAAGTCTCATCCTTCAACATAAAGTTAGAGTAAATCCATAGGAAAAGGACTAAGCTGCAAAGACTATGCTAAAGAAGAAAAGGAAATAAATAGCATATAAAATAATTTAATTTTTAATACTAAAAAACATAAAATTAATCTACCATTCTCCTCCTGTACTTAAAGATAAGAAAAATAGCACTCCCCCATTGGTGAAGGTGTGGTGAAATGAGCCTTGTTCTCCACTGATGTAAATTAATAGAACTTTCCCAGGAAACAATTTCACAATATTTATCAAATATTCGTCCTCTCTATGAACATGCTCTAGAATGAATTAAACTGAAATGGATGTAAATTGAGCTCAACTTGGAAAATGTTATAACAACAAAATAATGTTACACAACCCCAAAACAAAAGAATTAACAAATATGCTGCCACTGCTGCTGCTGAGTCGCTTCAGTCGTGTGAGACTGTGCAACCCCATAGACGGCAGCCCACCAGGCTCCGCCATCCCTGGGATTCTCCAGGCAAGAACACTGGAGTGGGTTGCCATTTCCTTCTCCAATGCATGAAAGTGAAAAGTGAAAGTGAAGTCGCTCAGTCGTGTCTGACCCTTAGCGACCCCATGGGCTACAGCCTACCAGGGTCCTCCATCCATGGGATTTTTCAGGCAAGAGTACTGGAGTGGGTTGCCATTGCATTCTCCTAAGAAATATAACATCACCACAAAAACATATACTATATTATGCAATCATTAAGATGATATCAATAAAAGAAAGTACTTATATTTACATAAAATATTTTAGACACAGGAATGCCCAGTATGATCTCATTTATGGTAGTAAATTGGCATAACTATGCAGATAAAAAATGCACATACCACACAATTCAGCAATTCCAACACTAGAAATTTGTCCTAGGTAATTTACAGCAGAACGTCTATGCATGCAAGGTATTTATTGTAGCATTGTATGCAACAGCAAAAGGCTGAAAACAACTTAATGGTACATCAAATCAGTTAGGATTCAGACATAAAATGAAATATAATCCAACCAGCCGAAAAAAAAGAAAAGTAAAGAAAAAGAAAAGGTCTATGTATACTGATAAAGGACAATATTTAAGATCTTTCGCTGTGGAAAAAAGCAAAATCTAGAAAAGAATGAATAGTACATTAAGATTTGTATTGTACTGAAACAAAGGAGGAGTAGATACTTTACAAATGTGTTTGTATAAAAATATATACCATTTGTATAAAAATATATACCAAAGACCACCAAGGAAATGACTAAGAAATTGCCCCTGATAGTCAACTAGATGGCCGGGGCAGGGAGAGAGAGAAAAGGAGGGACACTTACTTTTGACTTTATTACCTTTTCTACTATTTACACTTTTAACCATTCAAAAATAATTTTAAGATGAAAGATGTCAAAATTTAAAATTATGAAGCATATAAACTAGTGGGGAAAAGGACTAAAGAAATTGTCCTAGAGTTTCCATAGACTTGAATCCCTAAATGGTGGGATCACAGGTGACAATTCTTTTTCTTCTGCACACTTTATTTTTCATTTACTTCACATTGAGAATGGATGGCTTTCATAACCAAGAAAAATTAACGTGGATTCAGATGATAGATTTTAAAAAGATCATATCCTGGTGCAGTCTCCTGAAGCCTATTTAATCCTTATGTAACTGGGAAACAGCCCTTATCTACAAGGCAGATGGTAGAAAACAAAACTGTCACAATTCCAGTAATAAAAACTGAAAGCAAAGTTGAATAAAAACTACTCAGATAACAGTAGAAGGGGTCTATAAAGATCCCAAGGCATTTTTTCAGCACTTTCCCTAATTTTCACTTCAAGAACTATAATTTTCCTTTTTCTTTAAGAGGCACTTCACTGATCCAATCTGACTCTCCTCAACTTTACTTGAAGGATTTTTTTGGTTCCCAATAAAACAAAAGAAAGAGAAGAGGGAGCAAAGGGAGGAACTGCAGGGTCAGAGGAAGGAGGAGAGCTGGCCAGCCTCGGCCCTGGCAGAGGTAGAGTCACCTGCCTGATGCCAGGGGAGATGCGAAGGAAGTGGTGAGGAAGAGGTGATAGTTCTGGGTGTGGGGTGCCAGATTTGGCCTTTGTTCAGGACACTTTAATCGTCGTTCAAATCATACTACGTTGAGGGATGAAATGGGCACAGGAGGCCCTGAATGAAAATGAGGAGAGAAGAGGGCGTTGGTGGGGGCAGTTCTATAAACAGGTCTGCCCTAGTTGGTTATTTGTAAAAATATTATAACTACTGAGAGACTCTATGTCCAGAATTAAAATAAATTTGAGGTTCTTCTTTGCTCATTTGACTTGTTATTAGCTTTCTTATCATGAACAACCATGTGTAATAACATAAACAAATTAATCCTGGAAAGTTGTTTTTAGAAAAAACAATTTTCTTAGTTTAACTTCCCCGAGTGGAAAAACAGGTAGTAGCTTGGTTACTAATATTCCCAGCCCTCCTGATACGCAAAGATTTGCTGTCATTGTTTCTTGACAATGCCCCTGGTCTCTCTGCTGCTTTCCTTCCAATTACCTAGGAGTCTTGGTGTTACAAATGGACTGTGTCTTTGGAAAAATAAGTGTCTAGCCATAATATGTGAACAGCATCATTGTTTTTAAGTGTTTGCAAACTTTGCAATTCAATTTTTAAGTTCAGATGAAGTATTTAAAATAGCATAGGGACTTCCCTGGAGGTCTAGCGGTTAAGACTCTCTACATCCAATGCCGTAGACATGGGTTCAATTCCTGGTCAGGGAACTAAGATCCAACATGCTGCATGGCATGGCCAAAGAGTAAAAGTTTTAAAGAAAAAAAAATTTTAATTAGCAATAAAACGTTTTCATAGTTTAAAAAAGCATATTTTATAAACATGATACTTTTTAACTTGTTGAAAAGTAAAACACCCTACAAATGTAAATATATTTTAATGTTCCATGTTCAGATAATAATGAATAATGACTAAAATTCAGAACAATATATTTTCCAGAAATTGCAGACTTAAATTCTCTGGTTACCACTAACATTGTGATTGTGTTTTTCTTAAAGCCTGAAATACCATCTAATCAAGGGGCAGGTACTTCAGGCAAAATCACATTTGGGAGATTTTAAAGCCCTTAATGAGATCAGGTAATTGCTTGGTGAAGCTAAAAATTTTACCTTCAATTAACTAACCAGAAGTACCATACATCATCCTAACTGTCGCACTCCCTTCCACCTACATACCATCAACTCAATATACCGGAGGCAGGTGTCTAAGAAACCACTTCCTCTAGACCTCTAAACCTGCACTCAAAGGCCATTTTTTAAACATTTATTGAATAAGTCTGCCCAATTTACAATTAATGGAAAGTCTGTAGCAATGCAGATTCCAGAAGCAGCTAAGGAAAGCCAAAACCTTGCAGCAGAATATGAAGCAAACACATTTTATGTTCCTTCTACATTTGTTTCTTTGCAAGTCATGAACTACTTTAAGAAAACATTTTAAAACATTTGCATTTCTTGCTTCCATTTGCTAAATGGATGACGCTGATAAAAAACAGTAGCAATAACAGACTACCCTCAAATAGTCTCATTTTTCAGTAAACGAGGTACATTTTAAGTGAAACTCTTGATTGAAACTGAGAAGTGTGAATTGGAAATTGAAATGAAATCGCCAAATCTAAGGGAAGGATGGCCAATATAAACCCACAGAAGCACTTCCTCTTAAAATTCATGTCCGTAACAGGGTGAATATCTTCTTTCAGTGCTTGTTTAAGGCACTAAACAGACCTAAACACATCCTCCCCACACCCACGACCAAGCCCAGCAAAGACTCTCTCCTGTACTTGCAGCCCTCACTGTCTTTCTGCTGTGTGCCTGGAGCCATCCAGGGAAGCTATGTTTCTGATGGCCAAGGAATAGGAAATACAATGAGTGTGCAAGGCTTGGGGAGGGGGGCAATGTCTCTCCTTTCCGTTGGGGAGGGCAGGTGGTTTTCACTTTCATTCTGTAGTATAATATTCATAAAAGCTTACTGCATGAAAAACCCAGTGCTAGATGTTGGCGGCCCCATAGTAAGCCGTTGAGCTGCTCTACATTCAGAGGCCCTTGTGGGACATGCATCAGTGGATCAGATGGAGAAATATAATGATGCTAAACAGGTTATACAATGGGAACACCAAATAATATGGGCCAGGGGCAGAATTTTGTTTAACATTTTGAAAAATGTAAAGCGTATTTGACAATGCTCATTTCCCCAGAAAACTAGAAGGTGCTCCAGTTTATTCGCTTCTCGTGTAACAGGAAAATGTGCTATACACACAGAAACTGCACATCCCCTATACTGTGTGGTAATCCCTTCCAGAATTACTGCTGGACTTGAATTAAGGCAGAAAGAGTAAAATAAATGAACACTCTCAACTATCTTCTTACAGCTAGAATTAGACTTGGCTTGACAGCTTCTCAAGGGTGAAGCAGTGAAGAAAGTCCACACGCTGTAACTGCCTGGGGCGAGAAGTGATACCAGCTTGGTTGTTGTTTAGTCACTAAATCATGTCCAACTCTTTTGCGACCCCATGGACTGTATACCGCCAGGCTCCTCTGCTCATGGGATTTCCCAGGCAAGAATACTGGAGTGGGTTGCCATTTTTTTGTCCGAGGCACAACAGATTAAACGAGGAAGTCCACATTACAACACTGATTGGATAATAATTGAGGTCTTGGGCTTAACTTCTCAGTGACAGTTTCCTCATCAGGAAAACAGAGCAACAATAGCATCCACCTCAGAGGATCTTTGTGAGAATTAAATGATATAAGATATGTGAAGGACTCCTATAATATTTATGCTTATTTAGTAAGTGCTCAGTATATGTTCATTCATTCATTCAGTCATTGAGCACTTAACTGCTGCTAAGTCACTTCAGTCGTGTCCGACTCTCTGCGACTCCATAGACGGCAGCCCACCAGGCTCCCCCGTCCCTGGGATTCTCCAGGCAAGAACACTGGAGTGGGTTGCCATTTCCTTCTCCAATGCATGAAAGTGAAAAGTGAAAGTGAAGTCGCTCAGTCGTGTCTGACCCTCAGCAACCCCATGGACTGAGCCTACCAGGCTCCTCCATCCATGGGATTTTTTACTATGGAGCACCTATTATGTGTCAGGCTGGAGATCAATAGCAGTAGACAAAACACAAAAATTCCTATGCTTGTGGTAATACCATCTCAATGAGAGACAAATAAGTGTTAGATAAGTTGAAATATTATATCCATTTGTAATAAGGGAAATAGAGAACAATAAATTGTGAGAGAGGAATAGGGAAGAGGGAGTTGTGATTTTAAATAGAAGGCCAGGGAAGGCCAAGTCTGAGGGAGGTGAGGGAACTAGCCAGGAGACAATCTGAGGAAGGAGAGTTCCAGACGGAACAAAGTGCAAAAGCAAAGAGATTCGTGTGACTGGAAGGGGAGAATGCAGTCCACAATCCCTTTTCCAAAATGCTGGAACCCAAACACCCCCAAAGATTCTAGTCTTACTTATTCCCTGACCTCCTTCCCTTTTAAATCTATGAACGTAATTCTCTCTCTCCCTAGACCAGCCCTCCATTTACTTTTCTTTTTTTAATTCATTGACTTTTAACTGAAGGATAGTTGCTTTACAATATTGTATTGGCTTCTGCCGTACATCAACATGAATCAGCCATTAGATATACAGATGTCCCCTCCCTGTTGACCCTCTCTCCTACCTCCCACCCCATCCCACCCCTCTAGGTTGTCACAGAGCTCTGGTTTGAGGTGCCTGAGTCATACGGCAAATTCCTACTGGCTATCTATTTAGATGGATGAACCTAGAGCCTATACAGAGTGAAATAAGTCAGAAAAACAAATATCGTATATTAAGCATATACAGGGAATCTAGAAAGATGGTACTGATGAATCTATTTGCCCGCAGCAATGGAGATGAAGAGAGAGAACAGACTTATGGACCCAGGCGGGGGAAGGAGAGAGTGGGACAAATAGAGAGAGTAGTGTGAAAGCATATTCACTACCTCCATTTACTTTTCTCTGCGTTAGAACCTCTAGAAGCCTCTGCCAGGGCATCCTGTGCCTACACACCTTCTTGCACCATCTCCTGGGCAGCTCCACTGCCCAGCCACCCTCCCCCAGGGCACAAATGCCTGACCCCTGGGGACACAAGTATTATCATTTTTTGATTATTATTATCACTATTACGGCTTTTCCTGGCTTAAAAAAAAAAAAAAAAGCTGAATTAAAACATCTGTCCTTGGAGGGATGAGGGCAATGTATTAGGACTCTGGCAACGATGCCCTAAAACTCAGGATTTCCACCTGAAAGCTTAAATTTTCTGTATTGGAAGAGAATTTTAACCCTGATTGTGAGGTCTGAAGAATTGAGACTGATAATTTTCTGTTAATGGGGAAATAAACTGAATGAGGAACGGTAATCTTGAGATGGAGGAAGAGGGAATAAATAAAAAGAAGTGGAGGTGGAGAGGTGAGAAGGGATAGAGGACACAAACTGTAAAAGTGAACTGTAAACAAGTTTAATGGAGACAAAACTGAACAGGCATTTCTCAGTTCTGCAAGTTTCTACGAATGGTGGCTGGGGGACGGGGGCGAGGGGGGATACCGTTAATCTTTTCTTGTCCTAGTGTTATGGAGTGCTGAGATTTTTTTAATTTTTAAGATTGTGAATGATACCAAACTCTTCCAAATTAGAAAAAAAAATAATTTTTAAAAAATGTTTTTTAAGTGAGAAATGATCTTACTAGCTGTCATCTGAAAATCGCTTGAAATTGGTAGTGACTTTTTTTAAAGAAATAGCCACACACACGAGAAAGCGTTCGGACGCTTCGAAAACCTCTTAGCTATTGCCGGATGCGCCAAAGTCAAGATCCTTCGCAGACAGGAAATGCCTTTGCCAGCCCCAAGGTCTCCTCCCTGCGGCCTTCTCTATTGTCTGGAGAGATTTGTGTACATCAGACTGAAGAGGTTTCCCGCCTGCAACTGCGAATCAAAGAGTTGCCTCAAAAGAAGAGACTCAGTGGGGGCTTTCTAGCTTTTCTGGCTGACACCTGACGCCCACTGTGTGCCAGGTACCGATACCTCCGCTAAGGTGAGCCGCTCACCTCCCCGAGGAACTGAGGCTGCGAATTCAGCCCAAGGCCCCCAGCCAGCAAGGGAGGTGGAGGGGATTCGACTGCCTTACTTCCATTCCTGCTCTTATCCGCTTGGGTAAGATTCCTGAGAAGAGTTCCCCACCGCTACGTCGGAAGGGGTAGACTACATCCGCTCTGTGGAGTTTAGATGTCAGATATTTTGGTAGGTGCGAGGAATTTCCAAAGCGTTTCTCATTTGGATTCAACAACAATATCCACAAAAACATATCAAGGGATAAAAATCAAGTCAGAGAGATTCCAGCTGGAATTTCATGAAACCCAAAGAGATGAAAAGTAAACGTTAGTACAATATCTGGTTGTTTTTACTATAAGATACTGAACTCCTAACTACTTAGAAGCATCCTGAGTGATTGTGTGGTTTTCCAAATTTTGTCCCATGTTGTCAGAATTCACATAAATATCACCTCCAGTCGCAGATTTAGAGGATCGTTGATCATTAGATTAAAAAAAAAAAAATCAAAAGGGTCAGTTTTTGAGTTCCTGCCGCCTTCTACAAGGTAGTATAACTGGAATGGGAATTTTCTAAGTGTGTTCTTTCCCCAGCTAAATGCATTTCCCCCAAGTCTAGATACATTTTCTTAAATCTGTGCCCTGCCCCCATTAACTAAAATGAATATTCACAGCAATGAAACCACACACAAAAAAAGGTTGCCAGTAGTGTTGAAAGAGAATAGGTACTTTCACTATCAGAGATGGTTTCCTCTTTTCCCACAAGATGTCTTATCAGCTTTCACCCTGAGAAAACCATAAAAAGTAAGAAAAAGAAACCTTATGCAACAGTTCTCTAAATAAAATACTACACAGCAAGCTAGTCATCCCTAAAAGTGATGTTGTTTAAAGAGTCAAAGTACATCATCCAGCAAAATCAATATCCTATTAAGTTAGGAAGGGTTCTGAATATCAAAGACTGATGAACTGAATAACTTAAAGTATAAGTACATGACCCAGGGGATTAATCACACACTGTCATGATGAAATTAGGGCAATTCTTCCAATCATTAACGTTTTGCTTACAAAATGTGCTTTTCTGTTTGTCTTTCTGCTAAATGATAACCGTTTTCAAGTTGAATCTCCTGATAAAAAGAGTTAAAAACAAGACAGGAGTTGTGCTGTAAAGGTCATACATGCTGCTTCAACATGAAATAGCCAAAAGACAAACAAATGAAAAATGCCTGGATTGTAGGAAGAATTTGTAAATATTCATTGGCAATCTGCAATGGGACACTTCAGAAAATAGTTAATGCCAACCTGTGTCCTGAGAATACTGTACTTCCTTCATGTAACACACACTGGATTGTTAAAGACATACTTAGATTCAGAATAGGAGCAACCTTCAGAGAACTGGGAATAGCTTTAAATTGGAAAACGGCCTGGTTTCAGGGACTGTCTACTTTAAAATGAGTTTCACTTCTCAATTTTTGTAGTGTCAATCAATACATAAGCCTTTATTTCTCGGCTTGATAGTCATGATAGTTATTCTCAAGAATAAATATTAACCAGAGGTTATCTCCAGGAGCGAAACACACACACACACACACACACACACACACACACTGATTTCAGGACTGCTTTAATTCAATATTAGGCCCACAAGCCTCCTGTTCTCCCCAAACTCTGATACAGTCAGTCCTCTTTTCAAATGAGACTGACTATGACCTTTGAAACTTTGATGAAACATGTCAGGCAGGGTCAGGGAGCCTGGAACGTGACTGCTGAGGAGAAAAGACCCTCTGGCTGGCTGGGCTCCAACACTGAGAACTGAGTTGGAAATTGGGAGGGTGGGGAAGGGCTGGTAGAGGTCATGTAGGTCAACTAGACCATCTTCATTCAACAGATGAAGAAACTGAGGCCAAGAACTACATCTCCCACTGAAATCCTTAAGCTTCCAGGCCAATGCACACCCATCTGCTTCAGAACCCAGGACAAATTTTTTCAGGAATTAAAATTTACAGGTAATTCCAAGGGCCTTCCTGCAATCTCAGGAGGCAAGAAGGTGTGACATCCCTAAATGCACTGACTTTTTCACTCTCTTCACCTGAGTGCTCATGTCTGGGGAGCCACAGCCCTGGTCAAGCCAGGCCAGGGGCAGAGTCACTCCTTCACAGGACCTCAGCCCAGAGGCACCCAAGTCCACAAAAACTAGAGACCTCCAAGGAGGATCGGGCTAGAGGAAGAGATTTCTGGCCTCTCCCCTCACAGATCTCTGGTCATCATTTTCCTGGAATGTCTGGAACCTGGTGGCTCAGTTAGGCAAGCAGCTGAACTGGCAATACCTGGGCCAGTGAGAAACCTGCCCACTCTTCTTCTCAGCCCCATACCCACCCTCAGCTCAGCACTTCCTTCCTCCCCAGCTCACAATACCTCTTCCTCAGCCCTGCTCCTTCACCCTCGAAATGCCTCCCATTTTCCCTTTCCCTGCTCCTCAAAGCTGCCAGTCTCCTGCTCCCTCAAGGGCAGGAATTGTCAGGAGGAGGGGAGCAGGAGAAAGGGCGAGGCGGGGATCACGAGTTTCACCTGCTTCTTCTTACAAGAAGTGCCTTAGAACCCCTGACCAGCAGCTTGGACAGCACCTGGGTACTTGTTAGAGGCAAATTCCCTGACCCATCCCCGACCTACTCAAATCAGAAAGTCTGGGGATGGGGTGGGCAACGAGTCCCAACAAGGTCCGCGGGAGATTCTGAAGCTCTCTGAAGAGTGAGAACCGTTGTCTTGGCACACACTACTTTTCCCCCATCCCGCCTACCGGCCAAGGACCCCCAGCCCTCTAAGCGGACCCCCAACCTGGATTCGGCCGCCAAGGGATGACGCATGTTGACTCAGGCAGGTCAAGGACGGCGGCCCCGCCGGCCCCGCGAGCCAAGGTGAATCGATGGTGCTCCGCTGCGGCGGCGGCGCAGCTGCTCTCCCCACCGCCTGGCGCGTCCAGGGCTCGGTCCGCAGCGGGCCTTCCCTGCTGCTCCAGACACACTCACACACACACACACACACACACTCACACTCACACTCACACTCACACTCAGCCCCCAGCGAACCCAGATGTGGGAAAGGTCCACATCTACCTTTCAGGTGCTCGCCACCGGTCGCCGCCCAGAACCGCCTTCCCGAGACGCCAGAACCCGAGACACACACCGGCAGACGCGCCAGACGCTCCAGACGCCCCTGCACCCGACCCCGCCCCAGCCCCAGCGCCCAGCCAAGCACCCCAGGCGCTGTAAGATAAGGGGTTGGGTTTGTTCAAACCCAAGAATGAGAGGTTCAACGAGGTCAGTTGTCCCACCAACGTATTTATTTTATAGACAAGTTACCCATTAAAAAAAAAAAAAAACATTTTGGCCATTTTTTTTACAGTGAACAATTATATATACACACATTATAAACATTGTTTAATATAAAACATATCTACAATCTACTTACATTTAATTAACCTGCTACTTCTAGTTCATCTGTGATTAAATTTAGTCACTGATGAGTCAGTTTCTCTGCTTGAACTGGACTGTACTATCCCCTTAACACCTCGGTCAAACAGGTACTGATAGCCCAAAACAAGCATTTAAAGATTATCAACTGTGTATATCTTTCTGACAAAAAGATACATACATCCCCCAGACAAGAACTCAGAGATAGCTCTGGATTTAAGGCAATACAATAAGAATATAATGTATAAGTAAGTAACATTTTCTTTAAAATATTCTAAGGCTGCCTGAATTGTGGGCCCCCTTTCCAAGGCATACCTCTGGATCTGGATGCTCCTTTGCTTTTCCATTCAGTAGGATGTAGAAACCGATTATAGAAAAGTCATTCAAGAAGCTCCTATTAAAATCTTTAAAGTTATAACTTAAAAATTTAACCAAAAAGTTCAAAATTACTTTTTATAAATAGAAAAAACAATTTTTTTTAAAAAAGGGGGTGAATTTAATCAGGGAAGAGTCCCTTATCATACAATCTAAAATCGGTATATAAAACTATTTAAGTCAAAATTAAGGTTTCAATGTGAGTTTGTTATTTAGTCAGTGCACCGAATATTTTAGATTTCCAGAATACCAGAAAATTTATTCTCTCTCTCATACAGTTTTCAGGTTCATCCAAGGAGACTTCCTGTAGCAAATCCCAGTTTTCTGAACACACCAATGTCAGTGGTCATCATCCAGCATTAAAATAGCCTTTATCGCCCTCGATGTCCACTTCCTGATCAGAATCCTCTGAAATCTCTGATTCGAGGTCTTCCTGGGAGACAGGGGAGGGTGAGCACTGAGAGCTCTCCAAAGCACCTGTATTCTGGTCACTAGGCAAGTCTTGCCTCTGGTCGCAAGAATTGTCCAAACTTTCCAGTTCTTCTTTTTTATTGTTTTGGGGGTTCTCCTAAAAGAAGAGGATGAAATGGAGATAGGTCGGATGATGAAATATGGAGAAATGAGAGATATAAATCAAATGTTTTTTCATCTTCCATCATCTTCTTTAATTTTTAATTTATGAAGTGCTTTCAGGTATAATATTTTTATTCAGAAAATACATATTTATGCTTCTTTCTCACTTGGAAGGTAAAGGTCCTGTCATATCAGAGAACAATTATACTCTTCTTGCCAGATAAAAACAACTAACCACAAATATAACTGTAAATGTGTTATGTCAAATGAATACTAAACTCCAGCCCAGACCTATGGTATCAAGGTTCTTAAAAGTTTAGGAAGAAAAAGAAATCAGATCACTACAGATACACACTATCTTTATTCTTCAAATATTTAAACCTTGCCAACTGACCAAAGTCTTTTAGACATTTAAAAAATATGAATGCTAAATAATGCTTTAAGGATAAAGTTTCAAAATTATTAGACTAAATTGTTTTTTATGCATTTTCTGGACTAAGTTTATAAACATATACACACATACATATGTATAGCAAGTTACATAATCATGGCTAAGAAAAATGCAGAATTGGAAGAATGTTGCCAATTGAAAAGGGAGATAACTATAATTTACTTAAAATCTGGAGGAAATTTCTTGAAAATATTCCCTTATTACACAGAAACGACTATTTTTAAAGTCCCTGATAAACTACCTTTGACCAAGAACTAAATAAGTTAGTAAATTTTTAATCCTGTTTTTGTCTAAAATGCACATAAATACTAAGGAAAACTATGATATACTGCTAAAGTTTTTTTTCCCCTAAAACAAGACTATAGAATAATAGATTTACCAAGCTTACAACTATGTGGTAAGTTACAAGGCTCAGATATTGAGAGGAAACTCGAAATTTTAAAAATTGTGTTAGAATAATGAAATTACGGGAATTAGTGTTTTTTGTAACATTATTGTTTTTCATGAAAAAGTTATATGATTGCTAAATTTGAAAATGCATACTGCTTTCAATGTCCCTATTCATTTCAAAAAATTTTATTTATTATAAACTATATAAACTGGTAAGTGAAAACTTCAGCATTTGTCAGATAACTTTGGAGAAAATATCAGATTAGAACATCAAAAACAAATCTTTAGCTCTAAGTCAACAGAGCTTCTTTAAAAACTGAATTAGCCTTTACTTTTTATCACATATTACGTAACAAGGTCACTGGAAGAAAAGACTGTCAGAAAGTTTAAGCTACTTTTCAAACAGGCTTGGATAGTCTCTTGCTGTTTTTATATTCATTTTAAGAGCTAGAATTAGAAGGAAAATAATTTTTAAACTCTTTGATATTTAATTCTTCTAAAAAACAGTGCAAACAAGACTTAAAGGTGTTTATTTCCTTATATTTACCCTTGAGCTCTGCCTGGTTTTATTATGGCTGTGTAAATAAAAGAAACAATTTTCTCCCAAAGATAACTGCTTAAGTCATTTACTGTCAATTACTTTATCTTTCCTGCGTTAATTAGATAAACAACATATGGGGTTTATAAAACAATTAGCTGGGAGTTTTACTAGCCAGTGTGTGAAAACCCAAGCATAATTGATATAGAAACTGCATTAGGTGCTTTTAGCATTACTGCCGCCTGAACAACTCATCCTGAACTTCAGCAGGACTATTTGCCTTTTTAATCAAGGTGAAGAGGTTAAATAGCCCCTCAAATGACTTTTGCATACAACCTACAACAGGCCCCGCATTGAGATAACATGGTAAAAATATTTATTTCCATAGAAACAGAACCATGTCAATACCTGTTTTAGTCTTCTCCATTTAGCCCGTCGATTCTGAAACCAGGTTTTGACCTACAGAAAAGACAGAAATAAAACTTGCCACAAGTCCAGAATCCCGAGGGACCTGGGGAGGCGGGGAGAAGCTCAGGAGCTTCCGAGTCAAACAGCTGCCGGTGGCCTCACTGTCTCCCTTCTGCCCCGAGACCCCGGCCCGCAGCGCGACTCACCTGCCTCTCGCTAAGCTGCAGCATCTTGGCCAGCCGCTTCCTCTCGGGCGGGGAGAGGTATTTCTGGGTCTCAAACTTCTTCTCCAGCTCGATGGTCTGGTCATTGGAGAACCTCACCTGACCGCCTTTCCTTTTATGCAGAGGTCTCTGCAAGAAAGGGCTCCAGAGCAGGGGTTTGCCTGCGGGCCAGAGCGTCTTGGTTAGAGGCGGCCCTGAAGCAGCCCGGCCCACCCGTAGACCAGCCTGCACTGGGCGAGGGGGTGACAAAGAAGGGGAAGGGAGGCTGCTGGGCACTCAATCAGACACATTCACATATACCCGTTGAGACACGGACCCAACAGGCTCCCACCAGTACACATCACACCCGGAGACACAGGAACATCCAAAGGCATTCACCTACACTGCATATGCACGAAGATCACATTCATATGCCCACAGACCCACACAACCATCACACCCAGAGCCAGATACAATCATTTTGGTTCCCCAAAGAACACTGACTACAGGCTGAGCTTAAAATACCATAACCTCTTTAACCAGTCGCTCTCAGAATGTATACACAACTAACTTTTTTAGCCTATAAGACCTGCAGAGGGGTCCTCTCCCTTGGTGAACCAAACTTTCCAAAGAGCCGTGTGTGCGTTATGTTGGGGGGAGAGGGTCTGTCACACTAGCCAAAGCGTCGCTGCCAGGGGCAGGCGACCCAGCGACCAGGGAAGCCCTCCGGCTCAAGCGATGGGTGTCAGTGGAGCTTCCAATCCTGGCCGGAGGGCGCAGGCCCCCCTCTGATTTCACACCCGGCCGGCGGGGGCGGCCAGTTAAAGCCACCCCGTGGGCTATGGCAACATTTCCGTCAATGTGTTTCCTGTTGGTCTATCTCGAAAAACCCTTTGCTTCCTCCTGCGTAGTCCCGAGGAAACCCAGGGCGCGCTCTGTGAAAACGTTTGCCCCCAGGCTCGCCGGGCCGAGGGTCTCCCTCCGGCCCCAGCAGGCGAACAGAGCCACACCAGGCCTGCAGCATCATACCTTTGAGGATGGAATAAAAACACAATAACTTAAAACACACACACACACACACACACACTAAAATATAATTCCCCCGAAAGTCTCTAGAGCGATGAGAAAGAAAGGTGGAGAACTGTGCGAGGGGCCACACCATAATAATGATGACACTAAAAAGTCAATTAATTAAAATGTCAGTTATCTCCAGGGTGCCTACCTAAGCTGCCAAGAACACAGAGTAGACATAAAAGCCTGGTGGGCCAAGGCAAGGAGTAGCGTTTTCTGTACCGGAGGCTTCAGAAGCCCGAAGGCCCCAGAAGCCCGGAGGCCCCAAGGGCCACCGGGCGCGGATCACAGGTGGCTCATTTCTTAGGGCGCGCACTGAGGGTATATGTCCCGCAAACTTCGTTCGGCCAACGTGTCCGCGCTGCCCTCCCTACTCCAAAGACGGGTGGGTCAGTCAGTCCGTCTGCCCGTCCGTCTGCAGGTCTGCGCTAAACGCTTTGAAAGCGGGCAATGTTTTTTTGCGAGATTTTGCTTACGTCAGGATTCAGACTGGTGCAAAACAGCCTCAAAAAAAAAAAAAAAAAAAAAAAGGAAGCAACTGGTTATTTTAGCTGCCATAAAGTCACATCCCACACAGAGGAAATGAACAATATCAGAAAAACGGATCCCGGCTATCAGAAGTCGAGTGTTTCCTGAATTTGTCTGTATTGAGGATGTCGATAAAATAATCAGCAGCGTGCACTACTCCGGGGGAAGGGTCTGCTTCATGCAGCCAGGAAAACACTTAACAGCTTCTGAAACCAGATTTACTCCTATCGAGAACTCAAGATTTCCTGTATGAACGGAAAGGGTCAGGCTCTTTCACTGCACAAGCTTGTTGAACCAGGTCCAGCCCCGTAACCACCCGGGGCCCGACAGCTATCCCTGCCCCTCAGGGGCGGCCCGGGGCACCTTGGCACTGCCTTCCCGGTCCCTCCAGCTAAGGGAGCCTCCCAACCCCCGGAAGACAAGCGCCCCCAAGGCTCCTTCGGCCGCCGGCCCCCGCGGCAGCGCCGGCGGTCTAGCTCTGGCCCGCGCGCCCCGACGCCTGCAAGGTGCAGGAAAACCAATCTGAGTCATGGTGCGGTCAGTCTGGGCCGCGCGCCGCCCGGGCCCGCGCCTCCGGTCCCCCGCGCACGCCCGGCAGCCGCTTTTCAATCGCTTTTGCCACAACTTTCTATTGCCTCCCCCTCCGCCCCCGCCGCCTCCAGGGCGCTGCCACCTGCCGAGTGGCGCCTTCCTCACCGCCGTCCCGGCTCGGCCCCGCCATGACCCCGGCCGCCTTACCCAGGGGGTCGTGGCGGAGCAGGGCGTGCGTGTAGTCGTTCACCGACCGCGGGAAGGGGTACAGAGGGCCCCCGAAGCCGCCGGGTCCGTAGGCGGCGGCCAGCGCGGCGGCGGAGTGGTGCGAGAAGGCGGGGTGGATCGGCGTGGGCTCGTACACCGGGGCCCGGTAGGAGGACACGAGGCTGGTGAAGGAGGAGTTGGGGGACGGCAGCGTGGGCGTGGGGGTGGGCGCGGCGGGCCCGCGACCCAGGATGTCCTCGATGTAGAACGGCGTCGGGTGCGCTGGCTGCAGCAGCGGCGTGGGCGCGTACAGCGGCACCCCCACGGCGCCCGCCGCCGTCGCCGGCCCGGGGTGCGGGTACTGCATGGCTGCGCCGCGCTCCGGCCCCTCGGAGAGCTGCCGGCCCGCGCCGCGGCGCTACATTTATCCGCGCTCCGCGCTCCCGGCGATAGGCTCCGCCGGCCGCGGGGTGGGGCCGCGCTCTCTGGCCCCTTCCTGCCGCCGGGCCCTGCGGCCAATGGCGCGGAGCCCCGGGAGCCGCCTCCCGCCCCCACCCTTGGCCCGCCCCCGCCGGCCGAGCTCTCCGCCCCCGGGACGCGCTCGCTTGCTAGCCGCCTCTGAGCACCCGGCGCCCGGTGTCCAGCCGCCGCCGACGCTCGGGACTCAAAGCACCCTGGCCCGGGACGCCCTCGACGGAAGCCCAGTGCCGCGTCCGTCGAGCGAGGCGCGAGGCCAGCAGCTGCCTGCAAGGCAGACTCAGGCGGCCCTAGCTTCGGCGGGGAGGCATCTCCGCCGAAACTCGAGGGCACTGGTCTAGGCACGGACCCGCGGTGGCGGCAACCGGCCCGAGCAAAGGGCTACTGGACTCGGGCCCCGCAGGCGTGGACGCCACTGGTCGGGCCGCGCCTTCGCCGGCCTGAGAGCACCCTCCCTTGTCGGCGCGCTCCCTGGAGTAACGGTAGCACTGGCTGTGGCCCCGGGCGTCTCCAGAGTGCTCGTAGCGGGAGAGTGCCCTGGGTTCCTGGGGGAGCTCCAGGGAGAGAGAGCCACGGCCCTTCCCTGCGTCCCTGTGGGTAAGATTAGACATCAGGTGCTCCGGACTCAGGCCTCTCTAGCCCGCGTCATTCGGGGGCCCCAGGGACTCAACCACTTCCCCGGGGACGCTGGTAGAAGTCCCTTCGGGCAGGAATCAAGGGAAGGTCGGGGTCCTACGGCGCCTAGCAGGAGCTGTGCAGTCTTCTCTGACCCCATGCGGGCTGCTCCATGTCCCCGGTCCCCAGGTCCTGGGGGATCGCAGCTGCGCGCAGTCCCGCTTTCCCGTTTTGCACGTGTTTTCTATTGAAGCGGCGACGCTACCCGGTGTGGCCTCGGCTCTGTGCAGCTCCACTCGCCTGCGGGGCAAGGGGGCATTTTCTTGATTGACGCCCTCCCGCGGTTGTCACACCTCGCGGTGAGCGGTTTCTGCTAAGGTCCTCCGTCAGTCGTGGAATTGGAAGAAAGAAAAAAAAAAAAAAAAAAAAAAACTTCCCGGCTTTTTCTATTAAGAGTTTTTATTTACATCTTGGGATTGTTTTTCCGACTGCAGCGGGACAGCACTAGACAGAGTGGGCTGGGAGCCGGATGGCTTGAGTTCGAGTCTCAGTCCAAACTCTGTGTGTGTGTGTGTGTGTGTGTGTGTGTGTGTGTGTGTGTGTGAGCAACTACTGTATGCCAGCAGTGAACAGAACAGATGTGGGTCCAGTCCTCGCAGTGGCAGGAAACAAATTTTAAACAGTGACTTACGTCTGCGCTGGGAGAAGTGCGCGATGACCAGAAACCTTGTAAGAGAGGACATCTCCTCCTTGGGGGAGGAAGATGAATTAAGGAAGGGAAAGGGTTCCCCAAGGAAGTGATGTTTGAAAAATGAGTAGGTGTCAAGGAACCCGGAGAGGAACTAACATTTCCAGTCCATAGAGTATATTATTTGAGTGTTCTCAGTACAGCTTTTCAAGTCACCGTCCCTGAGTTTTTCTTATCTGAAACATTTAGCATTTAGCCTAAAGGTTTCTAATCTTTTGGGATTGGGATCCTAGGCATCTTTCAAAATCTGATGACAGACAAGAACTACAATATGATAAAGTGATAATACAAAGTGATAATATGCTATCACTTCAGTTAAAATGTTGACAGAAGAATATTTATCTGCATCTTTGCTCTATTATAGAAACTATCTCCAGAAGGATACACAAAAACCTAGTAACATTGGCTGTCTATGAAGAGAGAGGTAGGGTTAGAGGGAGAATGTACTGTACGCTTTGTGACAGTCTGGAATTGGAGAATTGAACCGTGTAGATGTATATAAGTAGGTCCTTGAAGGAGTGGCTGATTCTAGGTTGGGGCAGGAAAATACAAGGTGAGCTCCAGGCATCTGGTACCAAAAACCACAGAAAGAAAACAGGAACCAGCTTGAAGGGTCTTCCATTGGCCAAATTTGGGGTCATTTAAGCATCAAAACTATGGATTAAAAGAGTTCATAGTATCACTGCCTATAGTAATACTCAAAGAGAGACCAGAAAGGGATGGTAGATGGTAAAACTGGACGCATGCTAGCTAACAAGTGATAAAAATCAGAAAAGTAATAATTCATTCAAGAATCACTGGACACCAAAACCATCAAGGGAAACATTGTTAAGGATGAGGATTTTCACAAGGTCTCATAGTGTCACCCCAGATTGATCGGATTCTGGATTTTTTTAAGCTATAAAAGACATTTAGGAGGATAATGGGCAAAAACTGAATAGGAACTGTATGTTAGATGACATCATTAGTGTTCACTGTTTTAGATGTGATATTGGTATCACAGGTGAAATATCCTTATTCTGAGAGGTACAAGCTAAGGTACTGGGGTGTGAAGAGTCATGAAACCTGCAAGTTACTTTCAAATTGATACACAAACATGTATACATATATGTATATGTAAAGATGGAGATAAACCAAATTGAAAAATTATTCATTTGTGAATTTAAGTGAAGAGCATACAGATGTTCATTGTGCTAGTTTCAGCGTCTCTGTAAGTTTGACCTTTTTGAATATAAAAACTTTTAAAAAGTATGATTTTTATTTAAAAATGAAAACACTCAAGTCTTTTTAAAAGGTAAAATTATTTAAATTGTTTGTTGAATCTGCATACAAGCTTAGCTAGTGCATACCTCCTGGAAACCATCCGTGGAGGGCCATTTGCAAATCACTGGTCTCTCTGGGGTCTGGTTTGATGTTGTGTGCCCCCCCAACCCCACCGCACCCCCACCCCACCCCACCCCCAAGTCATAATTCTCCTCCAAAGACGATGGAGAATTCAGGCAGGTGCTGGGAGACTGTGGCATGAGGGGTATGTTCTTCTGTACCAAGGACGGAGATTGGATTTGGGGACAAAAAAAGAACAGTGGTTATGTTAAAGGACTTCAGAAGTTATGTTTGAGTCTTCAAAGATTGGGACCTCAGGAAACTGACCAGGTGACTGTGATTTAATATTTTGTCACAAAAATTTTCTCCCTCATCTTTGTTTTTCTCCTTTTTCCTGCCCCTTCTACCTAGCACATAATTGAGATTATTATTCCAATTCATTTAATGCCCTTACAGTAAATCACTAGTGAGCCTTCATTCTCCATCTTCATAAATAGTATGAGTTTATAGTTTATTCTGTACATGACTCAGCCACAAGCCAAAAAGATCTAGGTCTACAAGCATTCCAAAAATAAATATTAAAATACTAGGGAAATAATCACTAATATAGGAAAAGGAAGCATCATTCCTTTCTTTGATTTAGCCACAGATCCTGTGAGGTGATGGAGATCTTATAAGGCATTGGTATAACATTCCAACTCAGCTACATAATCCTAACCAGCAAATTGAAGCACTTAATTCTGTTAAGCTATATAACACCACCTCTTCTAAATCCAGTCATCAGATCCATGTTCATTTTGCTATAGTTAAAAAAAAATTACAACCACATTTGTGAATGTCACATTCATTGAACTACATAATTTTTAATATCACTTGTGTAGGTTTTATAGTTTGTTTTATTGTTTTAAAAGTCATTTGGGGCTCTAAAAGAACTAGATTTTTCCAAAGTTGTCCTTATAATTTTTTTTCTCCCAGTCAGAACCAATAAAACAAAACTGTTGTAGCTATTTAATTCAAAATCTCTTGGAGTTTCAATATTTTTTCTCTGCTGGATACTAAAACCAATAAAGCTACATGAGATTTTAATTATATTCTGAATTTAAAAAGACTTTAAAATTTTGGCACCATTTATTTTAGTCACTACTATTGTGTGAGATACCAAAATTTGTAAGAAGAGAAGGTGGTTCTTACCTCTAGTTTATCTAATATCAGCTTTGGTAAAATTTTTGCGACTTATTTTCAATAATTAAATGTACATAGAAGTAAAACTTCAAATTAACTATACCTTGAGAGCACGAATGGATTTTGTATAACAATGTAATCCTGTTTTTGCTTATACTAAAAGTTTTATTATCTTCAACCATTGGAATGACTAAATCATTTAGTAAGTCACATATTGAATCATTGTATTATATTTTATTTAAAATTTGACAATATCTAATTAGTGTTTTAGGGTTTTACTGACTTACAAGATGCTACTATGATCAAAAGAAATATTTTGTCCTTGTCATGAGTGGGATCAGAGCTCTGGAATACACAGGCAACAATCATCAGGACATTGCTTCAGTGGTCACATTTCACATACTCTCATGTACTTTACATAACAACATAATGTGGATAAATTTTACCAACCATTGAGCTTTGGGTGGAGCTTATGATATTTATTTGCTCCATTTAAATAATGATGAAGAATTCAATAACAAAAAAGACAGAGATCACTATTTTTTAAATGGGCAAAAGATCTGAATAAACATTTCTCCAAAGAAGATACACAAATGGTCAATAAGCACGTGAAAAAATGTTCGATATCATTGGTCATCAGGGAAATGCAAATGAAAACCACAATTAGTTACCACTTTGTAGCGGTAGGATAGTTATAGTAATTTCTTTAAAAAAAAAATAATGTTGGTAAGAATGTATAGATTTAGAACCCTATGCATTGCTGGTGGCTGTTTAAAATGAAGCCACAGCTGTGGGAAACAATCCGGGAGTTCCTGAAAAGGTTAAACAGAGTTACTGTATGACCCAGGAATTCCACTCCTATGTATACACCCAAGAAATGAAAATGTCTGTCCATACAAGAACTTGTACACAAATGTTCACAGTAGAAATATTCATGACAGCCAAAAAGAAACACCCCAAATGTCCCCAAATGTCCACATACTGATGGATGAATAAATGCATGTCAAGCAATGGAATATTATTTGGTAACAAAAAGGAATGACATAATGATGCATGCTACAACATGGATGAACTTAAACATTTTGCTAAGAAGCCAGACACAAAAGGCCACATTTATGTTTATATGAAATGTCCAGAAAAGGCAAATCTGTACAGACAGAAAGTAGATTAGTGGTTGCCTAGGGCTAAGGAGAAGGCATTGGCACCCCACTCCAGTACTCTTGCCTGGAAAATCCCATGGAGGGAGGAGCCTGGTAGGCTGCAGTCCATGATGTCGCTAAGGGTCGGACACAACTGAGCGACTTCACTTTCACTTTTCACTTTCATGCATTGGAGAAGGAAATGGCAACCCACTCCAGTGTTCTTGCCTGGAGAATCCCAGGGACGGGGGAGCCTGGTGGGCTGCCGTCTATGGGGTCGCACAGAGTCGGACACGACTGAAGCGAGTTAGCAGCAGCAGCAGCAGGGCTAAGGAAGTTGGAGGCAAATGAAGGGTGACTGCTAGTATGTACAGTTTCTTTTTGAGGTAGTGAAAATGTTCTAGAAGTTATTGTAGTGATAGTTATAAAACTTTGAGAATATCCAGAAAAGAAAATATTTAATAGGTGCATTATATGGTGTGAATTATATCTAAGTAGAGTTGTTACGTTATTTTTTTTTAACGATGAAAGAGTGTCACATGAAAGTCAGTAACGTGCCCTATAATAATTTTAACAAGAGCAATAATATCAGAAGTGACAGTTTGACATGTAATCGAAACTTGTAGATATTCAGCTAAGCTCCCAGGCAGTAGTCCTGGAGAAAGAACCAGAAGTGATGAACTGGGACTCATGGTGTGTGGACCATGGGCCCTTTCTATTCAGTGCGCCAGCCTTCTCCCCTGGCCCTGTGTTCCTTCATTTGCAATCTTTCACCAGGCAGGTGCCCTTCTTTCTGATCACACCCTAGAAAGGAGAGAAAGAGGAAGTTTATTACCAAGGAACCGAATAATCCAAAGAAAAAGTTAAAGCCATTTCAGACTTTGGTTCTGATTTTTTAAATTTTCATGAAATCATTTGAGATCTAATGGGCACAAAATCCCACTGTCCTTAACTCTAAGGAATACTCTAAAGATTATTTTCTGAGACAAGGAAAAGGCAACAAATTTCATGATTACCAGACCACAAAGATGCAGGCCTTATTCAGCAGGACTGGGGGGGCTGATAGAGAAACCTTCAGTTCAGACAGGTGAAGTGGAAACATTTTGGAAATCCTAAGTGTGAGGATCACTGAGACCTAGGGTGGATGACCTCCTGGACAATTAAGTGCCTCACGGTCAAGAAACTGTGAGCTGCCTATAGGCACTCACTCTCTTGCTTGGCAATGACCTCGTCTCAGATAAAACTTAATCTGGCTTCCCAAGGACACATTTTTCCCCCAGCTGTGAAATGGGCCTGAAATACTGAGTTGTTTCACACAACTCATCAAAGAAGTCTGACACTATTAGGAGAGGTGGGGAATATCGATTATGCCAAGGTTTGACCTAAAAGGGAAAGTCCTGCCTGAATTTATAGGTCCCAAGAAACTGGTAACATCAGTAGCTTTGAAGGCAACTGCATGGTGGTGCAGGCGTAGGAGTGGGAGTAAGAATGAGACTGGAAAGGCTTTAGGCTGTACTTTTGTACTTTTTGAATTGTGAACGCAGTTCCTGAAACTGTGTCTGGCATGTAGTAGGTGCTCAATAGATACTTTTGAAAGGGTGAATGGAGTCAAACAAACATAATTTTTTAATTTGAGCTCTGCCATTTTTACTGTGAACTTTGATAAGTTTCTTAACCATTTTGGGGCTTCCCAGGTGGCAGTAGTGGGGAAGAATTCAGCTGCCGGTTCAGGAGACATGGGTCCGATCCCTGGGTTGGGATGATCCCTTGAAGGAGGGCATGGCAACCCACACCAGTATTCTTGGCTGGAGAATCCCCATGAACAGAGGAGCCTGATGGGCCACAGTCCATAGCGTTGCAAAGAGTTGGAGACTACTGAAACAACTCAGCACACCCTGGCCCGGTGTGTTCTCAACCTCCTTCTGTCTGAAAGGAGTAGAATAAATGTTGCCTAGTACAAACACTAAGCAGTGAAGAACTTACTTTAGCCCATCTTTCCTTCTCCCTCAGTGAACACAAGCGATTTTTGGTTGATTAATTTTTAACCTCATAAATTATGCAAAATACTATTTGCATGGCTTATGTTGAAGAAAAAGGGAATTGATAACAGAGGCAGGGCTATATATTTCCTAAATTGTTGCTAGTTGGGGAAAGATCATTTTGATTTGTTCCTCTTCTGAGTTCAGGATCCTGGGTATTAGAACCTTGTATCACTCAGCCACTTAAGGTAAAAAGAGAAGACTCATGTTGGAGACAGGGAAGAGGGAAGAAAAGAGAAGAGGGATTGAATGATTGAAGTGGAAGTAATGTAAGGGAATTCCCTGGCAGTCCAGTGGGTTAGGATTCCACACTTCCACTAAAGACGGCACAGGTTTGGATGTAAGATCCTGTATGCTGTGCAACAGGGCCAAAAATAAATAAATAATAATAATAATAAGTGGAAGTGTCTACCCAAATTCATGTCTATTGAGTCGGTGATGCCATCCAACCAAAGAGAAAACAAGAACATGAATGCCAGGTTGATTTGGGGTACTGAACTTAATGAAATAGGATATAGTCCCCAAGACTGGAGAAGACTAATGGTTCCTAAAAGCAGAAGCTCTGTCTTGGTCATCCCTGTCTCCCGTCAGCATCCATCACTGTCCCTGGCCCCAGAATGGTGTCATCAAATATGGGTCACTAAGCATCACCCCAGCACTTCTAGGAGAAAGAAGAGTTTGGCAGGCTGATAGCCCAACCCTGAGTACAAAACGGGTTTTCTGGGTTTCTAGGGAGAACAAGCAGAGGAACCAGAGATCAAATTGCTAACATCCGCTGGATCATCAAAAAAGCAAGAGAGTTCCAGAAAAACATTTATTTCCGCTTTATTGACTATGCCAAAGCCTTTGACTGTGTGGATCACAATAAACTGTGGAAAATTCTGAAAGAGATGGGAATGCCAGACCACGTGACCTGCCTCTTGAGAAATCTGTATGCAGGTCAGGAAGCAACAGTTAGAATTGGACATGCAACAACAGACTGGTTCCAAATAGGGAAAGGAGTACGTCAAGGCTGTATATTGTCACCCTGCTTATTTAACTTATATGCACAGTACATCATGAGAAACGCTGGACTGGAAGAAGCACAAGCTGGAATCAAGATTGCCGGGAGAAATATCAATAACCTCAGATATGCAGATGACACCACCCTTACGGCAGAAAGTGAAGAACTCAAAAGCCTCTTGATGAAAGTGAAAGAGGAGAGTGAAAAAGTTGGCTTAAAGCTCAACATTCAGAAACGAAGATCATGGCATCTGGTCCCATCACTTCATGGCAAATAGATGGGGAAGCAGTGGAAACAGTGGCTGACTTTATTTTTGGGGGCTCCCAAATCACTGCAAATGGTGATTGCAGCCATGAAATTAAAAGATGCTTACTCTTTGGAAGGAAAGTTATGACCAACCTAGACAGCATATTAAAAAGCAGAGACATTACTTTGTCAACAAAGATCTGTCTAGTCAAGGCTATGGTTTTTCCAGTGGTCGTGTATGGATGTAAGAGTTGGACTATAAAGAAAGCTGAGTGCCGAAGAATTGATGCTTTTGAACTGTGATGTTGGAGAAGACTCTTGAGTGTCGCTTGGACTGCAAGGAGATCCAACCAGTCCATCCTAAAGGAGATCAGTCCTGGGTGTTCATTGGAAGGACTGATGTTGAAGCTGAAACTCCAGTACTCTGGCCACCTGATGCCAAGAACTGACTCATTTGAAAAGACCCTGATGCTGGGAAAGATTGAGGGCAGGAGGAGAAGGGGACGACAGAGGATGAGATGGTTGGATGGCATCACGGACTCAATAGACATGAATTTGGGTAGACTCTGGGAGTTGGTGATGGACAGGGAGGCCGGGCGTGCTGCGGTTCATGGGGTCGCAAAGAGTCGGACACGAACTGAACTGAACTGAACTGAACTTTTTCAGTTCAGCGACTGAACTGAACTGAGGGAGAACAAACCTATTCTTTCTCAATAAGGAGGTGACCATCTGGATAGTCCAGAATATTTAGAGGGGATGATGACAAAGAATACGGACAAGAGCAGCAGTCACAGGGCAGCAGCAGTGGTGCAGCAGCTGTAGGTCAAGATGAAAAGCAGCATCTCCTAAACGTGGTGGCTCATGGCACTGAGCAGAGTTCATGAGATCCTTCTCATTTGTGGTCTTCAGGAGCACTCACTGTGAAAGTAGAGCAGGAGGTCATCACACATGGAGGTCCAGCCTTGAAGCTGATGGAAAACCAGCCACCAAATGACTATAGACTCAGGCTTCCCTGGTGGCTCAGTGGATGAGAATCCCCTGCCAATGTAGGAAACACGAGTTCAATCCCTGATCTGGGAAGATACCCCAAGCTGCAAAGGAACTAAGCCCATGCACCACGACTACTGAGCCTGTGCTCTAGAGCCTGTGTGCCATGACTACTGAAGGCCGAGTGCCCTAGAACCTGTGCTCCACGACAAGAGAAGCCACCGCAATGAGAAGCTCATGCACTGCGACTAGAGAAAAGCCCGCACAGCAATGAAGACCCAGCACAGGCAAAAAAAAGTAAACATTAAAAAATGACTCTATTTCCAATATTCTGGGAGGTGGGTCATAGAGGATCCTGCTGTGATGTATGTCAGAGAGTGTTTTGCCTATGTTCTCCTCTAGGAGTTTTATAGTTTCTGGTCTTACGTTGAGATCTTTAATCCATTTTGAGTTTATTTTTGTATATGGTGTTAGAAAGTGTTCTAGTTTCATTCTTTTACAAGTGGTTGACCAGATTTCCCAGCACCACTTGTTAAAGAGATTGTCTTTAATCCACTGTATATTCTTGCCTCCTTTGTCAAAGATAAGGTGTCCATATGTGCGTGGATTTATCTCTGGGCTTTCTATTTTGTTCCATTGATCTATATTTCTGTCTTTGTGCCAGTACCATACTGTCTTGATAACTGTGGCTTTGTAGTAGAGCCTGAAGTCAGGTAGGTTGATTCCTCCAGTTCCATTCTTCTTTCTCAAGATCGCTTTGGCTATTCGAGGTTTTTTGTATTTCCATACAAATTGTGAAATTATTTGTTCTAGCTCTGTGAAGAATACTGTTGGTAGCTTGATAGGGATTGCATTGAATCTATAAATTGCTTTGGGTAGTATACTCATTTTCACTATATTGATTCTTCCAATCCATGAACATGGTATATTTCTCCATCTATTAGTGTCCTCTTTGATTTCTTTCACCAGTGTTTTATAATTTTCTATATATAGGTCTTTAGTTTCTTTAGGTAGATATATTCCTAAGTATTTTATTCTTTTCGTTGCAATGGTGAATGGAATTGTTTCCTTAATTTCTCTTTCTGTTTTCTCATTATTAGTGTATAGGAATGCAAGGGATTTCTGTGTGTTGATTTTATATCCTGCAACTTTACTATAATCATTGATTAGTTCTAGTAATTTTCTGGTGGAGTCTTTAGGGTTTTCTATGTAGAGGATCATGTCATCTGCAAATAGTGAGAGTTTTACTTCTTCTTTTCCAATTTGGATTCCTTTTATTTCTTTTTCTGCTCTGATTGCTGTAGCCAAAACTTCCAAAACTATGTTGAATAGTAATGGTGAAAGTGGGCACCCTTGTCTTGTTCCTGACTTTAGAGGAAATGCTTTCAATTTTTCACCATTGAGGATAATGTTTGCTGTGGGTTTGTCATTTATAGCTTTTATTATGTTGAGGTATGTTCCTTCTATTCCTGCTTTCTGGAGAGTTTTTATCATAAATGGGTGTTGAATTTTGTCAAAGGCTTTCTCTGCATCTATTGAGATAATCATATGGTTTTTGTTTTTCAATTTGTTAATGTGGTGTATTACATTGATTGATTTGCGGATATTGAAGAATCCTTGCATCCCTGGGATAAAGCCCACTTGGTCATGGTGTATGATCTTTTTAATGTGTTGTTGGATTCTGATTGCTAGAATTTTGTTTAGGATTTTTGCATCTATGTTCATCAGTGATATTGGCCTGTAGTTTTCTTTTTTTGTGGCATCTTTGTCAGGTTTTGGTATTAGGGTGATAATAGCAAATGAAGCAACCGACAAACAACTAATCTCAAAAATATACAAGCAACTCCTACAGCTCAACTCCAGAAAAATAAATGACCCAATCAAAAAATGGGCCAAAGATCTAAATAGACATTTCTCCAAAGAAGACATACAGATGGCTAACAAACACATGAAAAGATGCTCAACATCACTCATTATCAGAGAAATGCAAATCAAAACCACTATGAGGTACCATTTCACACCAGTCAGAATGGCTGCGATCCAAAAGTCTACAAATAATAAATGCTGGAGAGGGTGTGGAGAAAAGGGAACCCTCTTACACTGTTGGTGGGAATGCAAACTAGTACAGCCACTATGGAGAACAGTGTGGAGATTCCTTAAAAAACTGGAAATAGAACTGCCTTATGATCCAGCAATCCCACTGCTGGGCATACACACTGAGGAAACCAGAAGGGAAAGAGACACGTGTACCCCAGTGTTCATCGCAGCACTGTTTATAATAGCCAGGACATGGAAGCAACCTAGATGTCCATCAGCAGATGAATGGATAAGAAAGCTGTGGTACATATACACAATGGAGTATTATTCAGCCATTAAAAAGAATACATTTGAATCAGTTCTAATGAGGTGGATGAAACTGGAGCCTATTATACAGAGTGAAGTAAGCCAGAAGGAAAAACATAAATACAGTATACTAACGCATATATATGGAATTTAGAAAGATGGTAACGATAACCCTGTATACGAGACAGCAAAAGAGACACTGATGTATAGAACAGTCTTATGGACTCTGTGGGAGAGGGAGAGGGTGGGAAGATTTGGGAGAATGGCATTGAAACATGTGAAATGTCATGTATGAAACGAGATGCCAGTCCAGGTTCAGTGCACGATGCTGGATGCTTGGGGCTGGTGTGCTGGGATGGCCCAGGGGGATGGTATGGGGAGGGGGGAGGGAGGAGGGTTCAGGATGGGGAGCACGTGTATACCTGAAATTTAAAAAAAAAAAAAAAAATTAAAAAATTAAAAAAAAAAAAATGACTCTAGGCTCATTATTTTCCACCTTATTGTCCCTCTAAGGCTGGAAACCCAAGAAACTTTGCTACCTTTTAATAGTCCAGCAGATAGGTAACAACTTCATGTTATGGATGAGGTATTAGGCCCAGAGAAATCAAACAACTTGTCTAAAGGCTCAGAGCTGCTGCTGCTGCTGCTAAGTCACTTTAGTCGTGTCCGACTCTTTGCGACCCCATAGATGGCAGCTCACCAGGCTCCCCGGTTCCTGGGATTCTCCAGGCAAGAACACTGGAGTGGGTTGCCAGTTCCTTCTCCAATGCATGAAAGTGAAAGTGAAGTCACTCAGTCATGTCTGACTCCTAGCGACCCCATGGACTGCAGCCTACCAGGCTCCTCCGTCCACGGGATTTTCCAGGCAAGAGTACTGGAGTGGGGTGCCATTGCCTTCTCCAAAAGGCTCAGAGCTAATGCATAGCAAAGCAAGGATTTAATCTCAGAAATGATTCTTAAACAAGATCTTTCTGTGGCTCTATTGGTTAAGCAATTGTAGCAGGTGCAAGTACTGTTTTTAAACAAGTCTATAACTATTACTTTATTCCCTGGGTATGCAACCATTCCTGAGTGATCTGGAACATTAAAGTGAAAAACAATAAGTCTCCTCAAAAGAAAAAAGGAGGGCAAGTTATTTCATTAAATCTAAATGTATAAGCAAGTATATATTGTCTATTATGCTCAAGACATAAGTACATACATATAGTATACACAAAATTATTAACCAGTTAGCTCAAATATGATTTCTACTCCACTACCTTTTATTTTAAAAATTGCAATAATTGCACTGAGTTCAGTTCAGTCGCTCAGTCTGACTCTTTGCGACCCCATGAACCGCAGCACGCCAGGCTTCCCTGTCCATCACCAACTCCCGGAGTTCACTCAGACTCATGTCCATTGAGTCGGTGATGCCATCCAGCCATCTCATCCTCTGTCGTCCCCTTCTCCTCCTGCCCCCAATCCCTCCCAGCATCAGAGTCTTTTCCAATGAGTCAACTCTTCGCATGAGGTGGCCAAAGTACTGGAGTTTCAGCTTTAGCATTAGTCCTTCCAAAGAACACCCAGGACTGATCTCCTTTAGAATGGACTGGTTGGATCTCCTTGCAGTCCAAGGGACTCTCAAGAGTCTTTTCCAACACCGCAGTTCAAAAGCAGCAATTCTTCGGCGCTCAGCTTTCTTCACAGTCCAACTCTCCCATCCATACATGACCACTGGAAAAACCATAGCCTTGACCAAATGGACCTTTGTTGGCAAAGTAACGTCTCTGCTTTTGAATATGCTATCTGGTCATAACTTTCCTTCCAAGGAGGAAGGAAATTTCATGGCTTTAATCTTTTAATTTCATGGCTGCAATCACCATCTGCAGTGATTTTGGAGTCCAAAAAAATAAAGTCTGACACTGTTTCCACTGTTTCCCCATCTATTTCCCATGAAGTGATGGGACCAGATGCCATGATCTTCGTTTTCTGAATGTTGAGCTTTAAGCCAACTTTTTCACTCTCCTCTTTCACTTTCATCAAGAGGCTTTTTAGTTCCTCACTTTCTGCCATAAGGGTGAGGTTATTGATATTTAATATCAATTATTTATATTAATATCAATATCTGAGGTTATTGATATTTCTCCCAGCAATCTTGATTCCAGCTTGTGCTTCTTCCAGCCCAGCGTCTCTCATGATGTACTCTGCATATAAGTTAAATAAGCAGGGCGACAATATACAGCCTTGACGTACTGCTTTCCCTATTTGGAACCAGTCTGTTGTTCCATGTCCAGTTCTAACTGTTGCTTCCTGACCTGCATACAGATTTCTCAAGAGGCAGGTCAGGTGGTCTGGTATTCCCATCTCTTTCAGAATTTTCCAGTTTATTGTGATCCACACAGTCAAAGGCTTTGGCACTAGATTATTTCAAACCCTGGGCTTTGAAATAATGGGCTTTCCTGATGGCTCAGATGGTAAAGAATCTGCCTACAGTGTGGGAGACTGGGGTGTGATTCCTGGGTTGGAAAGATCCCTTGAAGAAAGGAATGCAACCCACTCCAGTATTCTTGCCTGGGGAATTCTGTGGACAGAGGAGCCTGGCAAGCTACATTCCATGGGGTCGCAAAGAAATGGACATGACTAAGTGACTTTCACTTAACTTCAAACTCCATATATTAAAAGTGTTTTGATTACATTTTAATTATCCAATATTTTATTTTAAATAAGTAAAAGATACTTTTTCATCCAAAGGATAGAAAACAGGCACAGTATTTATAGAAACTTCAAGAAAAGCTTATTAGTTTCATCAATTCATGGTGTATTCCCTTTGATAAAAAAAATCAGAGTGATTTTAAAAGTTTAGCTTGATTTTGTTTTTGCTATTCATTTTTTCCCTTTTTGATGGCACCACACAACATGTGAGATCTTAGCCCCCTTGCCAAGGATCAAACCCACATCTCCTAAATTGCAAAGCAGATTCTTAACCACTGGACCACCAGGGAAGTCCCTGTTCTTGATCTTCTAATTGGTGCTCTTGTAACTGGTAGTGTAGAAATCAAATTTATTTTGAGCATGGTGCTAACTGGTTAATTCTTCTAATTCTGAGTTATCCAACCATGTGATCTATAAATCAGTGAGAAATTAACAGCCATTTAAAATAATATTTTAAATAGAATATCTATGAAGTAGTTTTTATCAGTTTCTCTTCTTTCTCTTCCTCTTTAGGGGAAAAAGTACCAAGTGAAATGTGCTTCTGAAGCTTCTGTTGAGCGAAAGCACTTGCTCCTGCAGATAATTTACCACCCAAGGTACAGCAGCAAGGTTTTCAGTTTCCTTCAAATAAAAGCTTTTCAACATGGAGATTAGATTAAACTTAATAGGATCTAATTCTTATATGCTTAAGTGTTTTTCAGATACACAGGGGGAAGTATCTTTGAAGGCATGGGAGGTTATTGTAAAGACTGAGAAAGATTTGGCTGGTAAGGAGCCAGAAGAAATAATAAATAAGAAGAGTCAAATAGGAACAAAACAGGCACACATTTGAAAAGGGAATCTCTCTTGAAATCAGTCCTACTATTTATCTAACAAGTTAGAAGATGTTAACAGAAGACTATTGATTTTGCTCCCACCTAGGATGCAGAAAGTTGTAAAGACCATTGTTGTCGCTCTAACAAGAAAAAATCTAGACAAACACAATCATAACTTTTCTGCACCAGTCAGAGAGCTGAGGTCTCAGGCCAGCCAAGCACTTTGAGAAAAAATGACTTCCTATTGAGAGACAGGGAAGAGTGATAGCTGACCTGGGAGAAGGAGACACCAGATATCATGCAAGCAAGTAAGAAGAATTCAGCTAAAACATTTAACAAATTGACAAAGGTTTAAGAAGGCAATGGCACCCCACTCCAGTACTCTTGCCTGGAAAATCTCATGGATGGAGGAGCCCGGTAGGCTGCAGTCCATGGGGTCGCTGAGGGTCGGGCACGACTGAGAGACTTCACTTTCACTTTTCACTTTCATGCACTGGAGAAGGAAATGGCAACCCACTCCAGTGTTCTTGCCTGGAGAATCCCAGGGACAGGGGAGCCTGTTGGGCTATCGTCTATGGGGTCGCACAGAGTCAGACACGACTGAAGCGACTTAGCAGCAGTAGCAGCATGAAAGTACAGAACCCCTGGGAGCTGCAGACACAATGGAAATTTGCACCCACTACCAGGCTCTTCACAGATTTTACAGGTGCTCAAGAAAAACAGAAACCCAGGGAGGAAATCAGAAGAAGCCTCTATTTGTGATGCAGGCTTAGAAAAGGAAGCAGCCACTACTACAAAAACAGGCATGAAGCTCTGGCCAGAGACTTCTTCCTTAGAGACCAAAGCCACAGGGAGAAGGGCAGCAAAAGTTGTGGCTCCTAGGGATGCATGTGAAGACTGCTGGGCATGGGTGCTAAGTCGCTTCAGTTGTGTCCCACTCTTTGCGACCCTTTGAACTGTAGTCTTCCAGGCTCTGCTCTCCATGGGATTCTCCAGGCAAGGATACTGGAGTGGGTTGCCATCCAGGGGATCTTCTGAATCCAGGAATTTACTGCTAGCTCCTGCATTGGCAGGCGGATTCTTTACCACTAGGGCCACATGGAAAGCCCACTATGATCAAGGTTTTAAAAAAAATTTACTCATAGAGGAAGGGCAGGAAACTCTCCTGCAAAGAACCTGCCAAAGTTCCCAGCAGAGTTTGGCTACCCCATAGAGGGACAGGATCACTGAGAAAGCCCAACTCCCCCAAGACCCAGGACACAGGGCCTGCTAGGACGAAGGCTGGACCTGGACAGCAGAAAACACTTCCCAACCCCCAGCTTCAGGCCAGCGAAACCCAAGAATGAAAAGAGAGTAGCACCTTCCCATGGCAGAAGTGCTCAGAAACCCTTCACCGGTTCAGGCACACAGGGAAGGCTGAAAGCTGAGGGTGGAGAAAGAACATTGAGAAAAGCTCTCTAGCAACCTAGCTCCCACCCTAATCCAATCACTGAAAACTAAAGTTAAAGAGAAAACTTTGAAGGCAGCCAGAGAAAGAAGACATTAAATGCAGAAGAACAAAGATAAGAATTGCACATTAGGCTTCTTAATAGAAACTGTGCAAACCAGAGGACAATGCAGTGACATTTTTAATGTGCTGAAAGAAAATAACTGCCAACCCAGAATCACACACACGATGAAATATCTTCCCAAAATGAAAACAAAGAATATTTTAGAAAACAAAAGTGACAGAATTTATTACCAGCAGTCCTATACTGCAAGAAATATTAAAGGAAGCTCTTCAACAAGAGTGTATTAGAGAATATGGTATCATACATAAAGACAGATCTACAAAAATAAAGATCTCTGGAAATGGTTAAAATGAAAATAGACATTCTTTCTCTTATTTTTAATCTCTCCAAAGATAATTATCTTTCAAGATGAAATACAGTAACAATGGATTGTGGTTTTATTGCAAATATAAGAGTAAAATGAAAAACACAGAAAAGATGAGAGAGAATAATTAGAAGTGTGCTGTTGTTAGGTTCTGAAGCTATATATGATTCAGTATAATTTTTTTTGAGGGCAGACTATGATTAGTTCTATATATATATGTATAGTAAGCCTTTGGAAAAAACAAAAGTTTTAATGGAGATAAAATGGACTCATAAAACATTATTTCTAAAGGAGGTAGAAAAAAAAAGAAAAAACATAATTATTAAAGAAATGCAAATCAAAACTACAGTAAAGTATCACCTCACACTGATCAGAATGGCCATCATCAAAAAGTCTACAAACATTAAGAAAGAGAAAGCTGGAGTTATAAGTCAACTATACAATTTTTAAATTAATCTTTTAAAAAGGAAATAAAGCTAGAGTATCTACATTAATATAGAATAAGGAATGGGCTTCCTTGATGGCTCAGATAGTAAAGAATCTGTCTGCAATTCCAGAGACCTGGGTTCGATCCCTGTGTCAGGAAGATTCCCTGGAGAAGGGAATGACTGCCCACCCCACTGGGCTTTCCAGGTGGCGATGCAGGAGACATAACAGACGTGGGAAGAGCCCCTGGAGGAAGCCATGGTAACCCACTCCAATATTCTTGCCTGGAGAATCCCATGGGCAGAGGAGCCATGGGCTACAGTCCATAGGGTCACAGAGTCAGACATGACTGAAGGGACTAACTCTTTCACTTTAAGGAATGTCACCAAGAATAAAAAGGGACAATACTGATACAGGTGTTGATTCATCAAGAAGTATAACAGTTCTAAATATATATGTACTTCACAGCGCAAGTGGCTCAGCTGGTAAAGAATCCACCTGCAGTGTGGGAGACCTGGGTTCGATCCCTGGGTTGGGAATATCCCCTGGAGAAGGGAAAGGCTTCTCACTTCAGTATTCTGGCCTGGAGAGTTCCATGGACTGTATAGTCCATGGGGTTGCAAAGAGTCACACACAACTGAGCAACTTTCGCTTTCATAGCACAGGTCCTAGAAGTAGAAAGAAAGAACTGAAAGGAGAAATTTTAAAATTTACAGTTAGAGAGTTCAACACTTTTTTTGTGGGGGGGAGGGGGTGGGGGCTGCACTAAGTGCTTGCGGAATCTTGGTTCCCTGAGCAGGTATCAAATCTGGGCCCTTGACAATGAAAGCACAGAATTTTAACCACTGGACCACTAGAGAATTTCTGAGACTTTAAAATTTTAATTAACAGAACAACTACACAGAAAATTAGTGATGTTATAGGAGACCTGCAACCCTATCAATCAACTTGGCCCTACTGACATTACAGAAAAAATTTATCCAATGATAGAATATATTCAAATTTAATATTTAATATTTTCCTTAGACTTTACTTATCAAAGTCTAATATTAGAATCTTTACTACCTCCCCAATAATCAAAGAATCTTTGACTGTTTTAATTCCTCCTTTCTTCCATCTTTTGTGTTATTCTTGAGGGTTTTAATTCCATATATATTTTAGACTCATAAAACACTGCTACTGTTTTACAGTGATAATTTACCTTTCTGATGCATTTATATTTTTTACTGTTCTTTATTCTTTCCTACATCTCTGAGAGGCCATTTGATACCATTTTCTTTTTGCCTAAAGAACGCCCTTTAGTGTTTCCTTTAGTGCCAGATTGGTGATGACAAAAATAAATTTTCATTTCTTAGACACATAAAATGCCTTTAATGCACCATCATTCCTAAAAAATATTTTTACTGTGGTGGCAATCACAGTTATTTTGTTTCAGCAGTTTAATTATCTCTATTTTTTTTTTTTAAACAAGAAATCAGTTTTTTATTTCATCATTTCTTGCATTTGAAGTACTCCTCGATGACATCCTTGGCCTGAGATTCTTTGCCATAGTCCTTAACCACCACACAGCTGCATCCAACCACTTTACGAGGTTTTCCCTCTCTCAGTTTTACAGAGGCCTACCCATTCCCCTAGTTTCTTGTTGTCATCAACCCTAATCAGGTTGATTTGATGTTCAGCACAAAGGGCCTCCACCAACTTGACATACATAGGCTCATTACAGTTGGATGCAAACACACACAGATGGGCTTGGCGCTTGTCTAAAGCGTTCGCAGCTTCGCGAATTCCACGTGCTAAGCCATCGTGGATGAGGACGGTCTTCAGCACCTCTTGCAGAGCAGTATGACCGTCCATTACACCTCCAGCAGCAATGCCTTCCTCGGCCATGGCGGTGGGTTACGGGTGGAGCCGAATCTTGAATGCACCCGAGCCTCTGCCTCCGCGCGGCTCCGCGGCGGCAGGGAAAGACATCTCTATTGTTTTTACTTCCTTATTTCATTTATCCTTTTAGCAGTTTGCCTGGAGTGTACCTAGGTGTGATTTTGCATTTGTCCTGTTCAGGATTATAAAGCTTCAGTCCCATTCTCTCTTCTTCCTTGTGAGGCCCTAATTATATACATGTTTAATTTCTTCACCATGTCCTGTTTCTTTCGTGTTTCTTATACTTTCGTCTTGCTATGCTTCAGTGTAATGATTTTCTTCCAACCTATCATCCACTTTTTTTAAAGTATGTATTTATGTGGCTGCACTGGGTCTTAGCTGCAACATGCTGCTGCTGCTGCTAAGACGCTCCAGTCGTGTCTGACTCTGTGCGACCCCATAGACAGCAGCCCACCAGGCTCTGCCGTCCCTGGGATTCTCCAGGCAAGAACACTGGAGTGGGTTGTCATTGCCTTCTCCAACATATTGGATCTAATTCCCTGACCAGGGATCAAACCCAGACCACTTGCACGGGGAGCACTAAGTCCCAACCATTGGACCATCAGGGAAGTCCCTATCATCTACTTTTAAAAACTCTCTTAACGAGGTCTGTTCAGCAATTAAACCCATTCCCTGTGTTCATAATTTATTATATTTTTTCAGTTCTAGAATTTCTATCGATTCTTTGTAAAATAATTTTCATCCAAAATATTTCATTGTCTATAAATTCTTTAAATGTTTTAAAATTATCTTGTTTGGCAACTCCATTAGCTTTAATTTCTGTAACTTATTTCTGTTGTCTTTCCTGTTGATGTCCAGTCTCTTTGTATATTGGGCTTCCCTGATAGCTCAGTTGATAAAGAATCTGCCTGCAATGCAAGAGACCCTGGTTTAATTCCTGGGTCAGGAGGATCCCCTGGAGAAGGGCTATGCTACCCACTCCAGTATTCTTGGGCTTTCCTTACAGCTCAGCTGGTAAAGAATCCACCTGCAATGCAGGAGACCTGGGTTCGATACCTGGGTATTCTGGCCTGGAGAATTCCATGGGCTGTACAGACTCTCAAAGAGTCAGACACGACTGACTTTCACTTTTACTCTTTGTATACTGGATTATTTTTTGAAAGTGAAAGTGCTAGTCGCTCAGTCATGGCCAACTCCTTCAGTCATGTCCAACTCTTTGTAACCCCATGGACTGTAGCCCGATAGGCTCCTCTGTCCATGGAATTCTCCAAGTGAGAACACTGGAGTGGGTTGCCATTCCCTTTTCCAGGGGATCTTCCCGACTCAGCGATCAAACCTGGGTCTCCTGCATTGCAGGCAGATTCCTTACCGTTTGAGCCACCAGGGAAGCCCAGTTACTTTTAAAGGAGGGTAAATAGCTGTGTTTTATGGGCACACAATGTATACAACATATGTTTAAATTGTCATGTTTCTTTAAGAACATTTTACTATCTGCTAATCAGTTCTACCTACAATATTAATGCCTTTATGATTCAAGTACTTCTTCTTTAATAGATGATAGGACTCATTTTATATTTTGAGTGGCTTTTATTCTTAGGTCAAAATCACATAAAATGAATAATTGTGAGAATTATTGTGGTGATTTTACAATGTATACAAATATCAAATTGTACAATTAAACTAATATGTGCCAATTATACCTCAAAATTTTTAGTTAAAAAAAATAATTCCATGGCATTCAGTATATTCAGTGTTGTACGACCACCACATCTGCCTGGTTCCAACACATTTCCAACATCATAAAAGTCCACATTTGTTAAGCAATCACTCCCTTTCTCCCAACTCATCTGCCAATCTGCTTCTATGAATTTACCTATCCTGGATATTTCATACAAATGTAAACATACAACATATGAATTTTTGCATCTGACTTCTTTCACTTAGCATTTTTTTCAAGGTTTATCCACACAGTAGCAGGTATCAGCACTTCATTATTTTTATGGCTAAGTAATAATCCATTATATGTTATTTTATCCATTTTATGTTGTATTGTTTATAGCATTTATAGTGCTAACATGAACATCTGTGTACAGATGTGTGTGGATAAATTTTTTCTTTTCTCTTGGAGAGCTATCTAGGAGTAGATTTGCTGGGTGAAATGGTAATTCTACGTTTATCTTGTTTAGGAACCACCAAGCTCTTTTTAAACAGTGGCTGACGTTTTTCATTCCCACAAGCAGTATATGAGGGTTTCCACTCACTGTCTTCACCAGCACTTGTTATTTTTTGTTTTGGGCCGCACTGTCAGGCAGGATCTTGGGTTCCCCAACCAGGGATCAAACCTGGGGCCCCCTGCGGTGAAAGTGCAGAGTCTTAGCCACTGGACCAACAGGGAGGTTATTTTTGTTTTGTTTTTGTTATTTTGTTTTTACTACAGCTATTCTTGTGGATGTGAAGTGATATCTAACTGTGGTTTTAATTTGCATTTTCTTGAAGACTACACTCTTGCTGCTTTCAAGATTCTGTTTGCAGTTTTAACAGTTCAGTTATAATGTGTCTTGTGGATCTGAGTTTATACTGTTTGGACTTGTTGAGCATCTTGGATATGCAGCTTTGAGTGTTTTAGCAAATCTAAGTTTTCAGCCATTATTTCTTCAAGTATTCTTTCTGCTCCTTTCTCTATCCTTCTGGTACTTCCTTTTTGCAAATGTTGTCTCATTATGCTCTACAGGTCTCTTAAATTCTATTTGTCCTTCATTCTTTTTCCCTCCTGATTCTCCAACTGGACAATTTCAATTGACTTAGCTTCAAGTTCACTGGCTTTCAATTGCCTGTTCATTTATACTATTGGGAGCCTCTAGTGATTTTTTTCACTTGTTACTTTTCAGCTCCAGATTTGTATGGTTCCTTTTTACAATTTCTTCACTGATATTTTCTATTTGTGGAGACAACTTACTGGATTCCTTTAGCTCTGTGAGCATATTTGAGACAGTTGATTGAAAGTCCAAAGTTTATGCTCCCTCAGCAAGTTTGTTATTTTCTTCTGCGAATGAGCCATACTTTGCAAAATTCCCAGTTTTTTGTTGAAAACTGAACATTTGAATATTATGGTAAGTTTGGCAATCAGATTCTTCATGCCTCGCGGTTTGTTTTTGTTCCTTGCTGTGGGCTGTAGCAGTTTAGTGACTTTTCTCAACTTTTTTTGTAAAGTCTCACTTGACTTTTCTTTGAAGACTTTTTTGCTTGTATTCAGCTAGTATTGACAGATTTCCTTGAATGCCGGTGGCAAAAATATAAGACAAGAATTAAAAGAAAACAAAAGGGGAAAAAACCTCCTCCTAGTCTTTGTAGAGTGGCTATATTGGAGCACTCCTTTAGTGCTTAGCTACATCATTTTTAAATCTGCTTAGCCTTCACTTCCTACTTGTGCTGAGCTGAGTTCAGCCAGCAGTGAACATTTAGGTCTTCTCAGGTCTTCTCTAAGGATGCAACTTGCCCTAAACATAGATGGCTTTCTCAGTTCCTTAGTATACAATGTTGTTTTTGAATAGCCTGACTTCCCTAGGAAATCCTCTCCCATTATTTCCTCTCAGGCTTTGGGCACACCTTTATTTACCTCAACTGTAATCTTTTGCCAAACGTGGCAGCAGGTTATTTGCTTACAATATTTTCGAGAAATGCCTTCCATTTTTCAACCTGAGTTCAGCGTTAGCTGAAACAAAGGAAAGTCCCTTGCTTCAGTCCTTCACTTTGGCCTAAACAGGTTTCAACAACTTTTTGAGATTAAAACTTGCCTCAGCTTCTTTGGGACCAGGGAACAGGTCCCTCTCTGAGAACCCTGGGCTTCTGCCTGTCTTCAAGACTACCACAGTGCTGGGAAGGGGGATGGAGCAAGGGCAAGTAGAACACCAAAAGGCTTTCCTAATTCTTAGGTTACTTTGCTCCTGATGCGACATTTGCTTGGTTCTATAAAATTCTGTTTTTCCAAGTTATGACAAAATTATTTCTGAATGTTTTCATCTCTGAGGAGGAATGATGGGCCCTTGAAGCTACCTACTCTATTTTTGCTGAGGGTTACCTTTTGAGTGCTTCACAATGTATATTAAAATGTACCAAGTTAATTTAAGGCTCTAGAAGTTAAAATTCTCCTGATTTATTTTGGCTTCTGTAGGCTGTTCAGCCAGCTGCATTAGCATTCCTGCTGCTGCTGCTGCTGCTAAGTCGCTTCAGTCGTGTCCGACTGTGCGACCCCATAGACGGCAGCCCACCAGACTCCCCCGTCCCTGGGATTCTCCAGGCAAGAACACTGGAGCGGGTTGCTATTTCCTTCTCCAATGCATGAAAGTGAAAAGTGAAAGTGAAGTCGCTCAGTCGTGTCCAACCCTCAGTGACCCCATGGACTGCAGCCCACCAGGCTCCTCCGTCCATGGGATTTTCCAGGCAAGAGCGCTGGAGTGGATAAGCTTAAAACAGTTTGGGAATGAGATGGCTTAAAGCTGGACTCCAGGCCCTGTGAGGGCCAATCTGTTTCTCATCCACCTCACACTAAGGTGTAGCCCGGGGGGTGCGACGGGGAGCTGGGATGCTTACCAAGGCCTTCCTTCCTTGCTGGTACCTGTGCACAAGTCTATTTTAGGAATTTTAATACAACTTGCTTAACTCTGTAAACATACCCACTGCAAAATAAGAAATAATGAGACAAGGAAGTTAATGTAGAGATCAAATTTATTACCAAGGGTAGCTTATGTTTATTAGATATTATTCATAGCTTGTATTGACATCTGATTTTGCAGAGAAATTATATGATCATTTTTATTAAGATAATTAATACTCTGCAAGGCAAATTGAGTTCCTTGAAGTAGCACGTTTTCTAATTCTCCAACAGGGCTTGGTTTTACTTAGTTATCAAAATCAAACTCTGAATTTCTACACTTAACTTGACGTGGGCACAAATTTATTCTTTGCATATATTCTAAGTGCTCTGGTTCTTCATGCTGAAACATCCCAACTTCCAGAAATTTGGCTGCTAGATCAAAAAAATATCAGGGACCTTCAATGAAGGGTTAAGATTTCAGTAGAGAAAAATATATACACACATATTTTATTATATACAAAGAACAACAAAAAGTTTCACCAAGTAAACAAAAGAATATAAATTACACTCATAATCAATAGCTTCAAAAAGCCCTTAAATCAGTGTGACCTTTTGCACAAGACATAGGCCTCAAAATGGGGTCACACAGCCATTAATCAGAACTCAGGGTTTTCCTCCCATAATAGCAATCTATATTCTGGAGAGAATGGCTTTTTGTGAACTGTGTAGGGGCTGATATGTTAGGCCTCATAAAGGAATGAAATGCTTTTTCACATGTAGGGGTAAACAAAAATATTGACGGGATATTTCCAGAGTTATGTTTACTGTTGACAGTGATTTTAGAGATAACCACAGAAAAGTGTCAAAGATTTCTAGATAAAACTCTGGCTATCTCCTAATAATAATGGATAGATACCATTTTCTAGCTCTACAAATGGTTTGGTGACAAATAGAAAGGGAGAAAGTGAGCTGAGAAAGCAGAATAAAAAAGTCTAGGGAAGGAGGTAAGGAAAAATAAACATAATTCAATCATACTAAGAAAAGAAAGGATATGGCCTTCCTAAGACCAAGTGCTGGTGATATTTACCCATATAAGTTCAAGCCTAAAAGAACACTGCAGCGTCTATCTATCTGCTATTTAGTAATATACAAGAAAACACTTTTCATTTGTTCTGAAAGAGCTATTTTATATCAAAAGCTAGAAATACATATTTACTCCATGCAAATCCCAAATGAAATCTAACTTAACACAGAGGGAACTACAGCAATGACAGAAAAATAAGTAGACAGTAAATTCAACTACATTTACAGTATTGCCTTGATATTTTCTACTCATTTTTAATCTACACACAAGGCTCAAGTTCTGGGGTTACAGGTTTTATTTTTCATTTTCCTTAAAAAGTAAAATTACCAATCCTCAAGTTAACTAAAAATTGTTCTGGGCTCGTAGAGGTAACCTGCTCTTCGTAACAGATTGCTCTATGATTTCTTCTACTTTAGACTTCTCCAATGGATTAGTGCCTCTGTTTTCTTTGTCTTTTCCATGTGATTTTTTATGCTGTGGATTTAAGGGAGAAAATTAAGTCAATATAAAGTAACATGTGACACATATTAATCATATTCTATTTTCAAAATTCTCTGGGTTATAGGGAAGAAATTAGGTGTGGAAAACTTTAGAAATACTCAGCACAAATTGGAGCCAACACTTTGCCTGGAAAGTAGAAATGAATGCCTTCTTATTTTATCACCAAGTGGGGGGTGTGTTTGAGAAAGAAATTTAATTTTATGTATGGTTTTCCAAAAAAATAATTACAGATTTTACTGTAGGGCCACGGTTATCAACATGGAGACTTTTGCCTCTAGGGACATTTGCTTATGTCTGAAGACATTTTTGGCTGTTAAAGCTAGAGGGGCACTACTGGCTTTCGGTGGATAGAAGCCAGGGAAGCTGCTAATGAATACCACATAATACACAGGGCAGGTCACCACAACAAAGAATTAGCCAGCCAGCTCAAAATGTCAATAGTGCTGCTGCTAGCAATCTTGCTCTAGGGAAACAAAGATGGGCTATTGTACAAAAATGGCAATTCAGGGACTTCCCTGGCAGTCCAGGGGTTAGGACTCTGTGCTTTCACTGCCAGGGCCAGGGTTCAATCCCTGGTCAGGGAGCTAAGATCCATGGGCTGCAAGATGCAGCGCCCCCCACCCCAAAAAAAGAGGTAATTCTATTTTAAGCATAGATCTATAGGCTATCTCAAGATACTTTTTATTTAACCTATATTTTATCTTTTAAAAAACTTATTTCGTGTTTCTCATTTGGGAATACTTCATTGGAATCCTTGTACTTGCCCTTAGGAGCTTTAGGTAACTGATGACTTTTCTTATAGACCCACTCATCAATTCTTAGACAAACTGTAAAGCAGCTTTAGAGTTTCTAACCTAGCAAACTTCCCAAAATCAGATAGATATCAGAGAAAAAAATAATTTCTGGACTTTAGCTAAAGGTCTAAAATCCAGTCCCAAGTCATTTCTGGTACTGTAGGAACTTCCTTGCCATAACTGAACCACTAAGCCTGGCCTTCAGAACATCATATGCTGTAATAATGAAAGAATTTTCAAATAGGGATTAAGCAGTCACTTAAGTCCTCTTAACTTTCCCTCTTTTCTTAATTTTATAAGATAGAAGAGAGGGTTGAAAAATAGAAATGTATCTAGCGTTTTCTAATAGTAAAGAATAAAGCAAAAGGTAGGAAGATTTGGAGGATAAAATTGCCTTGATGCAGAGAGAGAGGAATTTAATGGAATCTGAGCTAGAATAGGAAATTCTTACTTCACAGACTCTGTTGAGGCTTATGCCTTTAAATGAGAGGAAAAGATTAGACAGTTTAGAGTATCATACTCGCAAAAGGGGTGAAAAGGGGGAAGGAGAGGGCACAGGATGTAAATGCTCAAGATCAAGGCAGGTGAGAAGTGCAGGCTACCTGGGGGAATAGTTAATAGGAGAAAAGCCTCAGGCAGGAGACTCAGTCATTAAACCGGAGAGGCATTCTGTCTCAATTTAAACGTCTTAGCCTTCAAAGTCTTACTGTGGGCAGAGATAGGCTCCAGGACATCCACTTTGAAGGTGGAGGGAAGAGAGAAATGACTGCTTTTAGTATCATTCTGAGTATGGAGGAAGTAGAAAAGGGGTAAGGATAACAACAGAAGATTACCAGCCAAGGATGGGAATAAGTCAAATTTTGCATTTATTTATCCTACCAATAAAACCCTAACCAATTATCATACTTGTATAAATTCTTTAAACCAGAAAAGTTAACAAGCCATCCCAAAGGAATGACTAAAATACTTTTCCTGTTCCATCCATCAAGAGCAATGCCTTGATACTGAATAGCAAATAACAGATTTATGTTAGATGTGGAAGGGTTATCTAACAAGATACAGTCAGGTACCTGGAAAAATGGAACCCCACCACTTGATGAACAATCCAAACTAGTATCTACAGATGGTTCCTGAGTCAGAGGTTCTTCAACAGTGAGCACCAGAACCGCATTTTCTTCATCCAAGTCCTAAAAGAAGAAGCTAGATGAATTGATAAATTCCTAGGGCTCAAAAATCTTCACATGGTGGGGGTGGGGTTACAAAAAATCTTCACACAAGGCAGTTTTCCTCTTTGAAAAACAACACAATGTCCCTTACTTAAAAGTTAAATCTCAACAAAATTAGCAGAAAGTCTACAAAATAATAAAAATAATTCCTGTTATGTTTGCACATAGAGAAGTACCTATAATAAAGTGTTAAATGTGATAATCTCAGAATAAAGAGATTATAGTTTACTTTTTACTTTCTTCTTTGTTACTTTACAATTTCCCAACTTTTCTATAATTACTATAGTTAAATGCACAGATTGTAGCGATTCTCTACATTCTACTTCCAGCTCCATCCTTGTGATTTGGGACAAGGTGATTCTTAGTTTCCTCACCTGTTAAAATGGGGATAGTACTAGCATTCACCTTATGGAGTTACTGAGAGAACTGACTAAGTAAATACATATGTAAAATGCTCAGAACAATATCGAGCACATAATATAACACAACATAAACATCGTCTAGGGCTTCCCTGGTGGTCCAGTGGCTAGGAGTCCGTCTTGCAATGCAGGGACATCGGTGGATCCCTGGTTCAGGAAGCTCCTACATGCCAAGGAGCAACTAAGCCCACGTGCCCCAACTCTTGGACCATACACCTAGAGCCCGGCTCTGCGACAAGAGAAGCCACCACCACCAGAGAGTAGGCTCTGACTGTCACGACGAGAGAGAGCCCTCAAGCGGCAACGAAGACCTAGCACAGCCAAAATAAGTGATACAAGAAATAGATAAAGGTAAATTTAAAACAAAGTTTATGGGAGAATTCTAAAATTATGATGCCTAAAATAAATTTTACCTGACTGGTCTCTTTGTTGTTTTCTGAACAGTTTAGCATTGTTAACAGCTCAGGCTGTTTCATTTTCAACTGATCAAGGAGCTGTTCACGTGGCTGAGTTCTCACCAGTGTTGATGGGTATACATAATTTTTCCTCTGTGGGGTCGTACCTTTAGTGGATATAAGTGGTAAAAATTGAAATGTGGCTTATGAGTAAGGTTTTTTTTTTTAATTGAAAAATAACTGTTTTATAATATTGTGTTGGTTTCTGCCATACATCAACATCAATCAGTCATAGGTATACATATGTCCCCTCCCTCTTGAACTTCTCTCCCAGCATTTTTTTAATGCTAAAACTTATACTTCCCAGTAAGTCTTTGTCTTCCAAAAATATAAGCACTGCCACATATGAGAATCAATTTTGTTATCTGTCAGGCATATGTTGCTTAAAATATTTCCTAAATTGACAACTCAACCAATTGCAAGATGCAATCTATGCCAAAACATGAAATTTTCCACCTACAGAAGATGTATTGTAGGCTCTAAAAGGATTCAGAGTGTTCTGAAAAAGATGGCAACATTATTGGAATAAGATACAATTTTCTCAGCATGATCAGTTAGACAGGAATAATCATTTTACTGTAAATTTGGTGGAAAGTAAATATTAACCCAATTACATTTCTTTATAATAATTCATGTTCTAATAATTTACATGGGCATTGGCCTTTTCACTTAACATTTATATTTCTAATTTCATTGGAAAATGGATAATAAATATCAAGAGTCTTGGGGGGAAAAATTAACTAGCATCCTTTAGTGCCATCTCCTTTTATAACTGCTAAAAAAAAAAAAAGACTGTAAAGTATAATTTCCATACCACAAAATACACTCAATGACTTTTAGTAAGTTTACAGTGTCACCACTACTGCAACCTAATGAATACCTCAATTACTCATCCTGTGTTAAACAGTTGTTAACATCCTGTGTTAAACCTTCTTTCATGAAGGTTTCACATTATAGCTTACACTGCTCTGACCTCCCCAAATGGTAATTCCTGATTGCCAATCTAAACGGTCCACGACAAAAGGAGAGGTGCACATAAAAAATGTACAGTGTGGTGAACCTTGCATTGAACTAGATTTATTTAATTACATTCCTCCACTTTTGGTATGAAAATGTCCTTTAATAGACAGTGCTACATAGATGGTAGGCTTTCTTTTTGTGTTCTCTTAATAAAGCCAGTTGCCTGAATGTTTGTAAACTTTTACTGAATTATGATTGCCCAAGTTTCTGGGAGTATATGCCATGTATATCATCTAATGCTTGATTAAACCTACTTTAGGATTCCAGTTTTTCCATATTTGAATTAATCAGAGTGAGATGGTAAATGTGTGTCAGGGAATGGCAGGACCTAGTTTCTAAGAACAACTAGCACTGTATACAGTTGAATTCAACTTCAAAAATTTAATTCAATTTCCCTTTAAAAGTACCTGTTGGGATATCCAGTTTCAGATCCTGTTGTAGAAAGCAGTTAAGCTTATTCAAACCTATTTTTACGGTTTTATTAAGTTCTTGACTTCGTGTCATTAATTCTTCTTCATCAATAGTTATCTGACTGAGAAAAAAGTTTTGCTGGTTCTCATTAGCTGCTTTATGCCCACTTAACTGTTCAGTAATCTCTAAACTTGAAGTCTCACAGCCTTGGTTTACAACCTGTAAATGATGCAAATGAGATTTCATTACTAAGATCAAAGTTGCCAGTGCTTTATGCAACATTTTAACTTCTTACCTTGAAATTTTCCATAACAAAGGTTTTAGAAACACACGTAAAAGTATAAATAGTAATACTAATAATCCCTTTATATTCACTACCCAGCCTCACTGTTTATTACTACATGGGATATAGATCAATTAAGACTGGCCAGTTCTGAAGCCAAGACAGTTCTGAAGCAATTTCTGTATCATTTTATCCTTTTACATCGTGTACTTCTCCAAGAGTTAAGAACTTTTTAAGACCACTCTCACATCTAAATGGCATCACCAACTCAAGGGACATGAGTTTCAGTAAACTCCAGGAGTTCGTAATGGACAGGGAGGCCTGGCGTGCTGCAGTCTATGGGGTTGCAAAGAGTCTGACACGACTGAGCAACTGAACTGAACTGAACTCACATCTAAAAAATTTAGCATTCCTTTCTTTATATCAAATGTCTAGTCTGTTTAAATTTCATGAGTTCTCTCATGTTTTTCAGACTTGTTTGAATCAGAATTCATCATTAGATTTGGTTGATATGTCTTAAGTAAGTGACTATATAATTTCTCATCAAAACTGAGATATTCTAAGAGTAAAAAGGGCCATTAATAATAATTATCCCAGTGCAATAAATATAAACAAGGACTATCCTAGGCAAACCAGGGCTTAAGGCCCTCTAGGTCTGAACTCTCTTTTGATATAGGTTATCCATACTTTCTTCTTTAAAAGAAAATTTCATTGAAGAAACCAGGTATTTGTGCTCTACTAAATATCTCAATTATTAGATATGTTCAATTGCACCTCTGTTATTTTCACATGTTCATTTGTCCTCTGTATCTTCTACAAATTAGTTAGATCTAAAGGCTTGATCTAGACCAGGTTTTAACTTTTGGGCAAGAATATTTCATAGGTGGTACTGAAAGTACATAATGCCTGGTTGTGTCTCTCACGTTAAGATTAATCGGTGTGGGGAATTCCCTGGTCGTCCAGTGGTTAGGATGCAGTGCTTTCACTGGCAAGGGCCGAGGTTCAATCCCTGGTTGGGAAATTAAAATCTCACAAGCTGCACGGAAAAAAATCAGCCAGTGTGTTTGAGTATGGTCACCTTCTTATTATAAAGATCTCTCGTCAGCTTTTGCTCAAATGGTGTACGCAGTCACTAAGGTCCACAAGGATTATTTCACTAGGGTTTTGCAAGATGGTGATATCCTAATTCTATCATTTCTTCTGCATTTTACTAGCTGGAATTCTTCTTTGAAACACTTTTCGTCATCCACTACCCTGCTAAACCAAGACAGAGTTCTTTCAGGAAAGACAGATGACCTTTCAATTGTTTCCCTTCATTTACCACTTCTTAGAATAATTTACTGCTTCCCTAGCATGATCCAAAGGAGACTAATGAAATTTCTATGAATTTATCAATTTTAACATATTTGATATATCTTTACTGCAGCAATTGTTGCTCATGATGCTCCAATTGTACCACCTCTATAGGGAGTGTCTCCTAAGTCTTTTTGAGACAATTCCATTCATCTTTAACAGCATCTTTACTTTCTGGTATGACAAGATCTATAGGCTCATCTGGTATATTTCCTGCTCCAAACCTGAAATTATCTATTTTTCTACTAGTCATGGTTCCTTTTTGTGAAAATAGGTTATATAGCTTAAAACACGTAAGTTCTTTTACCTAATTTCTAAGAATAGTAGTAAAATCCTTTCCTTGCACAGAAGGAAAACCAAGGCACAAAGGGTTCATGCAAATGTTAAGTTCAAGCAAACCCACAAACCTATCAGATATCTTCTGAGTAACCAGAACAATGTCCTAAATACTTAAAGCAATAGAAGGATAAGTGAAAAGTATTACATACCAAAAGACAGCAAGCTCTAAACCAAACTAACAAATCAAAAACCAAAGATAGATATAGGACAGATCAGACAAATGTTAAATCATCTGGAGATCTAGAAAACGTATATATGTGAAACAAGATCGTGTATAAGCATACCAACTGTTAGGCCTACAATTTTAAGTTATTCATTATACTTTAGCATGTGTTTTGAAGCCAATTCTTAGCCAAGAATATAAAATCTTCTGATTATCACTGTTATCCCCAAGGGAGGTTCCAGTTACAAAGTAATTACCTTCAATAAATTCTGAAGTTCCTCTTGCCTTTTACTTAACCAAGATGCCCACTGTTCAGAAAAACAAAGTGTGCTTGTGTTCAGAGCCTCGCATCTCTGTTCGGTCTCTTTAGAAATTATTTCAAGGTTGCTACTGAGTTTATCACAGTGTTTCTTAGACTCTTCAACCAATTTTGTACCTTCTTGGTTAAAATGTCTGAGTTCCTCTGACAAATCATCAAAATCAGCACAAAATTTTTCACTGTGAGAAATTGTTTTGCTAATTATATCTTTAGATTTCCTATAGGAAAAAAGAATAACACTGTTAAAATGAAAAACTAAGACTCAAAGGATACATAACTTGCGCAAGATCACACAGCTCAAAAATGGAATATTCAAACCTCAGTAGTCTTATTCTAGAGTTCAAGTTCTTGTCTTTTCACAGCAGACTGATACCACATCTGTGACTAAATGACTTTTGAAAATATCTCTTTTCTTATAAAACCTTTTTCAGCCCTTTTCCAGATGTGACACTTTACTTCATACCTCTTATAATACTAACTATATGGTTATTAAAATGAACTCTGCCGAAGTGTTTTACTCCTTCCAGGTTGCTCAGTGGTAAAGAATCTACCTGCAATGCAGGAGACGAGGGTTCAGTCCCTGGGTTGGAAGGATCCCCTAGAGAAGGAAATGGCAACCGACTCCAGTATTCTTAACTGGAAAATCCCATAGACAGAGAAGCCTGGCGGGCTATAGTCCCAGGGGTTGCAAAAAGGCTGGATACAACTTTAGCCAACTAAACAACCACTGAATTACGTTACTTAAGAACATCTCCTATTGCCTGTAGCCTCTAGTTTACAGTTCCTAAACTGTCCACAATCAGTTAAGTCATTCTGTTCTTAAGCAGTTTTGCCTTGTCTATGACACAAAATAAATAAAAAATTATAAATACTATAGAAAAAAGCCAATTATAAAACTTTCTAATAATTAAAAGACAAGTATATTGAGGTGTGACAAATTATACATATAGAACATATACTGCAATGTAACATAATGCTGATACGAAACTAATACCAAAATATATATTTAAAATTCATCAATGGCTTCCTTCTCTCCTTAAAGTTCCCTATAATATCAATAGCATTCAAAGTCATCTCATAGGAGCAGAGTTAAACTTTGGGGAATGAAGGTTACCCTTTGGCACCCACTCCAGTACTCTTGCCTGGAAAATCCCATGGATGGAGGAGCCTGGTAGGCTGCAATCCATGGGGTCACTAAGGGTCGAACATGACTGAGCGACTTCACTTTCACCACTAAATGGTACACCATGTGAGCAAATCAAGTGGGGAAGCAAATGTGCCCGAAACCAAAGTTCAGCTACAGACAAAGTGGAAATAATTGAAAAAGGAAAAGAGAATTAAGTGGTAAGCTTACAGGTTATTGACACAAATCCATCCCCTCAAGGAATCACAACCCACTAGAAATAAAAAGTGGGGAAATGCTTCCTAGATTCGGAATCCAGAAAGAAGAGTTCAGAATGGAACATGTAATAATGAACAGGACCAACAACAGAACTGAAAAACTGATGACAGGAGTTAGTAGTAGGAGAGGTGACATCCAGAATTCTAGAGCTGTGTCATTCAACAGACATATGAGTCATATACACAATTTAAAAATTTCTAGAAGCCATATTAAGAAAGAAAACAGATAAAGCAGAGGAACAATGTACTGGGTAAAATACATGAAAACAAAGCGTATGCGCTAGGAAGGAGGGATTGGGGATATACTGTTAAGGTCCTTTCATTATACACGAAACAGCAAACTATTTGGAGGTGGATTAAAATCATTTTAAAACATATATTATTAATCTTAGGAAAACCAGTTTTGAAAAGTAATTTTAAAAGCATAAATGACAAGTCAATGGGAGATAAAATGAAAACATAAAGATGCTTGACTTAAATTAGGAAAGGAAAAAATGAAAACAAAGCATAAATGATGCAACAAATAGAAAATGACAAAATGGTAGGTTTTAATCCAACCATACCAATATTTAAATGAGAATGGTCTAATCACACCAGGTAAAAGCCATACATCGTTAGATTTGATTAAAAAAAAATAAGCAAGACCCAATTATATGCTGTTTATAAGAAATCCACTTTAAATATAAAGACTTACTTCAAAAGTAAAGAGATGGAGAAAGCTATATTATGCAAATAGCAGTCAATGGAAAACTGACATTTTTTGTATTGAAAGAAAGTGAAAGTGAAGTTGCTCAGTCCTGTGTGACTTTTTGCAACCCCACAGACTGTAGCCTGCCAGGCTCCTCTGTCCATGGGATTTTCCAGGCAAGAATACTGGAGTAGGTAGCCATTTCCTTCTCAGGGGATCTTCCTGACCCAGGAATCGAACCCAGGTCTCCTGCACTGTAGGCAGACTCTTTACCATCTGAGCCAGAAGATTTTGAATTAATTTCAGACAAAGTAGACTTCAGAACAACAAAAACTATCACAGATAAAAAGGGACTCTATTAATACATAATGATAAAAGGTAAATTCTCCAAGATATATCAACCCTACTGTGTATGCATCTACAACAGAGTATCACTTATATGAGGCAAAAACCTGACAGAACTGAGAAGAGAAACAGACAAATCTACAATTAAAATCAATTTCAATACCCCTTTATTAGTAGAACAAGTAAACAGAATCTCAGTAAGGATATGGGTGACCTGAATGGCACTACCAATTGTCCTACATAACATGTTTAGAACACTAGTCATCAAAAGCAGAATACAGATTTTCTCATATAGGCAGCACGGGAATGAAGCATGCCATAATAAAACTACTGGGGCTCTGAAAAGTAAATTGTTATTGGAATCACAGCCCCAAAAGGGGGCCAAGACCTTCCCATTTAAAAAAGATTTTAATAATAGGTTCTGAATCACCTAACATAACAAACAAAATGTTCAGGAAACAACTGAAAACCGCTCTGGAAAATCACACCTTGAATGTGTAAAGACAATACGTACCAACACTGAGATAATTCAAATGTTAGAACAATTTCATAAGGATTTTAATCAACCATCATAAAAACGTTTTCAATGAGCAATTAAAATACATCTAGAAAACAGACAAAGAGAATCTTAACAAAGAAATAGAAGAGATTTTTAAAAAGAAGTAAAAGGAAATTATAAAACTGAAAAAAAGCAGTAATTGAAATAAAACATCTCACTGAATGGGTTCAACAGTAGATCAAACAGGAAAAAAGAAGGGTCAGTGAGCATAAAGACAGATTATAGAATTTACTCAATCTTATCAAAGAGAAAACAGACTATATATCTATAGTCTCAGAGAACTATGGGACCACAATAAAAAAAATAAAACTGAACATTTGTGTCATCAAAGTTCTAGAATCAGAGGAGAAAAAATACAGTGCAGAAAAATGTTCAAAGACATAATGGAGGGAGTTCCCTGGTAGTCAAATGGTTAAGACTTGGTGCTGCCATGGCCTGGGGTTCAATCCCTGGTTGGAGAACTAAGATCCCACAAGCTGTGTGCCAAGGCCAAAAAAATCAATCGATCAATCTTGGTTTTAAAAAAAAAAGGATGAAAATTTCAAAGTCTGGTAAAAGACATAAGTCTACAGATTCAAGAAGCTGCTGCTAAGTTGCTTCAGTTGTGTCTGACTTTTTGCAGTCCCACGGACCACAGCCCACCAGGCTCCTCTGTCAATGGGATTATCCAGGCAAGAATACTAAAGTGGACTGCCATGCCCTCTTCCAGGGAATGTTCCTGACCCAGGGATCAAACCCACATCTCTTACCAGTTCTTTACCACTAGCGCCACCTTCAAGATGCTGAGCAAACCCAAAGATGATTAAATCAAAGAAATACCTAAGCAAACACAATATAATCAAACGTTTAAAAACTAAGGACAAAGAAAATATCTTGACAGCAGGTACAGAGAAACTGCCTATACATGAACAAGATTTGAATAACTGTGGATTTCTCATCTCTTGGAGACCAAAAGGAAATGAAACAACATATTCCAGGTGCTGAAAGAAAAGACTTGTCAACCCTGAATTCTATAGCCAGTGAAAATACTGTTCAGGAATTAAAGGAAAATCAAGATATTGTTAGACAAAGCAAAAGAGCATTTGTGGGCAGCAGACCTACCCTAAAGACTAAAGGAAGTTCTCCAAACAGAAGAAAGCTTGAAACTTCAGGAAGGAACAATTTAATGGGCAAAAATAGGGGTAAATATCAGAATATTCTTATCCTTGTGAGTTTATAATATCTACAGGCAAAAATCTTGACAAACCCCACACCTTACACAAAAAATTAAAAACCAGATCATGAGGAATTCCCTGGCAGTCCAATGGTTAGGACTTGGTACTTTCACTGCCAAGGACTCAGATTTGATCCCGGTCAGGGAACTAAATTACTGCAAGCCACGTGGTAAGGTCAAATTTTTAAAAAAAAAAACTCATGTATTTAAATCTTACATAAAACTATAAAACTTCTAAAAGAAAACATAAGTCTGATTGAGCTATATGATAAGGATATGAGACTGGCAAGCAATGAACTATAAAGTAACATTAAACACTAATGCAGGAATCAGCAAACTTTTTCTTTAAAATCCAGATAGTAAATATTTTAGGCTTACAAGTAGTCTTTGATATACTCTTTGCGGTACAAAAGCAGCTAAATACAGCCAAAGGCAACACATAAACAAACTGGCAGATGGAGTAAACAAACATGGATATGTCAATAAAATTATCTGCAGTAGCAGGCATCCAGCCCAGAGACAGAGTTTGCCAAGATCAGATCAGATCAGATCAGTCGCGCCCGACTCTTTGCGACCCCATGAATCGCAGCACGCCAGGCCTCCCTGTCCATCACCAACTCCCGGAGTTCAATATATATTTACTAATTAGAGCAGGGTATTTCATCATGAATATGAGTTAGAAATTGTTAAATTACTTAATGTGTATTCTAAAATTGAGCAAATATGTAAATACATTGTGGATGAAAGCCAAGTTTCTCACAGTCTGAAAAAGTAGCACAAATATGAACTGAAAAGATACTTATGTGCACACATATGTACACATTCACACATATATTTCCAGCTATGTCCACCTGAGAAGCCTTAGAAGAAATGACACCCCAGTAGCAGTAAGAACGTCTAGTGCCCAGATCTTGGTTGCTATTACTGTGATTTTAGAGCTGGAGCTGAGAAAGTACAAGATTACTGGAACACCACGCTATGTGTCTGTCTGTTAGTTGCTCAGTTGTGTCTGATTCTTGGCAACTCCTCAAAAGAGACAGATCATATCAAAAGGACACAGAAGACAACTTGAAGAGGCTCTCACTAGTCAAAACTGGGACAGGGAGCTGCCTGGCTGCCCAGTAGTTAGGGCTCCATGCTTCTACTGCAGGGGACACAGGTTTGATCCCTCTTCAGGGAACTAAGATCTGACATGCCATGCTGCACAGCCAAAAAAAAAAAAAGATAACAATAACAAAACAAAAACCTGAGATAATTTGAGCATCAAAATAAAAAAATAGTGGATTATAACCCAGAGGATAAAAGAATCCATGAGTACATGATAATATAAATGAATAAGAATAAATGGCAAGGGAAAGGGAAAGCTCTTCCTCTCAACAGAATGCCAGCTAACACATGTAGAAGGAATGATGGAATTAGAAAAAGATCATTTGACAACCACTATCATAATTATTTCAGATATACATATCAATGGATTCTAGGAAGAACAGGATACTTATATAGTTTCAAAGTATCTCTCCTTAAGTTCTTTATTAATTGCAAAGGAACTTTACAGGGGAGAAATCTAGAGGACAATACTATACCCAAATTATCAAAGTTAAACCTCTTGATATCTGAGATGCACTAAGAACACACTACTTTTGTGTTATGCTTGACAACTCCAACTAACCATGAAGGCCACCCCAAATAAGGGACACTCTACTAAATAAATATTCTATGCTCACGGAAAAGAAAAGGCCGTGAAAGACAAAGACTAAGTGACTGCTCTAGATTAAAGGAGACTCAGAGAGACACGACAAATGCAATGTGTGATTCTGAATTAAATCTTGGACCAGGAGGAAAATCTTTTTTTATTTTTTTCTTATAAAAAACATTAGTGAGAGAAGTGGCAAAATTTGAATCAGGTATGTATATTAGATAACAGTAGTTCTCAATATTAACTTTCTAATTTAAAATACTTGTTACAATAGATAATAAGAACCTACTGTATACACAGGGAATTCTAGTTAATATTCTGTAATACTATACATGGGAAAAGACTCTAAAAAGAAATGGGATATATGTATATGTTTAACTGATTCACTTTGCTGTATACTTGAAACTAACACAACATTGTAAATCAACTATATTCCAATAAAATTTAAAAAAAATTTTTAATAAAATAATTATTACATAAGACAGTATCTTATATTTTTAGGATATACACTGAAGTATTTGGGGGAAAGTGGAGATTACAAAGACTATAACTTATTCAGAAAATTATATATATATAGTATTATATGCTATATAATATATCTATATCTATATCCACTGTCATTCAAAAGATTGTTCATCTACAGGCAATATTATATAATACAACATACAAACTATATGGGCTTCTCTGGTTGCTCAGATGGTAAAGAATCCACCTGCAATGTGGGAGACCTAGGTTCGATCCCTGGGTTGGGAAGTTCCCCTGGAGAAGGGAACAGCTACTCACTCCAGTATTCTGGCCTGGAGAATTCTATGGACATAGAAGCCTGGTGGGGTCACAGAGACACAACTGAGCAACTTTCACTTCACATCACTTCAACGTACTATATAATATTATATAATTATTTAATATAGTATATAATATTACAGAGAAAGGGGGAGAGAGGAAATGAGGATGATAAAATGAACATAATAAAATATATGAGAAAATGGGTTGATAGTATTTGTACTATTTAAACTTTTTATTCAGAAATAATTTCAGGGAGAGAAAAGCTAAAGAAATTTAAAAACAGCTTACTGCTCTGTATTTTCTTGAACACTGCTAAGTGGTTTCTGGATGTTTTTACACTTTTCCTCCAAATCACAGTATCTCTCCTCCCAAAGATTGATTAACTGGTAAAGTTCCTGTAAGAAAGGTGTGGGGAGGGAAAAGATTGAAATTATAATGGTTAAACTTTTACTCCATACTGATATAAAGTATTTTCCCATAGGTGAGAATGATTCACATTCCTGATAAGAGATCTTTAACTCCACCTCTCTGACAGAGGAAGGTAGTAGAAGTGATGTTAAAGGAATAATCGTATTACAGGCACTTTTTAAAAAACTAAATAATTAGCAAACTTTTAAATTAGCAAGCTATTTTAACTATAAGTAACAAGTTGCTTTCAGTGTACTTCAGAACTAACCAAATAAACCAAAAAGAGAACCATTCTGACAGATACACATAGTTGCTTCTTAACTGATAACACTACTAGAAGGGAAAGTAATGCTGAAAATCTAATGAGTCAAGCAATCCAAAAATATTATCAACCAATATAGCTGAAACATTTTATAGAACTTAGTTGGATCATTTTAATGTTAAAAGAGCTTATCATTTTCTCATATGTGGCATCTTGAAACACATCTCTGAATAAAACAGCAGCTGACAATACACATTTAACACATTGGTTTTGAATAAAATGTCAGTATTTCTGCTAATCTCAAAGTAGAGGGAAATGCAGGTATTAGATTTATCTACACGTAAACAGGTTTGTCAGTGCTAACCTCAAGTTCTAGAATATCTAAGAAACAGTTCAGTTAGTAAACCTGCTTCTTTTAAGCCAAGGAAGTCAAGTCACTCATGCTAAAATACTTTTCACATCATAGGTGTTCCTCAGAATATATACCTAAAAAGATCTAGACAGGTTAAAGGCAAACACTCTATGAAGAGGTATAAGAAATTGCTGCAATTTCAAATTTCAAGAATATGTTCTAGAAAGATTTAGAAAAGCTCCTTCAAAAATGGATTCCTAAAAAAAAAAAAAAAATGGATTCCTTTCAGGCAGTATAATCCCCACCATAGCTATATGGGGATCTAAATATTGTCAGATGTTCCCAAGGACTCAGTTTCCTCATCAGAAAACTGAACTAGTAATAGAACCTGTATCTACGCTGGTGGGAGGAATAAATACATAGTGAGTTGCTCAATAAATGTTAACTATTACTTGTACGAATTTCAATATTAACCTTTTGTGTGAAAAGTTTTATGCTTATCAGTTAGGGAAACAATCTTATTTTAAAGTTTCTTTTTTTTCATTCCATCCAAGAGGGGTGTATTTGTTTTGGTTGGTTTGGTTTCTTTGGTCACAGTGCGCAGCTTGTGGGATCTTAGTTCCCTGGCCAGGGATAGAACAACCCGGGCCACAACAGTAAAAGCATGGCGTCCTAAGCACTATACACCAAAGAATTCTCTCAAGAGGTTATTAAATGATTACACATGATAATGGATGATTCACAAGCTTCACTCCATCTAGAACTTTACATGGCACCACAATTCAAGTTAGATATATTGCATAGGATGTGCCAACAATCATATTAGTAACCTAAAAACTCCATGACTTTGCTTGGGTGACCTTTTTAGCTGTGAACGCCAGGTCATAACACAGTAACTGTTAGTTCAACTACAACAAGCTTTCTGAAGACAAGGCCTTCTCCGCCCAAGCAGGCTGTAAATAAATTCCGAACCCAGCATCACCCTGAAGGAAATCTGACTTCACAACGTTGGGGTATTTACCAAAATGGCTTCAGAGTAGACTGTTTTTAAAAAGACACATTTATTCAGTGTCATGATCAGACTATTACATTTAGCAAACAACAGAATAGGTGCAAAAAAATAAAATCTACATTAAAACCCTCTGCTGGAATGCTTTACACTTTCCACAGAATAGAAACTAAAATAAACTGTTACACAATTAGTCACAAATATAGTTCTCAAGTTTTTCTGCCCATACACATAAGTATTGTCTAAAACGTGTCTTCTTTGAGGCAGCTAGGCTCTGCCACCACCATTCTTGGCTGAGTTCATAAATCTATTGCAACCTATAGCTTTCCCTGTCACTTCTCTGGCTCTCCTCTCCTGCTGAGCTTTGTTTCCTTCTGCCACTACTACAGCTACTGTGCTGCTGGAATCACTAGAGTCATCTGGGTTATAATGTAGACACAAGTTCACTTTAAATGCTTTCATCATTTTCTTCTAATTGTATTCCCAATGGAATATTTCTGCAGCTTCAGCTTTCTTCTTGATATGAAGAAAGGACTGTCTTGTCTCACTGTGCTCTGAATGTAGCAAATCATCAAATGTTAACTGATCAAGAGAAGTACTCTTATTTCACATTAATTACTGCTATAAGCACAAGTGCTGACAGTCTTTTCAGGTGTCTAATTTAGTTACCTAGCATTCAGTCTGTAACAGGGATCTAAAGATCATAAAGCTTTCTTTTTACACTCAAATCACCTATATACCTGTGACTGGATTTTCTTTGTTTTCTTCATGTCTTCAGTTAAGTTTTCACACAGCTTCTGTGATTCAGCCAAGGAAGAAATTGTATTTTCTTTTAGTTCATGTAGATTGTTACACAATGTACTAAGAAAGCCATCCATTTCCTTCTTCTGATCTTCTATCTTTGAAGAGAAAAAAATAATTTTTTTCTTTCTTTTCTTAAATTAAAAAAAAAAAAAAAAAATGTCCTAGGGGCTTCCCTGGTGGCTCAGTGGTAAAGAATCCACCTGCCAATGAAGGAAGACACAGATTCGATCCCGGATCCAGAAGATTCCACAAGCTGCAGAGCCAACTAAGCCTACAAGCCACTATTGAGCCTGTGCTCTAGAGCCCAGAAGCACAACTACTGAGCCAACATGCTGCAACAACTGAAGCCCATGCACCCTAGAGCCTGTGCTCCAAAGGAAGAGAAGGCACCACGATGCGAAGTCCACACACCACAACTAAAGAGCAGCCCTGCTCACTGCAACTAGAGAAAAAAGCTCTTGCAATAACAAAGACATAGCACAGCCAAAAAAAAAAATATTTTTTTAATGTTCTAAGTTTATTTTTTATTTTTACTTTTTTGAATACATATAAATTAGAAAAGGTAGAAAACAGTATTGCAGAGAAAAGTCCCTTCCTTTCCCCTCTAGCCCCTAGCGCCCCCGTCCCACTCCCACCTCTGAGAGACGATTATTACCATTTTTAAACACATCTAGAGGAGCCTGGTTGGCTGCAGTCCATGGGGTCGCTAAGAGTCGGACACGACTAAGCAACTTCCCTTTCACTTTTCACTTTCATGCATTGGAGAAGGAAATGGCAACCCACTCCAGTGTTCTTGCCTGGAGAATCCCAGGGACGGCGGAGCTGGTGGGCTGCCGTCTATGGGGTCGCACAGAGTCGGACACGACTGAAGTGACTTAGCAGCAGCAGAGGTATTTTGGGGCTTCCCAGGTGGCCCTAGTCATAAAGAACCCAACTGATAATGCAGAAGATGTGAGTTCAATCCCTGGGTCAGGAAGATCCCCTGGAGGAGGGCATGGCAACCCACTCCAGTATTCTTGCCTGGAGAATCCCACTGACAGAGGAGCCTGGTGGGCTACAGTCCATAGGGTCGCCAAGAGTCAGACACGCACGCAGAGGTATTTTATTATCCATATTTAGGCAGGTATGCATACATATGTATATATAACCACATATGTACACACACACACCATATGATAGACTGCTATGTATGCTGTGATACTTGAAGATCATTTCCTCTCGTTTTTCTTAGCCATGATTCTGCAGACCACATCAATGGTCAGCATCCTGACCACAGCATCCTCTCTTCCTCCCTCCTCCAGATTCCTTCTCAAAACCCACAGATTCTGCATGTAAACACTTCTCAACTAACAAGTCCTGGGTCCCTTGAATTCATGTGGAGTTTCTTTCTTAACAATTTGAGATAATAAGAATATTTATTACCTTATTAGCCACAATCGATAAAGTCTTGAAAATATTCTCCAGTTGACTATTGATTTCCAGTATAGATGCCACAGTGGGGGATAAAACTGTTCCCAGTGAACTGAGGAGCTCAGTCTTAAGTACGTTCTGGTTTGAAAAATACACACACAACTCTTTAAAAAGGATATTTTCACTTCCATAAATCTGGATAGTTAAATGATAATATCTTAAATACCCTGTTAACTAAACACTTGTATATTAAAATCCTAAGTGTCCATTCTCTTTTTTTTAAATAGTTTAAACACGTTCTCTTTTTTATAGCCTATAGAGCCTACTAGAGTTTATATTCATCATAAATCACTTAATCCTGCATATAGGAATTAAGAAATGGTCACTTTATGTACAATAAATTCTTAATACTCTACTGTAACATAAGTCAGAAGAATTCAGAAGAGGGGAAAATGACAGTCATTTGATAAAATTTCAGCAATGCAACCAAAGAAAGGAAAAAAACACCTACAATTTTATTTCAAAGAAATAAATTTCAAACAACTTTAGGTTACTAAGTCAAAAGGGCTGAAACCACATAGCCTTGAAAAGTAGGCTTTGGGTTGGAGGCATTTAAGTTTGAAGAACTGGTGACTTACATTCTATTGGATAAGAACTTGTCATGGTTCTGGTTCTTGTCAAGGTATATACAAAAGTTAGAAAGTATTGTAGATTGGAAATTTTTATAAAACGAAGAAAAAAATTCTGAACTAAGCTCCTATTACTAGGGCAAGGATGAAGAACTATAACGAAATAATTAGTAAATGCTTAAAAGAGTACTGGTTTTCTTTGGAAAGAAGAGCTATCATACTAATTTCAACTCATTCTGTGGGAACAGCAATCACCTATTCAGACTCAAGCTTGCTTATAACTTGGTAGGAAGACATCAATAAACAGAGACTACCATTTATTTAGTGAGTGAATCAATTTTCATACAGCAGAAACTAACAGAACATTGTAAAGCAATTATACTCCAATTAAAAAAAAAATCCCAAAAACTAAGTGCCAGTGAGCATCTTTTAACTTTGTCAAATTTGGGTGACTAAAGAAATCTACCTAATAATGTCATGCAAGCACTGAATTTAGGCAGATGTTGGCCAACATGAGCAGTATTTACTTGGAAAATGTTCAACAAATATTGTTAAACTCAAAAAGGGAGGCAGAGAACCTATACAGAGGGAAAAACCAAAGTAAGTTATATGGCCAAGAACTTCCTAGACAAATGATACAATTACAAAATGAAGGGTATAAAGAAATCAAGTGTGGAGAAGGTAAACAACATTGTATAATTAGATGACTGGCTTCTAGAGAATTATGGGAAAAAGCCTCACAGTTACAGGCCAGAAGGACTTGATTACACATACTGGACCCCACAAATTGTTTTATAACAATATATAAATTGTTATATATGTTCCCCAAATTCTATAAGTCATTTTTCTTACACGTTTTTCTGTATTTCTGTAGTTTTAAAATTCACTACTTAATATACCCTTCAGGTTGGATCAGTGTAACATTAGCATGACTATTCCAGGACCCTTAAGAAAAGGATAACTGACCAATTTCTGAGCCAGCTAACAAGTCATAGGTCCCCTGAATTCATGTGAAGCTAAACCTACAACTCTTTTAAAAGGCATATGAACTCCTCACTCTATGTTACAGAATATAAGTGAAAAAAGTTTTGAAGGTTATATATATGCTACTGGAAATTAATCTTTCTGGGAGGAAAAAAACAGTGAAGAGACCTGTCTTTAAAAATATAAACCTACTCTATTAAAGTAATCTGTTTACCACTGTGTCTAGTAAAGCTTAAGATGAAAGAAGAGGGACTTCCCTGGTGGTCCAGTGGCTAAGACTCTGGGCTCCCAATGCAGGGGGCCTGGGTTCGATCCCTGGACAAGGAGCTAGATCCCACATGCAGCAACTAAGACCCAGTGCAGCCAAATTAAAATAAATAAATGATTTTTAAAAAAAAAAGATGAAAGAAGAGCAGTTAACATTGTTTTTAGAGACTTATCAAATGTAATAAAAGATTTACTAACAATTAATCCCTGAAGTACAGTTTTACTTTCTGCTGCTAACGACTGTTCTTTCAATATCATATTAGAAATCTGAGAAACAAGTGTAGACACATTTTCTGGAATCGATGAGAGAGATCCAAGTGCTGTTGTAGTAATAGAGTCTAATGCAGAGACACTGGAAGTCAGCAGGTTACCTACACCAAAAAGAAAAAAAGATGTAAATCTGGACAAGAATATATTTAAACATAAATACAATCTTGGCAAAATTTATACCCCTGTTGTGGAAATTTATAACAAATAAGCTTAAAATAATTGACTCACTACATAAGCATGGAATTATATTAAACATAAATTATGTTCTATAGTATTCAGGAAGCACTTGGCACATCTGTAAGTGTATCAGACCTGAAACTGTAACTAGTGTAAGAGTCAGAATAATCTAAAAATTAATCTGTAACTAAAAGTAATACACAGTATTACTGAAGATAAAAAAGGTTAAAGAAGAGAAACTAGAAATCAATAAATAAATTTTTTAGTGGTTAGCTAGAGTGACTAGACTCTAAGTGACCTTTAAAATTTTTCATGTCTGCATCTTCAAAATTTTCTATAGTGAAAATAATACTTTAATATCAGTTTTGAAATTAGTCTCACACTAAACACAGTAAGACTGAAATAAGAAATGCTTGAACTAAAGATGGTACTGATGAATTATTTGCAGGGCAGCAAAGGAGACACAGATGTAGAGAACAGACTTATGGACATGGGTTGGGGGAGGAAGGAGAGGGTGAGATGTATGGAGAGTAACATGAAAAATATTACCATATGTAAAAATAGATAGCCAATGGGAATTTGCTATATGACTCAGGGAACTCAAACAGGTGCTCTGCAACAACCTAGAAGGGTGGAATGGGGAGGGAGATGGGAGGGAGGTTCAAGAGGAAGGGAATATATGTATACCAAGGTCTGTCTAGTCAAGGCTATGGTTTTTCCAGTGGTCATGTATGGATGTGAAAGTCGGACTGTGAAGAAAGCTGAGGGCCGAAGAATTGATGCTTTTGAACTGTGGTGTTGGAGAAGACTCTTGAGAGTCCCTTGGACTGCAAGGAGATCCAACCATCCATTCTAAAGGAGATCGGTCCTGGGTGTTCTTTGGAAGGAATGATGCTCAAGCTGAAACTCCAGTACTTTGGCCACCTCATGCGAAGAGCTAACTCACTGGAAAAGACGCTGATACTCAGAGGGATTAGGGGCAGGAGGAAAAGGGGACAGAGGATGAGATGGCTGGATGGCATCCCGGACTCGATGGATGTGAGTTTGAGTGAACTCCGGGAGTTGGTGATAGACAGGGAGGCCTGGCGTGCTGCAATTCATGGGGTCGCAAAGAGTTGGACACGACTGAGTGACTGAACTGAAATGATGGCTCATTCATGTTGATGTTTGGCAGAAACCAACAAAATTCTTTAAAGCAACTATCTTTCAATTAAAAGAAAAAAAGAAATGTTTGTACTTACCAAACAAGGTCTTATGAACTTCTAGCATGGCCTTTTGTTTCATGCTGCCATCCTTAATTAATTCTTCCATGTTATTAAATAGACTATTCAAGTTTTGGCCAAAAACATCTTGAGCTTCTGCGTTATGCTGATCAACTGCCTTCTTACGATCCAGTTTAGAATGGAGACCAAATACATCTTTTGTAGTTTCTTCAACTGTGTTAAGCAACTATATATGATTTTTAAAAATAAGTGTTGATAAGATGGATATGACAAAAGCAAGCTAATGAAAATATCTGTGCTTCATTAAAGACTTCTAAAAAGAACTAGTAAATTTTATATATAGTATCAGAAGAAAAATTTAAATTCATGCCAATGTTTATTTCTCCTCCACTAGGCATCTAGACAAGGACAACTGACTTTGCCAATCAATTTTAATAATTATGCTCCCTCACAAATGTTTCCCCAATATGTGTTATTAAGGCAGGAGACCCTGGTTCAATTCCTGGGTCAGGAAGATCCGCTGGAGAAGGGATAGGCTACCCACTCCAGTATTATTGGGCTTCCCTTGTGGCTCAGTTGGTAAAGAATCTGCCTGCAATGTGGGAGACCTGGGTTCGATCCTTGTGTTGGAAAGATCCCCTGCAGAAGGAAAAGGCTACCCACTCCAGTATTCTGGCCCGGAGAATTCCATGGACTGTACAGTCCATGGGGTCACAAAGAGCTGGACATGATTGAGTGACTTTCACTTTCATGTGTTACTAATTTCTGAAGGATACACCTAATAAAAAAGTGAGTATTTTCAACATCGCCCATCATTAGAAGATACTAAATTCTTGATGACTAGTTTCAACCATGACCACAGGTAAAGCAGTACTACATTCTAAACATTCACAAAATATATTAAAGTCAGGTTCTATTTTCAAAACTTAAGGAATAGATTTTTCTTAAATAAGCATCTCCAGTGAAGAAAATCTAGACGAAATAGTAAAATAATGTTTCTTAAATGGACAGAAGTATCATTTGGAGTCAATACACAGAATTTCACAATTTCTTAGCTTATGCTAAGAAAGTTACTTCTATGCTTTCTTATGCTTTCTAACTTTCTTATGCTAAGAAAGTTAACTTCTTTAACTCGACTTCAAATAAAAATAAAAGACAAACCCGGTTGGCAGCATTATGAAGTCTCTCCTCAGTACTTTCCAAAGCCGAGGTGATATATTCTTCTTCAACAAGCTGTAATTTAGTTTCCTGCAACTGTCTTTGAGTGGTTTCAAGTTCCTGTGTCTTACTTTGCAGGTCAGATTTGCACTGGTTAAGTTCATTTTTACTATCCATAAACAATTCTGTAACCTACATATAACACATGAAACATTTTTGTTTTAGAATTTAAAAATGCCGAACTGGTCGTTGACACACCGGGCTAGTTTATAATACTAAAAGAACCAAACAAATTATTTCCATATAAAAGTTGTAACAAGTTACCAGGCAGGTTAGAGCACTTCACATAGTAACTGGTTTCTTCCTATAACTACTACTAGTACTGGTGGTTCCGTAGTTAGGACTCTGTGTGTCCAGTGCTATGGGCACAGGTTTGATACCTGGTCAGGGAATTAAGATTCCGCAAGTCGTGGGGCACAGCCAACCAAACACAAATAAGTAACAGGTCTAATGAAATGGTGTTAATTCTTCAGATTCCTTTCAACACTGCCAGTGTGAGGGTGGCACTGAAGGGTCAGGTCTTTCAACCTTAGTTATTTAACATCTGGCTTCTCCCAACATCTGCCTTTTGTCATCTGATAAACATGTTGATGAAAATGTCTCAGCATTCACTATACAACTTTCATATTAAATTATACAATTCATTTAATTTCTTAAAATGCTGCATTAGTATGTGTCAAATTGAATAACTTCCTCAAAAAAGACTCACTTCTTCATTATCATTAATGATAAAAAAACTGTGATACAACTTAATTTTAGTTTAGAGGTCAGCAAGAAAAAAAATCTTAAAGAAAAAATATCAGGTGCCTCACATTCTTATAGTGCCTTTTAATATTTGCTTTTTACATGACAGTCAATACAGTTTTGAATGCTTACCCTATTTAGCTCTTCCTCAACAGCAGCGATTTTTTCAACCAATTCTACAATTTGTTCCTCTTGAACAGTTAGTTTTCCACTCATAGCTCTAAAATAAAATTTAACAGGATTTTAACAGTGAATATTGTTTCCTAATGCCTATAAAATTTACTCTAACACAACTGAGGCAGTTACATATCATCTCTACTATTTATCACTATCATGATATGATGCCTAAGTATCAATAAGCAATAGATACAAAGTGCAAAAAACAAATATATTCTTTGTCTTAGGTTTATAAACAGACTGTTTTTCTTGTTTTCTCCATTTTGAAACTGAGAATCCCTACCAGTTACAGGGGAAAAAACCATGTATGGATATAAAATTTGAGAAGCTACAAAGGTGACAGAGGACAATAACCCACATAAAGCAGAGGTAGGGGATACCAGGTGTCTATAATCAGGAATATGAAGAATAATAAACCAGACAGGCAGAATCCTGAAGAGGCTTGTGGTGTGAAAACGTCAGGTCTCACAGGAGGAAGGGAAGGGGCTAAAACCTGGAAAACTAAAGCTATGTATACAGAGCAATTAAACCTCCTGCCCCCAGCACACAGACCCCAATACACGCCCCAACACACATACCACTATCACTCCACCACAAAAGTCCTCATGAGATAAACGATTCTTCTCTGCTGCTGCTGCTAAGTCACATCAGTCGTGTCCGACTCTGCAACCCCATAGGCGGCAGCCCACCAGGTTCCTCTGTCCCTGGGATTCTCCAGGCAAGAATATTGGAGTGGGTTGCCAATTCCTTCTCCAGTGTATGAAAGTGAAAAGTGAAAGGGAAGTCGCTCAGTCATGTCCGACTCTTCGCGACCCCATGGACTGTAATCCCCCAGACTCCTCTGTCCATGGGATTTTCCAGGAAGGAGTACTGGAGTGGGTTGCCACTGCCTTCTCCGGATTCTTCTCTAGAGCACAGCTTCTCAGCTTTAGCACTACTGACATTTTGCACCAGACAATTCTGGTCTGCTTTAATGAGCCTCTGATTTCTTGAGATTAGCAAGTGTCAGAAGCGAGTGCTATCGTTTGCATTCCTCTAGTTCCTTCATAACTACCAACCATTTTCTATTCCACATTGTGCTTAAATGACAAAGAATTTTAAGAATGCAGATTTCCTCAAACTATTTGCTAGAGATATTGATTAAAGGAAAAGATAAAGTTGAGGGGGTATAAGAAGAGAGTTCATTCTAACAGTCTTTTGTTAACTATATCATACATCAGTTCTTTATTGGAAATAGCTCTTCAAAGTAGATGAGCTATTTGAAATACTTTTCGACATTAAATGTACAAGAGGAATGCAACATTGTTATTAAATGAATGATATAGTTTAGATAAATAATTTTTAATTGACGTATAATTGACTTATAATATTACATTATTTTTGGGTGTACAACATAGTGATTTGATACTCATACATTACAAAATGATCACCACAATAACAGTACAATACTACTGACTATACTCCCTATGCTGTACATTCTTAGAAATTAATTTCCATAACCAAGGGCTTACCTAAAATTTTCTTCAGAAATGTACACTCCATTTTTTTCACGAGCTGCAGCAAGATCCCGTTTCAGACGCTCTATCTCTTCTGTATATTCCTATGAAAGAAGAATGTTGTGTCAGTTTAGCACTTCACTTTTTTTTCATTCAGTTTGGGGAAGATTTATAATAAATAAAACAAAGTTAGCCCTCTTATCTTTTTTAAAGCATAAAAGTATGTGATTAAAAAGTCACAATCTTACTTTTCATTCAATATTAATATGGTTAGAATAAAGTCAATAGCTTTCATTCATTATAAAAATACAGGCTTCTGAAGAAAAAATAACCCCCAGTAGCCAGGTTGGTCTCCAAATCTCATTTCACACTAAAAGGAACCAGGGTTTCTTAGGGAAGTGTCTGACTCCAGGATTGGGGCAAGAAACATTCAAGATGAACCTGGAACATCTTGTAAAACAAAATAGGAAGGAAGCGAAGGAAGCTTAGGCCAACAAAAAAGACTAAAGAACCCACTGAAAGGGTACCCAATGGCCAGAGAAGGAACAATTTGAATGTCAGTGAGGTTGTTAACTACAATTGTTAGCACAAATATTCTAAATCCATGAGTTTATAATGATGTTAAGAAAGTTGGGAAACAAATCCATTATTCTCCAAACTGTCAAAGGAAATGAATCAAGCATTTGTCCTGTCTTTCCTATAAGAAATATAGCCTTGGGGAGCTGAGGGAATATTCCTCTTTACAGAGTTAGTCCAGCAGTCAACTAAGGAATAACAATTCGAAAATTATTATTATTTTGCAACCCTTAAAGAAGAACTAGTGGATCAGGTCATTTCAATATAATGAATCCCTTACCAAAAAAAGGGAAAGACCCAGATATTATGTGCTTCCAAGTGGGAGAATATACCACCACTTATCAAGTATTTTGGCCAAAAACATATAAATAAGATAAAACCTGACTCTATCAAGCCTCAAAATCCAACTACTAATTTATGGCAAACCTTATTTGGATCCTAAAACAAAATATTAAAAGTCTACACTGAAACAACGGGAATTTTAAACAATGATTAAATATTTTATCATAATAAATTACTGTTAAATATTTTTAGATTTAATAATAGCAACAGGGTTCAAAAATTAAAGTGTCTAAAATAAAATGAATGCTTATAAAATAGTATGGCCTTTAAAAAATCAGATCAGATCGGATCAGTCACTCAGTCGTGTCCGACTCTTTGCGACCCCATGAATCACAGCACGCCAGGCCTCCCTGTCCATCACCAATTCCCGGAGTTCACCAGACTCACGTCCATCGAGTCATTGATGCCATCCAGCCATCTCATCCTCTGTCGTCCCCTTCTCCTCTTGCCCCTAATCCCTCCCAACATCTTTTCCAATGGGTCTTTTCCAATGGGTCAACTCTTCACATGAGGTAGCCAAAGTACTGGAGTTTCAGCCTTAGCATCATTCCTTCCAACGAAATCCCAGGGCTGATCTCCTTTAGAATGGACTGGTTGGATATCCTTGCAGTCCAAGGGACTCTCGAGAGTCTTCTCCAATACCACAGTTCAAAAGCATCAATTCTTCGGTGCTCAGCCTTCTTCACAGTCCAACTCTCACATCCATACACGACCACTGGAAAAACCATAGCCTTGACTAGACGAACCTTTGTTGGCAAAGGTCTTCTTTTTAATATACTACATAGGTTGTTCATAACTTTCCTTCCAAGGAGTAAGCGTCTTTTAATTTCATGGTGCAGTCACCATCTGCAGTGATTTTGGAGCCCAGAAAAATAAAGTCTGACACTGTTTCCACCGTTTCCCCATCTATTTCCCATGAAGTGATGGGACTGGATGCCATGATCTTCGTTTTCTGAATGTTGAGCCTTAAGCCAACTTTTTCACTCTCCACTTTCACCTTTATCAAGAGGCTTTGTAGTTCCTCTTCACTTTCTGCCATAAGGGTGGTGTCATCTGCATATCTGAGGTTATTGATATTTCTCCCAGAAATCTTGATTCCAGCTTGTGTTTCTTCCAGTCCAGTATTTCTCATGATGTACTCTGCATATAGGTTAAATAAACAGGGTGACAAAATACAGCCTTGACGTACTCCTTTTCCTATTTGGAACCAGTCTGTTGTTCCATGTCCAGTTCTAACTGTTGCTTCCTGACCTGCATACAAATTTCTCAAGAGGCAGGTCAGGTGATCTGGTATTCCCATCTCTTGAAGAATTTTCCACAGTTTATTGTGATCCACACAGTCAAAGGCTTTGGTATAGTCAATAAAGCAGAAATAGATGTTTTTCTGGAATTCTCTTGCTTTTTCCATGATCCAGCGGATGTTGGCAATTTGATCTCTGGTTCCTCTGCCTTTTCTAAAACCAGCTTGAACATCAGGAAGTTCACGGTTCACATATTGCTGAAGCCTGGCTTGGAGAATTTTGAGCACTCCTTTACTAGCGTGTGAGACGAGTGCAATTGTGCGGTAATTTGAGCATTCTTTGGCATTGCCTTTCTTTGGGATTGGAATGAAAACTGACCTTTTCCAGTCCTGTGGCCACTGTTGAGTTTTCCAAATTTGCTGGCATACTGAGTGCAGCACTTTCACAGCATCATCTTTCAGGATTTGGAATAGCTCAATTGGAATGCCATCACCTCCACTAGCTTTGTTCGTAGTGATGCTTTCTAAGGCCCACTTGACTTCACATTCCAGGATGTCTGGCTCTAGGTCAGTGATTATACCATCGTGATTATCTGGGTCGTGAAGATCTTTTTCGTACAGTTCTTCTGTGTATTCTTGCCATCTCTTCTTAATATCTTCTGCTTCTGTTATGTCCATACCATTTCTGTCCTTTATCGAGCCCATCTGTGCATGAAATGTTCCTTTGGTATCTCTGATTTTCTTGAAGAGATCTCTAGTCTTTCCCATTCTGTTGTTTTCTTCTATTTCTTTGCATTGATCGCTGAAGAAGGCTTTCTTATCTCTTCTTGCTGTTCTTTGGAACTCTGCATTCAGATGTTTATATCTTTCCTTTTCTCCTTTGCTTTTCGCTTCTCTTCTTTTCACAGCTATTTGTAAGGCCTCCCCAGACAGCCATTTAGCTTTTTTGCATTTCTTTTCCATGGGGATGGTCTTGATCCCTGTCTGTCATGAACCTCATGCAATAGCTCATCAGGCACTCTATCAGATCTATCTAGATCTAGGCCCTTAAACCATACTCACAGAAAACTAGTCAATCTAATCACACTAGGACCACAGCCTTGTCTAACTCAATGAAACTAAGCCATGCCTGTGGGGCGACCCAAGATGGGCAGGTCATGGTGGAGAGATCTGACAGAATGTGGTCCACTGGAGAAGGGAATGGCAAACCACTTCAGTATTCTTGCCTTGAGAACCCCATGAACAGTATGAAAAGGCAAAATGATAGGATACTGAAAGAGAAACTCCCCAGGTCAGTAGGTACCCAATATGCTACTGGAGATCAGTGGAGAAATAACTCCAGAAAGAATGAAGGGATAGAGCCAAAGCAAAAACAATACCCAGCTGTGGATGTGACTGGTGATAGAAGCAAGGTCCGATGCTGTAAAGAGCAATATTGCATAGGAACCTGGAATGTCAGGTCCATGAATCAAGGCAAATTGGAAGTGGTCAAACAGGAGATGCCAAGAGTGAATGTCAACATTCTAGGAATCAGCAAACTGAAATGGACTGGAATGGGTGAAATAAACTCAGATGACCATTATATGTACTACTGCGGGCAGGAATCCCTCAGATGAAATGGAGTGGCCATCATAGTCAACAAGAGTCCAAAATGCAGTACTTGGATGCAATCTCAAAAACGACAGAATAATCTCTGTTCGTCTCCAAGGCAAACCATTCAATATCACAGTAATCCAAGTCTATGCCCCAACCAGTAACACTGAAGAAGCTGAAGTTGAACGGTTCTATGAAGACTTACAAGACCTTTTAGAACTAACACCCAAAAAAGATGTCCTTTTCATTATAGGGGACTGGAATGCAAAAGTAGGAAGTCAAGAAACACCTGGAGTAACAGGCAAATTTGGCCTTGGAATACGGAATGAAGCAGGGCAAAGACTAATAGAGTTTTGCCAAGAAAATGCATTGGTCATAACAAACACCCTCTTCAAATAACACAAGAGAAGACTCTATACATGGACATCACCAGATGGTCAACACCGAAATCAGATTGATTATATTCTTTGCAGCCAAAGATGGAGAAGTTCTATACAGTCAGCAAAAACAAGACCAGGAGCTGACTGTGGCTCAGACCATGAACTCCTTATTGCCAAATTCAGACTTAAATCGACGAAAGTAGGGAAAACCACTAGACCATTCAGGTATGACCTAAATCAAATCCCTTTAAAAAATAATGAATATAAAAATCACTGTAGTGTTTCTCAGATCCTGACAATTTTGACACCGTTTATCAAGAAAGGTTTGCTCATATAAGCTTCCTTTTAAACAGTCTGATTCCAAGAGTTATTATAAAGCTACAGTAATTAAAGCTGTGTTATTAGTGAGGGACAGACATAAATCAATGCAACAGAATAGAAAGCCCAGCTATTTTGGAAAACAACTTGGCAGTTCCTTAAAAAAAAAAAAAAAAGAAAACTTATATTCAATTACCATACAACACAACAATTATACTCTTGGGCAATTATCTCAGAAAAATGAAAATTTACATGTACACAAATTACTATTAACAAATATGATCAAAGCAGTTTTATTTTCAACCGTGAAAAACTGAAATCAGCCCCTATGTCTCTCACAGGTGAATCTGACAACAAACTATGTGTGGTGTATACATGTGCCGTGCTGTGCTGTGCTTAGTCGCTCAGTTGTGTCTGACTCTTTGCTACCCCATGGACTGTAGCCCACCAGGCTCCTCTGTCCTTGGGGATTCTCCAGGCAAGAATACTGGAGTAGGTTGCCATGCCCTCCTCCAGGGGATCTTCCCAACCCAGGTATCGAACCCAGGTCTCCCACATTTCAGGTGAATTCTTTAGTCTGAGCCACCAGGGAAGCCCAAGAATACTGGAGTAGGTAGCCTATTCCTTCTCCAGGGGACCTTCCTGACCCATGAATTGAACTGGGGTCTTCTGCACTGCAGGCGGGTGGTATATACATACCAAGGAATATTCCTCAGCATTAAAAAGTAAAGATCTATTGATATGCACCACTCAGGTTAACCTCCAGAGAATTATGAGTGATAAAAGCAATCCCCAAAGTTTACATACTGCATGATTCCATTCAATAACACTCTTAAAATGACAAAGGTTTAGAAAGAGAACAGATCATTGGATAACAAAGATCAGGGTGTGAGGTCAGAGTGGGAAGGAAGTGATTATAAAAGGGCAATGAGGAATCCTTGCTGAGATGGGACTGTTCAGGACCTTGACTGTGGTAGTGGCTCCATGAACCTACACATAACAAAACTGTATAGAACTAACTAAACACACACACATGATTACCAGGAAAATTGAGGAATAAGACCAATGAATTGCTATTAATGGTGTCCCTACAGTGATTTTACTGTATAGTTTGATAAAATGTATAAAGGATCTCTCTGTATTCTGTATTACTTCTTTCAACTGCATGTGAATCTATAGTTGTCTCAATAGAAACAAAAAAAAAACCCACTACCAATAAAAGGAAAAGACAAGCCAGATTGGGAGGAAATATTTACAAATTATTTCATAAAGGATAGTATGTATAAAATATGAACAATCCTTTACAACTTCATAAAAAGACAACCCAATTAAAAACTGGCAATTTAAATAGATATTTCACAAACGAAGATATACATATGGATAATAAGCATGTGAAAAGATGCTGACTATCACTATTAAGGAAATGCTAATTAAAACTGCACTGAAGTACCATTATACACTTAAATTTTACTGACTGGATAGAGCTTGTAAGGTCATCTATTAGTATTAGAAAAAGCATTTTAACACACAGGGCATTTAATTCAACCCATTAAATGAAAAGCCTTATCAAAGGCAATTTAATAAATTTTTAAAAACAATTATCTATTTCAGTTCCTCATTTTCACATTTGTCAAACAAATTTATATTACTCCATTAAAATTCACAATTACCTTTATCAGAGCTTTCTTGGTGAGTTTCTGGTTAACCTCAGGCTTATTGAGTATGTTCTTTGCTCTATGAGCATATTCCAGTGTACTCAGAGTTTCCTGTGATGAAAAGAAAAGGCCAATTACTGAAGATATGAGAATAAAGTAGTTCTGTTACCTAAAATGTACGATACAATAACATAATAATTTTTGGTTATATCTAATATAAACATTTACCCAGTAATACTACTATACCCAACCTTTAAAAACAAGGAATGTTCTTGAAGCAACTATACTCCAATTAAGTAAATAAATAAGACAGAGGACTGTTTAAAACATCCTTATTTTTTACTCCTCAAGGTTCAGGGTCTTTAACTTTACTATAATTTAATCTAATAATTTTTTGCTTTAGTCTTAAGCTCTATTAAAAAAAAAAACCTCAATGAATTTCATCAACTGATGAATAAACAAAATGTCCTATATCCATATTATTCACCCACAAAAAGGAATGAGTTCTGATGCTGCAACATGAACATTGAAAACATTATGCTAAGTGAAAGAAGCCAGTCACAAAAGAACACTTATTGTGTGATTCCATTTATATAAAATATTCAGAATACGCAAAGGCATAGATGAAAGAAAGTAGATTAATAGTGACCTAGGGCTAGAAATGGAAACTGATGGGGAGTGACTGCTAATAGGTTACAGAGTTTCCTTCTAGGATAAAAATGTTTAGATTTTGGTGACAGTTGCATAGCTCAATGAATATAGTACAATCACCTAATTATATACTTTCAATGGATGAATTTTATAGTATACAAATCATTTCTCAACAAAAATAGTTTTTAAAATGAAAGAGGAATTAAGAGACTTTATAAAAGTTTTTCTAATTCCATTTAAAGAGGATAATCCAGTAAAATTAAAGTAGATTTTACCATCTTTGTTGTTTCTTTTGGTTTTCCTACCTGTACCCCCACATCCAGCCCCATTTTTAGTGATCTCTAAGCAGCCTCTAAAGCACTAGTATTCGCTTAACCCACTTCTAAGGCCTCAATTAAACCATCCACTGTTAATGACCACAGCAATTATCTTTGAAGACGGGAAAAATACAACTAAGTAACTAGCTTTTTAAGATTGAAAACTGCCAGGAAGGAGAAAGACAATTTTTCAGTGGTGTTCTCCTCTATGTGTCCACCACATACAATGTCTAGATTATTTTTACTGTAGTATAGAATGAATGAAGCTAATTAGTGAACTCTTAAAAATATTACACATGATAGTTAGGGAATTCTCTGGCAGTCTAGTGTTTAGGACTCCAAATTTTCACTGCTGAGGGCCCAGGTTCAACCCCTTGTTGAAAACGAAGATCCCACAAACCACGCAGCACAGCCAAAAAAAGTGATAGTTAAGACCTTACCTCCAGATTGAGAGATGCAGGAGAAACTGTTGCAATGATAGATGTTCTTGTACGTCCCCCAAGAGAGTCCTGGAGGATTCTAGTCAGTTTAGATTCTCGATAAGGAACATGAGGTGTTCTTTCTACAAGAGCAGTAATAACCCTTCCCAGAGTCAACAGGGACTGATTGATATTTCCAGCTTCCCGAGCTCTCTTGTCAACTGCTCCAGAACGGCCAATGTTCTCACTGCCTGCAAGATCAACCTTGAATTTTAAAAATAAAAATAAGTCCTCAGTCTATGGATTTGGAATAGAAGACTTTCATTCTCATATTGTACATAAAGATATTAAATAGCCAGTAAAATAATTTTCTATAAGTAACAACCCACTACAAAACCAAAAACCCAGTGACTACAAAAGTACTGTCTCTAAATACACAATTTTCAAACTGCTCTATGAGGTGATAAAGAAGAAACAGTGGAATAGAACTACCATTTGACCTAGCAATCCCACTTCTGGGTATGTATGCAAAGAAAATGAAAATCATTCTCTCAAAGAAATGTCTGCACTCCCACGTTCACTGCACTGTTAATGATAACAAGGTATGGAAATAGCCTAGGTACCCACTGACGAATGAATAAAGATGTGACATGATGTGCATGCACACGCACACACACACACACTCGAATATTATTCAGCATGAGAAAGGATATCTTGCTACATTGTACATTTTAAATACATAATTTTATTTGTCAGTTATACCTCAATAAAACTACAAAAAAAAAAAAACCTGATAGAATGAACAGTGGTATTACAGTTGATGCTTACCAAGTTCAACTTTCCAATTTTAACAAGCTCCTCTCCATCAACTGTAGTTTCTTTCATATGTATTGTAACAGAGAAAACTGAGTGGGATCGACTAGAAAACAAGACCAAGTTGCCCAATCATTATAATGCAAAACATTATTTCTTTCTGTAACATAATGAAAACAGCAAAGAAAGATCTAAATCCACCAGGGTAGAGAAAGATAGTATCAGACAGGATATCAGTAAGATTTTGGAAGACAGTAGATAGATAGAATGATGCTAGGTTTTGGCTTTCTTCCTCCTGCTGCCTGCATAGAGGAAACCAATAATAAGCTACCTGAAAACAGCTTAAATGACTTAGAATCCTCAGGCACCTCTGAAAGCTGGATGTGGAATAATGTTTGAACAGCTGCCTGGTATGTCAGAAGAGATGGCTTGCAACTGATCTAAGAACCACTTGAAATATCATTACCTTAAACTCAAACAGCATCAGGCAAGCCACCAGATCACTCCCCCTCAGTGTCAACTGTCCTAAAAGTACATTGCTCTGCCTTAAGAAGGTCACCAGAGACAGGTAGGTCCTTCCTCTGAACAGCACAAACAGTAAATAGCAGTGTTCACTGAAACACCACAAGCAATCACTGCTAGACTACAAGGTTTTCCAAAGTCCTTCTTAAGCTGTATACTGACACTCAACTTTTATCTTAGTGATATAAAAAACAATACAGACAACCAAAGACAGCATTCCTTTCTGTATCAATATCTGATGAAGAACATTATGTTTGTTAATGTCATTGATGGTTGGAATATGGTAATTTCTAATTTTCTCATTTGTACTTTTCATGTGACTTGGAAAATTTTATAAGTATCATTTTTACAAAATTATTTAAGTTATTTTAAATAACAGAAAAAGGGAGGGACAGAGGGAAAAATATAAACTATAGATTTGAATTATAAAATTAATCTCATGTTTTCCTACCATTATTTGCCCAGGAGATCAGTCCTGGGTGTTCATTGGAGGGACTGATGCTGAAGCTGAAATTCCAATACTTTGGCCACCTCATGTGAAGAGTTGACTCATTGGAAAAGACCCTGATGCTGGGAGGGATTGGGGGCAGGAGGAGAAGGGGACGACAGAGGATGAGATGGCTGGATGGCATCACCAACTCAGTGGACATGAGTTTGAGTAAGCTCTGGGAGTTGGTGATGGACAGGGAGGCCTGGAGTGCTGCGATTCATGGGGTCGCAAAGAGTTGGACACGACTGAGCAACTGAACTGAACTGAACTGAATTTAAGATAATAGGACTAATGCTATTAAGCATAAAAGTCAATTCTGATTTTGGAAAACTGAATCATGTTTCTTTTCTTTATCACATACATTGATAAGAAGATATCTTTCCTGCAGTCTTCAGTGAAAATTAGGAAATTTTAAATTATTCAAATTTACAGAATAATGGGAATTTTATATTTCAGAGAAAAGTATTTAGAGAAAGAAAATTTCTTAAATTCCTTCTTCCAAAGTCTAAATCAAATGAAGTTATAAAGCAAACATTTAATTCAAGTGGAAACTTCATTCTATGATTTGTTTATAATTCCATTTTTAATGGAAAGCTATTACAGGAAATTTAATTTAAATTATAAAATAACCCATAATTCCATGATACTGATTACTTTCATGTTATGCTATTTTTCTTCTTTCTTTAAATACACACATATTTATATAGAGCTACAATTATAATTGTTATAGCATATTGTAGAAATGTCCGACTATAAGAGAGCAACTATAAGAGAGCAAGACCTCAAAGTCATTTTGCAGTTCAGGGAAAATGATATTCAAGTAAGTTTAACTACCTAAGGTAACATATTTAGTTAACTGCACAAATACCTAACTCCTAATCTACAACTCTTTCAATTACATTCTGATATTTCCTTCAAAGATGAGGGAAAAAAAAAAAAAATCACCTCTGATTTGGTAAAGTGCATTTGTAGAGTCTGGGATTCATCTCATAAGGGATACTATCAAATATGCCTCTTTCTCCCCTTGAAAACCTGTATTAGTGATCATGTGTATTCTATTAGTGATTATGTGTCTTCCTACATTAAAGTGAAGCCATTTGAGAAGAAAGAAGTCATGTTGTACAACCTAAATATATAAAATTTTGTCATTTATACCTTGATTAAGCTGGGGGGAAAAAAAACAGGCCATTTGGTTTTCTTCTAATCTTTACTCAAAAAAGGGATTTTCAAACTGTATTCTAAGTATCCTTAGGGGCTCCAGAAAAGTACTCAGGGCAAATCTCCTGAAGGCTGAAGAAGTAAGCCCCTGAGTATCCCACTGCCAAATCAACTACCCCAGCCACATTTTAATCAGGGCTCCCATGTATAATTTCATTTGGGAAAAGAAATCTTCTACTTAAAAAAACAATAATTCTGCTCAAGTTTAACTTGTCTTTGTCCTCCTTTCAACATTCTCCCAACACTGGTGCTCTCCTTATAAACCTCAAGCCAATCGCTAAGGCAAGCAATCCAGCACACGATCTAGCTGTGTGGCTCACATACTTGACACGCCCCAATGTGATTTCCCAAGTCTGGATATTCTTCTTGAAAACAAAATGGAGCAGCGGGGGAAACAAGGGCTTTCTTACCTAGAGTAGGCGTTCATCAGAGTTGCTGCGGTTGTCCTTTTTGCTGCCCCCTTCTCCAAAATTTGATAGACTTCATCCTTGTTGTGTACTGTGATTTCCTCTAAACCTTTGATTATCACTCCCCTCTGACCAAATATCAGAAGAGCACCCATTAAATTGGTTAAAAAGAAAAAAAACATATATATATATATATTTCTCAAAATATCACACATTAACATTTGGAGACATTTCATTGTCAAAGACTCAAGTTACCTTGTTACGGGGATCATCAAACATCTGCAGTCTCTCAGAAACATCAGAAGATGGATTAAGGAGATCAAAGAGCTCTTCATTATAGATTTCCAACAGCGACACTTTCACTGAAAATTCAGTACCGTTATCAGTAAGTTTCTCAAAAATTTGATGAAGAGTACGTGGAATTATACCAGCTAAAGGATCCTGAAATTATAATATTAATAAAGACTTAAAGAATACCATTTACTGCAATAGTTAAAACACACATATAACAAGGGCCTCTTTTATAGTATATTTAAACATAAATATGTCAAAACAGGTTTTAAAAAAAAATCAAAAAACTAACCTAATGTTAGAGAAGCCAAATCATTTACAAGCCATTTACAACAATCTGTTCAATAGCAATTATTCTTCCTTACACCTTCCACAAATCTGTCATTCCAGTCAGCTATTTCATGCCTGAGCATTATACAGAAACCAACTGAATCAAGTTCCTTATAAAGCCAAGTTCAATCATCCTCTCCAATTTTTCTCATGAGAACATAGAACCATTCTTTTAATCAGAAAAGTGGCTCATCTAACAGTATTCCCTAATTCCGACATAAAACAAAGTTGTTTCTCAAATGTCTAATTATCCTTAAAAAAACTTATGACTCTAAATTTTGAAACTGTGCTTTAAGCCTAGTCCATATTTTCTATGATTACAATTCCATAACACTATTACCCATGCATAAAGTAAGTTAATGCCCCAACCACTAGAAGAAAGGATCTACCTAAATGTTGGTAATTTGGAAAATATTAGTCATTAAACTCATTTAGGTTTAAACACATTTCTTTGTGAAATGTACTATGTGCTTTCTATAATCTTCAGCAATACAGTGATCTTAATTTTATACTCAAAGTCATCATTAATAAAGTACCATACTGCTCCCATGGTTGTGCTAACTTTACAAGACTCACTCCCTCACTGCAAAGCCTTCCTCTTCAAGTCCTACTCACATTCCACTTTCCCACAATAGTCTGCTCCAACTCTCTGTCCCAAAGAGACACTTCTCTCATCATCTAACTGTACCATATGTATTGCTCCTCTCTCCCAGTAAGACTTTATGTTTCTTAAACAGAAGCCATTACATATACTTTAACATCATTATACTAGTAGTTTATCCTAAATTCATGTTTGACATGGTATTCTGATCTATTTCAGACAGAGGCATCCAACCAAGTTTTATTCTGCTGCACTTGAGCCACTTTAGAGACAAAAGTCTGATATAAACAATAAATACCTCCTCCCAAGTATACTCTTCATTAGGGGACCTTTCACCTTCCATTGTAAAGGTTTTTCCAGTGCCGGTTTGGCCATATCTGTCAAAATTAACAGAAGTGTTAAACAAAAAAAAATGATTACATGCATCTAAAACTTTTCATCAATTTGAAAAGTGTTTAACTCACGCAAAAATAGTGCAATTATAGCCCATAATAACTTCATCCAGAATTGGACAAACAACACTTCGGTAAACATCAATTTGTTTAGTATTTGCTCCAAAAACCTAGCCAAAAAACAAAAGGCATTTCTTAAAAAAAAAAAACTTCAAAATTACCTTAATTTAATATATTAACTTATCCAGCCCACTAGAAACCATTTGACAACTCAAAGGATCAACTGCAATTTCTAACTACACCAGAACCTACAGAAAATATACATACTAGGATAATTTTACATTAGTGGATAATAAGAAGTAGCAGCACTTTAGGAAGTAAGTACCATATCAAAAGTGTATGTTTTCCTTGAGCTTTTGTCCGCCAGTCCTCCAGTTCGAACACTAACTTCTTTCCGCACATGATCACATTCTACTACCGAATGGGCATTAGCTTTCCGCTCTGCCAAATTAAATGGTCTGTAAAATGAAACATACAAGGTTATTCAAGAACTCTTTTTTTTAAAACTTTTTATTTTGTATTGGGGTATATATAACCAATTAAAACTGTTGTTATAGTTTCAGGTCAACAGCTAAGGGACTCAGCCATACATAGGCTGCTAAGTCGCTTCAGTCGTGTCCGACTCTATGTGACCCTATAGACGGCAGCCCACCAGGCTCCTCCATCCATGGGATTTTCCAGGCAAGAGTACTGGAGTGGGGTGCCATCGCCTTCTCCACAGCCATACATATAAATGTATCCATTCTCCCCCAAACTCCTCTCCTATCCAGGCTGCCACTTAACAGTAAGCAGAGTTCTATGTTCTTGTGCTTATCCATTTTAAATATAGCAGTGAGTCCATGTCAATCCCCAACTCCCGAACTATCCCTTCTCCCCAGCAACCCTAAGTTTGTTCTCTAAGTCTGTGAGTCTGTTTTGTAAGTTAAGTTCACTTAAGAATTAAGAACTCTTAGTTATCAGGTTACTGATGACATTTTTGTTAATATCTCAGACAAGAACAATGGGAAGTTTTAACCACACTGTTGGTGACAGAGATTAAATGGGGCCTAAACGACACTGCTAAAGCAGACAGCAGAATTTTAAGGGTTTCAATTGCCAGAAATAAAATTAGTTTAAAAAGTTTTGAAAGATATATACAATTCTGACAGTTTCTTGGAGTAGATGCTAAGAGAATTAATTTGTAAAAAAGGTGAAACTTATTTTTCAGAATTCTATTTCCAATGTTCCTAGAATCCGGCCAAGTTAGGTTATGATGTATTAGAAAGAACATGCCAAATTTGCATCCAAAATATTAACCTGCCAAGGGATAAGTGGCACAAAATTAAAAATATATTAAAATAATGACTAATACACAGAGCGCTTACTACGTGCCAGGTACTCACTGTTCCAAGTATTTCACATGTGTTAATTCAATCTGTCCTCAAAACACTGAGGTCTAGTGGGGAACATAAAACAAGTGATTATAAGAGAGATGATGTTTAGTAAGGGGAAGTAAAAGGTGCTGTAGGAACTTACAGCAGAAACTTAATGGGGCCTTGATTAGGACAGAGCAGGATAGAGGAGGTGTGATGGGAAAGACTCCATGTGAAGTAAAATAAGATAAATGCCTCCTTAGGCATTTCAGTAGAATGAGGACTCTTCATCCAGTCTGCCTGGGCAATGGAGCCCTTTGTGCCTGTCTCCTCATTTGAAAATTAAAAGGTTGGTAATAGTACCAACCTCAAAATGTAGGGAAACAAGTCCTATGTAATTTACTGTTTCCCCAGCATCTACTACTCTGCTTAGCAGACACTCAAATATTAATAATATCTGTTATACTACACTGCTTAATAAATGTCATCCCTAGGGGAACGAAAAGGAAAGCTAAAAAGAACCACAGTCCACAGAGTAGCATCCGTAAGATACTGAGCACAAATCTGAGCCAAAGGGAGAGGTACTCTTGCCCTGAGTTCACTTTTCCCATTCATTATCACATACTGTGACAGGAAATGCCAAATAGGAAGTTATCTTTCCCCTCATCACTAGACTAACCAAACTGCTGTTTATGTTAAGGATACCTCAATGTCCCTGTCATGCCCCACCCCCATGTATGAAAACCACATTTGTGATCCTGAGAAATCTAACTCAGTAACTTCCAAGTAATATCTTGTCATGTTATCATTTGTTAAATGTACTGAAACCTAACAATGCACAAAAGTCACAGTATCCATAACTGCTCTCCTGTGGTTAAAGCTTTTCCAATTGGTCTAATCTCTCGTCAGGATGTGTGATTAAGTTACCAAATGAATACCATTCAAGTTATTTGGGCAAAGTAGTAGAAATTCCCACAAATCACACATTCCTAAAAGTTATCAAAGCTCCCACAAAGGAGCTTTAGGGACTGTTTATAGCTGCAATAAAGTACTGTCAACCAACTATTTTCCTATCCAGACTTCTTTAATTAGAAATTGCAAGGTTGCTGCTGATGGCACTAGCAAAACCATCAATTGTACTTGGCCTTCGCTGGTGGTCCAGACAGTAAAGAATCTGCCTGCAATGCAGGAGACCCGGGTTCAATTTCTGGGTGGGGAAGATAACCTGAAGAAGGGAATGGCTACTCACTCGAGTATTCTTGCCTGGAGATTTCCATGAACAGAGGAGCCTGGCGGGCTACAGTCTATGCAGTCGCAGAGAGTCATACACAACTAAGCGACTAACACTAATGCTTTCACTACAGTCATTTTAAAATTCAAACAACCAAAATGGTAAGACAGACTGAAGATTAAAAAAAAAGTCCTGTCCACTAAATTCATTCATTCACTCCATAAATATTCATATAGCTACTGTACAAGTAAAGAACATCATAAAGATTGTATTCATTATAATCAAAAAATGAAGTCATCTCTCAAAATTTTGCTGATTTCTTAGGTTATCACAAAGATTGCATTCATTGTAATCAAAAACTGAAGTCATCTCTCTTAAAAATTTGCTGATCTCTTGGTGGTTTAGTTGCTAAGTCGTGTCCAACTCTTGTGACCCCATAGACTATAGCCTGCCAGGCTGCTCTGTCCATGAGATTCTCCAGGCAAGAATACTGGAATGGGTTGCCATTTCCTTCTCCAGAGGATCTTCCGGACCCAGGGATCAAACCCAGGTCTCTTGCATTGTAGGCAGATTCTTTACCAACTGAGCTACTAGGGAACCCCTTAGGCTGATCTCTTAGGTTATTACAAACTGTTGCCATTAAAAGTTTAAAACTGGGAAAAAAAAAAAATCAGACAAGATTATGTGACAGAAACCACATGTAATCTGAAAAGCCTAAAATATTTACTATGTGGGCCCTTTGAGAAAAGATTTAATAACCTTCAAGGGCATAAGTTGTTTATTTAGTAAAGTTTAAGGACACACGCAAAGAAATAGAGTAAAACAACAGAATGGGAAAGACTAGAGATCTCTTCAAGAGAATTAGAGATCCCAAGGGAACATTTCATGCAAACATGGGCTCGATAAAGGACAGAAATGGTATGGATCTAACAGAAGGAGAAGAGATTAAGAAGAGGTGGCAAGAATACACAGAAAAACTGTACAAAAAAGATCTTCACGACCCAGATAATCCCGATGGTGTGATCACTCACCTAGAGCCAGATATCCTGGAATGTGAAGTCAAGTGGGCCTTAGGAAGCATCATTATGAACAAAGCTAGTGGAGGTGATGAAATTCCAGTTGAGCTATTTCAAATCCTGAAAGATGATGCTGTGAAAGTGCTGCACTCAATATGCCAGCAAGTTTGGAAAACTCAGCAGTGGCCACAGGACTGGAAAAGGTCAGTTTTCATTCCAATCCCAAAGAAAGGCAATGCCAAAGAATGCTCAAACTACCGACTGCACAATTGCACTCATCTCACACGCTAGTAAAGTAATGCTCAAAATTCTCCAAGCCAGGCTTCAGCAATACGTGAACCGTGAACTTCCAGATGTTCAAGCTGGTTTTAGAAAAGGCAGAGGAACCAGAGATCAAATTGCCAACATCCGCTGGATCATGGAAAAAGCAAGAGAGTTCCAGAAAAACATCTATTTCTGCTTGATTGACTATGCCAAAGCCTTTGACTGTGTGGATCACAATAAACTGTGGAAAATTCTAAAAGAGATGAGCATACCAGACCACCTGACCTGCCTCTTGAGAAACCTGTATGCAGGTCAGGAAGCGACAGTTAGAACTGGACATGCAACAACAGACTGGTTCCAAATAGGAAAAGGAGTACGTCAAGGCTGTATATTGTCACCCTGCTTATTTAACTTATATGCAGAGTACATCATGAGAAACGCTGGGCTGGAAGAAGCACAAGCTGGAATGAAGATTGCTGGGAGAAATATCAATAACGTCAGATATACAGATGACACCACCCTTATGGCAGAAAGTGAAGAGGAACTAAAAAGCCTCTTGATGAAGGTGAAAGAGGAGAGTGAAAAAGTTGGCTTAAAGCTCAACATTCAGAAAACGAGGATCATGGCATCTGGTCCCACCACTTCATGGGAAATAGATGGGGAAACAGTGGAAACAGTGTCAGACTTTATTTTTGGGGGCTCCAAAATCACTGTAGATGGTGACTGCAGCCATGAAATTAAAAGACGCTTACTCCTTGGAAGGAAAGTTATGAACAACCTAGATAGCATATTCAAAAGCAGAGACATTACTTTGCCAACAAAGGTCCGTCTAGTCAAGGCTATGGTTTTTCCAGTAGTCATGTATGGATGTGAGAGTTGGACTGTGAAGACAGCTGAGCACCAAAAAATTGATGCTTTTGAACTGTGGTGTTGGAGAAGACTCTTGAGATTCCCTTGGATTGCAAGGAGATCCAACCAGTCCATTCTGAAAGAGATCAGCCCTGGGATTTCTTTGGAAGGAATGATGCTAAAGCTGAAACTCCAGTCCTTTGGCCACCTCATGCGAAAAGTTGACTCATTGGAAAAGACTCTGATGCTGGGAGGGATTGGGGGCAGGAGGAAAAGGGGACGACAGAGGATGAGATGGCTGGATGGCATCACTGACTCGATGGAGGTGAGTCTCAGTGAACTCCGGGAGTTGGTGATAGACAGGGAGGCCTGGCGTGCTGCAATTCATGGGGTCGCAAAGAGTCAGACAGGACTGAGCGACTGAACTGAACTGAACTGAAGGACACGTTGGGCTTCCTAGGTGGAGCAGTGGTAAAAGACGGCAGAGACACAGGTTCAATCTCTGGGTCAGGAAGATCCCCTGGAGAAGGAAATGGCAACCTACTCCAGTATTCTAGCCTTGGAAATCCCATGAAAAGCAGAGCCTGGTAGGCTACAGACAATGGAGTCACAAAGATTTCGACACAATTGAGCACACACACACCACCACCACACCAAGAACAGAAATCTTTGCAGTAGGAGGGCTATTTGAAAAAGAAAAGGCTAATTTGAAGAGAAAAACATCTCTTTATACTGAAGTTATTGTAAACATTGGACACTAAGCACTTTTCATTAACAATAAAATAAATCTCTTTTAAGTTAAGGCTTTAAATGTATGGAGGTAATAAACATGAAATTCAGGATAATGTTCCACTCTTAAGGTAGAAGAAAGGGATGTGGAGGGATACAGTGGGATTCTAGCTGTAATGATTCTTCTGTTTCTAAACAAAGATGCTTGTTATATTCGTTATATTTTTTTATAGGTCTGACCTATTTTTTAACTCACAATAAAAATGATATTAAAGAAAATAAAGCCACATAGAAAAGGTAATACTGCCTGACTTAATTAAATGATCAAAATCATATAAAAATTTGTATTGGAATATGGGCTGGTTTTTTTAATCTTCAAGACAAGTAACTATTAACAGAGGCCCGAGAATGCAATTGGTAATTGGCTAGACTTTGGGTTACCACCAAGTGTCTTGTCAGGCACCTACTTTAGAGTTAGCTATTACCTTTGATACATACAACTCAAGCTACCAAAGCTGTGTGGGCAATAACCTAAGAAAGTCTGTTAATACACTTTTAAAATAACCTTTTAATTTTAGAATACGTTTGGATTTACAAAATAGTTTCTGAGAGTTGGTAGAGTTTTTAATATCACAGCAACAAAAATAGACACACAAAATACACATATACCAGCAAACTGTGTAGGGTGTCTAAAAAGCCAAATCAATCCAATATTTGGTTAAGCAATAGATTGTACAAGTATGTTCTTCCTCTCCTGAAGTGATGAAGTGAAGTCGCTCAGTCATGTCCGACTCTTTGCGACCCCATGGACTGTAGCCTACCAGGCTCCTCCGTCCATGGGATTCTCCAGGCAAGAATACTGGAGTGCGTTGCCATTTCCTTCTGGGAAATGATGCATAAACTAATCAGGAGAGAGCTGAACACCTTCACCCACCCACTGGAAAATGTAGCACAACTTTAGTTGTCTCCTTGATTTTTTAAAACATAAACTCATTCTACAACTTCAATTTTAAAAACAAAGATGTTTATTTTTTTACTAAGGATTAAGAAAATATTACTTCTAGAACAAAGTGAAGAGGTAAATGATTACTTTTTTAGAGATGATGGACAGGATGATAATAACAACATAAGTGCTAAAACATTTGTTTAGTAGGTGTGCAGTCGTTTCCAAACTGATCAACTGCAAGGAGTGGCATACAGAATGACACCTAAATCTTTGTCGACAGTATTTTTAAAAAAAAAACACATTTCACTAAAGAACAGCGACGAACTTCTCCTCAATAGCAGTTTAAACTATAAACTCAGATACAAATATCCTTTCTTCTGGAAAAAACAAAACAAAATACTAATTTACTCCTCACAGTAACCTGGTGTCATTTTCTCGAACAGAACGCAGGAAACTAAGAAACAGGAAGGTCTGGTTCCTTCAGAAAATAGCCAACAAAATCCCTCTTCTCGGCCCGCGCAGGAAGGAGCCCGGCAGCAAAGCCCAGGGCTCGAAACCCTGCAAGCTCGCCCTACCTGCATCGCACCACCACCTGGATGTTCTTCCCCTTTTCATCTTTCTTCTTCGCAGATGAATTCGGCTGAGACGCCATGACTGTCCCCTAAGAAGGCCGGGTCACGGACTCGCCGTGGGGCGTGGAGCGGCTCGGCGGCCGGCGCGGACCTAGGTGCCCTCCTCCCCTGCCGGGTGCTGGCGTGCCCGCGGAAACTGCTACCCACCAGTCACGGCCACCGTGACTGGCCGCGCCGTCTGCCCCGCACCAGTCCGAGCCTTGGAATCACAAACCTAGTCTCCGCCCGAAGCCCAGGAAACCGAGCAACGACTCGGCGCCTCAATTTGAAAAAGGAGCCGACCGGCCGGGCCAATGGCAGCGCTGGGGCGCAAAGCACCATGGGACGCGGTGTCGTCACCAGACCCCCGCCCCTGGGGCGTGGCCCGCGGGAAAGTAAATAGCTGGTCCGAAGGTGCCACCCTGGAACGTGTAGTCTTGTGGGAGACTCCCCGTGAGTAGTGTCACACGTCGACGTGGTCTTGCTCAAATTACAAAACGTCTCTAGGCCAGAGTTTCCTCATCTGCAGAATGGGACTGATAGCAACTGTCTCACTGGTGAGGGTAAATAGTTCAGACTAGAAAGACCCTGTAAGCGCTGGGGAAACCTAGCGGTTATTGTAAATGAAATTAGAGAATTGTAAGACTGTGCTGTGGAAGCACAGAAAGGAGAGGTCCAAAGCAAGCCCCTTTCTCGGAGGAAGCGTCCAGAATCGTCTTGAAGAATAATTAGGAAATGTTAAGACTAAAAAGGGCTTCCCTGGTAGCTCAGATGGTAAAGCGTCTGCCTACAATGCAGGAGACCCGGGTTCGAAAAGACACTGAATGTTACTTTAGGACTATGAATTTATTCTTTGATTGATGAGAACTCGTCCTCGCCAAATGATTCCAAGCAAGAAAGCAAGGTCAGATTTGCGTTTTCCAACCACTGTCCTGCAGTAGCTGTTGCAGGCTCAATCTACGTGGCGCAGCATCCCGCAGGCATCTCAAGGAGGTTGCGCAAACGCCCACGGCCGTCAGCCTACAACTCCCGGCAGGCAACGCTACCCGGCTCCTCAGCCGCTCAGTGACCGCAGGCTTCCGTAAGAGTATTTGGAGCGTTTTGGCAGTGTTTACGGTTACTCGACCAGATTAGATGTGGGTCGCAGACCCAGGAAATAAGAATCATGGGCCTGTGCTATACTCGGCTCTGGGAACTTCGGTTTGGGACCGTCCTTAGCCCACAGGAACCTAGATATCTTTGTAGTTTCCGAAGTGATGATGTGATGATGGCCAGATGGGGTGGAAATTTCGCAGGCCTCCTAAAGTGTTCCTCTGCTTATTAACCTACCTTCTTCCCCCAAGGAATCAACACATCTACAGCTTAGCCTTTCCTGGTGGCTCAGACGGTAAAGCGTCTGTCGACAATGTGAGAGACCTGGGTTCCATCCCTGGGTTAGGAAGATTACCTGGAGAAGGAAATGGCAACCCACTCCAGTACTCTTGCCTTGAAAATCCCATGGACGGAGGAGCTTGGGTGCAGGCTACTATCCATGGGGTCGCAAAGAGTCGGGAACGACTTAGCGACTTCACTTTCACTTTCACTTTCACAGCTTAGATGAATGGTCATCTTATCCTACATAGCCAGTTGTCTACTGATATCTCCTCTTAGATGGCTCACCAGCACCTAAATGAACCTATCCAAAATGAAACTCTTCACCCTAACCCCCCTTACCTCCACCCTGATCTTTCTGGTTTAGACACGTGGTTCTAACCAGACCTTTGATTCCTTTGTTCTCCTTGACCAATGCAGACCTGTTGGTTTTATCACTTCTGCCTACCACTCTAGTCCAAGTGTCTTTTATCTCCACCCTGAATAACTGTCCTTAATAACCTCCTTAACAGGTTTCTCTACTTCTGTTCTTTTCCATTCCTATCTCTTTTGCTTAGCAGAGGGAAGGCACTTTTTAAGAACAGAACAGATCATGCTCTTCGTGTACTTTTAAACCTTATATTAGCTTTTCATTGTACTTGGGATAGAATCCAAACTTCTTACCATGCCCTGTATAGCCCTTGTCAAGAAGGGGGGAATTTTTAGGACAGGTAAACTATTTTGAGTTCTTACTGGTGGACTAATGATGAAATTGACACAATACAGGTTACTGCTGCTAAGTCACTTAGTCGTGTCCAACTCTGTGCGACCCCATAGATGGCAGCCCACCAGGCTCCCCCGTCCCTGGGATTCTCCAGGCAAGAACACTGGAGTGGGTTGCCATTTCCTTCTCCATTGCATGAAAGTGAAAGTGAAAGTGAATTCGCTCAGTCCTATCTGACTCTTAATGACCCCATGGACTGCAGCCTACCAGGCTCCTCCGTCCATGGGATTTTCCAGGCAAGAGTACTGGAGTGGGGTGCCATAACAGGAGAAAAAAAAACAACCTAAATTTTAATTGAAACAGAGGGAGGTCTCATAGAAATGGGACCTAGGAAGTGGCAAAGCAGGCAGTTTATAATTTTAGACAAAGAAGCAATAAATTTGTGAAAAATTGACAAGACAGAGAAACTCAGTTTTGGGTGCTCAATTAGTGAAGAATCTAAACAGTTTAGGTTTGGGGTAGCAAATTAAAGTAACAAGATTTGTTTAACTAGGCTTCTTGCCTGAATTCCCTGTCTCTGGCCAGAGGGTGTCCTTTTACCTCCAGATGCAGGGAGTGCACCTTTCCTGTGAGAGATTATTTCCTGCTCCTAGGGATACAGAGAGTCAAAGAGTCCCTCTAGCATTGGCCATTTCTTGAGTAACGTTAATTCCAAATTATCAAAATAACATTAAGGGACTGGCTCCTGAGAAATCTGTATGCAGGTCAAGAAGCAACAGTTAGAACCGGACATGTAACAGACTGGTTCCAAACTGGGAAAGGAGTACGTCAAGGCTGTATATTGTCACCCTGCTTATTTAACTTATATGCAGAGTACATCATAAGAAATGCCAGGTTGGATGAAGCACAAGCTAGAATCAAGATCGCCAGGAGAAATATCAATAACCTCAGATACACAAATGAGACCACCCTTAGGCAGAAAGCAAGAACTAAAGAGCCTCTTAATGAAAGTGAAAGAGGAGAGTGTAAGAGTTGGCTTAAAACTCAGCATTCGAAAAACTAAAATCATGGCATCGGTCCCATCACTTCATGGCAAATAGATGGGGAAACAATAGAAACAGCGACAGACTTTATTTTTGTTTGGGGGGGGGGGCTCCAAAATCACTGCAGATGGTAACTGCAGCCATGAAATCAAAAGACGCTTGCTACTTGGAAGAAAAGCTATGACCGACCTAGACAGCATATTAAAAAGCAGAGACATTACTTTGCCAACAAAGGTCCATCTAGTCAAAGCTATGGTTTTTCCAGTAGTCATATATGGATGTGAGAGTTGGACTATAAAGAAAGCTGAGCACCAAAGAATTGATGCTTTTGAACTGTGGTGTTGGAGAAGACTCTTGAGAATCCCTTGGACTACAAGGAGATCAAACCAGTCAATTGTAAAGGAAATCAGTCCTGAATATTCGTTGGAAGGACTCATGCTGAAGCAAAACTCCAATACTTTGGCCATCTGATGCAAAGAAATGACTCATTAGAAAAGGCCCTGATCCTGGGAAAGATTGAAGGCAGGAGGAGAAGGGAACAACAGAGGATGAGATGATTGGATGGCATCAGTCACTCAATGGACATGAGTTTGAGTAAGTTCTGGGAGATGGTGAAGAACAGGGAAGCCTGATGTGCTGTAGTCCTTGGGGTCACAAAAGAGTCGGACAGGACTGAGCGACTGGACTAAACTGAACTTGGTGGTACAGTGATTAAGAATCTGTCTGCCAGTGAGGGGACACAAGTTCAATCCCTGGTCAAGGAAGATCCCGCATGCCTCAAAGCAGATAAGTCTGTAGACCACAACTACTGAAGCCCATGTGCCTAGAGCCTATGTTACACAAGAGAAACTATCTCAATGAGAAGCCCACACTCTAGAGAGTAGCCCTCACTCCAGGAAACTAGAGAAAGCCTTCACCCTGCACACACCCGTGTGTGCACGCGTGCCTGCTAAGTTGCTTCAGTCATGTCTGACTCTTTGCAATCCCAAGGACTATAGCCTGCCAGCTTCCTCTGTCCATGGGATTCTCCAGGCAAGAATACTGGAGTGGGTTGCCCTGCCCTCCTCCAGGGGATCTTTCCAACCCAGAGATGGAACCCAAGTCTCTTATGCCACCTCTTTTGACAGGCAGGTTCTTTACCACTAGCACCACCTGGGAAGCCCAACAAAGACTCAGTGCAACCCCCAAAATTAATTAATTGATTGATTAAAAATATGGCACCAAGATACATTTTGGGGCAGCCTACCATGGGCCCCCACACCCTCATGATCTGACCTTGGCCTGCACAAACAGCTCCAGCCACTACCATGTTCCAGAGTTTCTAAGTTCTTTCCTGCAGCCATACCTTTGTATGTGTATATCTATACATCCAGACCTGTACCATCTCCCTACAGCCGTCTAGTTTGGCTCCTTGGATTCCTTATCCATTCTTATCTTTCAAATCTCAGGTCAACTTTCTCTTTAAAAAGGCCTTTCTTGACTAAATATATATCTAAATATATATCTATATTTAAATATATATCTTTCCTATCTAAATATATAAACATTTCTCCTATAATTTTCTCTCTCAAGATCCTCTTTATTTCCTTCATAACTCTTACTACAATCTATAATTACATTACAGTATATTGTCTATCTACTTTTCTAGAATGTAAGTTCTGTGATTGTTTTGTTCAATATTGTTTTCCCAGTATCTTGAATGGAGTCTTACACAAAGTGGTCACTAAATAAATGAGTGTGTGCATGCAACTTCAGTCATGTCCGACTCCATGTGACCCTATGGACTGTAGCCCACCAGGCTCCTCTGTCCAATGGGTACCTGAAGGAAATTGCCTAATTTCTCCCAACCTTGGTTGCCTTATCTGCAAGATGGAGATAATAATGATTACCATTACTATAAGAATTAAAATAATAACATATATAAACTACGTGGCACATGATAGGCCAAAACTGTTCATTTCTTTTCCTTTTCTTTCTCATTCAGTCAGTTCAGTTCAGTCACTCAGTCATGTCTAACTCTTTGCGATCCCATGAATCGCAGCACACCAGGCCTCCCTGTCCATCACCAACTCCCAGAGTTTACCCAAACTCATGTCCATCAAGTCGGTGATGCCATCCAGCCATCTCATCTTCTGTTGTCCCTTTCTCCTCTTGCCCCCAATCCCTCCCAGCATCAGGGTCTTTTCCAGTGAGTCAGCTCTTCGCATGAGGTGGCCAAAGAACTGGAGTTTCAGCTTCAGCATCATTCCCTCCAAAGAAATCCCAGGACTGATCTCCTTTAGGATGGACTGGTTGGATCTCCTTGCAGTCCAAGGGACTCTCAAGTGTCTTCTCCAACACCACAGTTCAAAAGGTAGACATCTAAACAATATTTAGGGAATTCTTGGTGGTCCAATGGTTGGGACTGGGCATTTTTACCGCTGAGGCCTGGTTAGATACCTGGTCCCAGAACTAAGTTCTCACAAGCTGCCCTGCATGGCCAAAAACAAAAACAGTGTTTATACTAGCAGTCATTTGAGTTGATTCAAGAAATTAAAGAGTCTCCATTTGGTAATAGTTATAGCTGACATTTATCTAGGGTTCTCATGCGTCAGACTATGAAATACTTTGTATGCACCATCTTATTTAATCTTCAGGACAACTTTTTGAAGCAGAAACTAGTATTTCTCACTATTTTATGAAAACGAAGCCAAGTTAGCATATTTTCTATAGTCTACATCTAATAAGTAACAGAGAAGGACTTCAGAATTCATTCTGAGCCCAAATCCCAGATTGTTAACTGCTATCTCCCTCACCTAATTCACCTAGGTTTTCCATGTGGTCAGTGTGGTTACTGTCCCTGCACCCCATTTTCACTATATGCTTATTGAGTTGCTTGTTTTGAGCCAGGCATTATAGAAATAGGTTGAATTGTAGTTCCTGCCCTCAAGACTAAACCTAATGGAGATGGCTGGGGTCTTACAGACATTTGTGAGAATTTTGTTACACTAGGCAGGTTATTTTACACTGTCTCTGTAGAGCTCAACCTACTCAAACTAATCAACGCCTTTCTGTTGAAAATTTGCCCATGTTTAGAAATTATTTTTAATGCTTTTGAGGCCAGGGGCGACGGGCAGGAGGAGCTACCCCATGCCCCTAAGCCCGAGGCGAAGGGCGGAGGCGGAGAGGACCAACCCCACATCCAAGGAGCCGTGGCTGCGCGGGCGCAGGAGGGCCTAGAGGAGCTATCCCACGTTGAAGGTCAGGAAGGGCAGTGGTGAGGAGATACCCCTCGTCCAAGGTAAGGAACAATGGCTGCGCTTTGCTGGAGCAGCCGTGAAGAGATACCCCACGCCCAAGGTAAGAGAAACCCAAGTAAGATGGTAGGTGTTGCAAGAGGGCATCAGAGGGCAAACACACTGAAACCATACTCACAGAAAACTAGTCAATCTAATCACACTAGGACCACAGCCTTGTCTAACTCAATGAAACTAAGCCATGCCCGTGGGGCAACCCAAGAAGGGTGGGTCATGGTGGAGAGATTTGACAGAATGTGGCCCACTGGAGAAGGGAATGGCAAACCACTTCAGCATTCTTGCCTTGAGAACCCTGTGAACAGTATGAAAGGCAAAATGATAGGATACTGAAAGAGAAACTCCCCAGGTCAGTAGGTACCCAATATGCTACTGGAGATCAGTGGAGAAATAACTCCAGAAAGAATGAAGGGATGGAGCCAAAGCAAAAACAATACCCAGCTGTGGATGTGACTGGTGATAGAAGCAAGGTCCGATGCTGTAAAGAGCAATATTGCATAGGAACCTGGAATGTCAGGTCCATGAATCAAGGCAAATTGGAAGTGATCAAACAAGAGATGGCAAGAGTGAATGTCGACATTTTAGGAATCAGCAAACTGAAATGGACTGGAATGGGTGAATTTAACTCAGATGACCATTATATCTACTACTGCGGGCAGGAATCCCTCAGATGAAATGGAGTGGCCATCATGGTCAACAAAAGAGTCCAAAATGCAGTACTTGGATGCAATCTCAAAAACGACAGAATAATCTCTGTTCGTCTCCAAGGCAAACCATTCAATATCACAGTAATCCAAGTCTATGCCCCAACCAATAATGCTGAAGAAGCTGAAGTTGAATGGTTCTATGAAGGCCTACAAGACCTTTTAGAACTAACACCCCAAAAAGATGTCCTTTTCATTATAGGGGACTGGAATGCAAAAGTAGGAAGTCAAGAAACACCTGGAGTAACAGGCAAATTTGGCCTTGGAATACGGAATGAAGCAGGGCAAAGACTAATAGAGTTTTGCCAAGAAAATGCACTGGTCATAACAAACACCCTCTTCCAACAACACAAGAGAAGACTCTATACATGGACATCACCAGATGGTCAACACCGAAATCAGATTGATTATATTCTTTGCAGCCAAAGATGGAGAAGCTCTATACAGTCAGCAAAAACAAGACCAGGAGCTGACTGTGGCTCAGACCATGAACTCCTTATTGCCAGATTCAGACTTCAATTGACGAAAGTAGGGAAAACCACTAGACCATTCAGGTATGACCTAAATCATATCCCTTATGATTATACAGTGGAAGTGAGAAATAGATTTAAGGGACTAGATCTGATAGATAGAGTGCCTGATGAACTATGGAATGAGGTCCGTGACATTGTACAGGAGACAGGGATCAAGACCATTCCATAGAAAAGAAATGCAAAAAAGCAAAATGGCTGTCTGGGGAGGCCTTACAAATAGCTGTGAAAAGAAGAGAATCGAAAACCAAAGGAGAAAAGGAAAGATATAAACATCTGAATGCAGAGTTCCAAAGAATAGCAAGAAGAGATAAGAAAGCCTTCTTCAGCGATCAATGCAAAGAAATAGAGGAAAACAACCGAATGGGAAAGACTAGGGATCTCTTCAAGAAAATCAGAGATACCAAAGGAACATTTCATGCAAAGATGAGCTTGATAAAGGACAAAAATGATATGGACCTAACAGAAGCAGAAGATATTAAGAAGAGATGGCAAGAATACACAGAAGAACTGTACAAAAAGGATCTTCACGACCCAGATAATCACAATGGTGTGATCACTGACCTAGAGCCAGACATCCTGGAATGTGAAGTCAAGTGGGCCTTAGAAAGCATCACTACGAACAAAGCTAGTGGAGGTGATGGAATTCCAGTTGAGCTATTCCAAATCCTGAAAGATGATGCTGTGAAAGTGTTGCACTCAATATGCCAGCAAGTTTGGAAAACTCAGGAGTGGCCACAGGACTGAAAAAGGTCAGTTTTCATTCCAATCCCAAAGAAAGGCAATGCTCAAACTACCACACAATTGTACTCATCTCACACGCTAGTAAAGTAATGCTCAAAATTCTCCAAGCCAGGCTTCAGCAATATGTAAACCGTGAACTTCCTGATGTTTAAGCTGGTTTTAGAAGAAGCAGAGGAACCAGAGATCAAATTGCTAACATCCGCTGGATCATGGAAAAAGCAAGAGAGTTCCAGAAAAACATCTATTTCTGCTTTATTGACTATGCCAAAGCCTTTGACTGTGTGGATCACAATAAACTGTGGAAAATTCTGAAAGAGATGGGAATACCAGACCACCTGATCTGCCTCTTGAGAAACCTGTATGCAGATCAGGAAGCAACAGTTAGAACTGGACATGGAACAACAGACTGGTTCCAAATAGGAAAAGGAGTACGTCAAGGCTGTATTTTGTCACCCTGTTTATTTAACCTATATGCAGAGTACATCATGAGAAAGGCTAGGCTGGAAGAAACACAAACTGGAATCAAGATTGCCTGGAGAAACATCAATAACGTCAGATATGCAGATGACACCACCCTTATGGCAGAAAGTGAAGAGGAACTCAAAAGCCTCTTGATGAAAGTGAAAGTGGAGAGTGAAAAAGTTGGCTTAAAGCTCAACATTCAGAAAACCAAGATCATGGCATCCGGTCCCACCACTTCATGGGAAATAGATGGGGAAACAGTGGAAACAGTGTCAGACTTTATTTTTGGGGGCTCCAAAATCACTGTAGATGGTGACTGCAGCCATGAAATTAAAAGACGCTTACTCCTTGGAAGGAAAGTTATGACCAACCTAGATAGCATATTCAAAAGCAGAGACATTACTTTGCCAACAAAGGTCCATCTAGTCAAGGCTATGGTTTTTCCAGTGGTTGTGTATGGATGTGAGAGTTGGACTGTGAAGAAGGCTGAGCGCCGAAGAATTGATGCTTTTGAACTGTGGTGTTGGAGAAGACTCTTGAGAGTCCCTTGGACTGCAAGGAGATCCAACCAGTCCATTCTGAAAGAGATCAGCCCTGGGATTTCTTTGGAAGGAATGATGCTAAAGCTGAAACTCCAGTCCTTTGGCCACCTCATGTGAAGAGTTGACTCATTGGAAAATACTCTGATGCTGGGAGGGATTGGGGGCAGGAGGAGAAGGGGACGACAGAGGATGAGATGGCTGGATGGCATCACTGACTCGATGGACATGAGTCTGAGTGAACTTCGGGAGTTTGTGATGGACAGGGAGGCCTGGAGTGCTGCGATTCATGGGGTCGCAAAGAGTCGGACACGACTGAGCGACTGATCTGGTCTGATCTGATCTCAAGAATAGTTAACATAAATTCTACCAGTGCAATATCATTGGCCTTGTGCTTATCCTGATATTTTCTCTTTCAAAAGTCTGTATACATCCTGTAAAAATTATTTTTAATTGAATTTTATTTTTCTAAAAGTAAAACATGGACATTATTTTAAAAGTTAAATACTTTCTAAAAGGCTTATAACACCGACAATAAAAAAGCTATTTTCCTGCCTTGTCTCACCCCCAGTCTCTCCAGACCTCCATGTCAGAAATAACTACTTTCAACTTGACTACTTTTCTAGCATTTACATGTGTTTCATTTCTGTAAAGAATTTGTATATACTATTATCTTTTGATTAATCGATTTTCAACTTTATTTATTGACTTCCTCTTAACAAAGGTAGAATCTTACCATCCCCTCTGCTTTCCCTTTGCCATACATTCAATATTACAATTTTTCTTAAATCAAAGACCTGTTAGCATATTTAGCTTATGTGCCTATTCATAGGTGAGCATTTCAATCTAGTGAGATTATGTTTCCATTGCTTTTTGCTTATCCTAAAGTTAATCGTTGCCCAATTTTGTTTGATTAGCTTTCCTTGCTTTCTTAATTCTTCCTATATCCTCTCAGTAAAACTTTCCACCAGTTCAGTCACATTAGAAATCTATCAGTTTCAAACTGAGCTGATTATTGTCTATGCCTGTACTGGCTGCCAGGGTTTCCCTTGGTTATTTTTGTTGTTGCTGTTGTTTTGGCCATGCTGACCAAAATATTGGAGATCATGTTTCTGGATCTGATCTGTGTACACTTTCTTGGTTTACTCTCTTATTTACTCCTGTAACTTCCTGAGAAACAGTATAGAGAGATAAATTTCTTGAGAACTTGCTTGTCTGAAAATGTTTTTATTCTACTCTGACTCATTATTTTCTGTGGAAAATTCTGAAAGAGATGGGAATACCAGACCACCTGACCTGCCTCTTGAGAAATTTGTATGCAGGTCAGGAAGCAACAGTTGGAACTGGACATGGAACAACAGACTGGTTCCAAATAGGAAAAGGAGTACGTCAAGGCTGTATTTTGTCACCCTGCTTATTTAACTTATATGCAGAGTACATCATGAGAAACGCTGGGCTGGAAGAAGCACAAACTGGAATCAAGATTTCTGGGAGAAATATCAATAATGTCAGATATGCAGATGACACCACCCTTATGGCAGAAAGTGAAGAGGAACTAAAAAGCTTCTTGATGAAAGTGAAAGAGGGGGGTGAAAAAGTTGGCTTAAAGCTCAACATTCAGAAAACCAAGATCATGGCATCTGGTCCCATCGCTTCATGGGAAATAGATGGGGAAACAGTGGAAACAGTGTCAGACTTTATCTTTTTGGGCTCCAAAATCACTGCAGATGGTGACTGCAGCCATGAAATTAAAAGATGCTTACTCCTTGGAATAAAAGTTATGACCAACCTAGATAGCATATTGAAAAGTAGAGACATTATTTTGCCAACAAAGGTCCGTCTAGTCAAGGCTATGGTTTTTCCAGTGATCATGTATGGATGCGAGAGTTGGACTGTGAAGAAAGCTGAGCACCAAAGAATTGATGCTTTTGAACTGTGGTGTTGGAAAAGACTCTTGAGGTCCCTTGGACTGTAAGGAGATCCAACCAGTCCATTCTAAAGGAGATCAGTCCTGGGTGTTCTTTGGAAGGACTAATGCTAAAGCTGAAACTCAAATACTTTGGCCACCTCATGTGAAGAGTTGACTCATTGGAAAAGACTCTGATGCTGGGAGGGATTGGGGGCAGGAGGAAAAGGGGACGACAGAGGATGAGATAGCTGGATGGCATCACCGACTCGATGGACATGAGTTTGAGTGAACTCCGGGAGTTCGTGATGGATAGGGAGGCCTGGCGTGCTGCAATTCATGGGGTCGCAAAGAGTCGGACAGGACTGAGCGACTGAACTGAACTGATGCATAGAATTCCAGATTCTAAGTACTTTTATGTCAAGTTTTTTTGTTTTTTGAGGGTGTGTATTAGCTTCCTATAGCTGCTGTAACAATTCACAGCAAACTTGTTGGTTTTAGAACAGAAACATTCTTTCACAGTTCTGGAGGCCAGAAGTGGAACAGAGTTTCACTGGGTCAAAATCAAGATGTCAGTAGGGCCAGACTCTTGCTGGAGACTCTCCAGGGAGAATCTGTTTCTTTTGCCTTCCAGCCTTCTGGCGGCTGCTAGCTTTCTGTTGCTTGTGGTACATCACTCCAGTACTTCCATGATTTCTCCTCTATGTCAAATCTCCTTCTGTCTCTCTCTTATAAGGATACATGTGATTACGTTTAGGGACTACTTGAGTAATAGTCCAAGATCCCCTCATCTCAAGTTCCTGAATTTAATCACATCTGCAAAGTCCTTTTTTGTTTCATAAGGTGACATTCAAAAGAATTAGGATGTGAATATCTTTGGGGATATAGTTATTCAACCTACCACAGGAAGGATATAATAAAAGTCCCTTATTTATTCTGATGTTGTTCTGTTAAATGTCTTAGTGCTGATGAGGAATCTGAATTTATATTCTAATGGATTTTTTAAAGAGCTTTGGTTAGCCAATACAAAGATCCCAGATAAGATTAAATGTAGTTATAGTCTGTTTTCTATCAAAAGTAGATTTCTCTTTCTGTGAGCTGCCATATGGGACTCTCTAGCTGTCAGTGGTTTTATTGTATAACCCATTTATATTCATCACAAACATAATCATCTAATATTTGTGTAATTGTCTGGGTTGTATAACTTGAGTTATACTTGTGAGAAGTCATAAAACATGGGTAGAGTAGGAGATAATGATTATTCATTAATTACATTCTCACTAATCACTTCAGAAATAACAATGTTGGGCTTTGAAAAGCTCTTTCGCTGATTAAAATAATCAATATTTGTTCTACAATCAGTATTTTGTCCACAATCAGTATTTTGTCCACAATCAGTAATTGTTCCACAAATACATTTAAAATCTCAGTGTGGAGCTATTACCTCACATATACTAGGATGGCTATATTTTTTAAGAAATGAATAATAACAACTGTAAGAATGTGGAGAAATAGGAATCCTCATACACTGCTGGCAGAAATGCAAAATGGTGTGGCCACTTTGCAAAACAGTCTTGCAGTTCCTCAAAAGTTTACACACAGAGTTACTGTATGACCCAGGAATTCCACTTCTAGGTATACACTCAGTAGATTTGAAAACAAATGTCCATGTAAAACTGTACACAAATGTTCAATTGCAGTGTTATTCAAAATAGTAAAAAAAAAAAAAAAGTGTAAATAACCCACATGTCCATCCATTGATGAATGGATTTTTAAAAAATATGGTACATCTAAACAATGGAATATTTACTATTCTACAATAAACAGGATTAAAGTACTGATAGATGTTTCAATACAGATAAACCTTGAAAAGATTATGCTAAGTGAAAGAAGCTGGACACAAAAGACCACATTTTGTATGATTCCATTTATACAAAATGTTCAGAATAAGAAAATCCATAAGGACAGAAGGTATATTAGTGGTTACCAGGGTCTGAGGGAGGAGGACATAGTGGAGTACTGATTGCTGATTGGGTTTCTTTTGGGGGTGATTAAAATATTCTGGAGTTAGATAGTGGTGATGTTTGCACAACCTTGTTAATATACTTGAAACCACTAAATTATATACCTTTAAATGGCAAATGGTATGGTATGTGAATTTTATCTCAGTAAAAAAATTCCTCAGCATGATTTTTGGTATTTGCAACAGAAGTACTTCTGCATCTTCTCTGCAGTGATTAATTTTTAAACACAAGATGTGCTTTTGGCAAAAATATGACTCTAGACATAGACTTACATACTTCACAAAGAAAGAATTTGTTGTGGATCACAGATGTAGATCGATTTTTGTTTTGTTTTGTTTTGTCTTTTTGGCTGCACTACACAGCTTGTGGGATTCTAGTTCCCAAACCAGGATTGAACCCGGCCCCCTGGCAGTGAAAGTGTGGAGTCCTAACCACTGGACCACCAGGGAATTCCTTATAGATTGATTTTTGATCCATGGTTTGTAGAATCCAAGGATGTGAAACCCGTTGATATGGAGGACCACCTATATCATACCACTTTGTATAAGGAATGTGAACATCTACAGACTTTTATATCCATGAGAGTCCTGGGACCAACGCCTGTGAGAACTGATGGATGACTGTATATACCCAAAAACATTGAAAACTTACATCTGCACAGAAACCTGCAAGTGGATGTTTATACCAGCTTTATTCAAAACTGTCAGAACTTAGAAGCTGACAAGATGTCCTTTTCGTAACTGCTGTATCCAAAGAAGTTAACACTGTTCAGTGGTAAAAAGAAATGAGCTATCAAGCCATGAGAAGATGTGGAGGAAATTTAAATATGTGTTTCTAAAAGAAAGAAACCAATTTGAAAAAGCTTGACACTGAATAATTCCAACTGTATGACATTCTGGAAAGGCAAAACTATGGAGCCAGTAAAAAGATCAGTGTTGGCCAGGGTTTGGGGGAGATAAGGATGAATAGGCAGAGCACAGAGGACTTTTAGGGCCATGAAACTACTTTGTATTATTCTATAATGATGGATACATGTCATTGTATTTGTCCAAATCCATAGGGTGTCCAACACCAAAAGTGAATTCTAATGTAAACTATGGACTTTGGGTAGTAGTGATGTTTCAACGTGGGTTTATCAATTGTAATAAATGTACTTTTCTTGTGGGGGATGTTGATAATAGGGCAGACCATGTACATGTACAGGTGGGGTGTGTTTAGGATAACTCAGAACCTTTCAATTTTCTTGTGAACCTAAAACTGCTCTCAAAGAATAGTTTTCAAAACCTTTAAAAAAAAGTATCTTTGGTCATTTCACAGAGCTTTACTTTTATCGTTAAAATAAAAAAAAGCATATTAAATAGGCATCCTATTGTCCTAGTGCAGAATTATATTTTATTGAAATATAAGTCTGTGTTTTGTTCTCACTGTATTTTCTTCCAAGCAGGGAGCTAGGCCTTTTTGAAGAATAATTTAAGGATGGCAAGTGTTTGCTACTATCTTGGACTTTCTATGTGACACCTGTTGGAAGTTATTAGTAATCTGGAGAACTTATAGAGTTTTATATAAACCACCAGCTCACAAACATCTGGTTTTCCATAGTAATTAGTTTATACCTATGATTATTACTATAATTTTTATGTCCTTAAATTTTACTCTAATAACTATGATAGCAGATAAGATTTTGCAACCATGATTTTGAGTGGTATAAGAAATATCACATTATTTTTATTTAAATGACATTAAATGTGAGTTCTGCTTCCACCTGGAAACTTCAACCTTGATTACTCTTGCAAGTCCCACCACACAACTCACACTCTGGGATGTGCAAAGGCCCAGGGGTTCACACAGAGAAAAACACGTGGGGAGAGCCCTCCACATTTTGGTTTATGAGTTACTTCTGATATGTCTATTGTGCAACTTGCCTCTTAAGACTGGGAACTCTGCTGCTTTGGGACCACCATTAGGACAAGTGCTTTGTTGCTCCAGAACTTTGAAGACAGTGTTTTCTAGGTTCTGCTACTGCTGAGAAGTCCAAAGTCATTCTGACTCCCGAACATTTGTTGGTGGCTTCTTTTTTCTCTCTCTCTCTGGAACCTTAATAATCAGCTCTCTCGCTTCAACGTGCTGAAATTCTGCAATAATCTGACTTGGTATGTGTCTATTTTCACCCACCAAACTGAGCATTTGGTGGATCCTTTCAGTCTGGCAACTCATTTCCTTCAGTTCTGGAAAATAATTTTGACATATTCATTGAACATTTTTACTATGTGTGTTTTTTTTTTCCTGTTCTTTTTTAAAATTTATTATTTTTTAATTTTAATTGGAGGCTAATTACTTTACAATATTGTATTGGTTTTGCCATACATCAACATGAATCCTGTTCTTTTTTTTTCCTGTTCTTTCTTAAATTCCTATATGCATATAATAGATTCTCATTACCTAGTGATAACTATTAGTATTTTTTAATGATGATTTTCTTTCCTTTTTAATATTTATTTACTTTTGGCTGTCATGTGCTGGGTCTTCGTTGCTGCAAGGGCTTTTCTCTAGTTGTGGTGAGCGGGTGAGCCTCTCTAGCTATGGGGCTCGGGCTTCTCATTGCGGAGGCTTCTCTTGCAGCAGAGCACAGGCTCTAGAATGCATGGCCTTCAGTAGTTGTGGAGCATGGCCTTAGTTGCCCTGAGGCATGTGGGATCTTCCTGGACCAGGGATCAAACCTCTGTCTCCTCCATTGGCAGGCAGATTCTTTACCACTGAGCCACCAGGGAAGTCCTACTAATATTTTGATATATTTTTTCCAATATCTATACTTATATTTTTAATAATCAAAATCATAGTTAAATATGTAATTTCACATCCTGAATTTTTATTTAACATACCTTGTTCTTCCAAGCTCTAAAAAAGTCTTCATAAATATTTTTATTTGTATGACTTTTTAAGGCTCTTGAGCAACATCTATGCTATTCTTTACTGAATAATTTTGGGAGTAATTGACTTTAGCTATTATTTTCAATGGTTGCCAGAATCATGTTAGGTTTTTTTTTTTTGGTAGCAGACTAGATCTTACCTGAGCCCCTGCAGTGGAATTACGGAGTCTTAACAACTGGATCACCAGAAAAGCCCCCATGTTAGGTTTAATTATTGTATGTCTATGGGGTATGAATGCCAAAGAGAACAACAACAAAAAAGTCTTGAAATGCTTAAGTATTGAGTGTCTCCAAACCAAATTTTGGTTACTATTTATAGTGTGTTCTAATAGTAGCATCTCAATAGCAAAGATTAGATGGAAGAGAAAGAGAAAGAAGTTTCCAGTACTCTTTCTGTCAAATTCCAGAATATTACAGACCCCTCTTGTCCTGAACCTTTGTGGTTGATGTTTATACTGTTTAGAGTCTTTTCCCTCATCTGTTCCTATAATTGGCTCCCTCTTACCTTTCAAGTCTTAACTTGAATACCACTTTCTCAGAGAGTCTTTCCCCAAACTGTTCTGTCTAAGTGTAAGTCTAAGTCACTTCAGTTGTGTCCGACTCTGTGTGACCCCATAGACGATAGCCCACCAGGCTCCCCCATCCCTGGGATTCTCCAGGCAAGAACACTGGAGTGGGTTGCCATTTCCTTCTCCAATGCATGAAAGTGAAAAGTGAAAGTGAAGTTGCTTAGTCGTGTCCGACTTTTAGCAACCCCATGGACTGCAACCCACCAGGCTCCTCTGTCCATGGAATTTTCCAGGCAAGAGTACCGGAGTGGGGTGCCATTGCCTTCTCCAGGTTTATCAGCTGTACCTCAGGACTTTTTTCCTGGAGATAGAAGGTGTCCCAGAGAATTAGGGAATGCAAAGAGAAAAAACATTATTCAGTATGTGTAATTTTCAAGCTAGGCTCTTAAGGGGAGGCCCCGAGAAGAAACAGAAGAAAGGCAGTAACAGAGAGAGAAACAGGTGACTGCCCCTCCACAACTTTCAATTCCTGGGTGGTACATTGGATGGACAGAAAGGGATGTAGAAGGAAGAAGCTAATGGAGGACAGGAACTGTTAAAACATGCACACATGCACACACACAAATCCCAAGAGAAAATCTGGTGGAGAGTTAGCCCAAGAAAAGGGCCACAGAAGCTGGCTCTCCAATGGAGCTGCCTATGTAGTCCAAACCCTGAACCCCATGCTCTGGGCTTTTGTTGAGCATCCACCTAAACTGTCCCATGTGCACACTCAACAGCCCAGGACATGCATAACCCCCTTAATATAAATGGTGAGCTGTTTGTTACTTTCCTCCACCCAGAGAGGCAGTAGTGATGATGGAGGGAAAGTCCCAAAACTGTTATCTGGGTGGCACTGACAGCATGAAGATCCACCATAGTTACTCTAACATTATTTTAATCACATTATATAGTTATATAAAGTATTAGTTGACTTGTTTATCTCTCTTCATTGTATCAACCCCCAAAGAATTGAAACCTCAGTGTGTATGCCCAGCAGTGGGATTGCTGGATCATAAGGCAGTTCTATTTCCAGTTTTTTAAGGAATCTCCACACTGTTCTCCATAGTGGCTGTACTAGTTTGCATTCCCACCAACAGTGTAAGAGGGTTCCCTTTTCTCCACACCCTCTCCAGCATTTATTGCTTGTAGACTTTTGGATCACAGCCATTCTGACTGGTGTGAAATGGTACCTCATAGTGGTTTTGATTTGCATTTCTCTGATAATGAGTGATGTTGAGCATCTTTTCATGTGTTTGTTAGCCATCTGTATGTCTTCTTTGGAGAAATGTCTATTTAGTTCTTTGGCCCATTTTTTGATTGGGTCATTTATTTTTCTGGAAGAGACACGTGTACCCCAATGTTCATCGCAGCACTGTTTATAATAGCCAGGACATGGAAGCAACCTAGATGTCCATCAGCAGATGAATGGATAAGAAAGCTGTGGTACATATACACAATGGAGTATTACTCAGCCATTAAAAAGAATACATTTGAATCAGTTCTAATGAGATGGATGAAACTGGAACCTATTATACAGAGTGAAGTAAGCCAGAAAGAAAAACACCAATACAGTATACTAACACATATATATGGAATTTAGAAAGATGGTAACAATAACCCTATGTACGAGACAGCAAAAGAGACACTGATGTATAGGTCAGTCTTATGGACTCTGTGGGAGAGGGAGAGGGTGGGAAGATTTGGGAGAATGGCATTGAAACATGTATAATATCATGTATGAAACGAGTCACCAGTCCAGGTTCGATGCACGATACTGGATGCTTGGGGCTGGTGCACTGGGACGACCCAGAGGGAGGGTATGGGGAGGGAGGAGGGAGGAGGGATCAGGATGGGGAACACAGGTATACCTGTGGTGGATTCATTTCGATATTTGGCAAAACTAATACAATATTGTAAAGTTTAAAAATAAAAAAAAAATTAAAAAAAAAAGAATTGAAACCTGGCTGCTCTTTTCTCTGAGGTATCCTCAACATCTAAAGCAAAGCCTGGGCCTATATTTGTTGAATGGATAAATCAAGAGTACTCTTAACTATAGAAAATATGACATAGATTTTTACGTTAATATTTTGAGTACTGCACATAAAGTAACTTAAACTTACCATTAAGGACTAGCAAGTAGGAGTCATTTAGGAAAACTTTTAACAAACTTTTAATTAATAAATCACTGATCTATAAACATTTTTAAAAATTCATATTGCATTTAGGTATTTTATTACCATACTACTGCACTTAATATATACATTATGAAACTAATATACATTATGAAACTCTTTATGATGGAAAATTTTAAACATATACAAAATCAAAGAGAATAGCATTATTATATCCTCCAGACATCTAGTAAGAGAATCATTTCCTAGGCAGGTTGATAAGAAGTCTAAGGGTCCCCAAGGAGAGAGGGGTCTGGAATTCTCAAGGAGGAAGAAAAGACAAACCTTTTTTTCCCTCTACATTCCTTAGGATTATATAACAATAATGTATCCTGCCTGAGGACAGTCTCTGGATTAAACCTTCTGGCTAATTGTTATCTTAAAATATAAATTATGGGAGTAGGTCCTGGTGAGGTCTTTACAACCTCCAGACATTCTTTGGATTCATTGGAGAGTATATAACTCTATTGCTAACACTAGCAAGGGGGTACTCTTTCTGCCCCCTTCTAATGCCTATGTCAAAAGCTTTCTCTATCTCCTTTATACTTTAATAGAACTTTACTATACAAAAGCTCTGAGCAATCAAGCCTTGTCTCTAGCTCCAGATTGAATTCTTCTCCTCTGGAGGCCAAGAATCCCGGCGTCTTTGCATGGTTCAGCAACAGCCTTTCATCTTGGGGGCTTGTCCAGATTCTTCAGGACAAGGTAAGGATGCTTGGAGCTCTAGTTCTTTGTTTTCCTAGCAAACACATTTTCTGCTGTACTTTACTAACTTTACAGTGTGCTTGTGTGAATGAATGAAACACCCTGCTTGAAGCAAGTGAGGAGTCCTGCTCTGTGGTTCCGCAGTGACCTCATACGGCTTATGGCAGAAACTTGTCGGGGGTTTATACCAACCTGCCAATGCCAAGAGGCATTCAACATCTCCTTTGGGGACCGACCAGAAATGGGCAAAGCCTGTGGACTGAACTTTCCTTTCTTGGTCAAACTTTTCGGTCTCTTTGACGATTTCATAACTCTTTGAAAATTAGAAGTACAAACCTAATCTGTCATATCATAGACTTTCAAGGGACTTGTGGTCTGTGCTGTTACTGTGTACTGTGACTTAGGTCCCAAACTTGGACTGGTAGTCAGGAAGCACCTAGCCTTGCTAAGAATCAAAAGTTTGGAAGTTAGATGGAGCTTTAGCTACAAGAGCATTTTTGAGGTTAAAGGTTACTCAGATTGGAACTACAATGGGTTTTTTTCCTTTGGTAACGCTGGCTCTTAGTGGACCAGAAGAGGTTCTTATACTGGTGTGGTGACGCTTGGAAGGAACATCTCAGCTTTATGTTCTTATCAGTCTTATTGTGGTCAGGTATATATTCAGGGTCGTGCACAGGCACTCAGGTGACAAATGTTTCCCCCAACAGTCTTAGCCTGGGAGGCATTCCGGAAGGTTACTCTAATCACACCCTGGGCGGCATCAGAGGCAAGCAAGGTTTTGATGGTGAGGAGCTGGATGTCAGAAAGAGATGCCATCAGGTCTACCCCTGGTGCATCTCCACCCCATCTCGGTGGTAGAACCGGGAGGGACGAGTAGGTGGCCTGCATTGGTAAGGGACAGACGAAGTCCAACCAGGGAAGGAAAGCTTTGGTGTAAAGTCTGTCTACACCCCCATCTAGAGCAGGGAGGGACGCCTCCAGTAGAAAGATGGTGCTGGTCGCTTTTTTTCTTCTCTCTTACAGATGGGAGCTAACAATTCCAGCCTCACTCCTTTGAACTGTATCCTGAAAAACAGATAGATTTGATCCCCAGGGCTTAAAGAAGACACACCTGGTCTTCCTATGTGATACTGCATGGTCACGGTATCCATTGGAGGATGGCGTTGGTGGCCAGTTGGAGGGTCTCTTAAGTATAATACTGTTTTACAATTAGACCGGTTCTGTAGAAAACAAGGGAAATGGGTAGAAGTAGCCTATGTGTTGCCCTTTTTCTCTCTGCGAAATATGCCAGACTTGTGTCCTAAGGGTATAGATTTGGGTGTGAGTCCCTCAGCTCCCTCCTGTCCTACTTTGCCAATGAGATGAGATGGAGGACAGGAGACAAAGAGATAAAGAAAACCAGGTTTCTCCAATCTATCCCTGGGATCATACACGCAGAGCAGCCAGAGAGACTGAGGAACAGCCACACAAGCTGTTGCCTCTTCATGAAGCATCCACCGGGTGCTATGAGAGTCTATGAGAGTTAATAAGCCTTTTTCTTATCAAGAAATACAAAAAATCAAGGAGGATCTGGGAGTCTATTTAAAGGACCCAGAAAAATGTATTAGAGCTTTTAAAGGTGTTACTCTGCTTTATGACCTTACTTGGAAGGATGTGATGTATATCTTGGGACAAATGCTGACTCCCGACTCAAAAACTTGAGTTTTGGGAAAAGTGGTTGCTTATGGAGATGAATGGTTTGGTAATGAATCAGTAGGGAAGAGGGAGGATGAGATAACTGCCCTCCCCACTGGGAATCAGGCGGTGCCAACTATAGAACCAGACTGGGACTACAACACAGCTAAAGGAAGATGGGATCAGAGTCATTTTGTCCTTTAAACTATGGCAAATTGGCAAACATAGAACAGGAGGAGAAGGAAGCTCCTGGTAAATTCCTAGATAGACTGAGAGAAGCCCTTTGCAGATTCACTGAGATTGATCCCGACTGAATGTGAAGAGGGAAAAGTGATCTTAAAGGATAGATTTCTCACTTAGTCAGCTCCAGATATCCACTGTGAAGTGAGTGAAGTGAAGTGAAGTTGCTCAGTCGTGTCCGACTCTTTGCGACCACGTGGACTGTAGCCCACCAGGCTCCTCCGTCCATGGGATTCCACCAAAAGCTATTAAAATGGGCGTATGGACCAAATCAGTCTTTAGATAATCTGTTACAACTGGCTCAGACAGTTTATTATGGTAGGGAATATGAGGAAAAGAAAGAAAGGCAGAAAAAAGACAAAGGAACAGGCAGAAGCCCTCTCAATGGCTATGAGAAATGTTCTTAAACAGCCTGAGAAAAATGCCCAGAGGGACCCAGGTGAAAAGGGATGGGCTTGCTATTACTGTGGAAAGGAGGGACACTTCAAGCGGAATTGCCCTCAGGCATCTAAGCGCCCCCCGGCTCCATGTCTGCAAAAGACCACACTGGAAGAGAGACTGCCCCCAGAGGCATAGGTTTTAGGGGTCGGACTCTCAAGATAATCAGGACTGAATGTGCCCGGGGGTCCCCACACAAGCTCCAGTCCTAATTACACCTGAGGAACTCTGGGTATTAATGACTGGGGGGGAGGGGGCAATCTGTCGATTTCCTTTTAGATACTGGGGCAACTTATTCCGTGCTTACTGAAGCCCCTGGCCCACTTTCTTCCTGATCCGCTTCCATAATGGGACTGTCTGGACGAGCCAAAAGACAGGCCTGATAATCTTTGTGAACCTACTTCTGCTGACTCCAAAAATCCTGAGTTTGCCCTTTGATCCTCAACACAATGTCCTCCTGTCCTGGGCTCACTCCTACGCTGAATTCCACAATCAGGTAACTGCTGGGTCTGCAGAGCGCTCCCCTCTTCATCAGTGGAAGGCTTCCCATGGTGGACATCTCCACTTCGAGGAAAAGACTTTCTCCAAGTCTGCGAATACCTTCAACAACAATCTTGTGATGCGTCTTCTTAAACCGATGACATCTAACAACCTTAAGATGGATTGATGTAACTATGGACATAATGTGACATTTCATTTTTAACTGGTTTAATGACTATTTTGCCTTATGTTTGTAACAGTATAATGAGGTCTTCTATCTGAATGCAGAGTTCCAAAGAATAGCAAGAAGAGATAAGAAAGACTTCCTCAGCGATCAATGCAAAGAAATAGAGGAAAACAACCGAATGGGAAAGACTAGAGATCTCTTCAAGAAAATTAAAGATCCCAAGGGAACATTTCATGCAAACATGGGCTCGATAAAGGACAGAAATGGTATGGACATAACAGAAGCAGAAGATATTAAGAAGAGATGGCAAGAATACACAGAACTACAAAAAAGATCTTCACGACCCAGATGATCACGATGGTGTGATCACTGACCTAGAGCCAGACATCCTGGAATGTGAAGTCAAGTGGGCCTTAGAAAGCATCACTACGAACAAAGCTAGTGGAGGTGATGGAATTCCAGTTGAGCTATTTCAAATCCTGAAAGATGATGCTGTGAAAGTGTTGCACTCAATATGCCAGCACGTTTGGAAACTCAGGAGTGGCCACAGGACTGGAAAAGGTCAGTTTTCATTCCAATCCCAAAGAAAGGCAATGCCAAAGAATGCTCAAACTACTGCACAATAGCACTCATCTCACACGCTAGTAAAGTAATGCTCAGAATTCTCCAAGCCAGGCTTCAGCAATACGTGAACTGTGAACTTCCAGATGTTCAAGCTGGTTTTAGAAAAGGCAGAGGAACCAGGGATCAAATTGTCAACATCCGCTGGATCATCAAAAAAGCAAGAGAATTCCAGAAAAACAACGATTTCTGCTTTATTGACTATGCCAAAGCCTTTGACTGTGTGGATCACAATAAACTGTGGAAAATTCTGAAAGAGATGGGAATACCAGACCGCCTGACCTGCCTCTTGAGAAAACTATATGCAGGTCAGGAAGCAACAGTTAGAACTGGACATGGAACAGCAGACTGGTTCCAAATAGGAAAAGGAGTATGTTGAAGCTGTATTTTGTCACTCTGCTTATTTAACTTATATGCAGAGTACATCATGAGAAACGCTGGGCTGGAAGAAGCACAAGCTGGAATCAAGATTGCTGGGAGAAATATCAATAACCTCAGATATGCAGATAACACCACCCTTATGGCAGAAAGTGAAGAAGAACTAAAAAGCCTCTCAATGAAGGTGAAAGAGGAGGGTGAAAAAGTTGGCTTAAAGCTCAACATTCAGAAAACTAAGATCACGGCATCCAGTCCCATCACTTCATGGCAAATAGATGGGGAAACAGTGGAAACAGTGGCTGACTTTATTTTGGGGGGCTCCCAGTCAGTTCATTCAGTTCAGTCGCTCAGACTGAACTGTCAGACTTTATTTTGGGGGGCTCCAAAATCACTGTAGATGGTGACTGCAGCCATGAAATTAAAAGACGCTTACTCCTTGGAAGGAAAGTTATGACCAACCTAGATAGCATATTCAAAAGCAGAGACATTACTTTGCCAACAAAGGTCCATCTAGTCAAAGCTATGGTTTTTCCAGTGGTCATGTATGGATGTGAGAGTTGAACTGTGAAGAAAGCTGAGCGCTGAAGAATTGATGCTTTTGAACTGTGGTGTTGGAGAAGACTCTTGAGAGTCCCTTGGACTGCAAGGAGATCCAACCAGTCCATTCTAAAGGAGATCAGTCCTGGGTGTTCTTTGGAAGGAATGATACTAAAGCTGAAACTCCAGTACTCTGGCCACCTCATGTGAAGAGCTGACTCACTGGAAAAGACTCTGATGCTGGGAGGGATTGGGGGCAGGAGGAGAAGGGGACGATAGAGGATGAGATGGCTAGATGGCATCACCGACTCGATGGACATGAGTTTGAGTGAACTCCGGGAGTTGGTGATGGACAGGGATGCCTGGAGTGCTGCAATTCATGGAGTTGCAAAGAGTCGGACATGACTGAGCGACTGAACTGAACTGAACTGAATGTATCCTTCCTGAGGACAGTCTCTGGATTAAACATTCTGGCTAACTCTGTTATCTTAAAATGTAAATTATGGGAGTAGGTCTGGTGAGGTCTTTACAACCTCCAGACATTCTTTGGATTCATTGGAGAGTACGTAACTCCAGCGCTAACACTAGCAAGGGGGTACTCCTTCTGCCCCCTTCTGATGCCTATGTCAGAAGCTTTCTCTATCTCCTTTGTACTTTAATAGAACTTTATTATACAAAAGCTCTGAGCGATCAAGCCTCATCTCTAGCCCCGGATTGAATTCTTCTCCTCCGGAGGCCAAGAATCCTGGCATCTTTGCATGGTTCAGCAACAACCTTTCACTATTATCTTGTTTCCATAATTATCAGTTCCTGACAGATATTTCCCCACTTCCCTCATCCTTCACTGAAGATGGAATTATTCTGAACCAAATCCTAGGCATATATTATTTCAGTATGAATCTCAAAAGACTCTATTAAAAAAAAAAAAAGCTGCTGTGACCAGCCACTAACATAGCCCCAAAGTAAATTATTTAATATCATGAACAATCTAGTCAGTGTTCTTAATTTTCTGATTATCTCATAAGCACTTATTTTTCACAGTGGGTTTGTTCAAATCAGGATTTAAACAAGAACCAAGTATTTCATTTGGTTAATATGCCTCTTCTTGCTTTTCATTTTTTAAAAAATTTATTTATTTTTGCTTTCCATTTTTGAAGATTTTATTGAATTATTGAAGTATATAAATCATAAGCTAAATTAATTTTTAAAAACTGAACACACTCATGTAAAACACACCCCACAAGTTCCTAGCATTCTCTTTCAGTCACTGCAGACCACAGAGCAACCACTAACCTGATTTCTAATATTATAGATTAGTTTTGTCTGGTTTTCAACAGGGCTTGAAAAAGCATGGACTCATATAGTTTATACTCTTTTGGGTCTTACTTCTTTCATCAGGTTTGTGAAATTCATTCATATCATCCAGTATTCCAAAGTGTGACTATTCTGCAGTTTATTTTTCTATGCATTTTACTGTTGATGGCACTTGGATTGCTCCCAGTTGGGGACTGTTAATACTTATGCTACTATGAATATTCTAGCACATGCATCTTCATGGATATACGTTCACATTTCTGATGAGTATACAGCTAAAGCTGGAATTGCTGGGTCATAACATACACATATGTGTAGCTTTTGTAGATACTAGTAAATGGTTTTCCATGCCTATTTGTCTGCCCTCATACCATTAACATATTATCTCAATTACTAAAGCTTAATAGTAACTTTTAATATTTGGTAGTGGGAATTTCCTGACAGTCCAGACATTAGGACTCTGTACTCTCACTGCTGAGGGCCTGGGTTCAATCCCTGGTCAAAGAACTAAGATTCCACAAGCCTTGTGGTACAGCAGGAAAAAAAAAAAAAAAAACAAGAAGAAGAAAATAAAAAATTTGGTAGTGTAAATGTTCCAGATTCTGTTTTAAGATTGCCTTGGGTCTTCCTGGCCCTTTGCATTTTCATTTAAATTTTATAACAGCTTGTCATAGCTCACCAATTCCAACTCCCTTTTAATTCACAGGCTTCTCCTTCCTCTCTTTATTTTGCAATTTATTTGTAGAAGAAATAAATCATTTGTTGTGTGATGTTCAGTTCAGTTCAGTTGCTCAGTTGTGTCTGACTCTTTGCGACCCTATGAATCGCAGCATGCCAGGCCTCCATGCCCATCACCAACTCCTGGAGGTCACTCAGACTCACAGCCATCGAGTCAGTGATGCCATCCAGCCATCTCATCCTCTGTCGTCCCCTTCTCCTCCTGCCCCCAATCCCTCCCAGCATCAGAGTCTTTTCCAATGAGTCAACTCTTCACATGAGGTGGCCAGAGTACTGGAGTTTCAGCTTTAGCATCTTTCCTTCCAAAGAAATCCCAGGGCTGATCTTCAGAATGGACTGGCTGGATCTCCTTGCAGTCCAAGGGACTCTCAAGAGTCTTCTCCAACACCACAGTTCAAAAGCATCAATTCTTCAGCCCTCAGCTTTCTTCACAGTCCAACTCTTACATCCATACATGACCACTAGAAAAACCATAGCCTTGACTAGACGGACCTTTGTTGGCAAAGTAATGTCTCTGCTTTTGAATATGCTATCTAGGTTGGTCATAACTTTCCTTCCAAGGAGTAAGTGTCTTTTAATTTCATGGCTGCAGTCACCATCTGCTGTGATTTTGGAGCCCCAAAAAATAAAGTCTGACACTTTGTGATGTTACAAACATTCTAAAGTTTGCCAATTGTATCTTTATGGTGTGATTTAACAGATTTGTCCCCTGTATTTCCTATAAATTGTAGTTACACCTAGAGGCTTAATAAGATTCAGCAAACATGCATTTGACAAACATTGTGTAAGGATGTGCTTGCTGCCAGGCGAGATACAAAAATGACTAAGAAATCATTCCCAATCTTTTGCTTCTTACACATGCGGAAGATTAAGATTCAAGTAAGTGCCCTTGGGGAGTGGTTATTTCCAGTAGGGTATGTGAAGAATAGAACTGAAGGAAAGTTTTGTAAAGGCAATGCCTTTTCAGCAGGGGTTGAAAGAGCACTGACAAGTTTATATTGTTGTAAGCATCAGCTGGGGGTCTCCCAGGTGACTCAGTGGTAAAGAATCTGCCTGCCAATGCAGGAGATGGGAGTTCGATCCTTGGGTTGGGAAGATCCCCTGGAGAAGGAAATGGCAACAGCCCACTCCAGCATTCTTGCCTGAGAAATCCCATGGACAGAGGAGCCTGCTGGGCTACAGTCCATGTGGCTGCAAAACAGTCGGACACAACCGAGCAACTAAACAACAACAAAGCATCAGTTACCTGTGACAGTTGTGTGATTTGGAGTTGGTGAACAGGCAGGGGTTCTCCTTCCTCTCTTTATTTTGAGGCCAAAAGACATGGCTGTGTCCTAAACCCAGTAGCCTGTAAATGTTAACATTATTTGTAAAAAAGTGTCTTTGCAGATGTAATTAAGTTAAGGATGAGATAGGATCATCCTGGATTACCTTGCTGTGCCCTAAATCCAATGACGAATGTCCTATTAAGAGACCAAAGAAAAGACACACAGAGGAGAAGGCAATGTAAAGATGCTTATTGGAGTAACAGGGCCTGAAGCCAAGGAGGTTGAAAGAAGCAAAGAACAGATTCTCCCCTAAGACTGTCTGTAGGGAGTGCCACCCTGCCAACATCTTAATTTTGGCCTTCTGGCCTCCAGACTGTGAAAGAATAAATTTCTGTTGTTTTAAGCCACTAAATTGGTGGTAATTTGTTATGGCAGCCACCAGAAACTAAAACAGATGGGCTGGAAGGAGAATGTAACATTGTGAAATTGTACCTTACAGCACTAGGAGGGCTTCCTCCTTTCTGCTACCTGTTTTCATCCCTCCCGGGTTTACCTTTAGCTGAAACTATATGGTAAAAAAAGATCCCCAAGAACCTCACTGATGAACTATCCACTTAAGGGATCCTTCTCCCGATTCCCCTTAGAAGCAATAATAGGATTCAGAACACTGTTTTTGGCTGCAGTCTCAGGTCTGCCACATCAGGAACCTAAAAGCACTTAAGTTAGGGAAGTGTCTGTGTTTGTGTTTCAGTCTCTCAGTCGCTTCCAACTCTTTGTGATCCCAAGGACTCTACCCGACTAGGCTCCTCTGTCCATGGAATTTTTCCAGGCAAGAATTCTGGAGCAGGCTATCCTTACCTCCTCCAGGGGATCTTCCCCAGGGGAAGATCCTCCCCACCTCTCCTACAGCTCCTGAACTGTCAGGATTCTTTCTTTTGCCGGGGGTGGGGCGGGGGTGGGGGGAGTTAGGGGGGTGCTCTGTGCTGGGTCTTCACAGCTGAACCAGCTTTTCTCTGGGTGGGGTAGGGGGAGGCGCTACCCTCTAGTTGCATTCTGCGGTCTTACTGCAGTGGCTTCTCTTGATGCAGAGCAAGGGGTCTAGGGCACCGTGGGCTCAGGAGTTGCCATTCCCCGGCTCTAGAGCACAGGCTCAATAGTTGTGACACTAGGGATTAGTTGCGCCCCAATATTCGTGATCTTCTCCCATCAGCGATCGAACCCATTTCTCCTGCATTGGCAGGCGATTCTTTGCCACTGGGACACCTGGGAAGCCCCAAGTTAGGGAATTGCTAACCCTAATCGCGCTTTTCTTAAAAACAAACAAACAAACAAAAACCCTGTAAAATAACGTAAAGGAAAGTTAAATTCATAACAACAATTACCTTGTTCTTAGATGCAAAACATCATAAAGCCATGGAGAAAAAAGTCTTACAAATAGTGCCTGAAATACACTGAATACTAGTAGTACTACCCATACTTTTTTTTTTTTAATGTAGTAGTAGTACAGAGTGGTAGTTTTTATTCTGGATTTGTAAATCCAGGAAGGCCTTGTTTTGCCGTGGCCGGTCCCACGTCCACCTAGGTCTTGGAAAGGTTGCTAGTTTCCCAGGGTGGAAACTCCCCCCAGGTCCCGGCCTCTCTCGGGGACTCTCGCGTTTAATTTCTCCCCAGTCCCCTACCCCACCGTCCACGTCCCCATCGCGCTCTAGAGGGAGCCCGAGGGCCGCGCGCCAGTCGCCGATTCATTTTGTGGGAGGTCGCCTCGCCGGCGGACCTTGTACCAACACCTGCACCGCCGGGACCGACAGCCAATGGGGGCGCCTTCGCAAACATGGCCCCTTGTGCCCTCACAGTATTCGTGCGTCCCCTGCCCCCGGCTAACACAGACCAGATACACAGCCGCCCTCACGCGTGAATCCGGCGTGACCCAGGAGGGTCCCTCCTCGCCCGGGGAGGCCTGGTGGCCCGGCTCCCGCAGCTCCCCGGCTACATTCCGTCCCTCCGGTCAGCCGGTGTCTTGGCCGCCCGCCGTTCCACGCCTTATCGGGCTCCAGAGAAAACCCGGAGAGGCGGCCGCTCCGAGGCTCTCGGGAGGCGGCGCGGCGCGGCAGGCTGAGCATGCGCAGTGAGCGAGGCCGGCTCGGCACAAGGAGGAAGCGTTCGCTGTGATCCCGGCGGCTTCGCTGGGGTATGCGGTACCGGCTAGCGTGGCTGCTGCATTCCGCGCTGCCCAGCACCTTCCGCTCGGTCCTCGGCGCCCGCCTGCCGCCCTCGGAGCGCCTCTGTGGGTAAGCCGAGCGGAGCGCCCGGGCCCTCGGGGCCCGCAGGTCACGGTGGTTTGGAGCTCGGGTTGCAAAGTGGTGATTCAGCACTTAAAGCCGCTGCTGCCGCCTCCCTTCACGCCGCGGGTCCCGGCGGCCTGGGGCCCGGGCGGCAGCGCAGAGGCCGCCCGGGGCCCGGAAGGGCGGCTCGCGGGGCGGCGCGAGGAGCCTTGCCCGGGAGAGAAGGGCGTCCCTCAGGCGGTGAGGACGGACGGAGGCTGTGACCCGGGTCACCCCGCGTGTGTCACAAGTGCGGGGGGCGCGGGGCACGGGCGCGGACAGTCACCTCGGCCCGCTCCCGGGAGCCGCACCGGGCCGGGCCACTCTCGGGGGAAGTCTGCCTGTGAGGGGACAGGAACCCAAGGCGGACTGTTCCTGGCCATGGGGTAAAGGATCCGAGTCCGGAGACACCGCTTCTCACCTTCCTCTCAGCGCCGCTTTTTCCTGTGCGGACTGAGTTTCCACTCCCGTTTGGAAATGCCAGCCCTGGCAAGTGTAAAAGTTTGCCTGCCTCCGCCTTAGCGAGCAGCCGAGTGTTGGCTTTCCTGTGGGGGGACTGTGGGAGCCGAGAGACACCCTGGAAGCCTTTACAGTGGCTCTCCCGCTTTACACCTGAGACCACCGAGGCCCAGAGAGATTGTGTGATTTCCCCACAGATGCAGAGCATGTGGCAAAAACCAGGACTGGGACGCAGGTTTCTGCCATCCGGTGGCGTGCTCTCTCCACATGACTGTTCTGTGTATACTAGAAATTTTCAGCGTTGTAGCAAACGCTGAATAATACCCTTTACTGTGACTAAAGGGGAATTGCCAAAGATGGGCAGTATTGTCTTGCCCTATTTAGATACACTATTTGAACTCCTCCTCTGGTTTAAAAAATACCCTGAATCTACTAAGTGCAGGGCACATTGATGATCCTCTGTGTAATGAACGTGGCCTGCCTTCAAAGTGGTTGGAAAGGATTGAGATGCCACGAGAGTATAGCCAGTAAAAAGGGGTGTACTTGAGAGGGTCAGAAGACTGGGCAGTGTGTTTGAGGAGCACGGTTGCGGGGCAAAGATGGGGCGGTCTGGGCTGGCCTTTGAAGGAAAGGTGCGTGGGGATGGGTGTAATCTTTCCTGGGCGTGCAGGTTTGTCTGTGTTGGGAGCGCAATGAGCAGATTAGTCAGAGCCTTAAAGAATTTCCTTCGGGGAATTGGGAGGAAACAAGTACTGTGCTATAAAAGTAGAATGATGTTAGCCTGGCCTTTGGATTTGAGTTGGGCTCTTTCTAGCGAATAAAAGGTAGGGAGCCCTTAAGAGTTTTTGATGTGGGAAGGGATCTTCATGAAGACTGCTAGTTTAGGATTTAATTTGGTGGCTGTGTGCAGGATCGTAAGGGAGTTGAAACTGGTTGGGACTTAGTCTTTACTGCCTGAACTAGGAGAGCTGTAATGGTTCTAAAGGAGGCCAAATGCAAATGAAGAATCTGTGGAACTTTTCCCTCTTCTGTTTCCCACTACACCACAGATTCCAGTACAACAAACAGAAAGATCCCTGAGTTGAGAGAGGGAAGTGGGGGTGCTGAACATAGGCAGGGTACCTCCCTGGGCCTCCTATGTGTAAGAACACTTCTTAAAATTATTGCTAATAGGTTCTACAGAATTTGTGATTTTTAAAGAAAGCATCAATTTTAAGTTTACACAACTACAAAGTTTGTAAGTTCTACTTATAATTCGATTTTCTTTGTTTTTTCTCCTCCTGTTCTTCACTTTCACTGATGAAGCCCAGGGCATGGGTTGAAGAACCAGAACTTCAAAATGAAGTGGTTTTTCAGAGAGGGAAATTGGAGATTCAAAGCACAATAATTGAGATCATCCATCTAGAAAGCTCTTCACTAAAAATTACTGGCTGAGGCTAGTAAGGAAAATGCAGGTCCAATCAAAGGGGTCATGGTGTAGTTTTAGGAAGGAACATACTAGCATCTGAAGTTATCATATATTTAAATCTTAAGGAAGGTAATCAATCCTACTTTGCATAATAGGAATGTGTTAAAAGATATGGTTATGTAGCTGTTTCCTGGAAGAATTGGGATTTAACCCATGTCTGTATGGTGCCAGAGCATGAGCTCTGAACTGTTATTTTATTCTGCCTCTGAACTGTAGTATTGGAGAAAACTCTTCAGAGTCCCTTGGACAGCAGGCAGATCAAACCAGTCAATCCTAAAGGAAATCAACCCTGAATATTCCTTGGAAGGATTGATGCTGAAGCTGAAGCTCCAATACTTTGGCCACCTGATGCGAAGAACTGACTCATTGGAGAAGACCCTGATGCTGGGAAAGATTGAAGGCAGGTGGAGAAGGGGGCGACAGAGGAGGAGATGGTTGGATGGCAGCATTGACTTAATGGACATGAGTTTGACCAAACTCCAGGAGGTAGTGAAGGACAGGGAAGCCTGGTGTGCTGCAGTCCTTGTGGTCTCAGAGTCGGACACTACTTAGCGACTGAACAACAGTTGCCAATGTTTGGCCATTTCTTTTCTGTTCTAACCTCTTTAGAAAGAGGTGGTCTTAAGGCATTTGTATAAGATCAATTCATTTAGAAAGCAGCCTCATTGTTCCTTTTGTAGCCATATTGGATAAGTTGGGACTCTGCCAGATCATCTTAACCTGGGAGAACCTGCAGGTCTTAGCCCAGTCACTGGCAACCTCTTGAAACACCTGGGCATCAATCATCTCACTTTACCTGTAGCTCTATTTGCATTTCTTTGTTCTAAAGGCTTAAGAAACAGACTTTTAAACCACTTTCAACCAAAACAATGGCTTTTTAACAGTTTAAAAGGACAGGATGCCCTTGAATATCTTTAGCCACACACTTAAAAAGTTACATTCTACTGTCTGCCTTAAAGGTTAGAGTTGGGGACAGTCTCATTAGGTAGTAATGTGGGGAGCAGAAACTCAGTATATGTTTCCTTGAGAATTGGCATCCTTTCCATTTTTTGTTTGGTATTTTAGTCTCCTAAACCAGGTACCACAGGCTCAACCTACCTTTCAGCCAGGATGATAAGGCTAAAGCACTCTCCTTCCATAACGTTAGCTCCTTTAAGGTATGCTGGGTTCTGGAGGCTTGGGTAGGATATTCCTAATTAGCTTGTTTTTGCCCTCACTCTTTTCTGTCTGTTCATTCAGCCTTACTTAAGTATCAATATTCTGTAGTGATCATTCATTGTGCTCAGTGCTGTGGGGATCAGGGACAGCTGATAAATTCTGTCCTCAAAGAGCGTTCGGTCAAATTGGATTGAGTAGTTTCACTCCTTCACCTCTGACATTTTACAGAACATCTCTACTTTTGTATTCTGTTCCTTCTTTCAGTTTATTTTGAAAAGCAACTCAGTATTACTATAACAGTATTCTTTTAAAATGGTGCTTGTAAAATTCTTGTAGAGTTAAAAGCTATAACAGCTTTTATTCCTCCCAAAGAACTATGTATTAAATATTTTCTCTTTGCCTATTAAGAATATGTTACTTAAAAAGAAGTGTGACTCAACAAGCTGTTCCCTGAGGGGAAGCTATCACACTGCCTGACTTTTATTCCATGAATGAATCAGTGGTCGTCCTTCAAAACTGGTTTTCTCTATTGATTTTCCTAGTTTTGCATATGTTGGTGTCATCATTTCCCTAGTTTAGCTTGAAAATTGGAGTAATCTTTGAATCTCTTTCCCCTTCACTGCCTGTTCCCAAGATCAGACTCTCGAATCTTTCATCCTAAAGTATCTTGGAGTAAACTTTATTATCCATCAGAATCATAGTTCAGGCCATACTAAATCTTCTGTGACGTCTCACAGCTACAGGTTTTATAACTGACTTTTTTCCCAGCCTCCTGTCTATTAGTTGATCCTTATCATCATATTAGTCCTACTAATATACCACTTTTCCCATGCTATTGACTTGTTTAGACACCACCAGTGGTTCTGCCCTATTTCAAGATGAAGTCCAAACTTCTTTTTTTGCTTTAAATCCAAACTTCCTGACCCAGCATTCAGGCATCTCATAAGCTGGCTTTAGCCCAGCTTTTCCACCTAACTTCACTCGTCTCCAGTCAGACTCACTAATTCACTGATTCTTGGACGTGACATGTTCATAACTATTCTAGAATGCCCTTCCCTCTTTTCTTTATATGACTAAATCTCTCCTCCTTTTTAGACACTATAGAGGTCACATAGTTATCTTTCCTTTTTCTGAACTTAATGATTTTAAGATGTTTTGAAATATTCATTTGACATTTAACCATATACTGCCTCATTTATATACTCTTTTAATTATTTAATATTATACATGTCAGAGTATATAGGATGAAAAAGAACAACAAAATGAATACCTGTGTACTCACCATCCAGTTAAGGAGATTTCAGTAACTTTGAAGCCCTCTGTGCTCAACTCCCATGAAGGGATGATGTTGTCCTATATTTGGATGATCATTCCTTGATTTTTCTTTATTGTTTTAGTAATTTTAATATATCCCTAAACAGTGCATTGTTTCGTTTTGTCTGCTTTTGACCTTTATGGAAAATTTTCTTCTCTGAGTTACTTCTTTTCATTTAACCTTGTTTCTGAGATTTACGTGTTCAGTGTTGAAAGACAATCTTATGTGAATATGTCACTAATTATTTTTCTATTCTGTTGTTGATGGAGATTTGGGTTGTTTCTTTTTTTTACATTTCCTATCACAATATGTGGTAGGCTTAACCCAGTGCCTAGTCCTCTCTACCTACATTCACTAGGATGCTCATCCAGTCACATGTACATGCTTTATTCCCATTTGTGGCCGCTAACCACATGTGCTTATTTAAATGTAAATTAACTAAAATTAACAATTCTGTTCCTTAATCACCCTGTCCACATTTCAAGTCATAAATGTCTTGTGGGTGTCATATGGAGCAGTGCAGATATGGAACATACCCATCATCACAGAAGTTTGATGAAACTGGCCTGATGTGTATTTGGACAATTGTCAAATATATATCTCTAGCCAGAACCTCTCCCCTGAATTTCAGATTGAGGTAATAAATTTCCCGCTTGACATTTTCCTTTGGATGTCTGATATACATCCTAAACTGATCATACCCCAAACCTGTCTCCAAATCTTCTACCTCAAAACCTGCTCCTGCCACAGTCCTCTCCCTTATCTCAGTTAAAGACATCTCTGCTCTTCCACTTGTTTAGGACCAGCAACTTGGAATCATCCTTAACTACTTCTTTGTTCCCATGTCCCTCATCCAGTCAGCCTGTATATCCATATTCAGACTCTTCTCACTGCCTGCACCCTTTTACCCAAATTACTATAATAGCCTCTTAACTAGTTTCCTTGCTTCTGCACTTGCCATTCTACATGTAGCCTGCTCTTGTCACCACTGGCAGCATGATCTTTCTGCCAAGTCATATATCTTTGCTAGGGAATATAGCTCTCACCTCATCCAGTCACACCAGCCTCCTTGCTTCACTCCATCTTGCTCAGATTATTTGCACTGTTGTCCTGCCCAGAATGCTCGTGTACCAGTGAGATGACAGTGGGCTTCACAGAGAAAAAGGTATTTGAGCAAATGTCTTGGAAGGAAATATAAAATTTGGATGAACAGAGAAGGGAAAGAGAGAGAATATTTTAGATAGAAGGAATGGTATTAGCAGAGGCTCAGAAGTATATTGTCCATTTCACGGTATAATCAAGGGACGATGAGATTTTATCCTAAAGGAAATAGAGAGCTTCAGATCCTTTTGAATAGTAGAGTGACATATGTAAGCTGTGTTTTTGGATGATTAATCTGGCTGTTTTGGGAAGCACAGTTGAAATGCAGGCAGAGATCGACAAAGGATAAAGAAGTAGTGCAAATAACAAGGAAAGGAGAGTGTCTGCAGAAGATACATGTGAAAGAAGATGCAGCAACTTTGATTGGGTATGGGAGGAGATGGAGAAATCAAAGAGGCCTAAGAACTTAGGCCTGAGTAACTTTGAAATTAGCTAGGAGGGAGCACCATACATGCTAAGTCACTTCAGTTGTGTCCAGCTCTTTGCAACTCCAACTGTAGCCTGCCAGGCTCCTCTGCTCATGGAATTCTCCAGGCAAGAATACTGGAGTGGATTGCTACACCCTCCTCCAAGGGATCTTCCCGTCCCAGGGATCGAACCCGTGTCTCTTATGTCTCCTGCACTGGCAGCAGGTTCTTTACCACTAGCACCACCTGAGTGGGGCTTCCCAGGTGGCTCAGCAGTAAAGAATCTGCCTGCCAACTAGAAGATGCAGGTTTGATCGTTGTGTCAGGAAGATCCCCTGGAAAAGGAAATGACAACCCACTCCAGTATTCTTGCCTAGAGAATCCCATGGACGGAGGAACCTGATGGGCTACAGTCCATGGGGTCCCAAAGAGTCGGACGTGACTTAGCAACTAAACAACCATTTATTTGTTGGATGAATTTGACAGGGACCTGGGCTTCTGGAAATAGGAAGCCCTAGTGATAAATGTTGGAGAAGGCAATGGCACCCTACTCCAGTACTCTTGCCTGGAAAATCCCATGGGCAGAGGAGCCTGGTAGGCTGCAGTCCATGGGGTCGCTAAGAGTCAGACACGACTGAGCAACTTCACTTTCACTTTTCACTTTCACACATTGGAGACGGAAATGGCAACCCACTCCAGTGTTCTTGCCTGGAGAATCCCAGGGACAGGGGAGCCTGGTGGGCTGCCATCTATGGGGTCGCACAGAGTCTGAAGAGAGACTTAGCAGCAGCAGCAGCAGCAGTGATAAATGTAATTCAGCTTTTGCTTACAATTCGCCATTTCTGTACTCTAAATGTCAGTGTAGCCAGTAACTAGTATTTGTGTGTGTGTGTGTTTCTTATTATTAAGAAATTAGAGGCTGTAGTGTATTTCCAAGATTTCTTCCTGGTCTGAGTTACTCAAAGGGACAAAGTTGGCTTCAAAAGATATAGGACAGGAGACAGCACTGCTGCTGCTGCTGCTAAGTCACTTCAGTCGTGTCCAACTCTGTGCGACCCCATAGACGGCAGCCTACCAGGCTCCCCTGTCCCTGGGATTCTCCAGGCAAGAACACTGGAGTGGGTTGCCATTTCCTTCTCCAATGCGTGAAAGTGAAGTTGCTCAGTTGTGTCCGACTCTTCGCGACCCCATGGACTGCAGCCTACCTGGCTCCTCTGTCCATGGGATTTTCCAGGCAGGAGTACTGGAGTGGGGTGCCATTGCCTTCTCCATGAGACAGCACAGTGTGGTGGAAAAGAGCTCTACCTACAAAGGCTTAATTCAACTGGATTCTAGTCTCGGTTTGCCATGAGCTTGGCTGTGTGATTGTGGGTTGGACCTGATCATCTTTAAAGTTCCTGCTAACTCCATGAATCTGAGACCTCATGTTGATAAAAGCTCTAATCTCTGTTAGAACCTCAGAAGGAATTTTGCCTTGCTCTCTAGCCGTGCCTTGGAGAAGGCAATGGCAACCCACTCCAGTGTTCTTGCCTGGAGAATCCTAGGGACGGAGGAGCCTGGTGGGCTGCCGTCTATGGGGTCGCACAGAGTCGGAAACGACTGAAGCGACTTAGCAGCAGCAGCAGCTAGCTGTGCCTTGGATCTGAGAATAAGCAGGTTCTCATAATCATTTGAAATCATGATGCTGGTATAATTGAATTGCTGGCAGTAGAGATTGTATTGTTTTATGAAGTGATATATAATAAATAATATTCCTTTGACAACTCATATGTATCAGCATTTGTAATCAATTGGTGCTCTTAATTGTTTTAAAAGTATCTCTAGTTTCCTTTGTAGTATAACAGTAAAGTCTCAAGATCAGTTTATGAGGAAGGTAATAATGCCTTTTTTTGTATGTAATTTATTTTATTTTTAAAATTTTTATTGAAGTGTAGTTGCTTTACAGATAATACTTCTTATTTTGGAGATTTCTGTCACAGAAATCCGAGTTCACTTGCAATAGTAACTGGATAAAAAATGTCCAGCAATTCAGTGGCCAGCATAATGGACCCTGCAACTCATTTTTTTTTTTTTCTGTCTACAAAAGAAAATGACTTGTGGGGCAAGCCTAGCGTATAACTGACTTTCTTAAGGAATGAGCTTCTGGATTCAGTACTTGAACTGTTGATTTCTTTTTCTTTTTGAGGAGCACATGACATACTACATGCATGTTAAACATCAAACATCCTGGCTTTTAAGGACAAACATAACGAATCTATTTAATACATAGCTAGTTTAAAAAATTTTATATTTATTGAAGTAATACAGGCAGTTTTTAAGAGTTCGATAGTACTAAAACGTTTACAGCAAAAATTAGCAGTTCCCTTCTCTTACCCTGGCCCTTAATTTCTGCTCCCCATAGGCAACCACATTCAACTCTTTAAGCTTTTTATTTTGAAATTTATTTTTTTTTTTTTGAAATTTATTTTAATATTTTCAAATAATGCTAATACTGTTATTCTTTGCTTAATTTTAGAAATTATCTATTGATTTGTTTTACAATAGATGGAGATTTAATTTTTTTTTTTGGCCTCACCCTGAAGCTTGTAGGATCTTAGTTCCCCAACCAGAGATTGAACTTGGGCCCTTGTCAGTGAAAGCGCAGAGTCCTAACCACTGGACTGCCAGGGAATTCCCTAGATCAAGATTTAACTCTCTTCCCTTATCCATCCTTCTGACAAGTTATATCACAAATTTTGGATATAGTAGCCTTCTGTATTTACATTATTATGACTTTGCAAATATTATTCACTACCAGGCTAAATAGTGTTAAATTCTTCTTCTTGTTCATATTTTTTGTCTTTACCTTTTGTCATTTTTTGTTTACCTATAATATTCCTGCTTCCCAGTTGCTCCCACAGCCACTTAGTACAATTTCCTACATGACCAAACTTATTAAATGATCTATTGATTCCATGTTTTTCCTTTGGAGGCTTTCCTTCCAGACACTTTCCCTTCAGTGGCAGTCTGGACTAGTTTTGCTCCAGGCCTTTAGCAAAGTGGTTGCCTGGAATTTACCTTTGTTTCTCTCCTGTACGGTATCTATTTCCTGAATCTCATAATTTGTTCTGTCTTGGTTTGCTCCTTCATTCAAAAGATACCTGGAGTATTTGAAACATGTATTCTAGTAACTACTTGAGAAAGAGAGCATGTACAAGATAACATTTTAAAAGATCTAATGATTTCCTAAACTGAAAAGCATTGATCTGAGTTTTAGTATGAATCTACATATCTGTAGAATAAATCTACAGAGATGAGAGAGAGGATGTGAATGGCTTTCACTCTTCCATCTGGCTCTAGAGTTGTAGAATTCTGAATACTTGAGAATTAAATGATTTTACAGATTATTTAGCAAATGATTAAAGCAAAAAATTTTTGAAGCGACCCTTTGTGGAACTTTGACAAGAAAAGACGTGAAAGTTCTTTTTTTCTCTGTTCTTTCAATTGTTCTTTGCAGACTCCCACTATATTTATTTTTTTTTCAGCTTTTTGAGATATAATTAACATACAGAATGGTGTAAGTCTTAGGTATACAGCATAATGATTTGACTTACATATATCTTTAAATGATTACTACAGTAAGTTTACTGAACATCCATCATTTCATATAAATACAAAATTAAAGAAATAGGAAAGAATATTTTTCCTTGTGATGTGAATGCTTAGGGTTTACTCTTAAAACTTTCACATATAGCATTCAGTTAAGTTCAGTCGCTCAGTTGTGTCTGACTCTTTGCAACCCCATGAACCGCAGCTTGCCAGGCCTCCCTGTCTATCACCAACTCCCAGAGTCTGCCGAAACCCATGTCCATTGTGTTGGTGATGCCATCCAACCATCTCATCCTCTGTTGTCCCCTTCTCCTCCTGCCCTCAATCTTTCCCAGCATCAGGGTCCTTTCCAATGAGTCAGCTCTCCACATCAGGTGGCCCAAGTATTGGAGTTTCATCTTCAACATCAGTCCCTCCAATGAACACCCAGGCCTGATCTCCTTTAGGATGGACTGGTTGGATCTCCTTGCAATCCAAGGGACTCTCAAGAGTCTTCTCCAACACCACAGTTCAAAAGCATCAATTCTTTGGTGCTCAGGTTTCTTTATAGTCCAACTCTCACATCCATACATGACTACTGGAAAAACCATAGCCTTGACTAGACGGACCTTTGTTGGCAAAGTAATGTCTCTGCCTTTTAATATGCTATCTAGGTTGGTCATAACTTTCCTTCCAAGGAGCAAGCGTCTGTTAATTTCATGGCTGCAATCACCATCCGCAGTGATTTTGGAGCCCAGAAAAATAAAGTCAGCCACTGTTTTCCCATCTATTTGCCATAAAGTGATGGGATCGGATGCCACGATCTTAGTTTTCTGAATGTTGAGCTTTAAGCCAACTTTTTCATTCTCTTCCTTCACTTTCATCAAGAGGCTCTTTAGTTCCTCTTCACTTTCTGCCATAAGGGTGGTGTCATCTGCATATCTGACGTTATTGATATTTCTCCCAGCAGTCTTGATTACAGCTTGTGCTTCCTCCAGCCCAGCATTTCTCCTGATGTACTCTGTGTATACGTTAAATAAGCAGGATGACAATATACAGTCCTGACGTACTCCTTTTCCTATTTGGAACCAGTCTGTTGTTCCATGTCCAGTTCTAACTGTTGTTGCTTCCTGACCTGCATACAGGTTTCTCAAGAGGCAGGTCAGGTGGTCTGGTATGCCCATCTCTTTCAGAATTTTCCACAGTTTATTGTGATCCACACAGTCAAAGGCTTTGGCATAGTCAATAAAGCAGAAATAGATGTTTTTCTGGAACTCTCTTGCTTTTTCGATGATCCAGCGGAAGTTGACGATTTGAGCTCTGGTTCCTCTGCCTTTTCTAAAACCAGCTTGAGCATCTGGAAGTTCACGGTTCACATATTGCTGAAGCCTGGCTTGGAGAATTTTGAGCATTACCTTATTAGCGTGTGAGATGAGTGCAATTGTGCGGTAGTTTGAGGATTCTTTGGTATTGCCTTTCCTTGGGATTGGAATGAAAACTGACCTTTTCCAGTCCTGTGGCCACTGCTGAGTTTTCCAAATTTGCTGGCATATTGAGTGCAGCACTTTCATAGCATCGTCTTTCAGGATTTGAAATAGCTGAACTGGAATTCCATCACCTCCACTAGCTTTGTTTGTAGTGATATGCTTCCTAAGGCCCACCCAACTTTACATTCCAGGATGTCCGGCTCTAGGTGAGTGTGAGTGAGTGATCACACCATCGTGATTATCTGGGTCGTGAAGATCTTTTTTGTAAAGTTGTTCTGTGTATTCTTGCCACCTCTTCTTAATATCTTCTGCTTCTGTTAGGTCCATACCATTTCTGTCCTTTATTGAACCCATGTTTGCATGAAATGTTCCCTTGGTATCTCTAATTTTCTTGAAGAGATCTCTAGTCTTTCCCATTCTATTGTTTTCCTCTATTTCTTTGCATTGATTGCTGAGGAAGGCTTTCTTATTTCTCCTTGCTATTCTTTGAAACTCTGCATTCAAATGGGTATATCTTTCCTTTTCTCCTTTGCTTTTTGCTTCTCTTCTTTTCACAGCTGTTGGTAGGGCCTCTTCAGACAGCCATTTTGCTTTTTTGTTTCTTTTTCTTGGGATGGTCTTGCTCCCCGTCTCCTGTACAATGTCACAAACCTCCATCCATAGTTCATCAGGCACTCTATCTATTAGATCTAGTCCCTTAAATCTATTTCTCACTTCCACTGTATAGTCATAAGGGATTTGATTTAGGTCCTACCTGAATGTGGTTTTCCCCACTTTCTTAAATTTAAGTCTGAATTTGGCAATAAGGAGTTTATGCTCTGAGTCATAGTTCGCTCCTGGTCTTATTTTTGCTGACTGTGTAGAGCTTCTCCATCTTTGGCTGCAAAGGATATAATCAGTCTGATTTCAGTGTTGACCATCTGGTGATGTTCATGTGTAGCATAGAACAGTGTTAATTATATTTATCATGCTGTAAATTATACTCCTAGTACCCATTTATCTCATAACTGGAATGTGTACCTTTTGACTATCTTCATACAATTCCCCCTTCCCCCATCCTTCTGCCTCTATTTACCACAAATCTGATCTCCTTATCTATAAGTTTGTTTTTGAAATGTAATTGATCTCCAACAGTGTTAGTTGCTGTTTCTCAACATTATAAATTGATAATTCTATACATTTTAAATGATCATCACAGTAAGTGTAGTTACCATCTCTCATTATACAAAGATAGTATATAATTATTGAGTATATTCCCCACACTGTACATTACATACCCATGACTCATTTATTTTACAACTGGGAATATGTGCCTCTTAAATCTCCCTCACTTATCTCTCTTTTCACTACCGACCTGTTTGTTCTCTATATCTGTGATTCTGTTTCTGATTGTTCATTTGTTTTGTTTTTAAGATTCCACATCCAAGTGAGATCATATAGTATTTGTCTTTCTCTCTGACTTAATTTTGCTTAATGTAATACTGTCTAGGTCCACCCATGTTGTTGCAAATGACACGATTTTATTCTTTTTTATATAGTTGAGTGATATTCCATTGTGTGGGATATACACACACATATACATTTATTTCTCATATCTTCTTTATTCATCTATTGATGTGTACTTAGATTACTTCATAACTTGGCTATTGTAAATTGTTTTATAATGAAATGATACATTCAATAAGGGATTACTATCCAAAATGTAGAAAGAACTCATACAACTCAACATCAAAATATACAACCTGATCAAAAAATGGGCAGAGAATCTAATAGATACTTTTCCAAAGAAGACACAAAGATGGCCAAGAGGCACATGAAAAGATGCTCATTGTCACTAATCATCAGGAATGCAAATCAGAACCACAGCGAGATATCACCTCAGATCTGTCAAGATGACTGTTATCAGAAAGACAATAAAAAATGTTAGGATGTGGAGAAAAGACCCCTCGTACACGGTTGGCGGAAATGAAATTGGTGTAGGCACTTTTAGCATCCACCAGGGGATCTTTGCAACACGTATTACTGTAGTTAATGGTAATTATTTCCCTCTTTATTTATTAATTAAAATTGTGTGAGAAATAACTTTCTCCCTCCTTTGTTCACTTATTTATTCATTTTTATCAGTACAGATTCACAGATATTTGTTCTAGTGGTTAACATTCACTGCTCCCATTATTTGTTACACAAATTGTTCTAGCTTTGGCCATTAGGAGCATCTTTGGGTTGGCTACTGTGTACTTTCAATAAGCTCCCATCTTTTTTAGAGAACTTCTTTACTTCTGGCTCCACAAGATGTTTCAGGCTCATCTTGTATTTTCTTTGCCCTAGCCCTGAGGTCAACCGCTTGTTTCCTTTTGTTGGAAAATGATGTTTAAGGATCACGATCTGGGCATTAGATGTAGTCACAGTCACTGAGGTGTTATTGCTTTTAGTTTATAGTCTAGCTACCCCCATACATACACATATTTATATTTCTAAAGCTGTTAGTATCCCAAGTCATGAGTTTGTGTTGATATCTCTGATTCTGATTTAGTATTACAAAGCTTATTTTAGTCTTTTCTTTTTCCTTATTTAGAATTTCTTCTTCTGACATTAAGTATACTGAATTTCATTATCTACAATTTGTTTACTTATTTGATCAGTTCTGGTATACATACAAGGTACTTTCATAATGGCTAACCCATACCTCTGTAGGAAACACTTTTGATAACTGTATCATAACATTTACATACAGTTCTTTCTATTTGTATCCAATCAAAATACTATTTCCCAATTAGTTGTTAGTTTATTTCTTTCCCACCCTTTTCAGTATAATTATGTTAATTTCTTATACAGCTAGTTTCTCTCGTTAGTATTTTTATTTTATTTTATTTAGTATTACTATTTTGCACATTCACATTGACTGATTTAATGGCTTGTTTTTATTGTTTTTATTGCAAAATATATATATTATGACTTACCATTTTAACCATTTTTAAGTGTGCAGTTCAGTGGCACTAACTGTATCACATCAGTGTAATTACTTTGTTTGCAACCATCACAACCCTCCATCTCCAGAACTTTTTCATTTTCCCAAACTGAAACTCTATCCGACAAACTCACAATTCCCCCTTCCCTTCAGCCCCTGGTGACCATGATTCTGACTTCTGTCTCTGCCTCTAACTATATCACATGTAAGTGGAATCAGACAGTCTTTGTCTTTTTGTGACTAGTTTGCTTCACTTAACATAACGTCTTTAAGATTCATTCATGTTGAGATTGTGTAAACTGTACTCTGACAAGTCCCTCTTGATAATATCAAGAGGAAATTCTTGATACTATCACTGCCACTAAGGGGCCCTGAGACGGGGACTCTTGACTTCTCTGCTCCTCTTGAACCAGAGTAATTTTGTTTTATGAATTCTGTATCTATAATATTTCAGTAGAGGAAAGCGTATTTTTTTAAAAATAGTTTAAGAATCACATTATGAATAGTATTCAAGCCTCTATTTTATTTTATTTATTTATTTATTTTTTCAAGCCTCTATTTTAATACTTGGTGATCAGGTACTTCTAACAGGACCTAGTGAGTGAGTGAACATGTTCTGACTGTTCATTAGTTACATAAGCGTTGGTAACTGTCCTTAGGCCTTCCACCATTAGACTTAGTTTTGCCTGCTGAGGCAACACAATGTGGGTTCACTCGTTTTCCTAACAGCCTTGAGTATTTGAACATTGCTTTTATGGACTGGTGATGGCATTGTGAAAGAGTCCATTCTGATACAGATCCTTTGGGGACTGGGCGAGAATGCAGATAATTATTCTTTGGCTTGCGTTGCTTTTGGGATTCTGGAGCCACAAGACCTGGACTCTGCCATTTACCTCTGTGTGACCTGGTAATCATTATTGCCTATTCAAGCACTTTTCCTCAGCAGCAGAATGAGGACAATAATAATATTTATCTCACAAGTTTGTGGTGAGAGTGAGATGAGGAAATGCATGTAGTGTGTATGTCTTCATCATATAGTTAAGTGTTCAGTGCACACAAACTAATGACAATAACAATGCAACCAGTGCTATGAAGAGCACAAGTGTTATGTATTTATTTTATTTTTGAATGCAACAGCAGGGCTATAATTTCAAAGTTGTAGGCAGCCACCTAGATGGGGCTTGACGGAGAAGTCTTTTTTTAAGTCTGTATCTAAATAGAATCAGTGTATTAAAAAACAGAGACATCACTTTGCACACAAAAATCCATATTGTCAAAGCTATGGTTTTCCCAGTAGTCGTGTGTGGATGTGACGGCTGGGCCATATAAAAGGCTGAGAACTGAAGAATTGATGCTTTCAAGTTGTGGTGCCACAGAAGACTCTTCAGAGTCCTTTGGGCTGCAGGATCAAACCAGTCAATCCTACAGGACGTCAACCCTGAATATTCATTGGAAGGACTGATGCTGAAGCTCCAATACTTTGGCTACCTGATGTGAAGAGGCGACTCACTGGAAAAGGCCTTGATGCTGGAAAAGATTGAAGGCAAAATGAGAAGGAGCGGCAGAGGATAAGATTAGATAGCATCACTGATTCAATGGACATGAATTTGATCAGACTTAAGGAGATAGTGAAGGACAGGGGAGCCTGCCGGGCTATAGTCCATGGGGTCACAAAGGGTCAGACATGACTTAGCGACTGAGCATCAACAGCAAACCCATTCAAGTCCACTGAGTTTTATCTCTTCAAAGATTCTTTCTTTACTGAGCTGAAAAGTATTCAATACAAAGAATAAAGACGACTTAATAGTCTACTATCCAGAGATAGGACTTCCCTGGTAGCGCAGATGGTAAAGAATCCACCTGCAATGCAGGAGATGGTTCAATCCCTGGGTTTGGGAAGATGCCCTGGAGGAGGGCATGGCATCCAATCCAGTATTCTTGCCTGGAGAATCCCCATGGATAGAGGAGCCTGGCAGGCTGCAGTCCGTGGGGTCGCAGAGTCGGACACGACTGAGACTAAGCACATCCATAGATAACCTTACTGAACGTTTCTATGGGTATCATTCCAGGGATTTAGTCACTGTACATAAGCGTTTTAACTTAATGGAGTGGTTGAGAAGAGCATGGTGTTTTGATGTCTAAAGACTTGGGTTTGAATCTTGGTTTTTTAATTTAATGACTGTGTTGCTGCTACTGCTGCTGCTAAGTCGCTTCAGTCGTGTCTGACTCTGTGCGACCCCATAGACGGCAGCCCACCTGGCTCTCCCATCACTGGGATTCTCCAGGCAAAAACTGTGTGGCCCTAGCCAAATAATGTGAATAATGGGGTCTATCTAAGGGGTTTGTTAAAGGTATAATTCCCATAAAGAATTTGTACTGTGTAAAATATTGACTGAGCATCAGGAAGAGACTGTCCCAGTGCCCTGGCTGTGCTCCTTTTAAGGCAGATCCTATTACTTGTGCCTTTTCATAGTGTTCATTGGGTTCAAATCGGGAAAGGAGTACGTCAAGGCTGTATGTTGTCACCCTGCTTATTTAACTTCTGTGCAGAGTACATCATGCGAAATGCTGGGCTGGATGAAGCACAAGCTGGAATCAAGATTGCTGGGAGAGATATCAGTAACATCAGATATGCAGATGACACCACCCTTATGGCAGAAAGCAAAGAACTAAAAAGCCTCTTGATGAAGGTGAAAGAGGAGAGTGAAAAAGTTGGCTTAAAGCTCAACATTCAGAAAACTAGACCATGGCATCCCGTCCCATCACTTCATAGCAAATAGATGGGGAAACAATGGGAACAGTGAGAGACTTTATTTGGGGGGCTCCAAAATCACTGCAGATGATGACTGCAGCCATGAAATTAAAAGACACTTACTCCTTGGAAGAAAAGCTATGACCAACCTAGACAGCATATGAAAAAGCAGAGACATTACTTTGCCAACAAAGGTCCGTCTAGTCAAGGCTATGGTTTTTCCAGTGGTCATGTATGGATGTGAGAGTTGGACTATAAAGAAAGCTGAGCGCCAAAGAATTGATGCTTTTGAACTGTGGTGTTGGAGAAGACTCTTGAGAGTTCCTTGGACTGCAAGGAGATCCAACCAGTCCATCCTAAAGGAGATCAGTCCTGAATATTCATTGGAAGGACTGATGTTGAAGCTGAAACTCCAATACTTTGGTCACCTGATGTGAAGAACTGACTCACTGGAAAAGACCCTGATGCTGGGAAAGATTGAAGGTGGGAGGAAAAAGGGATAATAGAGGATGAGATGGCTGGATGGCATCACCGACTCGATGGACATGAGTTTGAGTAAGCCCTGGGAGTTGGTGATGGACAGGGAAGCCTGGCGTGCTGCAGTCCATGGGTTCACAAAGAGTCAGACACAACTGAGTGACTGAACTGAATTACTTGTACACTGGATTGCTCACTCAAGGACAAGGTTTCTACAGACTTCTCTCTTTCTCCTTCATAATCAGTTTCCCCCCTCTCTTCATTTAAGCCCTTTCTGATTTAGACCTTTAAAAATAAGTATGTGAGAGTTTAATGCATAGAGTTTTTTGTGTTTTGATGAGGTTGTCTCCTGGATTAAATTGGTTGCAGTTACACATTGTTTTTGGATGATCAGGTCAGAACTATGAACTCGGGTCTTTCATCCTTAGCACTGTTGACATTTGAGTGGGGTAGTTTGGACGTGAGCATTGTCCTGTACATTGTGGAGTACTCGGCAGCATCCCTGGCCTCTGTTCACTAGTTGCCAGTTGCACCCTTCCACTGTGACAGTTCAGTTATGACACATTGCTGGATGTCTCCTTGGTGAGCAAGTGGTTCTGTTGAGAACCATTGATTATAAACAGTGGCTCGCCTATAGTGATTATAAAGGGATAATTATTTACCTGTTTTTCTGGTGGTCTTATAAGGTGACATCCTCTTACCAGGCTGTCAGGGAGATGACAATATACAACTGGAATTTGCATGAACATCTGTTAAGAATGTTAATAATAACATGGTGGTCTATTAGCTTCTTACCACCCTAGGAACACAGTAATGGTGATTATAAGGTTACCGTTTTGGGTGTCTACTGTGTACCAGACACTGCCTGAGAGTCATTTGTTTATATCTGTTGTACAGGAGAAAAGCTCTAAAGGCTGTCCAAGGCTGATGCAGCTTTAGGGGCATCTGTCAAGTTAGTGCACCCACATGAACATTTCACATGCCCCTTGACTGGCAGTACCAGATGAGGCCCCGAAGACCTGTTTGACCAATAAAGTGCAGTCGGATCCAGGATCTGAGCAGCAAAGGGGTCATTTGGTAAAGGTGAGGGTATATAATTATTGAACACTGTCTGGAAGTGGTCACTGAGTCAGTATAAGCATAGAGAATCATACAGAGGCAGAGGACAGGTGGAGCTTTCTGAACCAGCATTATCTGAAGAAGGCAGGACTGTCCTTCTGTCAGATTCAGGGTGTACATCTTGGTGGAATTGAGTCCCCATGAGATACACCACTCTGTAGAATGTGAGTGTTTGTAGTTTGCTTTCCTCGGAGGGCTGTCTTGAGAGAATTAGTTAGTTACAGGTTATAGCTCTTCCTGACTGATTTGAATTCATCTTTAGAGAAGATGTAGGAATCTCTGAGCTGTCCGTCCTTTTCTGAGGAGGATGATCCATACGTAAGATTAATTCTGAGTTTGAAGAAATGTTCGCTTTATACAGTATCCTTTTCTGTTTGTTTTAAATTAAAGAACCCATCTACTTCAAACCCAGCATTCGAAGTTGTTATTCAGTATAAATGTTGAAAATTATTGATAATAAAATTTATTTATTCAAAGTTTAATCATTTTGCTTTTATTTGGATTGCACTTACTGTTTGTCACTACTCATTATTGGGAGTGTCAAATTTTATTTTTAAATCTTCTCTGGGGTCTAAAGTAATTACCAAAAGCTAGCTTTCAAAGCAGACATAGTGAGTAAGCATTTGTTAAAAAATTTAATATATTTTATTGTTGACTCTGTTAACTGATGTTGTGCTTTACCTGAATCTCCTGGTTGTTGTGGCCTAGATGACATCAACAGAAATAATTGTCTCAGGACACACCTGAGAAGGTTTAGGTAATTATTATGTTAATTGAACTATTATTTCTTATGGGCCTTCTTAGTTTAGCACCTGTTCGATATGGAGAGCTACTTCTCAGTCTCAAGTGGTACTATTTCCAAGAGGACTTTTGGTGATCTTTCCAGCCTTGAGTGATTCACGTATCTCCGTTCTCTTTTATTTTACTGTTTTATGATATTTTAAAAAATTCTATTTTAGCTTTTAATAGAAATATATCATAAGTGTTCAGCTTGATGAATTTTAACAAACTGAATATACCTGTATAACCAACATGATCAGCATCTCTGAAGCCCCACTCATTTTTTCTTCTATTCACTACCCCTTACCTTCAAGGGCAGCCACCATCCTGACATAAAGGCATAGCTTGATTTTACTTCTTGCACTTTAAGTGGGAGAAAAAGGTATTTACTCTTTAGCATCTAACTTAATTCACTCAACTTTGCATTGTGTGCTAGTTGCTCAGTTGTTTCTGACCTTTACAACCCGTGGACTGTATGTAACCTGCCAGGCTCCTCTGTCCATGGGATTTTCCAGGCAACAATACTGGAGTAGGTTACCATTTGCTTCTCCAGAGGATATTCCCGACCCAGGAATAGAATCCATGTCTCCTGTGTCTCCTGCATTGGCAGGTGGACATTTTACCACTGTGCCATCCGGGAAGCCCAACCTTACATTAGTGAGATTTATTCTTACATTTTTGTTCTTCATTCTAGATTATTCGTTTTCACTGTTGTATGCTATTGTGTGAACATACCACAGTTTATCTGTTCATCACTGATGGACATTTGATCTTTTCCAGTTTTGGCTCTTACAGGTAGTATTGCCATGAACATATACATGCATTTCTTTGGGGGCATATATCGAATACATGAATTGTTAGGTCATATTGTCAGTATATACTACACCATTCTTTGAAAATGGTTGTGCCAATTTGCATCCCCACTGGTAGCGTTCAAGAGTTTGGATTACCCTCTGACTTCTCTGTCACTGGTATTTTTTAACTCTTTTCATTTTAGCCATTCTGGTTGGTATGTAGTGTTATCTTAGAAAATTTCCTCTGGCAAAAATCAGCTGTGAATTTGAGGCATCTTGAAGCTTTAATATATCAAACCGAGCTCATGCACATCCCAGAGCCTCGTTTGTTTCTCTTCCCCAAGTAGAGTCCTTCTTGAGTCAAGCATGATCTTTAGACTGTCCTCAGAATTAGCAAATACCTCCAGAGAAGAAAGGTGAGGATGCTCTGCTTACCTCAGAGGGCCCTCGCCTCTGGAACTGCAGTTCAGCCAATCCTCTCTGCTTCCACAACTCTCTAACATCTTTGGAAATATGATTTTGTAGTTTTTGTGGCTTTTTGTAGTTACTGAAGCTGAATCAGTTTGCCGTGACCTATAATATCCTACCCAGAAATGGAAACTGTCAGTAGGTTCTTGGGATTTTCTGTGTGCTCAACCATGTCACCTGTAATGTTAGTTTTTTTGCCCCTTCCTTTCTCATCTTTTTTTCCCCCCCTTGCATTATCAGACTGGTCATAATTACTGGTACAGTGTTTAATAGATGAGGTGATAGTGGCGTCTTATTGTAGGGATGGAAAATGAATACATTATTTTACCATTGAGTATGATAATTACTGTAGTTTTTCTTGATTTTTTTTTTTAAGATGAAGGGATTCTCTTCTATTTCTAGTTTGCTGACATTTAAAAAAAAATACATGATGGCTATTGAATACTTTTTCTGCTTCTACCGAGATGATTACATGATTTTCTCCTTTTTTCCCCCTATTCCCATGGCTGAATGTATGCTTCTGAAAAATAAGTTACCCATAACCTTACCACATCTACTGTAATATTATCTTCATATTCCCTTTCATCCATGAGACAATTCTATTCAGAGAGACAGCTCTCTTTAAACCTGCTGTACATTTAAGCCTACCATACATCTTCCATTTTATTTTTCATTAGCAAAGCAGATAACATGGTTCTCAGCCCAGAGACCACTTTGACAGATTGGAAACATTCTTTCAGGCTCCCACCACTACCTATCTCTGTTTTATACAGGGAAGAATGAGTGAAAAACTGAAAATTTTCCTTAAAGCATTATTTTGATCTGTTTTAATTTTTATTTCCTTGTTTTTATTATTTGGATTTTAAGGGAGGAGAATAGGGTCAGGGAGGGGCTGAGTGGGTGGTAACTGGGAGCTGGGCAAGAAAACTCCTTAGGATTTCCTTAAGCACCACCATCTGCTCCTCCCCTTCCCACGCTCCCTCTTTAAAGTTACAACTTTGCCACAAATCAATTGTGTGAATCCCCTTGGGCAAGTCACTTAGTCACTGAGTTTTTGTTTCCTCATCTGGGATCGAAGAGAAAGGCCGTGCACAGCTGCTGTGATCTGCCACTTAGGGAGAAAGGAAAGATTCAATGAGCAGTTTATAAAGCATATAACACTTACAAAATGTGAGTGGTTGTTAGGATTAGTTTTGTACAGTGGCATCTATCTCACATTTTCTAACAACGTGAAAGCTACCTGTTGAAAGAAGGATACTTGTAACACCCTAGGTCCCCAAACTACAACTGTAAGAAACCTGTAGTTCACTGTGGCAAGAGGTATTAAATGGAGGTTTTGTTCATTTGCTTAAACCTTCATAAACTCTCTATTAGCTTGTCACTTTTGGAATGAACAACCATTGATATGTATGTATCAAAACTTGCTCCTTGTAAGGAAAGGTATGACAAACCTAAACACCATGTATTAAAAAGCAGAGACATCACTTTGCTCACAAAGGTCCATATAGTCATTTTCTAGTAGTCATGTACAGATGTGGGAGTTGGACCATACAGAAGGCTGAGCACTGAAGAATCGATACTTTCAAATTGTGGTGCTGGAGAAGACTCTTGAGAGTCCCTTGGACTGCAAGGAGATCAAACCAGTCAATCCTAAAGGAAATCAACCCTGAATGTTCACTGGATGGACTGATGCTCATGCTGAATGAAGCTCCAGTACTTTGGCCACCTGATGCAAAGAGCTGACTCACTGGAAAAGACTGGGATGCTGGGAAAGATTGAAGGTGGGGGGAGAAGGGGATGACAGAGGATGAGATGGTTGGATGGCACCACCAACTCCATGGACATGAGTTTGAGTAAGCTCTGGAAGCTGGTGATGGACAGGGAAGCCCTGAGTGTTGAGTTCATGGGGTTGCAGAGTCAGACGTGACTGAGTGACTGAACTGAACAAAACTGAAGATTCATTAACAGGATTTTAGTTTATACCCAGGTTTATGATCTCTCAGATGCATGAAGTAAGATACACTGGTCCTGTAACTGAAGAGCCATGGATGGTTCCCTGAGACTTTATTTTTTATATCAAGTAACATGAATAGTGTTGGGGGGATATGTGGTCTTATAGTGAGACATCAAAGACTCATACCATCACTGGCTTGAAATTCTGTCTTACTAACCTCTGCCTTGAATGGGGAAGAAAGGGTGTTTGTGGGATGGTTCTGATTCCAGACATCTTCTCTCTGGGCACCTCCTCCACATTCAGGAGAGCCAAAGGTAAGCTTCATTTCCGCCTATGGTTTTGGGAGTGGGTGGATGGATTCCACAGAAGGGAGGTTTTGATTTATAATCTGTTAGCCCAGTCATTTACTTGTTCAGGTTTATAGGTCATCCATTTAGAAGTTAGAAATGGATCAGGTCTAATTTTAAATATGTCTGGGTCTATGGGACTGGGTAGGGAGCAAACAGCAAAGTAAAATTGCTCAATCTTCTATTAAATTGGCTGTGAAACACATAGAGATATGAGAGAAAAGGCTTTAAAGGGTCATTTGAAAAGATTATTTGCATAAAAGTTTTTCTTTTGGTATAGGGATTTTTAATTGATCTATTATATTTGGGAATTTATTTTTTGCAAACCTGCAATTTAGGACTACATAATAGTCCATGATCTTGCAGTGGAAGTCCTGATTATAGTTCTGTTAACATCAACAGTTGTTGAATGCCTCACGTTTTTTCTTCAGCACCATTCTCTTGCTCAGGTATTCTGTTCCTCTTATTTGGCATGCTTCTACTCACCTCCTCTCTTTCCTGTCTTCCATCCTAGAAAGGGTTAGATGCCCCTTTTATTATTCCCATAGTGCCTGGGGATAACTTAGTCCACACTAAAAAAATAATGACTTGTTTTCATCTTTGTCATAAATCTGGGTTCCTTTAGAGCAAGGGCTGTGGTATCATCTTTGTAGCCAGCATATATGGTGTGATGTCTGGACCTTAACTGGACGTCAGGCCACTGAGGTGGGAGAGGACTGGGAGTTAAGAGCTAAGTCCTAGTTGTAACTTTTTGCCCTATGATCTTGGACAAGTGATCTTCAATTTCCTTACAAGTGGCTCATCTTTTTATCTTGTTAAGATGCAGATTCTGGCTCAGTAGGTCTCTGGTGGTTTCCAAAATTTTGCACTTTAACAAGCGCCCAAGAAGAGCTAGTGCTGCCAGTTCAAGAACTACAGAAAACTAGACAACATTTAATGGCTTTTCCAGCTTTTACCATCTGTAATTTTAGTCATTGTTTTAAATTCTGAACAGAATTGCTAGATATGCTATAATTATTAAACATCTGTCCATCTCCAGTTTATCAGAATGCAAAACACTGACAATTCTGTGCCTTATTATGAAGTTGTAAGACAATGTCTCTAAAATTGAAGGTAATTTTACCACTCCCAAGATTTTGACTTTGACAGGTTAAAAATATCAAATAGATGTCTGGAAAAGCATTTGAGTTAGCACTAGCTTGTCATCTAAATGTCGATACTTGCTTGTTTGCTCTCTGATGCGTATTGGAGAACATTTGCAATAAATAAAATGCTAATGAGGGAGCTGAAATGGGTAGACATGTGACCTCCTGAGTATAAATACAGAGACAGGCAAGCTGTTGAGGAATTCATCATCAGAGGAGGAGTTCCTGATCATTTCCTTTAGTTCTCCAGAAGGTGAGGATCAAATTATTGTAAGACATATTGATAGAAATGCTATAGGTAAAAGGCAGATTGTGTCGATTGAATATGGATTGCTGGGGATGGGGCTTGTTTGAAAACATGGCTACTGTTTCTTTTGAGTGTAACTTCCTCAAGAAGTCAGATATTTGACTTGGGAGCATTGCCAGCTTAGAAGTTTATAGCTCTGTTGATCTCATGTACAGATGTTGAAAAGTAGTTGGATTAATTTTTATTTTTGATTTACAGAAAAAACTCCACCTCTTCCACACCAGGAGTATTAAACAGGCATAGTTTCAGTGTCCAAATGAGTTATGTATGTGCCTGGGATGGACTCTGATCACTTTTTCCCCCTCTAACAAAATGAAAATCTGGACAAGAGAAATTAAACCCTGAGAAAAGTACAGAATGTAGCATATAATTGAGGGTGGGTATCTCAATTATGATGAAATTTTCACCTCCTACAGAATAAGACAATTTTTCCTACCAAAGTAACTTGTATTTCATTTCCTACCCATGGCTGCGGATTGGACAAAGTTTTAGAGCTTATTTATCACCCTCATCATTGCATTTTAATCATTTGTGACCCTTGGTTCTCCTAAACCTAACTAGCTGGGACTAGCACAGTAGAGGGATTTGGGTGTAAGCGGTGGCAGTGAAACCAAAACGAATAGGCTTTGGTTTTTGCTCCTGGAATTCCAGCCCTCTTCCTCCTCCTGGTGGGGCCTTATAGGAAGGAGCTTAGGCCTTCTCTGTCGTGCATGTGGAGCTTTTTTTACTGTTGCCTTTTAATGCTGTCCTTTTGGCTGGGGGTCTTAATGGAGGTTGCCTCATGGCTTATTTAATCTTAATGTTGCTGCTAGGTTGGAACACATTTTTGACGTTGTAATGTATGTTGAACCCAAATTGAAGTTTTTGAAGCCAGCTGTGAACCAGAGGTATTTGCTGCAGTCCAAACAGATTGTCTTTTGGGAAATACCTTAACCAGGATTATTATTGTTGTGACCCTCTTTGGAGGCTCTAGATAGAACATTTTTTTTACCCTGAGAATTTCTTTTAACAACACAAAACCATTTTTAAAGACTTTACATTTAGACATTTTAATTTGTCTTTGGTATTGAATTTAAATAGCTTATGGCTAATGAAATAGAAAGGAGTTATTTAATATTATTATGTAGTATATAATATGTTAATATGATATAATATATGTAATATATAATATGTTAATACTGTATAATATATGTAATATATAATATGTTTATATTGTATAATATATGCAATATATATGTTACTATTATATAATATATGTAATATATAATATAAATATATAATATAATATATAATATGATATACTATATGTAATAGATAATCTAATATAAATATAATATATTACATATATAATATTATACCTTTTCACTTCCAAATTGCTTTTGAATTTTTCATGGTGGCTTTATGACTCCAAAATGTTCGTATTATATTTTATGTTTTGTTTTTAAAGAAACTGCTTTTTACTGTAAAATATGGCAAGATTATTAATACTATAAAGTACTTTTAAAAAAATCAGTATTATATATTTTTTAATTAATTAATTTTACTTTACAATATTGTATTGGTTTTGCCATACATTGACTTGAATCCACCATGAGTGTACATGTGTCCCCCATCCTGAACCCCCTTCCCACCTCCCTCCCCATCCCATCCCTCTGGGTCATCTCAGTGCACCAGCCCTGAGCACCCTGTATCATGCATCAAACCTGGACTGGTGATTCATTTCACATATGATAATTTACATATTTCAGTGCCATTCTCCCATATCATCCTGCCCTCGCCCTCTCCCACAGAGTCCAAAAGACTGTTCAATACATCTGTGTCTCTTTTGCTGTCTCGCATACAGGATTATAGTTACCTTCTTTCTAAATTCCATATATATGCATCAGTATACTGTATTGGTGTTTTTCTTTCTGGCTTACTTCACTCTGTATAATAGGCTCCAGTTTCATCCACCTCATTAGAATTGATTCAAATGTATTCTTTTTAATGGCTGAGTATTAATCAGTATTATATTTTTATATATAAAGTGAAAGAGGAGAGTGAAAAAGTTGGCTTAAAACTCAACATTCAGAAAACTAAGATCATGCATCGAGTCCCATCACTTCATGGCAAGTAGATGGGGAAACAATGGAAACAGTGAGAGACTTTATTTTGGGGGGCTACAAAATCACTGCAGATGGTGACTGCAGCCATGAAATTAAAAGACGTTTTCTCCTTGGAACAAAAGCTATGACCAACCTAGACAGCATGTGAAAAAGCAGAGACATTACTTTGCCAACAAAGGTTCATCTAGTCAAAGCTATGGTTTTTCCGGTAGTCATGTATGGATGTGAGAGTTGGAATGTAAAGAAAGCTGAGTGACGAAGAATTGATGCTTTTGAACTGTGGTGTTGGAGAAGACTCTTGAAAGTCCCTTGGACTGCAAGGAGATCCAACCTGTCAATCCTAAAGGAAATCAGTCCTGAATATTCATTGGAAAGATTGATGCTGAAGCTGAAACTCCAATACTTTGGCCACCTCACACGAAGAACTGACCCATTGAAAAAGACCCTGATGCTGGGAAAGATTGAAGGTGGGAGGAGAAGGGGACGACAGAGAATGAGATGGTAGATGGCATCACATGATGGACATGAGTTTGAGTAGGCTCTGGGAATTGGTGGTAGACAGGAAAGCCTGGTGTGCTGAAGTCCATGGGGTTGCAAAGAGTCAGACATGACTGAGTGACTAAACTGAACTGAGCTGATGATGTATAGTATGGAGCTCCAGAATTCCAAATAGAAGATCTAGGGGACTTTAAAACATTTTTTATATTGGAGTATAGTTGATTTGTGGAGACGGCAATGGCACCCCACTCCAGAACTCTTGCATGGAAAATCCCATGGACGAAGGAGCCTGGTGGGCTGCAGTCCATGCTAAGGGTCGGACACGACTGAGCAACTTCACTTTCACTTTTCACTTTCATGCATTGGAGAAGGAAATGGCAGCCCACTCCAGTGTTCTTCTCTGGAGAATCCCAGGGATGGGGGAGCCTGGTGGGCTGCCGTCTATGGGGTCGCACAGAGTCGGACACGACTGAAGTGACTTAGCAGCAGCAGCATAGTTGATTTGCAGTGTTGTGTTAGTTTCAGGTATACAGCAGTGATTCAGTTATACATATACATATATCTATTCTTTTTTAGATCCTTTTCCCATATAGGTTGTTACAAAGCACTTAGTTCCCTGTGCTATACCATAGGTTAGGGGACATTCTTAATAAGAGTGAACCTCTTTGGTTTATCAGTTGTTACCCAGAAGACTAGTTACTGATGATTTTATAGAAAAAGATATTCTGATAAAAGCAAACTGGATTTTCCCTTCCTTAATCTCCAGAGATTTCTAATGCCAAAAAAAAAAAAAAAGAAGAAATTTTATCCAAAATTAGTTGCATGCCTGTTTATCTCCCCTTTGCTTTACCTTTATAATTTTTTTAGAAATTTTATTTTTTTAATTTAGTTTTGGCTGTGCTGGGTCATGTTGTGGCTCACAGGTTCTTTGTTGCTACGAGCAGGATTTCTCTAGTTGCAGAGAGTGGGGGCCACTCTCTAGCTGGGCTTCCCTTGTTGTGGAGCACAGTCTCTAGAACGTGGGCGCAGTAGTTGTGGCACACAGGCTTAGCTGCCCCAAGGCACATGGGATCTTCCCGGACCAGGGATGGAACCCAAGTCCTTTGCATTAGCAGGTGGATCCTTAACCACTAGACAAACAGGGAAGGCCTGATTTACCTTTAAATCTGGATGTCTGTCAGTTGTTAAGGGGCAGTTAGATCCATTTCTTTTGTGTTCCAGGTGAAAAGCAAATATGTTAGCACAGGATCATTTTTTTCCTCTGTAGTTTTGGAAAATCTTTTTGCTTCATCTGATTTGTATTTTGACCTGCTCAATTTTGGTCTCTTAAGCAGTCCCCAGCATAGACAAAAATAGTGTTTATTCTTAGTCTCAAAAACGTACATATTGCAAATTTGGAAAACCCCTTCACTGCACTCATACGAACTTGTGGGTGCAGAGAAGGGATGGGTCCCTTCCCATCACTGTAACTCCAGCCTTCGTCTAGAAGAAAGGAGAGGACTAGCAGCGAAAGGGAAGTTCTTTGTAAGAGAAATCATCTAACATGTCTGTTACGATCATTGAACTGTTCCTACTGTGGCATTCAACTCTTCACCAGATTACAGAAATTTCTTGGGGTCCTTCCAGCTTTTCGTTTGTTTTTGTGTGTTTACTTTTGCTGCCTTCATAAGACAACCCAGGTCTCTTCTTTTTATTAGGCCTTCAGAGGGTTTTTCCCTCAGTAGTGTTGCTCCCTAGGTTCTGAGCAAGTGAGTATCAGACCCGTGAGTTCCAGATCTACCCTGTCTCTGAATATCATAAGTTTGAGCAGTGTTTTGGTTGACCCAATAATAATACTTTCTCAATTTATCACCTCACTTACTCTCATAGATACCCCTGAAGTATGTTGGAAAGCAGTTATTGGTATTTTAAAACTCTTCTAGGTCAGCACAGTAATCAACTTATGGCCCAATCCTGTCACAAATCCCCATTGATGTGTTCTAGGTACAAATACGGCTCAACAAAAGCAATACTTTTATCATTTATCTGAAAGAATGATGGTTAAGATGGAGGAGACGAATGATTATACTCTATGGCTATAAAATGTTTCCTCTAGAGTCTGGATCAAATGGCAGAGTAGGAATATCTTGAGCACACCTCCTCCCATGGACACACCAAAACTGCAACTACATGTGGAACGACTATCTTTGAGAATGACCTAAGGACTAGCAAGACAGATTTTCAGATCTGTTATATACTACGACTGAACTGAACTGAACCCCATGGTAGCCACAAACAAAAACCTATAGTATAATAGATACACAAAAAATAAAGAGAAAGGAATACAAACATAACCCTAAAGAAAGTCATTAAATCACAAGGGAAAGGAATATGAGAATAAGAAAGGAACAGAGAAGAATTACAAAAACAACCAGAAAACAGTTAACAAAATGGCAATAAGTATATTGCTAAAAATAATTGCTTTAAATGTAAATGAACTAAATGCTCTAATCAAAAGACATAGGATGGCTAAGTGGATATAAAAAAAGACCCCATTTATATGCTGCCTGCAAGAGACTCACTTCAGATTTATATACACAGACTGAAAGTGAAGGGATGGAAAAAGATTTTATGCAAATAGAAATGTAAGAAAGCTGGATTAGCAAAACTTACAGTAGACAAAATAGGTTTTGAAACAAAGACTGTTACAAAAGACAAAAAAAAAGACATTACAGTAAGTCCCCTACATACGAACATTTAGTTAAGTTTCCAGCTTTCAAAGATGTGAACGTGCATTCGCATATACAATCACGTAAGTTAGTTCACAGGTCTGGTTTACACTGTCACATGCTTGTATCCTCTACAAGTGGTTTTGCTTTTGTGTACTTTACAGTGTGCGTGCTGAGCTGCTTCGGTCGTGTCCAACTCTTTGCAACCCTGTAGACTGTAGCCCTCTAGGCTCCTCTGTCTATGGGATTCTCCAGGCAAGAATACTGGAGTGGGTTGCCATTCCCTTCTCCAGGGGATCTTCCCGACCCAGGGATGGAACCCAAGTCTCTCATGTCTCCTGCACTGGCAGGCAAGTTCTCTACCACTAGCACCACCTGGGAAGCCCATTGTATAGTACTGTATAGAGAAAATAAGAACCATTGTTACTGTAAGTTAAAAAAGCAATTCGAACTTTTTTTTTCTGCATTGAAAGCTAGAATTGTTCATTTTATATTTGGATCTTAGTGTAACTTTTGGAATATGAATTTATAACTGAATCTTGAGATGTGAAACCATGAAATAAGAAATACTAATGAATCAATGTAAGAAGTGCCAGTCATCACAAGACAGGTACAAAGAAATGTGAGCAAAAAACAACAACAAACAAATGTTGGTGAAGATGTGGAGAAAAGGGAATCCTTTGGTGGGCTATAAATTGGAGCATGCACTACGAGGAAGAGCATGGAAGTGTCTCAAAAAAATTAAAAGTAGAACTACCATGCAGTCTAGCAAATTCTGGGTATTTATCTAAAGAGTGTGAGAACACTGATTTGAAAAATATTGGCAGTCCTATGTTCGTTGTGGCATTATTTTAGTAACTAAGATATGGAAGTAACCTAAGTGTTTGATGGATGAATGGCAAATGGCAAGGTTTCATTATTTTTCATGGCTGAGTAATATTCCTATGTGTGTGTGTGTGTGAGGTGTGTGCAGCATGGATGGACCTACAGGTGTATTATGCTAAGTGAAATAAGTCAGAGAAAGATGATACCATATGATTTCATTTATATGTGGAATCTAAAAACAAATCAAGTGAACCAACAAAACAGCCTCATAGATGCAGAGGGAAAATCCTTGGTTTCTAGCAGAAAGAATGGAGAGGGAGTTGGGCAAAATTGGTGAAGGTGATTAAGAGGTATAAATTTCCAGTCATAAATAAGTCAATGGGAATGTGTGGAATGTAGTCAGTAACATTTTAAGAACTTCGTCTTGTGACAGACGGTGACTAGACTTGCTGTGTGATCAGTGTGTAACGAATCACTGTTGTGCACCTGACACTAGTATTGTATGCCAGGTGTGCTTCGTTGTACACATTTTTTACTCTGATAATATATGTGTTTGCTTGTTACTCCTTGATCATTAAAACAAAAAGAAACCACAATCCAACAATTAATAAGTTTTTTTCTTTTCAGTTTCCAAAAAAAGACTTACAGCAAAATGAATAATCCAGCAATCAAGAGAATAGGACATCATATCATCAAGTCTCATGAAGACAAGCGAGAATACCGCGGACTTGAGCTGGCCAATGGGATCAAAGTACTTCTTGTCAGTGATCCAACAACAGATAAATCATCAGCAGCACTTGATGTACACATAGGTACAATTTAAAATTGTGAATTAAGCTTTGTTCAGCTTCATTGACCTCATGTTTATAGTTATTTGGACTCTCCATATTTATGCAATGGAAGCCTGGCAGTTACCAGTTTGATGTATGTGTGTGCAGTAGCCCTGTACAGCTGTTGGTATTCTACAGTTGTCTATGTTAAATCACCCTGCCTTTACCAGGCTTCCTTGGTGGCTCACATGGTAAAGAATCCACCTACAATGCGGAAGACCTGGGTTTGATCGCAGGCTGGGAAGATCCCCTTGGAGGAGGCTTGGCAACCCAGTTCAGTATTCTTGTCTGGAGAATCCCCATGGACAGAAGAGCCTGATGGGCTACAGTCCACAGGGTCACAAAGAGTCGGACTCTACTGAGCGACTAAGCACACACACACCTTTACCAGGAGTGTCATATTAGGTTTCCAGCAAAAGTGACTTAGCAGCAAGGAAATTCATTCCTATCCTTTATGGTAACAGTTCCACTGCCTTTACTTTCACATACACTTGATACACTAGGAGTAGCATATTTCCTATATTCTTGTGTGTGCTTTTCTTCCACATTTAATGCTGCTTTAATCGAGTTACTTCTAATCTATATGTACATTTAGTTTTTTCCCTCTCTGAAAAACTTTTTTTTAATTCAATGGCATTTTAGAATTGGGGAAATAAGATAATAACCATCGTAAGTTGGACAGATGATTATTGCCACGCACAATTCAGTGTGCCTTGCAAATTGTCATCTAATTTGAAGTTGCTCAACTCTCTTAAGTCAAGTATATATACAAAAAGTGACTGAAACAAAATGTTTTGCTCAATGTTTCCCAGCTAGTAGACCTGCTAACTTGCGCTCTTAGCACCACCTTATATTGTCTCCTTCAATAAAATATAAAAGCTAGAATTTTCTAGCTCTTAAAAAACAGTGAATTCATCTCTTTCTCTCAGTGTGATGTGTGAGGACACTACTGTCCAGAGAGGCTAAGTATCTGCTGAAAGTCACCAAGTAACTGATGTCAATCTGATGATGACAGATTTTAATTTCTTGGGCTCCAGAATCACTGTGGACGGTGACTGCAGCCATGAAATTGAAAGACACTTGCTTCTTGATAGGAAAGCAATGACAAACCTCGATAGCATATTAAAAAGCAGAGATATCACTTTGCTGACAAAGGTCCATATAGTCCAGATAGTCAAAGCTTTGGTTTTTCTAGTAGTCATGTATGGATATTAGAGTTGGACCATAAAGAAGCCTGAGTGCTGAAGAATTGATGCTTTCGAATTGTGGTGCTGGAGAAGACTCGTGAGAGTCCCTTGGACAGCAAGGAGATCAATCCTAAAGGAAATCAACCCTGAATATTTGTTGGAAGGACTGTTGCTGAAGCTCCAATACTTTGGTTACGTGATGCAAAGAGCCAGCTCATTAGAAAAGACCCTGATGCTGGAAAAGATTGAAGGCAAAAGGAGGAGGGGGCAGCAGAGGATAAGATGGTTAGATAGCATCACCGATGCAATGGCCATGAATTTGAGCAAACTCTAGGAGATAGTGAAGGGGAGAGGGGAGCCTGGCACGCGTAATCCATAGGGTCGCAAAGAGTCAGACACAACTGAGCAGCTGAACAGCGACAACAAACTGATGTCAAAAGCTAGGGCTAGAATGTAAGTTGTACCATTCAGAGTAGCTTGTACCTAACTTTCTGTGATTATGGTTGGAGTTGCCATTGCTAACAGAAGTTCCAAATCACCTGTGATTCATCTGTCCTTGGTATCTTTCAACATATAAACAAATGATTTATTATATATATATTTTCCCTTCTCTTTCAGGTTCATTGTCAGATCCTCCAAATATTGCTGGCTTAAGTCATTTTTGTGAACATATGTTATTTTTGGGAACAAAGAAATACCCTAAAGAAAATGAATACAGCCAGTTTCTCAGTGAGCATGCAGGAAGTTCAAACGCCTTCACTAGTGGAGAGCATACCAATTACTATTTTGATGTTTCTCATGAACACCTAGAAGGTGCGCTAGACAGGTAATGCTGAAAATACCCTGTGAATTATCTCACTTTGTTGAATTATCATGTTAATAACAGTACTTACTATTTTTACAAAAATGTCTTCACAGCTTTATAGCTTAAACAAGATATTTTAACCAGTATTTTGTTGTTGTTGTTTTAACCAGTACTTTTTGACCCCTGGGTTTTATAAACAGAAAATAATGAGTGATGTTATATATTTACTTTGTAGTAGAGGAGAAATAATGACTTGACTTTAAATCAGCTTTCAGGACTACAAAATGTTTTTTTGACCTATAAAATTTTCACCAGCCTTTCCCATTCTAACTGGTATTGCATATGAGGCATATGATGAAGAATAAACTGTACTCGTGTCATGGATATCTTTTCAAACATATTTCTGTTCCAGAATACAAGAACTTAAATATTCTGTTCTCCTTTATTTCCTCAGTCCTCAAGGATATTTAATGGATACAGAATGTTTTGACCTGCTGTTTCAACCCTGGGGATATTTTGTGAAAGTATTTTCTGGAGCAGCCTCCATTAGGCTAATTAAATTTCTTGGTCAATTTTCTAAGCAGCTAACAGTATCTAATTTTTCATTATATCAGTGATTTGATTCATTGTTTGTTCAAAGTGTAATTTTTCCCTTGGTGAATTTTTATAGTTCTCTGTGTTACCAAGAAGGTGTAATTCTGCAGTGATTTTGATGGATCTATAATGAAGTTTGATTTCACAGTTTTTAATTCTCAGCTTTAATTGCTTATTTAAATTAATAGTCATTTTTTTCCCCAAACCTAATAGTTTGAATTTGTTCTGTAGCACAAAGAACATTAACAGAAGAACAAAGGCATGGTTTCAGGATACAGGACTGGGTCAGAGTAGTCTCTTACTTACTCTAGCTTATGTTTCAGTCTTTAGGCAGCAGCTTTGAGATGTAATCATCTTTTGTATGTATCCCCAGAAGACTTCCATTAATGAGTTCCTTGGGATCATACACCGAATTTAATTTCCTGCTTTACAAATGCCTCAGCAGATGTTCATATAATAGATCTCTGTATGATGGAGGATGTCTGTTACTTGGATCAGAGTGAAAAAAAAAAAAGCAGCTTGTATAGGGCATCTTTTAAAAGTACTGATTATACTGTGTCAGAATTATGACCCTTTATGTGGCTTTGTCCAGCTATGGTATGTAGCTATTAGGTACTTTTCCCAGCCTGAGTGTATTGAGGTAGGTGAAAGTGGTTATATGTCCAGAATTATCTGTTTCCGTATATCATTAATTATAGGCTCCAGATAGAGTTTCCCTTCGGGCTGGTATGTGTACAGTACTTAGCACAGGACTGTATTCACTGTGTACTTAAAATAATACCAAGTAGTGGGAACAGTGTCTTTGATGGCTGCCCTGTGAGGTGCAATTGCTGAGACGTTTGTAAACCCAGGAGTCTCTGGGCCCACTGAATAGCAGTCCCGTTCAGACAGTCTCTGCTCTCAGCTTTATCTGAATTCTGGATGTTTTTTTTTTATAAGATGGGGTCTAAATTTAAGAATTACTATATGAAATCATGATTTAAATTGCAACCTGGTGTAAAAGAGTTAATTTATTAACTAAAGGAATCTTAGTTCAGCTTTGGTAGTACTATTAAAGAACAACCTCAAGAAAAATATAGGTTACTTATGTTAAAGTTACACGCCATTTTATTTGTCAAACCACTGCTTTTAAATTTTAAAAATTCTCTTAATATTTCATAAAAGTCCATGATTATATCTTAGTCAAACCACTGTCATATGTTTTTTACACTATTATTTTTTTCACTAATTATAAAGTTCTTAAGAAGGAAAAATATTCAAATAGAGCCTTTTAAATAGGTCACTTAGTTTGTCCTAAAATGCCTGAGTCTTAGTGAAATTGCACTTAAAACTAAATTTAATATTTATTGCCTGAGAACTATCAGCAGCGTTTTCCTTTCTTGGAGAATTAGCCATGTACAACAGAGATTTTTATAAACATCCCAAATTGCAAATCTTAAATAGATAGATTAGATTGCTGTTGTCTTATAAATCTGCCCCACTGTTTTGCAAGTCTGCCCTGACTTTTTATTGTTGTATTGTGATTTATATTAGGAAATATATATTTGGCCTTTGTCCCTTATCCTAGACCATAGCTCCTGAAACTCTTGGAATTTCCTTAGTGTTGAGAACCATAAAGTTGCATTTTGTTATTTTAATGAAGTGACTTTAGGAAAGTCCCTTGATAATTTGAGGCTAAGTGTTGGTTGCCAGGGGAACCAGCCCTGTATTTAGAAGGTTGGAACTTTCAGTCCACAAGCTGGAGGTTGATTTCAGACACCAATGCCCAGTGATTTACTCAATTCTTTTGAAGTTTGGAGAGCCTACAGATTGGTGAACAAGTGAAGATGTGGGGAGAGTGGCCTACCCAGAGGGCATAGAAGCTCTGTACCCTTCCCACATACTTTGCTTTACACCTCTCTTTCATCTAGCTGTTCTTGAATCATATCCTTTTATAATAAATTCAGTAATCTAGTAAGTAAAATGTTTCTCTGAGTCCTGTAGCTGATCTAGAATATTAATTGCACCCAAGGAGGTGGTTGTGGGAGCCTCTGATCTGTGATCTGTAGCGGTTGGTCAGAAGCCCAGGTGACAACCTGGACCTGTGGTTGGTGTTTGAAGTTGGGGACAGAGAGGAAGGGGTGAGAGGGAGGGATGAGTCTTGTAGGACCTGTGAGATCTCATGATATCAATTGAGTTGAATTTTAGGATACCCAACTGGTGAATTGCTAGGTGATACGGTAACAACACATGGGAATTGTCAAAATCAGAGGTTAATCTTTTTATATTTTCACTAATTAGGTGACATATCTGGGGTAGAGTTCTCTGAATTTACATATGTATAATATTATTTTTTTCTTATATTACTTAGAACTTATGTTCCTTTTCTCTTTGTAGCAGTTTTAGTTTTCTCTGATTCTGTAGAATTCCTATTTCCTAAGTTTCAAACATTTTTTTAAAACATTTTTCTGAGGCCACTCTTAAAATAACAACTTTCAAATTGTTAATTATGTTTCACACCCTTAGATTTGCACAGTTTTTCCTGTGCCCCTTGTTTGATGAGAGCTGCAAAGACAGAGAGGTGAATGCAGTTGATTCAGAACATGAGAAGAATGTGATGAACGATGCCTGGAGACTCTTTCAGCTGGAAAAAGCTACAGGGAATCCCAAACATCCCTTCAGTAAATTTGGAACAGGTTTGTCACCAGCGGCTTTAATGCATTAGTTCTCCTTAACTCATTTAAACCATGGCCTCTTTGCCCAGTATTGTATTTTACAGCTTAGGATAGAAGATTGCAGAACTCCTTCGAGTTTGGAGCTGATAAGTGGTTGTTATATCATTGTTCCTCCCTGGTCTTTCTTTTTTTTTTTTTTTTTTAATAATTGTTTATTTGCTTGTGTCGGGTCTTAGTTGCATCATGCATGAGGATCTTTTGTTGCAGCAAAAAGACTTTAGTTGTGGTGAGTCGACTCTGAAGCACAGAGACTTTGTTGCTCTGTGGCACGTGGGGTCTTGGTTCCCTGACCAGGGTCAAACCTGCGTCCCCTGCATTGCAAGGCAGATTGTTAGCCCCTGGGCCACTAGGGAAGTCCTGCCCTGATATTTCTTAAACCATACCCCTACATGTATGTTGTTTGGCAGGTCTTTGGGGAAACACCTATATTTGACCTAAAAAAAGGGTTAAAGCTTAGGTATTTGAGCTTTGTGCAGAAGGTGATAGGTTAATGATAAGGAAGAGTAACAAAATACGAAACAAGTTTATTGGATAACAAGATATAAAATTAAATTTAGATTTTAGAAATAGTAAGAATGAAGTGGCAATCATTCTTTTAACGGATGAGTAACATTTTGGCTAGTAGTTCAAAAAAAAAGATGTCAATAAGAGTTGGGCTCTTGGCATTGGATGTTTTTTCTTAATTGAAGTGTAGTCAGTGTACAATATTATGTAATTTTAAGGTGCACAACAGAAGGATTCTGGCATTGGACTTTGAATGTAATATATGAAATGATATTCTCAAAATTGTAATAACAGTGGCCTAACCAGTTATTTAGCCCTCTAGAGGGTACCCCTGGCCATCCCATACAAATAGGAGTCTAGCTATTTCAGGAGCAGAGCAGTTAAGAGTTGTGAGTAGATATTAACCAGCATTTCAAGGAGAGGAGATAATAGAGCTCTTTATTCTGAATAAATAGGATGTCTACTTCAAGGGTTATTGAATCCCCTACTCCCATTGCCTCCGCCTCTACTATCTATAGATAGGTAAATGCATGGCGTCTGCTCCAGGCCTGACTGTAGAAGATATACAAGGTCCCTGCTGTCAAAGTGCTGCAACATCCTAGTAGAAGATTAGAGATGGGATGACAGGGAGTAGCATAAAATAAATTTGAAGATACCTGATTTTGTAATTGTACCCTTTTTCTTTATTCAGTTTTTCATTAAAAAGTACAGCTAAAATATTTAAATAATACAAAAGTATGTTTTAAAAAAAGCAAAAACAAAAAGTTGCCCTTTTCTTTATTGACTGTTGCCATTCCCACTTTACCAGATGTAATCATTGTGAAAGGTTGCTATGATTTTTAAAACACTGCTTTGGGGATTATAAAATAGCATAAAAAAAATAGATTGTTTAGCATACTTAAATTTATGCTTATAAGTTTATTTTGGGGACTTTTGAAAAAGACTATGAAGCCAGCCTTCTTTCAGTTTGAATACCATTCCAATATATCCAGCAGCAACCAGGGAATTAGCATAGCAAAATAGGAGTCTATAAAAACTCCAATTAGAAGCAGCGATACTGTATTCTTTAGACTTGTAACACTTGGCACCTTGTATCTTTGCTAAGGTGAATATTGTGGTCCTTAAAATGTCTATGTAATGATTAATTTTCTGAAAAGTGGCTTTTATAGAGGACATGAGCATACATGGTATATCGAGGGAATATGAATTTAAAAACCAAATTTCAAAATCACTACATCCAGTGACTGTTGTCCTTTAAATAGTCCCTTTGGCAGGTTAGGTGCCTCCACCAACAGTGCTCCTATTGTCAGAACGTGTTAGAACTCTGTTTTGGGAGTTGCCTCCTTTAAAATGGTCTCACTGGTGATAAATCACAGTCAGCATAATCAGGAAGCAGCCACAGATCTTCCAGAAATAAATCCAGTGAATAAGGTGAGCAGTATTGCCTCTGGTCACAAACACAAAACAATCGTAAGATATCTTAAGGTATCAGGAGTGATAAGTGAAGAAAAACATTGAATGGTCAATTATGTAGAGGTGGAATTTAGGAGCATATTTGTTTTCATAACCTCTGACAAGGCTAGGCAGTTAGTCAACAAAGTATGAAGTAATATAAACAGCTGAGAGGTGAGTTAGCCAGACTTGGTACAAAAGTACAGAAAGTGTGATGTAAGGAATGCAAACACTAAGTTACCTGTTGATTTTAGAAATATAAACTAATGTTGAGCTTTTTTGGAGTAGAGGTTCTGTCTATTGTTAAGGTCACAGACAAGTTTGAAAATGTGATAAAAGCTGTAATAAATACCCTTACTTAAAGTTATTCTTGCAGAACAAACCTTGTCAGAAATCATACTAAAGTTACTTTTATTATTATTTTTTAGTAACTTCAGATGATTCTATGAATGTGGCCCATTTTGTCCATCTAGGGAATGTGGTTTATTTTAATATTAATAATACTTTAAAGCTAGGTGTTTTTAAATGAGCAAAGATCAAGCATTGTGTGGTTTTAAGAAAACCTTACAATAAAATGCTTGTCCTTAACAGTACTTTTTCATGTACTGAAAAAGTGGTCAGTGGCTTTCAAACTTTTCTTTATACAACCCACAGTACATTTTATTCACGGCACATGTAAGCCACTGGAACAAAAGTTTTACCAAACATTACCTATCTTATATTTTCAGGTGTAGTCTGGTACCCTCTGTTATATATATATTTTTTTTAATTTAGATCTTTCAATACGTTAAATTTATTTCCTCACAATCGAGTGGGTTCCACAATTTAAGTAATTCAAAGTGATAGGCAGTCATTTCAGTAGACTCAAGAAAAGCATTTGTTAAAACACCTTCATGAACAAAGCAACAAAAAAGCACTCATTCATGAACAAAACAACAAAAAAACTCTTTTTGAGTTGATAAAGGCTTATGTCAAACATGATTAATTCTGAAGTTTCAAAGAGATTTCTGTTGAAAGACAAAAACAAAGAAGAATACCTTCTAATCACTTTTTTTGTTCAGCTCTGCTATAGGTGCCAGTCATTACAGGAAGTCAAGGGAAAAAACAAGTGATAAGTAAGAGGTTGAAAGGAAGAAAGAGAAAACTTCTTGCTTCCATATGATATGATTGCATAAAAAATTCAAGATCTTCAGATTAATCATCAAAAATAAGATAATTCACCACTGTTGTCAAAAGAAGAGAAGCGCTAAAATTGCATTCTTGTATTTTGCGTGTGTGCTCAGTTGCTTCAGTTGTGTCTGACTCTTTTATGACCCCTTGGACTGTAGCCTGCCAGGCTCTTCTGTCCATGGGCTTCTCCAGGCAAAAATACTGGAGTGGGTTACCATGGCCTTCTCCAGATTGAACCTGAGTCTCTTGAGTCTCCTGTATTAGCAGGCAAATTCTTTACCACTAGCGCCACCTGGGTGACCCCTTTTCTTGTATCGATAGTAAGCAATTAGAAAAATACTACAGGAAATACTTCATTCATAATATAAAAATAGCTATAAGGTATTTTAAAATAACACTAACAGAGGAGCAAGAAATATATAATGGATGTAAAAGAATGCCTGAGTAAATGAGAAGATAAACCATGTTCATGGATGGGTAAACTCAATATTACAAGATACATTTCACCCTGAATTTATCTAAATTCAGTATTGTGCCATTTGAAAGCATGAGGGTTTTTTTTGTTTTTTTCTTTTTAATAATCTTATAATCTGATTATAAATTAATATGAAAGAGTAAAGGGCCAAGAATAACTAAGATAATTTTGAAGAACAACAAAGAAGACACTACTTCTACCAGGTAGCAAGACTTTAGTTGTTAAAGCAGTGAAATTGATGCAAAAGTACCTGAAGATAACAGTAGAACAGGTTATGAACCCTAGAAGCATATCCACAAATGTTTGGAAACTTAGACATAAGACAGAGGCACATGACAAATGAGTAAGGAAAGGGTGGACCTTTCAATGACTGGTAGAGATGAATAAAATTAGATCTCCTCTCACACCATGCACAAAAATAAATTCTAGGTTGATTGGACCTAATTATAGAAAAAAACTTTATATAACTTTTAGAAGAAAATATTTTTTAAAAAATATTAAGCTAGGAAAAGTGTTCTCAAGCATACATATCACAAACCATATTTTTAATGGTAAAGCATATATTTAAATATAAATTTGATTACATTAAAACTTAAAATTTCTGTTCAGTACAGACACAAAAAAGACAAAGTGAAAATGTTTGCAAAGCAGTATAGCAGATAAGAACGTCTGTAAGGAAGTAAGTAAAAGATAAAAACTTCTGTAAGTAAGTAAGTGAAAGATAAAAGCAGTTCATTAGAGAAAGAGAAATAGGCAAAGGCTATTTAGAGTCAGTTCCTTTGTTTGAAAGCCATTTTTGTAGTTATGTGCTAAATCTGTCTCCACACACGTGTCTCATTAACTCCCTATGTGATCTCTCTAGCCTCAGACTTCAGCCAGGAATCCCACCTCCCAGTAGCAGATTCCTCTGTGATGTAAAGCTTGTTCTCTGATGGCGAGCTGTGCTGAGGTTGAATCATTGTTCTACCACTGACCAGCCAAGAGTAGGCCAGTTTCTTAACTTCTGTAAGCCTCAGTTTCCTCCCATGTCTGGTTGGTATAAAGTGGTTAGCCAAAAGTCTGGTCCTAATAGTACTCAGTAAATGAGAGGTTCTATAATTACAGTATGATAGAGGATCAGTGACATAGTGGTAAAGAATCCTCCTGCCAATGTAGGAGATGCAGGTTCAATTGCTGGGTCAGGAAGATCCCCTTGGAGGAGGAAATGGCAACCCACTCCAGTAATCTTGCCAAAAAGAATCCCATGGACAGAGGAGCTTGGTGGGCTACAAGTCCATGGGGTCATAAAGAGTCAAACATGACTGAGCGACAGAGCACACACACACAGCTGTGAAGAATAGCAAAATTTTAAAAAGTCTTTGCCATGAAGTTGTGAGGGGCAACCACAGCTTGATGCGTGGGTTTGATGCAGTGATTGTAGGACAGTGTTATTAGGGAAACGTTCTCCTGTTCTCTTTTTAAGCTGAACCACTGGTTGGTGATAACATTCCCTTTGCCCCTTCACTGGTCACTCACATACACCTTTAGTTATAGTTCCACAGTTGCTGATAAATTTTATGCCTTTTCTCTGCCCTGTTGCCTTAAAAAAATTTTTTTTCTCTGCCTCTCCATGAAATAAAAGCAGAAGCAGTTGAATTTTTTAAAGTTGTTTGGAACAGGAAAGGAAAAGTTTAGTTCTGATTATTCTTAGTGATCTGTTTCTCTAAACCTAACCCAGCAGACACTGTGGGAGCAACTGGGTTTAGTCAGTCAGCAAAGGAAATAGAAAAAAATCAGGATGTGGGTGAGGGAAACAAAACAGGCACTCCTTAATGGAAAGAAAGACAAAGTGGGAGGGCACCTGGAAACAGAGGGTGGGGCTGTGCTTAGATACAGGTGATGTTTTTCTGTCTTAATTGTTACGTGACAGTTATGCTTTGTAGCACATACCACAAAGGATTATAGAAATCTGAGTACGGTATTATACATACGCTCAGATTCTCTCTTTCTCTGTTGACAAGTAATTTTTTAAAGGTCTTCTACATGTAAAGTGCATTAGAAAATGCAAAGAAGTGTAAATTAATGTCTTTGCACTAAAGATACTTTTAGTTTAGTTGGAGAGGCAAGTCAAACTCAGAATTTCACTGGAGTATAATCTCAGACTTGATTTTCTCTTTTTTCCTCCTTGCCAATTTTTACTGATTGCTGCACTAAGCACTTTGCCTGGATTATTTAACTTAATTCTCACAATATCCCCAGTAGGTACATGCCCTTATTATTTCTATCTTATAGATGAGTGAACTAAGACTTTAGAGAGGTAATTAAATTGTTTAGGGTCACTCAGCTTTTGATTGCTAGAGCCAGGTCTGGTGCCCTTAACCACTGTACTATTCCTCCTGCTTTATGATTGCCTAGAAATAAATTCTCCAGGATCTCAGAGGAGGTGCAAGTTGAATTTTCCTGAAGGGTGGGTAGGATTGTCTTAAGAAGAGGAAGAGTCACTCTTAGAAGAAAAGGAACTATTATTTATTGTATGAGCATTAAGTGCCACCCACTGGGCAGACGTTTTACCTAATATGATTTCACTTAACCTTCACCACAATACTGAAATTTTCATCATCCATTTGACAGATGCCAAAATTAATGCTGACAGAATAAGTAGACCAAAGTTTCATAGGCTTGTGGGGGATACAGGGCGGAGGGAAAAGAGGGAGGCTGGTAGTAGAAGTGTCTGTAGGTTATGGGATTCAGTATCAGGTCAGCCTGAACTTCAAGTCTGTGTTTCTTATGATAATGGTAGTGAAAGTGAAAGTCGCTCAGTCGCGTCCGATTCTTGGCGACCCCATGGACTGTACAGTCCATGAATTCTCCAGGCCAGAATACTGGAGTGGGTAACCTTTCCCTTCTCCAGGGGATCTTTGCAACGCAGGGATCGAACCCAGGTCTCCCACATTGCAGATGGATTCTTTACCAGCAGAGCCACAAGGGAAGCCCAAGAATACTGCAGTGGGTAGTCTATCCCTTCTCCAGCGGATCTTCCCAACCCAGGAATCAAGATGTTAGGTTGACCCCCAAAATCATGATGAGAGACAAAGACCAAGGAGTGAGCTCAGTGTCGTTTGGAGAACCTGAGTTAGAGAAGTTTGGCCATAATAAAGAATGCTTTTGTAGGAAGGAGTAGGGAAATAGATTAGAACCAAAAAATATTGTGAAATATCAGCCAGAAGGTAGTTGAACACCTCATGATACACTGGGATGATGATAATGACACAAAATTTAGACCCCAGTAAAAGTTACTTACTTTTTTCTCCATTTCGTCTCTCCATTCCTTTCTTTTTTTTTTTTTTAATCCTGCGCGGCTCCCCAGCTCCAAGCCGCGCCGCACGTGCAGGTCAACCCACCCACTGGTGCTGGACCTCTCCATTCCTTTCTAAGTGAACAATTTGGAACATATAAAAGTAGACAAAATATTGTTAAGAACCCTGCGTATACATCACTTTGCCCCTGGCCAGTCCTGTCTGACCCACATTTCCAGTCACCATCTTACATTATTTTGAAGAGATCCCAGACATCATATCATCACACATATTTCAATATATGTCTGTAAAGATAATGACTCTTTAAAAAACATGGTAAAAGTACCATTATCATTAATATCACCAACTATCAGGTAGTGTTCAAATTTCTAGTTGTCTAATGAAAGTTTTAATTTTTAAAATTTATTTGAATTAGGATCCACTTAAGTTTCAAATAGTCTATTAGTTTCAAATAGTCATCTCTCTCCTCCACTCCCTCCCTTTGACTCCCTGGAATTTATTTATTGAAAATCAGGATGTTTGTTATGTAGGACTTTTCATAGCCTAGCTTTTGCTGATTGCATTCCCAGCAACATAGTTTAATATATTCCTCTTTCTTCTGTATTCCCACAAGTTGGCAGTTGGATATAGAGGCCTGATTAGATTCATGTTTATCTGTTTTTGAAGAAGGCTTCATAGATGGTGATGTGTTCTTTCGTTGGGGGGCATGTAATGTCTAGTTTGCTCTCTGTTTATGTTGATAACAACCGTCCTCAAATGCATCACCCCTGTAATTTTAATTCTGTTACTTTTTCTCATATTGATTTGCTTGAGTACTACTATAAAAAGAAAATCTCCTTTTCTGCTATTTGGCTCCCCAGCGGTACAGTTATAGAAAAAAGCAAGATAAATGTTTGATTCATTCCCTTTATTTACCAGTTTTCAAAATATTGAGTTGGGTCCCTGGCATCTTTGACTGATGACTAATTTATTTTTTTTTTTTAGTATCATGATAATTCATAGATATAAAAATATTTGATATGGGTTAGACCGCTTAGTCATTTATTATTCTCCAGGTTTTTCCATGGCTTTTGTTAGTACCTTTTTTTCCCCCCATAGGAAATGTGTCTATGGAAAACTAGAAATTTAAGTGTACAGTTGCTTTATTGTGGCATTTAAGAGGCTTTCACGTCAAGTCCCCTTTCTTTAGTAACTCATGACTCACACTTGCATGTCCTTACCCAGATGCAGAAGAATTATCCTTTTTAATTTTTTAGGAAAATTCATAGATATCCAAAGACTTTGGTTTCTTTCAGGATTTTTAGAAGATTTCTATAGCAAGAAGAAAGAGATTTTTTTTTAATCTTTAAAAAAAAAAAAAAAAGATTATAATAATTCCAAGTAACTAACTATAGATATATTAAACTAACCTTCAGGATCTTGGGTTTTCAGAGAACAGTTCAGAGTTTCATGGTTATAATTAACAAATAGACTTTTCCTTGAGAACCTATCAGACAGATAGTTGGAGACAACTTTGATTTCTCAAACATATTTCTAAAACTTCAAACTCAGTCTTTCCCACAGAGTATAAGAATTATTTGGCTGGCTTTACAATTTTCCAGGAAAATACATTCTGTTTACTTGAAAATCAGCACTCATAGACATTAGTACTGAGTTTGTAAGCCTTTTTTTAAAAAATAGGATTTATAGTTCATGTGAAGAACTGGAGAAGGAAATGGCAACTTACTCCATTATTCTTGCCTGGGAAATCCCATGGACAGAGGAACCTGGTGGGTCATAGTCCATGGAGTTGCAGTCAAACACAACTGAGTGAGTGAGCACACATAGTTCTTGTAATGAAAATATAGAATAAAATTTACTGATCTTACAATATACAAAACCCTCTTCAATATCCGTTAATCACTTTTCATAAATTTCATAGCAACCCAAGTTCCTGTTAAGTAATTATTGTCTGATAGATGCTATGCTGAGCCTTAGCACAGATAATTCATTTAATCCTCATAGCAATCCTGTGAGATTGGTTCTCATGATTCTTATTTATGAGTAAGAAAAGTGGAGCTTAGAGAGGTAAAGAAACTTGCCTGTGCCTCACAGCTAGGGTCAGGGTTTGACCCTTTTTCTTAACAACTGGGCATGTATCCATGTTGAGATATTTGTAGACTTTTCCAGGGTTGCTTAATTAGAAGATGATGGAGTCAGGATGAGAAACCCTGAATCTCCCAATCTCCAAGCCAGTGCTCTCTCCTAGCAGGCCCAGAGTGGAAGGTCCCAGTGAGTCAGCAACCCTGACAGCCTCAGTCTTCTGCTGGAGCTTACTCTTATGGTGACAGAGCCAGAAAGGTAGGATTCAAGATTTATGTAGCAGCATTTTAATTTGATAGAAGTGTCCCTGCTGACTTAGTGCTAAATGAGGACAATATATGTGTAGAGACTGAACTGGTATTTGTTATCCCAGCCATATTCACATTGCTGTCCACATACAGATTCTTAGGCAGAGGAAGGTTATCTGGACCATTTACAGAGCTTTCTTCCCTACTTTAATGACACGGATCCTATGCTATATTCAGAAGCCAGGACCTCCTACAATTCAAATCATAATAAAAGTAGCTTCAACTGGTTGTCTATTTTCTTCTATACATCAAGTATTATATTCATTTCTTTAATGTTTTTACAGATTTATTATTTGTCATAAAAGAGATTAGTACAAAAGCTTGGCCCAGGTCATTCTTTACACACTACTTGAAGAAACAGAACGTTTCAAGTACAGTTGAGCGTCTGTTGCACAATTCCCTAATTGCATTTTCCTCCCTGCTCCCAAGTGATAACATTGCTAAGTCATGCATTTATTTCTAAGCAATGTGTTGTATAGTTTTTTAGTTTTATAAAAACGGTATTTTGTAACTAATCTCTACCACTTGTATTTTTTCATTTAATGTATATTTGTAGGAGTTATCCATATTGGTGAATGTGTTTCTGATAAATTTTTTTTGCTGCTTTCTGAAAAATGTATTGAATACATTACTATTCTTTATCCTTTTTCCTATTGATTCAATAGTGCTGCTATAAACATTCTTACACATGTTTTCTTGTACACAGAGTTCTCTAGGGTTCTAGGAGTGAAACTCTGGGAGTAGAATTACTGTGTATTAGGATATGTACATCTTTAGATTGCACAGATATTGCCAAATTGTTTCTTATAGTAGTTGATCCAGTTTGCACTCCCTTATGCAGCATCTGAGTTCTCGTTTCACCACAATGCTTGGTATCATCAGACTTTTATTCTATTAACTGGTTGTTAAATATTAGTCTTACACTTTTTTACACCTTTTTTTTTTTTTAATTTGGTGTATGTCTACCAATGTTGGGACAGCAGATTGAGCCTAAGGAAGTCTTGTTCAAGGTCATGTAACCAGAAGACGATTGACCCTGGATTAGCTGATAGCTCTGCTCACACCAAAGCAGCGCTTGTTCATCTGCACCTCCCTACCTGGGGATGATGGCTCTGATAGCAACAGAGTCTGCTCAGTAATTTAAGTATTCTCTGTGTTATGTCCTGCTTTTCTGTTCATTTCCTCAACTATTTCTTGAGAACTTCCACTAGCTAGCCTTCTTGTTTTTAAAAAACTTTTTTAAAAGATTTAATAAAAGGGTTAATCAACTTAATAACTAGCCTGACTCTTTGGCCCATTTACTCCTAGTATTCATGTTTTTCTGTCAATGTATTAAGAGCTTACTGTCTGACCCCAAGAGAGTCATAGCGGAGACCATTTCCTCTTTCTAATTCAGGAGCGTCTTAGGATACAGGACTGGCATTCTGGGCTGTGTTCCCAAATGGACCAGAGTTCCCTTCTATCATTACATAATAGAAAGCCTGGAAACATCTAGGTAGCAAATAAATGAATATGTGGATTTCACAGAATGGAATCTTTGTGGCTAAAAGCCACTTTTCAGAGCAAATGTGATTGAGTCTCTATTTAGCCATTTGGCCAGAGATGCAGAATCACTAGATTTTTGTGCCTTAGGTGAGCCAGGTTGTGTTTACAACATAGCCCCTTTGGCTCATTTTTCTTTTAATTTGTTGTTGAAATATTAATATAATAAATATACTGAAAAGTGTGTGTGGCTCTGATAAATTATTGTGGTTATTTTACTTTTGCTGCTATTTGAAAAATCTATTGAATAAATATGCTGCTCTTATTTATATACAGCTCATTGAATTTTCAAAAACCTCAGCAGACTGCACCAGTCAAGAAACAGATTACCAACACCTTTTTGTACCTATCGGTAGTCATTATCCACCTACCCAAGGATCACGTCTATTCTGACTTTTTATGGCTAAGATTAGTTCAGCCTGTTTTTATGTTTTATATAAATAATACAGTGTTTCCGTGTCTTGTGTCTGGCTTCTCACATTAAACCTGAAAGTTGTGAAGTTCCTCCACACTGTTGCATATGAACAGTGGGTTATTCATTCTTTTCACAGTATAGTATTCTGTTGTGGTCCTCTGGCTCTTTTTACTATGGCATTGTAAGTATTTTTCCAGTGATACATATCTTATTAGTGTATTCAGGGTATGTTTGTGGTTTATCTTTGTGTTGGTTTTTGTTTTTTTTTAATCTGTTTTTATTTTTAAAACATTTATTTATTTGGCTGTGCTGGGTTTCAGTTGTGGCATGCAGGGTCTTAGATCTTCATTGTGGCATGTGGGATCTAGTTCCCTGACCCAGGATTGAACCTAGGCCCCCTGCATTTTGAGCACGGAGTCTTAGCCACTGGACCAGCAGGAAAGTCCCTATCTCTGTGTTCTTAAATGAACCTAAAGATAAAGGGTAGGGATTAGAATGGTAAGATATTCAGATATATTAAAATCAAAGCAGAATGAGCTAAAATCAAGTCAACCTGAAAGAATTTTAAGTTCTAGACAGAGGCCATACCCTTTGTCTTTACATATTTTGATTTGAAGTTTTGTTTTAAAAACAAAATATTGACCAGATTGTGAATAGGCACATCGGATCACACTTGACACTGAAAATGTGATTTCTGTCTAACGCCATCACACTTACAGTCTTGAGATAAAACGTGATTTCTCCAAGCTTGGGTCGATTTTAATGCACATATTGTAAGAATCTGTGCTTTGCAGTGTAAATGAGTAATGAAGCTCTAGGGCCTAGTCCTTCTGTAACTGATACCTCTAGAACCTTCATTTTAGTAAAAAAGGGAGGCATATACTCAAATTTCACCTTAATATGAGAGAACTTTTAACCATTACCCAGAAAAGGAGCTTGTTGTTGTTGTTGTTGTCCTTTTCTTTCTGTCTTTCTCTGAGGAGTTATGACTCTGGATACTTTTTAGATCATCTGGATCCCTCAGGTAGAATAAGGTGATGTTTTAGGACCTCAAGTAGAGCAGATCTGGAGTGGAACTGGATCTTCCTTGAAACTGAGAAGAACCTGTAAATTTGATTTTAGCAGGCTGCTGCCAGTGAATATGAGTACATTTGATTGCTTTCTGACTATAAAAAGGTTACTGAGTACTTGCTGGACTTTTTCTTGCACACTCCACTAGATCTGTTGATTGAAGCATTCAGGACATGAATCTTGGCTAAGAGTACAATGCAGCTCTTCAAGGATAAAGACTGGATCTGAGAACGCCATCTGGTGGCTCTCTCTGGATCCTAGTTTAGTGAAAGAGAGATTCTCTAAATGCCAGTTCATCAGCCATTATAATAACCCAAGGAGGGGAAAACACGTCGAGAATATGTTCTGCCAGGAGCCCATTTAGTAGTATAAGTGGGAACAATAGAAGTTACTATACTAGATTTTAAGGTATTTCTAGTCAAGATGCCATTTTTAGAGAGATACCAATTACTGAAATTCCACCTCCCAGCCTTTAAATGGCAAGATCTTTATTAGAAATGTAGTACTTAGAGAGTTTGACTATTTGCTCTTGACATGCACATTTTATCCTAATTGAATTAGTTATTAAATTTCATAATAGATCTCATTGTGGTACTCTGTATACATCACTTGAGACTTATAAGAATAGCATTGCATCCTATTTTTACCAGTCTAGATCAAATTCATGAGAATTCACATCACAAATTTAATGCTTCAGCCAAGAATAGTACATTTCTTTCCACAAGTAACTTGGCAAGTTCCGAAAAGATCCCTCCGTGACTATGTTCAATTAATTTTGGAGCTACCTAGGGAATTGGAAATTAAAGTAAGTGTGAATGGAGGCCATGTGGACCTCATTTTTGTCTTGTAAGTGCTCATGATACCTACCACCTCATAGGAATTTTAAGAACTATAATTTTTATAAAGCGCTTCAAGTTCCAGAGGGAAAGCTCTAAGATAAAATTTTACTAGTTTGTTCTATACTGTCCTGTTTATCCAGGTTATGGTCAAACATACTTGACTAATCATTATGAATGTGTTTGTTTGGACTCTGTTTTTTAAGTTTACCTTAAAGCAATGTTAGTAATAATTATGAAGCTTTAAAATTCACATATTTTGCTTTTTCTTAGAAATGTTTTTGATTCCTTTTAGGTAACAAATATACTCTAGAGACTAGACCGAACCAAGAAGGCATTGATGTAAGACAAGAGCTCCTGAAATTCCATTCTACTTATTATTCATCGAACTTAATGGCTATTTGTGTTTTAGGTCGAGGTAAGAAATTTTAAAATTTTTTCATAGAATTGGATTATCTGATTTTCCATTTTGACTTTTTCAAAGTATTGGAAGAAAAATATAAGATATTTCCTATTATCTGTTTAGAGGCTTTGCAGATGATCTTCTTGGAGAAAATGTGGAGGGGAATTTGTTTTTAACTCACTATGTTCTAAAAAGAAGCTTGTTGTTCAGTTGCTCAGTTGTGTCTGACTCTTTGCGACCCCATGGATTGCAGCATGCCAGGCTTCCCTGTCCTTCATCTCCCAGAGCTTGCTCAAACTCAGTCCATTGAGTCGGTGATGCCATCCAACCATCTCATCCTCTGCCATCCCCATATTCTCCTGCCTTCAATCTTTCCCAGCAACAGGGTCTTTTCTAATGAATTGGCTCTTCTCATCAGGTGGTCAGAGTATTGGAGCTTCAGCTTAGGAGATTTTAAATGGAGACCTGAGGAAAATACAGATTAATATCAATCGTTGGAAGTTGAAGCTTCCCTGGTGACTCAGATGGTAAAGTGCCTGCCTGCAATGCAGGAGTCCCAGGTTTGATCCCTGGGTTGGGAAGATCCCCTGGGGAAGGAAATGGCAGCCCACTCCAGTACTCTTGCCTGGAAAACCCCATGGACAGAGGAGCCTGGTGGGCTACAGTCCATGGGGCTGCAAAGAGCTGGACGCGACTGAGCGACTGCACTTTCACTTTTTTTGGTGCTCTACACATACAAAGGCAAGAAAAGGAAGTATAAAGGACAAGATTGAGAGATTTGACCTTCTAAAATTCAGAAAACTAAAAAATCAAAAGGCAGATGATTATAAACTAGGAAAACTATGAGAAAGCAACAAAGGTTTGATTCTAAAAGTGCAAATTAATGATAATATGTTGTTTCCCCTATTAAATTACCATAATCTTGGTTTGGATTTTGTTTTAACTAATACCTGTTATGAAGAGAGGTATTCTTTTGTGTTTGTTGTGTATACAATTGATGCAATTCCTCCACACTTTACAGAGGAGAGTTTAAGATGCATCACCCTTAAAAAATACATTTTTACGTCTAGAAGTGCAGTCTAAGGAAATCATCAGATTTGTTCAAACAGGTGATGTACAAGGATGTTTCAGTATAGTATTTATTAGTAAAAAGTTAGATGCAAGCTAAATGTTCATTAATAGGAGATTACTAGTGATCTTATAGCTATATCATAGAACATCTTACAGAAAATAGCATCCCTTCTCTCACTTTCTCACCTCCCAGCTGCTTTATTGTTCTTTAAAACATTTATCAAACATTTATCTTTAAAAATTATCACATATTTAATATTTAAAGAAATATTAAACATTCTTTATTGTCTGCTGCGCCAGAATATGTCACTTGAGAAGAGAAACTGTTTTGTTCACTGATTTGTCTGGGTTAGTGCTTGGTACATCATAGGTACTCAGTAAATAAATATTGAATGAATAAATAGTTTTATGACAGTGTATTAATAGCATGGGAAATATTCTTAATGTATTAAATAGAAAACAAAAGCACTCTATAAAAATGCTATATGCTATATGATCCCATTTGGGGATTTCTTAAAAACTCTAATAGACGTAAATGGGAGACATAAGACAATGTAGAAGAACATACCAGAAATGTAATAATGTGCTATAGTAGTTAAGAGTTCATGCTCTAGAGTCTGAGAGCTTGGGTTTGAATTCCTAACACACCACCTACCCAAGGTGTGGCTGTGAGCTAACAAAGTTACTTCTGTTCCCTGCTCTTCAGTTTTTGCATTGTTAAGACGGAAGTGGTACCTCATATCTGTTGTGAGGTTTAATTGAGATAATGCAGAAAAAGTGCATAGTACCTGGTGACACCCCAAATACTCCATAAATGGTAGCTGTTTGTAGCATTCCATAATCATGAGATTGTAGGAGACTTTTGTTTTCTTTTTTTTTTTTTTCCTTCTTTTGTTTTTCTAAGTTTTCTAAATTGGCAACCGTTACTTTTGTAGGTAGAAAATAAGCGCCTATGTTTATTTTAACTTGATAATAGAATGAGAATATAAAATGGGTCCAAGGAAAAGGCTAAAAAAAAAAAGTGTGTGTTCTGGGTTCTTTCTAAAGGTAGGTAAGTCTGTGGAGTGTAAAAACAAAAAAATCACTTGGTATTTAGAGCCTAGTCCTAGGAATAGGTTTCTAAACGTATTTTTATTCATGTCCTCCTGAGATAAAACACATGGTTTCAGTAAGCACTTACTGGGCAAGTGATAATGACAACAGATGACTCAGACATGAACCCTGCCCTCAGTGTTCTTGGTTTAGTGGAAGTGACAGAACGAGCATCTGAAAGAAACAAAGAGTTTCTTTGTTCCAGTTTGGTCTCCCTGTGTGACCTGAGTTCTGTGCTCAGCTGAGTGGATTTGATGACAGGTCTGGGAGAGGTGTCCTTATAGTACAGGGGTGTGTGGAAGAAACAGGATCTCTTAGAGGATTAATAGATAGTCTGCTCCTTCTTCTAGGAGGAGGGAAAAGGAAGAGTAACCAGGTGGCAGAATCTCTGTCACAAAGGGACAAAAAAGTTTTTCTGTTTTCCCATGAGGCCCTCTCTCTAGTTGCTGCTGCTGCTGCTAAGTCGCTTCAGTGGTGTCTGACTCTGTGCGACCCCATGGACTGCAGCCTACCAGGCTTCTCCGTCCATGGGATTCTCCAGGCAAGGACACTGGAGTGGGTTGCCATTTCCTCCTCCATCTCTCTAGTTGTGGCAGCACCAATTTCCTGGACACTTGACAAATAGGTAGCTGTCAAGTGGAGACCCTAGGATGGCCAAGTCCTGGTAGTGTAAAGATGAATGGGACTCAGTTCCCTGATTTCTGGTAGCTCACAGCCTAATGGTGAAGACAGACGTTGCTTTATGGTACAATTGCCTTACCTTTAAAAAGCTGCACAGTGAATTTGTGCTTTGAAAAGGAAAGGCATTCCCTAGTAGAATCTTGCTGTAAAGGGCCCCACTGTCGTCAGCATTTCAGGTTGACAAATCATTGTTGGCCACCCCGCTTGTTTCCAGTTACATGTCCCATCTGTCTGTCTCTTTATGTCAGATGTCTCTGACATCTTTCACTCAAGATACACCCACTTCACTCCTGAGTTCACTTGTCATGTAACAGGCAGCCACAGGCTGGGCCTTTTATTTGGCTTTGGACATGTTAAAGTTCTTCATAGAAGTCCAAAAAATTGAAGTAAAAATGCATATGTTTTATAAATAAAGTGCACATACCCACATTCATAGACCTAAAAGAGAACTTCACACACCATATATATATATATATATATATATATATATATACACACACACATACATACAATTGTCAAATAGTGATTAAGTGTTTTTTAACAGAGTTCATGGAGAAGTTCAAAACGGGTCATAGAATATCAAGGGAAATTTCTTATTTGATTCAAATGCTTTCTGACAGTAATAAGTGATGAATGTTTATACCATTTATAAATAACCTATTTTTGAGGAGACAGAAGCAAGGTGAGTGGTTATCTTGTTTATAAAAAGATAACCTTTTCCACTTTTTTTCTTTTTAGAATAATAGTAACACGTATGCATAGAAGAAAATTTGTCCCATACAGAAATATATAAAAATGGAAATCAATTCTTCTTCCTCATCCCACTTTATGAGCACTGTGCCCTCTTCAAAGATAGTCAACTAAATCATTTTTTGTTATACTTCTAAAAGTAGAATTTCATTAATAGGTTTAGATTGATGTATATCTGTTAAAAATTAAATGAGATTATACTACATGACATTGAAATCTGTAGTTTTCACTTAACAGAAATTTGAGATATTTTCATATCAGCCCATACACATCTCCCTGTCATTGATGACTACCTAAAATTCCAATGTAGAGATGTCTTATAGCATGTACACATTGATAGATGCTTCAGTCACTTGCAGTTTTTATTGTTTTTATAAAAACGATACTGCAGTGAACATCTCATCTATATAACTTTATAAACTTTGCAAATACAGTTCTCTATAAAAAATATAGATAGATGATAACGTAGAAGAATTTCATACACATGGCTGTATAATCTTACCAACAATTACAAATCTTTGCTTGAGTTTGACAGAGTGTGATACAGATCATATAATGTTAGACCTTGGAAGAAACTTGTGGTCACCCTCTCCAGCTTTCATGTTTCATAGAATCTGGAGTGCTTAACCAGTTTGTCTAAATGCTCTTTTGACGTAATTTGTTGGTGTTAGAGTTGGGTTAGAATCAAAGTCCTCTGATCCCCTGACCCAGGATTCTTCTCACCATTTTATACTATTTTCCCACAAAATCAGTTACTTACAGATGCTAACATTTGACTTTTAATAATAGGTTTAGACTGTTGAAAAGTTAATGTTATTGTCTATCAGCCAGTGGTTTAGTATGTTTCTGTTGGAAATTGTAGATAAAATAGTCAGTTTCCAAATGCCACTAATTATTCTATTATTGTTTCTAATGTTTATTTTTAAATTATTTCAAGATAATATTTGTAAAATAGTTTTTTAAACTATAAAGAGGCAGACATTTTTGAGGTATAATCGTTATCAATATTGCATAGCTACAGAAGTTATACAGGTTCTGGTAGGGTTTAACTGAATGCTTCAACTTATCAGATGGAGTTTTTAAAGAATTCCTAGGCTTTCCTTTTAGTAGTCCTGAAATTTTTCAGGAAATCCTAAGGTCCTCCCCATCAGTGTTATTGAGATATAATTAAAATATAACATTGTATAAATTTAAGGTATACAACATAATGATTTTATATAGGTACATGTATAATCCTAAGGTTTTAAATACTACCCACTAGGTGTTATGATTAGTTTAAGTTCTGTTTCTGTTGTCTGTTTTCTTGTAGAATCTTTGGATGATTTGACTAATCTGGTGGTAAAGTTATTTTCTGAAGTAGAGAACAAAAATGTCCCGTTGCCAGAATTTCCTGAACATCCTTTCCAAGAAGAACATCTTAAAGTAAGTGCATGTATTGCTAGTATTTTTTTTTTCTGTTTTAAATTTATGGACATAACATATGCCTAGTTTGCCAAAGAGTACATAGAACATTTTAGAGGTTTCATTATTTATATGGTTTTTTATATTTGTCTGGGTAGTCAAATGAAATCAGTTTCACATATACTAGAGACATGTATCACCAAAAAGGTAACAATATGTTCTGATCTGTTCATGCTAAAAGTAGTTTTGGTAGCTATAACCTTGGCAGACTGTAGAAGCTGTTAAGCAGTGCCAGAAGGCAAGCGTCCAAAAGTACCGAGCCGCATGGTCCAGGGGACCAAACATGGGCCGCATACCTGTGATGAAATCGCACTAAGAAAGAGCCCGGTCGTTTATTTCTGTTTGGTCAGTATGATTTTCTCTGGCAATTGATTCTCTCCTCAATTTGGGATTCCTCTGTGAAAATCAGGGTTGTTGTTGTTTGTTTTAAATCAGTGTTCTAAATAGTTTGTAAATTTTTTTCTTTTCAGTAGGATTTATACATAGCTAATCTTTTGTGGTTTGTTTTTTTCCGCCCCAGCAACTTTACAAAATAGTACCCATTAAGGATATCAGGAATCTTTATGTGACATTTCCCATACCTGACCTTCAGAAATACTACAAATCAAATCCCGGTCATTATCTCGGTCATCTCATTGGGCATGAAGGTCCTGGAAGTCTGTTATCAGAACTTAAATCAAAGGGTGAGTCTCTTGGGTCCCAGCTTATGAGGGTAGTACCCCATCTCCATCATTTTTTTTTTTTTACTCTGGCTCTCACTTCTCCTAAATATTTCCCTGTGAAGGGATATTTTCAGATGAGACTAGAGTTTATGGGAGAGTGAGGTGATGGTTGTTAATATGCTTTTGTTTTTTCTTTGGGGTTTTTGTTTTTGTCTTTTTTCATAATTTGTTTTACCTTTTTGGTATTGAGCAGTGAAGTTTAAATATTTCAAAAGATATTTTGGCCCATGTTTTAAATAAGATAGAGGTTAAAAAAAGTAAATCTCATATTGTATATTATTTACCATCTCTATGAAATGAGCTGAAACATTTATCTACTCTTATCCATCAAATCCATCAAAGGGTGTATTAATACTAGGATCAGTCAGTAGATTGCCAAGGTTCCTCTCCACTTAGACTCTGTATATAGCACTTAAGCACAGTAGTCTACTCTTGATTTGGGAAATGATTTGAGGAGTCCCAAGGAAAACTCCCAACCCCAAAAATTCCTTGAATCTTTTGCAGTGCCTGAAACTGCTTTTCTGAACTGATTTTTGCCCAGTCTTTTCTGCAGAATGCCCTTCTAGTCTCTTGGGAATATATAGAATTAATTTTTAAAATAAAATTCCTTGTCTTAAAAGAAGACACAAGCAATCACGTTGATTTCCTTTGAATGTTACAGGCTGGGTAAATACTCTTGTTGGTGGGCAAAAGGAAGGAGCCCGAGGTTTTATGTTTTTTATCATTAATGTGGACTTGACTGAGGAAGGATTATGTAAGTATTGGCCATTTTTGAATGAAAATTGATTTTTTATGATTAACTTTTATTAACTTATTTATGCTCTGGATCTGTTTTTTTGTTGTAAAGCTATAAAGACTTTAATTTATACCGTTTTATCTGTTGTAACTTGGCCTCCATTTCATGGGTGATTTTTCCCTCCTTAACAACTAATCATTATGTTGCACTTATAAAATGTGTACTTGACTTTTTAGTTACTCATTTATTACCCCAAAGTCCCTTCTGTCACAAATCCCAGATCTTGGAAGGCCATGTATGTGGGACCCTAAACCTAGTCACAGGGAGGTGAGAAGTCCATTTCTAAGGGGGACCATTTCTCCTTACCTGACTTACCTTAGGAATAAGCTCCTTGCTTTGAAGGATTTGAGGACTGAATGTTTTTTAAGTGTGCACTTTTTTTCCAGTACATGTTGAGGATATAATTTTGCACATGTTTCAATACATTCAGAAGTTACGAGCAGAAGGACCTCAAGAATGGGTTTTCCAAGAGTGCAAGGTACTTTCTTTCACCAAAATTTCTCTTATGGAAAGTTTTCAAGAAACAAGTATATGTGAGTTTAAGGCCCAGTGAAATTTTTTAAGTTTTTATTGTTCCTAATTTAAACTCTAAAATTTTGAAATGCATAGTAGCTTTAGTTAAGGCCTAGTCTTAACTAGTCTGATTGATTACCTGACGCACAATTAAGGGTTAAGGCATCAAGTAGCCTCTTTTTAGGAGGAAAAGGAAAGAAACAAATAGATTGATTTTCTGTCCCTGAGAAGAAAGCCAGGAATTTCTTGAGCTTTTATGTATCAGTGTTTACTCCAGTTCTCTGTCTGAAGCTGTATCTAAAATTTGTATTGAACTCTCAAAGAAACAGTGAATTGTTATATATATTATTGTGTTCTTAAAAGTGATTTTATTGTTGTATGTAGGGAAAAGCCTGTCCTTTTCTTTCTTTTTTTGCATAAAACAAAAGGTATTTGTCTTTTAAATTTTTAAAGGCTTCTTTTAAGAGTTTTTTTTAAACATCTGCTTTAAGATCTATTCAAGACTGAAATGTATTTTGTTTAAAGGTATAATCTCTGTGAAACTTAGGACAGTAACTTCTAATCAGGCTACAGTTCTCTGAAAGGGTCAGTAAAAGCATCATCTATGCAACTGATGAATCTCACAGGATTCCTTCACAGTTTTCCTGATTCTTTGACTAATAGTTTCAACAGTTTAGCCTATAGAATCATATTCTATATTTGTTATTTTCATTCGTGTTCTGTACATTTCTAAATCAAGCATAGCCATTTTTTCAGAAAGTGATAGTTATATATGGAGGAAAATAGGAGGCAAGCCAACCCCCACCTCCAAGGAAAAAAGTATTTCTAAATAACAGGTAACTTATATCTAATTGGATTAATTTTTCATTTTAGGACTTGAATGCTGTTGCTTTTAGGTTTAAAGATAAAGAGAGACCACGGGGCTATACCTCTAAGATTGCAGGAATATTACATGTAAGTTTATTGTTATTTTACTCTATACTTTGGCACATAGAGTGTTTCAGTGATCCTGTATATGTTACTTTCAGTACTATACAAATCATAAAAATTGAAGCTACAGTGTAAAACTTTAGACATTGTAGCAACTAGTAAAGTCTGATGTGAAGACATATTTAAAATCTTAATTTTCATCATCCTGAAAATCATCATCTGTAATATTTTCATTACATAGACATCATGCTTACTGGCTTTAAATATTTTTCAGTTCTACTATGTGTCATGTGCTACTTATGTGAAAGCTATAAATCACCCACTTTTCTCTGTTTCCATTGCTGTCACCCTAATATGAGCTACCTTCATTTCTTACCTGGATTACCATCACAGACTCTTAGCTGAATTCGTGTTTGCCATCTCCCTAGCTTTAGTGTTTTTTCCCTGCCTCAATGATCTTTTGAAAACCCAAATCAGATTATTTCACTCCTCTGTGTCAAGACTTTCAGTGGTTTCCCGTCAGAGTTGAAATAGATCTAAATTTTTACCTGACCCATAATGACATCTGACTCCAGCCTCTCTCTGACAGAATTCCATATCACTCCCCCTCCCACCTCTCTCATTCCCATTCCACTCCAGCTATCCTGGCTCTTTGTCTAATCTTTAAGCGTTTAGTTTTTTCTTCCCTCTCAGGGCCCTGTCATTTGCTTTTTTTTTCTGCCTGGAACACTTACAGTCTTTGCATGGCTAGGTTCTTCTCGTTTGGGTCTCCACTCAGATGTCTCTGCTTTAGAGACACCTTCCCTGACCTCTCAATCATGACCCTGCCCCTTTTAAATTTTCTTTATAGCATCTTATCAGTATAATGACAGTATTTGTTTGTTTATTGTCCACCTCCCTCCCAGTTAGAGGACTTCCCTGGTAGCTCAGACAGTAAAGCGTCTGCCTACAATGCAGGAAACCTGGGTTCAATCCCTGGGTTAGGAAGATCTCCTGGAAAAGGAAATGGCAACCCGCTCCAGTATTCTTGCCTGGAAAATCCCATAGACAGAGGAGCCTGGTAGGCTGCAGTCCATGGGGTTGCAAAGAGTCGGACAAGACTGAGCGACATCACTTTCCTCCCAGTTAGAACATGAGCTCTTTATAGAACAGGGACGTCATCTATCTTACCTACCATTGTACCCACAGCAGCACCTAGAACAGTGCCTGGCACGGAGTAGGGTGTTCATTACATACTTGTTGAATGAATGAATCAGTCTGTCTCAGTAAGTTCCCCTTACTAAAAAGCTTCTTCCACATTATTTTTCTTTAGTAACTAAAAATATAAGCCATTTTTCCTCCATAACAACTTTGTAAATGCTTGTCTGATTTCATTCATAGAAGTTAAAGAAAAAATTCTATTAAAATATATATACTTAATATTAAGAATCCTATAGATGCCAGCATTTAATCACCAAATTTCTTTTAATCAACACTCAATTTTTAGCTAGAGGTATTAGTTGTTCCCTGAAAAAATGTACTTTTGTTTTCTGTAATGTAAATTATTTGGGGATTAACTGTAAAATTATCCCACAATATGAAATTGCTTAAAGTGTGGTAAGAAAGAGAAAAGATTCAGAAATCTTTACAATGAAATAAAATTTAATTGGAGGGAAGAGGGGGGTGTAAAATAGAGGATTTTATGTGTTAAAGATCTGTTTGCTTTAATAAATTAAACTGTATCATAGCCTTACACATTTTACTTTTGTATTTATTTTCCTTTTAAAAAGTATTATCCCCTAGAAGAAGTGCTCACAGCTGAATATTTACTGGAAGAATTTAGACCAGATTTAATAGAGATGGTTCTCGATAAACTCAGACCAGAAAATGTCCGGTGAGTCACTCTACAGATTTTACTGTTACATACTAGATTTTCAGTGATAGTTTGAATCTAAAAATTTGAAATTTTGAATAAAATGCTTTTAAACTTTTTATGAAGCATGATTACAAAAGTAGAATCAGTATAATGAACCAATACCAAACTTCAGCAATCAGTACATGGCTAGCCTTTTTGATCTTTTCCCACAGTTCTTCACTCACCCTTCCTCCAGTCTTGATTATTTTAAGTCAGTATCTTGAAAACATGAAGATTCTTTTTTTTTTAAAAAAAAAAACAACATAATCATAATTTCCTTATGAATAAGATATAATAATAGATTGTCTTAATCTGGCTTCATCCTAACTCTAACTCCCAAAGGGTTGGCTCATTTATCTTGTTTTATAAGCAAGTGAGGACACCCTCTGTTTTTTTAAGTGAAAGTAAGGATTACAGTCTCAATGCTTCTGACTGGCCAGTGGTTAATCAGGAAACCAAAAATTGGAGGAGCTGTTAGGCTAACAAATATTTCTATTAGAGGAGGATCAGCCCTAAAGAGCTTATGAGCTACCACATGATATTTATGCCTTCAAATTGAATTTCATCTATATTTTCTAAAAGTCAAGAATAAAAGGTATACGTTTGGTGCATATTTTGCATTTTTTATTTTTCTCCCCTTTTGAGCACATATTTCCAGAATTCTGGGAACTTGGTGATTGAGTAAACATGTTTTTTGGACCAGTCGTTTTATGAATAAAATCAACAATCTGATAGAACTTTTTGAAAAAATCTTCTGACAAAACCGTTCTATCAGTCACTTTCCTAGCTACCATTGTTTGAACTTTTTCAGACATATCCTAGCAACAAACCGTAGAGAGACTAAATTAAAAGAAATATTATTGGTGGTTATACAAAATCGGTACATGTGGTAAAATGACATAAAACTGTACATACACATTGTACCAACAACAGTTTCCTGGTTTTGATATTATAATAGGTAAAATATAACCATTGAGGGAAGCTGGGTAAAGAGGATACAGGACCTCCCTGTACTATTTTTGCAACTTCCTAACTATAGAAGTATGGAACTATATCAAAATAAAACATTAAAAAAAATTTTAAGTATTTACAATAGCAACAAAAGCATAAAATATTTAGGAATTAATTTAATCAAAGATGAACAAGATCTCTACACAAAAAACTATAAAACAGTGCCAAGAGATATTTAAAGACCTTGTTCATAGATTAGGAGACTTGATTTTATTAAAATATCCATCCTCTCCAGTTTGATTCACAGACTCAATGTAATCACAATCAAAGTCCTAGTAGGCTTTTTTCCTTAAGTTATTGGTAAGCTGATTCCAGAATTCATATGGATCTACAAAGGACCTAGATTAGTTGGAACACTTCTACACAGAAACAGAACAGTTGGAGGACTAACACTGCCAGACCTGAAAGCTTACTCTAATGCCATAGTACTTAAGATGGTTATAGTACTGTCATAAAGACAGACAAATAAATCATTGATTTTTGTGCCTTTTTTCTTCCTCTGTTGTGTATCTTTAAAAAATATGATTTAATATCATGATATTGTAGAATTCGACTAGTAAGAGGATAGAATTTATCTAGTTGAATCCCTTTTAAAAAGTGATGAAACTGAACCCTGGAGACTTGCCCAATTTAGATCTTAACTGTGATTTTGGCAAGATCTTAAAGAGAGTCATGATATCAACCAGAATTTGTTTCTGATGGCCAGGTCTGTGCAGTTCCTACTAATTCTTTTTTAAATTCGTCACAGTTACCTGTGAAGCCTCTTCTCATTATCGGCTGTCTTCCCTCTTTTCTGTCTCAGGGATTATTTGCAAAGGTGTCATGAGAATTCATCCCTTGGGAATGATATTGCCTTTTAATGTCTATAGATTAATAATGTCAAGATTATTTCTGAATGGGTCCCATCAGCAGTGACCGCTATTCTTTCCTCTGAACACTTCTAAGTGGCTGACTTGAACTCAGCAGTCAGCATTCATTCTAGCCCACTGTTTCTTTTTCTTAGTATTGTAAGTTTCAGTATGAAACTAAAGGATCATTTTCTCTCATATTTCCAAGGATCCTATTGGTACCATGTACTGTGCTGTGCTGTGCTGAGTTGCTAAGTTGTGTCCGACTCTTTGCGACTCCATGGTCTGTAGCCCACCAGGTTCCTCTGTCCATGGGGATTCTCCAGGCAAGAATACTGGAGTGGATTGCCATGCCCTCCTCTGTTAGTACTGTATCAGTAGCCAATTCTTTGTAGATGAGATTAAAGAATAGCATTGCCCCCCTCCCCCACTAGGAAAAAACTCATCGAGACTAGGTTTGTTTTTATTATTATTAGCATAATTAGGTTTCCAGCAGATAGTCTAAGGTGCTGCAGTGTCCATGCCAGTTTTTCTCAGTTGTCTGCAGTTAAACATACTGTAGCTCTCTGTGGGGTACCTCAGTTACTGTGCCTTTCTTCTCCTAATTGAGGTCCTCTTGTGCTTCCACACTCTGATTTGTAGATTTCTGTATGTTTGACATGTGTCTAATCTGTCTCTTCTGTTATTCCCCTTCATAATTTGTTTGAAAATATATACATACTCTATCATTTTATTTCAGTTTTTAATTCCTCGATGATACGCTAACTCTTGGTCTCTCTGTTTGTTAGGCCAATATTTGGTATTTACCTAGTTTGAGGAGCCTCATGGTAACATTTCACCTGTTACCCATACACTTTACTTTGGTATCTAACTACGCAAATCTCTCAGGATTGTACCTAGTAAACTGCCCTTCTCCCCCTTCTTTAACTTCCTCCTCAACCTACATTGTCTGCTTCTTTCTGTGTCATATAGGCATCCTCTAGAACATTTGGCAGCTTTCCCTGAGTTTTTTCACTTTCTTGCTCAGAACTGAGTTTAAAGTTTCCTTGTTCCAGAAGGCAAGTCCACTGCTGAATGAATGCTCCAGTCTTCATAAGTTGTAATCAATCCCTTGTTCATTCTTCTGATACATGGGGCTGTCATTCAGGGAAATCACAGCCATCTGTGTAATAAACTTTTGCAAAATCAAGCATCTCAGGGAAGAGAAGATGGGAATACCACCTCTCTACCATCTAATTCTACTTCCTAACATATTTTTAGGTGTCTTCCTAATAATTAATCCATTCATTCTTTGAGAAATCAGCAGGAGTGGAAGCAGTTTCTATGACTGAGTCTTAGCTGGCTCTGTCATGTATTGAGTGAATGTCCTTAAGAAACATCATGTACTCTTCATGTGGCCATGTGAGCTCTATATATATTACAGGTATCCCTCATAAGGGATTCTCAAATTGCCAACATGGATACAATATCCAAACTCTTTCATCTGTCAGACCTTTGGATTCTTCTGTGTGTTTCTGTGGAACATATTCTTATTTAGCATGTTTTCTAGAACAGATAGTGGTCAGTGGCAGCTAGACCAGATCAGGAATACTGTAAACTAGAAGATTAAGTCAGTCGTTCTCACAGACAGGTGAGTCAGATTGCTTGTAATATTTACCCTGAAGCAAGTGAGAAGGCCAAGTCCAACTAGCCAGGTAGACTATTTTATCTAGAACGAATAAGAAGTAGACGGTGGTCCTGACCGTCAGGCACTGGAGTTGAGGCAATCCAGTGATGGGCAGGTGTTCAGAACACAGAGATTAGGATTCTGAAAATGAATGGGTGTTCAGTAGAGGGGAGTTTTGATTGAAAGGAGTGGACTTTGAGCTGTGAGACTGACAATCAGAGACTGGAACCTAACCTCTGGGAGGATAAGTGAGAACAAGCAAGAATAGACATGAACCTAGTTGTCTGAACTGGGACATAAAGAAGCGAAACCAATAACAGGACTGACTACATGGCAAGCCTTCCGAGCTGCTGGCCTAGCACTCTACTGACACGATTCAAAAGGACTGCTCCCAGTCTGGCGTTGAGCCAGCTAGTTAGAGTGAAATGATTCTAACTTTGATAATTAAAAGGCAGCAACCTTCCCTAGGACAGGAGCTCCACTGGTACAGAGCTTCTTCTGCTTCTTTGCTTATAATCTTCTGACATTTTACCTCTGCCTTCCCTCCCTAAACTGTTTTTTTCCCCTTCTCATTTCTCTTCTGTGAAGTTCCTACTAGCCCATCAGAGAAAGTAATGTTTTTCTTGGTCCTATCCCCATCTACCCTGGCAGCAGGAAGGCCAGTGTAAATATAATACATACAGTTAATTGATGATAGTGTCTGGCAGAAAAAAAAAAAACCAAAACAGTACAAATTAGCAAGTTACAATGAAAGAATGTTTTTAGTTTTTTTGGTTTTCTGAATGAGCCAACAAGTTTTCTTAGCCATTTTTGTAACCTTGGGCCTGAGCTGTTGCTAGGAAGGAGTACTTTGTTGTGCTTTTTTCAAAGACTATTTTTCAACTGACCTTTGTTCCTTTTTTTTTTTCCCTAGCTACTCTTCTTTTAAGATTCTAGTCAATAGCATTCATAATAAGAATCTTCTTTGCAAGCAGTTTTTCACACCCAAAATGATGGGCTATAATCAAAGGGTAACAGAGACTGTGATCAGAGACTGCTGTACATACATAGCCATTTCACCTAAGCCTCATAGAACTTACTTGGTCTTAGAAGCCCAACACATTCTTGGACATTTATTCATATTTTCATGAGTCAGATTCTATAAATTTATATATACAACATGAATTTATAGGTTTTTTTTTCCATCTATTTCTAGGGTTGCAATAGTTTCCAAATCTTTTGAAGGAAAAACTGATCGCACAGAAGAGTGGTACGGAACCCAGTACAAACAAGAAGCTATACCAGACGAAGTCATTAAGGTAGGGTTAGCCCATCTGTGAAGAAGCCCGATGTGTGAGGGACACGCAAGAACATGAGCTCCCTGGATCAACCAATTCCCTGCCCAGAGTGTGGAGAGTCGTGGCCCAGCACTGTCTGTACCCTCCCAAGAGGCGTAAACAGGGAGGTAGAGAGCTGGAGCATAGGATTTACATGAAGAAATGACACTATAGCCATCTTCTCACATGTCTGTCAGACCAGCAGGGCAGACTTCAGCCTCACGCAGTCAAAGATCATTGGAGTTCAAAGTCCACAGGGATGCACAGGCACCAAGACAGGCAGGAAGAGATGGAAACAGGGAACCTGAAAGACAGATGCGAGGGTTTCTGAGAGCTCATGATCTTGCTCTGAACACACGTGGGGAGCAGTTTCTGGGATTCATACTGTCTTCACCTTAGGAGGGGCTATATTTTATGCCTCATATTGTATTATCCATACATGCAAGTAACTTAGTATAGCTGCAAGTTTAAGTCTTAGACTAACCACCGGTTGTCTGGCAGTTGTGGAAGTATGTCTCTGTGCAGGTTATTCTCCAGTTCTCTAAAGAGCTAGAGCAGATGTGATCTTCATACGTTAGCCTCTGCGTTCCATAGTCTCCGATTGTTCCTTCATGTCGGCTGATCATTTTAGAGATGTATAAAGAAGAAAGATAGATAAGTGTAAAACCTTGATTAGTTCCAGAGATTCCAACTCAAGTTTCATGAAAAGTCATTGCTAGGTTTTGGAAGTAGCCTCTATATATAAGAATGCTGACATTTATTCCCTTATTGTTTGCCTGGATATTAAGCAAAGTGAGTGCTTTAAACCCTTAAATCAGATTCTAATCACTTTTGTTTGTGTATTTTTTCACTCTTCATCCAGAAATGGCAAAATGCTGATCTGAATGGGAAATTTAAACTTCCAATGAAGAATGAATTTATTCCTACAAATTTTGAAATTTTATCATTAGAAAAAGAAGCAACGCCATACCCTTCTCTTATTAAGGTAATATGTTAGAATCAGTGATATTAAAGTTAGGGGACAGACCTATTACTTGGAGGGGACTAGAGCGATGGTTTCTTGCATTTGGTACTATATTGATTTAGGGGGCTCCCACCCCAGAGATAACAGAAGAGTTGCAGAGATAATAACTAAAAAAAATATTAAAAGGCTAAAAATGTCAAAACAAACAAAACTGCTGTAGAGCATAGACTCTAGGGAATTGTTTGCTTTGCAGAAAATAAAGTAGTAAGTCTGGACTATAATTCGTCTGTTAAAAGATATAACTCAGTGTTGAAAGCCTTTTTTCCGTGTTCACTGAAGACCCAATAAGGAAGTAGACTTACGCTGCATCATGAAAGTTAAAGATAAGAAAGAATCTCTAAAGCCTGGAAGAGAGCATATCCAGGGGAAGCTGTTGGATTTCCTGCCCTTATAAACAATTCTTTCTCATTTTGAAAGAGTGGCTGTATGAAGTTGGTGGAGTTATAAGTCCGTGGAATGAATGATTGAGAAGGGGGTTTTCTTTCTCCAGATGTTCTTGTCATGTCATTATTTCACACCTTGGGTAGATTGTGTGGGAAAATGGATCAAATTATTACGGCACATCGTCTTTTCTAAACTTTAAAACTAACTTTTTATAAACTTACTTCCATAGACAAACATCTTTCTTTCCCTTCAAAAGACCTAACATTAAGTCATTGAGACAAGAGTTAGTGTTTAGGACTATGAAATTTATCTCAAGTAACTAGATTATTAGTGAGATAGTCACTTTTCTTTTAAAAATTAGATTTTAATGAGTTAAAGGTTGGGTTATTCAAAGAGAAAGCTTATTTACTTTTCCTAATTTTTTGTGTGTTTTAAATAGGCCATCTTAGCATAAAATAAGGAGAACACTAAACCATTTATGTCTCTTCTCAGAGTTCCAAGGTAGTTTCAAGTGAACTCTAAGACTTTATATAATTTGGTATGAATGAGTGAGTGGAGAGTCGAGGGAGTGGCTTATTTATTCATCCTTGGCTGTATTAGTTATCCATTGCTGTATAACAAATTACTCTAACATTCAGCAGCTTAAAACCACATTTATTTTTTCTCATGCTGCTTCCAAGGGACAGGAATCTGGAAGTAGCTCTGTTGGGTAGTTCTGGCTCAGGGTCTCCTATGAGAGAGATGGTCAAGCTGTTGGATGGAGCTTTGGTCGACTGAAGGCCCAACTAGGGCTGGAGAAGTCTCTTCCAAGTTCAGTTGTGTGGTTTGGGGAAGATCTTAGTTCTTTACTACATGGGCTTCTCCATAGAGTTTCTTGACACAGCAGCTGGCTTCCCCTAAAATGTGAGATCCAAGAGGGAAAATGAGTGATCGAGATGGAAGCCACAGTCTTTTATAATCTAATCCCAGAAGTATCATACCATCACATCTTCCATATTCTGTTGGTCAGAGACCAGCCCTGGTCTAGTGCAGGAGAGAGGACCACACAAGGGTGTGAATTCCTGTGGGCTGGGATCCATGTGGCCCACGCTGGAGGCTGGCTGCTGGCTGCCTTATACCCGCCCCCCAAGGACTCCTGCATCTGTCTCCTAGTGTCGAGAAAGATAGGGACAGGATAGTTGGTGTTGGTTTCTCCTGTCTGTCTCTTCCTCCACTGGGTCCCCATCTCTTTGACCCAGGGTGAGATAAGAGGGTAATTTCTCTCTGCTGCTAGAGTTACCAGTCATCTTCTCCAGCTTCCCATCCTGTCTCTTGGAGAGTGCTTCAGAGCCACGGGACAGTAGCCTCTCCAGAACAAAACTCAGCTGTTGCCTCTGTCCTCCTCCTCTTGAAGAGAGATTTGATTGAAGATTTTTGTCAAATGTGCCTATATTTCCCTAAATATATTGTGTTTCCATCACAGGATACAGCTATGAGCAAACTCTGGTTCAAACAAGATGATAAGTTTTTCTTGCCCAAGGCCTGTCTCAACTTTGAATTTTTCAGGTATGTAAAATGAATCTAGCTACAAAGCTTCCTATAAAAGTCAACATTTCTAAAAGTCTTCTTTGCTTCCTTAAGTACCTATGTCTGGAAATAAAAGGAATTAGAATTATTTAGCATAGACCAGGAAAGGCTGCATCTTCTGTTAAATGGTATTTTAGGAGCCAAGGTTGTTAATTCTTCCTTTCCTTTGAGGAGTACACTCTTCAACTGAAATGATTTATGTTAGCTATTAGGAGGATCTTCCTAACCTTGAGGATTTTGAATCTGGGAAGGCTATAGATTCACCAGAAGTTCACTGAAATAAAAAATGGAATAATCCAGGGTGGTTTTTTGTTATGGTTTTGGTTTTGTATTCCTAGAGCTTGCCCAGAAAAAGAGGTAGTAGTTATTAAATGATCTTGAGTCTCTTCCAGTCCTTTAATTGTCTGGAGCCCTTAGATATTGCATTCTCTATTTCTGACTTGGTAGAAGATGTTTAGTAAAATTTATGAATAATGCTACTGTTGCAGTGATTCTTCAATATAAATCTTTAGTTCATCTCTGTCTTCTTTATTTGTGTGATAATGTTATCATTCAATTCAAATTTTACTCTGAGTCTGTACTCTGTAATTTTATATTTCTAAAATTCAGTGGTCTGTGTTTATTTTTTTTTTAAACCCCTATCATCATCTAATAATGTTCACTATGATGATCAACTTTTTCATTAATTTTTGTTTGATTTGCTTGGCATGAAATTAAAACTGAGATGTATTTTAAATGTTTCAGAAGAAGGAAAAAGAATCTCTAAGTAGAATGTTAATAGTTCACCAACAAATATGTTGAGATTGTAGTGATAGCAACATTGTTTATTTATAGCTTGAGATTCGTAGATTATCTAGAGCTTCACAGAGATTATTGCTTTTTTTTTTTTTTAATATCAAACCTGGACTTTCTGATTATGGCTTACTATTGGCAGAAAATATTACAAAGCTGGTTTTAGTTTTTGATAGTTAAAAGTGATATTTTTTTAACACTCTAAGCAGCTTGCCACACTTTGCCATTTGGCTTCAGAATATCTTTTGAGAGACCATTTGACATTTTTGCATTCTCTAAGGAAATGGCAACCCACTCCAGTGTTCTTGCCTAGAGAATCCCAGGGACGGGGGAGCCTGGTGGGCTGCCGTCTATGGGGTCGCACAGAGTCGGACATGACTGAAGCGACTTAGCAGCAGTAGCAGCAAACTTCCAGCATAGTTCTCAGAATTAAAAATGTCTGCTTCTCACCAATCCGTCTTGGTGTTCTGGTCCCTCTAGAGGTAAACACTGTTAGGTTCCTTGTACATTCTTATAGAAATTTTCTGTTTGTATGTATCCTTTTAATCTTTTCAGAAATAGGATAGTATCATGCATACATATAGTTTTTAAAACTCTGTGACCCATATTTAAGCACATAATATCTGGTTACAAAATAACATGTTTTAAATTAACAAGTGAACCAGGATTTAAGCATTCCACCAGAATCATGTTCTCTTTTAAAAGTTCATTTAGGTCTCTCTCCAGTTCACCAGCAAGGCTGGTATTTCAGAACACTTCTTGGAATTGTGTTCTGAGCTTTAGCCCTGTGGCTTTGAACTCCCAGATCTGGCTTTTCACTTCCAGCTACGGGTGGCGGTGGGGACAAGCCCTCTTGAGGATTCTGTCCTGTTTTGGTGCTTTGCTTTTGTGAGTTGTGCCAGTAAGGTTTCTGAACTGCTATTTGCCTAAAGAAGGAAATTGTCATTGTGTATAATAAATACTTAAAAAATGAAATGACAGAGTACTATTTAGATTTGCCAGGTGGAGAATGTTTGTATAGCTTTATGATTTTCTCTTTGATATTAATTTCTCTGGGGCTAAGCATTTTACCCCTATTTTACTTCATTATCAGCTTTTGATGAAATTGTTGCTTTGCTCTCAGTGCATTGGTTATATTTACTGTGCTATGGATAAAATGAAACATAATTTGCTGCCAGACAAACTAAGCCAAGAGGCTGCCTCAGGTCCTTTGCACTGGCTGTTTCCTCAGACTGGAAAGTTCTCCATTGAGATATCCCCAGAAGCTTGCTCCTTTGCTTCTCAGATACAGATGTCACCTTATCAAAGAGGCCTTGATTAGCAATTTTATAGAAATCAGTAATCTTCCTGTCCCACCTATCACTCCTTTTCCTCTTACCCTGCATAATTTTTCTCCATAACACCATCACCACCTGATGTATCATATTTAAATGTGTTATTTGCTTCCTCCAACTAGACTCTAAACTCTGTGAGGTCAGGGACTCTGCCTGACTTGTTCCTTCTTTATCTCCAGTACCTAGAGGAGTGCGTAACATTGTAGTAAGAATGTAGTACATGTTTGTTGAATGAAGGAACCTTTTACTTGCTTGTCATAAAGGTAAGCAGTGTCACATAGTCAGATGAATAGGTCATTTGACTTAAATCCAAATCCTAACTCTGTTGCTACCAGACCAGGTGACATGAGGAAAATGATCTTTCTTATTTGAGAAATGAAGATTTAAAATTAGGTGGTCTTTGCAGTCTTGCACTCTGTAATTGTTTCCTCTCTCTTGTTGCTGTTTCTCACTTAAAAATTTCCCTGTTTTATATTTTAAAAATTTCCTATGTTAATATTTTTTTCCTGGTTCTGGCTGCAATTATATGATGGATATTATCTATTCCTTTACTGACAGTGTTCTAGTCTGTTGGTTTAGGTGGAAACTCAGAGATACGCTAACATTTTCACAGGTGTCAGTTTTTCTCTTTCAAGTCTCAGTTTGTCTCTTTGAAGTTTATGTAATCATAGCACAAAGTTCTCAGTCTCATCCTTCTGTCCACCGTGAGTATGTATGGCTTGCTTAGAGGAAGAAAGAGGATGTGCAGCTGCTGTGTCAGTCAGCAGTGTCGGCCATGCCTTTTCCTACCAGCCTAAACGTAGACATGCGTTTTGCGCTGTTCCTACTCCTCACCTACCCCGTGTTTCTAACTTGTCAGTTCTACCATGCCGTCTGGGGTAATAACTCCTTTTCCCTCTTCACTACTACCAGTACACATGGCATATTTCAAGCTTCTTTGTTAGACATCTTGTTGTTGTTGTTGTTTTTACTCATGAGAAGAGACAGATTCAAGAATTCAAAGCGTATCTTCAGGAAGTTGTTTTAACCAGTTCCTTGATCCATCTCGAAAGGCCGTATCACATTGGGAAGTAATAAATCAGCTATTTTACTGTCAACATTTTCTTCCAGCCCATTTGCTTATGTGGACCCCTTGCACTGTAACATGGCCTATTTGTACCTTGAGCTCCTCAAAGACTCACTCAACGAGTATGCATATGCAGCAGAGCTAGCAGGCTTGAGCTATGACCTCCAAAATACCATCTATGGGATGTATGTAAGTACCCACGTCTTAGAGCCTTCCACTCATCAACATTTTTTATATTGATTTGATGGAAGCATTTTTGATTGAGGGTATGAGTTTAATTTCTTTTTTAAAAATCTTTGTGGCTAATCATATTTTCTTATCATTTAATTTTTAAGTTAGCTCTTAAGTATTCAGCAATACACCATTCATATTATGCAAATTTTCCTTGATTTCTTTTTTTTTGAACATCTTTCATCAGATCATCATATTTTTCTCCTCAAAACAAAATTGGACCCTGATTTAGGTTTAGATCTCACCCATTCCATATCTGAAGTCTTGGTCTTTGACAATAGAGAATGAAGTCTTCCTGCCATTGTAAAACAGAAGGTTGGCTGATACTATTTCCCTAGAAATTCAGATCATGAGGCTGCATATTCATACTCTTCAGTCATGTTTCTTCATTACCATGCCACTGCTTGAGGTATCAAAGCATTTCTTTTGTTTTTCTTTTTGTTAGTCGCTACATTTATGCTGATCCTCTCCATTGCAACATGACATACCTGTTTATCAGGTTATTGAAGGATGATTTAAAAGAGTATACATATGCAGCACGCCTCTCAGGTTTGAGCTATGGCATTGCATCAGGAATGAATGCAATACTTGTAAGTAAAATGAAACCAAAGAAAAGGCGTCACACCGTTTAAGCATTATGTTGAGCTTGGGAAGACTATTAACTTCTGCATTTTAAACCAAGAAGATTGATGGTTTTTTCCTTGCACCTTTTTAATGATTGGAGAACTCAAGTTAGTATTAGTTCCACTAACAAACGATTTAGTAGAGTTTAGTGCATTTTGTGAACATGTATGTGTGCTACATTTATTTGCATGTTCTTCTGCTTGAAACATTTAACATATTAATCCTGAAAGCATGTTGTTCTTCCCATGTATTTGAATATATTATCATCTGTAAGTGAAAGATACCTGTAGTTGCTGTTGTGGTGCTCAGTTTTATTTAAAGCTTCTTTGTTGTTGTTTTTCTTTCTGTTGACAGTAGTAGTAAGTTCCTGTGTTCAAACACATCTGACATGTTTGTTTAATTTATTTTGTAGCATTAACTACTTTTAAATGTGTTTTAAAATAAGGATTATTAAATGCATCGCAAGAAGTAACTAGATCCTTTCTATTGAAATCATTTCTCTTATGTTTCCAAACTTACACCTCATTTCCAAATTAACACCCTTCTCCTGGCACACATTCATCTTCACTTTTCTTGAAAATGTATGCTTCCGTAAAAACTAAAATGAGAGCATGTGCTGTGTGCTCTAATTCTATACAGAAGGTCTTAGGTTTTTTAAATTTTATTTGCAGTGACTTTTTTTTTCCTTCACACAAGTAACTTTTCTGGTAGTTTCTGTTTAATGTATAAGAACGTATGTAACTTAACCATTTTCAGAGACCAGGGAAATTTGGAGCCCAGAGAACAAAGTAAAACTCAAATAGGGAAGTAGTAATCTATGGCTTGCTTTTCTGTTGACTTTTAGTAGCATATCACCATTCAGTTAATCACTTTCATCTGTGACAGAGTGGGCCTCCTGCTAGTTGTCAGTCTAGTTCCCACAGTTCCTGATGTGCTCTCCATGGTCAGTGACCTTCACTCTTGCTGAGGTTCTTGCCTATCAGTTTTCATCAGGTAGAGACTTCCAGAGATACTCTAGCTGCAGCGTATCTCTACTGCTGTGGGTGCCACCATGTGGCAACATAACTGTAGGAATTAGGCTTTCCCTACTTTTCAAAATGTTATGGTTTCAGAGACTATTAAATTGTCCTCAGGCAAACTCCAGGTGGTATATACCGGGAATCCTTACTTCACCTCTGTTTGCCAGTGGCTTTTGGTGCGTCAGCAGAGCTCATTAAACAAGCAAGTGGTGTGGCACATGGGCCCTTATTGGGCAGGTCAGGGCAGCTCAGGGCAGGAAAAGTGGCAAAATGCCGCACAAGACAAAATTGGGACTGCCTGATTTCTTAAAAGATGATTTTTCAAAATATTTAACTATAAACACTTTGGGGGCATATCTCATAGTTTGCTAGACAACATTCCCCTATGATGTTTACCTTCTTAACACACCAATAAAAACCTTAAGCCTGCCATTCCTTAGAAATTCTTTTAGAACATTAAACTTAAAATACTTTCTATAATTAATGTGATTTAATGAGAACTTGAATTTTGATGATACAGTGCATGCTGCCATAGTTTGGCACCAGGTAAGTTTTCTTGTTATTGTTTTTGTTTAGGAAAAGCAAAAATATGCTTTTGGGTCTTAGTAAATAAAGATGGTTAATGTTATCTTCCTAAATGTTAAGCTATATTTATGAGAAAGGAATTTCATTAAATTTGTTTTATTTTTATTTTGATACACCTGGTTTGGGGACTTCCTAAATGTTTAAAAGTCAAATTTAAGTTGTTTCATGGTATTTTTAGATTTTTAATATCCTGAACTCTTTCTGTAGCTCTCGGTGAAAGGTTACAATGACAAGCAGCCAATTTTGCTAAAGAAGATCATTGAGAAAATGGCTACCTTTGAGATTGATGAAAAAAGATTTGAAATTATCAAAGAGGCAGTAAGTTTTCTGAACTTATTTTTATTTTTTTAATTCATCAGGTAATATTGCCATGTTATGAACATTTTTGAGAAGGAGGTGAGGAGGAAAAGAAGCATTCATAACTCTGTATCAATCATTTCATTCTATCTTTGCTAGATCCTATATTTTTCCCAGAAAGAAAGCCTGGGAAAGTCTAGTGAACACCTGGCCCCCTTCTCTATAGGGCCTAAGAGCTAGGACAGCACTTTCTTTCAGAAGGGAAACTGAGGTAGACCTAGTAGCTTTCAGGGACTCCTTGAAGATTTTAGGATTTCAACCTCCATTTAAGAAGAAACTTGATTCTACAGGCTGGGACTTCAGCCTGACATGATAGCCTTGTCACATTAGGGCAGACTGTTTAGGCTTGCTGTATCTTCCATTTAAATTCAACTCATGGCTGGCCCAGTAGTGGATATATGGGATGTATAGCTGCTTTAAAAGCCAAACTATGACCTTCATTGTACACTGAGAGAAATTATCATCAATTTTCAAATGAAGATTCAGTAGTATATGTATATACACACACATAGCCATGTTTCTTGATTAGGCTTTGGGGGTGACCTTGTAGTGAAGAATTAGAGGATGCCAAGAGATGGAGGCTCTGAAAACTGGGGATAGCTTCTGAGGGATGAATGAGGTCCCACAGTCAAGGCTGTACACATGAAGGAAGTACATGTCCGATGCTGGGGGTAAGGGAGCAGGCTAGACAAAGGGAAAGCATGCTCTTTAAGGATCAGAGGGGAATTTGTCTAATCACATAACTTCAAAAAGGAGGAAGCCAATATCCCACATCCCAGTAGCACACAATTTATGCAAATTGAAGTTTGATTATAGCTGCTCTTTTGAAATGATTTTAAAAGGATGGGATAAAATTAACAGACCCCTGTCTTCCTTCACTAGTATATGCGATCTCTTAACAATTTCCGAGCTGAACAGCCTCATCAACACGCCATGTACTACCTCCGCTTGCTGATGACTGAAGTGGCCTGGACTAAAGATGAATTAAAAGAAGCCTTGGATGGTGAGACTCTTTCTACTTATAGCTTGATGCTTTCTTCATTGTTTTCTAAAATTATTTTGGTGTATGCTATTACCTGCTGTTTGTGCTTTCTAATAACTTATAGTTCCATTAAAGAAGCCAACTGTGTATACTTTCTTTCTTTTCTTTTTTTTTTTTTTTTTAACAAAAACAGAGGTAGCCTTTGAAGTGGCTTTTGTATTCAGGCAGCTTAACCACATTTGCTGTTTTCAACATGGACCCACAACAGTTAGTTACTACTGTTCATAGATTTCTGCAAATGACAGTGTTTTGACCCAAGAATTTGCCTTGTTAATATTGAAGTTTTCAGAAAAGGAAAAAGGGCTGAGCTTAAAAGCCTTATCACATAGAAAGAATGCTTCAGTATCTGTAGATCTATTCAGTTTGGTAAAAAAATGGAAACTATGTAAATTAGCCTAAAGAGTCATCTTTTGTTGCTTTTTTCCTAAAATCTTAAATCTAATTTTCAGAGGTTTTGCCTGAAAGTCCTTGATTCCTCAAGGGCAGTGAATTATGCCTTCCGTTTGTTCTTTTTATTTAGTATTTATATTATGCCCTCAGTGTGTGTCTAATGAATGTCTATTCAATGGAATGAAATTACTTTCAGGGTTTTACTGGAAAGAATGTAGACTGATATCATCCTTTATTGTTGTTTTATCTTTTCCACTTCTCAGCATTGCGCTACCAATTAATCTTCCTTCCTACATGCTCAGTAATAAGAAAAAAGAATACTGTTGAATTTTTAATAATCTTTTATGACAAATCCTTACTTATTATGTATCACTGTGCCTTTGATGTCTTCAGTGACAAGTCAAGAGCAAAGTATTGAAGGTCATTATTTTATTGGTTGCCTCAGGCACTGGGTAGGCATATAGATTATAAAGTTCATTAACTAGAACAGCATTTACTGACTGCCTGTGTACCAGGTACCAGATTGCAGGTGCTTGAGATTTAAAAATGATCAGTTAGGTGTAGCTGGGGTTTCTTGGATCAAGGCTCTCCAGTCTAGTGGCAGAGCATAAATGTAAGCAGGTTATTTTTGTAGAGGCAAAGAGACTGAGTGCTGACAGGGTCTAGTGAAAGGGCCTTCTAGGGCAGTGCAGGGGAGTGGAATGCATATGGACTTTGGAATTAGGCCAAGATTCAAATGCAGCTTTGCAGCTTACTAGGTTAACAACTTTGGACAAGAAATTTAAATTCTCTTAAGTTTAGTATCTTCACCTTTTCCCGCCTTGGCCACTGTGCAGCTTGTCGCCTGACCAGGGATTGAACCTGAGCCCTTGGCAATGAGAGTATGCAATCCTAACTACTGAACTGCCAAGGAATTCCAGTTTTCTCACCTTTAAAATGGGAATAATAGCATATAATTTACAGTTTATAACATCTATAAAGTGCCTGATGCATACATACATAGTAAGCACTTGTTAATTCCCTTCCTATGTCTGTCTTTAAATTTTAATCACTAGCATTAGCATCCATTGTAGCATTTATTAGCATAGCATCCTAACGGAAAAGGGACAACTCTTCTTTACTGAAGTTCAGTTCAGTTCAGTCGCTCAGTTGTGTCCGACTCTTTGCGACCCCGTAAACTGCAGCAACGCCAAAGCCTCCCTGTCCATCGCCAACTCCTGGAGTTTACCCAAACTCATGTCCATTGTGTCGGTGATGGCCATCTAACCATCTAACACCAAATTAGTGGATAAAAGTTAAGTAAGGACAAGATTATTTGTATAGTCTCGAAGTATTTCCTCCAAAATAAGTATTTTAATTATAATGGGAAAAGTAGGCATTGGTGGGGTGGCTTTTCCTAGTTGCTTGAAAAGTATACATTAGTTACTTAATTACAACCAAAAGATTAAAGTGGTTCAGCACTTATAGGACAGACATCTGGCACACAACATCATAATGAGGTGATCAATGTTTTCATCATCTGTATTACAGCAGGTCAGCATCATGTGCCCCGATGTGAGAAAGACACATTACCTCTCGGGTGTTCTTCTTAAGAGTACATAAATCCAATTTAATAATTGAGTTATTAAAGCCCCAATAAAGGGCATTCTGTAAAACGAGCAGTACTGCTCAAAAATCTTAAGGTTGTGAAAGACAAAGAGAGACCAAGGCACTGTTAAGGATGGGAGGAAACTAAGGACTCATGACAACTAAATGCAGGGTAGGATCGTGGATTAAATCCTGAAACAGAAAAGGGTTCAGTTCAGTCGCTCAGTCGTGTCCAACTCTTTGCAACCCCATGAACCACAGCACGGCAGGCCTCCCTGTAGATCACCAACTCCTGGAGTTCACCCAAACTCATGTCCACTGAGTCGGTGATGCCATCTAACCATCTCATCCTCTGTCGTCCCCTTCTCCTCCTGCCCTCAATCTTTCCCAACATCAGGGTCTTCAATGAGTCAACTCTTCACATCAGGTGGCCAAAGTATTGGAGTTTCAGCTTCCACATCAGTCCTTCCAATGAACACCCAGGACTGATCTCCTTTAGGATGGACTGGTTGGATCTCCTTGCAGTCCAAGGGACTCTTTAAGAGTCTTTTCCAACACCACTAGTTCAAAAGGGTTCAGTTCCATTCAGTTCAGTCACTCAGTTGTGTCTGACTCTTTGCGACCCCATGAATCACAGCACACCAGGCCTCCCTGTCCATCACCAACTCCTGGAGTTCACTCAAACTCATGTCCATCGAGTCAGTGATGCCATCCAGCCATCTCATCCTCTGTCGTCCCCTTCTCCTCCTGACCCCAATCCCTCCCAGCATCAGAGTCTTTTCCAATGAGTCAGCTGTTCACATGAGGTGGCCAAAGTACTGGAGTTTCAGCTTTAGCATCATTCCTTCCAAAGAACACCCAGGACTGATCTCCTTTAGAATGGACTGGTTGGATCTCTTTGCAGTCCAAGGAACTCTCAATTGTCTTCTCCAACACCACAGTTCAAAAGCATCAATTCTTCAGTGCTCAGCTTTCTTTATAGTCCAACTCTCACATCCATACATGACTACTGGAAAAACCATAGCCTTGACTAGACGGACCTTTGTTGGCCAAGTAATGTCTCTGCTTTTGAATATGCCTTCTAGGTTGGTCATAACTTTCCTTCCAAGGAGTAAGCGTCTTTTAATTTCATGGCTACAGTCACCATCTGCAGTGATTTTGGAGCCCCCAAAAATAAAGTCTGACACTGTTTCCACTGTTTTCCCATCTATTTGCCATGAAGTGATGGGACCAGATGCCATGGTCTTCGTTTTCTGAATGTTGAGCTTTAAGCCAACTTTTTCACTCTCCACTTTCACTTTCATCAAGAAGCTTTTGAGTTCCTTTTCACTTTCTGCCGTAAGGGTGGTGTCATCTGCATATCTGGAATTATTGATATTTCTCCCGGCAATCTTGATTCCAGCTTGTGTTTCTTCCAGTCCAGGGTTTCTCATGATGTACTTTGCATATAAGCTAAATAAGCAGGGTGACAGTATACAGCCTTGACGTACTCCTTTTCCTATTTGGAACCAGTCTGTTGTTCCATGTCCAGTTTTAACTGTTGCTTCCTGACCTGCATATAGGTTTCTCAAGAGGCAGGTCAGGTGGTCTGGTATTCCCATTTCTTTCAGAATTTTCCACAGTTTATTGTGATCCACACAGTCAAAGGCTTTGGCATAGTCAATAAAGCAGAAATCGATGTTTTTCTGGAACTCTCTTGCCTTTTCTATGATCCAGCAGATGTTGGCAATTTGATCTCTGGTTCCTCTGCCTTTTCTAAAACCAGCTTGAACATCTGGAATTTCACGGTTCACGTACTGCTGAAGCCTGGCTTGGAGAATTTTGAGCATTACTTTACTAGCGTGTGAGATGAGTGCAATTGTGTAGTAGTTTGAGCATTCTTTGGCATTACCTTTCCTTGGGATTGGAATGAAAACTGTTACTAGTGGAAAAACTGAAATCCAAATAAAGTAGATTTTTTAGTTAATAGTATTGTCCCAGTGTTAACTTCTTAGATTTGATCAGCATCCTATGGTAGTGAAAAACGTTAACGTTAGAGAAAACTGGGTGAAGGGTATGTAGGAACTCCCTATACTATTTTTGCACCTCTTCTGTAAGTCTCAAATTGTCTCAGAGTTTAAAAAAAAAAAAAAAAAGACCTCATAGGTAGAGCTTACAATTTCTTACACCTGTTTGCAGATGTCACCCTTCCTCGCCTTAAGGCCTTCATACCTCAACTCCTGTCACGGCTGCATATTGAAGCCCTTCTCCATGGAAATATAACAAAGCAGGTGGGTGATTGAGGTTTTAGCAATCTTTTATAGATCATTGCAACAGAAATTTTACTCTATTTGATTTAAGACTACTGACTAACCACTGCAGTATGGCTATATACTCATTAGTGTTGACTTGGCCTTCTCTGCCCTCTGCAGAAAGGTAGGGGAGAGTATACAGAGTTGAATGATCCTGGTTAACTGTGGACCTACTTTCACGGCTGCCTTCTCTGTTGTCTGCCTCGTGCAGTCACTGGAGGAAATGGGAATAATGGTCCCTACTCTAGAACAGCAGGACTGTATAGTGGGTAAGACCACATAGTGTGGAATCAGCCTGGATTCAAATCCTGACTCAGCCAGTTACAAGTTATGTAATCTTTTGAAAGTGTCTTAATCTCTCTATGCTCAGTTTCTTTATCAGTATATTATGTACAAGGATTAAAGTAAATAGTACATTCCAAGTGTTTAGCACATGGAAAGCTAAACGGAATTTAGAATTCCCATGGTAGTCTGTCTCAAGAGCCCATACTCTCTGCCACTCCACTATTTTGTCTCCAGAATAATATGCCAAGGTCAGGTGCTGTTATGTGACTGAGAAAGGATTCTTCCCTGTGTCAGTTTTATTCAAAATAAAGCCTCATGCTTACCTCTTTTGCTTTGCTGTAACCCCAAATATCTGTGGTGAGGGCCATTCACTAGAGACCAACTTTCCATCAGTGATACCGCTCCAACATCGAGATTGGTGCCGATGATTGTCTGGGTCTCTCTTTCTCCTCACTACCACCTTACTGACTCTGTTGCAAATCAACAAGTTCAGTTTTTATCTATTTGAGCAGGATCAAATGTACTTAAGGTTTTAAAAACCCACTTTGATAAAGTTGGTTAGTTTATTTCACACACATGTTGTTTTCATATTGCATGGGCTGCTGTCTAATCAAGATACATTTGTGGTTTTGTAATGTGCCATGACCTGCCTTTCTAGGCTGCGTTAGGAATCATGCAGATGGTTGAAGACACCCTTATTGAACATGCTCATACGAAACCACTTCTTCCAAGTCAGCTCGTTCGGTACAGAGAAGTTCAGCTCCCGGACAGTAAGTGGAAATGTTCTATCTTTGGGAATGGACTGCTTTGACATAATATTGTGTGTGATTACAGGTGGGTTGAAGTCACTTGGATGATCAAATATAATTTTATGGTAAAGATCTGCTGGGATTCTCTACTAATTTATAACTAAAGATAGATAATTCTGCAAGAAAATTATCTATAGGAGGGCCAAAGAGGTGAAATTGAAGGCAGGCAATTATTTTGATGAGAATGATCCTGGAAGTGACTGGTCATTGAGCATAGAAGAGTGAAGAAGTGAAAAATCACAAAACTAAAGAAGTATTGACTGGGAAGCATGTAATAAAATTTATTTATAAAAAATGGAAATTAGAATTATGAGCCCATAGGAATTGACATAAAGAATTAATAATAATATATGGGAGTTTTCAGTGTTGGGCTACTTTTGCATTAACAGTGGTTTCTTTTGATATAGAACTCATTAAGCATTATTTTCAATGTTGTTCAGAATTGTATAGTGGAAAGTGTATTAGACCAGTGATGAGAAGCATTGGGTTTTTTCCCTTAAACTTTTTTCTAAAAGTAATTGCTTCCTCTTCTGACCTCCCAGCACAGGTTTTCTGAACCTTCCTTCTTTACGCTACTCAGCACTTCTCTCACATTGGGATTGAAGTGCATCTCCATCTCCCTTGGTAGGCTGTACATTTCTTAAGGGCTGGGGTCTGTGTCTGGCTCACTTGAGTAGCTACTAAAGCATTACCTCAGAATCTCTTTGTTGAATGCTCCAAGACACCTTGAGCACAGTGCTACTATTCTGCATAGCCAGTCATCACAGACTGGGTAATGGCTCATTTTGAACTTAAGCTTCTTCCTCAGTCACTACAGCATGGCAGAGAGGAAGAGTCAGAAACTGCTGTTCAAAAACCATTGAATGTGGTAATCAGGCAATTACTAAACACTATTTGCTTAGTCACATTTACTGCTCATGAAATAGTTATCAGATCATAAAGCATGGCCATCTGTTTATAACTTTGATGAAGTACTTGATCAGCATATCTCAGCTCTCCATCATCCAACTGTATGTCCTTGGATAAGTTGCTCACTTCTCAGGGTCTCAGTTTCTTCATCTCTGAAGTGAGATGTCAGACTGGGGCATCTCTACGCATTGTACACATATGTATAAATTTGTGAATTGACCTTCAGCGTGGGTGTTGGTAAACAATATTGAATTGAATGCTAAATAGATAATGGCACAACTAATGGTTTAAACAATTGTTTTGCATGGTTATTAAAACATAGGTTGTATTTCTATTGAGTTTCTTATAGATATTAGCTAGTTGTAATTTAGTCTGTACACTGCATTGTGAATTTCATTAACTATGATCTCAATTAGCATTAAAATTTACTTAGTCATAAAATGGGTCTTTTACAAGTGTTTTGCCCTTTAAAGTCTTTGAATGTTTATAAGGGCCTCCCAAGTACAGATCACTGTATTAGGATTCCCTTGGGTAAGTTGAGTTTCACATTCTTAAATGAATTAATTGCAGTTTGGAACTGCCAAAAGACACCAACTAAACTGAACAACTTCATACAGACAAACAAAACAGTAAGTTTGTTTAAACCCTAAAGAAGTTTTTGAACATGTCGCTCTCTTATTGAAACTTCCTAGGGGGATGGTTTGTGTATCAGCAGAGGAATGAAGTCCACAATAACTGTGGCATTGAGATATACTACCAAACCGACATGCAGAGCACGTCAGAGAACATGTTTCTGGAGCTCTTCTGTCAGATCATCTCCGAGCCTTGCTTCAACACCCTGCGCACCAAGGAGCAACTGGGTGAGTGGGCAGCGGGGCGCGGCAGGGCACCTCACTCCTTGAGGAGCACTGTCGTCCTCGAGAACATTCGCCACATGTGCAGCCCCCTGTCATGATGCCTGTGGGGACTCCACCTCTAGAAGATAAGCCGTTACTATCTCATGGACAGTAGAGCAGTTCTTAAGGAGATGACGTGTGTTTACATCACATACATGTCTATATAGAGGTCATTTTGGGTGGGGGAAAAGGATGCTAAGGGCAGGCTGTTGAGGGTGACAAGGTGGGAAGCAAGCCACCAGAGAAGCTTGCTGCTGCTAAGTCACTTCAGTCACGTCCGACTCTGTGCGACCCCGTAGACGGCAGCCCACTAGGCTCCCCCGTCCCTGGGATTCTCCAGGCAAGAACACTGGAGTGGGTTGCCATTTCCTTCTCCAGTACATGAAAGTGAAAAGTGAAAGTGAAGTTGCTCTGTCGTGCCCGACTCTTAGCGACCCCATGGACTTCAGCCTACCAGGCTCCTCCGTCCAGGGATTTTCCAGGCAAGAGTACTGGAGTGGGGTGCCATTGCCTTCTCCACCAGAGAAGCTTAGATTAAAAAAAGATTGTTACTTTAAGAGACTCACCCAAATCCTTTTTCATTGGTTGTTCAAAGCACATTACTGGGGCTTGCTCTTTTTGATCAAATTTTCCAGGATCTCCAAGGCTTTTAACAGTGCCTAAAACTGCCCGAAACATTTCCTCAAAAGATGCTTACTGTGACTTCTTCTTTGGGTTCCTTAAGAGGTCACGTATTTTTTATTCATCTTTGTATCCCAAGCCTGGGGCACATAGAAGAAGTCACAATAAGTGTCTTTTGAGGAAATGTTTCGGGCAGTTTTAGGCACTGTTAAAAGCCTTGGAGATCCTGGAAAATTTGATCAAAAAGAGCAAGCCCCAGTAATGTGCTTTGAACAACCAATGAAAAAGGATTTGGGTGAGTCTCTTAAAGTAACAATCTTTTTTTAAACTACCACCATGATAGATGCTGGACTGCAAAAATGGATAAGTTTTGGATGGTCTTTCCCTTCATGAAACTCACAATCTCATCAGGAAGGCAGACCTGTAAGGAATAATTGTAGTACAGTGTGGCAAATGCTACTAAGAGTGTTCAAACTCTAAAGGCGATGCTGAAGGTAGTGAGGTGTGGTTCAGGGGAGAGCAGAGGAGGCAAGCCACAGGTGCGTTCAGGAAAGATACAGATGGGAGGTAGCAGAGGAGCTCATGATGGGAAATGACCTTCAGTTACTTGGTCTCTGAAGATTTGCAGCCTGAATGAAGTCGATCCAGGGGTAGGTTATCTAACAAGAAATGCAATAGTGAAGGCAAGTTCACATAAGGAACTTGGATGTGAAAGGAAACCAAGCTAGGTCAATGGTTAGGGGATGAAATGAGTCCAGCATTTCATAGGGATGAGAATAACTTTAACATGGATTGAAGGGGATTAACTGACAGACAGTGAGGCGCTTGGGAATGTTGAATAATGAATAGGGGTTTGTGACCTCCAACTCTCCAACTGTTCTTCAGAGAGCTTGTCTGCCCTGTCCTTAGGAACTGAAGATATTTTCATTGCTGATTTCCTCAGAGGTGATTAATATAAAGTCCTAAAGTAGATTGTATTTGCTCTGACAGGATAATTTTTGGAAGATTAAAAGTGACCCACGTCTGAGACGCCATGGTCCTGACTGGCTGGTGTTTGTGTTTCAGGCTATATCGTCTTCAGCGGGCCACGCCGAGCCAATGGCATTCAGGGCTTACGGTTTATCATCCAGTCAGAAAAGCCACCTCACTACCTAGAAAGCAGAGTGGAAGCTTTCTTAATTACCATGGAAAAGTCCATAGAGGACATGACAGAAGAGGCCTTCCAAAAACACATCCAAGCATTAGCAATCCGTCGACTAGACAAACCAAAGAAGCTATCTGCAGAGTGTGCTAAATACTGGGGGGAGATCATCTCTCAGCAGTACAATTTTGACAGAGGTAAGGCATGATCAGGGCCCCCACATTCATGGCATGGAAGTGAAACATTTGAGGGCATTGATGCCATTCTGCAAAATGGTATTCATTTCATAGGTGATGTTTCAGGACAGTTTGGGATGAGGTGGTAGCACTTCTAAAGGACTTATATTTAATGTAACAACAATTTCCTATTAGAAACTTTTTTTTTCCTCTCTCTCTCAAACTAGAGCTGAATCTATCTGTATCTCATCACAATGCACTAATAGTAAATCTGATTTCACTTTATTCAGTATGCCTCTGAGACTCTGAGCACAGATATGTAGGCATCTATTTCTCATAGCTCTAAACAGAAAATGTGCAGATTGAACTCTCTTGAGACAAGTGCAGTCCTGGAGGCACCAGGGTTCAAACATCTGCCTTTAAGGATCTCCCCAGATTTGTCAGTGCTTTTAGATTTGGAAGAGCTGTACTCCCCAAAGTCTCCTGCTTCTCCTTTACCTTAGAGCAGAGATTAACTTCAGCTACACTTGAAGCCAGAAGGGTTGGGTCGTGTTCTCATTCTGACACAGACAAGCCAAAGATCTCAACCAGGTTGCCTTTTTGGGGCCTCCGTTTCCTTACCTGTAATTTTTCTAGCAGTTGGGTTCATTGTTAATGATAATAGTAACTACCAATTACTGAGCATTTGCCCTGGTATTATGTGATTGTCAGTTAGGTGGTTTTTATACCCAATTTCCAGATGAAGAAACTGAGGCTCAGAAAACCTGAAATGACTAGACCAGGAACCAACAGCTCACCCATAGAGAGCCAGGGTATCCTCTTACTTTTTACTTGAAATTTTTTCCCTTACTACTTTCAGGAACAATTGATCACTCAAAAAGATGGATATTTAAGAGTGTTGGAGTGAAGAATATTGTCATTTAGTGTAGTATTCTGGGCTGCTTAAAATGGAAATATTAATAAATTCTTGTTTGATTTCTTTTTCAGATAATATAGAAGTTGCCTATTTGAAGACACTTACCAAGGAAGATATTATCAAATTCTATAAGGTAAATTCACTTTACGTATTTGGACTTTGACCAGTAAGAAAACGTTACATGCTTTGTGTTATGTGTTGCCACTTTGAACCCATTCAGGCAGGACTTATGAAGGCATTTTTATGGATTTAAGTATTTTCGAGACTTATTACTATTAGGAAAAAGAGACAGTCCCTATTGAACTCAGTACTGTTTTCCTCTCCGTCTGGACCAAGGACTATGGTGGCCCTTCCCAGCTTCCAGACCCACCTACTTAGGTCACCCTCGTTTTTTTCTCTCTGTTCCCCACGCCAACCCACAGAGAGCGTAGGTGAGCTTATCATGGGAAGAAAGAACAAAGAAAGCAAATAGAATTTGAGAATCAGAGTCTTTTCCAGTCTCTGCCAACTATAAATCTCCACTGATTTAGGTGTCACTGAGGAGCCTGGTGGGCCACTTTCCATGTGGTCACAAAGAGTCGGAGACAATTGAAGCTACTTAGTATGTACACACGGCTCCTTTTAAAAATAAATGACCACTCGCCTTTTTTTCCAAAGCGCTTAACTCCTTTTTTATTTTTATTTATTTTTTATTTTTTTTGAAATTTAATTCACATACCACACAATCATTTATGTAAAATGTATAATTCAGTGGTTTTTAGTATATTCATAGTCACCCATTAGTCAAAAGGTATAACCATAATCACCTAACAATTTTGAAACTTTTTCTCACCCCAAAAAGAAACCCCTAAGCCTTTAGCAATCGCCTCTCTCCTCTTCTTTCCTTCTGTTAGTTTCAGGTATACAGTAAAGTGATTCAGTTATTCTTTTTCATATTCTTTTACATTACAGGTTAACTGATTATAGTTCCCTCTGCTATACAGTAGGATCTTAATTGTTTGTCTAGTATATATATATAGTAATTTATATCTGCTAATTCCACACTAGAGATCTTGTAAGTTTTAAGTGCCTAATAAAGTTTTTCAGGAGAAAAGAGAGGTACTGCCATTAAAGTTATCCCAGTTCTGCTCTAAGAGGTTTATACCATCTAAGTTTTCCCCACCGTAACAGAATTTATAGAAGAGTAGCATAAATTTTAAATGGGCATAGAATGTGTGTAATAACCATGCTAAGTGCAGAGATTAAAAATTTATGTAGCAGTAGAGCTGTACCTAGGAGAAGGCAGTGGCACCCCACTCCAATACTCTTGCCTGGAAAATCCCAGCGACAGAGGAGCCTGGTGGGCTGCAGTCCATGGGGTCGCTAAGAGTTGGACACGACTGATCGACTTCACTTTCACTTTTCACTTTCATGCATTGGAGAAGGAAATGGCAACCCACTCCAGTGTTCTTGCCTGGAGAATCCCAGGGACGGGGGAGCCTGGTGGGCTGCCGTCTATGGGGTCGCACAGTCGGACATGCCTGAAGTGACTTAGCAGTAGCAGCAGCAGAGCTGTACCTAAAGGGTTACATATAATTGTTTGTAATGTACTGGGGCATCTGATTTATGTAAAATACTTTTATGTCTATTTTTTAGGGCAAGGAACAAAATTCTACTCTGTAATTAGAATAGTGCCTTAGAATTATACCCTACCCAGTGTCCTGAGCCACATCTCCTGGTTCATACCTGATTTATTAGACACCACGTTTTTCATCAGGAGTTCAGTCCTGCCTTGTGCTGACATCTCTGGAAAGGATAGTATCTGCTTTTCAAGGTCATTTTACAGGGGTATATCTTAGCTGTCAATACAAGAGTCGTATTTGCAGTTCTCATTAGAGTGACTTTGTGAAATTAGTTGTGCAGTGAAGGCTAATTATTTTTAATCCCCTGCTGTTGGTGCTGTGTGGGAGAGTGAGGAAAAGCAAACGACTCCTGAGTTGGAAGTGCCGATAGTTCCATAGAGGAAAGGGTGACTTTGCACCATCTACCAGTTATTATACCTATTCTCCCTGCCAGAGCCTGTGCAAAACAACAAGGCTCCTGGTCTCTGTATGTGCAAACAGATATTCATACAGCCAGTAACACCTTAGCAAGAAGAAAGAAAGTAGCAATTTTAGGTTCACAATTTGACAGTAAATGATGGTATTTTGAATGTACCTTTCTCAGCAATGGGATCTGAGCCATTTTTGACTGTGGATATGGCTGACTGGTCAAGTTACCATCATCTTTAGCTCCCTTGCATTGTGTAGAGCAAAACGACTCTCATCTAAATGACTCTTGCTCTTTTGCAGTGATAGTCTTTTAAAAAACATATATTTTGACAAGAGGCTAGGCCTGTAAACGGATAGTGCATATCTGGAAAACCTGTGTTCCTTCCACTCAGTTTTGCTGTGAACCTAAACTGCTTTGAAAAATAAAATCTATTAAAATATCTGTATATGTGTGTGTGTGTATGTAGTAAAAACACACATAATTAAAAAATAAAAACTATATAAAATAAGATTCTGTTCTGATATATTGGGTTGGCCAAAAAATTTGTATGGGTTTTCCCATAACATCTTGTGCTTTTCGTCCAACTCAGTGTGACCGCAGGTAGTCTTTGTGTCCGTGAAGAGAGAGGTGCGGCCGGACTGTGAGGGAGAGTTGGGTGTGGGAGCAGGGCTCCGGGACACGTGTCGGCTGCCAGGCAGAAAGCCATCCCGAGCCCTGCTCAGAATGGTCGGCCTCGCTCTGTGGTCTGTGGGGCAGGAGCGGGAGCATATGGCCCCTGAGCACAGACTCAGGGCTCAGCTCCATCACCAGCTAGCTAGCTTTGTGACCCTGGCCAAATTCTATAAGCTTCCTTATTTATGAAATAGAGATTAATTGGAGTATTCCTTGAAATGAGGTATGCAAAGAGATTGGCACTTAGCAGCATTTATTAAATAGTCTCTATTGTTGTTATCACTTTATTAGTAATACTCAACCTTAGGGTTTTTAAATAGTTTAATCAGAATGCTTCAAATGAGAGTATGTTTTCCTCCTTGATGTTATAAAGTAGCTATTGTGATTGACTTACTATTGAAGACTGTTACACTTTGTGAGGTTGGTTACTTGTTCTCCTTTTGCCTGTAAAAGAGGGTGCTCACGTTCAGCACTGTTTGGTTCCTAAGACGTTTATTAGTTACGTGTGTTCAAAGAGCATGATAACCTAATACACTGTGATGTTTCCAGAAGAAATGAAGATTGGTCTTTCCACAAATTTGATTATTTGAAATTACAAGTGGTACCTCATCACTGATTTTGTGAAAATAAGTTATGACTTTCTTGTCTTAAAAAGTGAGAGTATTTATTACCGAGCTTACACTAAATCCCGAACAAGGTTTCCCTAATACACTTGTGTTCTGTAAGATACTAATGGGGTACCTAGAAAAAGTTTTGTGACCATGTAAGTTTGAGAATGACTCTTCTTTATTCTCATTCTTGGGGAATCACAGAGCATGTTAGCTTTTTAAAAAATTCTAAGAGGGACTTAGAATTTTCCACAAATTCTAGAAGACCACAGGGACTTCCCTGGTGGTCCAGTGGCTAAGATTCTGCACTTCCACTGCAGAGGGCATGGGCTCAGCCCCTAGTTGAGGATCTTAAGATCCTGCATACCATGCAATGCAGCAAAAAAAAAAGTTCTAGGAACCCCATAGTAAAGATTTATTTAGCCCAATATTTGTTTAGTTTTGATTAACAAAATATTTCCTAAACTGATTTCACTATGGACACTTCTTGTTGTTGTTCAGAATACCTATAAATATCTCTTGGGACTCTAGTGTTCCTTAGAAAAGAGTCTGCAAGAAAATGCAATTGGTTGGTTTTTAGAAAAATGCGGATTGTCCAAAGTTGGTCAGGAAATTGAACAGTCTGAAACTGAAGAGGATGTTCTGTAACTGATATAGGTTAAGAGGGCAATGAGGGTTTGGGTGAAGAGAGATCAAGACTGCATCTTTGGGGTGGGATGGGGTAGGAGTGGAAGGGAGGCTCAGGAGGGAGGGAACATATGCATATACCTATGGCTGATTCATGTTGATGTATGGCAGAAACCAACATGATATTTTAAAGTAATTATCCTCCAATTAAATAAATTTAAATTAAAAAAAAGAATATATCTTTGGAAGCAAACTTTACTCCCATAAGATGCTCTCAGATGAGACAAACCTGGGCTGAGCTCCTAAAAGAGGCTGTTCTGCCAGCTTTGCTATGCAACTTCAGCAAGGCTTCCATTGCAGCTGCACAGGACCAGGCTTACAATAACTGTTCTGTAAATAACTGTGAGTCAGTCTGACTTTGCTGCTAGTCTCTTCCTCTGAGGATACAAAACATTATTTCTGGCTGAGGCATCAGGGGAAGCTTCATCACAACTTGAGTCTTCCTTTTGGAAAAGACATAAATATGGGCCTATCATTAAGGGGGGAGTGAGGAGACACTTCCCCACAGGATCCTTCTGCCAGCGTACTGTTCCTGGCATTCTTGGTAAAGACTGAAGGGAGTCCCTCCAGGCAATGTGATGGAATTGAGAGAACAAGCATACATACCTCACTTCTGGCCCCGTCCCCTTATGAGTTGTGTGGCTCAGCAAGTTGTTACGCCTGGGTCTTAGAGTCTGAGTCTCTAGAATTGGAATCATGGTGATGCTTAGCTTAAGAAAACCAAGTGGTCTAACATAGGAAAGAGGCTGATACAAGGCGTCAGTCAAGAGATATTAGTTCTCTTCTCTTCTGATAGGGGAGGAGCTGCAGCAGTGCCCTGGTGCAGAACCTGGGGCGGTTCCTGGGGAGCAGGCATTGTGGTCGTCCCTTAACTGGGCTCAGGCCATTGTCTCTGCACACACCTCAGATCACTGGGTGCAGCCCTGGTCACACCCTGATGAGTACTAGGCTGGGTTTTTAATCCCAGTCCCGGTGCTTATTAGCCATAGGAGCATGAGCACTCCAGTTTACTCAATGTACGATGGGGTTAAGAATAATTCCTGCCTGCCCTCCTAATGTTTGTAGAGTTTACATGAAATGCTGTAAGTGAGGGGAAAGAAAGGGACGCAGCTTTTCTGTTTCTGACTGTGTGCAGGATGACTCTTTATGGTCGTAAGACAGCACCTCATTTTAAGTTCCCTGGTGGGGCAAAAGGGTGACCTTGCTCTTCTTTCCACCCAGGAAATGTTGGCGGTAGATGCCCCAAGGAGACACAAGGTATCCGTCCATGTTCTTGCCAGAGAAATGGATTCTTGTAAGTACTGAGAATTGACTTTTTAAAAGGGTGTCTTTAGGCACATGATAGCTATCCCATGCCATAGCCACATCCCTTAGAGAGCACCAGGAAGTAAAGGGGTGCAGAAGGGGAGCTACCTGGAGACAGGGTCTGCTCTATCAAGGCAAAAATAAGGGGAAAAGGGAAACGAGGCCGTGAAGGGGAGAGCTGGCACCAGATGGCACAGTGCCGAGCTGGCCACAGCTGTCAGAGAACATGGCCATGCTGGTAGGACATCTCTGAAGGAGCGATGTGGAGCCGCTGCATGTGGGTAGGAGGTGAGCAGTCCATCTGCTCAGTTCTTCCCATCTCCTGTCTCTGACTGGCGTGGCTGATGACTCCCCCAACTTTCTTGGTGGTTTTACTGGGTCCTTCTGGGTGGCCAGAGCCTCAGGGACCAGTGAGGTCAAAGCTGGGCAGTAAAGCACTACAGCCAAGGCTGTTGAAGCACAGTGAGTCCTGAACCATCACGGGGACCTTCTGGACAGGAGGCAGGACAAGCTGTCAGGCCTTGGGAGCACACGGCCTGAAAGGACCTGAGAGGCGCATGAACAGGGCCTGAGGCAGTTTTTTAGTGAGCTGAGTCTGGTGTGGTTTTGTTTTGTTTGTTTGCTCTTGTGTACAAATAGCAGTGAGTGCAAAGCATTAAACCTTTTCTTTTTTTTTTTTAAATAGGTCCTGTGGTTGGAGAGTTCCCATGTCAAAATGATATAAATTTGTCACAAGCACCAGCCTTGCCACAAGTAAGAAACATAAATGTCGTGTTAGCTCGCACTGTTAGAGGACTTCCTACTTAAAAGGACTTGTTCACCAGGACACGTAAGACCCAGAGGTTTCAGGCCACCACGTATCGGGGCATGTACTTCAGGTCCCCTTTAAAGGCCAGGCTGCCATTCCTTCACTGTTCATCTGGGAAGACCAGTGACTTTGCCCTTGTCGGCCTCATCTACTAGCTTGAACAGTTGTGTTACTCTGCAGTGAGTCATCTCCAGCCACATTTGTCCCCACATTTTCCTTGGCGCTTGTGCAGTTTGATCATTTTGAACGGTTGGCATTTACTTGGAAGAAGAGGAAGCTGGTAGTATAAGCAGGCCCTTGCCAGGTGGGCACACTGGCCTCTGCCACTCCACCCAGGCCACAGTCCTGAGCCCTTGGTGTGCCTGACCTTGAGCACGTAGGGGAAGCCAGAAGTCTTCCCTCTGACCCAGAGACCCACTGGGAACTCTCACCATAGGTCTGCATAGACCCTCTGACCCTACTGATCCAGGAAGAGAGTCAGCAGATATAATATGTAATAGATGGTGCAGAAACTAGTGTGTATATGCAAAAATAAAGTTTATATCCTGTTCAGTCTGTTTAAATACACTAAGAGAAAACTTTTTTTTTTTTTTTTGCAGCCTGAAGTGATTCAGAACATGACTGAGTTCAAGCGTGGTTTGCCACTGTTCCCCCTTGTGAAACCGCATATTAACTTCATGGCTGCAAAACTCTGAAGATTCCCCATGGGCGGGAAAGTGCAAGTGGATGCATTCCTGAGTCTTCCAAGGGCTAGGAAAACCATCTTGGCCACTTTAATAGTTTCTTGTTCACTATTAGAGAGATACAGAGGAAAAAAAGAAAAAAAAAAAAAAAAAAAACTTGTCAAATGTCATTATGTAGAAATATTAAAAATCCAGAGTAATTAAATTACAAAATCTTATAGATGTAGAATATTTTTAAAATACATGCCTCTTAAATATTTTAAAAGTTTTCATTACTAAGAGAAATGTCCCTTATATAACAATACTTTAAATGATGAATGATATTCCTATAGAATCTTCCTTCTTTATTCTGTAAAATAGTCACTTGTCAGAAGAAAAATATGTTAGCTTTTTTCTAAAAGCCTCCTAGGTTGACAGAAAAGACTTCAAAACATATAGAAAGGTGATACATTTTTAAAAATTGATTCTCGTTTGCTTTCTACTTAATAGTTTCATGTAAATAATGGAGAACATTACATTTGGCAGATAATGAACAAAGCAATGTAATTTTCTTTTATTAGTGAAATTGCTGATTAAGGCATGGTTTTAATCTTTTTATAAAATTTGAACATGTTTTTTATTCAAACAAGTAAAATGCTGGAAAACTCTAGAACACCCTACTTATTTACAGTGCTAGAAATACAGACTTACCTGGCATCAATTTTGTCCCAAACTGAATTTCTCAGGATTACTGTGATTTGTTTCTTTCTGATTGAATCATATTGACATTCTTGTTCATAGTTGGTTTGCAGTGTTCCATCAGTGTCACTTTTCTCCCATCAACACATTGCTGTATTTATTTAACTTCAGATCCCACTGAGTGTGTGACATGCTTTTCCAACATCAGCTGCTCTAAATGTCTGTAACTTTTTACTATGGCGAAATCGCAGGCAGTATTCCAACCAAAATATCTGTCCCGTTGTGAATATAAAAGGCAGCGTGTACAAAGACACCTTTTTGGGGGTACAAAAAGGAAAGCCTTGGACTCTTAAATAGTGTGATCTCCATAGAGACACTAAATCCCCGTTTTGCTCCCAGTCTAATATTGCCTTAAGTGTTAAGTTGTTTTTTGAATATATACATACAAACACACAGATGATGACTGGAGTGAGCTTTTAAAAAATATCTTCTCTTCATGAGATACAATTATAGATGAAATTGTTACCGTATATTTAGCAGCCATTTTGAAACATTTACTGTTATTAAAACTTACAGGGAAATTGGAAACACACAGGTACTAGCAGCAGTAAGTGGGCCTGTCGTTGACTGACTCAGGCGAAGGAAAGAGTGGTATTTCCAGGGACATTTCGCCTCCATGTGGTCGATTTGCCAGGACTGCTTTCTGTAGAGTCACGTCTCTTTCACATCTTAAGTTTCACATTTGCCATTTTTCCAAATAATCTGAATTTGGGGCAAGAATGATAATCACAACCGTGGAGGCTGCTTTTGAGAGCGGGGCTCCATTTCTACTGTCAGATAAATGTGGTGCTGTAACTGTCTTTTTATCCCTACCTTCAAGAGCTTCCTTGTACGAAGCTTGTCTTTGTCCATCAGAAGGTGTGTGAGTCACCATCACTGCCTTCTGGTTTTATGCATTTGTAGACTATGCAGCTTTTCATCAAACTGCAAATATATATGAGAGGGATCAAAAATGAGTCCTGAGTGTATAAATCTACCACTGGAAGAGTAAATAACCCACCTAAACCTTTTCTGTGGAAAATTATGTGCTATTGGGTAACTTAGCTCTTTACAAAAAAAGTGGGGGGTGAAATTTGAGTGTCATTTTTATGGGAAAGTCAAGTGAAGCGCTCTGAGGGGCATCCCAGGTAGTCTCCAGGAAAGTGAGGTTGCTGGTGAGTGTGCTCCAGTGTTGTCTGCTGTCCACGTAGGACCTCCAGCCACTGTTGGCTCACTCAGGCTGACTTACACATTCAGCTAAATAGGTCCAAATTGTAGTCCATGAGCAATAACAGACTGCCTGGATGCTGCTCTTTCCTCAGTGTAAGGGAGATTTGTGAAACATTCAGGTGTCGTTACCCGTGACTTTTTAAAAAGTCTTTTTCACGAGTTGATGTGGAAGAGAGCATGTGACACAGCCAGTAGGTGGTGGAGTGCTAGGGTAATCCTGTTTACAATAAATTGCCTGATCTTCACCTCTGGAGTTTGTATTTGTATTATTTTACAGTTTTCAGTGGCCGATCCTCAACCTGCCTCAACATCCCGATTTGACAGTGTTTCTTGCTTTTTCGTTGTTCCTAATGCAAAAAGCAGTGGGTTTTTGGGGTTTAAGTGAATCTAGGTAAAAGTGATTTACTGTTACCTCTTGAGTCAATTTCACAGTCTTAAGAACAGATCACTCTGGTAAAATAGAAATCTTGATGTTAGAGGCTGAACTCCTTGCTGTGAGTGTTGTCATTGACCCCAGATCCAGAAAGATTTGTCCTGGGCATTACAGGGAGGAAAATTTTAAAGGTAGAAAAAAAATCTCTCTCCTCTACAGCTAGGTTTCTGCATCTTCCTGCCACACCTTGTCCGATCCCTGGCTTCTTACTCCCTGGTCAAAATAATCTTTCTACTCAGGTGGTTACCAGCTGGCTCAACAGGGCTTTTCAAGAGGAACTCTGCTTGTTAGTCAGTTTCCAACCTAGGACAGTAGAGCATGGCACACAGTCAGCTTTGTGCTGACTGTGTGCAGCACAAAGGGCCGCGAGCCACCCCAGGCTTTGTGAGTTGGTGCAGTTTCCCCTCTCTCATGATGCAGTGTGTAGGGAATCACCTGGTCTCCTCCCCATGATTGCAGAATGTTTATAGCATAAACCAAGGATTCTCACATACTCATCTTCCCTTGTAAGGGTGTTCCTGCCCTCTTAACCCCGTAGGCTTCTGAATCCCTAGTATTCTGTGCTGCCTGTCTGATGTTCATTCATTGACCTTGTCAGCCTGAGCATGGAACACTCCATGGTGTCTTGTGGCAAAGCTTATTAGTGGTATGAATTGCTACTTTTCTCTCTTCAAAGACAACAACAGCATTGTGAATAGTTCATACCCTAAATTAACATTAACTGACATCGTAAAGCACTTTATAGACCACCCTCACAGACATCTCCCACAGTCGATCTTTCATAGTAATCTTTTTGAAATGGGAGGATGGTGATTAAAATCATCATCATCCTCATCCCAGGTTTTCAGAGGTGAAAATAGGCTCAGAAAGTTTGAACAGTTTGCCCAGGACCGTGTGGGAAGCACAGATTCAAACCTCCACTCAGATCTTTAAACGCTAGTTCTCATTGTTCCATGTGGATTTCTTGTAATAATAGGTGGGTGGTGTTCAGTTGCTGAGTCACTTCTGACTCTGAAACCCCATGAACTGCAGCACGCCAGGCTTCCCTGTCCTCCACTATCTCCCAGCATTTGCTAAAACTCGGATCTTGAATCACTAGTTCTCATTGTTCTATGGGGATTTCCTGTAATAATAGGTACCAAGTCTATTAAGGTACCTGTGGAACAAAATAGAAAGGTGGTTACCTTTACACTTGTATGAAGCTTTATTTTTTTCACAGATAACCTCCTTAGTCTCCCAACCTTCACCTGTTTCGAAGGGAGTAAAACCAGGTCTCAGGGTCTGTGTGGCTGTCCTCCCGTCCAGCCTGTGTCATTTCCCCTCTACTGGGCTCCCCTGTGGCCAGGTAACCACCACAGCATGCAGGGTGTCCCTCCCTCTTGGAGTTAATCCAGACCCACACCTCCTGACCTGCTCTTAACTTAAGTTCTCCTTCCTTTCGCCCCTGGAGTGATGAGAAGACCTGGAATCCTTCAGGAAATTCTGAACAAGGATTATGAAGAAGAGTCAAGTTCACCTGTAACCCACCACTCCAAGACAGCCATGGGTTTTTGGTTTGTTTGGTTTTTTTTTTTTTTTTTTTGCATTTTTACTTTGCAGTCTTTTCCTCGTGCATGTAGACTGGGGTCATATATTCAGTGTTATGACTTTTCCCTTCCATTGTCTGTCTATATTGGATAATCTTGGGAAAATTGTGATATCTGTTGTTGTTGTTGAGTTTTTCATGTCTTATACTGTAGCTTGTTTATCTGATCCTCTTTGTGGGATGTTTAGGGTGTTTTCAAACTTTGATCCATGATAAAACTCCTTGTGCAGAGTTTGTGTGTGGTTTTCTGGTTATTTCTTTAAATCACTGGGTTGTGGAATATGAATACATCATTTAACTTATTTTTGGAAAAATTTTAAATATAGAGAAAAGTTGGAAAAATAGTACAGTACCCTCCCCACTGTATTCACCAGTTTAATCACATTTTCTGCACACATTGCTCCCTCCCTCCCTCTCTTTAATCAGGTTGCAGATGTCATGGCTCCTCAACTAAATACCTGATCAAGTTTCTCCTAGTAACACAGTCGTTGTGTAGTGAAGAACTGGGCCTCACCCAGAGGTAGGTCTGGGTTGTGTCCTCTTTGTTTAGATGTTCAATTCAGTTCAGTTCAGTCGCTCAGTCGTGTCTGACTCTTTGCGACCCCATGAATCGCAGCACGCCAGGCCTCCCTGTCCATCACCAACTCCCGGAGTTCACTCAGACTCACGTCCATCAAGTCGGTGATGCCATCCAGCCATCTCATCCTCTGTCGTCCCCTTCTGCTCCTGCCCCCAATCCTTCCCAGCATCAGAGTGTTTAGATGTTACATATAAGCAAATATGACAACTTAGATGAAAGAAGTACATATCTTGAAAGAGACAAATGACCAAAAACAGACATGAAAAGAAATAGAAAATGTGAAATATTCCCTTAATCTGTCTTAAAATGAATTAATCCCTTTTCCACGAAATTCCAAAACCCAGATGGCTTCAATGGTAAATTCTATCAGACATTTAAGGGTGAAATTTTAGTAATCTTATATTTTAGAAAACAAGAGGGAACACTTTTATGAGGTCAGCATTACCCTTCTACCAACCTCAAAAGAAAAAAAAATCCAAAAAAGATTTCAAGTATAGAAAGCTCCAAACTGATTACCCTTTTAAAAGAGTCCTGAAAGGCTTAAACAAAATGTTAGCAACTTGAATCCAGTGATGTATAAAAGAATATACAGTTGATTTGCAAGTACTACATCAACATTACCTGGTAATGGGGTTCTCCCAGGAACCCACGGTTGGTACAATATTTGAAAATCAATTATGAGTAGTAGTAGTTACCATAGTGACACAATTAAGGAGTAAAAAGCACATAATCATTTCAATAGGTAGAGTAAAAGCATTTTACTAACATCTCTCATTAAACAGGAATAGAAGGGAACTTCCTCAAGCTAGTAAAGGGAATTTAAAGGGACCTACTGGTGACATAATACGTAAGGATAATGTATTGATGAGGACTTTGACCCTAAGAGATGCACCAAGATGAGGATGTGTGTTCTCACTACTTTTTTCAAACTTGTAAATGAGGTCCTGGTCAGTACAATAGAGATTGGGAAGAATGAAGCAAAACCATTCGCAGATGGCATGAGCACACACCAAAATAACTCTAAGGACTACAAAGTGCTACTATGAATAACTGAATTAACAAAGTTGCAGGAAATAAATCAACAAGTCAGTTTTATGTCAACAAATCAATTTATGCCATCTACAAAATTGTAAGAGCACCAAAAAAGTATTTAGGGGCAAAATGTTTTTAAATGTGAAGGACCTGTACGCTGAAAACCTCAAAACATTGCTAAAGGAAAGACCCTAATAAAAGTACAAATGCATCATATTCATGGATTATAGGGCAGTATTTATAAGATACGCATTCTCCATTGAGCTATAGATTCTAGAGAAGTGCTTGTCAGAATTCCCACAGGCTTTGGGGGGCAGACATGTACAGGCTGATTTTAAAGTTTGCCTGGACATACAAAGAACCCTGAATAGCTAAAGTACATCTAAAGAACAAATTTATCCTTCCTAATTATATGCAACTATAATCCAGCTAGTGAGTCCTGGCCTAAGATTGACATACAGATCAAAGGAAAAGAGTCCAGAGAAAGAGCCCTACGTTGATTTCAAATGATTTTTGACAAAAGCATCATGGTATTTGATGGGGAAGAGTAGGCTTTTCAACAAATGGATCAAAAACACTGGATATCCTTATTGGGGGAAAAAAAGTGAACCTTAACCCTTATCTCACAGTATGTACAGAATTAACTCAAAAAGGACTACAGATTTAAAGATTAAAAACTTAAACTGTAAAAGTTCTACAGAGAAACATAGAAAATCTTTTCAAAGTTTGGTAGGCAAACATTTCTTAAGATACAAAAGTCACTAACCATCCAAGGGAAAAAAATGGACATATTGAAGTTTTTCAAGTTTGAAACTGTCTTCAGAAGACACCATTAAGAAAAGAAAATTAAAAAATGGCAAGCTGCTGACTGGGAGGAAATACATAAATGAGACAGAGGAGTTCTATGTAAGAATATACGAAAAACTCATAAGACAAAAATGTTGGGAAAGAGTTCAGTAGATGCTTCATTCAAAGATACGGTCAACAAGCACATGAGATACTCAACATCATGAGTCATCAGGGAAACGCAAACTAAAGCCAACAGGAGGAAGGTCAGCGATTACCTGGAGACGGAGGTCAGGAGATGGGCTCAAAGGACATACGGAAACTTTTTTAGAGAAGACGCAGCCACCTTCTCTGATTGGGTAAGTCTGTCCTGTCTTGGTTGACGACTCTTGAGTTTTCCTCAGTGGTTGGTAAACTCCTTGCTATATAAGGAGTAGGTTTTTCTTGAACTTAAGATGGTTCGTGAAAGTGGCTCAGTCGTGTCCAACTCTTTGCGACCCCATGGACCATACAGTCCATGGAATTCTCCAAACCAGAACACTGGAGTGGGTAGCCTTTCCCTTCTCCAGGGGATCTTCCCAGCCCGGGGATAGAACTCAGGTCTCCTGCATTGCAGGTGGATTCTTTACTAGCTGAGCCACAAAAGAGGTACCTGAATTCCCAGTTGGAAGACATTGGAAAGGCTGCTCAGTTGAATTGCACTGAGAAAACTGCCCAGTTTGCAAGACCTGGAAAGGTTTGGACTGGGTACTTAGGTAAGTTAACCTGGTTTCTTTCCTTGAATTGGGTGCTTTGAGTTTATTGGAATAAAAGTGAAGATAACATGAGAACTTTTAGCTCCGAAAATAGAGTCAAAATGCTTCTCCCAGCTGGTTACAGCTTTCTCGGGTTTCCCCACTCCTTAATGAGTGAAGACATGTTCGTCTGGGCTCCACAGATAACAATAGGCCCCCCGGCGCTCTGAGCTCCCATGTTGGTTTTAGTCTGCTGGAGTTGAGGAACCCAGACACCTTTCCAGGAGGAACTTGCATTATCTCCCTGAGCCTTTAAAACATAAATATCCTATCTGATCTTCTTAGGCATCTTGCTCTACGTTTTGAGAGCTTGGTCTGTTGATCAGTGAGAAAACTCTTGGTCTCTGTAGTCTGGAAGGTACTCTATGGTGTACATTTGGAAGCCCGTTGAGTAGACTAGGATTCTGAACAGTCTCTGACTGGCCCTTCTAGCTCTCAGGGGAGTTTATCATAAGGGATCCCAATCCATAAAGGGCCTTTATCAGGTCAACTTTCATTGCATCCACCAGTATAATAAGGGCCTTTACTTTGATTATTTTTGCAAATAAACTTTCTAGATCCTGTGAGGGCTGCATCCTTTGCACAATCTTATGGGGACATCTTTCATGCCTTATTTAAGACCCTACTCCTCAATGGCTATGATGGATCCTTTAAACTGGAAAAAACTTTTAAACTGATAAAATTTTAGAGAACTGTGTTTGTAAACAGCCATTTTATTGGTAGCTATGGAAAGACCATAGATTAATTTTGCCTGCTTTGAGCTTTATATAAATGAAAATTTAAAAATATACTTTGCTTGTGCCTGCCTTTGTGCAAAATTTCATGTTAGATTACCCATTTATCATGTATGTAGCTCCAGTTTTTTCCACTTATTCCATTGTATGACTATATCACCATTTATTCATTCTACTATTGAAGGACATTTAGGCTTCCAGTTTTTTGGTTATTTATAAATAATGCCATAAATGTTCTTAAACATGTCTTTGGGTATACACTTATATGCCTTTCTGGGGGTCAACCTGGGAGTGAAATTGCTGTGTCATAGATATCCATGTATCTCCAACTTTAGGAGATGCCATCTGTCATACCCCTCCCCACCCCGCCTCACCAGTGGAGGCATAATTTTGAGAGTTGTAATTTTTCCCCATCACTTAGCGTTGTTAGTCTTTTCAACTTTTACCACTCTGATGGGTGTGGCAGGTGAATAGTGTGTAGTTTTAATTTGTATTTCTTTGTATACTTAATGAAGATGAGCTGTGTGTGTATAGTTACTATTTCAATATTCCCTTTTAAGAAGTCTCCTGTTTTTTTTTTTTTTTTTCTGCCAGTCTTTTGCTTAGTGAGTCCTAAGAGCTGATCTGAGATCTTTCGTCAGTTACGTTCATTGCGAATATTCTTTATCACTCCCCAGCTTGCCTTTTCACTCTTTCAGTAGTTCGTATTTTCCTAGTTGTTTCTGGTGAGGGTGCAGAACCATCTGGTCAACCATTGTGAGAGGCAGAACTTGATCTTATTTTAATAACTAAAACCAATCTATTGTCAGTGGGAAATTGAGAAAGTTTTTTGGAAAAGATTGCAAGTTGAGAAGGAAGCCAATTCTGGCAATATAAGATTTAATGAGCAAAAAGATGCAGGGAAAATCAGAGTCTGTGTGCCCCTAAGCTACTCTAGTGCTCTGTATTCTTAGGCAGATGTTTGTACTCATGGGAAGGGGGAATACTCATTTTAATAAGTGAATTATGTGAGAAATTACGTGAGAAAATACGTGAGAAAGGTTTTGGTAAACACATAGTGTATCAAAATCAGGCTGAAATTACTTGGCAGTTTTGCCCTGGGACCAGTCTGAGTGAGTGAGTGAGTGAGAGAGAGTGTGTGTGTGTGTGTGTGTGTAGCGTGCTGCTGCTGCTGCTGCTAAGTCACTTCAGTCGTGTCCGACTCTGTGCGACCCCATAGAGGCCGCCCACCAGGCTCCCCCGTCCCTGGGATTCTCCAGGCAAGAACACTGGAGTGGGTTGCCATTTCCTTCTCCAATGCACGAAAGTGAAAGTGAAGTCGCTCAGTCGTGTCCGACTCTTAGTGACCCCATGGACTTCAGCCTACCAGGCTCCTCCATCCATGGGATTTTCCAGGCAAGAGTACTGGAGTGGGGAGCGCGCAGGTCCAGCATATATTGGGATTATTGCACCACTGGACATCCTGAATTAAAACCGGGCCTGAGAATTATCGCTGATGTTGCAAAGATACATTTATCCACCAGAGGGAGACAAAGCACTTGTCTGTGAAAAAGTCCATACATAAAACCCCAGCTGCATCAGTTCTATTTTTATGCAATGTGCCAAGCAGGCACAAATATGGAAAGACAGGCAAAATTGTCCTCGGTACTGTTGCTTGCCACCCAAAGAAATTCTTGCCAGCACTGGCAAAAATTCTTGGAACTAACTTAAGAAATAACATGTGGAGAAAAATGTCTATTATTCATCCAGAACTAGCATCTATTTAGAAATATTTTCAATTCCTTTTCTAGCTCACTTTTGACATCAAAACTGAAAATAAAAAAGGGTGGGTAATATCTTTCATATATTACAGAGTGGAAATTTTTGAAATAAGATTACTCTAAGAATTATGCAAATAGAAATCAACATCAGCATAAGTAAATTAGCTTAAGATATGTTCACAGGATTTTAGGAAATATGCAGACATAATGAACGCTCATTTCTAAATGTAAAAGACTTGATTGGCAATTCTCAGCTTTCATTTCACCCATCTCCTTCCAAGCTTTATCACAGAAGCTATAAAAAAGCTACAATCTTGATCTCTGCCCCCTTTTAGCTACAGGTGGTCAATGAGATGCAGGTAGAAACCACTAGGGAGGACTTCCATTCTGAGATGAAATTGTAAGACTTAGCACAGGAAATTTCTTTTCTCCTTTGTTCCCCCTCCTCCTGCCCCATCTTCCTGGGGACACAAAACTTGGAGGTGGGATAACCATCCCTGTCCACGAGATGACAAGTGTGAAGATAAAGCCAGTGTAACTAATTATGTCAGAGAGGACAGGCAGGAGGAACCTGGATCCCTCCTTGATGAGCATTATCTGAAGCAAAACCTGAAGTCTGACATGTCATTTGGTTATAGAGCGAATATTTTCAACAGACTGGTACTAGGAAAGTCAGGAAGTCCCGTCACCCTACCGGACATGGCCTGTGATTCCTTCAAGGTCGGCACCAGGTCAACACACACAGGCCCTGCTGTGACTGAACACACGGTCAACAAAACACATGGTAAACCAAGTAGTGATAGAAAACAGGTATTTGTATCAACACAGGCCTAATTTGGCCTTAAGGATGGACAGACAACAAACATAGGTATCTAACTGGAAAAGGAAATAGAAAAGAGCAAGATTTCTACAGTTTGATTAAGCAGAGTAGCAATTTCCTATTTCATGTCCAGGATATTGAGAATAATTGCTGTTCCATGGTCTGGTGCAGGGAGATTTTATGCAACAGAATTATCTGAAAATCAAGGGTTGTTTAAAGAACTGGGGAGAACAGAGTGGGGCGAGATATTATATGATGTCATATGATGTCTCCCTGGAAAGGTCGTGAAGGTGTGGGTGGCTTCTCCCTGGAACCGTCATGCGCCTGCTCCATGAACTGCCAGGGGACAGTGAAGCTGCACTTCCAGACAGCAAGAAGTAGAAGGAAGTAAATCCTTTCAAATGTTGAACTTTACCAGGGCCTGCTCCTAATGCTCTTCTCACTTTCAGGCTTTCATTAAATGCTGGTAACTCTCAAATCCTCATCTCCAAAGCAAATCTTCTGAGTTTCAGACTCATTTCCAACTGCCACCTGGATGTTTGCACAGTCTGTCAAACTCACCATGTCCAAAAAGGAACCCCTTAAAATATCTTTTCTTCCTGTGTATTCCCTTTCCCATTCTGTATATTTTTTGGACAGTTTTTATTCAGTGCTGACTACGTGTCTCTCACTTTGCTACTGCTAGTGGTATGCTACTGCTGCTGCTGCTAAGTCGCTTCAGTCGTGTCCGACTCTGTGCAACCCCATAGACGGCAGCCCACCAGGCTCCCCCGTCCCTGGGATTCTCCAGGCAAGAACACTGGAGTGGGTTGCCATTTCCTTCTCCAATGCATGAAAGTGAAAAGTGAAAGTGAAGTCGCTCAGTCGCTAGTGGTATAAGGAAGAACAAAACCAGACATGGTTCTGCTCCACTGCATTTTCAGCCTAGAGGGACAGACTACCACTAAATAAATAAGCACACAGATAATTACATATTTCAGTCCATCTTGTGATGGCAAAGGAATGAACACCAGAGGAAAGTTAGCAGGGGAACTTCTAATTAGGCAGAATATTACCCACCTTCTAATTAGGCAGAATATCACCCACCCAGTCACCCAGGGTGTCGTCGTCTCCTTTCCCTCTCTTAACATTTACATACAACCAACCAAAACATTTTGCCTATTTGACGTCCTAAATATTTCTCAAGCTCATCTCCTCTTTCCCTTCCTCATTATCCTAGCTGAGACTCTATCTTCCATGTAGTATCATACAGAGTACCTTTTTTATTTCAATGGAATAAAACTAGAAATAGAAGAAAAATCGAAAATTCACGAATATGTGGAAATCAAACAACATACACTTAAATAATCGATGGGTCAAGGAAGCAATCACAAGAGAAATGAGAATAGCATGAGAAAAATGGAAATAAAAATACAACGTATCAAAAAGTATGAGATACAGCCAAAGCAGTGCTAGGTGGGAAACTTATAGCTGTAAAGGCATACAATAATAATTCAGAAAGCTTTCAAATCAATCATTTACATTAAATAGTTAGAAAAAGAGAAAACTGAAGCCAAAGGTAATAGGAGAAAAGAAATAAAAAAGATTAGAGAAACAATAAAGAATAGAGAAAATGAGCAATATCTAAATTTGGTTCTTTAAAAAGATCAACAGAATTTGTGAGCATGTGTTAATAATACTCCTCTATTGTGGTTTTAATGTCTGTGGGATCAGTAGTGATGGCCCCTTTTTCATGTGTGATATTAACAATTTGTGTCTTCTCTTTCTTGGTTAGCCTGGCTAGAGGTTTATCAGTTTTACTGATCTTTCAAAAACCATTTTTGGTTTCCTTGATTTTCTCTATTGATTTCCTATATCCAGTTTCGTTGCTCTTTGCCCTCATTTTTATTCTTTCTTCTATTTAGTTTGATTTAGTCTTCTAGTTTACTAAGGTGGAGGTTTAGGTTTTCGATCTTTTCTTTTTTTTTTTTAGATCTTTTTTTTCTAATACATGCCTGCTGCTAAGTCGCTTCAGTCGTGTCCAACTCTGTGCGACCCCATAGACAGCAGCCCACTAGGCTCCTCTGTCCTTGGGATTATCCAGGCAAGAATACTGGAGTGGGTTGCCATTCCTCCTCCAATGCATGAAAGTGAAAACTGAAAGTGAAGTCTCTCAGTCGTGCCCGACTCTTAGCGACCCCATGGACTGCAGCCTACCAGGCTCCTCCGTCCATGGGATTTTCCAGGCAAGAGTACTGGAGTGGGGTGCCATTACCTTCTCAGAATACATGCCTTCAATGCTGTATATTTTCATATTGTTAGTATCGCTTTTACTGGTCCTACCAGTTTTTGTAAGTTGCATTCTCATTTAGTTAAAAATTTTTTAAAATTTCTCTTGAGAAATTTTTTTTTTACTCATGTATCAACTATATTATTTAATTTTCTGCTATTTGGAGGTTTACCAGCTATCCTTCTGTTTTGATTTCTAGTTTAATTCCACTGTGGTGCAGAGTATATTCTATATTTCTGTTGTTTTGAATTTGTTAAAGTCCATGTTCTGCCCCAGAATGTAGTCTATCTTAGTGAATGTTCCATGCGAGCCTGATAAAGATATATACTCTGCATTTGTTGGGATGAAGTAATCTATAGATGTCAACAGATACTATCGATGATGGTGCTCTTCATGTCAGCTACATCTTTACTGATTTTGTGCCTGCTGGATGTGTCCATTTCTTACAGAGGGGTGTTGGAATCATGATGGACGGGTTTATTTCTCCTTGTAATTCTATCCATCTTTGCCTCACAAATTTGACTCTGTTGTTAGGTCCATCCCTATTAAACACTGTTAAGGCTTCTTGGGGAATCAACCCTTTTGTCATTATGTATGTCCCTTCTTTATCCCTGATTATTTTCTTTGCCCGGTTCTGCAGCGGGAAGGCCCGAGCTCACCCTCGGGGATTCGCCTCTGAAAACTCTCCACCGCTTGTGAAGGGGACCTGCAGCCCCATTGTGACGTTGTTTTAGACGACCTGCTGTTACCTGCAGAGGAACAACCAGAAACTGTCCCGAAATGTCTCGAGTAGCTGTCAGCATCCTGGGCCTTCTCCGTGTCCACATCCTACCCCTCAATGGCTCTCGCCTTGGTGCACCATCTCCGGGGTGAAACCCTTCGCTCTTCCTCCGAGCTCCTCGCGTTCTGCAGTTTGGTCACAGAGTCGAAGTTCCCACCCTCAGTGGGCAACTTGTAAGTGAGTTTGTCGTGGTCACAGTCTCTCCTGGTGCTTCAGTGCCTCCCGAGCTCTGCCAGGCTCCGCGATCCGAGTCGGGGGAGCAGGGCCTCCAAGCGTGGCTGCGGGACCCGGGGTGAGGCCGGAGGGCGGTGGGCACTCGGCTGCTCTGCAGCCCCGCCGCTCGCGCCCGTCTGGGCCGTTAAGGATGTTGATTCGTTACCAAACCGCCGTCTGGGAAGCCAGTCATGATTCAAGCATCATCAGAGATCATTCAGGTATCGCAGGAGGAATGGTTCTTCCTTTGGTATCCACCTTACAATTCATTTAATGTTTGGTAGAGAGTAATTTTTTTTTTTTTTTTTAATGTATTCTCTTACCAAAAAGTGAGACTAATTTCTAGTGCTGCTGCTGCTGCTAAGTCGCTTCAGTCGTGTCTGACTGTGCGACCCCATAGACGGCAGCCCACCAGGCTCCGCCGTCCCTGGGATTCTCCAGGCAAGAACACTGGAATGGGTTGCCATTTCCTTCTCCAATGCATGAAAGTGAAAAGTGAAAGTGAAGTCGCTCAGTCGTGTTCAACTCTTCACGACCCCATGGACTGCGACTGCAGCCTACCAGGCTCCTCTGTCCATGGGATTTTCCAGCCAACAGAACTGGAGTGGGGTGCCATTGCCTTCTCTGAATTTCTAGTGATCGAGCTGCAAGTCAAGACTTGTGAGTGGCAACTCGATACAGAGGTCTCATGCGTGTGGGGGACCTCTGCTTAGACTTTGGGGCCCAGCAAATGGGTTTCAATTATGGTCAGATATTTATCAGTTGTTCGATCTTAACCCCAATTGCTTTCCAAAGGATTGTTGAGTTAAGCCTGCAAAGGACAGTTGGGTCTTGGTGAATAACAGTGGATTATCAACTTCATCAGAGGGTCACTCCTATTTAGCTGCTCTTCAAGATGTCATTTCTTTGTTGGAGCAAAGCAACACATTCTTTGGGTCTGGTATGTCTGTTGGAAGTAATTTACCTCCTGAATTTAGTTTACATACATAAATAATACATGTCATTGTAAAAAATTCAAAACATGTAATAATGAGCAGAAAGAAGGTAAAGGTAGCCTGAGAGCTGTACCCTAAATTAACTCCCAGTATTCAGGGATCCTAGTGGGCAAGAGGCTCACACTGTTGGTATATCAATTCTCACTTGTTCCCCTGCTTTCTGCACAGCTTTACCACCTCCAGGGGAGGCTGGGGCCCCCGAGTCCAGAGCTTTGCTGAATGAGCATCTCCAGGGAGTAAACCTCCAGTCTTCAGCCAGTGGCAAGGGGATATAGACTCCAGCCACTCTGTGTTCAGACTTGCCTTGACTCCCCCAGTTTTCCACCCACCTGATCACGACGGGGGCCTGACCAGGGATCGAACCCAGTCCACCTTCACTGGGAGGGCAGAGTCTTAGCCACTGGACCATCAGGGAAGTGCTGATGCTGTTGGTTGCTGCCGTACATCAACATGAATCAGCCGTAGGTATATGTATGTCCCCTCCCCCTTGAGGCTCCGTCCCACTGCAAAATCGCCAGTGGAAATTTGCTCTAGGAGCTCAAATCCAGTGCTCTGTGCTTCCAAACTCATTGCTGTGTCTCCCTGCCACTTTTATTTTTCTTTATGGTTGAACTTTTAATTGAATCTATTTACTCTTATTTCAGTGGGGTTATAAGAGGGAGTAGAGATAAGTCTTTTGTTCATTTTTTGATGATTACTGGGAGCTATCATAAAATTCTCATATACATTTTAGGTACTATTTAAATTTAATCTAGTGTCCTAGAACCTGTTGAGCTGAGTAACTGCTTTGCGTGTGTGTGTGTGTATTGAGAATAAGTGCTAGACAAATGTTTAATTGACCCTAGTTTTGTACTATTATCATAATTAATCACAAATGTAATCTTCTTTGCTCCTTTTCCGTCATATTTTATAAATAGTTGTTTTAAAATCTATTCTTTTGCACATTGGCCTTAAATCTATGTCAAAGTTTCTTCCTTTCCAAGAACAAGTAGAACCTGCCTTGCCTGGAATGTAAAAGGTTTTCAAAATACAATAGGACCTTGACCTTTTTTGTTAAATATGCCTTTGTCCCAGGTACACATATTAAGAAAAATTACACATTAAAAGCTAAGAAAAATTATAAAGAAACTGAAATTTAATAAAGCTTTTGCAGATGAAGGATTATAAAAATCTATGATCCTTTCTCCATTTATTTTCTATTTCTTTCTGTTATGAATTAAAAGTACTCACATAAGTCCATTTATGTTTATAGTCCAAACAGAATTAACAAATGTTAAGTGCCAATTTTATTCAAATATTTGTTTATTCTAGATTCTCTTGGGTGCAAATGACAGAAACTCATCTCAAACTAACTGGCTGAAAGGTAATTTATTTCTTTGAATACCTGGGAGTTTCAAGGATTTATTCAGCTCCAGTTATAACTGGATCAAATGGGGTGTCAAATGATGTTGTCCGGATTCAAGTGTTATATCTATCACAAACATTGTTTTATAAAAATTTTATCAGGCTGTTGACAATAATATTTAAACAAATATCCAAGCAAGTGTTTCATTTGAGGTGGTTCCCTCAGAAGAGTAATTTTTCTCTTGGGTTTTCCTTCTAGTCGTGTGGATTAGAGCCACAGGGTGAAATCAGTCTGGTAATTTTATAATCAGTTCGTTCACTGTTCCCCATCTGATCTACTTTCTCTGTGGACACTTGTGTATTGCAGCCTGCAGTCCCTTGAATGTCTGAGCTTCCCCAGCCTTATCAGCCACAGTGGGGTGGAGAGGTTGCTTCAGCCTGTGGGAGATGAAAATGCCAAACTCTTGCTTTCCGGATAAGACATAAGTCAGCCAATGTCAGTTCTCTGTGAAGACTCCCCCCAAAGCCTCCCCATTCTTCTCAGATTAAAAGTTATTTATAGAGAACTTAAGTTTTCCCCCTCAAAACATTCTCTTATTCCTAGGAGAAACTAAGTGCAGGAGGGGATGCTGGGAGAGGAGGGCCACTTGCTGGGATCTCCCAGTCCCCAGCCCAGTTGGGAACAAAGCGAGGCTTTCTTGGACCCCTCAGAGCAAAAGAGGGAGTGGAGGGAAGGGGAATGCTTGGTCTAGATAAGGGGTGTGATGCCAGCACCAGCCGGCACCCACAGCCTGCACCCTACACCAGCTGCAGGGTTAGCAGGAGGGGTCCACTCTGCCCAGTCTGTCCCCCAGTCCATGAACAGGCAATACTGCCAGGAAGGGATGGCTGGGAGACAGAGAGATGAGGCAGTGATTGGGGGGCTCCCTGTGAGGAACTAGCTGTGACCCAGATCGCGGTGGACCCAGGGACACGAAGGGGAAGAGGGTGGTGGATAGTGGTGCTTTCAGACAAAGGCTCTCCTGGATGGAGATGCTCAGTGTCCCTGTCCACTGGGGACCCCAGGGGGCCCCAAGGTCTCTGCAGCCCTCCACACTCCAGGCCCCAGAGCGGGGTGGGGAAGGCGATGGCACAGACCCGACAAGGGGGACAAACAGCCTTGCACAGCACCTTGTGGAGAAACATCTGCTCTGGGGAAGGAGGAGGGCTCCGGGCTCGGGGTGGAGGAGGCCAGAGCCCCTACCCCTTACCTCTGCAGCCCGAGGCCCAGGGTCAGTGGGTGGGTGGGGGCAGGTTGCACTGGTGGTTTGCTTGAAGGAGAAGTTGAGGGGAGCAAATAGATTAGAAGTGAGCCTGGGAAGGCTGGACAGAGAACTCTCCAACCCAGTCCAAGCCCCTCCCAGGAAACCCCACAATCAGTCTCCATGGTCCCAGTGGAGCAGAGAGGGGAGGCAGCCACTGGCCATCAGCCTCCAATCCACGCACTCCCAGCCTTCCCTTTCCACCTGGGAGCATGCCCCCGCCCTGCCGGCCTGGGCTCCCCGCCAAACCTGAGTGATAGTGATGACTCTGTCGACTGACCAGCTCTGAGTAAACAGCTGTGTGTTCTCACTGGAGTTGTCTGTGTTCATCTTACAGAGCTCTGCACTCGGTGGAAGAGAAGAGGGGATCATGGCAGGAGCAGGGCTCCAAGGAAACACTGGCTGAGGTTTGGTCCAGGCGTGTGAGCGTGGCCTCAGCTCAGAGCAGCCCTTTCTCTGGTCCCCGGGGGTGGATCTGGAAGCAATGCTCCAGGAGGCCATGGAGACGCTTCGACTGTACCAGCAACCACTCCCTTGGAGCAGCGCCTGGCCCGCATAATCTCCTGTATCTGCACTATTTCCTGTGTCCACGTTCTCTCCTGTGCCCGCACTGTCTTCTGTCCCCGCATCATCTCCTCTCTCTCGAAGCAGCTTGTGGTCTCCATCCTCCACCTGCTGTGTACTGGGCACAGCTCACCGTTTTATCACTGCCTCCGCTGCCCACCACGTGGCGGTGGAGTGTCTTCCTCTGTCTTTGCTTTCAGGTTCATTCGCGGTCCTCTGGCAAACCTCAATTTCTTCCCACAGATTTGATCTTGAACTTCCTGGAGAAGCTCCATGGGGAGAGACTGGGGTCTCACCTCACTGCACAAGCCTGGGGTTTGGCACCTGTGAGGCCATCCCTGTGGGCAGAGTTCCCTTTGGACAGACCCAGGGCTCCACTCCAGCTGCTGACCTTGCAGGGAGAGGGGTGAACATGGGGACCAGCTGGGGCTGTGCTGATTTGTACTGGTGGACAGGGTGCTGTTGGCAGGGGACAGGGTGGTCTTCTTCCCCGCAGGCTGTGCTGTGGTCCTCCGCCCTCCAGATCTGCCTTCCTCCTCTGAATGCTCTAAGTAGCAGCTTAGAGGTGAGGATGTGCTGCTTGCAGTTGCTGGGGACCCTATCCCCTCACGCAGTGGGTGGGGAAGGAAGGCTGCTGTTGGTTAGATTGACTGAGGGCTGAGGCTTCAGCGTGATCCGGCAGCCCTCCAGCTCAGATCTCTTATAACCCAGGGGGGATACTGGAACATTGCCTCCTGTTTCTGGCCTATCAGTGAGTCCTGGATCTCCATCTCCAGGTGTAACCATGGATGCCATGAAGTCAGTCTGCCCAGAGTCCTTATAGTCAGAGAGTGGCTCCATGTAGAGCTTTAGTTCCTCATATCCATGACCCACAATAATCCATGGATCCTTCACAATTTGCTCTTATTTCTTAGTGAGAATCAAGAAATTTCTTAAACAGCTTTTCATCCCATAACCATCCATCCAGAAATGAACCTAATGTATTCTGTTCTAGTACCCCTCTGGCAGCTCCTTGAAGTTCTGTCCATCAAAAGGCAGGAATCCATCGCACTGTGGCCAGGATAACTTCCTGTGGTTCTTACTTATGAGAGTTCCAGGGCAGCATGAGGGGGACCACTCCAGAAGGTGTCCAGCTTGTTGTGAAAGGTGAATTTGTTGAAGAAGTTAAAGTCTGATGTTCGTCTTCACATCCAAGAGCAGATTTTCTGCTTGTAAATGTCTGTGGACAGCACCCTCCTGGTGACCAGCCACACGGAGCACACTACTGGTGGACTCTGCCTTCACCCTCTCTGCTTTCCTACTGCCCTGAGCCACGGGTGCTCACACACCTCTCCTCCACTAGCATCCTCTGAGCAAGGCGGGGAGTTTCCTCAGCCTCTGTCACTTGAGAGGTTTCACTTTGTTGGGATGATCCAAGCCCTCATGATTCCTGCTTTGTGGACTGTCTCCGGAGGCTGGAAGAGTTCTGTCCAGTCTCATCAGCAGTCTTCATGGCTGTCGCTTTCCCAGCGGGGACATGCTGGAGCCCAGTCTCCCTTGCCAATGGTCTCGAGGGTCTGGAGGAGACCATGCGAATCCGAGTGTCTCCTCAGCACAGACGGCTCAGAGGCCCCTCAGCATGGAGGACTCACTGCTGCGCTTGGAGTCGAGGTGTCCTAACGCCAGCTCACGTTTGGGAAGAGCTGATGAGAAGCTTGGTCCAAATCAAAGCAGTTCAAAATTCACCCCATGAACTGGTCTTTATGGCGAATCAAAACACGATGCCAGAGAAGGATAAAATGGAACAAAAAGCAAATAGCAAGAAACTAGATTTAAAAAGAAAAACGGAGGGAAAGGAAAAAACGATAAAAGTAAAAATTGAATCTAAAGAAGTGAGAAAATAATATAGGGGGAAAAATAAAACCCCCAAACCAAAATAAACCAAAATGCTAAGGAGGAAACAAGCTGACTTTGGTCAAAGTCCCTGGGGTCACTGAAAAGCAGCTTATTGAGCCAGAAGGACTGATAAACTGGTCCTCACCAGGTGCTTATTTGAAATTCTTAGAATTCTGAAACAATAGCTCCTTATGAGGGCGTAGGAAGAAATAGACCTATCAATAGGTTTGGGGAAAGTCCACAGTGACTTTCTCATTTTTTGATCTCAGGTTGAGAGCTATTACTCTTTTTTTTTTTTTTTAAGTGAGGCCCCCACATGCCTTTTGTTTATATGAGTTACGCTTTTGTTTGTTTATATCTTGTTAGAAATGAAAACCTGTAGGATGTTTCAGTGCCTCTTTGTTTCTAGTTTGAAAAGTTGTAATTTTGGTTTTAAAATTGGTTTTAAAAAGAGCTCATGATGCCTACACTTAAAATATTCAATTTCTTTTTCTTTAAACTCAAAATGATAGCTCTCAAAACAATGCCATAACCTAACTAGCATCACGATGGTGTTTGAAACTGTTCTGTTGCATAATATGGAGTGTATGTGTGTGTGTGTGCTCAGTCGAGTCAGACTCTGTGAGTAAGGTACATTATTAACATCTATTAGGGAAGACAGTTCTTAGACTTTATTTACGGTCTTGCCCAGTTCTTAGATTCCCCCCTCCTATGAGCCGGAGAGCTCCCTGTGATGGTTTCAGCAGCTTTAAACATAGGGGTTGCATCTGTGAGTTGAGAAAGCATGTCTTCTTTTTTTAAGCCCAAAATGCACAGTGTTCTGCGTCCCTCTGATGCAGCATGAAACGGGTAGGGGTGGCTGGGTGTTTTCACTGCTAGTTCAGAGGAGGGAACTGAGACACTCCGGCATGATTTTTGTTTTTAATGTTTATTGACTCTAATACAGATACTGAAAAGTAAATTATACACATTATCAGTGGTGATGATCAATGGTGGCTGCTTACAAATTGAACTCTTCTACTTAGCCTGCATCCAGATCAAGAAACAGGTTGTCATCAGCTCCCCTCCCCTCCCATAAGCTCTTATCCAGTCACTTTCTCCAGTGGTAACCACTACTGCGTCTTCTAACGGCACAGATTAGGTTTGCTTGTTTCTGAACTTACATAACTGGAATCACATAGTGTTAGGCCCTTTGTGCCTGCTTCCTTTGCTCGCTGTTTTGATGAGATTCTTTCGTTTGTTGTTCTCAATACTCTAGACTAGCCCATTGTCCATTTTGCTATCACTGGGCATTTGGATAGTTTCCAGTTTGGGCTGTTAAGAAAGAGTGCTGCTCTGAACATACTTTCCAGCGTCTGGTGAATATTACATGGCTTTCTGTTGGAATGTATACCGGGAAATGGGATGGCTTAAGACGGCTGCCTGTTTTTAGTTTAGGTAGACACCACGTGTGCCAGTTTACATACCCACCAGCAGTGTGAGAGCTCTGTTTCCTCTCTAATACCTAGCATTGCCTGCCTTTGATGGGTATGTGAAAGTGTAGCATTGTGGTTTTAATTTGCATTTCCCTAATGCCTAATAAAATAGAACACCTTTTCCTCTGCTGATTGGCCATAACTTTCTCTGTAAAGTGCCAGCTCAAGTCTTTTGCCAGTTTTTCTATGAAGTTGACTGCACTATCCCTCAGTGTTTTGTGTGTATTCTTACATAATTTGGGTGTGAATTCCCTGTTGAATAGGGCTCTGTATGCATTTCCTCTCCTCCTCATCCATCTCTGAACTCTCTGATGTGACCCCCTACTATTTTACTCATTGATCACCCCTTTACAGCAGTTGGCTTTTTATGCTTTGAACATGCCATACCCGGCACTCTCCCACCTCAGGGCTCCCATTTCTGCTTGGAATGTTCTTTCCTAGAGAACCCCATAAATCTCTTCCCTGTCTCCTTCAAGTCTTTGCTCCACTGTAACCTTAGTGAGGTCTTCCTTGATTTGCTTTTTGGTCTTGCAATACCTCTTACACATCCTGTCTGTTAGCCCTATCCACTTAAAGAACAACCAACCAACCAAAAAAAAACGCAAAAAATCGTACTTTGTACTAACAAAGTGTTCAAATACACACTGAATTAGAACAATATAAAGGTCTTTCTTTGCATATCTTATCATCCAACATCAATAATTAGCAACATTTTATAATTTTATTTTATCCGTAAGTACTTTAGCCTGCATCTTTAATAGATAAGTACCTTTATTTTGGGAAAACATAGTTACTGTGCCATCATCGAATTAACAAAACTAACAGTATATAATAGCAGTCCACATTCAAAATTCACAATTGTTACAGTGAAGTTTGAATCAAATGCACACATACAAATTACATGCATCACTTTAAATCATTCAAAATATTTATTTTACACATTTAGTGCTTATTATCTACCTCTCCCATTGGAATATAAACTCTATAGGAGTGAGATTTTTGTTTGTCCTTTGCTGCATCTTCAACACCTAAAACTGTTATTGGCACATAGTTGGGCTTGGATAAATGTTTGTTGAATGAATGAATGAATGAATGAAGTTGGCAACAAGAATCTAAGGGCCCAAGGAGTTTGTCAGCATAGTCAGATCTGTTTGTTTTCCAGCTCTAAAACTTTAGGCAACTTTCTGGGCTTCAATTTTCTTATCAGTAAAAAAGGACCAAACATCAGCTTTGCAGGGTTGTTGTGAGAATCTGACAAAATATGTGTACAGTGTCTGGCACCTAGCACACACAGGCTATAGCTATTTTTTATTGCAACTCCCTTTTGTTGTTTTTCAGTCTCTGTCTTGTCCACCTCTTTGTGACCCCATGGACTGCAGCATGCCAGGCTTCCCTGTCCTTCACTGTCGCCTGGAGTTTGCTCAAACTCATGCCCATTGAGTCAGTGATGCCATCCAGCCATCTCATCCTCTATCGCCCCTTCTCCTCAAGCCCTCAATCTTTCCAAGCATCAGGGTCTTTTCCAGTCAAGTCAGCTCTTCACATCAGGTGGCCAAAATATTGGAGCTTTAGCTTCAACATCAGTCCTTCCAGTGAATATTCAGAGTTGATTTCCTTTACAATTGACTGGTTTGATCTCCTTGCTGCCCAAGGGACTCTCAAGAGTCTTCTCCAGCACCACAGTTCAAAAGCATCAATTCTTCCGTGCTCAGCCTTTTTTATGGCTCCCGATATGTCACAAATGTAACGTGTGTAGTGAAGATCTTGGCCTTACCCAAACTGGTCTGGCCTTTGTCCCTGGTTCCTGGGAGGAAACATTTAAACCCCTGAAATTTCCCAAGTGATGGGAGTGTCTTTGTTATTCTTGGTGGGCCCCTTAGCTCATACCTGATAGTTTATGCTAATGAGATGACTCAGGCCAAGTGATATCAGTCTGACTTCCAGGGAGTTGGGTGAGGCTGGAATCTAAGTTCAGTCCCATGGACAATAAATCAATGACTCATGCTTATGGGATGAAGCCCCAGTAAAACCTCAGAACACTGAAGCTTGACTGAGTTTCCCTGGTTGACCACACTCCATGCATATTCTGTACATTAATATCAACACCAGGAGTATCAGGCATTCTGAGGACAATAGAAGCTTCGCATTGGGAACCCTCCCATACTCTTATGTCTGTATCTATTCTTCTGGCTAATTTTGATCTTTGTCCTTTCCCAGAAATAAACTGTAACTGTGAGTATAACATCTTTCAGTGAGTTCTGTGATTCCTGGCAGCAATTACTCAACACAAGGGTGGTTTTGGAAACCTGGACTTGCAGTTGGTATCAAGGGAGGTAGGACCCCTGGGTTCTGGCCCAGGCTCAGTAGCTGGATGGCTGTGTGAACTGGCAAGGGACATAAGGAAACTTTTAGAGGTGCTGGCTATGTCTGTTACCTTAATTTTGGTGATGGTTTTGCAGGTATACACATATGTTCAAACTCATTAAATTGTATGCATTACATATGTGCGATTTTTATACATCTCAAATATACCTCAATAATTTTTTTTTTAAGTCAGTAGTTCCTGGTACTGCTGCTGCTGCTGCTAAGTCTCTTCAGTCGTGTCCGACTCTGTGTGACCCCAGAGACGGCAGCCCACCAGGCTCCCCCGTCCCTGGGATTCTCCAGGCAAGAACACTGGAGTGGGTTGCCATTTCCTCCTCCAATGCATGAAAGTGAAAAGTGAAAGTGAAGTCGCTCAGTCGTGCCCGACTCTTCGCGACCCCATGGACTGCAGCCCACCAGGCTCCTCCATCCATGGGATTTTCCAGGCAAGAGTACTGGAGTGGGATGCCATCGCCTTCTCCGAGTTCATGGTACAGGTGGAGTCAATCCTTTTCAGCACAGCAGTATGCTGTGGGCTTTGATTATATTGGCCTGTTGGTTCATAGGAAACCCGTGAAGCCAGTTTCAATTTCTGTAGCGTTTGGGGGACAAGGAAGGCTGCTGGAGAGGATCCTGGAGTTCAGGGAGCAGACACTTAGGAATGAAAGGAAGCCCCACTCTCACTCCAGTCTCTGAGCCTGTGCTCTGGTTCTACATTCTGCCTCTGGAGGTCTGCTAGAGGTAAGTGCTGCTCTGAGGGCCCTAAAAGTAGCTGGTGGCCTAGACTTCTGGAAACTCATTTCCCAAATGCACTTCCTCCCTGTACTTCCTGTCTCTCCCACCCTTCCTGGGTCAAGGAATCACCATTGCCTCAGGGTACATCCCTGACTCAGGCTCAAGAATTGCCAAACTGTTTTCTTGAGAGGGCATTGAGAAGGAGATGAAAGTATCTGGCATTTTAATAGGATCCCTCTGGTGGCTAGCCTGCCAGGGGGAAAAACAGAAGCAGTGACACCAGTCAAGAGGTGAAAAATGTTGGCAGTTTGGACTGGGGCTTGGGTCAGCCGGTGCCAGCAGTGTGGTGAGATGTGGTTGGATTCTGGATGGTATTTAAAAGGTAGAGACAGCAGGATTTGCTGATGGGTTAGATGTGGGGAGTAAAAGAAAAAGTCTTCCCCTAAGCATAACAACCTCCATGTTGTCTCAAATGGCAAAAAAAATTTATAGCTGAGTAATGTTCTATTGAATACACACACTTCATCTTTACGCATTCGTCTATTGCTGGGCACTAAGTTTGCAGTCCGTGGGGTCGCAGAGTCGGACATGGCTGAGCCACTGAACTGAAGTTTTCTTCCATATTGGGTATTGTACATAATGCTGCAACAAGTATTGGGATGTATGTATCTTTTCAAAATAGTGTTTTCATTTTCTTTGGGTAAATATCCAGGAGTGGAATTTTTTAAAAAAAGCAAACAAACTAATAGAACAGAAATAGATTCAGAGATACAGAGAACAAACTGGTGATCGATCACTGGAGGGGAAGGAATGGGGGACAGGAGTGAAACAGGTGAAAGGCATTAAGAGTTACAAACTTAGAGTTATAACATAAATAAGTCACAGGGATATAATGTACAGCACAGGATACTTACTCAATATTTTATAATAACTTTGGTGTTTAATCCATAAAAATATTGAATCACTATGACTCATTGGAAAAGACTCTGATGCTGGGAGGGGTTGGGGGCAGGAGGAGAAGGGGATGACAGAGGATGAGATGGCTGGATGGCATCACTGACCTGATGGACGTGAGTTTGAGTGAAGTCTGGGAGTTGGTGATGGACAGGGAGGCCTAGCGTGCTGCGATTCATGGGGTTGCAAAGAGTCAGACGCGACTGAGCGACTGAACTGAATTGAACTGATGTTGTACCACCTAAAACCAATATAATGTTGTACGTCAACTGTACTTTAGTTAAAAAGAAAGGCTTCAAGGGACTGTGGTTAAGTAGTTAAGATTCCTTGCTTCCACTACAGGAGGTGTGGCTTTGATCCATATTTTGGGAGCTAAGATCCCCGCTGCATGCCGAGAGATGTGGTGAAAAGATAAATAAAATTTAAAAACAGGGACTTCCTTGGCGGCCCAGTGGTTAAGACTCTGCCTTCCAATGCAGGGGGTGAGGGTTCAATCCCTGGGAACTAAGATCCCACATGCTGCAGGGTGCAGCCACAATAAATAAATAAATAAATTTGTTTAAAAAAAAAATTTTTTTTAAAACATATTTTTAAAATAGGCTTCAAGATTTTGGGGCTGAGCAACTGGAAGTGCAGAAATTAACAGAGATTGGGATGAGGGGAGAGGAAGGTAAAGAGCTCAGGATGCTGGATTGAAAACCCAGAAGTCCAAGTTGTGATACCAGTTCTGCTGCACTAATCACAGCTCTTACTGACCACTTGTGTAGATACCAGGCCCCGTTTGAAGCTCTTGACACACATCACCTCATTCCCCTCCCAGCAGCCTGTGAGGTAGATTTCATCACTCCTGTTTTGCAGATGACATGAAGTGGCTCTGAGGGGCTAAGTGATTTGCTGCCCAGGGGCACAGAGTAAAAAACCAGGACTCAAACCTAGCCTAACTCCAGAGCCCGCGCTTGCCAGCAGACACGAAGCTGCCTCCAGAATCCTGCTTCCCCTGGCTGGGCCTGATTCTGTAACTGTCCCTCTCCTTGTCTGACGGGACATTTAGTGCTGACACTCAGTGCCCTGGTTTTGAGATTTAGCTGCAAATGAAAGCCAGGACACAGGAAGTGCCAAGATGACCCACATCCTCAGCTTGAGAACATTGTGATGTATTATGAATGGGTCCTTCCGAAGTACGGTTTGAACACCTAGTTAAATAATAATTCATTCTCTGGTATGAGACATTTTGAATGATAGACTCTAATGGAATAATATTATTACTTGTGAATTGGAACATTCCATTAAATGTGACATAATATTCTTTTCATTGTCCCCAGCTTTCTCCTTCGGGGGAGCAGGAAGTGGTGGGGAAACCTTAGTTTCTATGGAAAGCAGAGTTTCCCAAGCCCCTCACATGAATTTTTTTTTTTTTTTTAATTAAAAGTCAACCCCTTTACTATTTTTTCCTGTATGTATTATGCCTTGCTTATTTACTGACTTCTTTTGTGTTAAACAAATACTGTATCATTCTAATTCTTTTGCTGATTTTTTTTTCTATTGATTTTAAGCTATATTTCTTTGGATTAATTTCTCAATGGTTTCTCTAGGATAGTGGTTCTTGACTAAGGTGATTTCCCACCTCCAGCAATCTGAATAGAATTTATTTAGAGACATTTTTATTTGCCACAAGTGAGAGGAGTATTTTGCTGGGATGAGGCACAGATGCTGCTAAACTCCTACAATGCAAAGGACAGCCCACCACAATTATCTGACCCAAAATGTCAGCAGTGCCAAGATTACAGTTCACATCTTAAAGTATCACAGGTATTCGAGATTAATACTGACTTGATTCAGGTAAAATACATAAACTTTGTTCCAATAAAGCAACATTTCCTTCCCCTCCTTTGTGCTAAGGTCATATTTATATGTTAGGAATCCAACAATACAGTATTAGAATTTTTATGCATTTTTGCATTTCTTGAATAGTTTTGAGATATAGTTTATGTCCCATAAAATCCGCATGTTCAAAGTACACAAGTCAATGGTTTCTATTATGCAATCACATTTTATAAGAAATTAACACAACTGCGAAGTATTCATATTTAAAAGAAAAGTGAAAGTGAAGTTGCTCAGTCGTGTCCAATTCTTTGCGACCCCGTGGACTTTGGCCCACCAGGCTCCTCCGTCCATGGGATTCTCCAGGCAAGAATACTGGAGTGGGTTGCCATTTCCTTCCCCAGGGAATCTTCTCTATTTAATTTGCCTGTATGTTTAACGTTTCCGGGCACTTCATTTAAACTTGTGAATTCAAATTTCTATCCGTGTCATTTTCTGTCCCCTTAACGGACTTTAGTCTTTCTTCCTTTACTGATATTTATTTATTTGGCTGCCTCCTGACTTGGTTGCAAGGCACAGCCTTCACTCCAGCACGTGGGATCTTTCGTGGTGGCGCCTCGGCTCTTTGTTGCGCATGCGGGCTTCGCACTAGTTGTGGCGCGCTTGCTCAGTAATTGTGCCCCACCCCCACCCCCGGGCTTTTGAGAGCGAGGTCTCAGTGCTTGCCTGCGGCTGGCTTAGCTTCCTCGTGGTTACGTTGAATCTTTAGTTCCCCGACTAGGGTTTGAACCTGCCTCCCTTGCACTGGAAGGTGGCTTCTTAACCGTTGGACCACCAGGGAAGTCCCTAATATTTCTTAAAAGGTTGGTCTGCTAGCAACAAGTTCTCTTAGATTTTGTCTATATGGAAACATCTTTTTTTCCTTCATTTTTAAAGGATGATGTTGCTGATTCTATAATTATTTTTTGACTTTTTTTTTTAGTTCTCTATGCCATTTCACTGCCTTTTGGACTTCTTTCTGACCGTGAATTATTAATATATTTTTGTATTGTGGTTCCTCTGTACACAGTAAATTTTCTGTTGCTATTTTCACCGTTTGCTCTTTGTTTGGGCTTTTAGGCATGTGCATAGGCATGATGTGTCTAGGCATGGATTCTTTGTGTCTGTTATTTGAGGTTTGTTGAGCTTTTCATGAAATCTGAAACGTTTTTGGCTATTTTTTCAAATATTTGCAATGTCTCTTTCTCCCCTCTACTTCTGGAACTCTCTTTCCATGTTAGTTGGCTTGCTTGATATCCTTCCACAGGTCTTTGGGGCGCCATTCATTTTTCTTCATTCTTTTTATTTTTCCCTCTTTATTCATCAGATTGGCTAATTTCTACTGAACTATCTGTCCTTCAGGCTGGCTGATTCTGCCTTCTGTCCTTTCAAATCCATTGTTGAGCCTATCCAGTGAAGGAAATTTTTCATTTTGATGGTTTTTCTCTTCTACTTTTCTACTCTAGAATCTCCACTTGTTGTAGTCTAGTTGATATTTTCTCTGAGATTCTTGATTTACTGAATTATTGTCATATTTTCCTTTAGTTCTTTAATGATTTCCATGAGTTATTTGGGCATATTTAAAGTGGTGCTGGAGAAGACTCTTGTGAGTCCCTTGGACTGCAAGGAGAGCCAACCAGTCCATCCTAAAGGAGACCAGTCCTGGGTGTTCATTGGAAGGACTGATGCTGAGGCTGAAACTCCAGTACTTTGGCCACCTCATGCGAAGAGCTGACTCATTGGAAAAGACTCTGATGCTGGGAGGGATTGGGGGCAGGAGGAGAAGGGGACGACAGAGGATGAGATGGCTGGATGGCATCACCGACTCGATGCACATGAGTTTGTGCGAACTCCAGGAGTTGGTGATGGACAGGGAGGCCTGGCGTGCTGCGATTCATGGGGCTGCAAACAGTTGGATACGACTGAGCGACTGAACTGAACTGAAAATACTTGCTTTAAGGGAGCACCCTTTAGAGCTTTCTGAAAGATTGTCTCCTGAGTTATAATCTTCAGGTTGGCTCAAATCAAAATATCCATTTCTTTCTTCCAAACAAAACAAAACAAAAAAACTCCCGAAACAGTTGCTTTGAAACCTTTATCTGCTAAAATCAGTGTCTGGGCTCATTCAGAGTCTGTTTCAATAGAGAGGTTTTTTTCCCTTTGTGTGGACCACGCTTTCCTGTGTCTTTGTGTGTGTCATAGATTTTTGTCGAAAGCTAAAGAAAATTCAGTATTATATATTCTGTAGCACCTAGAGATTCTGATTTCTTTTCCTGAGGGCTTCTTTTAGTTTGTTTGTTTGTTCTTTTTTGGTTTGACTTAACCTGCACAATCTGTCTTCCTCTCAGTGTATAGCAGTTGATGTCTCTGCTCAGTATTTTTATTCTTATTTTTATTTCTAGCCTGACTTCCTAAGGGAAACTCTGTGTCAACATAGCTAAGTAGTCAGCCAATGATTCTGGCAGAGATTGTGTTTAAATAGCTTGGGCCCAAAACATTTGTACCCTTCTCTGATGGCTCTGTGAGTGGGGTAAGGAGGGCATTCAAAGTTCAGGCAGTTCTCAAGTCGTCAGTAAATTGGCCCTGGCTTTTACATTTCCCTGGGCCCTCCTGTGTCTCCCTGAACATGTGTGTAGCTTTCCAGTCAGCCGGAGATATGTGGAGAGCTTATTTAGGCCTTCTATTGCCCCATCTCTTCCAGAGTCTTCCTGTTGAACCTCTGGCTGATCCACTGCTCACCCTACCTGGGACCACAGCCCCAGGCCAGCAAGCCACAGGCTTTGTGTGTTCCTTGATTCCCTGGAGAAGGAAATGGCAACCCACTCCAGTACTCTTGCCTTGAAAATCCCAGGGACGGAGGAGCTTGGTGCAGGCTACTATCCATGGGGTCGAAAAGAGTGGGGCACGACTGAGTGACTTCACTTCACTTTCCTACTGGGTGTGGTGCTTTCTGACAATGCTACCAAGCATGGATGTGTTTTTTTTTTTTTTTTGGCTACTCTGGGTCTTTGTTGTTTTGTGTGGGCTTTCTCTAATTGCAGCGAGTGGGGGCTACTCTGTTAAGGTGCACAGGTTTCTTGTTGCAATGGCTTCTCTCATGGAGCAGCGTGTAGGCTTGTGGCTTCGGTAGTTGCAGCGCTCAGGCTCAGTAGTTGGGGCTAGTGGGCTCAGTAGTTGGGCACGCAGACTTAGCTGCCCCACAGCTTATGGAATCTTCCCTGACCAAGGTCAAACCTGTGTCCTCTGCATTGGCAGGTGGATGCTTATCTACTGTGCCACCAGGGAAGTCCTCAAGCACAGACTTTTCACTCTCCATTCAAGTTTGCTCCTACTTGCAGCCAGCCTGTGGTTTCCCATTCCTGTCCTGCCCTCGTAAACCAACTGCGCCTAACCTACCAAGCTGGGTGTGGAATGGAAGCCGTCCTGGTCAAGGAGGCTGCAGGCTCCTATTGTTCTCACACAAAGTTGCAGCAAATTCCTTAGGAATAAACATCTCTCAGTTTGTTATTTGCATTCGGTTGACCTCCCTCCAGAGCCTTGAAATAGTGTGATTTTGATAATTTTCTGGTTTTTTTTTTTTCCTTGTGTTTTGTGGGAAAATATTTGCCTACCTCTTCATACTGTCATAACTGAAAGTCTCATTTCTGCACATTTTAAAGATTTTAATATCTGTGGTCAAACTTCTGTCCATGAGGCTTCTCTTGCACCATGGGTGCATGCTAAGTTGCTTCAGTCGTGTCCGACTCCTTGCAACCCCATGTACTATAGCCCGCCAGGCTCCTCTGTCCATGGGATTCTCTAAGCAAGAATACTGGAGTGAGTTGCCATGCCCTCCTCCAGGGGATCTTCCTGGCCCAGGGATTGAACCCACATCTCTTGTGTCTCCTACATTGAAAGGCAGGTTCTTTACTACTAGCGCCACCTGAGAAGCCCCACTTGTACCAGTTAGATTCAAAAGCTCAAGGAGACAGACTTGTATCTTTTATTTTGGTCCTAGTTATCCAGACATCGCCTAACACTAAAGAGCGCTCCTTTGCTGGTTTTAGTAATAAAACTCATGCTCCTTAATGGCAGAATTGTTAGGCATTTGGTGTGTTTCAAAGCATGGTACATAAGTAGAAATCAGGAGGTGTGACCTAAAGAGTTTCAAATAATCGTAAATAAGTGAATATCCTTTGTGTCTTTCTTTGCTTCTCTTTCTTGATCGGTTGCTCTTCAGTTTCCATGGGAATATGGGTTTGGGAAGAAAACTGATCAGGTTGGCTTATGCTGTTTAGCTTAGAGAGAAGTGGCAGGTGGAAGACGCGGGGTCTTAAAAATGGCATATCTGGCCCTAGTAAGCTTTGGTGAAATGAATTCAGATTTCACAAAACAAATAGATTTTGGTAGTTTAATGATATTTTAAAGATAAAACACACATTTTTTTTTTTAAATTCTCAAACAGTATAAAAAAGTCTTTCTCTCAACTCTGTCCAATTCCCAATTCCCCACAGTGGTGGCAATCACTATTAGCAGTTGTTAGCATTTTCTTCCGAAGAAGGCAAGGGCACTCCACTCCTGTACTCTTGCCTGGAAAATACCATGGATGGAGGAGCCTGGTAGGCTGCAGTCCATGGGGTTGCTAAGAGTCGGACACAACTAAGCAACTTCACTTTCACTTTTCACGCATTGGAGAAGGAAATGGCAAGCCACTCCAGTGTTCTTGCCTGGAGAATCCCAGGGACAGGGAAGCCTGGTGGGCTGCCGTCCATTGGGTTGCATAGAGTCCGACACGACTGAAGTGACTTAGCAGCAGCAGCAGCAGCAGCAGCAGCAGCATTTTCTTCAAGACGTATTCTATGTAGATTCAAAAGAGAGAGTATGTGAAAGAGAATCAGAGATCCCCTTTTACACAAAAGATAACTTTTTTTGCTCAGTAATATGTTTTGGAGATTATTCCATATCAAGTATTATTGAGCTCTCATTTTATTTTTTTAGGTTTGTTAATTTTGAATTATGAAACAATTTCAGATTTAAAAATAAAACTGTATATAGTACAAGAATTCCTACATAACCTTTCTACAGCTTCCCTGAATGTTAGCATAATCTCTAACTACAAGACAATTATCAAAACCAGGAAATGAGTGTTTTAATACTACTAGTAATCTCCTGACCTTATTCACATATCTCTGATTATCTCACTAATGATCTTTTCCTGGCCCAGGATCAAATCTAGGATACTGTATTTAGTTTCCATGTTCCCTTATATTTTTCTGGTCTTGGAGAGTTTCTCAGTTTTGTTTTCTGGTTTTGTCTTTCATGACCTTAACACCTTTGGAGAGCACTGTCCAATAATTTAGAGAATATTTCTCAGTTGGGGTTTATAAGATGTTTCGTTACGGCTAAATTCAGGTTCTGCATTTAACAAGCTGCCACGAAAGTGATGTGTTCTTGTCTTTGCACCGTATTGAGAGGCATATGATGCTGTATTACATTACCGGTGGTGCTGACTTTGAACAGTTAGTTGAGATGTCTGCCTTATTTCTCCACTGTAAAGTCTGTGTTTTCCCTTTTGCAGTTAATATGTATCTTAGGAGAGCTACTTTGAGACTGTAAACATGCTGTTTTTATCACACATTTGCCCATGATTTTGGCATTCATCAGTGATCCTTGTTTATAACAGTTACTATGTTATTTGCCAAGTGGTGATTTTCTATATTTCAGTCTTCCTTGTACTTTAATTTAATTGAAATTCTACTCTAAGGAAGAGTTTTCCCTTTTCCTATATTTTAAAGCTTATTCAACTATTTATATCATCAAGGGCTTATTCATTTTACTGTGGTCAATAATTCATCATTGTCATTATTTTGATACTCAAACTATAACAGACTGGGCCATTAGGAGCTCTTTCATGTTGCCTCCTGACTGATTCTTTGTTCTAAGTCCCCTAATAATTTTGAATAATAATTAGAATAACTTAAATTTACACTTCGTTCTTTCTAAAGCAATTTAATATTTATTGTCATATGATTTTTATGATGAGGCTTTTTATTATTTCTGCAAAAAAAGGAATTCATTGTTTGCCCAACCAAGCCTCATCAAGGACAGATCTGCATATACCTACCCCCAACCACAGTCCTAGACCAGGGGTGGATATCTTACTCAAACAGCCAACTCAAAGGCCAGCTAATAGCTTGTTACTTATTATATCCTTGCCCTGACAGATATGAAATGATCAACCCAATGTCTTCTCTTGGAGTTGATTTAAGAGATTGGAAAGTCACAGTCAGTTGTTGGGCATGCAAACAGGATAGAAGAGTGGAGGACACAGAGAGAACTTGCAGAAACCATCCAAGAGATACACCCACACTGCCCCTGAGAGAGACAGGCGGAAGTTCCCATGAAGCTCTACGGCACCTCTTGTCCTGGGCTTGGCTTCTGTGTCATCTCTCCCCCTTCCCGCTCAGTATCCGCACAGACACTTTTTACCTGAGTTGCCCTGAGTCAGCTTCGATATTTTGTACCCAGAAGACCATGGGTAGAATAATCCTCATTTCAAAGTGGAAAGCCAGGCTCAAGATGTGAAGCATCTTGCCCTGATTCTTGCAGCTGACTGGCTACAGAACTAGAAACTGAGTCCCTGCCTGCTGCTCCATTCTCAACAGATCTCCGAAACGACTTTCAAGGGAGGTATTTTAGAGGACACTTGTAAAGTTCTGGTTATGTTTCTCTAGCCCAGAATAGAATAAGTAAACAAGAAAGGGATGGTGGCCCACGCTCACCTGAGGAATTTCCCTCAACTAAATCTCAGTATAAATGTCCTTCTCTCCCAAAGGACAACCATGGGTCATATTGATTATCAAAGGTCAAAGAAAGAAATTTTGTTTTAGAGATTTGATAGGTCCAAAATAATTCAATACTGGTGATCTGGCCAGAGAAATGTTTTGACTTTTAGTATTTCCAAAGCTTGTCTCCCTAAATAGGATCAAAGTCAATGGAACCTGGTTCCTGCCAGCCAGTCCTGGAATCTGTCAGGCAGTTCTCCCTTCTTCGGTAATGCAGACATTAACCCACTTCAACATCCACTAATTAAACTTCTTTTCCTGCCCCAGCCGGATAGGAATACTCTCAAAGTCATGTGGAGGGGGTTCAGGCATCTTTGTCATGCTTCCCTACTCCCATATGTACCTCCTACTTGGAAAAATGAGGCTCTGGTCTGAAAACCGCTGGGTGTTCTCCCTTCCTGAAAACCTTTTGACCTTTCAGTGTATTTTGTTATGGCTTTAAAACTCCTGGGAGTGTAAGCATCATACATGTCCCCCACCCCTCAGTGCCATTAGACGGGGCAAAGACTGAGCCCAGTGTGCTGATAGAGGGGTTCCTACTGCCCCAGCTCCTCAGAGGGGACACGCATAGTAAATGTCAGAGAAAAAGCTGAGTGAGATAACTGCGAAAACCATAGAGCATAAACCAGAGATATGAGGGACAGGGTAAAAGTAACAAGGTTTTAGAGATAAGAAGTAAAAACAAAATCTGTGAACACTTTGGCGACACAACCTAGGATGTCTCTACTTGAGGTGTGCTGACCTTGGTCCCCTCTGGTCCCAAGTCCACCCAGGCTTCTGACTCTCCTGTAGCCAAGTGATCTTTAGCTATGGTTGTTTGAGGGTCTATCCTTAGTAACTGATTATTTGGAAACATTGTCCAAATCGGAGTCATTCTTATTCCTGGCAACTTTTCAGCATCTTTTCCTTATTGTCACTCTGGCCCCAGCTTTTCTCTCCCATACTGCCTCTTCTCTCATTTGGTTCAGAATTCATGGGAGAGAATTCTCTGGACAGGATGTTTAAGAGTCACCACCAGAGTTCTAAGAAATGTTAGATTTGGTAACAAGTGACAGGAGCCCAATCAAAACTGGCTTAAGTGATACCAGGAATATATTAGCCCTGAAAAGTCCGGGGGAATTTCAGAATCCAGGACCACTTGATTTAGAGGTTCCAACAAGATGATTTGGACAGTCTCTACCTCTCAGCCCTACCAGCCTTTGAGTTGGCTCCATTATAAGAACCAGGGTGCATTTCTAGAAGACTGGGGAATAAATCTTCATGGAGGGAGGGAAAAAAAGCCATAGGTGCCTGCTGCATAGGCTTAGGAGCAATAAGCGTATGCTAGCAGAGTGATTTCCAAACAGGATAATCTGACTATCAGATTCATCTGATCTCTGGTGTTTTTTTTTGTTTTTTGTTTTTTTTTTAGATGCAGAGACCCACTGAGTTAGAATATCTGGGTGTGGGGTTTATCTACCTTCCCCATTGACAGATTTGTAGCTAGGTTGAGAATTACTGCTGCAACACATAACTGTGCTTCAGGACCAAGGATAGCGGCCCATGTGTCTTTCTGTTACCAGGATCAGCGTGGGCTTGCTCTGCTCTTGCAAGAGACACCTGGGTAGAAAGAGGGGCAGGGCTCCAGAAAGGAGGGGTGGGGGAGTCTCCAAAGAGGCCTCTCCTGTATAAGTGCCTCATCAAGGCAATCCCAGATGAAGGAATGTGAAGCTGCCCTTTTTGCCATTCCAGTGCTTGCATCCTGCTTTTTCTGCCCCAGAGCCTTTGTGCTGGCAAAGCCAAGTGCTTCCTTGGCCTTTGATACCTGCATCCAAGGCCCTACAAAATTTAATCTTTATTATTCCTTTTATATAGCAGTAAATCTATAGCAGTTTCCCGTGAAAGAGGCACCACTGAGAAATAGGAATGCAGCTGCTGTCTGAACATTCCATCTTTGTCCATAAAGGTGTGTAAGAGGGGGAACAAGTTTTCTTTTTAACATTCATTGGCTTTAAAAGATCAATGATGTTACAGATGTCATCAGCTCCAAGAAATCTGTTCTAGAGTGAAAAATCGTGTCCTGCTGCCAACAGGACTGTCTGTCTGTCCACATGTCTCTTGAGGATGGATAGGAGGCAGACTGATGGAGAGCATCCTGAGCTGGAACTCTGGGGATGCCTTTTATGGCTCTCCTAAAGTCCATTCTTCTTCCTTCTCTGAGCAACACCCCGGATTTCCTTTGGAAGAATCACCTCTTCCCCAAGGGAAAGTTGATCAGAGATGAGGTGTTCTTTAGGTGGTCTGCCCACTGCTTCCCAGACGGTAGCATGCACAGATAACAGGGAATCTCTTGAAAAGCAGATCCAGATTTGAGAGGTCCAGAATGAGGCCTGAAATACTGCATTTCTTGCAAGTTCCCAGATGTTGAAGCTGCTGGCCCATGGGCCTATTCTCAAGCATTCAGCTGTCGAATCCATCCAGATGCCAGAACCAGAACCTGAGTATTGAAGAACTTGGACTTGCTTCCTGCCCCTGCCTCATGTTACCTGCAAAATCCTGCCTGTTTCTGGTCCAGGTTCTCCAGCCACCTCTCCCACCCTGATGTTGGATGAGCTCCCAACATCCCTGCCTCCAAATCCTCTTTACTTCTGGCAGCCTTGGTTTCTGAGAGATGCCAACCAGTAACCCATAACAATGTGGTCTTTGAGCCTCAGTTTTCTAAGCTATAGAAGAGGGACACTAATCTCTAGTGGGAAGGTATTCATGATAGTAAAGTGACCAAGATGCAGGCCCCACCCTGAGTGAGATGCTGCTAGTCCCCCAGAGCCCCTGAGCAGAAGCCCCGCCAGACACCCTCAGGGCTCTTCCCTCAGCCAGCCACTGCTTAGGTCCAGTGGCATTTAGGATGCAAGAACAAAGGAAGCTATTAAAACTTTCAGCTAAGAGATTGCTTTTTCTAATTACCAGTTAATGTCATCCCTTCTGGGCCTCAGAAGGCCTGTTTATTCTTATTTAAAATGCAAATTGTTCAGATTGTCTCATGTAACTAGCTTAATGTAAAAGGCTTCACACCCTAAAATACAGTTTAATTAACTGACTTGTCAGGTAGAGTAAGTATCATTAAGTGGTAATGATATAATTTTTCTTAACCACTAATTACTAACTAAATACTGTTTTCTCAATTTACTCTGTTTTTTGCTTTCTTGAGAATGATGATAATTAGAATGATAGTGACTATTTATTAATCTTATTGATGATAAAAATTAAGAACCAATATTTAATGAGTACTTAGGTGTGCCAAGCAATAAGCATTGTATGTGTGAACTCAGTCACTAAATCGTGTCTGACTCTTTGTGACCCCATGGACTGTAGCCCGCCAGGCTCCTCTGACCATGGGATTGTCCAGACAAGAATACTGGAACAGGCCCCTATGATATTACAGAATGTTATAATTCTCACTTTAGAGCTGAGGAAATTGAGGTACAAAGGAGTTTGGTAACTTGCTCAAGATACAGAGTGGTGGAATTGGAACTGGTATCAATCTAGGCAGAATCTATCCTGGTAACCACTGTGAAGTGAAGTGAAGTGAAGTCGCTCAGTCGTGTCCGACTCTTTGTGACCCCATGGACTGTAGCCCACCAGGCTCCTCCGTCCATGGGATTCTCCAGGCAAGAATACTGGAGTGGGTTGCCATTTCCTTCTCCAGGGGATCTTCCCAACCCAGGGATCAAACCCTGGTCTCCCGCATGGCAGGCAGATGCTTTATCCTCTGAGCCACCAGGGATTAATCGGTAACCACTGTACCAGACTTGAGAAATGCTTGCACAAATGTCTAAAAAGGAAACAACCAAAATGGATTGGGTACATAGGACTGGTACATCCAATACCATTGAACACTATGCAAGTATTAAATAGTCAAGACAGAGTTACATGAATAGACATGGGAAAAAGCCCAAGATATATTGTTTGTGAAAGATAGTATGTTACAGGATAGGTTTATTATCTTAAAAATCACATAGATGTCTTAATGTGTGCGTGCTCAGTCTCTCAGTCATGTCCAACTCTTTGTGACCCCATGAACTGTAGCTGTCCTGCCCATGGGACTTGCCATGTAAGAATACTGGAGTAAGTTGCCATTTCTTCCTCCAGGGGATCTTCCTGACCCAGGGACTGAAACTGCATCTCTTGCATTAGCAGGCAGATTCTTTACCACTGTGCCACCCGGGAAGCCTGATGTCTTAATATCTATGTAGAAAAAAAGGAAGATGTATAAAGTATATCTGTAAAGGAAGATATATACCAAACGAATTCTAAAAATTAGAATGTGGAAGGGAGAAAAATTTCACTTTAAATTTTGACATGCATTTTTATCAATTGAAGATTTTTACAGCAAGCACATAATATTTAGGACATTAAGAAAACTGCTCTATAGAAGAAAAAACCCTGTTAACATTTTTATCAAAGGAATGTATTAATTTTATAAGGTGAAAAACACACAAAAATGTACATTTTACAAAAGGATTTTCCCTTGGTAAGGAAATGGAGAAATCCATAGCATCTTGTCATTAGAATCTTAGTTGCAATTTTCCCCTGTAACACAATTCCTTACTCCAAGTATTAGTGTTATTCAGAAGGTGGTACTTCATTTCCTAAAAACCACCCTACAGTTGAGATGAACTGTGCTGGGTGTTTAGGCATTGGCTGCTTTTTCAATTGGAATCTTTCACTGGGGCCTGGACTTCAAAACAAAGAGAAACAAAATCCCCTAAGACTGAGATATGGTTTTTCCTGGTTTACACATAGTTGATGGTACCTGAGGAATGCTCAGCAAAACATAGTTATCAGTCTTAAAGACTTCTCTGAGTTATTTTTTAAAGCGATGATGGAAAGATAAAAAACGGAGAGATGCTAGTTACATGAGGGAAACGGGGTTGAGAATATGCTTTGTTGACCTAAAACAAATGGATCACAGGTTATTATTTCTCCAGCAAAAATGGGTTTATTTGAGATCAGGAAAGAATTGTAATTTGGGGTCAGCAACCGAGTGCAAGTGCCCCCACAACAGCAGAAAGAGAAGCTTTTACAGAGGAGTGAGTAGGAAGACTGTGTAAAGAGACCACGGCCTTTCACTGGCTGAATTGTTGCCGGGAAACAAGAGACGAGTCTTCCTTCTTCCTGTTGAGCCCCACTACCATCCAGACATGAGAGCTCACCATTCTGGTCTCCTTACTCTATTTCGTTTAAGGTTTCTGGTTATTAATTTGTATTTTGTTTTGTTTTGTTTTTTACAGATTCGATTGAAGTGTTTACAAAAAACACATGATATTTAGAAAATTAGGAAAGAATCGGGATAGGGCAGACTTTAACTTCTTATTTTGTCCTTTTATGTTTGACTTTTTGTAAATCATAACATACAATACTGTTATAATACTTTATTTTTATTTAAAAATGATATATTGTTCATGTGGTGTTTCTTGAATGTGTAGTATTGGGGGAATTTTCTTAGACCATTTCTAAGTTGACATTACGAAGTGTTTTCTGATTGAAAAAAATGGAATTTGGCCATTTCTACAATCCTTCACAGTTTTAGACAGTGATTACCTTCCACAGGATGTGTCAGATTTGGGAATTTCCAAAGACAGCCAAACACTGGTGGAGAGAGCAGAATGCGGAAGAATTCCCTCCTGGCACTTCTGTGTTCAGAGCTGAGCAAGCCTATACTAGTGCCTGGTAAATATGGCATGTTAAGGAGCACATTCTCCAAGCGACAGTTTTGGCGGAATTGTAACCACACTTTGAACTGGAGTCCCAGGAAGAGTCAGCTCCCTGAGAGCAGGGCCCCCTGTACTGATGTGTGTGAGTCACCTGGCCTGGAGCTTGTCCTTCACCAAGAATAAAGGGTAAACAGGGACCACGTAGAAAACCCACCCACCGCAGACTCGCAGACAGACTTGACTTGTCATCTTGATGCAACTGTTTTGTAAGTTTGTTGGTCTTGGCTGAGTCACTTCACTCCACTCAGCCCCCATTTCCTGCCCTATAAAATGGGCATAATCATAATTATACTTAGTTCTCAGGACTTTAGATTTAATGAGGTAATGTGTGTAAATTGCTTAGTGGAGTGCCTTACACATGGTTAGCAATCAATAAATGGTAGCTTTAAAATTGTTTTTCTCCGTTAGATTTCCAAGTTTTGTTTTATTAAAAAAAATTTTTTTTTGGCCACGCTGAATAGGTTTCAGGGTCTTAGTTCCATGACCAGAGATTGAGCCTGTATCTCCCCCCACAGTGGAAGCGCAGCAGCCTAACCACTGGACCACTAGGGAATTCCCTAGACTTCTAGTTTAAGGATGAGAATAGAAGACCTTTTGAGCCTTTCCAACTCTTGGAAATCACTCCAGAACCAAACAAAAGCAAACCAATGAGGGATAAAAACAAACTATATCTTGGATGAAATTGTAAATCCCAACTACTCCTGTCAAAAAGCAGATAATGGAGTGGGATACTAACCAAGTAGAGGCAAGGTAAAAACACAAGTCCCCAGAGAAGAGAACTACTGAGACTGGGAGTCATAACACCTCAGAAGGCGGGGTGAAAGCAAGTTAGTTTGAGTGTTGTCAAAGAGCATTTAGACAAAATCACCTCCAACAATCAAGCAAGACTCACTCCTTCACTCCCACAGGATACCAGAGGTGTATTCTTCAGAGAAATTGAACCTGAGAAGTTGAGAAATTAAGAGCAGTAAGCACGGGGAGGGCAGCAGTTGAGAGCTAGCCTGAAAACGAGAGTAGCAGAGGACCGACTGCTGTCACTGGTCAGGGACAGCCCTAGTCCCCCTGCCTGCTCTTACCTGCGGCTTGTCTATTCACCCCTGACAGTAGGTGGCAGGGCTGTTTGGGGAGAACACTGAGTGGCTTGAAAACGCTGCCTGGAATATTAGATTGGGTTATTTGTCTCTGGTGCCTCAGATGGTAAAGAATCCACCTGCAATGCACCTGGGTTCTATCCCTGGGTTGGGAAAATCCCCTGGAGGAGGGCATGGCAACCTACTCCAGTATTCTTGCCTGGAGAATCCTTGTGGACAGAGGTCATCCCCCCAGGAAAAGTTGGCTCTCTATCTTTTCACTACACAGTGAAGCGCACCAATTGACAAGCATTTCTCATCCCTCCAGAGCTCCCAGTCAGCTGTTTAGTGCAGTATTTTTAAATATGAAAGGATAACCAAGGATCACCAGGCTCTCAAAGAAAAGAGCTCAGAGGAAACAAGGCAATGCAAAGAGTAAAAGAAAACATTAAAAAAAATAAAACTACTAATATTCTGAGAAGATATTACATCCACAAGCCAAGGTCAAGGACAGGATGCTATTGCTAGATGGAAAATTTAGAGAATAATTAAGATCTCTTAGAAATTCAAAACAGGATAGTCAGAATGAAAATTGCAACAGAAGGGTTGAAAGTTAAAGTCAAGTAACTCTTGAAAAAGTGTTGGATCATCAAAGGGAGAACATAAGAAAATTAAAGTATTGATTCAGGAAATTAAATATCTGACTAATAGAAATAGCCAAAAAAAAAAAAAAAGGCAAGAAAAGAGATCAAATGAAGGGGAGAAAATTATCAAGAAAACAATTTAAGGAAATTCCCAATAAGCAAAGAGAAGGAATCTTATGATTGAAAGCACCCACTAAGTATTCATCACATGGTCACACAGTTTCAGAATACCAGAGATAAAGAGAAGTTCCTAAAAACATTTAGAGAAAATGCAGGTCATGGTTGAAGGATCAGGATTAAATGGCATTGGCCTTCTCAACGGCAGCATTAGAAGCAAAACACAATGAAGTAATGCTTTAAAATTCTGCAGGAAAATAATTTTTCTTTTTTTTTTTTTACCGTATCTGGATTTATTTTGAATAAGTTTTATGTTTTATCATTTATTCACATGGAGGAAAATCATTTCTGAGCCAGAATTCTTTCAGTCAAGTGTAAGAGCAGAATATATTTTAAAACATAAAAAGTTTTGAAACTTCCATAGTAGTCCAGGGGTTAAGAATTCACCTTCCAACGCAGGAGATGCAAGTTCCATCCCTGGTCAGGGGAGCTAAGATCCCACATGTTGCGGGGCTACTGAACCTGAGCCCCACAGCTACTAAGCCCGCACGCTCTGGAGCCCACATGCCACAGTGAAAGATCCCACGTACCTAAATAAGACCCGATGCAGCCACAAATAAGTAAATATTAAAAAAATAAAACCTACCAAGTTTCAAAAAAACTTTGTGCAAGAGTATGTATTCAGAGAGAGGGAGAGAAAGAAAGACCGAAACAAAAGATAAAAGAAGAAATAAGATCAGAAAAGGAAAAAGGAATCCAGTATCAGGACCACCTCAATGGAGATTTCATGTGAACTAGAGAACAATCCCCCTTTTGTAAGGATAAATTAGGAAAAAAATATCCCCTCTGGGCAGTTGCAGCTGCCAAAATACCCAGCTTGTTAAGCTAAGGGCAGACTAGACTTCTGCTTTGCCCCATCAGTTCAGTCGCTCAGTCGTGTCCGACTTTTCGTGACTCCATGGACTGCATCACGTCAGGCCGCCCCATCAGTTCAGTCGCTCAGTCGTGTCCGACTTTTCGTGACTCCATGGACTGCATCACGTCAGGCCTCCGTGTCCATCCCCAAGTCCCAGAGTTTACCCAAACTCATGTCCGTTGAGTTGGTGATGCCATCCAACCATCTTATCCATCCCCTTCTCTTGCCTTCAGTCTTCCCCAGCATCAAGGTCTTTTCAAATGAGTCAGTTCTTCACATCAGGTGGCCAGAGTATTGGAGTTTCAGCTTAAGCATCAGTCCTTCCAATGAATATTCAGGACTGATCTCCTTTAGGATGGACTGGTTGGATCTCCTTGCAGTCCAAGGGACTCTCGAGAGTCTTCTTCAACACCACAGTTCAAAAGCTTCAATTCTTCGGCGCTCAGCTTTCTTTATAGTCCAACTCTCACATCCATACATGATGACTGGAAAAACCATAGCTTTGACTAGACAGACCCTTGTTGGCAAAGTAATGTCTCTGCTTTTTCACATGCTGTCTGGGATGTTCATAGCTATTCTTCCAAGGAGTAAGCATCTTTCAGTTTCATGGCTGCAGTCACCATCTGCAGTGATTTTGGAGTCCAAGCAAATAAAGTGTGTCACTTTTTCCATTGTTTCCCCATGTATTTGCCATGAAGTGATGGGACTCGATGCCATGATCTTAATTGTCTGAATGTTGAGTGTTAAGCCAAATTTTTCACTATCCTCTTTCACTTTCATGAAGAGGCTCTCTAGTTCTTCGCTTTCTGCTGTAAGGGTGGTGTCATCTGCATATTTGAGGTTATTGATATTTCTCCCAGCAATCTTGATTCCAGCTTGTGCTTCTTCCAGTCCAGCATTTCTCATGATGTATTCTGCATATAAGTTAAATAAGCAGGGTGACAATATACAGCCTTGATGTACTTCTTTCCCGATCTGGAACTGGTTTCTCGATTTGCCCCATCAGCTAGGCACAAACTGAGGCAGCTCTGTCAACAAGGAAGAGAACTGAAGTCCTGTGATTTCGGTCATGACAAACCTAGTCAGCAAGTCCTACAGTTTGGAGCAGGAAGACAAAAGGCTTCAGGAGAAAAGTATCTAGAAAAAAATGGAACTAATATATTAGAATGCAAAATACTATTGATAGTTATGTGGTCGATAGTATTGGATTGGGGAAAATTTTTTAATAAAAACATACAGGGTTAATCAGATTTTTAAAAAAAGAAGCTAATTGTGACCTAGAGGGAAAAATGAAGAGATAATAGGAAAAAAGGTGTGGCTTCAACATTAAGCAGTTTCCTAATACTGTGACATAACTACATGTTGGAGAAATGGGGAGATGGGAAAATAAGTTTGCTGGCCTTTTGAGAGAGCTAATTCCTACACAGTAGAGTGAGAAAGCAATAGATAATGGTGGGGGAAGAAAAGGGTAAAACAAGAAATGACTGTGGAAATGTATTATTTGGAAATATATAGATAGATGCTCGGGGAAGTACCTGAAATTGTTGAGGCTATATCTCAGGGAGTGAAATTTGGAGATTTAGTGTTTACTTTTGGTGTCACTTTGATGAAAATGAAAATGAAATTTAATAGATCTTCATGGGAGTCCCTGGAGGTCCAGTGGTTAGGACTCGGTGCTTTCACTGCCATGGCCCGAGGTTGCTTTCTTGTTGGGGAGCTAACATCCTGCAAGGCTCACAGTGCTGCTAGAGAGGTAGGTAGGGAGATGGATTTTCAGGTATGAAAAAACTGCATATGACTAGAAGGACTTGAAAATTTTAATAAAGAATTATTTGGGTGCACAGGTCTTAATTGCGGTGTTGCTGCATGTGGATCTTTAGTTGCAGCAAGTGAACTCTTATTTGCAGGATTAGGATCTAGTTCCTAAGGATCACACCCACGCCCCCTGCATGGGGAGTGCAGTGTCCATTTAGCCACTGGACCACCAGGAAAGTCCTGGAAATTTTAATTTTTAATCAAAGGACCTAGAATTGTCAGGTCAAATTCAATGCAGTTGTTCTCACCAAGGCTTTAGGCAAATAAGATGTTAATAGAAGTTGGTCCTTGGCAGCAGCACTTCATGCCTTCTACTTTTTGACAGCTCAGTAATTCCTGGAACTGTACAGAAGACTCCTGTGGACCATGGGGTATCTAAATGTCCCCCTCCCCTAGAATTCCGTATCTGTAGAAGCTGCAAAAGAGATGCACTGACCAGGGTCTATTCCTATTTCTTTTATTAACCGTTGAGCCTTGCGGAAGCCCATAAGATCACTGGAGCTCATTATCTACTACTGCATGAAAAATCATCCTAGAGATTTCTCAGAGGAATTGTAAAATTGTTTAAATTGCGTTTGTTGAAAATGATAAACATAGCACTGGTGTGTAATGTATGAAAAGAGAAAAACTTTTATAAATATGAGTCAGCTTCGGCTATTAAGAACTCATTTTGAGGTTGAAGAAAGTGAGTCACTCAGTCATGTCCGACTCTTTGAGACCCCATGGACTGTAGCCCACCAGGCTCCTCTGTCCGTGGGATTTTCCAGGCAAGATTACTAATCGGTAGCCATCCCCTTCTCCAGCGGATCTTCCTGATCCAGGGATTAAAACCTGGTCTCCTAATTTGCAGGCAGATTCTTTACCCTCTGAGCCACCAGGGAGGCTAAGTTGTTTTATTTCTAACCACAATTTAAAAAAGCACTTTTTGGAGCTATAGAGAGTACTTTGGTGAGAAGCTTTGAAAAGAAATAACCATCATTAATACCTCAGAAAAAGAGGGATGTCAAACTGGTTAAAATTTTGCATGAAAGTTTACGGTCTTGATTAATTACTGTAAGAAGAAGAAAAATGAGATGGCTGGATGGCATCACTGACTCGATGGACATGAGTCTGAGTGAACTCCGGGAATTGGTGATGGACAGGGAGGCCTGGCGTGCTGCGATTCATGAGCTCGAAAAGAGTCGGACATGACTGAGCGACTGAACTGAACTGAACTGAAATGGAATTACACAGCCAAACAAATGATGACAAGCAGGTGCTGCTGAAGAACAGGGTACAGCGAAGCCTTCACAGCCTCTTAGAAATCGGGTAGATTAAATGAATGGCTGTATGAACTAGAAGTAAGAGCTTTCTTATACAAATAGACTGCGAGCTCCATGAGGGCAGGACTCCTGTTTTATTTCATCCATTGCTGTTGCATACAGGGTAGTCATACAGCAGTTATCTGGCGGAATAAATGAAATGCACTGTTGGCTATGAATGCTTATCTTTTCTGATTCAGTAATATAACTATAGGCCTTTAATTATATATATAGTAATACATTTCTATGTATATGTGAGGAAATAGAATTATGATTTGAATTATCACTATCCAAATAACTCAAAGTTGGGGTTGCTTGATTATTCAGCCCAAACCCTCAAATTCTTGCCAGTTACTAACACTCTTTTATAGCAGTCTGAGGGCTGAGGTAGCACATTTGGTTGAACCTCAACAACCTTTGTTAAGAACTACATCACAGTGATGAGATACTATTACTGTATACCCACCAGTATGGCTAAAATTAGAGACTATTGACAGATGTCAGAATATGTTTGTCTCTTGTGAGGGATGTCTTAAATGGGAAGAGGGCATTTTCTCAGGAGACAGAAATGTTCTGTATGGAGTTGATGTGGTCATACAGGAGAATACAGTTGATCCTTGAACAACATGGGCTTGAACTTTGTGGGTTGACTTACATGTAGATTTCTTTTCAATAAGTTATGTGTATAAAGGCCCACTGTGTTGTTACCTTTAAAATTGTTTATTTTACTATATAAAATTAAACCCAAAAAACCTCACATAAAATCACTGACATGTGGGAGATGTCACAGTCTTGAAGAATGAACAAATAGAGTAGGCAGAGAGAAGAGAGGAGACCATTTAGGGCACTTACCCTCCATGTTCTCATCTGCTAACTGGGTAGAATAAAGAGTGTAGATAAATAGAAAACAAGTACAACTGGAATCGGCTCACAGGTGAGTCATCTAAACAAAAAACAGTCGAGATTGTCCTCTTCTGCCCTGAAGACTCAAGCACTTGCTCTCCTCTGTCCTTGAAGACCAGTTAACTGAAAAGTTTTCACAAGTAGGCAGATAGTAGAATGCCCATTTCTTAAGTTATGGTGAGAATTACAGTTCTCATGCGGATAAACTAGAATACCTGTGCCCTCATAATCAGCACATTCTCACCTAGTGACTAAGCAGCAGGGAAAGATGAAGGGATCGTTTTATTAATTCACCATGGATGCCATCAAGGCCAGGATAGGACTCCAAAGATGCAGGGAGCATCTCCTTGAGTCTGGTCTCTGTGGGCAACAGAGAGTTGTCTGGTGGACACGGCATTAGGGCAAGAGGAGCTGAATAGCTCCAAAGTGTGTTGGCTTCAGGGTGAGGGACCTTTATGCCTCCTCACCGTAGGGATGTCCTTAACGGCTGAGCCAGGAATACTCGAGGTCCACCCTCTAAGATGGGGTTGGAGGATTCATTTTCAAGTTGGCTCCACTCACATGTCTTCCTCACCCTCCTCTCTCCGTGATACCATCTCAAATTATGTATATATTCATATATATTCTATACATGCGTACTCAGGCGCTTCAGTTGTGTAACTCTTTGCAATCCTATGGACTGTAGCCTGCCAGGCTCCTCTATCCATTGGATTCTCCAGGCAAGAATACTGGAGTCAGTTGCCATGTCCTCCTTCAGGGGATCTTCCTGGCCCAGGGATTGAACCTGCATCTCTTATGTCTCCTGCACTGTCACATGGGTTCTTTACCACTAGACATGGGAAGCCCTGTATGTTGTATATACATAATATATTCATATATATATTATATATATTCAGTGTCTCCATCTATTTGAAGATATTGAATAGGAAATACCTGTTGGAAATTTATGGGTGTAATTTGGGCTGGAGATACAAATTTGGGAATTATTACCATATTGCTATTGGTAGATCACGTGATGGATGGTCAGAAGTCTGGATGAGTTCACTTAGGGAATGTAAATGAAAAAAGTTCAAGACTGAGCCCTGGGGCTCTTCAAATGTTGGAGATAAATTAGATTTAATGAAAGAGACTGGAAATGAGCAGTCAGTGAGGTAGGAAGAGAATCAGGATTGTGGTACCCCAAAGCCAAATGGAAAAAAATTGTTTTTGCAACTTCCCTGACAGTCCAGTGGTTAAGACTCTGTGCTTACATTGCTGGAGGTGTGGGTCTGATCCCTGGTTGGGGGACTAAGATCCCACATGCTGTGAGATGTGGCCAAAAAAAAACCCCCAAAATTGTTTTAAGACTGAAGCTAAGACTGTCAAATACTTCATATAAATTAAATGAAGTGACCATTGGATTGATCACTGGATTTAGCAATGAGATAATTGGTGACCTTGATTAGAGTAGTTTTGGTGAAGTGTGGGATGTCATGGGTAAAAACACAATTGGAGTAGGTTCAAAAGAGAAAAGGCCCAAATGTCTATCAGTGGGAGAATGGATAAGCCATATGTGATTTTATCTGTACAATGGATTACTATTTAGCCATAAAAAGGAATGAAGTACTGAAACATACTATATCTTTTTTTTTAATTGAAGTATAGATGATTTACAATGTTTCAGGTGTATAGCAAAGTGATTCAGTTATACATCCATATATATATATATATTTACAGATTCTTTATAATAGATTATTACAAGATACTGAATATAGTTCCCTGTGCTTACAGTAGGTCCTTATTGTTATCTACCTAGTAATTTATATATTGTGCATCTGTTAATGCCAAATTGCTAATTCATCCTTCCCTGTCTTTCCTCTTTGATAACCATTAGTTTGTTTTCTGGTATATGTTCTGCTGAAACGAGCACAATGATAGCTGTTTGTTTTCTGTGTCTGTGAGCATATTTGTTTTGTAATTAAGTTCATTCGTGTTATTTTATAAGATTCTACATATAAATGGTATGTTTGTCTTTGACAACTTCACTTAGTATGATAACGTCTAGGCTCTACCACATCTTCTTAAACCAGTCATCTGTTTTTGGGCATTTGGATTTTTTCCATGTCATGGCTATTGTAAATAGTGCTGCTATGAACATTGGGGTGCAGTGTTTTTTTGAATTAGTTTTTATCTTTTTTTGGATATTTGCTCAGGAGTGGCATTGCTGGATTATATGGTAGCTCTAGTTTTAGTTTTTTAAGGAACCTCCATACTGTTTTCCACAGTGCCGGTACCAATTTACATTCCCACCAACAGTGTCGGAAGGTTCCCTTTTCTCTGCACCCTCTCCAGCATGTATTATTTGTAGACTTTCTGATGATAGCCATTCTGACCAGTGTGAGGTGATAACCTCATTGTGGTTTTGATTTATGTTTCTCTAATAATTAGCAATGCTGAGCATTTTTTCATCTGCCTGTTGATCATCTGTGTGTTGTCTTTTTTGAAGAAATATCTATTTAGGTCTTCTGTCCATGTTTTATTTGGTTGCTTGTTTTTTGATATTGAGTTGTATGAGCTGTTTGTATACACTGTACTTGTGTCATATGTAATGAGATATTAACCCTCATTATTGTTTTAATTTGGATACTTATTGCGTGTCTGTTAGTTGCTCAGTCATATCCGATTCTTTGCGACCCCACAGACTGTAGCCCACCAGGCTCCTCTGTTCATGGAATTCTCCAGGCAAGAAGACTAGAGTGGGTTGTTGCTATTCCCTTCGCAGGTGATCTTCCCAACCCAGGGATTGAACCCAGGTCTCCTGCATTTCAGGCAGATTTAGTCTGAGCCACCAAGGAAACAATACCATGAATCAAGCTGAATACCTTTTTATATATTTCAATATACTTTATATATATTTTATAATCTGATGATATATTGTGATTATTAAAAAAACTGAGTTTTGTTTATTGATTCAAGATTTTATATGTAAGTGAAATCAGTTCTATATGAGTTTGGGCTTTCAGGTGGTTCAGTGGTAAAGAATCCACCTGTCAATGCAGGAGATGAGGGTTTGATCCCTGGATAGGGAAGAATCCTCTGGAGAAGAAAGTCACAACCCACTCCAGTATTCTTGCTTGGAGAATCCCATGGACAGAGGAGCTTGGTGGGCTACAGTGCATGGGTCAGAGAGTCAGACATGGCTGAGCACAGCAGCCTGTGCGGAAGTCAGGTTGTGACTTTCAGGCCTCACCTGCCCCACCAACCAACTCCAGCCTGCCCTCTGGCAAGCTCCTCCACTGCTCCTGATACAGTTCCCCGCCCTCCCCACCAATGCCTTCTTCAAAGAGGCCTGAGTCTCAGCCGTGCAGGAATGGGGAGGGGTGCTTAGTTACCTTACTGTACATTCTTATTCAGCCTAGAGGCAGTGGCTCTTTTTTTCCCCCCCTGGGGTTTTTATTGCCCTGCCACTTTTAAGTCCTTTTTTCCTCTTTGAGTATTTTGTGACCACCAGGCTCCTCTGTCCATGGGATTTACCAGGCAAGAATACTACAGTAGGTTTCTATTACCTTTTCCAGGGGATCTTCCTGACCCAGGGATCAAACCCTGGTCTCCTGCATTGGCGGCAGATTCTTTACCATCTGAAATACAAGGGAAGCCATTTACTTCCCACTTGTTAACAGACAATTCACCCTGCTCAAATAACTGGTTTGATGTCTACTTCCTGACTGGACCCTGACTGATGTATATTTAAGGACAGTACATCTTCTAAGGTTTCAAAGTGGCTCATAAATGCTGTTAATTGTGGAATAAACAAAACTAAAAACAAACACCTCCCCCTTCCCCAAAATGGATCTCACATTCTTGTGGAGGTGGTATCATAAGACTAAGTAAGATCTGTAGTATAGACTCTTAAAACATCTCAAAGCAGGTTTATTTCTCATTTACCCCAAGATAGTGCCTAGTTCATACAGGTGCTCAACAAACATCCGGTGAAGCAGGATATGTTGTTGACATACAGTAAACTTGGGTAGGCTGTTAGCAGTAAGATAAATCCACATGGGGTTGACCAGAACAGTCAAGCCTCTGCCAGAGTCTTTTACATTCAGCTGCAAACACCTCTCTTCCCCTTGCTCTTTGTTCCAGGAAGGCAATTAAACAAGACATTTCATCACTCCACCATTTCTAATGGGTATGTGGGTGGCAGGTAGCAGAGAAGAGGCAACCTTGAGATCCCAGGGAACCAAAGAAAGGTTATAGGCAAAAAACCCTCTAAATTGGCACAATTGGCAAAGAGATCAAGCCAGTCAATCCTAAAGGAAATCAGTCCTAATATTCATTGGAAGGACTGATGCAGAAGTTGAAGATCCAACACTTTGGCCACCTGATGGGAAAAGCGGACTCACTGGAAAACACCCTGATGCTGGGAAAGATTGAAGGCAGGAGGAGGAGATGGCAGAGGATGAGATAGTTGGATGGCATCACTGACTCAATGAATATGAATCTGAGCAAACTCCAGGAGACAGTGAAGGACAGGGAAGCCTGGCCTGCTGCAGTCCATGGGGTCGCAGAGTCGGACACTACTGAGCGACTGAACAACAAATTGGCATAGATTTAGTTTCTCTGTGTATCAAAGTGTTCTCACTTAATTCTCACAATAACCTGGGAGATAGGTTTTATAATCTTCACCTTATTGATGAGATAATCTGAAAGGTAATTTACCCTACAATTCATTAATTATCAACTAGAATATGCATCCAGGACTGACTCTCTGAAGTTTCTTGGCTAGTCTGTCTCTCAGACGGTGGCAGTGAAGTGATTTAGACACAATTCCTATGGAGGGGAGTATCTGATGTACTCATTCTAGAAGATTCTAGTCTTCATGGCATAACACCACCCACAGATCTCATCTAATCATATATGGTCCAAGTGGCTCTGAGGGTGGGTGAGGGGGGTTTCATTTTAAAAATTAGAGCATACTTGGAATTTAGGCTGGCTTGTTTATAAAATTAAGATAAATTTCTTTATAGTTCTCAAAAAATACAGATTACTTGTATTAAGAGCAAATATCACTAGTATCTCAATTACTATGATTTAAAAAGAATTAAGTAGGTATGGAATAAACAAATTATGTTTTGGAAGTTGTTCAACAGACAAAGTACACCTAGAGAACATAAAAATTCTTTATTTAACCTAATCCAGCCAGTGTTGAGATAGTCTATGTTAAAAACAAGACATTTAAAAAAATTACAGCACAGTTAGCAAGGCAGTGACTAATTAAGTCACTCAGTTTAATTTTATATTCTTCACAGTCATTTGATAATCATGTAATGATGAACAATATTTTCTGCACTTTTGAGATAAGTTAATTTCTGCAAACAAGAGAATTCTACTAGTTGTCACTGAATTTTATAAAAGAGGTTTAAAACATTAACATTTATAGAAATAACACAGTAAAGCAATGTGAAAATAAATTGGAAAACACAAATATACCCACCCATCCCCAAAGTCTAGAGCATTCCTTTAGTCTGTCCCCTGGTGTTTCTCTTACCACCTCATTCCCTCTTCCTAGAGTTCAGCAACTGAGACACTGCTACTCTGCAGGGGCTATTCTGACCTTAGTTAAAGTGCCTCTGTTCCTTTAATTTCTCAGTTAATCCTAGAAACAGTCTCCTGAAATAAAGTATTACTCATATTTCAGAGATGAAGAACACCGTGGCTGAGAGGTAAGTTGCTTGATCCAAGTCATACCTATAATTATTAAAAGCAGAATTAGGATTTCAACCCAGGTCCACCCAACTTTAGTTAGCCTACAATTTTGTTGCTTCAGGGTGGTGTGGGCCACTTTCTGAAGAGGCTGGTACATGGTACTTCTTGAGCTAAGATTTCCAAATTTTCCATCCCGAGGCTGAGGCTCCTCCAGTCCCCAGGCACTTGCAATTCCCCCCAGAGCCCTAGAAACTTCTTCTCCCTACCCCCAAAGGATTAGAGTTGCTCCTCTGGCCTCACAAGCCCTGATGCCAAACAGACCCAAGCAGTTACTCCCCTATTTTGGGCATATAGTATTAAATGGAGAACTATGTGCTTGTATAACTTTAGTAAAGTCTGCTAAAAGCTGTTCTATATAACAAAATTATGCAGGAAATATCCAGTCTTTTCATATCAAAAATTAAAGAAAAGCCAATATATTTTATAATTATAGCTAATAATCTGCTATTTTTTACATTTAATCACAGATTTTTATATTTCCCCTTCAGAACTGTAGCAGGGTTCTTAATAAGGCTGTCATTCAAATATCCCCTTCCTAAGTAAATACAACTTTGAATGTTCAATAGTCATTCACATAAATTTCATGTTATTACTCAAAATTAAGACATTCATACTATAGAAAGGTACCAGTCTTAAATTACTAAATTAGCATACATCATTGCAATCTAACAAAGCTCAATCTATATTTGCTACAATCCTAAAGAAAAGTGGCCACTTAATCGGTAAGGGGGAACATTCATATTGTCATGCATTAGATACTGTGAATTAGAAAATAAATAGGGTTTTTGGAACTATCTTTAAAAAATTTAATATTAATTCCTGAAAATAACTCCAAGATCATTCAGATTGCTGAACATTAAAAGGGCTACTACCGAACAGCTTAAATAACTGCTTTTGAAAAATGAATATAAAACTAGTTATACAGTGATTATTAAGGTGCTAGCCTCCTCAATATGACAAGCAATTTAAATTTAAAAACATTAGTATTTTTTTTTCCTCATAATAATCTCACAAAAACAATGACCTTAATATTTGCTCAAGACTTCTTGTTTTCATAATTATTCCTCACTGGTATAAAAACAAAGAGCTCAAGGCCTCACCTTGGTTTACTCACTGCTGGTTTTCTGTCTGTTGAAATTAGACTGTAAACTACATAAAAGCAGGAACCAAGTCTGTTGTGTTCACCACTGTATCCCACATAGCACTTTGCATAATGCCTGGGCAAGCAGGAGGTGACCAACAAATACCTGAATAACTGAATCGATGAGAGAGGAGAGTAAAATAACTATTGATTTTCTGCAAATCGTTCTCTGTGCTCAAACTACTATAAACTGTCAGTTCTATTTTCTAGAAATATGAATTAAAAAACTTTCTCCAGTGATGGAAGGACCTGATGTCTGTGTCGCTGTGTCAGTTTGTCTGTCTCTCTCTCTCACACACACATACACACGCACGCACACAGTAATTAAGACTGCATGAGTCAAAATTACATCATGAACTATGAGATGTCAACATTATATAAATAAAATTTAATAGTGAAAAAGTGATCTGGAAGCCCTGTGAATTTTTACCCTACACATTTTGGAGGACATCACATGGGTTAAGAAAAACACAACAAAATTGCATTTGTTCAGATAATCATTTGAATGTTTACATACATTTTTGGTTTGTTAATTATTTATAACTAATTTACATTTCCTCATATTAACATATACTTCTGCTTAGCTTGTAATCAAATTATGCCAGTGAGAAAAATCCTCACAGTACCTTCATTGAGTTGCTAATTCTAAGAAAACACTGAACATGAACATGTACAAAAGAGGCATTTGAATAAAACAGCATGTGTATTTTTAAATATTTGCACAGTTTGATCTTTACATTTCTGTCTTGAGGAAAATATGAACAAAACTCAGGTTCACCATGCTAAGATAATGGTTCAGATGACCGCCATGAAAGAAGTACATACAAAACAAGGAAAACAAATCATATCCTTAGGTTCCGTGATTACTGAGAGGGTTTCCCCTGCCCTAAGTGCTTTATTATATTTCTTAAAAATATGAGAGCAGCAGCTTATTACAAGTCTCCATTACTGTGCATCAATGATGGAATCAGAACACAACAGACTCCTAAGAATGGGAGGACTGCAGAACAACAAGAAGTCGCAGTTTTATGCTTCTTCTTGCTCTGGGTAATTTAGGATTTTGCGGTGTGCCTGACGTAAATATTGCTGCTGTTTGAAGTAAACCTTGAATGCTCCTTTAATGGCAACAAAAGCAATTCCACCCTAAAATAAAAAGAAAAATTAGCTTTTTATAATGCAATTTATGTAAAATAAAAATCATTTTACTTATATCACAAACGACATTGTCATTGTTGCTAATTCAGATAGCTGCAAATGAAACAGTACTCTTTTTCTTTTTTTTAATCAGACAGTGAGCTAGGGAGACAGACACTGCAGGTAATATGTCAGTGAAAAAAGTGAGTGTCAGTTGCTCAGATATGTTCGACTCTTTGCGACCCCGTGGACCTCTGTCCATGGAATTCTCCAGACAAGAATACTGGAGTGGGTTGCCATTTTCTTCTCCAGGGGATCTTCCTGACCCAGGGATCAAACCCAGGTCTCTTGCACTGTGGAGATTCTAAAGGCAGATTCTTTACCATCTGAACCACCGGGAAGCCCAACAGGTCAGATATGCCTCTATCATCTCTGAGTAATCTTCCTTCTACTTAGTTCTAATGCTCAGGCATTATATGCAGGCTACCTCCAGAGAGAAGTGGGAATAATAATAATGACATCAAACAACATAAAGGCTTATTTATTACTCTGTGCTAACATTTCAAATGTATGATCTCATTTAACCCTCATAATAATTCTGAGGTAGCTACCACGACTATTTCCATTTTACAAGCACAGAGAAGTCAAGCAATTTTATTTAGGTTTCTCAGCAAGGCAATGTCTCTGATAGGAGTTGAACTGGGCAGTCTGACCCTAGAGCAGAAGCTCTTCACCAGTATCTTTTGGGAGTGATGATTTGTGCCTAACTGAGGAGAGAAATCACCCACAGCATAGTTCCAGAAGACCAGAGCTAATATAGTGGATCCTCTTTTTGTTGCTGTTGGATGACATTGGGGATCAAATAGAGGCTTAAGGCACAGAGCAAAATAGTATAAATATTTATATAGTCCCATTCTTTTTTTTTTTTAAACAAATATATAGTGCATTTTCTTTGTATAGTCACTTGAAAAAAGTAGTATTAAAACCATCTTACCAAGATTGTCCTTTGTAAATTAGAGTTAACACTACTGAACATTAGTTTACCAACTATTGTCGCAATAGTAGGAAAAACAAGGGCTCCACACAAAATTCGGGTGGCAGAGACATGATCTGCTAAAGGATTAGCCTCAGCTGGAATTCGAGGAACAGGACAACCAATCCCTAGAGAAAAAGATGGAGGGTATTAGTGCTAATAAATCAGAAGCTAAAATATCTTTGCATGGTAGGATTCGTCCACAAGATTAATTTGGTATGTTCAGTACCACCATAATTTAGGGCCTTACCTGGGAATATACTGTTCAAAATTTGTAGTTTATTTGAGTATTTGCGCCAGAGTCTAAGCACATAGTCCTCCCAGCGAATCATCTTGCCTAGTATCAGCATGACAGGAATAGTAGGAAGTCCAATTAAAAGGAATAAAGGATCAGCTCTCTCCATAACATCCAGACCTTCTTTATGGCCTACAACCTGAGAAATAGACAGCGTTTGCTCCAATCATTGCCTTGTCTAATGAAGGGTTACATTCTTGAGTGCAATTCATTTTAGAGAAAACTACTAAATTTAGAAACAAAAAGTTAAAAAAAATAAACCAAAGCTGTTTCATATTAAATTGGAATAAAAGATTTAAAACCCACATTGATTACATTTCAATGGAGGGAAGGGGATTTCTGCTTCTTGCTTATGTTCCTCTTGTTTAATTTGGTTAGCTCGGGTTATAATTTTAGGTTCTCATGTATCTTCCCAAGAACGTCTGTTTTCCTGCTCTTCCTACCAGGAGGTAAGCACAGCCAGCCAAGGGGTGGGACTAGTCTTCAGGAGATGGCCTGAAACCTCATTTCTCTTTGGCTTTCTCCCTGCTCATTGGGATTGAGTGTAATTTCTCTGGCTGGCTAAATGCCGGCTCTACATACCAAACTCAAAAATGCAATTCCAAGGTCTAGATTTGAGGGGATGCAATAGGAGGTCCAGTTTTGGCTATAGGTTCCAGTCACTTTTTCTAATCCAGGAACCCAAGGGTGCCTTTGTATCAGGTTGTAAAGCTAAAACAATCCTTTTCCTCTCATCTGGGTCTTGGGGTAATTTCTCAGTTGTTTTAAGATCTGAGAAGGCAAGAAGGACATGATTAATTCTCATCTGTGAATCTCCACACTTGCCGTCCTGGTAGAATTCTTTTTACTTGCTCCAGTCTTGACTTTACATGTCTCTCAACATGGCCATTCTGTTGGTGAGTGTTACTTTTAACTAGAATACGTCCCTGGATTCTCTTTCACGGGTCTCAAATGACCTTCCTTTAGCCAAAAGTCCCAACTGCTCACAAATTAAATATATTTCTCTGAGGGATTATTCTTGGCAGTTATGACAGGGGAGACTATTTCAGAATTTCAGGGTTTGAGGCCGTTCGGATGTCATAGGTTGATATGAGGACAGTATTATGAAGGATTCTATATAGTTTTTCTGTATACACTTGAGGATTAAACTGTGAAGAAAGAACTGTTGATACAGACAATCTATATCTTTATCTGTTTATATCTCTGAGAAAGATAAGGGAAAAGGAAGGAAACGCAAGGAGAGGAGGGAAGAAAGAAGGTAGGGAAGACTAAAAGCCCTACAGACAACATTTACTTGGGAAAACAAACTCATGAAAAAAAGTAAATGGGATCTTTTTTTTTTAAATGAGATGTCCTTTATGTCAGCTATTATAGCAGATTTGTTTTTAAGGTGGACTTCAAGATGTGAAATAAGGAAGCTGACAATGATCAGGGCAAACTGAAATTCTCAGCAACAGATCTGATTCAGGCAGAAATAGTTTATGAAACCACGTGGAGCGGACCAAAATGGGCATTATTAAAGCGTCAGCCCAGACTTTTGTACATGACTGATTTATTTAACCAAGATGTAACACTGAAGAGTAGGGACCAGCCTCTTCCACATGGTCAAAACCCATGGTGTCAGTATCTAATAATCTTCTGTGTCTCCAGGTAGAGCTGCCCTAAAGTGAATTAGTCTGGTTCACAATATTTCATAAACACATATCCCACACATTGAGGGCAAAGTGGATTAGCCCAGACTGTCCTTACCTATAATGCTTGCTCCATGACACCATTTTTTATATCATTTTATTATTTTCAACATTATGATCATTTTATAACTAAATGTGATTTAAATACTTCTGGAGTGTTAGCAAATAAATTCAGAAAACTAAAAAATTCCTTTGTTGGGTTAGGTTTTTTTTTTTAGAATTTAGGTTTTAAAAATATAAAGCAGAGTGTGTATTCAGGTATGGACTATATATAGTAAAGGAAAATTTATTACTCATGGGTATCAGTAAAAATCTTCTAAAGGTGTCTAAGGATGAGGAAATAAAAAAGGAAATAGGGCAAATAGTGAGAAAAGTCCATTTTCCCATGTGTGCTCAAGAGGCATGCTTTGTGCATTAAGTTGAGGCTGACCATTACATGCATACTCACATGCATTCATTCAACTGAATACTGATTATGTGCCAGACACAGAACTCGGTGCTGGGAAATAAAAAGTGAACTAAAGAGACATCTTTTGGAGGTGACAGACAATCAACTCAAACAAGTGTACAAACAAATGTTAAGGAACTAGGATAGTATAACATCTGCAGTGTCATACTACCTGCTATCACAGGTCAGAGTCAAGGGTAATAAATGAAAGCTGAATTAAGCAATGGGGCTGATTTAACTTTGGTCAAAACGAAACCAGCAAACCTTGTGTAGAATCATGTACATTCTGGTTTTATGCCCTAAGATGGAAAAAGAGATTATTTTCAAGACTTAAATTTTGAGGTTAGATTCAGGAATGATAGAATGCCTTTGCTAAGAATTTCTTATCCATATATAAAATCAAGGCCTATGGAATTGTAGGTTTAGAGAAACTGTAGGCTAGTATCCATAGTCAGCTAGGCCTACAGTTAATCAAAGCTTAAAAGCTAAGAGTTTTAATTACGGCTTGATCCTTTAAAGCACCTCCTATAGAACCCTACTTTTAAACAGTAGGATGGAACAGTGATGAACTAAAAGGTCTTCTTAGCATTAAAGATAATTAAATGTAACATAATTAAGAACAGTCAATCCTGTGGGGGTTCTACACTAGAGGCAGATTGGTTGGATTGACAGAATGAAGTTAAAGAAAACAAGAGGCTCCGCTAGCCATCCAGGTATGATGGGGGTGGGGTGGGAGGCATTAAAGACAGTGGAAAGGAAGCCACAGATGTTAAGACATATCAAAATAGAAACTGCTTGGACTTGGTCAGCAAGTCCAAACAGAAAGAGTTAAAAATAAAGGTAATCCTAAGAATGTAGGCTATTTATTGAGTAGATGGAAAAATAACTGTAGGGATCAAAGACATAGGATATTATAACAGGGAATAAATTTAGGCTTCAAACTGAGGAAAAGACAAGTTTGATTTCAATAATACTGAGTGGGAAGTCATAAGAAGTCATTTAAGGAGAAAGGCCATGCTGCTGTTACAGGACTGATTTTATGAAAATATTAAGATGAAAGACATAAATCTGAACACAAAACTCATGGGTCAGATAGGTAGAAATCTTTATGGAAAAGGTATAAAGAGAGAAGAGTCAAGGGTTTGGGACTAAATAAATCTTGATATTTAAGTCTCTAATTTCTATCAACAATGATTGTAGCATTATTTTGTAATAGCAAAAAACCAGAAGTAACTAAATGACTGATTAACAAGAGACTGGTTGTTGAACTGTTGAAATTCTATACAAACAATGCTATTCAGATTTCTCCATACTTTGTGAAAAGATCTGTAAAATTCACTGTTTTTGGAAAAAGAGGGATTCAGCTCTAATGTTTTCTTTTGCGAGGCAAAGAATAGTGTGTGTGGGAGAACATATTTTTTTCTTACATATGCACAAATAAAGTCTGGAAGAAGGTTTGGGTTAGGCAGTGGCTACCTGGGGAGAGGGGAACCTGGGTAAGTGAAGGACAGGAGTAAGAAAACTTTCCCCTAGAGAGCTTTTTATATATTTTCTTATTTTTAAGCCATGAGAATATTATTACTTGGTCAAAATAATAATTTTTAAAACTCCTAACAAAAATCTATTTAATAGATCTTCACATCAAAAGTAACATCATCTGACAGAATAAAAGTGAACCTGCATCACTGTCACCGCTCCGTAAGTCACAGCTGTCCAATAGATGGAGCCAACCATTATTCCTGCTGCAGCAAATGGACAGGCTTTTGAGATCAGTCTATCTGCAAGATCCAAGACGTAAACAACTGGACCTATAATATAAAGAAAACAAAGTTTCAACAAAAGACAGATTTTTAAAAAAGACCTGTTCAGTATCCACAGATACAAAATATTTTTATGAAGTTGAATGCACTGATGCTTTAGAAATAACTTTTATTATAAGTTATAAATGTTATAAATATAATGGGAACCTAGATTTAACAGATTTAGAATTTCTCAGTCATTTGCATGAATAGCTAAGTTTCACTTCCTAAACCCTAGCAAAGAGCCTTTTAAAATTTTTATCTTTAATAGTAAACCTGCTGCTGCTGCTGCTGCGTCGCTTCAGTCGTGTCCGACTCTGTGCGACCCCATAGACGGCAGCCCACCAGGCTCCCCCGTCCCTGGGATTCTCCAGGCAAGAACACTGGAGTGGGTTGCCATTTCCTTCTCCAATGCATGAAAGGGAAAAGTGAAAGTGAAGTCGCTCAGTCGTGTCCGACTCTTAGTGACCCCATGGACTGCAGCCTACCGGGCTCCTCCAATCCATGGGATTTTCCAGGCAAGAGTACTGGAGTGGGGTGCCATTGCCTTCTCCGAATAGGAAACCTAGTAAACCTAAAATGAAAGCCTCAAACACAGCTGTTTTTTATAAAGGAAAATAGTTCTCGTTTCTCTTAATGACACTGAAGACTATAGAATGACATAGCATTTCTACCTGTTCTCCATAAACAGTTCCTGGCCACAGTTAGATTCTATAGCACTTGGTAAGAGTGTCACTTTTTTGACTTCACGTACTATTTCCTTGATAGTGTGTGAAGGTAACCAAGGCTATTTTCCTGTAGTTACACAACTCTATTTTACTTTGATATACAATTTAGTTGAGCGTTATTCTCTAACAAACAACTTGTAATGATCATGCCACTTTTTGTGGCATTCTAACAGCTGGATGTGCCAATTATACTTCTATTATGTGTTTACTAAGTGAACTTTGGTTACTACCTCCTCTGGCAGTTGTCTGGAATAACTACACTTGGAGGAAGTATAATAACTGCCATTAAGCCTGATATAATTTAGCTCCAGAATCTCCTAGAATAGCAGAAAAGCCTCAGAACTGATTTAGAGCAAGGCCTAAAGAACTGAATATCTAAGTTTAACTAAGGTATCATAGAAATATTGACTTAGTAATCATATTTGTTGAATGCTGTCTATGTACAATGTACTTAAGACCTTTTCTCAGAAATGTTTAAGAGCTGTATCTACCCCTGAGGGCTTGCAATCTATAAGAGGACGCTGTATACAAAGCCAATATATTTTTCAGTGTACGAAGAAATCCACATAGCAATATGATGATAAAATCACTACAAGAACAAGTATCCATCTACGGAGCTCTAATTTATAGTTCTTGATTTTTGGAGCCAGTAATATCACTCATCACTGTATACAGAGGGACCATATTGTGAAGAAGAAAGGACACTAGGAGTGATGTCAAAGGGACCTATGATTTAAATTCAGCATATAAACTTACTATTGTCAAAGTCTAACTTACATAACATCTAAAATCATGACAAGTTATCTTTGGGGACCAAAGAGAAAAAAAAGTAAGCCTAGTGCAGTGCATACTGACTCTACATTCTACATGACAGCAGGCACAGTGTGACACATTACACGCATCATTAATCTCATAATGTAGGGTTTAACCCTTAAAACACACAAATTTGCTGGGTTAAGTTTGTAATTCCCTCAGAAGGCGCAATAAAAAAAAATTTTAGTGAGTCTTCAAAGATCCCTGAAATGCTAGTACCAAAAGTTAAAGCCAATGGGTATACATGAAACCTCAAAACTTCAGCTTTCATATTCTCTGATAATTCTTTAATCAGAAAATTGAAACCACAAGGGAACAACTACAGACTCTTTACAGCACATTTCCACCTACCAACATCACAACTACCCTATCTGAAGTCAGTCCCTTCACTCTAGATCCCATCCCCTCACCAACTCAAAGACATGGCTCCAGCAATTCACTCCTTCCCTCCGACAGCATTTCTCCCCTACCCTTTATTGGATTATTGTCATCAAACATGTCATTATTTCTTTTACTTAAAAAAACAAACCACCTCTTTTCTCGATCCTTTCTCCCACTGCTCCATTTATTTGCTCTGTTTACAGCAAAGTTACTCAAAAGACTTTCCAGTTTCCATTTTTTCTCCTTCAATCCTCTCTTGAACTCACTCCATCAAAATTGCTCCTCAAGGTCACTGACAAGTTACACACAGCTAAATCCAGTGGTCTAATCTCAGCCTTCCTCTTATTTGGCCTACCACCACCATCTGACAGATGTTCCCCTTTCCCAATACATGGTTCTTCATATCATCTCCAGGACTTCACCGTCTCTTTGTTTTCTTTCTATTTCACCAGTCACTAATTTTTCAGTCTCCTTTCCTGGTTCCTCTTTTTCTTGGCCTCAGTGAGGCCCATCCTGTGAACTTCTACTTCATCATACTCCGTATTTGATTACTCAGCTCTACTTTTCTTTTTCCCAAAGCATCTATCACTTAACATACTCTAATTTCCTTATTAATTGTTTCCACCTACTAGAATAGGGGCTGAGAAACTGTGACCCATGGGCTGAATCCACCTTGCTGTTTTTGTAAATAATGTTTTATTGCAACATGGTGACATGCAAAGCCTACAATACAGTTAGTTGACTCTTGAACAACACGAGTTTGAACTGCATGGATCCACTAAGATTTTTTTCAACAGCAAATACTACAGTTCTATATAACCCTCTATTGGTTGACTCTGGATTCGGAGGGATATGGAGGAGCTGTGGATAGATGACTATAAGTTTATATGTGGACTTTTGACCACACAGAGGGTTGGCAACCCTTCCCCGTACACTGTTTAAGGGTCAGATGTATTTACTGTTTTTTTTTTTTTTTTTTAACAGAAAAAGTGTTCTGGCTCCTGAACTAGAATACAAGATCCAAAGTGAAGGCAACCTTTTTATTTTGCTTATTGATGAATCCCAAATTCCTATGATTCTCAAAAATTTGCTTAACTTTCTACTGAGGTACTTATTTTAAACTATGATATGAAAATCTCTAGGTCTTCCTTTTCATTATTTTGTATGAAGCCCAAGTGATGAGACTTATTTTCTACACAGTCACAATCAGAATGTATTAGAAGAGAAGGTATTTTATCTGCTTCCAACTGACCTTCTCCCACGCCCTATCTTTTCAAAAAGGGTGCTTGGAAAGATCTACTGATGGAGCAAAGTAATAGGTCATTTAGATGAAAACACAGTTCCTAAAAAGTAATCCATCACTACCAATTTTATCTGTTATGGACATGGACAGTATAGAGATGTCTGAATTCTTTCCTTTAAATATCTCAGAAGGTTTCAACACAATAAGCTTGGTTTTCAATTTTCTTCTGAATCATTAGATATGAATTCTTTCTGTACAAACTAAACAAACAAATCCTCATACTTCCTTCTGGAAATTTTTTACTCATCCCTTGTGTCATATGCAACAGATACGCTGAATTAAATGAAGACACTAGCTGCATTTTATAATTCCTATTTCCAGTTTTTCTGACAAAATTCTGTCTAGGCTTTTGTCTTAAGTTTTTTTTGCCTAAATCTCTCAAGTCTCTTTCAGGCAGACTAGTCCAGGATTAGTTTAGTATTTTAAAGGAGAATAAACGCCTAGTGATAAACATTACCACAGAAATCTAAACTGCCAGGCATTTATTTCTGACAGCTAAAGATTATCTAGAAATATCTTATTTGATGAATAAGAATAATCACCAAAATCCTCCGGATGCAGTCCCTCAATACTACTTTTCCTATTAGGAAGCTTATCATGTGTTACTGTGCCATGACTTCAGGTCATAAAAGGAAAACTGTAACAGTCAATAGATGTTCTCATTGTTAAGATTACAGTGCAAACAGTTGCAGGAAATGAGGAAAGCCAGGACTCTTGTCCTTGAAAACCTCAATTCTAATGGAGAGGAAGAAGTATGACTAAATGTAAATCACAAGTTAAATATGTAAGGGCATAAAAAAGTTTTAGTATTTTAAGAAGGCATTAATGAATTTTTAATACCTCAGTTGGCTTCATCACTTATGTTTCCAACAGTACTGTATTTACCCAAGGAATGGCAATTGGAGAAGCTATATATAAATACAAGTTTTGAAAATTCAACAATTTAATTGTTGAATAAAAGGTCGCTAGGGAAACATGGAATTAAAAGAAAATCTATTGTGAATTCTTTTGTACAATAAAGCTGTAAAGCTTTTGTAAAGAAAATAACTATACCTAATGTTTTGGGTAAGTTCAGATTTTCACATTTCAGATTTGAGTGACATCCAACAGTGAGCTCAGAACTATTGGGGAAACTCTTAAGTCCATGTCTACTGAAAAGAAATAATCAGTTTTATCTGGCAGACACTGCAAAAGTAGATCTTTGTAATTGTTGTGTTGTGATTTAAATTCAAATCTATGTATGCATGGTTATTAAATTTATGAATTAATGACTGAAGGACAGGTAATAGTGTTCAAAATCTCCCAGCACTGTTTACAGTCATACCCAGAATTCCCAGGCCCTTTCTTGGGGAAGAAAGGTATCCTCAAAAACATCTCTGACCAATTCTTGAAAAATGATTTCTAAAAGCTGCCAGAGTGCTAAAGTTCCTAACACAAAACATAATTTAATGCTTCACAAGGTAACCTTTTATAAGCTCCTGAGAAGGGAACAGCTTCCATGAACTCCAAGGTTTCTATTAAGTAGCCAAATTTATAAGAGAGATTGCAGAGAATTAGCTTTGATCCAGATCCAACTCAAATGCCAATGCTAAGCCAAATTATCAACCCCACTCTCAGGTTCAGAAGTATCCAGAATTGCAGATTTTGGAGGCCACCAGGAGTCTTAACAATATAGTTCTAAACTTCTTTCCTTGCACACTATTTCCGGAATTACTGCCCCTGCTTTGATTAAATCTGTGTGAAAATCCAACTTCCCAATGAAAACTAAGCTCACCTGATAGAAGTGGACTGACTGCTCTACCCCGCCCTGGTCATGTTTCATGAAGCTGCCTTTACACACTACCCCACAAGTGCACTTACCCCTTTGCTTGTGCATAGTGTTAGTACTTTATGTTCTTGTTCAATGTTTGTTCAGTTGTCTCAGTATCCTTTATGTCTGTCCATGTCAGCATCATCTTAGACTGAAAACTCCCAGGGGGCAGGGGCCATGTCTGTTTAACTCGTTTTGTACAGTGCCTAGGATAGAACCATGTACAGGTAGGTGCTTAAAAAATGCTCTTTAATGATGACTGGTAGCACTCTCAGGGACTCCCTAAGCTCCAGCTATCTTCAGCACATGGTACTTGGCAGTACATCAGGGCACTTTGGCCTGTTCTACAGGGCATTAGAATGCAATGGCACAGGAGGCTAGCTGCAGCAGTCTGTGGCAAGTATTTGACTCTATCCATTGTTAAGAAACAACTTAATATCACAACCACCAATTCAACTAAGAGTTAAAATACGTGGGAATTTTGATGGAATAGTAAAGAGCTATAACTCTTTCTCTAGTGTTCATCTGTTTCCAACACTAACAGACCAGAGGCTAGGTCTAAGAGCCTCAGACAAGCTTATGTAAGTTTCATCTTTAATTGCTCTGCTTGTAGGGTGAGCTGTTACTATTTTTTTAATGTAAAAACAAACATCCTGCAAACTCAGGCTGTAAGTTACTTTGCCTAATAATAAGAAGTTAGTCATTAGATTGTAAACAGAAGGGTTATGTTTTGGACAATTATTTATTGAACCAAACTAATAATAATTGACCCCAAATCCCTCAAAATAAGCAACACTGAATAAAAGATTCAGAGTCAAAGGAGATGAGTACCATGTCTCAGTGTGTGTGTGTGTATAGGTGTGTGTGAATATATATAGTGTATGACCAAGAAAAGTAACTAAAGACCATCAAAGTAGTTCAAAGTACGTAGTTTGTGCCAAGGGAAAGCTTCAATTTTTCCTCATTAGAATAGAATAGCCCATAGAATATATGAGGGCTATAAAGTCAACTACTAAGTACTTATTAAGCACCTATTGTACACATAGAATTTTACTATGCATTAAAACGTAAACAAAATTTAATACACTAGCCTCTGCCTCCAAGGAGCTACAATCTAGTTAGGGACAAACAATAAATACACATTAAACAACTAGAAAACTTAATAGAAAACTGAAAAATTTAAGACAGTATCATACAAACTATACAGATACATGTCAACAAAATTTTAAGATTATAGAGAGGGTAAGGATACAAAGAGTTTTGTACGAATGTATGTATTTAGTAATCAACAGAAGTGAATCTTGACCTTGAAGTCTTTGATATGAAAAGTCTATGCTAAAAGACCTTCTAACTAGAGATAAAAGATTGTATTCAAAGGGTTTATATATTTTTTAAAAAGCTAGTATGCTATCAAGAGTTAACTGATAGAAAGTTGGCCAGATCTTTGAAAACATGACACAACAGGTAGGAAGCCTCTGGTGAGAGACATGCTAAAATGAATACAATCTTTTAGGAAAACTAAGAATATTTAAAGTCAGAATAAGCCAGAATAGAATCCACAAGATTTTGTATCCAAAGTAAGTATAAAAAAGAGAGAAAGCATCAGTCTTTATCTCTATATTAAAGCAGCTTAACATAAAAGAGAGATGAGTTAAAAATGATAAATATTAAACCTAATTAGAGAAAAAATGTTTGGTCTGCTTTCAGGAGAAACCATGCCTGAAGGATTATTCTTTGAATTTCAAACTTAAAAGTTGAAAAAGTTAAGTCATGATAAAAGAAAGACCACTACCAATTATCATTAATACATAAAAACAGATGGTAATATTAATTATGCACACACTGCATATGTGCCAAGGAACTATTACATATTCTTTTTTCTTCTTTAAACATACATATATTTTAAAAATTATCCATGATGGGAATATAGTTTTATTAATAAGAAAAACTACTTTCTAGAGAATAACAAAAGGTTATCATAAAATTCAGGTAATCATACCCCAAGGAAGGTCAACCTGACATTACTGTTTCATTTTCTTTTCCCCTTTATATGAGAAACTCACAGTAGGCTCCTTAGGAGGCAAAATAACAAGTTGGGTGTGGATTCAGTAGGGTCTACTGTGTGAAGTATGACAAAATGCTATCTCTGGACCTTAATTTCTACATATGTAATGATAATGAAAATAATATCTACTTCAGAGTTTTTCTGAAAAATTAATGCATATAAAACTCAATACAGGACATAATGTTACACTGTAATAATGTCAGGTATTAGTTCTTTCAAAAATGGCATACTAAGTATAACAGAACTCTGGAATAGAGGTATAATCCAAGACAGATGTTTGAGGAAAAATTTATGGAATAAGGCTCTGGTATAAAAATAGACTGTTTCAGGAAAATCTTAGGTAAGAAATAAAGGACAGATCTTTTTTGCCTAAAGGTCTAGGACAAGGAGGAAGAGGGAAATTAATTCATGGAGCCAAGAAATCTGGGAATGGAGAAAGAGAAGACACTAGACTATAATTAGTAATTATGTCAAAAAAATGTTAAGATTCTGTAATTGTGTTTTGGACCTATACTTAGCTACCTGTATTTATACAGAGGGTACATCCAAAAAGGTTTATCCTGTTGGAAGATACTTATTAAAACAAATTTATATTTAAATCTTAGGGAACAAGACTAGAAGTGGTCCAGCAATAAATACAAGAAATCCTTACTTTGAAGGTATACTAGTCATCTGCTTCATAAGAGGGTGTATGAATGAGGGCCAAAGAAGATGTAATGAGACAGCTAACTAAAAAACTTTAAAACTAGAAGGTACTCAAAGACTGAATCATTATGGAGTAGGATTTTGGTTTTTAAATTCTGTCATTTTGATCATCCATACGAGTTTAGATATAAAGCAAAGTAAAAATAAACACTTCTCTAATAGCCAAGTGTAAATATTACCAGAAACTCTTAATTATATTTATATGAAGAAAGTACTTGAATTCTTAAGTCTAAACTGGTTTTCAAGTAATGCAATAAGACAACAATATATTTTATGAGAGCAGTCAGGTGTAAATGGCTTGGATTTATTAATAGAGGGCTGTGTGGTTAGAGGAAACAGTACAGACTATTCTTAGAGAGTAACTGATAGCTTAGAAAAACATTAAAAATGTAAAATTCTCATTAAATTGAAGCCATGAAAAACTTCTTTAAATTTGGGGAAAATATATTTAATGTATATTTAGTACCCTGTTTCAAACAGCATTCTTTTTTGCTTTCCAATGGTTTAGCCACCTCATTCATAAAGAAATGTTAAGTTAAAACTGTGAAATAAAACTTTTCTTATCTAATAGATTATACTGACAAACTAAAACATTAGCCAATCTATTGGCAGAGCTCTAGGTGAACAGGTAGACTCACCCATTGCTGGTCCATGTAAAATGGTACCGTTCCTATTGAGGGGAATTGGGTAATATCCAGCAAAGTCTATGTGCGCTTCACACTCTGACTTAGCAATCCTTTCTCAGTTCATCTTTAATAAGTATTCTCAGCTAACAAACACACAAAAAACGAGAATTACAATATCATTCTTCTGTACCATCTAATGAAATAATAGATCTAGAGGCAGTGAATGAAAAAATTATCAGTCAATGCTAAAACCAGTAGGTGGAAGCTGACAGGGAACACTACTGGATGGATCAGGTGATAACACCTGTGTCCACTGATCAGTCTTATCAAAAAAAAAAAAGACAACTACACATTTTTTCCAGCTTTACTGAGATATTACTGACACATAACATATACAAGTTGAAGGTTTAGAATGCAACAGTTTGATAATATATGTTGAGAAATGATTACTACAATAAGGTTAGTTAAAACCTCAATCCTCTTGCATAATTAACATTTTTGTGGTGGTAACACTTATGATCTACTCTCTTAACCTTCATTTATATAATAAATGTCATATATAATAAATATATGACATATATAATAAATATATAACATATATAATAAATTATGTCACCATACCATACATTGATCCTTAGAACTGATTCAGCTTTTATTTTATTTTTTTTTCTGGGCTAAGTTCTTGGGTAAAATAGTCCAGATGACATTTTAATTTTAGTAACTAAATATGTTAAAAATAAATCAGGTGAGTTATGTATTCATTTAGGTTTCTCTACTGCCTCTTAGTTTTTAAATACTCATCTTAGAAAAATAAACCATTGGTTAGTTCTATTGGCATTTACTTTTGTTAGGTCACTAGCATATTCCGAGAAAGTATTCTCCTTAAAAATTTCAACCACAAATTAAAGTTATTAGCTACTCCAGTGCTTGCTCTAAGCCCTATGTCCAGGTCTCTTCTCAGTTCTAAGCACATAGCTGAAGTTCAATAGATGTTTATAGCTGGTCTAATATTTGTATCTGAGGGACTTCCCTGGCAGTCCAGCAGGGGTTTGATCCCTGGTCAGGGAACTAAGATCCCACATACAGCACAGCACAGCACAAAATAAGTATAATAATAATAATATTTAGATCTGAAAGGCTGACCGTGTGAAAAAGAGGTCATTAATAGGTTAAGAACTTATATATGCCATCTTATCAGTTGTTTCCTGGTTGTTCTGTAGTTGCTATGTTCCTTTCTTCTGCTCTTGCTGCCTTCCTTTGTAAATGAATGGTTTTCTGTATTGGTATGCTTTGATTGTCTTCTTCTTATCTTTTGTGAATCCAGTTTAGGTTTCTACTACATGGTTACCATGAGGCTTACATAAAATATAAATGTTACAGTCTATCTTATGCTGGTAACAGCTTAACTTTGATTGCATACAAAACTCTATCCTTTACTCCCCTTTTATGTTTTTGATGTTACAGTTTATCTTTTTAAATATTGTGTATTTATTTAGGAATTGTCTTTTACACTTTATACCAGGGACGGGGGAGCCTGGTGGGCTGCCGTCTATGGGGTCGCACAGAGTCAGACACGACTGAAGCAACTTAGCATAGCATAGCATAGAGTTAAGTATTTAACACTCTACCATGTTACAATATTAGAGTATTCTGAATTTGACTACATATTTACTTTAGCAATCTGTTGAAAATATATGGTCATATGTTTTCATGTTACTAATTATCATCCTTTCAGCATGAAGACTTCTCTTCAGCATTTCTTGTAAGGAAGGGCTGCTGCTGCTGCTGCTAAATCGCTTCAGTCATGTCCGACTCTGTGTGACCCCAGAGACGGCAGCCCACCAGGCTCCCCCGTCCCTGGGATTCTCCAGACAAGAACACTGGAGTGGGTTGCCATGATTCAGCTTTTAAATGGAAATTTGTACCCCTTGACCGTATCTCCCATTATTTCCCAACCACCAGTCCCAACAATTCTATCTGAATTTGGGTATTTTAGAGTCCACATCTGAGTGAGAACATATAGTATTTTCTTTCTCTGACTTATTTTGCTTAACACAATGACCTTAAGATCCAGCCATGTTGTTGCAAAAGCAGCATTTCCTTTTTTTTCTTAAATGGCTGAATATTCTACTGCATACACACACACACGTTTTCTTCACCATCTGTTGATGGACTTTTAGGCTGCTTCCATATCTTGGCTATTGTGAAGAATGCTGCAGTGAATGTGGGGGTGTAGGTTATCTCTTCCACACAGTGATTTAATTCCTTCAGATACATACTCAGAAGTGGGATTGCTGGATCACATGATAGTTAAAAGAATATATATTTTTTAGTAATCTCCATAGTTTTCCATAGTGGCTGTACCAATTTATATTCCCGCAAACAGTGCACACACTGTCCTTTTCTCCACAACCTTGTTAACATTTGTTGTCTTTTTGTTAAGTCATTCTCACAGGCATGAAGCAACACTCACATTTCATTTCCCTGATGATTAGTAATGCTGAGTATCTTTTCATACATCAGTTGACCATTTGTGTGTCTTATACGGAAAATTTTCAAGATCTTCATCCATTTTTAAATCAGATTGTATGTGGGTTTTGTTTTTGGATGTTGAGTTGTATGGGGGCTTCCCTGATGGCTCAGAGGGTAAAAAATCTGCCTGTAATGTATGAGATGCGGGTTCAATCCCTGGGTTGGGAATGTCCCCTGGAAGGGGAAGTAGCAATCCAATCCAGTATTCTTGCCTGAAAAACCTCATGGACAGAGGAACCTGGTGGACTACAGTCCAAAGGGTTGCAAAGAGTCAGACGTGACTAACCATGCACACATACATACATTGAGTTCTATGAATTTCTTATATATTTTGGATAGTAATCCCCTATCAGATAGATGCTTTAGGATGGTTTACAAATATTTTCTCATTCCATGGTTTATCTTTTTATTTTGCTGTTTCTTTTTGCTGTGGAGAAATCTGTTTGATATAGTCCAATTTGCTTTATTTTTGTTTGTTGCTTATGAAGAAAAAATCCAAAAAATAATTATCCAACAAATAATTATAATGATATAGTGGATATCCAATTATTCAAAAAAAAAAATTGCCAAGACCAATGTCAAGGAAACTTTCTGATGTTTTATTCTTGAACTTTCACACTTTCTGGTCTTAAATTTAAATCTCTAGGAACTTCCCTGGTGGTCCAGAGGTTAAGAATCCATCTTCCAATGCAGGGGACATGGGTTTGATCCCTGGTTGGGGAACTAAGATCCTACAATGCCATGGAGCAAGTAAGTCCACATGCTGCAGTGAAGAGCCAGTGAAGACAAAAAAAGAAATTGAATCTCTAATCCATTTTGAGTTACCATGCTGCTTTACAATAGCTTTGTAATAAAGTTTAAATCAGTAAATATGATGCCACCTGCTCTGTTCTTCTTTCTCAGGACTGCTTTGGCTATTTATGATCTTTTGAATTTCCATACAGTTTTAGGATTAATTTCTCTACTTCTGTGAAAAATGCCCTTGAACCTGAAGGGATTACATTGACAATACAGATGGCTTTGGGTAGTATGGACATTTTAACAGTATTAATTGTTCCAATCCACGAACAAGAGATAGCTTTCCACTCATTTGTGTCTTCTTTATTTTTTGAAATGGAGACTTAAAACAAAAATTTTAAATCATCTTTGGCTGTGCTGGGTCTTCACTGCTGTGTGGGCTTTTCTGCAGCTGCGGCGAGTGGGGCTACTCTCTAGTCGCAGTGCACAGGCTTCTCATTGCAGTGGCTTCTCCTGTGGTGCACGGGCTTCAGCAGCTGCAGCAAGTGGGCTTACTTCTTTCTTTTCAATTCAGATGTCTTTATTTCTTTTTCTTGACTAACTGTTCTGGGTAGGACTTCTAGTATTATGTTAAATAGGAGTGGTGAGCACAGACACCCCTGTCTTGATCCTGATATTAGTGGGTATGTTGCGTATGATATTAGCTGTGGGTTTGTCAAATACAGCTTTTATTATGTTGAGGTACACCCTTCTACTTCCCTGGTGGCTCAGATGGTAAAGCGTCTGCCTACAATGCAGGAGACCCGAGTTCAATCCCTGGGTCGGGAAGATCTCCTGGAGAAGGAAGTGGCAATCCACTCCAGTATTCTTGCCTGGAAAATCCCATGGACAGAGCAGCCTGGCAGGCTACAGTCCATGGGGCTCACAACGAGTCGGACACGACTGAGCGACTTCACTTTCACTTTCCACCCTTGTATACCCAATTTGTTGGGAGTTTTTATCATGAAAGGATGTTGGATTCTGTCAAATACTTTTCTGCATCCACTGAGATACAAAGATTTTATCTTTCATTCTATTAATGTGGTATACCACACTGATTGATATGCAGATACTGAAACATCCTTACACCTCAGGGATAAATCCCACTTGATCATGGTGTACGATCTTTCAAAATGCTGTTGAATTTGGTTTGTTAATATTTTGCTGTGAATTTTTACATCTGTATTGATCAAGGATATTGGCTTGTAGTTTTCTTAAAGTGTCTGTATCTGGCTTTGGTATCAGGGTAATGCTGGCTTCATAAAATGAGTTTGGGAATCCCTCCTCTTTAATTTTAAAGAGTTTGAGAAGGATTGGTACTAATTATTCTGTAAAGAATTCATCAGTGAAACCATCTAGTCCTGGTCTTTTCTTTGTTGGGAGCTTTATAATCTCCTTACTTTTTATTGGTCTGTTCACATTTTTTATTTTTCATGATTCATTTTTTGTACGTTTTGTGGTTCTAGGAATTTATCTTTACTTTTAGTTTATCCAATTTGTTGGCACACAGCTGCTCACAGTACTTTCTTAACACATTATTGACCAGAGATGTATTAATATGTCTTGTTACCTGAAGGTTATTGACCAGAGATGTTTCTATATTTACTTACATAACAAACCGTTGGTCACAGGCATTAGTTTCTGTAAAAATCCCCCGGTTAATAATGTGTTAAGATCCTTTGTATTTTGGAAGTATCAGTTATAAAGTTTCCTCTTTGAAAGACAACTACACATATGTACCTCATGTTGTGATGTAAAAGAAGTACACAGAAACATCTATGAAATATTCTTGGAAAAAAAAAAATCACAGCAACCCCATCAATGAGATCTAACCAGTATATAAGAAATGCAAGGAATAAAGCAATATATTACTGACATATTCTTGGTATGGGTAATAACAAAACCCCCAAATGGGAAATTCTTGATGACAGATGATCTTTTTATTCAATGAAAAAATTATAAGGAAAGGTAAAATACTCAGTTTTACAAGTCACACTATGTCTTGGGTCCATACAAAGCCAGAGTTTACCCTCAAACCCTCAAAAGGGTTATATAAACCCTGAAGAAAGGGTAATAAGCTAGAAAAAAAATCCACAGGACAATAAAATGAGCCAACAAAGAAAACTTTGTCTTATTTTCAAAAGATGGAAAGTACAATGAGGAGGAGAGTTTCTTCTAAGAATTTGTAAACATAGTCAATTAGAATGCTGATTTCAGGTTAGAAATCTGTCTGTGCAATGGGAGAAAACCCAAACTCATATTAAAGTGATCCCATATTAGCAACATCCCTTGGCATCTACCAACAGCAAATGCAAATCAGTCTAGAGTTTGTTCACCTTCAGGATATGCATAGCCTACAAATATACAGTTCCCTCTTAAGAGAAATAAAGCATCATGGGATCAGAGCCAGAAGAAAACAAATCAGGCTACCAAAGGCTAAATAATGGAACTATCAATCTGATCATAAAAAAATAATAAAATAACAAATAATTCTAAAGGAACAAGAAGTGAGAGACTATTAAAAAAATGATCAGGTACATTTAAGAAACAATTAGAACTTATAGTGGGAACCGCACCTCCCCCCGATCAGACACTGCTCAAGAAAGAATCTGAGAAAAGGGTAACTGTTACGAAGAAATTATAATGCTACAACAAAGACCAAAAGATGAAAAACACAGAAGAGACATGAAAAATAAAATGTCTAACAGAACTCTCATCAGAGTTCTAGAATATGAGAACAGAGAGAATGGGGGAGAAGCAATATTTGAAGAGACAAAGCTAAGACTTTTCAAAGACAGTCACTTATAAGGAAAGTAAGACATAAAACTTAATAACAGGTACAGGGGAAAATTTAGCATGAGAGGAAAAACCATTTCAATCCAGATGATGATCAACTAAAGGGGAAAAGAGAAAAAACGAGAAATAGAATGCATTAAATTTGGTAGTAAAAATCCAACTATATGAGTATCACAGTAAGTGTAAAAAAGAATTCAGAAGAGTTGAAAATAAAAGGATGAGAGAAGATAAGCAAATGCAACAACATAAAAAAAAAAAAAAAAAACCTGGCATGAGAGCGGGAAAAACAGTAACTTTTCAGTGAATAAACCTGACAAACACAACCTTACTGAGATGATCAAGGTCAGTATCACAGGTGATAGGTAACATTGATAGTAAGTGCCAGGTAACATGATGAAAATGGTACTTCATCTCTGTGGTCTTGTACCCTAAAACTCATATCATAACCCCAGTAGATGATGGAAAAACATGAGATAGATCCTGACTGGGATATTATATAAAAACATGTAATCAGTATTCCTCAAAACTATCAAGGTCACCAAAAACAAGGAAAGTCTGAGAAACGGTTACAGTCAAGAGGAGCATTAAGGAGACATGATTAAATGTAATGTAATTTCCTGAACAGGATCCTGGAACAGAATACAGACATTAGGGAAAAATTAAGAAAACCTGAATAAAGTATGGGCTTCAGTTAATAATAATAGCAGTACTGGTGCATTAATTAGGTTGGTGCAAAAGTAGCTGCAGTTTTGCACTGTTGAACTTTGCCATTTGATATTAGAATACATTCTTATATAAATGTGGTTATATTATACATCATTTTAATGTGCATATCTCACTTTGTTTTTCTTGCTAATGACTTATTACTTGCTGTGTATGTTTATTTTAGACTATGGAAATAATGTTAGACAAAAAGCAAATTCAAGCGATTTTCTTATTTGAGTTCAAAATGGGTTGTAAACCAGCAGAGACCACTCCCAACATCAACACATTTGGCCCAGGAACTGCTAAAGAATGTACAGTGCAGTGGTGGTTCAAAAAGAGAGATCGAGAGCCTTGAAGATGAAGAGTGTAGTGGCCAGCCATCAGAAGTTGACAATGACCAACTGAGAGCATCACTGAAGCTGAGCCTCTTAAAACTACACGAGAAGTTGCCGAAGAACTCAATGTTGACCACTCTACAGTCATTTGGTATTTGAAGCAAACTGGAAAGGAGAAAAAGCTCAGTAAGTGGGTGCCTCATGAGCTGACTGAAAATTAAAAAAAAAAAATTGTTCTGAAGAGTCATCTTCTCTTATTCTATGCAACAACAACAAGCCTTTTCTCAATTAGGTTGTAACATGTGATGAAAAATGGATTTTACAACAATGATAGCTGGTGACGACCAGCTCAGTGGTTGGACACTACAGAAATAAACGTTTCTTACTGGCAAAAATGTGTTGGCTCCTATTTTGATTAATAAAGATGTGTTTGAATCTAGTTATAATGATTTAAAATTCACAGTTTTAAACCACAATTACATTTGTACCAACCTAATAACAAAATCACTGCAGATGGTCATTGCAGCCATGAAATTAAAAGATGCTTACTCCTTGGAAGGAAAGTTATGACCAATTAGATAGCATATTAAAAAGCAGAGACATTACTTTGCCAACAAAGATCCGTCTAGTCAAGGCTATGGTTTTTCCAGTGGTCATGTATGGATGTGAGAGTTGGACTGTGAAGAAAGCTGAGCGCCGAAGAATTGATGCTTTTGAACTGTGATGTTGGAGAAGACTCTTGAGAGTCCCTTGGACTGCAAGGAGATCCAACCAGTCCATCCTAAAGGAGATCAATCCTGGGTGTTCTTTGGAAGGAATGATGCTAAAGCTGAAACTCCAGTACTTTGGCCACCTCATGTGAACAGCTGACTCATTGGAAAAGACTCTGATGCTGGGAGGGATTGGGGGCAGGAGGAGAAGGGGATGACAGAGGATGAGATGGCTGGATGGCATCACCGACTCTATGGAGATGAGTTTGAGTAGACTCTGGGAGTTGGTGATGGACAGGGAGGCCTGGCGTGCTGTGATTCATGGGGTCACAAAGAGTCGGACTGAGAGACTGAACTGAACAGAATAACAAATGTACCATAATACATAAAGTATTAATAACAGAGGAAAACTACATATGGTATATATGCAAGCTCTCCATACTATCTTTGCAACTTTTCTGTAAATCAAAAATTGTCCTAAAGTAACAACAAATCAATTTTAAAAAAGCTGGTGTAACTATATTTTCATTCTAGAGTTGGCCCTCCATATCCAAGGGTTCTGCATCTGTGTATTCAACCATCTGCACATGGAAAATATCTGGGGCAAAAAATTCCCCAAATCAAAACTCAAATTTGCTGCACAATGGCAACGATTTACTTACCATTTATTTTGTATTAGATATTTTGAGTAATCTAGAGATGATCTAAAGAATATAGTAGAATGTACATCAATTGTATATAAATACTATGCCATTTTTCCCCACTCCAGTGCTCTTGCCTGGAAAATCCATGGGCAGAGGAGCCTGGTAGGCTGCAGTCCATGGGGTCGCTAAGAGTCCGACGTGACTAAGTGACTTCACTTTCACTTTTCACTTTCATGCATTGGTGTAGGAAATGGCACCCACTCCAGTGTTCTTGCCTGGAGAATCCCAGGGACGGGGGAGCCTGGTGGGCTGCCGTCTATGGGGTCGCACAGAGTAGGACACGACTGAAGTGACTTAGCATAGCATAGCATGCAATTTTTTAAAAAGGGACTTGAGCACCCATGGATTTTGGTTTCTGCAGGGGTCCTGGAACCAACCTCCTATGGATACCAAGGGGCAACTATATTATCATATCTATATTATATATAAGACAAAAAAATTCTTATAGACAAAACAGTCCTTAATGATAAAAGGTTGAAATCACCAGGGTATTTTATTTCTAAACCTGAGGGATAGGTAAATGAATGACAGTTTATTAGTCATTATTCCTCATATGTATTTATGATATATTCTTTCTCAGCAAATGAAATTTCATCATTAAAAAAATACCCGAGTGAACATTCTGCTGAGTTTTGATAAATGCTAAGGCAGCAGATATAATTAATTCTGTATATTGATAGCAGCATGTTGGCAAAGGCAATGAAAAAGCAGGCATTCCAATATACTGTTGGGAAGATTAAATAGACATAATCTCGACAAAAGCCAGTTTGATGGTATCTATTAATGTTATAACTGCACATACTCTTTGACTTACAGCTATTCCACTCTAGTAAGTTATTTTACAGAAATATTTGCACATGTAAAATTATTTTACACAGCTGTTTATGACAGCACTTTTTGTCGTAGTAAAAGATTATACAACAAAGTCTGTATGTCCATCGTTAGGAGCCTGGTTATATAATCATACATCTATGTAACAATACTATACAACTACAAAGAGAAAGAAAGCTCTTTATATACTAATATAAAAGCTCTTTAAACACTAATATAAAAGCTCTTAATACACTAATATCTACCATATATTGCTAAGAAAAAAAAAGCAAGCATAGAACATGACGTATAGTATACTAGTCTAAAGCCTGTTGTGCTCCATGTAATCATGTGCTCCATATTCTGTTTGCCTCTCCAAGTTTACTCCTCCTCTTTCTCCACCCTGCTTTGTATATTGGGAAGCTGACCAAACAAACTGCATCCTTTAGGTAACCTTGCCCACTTCCTTCTCATGTGTTCAAACAATGAGTGGAATGGCTAGGAAATCAGAGTGTGGTGAAAGTGTTAAGGCAATTTCCCCACCCTGGCACCTTGGTTGTATGCAGCCTGCCTTTCTCTAAGAGCACAGGTCCTGTTGAGCAGCCAAAGCTCTTGTCAAGTTCTGTTAACAGATCCCCTGCCTTATACCTTCAGACCTAGGAATGTAAATGGTTTTCATAGTTGCCAGTCACTGAATATTTCTCTATCGCTTTTGTTTCTTTAATTCTACCCTAATGTTTATAGATTGTGTGCGTGTGTGTGTGTGTGTGTGTATGTTTAGGGAGGAAGGGGAAAAGAAGGCAGGCATGGGATGGTGAGAGAAAGAGAAAGACAAGGGAGAGAACGAGAAATGAGAAGGAAGGGGAAGAAAGGATAAGAAAGAAAAAGAGAAGCACTTTGGAATGGAACATCAGAGACCTATAACAGCGGTTGCCGCCAAGGAAGGAAATTTACGTGGCATTGTGGTTGGTGGACATGGTAAAAAGACTTTTCATTAAATATCCTACTTTGAATCTTGGTCCATGTAAAGGTATTATCTGGAAGGAAAATACATACTTTGATTCCAATAGCATCAAATCACAGAAAATCTTTGTTTACATATACAAAATGTAATTTATTAACATTATCTCAAATTAATGCAAATTCCCAGTCTGTCTATTGTTATGGTATATGAAACTACTACTTATCCATATAAGGCCTGATAACTGACTCACTGACTCCAAGTAACATAAAATTCAGCAATTTAAAATCCTGGCTCCTTACGTGCCAGAAACCCATGCACTTCCATTAAAAAAATATGCTAAGTCTGTTTCCTTAACTGTAGAATAAGGACAATATCTACTGTGAGAGCTAATACAATCAGCATAGTGCCTGGCAAATAGTCAGGGTCTGTTAGCAAGTGACAGCTACTGATATCACTGTTAATATTATTAAAAGAAAACATTATAAAATAAAATAGTAATAACTATTAATTTTATTTGCTAGATACTCTAGGAAAGTTTTCTCCCAGGAATCATTCCTATCATCCCTAGAGAATATCTTTTCCTTTTAAGCTTTACAGGCCACCTAACATTTGACAACCAGTTTTTGAGGGTATTGTTAGTTATCTTCAACTTTACACAGAAGTTTGAATTAATGCTTAGTTGAGAACAATAAAATACAGAAATAGAAAACAAAGCTGTAATAAAAATTAAATTGAAAGTAATCTAAGAATTTACATAAAAGAGTGGAAGTGGCCACACTGATATCAGTTGAAATCAACTTTAAGACAAAAATTGTTACTAGAAACAAAGGACATTTTATAAGTAAAAGGGAGAGTCCATCAGAAAAACATAACAAATTAGGAATATTTATGCACCTACCAATAGAGTGTAAAATAAAATAAAAATGGACAGAACTGGAGAAACAGACAATTCAACAATAGCTTAGACTTTAATAGCTCACTTTTAATGATGAATAGGTAAAAGATCAACAAGGAAACAGAAGATTTCAAAAATTTATGAGTCAACTAGATGTTTATATCACACTCTACCACAACCACCAACAGAATACACTTCTTCTTAAGTGTACATGGAATATTTGCCAGGATAAAGCTTGCTAGAACATAAAACAAGCCTTAATCATTTAAAAGAACAGATATCAAAGTATGTTCTTTGATCACAATGGAATTAAATTAGAATCAATAAAAGAACGGCATTTGGGAAATTTACAAATATGTTAAAATTAAACCACACACTCCTAAATAATCAGCAGGTCAAAGAAGAAATCCAAATATTGCTTAGAGAAATTTTTAGATGTAAATGACTACATTAAAAACAAGAAAGGTCAAGAGAATGAAAAGATACACTACAGACTGGGATAAAAATATTTGCAAAAGATATTCCTGATAAAGAACTGTTATCCAAAAGATAGAACATTTAGAACTCAACAATAGGGAAAAAATGATCAAAAGACATTACCAATTATGACATCTTAGCAAAGAAGATATGACTGCTAATAAGCATATGAAAAGACATTTAATATCTACATCATTAGGGAACTGCAAATTCAAACAATACGATATAAATGGCTAAAATCCCCAAAATGGAAAACAATAAGTGCCGACAAGGATATAGAGAAACAGGAACTTACTGCTGGTCAGAATGCAAAATGTACAGCCATTCTGAAATACAATTTGGTAGTTTCTCACAAAATTAAAAATACTCTTACCATATGATCCAGCAATTACGCTCCCTGTTATTTACCTAAATAAGCTGAAAATATATGTCCACATAAAAACTTGTACATAGCTGTGTACTACAGCTTTATCTGTAATTGCCAAAACCTGGAAGCAACAAAATGTCCTTCAGTAGGTGAATGGAAAAATAAGCTGTGATATGTCCAGATAGTGGGATATTATTCAGTGCTCACAAGAAATGAATTATCTGACTATAAAGGGAATACAGAAACTAAGGCTACATACCGTATGATTCCAACTACATGACATCCTGAAAAAGGCATATGAAAACAATGAAAAGATCAGTGGTTGTCACGGTTTAGGGAAGAGGATGGATGGGATGAATAATAGATGGATTTTCAGTGCAGTGAAAATACTATGTATTATACTATAATAGTGGACACACATCATTATATATTTGTCCACACCCATAGAGTGTACAATACCAAGAGTGAACCCTAATGTAAACTTTAGACTTTGGGTAGTAATGTGTCAGTATAGGTTTATCAGTTGTAGAAATGTTATCACCCTGGTGAAACACATTAATTAATGCAGGAGGCTAAAACCCATGGACAGAGAAGCCTGGTTACAGTCCATAGCGTCACAAAAGAATTGGGACATGAAGTGACTGAGCACACATGCATGTACGGAGGCAGGGAGTATATGGGGTGTTTTTGTACCTTCCTCTCAATTTTCCTGTGAACTGTTCTAAAATGCAATGTCTGTTTTAAAAAAGATCTCAAACCCTTAATCTATCCTTATACTTTAAGATACTAGAAAAAGAAAATCAAATTAAACCCAAACCAAGTAGAAAGAAATAATAAAGACTAAAGTGGAAATAAATGAAATAGAAAGAGAGGAAAAAAAAAAAAAACAAAACCTGTAAGTTCGTTCTTTGAAAAGATCAACAAAATTAACAAATCTTTAGCTAGACTGACCAAGAAAAACCCTAAAATAAAGTCATGAATGGAAGAGGGGACATTAATATTAACCTTACAGAAATTAAAAAATGAAAAGGTCAGGACCAGATGGATTCACTACCATCTAACATTTAAAGAATTAACACCAATCCTTCACAATCTCCTTCCCAAAAATATGAGAGAAAAGATCACTTCCCAACTCATTTTATGAGACCAGTATCACCTAGTTCTTGAACCACTGAGAAAAAAAAAAAAAATTACAGACCAGTATCTACAGACAGAAAAATTCTCAAAATACTAGCAAACCAAACCCAGCAATATCTAAAATGGATTATACATCAATACCAAGTAGAACTTATCCCGAAAGGCAACACTGGTTAATGCAATATACCATATACCAGTAGCATAAAGGACAAAAACTACATGATCACTTCTACGGAATCAGAAAAGACATCTGACAAAATGTAACACCCTATCATGGTAAAAAACATTCAACAAACTAGAAGGGAAAATCTTCAATTTGATAGAAATTATCTATGAAAAACCCAGAGATAACATACTTCATGGTAAAAGACTGTTTTTGCTCTAAGATCAAAAATAAGATAAAGATGTCCTTACCACTTCCATTTAACACTGTTCTGGAGTTTGCAGCCAGGGCAACCGTGCTGTGCTATGCTTAGCTGCTCAGTCATGTCCCACTCTTTGTGACCGCATGGACTATAGCCTGCCATGCTCCTCTGTCCATGGGGATTCAACAGGCAAGAATACTGGAGTGGGTTGCCATACCCTCCTCCAGGGACTCTTCCCAACCCAGGGATCAAACCCAGGTCTCCTGCATTGTAGGTGGATTCTTTACCGTCTGAGCCACCAGGGAAGCTCAGGGTAGCTAGGCAAGGGAATGAAATAAAAGCAGCTAGATTGGAAAAGATGAAGCAAAACTGTTTCTATTCACAGATGACATGATATTATATATAGGAAATCCTAAGCAATGCACTAAAATACTATTAGAACTATTAAATGAGAACAGCATGGTTACAGGATATGAGATAAAAATACAAAAATCAACTGTATACTACACACTTGCAATAAGCAATCTGAAAATAAAATTAACAACTGCATTGAAAATACCATCAAAAAGAATGATAGAAATAAATTTAACAAAACAAAATTTGGGGAGTAAGGTATAGACTACTAGGTATAAAATAACCTATAAGGATACAACATGGAATACAGCCAATATTTTATAACTATAAATAGAGAATAACCCTTAAAAGTCATGAATCACTATACTGTATATCTGTAACTTATACAATGTAGTGTAGCAACTATACGTCAATCATAAAAAAAAAACCACCAAAATCCTTTACTTAAAAAAAAAAAAAGGAATGAATGAAATACTTACAAATAAATTTAACAAATGAAGAGACCTGTACACCACAAACATATTGTCCCTGGATCCTTTTTGTTTAGCTAAACAAAATAACTATCTGGTCTTAAGCTGCATATAAATATTTTATTATTTTTTGAAATATTTTATTTTTAACAGAAGACAAAATTTTCTCAGCTGGTGTTCTTTTCCTGTTTTAATTCTATGCTTCTTAACTTTAACATGCACATAAACTAATGATTCCATGAAAACACAGATTATTAATTTTAACTAGGGGTGGAGCTAATGTTCTTCATTCTTTTAATTAACTCAGTTAGCTGCAACCAGCCTTAGTTGTGGCACATGGGATCTTTGATAAGGCATGTGAGATCTAGTTCCCTGACCAGGGATTGAACCCCGGCCCCCTGCATTGGGAGCATGGAGTCTTAGCCACTGTATCACCAGGAAATTCACCAGGTTTCTCATCCTTAACAGCTCTCAGATGATTTTAATGTTGCTGGTTCTGAGACCATATTTTGAGTAGTTTTTAAGTGCCTGTAGTTACACACAACTGTCCTAATTCACTAGAAAAAAGTGAATAATGAGAGGAGTGAAAGTCAGATGGACTGTCTCTAAGTTTTCCATAGCCAGGTACCATACATTCCCTATGGACAATTAAGAACCGACATTTGCCACCATCCTTCCATTCTGGTCACCACTAAGTACCAGAAAAGATGCAGACTTTGGCCAGCTAGTCAAATAGACTGCGGCTAAATCCATATGAAAACTCTTTTTTTTAATACCTGCTACACAAAGACCATCTCATAGAATGTTAACCATCAGCTCTTCCTCTCTGCATCTTTTCTCTTGTCTCTTATTCCTTCTTTTGGCCAGTGTCTCCTAAGTGTCTTTGGGGGATGAATGGTGGTCCCTGGCAATCATCTGGTTTACTACAGACAATTTGGTTTAAAAAAAAAGTGATAAAAGCTTTGATCACAAACATTTCATAAATTGAAAAGATTAATTATGACTTTCAAGGAAATTCTTTTAGGTTCTTAACTGTTATGTTCCAAGGGTTACATATGCTTTACAAGGTTAAGAAGAGACTGACTGTTTCAGCTAACAAACTTCGACATCATGAGTTGTTTACACTGGCTAAATATATTACTTTGTTGTTGTTCTTATCAGTGTGTTAAGTCTCTAATTTAAATAATAAATACCTCAAAAGCATTCACTGAAGAGTAGAAGTGACGAAAGCATATTTGACTCGAAATGATAAATAGTATGATCTTACAGAGTGAAAACAGTAGGATCTTAGAGTGGGCTGTGACCAGTGAATTACAAGTTATTAGTCTGTACTAGGGGACCTCCTTCGGAGAAGGCAATGGCACCCCACTCCAGTACTCTTGCCTGGAAAATCTCATGGGCGGAGAAGCCTGGTAGGCTGCAGTCCATGGGGTCGCTAAGAGTCGGACACAACTGAGTGACTTCACTTTCACTTTTCACTTTCATGCATTGGAGAAGGAAATGGCAACCCACTCCAGTGTTCTTGCCTGGAGAATCCCAGGGATGGGGGAGCCTGGTGGGCTGCCATCTCTGGGGTCGCACAGAGTCAGACACGACTGAAGCGACTTAGTAGCAGCAGCAGGGGACCTCCTTACTCCCATCACAGCACAATACATTTTGAAACAGGGTCTAAATCATTATAAAACAGTAATAAGAAGCCACTGAAGTCTTCAAATAATTTTCAACCACTCTAGTAAACCAACTGACACCTGCATTACAAATTTTGTCATTGACAGCAAAGATTAAAAACCGTAAAGGAACTTTACCTTATTTTAACAAAATCAAGTGTAACTACAGTCAGCTGCAAAATTAATGACAAATATGCTCAGAAAGAAAACAATCTACTGGTATATTTCTGTATCAGATGACACTGCTGCTGCTGCTGCTGAGTCGCTTCAGTTGTGTCCGACTCTGCTCGACCCCATAGATGGCAGCCCACCAGGCTCCTCCGTCCCTGGGATTCTCCAGGCAAGAACACTGGAGTGGGTTGCCATTTCCTTCTCCAGTGCATGAAAGTGAAAAGTGACAGTGAAGTTGCTCAGTCATGTCCGACTCAGCGACCCCATGAACTGCAGCCCACCAGGCTCCTCCGTCCATTGGATTTTCCAGGCAAGAGTACTGGAGTGGGTCGCCACTGCCTTCTCCTATCAGAGGACACTACTGGACGTTATATAATAGGTGTCATATTCAGTGAGTAAGAACAGTATCATAGGTGTATGCTCTTAAATATTTTGTTTTATGACTATAAGAAACCACTAGTATTCACAGTATGAACCAACCCTTGGCATATATATATAAACTGTAAATAATGAAATAAAACTTTAATTCTGATTATCAATGAAAATATGCTTTAGAGAAGGGATTTTCTTATAACCAACAATTATCTTTGAACCTTAACTTGAAAACATACACTAGGATCAACATAGCCAAAAGCACTAGTCGTGTGTACCCAGGAACATTATGGCACCTGAAAGTCAATTCATACAAGGCTTCATTCACAGGCAACAGCTGGAGTTTGACACTTAAATTTTCCATTGAGTCTGTTAAAGATTGCATAGAAAATTGTGAATATATATTCAACCGCAGCCCCTGAGCAGATATCCTTGGCATGTTATGTCAGGAAAAAAGAAGTAAGTACAACACTCTGATTTTTTATCTTGTCAGGAGGAAAGATGCTACCAAAAGCTATTCAAATGAAGGATATACATTTCCACCCCATGACACCAATAAGGTCAGTAAAAACTTTCTGTGATTATCTGTGGCTTACTCAAGTGGCAGATCTCTGTGAGACATATAGTATAGTGAATAGCTTGAACCCATCATAGCTGAAATTCTTCAGGATAAAATACAAAGACCAAATCATGATACACACAGCTTAACCATAGTTTGACTTTTCCAACATCTAGCCATGCTCTATCCTTGTTGTAGAATGAACGGGTGTCTTATTATTAGTATACTTAGAAAAATTTATTCAGTTACCACACTAGACCTAAAAAAATGTATTTCCTAGAACTGAAAAACACCAGAAGGACAGATTTACCCAGTGCCACTTTCCAAACTGAAATATTCAACTTCATTGCTGAGTGCCATACATTTGTCAACTCAGACATTGTAGGTAGTTTTCAGTGAGAATTCTTGCAATAATTTTGGTATTCATCCATCTGAATATCCAAAACATCTAGAAGAATCATCCTATACTTGCTGCTGAATCATCCTATACTTGGTTGTTGGAAATATTCAACAATCTATAGTTGAAAAGTGGGATTATCTGATTTAGCAGAACTAATAAGGAGGACAAGAAACTGTAGCTTTGACTTCAGTGAGCCAGGTATCAATGTGGTGAAAGATTGCAGCAGTAACTGCTTTTCATGATGTTTAAAAGACCCATCAATGAGATCCACAAATACTAAATGTCCAAAAAATGGTACTTTCTCTACTACACTATTTTTCTTTCATAGAAAACTATCACTTCTTCCTATGCATTATGTTAGAGAAATACAGACAACTATGGAAATTCTGATTGCCCTTATTATTAATCTTCTCACATTAGAAAAGCACTTCATCATCTGCATTTATATAGCTTCATTAAAAAAAAAAAAAAAGGTCTGATTTCAATATGTATAGCACCTAGAAAAAAATAACATATCTAATAATTTCCAATTTCTCCTTGAAGCATTCCTCCACAAAGTCATTTTTTCCTTCGGACCTTCCGAAAAACCAAACTGCTTTCAAACACTTCTTGATTGTAGTCAAGGATGATATTAAAAATGTTTAATAACATTCTTATTATATGGCACGGCATAACCACCAGAGAATGACACCAGTTCATAATCACATGGCTGTATTGAAACATGCTAACTAAATATCAGTGTTAGTTATAGCTTCCTTTAAACATTCTGCTACACTTATTTCAACTCTAGCCTCATTCTCAAAGACTATTGGTTATTTCTTGCCAGCCAATTCACAGAAAAAGGAAAAGTAGTTTTCACGAAAGACAGCCATATAAATTGGATTCCAAAGATGAATTTAACACTGCATTTTATTAAATATTTAATGTCCTTACTTTTATTCCTTAATATAAAAATTAAGAAGAATAAGTATTAGAACAACTATTGTTTTCTTTCTCCCACACCATTGGTTTCCAGAGAATGAGGCTCCTTAGCTTTTTATTATAGTTGTGTTACTTGATTTTATCTACATAATTAGATATCCAAGTTCTTTATCCGTCAACCAAATGAAAACATTTAATACACAAATGGATAGATTTGGGAATATATTAAGGATAAGGTAAACTGTTAGCAAAACAAATAAATATCTGACATTTAGATATAAAACAGAAATGGAATAGAGAAACTCACAAAAAAGCAAAGAGATGAATTACTTAAAGACAACCCTAGGATCTTAAAGAGTCACATACAATGTAAGAACACGATATATATATATCTGTGTTGGTTTTAGGGATCTTCTTACCCAACTTTGGAAAAACTATTAAGTATTCAGCATTGCACTGAGGACATGCCACTCTGGCTGTACTGTTTCCTCTTTGTTTTTCATCCACCCAGCGCTGTAAACAAGCCTGGTGAACCCATTTTGTAGATCCTCTGCATCTGCACGGTCTCACCCATTCAGCTGTTCTATCATCTTCATCAGTGGCAAAACACACCCAGCAACTTCTGTAAATTAAGAGAGAAAACAATGATATTATCATTAACACTCCAGCCTCCTCTTGACTGCAGCTCCACTTAATGGGATGAACCTACTATGTTATATTATAGAACCTTTAATTCTATATTAAAAGACTGAGGGGAAAAATAACCAACACATTTCCAGTAGAGTAGCTTCTCCTTTTTTCTGTTTTTCCTTGTGGGCTTCCCTGGTGGCTCAGAGGTTAAAGCGTCTGCCTGCAATGCGGGAGACCTGGGTTGGATCCCTGGGTCGGGAAGACTCCCCTGGAGAAGGAAATGGCAACCCACTCCAGTACTCTTGCCTGGAGAATCCCATGGATGGAGGAACCTGGGGGGCTACAGTCCACGGGGTCGCAAAGAGTTGGACACGACTGAGCGACTTCACTCTCTTATGTTCTGCAAAGTCTTGTATTTTCTGAATTTTGTTTTTACATTACTTCCTCAATCTTTCTAGAAAATTTTCACCTTCTCTAATGAGAATGCAGAGACAATCCTCAAGCTGCTTTTATAAGACCTAATAATTCTTGAGGAGTGGTAAGTACAGGAATATGTGAAATTCAGTGTATCTCCCATTTCAACAACATTAATCTCTTAACCTCTTGAACTTGGAGAACAAAAGTATTACACAAATGATTTCACATATGGTCTCATTCAATTTTCACCTGAGAGAAAGAAAAAACCCAGTCATTTCTCTTTCTGGTAAAGTATGACTATAAAAGAGTAAGATGATTAAATTTAAAAGCACAAAGGAAAGAATAGATGAAGACATCAGGATAAATTGTTTTTGGATAGTAAGATGATACATTTGGGCTTACATGTTTCCATTATAGGTATGAGTGGCTTTCCTTTTTTCTGGGAATTAAATTATATTTATTATATTTGAAACCTAGAAGTCTCAAGTCTGGGATGCCTATATTATAAAAAGAATCTTTATTGAGATGGTTAATATTTAAACTTTTTCACATTTTGCTCTTAAGGGTACTTCATGAACTCTAATTTGTTTTTGTGGAATTAGGCTGCAATTCCTTATTTTTTCCTCCCAATTAACACAAGTTTTGACATCTATTTCCATTAGGGCAAATATTACAATTTAACTCAATGACATCATTCACTCCCTTCTACTACCACTGCACAAGAGGAAAACAACTGCTAATTAAAGCTTGTCATCTACTGTGCACTTTTCACTTAATTAGATAAGTTGGCTTCTGTTACAACAACTAGCTTAACTATGCTCAGTGGGAAAGACTTATATAGTCAGGTACTGTAGATAAGTCTCCAGTCTTTGTAGATCAACATGAATTTTAATCACATGCATCAATTAAGACTTCTTAGAATAGGGGGAAAAAACTGAACTGAATACATGTTAACAATATCCAAAATTATGTTTTTACTTAGCTTTCAAAACCAGTCAGATTTCATATGACCTACCTAGGTAAAACTGGAGTGGGGTAGCATTTGTTTGAGCATGCTTGACCCTCTGACTCAACTCAGCCAAGCTGTCTGGGCCCTCGTGCTATCTTATGGTTAAACAGAAATGTCTCCTCCTTCACTTTATTTTTTTAAACTTTATTATGGTAAAATATACACAACATAAAACTGAATACTTTAACCATTTTTAAGACTACAATTCAGTAGCACTAAGTCATTCACACTGCTGTCCAACCATCACTACTACCTGTGGTTTGACTGGGTTTCAACCTAGTTTTTTTCATAAAATTTCAGTTGATAAGTATAGAGCAAATAGGCCAGCTATTTGTGGTATTAGGATATATATTTCCCCATAACCAAGGTAATTTTGTAAATACATTTGTATATCGCTGATGGAATGAAATGTATTATTTTGGTAACAAAATATAGGCAGAAATATCTAGAAACTAGACTTCTAGGTTCTTGTTAAGTTTTTCATATCAACGATGGAACACAAACGTAGCTAAATTAAACTGAATCTTAAATTAAGCCAATTTCCAGTCATCAGGAAAAAACAAAATGTAAAAGTATTAATTAGGTTGAACCAAATGAAACCGCCTATATTTATGTGTTTAACATTTATTTAAATGGAAGTTTCATACATCAATATAATGGGAATATTTGTATAGCTATGCTATGCTACGCTATGCTAAGTCACTTCAGTCGTGTCCGACTCTGTGCAACCCCATAGACGGCAGCCCACCAGGCTCCCCCGTCCCTGGGATTCTCCAGGCAAGAACACTGGAGTGGGTTGCCATTTCCTCCTCAAATGCATGAAAGTGATAAGTGAAAGTGAAGTCGCTCAGTCGTGTCCGACTCTTAGTGACCCCATGGACTGCAGCCTACCAGGCTCCTCTGTCCATGGGATTTTCCAGGCAAGAGTACTGGAGTGGGGTGCCATTGCCTTGTCCGTTGTATAGCTATAATCCCTACAAATTCTGAATAAGCTATAATCCCTACAAATTCTGAATAAGAATAAGCCTATTTCTGTACCACCACCCCCCTCAAGTAATATGAAAAATTTCAAACTTAAAAAAAAAAAATGAAAAACTGGTGAATACCCATATTCCTAACACCCAGATTCTATCATTTTGCTACATATTCTTTCACCAATCTTATTTTTTGATGCATTTCAAAGTTTCAGACATTAGTGCACTTCACCCCTAAACACATTTACAGTTTTACTTTTTAGAAGGTACTCAGGTGACATTTAAAAGAGGCACTTCTGGATTTTTTCTAATTTTACGGCTATGGTAGATAAGATGGTTGAACAATGATTTACAGTGAACTTATTAAGTACATTGTTTAATTCATAGTGATAGTATACAGCTTAAAATTTGGATTTTTAAGCTAATGCTCATTAGAGATTAGCTGAAATTATCCTATAGAGGGGATATTTAAAAAAAGAACCCTTATTGATAATAATACACCCAAAAGGTTTGCTGATTTTCAACATCTACCAACTTACCACACACATTTTCCATTTATTCTAATCGCTTAACATTACATCTGATGATGGTCATCTGAGATCAAACAGTATTGCCCACAATATGTAAATTTATAATACCAGCAAATTACTGCATCTAAAAATTATAATTTAGATGCAAATAAGTATGAAATGAAGACTTATAACTTAATAGTACAAAACAAGCAAGCAGCTGAAAACTAAAGAAAGTGCCAGTAACATACACTGTGCATTCACTGATTCCATGTAGTTTCACTGGTTCCATGAAGCTGCATAAACAAAATAAATCAAAGACTGTACCTATCTGGAAAACTCTGTAATTTAATTTGGGCTACATCTAGTAGATATAAGATACTTAAAGTTCCAGTGAAATTACCACAGGTATATCCTTCCCTATTTTAAGAAGAAGGAAGGATCAATCTGGATAGACCAGAGACGGCTTCAGGAAGGCGTGACAGTAGAAATTTGCAGGGGCAAGTGATTTTATCATAGGGATTCTCAAAACAAAGTTCTCTGAGACAGCAGTTCAGAACCACTAGGAAACCTGCGAATTCTCTGGCTCTACTCCAGACCTAGTAAATGAGAAACTCAAGAGGAAGAGGGCCTAGAAATCTGTGTTTTAACAAACCCTCAAGGTGATGTGATATTAAATAAAGTTTGGGAACCGCTAGTACAGAAAAATGGCAGGTTAAAAAAAAGTAGAGAGACTGCAGAAAGCAAACTGTGTGAAAGGGATAATTACTGGACTTAAGGTAGAAATAATAGATTCTAATGACTACATATTTTTAATATAAATAACAGTACAGAAAATGTTAAGTTCTAAAGAATTTATTAACTGATACACCACCTTAATAGGTTTATGAGTTTAACCTACATGATATGGAAAGAACATTAGTCTGTGAAATAAGGGCCAGGTATGTGGGAAATTAACTTAAAGAGTATAAAAATGGTCACATGGGCAGACAGCCTATAAGACAGTTATTAGTTTTTAGGGGTGGAAATGAAGGGAGGGAACAATGTGGTATAGACATCTTTTCTTCCTTCACTAAAAAAAAAACTTATAATAGTCTGACCAGGAATATCACCTAAGAAGGTTTTATAATTATGGTTTCACTCTTTGCTTCTCTATACCCTACTCCCTCCTTGATGCAATCTATTTCAGCTATTTATTCCCCAATTCCTTTCCTTCTTCCATTTAAGGAGAAAAGAGGTTGCTTGAAAATGATGGGTTTATAGTTCCCTCAAGATCTTAGGAAAGTAGAAATTTGTGGTTTAATGTACAGCATGATTTCTCTTTTTTAGGAGCAAAAAGTATCCCACACTTTTTAAGGAAAATCACTCTTCCCTCCAGCATCAGCCATGTGTGCGGTTTATTTAGGCAGTTAGTCCCACACCCCCAGCTCCAGGAAGAGTAATCCTTAGATTGGTTTAAGGGGAGTATCCCTCATCCTAGATTACAGTGACGAGTTTGGGCCCATAAAGCTGGTTTTATTAGAGTGAACTTCAGAATTTTTGCTGGGAAAGTTGGTACACAGACTTTCTTTTCCACTGGGCTTGAAGGCAGGAAAAATGAGGAGCTAAATGAGAGTGTGAGGCTTTGCTGCCAGGAAAGCCACAACGTGGAGCCTAAAGAACCCAGAGGAAGCTAAAAGATAGAAACTGATGACTTTGTCTGAGACATGGATCAAGCTGTGCTTAAAGCTAAATATACCCTTGTGCTGTTCACTTACATAAACCCATAGGTTTGTTTTTTTTCCCCCTGGTTTAACCTGTTTGGGGCAGATCTTTCAGGCGTAACCCAAACAATCTTGTTATAGAGTGTGAGAAATTGGAAATAAAGAGATAGCCCTGAACAATTATATGATGTGAATTCCTAAACAGCTTTTATAATAACACAAAGGTATTTTTGTCAATGGCTTTATTTCCTACTGACCAGACTTGAGCAGGAAAGACTTAAATAAATCTGATTTCCACTGCCAAGTACTCTTGAGTTGTGCAAATTTTTCTGTTTCTCACACAGAGCAAAAATTCGCTCCTGATTCTGGCTATTAGATCAGGTCATTTCTTAGATAGAAACAGCCAACAAAGATAAAACCAAACACTTTGAAATTAAAAATTCTTACTGACAGCGCTATAATATTTCCACTGCAGGATCAATTTAACTATAATTCTACTTTAAGTTATATTTTAATGTTATAATTTATGGGATGGCAATTTTAATACCCTTAAAAGTAAGAACAACTGCTCTGAGGCACACCTCCTCTCCTCCCTACCCCCCTCCCCCATTATTATCTTAATAAATTTGAGCATTGGATTTTAATGATTAAAAAAAAAGTGAGAACTGGCTATTTGCCATTTCAAAAGAAAAAGCCAAAAACCTTTCAAGTCCACACCCAAGGAGAGGTTGTAATTTCTGACAAAACTCTCATTAAGAGCTTCTCTTTGAGTCATTTCCTACCCTTGTTCTCTTCAATCCTCCATCTCTCAGAAAGCAGCGATCAGTGTGATGTACAAGCATCATCTGAGAACTTGCTAGAAACGCAGATTTTCAGGTCCCACCCCAGACCTGCAGAATCAAAAACTCTGATGGGACCCAACATTACATTTAAAAAATTGTTTTATTTTAAATTTCTTCAAAAATTATTTTTCTTTTTTGATTGTGGTAGAACATATAACATAAAATTTCCATCTTAACTACCTTTAAGTGCACAATTCAGTGGTATTAAACACATTTACAGGTTGTGCTACCATGACCACCACCCATCCCCATATAACTCTTTTCATCTGGTAAAACAAATTCTGTTCTTATTAAACTCCCCAAGCTCCTGACAGTTACCCTTATATTTTCTGTCTTTATAACTGACTAGTCTAAGAACCTCACACAAGTGGAATCATCCAGTATTTGTCTATGTCTTCTAGGTTCATCCACATTGTAGCAGATAATATTGCAGATTATCTTTCCTTTTTGAGGCTGAATACTATCCTATTGTATGTATACATACCACATTAGCTCATCTCAGTCATAGATACTAGGGCTGCTTCCAGGTTTAGTTATTGTGAATAATGCTGTTATGAACCTGGGTGTACAAGCATTTCTTTGTGATCCTGTTTTTAATTTTTTTGGATATATACCCAGAAGTGAAATTGCTAAATCATATAGTATTTCTATTTTTAACTTTTTGAGGAGTCATCAATGTTGTATTTTAACAAATCCTTCATGTGATTGATTGTGAGACCTAAAGTTTGAGAACCTCTGCTTTGGCCATTCTTCCTTTTTCCATATTTCTTCCCTTTGTCAATTTTCTCAACTCACCATAATACAAAAATTAAATCTGATTTTACATTCAATGTAAACACTTCTAAGCTATTTGGTTTTTAATTTAAATAGTAAACAAAATGCTTCAGATCTTTTTTTATTCTAAAGGAAAAAAGCTAGCTAAATTTGGGAAAAAGATTTTGTGAGTTCAGGATATTCTAACTGGTTAAAGAATTTGGGCTTTGGAGCCAGATTGTTTGAGTTCAAATTCCCTACTTACCGCTTATTTTAGGTTTAATGACAATCTCTTTCAGAACTTCTTTAAGTCAGGGGGTTCTTAATCTGGGGTCCACATAAAATTTATGGGGTTAGTAAATTTGGATGGAGAAAAAATTACATTTTTAACATTTTCACTAATCACTGAATGATATTCAATTTTCTTTCAATTATGAATCTAAGTAAATCATAGTAATATTAGCAGTACAGCAATTAGAAATTAGCATAGTGACTAGGAATTTTCATATTATAGCTGTCCAGATCCCCAAATAACATTTAACCCATCATTAATCTGAAATTAATTATCAGAGTCACCAATAATAGATCTTGCATTTGTGTTAAAGCTATTACTAGATCAGATTTTTAATATTTTTCAGGTGTGTTTCTACATAATTGGTTCATTTCTGACCTACCTATTTTGTTTTACTCTTTCAAAACATTCTGAGAAGGAACTCATATGCATAACTAAACTTCCAAAGTAGTTCTCAGGATAAAAAAAGGTTTTATGTTAAAATTCCCTATGGTAGAACCTCCCCTACTCTGTTGGTGGGAATTAAACTGGTGCAGCCACTATGGAAAACAGTATAGAGGGTCTGCAGAAAACTAAAAACAGAGTTGACGTATGATCCAGGAATCCCACTCCTGGGTATGTATCCTGACAAAACCATAATTCAAAAAAGATACATGTACCCTTATGTTCATAAGCAGCACTATTTACGATAGCCAAGACATGGAAATAACCTAAATGTCTACTGACAGATGAATGGATAAAGATGTGGTATGTGCACACATGTACATGGACACACACACACACACACACATCAACAGAATAGTTTCTCACTGGCACATAAATTCACTAGTATGGTTATCTAATGAATACTATTCAGCCATAAAAAATGAAATAATACCATTTGCAGCAACATGGATGGACCGAGATGATCATACTAAGTAAGTCAGAAAGAGAAAGACAGATACCATAATAACATCACTTACGTGTGGAATCTAAAATGACACAAATGAATTTACCTATAAAAAAAGTAGAAACAGACTCACAGACATAGAGAACAGACTTGTGGTTGCCAAGGGGGAGGGATGCATCAGGAGTCTGGGACTAGCAGATGCAAACTGATACATATTCAGAATGGATAAATAGTAAGATCCTACTGTATAGTATGGGGAACTATGTTCAGTACTCTGTGATAAGCCACAGCAGAGAAGAATAAGGAAACTGTATGTCGGTGTGTGGCTCAGTCACTCTGCTGAACATCAGAAATTAACACAACATTGTAAATTAACTATACTTCAATAAAGTAAATTAAAAAAAGATTCTCTATTGTAAAGGATTAAACAAGTGATCTTCAAACAGCTTATTTTTGGCATATATATAAGCACCAAATGAACAGTAGCAATAATGGCACGGACAGACAAGAAAGATGCTACCAACTTTATAACTATGCCTAGATTTTATGGATACATTTTCTTACCTAAATTAGCTCATAAAGTAGTTCTGCCTGGCACCCTGGTATTCAGTGGGAAAGTCCTGGATTCCTAATCATTCTTTAGTTTTTCAGTAGGCCAACACCATTGCATAAGACATTCATTCAAATCCATAATTCACTTTCTTCCATCCTTCTTTTTCTTCCACTAGGTTTTGTATATGCTACTTGCTTGCTGATATCAGCAATTTACACTCACAATTTATAATACTTCCACACCTTTCTGCCAGCCAAGCTGAGGCTCATTGGTTTACAGACTAAAAAGAGGTCTAGGAATTATCACAACTGGTTCAGAGATCAAAGAACAAATCACTATTATACTATGAAGACATGAGAAAGAACTAAAGTAGACAATCTAAAGTCTATTACTTATTCCTTAAAATAAATGTATGGTCTTATTGGTACTGGAAATATCACTGATCTGCATAATATGCCTCTCTTTATTAAAAAGAAAAAAAAGTTAATTCTACATGATTTTAAATTTAAATTCAAACATTTTCCAATTGTAAATCCTTCTTGATAGCAAAACTTATGAACAGTTTGAGAAATACGTATCTAGTTTGTCTTAAATCTAAGTGTATTCAAGATTTCTCCAAGATTAACTTGAATGTACTAAGTATGTTCACTATTTGATGTCAGAAGAAATACATTTAAGGAACTTACAGTCTAGTTAAGGAACAAATATATGCATAGAAGAATTACATAAAAACAACCACACAAAACATTAAGTGTCCAGCTAATACAGAAATGTGATGATGACCATAAGAAACACAGGATGAAATAGCTGAGAATGTTTCATGAAAAGGCAGAACTACAATTGAAATGACAATTAGGGAATGAAAAGAATAAGGCTATCTGAAGTAAGAATAACAGCATAAGTATGCTTAGAGACAGAAATGAGCATATGGCCATGGACCATGAGAAAACCAATGCAGTTGGAGCAGAAGAGTTTTGAAATAAAGCTAGATATTACAAACCAGTTGGGAAAGGATGGATGACAAAGGTAACCTACCTCATAGGGTTCATATGTGACTAAACCAGTTTATATGGTTAATTATTTTAAAAGTATATGGGGAAAAAAGGGGAGCAAACTTTATTTATCAATAGAATCCTTTTTCACTGGCACATAAATTAACTAGTATGGTTATCTAATAAAACAGCTGACAGTAAAGTCTATCTTTGCAGATTTAGACTGCAGGTATTTATCTTGGATTATCAGAAAGATTTGGAAAATCTGCCCTAGAGATTACTTTGATAGAAAATGGAGGGTAGCAGAACAGAAGAGTTCCAGAATACAGGAGTGAGAGCAATGAAACAGGCTTTAAATTGTTATTGTTGTATTATACATGGTGCCTTACCAATGTATTTGCATGAGTGTTTTAAGGAAAGAGAACATGTTCTTAATTTAAAACATGTTTAGTGAACCATGCTCTGGTTAATGCAAGGAATGCCTAAATTTAACAATGGAAAAAAGCTGCAAACTGCAGCTTTGTCTCAGGATTAAAAGTATCACATCCCATGTATTCTTAAACAAAAACTATACCATCAAGGCTAAAAACCCCTTTATATGTCTGTCCACCCAAGTGGAATGGAAGTTAAAAGTATCTGAATTTATCAAAGAGCTACCACAATTATTAATACATTATGAAAGAGGGGAAGAGAAATATACCACAGTGAAAGCAATCATTTATTGAGCATATACTCATGCCATGCTCTTTATCTCTGATCTTCATAAAGTCTGCAAACATAATTATTTCCCCCCTTAAATAAGGAAACAAAAGCCCAGAAAGGTTAAACAGTCTGCCCAAGGCTTCATGGTTAAATACAAAGGTATAAATGCAACCTAGGCCTCAACTCTAAAACATCAGATTTTTATAAATTATATGCCATAAAAAAAAAAAATCAGCTTTTTTCACTGCACCATGCTGCCTTACGGATAGTGTATTCTGAGAAAATTTTCCATTTCTCATTTTTAAGGAAATTATAGTTAGTGCAAGTCATTATGTGTTTCATTTTTGCTAGGGTACTTTTAAGCAGCCATAAGGAGCTTTCACTAGAAATCTAAACCTCTTCCAGTGTACCCTAATGTGCCATATAAATGTTACCACCTCACATCTTATAACTATGGCATATAAGGAGCATGTATGTATATATGGTATGTAAAGAACTGCTACAAGAGTCTGGAGAAGAGTGGGAAATATTTCTGGCTGAAATAGTCAGAAAAGCTTTATAAATGAGGCAGAAACTAAACTGGATCTTGAAGAGTGAGTAGAATTTTGAAAGACAAGATGCTGAAAAGAATACAGGACAGTGTGCATATCAAGCTGGCCTGGGCAAAAGATGTATACTCACGTACTCACTTTTAAACAGAAGCAGAGCTTTAAGAAGGTAGCTAGTGCCAGCAATGTACTCTGTGTCTTAAACATAATAGAGAGCATAGACTATGGAGGGTCTTGAAGGCCAAGTTAAAAAATTTTGAACTTAAGCTTAGTAAGCAATTAAAAAAATACAGGTTTTGAACAAATGAGATATTTTAAAAATGGTGCTTCAGCAAGATTATTCTAAGCACTGATATGTCATACATAGTGAAAAGACAGCGTGATTCAACAGTGTTGCCAATGTATATTCCCCTTCTCAAGAAATGGAAGAGTTTCTGTTCTCAGTGAACTCCCACTTGAATGTGCATGGTGGTAGTGATAAAGGCTCTTAGACACGGGATTGATGCATTAAAAAAATTACAATTCAGAGTGATGTACTATAATGAATTCTATTGAAATAGAGATTCTACAGAAATTTTGGAAGAAGTAACTCACTGCCTGAAGGAGATGTACAGTGCTTCAAAGTGATATTTGAGCTGAATTCTAAAGATGGTTCAGAGTCAGCCAGGTGTCAGAAGGGAGGAAGGACTCTAAAGCAAAAAATAAGATGTACAGCAGGATACATTCAGAGGACAATGAAGTGCAGAAGAGTATGGTTAAAGCAGGTTAGGGCTGGATTGGATTAATAGAGCTAAGTCTCTTCACAAAGTCTTAAAAGTTTAGAATTTATCCTATTGGTAATGTAGAGACTGGCATGTTTTAAAGCATGGGAATGACATGATTATAATTGTGCTCTGGCCAATTCTGGTACCACTCTGTAAGTCAAACTGGAAGAGAAAAACTGGAGTCAGATAAAAAAGAATCTATAGTATTTGATAAGCAGGTGGATTTAGGGGGGGAAAAAAGCAAAAAGCAAAAAAAAGATGTACGTTTAACGGCTGGTGGATTAGAAGAATGGGCCAGAAATTGGGAAGTCAAGCTAAGTAAAAAGCAGGGAAATAGCAGTTGTTTAGTTTTAGATAGGTGAAGACACTAGTAATACTGTGTATACACAAATGGAAATGTCTACTGGGCAGCTGGAAAGCAGACACTAAAATGTGGCAAAGAGGTCAAGAATAAAAACATACATTTGGGAGTCACTCAAAGCTGAAAGTGAGATAGTAAGTGATAAAACTATGTGTACTGTTCGAAGAATAAGTGCTGAGAATTGAACCATACTTAAGTGATTGAAGAGAGTAAGGATAAGGTGACGTGTAAGAGGGGGAAAAAGACAGACAGACAAATAATGTAGTAGACTACAACACACTTTCAAGTTAGGGAGTGGAGGTCACCAGTTTCAGCTTCATTACATACATGTCAAGGACATGAGGACAAAGAAAAAAAGTCATTAGGTTTACTGATTAAGAAATTATTAGTAACATTTAATATACTTTTAGTAGAGCTACGGATAAGAAAGGTGGATGAAAGTCAAATTATAACGAGGTATTAAGAATCTAAATGTTACTAGAGTAGTTCAGTTCAGTTGCTCAGTCATGTCTGACTCTCTGCGACCCAATGGACTGCAGCACGCCAGACCTCCCAACTCCTGGAGTTTACTCAAACTCATGTCCACCGAGTCGGTGATGCCATCCAACCATCTCATCCTCTGTCGTCCCCTTTTCCTCCCACCCTCAATCTTTCCCAGCATCAGGGTCTTTTCACATGAGTCAGTTCCTCGCATCAGGTGGCCAAAGTATTGGAGTTTCAGCTTCAACATGAGTCCTTCCAATGAACATTCAGGACTGATTTCCTTTAGGTTGGACTGGTTGGATCTCCTTGCAGTCCAAGGGACTCTCAAGAGTCTTCTCCAATACCACAGTTCAAAAGCATCAATTCTTCGGTGCTCAGCTTTCTTTATAGTCCAACTCTCACATCCATACATGACTACTGGAAAAACCATAGCTGTGACTAGACGGACCTTCGTTGGTAAAGCAATGTCTCTGCTTTTTAATATGCTGTCTAGGTTGGTCATAACTTTTCTTTCAAGGAGTAAGTGTCTTTTTATTTCATGGCTGCAGTCACCATCTGCAGTGATTTTGGAGCCCCCAAAAATAAAGTCTCTCACTGTTTCCCCATCTATTTGCCACGAAGTGATGGGAACGAATGCCATGATCTTAGTTTTCTGAATGTTGAGCTTTAAGCCCACTTTTTCACTCTCCTCTTTCACTTTCATCAAGAGGCTCTTTAGTTCCTCTTCACTTTCTGCCATAAGGGTGGTGTCATCTGCATATCTGACGTTATTGATATTTCTCCCAGCAATCTTGATTCCAGCTTGTGATTCTTCCAGCCCAGCATTTCTCATGATGTACTCTGCATATATGTTAAATAAGCAGGGTGACAATATACAGCCTTGACGTACTCCTTTTGCTATTTGGAACCAGTCTGTTGTTCTGTGTCCAGTTCTAACTGTTGCTTCCTGACTTGTATACAGGTTTCTTAGGAGGCAGGTCAGGTGATCTGGTATTCCTATCTCTTTCAGAATTTTCCAGTTTATTGTGATCCAGACAGTCAAAGGCTTTGGCATAGTCAATAAAGCAGAAATAGATGTTTTTCTGGAACTCTCTTACTTTTTCGATGATCCATACTACGAGTATCCATACTCATACTACAAGTAGTATGTTAATACAATAGATTCTATACGTACACTCTTTAATTGCTGAATATCACAAAACTCAGTATTTAAAAAAGTAAATTGTAGACTGATATATTTAAATTTTAGAAACAAAAACAGAACTGTGAATTACATATAGTATATATAAAAGCATTAAACAAAGACTGGAAGAACATAAACCCACTTATGATAGTGGACTGGGGATGGGAGAAGATATGGGACTGGGGGATAATGGCCAAAGGGGACTTTATCTGTAATGTTTCTGCTTTTTATATAGAGAGGGAAGCAAATACAACTAATTGCTAATGGTTCTTAACTCCAGGTATTGGTCTGTAAATGTCAAAATGGGATTGTAATATGATTGAGGAAAGATGCCAAAGAGAATGAGAAGCTGCTTTAGTGGAAGCTAGAGACGGTTTATAACTCAGAAGGAATATACAGCTCAGTCCTCTGAAGACATCTACAACCTCTAAAGGGATGTCCATGCGGTTGGTAACATCCTGTGAGAGGGGGTTCTAACTCACTTGCTACTGCAGGAGGCCTCTGGGGAGCGGATTATTCTTCCATTGTTCTTCCCATCTGACTGTTCTGGGGACACTGACTCCGTTCCTTGCCTACTCACCTTGTGCAATTAAGTGATGCAAAACAACCTCAACAAATTCCTAAGTGTTCAACATGAAAGGGGTACACAAAAGTCAAGTTTCCAGAAGCATCTCTCACCAGGCTTTAAACCTGAGGTCCATTCCTGCGGTTTGTTTATAGTATTCTTTGTATTCTCTATAGATTTAATCCTCATTTTGAGAAGTAAAAGAGAAAATGAGAAAGTATAATGGTGACAGAATAGGCATAACAGACTTCTTAAAAAAGTATGGCAACAAAGGGAAGGAAGAGAAAATAAGATTCAGAGAGCCTGATGTAAAGGGTTTGAATTTATGAATGGTTATAATTTCAGGGCAATGATTTGTGACCCCCAGTCATTCATGACATTAGAAAACCACCCCCTTTCCACCACTCTCAATTTAAAAGGTTCAAATGATAAATTTACATAAAACAGCTGCTTACTGTTTATAAAAATGAAAGGCAATCAAAATATATATCTATATATACTCTTTCCAGCTGCAAATATGGCAAGAATAAAAGTTATTAAGATAAACAATTGCTAAACTAGATTTACTTATTCACAAAGGACAAGCAATTGAACTTCAGCTCTTAGTAAGCTGCTATTAATTAAAAAACCGTGACAGACTAAATGTATAAACTGAACATACCATATTTGTAAATATAATCTTTATCTTATTTGACATTTGTGGAACACAAACCTCACTAGAATTAAAGCTCCACACGAGTATTTTTGCTTATGTTCACTACCACCATATACTGAGGGCTTAGAATGGTACTGGGCAAATGGATCAATATTTACCAAATCAATTCAATGAACACAAATTTAATAAACTATTAAAACATACCTAATCTTAACCCAGAAGCGAAACAATATATATTATATACATTTCCTTAATCTTCTCAAGGATAGAACTTGTACTGAAGAAATAAACATAAAGGCAAGTTTCTGAAGTAAATTCTGTCGCTCAAAAATTGCCACCCAAAGACCAAGCTAGGAGGGAGCCAAATTCAAGCAAGATTCTGGGTCCTAACAGGTTGACATATTTTAGTCTCTTGAACTTGTCAGTATTCCTCAAAAGAACCCATCAAGTATCTTTGTGTTCATCTTGCAGGGGGGATAGCCCAGATTAACATGATAGTAAATAGAAAGGAGATGGGCGAGGGGTGTGTGTGTGTAAATTGCTAATTGATTGGTTACATTAGAATTTTTTTTTTAATACTGATTTATTTGGCTGCATTGGGTCTTAGCCCAATGCACATAGGCTTCTCACTAGTTCCAGCACTCAGGCTTTGTTGCCCTGTGGCATGTGGGATCTTAAGTTTCCCCAACAGAGATCAAACATGCATCCCCTGCACTGGAAGGCACACTCCCAGTCACTGCACCGCCAGGGAAATCCCAGTTACACCAGAATCTTAAGTACCTTCTGTGTGCCTAACATACGATAGCATTTTATTGTTGTATAAGGTACTTATACATAGAGACTGTACAAGAACAACAACAAAGTACTTATATTTGTTCTCATTTATACAGTCCTGTAAGGTAGGACATTACAATTTTTTTAAGATGATGTAGAACCTCAGAATTTAAATCCAAAGTCATATAGCCAGTAAGTGGCAAAACGAGAATTTCAAGATTTCTGTCCAAGCTTACCTCACTAAAAGGTACTATCCCTTATGATGAAATAATCACTTAGGGTTTAGGGTTGTGGGAATTCCCTGGTGGTCCAGTGGTTAGGAATCTGCTTCCACCGCAGGAGGCCCAGATTCAATCCCTAGTTGGGGAACTAAGATCCCTCAAGCCATGAGGCATTACCAAAAAAAACCCAAAACCCTTTAAAAGTGATTTTCAACCACAACAAACATCTGAAAAGCTTTTGAAAATACCCATGCTCAGGCCCTATTCTCCAGAAATCTGTGAACTAATTGGTCGTGGGCAGAATCAGGCATCCATCCATATGTTAAAACACTCCTCAGGTGATTCCAACAAGGGGCCAGGTTGCAAAATGATCTTTGAATATCATCTTAAGAGATATGTCAAAAAGGTAGAGAAGATGAGGGAAGCCAGTATTATAGTCACCTGTTTCAGTATATGCAGCCAGAATTTCCAAGTTTCTGTTGAGACAATTGTAAATGTCTTGCTGGCACTCCTTGGGTTTTTTACTTTTATGGAAATCTCCAAAGAGTGTATGAAAGCCAGATCAGCTTTTGGACACAAAAGTCAACTACATAAAAGTGAAAGCAGCAGGCCCTCAGAGGGGGTAAAAATTAATTACAAAATACCCAGCACCAAAATAGGATCTCTGATTGGAATTGGCAGTGACAGAAAATGGTCTCCTCTGGGCATACTTCAGTTGTCCTATGTAATTTGCCAGTATGGTAAATTATTAGACCACTACACAACTGGGGAGAATGACAAAAAAGTTCATGCATTTGTTCATAAAAGTATTTACTGATGACTTACTTTGTACAGGGGGTTGTAGAATTTGAAATAATGACTTCTGCCTTCCAGGAGCTTGTAAACTACTTATTAAAAAAGGGAGTAGTCAATACAACTTGACCCGAATGCTCTCCTAGAACAAGGGCTGGATTAATCACTGGGCCACCCCAACTGAAAAAAGTCAGTACCATGATTTCTATCAACTTAGACGTCTCAAAATTCTAAGCTCCAAAGGAAATGTCTGTCACTCCGGAAGAAGAGGTACTCTTGAGTGATTTGTGTTCTGGGTGTGATCCAAGCATAATTTCATTGGGTATAATTTCATTTAAGGTAGCCTCTTCATTTAACACTTTCCAGTTGGATTTGTTCTCAGTATAGAGCTATACCACACGCTGAACTGGGTGGCGAGTGGTCTACTGAGAGTTGTAGGCAACGAAAACATACATTAGCCAATAGCACCGGCGTTGCCAGGAAGTTATGTCCTTAGTGGAAATTGTGGAGTAAGGGTCTCCAGAAACTCGTGGTAGAACCCAGAGACTAGAATTTCAACAGCAGAGGGCTCTGCAGCCGATTTCACAGAAAGTTTTACCGACCGGAGCCCCCACAGAATGAAACTTTCTCAGGGAACTCAACGCATGGTAAAATACGCGAAATTATATGTCTGTTTGCCATAACCTCTACTCTGGTCTGACCGTTGAAGTCCTTTGCTTATACTCTTGACCTTATAGTTTGGGGTTGGGGATGCGGAGGAAGGAAGTTTGCCTATGAAGCTTTCCAAAAGAATGCTTATTTTTCCTTGGCTTTTGGAAACAGTTAAAATTGGAGGAGGATCATTCCTCAGAAAATTAGTTTGGCTCTTCTTGCCAGTGACATCTCGGACAAACACGTTACAACACAGTTTGGGGGGAGGGGAGGAGGAGAGTGAGAAAAAGAAAACTAATTCTCTGGGTTCATACAAGCCCCTCTCACTTCGCAAAGGCGTCCCGACGAAACCAGACGCCACTCCTTAACTAAGTTTCCCTTTAAGTCTACGCACCCAGGCCGCCCGCTCCGTCCTCCCGCAAGTACGGACTCCAAACTTTCGGCCCCTCGCCCGGCCCCCAGGCCGTAGAACTCCTCCCGGCACGCCGGGCTCCGCTCCGAAGAGCCCCGAGGCCGGGCGCGGCAGGGCCGGAACGAGGATCAGCGGCTCGCGTCCTCCCCAAAGGCTGCCCGTACCTGTCCAGCATCTGCTGTAGGGCTTGGTCCGGCATCTTCGGCGGAGCCGGCGCACTCGCCTCTCCGGTGAGCCCGGTCAGGGCCGGGCCCAGGACAATAGCACTGAGAGGCGGCGGAGTAGGCCTCAGTCCGGCGGCAGCCGCGAACCCGCCACCCAGCCTCCCGGGGCGGCTCCACGAGCCCGGCGGTGGCGGTGCGCGGCCCGCGGGCGTCCGGAGGAGGCGGTGGGGAGCGAGGAGGAGGAGCCTAGGGCGGGGAGACGACGATCGCGGCCGGGGTTCCTGCCCGTCGGCCCGGGGTTCCGGTCCATGGACCGCGGGCGCCGAGTTGCTGCCGGCGGAGGAGCTACCTCTGTGAGGTAAGAGTCACCGCCTCCGTGCGCGCTGGGGTCACGACGCAAGGCGGCCCAGAGCAGCCTGGGAGATGTAGTCCTCGGACCGTCCCCACTAGAGGCTGCACAGCCCGCCCGGACCACCGCCGCAGCGCCCGCAGCCGCCCGGCCGGCGCCCTCCCGTTTCCTTCCTCCAGGGGGAAAAATGTCCTGCGGGCCGCTTTCCAGGAAGCAGCAGGATGTGCCGCTCCACTGTCAGTAGCATCAAGGTCAGCTCTCCCTGCCTGTTTTCTCTCAGCTCTGGTGCTCAGGTGGGACCGAGCCAGGTGAGGGGTGGGATCTAAAGGGCCATTTCTCGTCAGGGTCTCCAGTCCCGGCCACGGCGTCGGGGTGGGCCGTGGCGGGGGTGGGAGTGGCAGAAAGCGTCTTCGGAAGCCTTCAGCGCTGCGGCCAGCCTCTGCGGCGTCTGAGCCCATTTTGGGGAGTTACACAACCCCCGCAAGGGGTCGGATGCTCTAGTGCGTGAGGTTATTCCTGAGGGGTCGGGAGGGCAGGGGCTGCCTGGACCAGATGGTTCCCACCCAAACCAGTGTATGTTTCTCAGGGCGGGGGGAGAGGGGTGGGGTGTGTGTGCGTGTGTGTTGTGGGGAGATTATTCCCTCCCTCTCTAGGAACCTTCTAAAATGTGCCTGGGCTTTCAAGGGCTCGCCGATAGTCTCCAAATGGAACATGGTCGTGAATAAACAGCTCTTGCTTACTCAGCTGTGGGTTGTCAGGGGTGTTTGTTTCTCTGTCTGCTGCTGGTCAGTGTTAACCGTTTCTAGTCGCCTTGACACCTCCAAGCAGGTGGATGTGTGTGGGGAGAGATCAAAAGGAAAAAATCATAAATCGCTCATTGAGTTACTCTCTGACGCTCTAGGGGACAGCTTTGGCGGGAGGAAAAGAACTGTTGGCTAAAAGGAAGGCGTCTTTTGGACGACCTGTGGCGTTCTCTAGTGCTGTGATTGGTAGAACGTTTGGTAGTTTTCCCCTGATTATGCCTAATTTCTGCCGCAAGATGTTTGATTTTTCTTTACATTAAAATGTGTTTTTAAAGCTCTTTTAATTTTTACGCAGAATTTTGCAATCAGCTTTTAATTTCTTGCTTACAGTCTGCTTCCTGAATATATTTGAACTAGAGTGTACATCGCCAGGAAGAAAAATAAAAATAACATGTGACCAGAAGTTATTTGGCCTCTGATTTCTGAAAGATGCTTTTATGAAAGACTTTGGGAATTTACATGACTAATTATAATTAATGCTTTACCCTTTTCTCATTAAATGAGAAGCAGGCCCATGACAGGGGAGGGAAATAGGTAATTTATTAAGGCATTTGAGATTTCAAATTCCTATTTATTACTACTTCTACTAAGTAAATCTTCTTTTACTGTGTGTTTATCTGTTAAAGCAATTGTCAGCCAGAAGGAGATGGATACATACATTCTGCTCAAAAAACAGAATTTTATTCTAGCATATTGATTACATAGGTTAGAGCAGACTCCATTTAATTTTATGACTTACATTAAAAGGAATTTTCATCTCATCTTAGAATTTCTGTTTGAACTTCAAACTGGAAAGTAATGTGGTATAGTTCTATTGCTAGCAAAGTGGTGTGCAGATTATCCTTTTTTAAAAAATTATATTAGCATTTTCATCAAAATTCTGCTTCCTGGCTGTCTCAAAAATCCTTTGAAATAGGAAAAAAAACTTTGTTACTCACTTTAAGACTGATTAGGGAAAAATGAAGCAATTAGCACCTGACCTAGTAATCCCACTCCTTGGTATCTACCCAAGAGGAATAAAGATATATATCTACACCAAGACTTGTATGCCAACATTCATAGCAGCATTATTCCTAGTAGCCAAAAAGTGGAAACAACCCAAGTATCCATCAACTGATGAATGGATAAACCAGTAAATCCGCCTGTACAGTAAATCCGCCTGCAATGTAGGAGACACAGTTTTGATACCTGAGTCCGGACGATCCCCTGGAGAAGGAAATGGCAACCTACTTCATTATTCTTGCCTGGAGAATCCCATGGACAGAGGAACCTGGGGGGAGCTTCAATCTGTAGGGTTGCAAACAGCTGGACGTGACTGAAGTGACTGAGCATGTACACATGCACGCCCAAAATGTTATTAGCTGACAACAAGGAATGAAATTCTAATACGTGTTACAATATGGATAAATCTTGAAAACATGTTAAGTGAAAGGAGCTAGTCACGAAACACCACATATTGTATGATTCCATGTATATTAAATGTTAAGAATAAATTCATTGAGACAAAGTAGATTAGTGGTTGCCAAAAGCTGGAGGGGCTGGAGAGAAATGGAGAGAGATTGCTCAAGGGCATGATGTTTCTTTTGGGGCTGATGAAAATGTTCCAGGGTTAGAGTGGTGATGACTACACAGCTTTGTAAATTATATTGCAAAAATAATATAAAACAAATTTAGATTCTGGTGATGGTGACACAAATCTGTAAATAGACTTTAAAATTTTGATATGAGTTAATTTTATAGTATGTAAATTGTTGTTGTTTGCTTGCTAAGTTATGTCCAACTCTTTTACAATCCCATGGACTATGGCCCACCAGGCTCTTCTGTCCTTGGAATTTTCCAGGCAAGAATACTGGAGTGGGTTGCTATTTCCTACTCCAGGGTATCTTCCCATTGCACGGATCGAACCTCTGTCTCTTGGGTTTTGTGCATCTCCGGCATTGGCAGGCAGATTCTTTACCATTAGCCCCACTGTTTGTCAACTTTATTTTCCTTGGCTTTAGGATTTTTAAATTAGAATAACTGGAATCATAATACTCTGTAACCTGCAATGTGGATTCAACCTGCAGTTTATCAGCAAATTTGGCAATTGACAATTCTCCTCGGAGGACACCTGAATATTTTATATTATTTCTTTGGAATATCTCTAGGATCCCTTGGCAGACAGTTCAAAACAAGTGTCAGGTGAGAACATTAAAGTAATATACTGCTTTAAATTTCCTATAGTTCCATAGTCAGGTATTTCTAAATCCATTACAAAATTATTAATACATTTCATAACTCTTTAGGATAACTCTATTCTGATTTTGAAGAAAAAGTTCTTAATTGCTTAGATTTTGAAGAAAAAGTTCTTAATTGCTTAGATCTCAGTTTGTCCTCCTCCAAATAAAAAGTTGAAATGCACTTAACCTATTTTACATAGAGTTAAAGATTTATGGTAAATGATATTTAACCAAGAGATTAATAGCATGACAACAAAAATATTTTCCTCAGTGTTATATTTTAAAGTAGAAATTAATCTACTGAAAATATTTAAAGATTCTCCCAACCTTGGAGGATTAGGATCGATAATGTAGAGTTATCCTAAAGAGTTATGAAATGTATTAATAATTTTGTAATGGATTTAGAAATACCTGAGTATAGAACTATAGGAAATATAAAGCAGTATATTACTTTAATGTTCTCACCTGACACTTGTTTTGAACTGTCTGCCAAGGGATCCTAGAGATATTCCAAAGAAATAATATAAAATATTCAGGTGTCCTCCGAGGAGAATTGTCAATTGCCAAATTTGCTGATCAACTGCAGGTTGAATCCACATTGCAGGTTACAGAATATTATTCATTAATTTATTTAGCAGACATTTACAGAGTATTTATGATGTGCTTGGGTACTCTAGTCACGAATTAACCAATGACTCCCCTTTAAGAACAAAGGAAAGCTATGACAAACCTAGACAACGTGTTGAAAAGCAGAGACATTACTTTGCTGACAAAGGCCCATATAGTCAAGGCTGTGGTCTTCCAAGTGGTCATATGCAGTTGTGAGAGCTGGACCGTAAAGAAGGCAAAGCACCAAAGAATTGATGCCTTCAAACTGTGGTGCTGGAGAAGACTTCTGAGAGTCCCTTGGACAACAAGGAGACCAAACCAGTCAATATTATGGGAAGTCAACCCTGAATACTCATTGGAAGGACTGACGCTGAGGCTGAGGCTCCAGGATTTTGGCTACCTGATACAAAGAGCCCACTCATTGGGAAAGACCCTGATGCTGGGAAAGATTGAGGGCAGAAGGAAAAGAGGGCATCAGAGGATGAGATGGCTGGATGTCATCACTGATGCAAGGGACATGAATTTGGGCAAACTTCAGGAGATGGTGAGGGACAGGGAGGCCTGGTGTGCTTCAGTCCATAGGGTCACAAAGAGTCGGACACGACTAGATGACTGAACAACCACAGAGAACATACAAACTACCTAATGATACTTATATTTAAAAAAGTAACGAGACCACTTACATGTGAAATACTACATGAGGATACATGGCAGTGTATGATGAAGTGCCAAGTGAGTGGCCTAGAAATACAAAGTGAGGTAGCAGTTTAGAAGACACTGTTGTGGGTTGGTGAGTTAGAGAACTTTGTGAAACAAGGGAAATTTAGGCTCTACCTTGTAGCAAGAGGAGGAATTAGATAGGTAAAGAGGTGGAAAAGGATTTTGGGTTTAGATAAGGATGAAAAGATGTGGAGAGGAATTAACCTCTGTAAATGGCACTGTACATCTCTGTTGAGCAAGAGTGAAAAATATGGTTGGTTGGTTAAGTACAGAATAGTTAAAAGGCCTGCTGCTAAGTCACTTCAGTCATGTCTGACTCTGTGCGACCCCATAGATGGCAGCCCACCAGGCTCCCCAGTCCCTGGGATTCTCCAGGCAAGAACACTGGAGTGGGTTGCCATTTCCTTCTCCAATGCATGAAAGTGAAAAGTGAAAGTGAAGTCGCTCAGTCGTGTCCGACTCTTTGCAACCCCACGGACTGCAGCCCACCAGGCTCCTCCACCCATGGGATTTTCCAGGCGAGAGTACTGGAGTGGGGTGCCATTGCCTTCTCCAGTTAAAAGGCCTTGAAACCATTAATTCTTTTGATAAGTATTTATTGAACAAGCAATATTTATGTGACAGGCACTAATCCAGGTACTGAAGATACTACTGGACAAAGACATAGCAACCCACTCCAGTATTCTTGCCTGATCACCTGGACAGCGGTGCCTGGCGGACTCTAGTCCTTGGGGTCACAAAGAGTAAGACATGACTTAGCAACTAAACAACAACAACTAAGCCAGGCGCTGGAGGTACAATACTGAGAAAAACAAGCACAGTTCCTACCTTTGTAGAGTTTACTCTTTATCGAGGGAAAGAGAGAGAATCATGTAAAGACAGTTTTTAGTTTGCAAATGTAGTACGTGATGTTATTAGAGATAATAGCTAGGATTTTGACCTAAACAGGGTGATCAGAAATTTTTTTCTCAGAAAGTGCCCATCATGCTAAAGCCTGAGGAACAGCAAGAGTTAATCGAACAAAAGGAGGAAGGAAGAGCATCCCAGACCAAGGAACAGCTTGTGCAAATACCCTGAGAAGGAAGAGTCTTGTGATAAAGAATAGAAACGGAAACAAAAAGGGGGCTTGGGGCAAAATGGGACCAGAAAGGTCAGTCAAGTGACAGACTCTGAAGAGCTTTATAAGCCAATTTAAGGAATTTTGCCTTTATCCTAGAAGTCTCTGGGAAGAGGAGTTTAGACGTTCTGTAGGAAATGGAGAGTTAACTTGTAGTGGTTCCCAAACCTGCTGTGAATCAGAGAATTTACCCTGGAAATTCTGGTGCACGTGCCTTGTAGTTGTTCCCCTAAGTGATTACTAGACCAGTGGTGTTTCTGCAGAAATACCGTAGTGGTTGAGAGCCTCAGCTCAAACCTACATTTGAATCTTAGCATTGCCACTCAGGGGCTCAGCAGTTTTGGGTGGGTTACTGAATAAGCCACAGTTTCCTCATCTTCAGGAGAATTACAGAAACTACCTCACTGAGTTACGGGGAGGATTAAATGAGAAAATCCATTTAAATTGTTCAGGACAATGTTGGCACATAGTTAAGAACTCCATTGATATTAGCTTTTAATTATTACTAAAAATTCTCAAGTCAAGGTAACAGTGATTTAGGGGGATTAATTTTGCAGTGGTATGCAGAGTGGGTTGGGAACAAAGGCAAGTTAGGACTGGCCTAGGTTTCAGTAACTTAGCCATGGTCTGTAACTATTTTAGAAGTTTGCTTTAACACAGCTACAAGTTCTTGAAGAGCCTTATATAGGCTAAGTAGTTTTCAAATAGATAATGTTCTTGGGCCTCTTAAAGGACTTGTATAGGGACACCTTGATCTCCAGAATATATTTTACTGAGCATCTATAGGATTTGTTTGAATTGACCTTTTCTTAATTCTGGACAGAGGCTTCACTGGGCACTTAGGACAGTCTAAAACCTGTCTGTCTTCATTTGCTATGCAGAGAATAGAATTTTAACATCTTATATCAACTCTAGTGAAAAAGATATTTACAAAAGGTGATTGATTTTACAAAAAAATCATCATCCATTAATTAGTCTTCTCTTTCTCCTCATAAATACTGTGGAAGAACCATTACTCTTCACTGTCCTTGCTTATACTCCTCTCTCAGGGTCAGGTGTCCCTTGGATAAGTCAGTGGTGTGTCAAGGGTAGGTAAAAATCACAGGATGACACACCACATCTTCCTTCTTGTATCTTGTTCCAGGAGAATCAATTTTATGAGAAAATATATATATAAAGAATTATATTCTTCTGTTAAATAAACAGATGTCATAGAGCAGCAGTTCTGCTAATAGTTGTCTTAGAGAAAGACATGTTACATGATTGAGCTGCAAGGTGAACCAGCCACTCAGTTTTTACCTGAAAGACTATTTCTACCTGAAAGACTAACAATAAACATTTTAAACTTTTGTGCTGTTAAGAAAATGAAAAGATTTTCACTCATTTAAGAATGGCAAAAATTTTTTTGGAAATTATATATCTGAAAAATGACATATCTAGAACATATAAAGATTTCTTGTAACTCAACAATAGAAAGGCAAATAACTCAATTAGAAAATGGACAAAGGATCTGAGTAGATATTTCTTCAAGATATACAAATGACCAGTAAGCACCTGAAGGAGATGCTCACCAATATTGGTCATTAGGGAAATGGAAATCAAAACCACAATGAAATACTACATCACTCTCCCTAGGATGGCTATAATAAAAAAGATGAATAATAAATGATTAGTGGGAAGTGTTGGTGAGAAGTGAGGAAAGAAGCTCTACCACACTGCTGATTGGAAGGTAAAATGGTGTAGCCGTTTTGAAAAACAGTCTGGGACTTCTTCAAAAAGTTAAACATAATGTTTCCATTTAACCTAGCAGTTCTAGCCCCAGGTATATGCCTAAGAGAAATGAAAACCTATATCAACACTAAAAACTTGTACACACATGCTCATAGTAGCATTATTCATCATAGCCACAAAGTGTAGCAACATAAATGCTTATCATTTATGGATAGGGAAAATGTGTCCATACAGTGGAATATTATTCAACAGTAAGGGATGAACTACTGTTACATGCTAAGCATGGACAAACCTAGAAAATACTGTGCTAAGTGAAATAAGCCCGTCCAAAAGAAAACGTATTCTATGATCCCATTTAAACGAAGTGTTCAGATTGGTAAGTCTGTAGAGGCAGAGAGTAGATTAAATGGTTGCTGACAATTGAGGGAGCTGGAGTTTTGAGGAGTGACCATTCTGAAGCAGATCAGCCCTGGGATTTCTTTGGAAGGAATGATGCTAAAGCTGAAACTCCAGTACTTTGGCCACCTCATGTGAAGAGTTGACTCATTGGAAAAGACTCTGATGCTGGGAGGGATTGGGGGCAAGAGGAGAAGGGGACGACAGAGGATGAGATGGCTGGATGGCATCACTGACTCAATGGACGTGAGTCTCAGTGAACTCTGGGAGTTGGTGATGGACATGGAGGCCTGGCGTGCTGCGATTCGTGGGGTCGTAAAGAGTCAGACACGACTGAGCAACTGATCTGATCTGAACTAAAGTGTGCAGGGATGTGCACCTATTTTTGAGGTGATGAAGATATGCTAAAATTGATTGTAATGATGATTGCACAACTCTGAATATATTAAAAGTCACTTAAGTGTACACTTTAAATGGGTGAATTATTTGGTGTTTGACTTGTATTTCCCTAAAGCTGTTGTTTAACATTGGTGTTGTTCAGTAACCAAGTCGTATCTGACTCTTTGTGACCCCATGGGCTGCAGCACGCCAGGCTGCCCTGTCCTTCACTATCTCCCTTGAGGTTGCTCAGATTCATGTCCGTTGAGTCAATGATGTCATCTAACCATCTTATCCTCTGTCACCCCCTTCTCTTGCCCTCAATCTTTCCCAGCATCAGGGTCTTTTCAAATGAGTCAGCTCTTCGCATCAGGTGGCCAAAGTATTGGAGCTTCAGCTTCAACATCAGTCCTTACAATGAATTTTCAGGCTTGATATCCTTTAGGATTGACTGGTTTGATTTCCTTGCAGTCCAGGGGACTCTCAAGAGTCTTCTCCAACACCACGGTTTGAAAGCATTAATTCTTTGGTGCTCAGCCTTCTTTGTGGTCCAACTCTCATATCCGTACATGACTATTGGAAAAACCATAGCTTTAACCATATGGACCTTTGTTGGTAAGGTGATGTCTTTGCTTTTTAATGCACTACCTAGGTTTGTCATAGCTTTTCTTCCAAGAGCAAACATCTTTAATTTTATGGCTTTAATTTCAGTCACCATCTGCAGTGATTTTGGAGCCCAAGAAATAAAATCTGCCACTGTTTCCACTTTTTCCCCATGTATTTGCCATGAAGTGATGGGACCAGATGCCATGATCTTCATTTTTTAAATGTTGAGTTTTAAGCCAGTTTTTTCCCTCTCCTCTTTCACTTTCATCAAGAGGCTCTTCAGTTCCTCTTCACTTTCTGCCATAAGGGTGGTGTCATTTGCATATCTGAGGTTACTGATACTTCTCCTAGCAATCTTGATTCCAGCTTGTGCTCCATCCAGCCTGGCATTTCACGTGATGTGCTTTATACAGAAATTAAATAATCCGGGTGACAATATGCAGACTTGATGTACTCCTTTCCCAATTTGGAAGCAGTCTGTTGTTCCATATTCAGTTGGAACATTGTTGCAATGTTCTAACTGTTGCTTCCTGACCTGCATACAGTTTTCTCAGATCAGATCAGTTGCTCAGTCGTGTCCGACTCTTTGCGACCCCATGAATCGCAGCACGCCAGGCCTCCATGTCCGTCACCAACTCCCGGAGTTCACTGTGACTCACGTCCATCGAGTCAGTGATGCCATCCAGCCATCTCATCCTCTGTCGTCCCCTTCTCCTCCTGCCCCCAATCCCTCCCAGCATCAGAGTCTTTTCCAATGAGTCAACTCTTCGCATGAGGTGGCCAAAGTACTGGAGTTTCAGCTTCAGCATCATTCCTTCCAAAGAAATCCTAGGGCTCATCTCCTTCAGAATGGACTGGTTGGATCTCCTTGCAGTCCAAGGGACTCTCAAGAGTCTTCTCCAACACCACAGTTCAAAAGCATCAATTCTTCGGCGCTCAGCCTTCTTCACAGTCGAACTCTCACATCCATACATGACCACAGGAAAAACCATAGCCTTGACTAGACGAACCTTTGTTGGCAAAGTAATGTCTCTACTTTTGAACATGCTATCTACGTTGGTCATAACTTTCCCTCCAAGGAGTAAGCGTCTTTTAATTTCATGGCTGCAGTCACCATCTGTAGTGATTTTGGAGCCCAGAAAAATAAAGTCAGCCACTGTTTCCACTGTTTCCCCATCTATTTCCCATGAAGTGATGGGACTGGATGCCATGATCTTCATTTTCTGAATGTTGAGCTTGAAGCCAACTTTTTCACTCTCCACTTTCACTTTCATCAAGAGGCTTTTGAGTTCCTCTTCACTTTCTGCCATAAGGGTGGTGTCATCTGCATATCTGAGGTTATTGATATTTCTCCCGGCAATCTTGATTCCAGTTTGTGTTTCTTCCAGTCCAGCATTTCTCATGATGTACTCTGCATATAAGTTAAATAAGCAGGGTGACAATATACAGCCTTGACGTACTCCTTTTCCTATTTGGAACCAGTCTGTTGTTCCATGTCCAGTTCTAACTGTTGCTTCCTGACCTGCATACAGATTTCTCAAGAGGCAGGTCAGGTGGTCTGGTATTTTCATCTCTTTCAGAATTTTCCACAGTTCATTGTGATCCACACAGTCAAAGGCTTTGGCATAGTCAATAAAGCAGAAATAGATGTTTTTCTGGAACTCTCTTGCTTTTTCTATGATCCAGCGGATGTTGGCAATCCTCAGGAGGCAGGTAAAGTGGTCGAATTTAAGAATTTTCCTTAAGAACTTTTAAGAATTTTAAGATTCTTAAAGAATGTCTCTAAGACTTTTCTACATTCTGTTGTGATCCACATAGTCAAAGACTTTAGTGTAGTCAATGAAGCAGAAGTTGATTTTTTTGGAATTCCCTTGCTTTTTCTATGATACAGTGGATGTTGGCAGTTTGATCTCTGGTTCCTCTGCCTTTTCTAAATCCAGCTTGTGCATCTGGAAGTTCTTGGTTCATATACTGCTAAAGCCTAGTTTGAAGCATCTTGAGGATAATCTTGCTGGCATGGGAAATGAGTGCAATTGTGCGGTATTTGAACATTTTTTGGCATTGCCTTTCTTTGGGATTGGAATGAAAACAAACCTTTTGTAGTCCTGTGGCCATGGCTGTTTTCCAGATTTGCTGGCATATTCAGTGCAGCACTTTAACAGCATTATGTTTTAGGATTTGAAATAGTTCACCTGAATTCCATCACCTCCACTAGTTTTGTTCATAGTGATGCTTCCTAAGGCCCACTTAACTTCACAGGGACATGCCCTTTGGTTGCTCCACGTAGCTGGAGGACATGCCTGGCACCTTGTTTGTCTCACTGCTCGTCCTCCGGAGTGTGTAAACCTTCACTGGATGCTGGGTGTTGATCAATGTACCGCCCAGGGGCCTGGACAAAGGCCCTGTTGGAGTTGCTGACAAGGCGGGTCTGGGGAAGGCTGGAGCCAGTCGATGTTGGAGGATGCCCAGGAATGGAGAGCTCCCTGGTCTCACCTGGCTGCCCTGGGCCTGATCCGCCGCCCAGATGAATTATGATGGGCCACATGGCTCAGTGTGCAGCCACCAGGCTGTTTAACATAACAACAGGTGAACACTCTGAAATCCATTGTTAGTTGACTGATTTAATAACTTAGGACCTATCAATAGAACATAATATTATATAGCTGAGCTATTTCTATGTAGGCCATAATGAAAAGTTGGCAGAGATGTAGTATTTAGCAGTTAGGACTTTTTTGTTCCACAGAAATCACCTCTAGCTAATTCAGTCCCCCTTGGGGACATTTGTTAATGTCTGGAGACTTTTTTGATAGTTACACTAAGGATGCTGTTTGCATCCAACAAGTTGAGATCAGGGATTCTGCTGAACATACTGTAAGGTACAGAACAGCCCTTCACAGCAAAGATAATGTAGCTCAAGATGTTAACAGTGCTGAGGGTAAGAAGTGCTGAGCTAACTTAAGCAAAAGGCAATTTATTGGAAGGAATTGGGTGAGCTCACAGGACTGAAAGTAAGGCAGAAGAACCAGGCTGGAAGCAGTCAGTTAGCAGCCACCACAGACCACCTTCTTGCAGGAACATTCCATGCTCTCATATGGGTTCAGCTCCCTCCAACTGTTTGTATTCTGTTCACAGATCAAAATCTGAGGAGGGAACATCTAATCAGTCTTCCTTGCCACTTGGCTAAAGGCAGGCAGTGTACCTTGAGTGGCGGCAATTCCTCAAAAGGAAGTCCATGCATTAGCAAGCACTTATTGAACATACGGTTACGATTTCATGTACTGTCTAGGTGCTGGGAACAGAGGAGAACAAAAGAGACAAAAATGCTCTTATGGAGCTTATGTTCTTAGGATGCTAAATCAGGGAAAAATCTTTAAGTAATAGCTTAAAGAAGGTTGAGTATTTGCCAAACACTAAGGCCAATAAAAAGACACATAGGACTTTTTTTTTTTTAAGTATTACCTCTGGATAGTGAAACTGAATATCAGGAGAGGAACCTACTTTTCATTTTATTCCCTTTGGATGTTTTCATTTTTGCCAGGAGCCTGTATTTTATAGTTAAAATTTTTGAAATTAAATTGAAAAAATACTTGGTGCAGGTGAAGGATGAGTAAAGACTTTAAAAAAGTCATAATATGGGGGGTTCCCTGGTGATCTAGTGGTTAGGATTCTGGGCTTTCACTGTCATGGCCTGGGTTCAGTCCCCAGTCAAGAACTGAGATGCCTCAAGCTCTGTGGTCAGAAAATGTCACAGTATTCTGATGGTTCTGTTTATTATGGAAAAACAGAAAGAAAGAGAAAATCTGACAGGAAAGTGCAGCCTGTTATCACTCAACAAATACTTGTTGAACACATACCTGCTTTAGGTCCTTTTTGGATAAGGTATAGTGTAAGTAAATAAACCATCAAGCAGCAGCCACGTGTGAGCCACTCTGTGAGGTGCTGCATCTAGGAGGGTATTGAAATTTGAAAAAGATCTGAGAGCTGCTCTCGACGAGTGCTTGTTGGCATCTACTTACGGAACACCTAATATGTGGACCCTTTACACACATTATCCCAAATCCTAACAATGACCTTAACAGATAGATGGCTGTGTCTCTTGTATCACACAGAAGAGCGTGAACATTGGGAAGATGAAGTCATAGCAAAGAAATGGCATAGCTGACTTTTGAATCCAGAGACATCTGACTTCACTGGAGAACAGTGTATGAGTATCAGTTCAGTACAGTTCAGTCGCTCAGTTGTGTCCAACTCTTTGCAACACCATGAACCGCAGCACGCCAGGCCTCCCTAACCATCACCAACTCCCGGAGTCCAGCCAAACCCATGTCCATCAAGTCGATGATGCCATCCAACCATCTCATCCTCTGTCATCCCCTTCTCCTCCTGCCCTCAATCTTTCCCAGCATCAGGGTCTTTTCCAATGAGTCAGCTCTTCGCATCAGGTGGCCAAAGTATTGGAGTTTCAGCTTCAACATCAGTCCTTCCAATGAACACCCAGGACTGATCTCCTTTAGGATGGACTGGTTAGATTTCCTTGTAGTCCAAGAGACTCTCAATAGTCTTCTCCAACACCACAGTTCAAATAGCTGACTTTTGAATCCAGAGACTTCTGACTCCACTGGAGAACAGAGTATGAGTATACAAATAGTGAAATAACAAGTAAAGAAGAAAGTGACTGATTGCAAGAGCAATCACAGATCCACCTATGATTAATCTTTGAAAAATTTCACAGATAGGTATCGCAGAAGCTCAGAGAAGGGAAAAGAAGTAGCTGCATGTTGGACTGGTCTGGGCAGGCTTCCTAGTGGAGGAGTAAGAACTGGGTCTTGAAGGAGGAGTATATGGATGTGTAAAAAGGCAGTGTGTGAGTTTTTAGTAAATGCCTGCTTGAGTCTAGAAACATTTCACTTAATCCCCGTGGTTCCATTTGCGAGGTGAGGAAACAGAGGCCTCCTCTTAGCCTCACTCCCCTGCAAGCAATAGGCGATTCATAGGCATTAATTTTTGGCAGTTTGATGGGTGTGAAGTGAAATTTCATTGTTATAGTCAAATGTTTACTTCTATCTTATAGCTTCTGGGTTTTACCTCTTGGGTAAGATGAACTAATGATGGAAGAGAAAGTGTACGTAATATACTAAAAGACCAGGATATGCTCTTTGGGGAGAATAGATATTCAGCATAAGTAGTTTTCTTCTATTAAAGCTTTTGTGAATGTATTATAACTAATTTGATACCCTACAGCTGAAATCTCAACTTGATAAGTCTGAGAAAGTTCACCTATTCGTTTTATTCAGCATCATTTCTTGAGCTCCAACTGTGTACCAGGCACTGTAGAAAATATTGGAGACACAAAGATGTGAATGATATTTGTGTGTTCTTGTCATCAGGTTGTTTACAATTTAATGAAGAGACAGATTGTCATATGTTTACAATACATGGAAATCTGTGAAATCTAGGAGTCCTCCTCCAGTCATCCTTCTCCCTCACCTCATCCCCTACCCTTCAGTCAGTCATCAGGTATACTCCGTTTATCTCCTAAATGCTTCTCGAATCCATTTCTTTGTTTCCATTGTCCTTCCCTTCACCCCAGTCCAGTTGCCGGTCATCTCTTACTTGGACTACTTACTAGTCTTATTATCGGTCTCCCCACCTATGCTTTCATCCCGCTTCAACTGATTTGAAAATTGACCTCTCCAGTTACTTTTTCTTCCTTTGATTCCCGAGCAGAATGACTTGTTTAGAAATGTAGAACTGATCGTGTTACCTGCTTGAAATCCTTCCTTGGCCTGTTTAAATCCTGGAGAGAAGGAGCCAGTAGAAAGCATAAATTTAGCGATTTGGAGAAAAGGGGGGTAATCCATAAATTATGCCTTTTAAGCTTCGTGAGGGCAGGACAGGACCGTACCTGTTTTGTTCACTCTTGTACCCCCAGTTCCTTGCACAGAGCCTGGCCCTTGGCAGGTGTTCAGTAAATATTTAGTGAATTTTTAAAAGGGAGAGACACTTCTAAGGCTAGAATGAATACCGAGATGTTTGGAATCGGAAGTATCAGTACAAACTCTTGATTTTATAGATAGAGATACATAGATAAACACACATAGATGTGTGCATACATACTCTTTTGGCTGTATCTGCTGGTAGGGCCTAAGGCATTTACCTCCCCAAACCAATGAATGTATCTAATGTCTCTAATACAGGCAACAAGGGTTCTTTGAAGAAATTGCTAATTCTAGACTGGTAGGAAAAGTACATCAACCTGGAACATCCACAGTGCCAGAAAGTAGGGATGTGCTCAAAAGATGACGGGGCCATGTCAAAAGGGCCTAGGTGTCAACTTGATGGGGCCCCAGTGGCCAAATCAGGGACATTTTTAATAACCTTATAAATCACGATAATGAATTATAACCTATAAAATAAAATATGAATCGTGAGTCTATGCTGAAAAAATAAATGAATAAATCAGGGGAGAAGGAAAAATTCTTCCTTATAGTGGCATTCCAGCTAATTAAAAGGGTTGATGAAAATAGCAAATCACCACTTGCAAACACTACAGGAATAACAGATACAGGCAAGAATCATTGATGGATGCTAAAATCAATGGGTAAAAATATGTTGATAAACAGGATGTTTGCATAGTCAGAAAGTATCTTCCCAAAGATATTTAAGTAAAAAGGAAAAAACAGTAGCTTTATAGTGGAGAAATCTGGCAGGCAGTACCTTAACCAAGTGATCAAAGTTATCATTACCACCATGGGTCATGTCCACATAACCTTTCTTTTGAAAGGATGCATGTGATTTCTGTGATATTATTGCCAAAAATGCATGATATGAATTTGATCATGAAGAAACATCAGATACACCAAAGTTGAGGATCATTCTACCAAGTAACTGGCTAGTGCTTTTCAAAAGTGTCAAGGTCAGGGCTTTCCTGGCATTCCAGTGGTTAAGACTCCATGCTTCCGCTACAGGGGGCACAGGTTCAATCCCTGGTTGGGAAGCTAGGACCCCATATGCTGTGCCTTGTAGTTAAAAAAAAAGGGTCAGGGTTATGATAGACAAAGACTGAGGAACTGTCCCATATTTAAGGAGACGTGATAACTAAATGCAGTATGTGATTTTCAGTTGGATTCTGAAAAGGGGCATTAGTTGGCTAGCTGGTAAGATATGGATCGGAAATAATAATAATTATTATTATTATTTTTAGACTGCATTAACTTTATTTTTTTAGTTTAAAGCACAGGTTGTTTTCTTGCAAAACCAATTGAAGCTAGTGATAATATATATTATTTCTTGTCATTGGTTTGATGTCTAAAAGATATTTTTCCAAAAGTAAATAAACATAATAGGGGAAGTTTAGGCATTATGCTAAAAGGAAATCCAGTAGTTTATATCAATTAAGCAAAAAATGAATAGTTCTGGAAAAACATACATGAAATTTAAACAATTATTATTGATTAATATCTGACACAGTGACTTAAAAAATTAATTTTAATTGGAGAATAATTACTTTACAATATTGTGACAGTTTTTGGCAGATATCAACATGAATCGGCCACAGGTGTACATATGTCCCATGGCCCCCCATCCTCAACCCCCCTCCCTAGACTGTAAATTCGATAATAGTATCTAATTAACACTGAATCAGTGTTAGTTTTCTGATTTTGATAATTATACTGAGGTAATTTAAGATGTGAGCATTTGGAGAATGTGGGTGAAAAGTGTAGGGAATTTTTTTATGTAACATTTTTGTGATTCTGAAATTATTTTAAAATGAAACATTAAAAGTAAAAGAACACCCTGTTTCTAATGGTTTCATATTGCCCTTGCTTACTTTCTCTTGCTTAACTTTACTTCCCAACACCTTCCTCTGCTTCACAAATGAACCCTGAGCTCTAGCATACTGGCTACTGGCTTTCTTCTTTAGTTCCTTGAACATACCATGCTTCCTCTTCTTCAGATCCTGACGGTAAGAAGCATAGTATTCTCTTTGCATGAAGCATGCTTCTTGTGAACTTTATCCTTTAAGGTTCATCTTATTTACTCTAGAAAACCCATCTCTGACCCCCTAGTTCAGGTCCCAGCATTATGTAGTTTCATAACATCAGTTACTTTTTCATTGCATTTTTATCACAGCTGCCATGAAATTGTTTATCATGGAATTTACTATTTAAAGTCCTTCTCATTCACTAGAAATTCACATTCACGAGAGATGACGGAGTTGTCTTTTTTTGCTCAATGTTATTTTCCTGGTGCCTTACACAGTGGCTATTTTGAGTAATTAATGCAAGTCATGCAATGGAGCATCCCCCCTCCCCCACCCCCAAAAAACACAACTTGGATGAAATTGGGCATAGGAGATGTTTTAAGTTTGAGGAAATGAAGGTGGGGACCAGAATTGTTGGCAGTGACAAAAAAGTAGAGATGGAGGTGTCTTATCATGGAAGGTGCTATAGAACTTGATAAGGGAGGAGCAAGAGTCAAAAATGACTGGTTTAATCATCAACTTATAAAGGTACACAGTTGAAATGACACTTGAGTCACTTTTCCAGCAGTAGTTTTTGACAGTGTGTTCCTAAACACTTGAACATGAAGTCTCTGTATTTAATAAAAATACTTTATGTGGTAAAATATTGTTTTATGTGATAAATACCGATTGGCATGCTAAATAGTGTATTTGGTATACTAAAACTGCTAATAAAAGACTAGTCACTAGTCCAGATTAAGGGTAAACTACACATTGACTGTTAAAGCCATCGTATTTTAAAAAGCATGGAAAGAATTTCACTGATACTTTATTATGTTGGTTCTAAGTTGAAATATATTTGGGACATACTGGATTACATAAAATATACTATTAAAATTTATTTCACCTGTTTCTATTTTGTAAACTTATTTAATGTAGCTAGAAAACTTACAGAATTATATATGTGGCTGCAAAAAAAAAAAAAAAAAAGTACTGTATCACTTCAGTTTAGTCACTCAGTTGTGTCCGACTCTTTGTGACCCCATGAACCGCAGCACGCCAGGCCTCCCTAACTATCACCAACTGCCGGAGTACACCCAAACCCATGTCCATTGAGTCGATGATGCTATCCAACCATCTCATCTTCTGTCGTCCCTTTCTCCTCCTGCCCTCAATCTTTCCCAGCATCAGGGTCTTCTCAATGAGTCAGCTCTTCACATCAGGTGGCCAAAGTATTGGAGTTTCAGCTTTAGCATCAGTCCTTCCAATGAACACCCAGGACTGATCTCCTTTAGGATGGACTGGTTGGATCTCCTTGCAGTCCAAGGAGCTCTCAAGAGTCTTCTCCAACCCCACAGTTCAAAAGCATCAATTCTTCAGCGCTCAGCTTTCTTTATAGTCCAACTCTCACATCCATACATAGTCATGGTAAAATACTATGTGCCTTGATAAATATTAAATGATAGAAATGACCATATGAGAATACTGGAGTGTTCCTTTGCAATAGGTACTGTGGTGTTCCAACCCAGGGCCTCTCTTCATCCCTCAGCTGCTGGGAATTTTAGCTCCTGATGGTGAAAAGCTTTGTTTTTGCTGGGTGTTGCCTTAGGTTGCAGAGAACTGTCTCTCTTTAGGTTATCCTCTCAGAGGCCCACGGCCAGTGACCGGCTGATTTAAGATGCAAAGACCCAGCCTCCTTGCCTCGTTTGAAGACAAGTCTGAGGGACCCGTCCCAGCTACCACAGGTATTGGCTGAGTTACAACCACTTTGCAATCAGTGACTCTCTGACTCTCCTGATCATCCTCATTTCAATGCAGATGTATTTGCCAGTTGCATCCTGCCTCAGTAAATCACTTCCTTGAAAAACTTGGTCTCAGAATCTATCTCCAAGGAACCTAACCTATGACACTATCTAATTAGTCTTCTCCCCCAAATATACACCAAAAGTGCCCAAATTAAATGTACACTTTGAAGAATTTTCAAAAACTCAGCTTCATTTTTATCAGAGAAAGAATAAGAAAATGAGTTTGGATAGAGTGAGAACCACCTACATTTACAGCTTCCTCATGGAGAAGGTAATGGCACCCCACTCCAGTACTCTTCCTGGAAAATCCCATGGACGGAGGAGCCTGGAAGGCTGCAGTCCATGGGGTTGCTAGAAGTCAGACACGACTGAGCGACTTCACTTTCACTTTTCACTTTCATGCATTGGAGAAGGAAATGGCAACCCACTCCAGTGTTCTTGCCTGGAGAATCCCGGGGACGGGGGAGCCTGGTGGGCTGCCGTCTGTGGGGTCACATAGAGTCGGACACGACTGAAGCGACTTAGCAGTAGCAGCATGGTAAAGGGAAGTTGGAAGTTTCTTGGATCTTAGAAGAGCAAATAGTTTTGCTCTTTTGGTTGACTGCAGTGCACTCTGAAATGAGAGGAACATTCTCAGTATGCTTCATTTAAGTGAAACGAGGAAAATAATGAGTATCAGGGACCAGAGGAGAAATGGAATCATTTCACTAGAGGAAATGGTTCAGAGAGAGAGGGGAAATGATGATCTTCCTGAAAGTCAAGTATCTATAAATCAAACATGTCAAAATATTGCTAAAACTTTGAGTAACCAAGATTTTTCTGTTAATCAAGCTCTTTATAGTACTTTTGATTTTAAAGTAAAATTTCAAGAATTCTTCCATGTTTTTGTTTATCCATAATAAATAGAGCTTTCATCGAGAGTGTTTAGTTCCCCTTCTGTTCAGTTCTTTCTGTCTCTTCACATCACCACCTTTGTTCCCTCCTGCCTGAGTGATACAATAGCTGGCCTCCTAATCAACTCTCTCTCTGTTTCTACTCTTAGCCCCACCAGAGTGTTTTTCACACACAATGACGATGGCCTTTTAAAAGTATAAATCAGATTATGCCACTGCCCTGCTTAAACCTCTCCAGAGGATTCCCATCACACTTGGAAAAAACAAATCCAAAATCTTAATTTAGCCTAAAAGGCACTGCACCATATGGCTCCTGAATGCCTCTCAGACCTCATCTTGTACCACTTGCTCCTTGTTTACTTGTTCTCTGGCTACAATAGATTAGATGTTCCTCTAAAGTAGGGGTCAGAAAACTAAGAGGGGCCAAATTTTGTTGGAAGCCTATTTTTATACTGGCAGGGAACTAAGAAGGGGTTTTACATTTTTAAAGGATTGTAAAACAACTTACAACAACAGGAACAAAAACAAAGAAGAATATGTAACATGAGACCTTATGTGACTTGCAAAGCCTAAAATATTTGCTATGTGGCCCGGTTACAGAAAAGGTTTGCCAACTTCTGCTTTAAAGGCTTATTCCTCCTGCATTAAGATCTTCACATTAGCTGGTTTCTTTGTGTCCTCCACTACCAGAGTTCACGTGGCTGAAAGAGAAAGTGTTGCTCAGTTGTGTCCAACTCTTTGTGACCCCATGGACTGTAGCCTGCCAGGCTCTTCTGTCCATGGGATTGTGCAGGCAATACTGGAGTGGGTAGCCATTCTCTTCTCCAGGGGATCTTCCCGACCTAGGGATCGAATCCAGATCTTCCACATGCAGGCAGATTCTTGACTGAGCTACCAAGAAGTCCTTTTAATTCAGGTTTGAACTTAATTCAGGTGTCACCTCACATTTGAGACTTTTCAGTCAGTTCAGTCGCTCAGTTGTGTCTGACTCTTTGCGACCCTATGGGCTGCAGGACGCCAGGCTTCTTTATCCATCACCAACTCCCGGAGCTTGCTCAAACTCATGTCCATCGAGTCAGTGATGCCCTCCAACTATCTCATCCTCTGTCATACCCTTCTCCTCCTGCCTTCAATCTTTCCCAGCATCAGGGTCTTTTCTAATGAGTCAGCTCTTCACATCAGGTGGCTGAAGTATTGGAGTTTCAGCTTTAGCATCAGTCCTTCCAATGAATATTCAGGACTGATTTCCTTTAGGATGGATTGGTTGGATCTCATTGCAGTCCAAGGGACACTCAAGAATATTCTCCAACATCACAGTTCAAAAGCATCAATTCTTCGGCACTCAGCTTTCTTTATGGTCCAACTCTCACATCCATACATGACTACTGGAAAAACCATAGCTTTGACTAGATGGACTTTTGTCAGTAAAGTGATGTCTCTGCTTTTTAATATGCTGTCTAGGTTTGTTGTAGGTTTTCTTCCAAGGAGCAAGCAGTTTTAAATTTCATGGCTGCAGTCACCATCTGCAGTGATTTTGGAGCCCAAGAAAATACACTCTGTTACTGTTTCCATTGTTTCCCCATCTATTTGCCATGAAGTGATGGACTGGATGCCATGATCTCAGTTTTTGAATGTTGAGTTTTAAGACAGCTTTTTCACTCTCCTTTTTCAGGTTCATCAAGAGGCTTTTTAGTTCCTCTTTGCTTTCTGCCAAAAGGGTGGGTCATCTGCGTATCTAAGGTTATTGATATTTCTCTGGGCAATTTTGATTCCAACTTGAGCTTTATCCAGCCTGGCATTTTGCATGATGTATTCTGCATACAAGTTAAATAAGCAGGGTGCTAATATACAGTCTTGACGTACTTTTTTCCCAGTTTGGAACCAAATTCTCCAATTTGAGGCTTTTAATGACTACCTAATATAAATACTGTACCAGTCCCTTAATCACATCACCTGTTTTGTTCTTTAAGCACTTATCTGGTATTTCTTATTAATTTTTATTTTTTCAATAACCATTTCTCCCATGTAGAAATATCTTTTCTCTCTCATATATTACTTTTGAGTATTCTTGACCTTGCATTTTAGATGAAAGAGAGGGGTAGTAAATACTGGGAGCCTATTGCATAGCTGGTGCTTAGAAAATGTGCTGAATGAATGAACTTCCAGATTATTTCTGCATATGAAGTTTAGAGCTTGTGCTTTCTTTTTTGTCCTCTCTGGGAGGACCTACAAGTCAAATTGCAATGAAGAGCCACTTTAGAAAGGGGAGGCCAAACAGTGCCTCTCCCTTAAGAGAACAGATAAACTTCTCTTTTCCTTTTCCTTGCTTTGCCTAGGAGAGCCCATTGATAGAAGAGTGGGAGATTCTCCCCAAAGGGGTGTCTCAAGGACATCTTATTTTAAGAAGAAAAAAAAAGAGGAAAAAAGTTTCTTCTTTCGTTGTTTTAATTTTTGAGAAGAAATTTTTAGAATGGTAACACTAATCAAGGTCACATTCTGTAGGAACCTCTGAGGCCTTTGGGTGAAGGGTTTAGATAGGGCCCCTGCTTGAGAAATGAATTTAACACAAAGAGGAGCCAGGTCTGCGCTCAAAAGAGAAGCTGAGAACAACATGAATAGGGCTTGTTCTAAGTGATGAGGTACATTGCAGGAAGATAAAGGCCCAATAAGCACTGGTCCTGGATTTTTCTGGAGTTTAATTATTTCAGATGATCAGGTCACCTGTTTTGACTTTTGGTTGAAAAAATATGGTCACTAAAACAATCAGATCAGATCAGATCAGATCAGTCGCTCAGTAGTGTCCGACTCTTTGCGACCCCATATATCGCAGCACGCCAGGCCTCCCTGTCCATCACCAACTCCCGGAGTTCACTGAGACTCACGTCCATCGAGTCAGTGATGCCATCCAGCCATCTCATCCTCTGTCGTCCCCTTCTCCTCCTGCCCCCAATCCCTCCCAGCATCAGAGTCTTTTCCAGTGAGTCAACTCTTCGCATGAGGTTGCCAAAGTACTGGAGTTTCAGCTTCAGCATCATTCCTTCCAAAGAAATCCCAGGGCTGATCTCCTTCAGGATGGACTGGTTGGATCTCCTTGCAGACCAAGGGACTCTCAAGAGTCTTCTCCAACAGTTCAAAAGCATCAACTCTTCGGCGCTCAGCCTTCTTCATAGTCCAACTCTCACATCCATACATGACCACAGGAAAAACCATAGCCTTGACTAGACGAACTTTTGTTGGCAAAGTAATGTCTCTGCTTTTGAATATGCTATCTAGGTTGGTCATAACTTTCCTTCCAAGGAGCAAGCGTCTTTTAATTTCATGGCTGCAGTCACCATCTGCAGTGATTTTGGAGCCCAGAAAAATAAAGTCAGCCACTGTTTCCACTGTTTCCCCATCTATTTCCCATGAAGTGGTGGGACTGGATGCCATGATCTTCGTTTTCTGAATGTTGAGCTTGAAGCCAACTTTTTCACTCTCCTCTTTCACTTTCATCAAGAGGCTTTTGAGTTCCTCTTCACTTTCTGCCATAAGGGTGGTGTCATCTGCGTATCTCAGGTTATTGATATTTCTCCCAGCAATCTTGATTCCAGCTTGTGTTTCTTCCAGTCCAGCATTTCTCATGATGTACTCTGCATAGAAGTTAAATAAACAGGGTGACAATATACAGCCTTGACGAACTCCTTTTCCTATTTGGAACCAGTCTGTTGTTCCATGTCCAGTTCTAACTGTTGCTTCCTGACCTGCATACAGATTTCTTAAGAGGCAGATCAGGTGGTCTGATATTCCCATCTCTTTCAGAATTTTCCACAGTTTATTGTGATCCACACAGTCAAAGGCTTTGGCATAGTCAATAAAGCAGAAATAGATGTTTTTCTGGAACTCTCTTGCTTTTTCTATGATCCAGCGGATGTTGGCAATTTGATCTCTGGTTCCTCTGCCTTTTCTAAAACCAGCTTGAACATCAGGAAGTTCACAGTTCACATATTGCTGAAGCCTGGCTTGGAGAATTTTGAGCATTACTTTACTAGCGTGTGAGATGAACAATGGGAGGCAGTAATTGTAAAGAAAATGTGGGCATTGTCCTCTGGGCGTGTCAAGATGTGAGGGATAAGAGCTTAAGATGTGAGGGATAAGCTTAAGCTTTAGAACTTGAGGTCTGGAGTCAAAATAGACCTGAGCTTATTCATCCACTAGGCTTCCCAGTTTTAGTGGTAAATAATCTGCCTGCCAGTGCAGGAGACAGAGGAGATGCGGGTTCGATCCATGGGTTGGGAAGATCTGGAGAAGGAAAAGGCAATCCACTCCAGTATTCTTGCCTGGAGAATCCCATGGACAGAGGAAGCTGGCTGGCTACAGTTTGTGGGGTTGCAAAGAGTCAGACATGACTGAGTGACTAAGCACATCATGTAAATAAGTGATCAGATAGTATAAACATCATCATCACCAGATGGTGAAAAAATTCTCTGAAACTATAGGTGTTGAAACTAATAATAATTTAAAAAATCTGTACTCTCTAGCAGTTTAAGGATATATAACATTGATTTCTGCTTCCATAAGTAGGAACTCAAGATACAGAAAGAGGTAAGGTAAGAAATGTCTGGATAGCAAGATCATTGTTGTTAGAAGCAGCATGGGCTTAACACAACTTGTTTGACTCTCAGTATTAAGTGGAAAGGAGACAAGGAAATCTGTATGTGTGTAGATCTTCCAGATAAACCCATCTGCTTGTCAGTGTTAGCTTTGGATTTCATACATTGACCTCTATTACTTTACAGTTTATTAAAAATGCCCTTGTACTTGCTAATATAATTCTGATTAGTTAGGTTGGGCAGCTGTTATTATCTCTGTTTTATTCTAGAGGAATCAAAGACTGAGAAATTAAGAACATGTGTTTTAGAGTCATATTGCTAGGGTTTTATTCCTGGTTCTTCCACTTCCCAACAGTGTAACCTAGGGTGAGTTACCTGAATTTCCCCAGAGCCTCAGTATCTTTGCCTGTGAAGTGGAAGTAATGAAGTTATATACCTCTTAGGATTGTATGAAGTTAGTCATTATGTAAACAAAGTACAGGCAAATAGTATGTGCTCAGTGAATATTTGTAATTGTTATCTCCCAGGGCCAGGCAGCTAATAAATGGCAATGCTAGTCTCTAAATTTAGATAATTGGATTTCATACTGCATGACTTTTCTACACACCACCTCCCATAATATTAATAACGCTGACTCTCTGCCACTGTGATGATGTATGATGCATAACATTAGGACAGGTGGTCTAATTTGTTTTTCCAAAAGTGGTAGGAGATCCATCTAAAGTGTCCCTTTTGGTACAGTTGGCACACATATCTGTTTCTCGGCTTCCTCAATAACAGGGCAGCTGTGGCTTCAGGACAGAGATACACCAAAAAGCTTGGGACTTTGTTGGAGCAAAGTGCTAAGGATACCAGTCTGCCACATGAAAAGTCAGAGACAGCCTACATTAAACTGAAACAATGGGAGATTTGTAGTATAGTTGCAAATGCATGCTAACTAGTAAGTTGGAAGACTTGAATTCTAATCTTGGATCCACCACTTACAACTGTATCTTGTGACATCTTTGAGCCTGGGTTTCCACTTCTTTATTTATTATTTATTTTTCTAGCTTTATTGAGATATAATTGACACCCACATATTTAACATAGGGATCCCAGTAGTCACCTTTGGTGCTCTCACCTGTTCATACAGTTTCTTTGTGGAAATGAAGAAAAGGGGCCTTTTCCTCTAGGCAGATAAAGGTCTGTCACTGTGAGTCATGAGCCTGGTGAGCAGAGCCTGTGGGAGATTTCAGTCTCCACTAGCCTCCTTGGCCAGCTTTCTGGTGCACTGCAAAAGCAAACACGAGGGCCCTGTTAGTGCTATTTCCCCACAGCAAGTGAGATAATAAGTTGGAGTCTGGGAAAGTCTAATCCCCTCTGTGAATGTAAGGCATTGATATCACACAGTCTCAGATACCAGGATCTAGGGGTGACGCGGGTAGAAGCATTGACCATTGCCCTTCCCTTTGGTTCTGGTGATCCTGGTGACTCATTAACTCGTACAACACCTACTGCATACCTGTAGAGACCATGGCCAAGAGAGATTTTGTCCACGGTTTTCAGGCCTGGACTAGCCTTGTTCTCTAGATCTAAGACTGAAATCAGTTCTTTTGATGATTCATCCTCTTGGGAGCAATTATGTTGTTTTTAGAACACTCTGGAGGGGGACTGGGTCCTGCCCATAGATGGAATCTGCAATCTTTTGGTTAGAATTTATCTTTGGTCTTCAGGCAAAGGTCATTGAATAAAAGCTTTGAGTCAAGGGGAGAAAGGAAAGTTGTTCAGTTGCTCAGTTGTGTGCAACTCTTGGTGACCCCATGGACTGCAGGATGCCAGGCTTCCCTGTCCTTCACTATCTCCCAGAGCTTGCTTGAACTCATGCCCATTGAGTCAATAATGCCATCCAAGCACTCTCATCCTCTTTTTCCCCCTTCTCCTGCCCTCAATCTTTCCTATCATCAGGATCTTTTCCAATAAGTCAGCTCTTCGCATTAGGTGGCCCAAGTATGGGAGGTTCACCTTCAGCTTCAGTCCTTCCAATGAATACTCAGGATTGATTTCATTTAGGATTGACTGGTTTGATCTCACTGCAGTCCAAAGGACTCTCAAGAATCTTCTCCAACATCACAGTTCAAAAGCATCAATTTTTCAACATGCAGCCTTCTTTATAGTTAGTGCAAATCTCACATGACTACTGGAAAAACCATAGCTTTGACTATATGGACCTTTATCAGTAAAGGGATGTCTCTGCGCTTTAATACACTGTCTAAGTTTGTTGTAGCTTTTCTTCCAAGGAGCAAGCATTTTTAGATTTCATGGATGCAGACACCATCTGCAGTGATTTTGGAGCCCAGGAAAATACACTCTGTTACTGTTTTCATTGTTTCCCCATCGGTTTACCATGAAGTGATGGGACTGGATGCCATGATCTCAGTTTTTTGAATATTGAGTTTTAAGACAGCTTTTTCACCCTCCTCTTTCAACTTCATCAAGAGGCTTTTTAGTTCCTCTTTGCTTTCTGCCAAAAGGGTGGAGTCATCTGCGTATCCGAGGTTATTGATATTTCTCCTGGCAGTTTTGATTACAGCTTGAGCTTCATCTAGCCTGGCATTTCACATGATGTACTCTGCATACAAGTTAAATAAACAGGGTGACTATATACAGCTTTGACATACTCTTTTCCCAATTTTGAACCAGTCCATTGTTCCATGTCCGGTTCTAACTGTTGCTTCTTGACCTGCATACAGGTTGCTTAGGAGGCAAGTAACTTCGTCTGGTATTCCCATCTGTTTAAGAATTTTCCACAGTTATTGTGATCCACACAGTCAAAGGTTTTTATCGCACTCAATTAGGCAGGAATAGATGTTTTTCTGGAACTCCCTTGCTTTTTCCATGATCCAGCGGATGTTGGCAATTTGATCTCTGGTTCTTCTACCTTTTCTAAATCCGGCTTCTATGTCTAGAAGTTCTCAGTTCACATACTGGCTTGAAACCTTTTGAGCATTACCTTGTTCACATGTGAAATAAAATGCAATTGTGCGGTAGTTTGAACATTCTTTGGCATTGCCTTTCTTTGGGATTGGAATGAAAACTGACCTTTTCCAATCCTGTGGCCACTGATGAGTTTTCCAGATTTGCTGGCATAATGAGTGCAGCACTTTCACAGCATCATCTTCCAGGATTTGAAATAGCTCAGCTGGAATTCCATCACCTCCACTAGCTTTGTTTGTAGTGATGCTTCCTAAGGCCCACTTGACTTCACATGATAAGATGCTTGACTCTAGATGAGTGATCACACCATCGTGGTTATCTGGGTCATTAAGATCCTTTTTGTAGTTTTTCTGTGTAATCTTGCCAGTTCTTCTTAATATCTTCTGCTTCTGTTAGGTCTATACTGTTTCTGTCCTCTATTGTGCCCATCTCTGCATGAAATGTTCCCTTGGTATCTCTAGCTTTCTTGAGAAAATGTCTAGTCTTTCCCATTCTGTTGTTTTCCTCTATTTCTTTGCGTCGTTCACTTATGAAGGGTTTCTTATCTCTCCTTGCTATTCTTTGGAACTCTGCATTTAGATGGGGTATCCTTCCTGTTTTTCCTTTGCATTTTGCTTCTCTCCTTTTCTCAGTTATTTGTAAGGCCTTCTCAGACAACCATTTTGCCTTTTTGCATTTTTTTTTCCTTGGGGATGGTTTTGATCACTGCCTCCTGTACAATGTTATGAACCTCTGCCCATAGTTCTTCAGGTACTCTGTCCATTAGAGCTAATCCCTTGAATCTATTTGTCACTTCCACTGTATAGTCATAGGGAATTTGATTTAGGTCATATCTGAAAGGCCGAGTGGTTTTCCCTACTTGTTTCAGTTTAAGTCTGAATTTTGCAATGAGTTCATGATCTGACCCACAGTCAGCTCCATGTCTTATTTTTGCTGGACTATCTAGAGCTTCTCCATCTTTGGCTGCAAGAAATGTAATCAGTCTGATTTCAGTATTGTCCATCTGATGATGTCCACTTGTAGATTCATCTCTTGTGTTGTTGGAAGAGGGTCATTGAATAAAACTTTGTGTCAAAGGGAGAAAGGAAATTTGCTGAACCATAATTTACTTTCTCTTCACACCTCTGAAGCCCAAACTATCTGCTTGGCTGTTTATATCAAGTAGGACAAGAGACAAAATGTGGTCCGCTGGAGAAAGGAATGGCAAACCACTTTAGTATTCTTGCCTTGAGAACCCCATGAACAGTATGAAAAGGCAAAAAGATAGGACACTGAAAGATGAACTCCCCAGGTTGGTAGGTGCCCCATATGCTACTGGAGATCAGTGGAGAAATAACTACAGAAAGAATGAAGAGATGGAGCCAAAGTAACAATACCACCAAACTGTGGATGTGACTGGTGATGGAAGTAAGGTCTGATGCTGTAAAGAGCAGTATTGCATAGGAACCTGGAATGTTAGGTCCATGAATCAAGGCAACTTGGAAGTGGTCAAACAGGAGACGGCAAGAGTGAACGTTGACATTTTAGGAATCAGCAAACGAAAATGGACTGGAATGGATGAATTTAACTCAGGTAACCATTATATCCAGAGAAGGCAATGGCACCCCACTCCAGTACTCTTGCCTGGAAAATCCCATGGATGGAGGAGCCTGGTAGGCTGCAGTCCATGGGGTCGCTAAGAGTCGGACACAACTGAGTGACTTCACTTTCACTTTTCACTTTCATGCATTGGAGAAGGAAATGGCAACCCACTCCAGTGTTCTTGCCTGGAGAATCCCGGGGGCAGGGGAGCCTGGTGGGCTGCTGTCTCTGGGGTCGCACGGAGTTGGACACGACTGAAGCAACTTAGCAGCAGCAGCAACCATTATATCTACTACTGTGGGCAAGAATTCTGAAGAAGAAGTGGAGTAGCCATCGTAGTCAACAAAAGAGTCTGAAATGCAGTACTTGGATGCAATCTCAAAAACAACAGAATAATCTCTGATCGTTTCCAAGGCAAACTATTCAGTATCACAGTAATCCAAGTCTATGCCCCGACAAGTGATGCTGAAGAACTGAACAGTTCTATGAAGACCTACAAGACCTTCTAGAACTAACACCCAAAAAAGATGTCCTTTTTATTATAGGGGACTGGAATGCAAAAGTAAGAAGTCAAGAAATACCTGGAGTAACAGGCAAATTTGCCCTTGGAGTACAGAATGAAGCAGGGCAAAGGTTAGTAGAGTTCTGCCAAGAGAACGCACTGGTCATAGCAAACACCCTCTTGCAACAACATGAGAAGACTCTACACATGGACTTCACCAGATGGTCAATACCAAAATCAAACTGATTATATTCTTTGCAGCCAAAGATGGAGAACCTCTGTAAAGTGAGCACAAACAAGACCAGGAGCTGACTGTGGCTCAGATCATGAACTCCTTATTGCCAACTTCAGACAAATTGAAGAAAGTAGGGAAAACCACTAGACTATTCAGGTATGACCTAAATAAAATCCCTTATGATTACATAGTGGAAGTGACAAACAGATTCAAGGGATCAGATCTAACAGACAGAGTGCCTGAAGAACTATGGATGGAGATTCCTGACATTGTACAGGAGGCAGAGATTAAGACCATTTCCAGGAAAAGAAATGCAAAAAGGCAAATTGGTTGTCTGAGGAGGCCTTACAAATAGCTGTGAAAAGAAGTGAAAGGCAAAGGAGAAAAGGAAAGATATACCCATTTGAAAGCAGAGTTCCAAAAATAGTAAGGAGAGATAAGAAAGCCTTCCTCAGCGATTAATGCAAAGAAATAAAGAAAAACAATAGAATGGGAAAGACTAGAGATCATTCAAGAAAATTAGCGATACCAGGGGAACATTTCATGCAGAGATGGGCACAATAAAGGACAGAAATGGTATGGACATAACAGAAGCAGAAGATATTAAGAAGAGGTGGCAAGAATACACAGAAGAACTATACAAAAAAGATCTTCACGACCCAGATAATCACGATGGTGTGATCACTCACCTAGAGCCAGACATTCTGGAATGTGAAGTCAAGTAGGCCTTAGGAAGCCAGATAATCACGACAGTGTGATCACTCACCTAGAACCAGACATCCTGGAAGTCAAGTGGGCCTTAGGAAGCATCACTATGAACAAAGCTAGTGGAGACGATGGAATTCCAGTTCAAATCCTAAAAGATGATGCTGTGAAAGTGCTGCACTCAATATGCCAGCAAATTTGGAAAACTCAGCAGTGGCCGCAGGACTGGAAAAGTTCCGTTTTTACTCCAATCCCAAAGAAAGGCAATGCCAAAGTATGCTCAAACTACTGCAACAATTGTACCCATCTCACACGCTAGCACAGTAATGCTCAAAATTCTCCAAGCAAGCCTTCAACAGTACATGAACCATGAACTTCCAGATGTTGAAGCTGGATTTAGAAAAGGCAGAGCAACCAGAGATCAAATTGCCAACATCCATTGGATTATCAAAAAAGCAAGAGAGTTCCAGAAGAAATCTACTTCTGCTTTACTGACTATGCCAAAGCCTTTATGGTGTGGATCACAACAAACTGTGGAAAATTCTTAAAGAGATGGGAATATAGACTACCTGACTTGCCTCCTGAGAAATATGTATGGAGGTCAGAAAGCAGCAGTTAGAACTGGACATGATACAACAGACTGGTTCCAAGTAGGGAAAGGAGTACGTCAAGGCTGTATATTGTCACCCTGCTTATTTAACTTATATGCAGAGTACATCATGAGAAACTCTGGGCTGGATAAGCACAAGCTGGAATCAAGATTTCTGGGAGAAATGTCAATAACTTCAGATATGCAGGTAACACCACCCTTATGGTAGAAAGCAAAGAGGAACTGAAGAGCCTCTTGATGAAAGTGAAAGGAGAGTGAAAAAGCTGGCTTAAAACTCAACATTCAAAAAATGAAGATCATGGCATCTGGTCCCATCACTTCATGACAAATAGATGGGGAAGCAATGGAAACACTGAGAGACTTTATTTTGGGGGGCTTCAAAATCACTGCAGATGGTGACTGCAGCCATGAAATTAAAAGATGCTTGCTCCTTGGAAGAAAAGTGAAGATCAACCTAGATAGCATATTAAAAAGCAGAGATATTACTTTGCCAACAAAGGTCTGTCTAGTGAAAGCTATGGTTTTTCCAGTAGTCATGTATGGATGTGAGAGATGGACTATAAAGTAAGCTGAGCACAGAAGAATTGATGCTTTTGAACTGTGGTGTTGGAGAAGAGTCTTGAAATCAGTCCTGAATATTCATTGGAAGAACTGATGTTGAAGCTGAAACTCCAATACTTTGGTCACCTGTTGTGAAGAACTAACTCATTTGAAAAGACCCTGCTGCTGGGAAAGATTGAAGGCGGGAGGAGAAGGGGAGGACAGAGGATGAGATGGTTGGATGGCATCACAGACTCAATGGGCATGGGTTTAGGTGGACTCCGGGAGTTAGTGATGGACAGGGAGGCCTGGTGTCCTGCAGTCCACGGGGTCGCCAAGAGTTGGACTCGACTGAGCAACTGGAATGAACTGAATTGAGGACAAGAGACTCTGCTTGTATGAGTCACTAATCAGAAGACAATTTAGAGTCAGACAAACCTGAAATTAAGTCTTAGTTCAAACTAATTTTGTTACCTCGGACAGGTAAATCACCTTTCTAAGTTTCCATTTTCTTGTCTCAAATTAGGGACAATAACAGTACTTCCTGCATAGATTTATTACATGGGTAAATGAACTAATAAGTAGAAAGCATTTGACACACTATGTATGTGCCATAAATGTTACCTCTTATTCCACGGCTCCCTGCAATAGACTGTCTTTGAGGGAGAACAGAGGCATGAGTTCTAGTGCCTTCCCTTAAAAAACTTAAGAGTTCTGGTTGAGGAGTTAACATAATTATACCAGAAAAGGTAAATAGAAACTCACACACATGAAAAACGCACAGCTATAAATGTGTGGTACAGATAAATGCTCTTTTTAGGAACTGGTGTTTGAACTCGGCCCCAGAGAAAGGTAAAATTAGGATAAGTAGAGAGGGTGAGAAGGGTATACCATATGGGACCAGTAGCATCAGTAGGGTTCGGTAGACATATTTACCTGGAGAAGCTGGGATTAGAAGGGGAGAGGTCTAAATACTAAGGTAAATGTTTGCTCTTGCCCAGTAGATAACTACGAGTGATGTGGTGAAACTTGAACATGAAATTGCCTTTTGGCAACCTCCATGAATATTAGGTTTTAGATTTAGTACGGTTGAAGTCTAGAAACATAGGGAACATAGATGAGGTCTGCTCATCTTTTTTTCTCTAATGGAATACACATGCTGTTTCTAAGTCATCTCTGATTCTTGGTGACCCCATGGACTGTAGCCCACCAGGCTCCTCTGTCTATGGGATTTTCCAAGCAAGGATACTGGAGTGGGTTGCCATTTCCTCCTCCAAGGCATCTTGATGACCCAGGGATCGAACCCACGTCTCCTGCTTCTCCTGCATTGGCAGGCGGAGTCTTTACCACTGAGCCATCTGGAAACACACACGTACACATTTACATGTCATTCTTTGAAATGAAATCTCCAACAAACATAGGATGTAAGTACATAACCATGTCTTTACTATTTATCATCACATGAAATTACGATAAAGAAGAATGACAAAGTAGTAAACGTATTAGGATGCTGAAAGAGACTTAATCTTATTTGGTAAATCAAGAGTAGAGACATCTTTCTACATTAGGTTATTATCAGAACAGTAACTATATTGTTCTTTTTTGTATCAGTTCAGTTCAGTTCAGTTGCTCAGTCCTGTGTCGGACTCTTTGAAACCCCATGGACTGCATACACTATTCATACACTGTTTTCATATTAGAAGGTTAATTCTTTAGGAAATACAAACTGCTGAAGCTTAAAAATTTTGCTAATACATGTCAGATGCTTTAATGTTATGCCTTTCATCGAGTCCGGATTTCTTTAGAAATATAGCTTTAAGGAAACAAAAGTTTGGAAAATAATGAAAATTTAGAAACAAATGTCCTACAGCAGGAGAAAGGGTAAATTCTATCCACCAAATTTTAGTATGAAATATCTTCATTAAACATTAAATAGCGTGTCTTTAAACTAGTGTTTTTGAAATGCCTTTAATGACAAGAGAATTTGGCTTCATCTAAAGTTAAGGAAGTACTTTCAGTTTCTAAATTGTTAAGTACAATATATTTTCTCCTTTGATTTATCTCTACATTACAGGCCTAGAGCCTGAATTCCAAAGATGAAAATGGTCCTGATCCTGGAGCTTTTGGAGGAAAGACAGATGTGTAAACAGATAGTACTCAAATATGAAGAATATTATAATAGAGATATGTGTGTGGGATGGAGGTGTATATAAAGAAAGGAATGGGCAGTTTTGCTTACATGATCAGGGTCAGCTCTCTTGGGTGAGTAGGAGCAGGTTATCAAGAGGTACAAAGGTATTTCAGACAGAAGGAATATGTGCATAGGCATTATACTACATGGCACAATCCATCCAGGGACCTGTAGCAGTAGTTTGGTATGGCTGGGAAGAAGAGTAGAAGATTCAGGTTGTATTGTATCCTCTTGGCAAGGGAAAAATAATTAGAGTTTTAGAAAGGGGCATAAAATGGTAAAACTGTGAATGATTACTCAGGCTTTAGTGTGGAGGCCACATTTGAAAGAGTACTTATGAGAGACATTCCCTAGAGAAGAAAATGGCAACCCACTCCAGTATTCTTGCCTAGAAAATTCCACGGACAGAGGAGCCTGGCAGGCTACAGTCTGTGGGGTCACAAAGAGTTGGACAGGACTGAGTGGCTGAGCACAGCAATGAGAGACATTAGGATGTTACTGCCATAGTTTAGGTGAAACAAAGGGCTGCCTGTGAATGCAGAGGGGGGAATGGTAAGCAGAAATTTGAAAGTGAAAGTTGCTCAGTCGTGTCTGACTCTTTGCAACCCCGTGGACTATACAGTCCATGGAATTCTCCAGGCCACAATACTGGAGTGGGTAGCCTTTCCCTCCTCCAAGGGATCTTCCCAACCCAGGGATTGAACCCAAGTCTCCCACATTGCAGGCGGATTCTTTACCAGCTGAGCCACAAGGGAAGCAGAAATTTAGAAGGCAAAATTAACAAGTTTTAGTGACCAATCCCTAATAACTCAGTTGGCAATGCAGGAGACCCTGATTCGATTCCTGGGTTGGGAAGATCCCCTGGAGAAGGGATAGGCTACCCATTCCAGTATTCTTGGGCTTCCCTTGTGGAATCAGTCCTGAATATTCATTGGAAGGACTGATGCTAAAGCTGAAACTCCCATACTTTGGCCACCTCATGCACCTGATGCTGGGAAAGATTGAAGGCAGAAGGAGAAAGAGATGACGGAGGATGAGATGGTTGGATGACATCACTGACTCGATGGACCTGAGTTTGAGCAAGCTCTGGGAGTTGGTGATGGACAGGGAAGCCTGGTGTGCTGCAGTCCATGGGGTCCCAAAGAGTTGGATACGACTGAGTGACTGAACTGAATTGAACTGAATCCAGTCCAGTATTCTTGGACTTCCCTTGTAGCTCAGCTGGTGTAGAATCTACCTGCAATGTGGGAGACCTGGGTTTGATCCCTGGGTTGGAAAGATCCCCTGGAGAAGGGAAGGGCTACCCACTCCAGTATTCTGGCCTGGAGAATTTCATGGACTACACAGTCCATGGGGTCTCAAAGAGTTGGACAGAATTGCAGCCATGAAATTAAAAGATGCTTACTCCTTGGAAGGAAAGTTATGACCAACCTAGATAGCATATTAAAAAGCAGAGACATTACTTTGCCAACAAAGGTCCGTCTAGTCAAGGCTAGATGTTTTTTCAGTGGTTTTTCCAGTGGTCATGTATGGATGTGAGAGTTGGACTATGAAGAAAGCTGAGCACGAAGAATTGATGCTTTTGAACTGTAGTGTTGGAGAAGAAGACTCTTGAGAGCCCCTTGGACTGCAAGGAGATCCAACCAGTCCATTCTAAAGGAGATCGGTCCTGGGTGTTCATTGGAAGGACTGATGCTAAAGCTGAAACTCCAATACTTTGGCCACCTCATGCAAAGAGTTGACTCATTGGAAAAGACCCTGATGCTGGGAGGGATTGGGGGTAGGAGGAGAAGGGGACAACAGAGGATGAGATGGCTGGATGGCATCACCGACTCGATGGACGTGAGTTTGAGTGAACTCCGGGAGTTGGTGATGGACAGGGAGGCCTGGCATGCTGCGATTCATGGGGTCGAAAAGAGTCGGACACGACTGAGTGATTGAACTGAACTGAACTGAGTGACTTTCACTAGTGACCAGTTGGACTTGTCCATCAGTGAGGTGGAAGAAAAAGGACGAAATCATATCCAGATTCTTAACTTGATTGACTACATGGATGGTGGTACCATTTAACAGGATTTAGATAAGAGAAGTGCTATAGGATCCTATACAAGTTGTTGCTTAAATAGTGGTTTGGAGCTTCATAAAAAGATGAAGAAAACCTAGATACTGGTGAGCTCAGTTTTCCAGGTCATGAATGTAACACTTTATTTTGGAGAGAGCAGAATTAGGAGAACTCTCAGGGAAACTGTATTTAGAGGCCAAGAGAACTGAGAATAAACTTCAGAAGTGAAGAACCAGGAGAGCAGTATCTTCAAAGACAATGGAATATTGTATTAGTTTGCTACTTCTCTGTAACAAATTACCACAAGTTTAATCGCTTAAAGAAACTCTGTTCATTTATTAATTTATAGTTCTTTATGACTGGGGTTCTCTGTTTAGGGTGTCAGATTCACTTTCAGGTTCATTCTTCTTGTTGGCTGAATTGCCTTTGCAGGACTAGGGTTCCTATTTTCCTTCTAGCTTGGAATCCTTGGAGGGCCACCTTAGAATTCTGCCTACTACAAGAGTGTTATGAAGGATAAATGGCAAATAAAATAAAAATTGAAAAGTTGTCAGTTGGTCATTGATGAGTAAGATCAATAGCCAGAGCAATTTTTGTAGGATGGTAGGGCAGAAGCTAGATGCAGTAAATTTAGGGAGTCAACTGGAAGTCAAAGGAAGTAAAGCTTGGATTTAGAGGTTTCTTTTTAGTATCTTCTCTGGAATGGAAAGGAGAAGCCTGGACATAATTAACTAATGAAATGGATCTCAAGGAAACAAGATAGAATGAACTCTAGACTACAGATGGAGGGATTAATGTGGACTTGTAGGGGAACTCAGTTTCTTTTGAGGTAGGAGGAAAGCAAGTATGAGTGGGGATTTGGGTAAGTTTGTAAAGAGGGAGGGAGACAGCTGAGAAATTGGGGAAGTTACTGCATAATATCCTCAGTTTTTCCGTAGAGGTTAGAGACAGGGTTAATAAAAAGCAGGTGAAGTTTTGGAATTGCTACTTTGCAGCTAGGTTTTTCATAAAATTGTTGAATGAATGAGTGGACAAACTTAAACCTAATGGACAGAGAGGCAAGAAGCATAAAGAACCCCAGGTGCTCTTCAGAGTGCCCACCAAACCACACCAGAGTCACTTGGCTTCCTTTTGCTCCCTTTCTCTTGTTCCATTCTCAAACTTACTCTGATCTAGAATTGCTTAACAAGTCCTTCCTCAGATGCTCTGGACTTCCTGCATGTAAATTGCCTTAGTCTATAACAATATTAGAAGTTTTCTAGATGACTTAGGGGATATCTTATTTATCATAGTTGACCAGAATGATTTTTCCTTCCTTAGACTGTGAGGCCTTTGAAGTCAAGGGATTTGTGCTTGTGTGTGTGTATGTGTGTGTGTGTGCGCATGTGCCTCTAATACTGGTCTGGTACATAGGAATCCTCCCTCCCTCCACTGGCCCCCCAGTTTATTTCTCTAGCTTCAGTGACCCAGACTTAAGGCTCCCCTTCCTACTTGGCCAGATTTTGCTGTTTTCAATTCTCGCTTAGAGAAGATAGTTAACCTTTGCAAATACATGTATATGTTTTATACATTTAAAGAAAGTAGAACAAAAAATGGGCTTTCCTGGTGGGTCAGAACAGTAAAGAATCTGCCTGCAATGCAGGAGACCCAGGTTCGATCCTCAGTCAGGAAGATCCGCTGGAGAAGGGAATGGTTATCCACTCCAGTATTCTTGCCTAGAGAATCCTATGGACAGAGGAGCCTGATGGGCTACAGTCCATAGGGTTGCAAAGAATGGGACACAATTGAACAACTAACACTTTCACTTTCATAACAGAAAGACAGAATTTTCCAAATTTTTAAAGTAAATACACATGTGTAACAGAATGTATCACCAGTATCCCTGTGGCCCCCTTTTATATCCCCCATAAATCATTATTTTTCTGCAAAAGTTACCAGCACATTATCTTCTGGACCCATAAATTAGTTTTATTAGAACTTTATATAAGCAGAATCATATATATTCTTACATGGCAGACTTCTTTCACTCACATTGCATTCATGCAGTTCATCTAGGTTGTTCTGTAAAGTTGGAGTCTATTCATTATCTTTGCCTTATGATATTCCATTATATGATTCTATCATGATTTACTTATTCAGTCTGCTGTAAATGGATATTTGGGTTGTTTTGGGTTTGGGCTGTTATGAATAATGTTGTTTTGAGCATGTCTTTTGGAGACCATCTGTTGCCATGTTTATTATGTATATATCTAGATGCAGAATTGCTGGGTCATAAGGTGTGTGGAATGGGCAAATTTAATTCAGATGACCATTATATCTACTACTGTGGACAAGAATCCCTTAGAAGAAGTGGAGTAGCCCTCTGAGTCAGCAAATGAGTCTGAAATGTAGCTCTGGGTGGAATCTCAAAAACGACAGAATGATCTTGGTTCGTTTCCAAGGCAAGTCATTTAGTATCACAATAATCTAAGTCTATGTCCCAACCACTAATGCTGAAGAAGCTGAAGTTGAACACTTCTATGAAGACCTACAAGATTTCTAGAACTAACACCAAAGAAGGATGTCCTTTTCATCATAGGAGACTGGAATGCAGAAGTAGGAAGTCAAGAGATACCTGGAGTAACAGGGAAATTTGGCCTTAGAATACAAAAAGGAGCAGGACAAAGGCTAACAGTTTTGCCAAGAGAATGCACTAGTCATACCAAAGCACCCTCTTCCAACAAAAGAGACAATTCTACACATGGACATCACCAGATGGTCAATACCGAAATCAGACTGATTTTATTCTTTGTAGCCAAAGACGGAGAAGCTCTATAGTCAGCAAAAACAAGACAGGGAGCTGACTGTGGCTCAGATCATGAACTCCTTATTGCCAAATTCAGACTGAAATTGAAGAAAATAGGGAAAACCACTCAGCCATTCAGGTATGACCTAAATCAAATCCCTTACGATTACAGAGTGGAAGTGACAAACAGATTCAAGGCATTAGATCTGATAGAGTACCTGAAGGACTATGGAAGGAGGTTCATAACATTGTACAGGAAGTGGTGATCAAAACCATCCCCAAGAAAAAAAATGCAAAAAGGTTGTCTGAGGAGGCCTTACAAATAGCTGAGAAAAGAGTAGCAAAGGCAAAGGAGAAAAGGAAAGATATACCCATCTGAATTCAGTATTCCAAAGAATAGCAAGGAGATAAGAAAGCCTTTTTAAGTGAACAATGAAAAGAAATAGAGGAAAACAACAGAATGGGAAAGACTAGAGATCTCTTCAAGAAAATTAGAGATAACAAGGGAACATTTCATGCAGAGATGGGCACAATAAAGGACAGAAATGGTATGGATGTAACAGAAGCTGAAGATATTAAGAGGTGACAAGAATACACAGAACCATGATGGTGTGATCACTCACCTAGAGCCAGACATCCTGGAGTGTGAAGTCAAGGAGGTTGTAGGAAGCATCACTATGAACAAAGCTAGTGGAGGTGATGGAATTCCAGGTGAGCTATTTCAAATCCTAAAAGTTGGTGCTGTCAAAGTGCTGCATTCAATATGCCGGCAAATTTAGAAGACTCAGCAATGGCCACAGGACTGGAAAAGGTCAGTTTTCATTCCATTCCCTAAGAAGGACAATGCCAAAGAATGTTTAAACTGCCACACAATTACACTTATTTCACATACTAGCAAAGTAATGCTCAAAATCTTTCAAGCTATAAGCACTTCAACAGTATGTGAACCGAGAACTTCTAGATATAGAAGCTGGATTTAGAAAAGGCAGAGAAACCAGAGATCAAATTGCCAACATCCGTTGAATCATAGACTAGCAAGAGAATTCCAGAAAAACATCTATTCCTGCTTCTTTGACTGTGCTAAAGCCTTTGACTGTGTGGATCCCAACAAACTGGAAAATTCTTAAACAGATGGGAATATCAGATGGCCTTACTTGCCACCTGAGAAACCTGTATGCAGGTCAAGAAACAACAGTTAAAACCAGACATGGAACAATGGACTCATTCAAAATTGGGAAAGGAGTACGTCAAGGCTGTATACTGTCACCCTGCTTATTTAACTTGTATACAGAGTACACCATGTAAAACACCAGACTGGAGGAAGCACAAGCTAGAATCAAGATTGCCAGGAGAAATATCAATAACTTCAGGTATGCAGTTGACACCACCCTTATGGCAGAAAGCAAAGAGCAACTAAAGAGCCTCTTGATGAAGGTGAAAGAAGAAAGTGAAAAAACTGGCTTAAATCTCAACTTTCAAAAAACGAAGATCATGGCATCTGGTCCCTTCACTTCATTGCAAATAGATGGGGAAACAATGGAAACAGTAACAGAGTGTATTTTCTTGGGCTCCAAAATCACTGCGAACTGTGACTTCGGCCATGAAATTAAAAGATGCTTACTTCTTGGAAGAAAAGCTATGACAGACCTAGACATTAGGTTAAATTATTAAAAAGCAGAGACATTACTTTGCTGGCAATGGGCTGTATAGTGAAAGCTATGGTTTTTCCAGTAATCATATATGGATGTGAGGAGAACTGGACAATAAAAAAGCTGAAGACTGAAGAATTGATGCTTTCGAACTGTGGTGCTGGAGAAGACTCTTAAGAGTCCCTTAGATTGCAAGGAAACCAAACCAGTCAATCCCAAAAGAAATTAGTACTGAATATTCATTGAAAGGACTGATGCTGAAGCTGAAGCTCCAGTACTTTGGCCACCTGATGGGAAGAGCCGATTCATTGGAAAAGACTCTGATGCTGGGAAAGGTTGAAGGCAGGAAAAGAAGGGACGACAGAGCATGAGGTGGTTGGATGGCATCACTGACTCAATGGACTTGAGTTTGAGCAAGCTCCAGGAGATAGTGGAGGACAGGGAAGCCTGCTGTGCTGCAGTCCATGGGCTTGCAGAGTCAGACATGACTGAGTTGACTGAACAAGAACAAGAAAGTTGTGTGGACATTTGCTTTAATAGATCCTAGTAAGTAGTTTTGCAGTGTAGTTGTAAAGTTAAATTCAATTATACTTCCATCAGCAGTGTTTGAGAATGAGTTGCCTTACATCCTTGCAAATATATGGTGGTTGTGTCTTTTCCAGTTTTTGCCATTTTGGTTGTATTTTGTATTTCTTTGGTGGCAAGTGACGTAGAGCACATTTTCATATGCTTTTTGAACATTTGAGTATCTTTTGTTGAAGTCTCTTGCCCATTTTTCTTTGGGATGTTCACTGTTATTAATTTGTAAGAGTTCTTCATGTATTTGAATTATAATTATTTTGAATATTGCATATATTTCTCCCTTTCTTTGATTTTTCACTCTTGACTTTTGGTAAACAGATGTTCTTAATTAGTTTAGTTTATTAAATTTTTCCTTTATATTTATTGCTTTTGTGACCTGTTGAAGAAATTTTTGCCTACTCTAATGTCATGAAAATATTGTCATATGTACTTTTAAAGACTTTCTTGTTTACCTTTTACATTTAGACCTACAGTCCATCTGGAATTGATTTTTGTGTATGGTGTGGTAAGGATGAAGGTCTCTTTTTTGCCATATGGATATTCAGTTGACTCCAATATCCTTTATTGAAAAGACCATCCTTTCACCACTGCAGTGTTACTGTTTTCAGAAATCTGGTCACCATGTTACAGGAAGGGGGACCCCTTTCAGGGTCTTAGAGTGGGCTCTAGTGTAATACTCGGAAATGAATTGCCTGCGGAAATACGTGTGCTGACAAAGCAAGAGCCTTTATTGGTAAAGGGTGCCTGAGTGGAGAGCAGGAGGATAAGGGAACCCTGGAGAATTTACTCTGCCATGAGGCTTGTAGTCTTATGTTTTATGATTAGTTTCCAGGTTGTCTATGACCAGTCATCTCTGGTCTGTAGTCAGACTCAGGGTCCTTCCTGGCGGCACACTGATCTTTCAGCCAGGATGGGTTCCAGCACAAAGGATTCTGGGATATTGGTTGTCTCCTCACTCTTTTGGCCCCTCCTGAATTCTGGCTAGTTTCTGGAGGCAGGACCATGTTCCTTACTGGGACCTCTTGTTGTGGACATGATCTTCGTTTTCTGAATGTTGAGCTTTAAGCCAACTTTTTCACTCTCCACTTTCACTTTCATCAAGAGGCTTTTGAGTTCCTCTTCACTTTCTGCCATAAGGGTGGTGTCATCTGCATATCTGAGGTTATTGATATTTCTCCCAGCAATCTTGATTCTAGCTTGTGTTTCTTCCAGTCTAGCGTTTCTCATGATGTACTCTGCATATAAGTTAAATAAATAGGGTGACAATACACAGCCTTGACGTACTCCTTTTCCTATTTGGAACCAGTCTGTTGTTCCATGTCCAGTTCTAACTGTTGCTTCCTGACCTGCATACAAATTTCTCAAGAGGCAGGTCAGGTGGTCTGGTATTCCCATCTCTTGAAGAATTTTCCGCAGTTTATTGTGATCCACACAGTCAAAGGCTTTGGCATAGTCAATAAAGCAGAAATCGATGTTTTTCTGGAACTCTCTTGCTTTTTCCATGATCCAGCAGAAGTTGGCAATTTGATCTCTGGTTGCTCTGCCTTTTCTAAAACCAGCTTGAACGTCAGGAAGTTCACGGTTCACATATTGCTGAAGCCTGGCTTGGAGAATTTTGAGCATTACTTTACTAGCATGTGAGATGAGTGCAATTGTGTAGTAGTTTGAGCATTCTTTGGCATTGCCTTTCTTTGGGATTGGAATGAAAACTGACCTCTTCCAGTCCTGTGGCCACTGCTGAGTTTTCCAAATTTGCTGGCATATTGCGTGCAGCACTTTCACAGGATCATCTTTCAGGATTTGGAATAGCTCAACTGGAATTCCATCACCTCCACTAGCTTTGTTCGTAGTGATGCTTTCTAAGGCCCACTTGACTTCACATTCCAGGATGTCTGGCTCTAGGTCAGTGATCACACCATCGTGATTATCTGGGTTGTGAAGATCTTTTTTATATAGTTCTTCTGTGTATTCTTGCCATCTCTTCTTAATATCTTCTGCTTCTGTTAGGTCCATACCATTTCTGTCCTTTATTGAGCCCATCTTTGCATGAAATGTTCCCTTGGTATCTCTGATTTTCTTGAAGAGATCTCTAGTCTTTCCCATTCTGTTGTTTTCCTCTATTTCTTTGCATTGATCGCTGAAGAAGGCTTTCTTATCTCTTCTTGCTATTCTTTGGAACTCTGCATTCAGATGTTTATATCTTTCCTTTTCTCCTTTGCTTTTCACTTCTCTTCTTTTCACAGCTATTTGTAAGGCCTCCTCAGACAGCCATTTTGCTTTTTTGCATTTCTTTTCCATGGGGATGGTCTTGATCCCTGTCTCCTGTACAGTGTCACGAACCTCATTCCATAGTTCATCAGGCACTCTATCTATCAGATCTAGGCCCTTAAATCTATTTCTCACTTCCACAGTATAATCATAAGGGATTTGATTTAGGTCATACCTAAATCTAGTGGTTTTCCCTACTTTCTTCAATTTAAGTCTGAATTTGGCAATAAGGAGTTCATGGTCTGAGCCACAGTCAGCTCCTGGTCTTGTTTTTGCTGACTGTATAGAGCTTCTCCATCTTTGGCTGCAAAGAATATAATCAATCTGATTTTGGTGTTGACCATCTGGTGATGTCCATGTATAGAGTCTTCTCTTGTGTTGTTGGAAGAGGGAAATAGATGGGGAAACAGTGGAAACAGTATCAGACTTTATTTTTCTGGGCTCCAAAATCACTGCAGATGGTGACTGCAGCCATGAAATTAAAAGACGCTTAACTCCTTGGAAGGAAAGTTATGACCAACCTAGATAGCATGTTGAAAAGCAGAGACGTTACTTTGCCAACAAAAGTTCGTCTAGTCAAGGCTATGGTTTTTTCTGTGGTCATGTATGGATGTGAGAGTTCGACTGTGAAGAAGGCTGAGCGCCGAAGAATTGATGCTTTTGAACTGTGGTGTTGGAGAAGACTCTTGAGAGTCCCTTGGTCTGCAAGGAGATCCAGCCAGTCCATTCTGAAGGAGATCAGTCCTGGGTGTTCTTTGGAAGGACTGATGCTAAAGCTGAAACTCCAGTCCTTTGGCCACCTCATGTGAAGAGTTGACTCATTGGAAAAGACTCTGATTCTGGGAGGGATTGGGGGCAGAAGGAGAAGGGGAAGACAGAGGATGAGATGGCTGGATGGCATCACTGACTCGATGGACGTGAGTCTGTGTGAACTCCGGGAGTTGGTGATGGACAGGGAGGCGTGGCATGCTGCGATTCATGGGGTCGCTAAGAGTCGGACACGACTGAGCGACTGATCTGATCTCTGATCTGATATAAATATATGGACTTCCCTGGTGGCTCAGACGGCAAAGCATCTGCCTACAATGTGGGAGACCCACGTTCAATCCCTGGGTCAGGAAGATCTCCTGGAGCAGGGAATAGCAACCCACTCCAGTAGTCTTGCCGCCATCCCCCCCCACCCCAAAAAGCAGCTCTGTTCTTTAGGGCTGTGATTGGATAACCCACTAGGAAATTTGTTTTAGATGAGTGTTCAGTCCTGTTCTATCTATTCATAATAATTGTAGATGGGATCCTCTCACCTGGCCAATTAAAAATACCTACTCTGAGGCTGGCCATAGATTTAAGTTTTCTCTTATGGTCATTTAAACTCAATTGGAGTGATGAGCTAAGTCTCAATAAAAAATTAACTTCTCATCTATTAAAAGGAAAGCTCTTACAATTATGGGGAGGATCTACATGGTTAACACCAGGCTATGGTCATTAAGTTTAAAGGCTCCTCTATGTTGGGAATGGTTAAATCATACTAAAAATGATCAACCTGGTAATTATGAGACAAGGCTGGGTGCTTTATGAACTATTCCTGTTATTACCCTTAGAGATAGTGATTGGCATGGAACTCAGTGGATTTGTGGCACTAATTTATGGTCTTGACATCTACAGGGATGATACGAAGGTGTAGCCTGGGATTCCCATGAATTTAAGGTCATACATGTTAACAAATTACAGGTAACCCCAACCCATCTACCACTGGTATGATCCCAATGGGTCAAAGATCCGTATTCTACTGGTATGACCATTTAGCAGCTTGTGTGTGTGTGTGTGTGTGTGTGTGTGTGTACCTTCAATGGGGTTGGAGGATGTAATTGACCATATTTAAGCCTCGACAACTTTCATAAGCTTTAAATGATAGTAACTGGGCTATTAGCTTATTGAATTCTGAGATCTCTATGATGAGAAAGGCAGTGCTACGCAACTCCAAGACCCTTGACACCTTATAGCATCTCAGGGAGATATCTGTGCTATAATTCAAACTGAATGCTGTATTTTTGTACCTGATAAATCTTTTAATGTAACATTTGAACCACATGAAAAATCAGATTTCTGCTCTAAGTGACTGATTCCCTAGTCTTGATAATCTTTAAAAAAAAAAAACTGGTGTGGGAGGCTCAAGGCTAAAATATTTACTTTTAATTCCACTAATGTTATTAACTATACCATTTGTATTTTGCTTGTTTCGCAAGATTATTATTTCTTGTATTCCAAGTATATGACTGAGCCTTCAATGGAAATAATGACTAGACTTGAAGCAGTTGATCAAATGTATAGTTTGATATATGATCAATGATTGTAATAGTGTCACTCTAGAAGGCAATGGCAACCCACTCAAGTACTCTTGCCTGGAAAATCCCATGGACGGAAGAGCCTGGAAGGCTGCAGCCCATGGGGTTGTGAAGAGTTGGACACGACTGAGCATGTTCACTTTCACTTTTCACTTTCATGCATTGGGGAAAGAAATGGCATCCCACTCCAGTGTTCTTGTCTGGAGAATCCCAGGGACGGGGGAGCCTCGTGGGCTTCCGTGTATGGGGTCGCACAGAGTTGGACACGACTGAACCGACTTAGCAGTAGCAGCAGCAGCTTATAAATATGAGAGTCATTTTCTTTTTAAATTTGAGTGTTCATTTTAGGAATGGAAGAGCAGAGATAGTTCATTTTCAAATACAATAAAATTATGTTAAGTATTAAGTTCAGTCGCTCAGTCGTGTCCGACTCTTTATGACCCCATGAATCGCAGCACGCCACGCCTCCCTGTCCATCACCAACTCCTGGAGTTCATTCAGACTCACGTCCATCGAGTCAGTGATGCCATCCAGCCATCTCATCCTCTGTCGTCCCCTTCTCCTCCTGCCCCCAATCCCTCCCAGCATCAGAGTCTTTTCCAATGAGTCAACTCTTCGCATGAGGTGGCCAAAGTACTGGAGTTTCAACTTTAGGATCATTCCTTCCAAAGAACACCCAGGGCTGATCTCGTCTAGAATGGACTGGTTGGATCTCCTTGCAGTCCAAGAGACTCTCAAGAGTCTTCTCCAACACCACAGTTCAAAGGCATCAATTCTTCGGCGTTCAGCTTTCTTCACAGTCCAACTCTCACATCCATACGTGTTAAGTATAGGCAGTGTTAATTTAATTTTGTCATTTATCAAAGGGTCAGAGACCAAAGTTTAGTTTTTTTCACTGTGTATATTATTAGTAGACCTGTACTTGGGGTCAAGTGAATTGCTAAATGCCCAATTTAAACCATTTTCAAGTACACCTGAATAATAAGATTTTCTACCTTACCAATAAAAATTTGGCATATTAATTTTAAATAATCTTTAAAAATCTATTTCTTAAAACAAGTCTTTATATGACCTTTATGAGCGAACTTTTGTTTTTTTAAATATTCAAGTACTTGAAAATGTAGAAGTTTGGTAGATTAGGGAAGTCTTCAGGAGTAAGATTAACTGAGTTCATCCTTAGACTCGGGAATGAATATTGTAAGTATAACACGTTGGCAGAGGAAAAATTTTCTTTAGAAAGATAGAGGAAGGAAAAAAAATGGGGAATATACAGTAAGTTCATAGTAGGAATAAGAGGACCATTTATTTAGTTCTTTTAAAAAGAGCTTGTAGTAGATTGATTCAAAATGATTTTTTTGTCTTAAATTGTTTTGTTTTTTCCCTTGGAAATAAGTAGAAATAAAGACTACTGACTGCTGCAAATTGGTAGTCTCTGATAATACTACTTTAGTTCTAATTGGTGAAGAGGGGAAATAGAGAATTAAGATAGTTTTAAATGATGTCTGACATTTTTAATTCTTAGTTCAATCAGCACAGTCATGAAGTGACTTTATTCTGAACCCCTTGCATGAATGGCATTGAACCAAACCCCACAAGAGATAATACCTTCTGCCTATGTGAGCAAACTGGTAGTTGAAGTATTGCTCTCAGAAGCTATAGGTAATACCAGTTGATGTTAAGATGTTGTGAGATTCCAGCCTTGGGGTAATAAGGTTAAGATAGGAAAAATGTACATCAGGGGGAAAAAAGTTTTAAAAGAAACTGTAGCTACTTTCTGCCTTGAATAAAGATGTCACTGTCCTATGCAGTGAAACAATAAACATGTCAAATTATTTTTTTAATATTTAACTAAAACACTGTTTTAGTTTTAAAGAGCTGAATTTTATTTGATTGATCATTGTATGAATAATGCAAAGTAAACTTTCATTTTGACAAGTAAAATAAGGAGGTGTATGATTTAGAGCATATCAAGTAGAATCTTGAAATAAGTGATTTGTACCTTCATTGAAAATCAAATAGAAATCTTGGTGGATAGATAATGTCCAAAATTTATGACTGAAACCTATCTTTAACCTGACCTTCAAGAGTTAATATCATATTTCATATTAAGATTCTTTTCATTTTATAATATTACACGTATTTAAGTATGGTCAGATTTTAATTATCTTTCCTTAGTAGTCCACCTCCTCCCTTCTTTATTCTTCCCCACCCCACCTCTTTTGGTGTGGCTGGGTTCCTTCTGCTGGCTACCCAGTCATTACCATTCTAATACCATTTAAGGTAGCTCCTCTGGGTTTATTTATTTGAGTCCTGTAATCCAGTTTCTCTTTTAACCTGGCTTCCTAAATCAGTTGACAAACCGGTTTATTTTTCTCGTAACAACTCGTGATTTAGATTGGTTAGGAAGATAAAATGTAATCCGGCACAACGTCTTTCCCTTGGAATCGGTATTTGAAAGGCTTCCTCCTTTCGTGGCTGAGCGTGCTTAAATCGGGCAGAGTACCTAGTGAAGGACTTCAGCCCCCACAGTTCCCTGTGTGCGCATGCCCTCTTTTCTTACAGTTGTCAAAGTGCTTTTGCCAGAGCGGTCACATAATCAACCTGAAAGAAGAAAATAAATACTGTACACTTTTTAATTTTATCGATCCTTAAACACTGGACCCTCAAAGGTAACTGCTGCTAAGAATTTGTTACTTGAGATTGGGTGATTGCATGTAAAGGAAGATCTATTGTGTGTGTGGTGGGGGGAGGGGAAGGAGGTAGCTATTTCCCGGACTTTGCTGTAAATAAGAAAAAAGAAAAAAAAACTAACAAAAACCCACCCAAACGAATAGACTGTACAAACAGTTACTGACATTGCATGTTAATTTTGTAAATGTTATTTTAATCTATTGCTTATCTTTTGTTGAAAAGGGTCTTATTTATTAAAGATGGGTCTTGACCTTGACAGAGTGAATTTATGCAGAAAGTGAAATTAATGTCTTTAAGAAATGTTAAGAAGAGAAATGAGTGTTCCTAGTATGATAAAAAATTTTAAATTTAATATATTAATATTACTTATAGCCTTAAAATAGTCTGAGTCTAGCTTAGTTTGTGGCTTTTTTTTGCTATAGGACAGCATTAATTTTTCCACTATAAACATATAGTTTAAACTGAAGGCATTAACAGAAAGCATTGATACTAGCATCAGAAAAGCTGAGTGATATTAAAATTACAATCAAATGCATATTTCAGCCATGATGATATGGCTATTGTAAAGACAATTCTAGCCCACTGGGAGAGACTCAAATCCCATATTATAATGGTTTACTGCAGCACTGCTTAAACCAAGTATAAAAATGTCTCTTTCTATGTCCATTTTCTTTGGCAACAATAGAACTTTGTGTTGCTGTGAATCCAAGCTCTCCTTGCCTCTTTGTCATATTTACAGTACTGATCAAAGTCATTATTTTAGACCAAGGAAATTAAGGAACACAAAACCAATCTTAAATAGGTTTTATTGGTAGTAGTTGGCCATTTGTGATGTGTATTATACTGGGTTGGGTTCTTTTGGAGGGGTGGGTTGGGGAGGGAGGAGTTAAGGTGGCTGTGAAGCTTTTCCTTGAGCCCACTATTTTGTCTATGTATGAAACTTTAGAATGAGATATTAATCATTTTGAAGATATTCTTCAATAAAATAGTAGAACTACTTTTAATCCCATTTCTTAGTCTGACATATTTTGTTTAATAGTTAAGAGCAGTAGCAAATCCATTTCCCAACACATTTATTTTACAGCAGTTATTATTGTGAGAATATCCAAAGGCAGAACTTCTGTGTGTATCTGAATGCCATTTTAGGAGTGTCCTGAGAAAGATGCTTCTCCGAGTATCTGAGTTAATTAACTGTATTAAATATATTAATAACTTTGTTGCAAGTATACTGAATCACCATCTAAAAATAATTATGTATTTGGTCATATGCACCTTGAACATTTTAAAATACTTGTTTTCAGGGTCTCAGCACTGTAATATTCATATATTTAAAGCAATTAATGTGTTCTAAAGGACAAACGAACTCAGTGATAACTATGGGTATGGAAATCTCCTGGTTTTGAGCGATTACTATTTTCATCCTTGAATGATTAAACAGGCTGTATGGCAGAGGTGAATATAGCCCTTCTATGCGAAATGGAAAATACCATACACTCCTTATATGGCTAAATGAAGCAGTGATGGCAATGCACTATAATTACAATGTATGAGAATTTGCGACTTTGTACTGTGCTATTTTTAACACGTTAGCTAGCATATGGTAATTCAGGGTCTTCAAACCATAATCTTTCACTGTTAATACTAGTGATAAGAGAATAGGTTCTAAATTTGCCAAAGTCTTGTGACCAAGGCAGCAGCAGGAGGATTCAAAAAATGAAAAATCTGGCAACCCCAATATTATCTTGACTTCATACTTAAATCTGAGGGATTTTTTTTAAAGCCCCACCCCCACCTCATCTCATAGACAGTCCCCCGTCCCCCTCCCTCCTTTCTCTCTCCTTCTTCCTCCCTCCCTCCCTCCGCGTGTCTCTCTCCCTGACCTCAAATCCAACGAGAACATTTCTTCACTCTGCAGAGAAATTCTCAGGCTCCTGTTGAGACCTGAACTACTGAGATGCCAAGAAATCTCTTGTGAGGCAGAATTGGAAACGAGAACATTGGAGAATAAGAAAAAAAAAAAACAACAAAAAACACCCATCTAATCCTTAGAGTAACAAGAAGCAAGGACTTGCAAATGTTGCAGTAGATTTTTACCTCTTTTAAAAGGATGTTGGTTTTTTTTTTTTTTTTTAATGTCTCCTAACAAAATGGAGTAGCTGCAGCTACTGGGAGGCCAGAGAATGGTTGTGCAGATGAGTCCTCCTAACAAATGCCAAGGATTTCCTCCCTCGTGGTTCGCTGCGGCTAAATGAAACAATTATCGAGGCAAAAAGGCAGTTTGCTAATCAAGGGGGATAAGACTACTGTTTCTTTAAAGTGCCCGAGCGGGGAAGGGGGAAGAAAGGGTCGTGTGTGGTGTCTTTTTAACCTTGCTGAAGGACGCAGCTGTATTTATTGACGTATGCAAATAGCTGGGGGAGGGTGGTGCTTGGGAAAAAACAGGAACCAGAATCAGTTTCTCATTGCAGGGTGAACGCTCTGAGTTCCGGTGAAGGGGAAAGAGACGTGGCGAAATTGCTGTCTTTCTGTCTTATAAGCACCTCTCTTACTAATACAGAAAAGGAACCTAGACATCAGAAAGGGTGAAGACGCTCTCACAGTATTTTAAGAGACCTTGCACGAGCTCCCCCACCCCAGCCCGACCTGTTCTTCTAAATGGGAGATTATGGATTTGCATTGCAATTGGCTAGTAGCGGTGGCACTGGATTTTCGCAACTAAAACACCCGCCCGCTCCAGCAAGCAGCATTAACGAACACACTGGCAATAACGCGTTTCTCTTTTTTCCCATTTCAGCTGCGCAAACCATGCAGGATGATTTACTGATGGACAAAAGCAAAACCCAGCCCCAGCCCCAGCAGCAGCGGCAGCAGCAGCAGCAGCCCCAGCCCGAGCCCAGCACCGCCGAAGCCCCGTCCACGCCCCTGTCCTCAGAGACCCCCAAGCCGGAGGACAGCAGCGCAGTGCCGGCCCTCAGCCCCGCCGCGGCTCCGCCGGCCCCTAACGGCCCCGACAAGATGCAGATGGAATCGCCGCTCCTGCCGGGCTTGGGTTTCCACCAGCCCCCTCAGCAGCCGCCGCCACCGCCGCAGGAGCCCGCGGCGCCGGGCGCGTCTCTGTCGCCGTCCTTCGGCAGCACCTGGTCCACGGGCACCACGAACGCGGTAGAGGACAGCTTCTTCCAGGGGATCACCCCAGTCAACGGGACCATGCTCTTCCAGAACTTCCCGCACCACGTCAACCCAGTCTTCGGAGGCACCTTCTCCCCGCAGATCGGCCTGGCGCAGACCCAGCACCACCAGCAGCCGCCGCCGCCCGCGCCGCAGCCAGCGCAACCGGCGCAGCCCCCGCAGGCGCAGCCCTCGCAGCAGCGCCGCTCGCCTGCCAGCCCCAGCCAGGCTCCCTACGCGCAGAGGGGCGCCACGGCGGCGTACGGTCACCAGCCCATCATGACTAGCAAGCCGTCCTCGTCCTCGGCCGCCGCAGCCGTAGCCGCCGCCGCCGCTGCCTCGTCCGCGTCGTCCAGCTGGAACACGCACCAGAGCGTGAACGCCGCCTGGAGCGCGCCGTCCAACCCGTGGGGCGGCCTGCAGGCGGGCAGGGACCCTCGCCGGGCGGTCGGCGTGGGCGTGGGCGTGGGCGTCGGGGTGCCCTCGCCCCTCAACCCCATCTCGCCGCTCAAAAAGCCCTTCTCCAGCAACGTGATCGCGCCGCCCAAGTTCCCCCGCGCGGCCCCGCTCACCTCCAAGTCCTGGATGGAGGATAACGCTTTCCGGACCGATAATGGTAACAATCTGTTGCCATTTCAGGTAATGCTCAGGTGCACCTGTATACGCTTTCTTTCCACTCCGCTCCCTTTCCCCTGTCTTCCCTGCCATTTAATCGGCCATTGATTGTGGTTCTTTAAAAAAGGCAGCGTTTGCCAACTCCCCTGCCGTTTTCCGAAGCCTTTAGTTCACTGAGGGTGTTCTACTACGGGGACAAGGGTGGGGGAAGCGTTGTGACTGCTCGAGGAATCTTATTTATGCACCCTGACGAGACAGAAAGGGGCCTTTTTCTTTTAGCCTATTTTTTCTCTCCGTCGTGCTTGTGCCTCTTCTTTTGACCTTCTTTGACAGGAAAAGCTGCAAGTGTATGGCAAGGTGCCGGCATAGTCCCAGGCTGAGTAGGCTGAGTGAGATTCCTGTCGTTTTCAGTGGCTGCACATTTCACGTTATGCAATCCCGGGCTCAGGGTGTCTCCGGAAAGCCGTCCACTCCCAAACCACCCTGGCCCTACTCTTCAAGGGGTTAACAGCCCTGGAGTGGTGCTATTTCAGACAGTTGCATATGCTCAATTAAACTAATGTGAACACATGTGTTTATGTCTCGCTAAGGTGCTGGCATCATTAATAGCAATCAGCATATTGCCCCTGCCGGGAAAATTAGAGTGTGAGATTCCAATAAACACTGGAACTGTATCAGGAACCAAGATGGAAGAGTGGAAATTCTAGGGGTAACCCTTCCCATGTTATCTAGGACTTAGAAATTGTTTTGTTTTGTTTTTAATCCAGAGGATAGAGACAATAGGACGCGACCTTCAGAGCCATATTGCAATGGAGTCTATTTGCTAGCTAGCACTGAAATATTTAAAGCTGCAGTGTCCTTCAGTTGGGTTATTTAAGAAGACAGTGCAGATCAATTACACTATTTGAAACTGGGCAAAGTGAAAGTCTTGCAACTTTAATGAAAAATGAGCCTTGTGTCTTGGTGTTAAATGCCAGTGAAAAACTCAGGAAGTGCCCCAGACAAAAAGGTTGAATGGAGTGTCCTTATTCTGTACTTGCTTTCTGATCCAGTGCATGGCCACATCAGTTGGCAGTGTGCTGGACATCTTGAGTTGGAAAGGGTGGTGAGGGTGAGGATTCACTGGAGGCCTTTGTTCTCAGGAAAACATTCATCCTTCACTTACAAACTGATTTGTCCATAGGCTTCCAGGCTCGGTTAAAAAAGAAAGAAGGAGCGAGGGCGGCTCTGGGTAAGACCCAGCTTGGATCTTTGGATCCAAGGAAATGAAACAGAAATCCTTTGAGCATTGCTGAAAAATGGCAGAATCGACATTTGACAGAGTTAGTTTAAAGCATCAGGTGCAGTTGGAGCCTTATTTTATTGCTCTTTACATTTCAGATGTGATGTTTGGCGTGGCTCCCATCCGTGAAGGAGGAGGTAGGGATATTAAGAAGCACATGATGCTGTAAGCTAGAGCAAGAATTTTTAACCTCCTCAGTTCAAGGGGGTCTCTGACACCCATAAATTATGTGTATGAGAATTTTTAATGAGACAATCTTACCAGATTTTTACAGGATTGCTTCAGGGATGGAAGAGTCCAATTTCTCTATGTGCTTATTTGTGTGTGTGTGTGTTGGAGGGCTAGACAGGCAGGCTGCTTTTGATAGGAGAGCCCCTCTTTTTCTAACAGTCTCTCTCTTTATTCTGATGCGCTCTACCCAAATCTAGTTTTAGAAGATAACCTAAAATCTAACAGAGAGATTTCGGGCCTGGAAGCTGATAGTGTAGACATTAGCCATCTTTTTCTAAGAGTAGAATCTGAATACAACTAGGTTTTGATTAATTATTTCCAGAAATGGGGACTAGGGAGAGATTAAATCCATAAAATTTCCCCCAAACTGATATTGACAAGTAATGTGTGGATTGCCAGTTGTTTCTCAGCAAAGCATTTACCAGCCATGCTAATAAGAGCCAGATGGACTGGATTGAGTTTGGATTCTTGTTTTTTCATCACTGGTAGTGCTATTGAGTAGGGAAAGATGGCCAAAAGATTTGTAGGAGGAGAGATTTGATTGAAAATTGAGCTTTATAAATTTGGCCTTAGGAAGAATTACATGGGCTTTATGTCTCTTTCTCTCTTTTTAAAAACTATTTAAAATGGAGCCTTTGGGTTTTGAAGCAATATTGGAATCAGAGTAGGAGTAACCTGGCTGTGTTTTGGCTTGAAATAGTATCATATTAGGTTTCTATTGATAAATATATCAAGTTTAAAAAGACAAAAATACCTTGAGTCTTGAGTGAAGAAATTTACATGTTTGTGTATGTATTTGAATCATTTTTCTACAAAAAGAAAATGCCTTAAGTAGTTCTTAATGACTTATTAAAAAATTATTTTGATAAATAGGACTTTTTTCTTTAAATCTAGGAGTTTATTTCATAGAATACCAACTTAATTTGTTTTTATTCCACAGACTGTTTGAGCTAAAAGGGGCTTTCAATAGTGATCTACGTATCTTAATATTAAAAAAAAAAAAATCCATATCTCCTGCCCATTCCCAACAGTGCTGGTTCACTCTTTCGCCAACTAATAAAATAGTTTTTGGAACTTTTCTTCTGTGGTTTATATTGTGAAAGCAGTCACTGTATTTGAATGTGATTTTTCAAACTACACATGCTTTCTATGCCCTTCCCTTAATTCTAACAAAGTTGATTGGTTTCTCTGTGTTAGGGTGGCTCCTTCCTTAGGGATTACTTGTATCTAGAAGCCACCTCGTTTCTGTAAATAAGGAAACTGAGGTCCTGAGAGGTAGCATGGCATAACTAAGGTACTGGTGCTTTGGCTAATTTTGTCGATGTGTGTTCTTAACTTCCCTGCAGCACTAGTCTTGTCAGGTACAATTCATTTTAGCATCAGGCTCTCTTTAGGCTCCATTCAAAGGGACTTTCTTATGGAACTATCTCATGAGGTTCTCTGGCTGGCTCTTAGTGCTGTTCCACACACCATAAGAGCTCAAGAGCAGTGAGTTACCCCGCGTGGAGTATTATACTATGCTTCATTCTCTTATTTATGTAAGAAAGAGAAGCCTAGGTTTGTAAAAGGACTAGAAGCAGAGGTATTTTCTATATGTAATGAATTTGGGCTTAGATAACCGTTGTTGTCCAGAGACATTTAGAAGCAACTTTTGAGAGCACCTGTTCCACTACTCAGCTCATTTTCCAGAAGAGGAAATGAAAGTTCAAATGGCTTCCTCAAGTTCAGGTGGGTAGTTTCTATCAGAAGCAGATTTTGGAGGCAGATTGCTAGGTTCACATCTTAACTCTGCCAGTTCCTAGCCTTGTAATCTTGAGTAAATTGTGTGTACATGTTGATCCTCAAGTTCATCATCTGTAAAATGGGAATAATGATAATTACTTGCTTCATAGGAATTCAGTGAGAAGCTACATATAAAGTGCTTAGCACAATTTTTGGCTCATAGTAAAGTACCTTATAAATGTTGAATTATGATTATTGCTAATCATAATGGTGACCAGAGGCTTTGTATGATCTTATCATAGTGTGGATTACTGCTTTTTCATCCTGTGCAATCTGAAAAACCCCAAACTTCTGTGAAATGTTAGTCTTTTTTTCATCTGTCTGAAGGTACTTTCTGGTTACTGTAACAATGAGGTGATCGCCCACTTACCTATGAGCGAGGCCCTTTGCTAAGCACTTCATATGTAGTTTCTTTTTGGAACTCCTTTAAAGTAGAGGATTATGATTAGCCTCATTATCCTGACAAAGAAATTGAGGGTTAGTGCGTTTACATTATTTCCTCACAGTCACATAGCCAGTAACTGGCAGAGTTGGGATTTGAACCCAGGAGATATGCCTGCAGAGCCTGTGGAGGTGTATAACCTCCAGGACATCAGGTAACCATGCAGGAGACTGAGCGGCATCTGTATTTGACATTATGATATAGTCTGGAAATCATGTTGGTAAAATATTTTTGTATAGTGAGAAGCAGAGGAAGAAAAATACAGTGCCCATCCATATGCTACCATTTAGATTCAACAGTAATCAAAATTTTCCCTATTTACATATTTACTTATTCTGTGTATTTTTGAATTTGTATTTTTGGGAAAAAATTCAAATTATATTCTTCTTTCTCTCCGCATTTTTTATCTTTATCCCACCCATCTTTTTCTATCTCAGGTTGAGAACAACTCTATAGATTTTATATTTTCTGGCATAAATCTACTTAAATGTAATTTAGTGTTAATTGTGCTGGTGGGTTGTCTATAACAGAGAAAGAAATTCCTTACATGAATTCATGGGAATATAAATTATTAAAAAAAAATATGCCTAAGCATAATAAATTTTTAAGAAACATCAATATTTTCAACCTACCTATTCTCCTTTTATTTTTGAAACTATCTTTTCAGGAGGTAAACTGTCTAGTTTATTCTTGCTTTTGAGTAAGGATAGTATGTATGGCCTAGCTTTAAAGCTAGAGACCTTTCTATAGTTGGTTTCTTAACTGCTGCTCTAATGCAAAACCACTTAAAGTCCACCCAATTCCACAAATTGTTTCAGAACTTATTATGGTATGGTTAATATGTATGCCTGAAAAGCTTCAGTATCTATATTCTATGTAAAAGAGGCATTGGTTAGAAAATATTGGAAGGTTTTCTTTACTACTGAAAACATTAATATATAAACTGTATACTTTAAAATTGCATGTAGAAAAGGACTTAGCTTTAAACTCTTCATGACCTTGTAGCAAGTTGATATAAAAATATGCTCTCAGAATTGTAATGAGTTTAGATATCCTCTAAGACATAATTTTCTACTTAAATAGCTTTCTCCACTGGTTGGCCTATTTTGCTGTCTTCCAAGGGCTGCATAAGGGGTAATGCTTATCCACTTGGGAGGGTGTCATTGCTTAGATAGTTTTTGTAGTGTTTTGATCTGCAAGTGTCAAAAGAATGTGCTTACTACAATATGAAAAATTTGATGAAGCCTTGTGGATTTTACTGAGGAAGGGAATGGAGGGGAATATAGAGTAGTGGACAGCCTTTGAAGTTTGGAATGAGGAAAACTCTGGTTGAAGCCCCAGCTCTGTCACTGGTGATTAGAATCAAGTCATTTATCCAATGATTTCTTTTTCCAAAAGTCTGCAAAAATGGAAAGAGAGCCTGTATTTGGGGTTTCTTTTATGAGAGAATGTATACAGGTGTCCAGAAAATTACATACTGGTATGGCAGAGACATTAGTTTGCCAACAAAGGTCTGTCTAGTTAAGGCTATGGTTTTTCCAGTGGTCATGTATGGATGTGAGAGTTGGACTGTGAAGAAAGCTGGGCGCCAAAGAATTGATGCTTTTGAACTGTGGTGTTGGAGAAGACTCTTGAGAGTCCCTTGGACTGCAAGGAGATCCAACCAGTCCATTCTGAAGGAGATCAGCCCTGGGATTTCTTTGGAGGGAATGATGCTAAAGCTGCAGCTCCAGTACTTTGGCCACCTCATGCGAAGAGTTGACTCATTGGAAAAGACTCTGATGCTGGGAGGGATTGAGGGCAGGAGGAGAAGGGGAAGACAGAGGATGAGATGGCTGGATGGCATCACCGACTCGATGGACATGAGTTTGAGTGAACTCCGGGAGTTGGTGATGGACAGGAAGGCCTGGTGTGCTGCGATTCATGGGGTGGCTAAGAGTCTGACACGACTGAGTGACTGAACTGAATTGAACTGATGGCTCTTAAATGGCACTGGTAACTAGAGACATTTCGAGTTTAATAGAAGACATGCTTGTTGATAGCCAGTAGTCCAGGGTTAAATGCTAGTGGGCATCTGGAAGCGGAAAGGGCCTAGAAAGATGTGTCCAGCAGCGACAGAAGAGCAATGAAAGGCTGTGTGTGCGTTATGCTGACTGTCTGTCCTAGAAGCCAGTCATGGTGCTCTGAAGGTGCTCTGACTTATGTCACAAGGATGGTGTGTATTTGTAACTACCTGCTTCTTCTGTGGCTAAGTCACCAATGCAAATGTGAGATTTTGGTTGTTCTGGAGCCCCAAAGGCTCTGATCTGAAGCTCCTTACCACCACTACCCTGAAGACCACGCCAGCCTCTGTAGGGAGCAGGATAGTTATGAGAAAGAGAATTCAGTATAGATACCCGCGTTGGGTCTTGAGAGTTGAGGATTATATTCTAGCTACAGCTTCAAAGGTGCTTTCCTGGAGAGATCACTGTGCTTGCAGTAGTAGCCGGCTTCATAGGGAATTTTCCGCAGTTGGTTCTTGTATCTTGTAGGTGGCTTGTTCTGCAGGCATCTGTTATGCTTCAGTCCTGTTACATTTAGTTTTCATATGCTTCGGTGTTCATTACAAGTGCTAGGCATGTAAACTTCTTAATGTGAAACCATTGTAATGTTTTGACCTAATTTGATGTAGGGAAGTACTAGTGAATTAAAATAATACAATAAATTAGCATATTAGAATCAAGACCACTTTCTTTCTAGAAACACTATTACATAATCCTCAGAAATAATGACTGTATGATATTAAACATTGTTAGCAGTCTTCAGAGTTAGAGTTAGAGAAATGGGCACCAAAGAGCCTTTATCTCATTTGAAGTGATCATAGAATAAATGTACACAGAGGGAAAGAAATGTTGTGTACTGATATTGTTTGGATAAGACTTGTACAGCCAAATATCTTCATTCCTGAGGTGTTCAAACTTATTTCAAAGGCAAGGTCAAGCACAGAAGAAAAAACTTAACTCCCTATCTTTAGGAATTCAGTGCAGTGAATTAAATGGCCAGTGTGACCAACTGAACCAGCATCTAGAAGTTCATGAGCGCCTGACATAGGTGCTCACTAAATGAATGAATAAACATTTAAATACAAGTTGCTATAGTTTTGTCTTTTCTACAATACCACATGTTTAGCATTTTCAAGACAACTTCTCCACTATAGCATTTCTCTACAAGGTGTTCATAGCATATGAAAACATAGGCAAATGTACAGAATGTCATAAAGGATATCTTCACATATTTTCTAGGCTGTGACTCTGTTTGTAGGTTTGGCATGCTAAGAAGTAAGCAAGGGTCTTGCTTTGACGTAAGAAATTTTGGCAACCAATAGAGGGTAACGTTAACTTGTATCCTATGAGCTAAATTTTTCTTTACTTCTTTTCAACTCATTCTTTTGGAGTTAACTGACCCTGTCATGGTGATCATGTTTTATTCTTGTCTTCCCAAATAAAGTTATAAATATTTGAAGTGACCAGAATGAGCGTCAGAATACATATTAAGGTGACAATTCTTTGGTCTAAGAGGTTGACAGAGAAGTAGATTATAGTCAGCCTGTTCATTTAGTCATTCATTTGAAGATTGTGAGGTTGGAAAGCAGAGGTGTAAGGGGCAAAAGACATTCTATCTTAGGTATATGGTAGAGTTTGGGGACTAGCTAAGGATTTAAATACTTCAGAGGAAACATTTTAGTGATCTGACATTCTAACCCCCTAAGTCCAGGAGACCTAGTTCTTAGGTTTCAGATAGCCAGCAGTTAAAAAGGACAAGAAGTGAATGTGCTCAGAAGCACCTCTCTTTTGCAATCTGTTGTGGAAATTTTCCTTTCCTCTTTTGGACTAGAGACATATAAACTAGATATGCAGGGGATTAAAAATAGTGAAGACCAGTAAGGTTTATGAGTAAAGATTGTGGGGAAAGGCGGAGAGACAATTTTTGGATCATGAATCCATTATTTATGTGTTTGCATTTGATTTTATGGGTAAACTATTCAATTCTTTGCCACGTTGTTATTTAAAGTGATTGTAATCAATGGTAGAATCCTGTGTTCAGATAAACAGCCTATGCAGTATTTTTGTTAATCACATATCTATTACAGAATTCCCTGATCAAAGGGATGGGATTTGTATTAAGTTTCTTTTGGCATCTTTGTTCATAGTCATAATCCATGTACTCCAGCTTGTGGGTGTTGTATTATTTTTGATGTTGTCTCCAAACAGATTCAGCTAACAAATACAGGGGACCCTGCGTGTCAAGCACTGGCCTCACCCTTTTCACATAAACTATTTTATTTAATCCTTATACATTCTTGTGAATTAGGGATCATCCTCCTCCTAAGACTCAGACTATCACCGGACTAGTAAGGTGACAGAGGAGGTCTTTTGACTCTATGTCCAGTTCTCATTTTACTACACCTGCTTGTCTGTTACCACTTAACACTCTTTCAGTGTGCCTTTGATATTTCACTCTTTCCCCAGAAATTCCATGATTCCCCTCATCCCTCATTTCCTATAAGCCCTCCTTATTCACTGAAATGAGATGAGGTTTTTGTTTGTTTCCCCACACTAGAATGTAGGTTCCACAAAGACAAGGACCTTTTTCACTGTTGTGTTTTCGGGGTTGTAACGGTACCTGGGATATTTTAGGCACATGGTAAATATTTGTTGAATGATTCACATTTACAAGTGATTGATAAGATATTTATTGGTCATTTGCATGTAGTTGGCAATGTAAGAGCAATTTCATCTTATAAAGATTTAACTGGCTGCTACCCGAGGTCAGGCACTGCGGATTAAAGCTGAGCCGTATCCTGTCCTCACCCAACTCCCTGACAAACGTGAGCTAAAAAATAGGATGGTAAGTTTTATAATGGGGTGATATCACACAGCAAAGAGAATGTGTGGTTGAATCAGAGGAAGGACACATTAAATTGTGGAGAGGGTATAAGGGGTGGGCTGGAAAGGCTGTAGGAAAGTCTTTTGTAGTTAAAAATATTTTCAAATGTTTTCTGATTTTGAGAGTAATACATGTTCATTATAAACTTGAGGGAAAAAGAGTGGCCATCATTCTTTCACCCAGAAACAATTATTCTTAAAGTTTTGGTGCATTTTCTAATAATTCTGTCTTTAATGTATTATATGTATAGTATATTTTATATGGTTGAGATGATTTTATTGTAAATACTTTTATTTCCATATTTTTTAGCGTTTCATACTATTAAATTTATAAACTTTTTTTTATTATTGCATAATAGTCCATCACAGGAATCCCTTGCAGTTTAACAAATTATACTTGTATTTGGAGGATTTCACTTTTCAGTTTTTAACTGTTAAACATAATGGTGTCATGAACACCTTTGGGCATTTAAGATTTTTATATAGAGGTGAGTGGATAGGATTCCATAGACAGACCAGGACATCATGGTTGGCGTTGCAGCAAAGATTTATTTTAAGCAGAGGGAAAAACAGAGTCACAGGAAAACACATGCACACACACACACACACAACATGGTGTATTGAGGAAGCAGAAGATTCAGCATAGTGGTGACACTAGTGGGAGATGAGGTTGGAGATGTAGGTAGGGTCAGATCACAAAGGACATTCCAGCATTTCTGTGCCTTCATCTTTTTTCACTGGGAACACTGAAGGATTTTTAAGCTGAGAAAGCCATCGCAAGGCTTTAATCTGGGCAGTGAAGTGATCAATCTTTGTTTCAGAAAGATTATTCTGGGATATGGATGCAGGAACTATACATAAGCAGGGAAACCAGTTAACATGTAAGGACCTAAAGTGATTTAGAGGAAGCCACAGACTTGAGGAGTGAGTTAGGAGACCAACTGGAGGAGTGATGATTGCTTGGATGTGGGTAATAAAGGAGAAGGAGGCGTTTAGAATGACTGTTCAAGTTTTGGTTAGGCAGCTGGGAAGGATGATTCAGAGGTAAAAAGGCTTAATAGTGGCAGATTAGAATTTTCATGACTCATAAACCCAGGTGGGTTTAGAGTGAAGGAACTTCAGGAGGGAAAGGTATGTGTTGGGAATATTTGAGCAAGTGATTTGACATTTCTTACCACCCATGCTTTTGTGTGACTCTTAATGCATGGGAAGAAGGCCTTATTAAGATAGATTACTTTGTGGACTACTTATTAGAACATGAAATCCTAGAGAAGAAATAACTACTGTTCTAAGTCAAGAGCTTTTTCTGATTCTAGTCTTGATTTTTTTTTTTTTTTTAATGGTACTCTGAGAATTAGAATATGTGTTAGCCAAGTAGTCATCTTGTTTATGGGTTACAGCTAGGCATCACAAAAGCTATAAGGAATTGCTAACCAATCGTAGGGGAGAGTAACAAGAATTAAGAGAAACGGGCCCGGGCATCCTTTATTACTTAAGTTGAATAAACTCACTTGAGAGGTCAGTATATGTTATTAGCCAGACTGAAATATCACTAATAAGGTCTTAGCAAAGTTGAGATTAGATCTTATGGAATTTAGCTCTTCTGTACTAATAAAATGCTTAGTTTTTAAAATGGGCGCAAACATGATGAAATGTTTTGAAGCTTAAGATCCATAGAGCCACAGAGAGATGAGCTCTCTGAGAGGCTGAAGGAGAGATGGGGACAGGGTATAAGATCCCCCAGAATTGTGTGTTTATTCATTTGTATTTCTAGGGAGAGAAGTGGGCTTTAACATCCATTAAATTTCCAAAGGAATGCATAACCTGAAAATGGTTAAGAATCACAGATGTAGAATAAAAGCGATGTCAAGGCACCCAATACACCTTTAAAAGATGAAAACTTAGGCATCTCATAAACTTTATCTTTCTCCCTCATCATAGCTCAAAGGAATTTTCCCTAACTATAATTTGAGAACTTTCTAAATAGAAGCGATCTAACTCCTCTTTTATCTAGCTTTTTCTGGAGCACTCAAATTAACTTTTCATCATAATTTTTGGGCATTTATTTAATTGGTTTATATATATTAAATCACATACTTACAATGACACTAACATTAAAAAGATTAGGGGACAAACTCATCATTTCTAGGTGGACTTGCAAGTAACCTGGTAGGACAGAAGTTTGTGGATTTATTGATCACTGGTGTTGAATATACTATGGGCTCTTTTTTTTTATTGGAAAGGTGGAACTTGTGGGTAAATCTGGAAAGTAAATTAAGCAAAGCTTCAACTATAGTAGATGCTCATGTATTGAATAAATAAATGGACTAGAAGTCTTTTCATCTGTTTTTGTTTTCTGTTTTTCCCTTTTTGCTTTGGACTAGAAATTTTTGATTCAAAAGAGGGCTGTTGATCCATTTCTAGTTCAGTTAGAAATACTGCATGCAGAAATTGCAAATATATGTGACCTCCTTTCCTCAGAGAAATAGTTCCCTTCCCATTTGTGTCTTTGTTGTTGCTTTTCCTGCTTTTATAACCTACTGAAGAGAATAGAGAGTAGACTAGAGGTGGTGGTGGTGGTTTGGTTGCTAAATCGTTGTCCGACTCTTGCAACCCCATGGACTATAGCCCTCCAGGTTCCTCTGTCCTTGGGATTTTTCCAGGCAAGAATACTAAAGTGGGTTGCCATTTCCTTCTCCAGGGCATCTTCCCAACCCAGGAATTGAAACCTGGTCTCCTGCATTGCAGGCAGATTCTTTGCCGACTGAGCTAGAGGAGAGGGTAAAAATTGGAAATTTAGACAGGTAGAGGAGCAGTTGTCCTAAATCTCAATGATAGACCTGCAAGATACCAAGAGATCTTACATTTTTCATGTAGAAACAATGTTGCCTGTATGATACAACATTATATGTTATTGTTTAGCTTTGTAACCAATTAACTACTTAAACCAGAAAGACTGTTTTGTTAGTTTGCTTGTTTGGGGAGGGAGTTGCTGGGTTTTGTTGTTGTTTGTTTTTAATGGGACAGTTTAAATTGAAGCTTTACCAGGCACCTCATTGCCATCATGTTCACTCAGAGTTCAAAAGGTATCTTGAGGGGGGAGAAAAAGCTTAAAAATAGTTGTCTCTTAAGCTGCAAAAACACAGTCGGAATACTTTGAATCATTTTACAATGCTGATGAAACATTATTTTGCAGTGTTTGTCAAATTAAATTTTGTGTTGATTTTAAGCAGAATACAGACAGACTAATGTGCTAATGTTTCAGGCTGTTGCAAAGTGTAAAACTTGGTGAATGGAAAATTTTAAACCCTCCTTTCAAAGGCTTTATAAATTTAGCATTTTAGAGGATTTGGGACTGGGTGGGGAGATTGATTTTATCATTTTGACTTTGAATTCCTCAACATTCCAAAGCCATGAGCTCATCTGAAGGTAGCAAAATTATTTAGTTAACATTTTAGAGTTTACTGCCTACTTCCTGCTTATTTGCCAGAGTAGGTGATTCCATTTGACCTATCAACTTTGATGTGATCTAGCATATAAAATGTTATTCCAGTGCGGCTGTTTTAAAGTTGATGAATCATCCAGGTATAACACAAGATTTTCATTTAAAAATACAGTGGGATATTTGATATTCTAATTCAGGCCTAGATTCTGTTAAATGTGAAATATAGAAGGGGATTTAAAGGATATTATAGTTTCATTTCAAAAATGTAAGGCCTGGAGTGAGGAGAAAAGGAAGAAGAATCTCTTGATGGTGAAGGTATTCCGTCACACTGAGGGTTATAATGGAGTACTGAAGCAGACAAGGGAGTTGAAGTGACACATTCTCTTAGTGGGATATGAATAATAGAGAATGTATTGAATACTGAGACGTCAACGGACATTGAAAGACATTGAAGAAGATTTCAGCGAAGAGGACAAAGCAAGGTAAAAGGATGCTTCAGCTTTTGTTACAATAATTAAATATTCAAAAAGGCAGCCACTTTATCCTATCCAGGAAGTTAAGCAATTGCCCATTTTATATTCCAGTTTTATGCAAGCAAGCCATAGGCAAGTAAGCTGACATCAGGGATTTATATTAAAAAATTTCTTCTAGGGAATGTCAGAAGCAAGTTCAAAACCCAGTTTTTTAATCTCCTGTGGCATGATCATAATATTCATGATGCCTCTAAGACAGTTCGTTTGTTCTAAACCCTCAAAGAAAGATAGACCGTGTGTTCAGCATAATTTGCATTGTGTATATTATTAATGATCTAGTCTAATGACTTCACACAATAGTCAGAATTGTAAAAAGATGGGCTATGTAGAAAAGATATGTTCTGTAGATCTGTATTCTGTAGAAAAAGCTGTAGAAACTGTGCTGTGTAAAATTCTTACTCATATATTTTCTCTTTATTATAAATCTATAGAAATTCACATATATGTGGCAATGCTGTTAATTGGAGTTTGAATTCAGTATTTACAAAGTTCAGACTATGTTCTTGGACTGGTGTTAGGTCCTAAGGATGACTCAAATTATATGAATCCTATCTCTAGGAACTAACATACATGCAATGGAGCTTAATATAAAAAGCAAAGACCAGATAGAGTGATGTGCTAGTTGCCATGAAAGGCCAAGTAGGGGCAAGAATAATTTGGCCTAGAAGTTTTCTTTTTTAAGTGATAGGGAGTTCCTTGGTGGTCCAGTGGCTGAGACTCTGTACTTTCACTGCTGAGGGCTTAAGTTTAACCCCTGATCAGAGAACTAATATCTCCCAAGCTGTGTGGCCAAAAAAGAAAAAAAAAATTTTTTTTTAATTTTAAAAGTGATTGTGTTAGTGTCCCTGTGGCTCCATTTTAAAGGATAAATAGAATTTGATTCAATAGCATGAAAATCCAAACTAAGGAAAGAAAAATGAGCTATCAAAAGGCTTATTGAAAAGACTTTTCTGATGAGAGCTGGAAACTTTTAGGTCTTACTGAGAGATAAGGATGGGTTGGTTGTTCCTTAGGATTATACATAAATAAATAAATATTTTATTTACTAGATTCCACTTGGTTTTAAAAAGCATATAAGAGAACTTAGATTAGAAGTAGAAGAGATAAAGGATGCCTTTCTTTAGGAAAATGGAGCAGAGAATTAGACTAATACTGAAGATGCTTATCATAATGGTGACAATTTTGAATGTCTGGCTGTAGAGAGCAGGTTTGTCCTGCAGACACTGGGGAGGCCTGAAGGACTAATATGAGAGCAGTAGCACAATAAAAATATGTTTTTAGGAAGATAAGGCAGATGGTTTGAAGAAATGTGTGTGCCTGCCACAGTGCAGCCTGGAGGCAGGGAGGCTGGTGAGAAGGCATGAAAATCTTGGGTTTAACGAAATGGCAACCCACTCCAGTGTTCTTGCCTGGAGAATCCCAGGGACAGGGGAGCCTTCTGTGGGGTCGCACAGAGTCGGACACGACTGAAGTGACTTAGCAGCAGCAGCAGCAGGGAGGTTTATCCTATCACCAAATCTCAGGAGATATTTCTGGTCACATCACTTCATGGCAAAGAGAAGGTGAAACAATGGAAACAGTGAAAGGCTTTATTTCTTGGGCTCTAAAATCACTTTAGATGGTGACTGCAGCCTTGAAATTTAAAGACGCTTGCTCCTTGGAAGAAAAACTATGACAAACCTAGACAGTGTATTAAAAAGCAGAGACATTGCTGACCACAAAAGCTATGGTTTTTCCAGTAGTCGTGTATGGATATGAAAGTTGGACCATAAAGAAGGCTGAGCACAAAAGAATTGATGCTTTCAAACTGTGGTGTTGGAGAAGACTCTTGAGAGGCCCTTGGACTGCAAGGAGTTCCAGCCAGTCAGTCCTAAAGGAAATGGGTCCTGAATATTCATTGGAAGGACTGAAGCTGAAGCTGAAGCTCCAATAGTTTGGCTGCCTGATACGAAGATCCGACTCATTGGAAAAGACCCTGATGATGGGAAAGGTTGAAGGCAGGAGAAGGGGACGACAGAAGACAAAATGGTTGGATGGTATCACTGACTTAATGGACATGAGTTTGAGCAAGCTCTGGAAGATGGTGAAGGACAGGGAAGCCTGGCGTACTGCAGTCCATGGGGTCGCAAAGAGTCAGACACAACTGAGCGACTGAACTAAACTGAATTTCTCCCCACTGTTTATTCTGAAATATTAATATATAGAAAAATTCAAATAACACTAATGCATCGTTTCACAAATAATCCAAGGTGAGCTCTATTATGACTACTTCCCAGGCCAAGAATCAGATGAAAACCAGTCCATCAAGGGAGGTATAACTGGGAAATCTTACAAAGGGAAATATGTCAGGAGTGCTGATGGATGGGGTTGAGGAATTGGAGTACAAGATTCTTGTGAGCGGTTATGCTTAAAACAGTATCTACGTTAGGCTTTTCTCCTCTCCTCTTTCTCTTTCCCTTCATGGCTTTACCCCAGCTAAAATGTGGTGACAATGTATTTTCCACAACATTCTCTACAGAGGTCCTGTCCATTAAAAGGATTGAGGAAGAGGATGGCCTTGCCCCCTTCTCTTTGGCACTTGCAGAATTTTGCCACCTTCTGTCTGAATTTTATCATTTGGAGCTTAAGAAATCAAAATTGCTGTTGCCTGTTTTCTTCTTTAACTCCGGACAGGGTTATTTTCACTTCTTGAATTCCTGTTCCCAAATAGGGTGAGTGTTATGTTGCTCAAGGGCTGTTCAAGTAAAGATGAGCCGCAGGCATGGAGTTAAAAGTGAAAATGCAGAACTGATGTAAGGTCAGGTCCTGGCATTGAATGAGGGTGTCTCTTCATGCTATAGTGTTCCCTGTAACACCTTCTGTTGCTCTTCCTTCACAGAATTCACAAAAGGGTCATCTTAGGTGTTCAGCAATTTATGTTGGCTCACTGTAGATTGTAGACTTGAAGGCAGGCTGGAAAACAGGGTCTCTGCTTATAATTTTTTGAGCTTTTTGAACACATCTCTCCTTTTTACATATGTGTGTACACATATAGACACACATCCTGTGGAGACATTTTGAATAGACCATTTAATTATGAAGTGGTATTAATGATCTAAAATAAAAGTAAAAATTTCTCTTTGGTTTTAGAATACTGTTTTCTCAGTGGTCATTCTTAATCATTCTTCATTTGTTAATATGGATTTGATTTGAGTATTCGTTGAGAGTGGGGAAATAAGAAACTTGTTGAAAATGAAAGTAAAACTGCGAGATTGTTGTTCATCGTATTAATAAATCAAGTAAATGTATTTTTGTCATAAATGCATAGTTCCCAAGTTAAGATTTTTATTCTGATGTTCTGTAGTTAGGTTGCCATAAGATTTGGAGGGTATCTGATGTCTGTATTTATTAAGAAAATCTTCTAATTTACTGATGTGGAGAACTCTGAGGAAGTTTCCTCAGAAGAAAATAGTTAACCTTGGGTGGGATGGGTGATTATTTTGCAGTAAGTGGGAATGTGTTGCTTGAGATTAGTATGTGTGCAATGGTGAAAAGTTGAAAATTGAGTCTTATGTATGGTTTTCTGTTTAGTGATTTGAGGGTGTATTTAGCTTTTCATAAATATGGCTTATTTAAGTGGCTATGATTCTGGAGTTTAAATGTCGCCATTGAAGGGAATCAAAATGGCACAATGTAATTCACAACGTAATTCACTCTGTACTGGGCAGACTTGGTGGACGTCAACTAACTTGCCACATTATAATCAGCTCTAAACTGGGGGGTTTACCCTGGCCTTTGGACTTTAAATTGGTGTTTTACTGAGTTCTAAGACTGAGAGGGCTTTCCTGGTGGTTCAGTTGATGAAGTATCCACCTGCAATGCAGGAGACTGGTGTTTGATCCTTGGGTCAGGAAGATCCTCTCGAGAAGGAAATGGCAATCCACTCCAGTACTCTTGCATGGGAAATCTCAGGGCCAGAGGAGCCTGGCAGGCGACAGTCCAGTGGGGTTGCAAAAGAATCAGCCATGGCTTAGTGACTAAGTTACCAAGACTGAAAGAAAAGTAGAGATGGCCACATTTGTTTTGTTTCTTTCTTAAAACTCCACTCTTGTACAAAACAAGAAAATAATAAGGATTCTACAGTCTGAAACTTTAGATGATGTTTCCAGCCTTTTTATAAGACTCAGAAACCTCAATAAAACTGATACAATATAGCTGTTGTCTAATTTAATGTTACATACTCCTTCCTACTCTGTAGCAGGAACTTTAGTGCCCATGTGATCTGCTCTTTCACTTTTCCAGAAAAAGGTAGATTGCTACAAGTGTGGATATCAATTTAGATAATTTAAATCACTAGACAGAACAACCTATATATGAGTACTTTTTTCTGACTGTTCCTGTTACACCTCCTCAGTATGACTTATTGCATTTTACAACTCTTAATTCATTGACTTTGTTAACGCCACATACAGAGACCACCAGGGAAACCAGTTGATCAAACAAAGCCAGATTTCCTAAACTTGCTGAGCCAGCACCATCTTGACAGTCTCATGAGTGTCTTAAAAGTGGGGGAGTTAGTATACATAAGTAAATTTTGGAGGCTGAGGTTAGTTCATTAACCTCAGTTATGCAGATGACACCACCCTTACGGCAGAAAGCAAAGAAGAACTAGAGAGCTTCTTGATGAAAGTGGAAGAGAAGAGTGAAAAAGTTGTCTTAAAACTCAACATTCAGAAAACTTAAGATCGTGGTATCCGGTCCCATCACTTCATGGCAAATAGATGGGGAAACAATGGAAACAGTGAGAGATTTTATTTTTTTATTAAAAAATTAAAAGACACTTGCTCCGTGGAAGAAAAGCTATGACCAACCTAGACAGCATATGAAAAAGCAGAGACATTACTTTGCCAGCAAAGGTCCGTCTAGTCAAGGCTATGGTTTTTCCAGTGGTCATGTATGGATATGAGAGTTGGACTATAAGGAAAACTGAGTGCCGAAGAATTGATGCTTTTTGAACTGTGGTGTTGGAGAAGACTCTTGAGAGTCCCTTGGACTGCAAGGAGATCCAACCAGTCCATCCTAAAGGAAATCAGTCCTGAATATTCATTGGAAGGACTGATGTTGAAGCTGAAACTCCAATACTTTGGCCACCTGATCAAAAGAACTAACTCATTGGAAAAGACCCTGATGCTGGGAAAGATTGAAGGTGAGAGGAGAAGGGGATGACAGAGGAGGAGATGGTTGGATGGCACCGCCGATTCTAAGCTCCAGGAGTTGGTGATGGAAGGGAAGCCTGGCGTGCTGCAGTCCATAGGGTCGCAAAGAGTTGGTCATGACTAAGCGACTGAACTGACTAACTGAGTTTAGTAATAGGGTGGTTTTAGGTCAGAAATTAGCATAGCTTGGGCAAGGATTGGTTACATTTGTAAACTAGTCTAGTTTCCGGAATAGTGATTTTAACTTTGGAATATAGGAATTCAAGCTGAGTTGCCATTAAATCTGTCTGTAGCTGCACTGCCCAAAGAAATGGACTGCAAGGCACATAGGATAATTGTCAGTTTTCTAGTGGCATATTTAAAAAGTAAAAAGAAATAAGTGACGTTAATTTTAGTAATGTATCCAAAATAGCATTTCAACACGTTACCAATATAAGAATTACTAACAATGTATTTTACATCCTTCTTTTCATACTATATTGCAAAATCTAGGATGTGCTTTTCCACCTACAACACATGTCAATTTGTTCTAGCAACATTTCAGTTACTCTATAGACTCATGCGGGTAGGGGCTCCCATATTGGACGTTGCAAATATACAGTCTTAGAACAAATGGGTCTGAGTGAACTGATGATTAAAGCAGTTTTGTTTTAGTTTGTGCTTTATGTCGTATTTGGCACAGTATATATCTGTACTACAAACCATAGTATAGTTTTTTCCCCCCCACAGGGCACCTGATTGTTTTTCTTTCTCTTTTTTATTTTTTAAATTATGAAAACATGATAACACATTTACAGGAGACTTGGAAAATACAGAACAAAACTGCATTTAATTCCACTACATATTAGAATTTTTTTAAGTAGATAAATTAAAAATTTTATATAGTTTTATAACTTGTGATTTCTATTTTATTTCTTACTTTTATGCATAAATCTATGGTTTCCATTAGCATGCCATCATTAAAACAACATATAGAGAAATACAATATATAATTTACAAAGAAAATATAAGAGGTTTTTAATATGCTTGACAGACTGTCTACTAGGCTAAGTCTTTGTTTTCATCAGGTAGACTGTTTCGTCAGATTTTCTAAAGCTAGTATTTTGAGCAACAGTTATTTCCCAGAAATGACTAAATGCATATATTGTACTGACACTGTTTCTGTTAATTTTATGTGGTGCTTTCTTTATAGTTGACAAAGACATTTTACATGCATTCTTGTTGTCACTAAAAATATTCATAGATATTATCTTTGAGCTTTTATGTTTACATTTTGAATGAAATAGTTTTCATATAGGATAGATGAGTTGTCAACAAAATTATTCAAATGAAAAGTAGTTTTGGAAGCACCGTATATCTTGAGGTTTTGTTCATCTCTACGATTTTTCCAAGTGACTAACAGATTGTTCAGTAGTTTAGATATTAGTCAAAGAGTGTGTGTGTGTGAGGGGAGGACTGTATGTGGGTATGTGTGTACATAATATTTTCCCTCCTTTCTTTTGATCTCCAGCAGTTTCCGTCTTCTGTTATTTCAAAATAATTACTGTAGGTTTTTCATGTGCCATATATATAGAGAGAGGGGGCTTCCCAGATGACACTAGCGGTAAAGAACCCACCTGCTAATGCAGGAGACATAAGAGACTCAGATTCAATCCCTGGGTCAGGGAACATCCCCTGGAGGAGGACATGGCAAGCCACTCCAGTATTCTTACCTGGAGGATCCTAAGGACAGAGGAGCCTGGGGGGCTACAGTCCACAGGGTCGCAAAGAGTCGGACACTGCTGAAGTGACAGCACACGGGCATGCATGTAGAGAGAGATGTATGTATATGTATTCAGTTCCACTTGAATGCAATTTATCTGCCACTTGCCTCTTTCGTAATTCCATAGTTTGCAGCCTGTAAATCATGCCTTACTTTTACCTGAGTTCATCATTACTTCATGAAAAAGGAATTAAGGTTCATTCGAAATGCCATACTATGCTATATGACACCTTCACTTCCCTCGGTGATGACAGAGACAAATAATATTCATTTGTTTATTTATTTCACATTTGCTTGGTGCTGCATTCGGTTGCATAGTCTACTAAGTGTTTTGCTGATATCTTCATAGCATCCATGTAAGGTAGGTGTTATTGTTATTCTCATTTTTCATATGAGGAAACTGATTCACAGGGAGGTTAAGTAGCTTGCCATTTCTATTGAAATGTGAGTGCTTTTCGATGTGTTGTGATTTACAGATTTTTACTTTTGCCTATCTACAGAGCAGCAGAGTGTTACCATTCTGGCTGCCATTGGTCATCCCAGTGAAAAGACTGATTTTCTTTCTTTTTGGCCCTGCCACCCACTCCAGTATTCTTGCCTGGAGAATACCACGGACAAAGGAGCCTGGTGGGCTACAGTCCATGGGGTTGCAAAGAGTGGGACACGACTGAGCGACTCACTCACTCACACACACACACACAGGCTTGCGAGATCTTAGTTTCTTGACCAGGGATTGAACCTAGGCCATGGCAGTGAAAGTGCTGAGTCCTAACCACTGAACCCCCAGGGAATTCCCAAGACTGATTATCTTTGTATATGGTTGTATGAATAGTGAGTTTTTTCTGCTTTTTCCTTTTTAGTTCTTCTTGGCTTTTCTTTCTTTTTTCCTTTCTCAACTTGTGCCTTGAAATCCATCTTTTGAGTCTTTGCTTTTGGAATACTGTACATACCTCGTAGTCTCATTGAATGAGGATAATCAAAACAGCCAGTCCACTTGCTTGTTCTTTCTTCTGTCTCCAGAAGCTATATTATATTCTAGTGACATAGAGTTCATGGGAAGAATAATATCTGTATTTATACATAAACATGTATTTGTGGTTGTGTATTTATTTATGTCCACATGTAAATTTTTTTACATTGGTATCTCAGTTTTTAGGCTGTCAAATTCCCACCAGATTTTGGAAATAAAATTAATTTTCGTGAATTGAGTCAGTTTAAGACTCTCCTAATGTCTTCACCTTAAAACAAGGTCCTACTTTAATTACTTTTAAAAAGCAAGGTAAGTGAAAAATTTTCACTTAAAAGTAAACACTTCCCTCAAAGTAGTGTTTGAAACACAAGTTGAAGTAAAACATTAGGGTTTTTTCAGTCATCTAATAGATGTGGGAAAGATTTAAAATTATAGACAGAAAAAAACCACTTTAGAATTATTCGTATTTTTGCTTTCTTTTGTTCCTGTAGGATTCAGCTTAATGAATAAGAAACAATAATATAAAAAGGTACAACTCTTTTTCATACAAATACCGCTCCACACCAGGAATGATAGAAAAATAATGGCTAGATAATAACAGAAATGAAAATTATTAACTAGGAGTGATTACCCACCTAGACACAGAAGAGCACATAGTTTTAAAGCTTACAATTGCCTGGGTTTGACTCCTATCTCAGATACTTTCTGTTTGATGTCTTTTTGCCTCAGTTTCTAATAAAACAAGATAATAGTATTTATCTCCATTGACTCTTTCTCTTATGAGAAAAAAATGAGGTGAAACATGTAAAGTGCTTAAAACAGTACTGGACACATAGCCAGCGTTGATCAGTTCTGCAAGTATTTAATTCCAGGAGTTTTTGTTAGCCCTGTTGCTGGTTTAATAAGACGACAATGTTCTGGGATATGTTGAAATGGTATTGGGCATGCTAAGTAAGTCTCAAAAGAACACCCTAATGAAGTTCAGATGAGCTGAGGTGTGGGAAGATGCTTTCAGGGATGTAAAGTACTCTGTAAATAAAAGGTAACAGGAGGAAATCAGATTACTTGTTGCTTTAGGATGCTAGTGAATAAATATTTGCAGATCTGACTTAACAGATAAAGCTAATACTCTCCTCCAGTTCCCCAAAGTTGAATACCAGAGAAAAGATTTAAGGCCACAAAAAAATAGTCTTTAAAATAAACTTGGACTCTTTTGTGGTAGAATATTATTCTGAAGTTGGGCACATTCACACACAAATTAACCTGATACTGTGCTGGACAAATGGTTTCCTAAGCTGTATCCTTAATGTTAATAGTATTTACAAATGAGTCTTATCTGTTTATAGCCTGTAGCATATATTTCCTTTGAAGAATCTCTTTGAGTCCTTCCAGATTTCTTGAGGAAGTTGGACCCAGGTGTCTGTGCAGGTCTCTGTGCCTCTGGCCTTCTTTTTCTGGAAACATTTTTGATGTCTCTGTCGTTTGTGCTCCCATAATTCCAAGCACACAGCTCTGTCATTGTGCTTACCTCATTATATGGTAATTATCTGTAAGTGAGACACCTGGCTTCTTATGGACAGGCTGTGCCTCACTTAACTTCTTAATCTTTAATGCTTGACATATTAAAGTTTTTAATACACGCATGTGGAATAAATGAAGAAAAACAGCCCTCAGCACACTTGACAAAACCTTGTTAGCACTAACATTTAAAGCTGTTCTTCTAAAAAATGTTCTGTGATGTAGGTATTTTGGAAATTCTGACTGAACTTCCCTTAATCTAAATTATTGCATTTTACTGTATAATCTCTAAAGTACCTTAGAGGAGCATTACAAGAATGATATGGGCTTCATTTTGAACTAAAAAAATTTTTTTAACCTTCCAAATACCAAATATTTTAATAAATATAGATGCTTTGCATTTTGGATACTTTAACAAGTTCACGTTAAATGTGATAACATCTAAATGGAAGATTAGGCTGAGGATTTATAGATGTTCTTTTCTTCCTGGAATTCTTACATAACAAATACTTTTTTGTGTGTGGTTAGCCTTCTCCAAGGATACCTGATTTGTATCGAGAACCGAATTTAATATTTAGTTTCCTCATCTGTAAAATAGAGATTATAATATCTACCTCATAGGAAAATTGTAAAGATTAAATAACCCAAGTGAAGTACTGAGCACAGGGTCTGGCACATATTATCCATTATATGGTAGCTGTGACCTAGTAAATTCTACAAGACTTGTCATGAAAACCAGTATACCCATCCATTTCCCTCTCTCTAGAGGTAGATTGGAAGCTATTTTTGTAAATCAGAATTTTATGTCAGAGCCAGTGATCATAAAGGGGGAGTAAGCCTTTTCAAATTCACAAAGAATACATTTTAAAAATGGTTAAGACAGAGCTTTTACTATACTTATCCTTATATTTGTTGTTACTTAATCTGTTTTTATTATAGGTCTCATCTTGACTCGAATGAGATTGTACAGTAAACTGGAGAAGCAGGGTTTGGGGGGGTTTGTTTTCCCTCCTTCCATTAGAAGAGAGGGGTTTGGAAACAGAAAGCATACTGCGCTTCTCTTCCTCTGGTTCCAGTCCATCAACGTGGGGTGAATTTTCTTGGTACTCACCAGGTTCCCTGCTTAAAAATAAACACACAGCACATTGGTGACATCTCCAGTGGTGGCCGGGGAGTGACAGCAAAAAGCTAGAGTCCATAGCCCTTAATCTACGTGGACGCTGGGCACGGCATCATCTATTGGTTTCTGAGGGGAGAAGAACCCTAAACAGGTGCTAGCCCAAACTGGCAGAGTTGTTGCTTTGTTGTTTTCATTGCCATAGGACTATTTGCATTAAAGCAGCTGTATTTTGCTGACCAGTTTTTAAATACAGGGATCAAAGGATAACAAGGGGCCAGAGCAGAAGCATTCACGTCGCGGCCCCTGTCAGATTCTGGTGAATCTGCGAATTCTGCTGTCACTTCACCTAACCGTTGGAGCCAAACAGTTGAACAGCAGTAGAGCATGTTTTGGTGTTTATGAATGTAGATATATTTTATGGCCTAGTGGTGCTTTTAGGTAGATGCTGGAGCATATCATTCTTAAAAGGTTGTACATGGGATAAGCTGGGTCACTGAAGGTCACGGTACTATCATTATAAGACTGCAATCTCTGGGATTAAAAAAGAAAAAACTGGTCAGAAACAATAGGAGACATGAAAAAGTGCTGTGGTTGAGGGTTTCCGGGGGAACATTAAAGACATCTTTATAAACGGAAATGAAGGGACTTCCCTGCCTGTCCAGTGGTTAAGACTCCACGCTTCCACTGCAGTGGGCATGGGTTTGATTTGATCCCTTGTCGGGGAACTAAGATCCCACATGCCACGAAGTACAGCCAAAAAATGAAGTAGAAATGATACATACTGTGACAATGGATGGCATTAGTTATATGACTGGCAGTAGGGTTGCCTTTTGAATTTCACTACTGTGTGATTTCGATTTAATTACCTGGATCCTTCAGTGGCTCCTGAATGGAACATACTTTGCCTTCTTCAGTCATGGCTCAAGGAGTTGTTAGGACTTAGGCGCTGTGACCAAACTAGGTAATTTTCAGGCAGTATCATAATTCCTATTCAAATCTTAGGAAAGCTTTTTTCTTTTTTTAAATAATAGTTTTATTGAGATACAATTCATAAACCAAGAAATTCATTCACCCATTGAGTATATTTACTAAATTGTGTGTCAGTCATTACTATCTAATTTTAGAACATTTTCATCATGGCCAAAAGAAACCTGTATCCATGAGCAGTCACTCCCGACTTCCCTCCCCACTCTCCTAGCCCTAGGCTATAACCAGTCTACTTTTCTGTCTCTGGATAATTTGCCTGTTTTGGACGTCTTCTATAATTGGAATTATACAACATGTGATTCTTAGTGACTGGCTTCTTTCACTCATCATAGTATTTTTAAGGTTCGCCCATGTTAGAGAACATCAGTGTTTCATTTTTTTGTTGCTGAATAATATTCCACTTGGTGGGTATTTGCATAGTTTCCAGTTTTTGGAAATTGTAAGTAAAGTTGTTTTATAAAGTTTTGTGAGCATTTATGTACAGATTTTTGTATGGACATGTGTTTTTGTTCCCAAATTGTTTTTCCAAAGTGGCAGTAATATTTTGCATTCCCACCGGCAATTTATGAGAGTTGTTGCATGTCCTAGTCAGCATTTGGAATTGTCAGGATGTTTTGTTTGTTTGTTCGGGTTTTAGCCTCTCTAATAGGTATGTGGTTCTTTGTTAGTTTTAAATGAAAATCTTGCAGTATGAAGCCATCGGGAGGATGATTTAAATGTAAAGCAATCATTTACTGAATGCCTGTTATATGCCAGGCCCTCTACTGGGTGGTGAAAATATGGAGAAATAAGTTATCTCTCTGCTCCCATGGAAGTTATAGTTTATAGAGGATAACAGGCATTAGTGTAGATTATCTGGAGTTAAGATGTTGGGGTCGGGAACACCAGTAGAATCCAACAATACCTGGAAATGGTCAGTTTTGTGGATGGATTCTGACATTTATGGTCAGTAACAAGAAAACAATATAGAGAGTGTATGTACCTTTGCATAATATTCTAAGATAGGTTTTGGTTGTGAAGGTCAAGCTCCCCTTATGTTGTCATGTCTAATAATCAGCTACTTGGGATAATATTCTGCCGCCTAACACTTTTGGGACAACATCAGCTAGTCACATATGCACAATAACCAGGAAAAGGGGAACTTTAATTTTCGGAGTTCCTTGGACCCTGCTCTTCTGACCTCTCTAGTTACCGCTTTCCCTTTCTGTGTCCTTTCTAGGTCTGACTTCCTGCCTTTTACCTAGCACACTGCTAAACTGTATACTCACTCCTTTTAAAAGTGCTTATGTACTTAGCTCTGAGCTGTTGACCACAGTCAGAAGTGGTAGCAATAGGCATTTGTGCTTTTTGTCCAGTTGACCCCGTCAGTATTTACCCAGCTAGATCTGGCCTCAAAGTGAATGTCATTTATGGTGAATAACATTCTAAGAGCCATTCTTCCCTGTGTCTGATAAACTGGGCCTCTTACCACATCTTATGGTAAACCAGTGAGGAGAGCCGTGCAGGAAGATTGGGTGGCAGGGAACAGGACGAGATGAGGTGAAACTCCTGGGTTGTCCCGCAAGTTGTCATGCTCATCTCATTTTTGTGCATCTCTCAAGCAGGTCAAACTACCCTTTTTGCTCTTATACAGTAAGGAAAAAATATGATCTGATGAAAAGTTTGAGTGGTTGGAATTAGTCATCCTTATGAAGAAAAGGATGAGAAAGCTTTGATTTCTTTATGTACGGCTGTGTTGCAGGTTCTTGAGAATTTCTTGCATGGAGAATTGAATTGACAATAATGTTAAAGATTATTAAAATTCATAGCAGGTGCTGGGATCAATTATTTTTTTTCTGAAGATAGGAAAGTGAGAGAGATCTCAACTTTGTAAGGACTTCAGGTTGGATAAAAGGTGCATCTGCTTGCTGTTGAGTGACTGAGGAAGAGTCTACAATCACATTTTCAAGAGGGCTACATATATGGTAATCTCATTTGAGATGGTTAAAATTGACTGAAGGACTTGATACCTACTGAAGATGAGATGAAAATCTACATTTGAAAAGTTATTTTTTTTTCTCTTCCCCATAGATTAGTGACATTGATTTTCCTTTATGTGAGAAAGGTTTTAATCTTTGGGCAAATGTTTATCAGGCAGCTTGGTACTATAGTAAAGTTCAGTTTGATATAGGGACCTCATGCTTTTGATACGTTCTGACATATAACAGCAGTATTGGTTTAGAACTATAAATTCCTAGACTTCTACTTTGTGATAAATAGAAATTTTATATTACTACTCACCTAATTGTTTCCTATCCCTGTCTAATATTTGTTATGAAATGTTCTGTTTGTTCTTTCTGGTACTCTTAAGCATATTCTATGCTTGAGATTACTACATGCTGATCTTTAGCATGTATTGCCTCTTGGATTTTTACTCAGGGCTGTCAGATTCCATAGATCCTTATGTTTCATTAGTAGTGGTGTCCTTCATAGAAACCAGGGGTCAGGAAACCATTGTGCCAAAGTAGCCAAGATCCGTCTAGTCAAAGCTGTGGTTTTTCCAGTATGTATGGATGTGAGAGTTGGACCATAAAGAAGGTTGAGAGCAAAGAATTGATGCTTTTGAACTGTGGTGCTGGAGAAGACTCTTGAAAGTCTCTTGGACTGCAGGGAGATCAAACCAGTTCATCCTAAAGGAGATCAGTCCTGAATATTCATTGGAAGCACTGATGCTGAAGCTCCAATACTTTGGCCACCTGATGTGAAGAACTGACTCCTTGGAAAAGCCCCTGATGCTGGGAAAGATTGAAGGCAGGAGGAGAAGGGGACAACAGAGGATGAGATGGTTGGATGGCATCACCGACTCAATGGACATGAGTTTGAGCAAGCCCTGGGAGTTGGTGATGAGCAGGGAAGCCTGGCGTGCTGTAGCCCATGGGGTCGCAAAGAGTTGGGCATGACTGAGCGACTGAACTGAACTGAGACAAAGTATGGAGGAAATGCATTTAAAGGACCAGAACAGAAATTTTGAGAAACTGGGGGATAGGGAAAAGAATCTCAAAATCAGAAATTATTTTATAGACTATACACTGGGATGATCACTTGATTCTTTTAACATGCACACTATGCATTTACCTTGTAGGAGGTATGTGTGTATAGTTGGGGAGGGGAGAGACAAGAACAGATTATTAAAAGGGACCTATCTCAGAAGCCACCTGATGTGAAGAGCCGACTCATTAGAAAAGACCCTGATGCTGGGATAGATTGAAGGCAGGAGGAGAAGGGGATGACAGAAAATGAGATAGTTGGATGGCACCACAACTCAATGGACATGAGTTTGAGCGAGCTCTGGGAGATGGTGAAGGACAGGGAAGCCTGGTATGCTGGAGTCTATGGGATCACAAAGAGTCAGACATGACTGAGTGACTAAAAACATCTCAGAAGCACAATATTGATCAAAGAAAGTAAATAGCAAGATAGCATGCATATTTTCACATTTAACAAAAAATAGAAAAATAATATATGTTTTCTATGTATATATGTGTGTGAATTTTAAAAAGTCTGAAAGAATATATGCCAGATGTATGTAGTGGTCTTAGAGAGTTTAAAAAAGGCAGGAGGATTGGCAGTTTTTGCTTTTTCTGTAATATATTGTGTGTGTGTGTGTGTGTGTGTTTGAGAAGAATATATTCATACTTTTAATTATGTAATTAAATATCCATTTAAGAACAGGTAAAGCATATTCTTTACCCTTAAACAATGTTTACAGGATAGGACAGGGAATTGAGATAGTTTCAAATAATGTAAACTGCTCAGATAATAAAAGCAGTATGGTAGAAATTCAGAAATGGCTAGTTTTGTGGGGTTTGCTTATGAGTTGAATGCCCTTAACCTTGAAATATTTTATCCTATGTATGTTGGAGCCCTATGATAAATAGAAACACCTCCTTCAGGAATTCCTCCTCTTTCTTTGATATCGTTTCACAACCCTATTTATCCTTTGCTAGCCCTTTCAGACACCTGTCCTCCTCTTGATTTTTGATCTTGTCTCTGCCCCATTGCTCCCAGCCAAGCTCCCGTTGTTCACGGGACTCATGGCAATTGATCAGTGTAGAGCATTGGAGCATTACTGGTGTGAACTTGGAAGTCACATATCTGGGTTCACATCCTGATTTCTGACCAGCTTTGTGACTTTGAATAGTTATATAACCATGATTAATTTTATCATGTGGTTCCAGAGCTGCTCTTTTTTTTTTTTTTTCCAAATGCTCTCTTGCCCCTTGCAGCTTTGACTTTGTATCTCTAAGAGAGGAAGTGTCTGGGGATAAGCCAGAAAGGTTTGGAAAGGGTCCTGGATTTCTCCCCCAAGAAAAAGGCAAGTAAATGAAATCGGGCTGGCAGAGGCTTACCTGAGGTTGTCCTGGAGGGTAGATCAAACTTCCTCTTGAATTTAACTAGTTGTCAGTAGAACCAGGGTCATTGACCAAGGGCAGGTGAAGGTTAGGTTGCCTGTGTGGGAGAGTGGGATCAAAGAGTCCTCTCTGTCATTGTGTCAGGATTCGGTGGAGGTGGGTGTTTGTGAAAAAGATTTAAGGTGGAGGGAGTAGGAGGAAGTCAGGGAAGCAGTACAGGGAGTCCTGGTTCTGCCTTGTAACCTTGAGCCAGCTGCTTCTGTCTTCAAGATTTAATTGCTTAATTTATAAAATGGGGTAAAAGCTACCTACCTCACAGAGTTGTGAGGGAATACATTTAGCATTTTTAGAGCAGTGTCAGGCACACATTCAGTACTTGGTAAGTGTATTAACATGAAGTCAAGCGAGGGGAAGAAGGAGAGCAGGCCTGATGAACTGCAGACTGAGGGTGGGCTGCCTCTGTGTACATCTAACTGATAACATCTGTCCTTCTTATCTCTGGAGAAAAGAGTCAGTAATGGGAAACATTATTTATACATGTACTAATACATCCTGATATGTTTGCTTGTTAAAAACAAGCTTTAAAAGGTGTTTTCCCTATTTGTTACTCCCTATACCTGGAAAAAGAACTAATGGGAGAAAAAGACTTTATGTGATTATTTGCCATTTGTCACCTCTGTTAAATGATAAATTGTGGTCTGATTTTCTCTGTGCATAATTTCTGATGAATTTCAATTCAGATTTTTTAGTTTTTCTATCTTTTTTGTTCCTGGTTAATCAGTTAATTCAGCAACGTTTACTACTTATAAAACTAAGAAGAGTGAATCGTATGTAAATATAAATTGATGAGACATAGATAGAATTAATTTTAGTGAGAAAGTAAGTCTCTCAGCACTTACTGACATTTGTTCAATTAAGAAGCCGATGCAAATTGCACTGCGCATTTCACTTGTTTCATCTGTTGAGCACTAATATTCCAATATTAGTACAGATTTCAGTATTAGTACAACAAGGTACAGATGCCTTGTTGTACTTTTCCATCTAGTACTGAAAACAGCCATAAAAAGAGAATTCTTTTCACTGCCATTTTATAAATGTAGATGATCAAGGCTTAGACTTGTTCAGAATGACATGCCAGCAAGTGGCAGAGCCAGAATTTGAAAATCAGATGTCTGATTTCAAAGTCTGTTCTTTCAAAAACTAGGCCACCAACTGCTTCTCTCACCCACAATCAATTAGGAGACTACAAAGCTGACCCTTGTCAAAGTGACCCAGCTTGTTTATTTCTTGCCGCTCTCTCGTCTCTCCCCTCACTTTACTGTCCCATTGTAGTGATCAGATTCATGGGTATAAAGGCTTAACTTGAAGAATCGTCCAGTCTGGTGGCTCTCAAATCTAGCCAGTCATAAGAATCACCAGGACATTAATTTCTTTTTTTAAAAAATTGTTTATTTTTGGTTGCTGTGTCTTCATTGCTGTGCATGGGCTTTCTCTAGCTGTGGCAAGTGGGGGCTGCTCTTTGTCGTGGTGCCTGGGCTTCTCGTTGCGGTGGCTTCTCTTGTGGAGCTCAGATTCTAGGCACACAGGCTTCAGTCGTTGTACACTGAACTCAGTAGTTATGGCCCACAGTCTCTAGAGTGCAAGGTCAGTAGTAGTGGCGCGTGGGCTTAGTTGCTCTGCGGCATGTGGAATATTCAAGGACCAGGGATCAAACCCGTGTCCCCTGCATTGGCAGGTAGATTCTTATCCACTGTACCCACCAGCAAAGTTCCATTCATTTCTTTTTAAATTATAATTAAGTTGCTTTTAGCCAGAGCCCAGGAACCTGCATTTTAACCATTCTACATGTGAGTTTAACAATCTGACAGGTTGGGAACAATTTCAGATACGTGACTCCTTCTCCAAATGTCTGCTGCGGTTTTCCTGACAGGCAGTCATCTAATATCCGATAGTCCCCTGACAGAAACTCACTGCCACCTTGCCAGGAAGGTCATTTCATTGGTAATTAGATGCAATGCTATGCTTCTGTAGAACTTTCGTTTACCATCCCATATAGCTTAGATCAACTTCTTTGGACCTATTTTTATACTTCTTAAGTATTGGTTTGGAGGTCAGATCCAGGTTTGAATCTTCTCTGAACCTTACCTTCCTTGTGTAAAATGAATATGTTATCTACCTTGAAGGATCATATGAAGAATTAAATGAAAAAAAAAAATACACTGTCCTAGCTGGAAAGATTCTAAAATGCCTTCAAACAGCAATTTTTTTTTAATAGTTCCTTCACCTCATCAGCCTTTTTGGAAGTAGTGCCACATCTGCAGGGTTCTAGTTAGAAGTGTGGATACATATAATAGAAGGCTCTTAGACACAATCTGGGATTGTCAGTGCCAGAAATAGTCTGTCCTTTTGACTCCTCCTCCGCATACTTTTTTACTTCTTGCTTTGGACAAAGAATATGATGGTTATTATTTTGGGTACAGATAAACTTGCATTTCTGAAAATTAAGCTTTACTCCATAAATAATTGGAGTTTCCACTGATAACTTGAACCCAAAGCAAAACAAATAATCAGCAGCAAGATTATAAAGGCAAAAGAAGGGACCGTCTTAAATTATATATGGACCAAAATGGAGAACCAAAGAAAGTATTTCATGTCTCTTTCTTATCCATTAGTGCACAACTAACTGCTGAGTGTTAAAAAGGAAAAAAACGGAGTGTAGGCAGAAAAGGGTGGGAGGGCAGCAGTAAAGCAAGAAATGTTGGACTTCCCTGGTGGCTCAGTGGTAAAGAATCAGCTTGTCAATGCAGAAGACACAGGTTTGATCCCTGATTTGGGAAGATCTCCACTAAGATCTACCTGTTGGTGGAGAAACCAAGACCGTACACCACAACTGCTGAGCCTGTACTCTGGAGCTGCAACTGCTGAGCTCACATGCCACAACTATTGGAGCCCGAGTGCTCTAGAGTCCGTCCTTCTCAAGAGAAGCCACTACAATAAGCCCGTGCACTGCAGCTAGAGAGTAGCCCCCACTCTCTGCAACTAGAGAAGAGCCCATGCAGCAGCAAAGACCTGCTGCTACTGCTGCTGCTGCCAAGTCGCTTCAGTCGTGTCCAACTCTGTGCGACTCCATAGATAGCAGCCCACCAGGCTCTGCTGTCCCTGGGATTATTCTCCAGGCAAGAACACTGGAGTGGGTTGCCATTTCCTTCTCCATTGTGTGAAAGTGAAAAGTGAAAGTGAAGTCGCTCAGTCGCGTCTGACTCATAGCGACCCCATGGACTGCAGCCTACCAGGCTCCTCCATCCATGGGGTTTTCTAGGCAAGAGTACTGGAGTGGGGTGCCGTTGCCTTCTCCGAGCAAAGACCTAGCACAGCCAAAAATGAATAAGTAAATAAAATTGTTAAAAAGCAAAGAAATGATGCATGCTAGCTCTTTGACAAATACAAAGTGAGTAAAAAGAATACTTAACTTATTTCATCGTAATCTTCCCAGGTAAGATCCCATTTTGCCAATGAGAATACTAAAGACATCAAGAATAGATGAAGACAAGCCTAATTGCTGGTTAAATGACAGGTCTGGATTTAAGACACGATTTTATAGAATGTGATTTGAAAAAGAACTATACACACACAAATATATGTCTGTTGTTGTTGTTGTTGTTTTTTTTCCCTTGACTGCACCGCATGGCATGGGGGATCGTAGTTTCCTGGCCAGGGATCGAACCCATTTCTCCTGCATTGTAAACACAGAGTCTTAACCACTGAACTGCTAGGGAAGCCCCTGTATGTTCTTTAAGAAATAGATGTGACCTAGTTTTCATTGTACTTTTTACATTCCTTTGTTAAAACACCTGTCATACTCTTAATTTAACTGGTTATGTCTCCCTCTACTAATTACTTGCAAACGGACTAGGTTATAACATTAATCTCTGAATCACCAGGGCCTAGCCCTCAGCTTGGGCATTAAAGGTTTGTAAGAATGGAATTTCTCTCTGTAGCGTCTGAAAATATCTGTGCCCTCTACCTCATATGTGAATTTAAAAAGACATCTGTGCCCTTCTTAATGTGTGAGTTAAAAACAAGTATTGGATTGGAAGGGGTATTATAAATAATCTAGTTCAATCCTCTCAATAAAGGAATTCTCAATAAAGGAAGAAATTTCAGGCACAGACTGGAGCAGTAGATAATGATGTCCAAAAGCCCCTCGTTGATTGTAGTTGTTCTGGCAATTTTGCTTCTGGTTCTCAGTTTAGGGCTCTTCTTGGGTCCTGCGGCCAAACTTATTGCATTCATTCATTCAGTAACCCTCTGGGTTCCCACTTTATGCTCAGTGCTGAGGAAATGCCACCTTCCTTTCCGCCTCCATGGATAGGTATATGGCTATACTTTCCAGAAACCAGAAAGAAACAGCTTCCCAAGATTTTAAGACTTAAGCTGGAAAATGATGACTGTAGCTGAGGTTTTTACCTAGTGTATCCCTTTTTGCTCATCTAGGCAGTCATTTTGTTATTCTGTTGCTCAAAGGGGAGGATAAGTGATCATTTGCAAAGCTGGATAAACTCTTCAGGACCCTGAAAATAATCTCTCATTGCTGTAGTTTGATTTGGTGTGGTTGTTGAGGTTTATGACTGTATTGCTTTTCTTTTAACAAAAGCAAACTAAATCTGTTCTATAGTATTAAGTTAGGCCATGAACCACACTTCCTTTTAGGCTCATACTACTAAAAATAATTTGTAGGTGATGGTCTCCCATGGGCTTAAATGAAACACAGTAGAACAGTTTTTTTCTTCACTTAGTGTGTTGGTTCTCTGTTTTCAAAATGTTGTTGAATCTAACATCATGAAAACACACAACCTTGGGTTAAAGGGTTTTTCATGTAGTGTTTTTCAAAAGGTAGTTTTAGTACTTTGGACACATTTTAATTTGTATAAAGTATATCTAATATATGGAACTTAGTAATAATTATTAAAGATGCCCAATATGATTAATTACATTGAAACTATAGCCTCTTTTTGATTTTTTAGGGAAATGTTTCCATTTGTAGACTGAGCTCTTAGTGTCTTTCTTTAGGGAAAAAAGTCTCTATTCTTTTGAAGAGAACATTCATTTGATAGTAGAGGCAAAGGGTGAAGGGTTGAAGGCAAAGTCGACTCACTCAACTCTTTTTTGAATTTACTTTTTTTAGTTCATTTGAGAGAAAATCTGTCTGAAGTACTGGAGCATATACATTAAAGAATTATTAGGGAAAAGGGTACAATTTAATTAATTATGAAAACATATTAAACTTCATGTTGTCAAGTCATTATTCTTAATGAAAAGAATGACCGTGTTATTAAAACTACCTTGAGTCTTCATTCATGTCGTTAATCCATGGCAAGAAGCAAATGATATGGTTATTAATTTTATGAAGTAATTTTATGTATTATTTTGTTTTTATTTTTAGGACCGGAGTAGGCCCTATGACACTTTTAACTTGCACTCGTTGGAGAACTCCTTAATGGATATGATCAGGACAGATCATGAGCCTCTGAAAGGTAAACACTACCCTCCCAGTGGCCCACCAATGAGTTTCGCTGATATAATGTGGAGGAATCATTTTGCAGGTTAGGAATATTCATATGTCCATTCCTTGCTTGGTGTTTTAAACAAAAATCAGCTTTTTATTAATTGTGTTTTGTTTTTCTTTTTTGTTTTTGTTTGTTTGCTTCTGTAAAGCATTGTGGAATGTATTTAAAGTTGATTTTTTTTTTTTAAACCTGGGTTCAGCTACCTATCATAATCACGGTTGACTGCTTTAATCATAATGTCTGGCAGAAGCATGTGCTGGGTAGCTGAGGTTGTGGTTTATAGCATGAGACCAGAAGCCAAGTTTTCTGGGCTTTGTGTATTTGAAATCCTTGGCCGAATCTGGATTAATTCATTTAAATCCAAGTCTACTACAAGGAAGTATGAGATTTAATCTCCAAAGGCTCTGTCAGAAAACTTTATAGAAAAGGGTTTTATTAATATACAGTCACTTTCCTAGGGTAGGAAGTATCAGTACACAGACTTTAAGAGCAGGTAGTGACACTGCATTCTCTAAGGCTAAACACAGGGAAAATGTTTGGAGTTAAATGTAAGGCATAAAGTCCCAAGGTCAGCAATATTAGGATTTCCTATTTTTAGAGCCCATGTAAATTCAGGAGAGGGGGTGATACTACATGCATGATTATAGATAGTTCTTGTTATGGATTATAGGAATTCTTGGGGGCATTATGATATTTTAAAATAGTAAAATAGAATTTTTCTGTGGAAATAGCCATTGTATTTGGGTTGAGAGCCTAACTATCTGAAAACTGGAAGAGTTAGCCACAGGGACACTCATCTTGTGTGAACCCTTATGTCCTCTAGAGTTGTGAGGAATCTGATCCCCTCTGGTTCTCTGCAGGCTCTTATATAGGATATGACTGACTGGGAACGTGATAGTCATTTCCTCACGCCACACCAAAAATCTATTTCATCATTTTCTTGTCACACTCATGATTTTATGCTGCTTTCCTCAATTTCTAGTGAAAAGAAAGTAGTTAACAGGCTGTGAAGAAAATAAAAGATTTTGACAAAAGCTATATTTTAAGGCCTTCAGAAGTAGGAAAAAAACTGCCTCTCATTTTGTCATTGTTATATTTAGTTACTATTACCACATCTTTCTTCAGTAAAGATTAGGTACATGGTAATTTCACTTAGAAGTGAGAATGGTGTTAAAAACACACACACACACAGACACACAATATTCACAGATTGTTTTGTGTTTTTAGTATCTTCTAAGGCTACATTTGTCGTCCTTCTCTACCAGAACAGCTGTAAGCCCATCCTGTTATTCTAAAGAAGTCAGCCCTTGTTCTTTATGCATGTCTGTCTTATCTTGGTCTGTATTCTTCTAGCAATAAAAGATTATGAAAGGATGTTAGATTATGGTCTATAAAATAATTTTCTAGAGTTTTGTGAATATTGATTAAGCAGGAGCTGTCGTGCTTTGTTGAGAGTAGCACTGCTAAAGTGCATGGAGGGTACCTTACTGTGGGACAGGGTAAATAACTTATTCCACTTGTGGTGGCCGCCCCCCTTTTTTACATTTTTAATTGGAGAGTAATTGCTTTACAATGTTGTGTTGGTTTCTGCCATACATCATTGTGAATCAGTCATAACTATACATACATACAAAGATATATATATACATATATATATCCCCTCTCTCTCAAACCTCCCTCCCCCAGCCCCAACGCTGGGGCCCTTTTTTCTTATCTGTCCAGCTACCTCTGCATAAATTTCTCCAGTACACTTACAAATGTGAGGTTTCATCTGTAAAAGGCTTTTGAATTGTACTTTAAGATACAGTATGACCTAAGAAGTTGAAAGGCATTTAATATGTGCATTTTTACAGTCTCAATATGGTTACAGCTTCACAATTCATACCACTCACAGTGATTTCCTGTGAATGATCTGCTTCCCATGGTCAGTTACGTCTCCATGTTACTGTCCCCTAGTTAGGGTGTTTGAACTGCCTGCTTCCTTTTTCCAACTGGGAGACTTTTCCATTTGGTTATAGCACCATATGTTTGATCCTTATTACTTCTAAAAACATAATTATGATGCCAGCATTTTAAGGGAAAGATTTTCAGTAATTTTTTACTTTAAAAGTGGAGCACAGTATAATAACTAAAAGATAATTTAAAAATAAAAGAAATATTGTGATGGTGTATCTTTTTTCCCCTTGCATAATAAACACTCTATTTATCTGGTCTTTATAATTTATTAATAGACCTTAACTTTGGACTCTTAGGTTGTTTTTAGCTTTTTCTCCATTATAGGTAGGCAATGCTGCCATGGATGAATTCTTGCATGTAGTTTTTTCTTTAAGGTAAATTCATAGAGAGGGTCTCTGGGTCAAAAAATGGCAATATCTAGATGAATCGAGCTTTAAGAGAAAGGTGATAGGCTAGGGTACCTATCATGTGACTTCTGTATGAGTCTGTCCAAAAACACTGCTCCTTATCTATCCTTTTCTTCCTCCTGCCATTAATATCCTCTTTTACTTGAAGACTATTTTGAGGGTCTCTAAATTCAAGTTAGAGAGTCATTGGTTTTTTGTGCGCTTATTTGTTTTGGTGTTTTGCTCTGGATTTCAGTTTTCTTTAGAAAAAAATACATTCTCGCTCATTGTAAGACATTCAAATGGTATGTAAAAAGACAAAAGAAAAGTGAAAAAACACCTGAACCTTACTACCTAGAGATAACAGAGATTATTATTAACATTTTCCCAAACATTTTATATTCTCTCTATAGGGTATGAGGTATTTCAACTCAGCCTTTCTGATTTTACAGCCATTCAAACCTGGGTAATAAAGTAAACCTTTTTATCCCTACAGAATTTACTCCTTCTAGCTAGGCTGCAGCTAAATGTTAAAGGCTTTCAAATGCAAGCTGTCAAAATTGTGTCTTTGCCATAGATGCAAGTAGTGATTACTGAAGGATAAGCATTCTGTCATTATAAAAAACTACCTAAAGGAGAAAGAAAAACAATCCTCCTAGGTTTTATTGGCTTTCCAAAATTTTTTATCTGAATAGTGTAAAAAAAAATATAATTAAGTAGGATATCACATTCCTGCAAAATGGAAGTACTTCATGATGTATATAAAGTAAACATGATGAAAATAAGTGCACAGTGATATTTCATTGTATAAATGTTTTCAATAAGAAATCCTTTTATTCAACTTTTCTCTTGAATTCGAGGGGGAAAAGGATGAGTGAGGCCTTAGTAGGAAGAGTAGTCCTCTGTCCTCTTTTCTAGTGGACATAGGGAATGCTAACTCTTCTCCTGACTATGAGAATTAGAGGGATTTCTGGCATCAGAGAGTTATGATTAGAGGTAAGGGAAAGGTTCATCCCTGTACCCTCTTGAGTTCCTACCAATGAAGAGGCTTTACCTAGCTACTGGGGAAACCCCTCTGAAAACTCAGGGACGTTAGGTTTGATTATTCATACCCTCTCTTGGGATTTTAATTCAAAGAGGACTAAGTGACGTGAGAGAAGAATAATAGGGAAAAACCAACAACCGTGCGCTGGGCAGGGCAGGTGACGTTATGAAGTCCCCTCAGCCTGGCTGTTATAGCACAAGCGGGCACCATGGCAAGAAAACAGGATGGAATCACCTTCCTCTCATCCCACTTAGTCTGCATGTTGTGGCAGAGGAGTAAGCTTGGCTGGCTATTTGGGGGTAGTGCCTGATGAAACATTTAGCATTACACAGCCTTACAGAACATTGACTCCATTTCTGAAATGTTGAGGTCACCTTGTTTTAGAAAAAGTGCACCTTCGTTACGTTTAGTTGATTCAGAAGAGTATACGGTCTCTTTACTTACTTGAATTACTGCTCCAGTTCTGTTTTTGTACTACCTCCCTTTGGTCCATATCAGTCCGTCTTGTATAAAAGTTAGCTGATTGCAGAAACTGTTAGGGCACAGGCTCTAAGTTAGCAAGAAGTGATAGTTTCTGTTCTATACAAAAGGGAAGACAATACATAGAAGTTGAGTGATTTTTTTTTTAAGTAGGTACCTCCCATTAATTTGTCCAGTGATCCTTTTAGTATAGCACTATAATCACCTGAGAGTAAGAAAAAGATTAAGGGTACTTAATCCTGGGTATACCTCTGCAAATTTCTGGCTTTAATTGTTCTAGGGTACAGCCTGAAATGAGAAAATGTAGGCACAAAGGAATTGATAACGTACCAAAAATTATTCACTACTAGTATGCAAAGAAACTAGGATTTGACCTCAGGTTGAACCTCATTTCTTTTGCTTTGTGGTTCTTTGAAACATATTTTTAAGTGTTATAGTACCATACTTTTGTAATTTTCCCTTAAAAGGGATTTGAAGCACCATTTTATTGTGTTCTTACCTAATGCATTATTTTATCTTATAGATACTTTTTCTGAGACACTGTCTCTTCAACTTTATTGGGAAAATTGGTAGGAAATAGAATCCAATAGAATGTGCATTGTCTTATAATGTTTTCTAGAACAGAGCACTCACATTCTGTTACATAAAGGTCTCGAAAGGACTTGACTTTTTAGAACATATGGGAATGATTAGAGAAAGATACAGCAGTTGTTCCCTATCTCATAATGGTATTGCAGAAGTGAAGAGGTGACTTTCATAATCAATTACGAAATAACAAAAATTCCAGATTTTACTTTGGACTTATAGAAGTATAGGTTTAGTTTGACTCTGAAACTTTAAATAACAGTAGAGACAGTTTTTTATAACTAGCATCTTAAATATGAATATGAATTGAGCTTATGAGACTGTGATGTTTACAGTCTGAATAACTGTATTCTCCAACCCTATTCTCTAACCTTGCTCCCTTCCTCTCCCACCCCCATTTATCAGGCCTTATGCAGTGGGGAAAGTGGGACACAGTCTCAGATTTCCACAGCATCATTTAACTCGGTAAAACCAAGTATGCCTTCCAGTTTTCGAAACCTTATATTTTACACTATACTTAAAAGATAGCTAGCTGACAAGAACAATTTAAAAATAGCAAACCATGGACAGGTGACAAAATGTCACGCTGGCAGCACCAGACTGCATTAACAGAAATCACCAGATGTCACACACTTGATTCTATTTTCACAGCTGATTAAACAGCAGTATTTGTTGGACAAAGGGAAGAAAAAAGAAATGGCCTCATCTGAGTTTGGAGTCAGTTTTTCTTTTGCTTTTGATATTTTCTCTCTCCTTCAAAATCCCAAATAGCCATAAAACTTAAGGCATGCAATATATTAAATTTAAAGAATATTATAAAATAAACCTCATTTTAGATAAACCTTTACACGTATATACTCCTAAACTGTCAGACTATAAATCAAAATGCTAACAGAGCTTGTCTTTAGTTGATGATCTTGTTTTTTTTTCACTTTTCTGTATTGTGTGTTTTCTCCAATGAAAATGTATTTTATAATCTGGACATTAATTTTTGAAGAGGTAGAGAAAGTAGCTTAAAGAAGCCATATGCAGTTCACTAGAAAGGATTTGCATATTGTTGGGAAAAAATTATAGATTACATTTAAGTAATTGATTATGATGGATTTGACACTGAACTGGAGTTTCTCATAAAATCTTTAGTGGATGATCTTGATCTAGAGATCATTAAAGTGACCTCGAATTGGCCAACAGTAGTAGGAAGGATACCAGGAAGGGCAAAAATTTTCTTCTTTTCAGCAAGTAGTGATACTTTCATTTACAAAACATTGCCTAAGGCTCTTGTTTTGCTACATCTTTAGAAAGATTGAATTGGAAGTAATCAGTGTAGAGGATGATAATTAGAATCAAACTACAGATTTTCCTTTCAGCTTCATCTTTCCAGGCTGAAAAGTTTTAAGACCTGATGGAAAGAGTATAAAAAGGATCCAACTTCTGGAGGACTACAGAGAGGGGTGCCCCTTAATGTTAGGGAACATAAGGAGTTCCAGAAACATAAAAACTATTTTTTGATGTAGTAGTAATAAACTACCAATTCTTTACCATAAATGATTGTAGCACAAGAAATAGAAGTTGAATGAGCTAAATCTGGGCTTGCTTGGTTTTCTTCATAGCCCTTTATAGTTATGAAAACATTTAGGGAACATCCCTACTTTATGGGAACATACCATTATCTGAATATTCCTAGGTCAGAGATTGAGAGACTGTCTCAAATGCACCCTTTTCTTAAATTCTGATTGGATTTTTTTAGGGCAGATTTTTCAATGACTGGTTGTTTGTTAAGTTTGAATACCTCAGAATATGATAAGTAAATCATATCCACCTCCTTTTCCCCAAATAATTAATACATCTTCCACTCTTAAACCCCTGAGGCTATTAGTTAAAACATTTGATTCAGCCTTGGCATCTTATAGACCAGAGAGTAAATATTTTAGGCCTATGGGCCATATGGTTTCTGTTGCACATTATTCTTTGTTTTTTAAATTTTGTGTTTGTTTTTACAACTCTTTATAAAAATGATTCTTCGCTTGACGGCATACAGCATACAAAAACAAGCATCTGGTCCCTGGTTACTGTAAGGACAAAGGTCTGGACATAAGTATTATGTCCAAGGTCATCTAACTAGTTAGTGATAGGGGCAGCACAGGAACCCTAAATTTTTTGGCCAGTAATTGTTCCCCACTATATGTTACGTAAATTTACATCTTTCTTCTGCTCGCCATTCTGATCATTATGTTGCATTTTGAGCTGCTTTGAAATGTTTGTCTTTGAATTCTCTCTAAGCTTCAAGGTTATTTACTTCTTTGAATTCATTATTTTGCTGCTTGAATTTGAAGGGCAGTGTAAATTGTTTAAATAAAATGTGTAATCCAGGGAGTTGGCATGTTTAAATTGGAATGCGGGAGATGCGTTAAAATTTCCTATTATAATGGAAGCTTCTTTTTTGTTTTGGTTTATTTTATTTGTTGCTATTGAGACTTTGGCTTTGTTTTAAGATTTTTCATGTGTATGTTTTATGACTTGATTTAAAACTGCTGTAACTGCTGTGGCCTTTGATAGCATTGTTTATAGTTTAATCTGTTTTAGTTTTTTGTAATGTTCATATTGTGCAATATATTTGTGATTATATTTAAACATTCTTTTCTTTGTGCTTAAAACAGAATTGTTTTATTTTTTAGGACGCATGGGAATAAATTTCCATCATCCAGGAACAGATAATATTATGGCACTTAACAGTAAGTCTCCATATGAAATATTCTGTAAAATTAGCAATCGACAGCATGTAATTTCCACTTTCTCAGTTGTTCATTACATTTCAGCCTGCCACTGACTGCAGTGAAGACCATTATTTTATACCAGTGGCTTTCAGAGTATGTTCTCAAAGTGTGGTCAGTGGACCACCAACATCAGCATCATTTCGGAACTTAGTAAATATGCAAAATCTCAGTCCCCACTGCAGATCTTCAAAATCAGAAACTTTAAGGATGAGGCCCAGAAATCTGTGTATTACTAAGTTCTGTAGGTGATTCTGATGCAGGCTAAAGTTTGAGAACTGCTACTGTATACAAGGGACTGAAAAATTACAGTCCTGGGAGCCACATCTGGCCCCCTGCCTGTTTTTGTAAATGATTTCATTGAAACAGCCACACCCATTCATTTATGGATTGTCTATGGCTACTAGTGTTCTACAATGGCAGAACCAAGACTACACTAAACTATTGTCTGGCCCTTTACGGAGAACTTTGCTGACCTCTGCTGTGTACTGTTGCAGTGGGGGAAGGAAGGAGGGCAGGACGAAGGTGGGAGATGAAAGGAGAGAGGGACTGGGCTAGACAGTATGAATAAATAGATCAACTTATTGTAACTCAGAATTTTCTCATTGTGGTAGATAGCCACCTGGAATTCAAACTGGCCACCTGGAGTCCCCCATTAGTGGACTTTGCATAGGAATGGTCAGTAGCTTTGCTGCTTAGTGATAGTTTTGTCAGTATAGTTGTTGGGTTGAGCTCTGGAACCTCAGAGCCTCATTAGCCAGAAAGTCGTTGTATTAAATAATACTGCAAGAAATTCCTGGCTGGCATCAACTCTCCTTCCTAGTGCCTGTGGACCTAATAGCTTTGCAGAAGAACAGTCCCTAAATGGAAATTGTCCCTTGTCCAAAGGACAATACAAGCCATTGAATCCCTCAGGATATAAGTTTTCTTTTCCATCAAATGAGTGATATCAGGTTGTCTCCTCTCATCCTCCCTGACATACAAGCTGACTCTCAACACACAAGGAGGACATACTGGATCAATCTACTGTTGTCTACAACATTACCTCTTCTCTTCTTGCTTGAGTAAGGATGGTGAAATGCCATTGGTGTTCCTTAGAGCATATTTAGGTTATCTCTAAAATATAAATTCCATATTTCTCTTGGTTCTGACATGTAGCCTGCCTTCCAAGGAGCACTGCTGAGAACCACTGGCATTATTTGATAAGGCGGTCCTAATTCGTTCCATGCATTTGTTCTAAATAGCTACTATCTCCTCTTTTCAGGGGTCTTGAAAACAATGAAAATTCCAGGCTATCCCCCTCTATTTTTTAATTTCTAGAAGAAAGGTCACTTTACAGTTAGATTCTGCTACCTCTAACTTTTTTCCTAGAAGTAGGTATTTTAGGGTGAGGATTAATAAACATGCTTAGCTTGCTGAACTACAGCAATTTTGTGAACCTTTGTGAGAGCGCTTCAGTTAGAGGATGGGATTTAGAATTGAATGTAAAGGGAAAGAACAGTATGATAGTGTATCTGCTTGAAGGAATACGTGTGTATTTTAGAAAAGACCTAATTTGCCACGGTATAAGTCTTCTTCTGCAAGAGGGAGAGGATATAATTTATGATTTTCTGTGTAAAAAATGAAGCTAAAGGACACTTTTCTTTTTAAAAGGTTTTGATTCTCTTTGATTTGATTCTCTTTAATCTCTGCTTTTAAACAAGAGATTTCATTTCTGTTCTTTCCACTTTGTACATGTTGTTTAAATCCCCCGTTTAGCCTTGAAATTTCCTCATCTCTAAGAGAAGAAGACTGAATTAGGTCATCTTAATGATTGCTTTCAGAATGAAGATTCTGTGATGCTGTAATATTTTTTAAAGTACCAAAAGGGTCATTTTGTCAATATCTGTATCGAATGTTGATGAATTATGCATATTTACAACATTATGGCAGATACCAGAGCACATCCATCTTCAAATGACTATGGGTACTGCCCTGTAGGCTCCTGAGAGTAAACCATAAACAGAAGCAGGGTTTGACGTTTGCATTACTCACTGTCAGTGTGCTTTCAAAGTTGACTTCAACTTGAAATGATCAGAATAAACAAAATATTCTCCTTGGTAGATACTTATGAGGTCTATAGGTTTTGACAGATTTGCTGTGATAAACCTTTTTTTCCCTTGTATAGTTGGACCCAGCCCACCTGGTAACTTGTATATAACATGCACAAACACACCTGTGTATTTTTTGTCTTCCCTTTTATGCCTACAATTTGTCAGCCTGGCAGTTACTGTCCTGTGACTGGTCTGTACTTATTTTCCTTCAGCCTTCATGTAGATGAGGTCACAAATCACATTGAGATGAGGTCACAGATCAGTAAATCTTTATTAATTCAGAATTTGTGATTATTCAAAGAGGCTGGGTTGAAGTTGAACTGTATTTTCAGGCCAGAAGGGACTGGCTAAGAAAATTAAAGAGAGTTTAATCAATGGTTAAACTTTTTAAAAAAGGAAATGTGAGTCAGTGGTAGTGTTTTTTTATTACCCCTTTTTGCTATGCAAAATTGATGCTTCCCAGCTCTGTTCATAATGCTGCCATTTGCTATATCTTCAGAAAATCTCCCATTCTTTTACTTTCCTAATCTTGCTCAAACCCAACACTCTCCTGAAAGTACCATGTTGTCAGGTTTCCTGACTTGAGGAGACAGAGAGAGGTGTCCTGGTGAGCATTTTCATATCTCATTTCCACTCCCCAGCTTTTAATAGGCCAGTGTCCCATTTGGGGGATATTCCTAGTGCATGTTTTCCAGCTATACCTTCCTCTCAGAATCACCACTGCCAATGCCATCTAGAAGCCAGAAAATGGAGCTTGGGAGAAGAGGGTAGCTATAGAAAACAGTAGACCGGTTAGACATTTAGAGTGTGGAAAGACTGGCAATATTTGTGGAATGCCAGAGAGTCTCCTGAGTTTTCCTATTTAAGACCATGAATCGGGACTTCCCTGGTGGTCTGGTGGTTAAGAATCCACCTTATAATGCAGGGGATGCAAGTTCGAACCCTGGTCAGGGAACCAAGATCCCACATGATGCAGGGTAACTGAGCCCATGCCCATGTGACACAACTAGAGAGCCTGTGTGCCACAACCAAGACCCAATGCAGCCAAGAAAATAAATAAATACATATTAAAACAAACAAACAATGAATCTAGTAAGAATTAGCAGACCAACCACTGGGGAGGAAGCATAAGAGACACATCTAAATTTTGGCTGGTCCCCAAAATAATAGTCCTAAACTATCAGAGAAGTAACTACAGAAGCAGAGATGGGAAGATTCTGATCCATCAGTAAGTTCTGCCACTTGTCTGCTATTTCCAAAATGTAGTTAGTTTTGAAACAATATGCCCCTGCCTTTTAAGCTGTTCATGTATTTTTTTCTTAGTTTTTTAATAATTCTCTCTTTTCATCCTCTTTGCCCTTACACCAAAAACACGAGAAGTTTGCATAATGTAGTTTTATTTTTCCTTCTTTAGAAGGAAGGAGACTACTGAAAGTACTTCCAGCTATATATGTAGTAGTTCTATTAGCCATATTTTTTTCTAACACTTAACTGTAGCTTGTGTGTTTTCTTTGGTGTGTTTGTGTGTGTGTGTGTGTGTGTGTGTGTGATTACACCCTAGGTATAGAGTTGAGTTTAGCAGTTATGGATTTATAGGGGATTGATACCTGCCTTGATGCTTTTTCCTGTGTTATGATGATCCTCAGAAAAGGATATTGGTGCCTTCATCATCAGTCAAATGAATCAAAGTTATGTTCAAATTAAGGTTCAAAACCAGAATGCCAGGTGCTGTGATTTACTCTAGGAAAATCACTGCAGATCACTGCCAAGTATATCCACTTTGTTCCTTTTGACTGGTCAGCTCCTCTTCTTTCAGGTAGAGAACCAGCTTGGAAAAACAGTGAAATACCAGAAAGATGCCAGATGAGTACATTAGAAACGGGAAATAGTATGGCTTGGTGGTGGTTTAGTCAGTCAGTCATGTTTGACTCTTGAGACCCAATGGACTGTAGCCTGCCAGGCTCCTCTGTCCATGGCATTCTCCAGGCAAGAATACTGGAATGCATTGCCCCTTCCTTCTCTATAGTATGGCTTAAGGGACAGTATCACTCAGCTTCAAGGAGGTACCTTCCAAGCAGGGTAGGAGGCTTGTGAAACATGGAGATGGAACAATAAATTAGCATAGTCAAGAAAAACATTGTCTAGAATCAGACAGATCTGGTCCCACCTTCTATAAGCTATGTGACTTTGGGGCCACATAGCTTCTTACCTTCTGGCCTCTGGTTTCTTCACCTGTAAAATGGAGATCTTGATCACTAGAGTGGCTGTATATAAATCTTTTAAAGTTTAGCATAGCCGCCTTGTAGGTAATGCTCTGGTGAACTGCTGTTGTGATTGCTTGCATCAGCTTTATGGCTGCCCCTTAGGATTTCCTTTTCTTTGCATGTTAGACTTCCAGAACATATCTTACATTGGTTGTACTTAGATGTTTTCCTAATGGAATTTAAGGCAGCACACCTACAAGTCACTCACAGGCTAGAGTGGCTGTCCTGGGGTGCACTACATCTCTTTTTGTGTGAATCTTTTTTTCTGCATGAAATGCTACCTGCCTCTGTCCCTTGACCGAAACATGCACCTTCCTTGGGGCTTAGAGTTGCTATATCTTTCATGATGTTTGGCACTTTCAAAGGTGCTATACAGTGATATTTGGCATGTAAAATGGGATAGCTATTTTAGACAGCAGTTTGGCAGTTTCTTAAAAAGTTAAACATAACACACCTACCATAGAATGCAGCAGTTCTATCTTAGAATTGACTGATGTCCACAGAAAGGCATGTATGTGAATGTTTAAAGTAGGATTATTCTTAATAGCCAAAATTAAAAATAATGCATATGTCCCTCAACTGGAGAATGGATAAACAAATTGTGGTATATTCACACAGTAGAGTTTTATTTAGCAATAAAGAGGAACAAATTATTGATTCATTCAGCAACATGAATGACTCAGAATAGGCTGAATTTTAAAAACTAGAATAATGTTACATTCTAGAACGTGAACACTAATCTATGGTGAGAGAAAATACAGCAGCTTTAAGAATATTTTGAAGTAATATCATCCCCCTTTTTTCAGAGAACAAAACTGAGGACTTAGATCTTAGAGGAGTCATATAATAGGGATGGCTCCTGGTTGGCAAGTCTATGAATCTCCTACGTTATCTCTTTAGTTAAACCAACAAGAAGACAGTTATGATACTCCGAGTACCTCAGTATTTTTGTGAGATTTAGATGACGTTAGGCACATGTACAAATAAGGTTTTAATATTGCTTCGTTTGGAAAGTAGAGGGCATAGTTTTATTTAGAGTAGAGGGCTTTTTTTTTTAAGACAATAGCTCTGTAATGTAACATAGGTTCAGTTTTATCTAAATTAAAATTTTTCATGCCATTCATTGTTTGATGTTTCTCACCTCGTGACTAGAGTCTGTTCCCGGTTTTAAGAGGTGAATAAGACATTTGAAGTGTCGCTTCCCTTCTGACAGGGAGAAATCATTGTTTGCCATCACTCTTCCTTATCAAACTTTTGAAAACACTGATAAATTGAGGCATCCCATAATAAAACCTTGGATGTTTGAAGAACTAAATTAATATATTTACAAAAAAAACAAAACATTGATCTGCTTGAGAAACTCTGAGGTCATTTATAGCTAATACATTACACAGCTGACGCACCAAGAAACCTGGAGCTTAAGATTATGCTGCCTTCCACTTTGTCCTCGTTAGTAATGCCTTGAAAATATTTTTGAAGACTCTGCCTCTATTTCTACTTGAACTGAGGGCTGCCAGCGCATTTGTTGAATCAGAAGGGCAATGTAAAAGGGTTTTGGTATGAACTTTTTGCCAGGCAGACTCCTCTTCCCCCTCCCTTTCGTTCTCTGTTGGGAGTGATCTCCTTGGGGAGCAGCTCAGCTGAGAGGAAGTGGCAGAGAGGGAGCGGAACACGTGATGCTTTGATGCTAAAGTGGGAATAAAGCCAGGTTTGCTAGAATTTCAGATGGAATTTTCCAAAATTTGAAGAGTACATTGTATTTCTGCTCACCATGAGTGGATCTAAGTAGTGTTGTTTTTTTTTTTTAAGCAGAGTAATAAGATAGTGAAGGAATTATTTTGAGATTCTCAAAGATATTGTCTTTGAGTATTTTGGACTTTTAAAAGACCAGATCCCTGTTTCTATCTGAACAGATTTAGAAATAAAATTAGTATATAATTGTGGAATGAATATATTATAAATGATGACTGATTTAAAAAGCAGACTAGTAATCAGAAGGACATGCAATGATCTATATGTCTTAAGCATTCAGAATTCACACTGTTCTGCATAGATGCTACACATGAACGTGGTAGGGACCTAAGGACGTTGTTGTTTCATTTTGACCTTCTCATTTAACAGATGGGGAAGCTGAGTTCGAGACTGTGTGGTTGTATGCCAGTGCTCCTGCTTTCTCAATTTGCCCCATCTGCTCCTTGTAGGAAGCTGCTGTATAGGCATAGGGGGCTCAACTGGTTGCTCAAGGGGTAGGACAGGGTGGAGGGTGGGGGAGAGGTTCAAGAGAGGATTTATTGAGCATACATTTATTTATGAGGCATCAGGGATATACATATGTCCCTTCTCAAGTTTACTGAGAAGGGACATATGTACACTTATGGCTGATTCATGTTGTGTGGTAGAAGCCAACATGATATTGTAAAGCAATTATCCTCCCAATTTAAAAAAAAAAGACTAGGAATTGGCTAGGGTGACATGATGGAGCTAGAACCATCTGCCTTCAGGTTGAAGATGATAAACTTTGCTTTAAATAATTCATTGTTAAAAGTGGTTATATTGTTTTTATACTAGTTTAACACAAACACACAAATTCAGTGCCTCTGGGAGAATATTACTTGTCACTTCGTTTATGCCCTGAATGCTCAATAAATCCTCTTTTCCCAAAACATAGAGTGATATAGCTGGTCTACATGGCCTGGCATTAAATATTGTAAAGAAGTGAAGTCTGAAATATTCTTGACTTATTTGCTGGATTTTGGAAGAAGTTCTCTCTGTGTGTAAATATGTCTCAAGTATCAGGATTTGGGTGCTCTAAATGAATAAGAAAGATTCAGGAAACTGAAAATTTACCTGCTTTCCCCTGTGGATTTCCCTGTTTGCTTCCTGCACTTGTGTCAGCAGTAGAACGTGGACTTCTCTTTTATAACACTCATCACCCTTGCAGTTAACTATTTAATGTTGGTGTTTCACTTTAATATGTATGCTTTCAAGAGGGCAGAGACTGGCTTCTATTCATAGCTGTTTGTTGGCTTCCAGCTCAGTGCCCAGTCCAAGGAGTAGGTACTAAGTCTGGGAGACTGGAAGAGAGGGAATGATATATCAGCTGTTCAGTCGCTCAGTTGTGTCTGACTCTTTGTGACCCCATGGACTGCAGCATGCCAGGCTTCCCTGTCCTTCGCCCTGTCCTTCACCATCTTCCAGAGCTTACTCAAACTCATGTCCATTGAGTCGGTGATGCCATCTTGTCCTCTGTCATCCCCTTCTCCTCCTGCCTTCAGTCTTTCCCAGCATCAGGGTCTTTTCTAATGAGGCAGCTCTTTGCATCAGGTGGCCAAAGTATTGGAGTTTCAGCTTCAGCATCAGTCCTCCCAGTGAATATTCAGGATTGACTGATTTGATCTCCTTGCAGTCCACGGGACTCTCAAGTGTCTTCTCTAACACCACAATTCAAAGACATCAGTTATTCGGTGCTCAGCTTTCTTTGTGTCCCAACTCTCACATCCATACATGACTACTGGAAAAGCCATAACTAGACGGACCTTTGTAGGTAAAGTAATATCTCTGCTTCTCAATATGCTGTCTAAGTTTGTCATAGCTTTTTTTCCAAGGAGAAAGCATCTTTTAATTTCATGGCTGCAGTCATGATATTGCAGAGAGACTGTGAAAAGCGCAGTATAACAGCCTTAGAGAATATCTAGTCCATCTTAATTTCTTCCTAAAGATTTGCTTTAACGTGGACTTGCCTGGTGGTCCAGTGGTTAAGAATTGCCTTCCAATGCAGGGAACAGGGGTTCAATCCCTGGTCCAGGAAGCTTCCACATACCGCAGGGCAGCTAAGCCTGTGCACCGCAACTGCTGAAGCTCACGTGCACTGTAGCAGGAGAAACCACTGCAATGAGAAGCTTGCACACCACAACTAGAGAAAGCATGCACAGTGAAGACCCCATACAGCCAAAAATAAATAAATAAAAACGTTGCTTAAAAAAAGAAAATATTTTTTTAAAAGATTTAACTGTTCCTTTTGGAAAATGGTACTGACATGTATGGATCTAGCAATTAGCAGTTCATAGCGTGCTTTCACAGACCTCTCTCTGCCTTTCAAATGCTTTAAATGGTTTGCAAGACATAGTCAAAATTTCATGTTTCACTCCAGAATTATTCTCCTATCCAAGCAAAATATGGCTCTGTGATAGAGCAATCTATGCAACTTATTGCAGGTTTTAAGAGAAAATTGGAGACTTCAAAGCATTTTCTAGATTTCAGCACATTTTAGGAATGCCCTGTGATGTTTCCTTCTGCTGTTGGGGCCCATTGATAGAAAACAGAGAATTGTGGTCATTCCTTTCTTCATTGCATCCTTGTTTTAAACAAGGCAGTGTCTTCATTTTCTGGAACTTGCTGGTGTCATGCCACCAGCAAATAGCCATCGATGGCTTAGACACACAGATTGTTCTGCCAACCAGTCCTTTAATCCAAAAAGAGCAATGACTTCTGTCCTTTTGGGTTTTTCCGGAAAGATCACTAAGGTTTCCTTTAGTAGCAATTAACTGAAGAATGCTTTATTGATGGTAGAGAATTAGTGCATTTCTGAAAATGATCACTTTTACTTTCAGAACATAACCTCCCTTGTTAGTGGCAAGAATTTTAACACATTGTCACTTAAGCCTCTGGTATATGTAGATTGTGAGTCTGAGACTTGAACAAAGACTTGGTATGCAGATGATCTGGAGAGAAAATTTATTACCTGAAACTTTGCCTTCTCTTCTTTGTTAGTCTCCATGCCTACACAAACCTTTGTTTTATGACTGAAGTTGTGGTTACTGTTTTCTTGTTGTTTTTCCAGACAAATGTAGTGGAAATAATGCAGTTTGGAAGGACCAGGCAGATCTGGGCTTAAATTCTGGACCCATCACTTATTTGTTTCCTTGGCAAAGTTGCCTGTGTTTTTTTATTTTAAATGGACATGTTAATCCCTTCTTTACTAACAATAAGGATTAAATGTGCAATGTTTGATTACCAAACCTGGAAAGAAATACGCACCTAACAGATGTTAGTCTCTTATCTTCCCTCTTCTACCCATATACCCCCCTCTTTTTCCTTTTGAGTTAGCAGTAATTCTTAATCTTGCCTCTACAATCAAAATGGAACCAAAGGTGGCACCAGGGAGGGGAATGAGCTTTTCTCTGTGGTGCCAGAGTTCTTCCCACATTCTCACGTCTGTTCCTTTCCATGACTTTCTTCCATGAAGGAACCCTCCTGCCCACTTGAGAGGAGCCTTGTTTGTAGGGAGGAGCCAAAGAGGCTGAGTAAGGGGCCTGGGTACAGCAGCAGCTGTTTTTTTCCACCCTCTCCTCCCTCTATAAATTTTCTACATTATCTGGGGATTCAGACGTGTAGGGTTGGCAAGTGTTGGCTATCCTGAACAGTCTAAAAGTTGAGTGAGTAAAAGAGGCTTCATGAGATTTTGGCATAGTGAAGATGCTTTATTGGCAACATATGCCAGATATTTGGGTGCATGCCCTATGCATTTTCAGGCCTGATTTTGACAGACTGGTCTGTGTTAAATATAAAATACTCTGGTATGTGATTAGGAGCCTCAGAATTTTGCTTGATTTTGTGGCTTTGGGGGAGGTCAGTTCGTGTGCCATTTAGCGATGTGCTACTGAAATTAAAAGGAAGGTGGTAGTAGTTACTCCCGTGGAAAGCTCGTAGGCCACAGGTGTGAGGGTGCAGGGGCGTCAACGGATGCCAGCTCATGTGCACGTCCATGCCCTCTAACCAGTGACAGCAGTGACATGCAGAGATTGTTTACCTCCTAGGTTTGTTTCCACAGAAATCTTGTCAGATGATCAAATTTTAAACGACCTTTCTCTGTTTCAGTGAGAAGTTTAAGACATGGACCTAAAAGTTCTGAAGTGATTACTTTGATAGCATATCACTTATTGAGAGGTTTAATTAGTAACCTATTTGGTAAATGTAGTTTAGACATTAATACGAGGTGTGCATGGACACTGAAGGATGGTATAGTGAAGCCTTGAATTGACCATTTTGGACAAGATAGGAAAAATAATAGTGGATAGAAATGGAAAGGGGAGTTAGGAGTTCCCTAGGAAGCAGAGAAGAACAGATGTTAAGATGTGGGTATCTGGATCCTTATGTTAACTGGATAAGTGATTATATTATAATGATACTGTCAGAAGAATAGTTGAATTGGTGTGACTGGAATATATGAGTCTGATGTGTGGAATAGTGGGAATGAGGATCTGAGAGGTGATCAGAGGTCAGATGATGAAGGGCTTTGGTATTTGTTCTCCTGAGAAGCCTGGACAGACAAGTGTTGTCTTACTGGAAAATTAGGTTTATCTGAAGGGGGATGTTAAGGGTGATGTGGGGTATGGAAAATGGTTTCTTATGAAGAATAGCTAACTATAACTTCATTGTAGAAAAGAAAACTAAAAGGAGATGAACTAATGATCCTCAAATAAGGGGCTGGTGACTATGGTTAAGAATAGTTGTGAGGCAAGTATAAGAAAGAACTTTCTAACTAGAAAGAATTGTCCTACCGTGGAGCATAAGTCTTCAGTTTTCAGTCATGTTCTCTGGAACCCCTGCACCTGAGGAGATACTTTAAGGACCACTGTGAGGAGGAATATCTAAGAGTTGGGGCTCTGAATCCCTGTACTGCTTCACCCTGAACAACTGTGTTCAGGGAACAGATGTATTTGTTACAGTTCATTTGTTGGAGGAGAGAGGATTCTGCTAATACATAGAAAAAAGCTTGGGGGAAAAATGACTCGAGACTGAAGTGAGCCTCATTTTTTTTTTTTTAACCTTAGCTCTTCTTCTTCTACATTAATTTTATTTTTGGCTTTGTTGAGTCTTCATTGCTGCTCAGGCTTTCTCTGGTTGTGGCTGAGTGGAGGCTATTGTCTAGTCGTGATGTGGGGGCTTCTCATTGGGGTGATTTCTCTTGTTGTGAAGCACAGGCTCCAGGGCACAGGCTTGGTAGTTGTAGCACATGGGCTTAGCTGCTCCTGGGCATGTGGGATCTTCCTGGATCAGGGATCGAACCTGTGTCTCCTGCATTGGCAGATGGATTCTTTACCACTGAGCCACTAGGGAAGCCCATCAGAATACCTTGATGAAGTTATTCTAGCAGAATCAGGGAGAATATCTTTGTGTTGGTTATAGAAGTAATTCCTGTTTTGTTTGGAAGGTTGCTTAAAGATCTGTAAGTTTCCTATAACATTTTGTAAGCAATGAGACAGAATATTATGGTAGTAATAGTGCAAAGTGCAGTAGCTCAGTCGTGTCCAACTCTTTGCGACCCCATGGACTGTAGCCCACTAGGCTCCTCTGTCCATGGGATTCTCCAGGCAAGAATACAGGAGTGGGTTGCCATTTCCTTCTCCAGGGGATCTTCCCAACCCAGGGATCAAACCCGGGTCTCCTGCATATTAGTAGTGAAAATTTGAGTGAGATGTTTCTTTTTATTAATCTTGGATTATGAGAGGAGCTGGAGGGCTGCAATCCATGGAGTTGCAAAAGAGTTGGACAAGACTTAGCAACTAAACAACAGCATAATACTAAGAGCAAACTCTTGAAGGATGGGAAATTTGTGGAAATCCTAAAAGGAATTTCCGTGTATTTTCAAGGACTGTACAGGTTTGAAATACTGGCTGTTTGATCTTGGTGGTTAGGAATAAAAGCTTTGCAAATGTCCATTGACTGATGTATTACTTTACTAGGGATACTATGACAAAATATCATAGACTAGGGGCTTAAATAGAAGAAATCTGTTTTCTTGCAGTTCTGGAGACTGCTGGTCCAAAATCAAGGTGTTGGCAGGGTGGTTTTTCCTGAGGCCTTTCTCCTTGGCTGGCAGATGGCTGCCTTCCTGCTGTGACCTCACATGGCCTTAACTCTGTGCATGGGTGCCCCTAGTATCTCCTCCTCTTAAAAGGACAGCAGCACTTGTGGATTAGGACTTACCTTTGTGGCCTTATTCAACTAATTCATCTTTCTAAAGACCCTGTCTTCAAATATAGTCACATTGCTAGTTAGGGCTTCAACCCTTGAATTTTAGGGTGAATGGATTTCAGTTCCTAACAACTCATAAATGGATCAGTTGTAGTATTTCCAAACTATGGAATATTGCTCAGCAATAAAGAGAAACAAAACACATGTAATAACATATATAAATCTCAAAAACATTATGCTAAAGAAAGGAAGTCAAACACATTGATTTCCATTTGTATGCAGTTGTATAAAGGGCAGACAAAACTAAGAAAGTAGATTAATGGTTGCCAGGGCCCATGGTTCAGGGGATAAGATCAACAGCCAAAGGGCACAAGGAAATGTTTTAGGGAGATGAATTGTTCTGTATCTTAATTATGATGGTACAAGTTACATGGCTGTATATGATTACCAAAACAGATCAAATTGTAAACTTACAGTGGAGGAGTTTTATTGAATATAAGTAATACTTCAACTTAAAAAAGAAAAAGAATAAATGCTTTAGAGCCAGTGTGAACCTGAATTCCGTCCCAGCCCTGATGTTTATGTAGCTGATAACCTGGACCAGTCATTCTCTTTGGGCCTCAGTTTGCCCATCTGGAAATATACATTATGGTAGTTGCTTTGGGAATTAGAACATAAGCATTTAGCATATAGTGCCTTGATCACAGTAAATTATTAGGTTGTTATATGGTATTTCTTTTCCTTTATGAAATATGTAAGCAACACTAGTATTATACTTGCCAGTTATTAGTGTTATTTTTTGAAAAGATTTTTTTCTGAGAAAAATGGGTAAGAGTTAAAGAGGAAAGGGTAGGAAGAAGGGATTTTGAAACATGCAAATACTTTATGGGAACGTAGCAGATGAAAACGTATCCCATCCCTTCAGGCATCATTTTAGCTGCTAAGTTTATGATAAGTTGATCTTTTCAGTTATAAATTGCCAGATTTGACAGTTACTGAGCTAAAACTCTTACCTGCCATTATAAAGACAAAGATAGAGGCAGTGCATTCATGGGACAAACTCCATCACTCCTGCTCTTTGGGAATTTACAGCCTTAACTAGGAAAAGGGGGATATTTTTGTACTAACTTTAAGATCCTAATCCATCTTAGGTAGATTTTTTTTGCATGACTAGTACTTAGATGGAAGCTGAAAGGGAGAGACCATTAGATGTTCTAATAGAATTTAATTTTGAATTTTGAAATGGTATTAAAAAATAAGTTTACAGGGTGTTCTTAGAAACTGATTTTATTGCAAGTAAAGGAATTAACAGCTTGTCCTATAGTCAACAGTTTTGACAGATATTTCCAAGACAGTAAAATGTTGTGTTAAGATCTTTGTATCTTGTTTGTTTTCCTAAGTATAGCATCTCAGGGACTCTGCTTAAGTTCCTGAAATGGGTACGTGCTACTTTGATCCACAAAAGAAAGAAGCTAGAGCTCTCTTCTACCGCCTCATGCCATGCACAAGTGTTTTTGAACCTCTATAGTTGAATCTGTGTATGATGTTACTTTGCTACAGAAACTTCAGCAAGTTTGGATAAATCCATGTAGATGAAGATTTAGTTTAGATTTTAAAATCAGATCACAGGTTGTCCTTAGAGAATCATGTGTGTGAGCGCAGCCGTTTCAAACCTAGTGTGGCCCAAGTCTTAAGGAGTAACAGCCGGTCCGTTTTATAGCAGAGCCTCCTGTGCCTAACAGAGCACCATGCTATTAACATGAGGGTGCCATTCACAGCATTATGCCATTATGTGAGGGTGCCGTTCACAATGCACTGGTCATTGATCATGGAAACTTGTTTTTAGAGTAACTGGCACATCCCATATCTCATAGTACATGCACCCTTTTATATTTATTGTGATGGATTGCAAAATACGTTTTTTTCAGTTTTGGATTATTCCGGTTTATGCTTTGAAGACTACAAAAATTTAACATTTTGGGCTTTCTACGTTAATCTTTTATCCCAGGGAATTGGTCTAAAATGTATGTACTGTTTTTTTTAATTCAAGTGTAATTATATACCAAACAATGTACAGACCATAAATATATACGTAGCCTGATGTATTGTCACAAACTTAACACAGATTAACCCATGCCTAGATCAGTACCCCAGAACCCCACCTTAGGTTTCCTTCCAGTTAATACCCCTAGCCAAAGGTAACCACTACCTTGACTTCTAGAAACTGAATGTAGCTTTTTAAAATGAGGTCTAAAGTTGTTTAATACATGCTGCTGCTGCTGCTAAGTCGCTTCAGTCATGTCCGACTGTGCGACCCCATAGACGGCAGCCCATCAGGCTCCACCATCCCTGAGATTCTCCAGGCAAGAACACTGGAGTGGGTTGCCATTTCCTTCTCCAGTTTAATACATAATGAACAGTAAAAGAATTTTATCTGTAATGGTGATGATTCTAATAAAGAATTAAAGTTTTTGGAGGAAGTAGATAGGACTTTGAAAATGTATCGTATCTTGTCATATCTGATATAAATTTGCACTTTCATAGACTACATTACTAACATAGAATACTGAACAGTCACATTACTTCCTTTATTTCTATGTGGGATCGTTTTGTGCTGGCTCATGTTAGGTTTATGTGTTCAATACTCTTTCTTGTTTAAAGCTATATTTGTTCTCGGGAAGCACTGCTGCTGTGCTCCCAAATTTCTCTCCTTGGTGTTCTTTTCATTACCTCTCCCTTAGGGAAGAGTTTGACTCTAATTAGTCTATTTGCAAATAGCCCTTATGAGCAAATTTTTAATCACCAACACAAGTGGCCTACATTCAGAAGGCCATCATGACGTGCATTACTCCTTCCTTTGATTGCACATATAGCTAACAAGCCATATTTGCTGAATACTAGCTTGATACAGAGCTTTCTGCCCAGTGCATTAGAGAGTATTAAAAGAAGCATAACATACTGAACTTTTCCTCTGGGAATTTAACAGTATAGTGAGGTGGTTGAAAGTGTAGACTCTGGAGCCAGAGTGCTGAATTCATATTTCAACTCCACCACTTCCTAGCTGTGTGATTTTAGGCAAGATACTTAATTTTGTGTCCCATTTTCCTTGTCTGTAAGAAGAGAGCAAAAGAATACTTAGGTCATAAAGTTGTGGAGTATATTAAATGATATTAAAATACGTTAAGCATTTTGAATTATTTCACACACATAGTAAAAACTCATTAAGTTTTAGCAATTACAATAAAAATTACCACAGATATCATAGGTAAACTGTTGAAATTGGGACCAAGGTAGCAAGTAATTATTCCACAGTGCATGATTAAAGCAAATTGAAGCATCTCAGATCACTGCTTTAAATTGGCTTGATCCAACCAGTCCACCCTAAAGGAAATCAGTCCTGAACATTCATTGGAAGGACTGATGCTGAAGCTGAAACTCCAATACTTTGGCCACCTGATATGAAGAACTGATTCATTTGAAAAGACCCTGATGCTGGGGAAGATTGAAGGTGGGAGGAGAAGGGGCTGACAGAGGATGCGACGGTTGGATGGCATCACCAACTCAATGGACACGAGTTTGAGTAAACTCTGGGAGTTGGTGATGGACAGGGAGGCCTGGCGTGCTGCAGTCTATGGGGTCTCAAAGAGTTGGACACGTCTGAGCAACTGAGCTGAACTGATTCCATGTGCCATCTTTGCCTCCATGTTATCAGAGTCTCCAGACTGATAGGAGCCAATTTACTGTTCATATCAGTAAATGGAAAAAGAGAAGAATCTGTAAAAATCATGAACCGTTTAAAGAAACTTTGTTTAAAACTCCCAAGTATTTGTGAAATACCGATCTATTTTTGCAGTTTCAATGTGCGAAATAAATAAAACCTCTTTCAAGGCAAAACAAAAATAAAAAACTCCCAAGTATGTCTTTTGCAACTCTTCCCTGTCCCCAATTCAGGATGTTCTTCCCCTTCCCCTTGACTGTCTGGTTCTATTCACTTTGTGTTCTCTATTACCTGAACGTTTAGCAGTTAAAGACTTAAGTGAACAGCATTTTCATTTATCTTTCAGGGATGTTAAAGTCTGATGAGTCATTTGTACCTTAGTATCATAATCAAATTCTTTTTCATTGAGTATCTGGCCAGAAATCAGATAGAATGAAAGAATGGGAATGTATTGTTTGGGAGAGAAATGAGTAATTCTGAAATACAAAATGTTTTATTTCCTCTCTAAATAGAGGTTTTATAGTGAGGAGTGCTGGGCAGCATGACATCACTGGGGATGGGAGAAAGGAGAAAGAAATAAGTGGTAGGACGTCAAAACTTATTATCCTCTCTCTGGTTTAAGTGTTGTCCATTAGTGTTAATTTACCCATGTTATTTATTATAAGTGAAGTAGGCTTTGGGAGGAACCGAGCTAGGAAACTACCATTTACTACACATTCTGTGGGAAGACGAATTCCAGGTTCCAAATAATGAAAAGTATAAATGTTCCTAAAAAATTTTTTTAGAATGCATTCCGCTTGTAAGTAAACAGTAAACGCAATGTAAATTCAGAAGAGGTATTTTTCATTGAAAGTTAAAGCGATGACAGAGTTAGGGGGAGAATGTAGAGTTTGAATAATCCTTTTAATCTGGCTAACCCTTTTTAATATTTGTGTCATGGGAAAGTGAAAAGGCCAAAAGTGTGTTGATGAGGGTGAGTACGGTGTCTGAAGAAAAATGGGAACTGGAAGAAGATGAGGTTAGCAACTGGTATTTCAACTTTCTAGCTGAAAAGTCTGAATTCTTTTCCTAGGAGAGAAGTAGTTCTCTTTAGTTCTGCCTTACGCTACAAGTGTAACCCCAAATTATCCTTGGTTTTTTTTTTTTTTTTTTTGGTTTAAAGTTAATATGATAACATTTCATGCCTTTAAAAAATGGATTAAATAGAGTTCTCATTTAAGTTTTACTGAATGTGGGGTTTCAAATTTGAAAAACTTTCCACTTTGAAAGTCATTTTAGATGACAGGATCTCCTGGTAGTATATGTATGATGACAGTCTAGCTCTGTTAAACATTGTAACAATGTACTTTGTGGGCCTTGAGTTTTGAAGGGGAAGATAATCTTTAAAGTACTCTATTCTTAAGTATGGGATGTACCCATGCCTCCTTCCTGCTTTTTCCATTCATTTTCTAGATGAAAAAATATTGTTTCCTACACCTGTAATACTGTATGGAAAGTAAATGAGGAGGCTTAGAGAAAACTTACAGTAACACATTCTGTAAAGCAACAGCTAATTGTGTAAAATTTTTATGCAGTTTTCAGGGCAGACTGTGAAGTGTTTGTGTGTGTGTGTGTGTGTGTGTGTACGTGTGTGTGAAGAAATTTAGAATGACCACCATACACCACAGTTTTTACTTGTTTAGGATGAATGTTTTTTTCTTCAAAGTGATGTCTGGTGGTAGTATATAGTACGAATGAAGATTTAGAAATCAGAAAATAATTTTACAGAACTCTATTTATCTATATCTGATACAGATAATGGGCCACAATATAAATCCTTATAAGATTTGTTAAACTTAAGCATCCATTATATCCTTTCCAGTGGCTTCCACATCCAGTTGAATTTCTCTTTAAGACTGTGATTTAACTTGTGCTTCATAAAGGTTTTTTTTTTTTTTTAATATAATATGTCTGTAGTCAAGTTGAACAGTATCTCCAGATTAATTCCGAGAATACTTAGAAAAGGTTTGTGTGAATGTTTTTTTATTTCTAAATTCAGCATTTTGATACAAATACCCATGGTTTTCTTCTGTGTTTACATGCAGCCAGGAGCTATGGGCGAAGACGAGGTAAAATTTTTTTAATGAGATCTTTTGCTTGCCAAATTGTGAGTAAATATGAGTGTGTGTGTGTGTGTGTGTGTGTGTGTGTGTTTATACTCGTGTGTGTAAAAGAATAATTATGGTGTGGTATGATGTTCTAGCTTAATTATTTTAGTGAAATAATTCTCTTATCTCTTTTGTTATAATTATTTTTCAATGTTAGTTGGTAATTTGTTCTTCTAATCCCAATAAAGACATAGCAAAGACTATTTCTAACTGGAAGTTTGTGTTATATGGTTTATTGTGAATGATCTTAAGGGAATAAAGGCCAAGCATATGTATTTTGTTGTTGTCCTGTCCTCACTGTGTTCTTTTCACAGTACTTAGAAGTTAGGCTTTAGAGGGCAATTCTTGATCTTAGTAGATTGACTGGTGAGTTTTTTCTGTGTCACATCCAGAGACAGATTTACCTTGAAGCTAAATGAAGCTTGAGTTTCAGGTACCCTCACTTTCAGGGGATCCGTTCCAAGTTTTCTACTTTATCTTTGTTTTCTTTTCTTAAAGAGAGGTCCTCTACTTATATAGGCTCTAAGGTCCATAAAACTTGCATTCTCTCCTGTCTACACCCAAGCAAAGTAATATTGCTTTCATTTATGTATTGCTATAATCTTTCTAAAGCATTTCCATATCTGTAATTTGTTAAATAATATTACAAAGTAGGTAGGGTAAGCCTAATATAGTAGAAAGGTATGAAATTCAGGGTCAAAAACTTTGGTTGGAATCACTGCTTTATCACTAATGTTTGGTATCCTCGTCTATAAGTTATGAAGTAATAAAATCAACCTTGTCCAACTTCAAGAATGTTAATTAGTTAGGCATCCCTGGTGGTCTAGTGGTTGGGACTGTGGCTTCTATTGCTGGGGCCCTGGGTTCAATCCCAGGTCAGAAACTAAAAAAAAAATTTTTTTTAAGAATGTTAAGTTAGTGAATTAAAGTATAAAAAATGAAAGAGGAAAACTTATCCATATAAACTAAACTAAAAGCATTCCACAAATGCCGGTTGCTTGGTGCTCATTTGCAAAAGCTGGGAGAGATGAAGTAATTTGCTTTGTGAGCTCAAGTTAAAGTCAGAGCCAAGACCGGAACCTTTGTCTTTTGGGTGCTTGTTGGGTGATGTTTATCATTCATCAAGCTGTCTCTGACTCTGTAGATGAGTCCTGAAGAGAAGATAATAATATTAAATTGATAGTATTTATTCCACAGTAAATATTTGTTGAATAGGTGCATATTAGCAGGACTCCATATGTATTTGAGTTACCACTGAAGCATTCTTTCATGGTGGAATCACATAGTCAGTTTTGTTTTCACATGATGGTGAAGAAAAACATTTGTATAGTTATTTTTTAATTATGACAAGACCATTTAACATTTTTTCCTCTTATAATTTAAAAATTTTAAGTGTAGAAAATAATATTACTATAATTATTATGTAACATATTTTTTTTCTTGGTGCTAGGAAATTGATTGCTCTCAGGGAAAGAATAGAGAAGGACAGCATCTCAGGGGCAGATAACAGAGACTGTTCTCATCTTAGGCACTGGTCAGTCCCCAGATCTTGTCAGTATATTTCCTCTAGTTTCTCAGGCCTTCCCCGTCCCTTTCCATTCTGTTGTTTCATCTTTCTGAAACACCGTTTTGTCTTTCTTACCCTCTTTCTCCATTCAGGAACTCCATCATCTGACTTCTCCTTGTTTCACCAGCCTCATCATCTTCCATTTTTCCTACCTCACCTTCGCCTTGACCAACCCTTGTGCTTTCCCACCGTCTAGCCATTGCAAGTACTGTCCACCCTTCCTCTCATTTACTTAACTGAAATCTATCTTTAGTTCATGCATTCAAGCCTGACTCAAGCCTTACCCCGTCCAGGAAGCCTTTCCCGGCAGCCTTACAGGCCATGTTTTCCTCTGCTTCTGTTGGCTTACTTTCCTTCTGCCTTTTCTGTACGTCCTCATTCTTCAACGGGAGATAAGTTCTTTGAGGACAGTTGTCTCATGTGCCTTACACTGTGACCTACATATAGTTAGCACTTACTGAATGCTTATTGGTGAGGATTGTTTTGAAGTCAGACCCCATGTCTATGCAGACCAGAATCTGACTTTGTATTTTTTAATTTTTATATACTTAAAAATCATAGTATATTAAATACTAGGCATCAAAAATATAAGATCACCTATAGTTTCTGAACTCCTGAGAAAATAATTACTCTTCCTAGTTCCATGTTACCTTCCCCATCTTTATTTGTAAGGTTTGACTTAATCGTTTTCAGAAGCCATGATACCTTTCCATCAAGTGCTAAGCTAAACACTGCCTAGATTGACTTGGTAACTGCTCTGTAGACGTCTGCAGTTTGATAGTTGTAGATGAAGGAGATAATGACAGAAATGTGTGTGTGTGTCTGCGCATACACACACACACACACACACGTGCGTGACAGAGAAAGAGTGTGACAGAGCACTGAAATACTTGAGTGTTGACTTTCTGTAATGAGAAAAGAACAGCCAGTAATTTTTTTATCCCTGCTTTTATTTAGTCTTCTGTTTCCAAAACCGAAAAAGAAGAAACGTCATCTTTTAAAAATGTGGTAACGTAGTCATACAGGATGGGGCAGGTATACCTCATATTTACTCTCATTTTCTGAAATACACTCATCTGGACCAACATTACATGGTATAAATTTGATGATCTGGCCAATTTCCTCACACTTGTTTATTTGTATGATCAAGGATTGTATTAATGCTTGATTTCTTTCCTGTAAACAAAATTTAGGATTTCCCCTAAAAGCATAAAAAGTGAACTTGCTGATGTGTGTTGGCTGTAGCTTATATTCTATGTTTTACATACATGTTGGTAAACATTTTAGGAATAGAGGGCAGAGGGAATTATCTGTGACAGTTTCGAGATCTGTCCGCAAAATTTAGGCCAGTGAAACCTTTCATCTTTTCTGATAAAGCCTGGAAAGGCTTCCTGGAACAGGTAGAATTTCAAGAACTCTTTGGATGATGGAAAAGGAATAGGAAGTGAAGCATTCCAGGTATCTGATTCAACGTAAAAGAAAGCTCTGAGGTGAGACTGGCATGGCCAGATGCTTGGAGCATGTGCCTGTGAGTGTATGCAGTGGGGGCCAGCTGGAGAGGAGAACTTGGCAGTGAGATGATCTGTGCTACCCTGATGAATGGTTTTTGACACAGATACTGTTGGGCTTTAGGAGCAGGGTTTCATGATACAAGTAATGAAGACAGGAGAAAATTTGGACATTGGTTGACAGCTTGGATGGGCCATCAGGTATTGGAGGGTAGACTTTGGCAAATCAAGTGCCTCCAGTAGTACAGTTGAAGCAGTAGCAGTTGGAAAGAACAATTAGGTGTGAAAGAATAGGATCTGAAACTGAATATTGATTGTACCCCATGGACTATAACCCGCCAGGATCCTCTGTCCATGGAATGCTCTAGGCAAGAATACCAGAGTGGGTAGCCATTTCCTTCTCCTGGTGGTCTTCCCGACCCAGGGATCCAACCCAGGTTTCGTGCATTGCAGGTGAATTCTCTACTGTCTGAGCAACTGGGGAAGCCCCAGTTGTATATAAAAAATTTAAATATTCAATTGTATTTCCCATTGATTCCCACTTTTACTTTAGAGATGTGTTCCAGTAGACAAATGTTGATTTCCCTTGTGGAATCAGAATGACAGCAAAGAATCTTAACATTTTTCTTCCATAGTGTTCTGACTTTCACAAGCTTTTATATGTGTTTTCCCATACAGCTGCAGCCCCTGTTAGAAACTAGCCTAATAGCTGCTGTTATATGTGATATTTACCTACACATTTTACAGCACACTTGATTAAAATATATGTTGTGTTTTCATCTCATACGAGTTTTTATGGTCTCTGGGAGACTTTTGTCCATATGCAGAGATGTTGGCTATGCCAGTGCTCTTGATGTTTAACAGAATTTCTTAGTTAAAGAGCAACAAGGAAAATATGAAAGATCTTTTTAAGTAATGTGAATGAGCAAATGGAAAGAATGATTGGAGTTACTTTACTATTGGATTTACTGTGGATTGGTGTTACTATTGTAAAATGTAGTTCTGTGTATACTTAATCTATAAAAATCTATTGAAATTAATGGATGATTTAGTCAATAACAAAGGTTCTAAGAATCCAATAAAACAAACTTGTGTATGAACTTGGTGTTGTCTTTCTGCCAAAAGCCTGACCAAGGGAGGAGAGATCAGCTGTATCAGTGAGACCATGGTACAAACATGATATCCTGCTAATTCAAACCGGGTTGTGCGAGCTTTCTTGTCTAGAGGAATGGATGGTTCCAGAGTGAAACATGGACAGCTGAAGAAATATCTGACTGTTCACAGCTATGGTATCTGAAGTATTACTGCTTATAGTAATAGGAAAATATGAGCACAGGAGATGGTGAGTGGAATAAGATCACTATTTTTTCGCTTTTGCAAAGAAGTTGGTCTGGAAGGAACCTACATTGATTATGAAGGAGGGGTTCTGGGCTGTCTACCTTAATTTTGTTAAATGTTTGTGTGCCCACTGTGGGTCAGATGGTGTGCTAGACCCTAGCAGTCTCTCTTCTGAGTGTTCACTCTAGTGGAGGAGAGAGAGATGATACATTTTTATATTCAAACAAATATTTTTATACGCAAAAGTTTTGTTAAGTACTAGGAAGGAAGAACGGAGAAGGCAATGGCATCCCACTCCAGTACTCTTGCCTGGAAAATCCCATGGGCAGAGGAGCATGGTAGGCTGCAGTCCATGGGGTCACTAGGAGTTGGACACGACTGAGCAACTTCACTTTCACGCATTGGAGAAGGAAATGACAACCCACTCCAGTGTTCTTGCCTGGAGAATCCCAGGGACGGGGAAGCCTGGTGGGCTGCTGTTTATGGGGTCGCTGAGGGTCGGACACGACTGAGCGACTTCACTTTCACTTTTCACTTTCGTGCATTGGAGAAGGAAATGGCAACCCACTCCAGTGTTCTTGCCTGGAGAATCCCAGGGACGGGGGAGCCTGGTGGACCACCGTCTATGGGGTCGCTGAGGGTCGGACACGACTGAGCGACTTCACTTTCACTTTTCACTTTCGTGCATTAGAGAAGGAAATGGCAACCCACTCCAGTGTTCTTGCCTGGAGAATCCCAGGGATGGGGGAGCCTGGTGGGCTGCTGTTTGCAGGGTCTCACAGAGTCGGACACGACTGAAATGACTTAGCAGCAGCAGGAAGGAAGAATGGGAGGATCCTTTAAAGGAGGATGGTTTTCTCTGAAGAGATGTTGTTTAAACTCAGACCCTAAGGATGGAAAGACAAGATGGAAAGTCTGGAAACATTTATTTATCTTTAAATAAATATTTTATTTTGGAAATTTCCACATACACAAAAATAGAATTGTTTAATGAACTATGCATTCATCACTTAGCTTCAATGATTATCAACATTTTTGCCTATCTTATTTCTTATATTCCCCTTCCTTTTTTCCTTTAGAATATTTTAAAGGAAATTCTAGACATCAAAATACAACTGTTTTAAGAGGCTTGAAGTGTAGTACTGATGAATGTTTATAGCATTGATAAACCTTGAAAACATCATGCTAAGTGAAAGAAGGCAATTACAAAAGACCACATATTGGATGGTTCCCTTTTATGAAATGTCCAGAATAAGCAAATCTGTTGAGACAGAAAGTAGACTAGTGGTTGCCTAGGGCTAAGAGGGTTCCAGGAAAATGGGGAGTGACTGCTAATGGGTTAAAAGGATGAATTGTATAATAAGTGAATTATTTTTTAATAAAGTATTAAAAAAGGGTAGTGGTGAAGGGGGAGAGGAGCTTGAGGCAAGAAAGGACTTTGTGTTTTTGAGGAAGTATCAATAAATAGAGCCCAGAATGGCTGAGCTTGGTAGGAGAGAAGCGGGGTGTATTAATATGAGGTTGGAGGAAGAAAGGAAATCTGATCTCAATGGGCTTTAGCTCCTGGTAAGGATTTCGAATTTGATCCAGGTATAAGAGGAAATCTATGGATGTTTTAAAGCAGGGTCAAGTGATCAGATTTATGTTTTTAAAAGAGCACTCTGGCTTTTGTTTGGAGTGGAGTGAGAGGAGAGGTGGGTTGTCTAGTTCAAAATGATGGTAATAGTCTAGGCAAGAGAAGATGGTGTTTTAAGATAGGGTAACGCAGTGGAGTTGGAGAGAAGTGAACAATTGGAAGCTACATTCTGGGGACAGACTCAACCCTCTCTAATGGCGTTAGACCAAGGAATTGAATATGGAGAGCAAATAAGAAGGAAGACTCAAAAATGGTGTTCAGGTTCTAGCTTGAACACTTGAGTGAAGTGTGATGCCACATATCAAAATAATACTGAGCAAGAATAGGCTTCAGGTAGAGGTTGAGTTCATTTATAAATACATTAAGGTTGTGAAGCTTAAGAGATAACCACATAGTAATATCAACTAAGATGTATTTTTATCTATTTGTATTCTAATATTAGGGTTTTACGTAAGATTTTTGTGTAATCAAAGGCATGCTGCTACCCTCAGAGATGGGAAAACCTTTCATCTAGTTCAAATCTTTCATGAAAACAAAACTCAGATAAGTGAAATGTTTTATCCAGGGTCGCAGAGTAAAGCCGAGGCTAAAACTTGACTATCCTGACTTATAGGCAGCTTTTTTTTTTCTTCTGCCTAATAAGCCATATGAAATGCCTCATAAGCCATTTACTAAAACATCCCCAGAGTAATTCATTTCTGAGTTCTTTCCAAAACTAAGAGGAAAAGCTTCAGGTTTGGAGTGGGAATATTGGGTGAAGAGTGCCCTGGAGCTGCTGGATTGACAGCAGAGATGTGGGAGCTCAGAGGGGAGGTCCGAGCAGTTTTGGCAGCACAGCATGGCCAGTGGGCTGCCATTCTGCTTCTTAATTGAAAATAGATATCAGAAAACCAGACCATTGGTGGAAGAGAGAGCCAAATGGCCAAAGTGCAACAATTAAGAAGTATTTCTCCTGCTTTTGCTGACTTATTGAGTATGAATATATTATGTGAAAGTCTGAGATTCTAAAGCAGATTTATATGCTAGGTACATAAGAATATAAGTTTTGGTAAGTAACAGGACTTACTTAAAATGTTTTGCTCGTGGGAAATGCTTTTATTAAAGAAAAGAAACATGTCAGAGAGCTACTAGTGTTAGTGAAGTGGGACCTCTCATGGGACACAATTTGGGTACAGCCTCTTAAGTTTCAGTTTCTGGTAGCACGTGTCCAGAAACTAAAATTATACCAGTCTTCCCAGGGACTGTTTGTCATGAGGGAATGATTTATGTCAACCAGATGAATGCCTGGACAGACTAGAATGCCAGTGTTTCAACTTATCATGGAGATGGATGTAACAGAAATAAAACTTCAGTGGCTGGTTATTTATCTAGTAGTTCAAGTCACCTTTTCATAATAATTAATTAATTAATAGAACAGTCCTTCAGGAGCTTATAATCGGAGCACAGGGAAATAAATTGTTTTCAGGATCTGGAAAGATCAGATGAGCCATTCTGTTCCACAGAGTCATCCCAGCAGTATGATAAAATCCTCCTCTCTCCTTTTGGTTTGCACTGGGAAATGCAACGGATTCTTAATCTACCCTTCTGTCTTTTAAATGCTTCCTGCAGACTGACTGTTTTGTTCTGACAGGACTTGAGGCAGTCATGTTACAGTAAGGTGGACTAGATTATAGATTTTATATTCCATTCCTGAAGATACTTTTCTTAACTTGATTGAACCTGCATGTTTCCCAAGGCTCCGTACACTTCACACAGTGTCTCTCTTAGTTGCTGTTTGCTACAGACAGATCATCTGCTTTTCAGTGGTTCTTAAATTGGAGCATAGGAGTCGCTGGGGAAATTTGTTAAAAGTGCAGATTTTCAAGTTTGACCTCTTTGATTCAGATTAAGTAGATCTGGGGACTGAGTTTATTCTTAGGTCTTACCTACAGTTAGAGAAACATCATATATGTGTGAATTCTTAGCAGTTTCATTTCCAGGGGCAAATTCTTTCCTGAAGTCTATGATACTCTATGTGCGAAGACAGAAATTTACTTTCAAAACCTTGGAAAGTTTCTTAAGTGCCCATAACCAATTTTTAAAACAGGTCAAATTTTTGCAGTTAACTCTTGCTTTTATTTATTTATTTTTGCCAAAATACTCTGGGGAAGCTGTGGTTATGTTGGCTACACAGAAAGAAACTTCTCTTTGTTCCAGCATATCTTGAACATCTGGTGTTTCTCCTAGCTGCTCTGGTTCAAGACTTCCTCATATCCCAGGTGGACAAGTCCCAGATTTCTTCAGAATTGCACCCCATCTGTCCTCTCCCTGGGTGCACATTGTTAATGGAGGTGATGGTAGCTTTGCTGGATTTGGGGTAGAGGGAAGAACATGGTCAGGTTGTGACAGGAGGAAGATGGATTAGATGGGAATATCAGTCTCTAGGGAGTGAGTACATTTTTTTTGTTTTTAAAGAAAAGCTAGTATTAGAATGAAATAGCAAATTTGGAAAATGTGGAAATTTGCTTTTACAATATAGAGTGTAATATGTAATGTTTGAACAATCAGAAGCAAGAGAAGAGATCTCAGTCTTCTGGGAACAGGATCCCAGAAGGATCCTCAAACCCATCTGTTGTGTTCCAACATTTATTTATTTGCACATGGTATTTTCCTTTCTTGTCTGCTGCCTCACTGTTAACACTTATTGAATACCTATTTTGTATGCCCTTATTAGGACGTGAAAATATAATGGTGAACAAGATTAAATTGGTCCTTGTCCTAACAGAGCTTACAGTTTCATGGGGTCGGGGAACGAGATACCAAGTTAAAACCCATATGATACCCTAAGGGTAACTAGGGAAAAAAAATGTTAGGAAAAAGTGCTGTAAATGGATGGGAAAGGGCATCTATTCTAATCTAGAAGGTCAGGAAAGTTCCAGTTGAGTTTCACTGACTTTTTAGCCTAGACCTGAAGAATCAATAGGACTTAATTAGAAAACTGGGGAGTTGAGAGGAGGGTGTTTGTTTTGGGTGGGCGAACACCTTTTCCTTAAGGCCTGAGGCAGGGAAGAATAACAGAACTATCTATGGAGGCCTGTGTCATTGGAGGTTAGTGAACCAGAGGGAGAGGCAGCAACTCTTAATGTAGGAGTTGGGTGGGCGAACACCTTTTCCTTAAGGCCTGAGGCAGGGAAGAATAACAGAAATATCTAAGGAGGCCTGTGTCATTGGAGGTTAGTGAACCAGAGGGAGAGGCAGCAACTCTTAATGTAGGAGGGTTAGGCAGAGGCCTTACAGTTTACAGAGACATTTTTGTACTTTATCCCCAAATTAGGGGGATGTGGCAAAGAGTGTGGTCATGTTCAGATTAATATTGGAAAATAGTAACCTTGGCTATTTTGTAGAGAAAGCATTGTGGAGTACAAGGTAGGAATTAGCAGATTGAGTAAGTTATTATATAGACTCTTGAGACTGTTAGTTCAGGGGAGAGATGATGGCAGTATGGACCAGGGTGTTAGGACTGAAGGTAGAGAGAACTGAATGAAGAATTATTTTGTAGCATGAGGTGGTAGGACTTGGTGAGAGATGGATTAGATGTGGAATATGAAAGAAAGGGATGTCAGGATTGACTCCTAGATTTCATGATTGAATTGAATGCGAATAGTTATTTTCATTGAGATTGTAGGAATGTTAGAGAAGCAGGCTTGGCGGGAAAGATAAGAGCTGTTTTGAAAGTTCTTTCTCTATGGATTCTTATTCTTCATGTTTGAAACTGTAACTCCCACAAGATTCTGCTCAAAATTGCCCTCCTGTGAAATCATTCTGAAGCTCCTTGAACCCCCTGCCCTACCATTTTCCATAGAGCAGTAAATTGTGCCTTGCATCATTTGGTAAAGTCTTCTCTTAGTATTTCTGCCTCTATTTGATAATTGGGCTTCCCAGGTGGCTCAGTGGTAAAGAATCGGCCTGCCAATGCAGGAAACTTGGGTTCGTTCCTTGGGTCAGGAAGATCTCCTGGAGGAGGAAATGGCAACTCACTCCAGTATTTTTGCCTGGGAAATCCCATGGACAGAGGACCTGTCCATGGGGTCCAAGGAATTGGATACGACTGAGTACGTATGCATGGTCGCATTTGATAATTTATGTGCTTGCCTTTCTCTCTCCCCAGACTTGATTTCTTGGGCAGGGACTACCAAATAGCTCTTATTTGTGTGATGTTCTCCAAATGTGGATAAACAATTCTACAAGTGTTTTCTACTGAGTTACATAGTATGTTAAGATTTCCTTTATCTTAAATTCAGGTAATACTAGATTAAGTTATTTTACTACAGAACTTTCCCCAATCTTTGTATTCTAATATGGCTTGTGAATCTCTGGGAAGGGCATAATGTGTGTAGTATTTTCCAATATTATTTAGTTCTCCCAACCTCTCCCCCACCAGACTTTGTTTTCTGAGCATCTCATGTTACTGTTGTTGAGTGTAGGAGTTGGTGATAGGAACAAAGGTGGGAAATGCTGGTTTGGATGTACGCTTGTCACAGCAGAGACATAGTTCACTGAGTGTGGACTACATGAAAAGCAAACCCGCCAGCCATGGGCGAACATCTCTGGGTGTCTTTGGGAAGCTTGTTTTGCCTATAGTTGTTGCAGATCTAGTTCTTTTACTCCCACTGAACAAAACAGACATCAGGGGATGAGAATTTACTGTCTCTTGTTTGCCCTTGCCAGGCTAAAAAAGCTAGGTGACATGAAGTGACAAATTGTGTTCTGTTTCTTTGTAGCTTAGCTGGGAAGAGTGGAACAAAAAATTCTTTGGTCCTTTTATTTATTAACTCTCAACATCAAAACAGTGCCTTTCTTATACCACCTGGGTTGTTCATAAAATAAACAGACTTATATTAGTAACTTTTTTTTATAAAAGAAATAAATTTTTAGTATTTTTCTAAGACTATTTATATTCTGTTTTAGAGAGTTGGCTATGGTGATGCAGAACCTAGGTCTCAGGGAAATATAGAGTGGAGAGACTAAATGAGAAAGACAGTGTCCTTTTTTTGAAAAGTGTATGAATTTATTTTAGAGGGGAGTTTTTCTCATTTTCAAAAGTTAGAAAGTTCAAGATAATTCATTTTTAGAGTAGAACCTAATGGAAAGTTTTACCAGGAACTCACTGACTCAAACTGGAAAAAATACATATATTTTTTAAACTTAAATTTTATTTTGTAATGCCAGATGGCACTATTGTGTTGTATTTATTAACAAATTTTAACTTCTGGCATCTTCCTAATCGCATGTGGAGAGGGTAGGGGCCTTTGCTTCTCAGACTATAGAATTAACAATGGAAATCATTTTTTTGAATGATATAAAATACAGCTTAGTCACAACCACATCTACATCTGTATATCCACATCTTAATTTATATGTTTTCATTCACTTGTCCCATCTTTTATTATTGTAGATGTTCATTTCCAAATGGGAGTAACTTGAAATGGCGGGGACAAATTGATCATTTTTAGTCCTGCTCTCAGCTTCTGTCATCAGTTTACTATCCCCCCGCCTATCAGGGCCAGTCTTTAGAACTGAGCCTCTGAGGTTACCATAAAGAGCAATCAAAATCTGTGAATAAAGATTTATCTTATTCTTCCCTTTAAGAAATGCCTGGGTAAAGGGAAAGTGATTGCTGAATACTCTTAGCAGCAGAGATAGGGGCTGTATGAGTAAAATGTAGTGATATTTTTTAGCAGCAAAAAACAGCTGCGGTTTTTTATGCTTCTTGCTTAGTATCCATCCGGTCACTTCTGTGCTGTACATACCTTTACACAAAAAATGATGCTGTACATGGAACTCTGGTCAATGCTGTGTAGCAGCCTAGATGGGAGGGGGGTAGGGTGTGGGCGAGAATGGATACACATATATGTATGGCTGAATCCCTTGGTTGTTCACCCGAAACTATCACTACATTGTTAAGCGGCCGTACCTCAATACAAAATAAAAAAGTTTTTTTTTTTTTAAATTGATGCTATAAACTTGTCTAGACATGGTAATCTGCAGTTGCTTATTCTATTGAAAAAAATCAGTGTTTGGGACTTCCCTGGTGGTCCAGTGGCTAAGACTCTGCACTCCCAATGCAGGGGGCCTGGGTTCGATCCCTGGTTAGGGAACTAGATTCCACATGCTGCAACTAAAGATCAAAGAACCTGCATGCCCAGCACAGCCAGATAAATAAATACTTAAAAAAAAAAACCACAGTTTAGGATGTATTTTTTGGAATGCTTCATTCTGTGCTTTGGCTCCTAATAAAACACGTGTTGTCTAGGAAACTACTTTTAACCATAGAAACTCCCGCATTTGTTTCAGGTCGATCTTCTCTCTTTCCCTTTGAAGATGCCTTCCTGGACGACAGTCACGGCGATCAGTCTTTGTCATCTGGCTTAAGTTCTCCCACTCGCTGTCAGAACGGGGAGCGAGTAGAGCGCTACTCTAGAAAGGTGTTTGTTGGAGGCCTTCCTCCTGATATCGATGAAGGTACCATGCACTCACTAATGGCTTAATGAAGGCCAGAGTTATTACTCGTGTGATCTGACCCTACCTCTCCTCTCGAAGACAGCTTTAGGACTTTCATGTCTTAGTGTCAGGAGATGAGGATGCTCAGTAGATGGAAAAGAAAGAGATTGTGCACCTCTGGTCTGCTCTTCAGACATGGCAGTCTCCAAACAGCTTCTCATTTCCTTGTTATTAATTTTGGGTCACATTTTTAAATGATAATGAGAGCTAATATTTACGAAACTCTTCCAGTAAGCCCATTGTGTGCTAAGTGCTTTATATTATCTCGTTTAAACTCCACAGCTCTCCTCTAAGTCATCTCCTGCCAACTCCATTTTGTAGATGAGGAAACTAAGGATCAGAGAGAAATAGTTATGTAACTAGTGGTGCGGTTGGAATCAAAATCCATCTGATTCCAGAACTTTGTTCCTATGCATCACACCATACCATTTCATATTTTAATGTAGATACCTGTTAATGAAATAACCCCTCTTGCCTTTGAAAGAATTGAGGCTAATGAGAATATTTCTTAATAATATGTTTGAGATACTAGCAATCCAAAAGTGAGTTTCACTAGTGCCTAAAGCTGGTCAACACATAGGTTGTCAGTAAATATTTGTTGAATAGAAGAATGAAATAGAATTGTGACAGAGTTAACTCAAGGGAAGAAAGCAACTCTAGTTCTAGTAGCCTTTGGATCTGCTTTAAAAATATTGTTAAAACAAATTGTTTTGCCAGTGTTATTCAAGCTATAACATTTCTCTTAATTTATCATGATTTTCTTTTTTTCATAATGAGAGAAATGGTTTTACTTTAGGCTTACTGCTTTGAAGTTACACACAGCTGAGGGCTCATTTTTCTCTAAACTATTCTTTGACTAGTGTTAATCTCATCTATAGAGATACCTGTTAATGAAAAACCCCTTGGATTTTTCTTTAAGACAAAGTTTTTGTCATGGCTGTTGTTTAGTCCCTCAGTCGTGTCTGACTCATTGCGACCCCATGGACTGCAGCACACCAGGCTTCCCTGTCCTGAGAGAGTGGCAGCTTAAAACTGATTAGGACCTCTGTTACAACCTTCTGCTTTGAATCAAAAGTCAGAAGGTAAAGATAAGTCTGTTAAGCTATAACTTTTGAAATGTTTTCTTTATAGGATGTGTGGTAGATAAGTGTAAGAGAAAGAGGCCATTGGCTTTTAGTTTTTTCTTACCCTTAAGTCACTTATTGTCCCTGCTCCTCACCAAAAGAATAGTATCTATTTCTAAAAGAATCTTATATCAATAATAATAATCTGAGATTAATAATCTCAGATTACTTCACATAAGTAGAAATGTATTTTAAATATTTTGTGTATTTTGCCTTTTTTTTCTAAAAACAGAGAACATTCCTATCTTTACAGTCCCCTTTTTGTTTGACAGAGTAGTCACCTTTGCTAATGTCAGATTTTTTTTTCTTCCAGATTCTTTATATCAGGCTTAGTGAAAGTGAAGGGAAGTGAATTATAGTTTGAAACACGTTCTGCATGGTTGATAGTAGATAACCAAATGTACCCCCAACAGTGGTATTTCACTTAATAAATTTGACTTCTGTAAAGAATGCTTTAGAAAACAGCTCTCAAAAAACATTTTCAAATAAAAAGATATGTTTGATGCTATTCTGTCTGCAGTATGTTTTTCTCTTCTGCTAACATTCCTTCTCTGTTTTGTAGATGAGATCACTGCCAGCTTTCGCAGGTTTGGACCTCTTGTGGTAGACTGGCCTCACAAAGCTGAAAGCAAGTCGTATTTTCCTCCTAAAGGTAATGCGCTTAAAATGTCTGCACTGTTCGCCGGTTGGAGAACTAGCGTGATAGTTCAATAAAATGCATCATTTTAACTCTGGAAATAGCTTTTGACTTTTCCCCCCAATAAGAAATCATTTTAATGTTGATTGTCTTGGAGACTGTTCCCCCAGGAGCGTACTGATTGTTTCAGGGCATCTACTTTTATTGACAATGAGATCCTGTGAGTCTGCTGTGAAGGAGCCTTGGCTAACTTTTCATTAATTGGAAGAAAAGATCTAGGGTTTTGAGGATTATCAACAATGGAGAAGATTATTTTGAATAAAATTTTATTTGTAGCCCTAGCCCTGTAGTTTTATAGATCTTATAAAACCCCAAACTTGGAACAGCTAGTGACAGAAGACTGACATTATGTCAAATTACCTTTATCCATGACTGTGTCTTAAGTGACTTAGCCTGGTGATGGGTGGAGGGCAAAGTAGCATGACCTTGCTTCCCTTTCCATGACCTTGCTTTCCTTACTTTTGGTAGGCTTTTTTGATGGTTTATGAGGGCATGAAAAATATATCACTTTAGTTTATCGTTTTGTGGAATCTAGGTAACTTTTCTGATGGTATTAATTCTGGGTATGTTCCAACATTTTTATACTGAAGAGTGTTTTGAGCTACAGAGAAAGTTTTCTTCTTGTGTTATGGTCTGCATGTTTCAAGGATGTCCTTCATCTCTAAGGAATTGGGCTTTGATGTGTGTTATTGTGTAACAGTACTCACCGCAAGAAGATGGAGTCTAAATACCTGTCCTTCCTGTGCCTTGTACAGGAATTGAATTATAGCTTAGCCTAGAAATGGCAGGAGGCTTCCTTTTATCTCTGCTTTATTAGATTTGTCACCTGTACTTCTCCCCACTGTATTTCTATGAAAATAATTTATTCACTAAATATAAGGTTATTTGCTTTTAACTTTCTTCTGTTAATCCTCTCCAGTAATTTTTTAAAATTAAAAATAAGTTTTATATTAGTCTAAAAAGATAAAAATCATCATGCTGATTATTTCAGTGAAGGAATGTATTCACTTTGTGGTGCATATATTGACACTAAAGAAATATTTAAAACATGTTTTTAACAATGCTTAATGGTTCGTTGAGTCAGAATCCTGGTATTTCAGTGAATGAATGAGTTCATCTCACTGCGCTGCATGTAATACACTCTGTAAAGTCACATGTATGAAAAGATGTTCCTGAGAGTACTAGTTGCACATGTGAATGAAGGCAGCTGTCATTTTAGGGAAAGAATGTCTCCACCATGCTGTAGTGCGTGTGATACACTCTATAAAATGACATGTATAAAAGATACCTTCCCTCTGCCTCCCTGAGACTGAGTATGTATTTATTCTTAAAATTAAATTTCAAACACATCTTATAAACAACCAACACTATTGTGCTTTAGACATGTGTAAGAGATATTTTTACGAGTGCTAGTTGAAAAAAAATCATTCTGAGAAGGTTATAAAAATGATTCTGGGATAAAAGGTGCAGAATGATCATTGTGAAAAATAAAAATGAAAATAAGCACATCTATGATCATGTCCAAATAAAATTAACCCAAATATACCTCTGTCAGAGATGATCATTTTATTAAATGTATACATTTTATTAAATATCTTTCTTATATCTCTTTATGAATACATACATTTATATGAAATTTAAAATTTTACATAATTGGGATCACAGTATATATGCTAATATTTAATAACCTTCATTTCCCCCCAGCAATGTCAACATCTTTCTATAAGAAATTTACATTATCCTTAATGATAGTCAGTCCTATTGAAAGAGGAGAGTGAAAAAGTTGGCTTAAAGCTCAACATTCAGAAAACTAAGATCATGGCTTCTGGTCCCAGCACTTCATGGGAAATAGATGGGCAAACAGTGGAAACAGTGTCAGACTTTATTTTTCTGGGCTCCAAAATCACTGCAGATGGTGAATGCAGCCATGAAATTGAAAGACGCTTACTCATTGGAAGGAAAGTTAAGACCAACCTAGATAGCATATTGAAAAGCAGAGACATTACTTTGCCAACAAAGGTCCGTCTAGTCAAGGCTATGGTTTTTCCAGTGGTCATGTGTGGATGTGAGAGTTGGACTGTGAAGAAAGCTGAGTGCCGAAGAATTGATGCTTTTGAACTGTGGTGTTGGAGAAGACTCTTGAGAGTCCCTTGGACTGCAAGGAGATCCAACCAGTCCCTTCTAGAGGAGATCAGTCCTGGGTGTTCATTGGAAGATCAGATCAGTCGCTCAGTCGTGTCCGACTGCTAAAGCTGAAATTCTAATACTTTGGCCACCTCATGCGAAGAGTTGACTCATTGGAAAAGACTCTGATGCTGGGAGGGATTGGGGGCAGGAGGAGAAGGGGACGACAGAGGATGAGATGGCTGATGGCATCACCAGCTCGACGGACATGAGTTTGAGCAAGCTCCGGGAGTTGGTGATGGACAGGGAGGCCTGGCGTGCTGCGATTCATGGGGTCACAAAGAGTCGGACACGACTGAGTGACTGAACTGAACTAAATTGAGGACATTTAAGTTGCTTTCAGTTGTTTTTTCTCATGGATGCTGCTTCAGTGAATATCCTTGTGGCTTTATTTTTTTGCTTTTTTCTAATGACATCTTAGGGTGAATTTGCAAAAGTGAGGTACATGTTTATACATACTGCCAAGCTTCACTTAACAAATCATACACATTTATATTCCACTGCTGCTGCTGCCGAGTCACTTCAGTCGTGTCCGACTCTGTGCGACCCCATAGACGGCAGCCCACCAGGCTCTCCCATCCCTGGGATTCTCCAGGCAAGAACACTGGAGTGGGTTGCCATTTCCTTCTCTAATGCATGAAAGTGAAAAGTGAAAGTGAAGTCGCTCAGTCATGTCCAATTTTTAGCAACCTCATGGACTGGTAGTACCTAATTTGTGAAAATTTGTTCTGTTGACAGTCTGAAGATATGGCTCTTTCAATGTTTGCCAATCTGAATGGTTAAAATAGCATCGTTTCTGGCATTTTGAATTTATTATTTTACTTTATTTCATTGACATTTCATTTCTGTCTGGGATTGATAATGGAGTAAGGAACAAGAAAAGATCCACCTTTGTTTTTCCAGGTAGTATGCCTGCTGTCCCAGCTGTCATTTATTGACAGTTCCTTTTTTTCCTTATTGATTTGAATCATTAGAATTCAGTATTGGTTGAAAGGTCATCTCTCTTGTTTCTCTACACTGAATTTCAAAGACTTATTTTTTAAAAAGGTAAAGGATTTCATTAGTAATTTTGTTTACATGTTACAATGATAGTTTTTTTGATATATTGGATTAAAATATATTAAAATTAACTTCACCTGTTTCTAATTTTTAGCTTTGTAAATGTAGATATTGGAAAATTTTAAATTACATGTGTGACTCATATTTATTGAGCAGCACACCTGTAGAACATGAGTCAACAAACTCTCTTTGTTTCGCCTGTGAGCTCAGGATGGTTTTTATGTTTTTAAGTGTTGTAAAAACACATACACAGAGAAGAATAGGTAATAGAGACTCTATGTGGCCCTCAAATCTCTTTGCAGAAAGTTTATTGACTTCTGTAGCCCAGAGAATTGTTTACCTTCTGAGACATCCAGTGACAAAGGAGGCATTTATTTCAGAGGAAGTCTATGTAGACATAACTGAGTATTAAATTTTGTTCTTCTGTTGGAGATGATCACTGTAAAAGTAACAGTGAAAATAAGCATATATATGGTCATACAGTCTTTACCCATTGGTCAGTCGTGTCCAATAAAGTAAAACAGAGTAAGTCATTGTTGTGACATGTTTTTGGGTACATCAAGGACTATCAGTTCCCTTCAAGTCTTCTCTTCTCTTTTCCAAACTAAATATTTTCACATCTCTACTCATATTTTATGCATAATGGACCACCATTATTCTTGTCTGCCTTTTTGGTACATGTGTCATCTCCGCAACATCCCGCTTAAATTTGTCTCTGAGAGTTAAAGAGAAAACATTTGGGTTGGTATGAGCAGTATAGAGCTCAGCAGCTCTGTGAACTCTCCATGGTTTGGGTGCCCTTCCTGTTTAACAGCACAATAACATAGAATTGTAGGACATTAGAGAGGTTGCCCTTATTTCACGACTGAGGTTAAGTGTTGAGATGGACTAGTGAGAGCCAGGCCAAGCAGAGGATCTGGATCCCCTGGCTTTGGTCCTCAGGCTTGCATCCTCAGAGAGCAGCTTGCCTCTCTGGTGATTTTGGGGTCAAGGAGGAGAAATAATTATTAAACTTTTGGCTCCTGTTGTGTTTTGCTCTCAGCCAAAGTCTGAAGGTTGACCTATTTTGGAAGGACCTAAAGAAATTTGGTGTTAGTCCAAGGTTGAAGTAACTTTGAGATTCCATGCCCATTGCTTTGAACACTGGGGACACCTAAGTAGTTTATTCCAAACTGTTTTGTGCCTTGTTAATAATGCCCCCTCGTGCTGTTTCTGCTTTTCTTTGAATTCCTCGGGTTTTGATTCAGGTCAGTGCTTTTTTGGTAATACTCCTCTTGTCAGTTATACTTTTCTTAGGTCCCTGCAGCTTGGCCATTAGGCACAGTTTCTTTGGCTTTATGCTTTAGGCTTATGTGTACATAAGAGGAAAATAAGAACCATACACTATGAAGTCCTTCTGTTTTTTTCTTAGAACATGTGTGCCTAGTGAAATAAACAGAATCATTCGTGTATCCAGCAGGTATGCCTGTACAGATTTGGAGTACAGTTTGTCAAACCATGGCCATTTCATTGAACTATGGAGAGCTTAATATCTATGTAAAGAATCAGCGACCACATACGTCAGCTGTTCTCTTAAGTGTTGTTGGGCCAGCAGAGTGAGAGGGGATGGAGACTGGGGTTCTCAATAGCACAAAGCCACTGAGGCATTTGATCACCTCTTTGAGGATATGCAGAACCCTTTGGAACACTTTGTGTGTGGGCCACAAGCAGGTCATTGCTTGGTGTTCTCCAGAGCACCTCTGAGAACATGGAAGGAAGAAAGCATGGAAGGCATTATTGTGTCTTCATGATGTGTTCTCAGACCTTCTGAACTTTAGAGTCCTCTGGGGGAAATCATAAAATAACACAGTTACAAACTACAATAGTTCTCTGAAGGAAAAATGGAGAATGCAGTGACTTTTAAAAAGAGGACTTCAGTTTAGACTGAGGATATAGAGTTTCTTTGAGAAAACAGGGATTAGGTAGAACTGATTATTGAGGAGTTAGCTAGAAAGTGTAGGGAAGCTATTTTCAACCAGAGGAATACCATGTGGGAAATAGTGAGAAAAGGGCTTTATTTCCTTTGAAGAAATGAAGGAAGTGTGGTTGGAATGTTGTGATGAAGGAGAAAATGATGCAGAAGAAAGCCTTGGAAAGAAATACAGTTTTTTTCCCTTCCCTCAATTGTTCTAGTCTCCCAGAGAGAGTAGATATAAAGGCATTTCTGTGGTGTTTGGGGTAAAGACAGAATGGAGTTGGGTCAAATAGAAATATCAATTTAACATACTTCCAGATAGTTACTGATAAAACTAAAGCAAAGTCTTGCTTTGTGTTTTCTGCATTTGGCTCTTGATGATGAAAAGAGATTCAGCTAATCAGAATATTGAGGAATTTTCCTGACATTGCATCCTCATGCTTTTTAGTTCTGAAATAGCAGAGTTGAAATTGTGAGTGCTGGAAAGAGAGGTTCTCCCAAATGTTAGCACATGAACCAATCCCTGCATTCATACAAAATGCTAATCAACATCACTATGTAGGTAGCTTGGTTGCTAAGGTAATTCGAAGATAGTTACTACAAGTGGATGGTGAGAGAACAGAATAAGTGCGATAGAGGGCCTGCGTCCCGGTGCAGATGATCAGGTAACATTGAGATTATCAATCCATCTAATATTTGTTGCCCGTCTGTCTGTGGAAGAGTCTATACTCTCCGGCCTTGTGGGGCATCTAGAGAAGAAACCATTCTTGTTTTTGAGAAGACTGCAGTTTTTCAGAGGAGACGTGAGAACACAGATGTGAAACATTAAGTAATGGTAAAGACCATGAATTTGGGAACTAGACTTGCTGGGCTACCCCACCTCTTAGTTGTATGACCTTAAGCATGATGTTCAGCCTTTCTATTCCTTAGTTGCACCACCTGTAAAAGAGAGGTAATATGAGTACCTACTTCATAAAGTTGTGATGAGGACTAAAATGGATGAATCCATGTGTAGTACTTAAAATCATCCTGGCATACAGTAGGTTTATGAGTGATGTTATTTTTATTAAAGAAAATACAGATCAACTTATGGTTAATGACAAATGAGTAAAAGAAAATCCTAGGCATCCAGAGGAGGAATAGATTATCATGGGCTGGGGACTTCCCTGGTGCTGCAGGGATTAAGACTTCACACTTCCATGGCAGGGGCACAGGTGGGCTGTGCAAGAACTGAGTCTTAAAAGCTAGACAGGGATAAAAGAGGTAAGATAATGATAATTATTCTGGGGGCTAGAATAATGATAATTAGGATGGCAAATGTTTATTAAGGACTTGTTGTCAGCTAGGCAGTGAGTGGGTTACTATTTTCTGTGCTTAATCTTATTTTAAACTCCACAAGATAGGCGCCCTTATTAGCCCCATGTTAAAGAGTAAGAAATCAGAAGAGTGTAATTTGTTCACCATCACGTGTTAAATGATAGGCCCACTGAACGGGAGAATTGGCACTGTTGAATGTAGGACAGTCAACAGAGAGAAAACCAGTTTGGTGTGGTGTTGATCTGATTAAAAACATGCAGAGTTTGGTATGTCCTCACATCTTATCTGAAAGGAAATTCCTCACGGGCACTTGACATTGTGGCTGGGGAGTTTGGGAAGAGTCTGAAGCTGCAGGTACACATCTCTTGAGAGTCAAGTTTATAGAGAGGAGGGAGAAGAAAGTGAAAAGCCATGAGTAAGTTCTGTCAGGAACCAGAAAGAAAGAGGCCATGGCAATAGAGATGAAGTGGAGTGAAGGACTGGCGTTGTGTCTGTGACCATGGCAGCTAAAGGAAAGAAGCTTCGAGCAACAACAGTCAGCACCAGCAGATACGCTAGGGTTACTGAGCAGTCCTTCATGGAGTAGAGATGCGTGTGGCTCTCTTGTCAAGTACAGGATCATAGTAATTTCTGTTGTTATCCTAATTCAAGGCCTTAGTATTGTAATGAAGTAGAAAGCAATCTGTTTTGCAGTGAATAAGTGTTATTCTATAAGGAAAAAGAATAATTCTGCCTCCCTAGCAGAGCCACTGTCATCGTTTTTGTTTCCATCCAGTCTTTATTCATATATATCTTTTTTGTGGGAGTATAATAATAGCAGAGTTACGGTTTTTTATTCTCCTTCCTCCCATGTTTCTGCTTAATTTTCTTATTTTTTAAGTGGCTGCCTCACCTATTATTACACCATAATTTACTTGCTTGTTGGTCATGTAGGCTATTATAAATAATGCTTCTGTTAATATATCCTTTCGTATGATTCTTCTTTAGGATAAATTTGCAGCAGAAGCTTAACCAGAGTTGAAAGAAATGAAAGTCCTAATGACTCCGGATTTGATATCACATGGCTTCCCAAACCAATTTTCTTTATGAAGTTTATGCTAATTTGGACATCTGCAGCACATTTTTTTGCTTAGTTTTAAGTCAGATGAATGGTACATTGCAGTTGTGGACTTACCTTTTTGCCTATGTGTTTGGAATGTAATGGACCCCTACAGAAGCCAGAAAGCACATTGATCTGACTCTTGTACTTGAAGTTTAAACCTTTTCCTCTTGGGTCCTCTTCGTCTGTTGAATCTTGGGTATTTTTTGACATCATCTCCAGTCATTTTCTGCCTTACCTTCTCTGGCCACACTGACTCCTTTGCTCTTCCTTGAAGTACACAAAGTCTTCTCAGGGTCTTAGTCTTTTGTCTGAAACTTCCTTTTGTCTGAAACCGTCTTGACCCAGATTTCTAAATGGATTGCTCCTCTCTTCCCATAGACAGACTCTGCTGAAATGTCACCTTCACAGAGAGATCTTTCCTGACTTGCGTATCTCAAATAGCAGCCCCTCTCTTCTCTTGCTGTCTAGTCCTCACTCTCATTTTATTTTTATTTTCCACCCTCACTATTTATTTTTCCTTGTGATAAGGTATACTTATCACAACCTGAAAAAAAAATTGTAGGTGTTTTTTTGTTTTCCACCTTGGAGTGTAAATTTGATAAGACCAGGGATTTTGTTCTCTGCTCTATACTCAGTACCTTACACACCTGCGTCAGTGGCTAGCCCTCAGATATTTGCTCAATGAGTGGATTTTATCTTTGCGAATGATGAGTTCATTACTTGTGCAGAGAGAAGCAGAGTCCATCAGATGTTAGAGCTGCCCTAAAGAGCATCTCATTCTAATCCAGCCTTTATTTTAAGCTGGGACTCAAAGACGTGATGTGTCTTTTGCTAAGAGCACACAGCTCTTATTAGATAGACTTGAACCTGGCTGACCAGTAGTATATACTATTTCACCTGGTGAATTATCAAAAAAAGTAGTTTTTGTTTTGCTAGGGTGTGTAATTTGTGGGAAGGGTAAATAGACCTAAAGTATATAGTCTGATAACTTATGCTATTATTTGGAAGGCTGGATTTTATATAAAACTTAGCAACTTAAGCTATATGATCCATGGTCACGCTTTCATAGCTATTTAAAACTGAAAGTGATCCTTGGCTTTTTCCTGAGTTCTTCTCTTCTGTTGGTCACACTTAACTAGCTGAGGATATTTCCAAAGAGCTGGTTTAGGTGAAGGCTATAGGTCTGAGCTGCCCTTTAGCTGTAGCTTAACCAGAAGATCCTGCCTCTTGGGTGATGCCACGCTGTTTCTGCACGTGAGTGCATTGCTCTGTAGGCAAGGTCTTTGACTGCAAGGATCAGAGAGTTCATTTGTGCTCCTTCAAATTAAGGTTATGGTTATGAGGAACAAGGAAAGCCCCAAAATAGGAGCCATGATACAACCAGGTGTCATGGAGACTGTGCTCGGGGGTGGCAGGCTGCAGGGATTTGAACAGTAGGCACTATTAATTCTTCCTTGTAATGTTCCGCATCATCATGAGTCAGCTCTTCTCTGCATATGTGCTCCTTTCTGTGCTTCCAGGGGGCAAATTGATTTCATATTTCTAGTTGGAGTCCGGAGAGAGGGAATCTGATCAGTTCAGTTCATCTTTTAACCCTTTGCTGTGACATAGGCCATCCTAATGGTAATGACCTTAGAATCCTTGCTGCTGCTGCTGCTGTTGCTTCAGTCATGTCCGACTCTCTGTGACCCCATAGACGGCAGCCCAGCAGGCTCCCCCATCCCTGGGATTCTCCAGGCAAGAACACTGGAGTGGGCTGCCATTTCCTTCTCCAATGCATGAAAGTGAAAAGTCAAAGTGAAGTCACTCAGTCGTATCCGACTCTTCGCGACCCCATGGACTGCAGCCCACCAGGCTCCTCTGTCCATGGGATTTTCCATGCAAGAATACTGGAGTGGGTTGCCATTGCCTTCTCCGTAGAATCCTTGAGTGCTTAATAAAAAATAAAACAAAGCAAATGGCATAGTTCTGCTTCCTTGAGCATGGTGCTGTGCATGTGGGAAGATTAGGTTGGGCATAGCAAACTTTTGTGACAGTATATGTGTTTCTCATAACCTCCCTCATCACCTCTTGGGAGAATAGCCCACATCCAAAGTTGCTATTACTGGAGCGACAGAAAAAGTCTGCCTACCCTCAGCCTCTGCCCCTGGTTCTGTACCAAGCAGCTGCTCCCCATGCTGCCAACAGTCTCACCTCCTGTGGTGGGGCTGAGGCCAGGGAGAGGAGTTGGCATCTTCTGGGCAGTGAGCACAGCTGCACTACCCCTGCTGGCAGAGACCTCTGGGGCAAAGGCAAGGCCAGCAGCCAGCTGCAGATGTTGGACAGGCAGTTGGCCACATGGCTCTGAAACTGTGTTGAGACGTCGGTGGTGCTGGCATCCTCAGCCCACACGAAAGCCAGCGTCGGCCCCAGCAGTTCAGGTGCACAACCAGGTAGACGGAACAGTGACAGTCATGCATGTTTATGCAAGAGTGACCCATGGGCCTTGCTCTCTGACTCTTGCCCACTTTGGATAAAGTATGTACTTCTAAGCGGCATTTCTGCTGATTGTGTATTTTCTCCACACTGGTCAAGCCGACTTAACTGCTAGTCCTTGTGACCAAGGTCATGCAGTCGTGGAAGTTTACACAATACCAACATAGTTTGTGAACCTGGCATAAACCCGGCCACGTAGGATTCACATTGACTTTGAGCTGACTAGGTAAGCAGCTGCTGTTTAAGGAATAGGAAAGAGAGCTCTTCTTGAAAAGGGCAAAATAGGTCATTGTGAAGCTGCAGTGGGCTGGACTCACAGCATCTCATTCCTTTTTCCTTCAGTTTGTCTAAATCTGGCTTTTGAAAGGAAAGTTTTCAAACTTCACATTTTTTTTCCTTGTAGCGTAACTTGGATGGAAATAATTCAGTGTTGTTTTAGGCCCAGATTCCAAGTTTTTCCACCTTCTGAGTTACATAAACTGATCAAGTTGGGAACCTAATGGAGTTTTAGCCTGTACTTAACCTTTTGCAGTTTGTAAGCTTTTGAGTAATACTTGGCCTTTTTTTTTTTTTTTTTTTTTAGCATAGTTCCTGGCTTATAAAACTCATAGTCTTTGATGAATTATGAACCCTTTTTTAATATTTAATTGATAGAATTTTCATTCTCAGGATTAATTTTCTTATAAAAAATATGGAAATTGCAGAGCAGCAGGAGTGGGCTTTTTGTTCTGTTTTGCCCTGTTTTGACAGATGGAGCAGTTATATTGTTGCTTTTAACAGCCTAGCACACCCTCAGTTTAAACTGTTCCATTAAATACCTCTTTCTTTTGCATTGTATTACAGATGTAAGAGTTAGTGTTTGATTTTAAAACATTAATAATTTGAGAGACTGTATAGAAAGAAACAGGCAGTAGGAATGTACAGACCATGGAACAAAGCCAAGTAGCCACCTGACTAACAGAGACACCGTGCCCTCTGTCTTAGCAGGACCTGTTGTGCTATCCCCAGGCAGAGGTGCTGGGAAGAGGCAATGTTTTTTAAATTTGGAGAAGCCAGAGTTAAGTCCGATGAGAACTTTGTTTTGGAGACAGTGAAATGTAGGAACCCAAATGCCAGGTGCAAATTTGGTAGGCTGAGGCAGAGAGAATGTTTTAGAAGAGGGTGTGGCTTGGCGCAGGACTTGCTGACAGGAGTTGGGGTAGGGCTAAGACCGTCAGCCAGCGAGCCCAAGAGAGGATGTGTCATTTGAAAGAGTTCAGAATGGGAAGCTGACTGGGAGGATCTCGGGAAACATCTTGAAAGCTGAGAGCACAGACTTGGGTTGTCTTCCAAAATAGAACGGATAGACTTCATCTTGAGAAAGGGAAGCCGTGACACCAAGAAAACCTCTTGGCAGCAGCGTTAAGAACTCATCAGAGCAGTGTTAAAGTGCACGGAGGAGAAATTAGATTGTCAAAGTTCAGGCAGGGTACAAGCAGGGTCGGACTAGAGCTGCATCTGCAGGGAAGTGTCTCCTGGGTTACAGTGGAGAATTTGCCAATTGTCTAATGAGACAGAACAACAAGCAGTGCAGCAGGAACTAGATATTTGTGGACTCAGTCGTGGGCACCAGCAGTTACCAGCTAGATGACCTTGAGCAAGTTATTTAATCCCTGAACCTCAGTTTACTCATCTGAATTAATACTATTTATTACTATTAAAAGGATTATATGAGACAGTGTACATATGCATCAGTTTCATAGAGGTTAAATAATATTAGTGTCCTTCCCCCAGTTGAAAATATGTTGCTCAGTAAAAATAAAACTGCCCAACTAGTTTGACCAGTTCCTTCCCACACCCCTAGTCTGATCTCAGTTTTCTTGGTCAGGTGCTTGTTGGAACTGACTGTGACTAGAACTGACAGATTTGGCAGACTTCACAAGGACCTCTTTATATAGGGAATGTGTGGTTATGTAAACACAACAGACTTTAAGCCCGAATGCCCCAGGTCACTGCCCTGGACTGCAGGACTTTACTAAGAACACAGGAAGCAGACTGCCAGTTCTGAGGTGGTTCACTACCCATCAGACTTTTCTTGTCGTCTCTCCCCTTCCTCCACACCTCCTGCCAAGCAGCAAGCCCACCAAGCAACGGTTACTAGTGTAATAGAAAACACAAAACAGGCTTGAACCAAAATGTTTTCCCCTCAGCTCTATGTAGCAAAGATAGCCAAAGAACTATGTTTGGTTCCAAATCTCAGGGAAGTGTTTAGGAATCCATGGGCAGTACCTGCTGAGCCATCTCTGCATCTTAATTAGGCTAAATCCTTCCCTTGGAATGTCCTCCTCCAGTTTTTCATGGAAGACTTGTCTCCTATGCTACCACCGACAGAAAGTCTTCCCTGGTTTCTTCCTCCATGTCTTCTTCACTGAAAGATCTGTCTTCCTTCTATGAAGTCCAACTTTTTAAAATACATTTTAAAAAATACTTCTAAGAACCCTGAATGCATTGTTCCTAGGTTAGAGTTTTCTTGATACTTATTCTTCATGATCTTCATGTACTGGTTTATAAATTTCTGGAGTACAAGGATTTGCTCATGCTAGAATTCCCCTGCATTGCCTAGGGTGCATAGTGAGTGTTCAGTACATCTTGGAGATCAGATGTTCTCATGCAAGATGGGGATGAATAAGGAATCCACTTCAGAGATCTACCATGCTCTCCAGGCAGCAGGCAGGGATGATGAACTGCTTCATCCTTTCTCACCTGCCACCCCCAATCACATACTCTTAACTAATAAACTCTATTCCCTGGTTTCCAAAGAAGTCAATCCTTTGACCCTTCCAAGTCTTGGCCTGTGCTGTTTCCTGAACTTGGACTGCCCTGCCTTCCTAGAAAAGCAATTATCGTCCAGCCCGGATATGCCCTTTACAGTATGGCTTTCCTGATGTTTGGGCCTCTCTGCTATATTTGTTTCTCCTCAGTGTCTTCTTCGATATAACCCCAATCTTAACAATTTTCTTGTGTTCCTTAGTCACTTATTTACAGGTTGAGTTTCTCCAGGGCAGGATTTCTTTCTTGGCTTATTTATCTTCATAGCTTTAGTGCCTAGTGTCCTACCTTGAAACTTCCTAAACATTTTTGGTTCTGTTGAATTGAATCCAAAGGCAAAGACTCCTGAAGCAAACCAAATAGGTCCTCTGACCTGAAAGCCAAGGTCAGGGAGAATGTTTGGAGCAGACTCCCTGTGCCAGAAAATGTCTGAACTCACACAGCTCTGGCTGGAGAGGTGTCCTTCAGGTCTCTCTAGGAAGGTCACAGGAAATCAGGGAGCCTGGGTTCTGTGCAGGGTGTGAGCTCTCTCTCTGTCCAGACCTTGGATCCTTCCTTCTGGTACTGATTTCCTCTCACCAGAAACTGGCCCGCCCTGATCGGTCACCATTTTCTGAATGCAGCTGCAGCTCAGGGCACAGCTGTGCAAGTTGGAATTGTTTTCAAACCATTGTAGTTGATAACTTAAACATATAAATCACTAAGAACGTTAGTTGATTTTAAGAAATATTAGGTCTTTCAAAAGATCACACACTTCTTTAGAGATTGAGAGAGTATATTACCCTCTTTGCCAGAAGGACCTTGTGGTTCTAGTTTTTTTCCACAAATTTTTATTTTGAAAAATTTAAAAGCCTACAAAAAGTATAAGAGTACAGTGAATGCCTATATAGCCTTCCTCTAGATTCACAAGTTGTTAGCATTTTGCTTCATTTGCTTTTTCTTTTTTCATGTCAGTATGTGTAAGTGTATGTATGTGAAAGTGTTAGTTGCTCAGTTGTGTCCAAGTTTGCAATCCCGTGGGCTATAGCCTGCCAGGCTCCTCTGTCCATAGAATTCTCCAGTCAAGAATACTAGAGTGGGTTGCCGTTCCCATTTCCAGGGGATCTTCCTGACCCAGGGATCAAACCTGGGTCTCCTGCATTGCAGGCAGATTCTTTACTGGCTGAGCCACCAGGGAAGCCTGTGTATGTATATCCACCTATATTTATTTGTTTGTTTTTGGCTTCTCTGGGTCTTCCCTGCTGTGTGGGCTTTGTCTGGTTGCGGAGATCTGAGGCTGCTCTCCAGGTGCCATGTGCGGGCTTCTCGTTGCAGTGGCTTTACGGAGCACGGGCTTTAGGGTGCAAAGGCTTCAGTAGTTGTGGCTTCTGGGCTCTAGAGCACAGGCTCAGTAGTTGTGGCTCATGGGCTTAGTTGTTCCACAACATGTGGAATCTTTCTGGATCAGGGATCAAACCCATGTCTCCTGCACTGGCCAGCAGATTCTTTACCACTGAGCCACCAGGAAAGCCCCTGTGTTTTTTGATGAATCGTTTGAGAGTAAATTGTAGACATTAAGACTGTCACCTCTAAATACTTCCCCATATCTTCTGAGAGCAAGAGGTATCCAGATTGTTTTAGTCATGTCCTTTAGAGTTTTTTCTTTTTTTAAAAAAATCCAAGATCCGGTCAAAGTGTTGCCATACATTTAGTTGTCATATCTCTTTAGTCTTCTATAATTTAGACAGTTTCCTAGGCCTTTTGTCTTTTGTGTCTTTTGGTGGGCTTATGTTGGATGCTCTGTGGACTATCACTTAATTTGAATGATCGGTTATTTCCTTATAATGAGATGCAGGGGAAACATTGTTAGCGGTGACATGCTGCACCAAGGACATAATACGAGAGGCACATTAAGGTCAGTCGGCCCTGTTGTTGGTGACGCTCAGTGTGATCATTTGGTTATGGTGTTGTTGGCCAGGTTCTTCCTTTGTGAAAGAACCTTTTTGTCCCTTTGCAAATACTAATTAATCTTTGATGTGATACCTTAAGATTGCATGAGTAACTTGTATCTCCTCCCAAACTTACCCAATGGTTTTAACATCCACTGAAGATTCTTGCGTAAGTTGATGATTACTGTGAGGATGATGTTCATTTTATTAAAATCTCATTTATTGAGATCTGCTGTTTAACTCCCTCAAGAGCCTTCATTCTGTTACCTAAAAATACATTGAAAACTGATAAGTCTTTACTAAATATGAAAATTTGATTGACCTAAATAAAACTAAACTTCTTCTGATTATTTTGAAATTCATTGTTTTAACTCTTCTTAATAGAGTTTTTTTTTTTTTTTTAGCTGAGATTGTTTGGTTTTATAAGCTCTTCTTAATATAGTTTTTGTGCGCTCTAGGATGGATGTATCTGCATAGACCTTAAATTGTAGGACTAAAGCACAGGTGGCCATTTCCTGCCACTAAACCACTGTCGAATGATCACTGTCACAAAAGTGACAAATAATAAATAGGCAAGTACTTGTTTGCTAATGGTATTAAAATATTTATGTCATCATTTTTAGGTGAGACAATACAAGTTAATGGGTAAAGAATGAGGCCACTGGAAGCTGACCTAAGTTTCAATCCCAAATTTAATCTCTAGGTTTTAATCTGAGGTATCCCGTAACCTCTCAGAGCTTCAGTTTTCCTCATCTGTAAAATGGTAATAATAACAACAACTGTATTTACTTCAGAATTACTGTGAGGTAAAGTGTTTATTTTTAGCAAAGCAGATCCTGTATTGTAAGCACTTAATAACTGGTGTTTGTGGTGGTAAAGTTGGTGGTGACTGTTACTTGTGCTAGGGATCAAATATAAAAAAATGTAACATGAAAAATTATGTATTCAGGAACTTAGGAAGCTTTGTTTTTGAAAGGTAGCCAAGGACATTTTGGGGATTGTGGTAATGTGTTCTCAGGTGTTAAGGGGGAAATTTTTTTAAATTTATCCTTCAAAAGCCTGGCCAAACAAAATGGAATTATCCTCTTAAGTCCCTGCCCTCATGCCATACCTGTTTCCCCAGAGAAGCGCGTTGGTCAGTTCAGGCTTGTCCCCAAATCCCTCACAGTCCTCCTCTTCCTCCCCAGCCTCTTTGGCCCTAGTGGGAAAGCAAGCCATTTCCTGCCACCCGTTCTGCCCATAACCCAGGGTGGGGATGGTGACCATGCCAGGAGTTCCTACTGCTTCCTCAGAGCCCAGATTTCCACCCACAGACTGGCTCTGAGTTGAGGGCCTCCCATAGCTCATCACACTTCATAGGTACTTGGGTAAGAAGGTCACCATTTCTGAAACTTGAATTTTATAATCCTATAATCTCTTGGCTGGCTCAGATGGCACAGGAAGATGGAGGGAGTTATAATTTTGAGGCCAAGTTTTTTTTTTCTTAACACCTTTCAAACCAAACTAACAGAAGAACCTGCCATCATTGTGACAGTTTCAGGAGTTTGATTTTTAGGTATAATAGGCTTTTATTTAAAGACTGTATTAAAATCAACAAATAGTACCATATTGGATCATTCTGTCTCCTGATAAGACTGGCTAATAATATACGAAAGCAAATATTCAGTTACCTTATTGTTTGTTTACGGTAATATTCAAGCTGTTATTCAAAAACCTTTAAGGTTTTCCTTTAGTATTTAGATTACTTCCCTTTATTCACCAAATGCTTACAAATGCAAAGAAGAGAGTATATCTCATTCATTTGAACTCTGATTTTTATAATGAGACCGTATGCAGGACTCAGTTTAATTTTACATATCACAGGGACTTACTTCCCTGGTGGTCCAGTGGCTAGGACTCCCTGCTCCCAATGTAGGGGGACCGGGTTCAATCCCTGATTAGGGAACTAGATCCCACAGGCCATAGCTAAGACCTGGAACAGCCAAAATAAATAAATATTTAGAACAGTTTACATAACAAAAATAACTGAAGATGCAATAAAAGAAAAATTGACACTTGCACAATATCCTAGTTTTCAAAGCACCTTACATATGTCATCTACAGAGATGACTCTGTAAGATAATCAGGACAAATAACTAGTTTCTTCATTTTACAGATAAAAGAGACAAGATTCCTAAACTTTCGCATTCTAGTCCATGATTTCACCACTTAACTGGGTATTGGAACAGTCACCATCAAACAAGTCACTTAATCACTCTTCAGGTTTCCTTTCTTTCTTTCCGGTTGCTCTGGGTCTTCGTTGCTGTGGGGGGGCTACTCTTCATTAGGGCGCAGAGGCTTCTCATTGCAGTGGCCTCTCTTGCTGTGGAGCACAGTATGTGGTGGGACTCAGGCTCCAGTAGTTACCTTTCAAGGGCTCTAGAGTATGGGCTTAGTCTTTGTGGCACAGGGGCTTAGCTGCTCAGCAGCATGTGGAATCGTCCCAGACCAAGGATCAAACCTGTGTCCTCTGCATTGGCAGGCAGATTCTTATCCACTGTACCACCAGAGAAGTCCCTCTTCAAGTTTCTTTAACTGTAAAACAGAATTTAAAGTAGTGCTTGCCTCACAGAGTGTTGTGAAGATGAAACAAGTTAATACACATAAGGCACTTAGAAACAGCACCTGGTGCATAGCAGATGCTCAATAAATGTTAGCTACTATTATTACTACACAGCTAGTAAGTGTGAGGACTAGGACCCCAGTCTAGGCGTGCTGACTCCCTAATCCAGAGCTCTGTCTCCAGTACCATGTGGAATTTGCCTTTCAGTAAATCATTGATTTAATTTCCATCTCATGTTGACCTTATCATTCTTGAAGGCATCTTTTTCTGCTTTGTTTGCTTTGACCTCAAATTTCTGAAGATCAAAAGGGGAATGTGTTTGAAGTTTTCTTCCTTCCTGGTTTTTTTTTTAATCCCCTGACTTCTGTTGTCACCTGGGTTTGGTTGACCTTGAGATATCAGAAAGTGTTGTAGTAGGTGAATGTCTCATAAAGTTGTTTTCATGGGTTTGTTGGGGTTTCTCTGAATTTTACTTTGGTTGAAAGGCCTGGGGTAGGAGGCAGGGTTGGCTGCACTTGAGTTACACCCCTTCTCTGTGGTGCTAAGAGAATGTCTGAGAGTAGCATTACTGAGAATAGCAGCTTCAGGGAGTAGAGATCATTTGTTGTAAAAGAGCCATTCTGAAGAAATCGGTAAAGTATTATGGCATATTCTCTGGGAAAGGAAAAGAAGTTGTAGATCTTTTTCTTGGTAATAACATTTGTAGCAGGTTTTTACTTGTGATTCCCAGTTGTTTTTACTCTGTCCACCACCAGTGTTGACATTTATGGCTGTGAAACAGGCCTGAGTGAAAAATCTGTGCACTCTTGTGGTGGCTACTCAGCTGCTATGGGGTGATACCCTCCCTTTCCTCTGATGCCCAAGTTGAACCCAGTGTGGGATGTGATGCAGAAGATTGTAGGAGGCAGGCAGCAATGTACAGGAAAGGTGCAGCCAGCTCCATGGCCCTGCAGAGGCAAGGAGCTAGCTCAGCTAGTGCACTGAGCTGTCCATCCCTAGGCCTTTTTGATGTACCTGATGCATTTACTGTGCGCAGACAGGGTCCTCTCCAAAAACAGGATGTTCAGTATGCCTCTCAGGATCTTTATGGAAGATTTGCACCAAGATTTAACTTGGTGAGGCAGGAGATTTGAGAAGACGTGCCGAGACCTCCTCTCTGTGATCTTTGCATTTTTTAACCCACTGACCTTTAATACTGTCCTTGGCAAGTTTAATTAATGTTCTCACATGAAATGAAAACACTGAACTTTTAATAGATTCCCTGGGGCTTGGTAATCATTTAATATTATTTCCAAAAGAGAGAGGGTATGAAGAAATGATGTATTATCCTTTCTGGTTTTTCAGTTAAGTTCTATTGTTCTTGCCTGGCCACCTGCTGAATTCTTTAGCCCATCCAGCCTGGAAGCGAAGCCCAGGAAACAACTCTGGGTCCTGCCATGCCGGCAGTCTCATTCTTGTGGCTCCATACCCATTCCTGTGGGCTTGGTGCTTTCCCTTGCATCCTGTCGTCTGCCTGTTGTGTTGGCCACTCCTGGTGTGCTGCCTCATGGTTGATCTTTCTCCTGTTGTGTTTCCTTGGATGCTCTGTATCGTAGATGAGGAGTTGGAGGAGAAGATAAAGAGCACCCATTATTCATTGTCCACGGCCGCTGTCATCACATGCTGCTCAGGACTCCAGAGAGCTTTGCGTCTAGGCCAGGCGATGAGCCTCTCTGATGTGTGAGAAGCTTCTGAGTGTGGTTGTTCTTATCCTTCTTCACCACTTACATCTTTCCGGCCCTCAGAGTGCCAGGGGAGGGCCTTATTTCTGATGATTTCCTTTGAGGTCACTAGCAGGACGGGGAGTAGAGGTGACAGCTGAGAGACTTAGCAAAGCTAAAGGGATTGTAGAGAGGTCAGACAGTTGAACTCAAGCTTAGATTAACTCACGATGGACCTTTGCTTAGCTGCCAGTGAGGCAGCGTGTGCCCAGAGCTCGCCCCTTCAACACCTGTTGTCCTCTTGGACGTCTTTGCTGATTCTCTCAAGTCAGCTTCCTTGCTTGTCTGGGCTCCCACAGTACTTTATATTTCCATTTATCTCCCTCAGCTTTGTAGCAAGTAGTTAATTGTTTTAAAGTCTGTTTCTTCTACCGTGTAAGTCTCCAGACAGCTAGAACTTAGTCTGTTTCTCTCACTATTCCTCATAATCCGTAGATTGTGTGTCATTTGTAACAGTTGCTCAGTAAATCTTACTGAATGGGACAAAGCTCAGCATGTCCATGGACATCCTGCAGCTCATGTCCGTGTTTGCAGATCATGTACTCAGCTGTGAGGCAGGAGAATATCCTTGAAGAAACAGAGCATCACCATCAGACATGACATATAAAGACAACACTAGCCTATTGTTGAGCTTCTTTTGTTTTTTTTGACAACTTTGGTTGAGATATAATTCTCAGTTCACCCATTTAAAACGTACGGTTCAGTGGTTTCCAGTATGTTAACAGAGTTATGCAGTCACCAGCATAATCAATTTTAGCAGATTTTCATCATTCCCAGAAGAAACACAGTATCTATTCCCTCCACTCCCCCAGCCCTGGATGGTAGACCACTAATCTCTTTTCGTCTCTATAGATTTGCCTGTACTGGGCATTCCATAAAATATATAGTATTTTGTGCTTGGCTCCTTTCAGTTAGCATAGTGTCTTCAGCACACATCCAGGTTGAAGCACGTGTCAAGCCTAGAGCTTTATGGAAATTGGAGGCCGGGTGATGCTTGTTTCAAGAGCGGCTGTGGCTCAGGCCAGTGGTGAACCTCTTGTTGTTGAGTCACTAAGTTGTGTCCAACCCTCGTTAAAGTTGACCAAACTATATAATGAAAACTCCATAGATGTGACTTGAACTTGCTTCCCTGAGTCATTTTAGAAATCAAGGTAAAATTTATGAGTATCTAATAGAGTGCCTGGCACATGAGGGTCTCGGGAACTATTTCTTCCCTGTGTCCCACTTCAGGTTCTTAGGTTTTAGTAAGAACTTACCAAAGTGAAACAATAGATGAGTTTTTAGTGGTACTTGGAGTTTAATTTACTAATTCCTCCCCCACCCTTTTGTTTTTGTCTCCCCAAGGCTATGCCTTTCTGCTGTTCCAGGAAGAGAGCTCGGTACAAGCTTTGATAGACGCCTGCCTAGAGGAAGATGGGAAACTGTACCTGTGTGTGTCAAGCCCCACCATCAAGGATAAACCAGTAAGTAACTTGCAGCCAGCTGTTGCTTTTCCAGAGCATGTATGCAATCAGAATAGCTGGTCACCTTCCCCTTGTCATGAGAATACTGGGAGCTAGGATCCTCTTACCCAGGGTGACCTCGCTATGCTGTAGTGCTGGACTGCTGCTGACGGGGAACTAATAACAAATTTCTCAGTTTTTGGTTTTATACCTTTGAGACTACATGTAAACAAATGTGCCCTTGTCTTTCACTTTACAGTTCTTTTAAGCTAATTCCTATTGAGAAACTCTGAATTGAGGTAAATAATGCCCTTAGTGGTTTTGGCAGCTGGTTTCTGTCATTATTTCAGATCGAGGGCAGGAGTGATTTATTTATTTTTTAAAAATAAAAGATCAAAATCTTCGATGTTTATGTGCCTTTGAATGCAAAGCTTTGTGCTGGGTGGTACCCACAGCTGGCTAAATAGAGCCTTCTGGGCCAGGGGCTTACACTCTAGAGTGGATAGCTTCAAACAGAGAAGGGGAGGGGAAAGATGGAGAACATGGACCCAAAGCCGTAAATAATGCACACTTCTACAGAATTTGTGATTGAGTCTGTGGTTTCTGAGCCAAAGAGTGTGAGTGAATAAGTCACTGGGTGAGAAAGGAAGACTACTTCCTTTCTCCTGACAGAGGGGATATCAGTGGAAAAGAGGCAAGACTGTTCAGGGCAGAATAAAAAACTTGAATAATACAGCAGAAGTAGACTCCAGGAGGTGAGGAGGGATAGGGAGGTCTGGCGTGCTGCAGTCCACTGGGTCGCAAAGAGTCGGTCACGACTTGGTGACTAAACAACAATACAGTGATCCCTGAGGCGGTTGGGAGAGGGGTGAGACTTGTGTGTCAAGGCCTGATGCTCGGAGTGGGAAATAGAGTAAAAACAGTAGCGTGGACTAAGGGGCAAGGCACACGTTTACCACGGGCCCTGCAGCATCCCCTGTAAGGCTTAACCAGAGGTGTGGGCTTGGTTAACAGCAAGGTTTACTCTCAGAAACATGTAGGGGAAGGAGTTGTGGTTGGATGTAAAGCTCCCAGTTTGAGTCTTGATTCTAGCATTTAAATATCTGCTTGACTGCATAAAGTCACCTAATCCTTGCTGTGACTTGGTTTCCTCACTGATAAAATGAGAAGACCAAGAGTTCCTCTCTGGGATGTTGAGAGGCTCAGATAAGAGGAAAAAGTATGTAAAAGCCTCTGATGAGGTTGGGTACTTGCCCAAACAGTGCTGCTAGTGCTACATGGTGCTAGAGGACTGGGGAGAGCGAGATCAGAGCTTATCTACTGACAACATCTTTTGAAAAAAACAGTGACTCTAGAACAGGGTTTATAATTGTTTGCAGAAGAATGATGCCAGGACTGGCCATCTGTAAGTGGGAGAAGGCAGCATGTAAAGCCAAAGAGCGAGTTACTAAGGAAAGGGAACCCTGGGTCATGTCACAATGATTGATGCAGAAGAAGAGGCAAGGATTTTAGCAAGTTTGAAAGTACCTCTGTAATTTTCAATTTCTAGGGCCATTATCCAGTTTCTATAACAGCAGTAAACAACATTGGATAGGGTAGCTGTTCAGGTAGCTATACAGAAAAACAGTAGAAAATAGTAGGTTGGGAAAAAGAGTAGGGAGCCTTTGTTAACTTTGGTCTTAATTTAAACAGCATGGAGAGGCTGTGTTGAGGGAGACATGGAGACTGACTGGAATGGGAGTGTGTTTCTTCTGAGATAATAATAAGAAAGCTGCAGTAACTTGTAAACCTATTTGGAGTAATATGAAATTAGACAGACTGAGCGCAATTTGGCAGGGTCAGATGTCAGGGGGAAATGGTCACCCTTCAGAGAGTCTGCCACTGACACATCAGCGGAAGAGGTGTGAGGGTGAGCTCGGCAGTGTTAAGGTGGGGTTGATTGTACACTGTACACGGGGATTTGAGATGTGTTTGTATCTATCAAATGACAGAGAGGTAGAGGTACATATTGAGAGAGTTACACCCATAGGAGGTGAAGAAACTGATGGATTGAGGGGAGGAGCCTGGAGATGAGCAGAAGGAGCTTATGTACCGTAGCAGGGCCGTGTCCCTGGCTGTGCAGGAGGAGACGGATCGTGTGCTTGACCAGGGAAAGCTCACACCAGGACTGGATGTCCCTGTGAGAGGGGATGAGCAGAGGTGGTATGGAGGCAGCACTATTACTGTTGAATATTTTCATGCCAAACGTGCATATTACCCTTGGTATGAAGGACTTTTGAAATTAAATAGTGTAATTATCTGTTTTGGAAATGTTTATAGGGAAACTAACTTCCATTGTTTGTGTCTCTACGAATTTCTGCCTTATTGCAGTTTCCGTTTTCTGAGCTCAAATGAAGCAGTTTTATTGGAGCTTGGTGAGTTCTGAACAGTGGCCGCTGATCACGTATTTCTTTGACCCAGGCATACTCAGAATTTCCAGCATAAGCAATTTAAATAAAACTTAGCATGGGAAACATGGAAGTCCCCAAATGCCTGTAATTCTAATGAACTGGATCCCATTTTGGGTTCCGGCTCTTTGGCTCCATTTTTGAAACCTTCTCTTTCTTGGCTTTAGCTCCGCATCTTCCACTCCCAGCCTTATTTGGCCACACTTCCCCCCATTTCCACCCCCCTCCCCCTGCCCAGATTTCAGTACATTCCACCTCATCTTGGATGCTCCCACAGAAAGTGAGAGCTGGGTTGAACCTTTGGGAGTAAATGAGGACCTGGGCAATAGCTTGAGGTAAGGTCAGCTTCTAGAGGTCACTCACCAGACCAGAGCTGTGACTCTCTCCTGCTTTTCCTACTTTTTAGCTTGGCCGCCTTTCAGGTTCTTAGTGCCCTCATTCTGTTGTTTAGTTCTCTCCAGTCCTCCCTGAATTTCTCCTTAGAAATATACACCGTGTTCCAGAGTGATCTCACAGATTTTCTATCCTTGCCCTCTCCCTTCTCCACAAATCAGCCTCCCGCTTCCTTTGTGTGGATTCGGTTAATCAAATGGTTTTCCTAATACAGTGCCTGATAAAAAGCTTTCCCCTTACTTACCCTTTCTAAGATTGTGTTTGTTTTTTAACTCAAATGAATCTATAATTAGTGGATTTCAGGTAGTTCTATTTCTGGTCAGTGATTACCTTTCATTAAATGACTCCACTCAGACTACTCTATATTTAGGTCTGATCCTGAAAGATGGCAAAAGAAACTGTATTTATGTCCTGATAATTGACTGCTCAGTCTTTTTTTTTTTTTATAGTTTTTTTGGAGTATAGTTGATTTACAATGTTGTATTAGTATCAGGAGTATGGCAAAGTGAATCGGTTTACATATACATATATTCACTCTTCTCGGATTCTTTGCCCATGTAGTCCATTACAGAGTATTGAGTAGAGGATCCCTCAGTCTTAAAGAATGAAAGACAAATTGGCAAGAGCAGGAGTAATTGCACAGTCTCTAGATTTGTGTTTGTTCTTCCCCTCCTCTGGCAAGAGCAGTTCCATAGCTCACATGTCCCAGGCATCCCTGAGGACAGCTGTGTCCTTGTCTGTGCTTCCAGTGAAGCAGGCAGACACTGTGACAGTGGTCCCTCTTGTTACGGGGACTCTACTTTTTGAATGTATAAATAGGCTGAACCTGAAGGTTCAAGACAGCCGACTGATAGAAGAAGAAACCTAGGAGGGTCTAACAGATGGAGGGGCTGAAAACAGTAACCCTGAAAAGGAGGTGAGGAGGAAGACGTCATGGTTCTTAACTTATGGAGCACTTTGGCCAGAGATATGGGATAGCAAACACCAAAGGAGTGTCAGAGAAGTTTCTTAATTCTTCCTCCTTAAAATTTATAGCACAATCACAATTTATAAATTTCCTAAAACATGACGGATCGACATTGCTATATATTTTTAAAACTGTCTTACCAAACTGATGTGTGCTTATATAAGGTCAGTTCTTCAGGGTATTGTTCAGGCCATCCACTTAAAACCAGAAAGACAAAAATTGAAAAACAAATGGTGGAGAAAGGAAACTGGAAATAGAAACTGGTTTATTTCTTTAAGTTTTAATTCTACCTAATCTATTGTTCCAGTGTCTCCTACTCGCATTTATATATCAGAGGAATCTCTAGAATTTTTTAGTCACTTTTTTAAGTTACAAAAACAACCAGGATTATTTTGCCTAGGATTTAAGACTTTTCTAGTCTGACTTCAAATTTTTTTCCAACCTTAACTTTTTCTGCTTTCCTCCTGAACCCCATATTCCAATTAACTAAAGTATTTCTGCCCCCATTTCAATTTCTAATTCCTACCCTTATTTTCAGACTCCTCTCAAATGTCATCTCTTTTATGAAGCCTTCTCTGATCACTGCACCATCCTATAGTGAATCATACCTTCTATTATAGCTATCTCCAGCCCACATATAACTTTAAAAAATGCTGTGCCCTCCTTCTTCCCTTCAAACCATATTTGAGTGCCTACTAGGGACAAGGCCTTAGTGTTGGTTACTGTGAATCAGAATACTTTGAATCAGACATAAAAACAAGTGTTCAAAAGCTTAATAGTATAATGAGTAGATTAAAAAAAAATGTGTAAATACACAAATTTATGGAGCCTGGTGCATAAAAGGTTCTCAGATATTTGTCAAATTAATAAAAATAATGACTATGATGAAGATAAAATGTAGATTAATTATTTTGAACAATTCATATGTACCATGAGTGATGAAAGAAAGCTTCTTGGATGAAGTGTCACTTAAATGGGGCTTTAAAGGATGAAGGGAGTTTGGAGATTGACCAGAAGTGTGGAGATGTCGGGGAATAGACATTTTGGAGAAACTTAACAGTACGAACACAGAAATGAGAAATTGTGTGGTATGAATGCAGAACACTTCAGATGGAACACCAATGTATGAAGGGAATAGAGGGAAATTTAATTGGGAAATCTTGATTGATGGCCTCAGTCCTTGGGTTTTGGTATATTTGCTCAAACTCTTTCATTCCCCACCTACTACTTCCTAAGACAATAATTTTATCGTGACTCAATCAAATCTGGTTTTGTGTACTATCTCAACCTTGGAAATCTTCAGCACTCTGATCTTGATTTATTTATTTGTTCCTTGGGTCCTCAGGGTAAATTCCTGATTTGGGCACCTCCCATCATAAGAATTTCTCCAAAGAAAGAATTCCTCCTCTAAACTGACAGAAGTACTTCCTATTCATAAGTCCTTTTTTTTTTTTTTTTTCCTCCCTGAATCTCTGAATTTGCAAAGGGGTCCAGAGTTTCGTAGTTAGTGCTTAAGTCTTTGGAAGTTGTTATTCCTTTCTAGAAAAGCCTAAAAGATGCTGCAGTTCCAGTGTACAAGATGGTAACCAGGGAATGAAATAGCCAACCCCATCCCCTAAAGGACTGTATTCAGTGTTTTCCAAAGTGTGTTCTGAAGAACACTTGTCTCATCACACACTGATCTCTTGAAAGGATCACTGACAGAAGAAGGTTTGCTCTTAATAATAACAGGTGTTGCTTACTGGGCACTTTTGTAGATTTTATATCCACTTTCTCCTTTAATTAAAGATTCCATAGCCAAGAACATTTGGGAAACATTGATATATTAAAGTTCTAAGGAGTTTTTCAATAAATAAATGTGTGTAAGATTGTTTAACCCAGCATAATATATACCTCTCTGGGGATTATACTTGTGAAGATTCTGGTGGAATTAGTATTCCGTGAAGCTCGCTCAAAGACTAGGCTTCGTCCCAGGAAAAACTTAGGTAACTTGAGCTTTTATGTGTACATTCCTCTCAAGAGTTTTAGTGAACAGCATGCCAGGGACAACATCCTTGCCCTAGCACCATGGAGCCGAAAATACACATTTATGTAGACGTTGGACAAAATTGTCTGGCTGCAGAGTACGAGTGCCTGAGGCTATGAACCTAGAAGTTCAAATAGCTGACTGTAGTGCCAGCTTCATTGTTAAATCATTTTCGAGCTTTTCTAACTGCTAGTTCTGTTAGCTTTAAGAAGAGTCCATGGGTCATTTCTTAATGCATTGAGAACAGGCCATATGAGATTGGAAAGGAGAGAGATTAATCGCTCACAAATGAAAATGTATTTTGACTTTTGAAGGAAACTCTTGCGAAGCAGAGCTGGTGGCCAGTGGCCTGGAGGACAGGGAGCCTTGCAGGCACACGACATCATTGCAGCAGAAAGAGAGACTTGGGGTCAGAGAAACCTGTTTCAGTCCTGAGTTGGTTTCACACTGACAGGTTTCTTTGTCTTTAAAGTAGGGATAATTTTATAGCATAACAGTTATGGTGAGTTTCAATGTGACGGTGTGTGTAAAATGCCTAGCACAGTGGGGCAGTGTATGCTCAAAAGTGCTAGTTTCTCCTTTCTTTCAAAAGGAAATCATCTGTTATGCTTATACTTTCTAAGTGATGTGTGAACATCAGAAGTGGTGACAAGCACTAGGTAATTCTGATCACTGAGTGGGTCCCCTGGTGGCATCAGAAATTTTCACAAATTAGGCCCAAGCCCTGGGGCACCCACTGGTGAGCGGACGTACAATAATTCCATGTCTCTGGAAGGTAGCTTTTGGTGGAGTGAGGAGAGTGATTAGGCAGCTATAGAGGGACAGCTGCTGGACAGGTTCTTACAGCACCACTGTCTGCCCCTTGGGAAAACCTTCATTAATTCACCATTATACTGAAGAGCTCAGAGCACTCACTAAGGCTTGGCTACTGTGCTGAGCAGTCGGGACCCACACAGAGAAGTGGTCTCAGCCTTAGAGGCACCTGGAGTCCAATGGAGAGAAGTAGCCATGTAACAGTAAGTGGAGTAAGGAGTCAAGGTGCTATGATGGAAGTATTATAGACAGTAGTTGGGCAGGGGAGCCAAACAGCAAAATGATCAGGAGTCCCTGGGGGCTTCCCTGGTGGCTCAGATGGTAAAGAATCTGCCTGCAATGCAGGAGACCCGGGGTCAGTCCCTACGTTGGGAAGATCTCCTGGAGAAGGGCATGGCAACCCAGTCCAGTATTCTTGCCTGGAGAACTCCATGGACAGAGGAGCCTGGAGAGCTATAGTCCATGGGGGTCTCAAAGAGTCGGACTCAACTGAGTGACTAACACACATGTAGGTGTTCCTGAGGGAGTCTGCAAAACCTGTAGCAGGAAGGTGTTTCCTTGAATCTTATGAATGTTAAGTCCAGATATTAATCATATCATCTAATTGATAATGGCTATATTATATCAAGTATAGAGCAAGAAGGTGTACATTACCATTTTGGGGGCACAGTTTATGCATGCTCTATTTTTGTACTGGGTGCCCTTATGAAACAGTATGCTGCTAAGTCACTGCAGTCGTGTCCGACTCTGCGCGACCCCATAGATGGCAGCCCACCAGGCTCCCCTGTCCCTGGGATTCTCCAGGCAAGAACACTGGAGTGGGTTGCCATTTCCTTCTCCAATGCATGCAAGTGAAAAGTGAAAGTGAAGTCACTCAGTTGTGTCCGACTCTTAGCTATACAAAGGGCAATTGAATTGTTCAGCAGTAACTGCAGGTCCCAGTGGAGCCTGTGGTTTCTGTGCATCAGGCTGTGCAGCTTGGCAAAGATGGCAGCAGTTTCCGTCTTGTACCTGCACTATTTCCTGACACTGCTGGTGGGCCTTGGAGCATCGTAGGAGAGTGTAAGAGAATTTCCCGGGATTACTTTTGGGTTCCTGTCTAGGAAGAATCCTGGCTATTTTGCTGAGGTTCTCCAGGGCTGGCAACCTGTTGGTGTCTGAGGAATAATCTTCATTTGCTTTGAGTTCCAGTGGAGTTCTGCCTGGTGGCCCCAGACCTGCCCAGAGTACGGGAGTCATATCAAGGCCAATGATTCTGAGCAGCTATTAAGTCCTTTCTGGCCACTTAACTGTGAAGATACAGGGAGGGCATTTCCTTTTTCTCTCCATTGGGTAGAGGACAGTATTTGAGAATAATAGGTAGCACCGAAACTCCTCAAAGGTGGCTGAGCTGTTTGTTAGGGCATTATGTGGTAAAAATTAGGTTGAGATAAGATACCAAATACGAAAATACTTTGAAGAGTCTTAACCACAATTATTGCCGTTATGACTCTTTAGTTTTATAGTGGTCATAATAATAAAACAACCCCTTGCACCGTGGATGAGATAAAGATGCCTCACAAACCACAGACTAGCTTATCTGTGATACTATGGGGCACTCCAGTCATTCTGTGAGGTCTGTGATGCTTAAAATAGAACTGCTGACAGCTGGGGTGGGTTTGGGTTCATTACCACTACAGCTGAGCTGTTGCAGCTGTATGACCACAGACCTAGGTTTAGCTGACTCATCCTGGCTGTCAGGAGAGCTGGGATGCTGCTTACTGGGGAGAGCAGTCCTGATGGTTCTGCGCTGTTGTTTTTCTGATTCATGTCGATTAAAAGGATTGTAGGATTAGGGAGAGAAAAATGGAGACATTTTCCTGAAGAGCTTGAGTAGGAGTTTGAAGGGTATTGAAAAGAGGAAAAAGGAAATGGGGCCGGGTTGGGGGGATGCTGAAATATAAGCTTTATGTGTAATTTGTGGGAGAGAATAAATGGCCTGAAAGAGGGGTTTGGTCAGGTAATTTCCTAAACTGACCACCAGGTTGCACTGTTGACTCTGAACAGTTTGGTTGCACTTTGGAGCTGCCTTGAGTCCCGCAAATGAAAAGGAAGGCACCACACAGTAGAACCGTTCAAGTGGTAGGTATTTGTAACCTAAGGAGAGGACCAGAGCAGGTATAGGATGAGATTTGCAAAGTGAGCTCAAGATAGCATTATTTATTGGTAGTGTGTGCTTAGTCACACAGTTGTGTCTGACTTTTTGCGACCTCCATGGACCATAGCCCACCAAGGTCATGTCTAAATTCTAAATAGTGGTCTGAACTGAGAGAGTTCCAGAGCTATAGGGAGACTTGGTCATGAACTTGAAGCCCTAAGACCTGTGTTTAAAACTGTTCTTGCTAAAACTGTTCTTATCCTGTTATTAAAGATACTATAGAAATGCATTTTTTGTTTAACTTAGAGGCTTTTGCAAATTTTCAATGACATTTTCTTTTTAGGAAATATTGTTATAGCATCCTATCAAAATAAATGACCTGTATGATATTTCTTAAGTTTTTCCCCCTAGGACTTAGCCTAATCTTATCCCTATTAATGACTCTGTTTTAAATAAAATGAAATTTAAGTTATTAGGTTGGTACAAACATAATTGTGCCTGCGGACTGTGAATTTTAAATCACTATAACTAGGTTTAAGCACATCTTTATTAATCAAAACAGGAACCATTACAGTCAAAACATTTTTGCCAATGAGAAATACATTTGCTTATTCCCATAGAATAAAAATCCATGCTTCGGGATTCACTGAACTCTTGGAAAGCATTTTCTGCCTCCTGCTGGTTGTAGAGGTGTTTTCCCTGCAAAAAGTTGCCAAGTTGTTTGAAGAAAGTGGTAGTTGATTGGGAAGAGGTCAGGTGAATATAGTGGATGAGGCAAAACTTTGTAGCCCGATTCGTTCAACTTCTGAAGTGTTGGCTGTGTGATGTGCATTCAGGCATTGGGCCCTCTGTATTGACCAGTGCTGGCTGCAGGCATTGCACTTTTCAGTCCATCTCATCAACTGCTGAGCATACTTTTCAGATGTAATGGTTTTGCCAGGATTCAGAAAGCTGTAGTGGATCAGACTGGCAACAAACCACCAAACAGTGACCATGACCTTTTTAGGGTTCAAGTTTGGCTTTGGGGAGCGCTTTGGAGCTTCTTCTCAGGCCAGCCACTGATCTGGTTGTCACCACCTGTCATATAAAATCCACTTTTCATCACACATTACAATTCAATCAAGAAATGGTTCATTGTTGTTGCATAGAATAGAAGAAGATGACACTTCAAAAACGACAATTTTTTTGATTTCCAGTCAGCTCATGAGGTACCCACTAATAGAGCCTTTTCACTTTTCTAATTTGCTTCAAATACTGAATGACCATAAAATGGTTAACTTTAAGTTTTTCGGCAACTTCTCATATAATTGTAAGAGGATCAGCTTTGATGATTGCTCTCAGTTGGTCATTGTTAACTTCCGATGGCCAGCCACTATGCTCCTCATCTTCAAGGCTCTCATCTCCTTTGCAAAATTTCTTGAATCACCACTACACTGTATGTTCGTTAGCAGTTCCTGAGACAAATGCATTGTTCATTTTGCAAGTTGTCTCCACTGCTTTATGACCCATTTTGAACTCAGTACTAACTGTTGCTGTTACGTATTCAGTTGTTTTAGATTTCTTGAAAGCTGTTGAAGTCACTTTATGGTATAAATTCATATATTTATGCTATCAATCTTTATGTTTGGTTTTTGCCTTTATCCTTAAAAAGATTTTGCCTTTGGAGATAAATAGTTATACAAAGCCAATTATTAAATCAGAAGATAAAAATTTAGAAGACTAATAATTCAGCTAGAAGGTTTATGGTCCTTACCAGAACTTCCATCAGAATACATGCTTAAAAAAGAAACGGAAACTAAGGGAAAACCATTTTTGTATTAATATTTTCTCTCATAAGTGCTTATGGAACAAAATATTCCTTTGTGAATTGTGTGGTAACTAAACCTTTCTAACCAGAGATCACAGGCTGGAGCCCACAGAAATGATCTGGCCTGCAGTTAATTTTGTCTAGCCTGTACAAGTGACTTTCACATTTGAATGAATTCCAAACATTGAGAAATCTTGGAGTTTCACATAAAAATCTGAATGTCTAGCTATTTTTGAGAAATGGGAAAGTCTGACAATACATTCGCAAATGATAAATACTAGCTGAGAGAAGTGTCTGCTTCCTTTAAAAGGAGTGGTTTAACACTGCTATATTTAAAATAGATAACCAACAAGGGCCTACTATATATATAGCACAGGGAACTCAGCTCAATATTCTATAACAACCTAAATGGGAAGAGAATTTGAAAAAGAACAGATCCCCGCATATATGTGTAACTGAATCACTTTGCTGTACACCTGAAACTAATACAACATTGTTCATCAACTCTAATAGAAAACAAAATAAAAGGACTGATTTACTCTATAGCGTCACTGCCTGCCTACTAACTGTTGTCCTGGTAACCTGACATGTTTGTGCTACCTGTCTGGCCCTACAGAGGTTCTGTGTTGTGTAACCCTGTGAGGTTGTGGCGTGGCCAAAGGGCTCGTGGGTGCTGTCTGCCAGATAGCCTCTTCCTGGAGTCACCTTTGTAACCAAATGTGATCAGGTTTCTTCAGGAAGTGGTATTGGAACCGTGTCAGTTTCATTTAAAGTAATCTTCACCATTCTGGTGACAGCCTTATCTTTTCCTTAGGTTGTTAAGGCTTTTACTGCCCAGCGTATATAGCCTGTTTGACAACATAGTAGAAGAATTGTTATACAAAGACATACACACACACACACAGAGTAATCACTGTGGATGTAAAAGTTGTTTTGGCAGCGGAAATTTGTGTTGAATTAAGATAGAGGTCTAATTTCAACATTTCTCAAAAACAATTATTAAAGAAATAAAGATAGTAAAAAGTTATTTTATTTATACTGTATTCCTTTCTACAAAATATTTGAGTCAGCTTACAAAGTATGGGACTAAAAGAGTAGAGAAACCTATGTGTTTGTGTGTTTGTGTGTGTGTATGTGTGTCTTGGGACCAGAGAATGTATTCAAAGAGTAAGTCAGAAAGATAGAACGTGAATATTAGACCCTGAGGTCTGAGAATAAACCTTAGAAGATGGAGAACATTCCTGAGTAAGAATGGTCTTATATTTCAGAAAGAAACTAAAGTGTGAATGAAACTTCTCAGTGCAAACAGTACCACAGTATTTCTTGCTTAGCACGTAGAGTGTGCTGATGTTGGCCTGTGTTGACATTTCTCTGAATTTGCAGTGGCGTGAGCTTTGAGGAGCTGTTTTGTGATGGCAGCTGGGAAATGTGGGTTTTGTGAATACAGTTAATCATTACTGTCTCCCTAGTCTTCTTCCTGTATTTTTCCCAAGAATAGGGTAAGGGAATGGGTTGTGTGTGATGTAATGAAGGGGTGGGGAGGGTGTTAGAGGGAAGAAGAGGCAGCAGTCAAGCCTCTCAGCAGGTGGATTTGAGATCTTCTGCAGAATTCTTTGAAGCAGCAGCAACCTCCAGCTATTGTGTGAGGCGTCATTTTCTGTACTTCTGGTTAAATGAAACCAGAACACTATGGATATTACACATGAATTGTTTTTATTTGTGAGCCATATGATTGAACTTAATTATCATAAAGTAAATAGAATTACCAGATCCTGAAGCTACCTTAACTACTTTATTAGGGATGAGACTAGAAGAAAAAAGGGCTCCGTACAGAAAAAGATTTGCCCTGTCTTTTGTGCGTTGACATTAGAATCCTTTTTCTTGGTGTCAGGAGACTGTGTTTTTAGTTAAACATTAATAATGAGCCCTCATGAAGGCATTTGAAAGTTACGTTTTATTGTATTGGTGAATCTGTCTTTGTGGTAACTATCAAGGGATTGATAATTTAGACAAACAGACCAAATTTTACAAGGAAAGAACTAGATTTTCTTTTCCCCCCATGTGGAGATTTTATGGCTTCCAGTAACTGGTGAAGGCAACTGTGTCATAAAAGCTCCAAAAGTTGTGTGGGGGGTACATTTTGTAACAGTCGTAACGAATGTGTAGCCTGTTTCTAATGAGCAGTGCCAGTCTTGGAGTTGATTCAAGGTGTTTTGAAAGTGTCATTGGCAGATTTATCTTTGAAATAGAAGAACTACTGAATATATAAGGCAAGCCACATAAAAAATTGTCATATATATTTCCTTGCATTAAAGTGTTGATGGTTGAGCAATGGGAAAAGTGAAACATTGTGTTGATACTAAGGAAGTTAAAATTCAGCTGTTTTGTTTCCTATCCTAATCAATGAGGCGAAAGGAGAGGCATGTTCCTTAAAAACCAGTGCTTGTTTCTTCGCTTTGACAACGGGCCTGCTCGAGCGTGTGGCCAGGTGGTTTTCGGGCCTTGCTGAAACTGGCCTTTCTGTATGAGAGGGTTTTTTGGTGGTGGTTTTGTTTTAAGCTATTCTCTGATAGTTCAGTTATGAATTGAAAGGAATATGTTTTAAGCTTATGATTCTGGTGAAGTATTTTATACGATAAGGATAACATAGTATAAACTATGGCAGGGAGTCAGAGTCCCAGTGAAGAGATATTACCAAATAGAAAGAAATATGTCATAGAGATTTCTTTTCTTACTCTTCGAAAATTTACTTGAATTTCTAGACTTACTTTTATTTTACTGGACTTATTTAGGAAAATCAGATCAACCAAAAGTAGATAACTCTGTGACCTTCAGTATTTGATATTGCTGGTAATTGTGTGCTAACTTGATAAGTGTTAAACTGTGTTAAATCATATTGCTGAAAGATAAATGTTTTCATTTTAGGGGGTGATAATTTAAAAGCCAGACATATAGATAATTTTTAGAAAATATTCTAAAAGTTCCTGTTCCCTCTTTAGGTGAGCTCTTAAAAAGCTAAGTGCTATAATGTGACAGGTTATGAACAGTTTAACGTGTTAAAATGGATCTTATTCAAAACCCAGACTCTTATCTATTAAAGACTACCCTTTTTTAAAACCACAGGTGGTTTCTGAAGGTTTCACAGCATATGTCTAGAGATTACATTAACTAATAACTGGATTTTGTTTGGGTTGTGTATGTTGTACAATGCACAAATCAGTGGGTTTATCTTTAGTCACCTTATTCTCATTTGGGGTTAATGGAAATGAAGTAAGGACCAAGTAAACGACTTTTTTTCAGGTGCAAATTCGACCATGGAACCTAAGTGACAGTGACTTTGTAATGGATGGTTCACAGCCTTTGGACCCCAGAAAAACTATCTTTGTTGGGGGAGTTCCACGACCCCTTCGAGCTGGTGAGTGGAAATAGTAACACCACAACAACAAAACCAACAACAGCAATCCCCAATGTGTTTAGTCTTCAGTGTTTTCTAGGCTTCTGGTCAGCTATACACAATCTCCAAAAAGAAGGCCGTCATATCAGTTCCACTGAGCTGACCCTTAAATGTTTTCTGCCAAGATGTTGTATTTTCTTATGCCGCAAGAGTGAATTTCATTAAACTGTTATTTCAGAGGGTTGGGTTCTAATTAGTGATTCCCTGTTCAACCAATTATTTAAAAACTAATAACAGTGCATTTGGCAGTGTGCATTGTGAGCCAGTTAGTATTGTTATGTATAACAGAAAAAGAACCCCGTCAGAAATCTGTCCAGTGCAGCTGTGTGCACTTAATGACAGGGCGAACCCCTGCGAGAAACTGTGTCACTGAAGATCAGACTGAACTCTTCCCAAGCAAAACGGATTCCTGGTTTTCTCTTACATACTTTGAAAAGTGAGTTATGTATTTGAGCATCTTTAATTTGACTTCATGAAAGCGCCCCTATTTTTTGTTTTTTAAGTTCCTTTCCAATGATTAAATAACTGTGCCTGCTGGAATTGGGCAGTGTCTTAATTGACTGGGGCACCAAAGACAAATCTAATCACTTGTTAGATCAGTATGATTGCCTGTGGAATATAGTAAAATTATTTGTGAGAACAAAGTTTATAAAGTGCTTTAAAATAGCTGAGTTTATTTTTTTAAACTAAGATGAAAAAATAAGCTAGCCATTGCCACTGTAGTAGCAAAGGGCAGGGTTATCTCCTGTTAGTGTAAACAAGTGGACTCAAGTATTCTGCTTAAAAAGTAAAAGAGAAAGCAGAGATCATTAAAGCAAGCTGAGAAACAGCTTTGTGACTTTCATGACTTCTTAATTCTGAATGTTCCTCAACTTTCCTAATGCATTTATTCAAATCTCAACTCCAAGCTACTGCTAAAAGTTTAGGTCTCTATAAAGATGTATTCATAATTCCATTTTGAAAGACCTTAAAATAAATTAATTATGACTGGAGTTTATAATTTTATGGTATTTCAGAAAGTCAGGTGTCTTGGGTCTTTTTCTCATCCTAGTGGCAAACTTGCCCAAAGAAAGAAAGCAGAGCAGCAGAGATGCTTCCCCCTTCATCTGCCATCAGAGAATAAAGTCTAAGCAGGGCCAACTCATACGTGAACAGCATTATGAGATGAGGGCCAATGCAACCCTTTGTTTCTAAAGAGCTTGTGCTTTAAAAAAAAAAAAAAAAAGTGTGAGTAGGGGCGCTGTGTAATATTCCTGGCTTCTTCTAACTGGTGATATGTTTAGGAGTGGAGAGGGAGAAAAATCCCCTTTCATAGTCTTTAAACTGCAAATATATTCTTAAAAAAAAAAAAGGATATTCCTTGCTAGTATTCTCGCTGTTCTTTTTTGCAACTAAAGACAAACGCAAAGTTTTAATATCTTAGCTCTTTCCCTTTTTTCTTAGATGGGAATCTGCAAAAAAAGTTTTCTGAAAGAAAAATTCCTGCAGTTGTAAAAATAACAAAACTGACTTTAATCTCATGTCTGTTTTAAGTCACAGACACAATAGTTTATAACTAAATTGCCTTTTTAAACATTGTTCATCCTTTATTCTTTCTGTTTAAATTATTTGAAAGGGTAGATATGGACCTCTATTTGTGATAATCTGTTTTTCACTGTTGTGTGATCACACTAACAGCACAAGACAGGAAACCCAAGATGCTGAATTGTATTTTTTTTTTTAACATTCTGTGTCTGTAAAATGATACATGTTCTCGGGTTAAACAGGAATTATATTTAGTTATCTAGTCAGAAACTGGACTTTGTGTTCCCTGCCTAGATAATGCATGTTTTATAAATTTCAAAGTTTGGTTTTTTTAAGTAAACTAATTTGTTTTGGTTTAAAATTTTGTTTTTGCCATTGTTGGTTATTAATCTGTAGTCACTTAGTCTAATGAAGGTTCCCCCATGCCAGCACCTCCTATAAATGTAGCTAGTTTCTAGAAGGCTAAACAATCTACTTTAGCATCCTGGAATTTTACTCTATCCAAGACTTCCAGATTGGAGGCCAAGTAGTCTGGATGAAAAGAGTTAACATCTTTAGCTTTTATCCCTGTGCATAGAATTGAATTTCTTTGGAATACACTGAACTTTGTGGACTGGTGTGTGTCTTGGAATAGAAGACTGTTTTTAAAAGAAATCAGTTTGACTTTGCTAGACAATTGTAAATTGAATACAGTGCAGTTCACTTGAACAGTAAACATGTATTGAGCACGCAGTGTGTTACTGGCACTGAGAAAGTGCACGTCATGCCACTCTTGCTGAACAGGTCATCGCCTGTCAAGTCAAAGGTTTCAGAATGGACTAATAGAGCACCAACCCAATTAATTGAATACTAAATTATTTTCCTTAGCATAATATTCTCAATTTTTGGTTTTTAAATATTTCAGGGCATTTTTTTCCCCAGGAGTATTGTGGTTTGAATTCTGGAAGGTCTTAGAACTATTCTAGGCACTATATAGAAGATGATCTTAAACTAGGTGTTAGTGCTGGTGCTCAACAAGTGAGGTTTTGTGTGTCCAGATTGATTTTCACCTTATCCTGGGCCAGAAATGGTCCTTTAGCACATTACAGTATTATCCTTTTGGATCTCATAAGGTTTTTTGTCTTTGATATTTTCCCATTGTAAGACAGGGACCATTATCACTAATAAATGATAATATAGTCCTTTATCACTAAGTAGAAATGCACAAACACTTCTGAAGATACAAGGCAACCTGTTTTAAGTGGATTGTCTTGACTGAGTTTAGGTTGTTCCTTCTGATCTTTTGACAAGCATGACTTTTAAAAATTCAGGTTGGAAAAAAAGTCAGGGGCCTAGAAAAATTAGCCTGAAAGTGGGAAAATATATCAATGGAAAATCTCGATGAGTTTACCCAAAGTTGGATTGCCTGATTGTTGCCTTTTCTAGGTCAAGTAATTTCTACTGTCTCTTGTCTCTCCCTTCCATCACTCCTGTCAGTGACAGTGGCAGGCCAAGGATGGTTTGCCTGAAGTCTCCTGCTGATTCTAGATCTTGCTTTCCTTCCATTTCCTATCTCTCTCCACCTCCACACTAGGAAAGGCTGTGGGTAGACTCGCCATGCCACCGTGTGGCTAAAGTGTACATATTCTTCAGAGAGTCAGTACGAGGAAAGAGGTGGTCCATCTCTCTTGTCTGTTTCTCCTCCTGCTACCACCTGGACATGCAAGAGCATATTGCCACTCTTCATTCACATGTTGTAAGCAACATGTCTCAGTGCAGAAATCTCCCTGTTGCATATCCCTATGGCATGAGAACCTTTCCTGACAGCATGTCTTTGCTCTGATAGCAAGTAAGTGCCAGGCTTGGGAGTTTTGAGGAGAGACCACCAGGGGAGAGTGGGAAAGGAAGGATCTGGTCCCTGTACTCTCCCCTGGTTTGTAACCATAAGTATCTTCTGACTTGAGCTTCTGGGCCTAGACATCTCATTTGGGGGCTGCCTCAGTAATCCAGCTTTGGGAGCCATGCATTTCCAACTTTGATCAGGCTTTAAAAACCCTCGGTCTTCCTTTCTAGTTAGAGGCTGTTCCTCCACTTTATGACTTCCTCCTGACAGTTTATCTGACCAGGTCCTGCAGAAAAGATCAGTCTTGAGTTCCTGGAGCCTGCCAATTGCCTGTCATCTTTGGATCTCTCACCTTCTTAACTATTGTTCTGATGAGTCTCTCTTGTCTTTTTCTCCCTAATATTCTGCTATGGATCCTGATATTTTCTTCTCATTCTGCCCTGCCTCCCCCTACCCCAACTGTTGTGAGGATGGCTTTTCTATGGAAATTCTAGAGGAAAACATTTTTTTGAGGTAAATATTCACTAATGTATGGCATACATCTGGAGAACATGATGAATTTTTCTAAGAGCATTTATTCCACACATTCTGTGCAAACATTCTGGTAGGGCACACATATTAGGAATCACATCCTGATTTGTGATTTAGGAAGGAGGAGTATTATAACCATATCCTCTTTGTTCAGTGAAGTGGTAGCAGACAGAAATCATCTTATGTCAAATTGGTCAGCACTCGAAGCTTTTTCTTTCACCCAGTCCCAAGTTCAGAATGAGTTGTCTCAGATAAACTCCAGAATTGGCATACTGACTTAATTCACTGCACTGCCCTTAAGATTAAGGATTTTCTAATGTTGATTGGTGTTTGTGAGCTCCCTCCTTTAGGAAAGCACACCCTCACCCGCAGCTGATGTCAAAGGTTGCCATATCAGTGGCAGTTTGAATAACATTAACTTAAAGCTTAAGTAAGACTGGGATGAACTGGTGTTTATGGAGCAGAAACCAGGCCAAGTTAATGTTAAGCAAAGATTTGTGAGTTAAGCAAATGTTAAAGAAAAACAACCCCTGGACAAAACAAAACATTTGAACGCTGCTCTGTGCCCAACAGTATGCCCAGAGTTCTCATATATGTTTAATCCTCATGAAAACCTTGTGAGGTTGTAAGTGGTAGACTTTTCATCATAGAAATAAGGAAACAGAGTTCAAAGGGGGTGATTAGTCAAGACCACAACAATTAAAAAAGCTAAGGCTCAAACTCAGATCTCCAGACTTCAAGTCTGGGACTCTCTACACAGAAGGAAGCTGCTTTATCAGGCTGAGATATGAGATTCTGTCTCCATAACAGTAATAACAGTCAGCCTGGTACCAGCTCGATTTAATCAACTTAAATACTCTTATCGCTAAGACTTAGTTGGTTGTTCATACCATTTATTTGAAAATATTCATAACTTCCCAATATCTCATACAGAGTGGAAGCTTATGAGCATTTCCTCTACTGAAGATACGTGAACGGCTTTGGTGATCCAACTCGGCAATTGTAAACTCAGAAAGTTCACCTTCGAGTTGAATTTTCCTTTCTTTCAGAAGTACAAGCCTCTTTGTCACCCTGAGGTGCCATATGCCTCTTTCCTGTCTGCTTTGTTATTTCCAAAGAGGAGAAATGGAACTTCTGGATTCATGATTTAAAATCTGAAAAGATGAATGTGTTAGTATTTCCCTCAGGAACCCTCATTCCTGCTCTGTCCCATTTGGCTCTCATAGTATCTTGGACTTCTACATTGCCTTAGGCTAACTTTGAAATCTAATTAAACCTTAGGAACAGGACCCTGGGGTCAGGCAGGATGGGAGAGTCATCATGATTTTCTTTCTGTTGAGCTGATCCCTTTCAGATCTTTATGAAGAATTGGGAGCAAAACAAGTTGGGGTTCAGATTCACCTCCAGGGCATGGTCACCACAACCCAGAGGAATTCACAGACATACTATACGCTACATACAACTGCAGTATTTTTGTTTCCCTCTCTAGTCTGGGACACAAGAGCCAGTGTGTAGGTTAGACTTATAGTAGTATACTGTTCTCATGGAACAGTTGTTTATGAGCTGACTTGAGTTATCATAAGAGCATAGAACATCTTAACCAAAGTACAGAATGCCCTTGGATATGGCTACCAGAACTCGTAATTTCCCACCCCTGTGGTGACCAGACAGACCCTGTTAACACTGGATGGGAAAGAAAAAAGAGAAGTGGTTTAAAGATATCTGACTTCCTCACAGACTCTGTCTATGCCTGCTGTCACCTCTGTCTGTCTGAATTTCAACCTCTGGGACCCTCATCTTCCTCATGTTAAATGTTAAGAACGTGCTCCTGGGAGATAACGCTGTCCTTGTTATCTACAGAGGATGGTTTCACATGAGGATTCACTGTCGTACATTTAGTAGGTGGTTTGACTACATTTTCCAGATAAGACATATCCTTGATCAAAGACTCACATTTCAAGAGCAGGATGGAGTTCATAATGTACAGGTAGATCCGTGAAGGTTTTAGTTGACTTTTACCAGATCCTTACTGCTTTTCTTCTGTTTTTCTCTCTTCCTCCCGAGTAGTTAAAATGGTAGCCCTCTTGCTGGCTCAGCTTCCTCCTCATTCAGAGGAAGGGAATTTATATGGAACTTTCCTACATTAACTGATAATGCTCACTGTAAAGAAATCTTTAAAACCTAGCCTCTCCGAGTAGTTGTATATTATGACATCTGTAGGTGAATTTGTATCTTCCATATAAAAAGTATTTTCAGATTAGAATTTTGTAGGACTTTAGGAAAGCTTGCTTTGTGTTCGTTAGTTACCTATGTAGTAGATGAATTAAATTACTCTTTTTTTTTAATGTTTTTTACCAACTGGTTACTTTTCTCAGTAATTAGAAATGCTGTTTAGTACTTAAGTGACATCCCTCTGTCCTTTGAGCCCAGCATTAGTTTAGGCAGCAGGAAGTACACTTTTAATGAGGACTTGCTGACTGAGTAAGGACCAAATACAAACAGCAGTTGTTGAGTTATTATTTACTTTTCTTCAAGGATCATCAGACTATTGAGGTTTTTGTAGCTAAAATATAGGTTAAGGTAGAGAAATGAGTAGTCTTCATATTCTTCCCCCCAAAAAACTTTCTGTAGTCACCTTGGATTCTTTCTTCTAGCTTCTCAATAAATTGTCCTTCACTTGAGTAAGACTTCGTTGGCTCAAATGCCTGCAGGCTCTTGGGTGGCCAAGAAAATGACTGCACATAAGCTTCTAAGTGGAAATTATTAATTTATATAATTTTCATAAAAGCGTAAGTGAGTGAAGGTTTCTTTTTCCTGTCAGAACTGCTTAACTGCCAGTAGCATCAGCCATGACTGAATCTTTGGGCCGAGAAGATGATTTTCCAACAGCCAGATTCACAAAGTGCTTGTGGAAGGTGCTGTCTCTGGCATCAGCGGATCCCTAAATTTCCTTTGGAGACCAAGATGCCGTAGAACCTCTGGTTACAGTAGTTCTTGTCTTCAGCTGGAGGTTCAAGCTCTCTTTCTAAATTAGACACTTTCTTGAGTCCTTCCTAAGGGTAGGAGACAAGCTCATTCAGTCCTTTGCCAACATTCGTCTCCTGGCCATTCACCAGGCTGAGGGAATGTTCACTGTCTTATTCTATTCCAGAAGAAGCCATGTCTTTGGGAAATTAGTGTTTAATTTCCAGGCCCCAAGGTTACCTATTTTACTAAGCCAACTTGACTAATAAAGGAAATTCATTAACGACTAAGGTGAATAAATTCAGCTTTCGATTTCTTCTTCTCTGTGACTGGAATAACATTAGCTATGTGAGGAAGTCCTTAAGCTATCATAAGTTGTTGAGACAAAGTAAGGACCCACTAAATTCTGATATTCAGGGTACATATGTGATTCTTGGGCTTCCCAGATGGCTCAGTGGTAAAAAAAAAGTATCTGCCTACCAAGCCGGAGACTCGGGTTCAATCCCTGGGTTGGAAAGATCCCCTGGAAAAGGAAATAGCAACCTACTCCAGTATTCTTTATTCTTGCCTGGGAAATCCCATGGAAAGAGGAGGCTGGTGGGCTGCAGTCTATGGGGTCACCAAAGAGTCAGACAGGACTTAACAACTAAACAGGGACATGATTCTTACTGCACTGTTTGAATGAATGTGATTTCTGGATCCTGCCCCAAGACCGAAGTCAGGGTCCACTTGGGCTCTAACCAGCAATGTTTCTTTGACTGATATGACTCAGTAATTCTGATCATAATGGGATCATTGGGGTAGCTTTCTGCTCTTCTGTCTTTAAAAGCACTTACTCTCTGGCTTAATTACTGCTAGCTTATTTACTCATCTTCTGAAAATTACCTGTTGGTTGTTAAGTCATTCTTCCTATTAGAAACAGAAGCTTAGAAATCCACTACCAGTATTAAGCAGTCCGGTTTGAAGAAGTCAGATAGAAAGACAGCCTTTCTTTCACAGCAACATAACTTTGTTGCTGCCTCAGCAGCTGCCCATTATAGAAACCAGTAGTACATGGCTTTCCTTCTGTTCATAGAAATCTGGTGGCGTTCTTGCATCATTAAGCCCTTCAGCCCTTGAACCTGCTGCAGAGCTCTCCGGCCACTCCAGCCTGTGCAGCTCTCCTTCTCCCCAGATACTGATTCCTGTGTAGCTCAGCTGTCTGGGGGCCTTTGCACACTGGCTGTGGCCCAGGTCTTCATCTGTCTTCCCTGTCTGCTCCTTTCCAAATACCATGTGTAGGTATTTGAGGAAGTGGGTTCTTGGGTCATTCCCTAGGAGTAGGGCTAAGTCTTTTGGACTTAAAACCATGTGAGTGGCCTGAAAGGAGTGGTCATACCTGGAGGAGGTGCCATCCAGTATCAAGTAAACAGTTAACTTCAGGCAGTTTGGATCCAGGTAAGTAACTGCTGTATGTCTCTCCGTGGTACCTTTTGATGAGGACAGTTGTAGAATATCAGACCTTTGGAATGTCCAATTTCCAAATGCCTTCTGTCCAGGTGTTTTGCAGATATACCAAAGAGCTCTAGTGAAGAGTGCAGACCAGACCTCTGGATTTATAGCAGGGTACAGGATGGGTGTGCTTTTACTGCCTTTGTAGCAGCTTAGTGTTTCCTGGTAATTATAAGCACTCAATAAATGTTTATTGCTGCTATTATCATTTTTAGCATTGTTATTTAGAATTTAGTGTGAGAAGTTAGTGTGGAGATTCCTCAGTTGAAATAAACTCCAAATCTTTTATTTTTTAAAAAGTTGTGGAGAGTTATTTCTCGGCTATAAACATATTGCCTCTAGAATTAATTCTTTCTATAGCTTAATCTTAATTTAGTAGTGTGACTTTAGTAATTACTTTCAGCCCTGGGGGTCAGTAAGTAGACTGTTTCTCATTAACTTGTTAGGGCACCTGAGATGCTTTGCCTGCCCAGGGTCCACTCTAGTGGACTAAGCAGTTAGAAATTAGAAAGGAGGGTTGCTGATAGATCATTTCTTTTATACTGTTGCTGAAGTTCTCATTATGTAAATTTGTGTGTGTGTGTAAATTCTTTCTTTCTTTCTTTTTTCATTTTGTTTTCAAATATCCTATGAGGAGCTCCCCTTCTTGAGTTCTAAGACTGGTGTGGACACTCTTCATGATACTTAACATGGGTTTTCTATTTCTTAGTTACACTGCATGATTCTTCCATATAGTCCTTCCTTCTCCTGGACAAGAGACCCTTCTAAACATTTATACCAAATGGTGTTTATTTTCTTGCAGTTGAACTGGCAATGATCATGGACCGTTTATATGGTGGTGTCTGCTATGCTGGCATTGATACAGACCCCGAGCTGAAGTACCCCAAAGGTGCCGGCCGTGTGGCATTCTCCAATCAGCAGAGTTACATCGCAGCCATCAGCGCTCGCTTTGTGCAGCTCCAACACAATGACATTGACAAACGGGTAAGCAACTGCTTGGGGTATCATTGCTATGGGAAAGAAATGAAAGCTATTCCATGGGCCCCTGGGGAGAAAATCACCTTATGTGGCATTGGTCCATGAGTCCATCTAGGCTGCCTGAAAAAGAGACTACCCTTGGTATTTAAGGCGTTAATGAACTTTCTGTTTCCTCCATCCCTGGGGCGATGTCACACTTATGAAAGTAATGCTGCACAATTTAGTGAAGCAAACCAGTGCTCTTTAAAAGATGGTGCCAGGACTTCCCTGCTGGTCCAGTGGCTAAGGCACTCCAGTGCAGGGGCCCTAGGTTCCACCCCTGGTCAGGGAACTAGATCCCACATACCACAACTGAAGATCCCGTGTGCTGCAAGAAGTCCTGGCGCAGCCAAATAAATAAATATTTTGGAAAAAAAGATGATGCCAACAGCACAGTAACAATGATTGAGAGCCTGTTTGACCCACGTGGTCCTCTTAAAGAACTCGAACTAACATTTAATGTTAACATTCAGGAGTATACATAAAATTTTGAAGTTCCCATTTCTCTTAAACTTGCAAGATCATATGTGATAGCAATTGCTGGAGCTATTGATAGCAGTAGCTGCTTGCTGTCCCCTCTAGTCCCCTCTACAACTCTCTGTCTTTCTCCTGCTCATAGCAAATAGACATATCCATTATCTGTCTCCTTGCTCATTGACGTTGCCTGCCTGGCCAGTCGAGGCACTCAGATTTGCTGTCATCCAAACAGGAGACAGTAGAGCTGGAGAGCATTGGTGTGCTCAGTTGGGTTTGGGGACAGACGCAGGTTTAAATCTTTAAACCCCAGTTCTGCCACTATTTGGAAGCTTAGGGGACTAGAAGGAGTTAGGAGCTAATCTGAGACCTGATTGATAGAGTAATGGAGCAAGGGGGAAAACATCAAGCCTTAAACACCTCCATATGCAATTGTTCAATGGCTGTTAATGCTTCCAGTCAAGGCTGTTTTGGGGGCATACACTGGACAGGAATAAATAAAGTAGTAAATGTGTTTTCTTACCAGGTGTCAACTCCTCTCTGTGGTTGACTAACTGGTTTTGTGTAGCAGACCTAAGTGTGTTAGGAGGTGGAAGTTTCAATGGGTGATGGATTTTTTTAAAGTCAATAAGATAACATTTTCTTTAAGACATAGATCAAATTACAAAAGCCAGTGCTTAAAATAAACAGTCTATTTGCTACGTCTCTGGGATCCTTAAAAGTAAGTAGTGGTGGTTTGTTTTTTAATTAAAATGAATAATTGTTTTACAAAACTGTGAAACACTCTAAATCAGTGGAAAGTCAGGGGTGATAAAGATTCAACTCCATTCCTACTTTTGAAGCGCCCACAACACCCCTTTGGTAGCAGTAATTCCCCTACAGACTGTGAGCTCCGCAAAGCTGGGCATGGTGTCCGTCTCATTCTCTGCTTCCCCACCGCTTGATGTCTAGATACTGTTGTTGTTTAGTCACTCAGTCGTGTCTGACTTTTTGCGACCCGTGGACTGTATCCCACCAGGCTCCTCTGTCCATGGGATTTCCCAGGCAAGAATACTGGAGTGGTTTACCTTTAACTTCTCCAGATGTAGATACAGTAGGTGCTTGGTAAACCTTTGTTGGATTAACAAATGGTGCTCTGTGGAGGGTTCTGTTAACTTCGGCTGCTAGTGGACTTGCTTGTGCCTCTGTGTTTGTGAATCTGGAACCCCAGGTTGCATTACATTTAGACTGCTGTTGCAGTCAGTGGTGAATCCCAGGCAATAAACTTAACCTGAAAAGCGCTTGTGTTCTCATCTGTATCCAAGTAGCTTTCTTTTTGTTCCCCTCTGAAGCTAGGAGGTGTGAGACTGCTCAGGAGGTAGGTCCTAAAGATGATAGAAGAAGATTCCACTTTTCCTTTGCCCCCACCCTAACAACCTCCTGTCTTACTCCTTCGTTAGAAGGAAGTGCATTTACTCCAGGGTTTATGGTATTCTTTGAACTCCTTTAAGAATCTGGAAAGTTCAGGCAGTATTTGTTTTATTGCCTACCTCTGCTCTCACCTCTGCTATACTCATGCCCTCAGCATTGATTCCCGCAAAACTTAGACCTAGGTAAGGAAGAAAGAAGTGATGTTTCTTTTGTTAGCATAATCACAGGCCATGTTATAGAAAAGTGTTTGGCTCATCAAGCTTCTCAGGAACACCATTGACTGTTTCTGCTCTTTGCATTTGGGTTACCTATACCCTCCATACCTTAGGATGGTCCTTGATAAACATTTAGGGTAGCAGCCAGTTGTAATAGAAGGAGTATGGAGTTTGGAGCTAGAACAGATCCTAGTACATTTAAACCTCTGCTGCACCAATCACCAGACCTCTGGTGACCCCAAACAAGTTACTTAATGCCAAGAGCCTTGGGTCCTCATCTGTAACCCCTGGGGAAAGTCTGAAGATTAAATGGGATTTGAAGATTGAACATCCAGAGTCATATGGCAGTTAAAATGTTTACCTGGCACTTGCTGATTTAACAGTATTCATCTTGCTGGAAGTGTACTTACACTGATGTTGTTAATATTAAATGGCTTGAATTTTATCATTGCTCTGCTGAAGATGCAGTGAAAAGTTACACTGGTTAGTGAAAAGAACCCTGGGCAGAGTCAGATGGTTGGGTCTAGATGTGGTCCTCTTCCCAGGAGGCTGTGTGATTTTGAGCAGGTCACTCAAAGTCTGAGTTTCAGAATAAGGACAATAATAGTAATAGCTTTGTGTACCCCACTAGATTGTTGAGAAGCCCAGAAGAGGTACTGAAAAAGAAAGCAGTACATAGTGTGACTCACTGGGCAGGTGTATAGTGGGACTGTTGTGATGCCACATGGTGTCAAAAGGGATCTGTTGGTTCCTTCAGTGGCCTGGAATGAGAATCATTTGAGTGGGAAAACTGAAAATTACTGCAACTGATGGATTCCCTTCTCTCCCTGTCTCCCAGCTCCATCTTCATGCTCTTTGTTCGCGCTGACCAAGGTGCAGACCATATTCTTTACTATGAGAGATGGAGGCCAGCTTCTGTCTTGAGTGGGGCTCCTTTTCACTGGTTTTCTGTGAATATTGTACTCCCTTCCCCCAAACATTACTCTTTCTTCTCGTTTTCTTCTTGCTTTGAACATAGCCAGCAATACCTTTGAGCTTCCCTGGTGGCTCAGACAGTAAAGAATCTGCCTGCAGGAGACTCAGGTTAGATCTCTTGGTCAGGAAGATCCCCTGGAGAAAGAAATAGCAACCCACTCTAGAATTCTTGCCTGGAGAACTCCATGGACAGAAAGCCTGGTGGGCTGCAGTCCATGGGGTCGCAAACAGTTGGACACACTGAGTAACTAACACTTTCATTTTCAGCAATACCTTATTTTGTTGCCTATGGTACTCTGAGTCTCTGTTAACTGCACCCTTTGCTGTAGAAGCTTTTTTAGGTTGATTTCACTTTTATGTTTATGTGTCTTCTAAAGGTTGATTTGAGCTTTCCAGAGAGTTCCTATTTTATAAATAAGCAACATTAGTATTTCCTTGCCTGAGAATATAAAATATGCCAATATGCAACAGTTATAGAAACCGTCACTCCTGTAACTTCTGACACTCTCATCTCTACTGTCATCTTACTCATCCATGTCACCATCTTTAGGCAAGTTCAGTTCAGTTCAGTCACTCAGTCGTGTCTCACTCTTTGCGACCCCATGAACCGCAGCACGCCAGGCCTCCCTGTCCATCACCAAACCCATGTCCATTGAGTCGGTGATGCCATCCAACCATCTCATCCTTTGTTGTCCCCTTCTCCTCCTGCCCTCAATCTTTCCCAGCATCAGGGTCTTTTCCAGTGAATCTGCTTTTCATATCAGGTGGCCAAAGTATTGGAGTTTCAGCTTCAACATCAGTCCTTCCAGTGGACACCCAAGACTGATCTCCTTTAGGATGGACTGGTTGGATCTCCTCACAGTCCAAGGGACTCTCAAGAGTTTTCTCCAACACCACAGGTCAAAAGCATCAATTCTTCTTTGCTCAGCTTTCTTTATAGTCCAACTCTCACATCCATACCTGACCACTGGAAAAACCATAGCCTTGACTAGACGGACCTTTGTTAACAAAGTAATGTCTCTGCTTTTCAATATGCTGTCTAGGTTGGTCATAATTTTTCTTCCAAGGAGTAAGCGTCTTTTAATTTCATGGCTGCAGTCACCATCTGCAGTGATTTTAGAGCCCCCAAAAATAAAGTCTGTCACTGTTTCCACTGTTTCCCCATCTATTTGCCATGAAGTGATGGGACCAGATGCCATGCTCTTCGTTTTCTGAATGTTGAGCTTTAAGCCAACTTTTTACCCTCCTCTTTCACTTTCAACAAGAGGCTCTTTAGTTCCTCTTCACTTTCTGCCATAAGGGTGGTGTCATCTGAATTTCTGAGGTTACTGGTATTTCTCCCAGCAATCTTGATTCCAGCTTGTGATTCATCCAGCCCAGCATTTCTCATATAATGTACTCTGCATATAAGTTAAATAAACATGGTGACAATATACAGCCTTGATGTAATCCTTTTCCTATTTGGAACCAGTCTGTTGTTCCATGTCCAGTTCTAACTGTTGCTTCCTGACCTGCATACAGATTTCTCAAGAGGCAGGTCAGGTGGTCTTGTATTCCCATCTCTTGAAGAATTTTCCACAGTTTATTGTGATCCACACAGTCAAAGGCTTTGGCATAGTCAATAAAGCAGAAATAGATGTTTTTCTGAAACTCTCTTGCTTTTTCGATGATCCAGTGGATGTTGGCAGTTTGATCTCTGGTTCCTCTTCCTTTTCTAAAACCAGCGTGAACATCTGGAAGTTCATGGTTCACGTATTGCTGAAGCCTGGCTTGGAGAATTTTGAGCATCAGTTTACTAGCATGTGAGATGAGTGCAATTGTGCAGTAGTTTGAGCGTTCTTTGGCATTGCCTTTCTTTGGGATTGGAATGAAAACTGACCTTTTCCAGTCCTGTGGTCACTGCTGAGTTTTCCAAATTTGCTGACATATTGAGTGCAGCACTTTCACAGCATCATCTTTCAGGATTTGAAATAGCACAACTGGAATTCTATCACCTCCACTAACTTTGTTTGTAGTGATGCTTCCTAAGGCCAATGTGACTTTACATCAGGATATCTGGCTCTAGGTGAGTGTGAGTGATCGCACCATCGTGATTTTTTGGGTTGTGAAGATCTTTTTTGTACAGGTCTTCTGTGTATTCTTGCCACCTCTTCTTAATATCTTCTGTTTCTGTTAGGTCCCTACCATTTCTGTCCTTTATTGAGCCCTTCTTTGCATGAAATGTTCCCTTAGTGTTTCTAATTTTCTTGAAGAGATCTCTAGTCTTTCCCATTCTATTGTCTTCCTCTATTTCTTTGAATTGATCGCTGAGGAAGGCTTTCTCATCTGCTTGCTATTCTTTGGAACTCTGCATTCAGATGCTTATATCTTTCCTTTTCTCCTTTGCTTTTGGCTTCTCTTCTTTTCACAGCTATTTATAAGGCCTCCTCACACAGCCATTTTGCTTTTTTGCATTTCTTTTCTTGGGGATGGTCTTGATTCCTGTCTCCTGTACAATGTCATGAACCTCCATCCATAGTTCATCAGGCACTCTGTCTATCAGATCTAGTCCCTTAAATCTGTTTCTCACTTCCATTGTATAGTCATAAGGGATTTGATTTAGGTCATACCTGAATGGTCTAGTGGTTTCCCCCACTTTCTTCAATTTAAGTCTGAATTTGGCAATAAGGAGTTCATGATCTGAGCCACAGTCAGCTCCTGGTCTTGTTTTTGCTGACTGTATAGAGCTTCTCCATCTTTGGCTGCAAGGGATATAATCAATCTGATTTTGGTGTTGACCATCTGGTGAAGTCCATGTGTAGAGTCTTCGCTTGTGTTGTTGGAAGCGGGTGTTTGCTATGACCAGTGCATTCTCTTGGCAGAACTCTGTTAACCTTTGTCCTTTTTCGTTCTGTACTCCAAGGCCAAATTTGCCTGTTACCCCAGGTGTTTCTTGACTTCATACTTTTGCATTCCAGTCCCCTATAACGAAAAGGACATCCTTTTGGGGTGTTCATTCTAAAAGGTCTTGTAGGTCTTCATAGAACCATTCAACTTCAGCTTCTTCAGCATTACTGGTTGGGACATAGACTTGGATTACCATGATATTGAATGGTTTGCCTTGGAAATGAACAGAGATCATTCTGTCGTTTTTGAGATTGCATCCAAGTACTGCATTTTGTACTGTTTTGTTGACCATGATGGCTACTCCATTTCTTCTAAGGGATTTCTGCCCACAGTAGTAGATATAATGGTCATCTGAGTTAAATTCACCCATTCCAATCCATCTTAGTTCGCTGATTCCTAAAACGTCGATGTTCACTCTTGCCATCTCTTGTTTGACCGCTTCCAAGTTACCTTGATTCATGGACCTGACATTCCAGGTTCCATTGCAATATTGCTCTTTACAGCATCAGACCTTGCTTCTATCACCAGTCACATCCACAACTGGGTGTTGTTTTTGCTTTGGCTCCATCCCTTCATTCTTTCTCGAGTTATTTCTCCACTCATCTCCAGTAGCATATGGGGCACCTGCCGACCTGGGGAGTTCATCTTTCAGTGTCTTATCTTTTTGCCTTTTCATACTGTTCATGGGGTTCTCAAGGCAAGAATACTGAAGTGGTTTGCCATTCCCTTCTCCAGTGGACCACATTCTATCAGACCTGTCCACCATGACCCGTCCATCTTGGGTGGCCCCACACAGCATGGATTAGTTTCATTGAGTTAGACAAGACTGTGGTCCGTGTGATCAGATTGGCTAGTTGTCTGTGACTGTGGTTTCAGTCTGTCTTCCCTCTGATGCACTCTCTCAGTGCCTACTGTCTAACTTGGGTTTCTCTTACCTTGGATGTGGGGTATCTCTTCACCTTTTAGGCAAAAGGTGGTTTTTTTAATTTTTAAGGTAAGACTTTTAAATTTAAAAGGTAAGACTTTGTACCTTTTTGAAGTATAATTCATATACCATACAAATCCAGCACCACAGTTCAAAGGGATCATTAGAGGCAGGGAATCCTACTTATTAACCTGTGCTCTTCAAAGTCACGGTAACAAGGTAGGCTGGGCTGTTGGCAAATTTCTGCCCCCTGCTATGTATTAATTAAGGTCCCCCAAGAATATGTCACCTGTTGTAGTGGGCTGATAAATCTACACATCGGCAAGCTTTATGCCACATTTGCACAGCAGTGAGAAGACTCCAGAGGTGGAAGAAACTCTAAATGGTGGTTCTTTACAGCAGGGTTCCCCACCATCCAGGCCATGGACCAGTACCTCCTGTCATATCAGCAGTGGCATTAAATTAGAAACAAAGTGCACAATAAATGTAATGTATTTGAATCATCTGAAAAGCATCTCCCTCACCTCAGTCCATGGAACAATTAACTTCTACAAAACGGGTCCCCGATGCCAAAAGAGATGGCGACCACTGTCTTACAGATCAGGACTGCTGCCATGATCTTGACTCTGCCACTGTGCCCAGAGGTCTGAATGGGAGTACTTTGCACATGGGTGACACTCAGTAAGCGTGTAGAATAAATTAGGATGATATGTGAGGGAGCAGGGACTGGGAGTAACCCTGGAAGGCTGTCAGTGATACTGGCGTGAGTCACTGGCATCTCTCACCTGGACATCTACAATTGGTTCCTCATTGGTCTCCCCAGTTCAACTTTAGCCCATCTCCAATTCATTCTTTGCATTAAAAACTAAAGCACTTTGGGCTTCCCCGGTGGCTCAGTGGTAAAGAATCTGCCTGCCAGTGCAGGAGATGTGGGTTTGATCCCTGGTCTGGGAAGATCCCACATGCTGCAGAGCAACTAAGCCCATGATCCACAACTACTGCGCTTGTGCTCCAGAGCCCGGGAACTGCAGGCACTGAGCCTGCACGCTGCGGCTCCTGACGCCTGCTCACCCTAGAGCCCATGCTCTGTGATGAGAGAGGCCACTGCAGTGAGAAGCCCGTGCCCTACTAGACAGTAGCCCTGCTCAGCACAACTAGAGAAAAGTCCATGTGGCAACAAAGACCCAGCACGGCCAGAAATAAACAAAAAATGAAAAAAAAAAAATCTAAAGCAGTCTTTAAAAAATCATGATTTAAATCACATCTTTCCCTCCCTTAAACCTTTTGATTATGTTCTACTGCCCTTAGGTTCGAGGTCAAAGTCAATTAACACTGCCTACATGACCTTCCGTGTACTACATACTGCCTCTGCTTCAGCTCCCGTTTCCTCATCTGGGTCTTTTTCTCGTGTTTTACAGGGTGATTATGGATAGTTACCTCTCTCTGCCTAAAACCCACTTTTCCTTATTTGTGACAATTTTAGGAATCCTTTCTTCAGTGGTGTTTACAGCTTTCCCATAGATCATTGTCATAATCCCATCTGTTATTCCTTTGTGGCATTCAGTACCTCTATAATGAAGCAATCCTAAAGGAAATCAAATCTGAATATTCATTGGAAGGACTGATGCTGAAGCTGAAGCTCCAATATGTCAGCCATCTGATGTGAAGAGCCAACTCATTGGAAAAAAAAAACCCTGATGCTGGGAAAGATTGAAAGCAAAAGAAGAATGGGATGGCAGAGGATACGATGATAAGATAGCATCACTGACTCAATGGACATGAATTTGAGTAAACTCTGGGAGACAGTAGAGGACAGAGGAGCCTGGCTAGCTACAGTCTATGGGGTTGCAAAGAGTCAGACACGACTTAACAACTGAACATCAAAAAGGAAGCAATGCTTTGTTTAATGTCCATCTATGCGTGGCAACCCACTCCAGTATTCTTGCCTGGAGAATCCCATGGACGGAGGAGCTTGGTGGGCTACAGTCCACAGGTCGCAAAGGGTCAGACACGACTGAGCGACTTCACTCAGTCGCTTCCAGACCGTACAATCAGTGAGGGCAATGATTGTGTCTCTTGTATTAACTCCTGGACACTCAATAAGTGACACACAGTGGACCCACATTAATTAATTATATTTGAATGAATGAATGCTGATGACTTGAGAGCTTCCTTTGGCCTGTCCAGCTGTCCACCAGAGGGCACTCTGCACAGCTTTCTTTTTTTACTTAGTTAAATGCATTCACTTGAATTAATAAAGATGTTTAGGTTTTGCTGTTTGCATATCAAAAAGTATTCTTTAACACTTATAGTCCATTAAAGCTGGACTTTAACTTGGGCATGACCTCATCTAACCGGTTTATTTACAGCAGAAGAGAGCCTAGGAGAGGCTTGGAGACAGACTCTCAAGACACCTGTCATTAATTGACATGAGAGCTGCCTCTGTTCATGGAACTCCCTTCCCAAACCTTGCTGTTCATCCAGGGTCTACTGTTTCTTTAACCCCACTTATTTCTTTTCACACAAACCAGGGTAGGAACTCCTGAATTGTATTATAGGTGCTTTAGTTTTATATGTGTTTCCATAGTTCATGTAACTTTTCAGCTGAACATACACTGCACAGAGCCGGACACATCTGGAGTCTGCTCTCAGGGTTTGCCAGTATGTCTATAAGTTATTTTGAACATTAACAAAAGGAGTTTGAAATTTTGTGTTGCAGTTGTCCTGCTTTTATTTTTTGTGTTGTCTTCATGTAAACCTTTTTTCAAGTCAGTATGAGCCAATGCAGTTCCACTGGACTGTAACATTTAGTGAAACTGGCATTTTCACTGTCATAATGACCCTTGTTATTGATCATTATTATAAATGAGACAAATGCAATTCATGCTTCAGTTTTTACTTCAAAGGAGATGTTAATAATAGCTTGAAAAAAGTCCTTTAAGGCTTATATTTATGCATACTTTATGGCTAAATGTTTACCAGTTATCAGCCAATTGGTTATCTGTCCCTATGGCAACAATATCAAGGTAGTATGATACCCAGCACAGGGTTCTCAGCCTTTCTTCGCCTTGGCATACACTCTTATGGGTAACAGAGGCTCCCTAAAGCTAATGGGGGGTATTTATGTATCTAAGGGGGAAGGTACACCTCACACCCACTCGTGTTCTCACCACCCACAGAACCATGCTATAGTGAAAAAGTGTCCCGGCTTGGAAATTGGGAGATCTGTTTATACTCCTGTCTCTTCTCCCAGTCACAGTGTGACCTTGGGCAAGGTACTTAACATTTGAGAGGCTTTATTTTAATGATTTTACTGTCCCAGGATAGTAAGAACATCTAGCCTAAAATCTTCGGTTTATTACACAGATAAACAGTGAAGGTGAAGAAGTGCTCTGGAAAGTTACGAGGCTGTAGAGATGTTGATTTATATTGTTGCTGAACCTGGCCTGTTTGAACAGAGCTTTTATCTCCTAAGCATATGTCCAAGGCTAACAGTTAATTCTTTTTTTCCTTTAAAGTTCCTGCTCAGTTCCACTAAGAATCTTTAATATAAGGATAATGAAATAGTTGAAGTTGACACTAAAAAAAAAAAATTTAACAAAGGTGACAATCTACAGACAGACTGGTTAGATGTTAGTCAAGACAAGCATGTAGACACTCAAGTTTCATTTAAAGATGTAAATACCTGGATGCATTTTCTATTTAAAGGATTGAAGGTTTTTCCTCTTTTTAGTCTAGAAAGAGGTATTTCTATCAGCATCTTTTCTCTGGTAATACAAAGATTTTGAGCCTGAAATTGTGTAATGTTAGGATTAAATTTTCCTTACGTTCTTTTGAACAGTGTTTCTGTGAAAACCTAGGACAGTTTAAAGTGTTTAAGTACAACAAGGGCAAAAGAGGGCACCTGTAGCCATTCTGTCTGTTTTAATGGTATTTTTAGAAGTGATGCCAAATGAGCACTTAAGATTTGAAAGCTCTGCTAAATCCAGTTTTCTTTGTAACTCAAGTCTAGGTCACTTACATATGAAAGATTCTGCAGTGTGAAAAATGAGACCGTTAGAAAATGGGCAGTCTTTTTACATGGCCATTTTTCTGCCCTTTGTCTATTCTCCATGGTCCTGAGAAATTTGTAAGGATAGAATCATTTGAGTCTCCCTTAATCTAACAAAAACATATGGTTTGATTTATGTGAACTATTTCTTTATAAAAATCTCAGGGATTCCACCTCAGCTGTTGTTTAGTACCACTTGATCACGTTGTTGCCTCAGAATTTCAAAGCCAAAATGTTTATAACTTAAAATACATCATGCAGTTGACATTGAGTATCATTTACCAACTCGATCTGTAGAGCCTTTTTACTAGTAGAAAGGATACTAGACTAGAACCAGCTAATCTGAAGTTTAGTCTTAACTATACTTACTTACTGTATACCTTGAAGGAAGGACGTGCGTGTATGTGTGTTAAAGTGGTTTTGAAGGCTGTAAAGCACTCTGTCAATATACAGTCACACTGATAACACATTAATTTACATGAAATCATAAATGACTAGTATTTGAGCTCTTCTGGAAGATCATTAGACATCTGGTTGGAATTTCACATGATAAAAAGAGTTAAATATTTCAGGCAAGGTAAGGGTAAAGTTGGTTAGTTATTTGAGTTTTTGAAAGAGGAGGAGGAATTCTCACTAGGAAGGTCTTCCCTGCCCAGGAATCTATCCCTAAAATTAGTTCTTAAAATCATCATTTTGTACATTGTTCATAAAACATGAATCCATTGTATTTTTAATATTTATTTTACCCAAAGAAATCCTTTTCTGAGTCAAATGGGTTTGGAAATGCTTTCTTAAAGGATGTTAACTAGGCCGGTTTACTCTGGGACTTCTTGGAGTCTTTTATATACTAATCTTCATAGTGAACACACCCAAGAAGGAAACAATATGCAGTTTTTCACAAATGTTTTGATCATACAACTCTTCTAAAATGTATCATCTTTTGGGAATAATGTTCTAGGGAACCCAGTTGAGTAATTACAGTATTTTCAGCTTCTTTTCTTTCATGCTCAAATTCAAAAGTTTAATAAACAGTTGATTGTTTTTCCTTGGCTCTTTTTCCAAGTTTGTTCCTCACACATATAGCTTCTTTCCTTGTTTTCTTATTGTGGTGACAGAACACATGAGATCTGCCCTCTTAACAAATCTCTACACATGTGGCACAGTACTGTTAACTGTAAGCCCAGTATTTTACTGAACAGATCCCTAGAGCATTTTCATCTTGTATAACTGAAACTTTATATGCTTTGAACTGCAACTCCCCAGTTCCCCTTGCCCCCAGTCTCTGGCAGCCACCTTTCCACTTTCTGCTTTCTGTGAGTTTGACTACTTAGGTAACTCATATAAATGAGTATTTGGAATCATTCAGTATTTGTTCTTTTGTGACTGGCTTATTTCACTTAGCATGTTGGCCTTCAAGTTCACCATGTTGTCACATGTGAAAGGAGTTCCTTCCTTGTTAATTCTGAATAATATACCACTTTATGTATATACTACATTTTCTTTGTCCATTCGTCTGTAAGTAGACATTTCAGTTGCTCCCACACTTTGGCTGTTGTTATTAATGCCGCAGTGAATATAATATGCAAATATCTCTTCACGATCCTGTTTTCAGTTCTCTTAACTACCCAGAAATGGGATTGCTGGATGGATATCTTTGATCTACAAAGGTTGGGGTTGGGCAGGCAAACAGCAGCTGCATATTCAAGGATGCTGGGGAGGGCACTGACAGTGTGATCAATATTCCCTTTAGTATTTCTAGTTTTTCATCTTTTGATTATTTGAGATTATCTATTGTATCTTTCTTATATGTAGTCCCTATACAAAAAGGGAAAATAGTTTTGAAGTCAGTATCCCATGAGAGTTGGACCACAGAGAAGGCTGAGTGCCAAAAAGTTGATGCTTTCAAACCGTGGTGCTGGAGAAGACTCTTGAGAGTCCCTTGGATAAGCAAGGAGATCAAACAAATCAATACTAAAGGAAATCAACCCTGAATATTCATTAGAAGGACTACTGCTGAAGCTGAGGCTCCAGTGCTTTGGCCACCTGACACGAAGAGCCAACTCACTGGAAAAGACCCTGATGCTGGGGAAGATTGAGAGCAGGAGGAAAAAGGGTTGACAGAGGATGAGATGGTTGGATGGCATCACCAATTCAATGGACTTGAGTTTGCGCAAACTCCAGGAGGTAGTGAAGGACAGGAAGCCTGGCATGCTGCAGTCCATGGGGTCACAAAGAGTCGGACACCGCTGAGTGACTTAACAGCAACAATACCGTTGGGAAATAATGTTCTTTGCCTCTATTTTAGTTTAGTGGAGAGGACCTGGGAATCTGACTTTGTTAGCTAATCTGGAGCTTTCTGATACTTTTATTTAAGGAACATTGTGATAGTTAAGCCACAGCACAGGAATATTCACTTTCAGTAGCTTATTTTCCAAATAGCCAATTTTTTATTTAATCAGATGTTATCCACTGCACCTTTCTTTGCAAGTACTTCAAGTTCTTCACATATTTAATCATTTTTTCTCTCTTCACCTAAAAACACATTGGGCCTAATTTTAGCTAAAGACTGTCAAAGGCTTTGTATTTTTAGCCTTCATGAAGATTAATCTGACCCAGTAACCACACTAACACAGTGCTGATAATACTACGCCTTGTCCCTGGCCACAGCTGGGATAGGTGAGATGACTCAACACCAAAGAAGTGAAGGCTCTGACAACCTGTTCCCAAACTATGTCAGCTTCTAACCATAGTCTGGAACTCCCACAACCCAGCCTTTAATTTTCTGCTGTTACTGGTTCTTGCCTTGATCTGGCTTTAAAGTCTCCCAGCAGTAGCTGTAGCTATGTTTGATTTGACCCTTTGAAAGGAAGCAATACCCAGGAGTGAGTTCAAACATTGTCTGAAATAATACCACATGGGCTTATTTTGAAGCACTAGGAGTCTCAGAACCTTTGACTAGAAAGTTTTTTAAATAGAGTTTGGGTCATCTAAAGAAAGAGAGAGAAATAATTCCTCTTCTCTGAACTGCGTGGGACATTTTTGTCTTGTCTCTCCTTCTGTGGTCTCAACCCCTCATCTCTTCTGTCCTTCACACTCTTTTTGTGTCTTCTACCATGGAATTGTGATCATTTTTAATATAACTGTTTAGAGTGATTAAATGTTCTTCTTTCCTTCCCATATTTGAGTATAGAGGTTATTCATGAGATTATTAATGGAAAAAAGACAGCCACCATTTTTTAAAGTATTTACCTCACTAAGACATTCAAGTTGTTTGACCCCATAAGACAGGGGTATCAGTCAGTCAGCAGTTTCTTGATGAGTGCTTCTTCTTATTTGGAAGAGCTGACCCAAACCTCTAATATAGTAGGGGAAACTGATGCCTGCAAGGTTATGATATAGCCAGTTAATGGATAGAGCCAGAGGGCTCTGCACTTCTACATCCTGTAGGGTTGAGGGGGTGGTGATGCCATGGCAGTCATGCATTTCACAGATCTTTAATGATTTTCTTACCCTTTGTTCGCCACACTGGGAGATTTATATTGGGCTGATTTATATTCTCGCCTCCAGCCCCACTCCCAAGCAGCATGGAAGGAAACCAGAGTAGAGAGTGAATCTATGGATTGTGTAGGATTTTGTCAGCTGGACCTTCTTTGTTTCATGGAAAAAGTTACCTTAAGGCCAAACAGAATGCTCACAGATCTCTGTGTGCTCTGTAGACATACACAGCATAGGTGTCAGCATTCGCACACGTAAGTATGCCTAGTGGTGGGACGCGTACAAAGATATTTTAAAACTTTTCGTCCCCTAGCACTTAAAAATATGAAAAATGGTCAGTCCCATCCTTTGAAAAGGGAAAGAGAAGATAAAATCTAACCCATTTCTGCTATGTTTTCCTTCAGTTCAGTTCAGTTGCTCAGTTGTGTCTGACTCTTCGCGACCCCATGAATTGCAGCACGCCAGGATTTTGGAGCCCCCCAAAATAAAGTCTGACACTGTTTCCACTGTTTCCCCATCTATTTGCCATGAAGTGATGGGACCAGATGCCATGATCTTCGTTTTCTGAATGTTGAGCTTTAAGCCAACTTTTTCACTCTCCTCTTTCACTTTCAACAAGAGGCGTTTTAGTTCCTCTTCACTTTCTGCCATAAGGGTGGTGTCATCTGCATATCTGAGGTTATTGATATTTCTCCCAACAATCTTGATTCCAGCTTGTGCTTCTTCCAGCCCAGCATTTCTCACGATGTACTCTGCATAGAAGTTAAATAAGCAGAGTGACAATATACAGCCTTGACGTATATTGCTATTTGGAACCAGTCTGTTGTTCCATGTCCAGTTCTAACTGTTGCTTCCTGACCTGCATACAGGTTTCTCAAGAGGCAGGTCAGGTGGTCTGGTATTCCCATCTCATTTTCCTTAATCTACCCCATATTTCTACTGAAATTACTAACTGTGAATCTGCTTTATCTGGAAGGTTGTGGGTAAGTTTGTTGCTAAGGAAAAGCTATTTTCATGTTGCTGCTTTAATTTCCTAGGCATCTGTCGTCTACTTTCAGAACAGCAGGATTCCAGTTCATAGTCAGTTAAAAAACTAAAAATTTATCTTTAAACATTCTCAGTATTGCCTGCCAGTGGAGGAGTTTCTTTAGCAACTCTTAAGACACTGTGTGTAGTGGGGAGGATGGTAATGAGGTTACTGTGGATGTATTCTGTGACACATGCCAAGAAGATTAAGAGCACATTATGTTTAAAGCATTGGTTGTTGCTATTGTTACGTCACTAAGTGGTATCTGACTCCTTTGTGAACCCATGGACTATATCCTGCCAGACTTCTCTGTATACCAAATAAAATGGTCTTTCCAGGAAGCATGGTGCTCCAGATGATAAGAAATGGCCTACCTGACTTCTGGGCAGGCCTTCCAAGACAGTTATCCCGATTAAATTATACCTTATTCCTCTTCACTTGGCCTCTCTCTCCAGTTTGTCCACTCTGACTCCATTATCTGAAATCACTGCTGCTCCTTCTCTACTAGACACCTGAAAACAAGCCTTACCTTCCTTGGGATGGCTGAGTATCTGACAGACTTAATTTGTTTTTTCCCGTCACCAAAGGGCAGACTGCAGCAGGGTCCATCCTGTAACTGTTCTTAACATAACCTTTAACACATAATTCAAGCTGAGCCTGACCTTGGCTAATGCCTTCTTTCTCATTTCTGCAGCCTTTCAGGTCCAAGGAGAGAGAACTCTGGACCTGTTACTAGTTTATGGTCTCCCTGGGTATCACCTCTTTGCTACCAAGAGCTATTAGTCGTTGCTTTATTTACTTTGGGAGGTCATTTTGTTGACTGATATCAAGACTACAGACTGAAATATTTTCCCTAGTTTGTTAGAAGCACAGCAGCATTAGCATTGAGATCAGTTTATTATTAAAGTATGGCTTCCTCCCATCTATATCACCCTGCATATATTATTCCCCTTGTCCATCTTCCTATAGCCATTTATCCAGCATCCCACATCAGTGTTCCTTGTCCTTAATAGTTACCCCTCATCAATAAGTTGCACATGTTCTTCAGCATCCTTGGGCATGCTCATCTCCATTAGGTGTGTGTATGAACTCGAGCATTTCTCTCTGCTGGAAGTTTTCATTTCCTGGTCCTATAAACCTTTTTGAACAAGAAGATCAGCTTGGTGATTTGATTGGCTCTGTGTCAGGCTCTAGTATTTGAACTTTAATGGTAGTGTAGATCAGTAATATGATTCCAATATGATTCCAGCAGGTGGGTGTCTCCAAAATGCCCTAGCTTAATGATACCTTAATGGTGATTTAGGTGGTTAACAGAGAAACCTGTTTTTATCTTACTTAAAGTTTAATTTAAATTTTATTTTATTTTGGAGGATAGTTGATTTACAGTGTTGGAGAAGGAAATGGCAAATCCACTACAGTATTCTTGCCTGGAAAATCCCATGGACAGAGGAGGCTGGCAGGCTACAGTCCATGGCGTTGCACAGAGTCAGACATGACTGAGCATGCACACACACGCACACACATTGCTGATGTACAGTGCTGAGTTAGTTTCAGGTGTACAGCAAAGTGATTCAGTTATATATACATCTGTTCTTTTTCTGTTTTTCTTTTAATAGTTACGTGTTGTTTATTGGCGAAAAATAGAATTTAGATAGTCAAGTAAAACATCAAGTAATAGTACAGACGGTGTTTGGATATGGCAAACACTGCAGATGGTTGGGAATGCCTTTAAGAAGCTCTCAAATAGACCATAAACTGTTTTGAGGGAGAACTATGTCTTATTCTCCATTATATTTCAGTGTTTAATACGGTGGCATACAAGGAATAGGTGGTGACTTAGTCGCTAAGTTGTGTCCAATTCTTACGACCTCATGGACTGTAGTCCACCAGGCTCCTCTGTCCACAGGATTTCCCAGGCAAGAATACTAGAGTGGGTTGCCATTTCCTTCTCCAGGGGATCTTGACCCAGGGATTGAATCTGGGTCTCCTGCACTTGCAGGCAGATTCTTTACCAACTGAGCTACCAGGGAAGCCAAAATAGCCTAGGTGCTTCATAAATATTCATCAAATAAATTAATCCATTTGGGTGAAAATAATTACTCTTCTTTAACTTAAGGACCACCTAACTATCAATGTCCTTCATGCAGCTACTTCTCTTTGTTGATACATATTGTCGGAGATACCATGTGACTGGTACCCTTTGAGAGGTATGGTGGTCCAAAAGTCACATCCTTTACTTTTCAGTCAGAGTCTTATTTAATGTACTAGTCTCAGAGAATATGATTATCTAGCTTTTAATCCAGTTTAAAAATTATTTGAAGTTGCAAAATTATAAAGGGTCTTTGAAAGGTATTATTAACAGTGGTAGCAGGCAGACACATTTTGAAGGAGGTGACAGAAAAACTGTCCACTGCATTGTCTTACCTGCAAGACACCTTTTACCGTACTGTAAAGGACGTTGGTAGTACCCTTTGCTTGAGAGGGGAAAGAATAGATAGTACATTTTAGGAAGATTTCTGGCAAAAAATATCAAAATTCAAGATGTCTAGCACCGAAAAGGAAAAATGTCTGCTTCATAGAAAAGTAACTTATGAGAAATCTGTTATTCCTTAAAGAAGTTGATTAAATAAGGCATCAGTATGTGCCTGTGCCTGGTGCCTCTGGACTGATAGGGCTTTCTGACACATCTTTGAGTATTGTGTTTACTGGATCCCTCAAACCCCCATGTGGTGAAGAATACTGGTGCCAAGCTCAGCTGGAAGCCTGAATACACAGAAAGGTGCAGTTCAGTTCAGTTCAGTTGCTCAGTCATGTCTGACTCTTTGCGACCCCATGGAGTGCAGCACACCAGGCTTCCCTCTCCATCACCAACTCTAGGAGTTGATCCCATGGATCGCAGCCTTGTCTAACTCAATGAAACTACGAGCCATGCTGTGTAGGGCCACCCAAGATGGACAAGTCATGGTGGAGAGCTCTGACAAAATGTGGTCCACTGGAGAAGGGAATGGCAAACCACTTGAGTATTCTTACCTCGAGAGCCCCGTGAACAGTATGAAAAGGCAAAAAGATAGGACACTGAAAGATGAACTCCCCAGGTCAGCAGGTGCCCAATAATGCTACGGAAGGTGCAGTTTATTCATACTGCATTTTCAAGTATCAGCCCGAATGTATTACTTGACCTAATGTTTGTTTAGTGTTCTTCAGTTTACAGTAGGTGTTTGTATCCATCATTCCACTAGGTCCTAATATTCCCCTGCTGTTGAAATCCCTCCAAATGAAGCACTGCTGCTGCTGCTGCTAAGTCACTTCAGTCGTGTCCGACTCTGTGCGACCCCACAGACGGCAGCCCACCAGGCTCCACCGTCCCTGGGATTCTCCAGGCAAGAACACTGGAGTGGGTTGCCATTTCCTTCTCCAATGCATGAAAATGAAAAGTGAAAGTGAAGCCGCTCAGTCGTGTCCAACTCCTAGCAACCCCATGGACTGCAGCCCACCAGGCTCCTCCATCCATGGGATCTTCCAGGCAGGAGTGCTGGAGTGGGGTGCCATCGCCCTCTCCCAACTGAAGCACTAATGCAGTCTTTTTGTAACTGTGCGATAGTCCATGGGGTAGATGTGCCACATTGTATTTAACCATTTCCCTATGAAATGGAGAGCTTCCCTGGTGGCTCAGTGGTAAAGAATCTGCCTACAATGCAGGAGATGCAGGTTCTATCCCTGGATCAGGAAGATCTTCCCTGGAGAAGGAAATGGCAAGCTACTCCAGTATTCTTGCCTGGAAAATCCTGTAGACAGAGGACCCTGATGGGCTACAGTCCATGGGGTTGCAAAAGAGTTGGACCCAACTTAGCGACTAAACTACCACCTATTCCTTGCATGCCACTGTATTAAGAATTGAAATAGTCTCCTAGGTATAAAAGCCCCTCTGTGTCCCCTGTTTCTTGTTTGTAGAAAGAGGCTTTAGTCTCCTAGGCCTTCCCTGAGTTCCATGGAGCAGACTCAAGCAGTTACTAATTAGAGGAGTGAGGGAATGCAGTCAAGAAAGAGAAAGCAGTCAAGAAAGTACAGTTCAGTGATAAAACAGGGTCCTAGTTCCTCCTCAAGGGAAAGCACAACAATATGATGCATCTTCGAGTTGTTCAGCAAGAACTAAGACCTCCCCCACCCTGGCCCCGGCCCCCAGGTGGAGGATGGTGACTACATGCTGACCACAAGCTGGTTGGAGCCAAGTTGATAATTAAGACTCCTGAAACACCACCTTGTTACCTCACTACCGACCAACCAGAAAAAGGTCATGCCCCCTGCAGCCCTCACCTCAAATGTTACCTTTTAAAGCCCTTCCTTTAAAGCCATCAGAGAGTTCTGGTCTTTTCAGCATGAGCTTCCCATTCTCCTTGTTGGGCCCTGCAACAAACGCTTTACGTTCCTTCACCACAGCCTGGTGTCAGTGAATTGGCTTTGCTGTATGGTGGGCAGGCAGACCCAAGTTTGGTTCCATAACACTAGAATTTCTGAATGCTGAAGATAAAAAGAAAACATTGTATATTTCCATGTGAAAGAGCTAGTTACTATCTCCTACAAACAGAAGAAAAAAGAAAACTGGCATCAGAGTTTTCATATGCAGCACTGGGAGCTTGAACATCAAGGAATACTATCAATCAGTCTGAGATAAAAGGATAAGACCCCCAAATCCTTTATCTAGTCAAGATATCATTTCTTTGTCAGGAGACTTGTAAGTTTTTAAAATTTGGAAATCCAATAAAGGAAAGGACTGTAACCTTGGGGGAAAAAAAGAAGACTTAGAAGAACATTAGCAGCTTTATGCTATTCTAGGAAAAAAGGGAGAAAATAGTCACAGTTTGAACAAAAATTGTAAATTATTTGTAATGAAACAAACCATAAAGATAGGATCCACATAAAGAAATACTTAAATGTAGAAAATTGATGATACTCTTATAAAAAAGATTAGAAACCTAGACGCTTCAGAAGGAAATAAATATATTAGACTATGTAAAAATAAAATACATTTAAATGGCAAAGATGCCTTGAAAAAAGTCAACAGGCAAATTACGGATCTGGAAAAAAAATTAACAGATTATTATTTATACCATACAAAGAACTCTAATAAATTGGCAAGAAAAAGACATACAACATAGTGGTATACTGGATAAAAGATAATTCACATTAAGATTTCATAGGCAATCCGCCGAAAAAGATGTTCAGGTTTCTTTGTAGTCAGGAAGAAGAAAATTAATGTCATTTTATTCTCATCTGGAGACCATTTAAAAGAGGTGATAACTACTTATCATTTGCTGATAGAAATGTGAATTGCTACAACCCTTTAAAGAGGCAAACTAGCAAATTCTTCAAAATGTTTCAAATTCTTCAAAATACTCATTTTGAAGAGTATTCGGTACTCTTTGACCCAATAATCCTACTGCTGGTTGCCATTAATGACATAATCCCAATGCTTAGAAGTAAAACCACAGATATGAGAACATATCAAAGGTATGTTTATTGCAGAATTGCCAATAGAAGCAAAAATCTAAAAAAACAAAGTAACCATACACATATGGGTATTACACAGCCGGACTTGGATCCCCTCACCCATGGCAAAGTAAAGCCAATTCATTGATGCTGGCTTATAGTGAAGTGTTTATTGCAGGACCAGTAAAGGAGAATGGTCAGTTCATGCTCCAAAGACCTGAACTCCCTATGGCTTTCAGGGAAGGGCTTTCTTTGAAAGGCAGCATTTGGGGTGAGGGTTGCAGGGGACATGACTTTCTCCTGGTTGGTTGGTGATGAGGTAACAGGGTGGTGTCTCAAGAATCTTAATCATTAACCTTCTAGTTCCAACCAGTCTGGGGTCTGTATGCTTATGGTCAGCATGTAGTCACCACCTTCCTCCTGGCTGAGGGTCTTAGTTCCTGCAGAATAGCTCAAAGATACGTGTCAAATTGTCATGAATTTCTCTTAAGGAGGAACTGGGACTCTTACTTCTTGACTGGTTTTTCTTTGTTTCTGTATTTCCTCACTCCCCTAATTAGTAACTGCTTGAATCTGTTCTTTGGAGCTTTGGGAAGGAGACTAAAGCCTTTTTCTACAAACAAGAAACAAGGAACACAGAGAGGCTTTTTCACCAAGAGAGCCCCAGACCATCCTGCTCCATTGCAGTCCCCCCCCCTCCTTTTTTTTTTTTTGATTCTCCTCCATCCTGAGAGGAACAGGGGTTAGGATAGGAAAGAATATAAAGTTAAAAAATATATATATAAAGTTTTAGATAGAGAGGATAATCATAACTGGACAGGGAGAGTAGGTTTTAGGGGAACTTGGTTTCAATATCTGGGATACACCTCGGGGTGTGTATTTTCCAGACTGGAACTGGTGGAGTTTTTGATATGCAATTCCAGGACTCTAGTCATCTAATTACATTTCCTCACTTTTTCCCCCTTCTTGTTATGTAGGTTTATTTATGTAGGTTTTGTTATTAGGTTCTCCTGGATCTATTCTCAAATTTTTCTTTTTTTTTTTCCCTCATCTTCAAATTATTTTTTTCCCAGAACTTTGAAGTATTTATACCCCCTTGATCTTCTAGCCCACTAAAGTGAATCTCAACAATGTTATCCTCTCTTCAGTTCATCTGATAGTCAAAAAGTCACAGTTTTGATGTATTTATTTATAATGCCTTAATAATTTTTATTTTTAATGTCTTATTAATAGACATTTAATAATATTTTATATAATATTTTTTACAATAATTTTTACAATACAATTTTTACAATAATATTTTATATAAATAAAATAACCTTTATTTATAATGTCTTAATAATAAAAGAGTGTTGTTCCATCACAGTCATGTCTGACTCTTTGAGACCCCATGAACTGCAGCACACCAGGCTTCTTTGTCCTTTGAGAATAGTGTAGTGAACCCCATCATAGAGTTAGAACAGTTATCAACATACAAGGTTCCTGTCATTCAGTTTGAATCATTATCGACTTGTGACCAGTCTTGTTTCATCTACACCTCTGCCCACTTTCCCACCTTCACTCTAGATTATTTTGAAGCAGATCCCAGAGATCATATAATTTTTCATACTGAAATAATTCAGTATGTAACTCTAAAAAGTTCTGTAAAAAACAAAACTAGAGTACAAGGTTTCCTTTGGGTGGTGAAAGTGTTTTGGAACCATACAAAGGTGGTGGTTACACAACATTGTGAATGTATTGAATGCCCCTAGACTGTTCACTTTGAAATGGTTAATTCTTTATGACTTTAACCTCAATTTAAAAAAAATTAAGCTCTTAAAAATAACTGAAGGACAAAAGCCCCATATAACCACAATGTCACTTATACACCTGAACAAAAGTAACATTAATGTATACATATGAAAAACTGGAAAGTGCCCTCACTTAAGTATTCTCCTTACGTACTCGTCATGTGTGTATATATTACAAAGGGCTGTCGTCCCATTCACCTCAGGCAGCTTTTTTTTTTTTTTTGCTGAGTGTGAATTCTCTTTGTTCAGACCTCCTCTCTCTTACTGCTGGATCCTCTTTCTGGGCTTTTGGGGGCTCAGATCTGGTTGCTGGAGCACCCTGAGTGCAGGTGTCTACCTGGTGATAGAAACAGCAGCCCTCAGCTCTTGGACTGCAGGTGGAGAAGCTGACTACTTCCAATTCCTGGCACGCCTTGCCTATGAGTAGGCCTCCCACCTCGGACAGAGGGCACTCAGTCCATCCCTTCGCTCCTTCTTGGCCTCCAAGTGCAGGGAGCTCAGTCCAGCTCATATATACTCTAATGAGCCTGCAGCTCCCTTCCCCCCAGGAGCCCGCTGTCTCTGCAGACCACATGCTTCCACAGATCTGCCACCATCCTGTCTTGCTCCAGGACTCTGTCCTCAAGGTGCTTGAAGATAAGGAAAGATGCTGACCAAGGCAGGACTATAGATAGGAAATGCCAGAGGAGCAAAATGGAGTATTAAGTTCAAAGGAGGAAGGAGGAGTTCCCTGTGGGACAGAAATAGCTAAGGAAGGTCAGCCTATAGTTAATTTTCAACAAGGTTGCTGCGACCATTCAATGGGTAAAGAATAGTCTCTTCAACAAATGGTCCTGGGGCACCTGAATGTCCACATGCTAAAGAATGAAGTTGGGCCCTGGTCTCATACTGTATACAAAATTAATTCAAAATCGATTAACCTAAATATGGGAGCTAAAACCATTAAATTCTTAGAAGAAAACATAGGGGCAGATCTTCCTGACCTTGGATTTGGCAATGGATTCTTAGCTATGACATCAGCAGACGAATGGATAAGAAAGCTGTGGTGCATATACACAATGGAGTATTACTCAGCCATTAAAAAGAATACATTTGAATCAGTTCTAATGAGGTGGTTGACACTGGAGCCGATTATACAGAGTGAAGTAAGCCAGAAAGAAAAACACCAATACAGTATACTAACGCATATATATGAAATTTAGAAAGATGGTAACGATAACCCTGTATGCGAGACAGCAAAAGAGACACAGATGTATAGAACAGTCTTTTGGACTCTGTGGCGGGGGGGTGGGTATGATTTGGGAGAATGGCATTGAAACATGTATAATATCATATAAGAAATGAATCGCCAGTCCAGGTTTGATGCAGGATACAGGATGCTTGGGGCTGGTGCACTGGGATGACCCAGAGGGATGGTATGGGGAGAGAGGTGGGAGGGGGGTTCAGGATTGGGAACACGTGTACACCCATGGCAGATTCATGTTGATGTATGGCAAAACCAGTACAATATTGTAAAGTAATTAGCCTGTAATTAAATAAATTTTAAAAAGGGGCGGGGGGACCTATCCTGTAAAGATTAATTCTAAAAAAAAAAAAAAGAAGAACAGCAAAAGAAAAAAAAATTGGATGTCAAAATTAAACTTTTTAGTTTAATTAAAGAATGTTTTCAAAAAAGTGAAGTACAACCTACAAAATAGAAGAAAATATTTGCAAACCATATATCTGATAGGGCCTTCCCTACTGGTCCAGTGGTTGAGAATCTGCCTTCCAATGAGGGGACACAGGTTTGATCCCTGATCAGGGAACTAAGATCCCACATGCTTTGGGGTGACGAGGCCCACATGCCGCAGCCACTGAGCCATGTGCTCTAGAGCCTGAGCACTACAACTGGAGAAGCCTGTGCGCCACGGTGAAGACCCAGCACAGCCCCCTTCCCCCACAATCATGTTTGATAAAAGTCCAGTATCTAGCACTTATAAAGAAACTCTTTCAGCTCAACAATCCAATTTTTAAAACAGGCAAAGGGCTTGAATAGACCTTTCTTCAAATGTGTAAAATGCCAACAACAATATGAAAAGATGCTCAGCATCATTATTCAGTAGGGAAATGCAAATCAAAACCACAGTGAGACACCTCTTCACACCTCTTTTGTGATAACTTTAATCACAAAGATGAAAAACAGCAAGTGTTGGTTGAGTATACAGGAAAATTGAAACCCTCGTACATTGTTGGTGGGAATGTAAAATGGTACAGCTGCTGTGGAAAACAATTTAGCAGTTGCTCAAAAAGCTAATCATAGAGCTGCCATACGCCCCAGCAGATCAACTCCTAAGTACATACTGAAAACAATTGAAAACAAGTATTCAAATAAACATATATATACATATGTTCATAGCAGCATCATTCAAGATAGCCAAAAGGTAGAAGCAACCCAAATGTCCTTCGATGAATGAATGCATAAACAAAACATTATGTATATATCTACATACACATATATCCACACACAGTGGAATATTATTCAGTCATAAAAAGGAATGAAATATTGCTGCATGCTACAACATGGATAAACCCCAAAACATTATGATAAGTTAAAGAAGCCAGACACAAAATGTCACAGTTTTGTGATTCCATTTTTATAAAATATCCAAAATAGGTAAGTTGGCAGAGACAGAAAGCAGAGAGGTTGTCACCAGGGGCTGGGGAGGGAGAGAAGGTTGGGGTAACTGCTTAGTGGGCTATAGGCTTCCTTTCCGGGTGATGAAATGTTTGGGGACTAAGTAGAGGTGGTGGTTGTCCAACGTTGTGAATGTAATCAAAGCCAGTGCGTCGTTCACTCTAAGATTGTTAATTTAATGTTAAGAAAGAAAGAGAAAGGAAAGACTGGACTTCATTGGGTATGTGAAATTGTTGGGTGGGTTGAGCACTTAACCGGGAAAGAAAGCATGGATAAAATAGAGAGCAGGTTGCGTTGGAGTTGGGAACTAGTTGGGAGGGAGACTGGGGCAGATCACGAAGGCTCTGGCTTACCCTGGAGTCGCAGGGGACGGGGAGCAGCTGTTACACGGAGGCAGCTGGGCTACTCTTGAAGGCAGGGGAGAAGCTGAAGGGCTTTTGACTAGATGAGGGACACCGAGAAGGCAGATGATTCAAATGCTCACGTGGGCACAGGAGAGTTGAACCAGGGAAGGCCTGGAGCTTGGTGGCCAGTGCCCAGGTCATTGGCATTGGGCACATCAGATGCCTGTTGCGGGTGGGACTGGAGCGGAAGCAGGAGTGACAGTGATGCTTACCTAGGGCTTATGCCGTGCCAGGCACTGTTCTGTGTGCTTGATGTGGTTCAGCTCACTTGCTCCTCACAGGAGCTCTTCTCCTCCAGGGTACAGATGAGGAAACAGAGGCCCAGAGTGCCTGAGTGGCCTGCACAGCTAGTAATGTGGCCTAGATCTGAACCAGACAGATGACCTCAGAGCCACGACAGTTTTAATTATGATGGAGAGATGAATGTGAGATTTTTTTTTTGAAGCCCACTCATTAAGCTGTCAGGTTGACGAGGGGAAGAGAAGGGAACTGGAGCCAGAGTGAATCCCCCTGGGTAACCACAGGGCTGGGACAGGTCATCTCCAGTGGGCCTTCAAGCAAAAGTCTCTGGCTGGCTGAGGACCGATGACTTGAGCTCATGGTTAGAGACAGAACTCCAAAGGAGGCTGGTGGAGGGGCGTTTAGAAGAGAAGGACCAGGAACATAAGAATCCAGTCCCAGCAGCCCTCACGTCCCCGCTCATCCCACCCTGTCCCCTGCAGCCTCGGGGTACCCTGCCCCAGACCCTGCTGGAACCTCCTGGCTGTGTTCCTGGTCAAGGCAGCTTGACCCGTCAGGCAGTTGGCTCATATCAGAAAAAACATGGGTCCCCGTCTCCACAGCCCCAGTGGCCACGGAGCTTGCTTGCTCGCTCTTGCCCAGAATGGCTCTGAGGTTGGTGTGAGAAAGAGCCTGATCACACAGAGACTTACCTCCTTCCTACTGATTTCTAACATTCACCATGAAAACACGAATGGCATTCTCTGTCTGAGGTTCTAGGAAGAGAACATGGGGGAAAACTGGGGTGACTTTTGTCCCTCCTCTCTTCTGGTTTTTATATAATATAGCATTGCTTCATTTAGAATAAAATGCCCCCTGCAGGACTGTGCTGAAAAGTCCTCTATTGAAGCTTCCAGTCTTGGAGGGAGATTAAGGCAATAAAATCTAAAACTAAAACAGCCTCAGTCATTATAGTAGTTTCTTAATATCCCCCTTGTCCTCCTTTCCCTCTGGTCCATTGTAAACAGTACTGAGAGAGGTTAGTGTTTTGAAAGCTTGTGTTTAAAATGTCAAAGCCCAGAGCCCTGTTGGTCACCCTTTAGCCGGGCTTGCCGGCCTTGAGGGGGACTTCCCCTCCACCCAGCTCCTGCCATTTGCCTGCTATTGGGCTTTGTCCTCTCTGGTTCCTCTCCCTGAAACACTGTTGCCTGTCACACATTGCCAGGTGCTGCCGGCCTTCAGGATTCAGCTCATGTGCTTTTCCACACACTTCCTCTCAATCCTCACCAGCACTCTGATGCAGACCCTGTAATGCCCATACAGATACACAGATATGTGTGTGTCTGTGTATCACTGTTAAACCTACTTTACAGACCCACGGATGGAGCCAACAGGAGCACGGAGAGGGGTTAAGAATTTACCTGTCATCACACAACTAGCACATCAAGGAGCAGATCCCAAAGCGCATACACTCAGCCACTGCTGATAACCAGCTGAGTTCAACACTGAGCCTGACTGAGACATATTAAGCTACGTTATAAGCTCTCGAGGGGAAGAAATGTGAGGAAGCTTTTCTAAAATCTTTTTTCCTGTCTTTCCTCTTTGGGTCCAGGTGGAAGTGAAGCCATATGTGCTGGATGATCAGATGTGTGATGAGTGCCAGGGCACACGCTGTGGTGGGAAGTTTGCCCCGTTCTTCTGTGCCAACGTCACCTGTCTGCAGTATTACTGCGAATACTGCTGGGCGAGCATACATTCCCGTGCCGGGCGGGAATTCCACAAACCGCTGGTGAAGGAGGGAGGCGACCGCCCTCGCCACGTTCCGTTCCGCTGGAGCTGAGCCCAGGGCAGACCCAGCCACAAGTACTGGAGTAGATAACAAGGAGGGAAAAGAGAGGGCACTGCCTCAGGGCTTACAGTGTTCTGGAAATCTGTGCATTTGTTCTCGATTTTTAAAGAAGAAATGGGTCTTTTTATTCTTATTTACAGTCACATTACTGAACTCAGTGTCCAGTATAACGCAGAATTGCAGAGTGTAACGGTACTGATTTGCACTTTGACTCTCACCTTTGTCTGCTTGGTACCTTGATTCCTTACACCTGATTTGTCACTTGTAGACTGCCATTCTCATCAGCGGCCATCAGGTTGATGTCTGTGGTTTTTTGTTTGTCTGTTGTTGTTGTGTTGTTGTTGTTGTTGTTCTGATCGTTTTTGAACTGGAGCATGCACTTATTTTCAGAAACTTAGAGAATCGCCCCTAGGAGAAGACTTACCAAAGGTAATACTCGTGAGTAGGTGGCAGATGTAGCAAAAACTTCACAACAATTCAGCAATCATTAGTTGGGGTCATTTAGAGTAAGGATAACCCTTAATGAAAATAAGCCTTTAGTTGCTCTCTGTTTTGACATGTAAGGATACCTCATAAGCTGAATCTTTATTTTTCCTTCATGTTTGATTTTTGTTTTGCTGAGGATTTTGGTTAGATCTTTTAGTGTTATGTAAATTTATGCTGCAATAGCTTTTGCTGCTATTAAAATGGTATTATTAATACCATAATACTCTATTCAGGCTAAGGTATCAATTACAAAAAACCCAACAACACACTTTTGTGATTTAGGGATAGAATCAGCTGCCGAAAGGAGATCAGAATAGACTTGAGAAAGCTTCAAAGGAAGGTCACTATTTCTGACTGCATGTTTACTTAATCAGGTTGCTGCATGCAATAAATTTTATATCCGATGTCTAGTATAAAACCTTCCCACAATGCACAAATTAAGACTCTATATAAGCTATAAAATACTGATTTTTAAAGAAAAAATTTTTTTCATTCAAGGAAATGGTAATTGACTGGAGGAAGGCATGCCTCAATAAATGGAATGCTTCTGAAATTAGGAAGAGCCCATAACAGAATGACCTATATTACAACCAATATAAAACCTAGGTGTAGGATATTCTTAAAGCAAATTTGTGGATGGTAGATGAAGTACTTTGCGGTGCTCTGTTATATATTGTGCAATTTATTTTATATAGTAAAGTGATTATGTCTAACTGTGATCAAACTTTAACTGTTTAAAGCCTCTGTGTCAGACATTAACGAACTTGACAGTTCATAACTGGTATATTATTAACTAACACATGAGCTCTTAGTTACAATCTCCTAGTGCTTGCACCATTTTACATAGCTTCAGACCTTGTCCAGAAAACCAAAGAGCTCATCTTAGCTTACAAACACTAGGAATATATACAGTATATAGAGATAAGTTGTCAGTTGACAAACTAGGCACATTTTAAGAAAGTTGTGTGATCGTGATGCTAAAGAAATGTCTGGACAAACTAAGATGGCCTGAGCAGGGTTGGTTGTCTGGGTGAGAAATTAACTACTTAATTCCCTGGATTTATCCTGTAAAGCTTGAATAGAATTCAGACCTGCTAGTAGTACCATGGACATTTTTTTAGCATTCACTCTTGGGCTGCAGATAGTAATATATGAACACATAATGATTATGAGACTGTGTAAGTCTTTTTTTAAACCTTCTTCCTATGTTTTGGAATTCTGGGGACAATCGGACTGGATGTGACACTGCAGAATAGATGTAAGTCGCTGTTTATCTGCTGTGATGTCCTTGTACTGTCTCAAGTTAACAGCGCTTTGTTCTGTTTTGTTTCTTCAGTGTTTAGTTGCAATTACCAGCTCTCAAACTATAGTTTGTTTTCAAAAAGAAAAAAAAACGAAATAGTTTTTTACTGGATTTAAATGCTGATTAGAATTCTCCCCCTTTGAGGTTACCTCTGGGCTTTTTGGTAATACTTGCTTTTCCCAGCCCAGCTGTGGTTTTCGTTTGTTTTTTTCTATGTTTGTGGTTTTTTTCGTCTGTACAAGAAATTTTGTTATGCACTACTACTTTTTGTATTCTAGACAGTTTTCAAAAGTTGGCTGAAGATTTTTTTGTTTGTTTGTTTTTAAGGAAAAAGGCATGCTTTCTGACTGACATGATCTTTTGCAATACCTCAATTTTGAAATATAGGAAAGAAAATGATATTTTCTAAGTAAGTTTATTCAGAAAAAATATATATTAATTTAATTCTGCAAGAAAAATGATTTAACAGATGGGTAACTTTATTTTTTTCATGCTTATTTGTGTTTTTGAAAATGAAGAAGTTAGAGCTTTATAACTATAATATTAAAGATCATATCTAACCTACAGAAATCTACCTAATTATGTGAAAGAAGCAAAACTTTTTGAAGAAGCACCCCTCTTTCATGTACTAAAGTAACACTGAGATTTAAAAAAAAATGCTGGAAGATTGTACAGCATAAAGCTGACGTGAAGGCGAAAAAACATTGTCATGAAGAATAGGTTACAAAAAATAAACTCCATTTGGTGCTGAAAGTTGTGAATAGGTGGTGGAAACTACTTTCCCTTAATTTGTATATTTATAATCAAGCGTTGATTGTGCACGACTGACCAGGATTGTGAAAGAGTTCTTCTGTTTGTATTTTTTTAAAGAGAACTTTTTTTAGTTTATTAAATTATAACATGTTCCCTTTTGTTTTGTAAATAAATGTGCCCCCAAGTTGTTAATGTTATATTAAAAGAGAGGGTCCTTCGAAAAAAATTATTTTTTAAAAACACAGAGGTGTTCTGACCTGCAACTTAATGGGAAGCCCCCGGGTATCACAGGTCCTGCTGTGGCCTTTCCTTGATGTGACACTTGAACTAGTCGATTTTTTGAAGGCTATAACCTAACCTCGACTATTTGTTGTTATGTGCAATACTGTTTGTACTGTTTGTATAAAAAATAGAAAAAAAAAAGAAAAGAAAAAAGGCATAAATCTTTATTGCAGATTTATTTTCATTGCAAACTTTAGACATTGTGATTCACTGAAATCATTTTTCTACTGTCAAATATGTACCTTTTCTTCATGCTGGTATTTTTTCAATAGTAATGTAGCCTTTGTACTGAGACAAATTTTCATTGTTATTTTTAGAAAGATTTTTTGCTAAGAAAAAAATTAAACATATTTACATATTTTTCATTTTATTTCGTATTTTCTTTAAGGAGTGCTTTCTCAATCATTAATAGAGTTGTTTCTGGGAGGGACTTTCATATCTGGTCAATGTCATAATATTATTTTGTATTTTTACTTGGAATAAATTAATTTTATGATGCTAATTCTTTAAAAGTTTATTTTTTTCATTTTCAGTTATTTTTGAAGCTAAAACCTTTGTAATATTGTTACTAAAGTGTCTAGTTTTTTGAAATGCAAAGCTTTATGTATTAACTTGCTGATGTGGTTTACAATAGTGTGACAACGATGAAAATGGTTGGTTATGTAAAGTGATTGGAAAATGTAATGGATAATTGGGTAATAAAATGACAGAATGAGCAGAACATGTGAGATTTTGACAAGCCTTTTCCTTTATTACAGTGGTTTAGTGTAAGACTAGGGATGTCACAGTACAGTTCTCTGGGGATGTCACAGTGGATTTATACAACACCAGGTGCAGCCAGATCTGTGGCCCTGATGATGAAGTCACCCGTTACTGAGATACCACCAGGTTGAGAACCTGGCCAGGTCAACAGAGTGGTTCATTGCTTTCCCCCCTCTAACTCTTCATTCTGTCGTGTGTGTGAGAGAGAGAGAAAGAATCTGCCGCTGACCGCTGTCCACGTATGAGACAGCACCGTTCACCAGGCCACATCTTTGCCTTGTGTTCACAGTGGTGACGTCTGAGAGTGAGAGGAAGTCTCTGAGAGGACCAGCCCTCTGGGTGGCTAGACTTGGATCTCAGTGTCTTGCGCAAGTGGCCTCCCGAGCACATGGGTGGCCTGGCGAGGCGCACACTCGGAGGTCACCACTGTACACGGACAGCCTCAGGCTTCGTCCTTCTCCACTCCCCACCCCCCACCCCAGCCCTGCCTGCTCCCTGTTAATGGAGGCCCCTGTTTGTCCCTTATTGTGGCAACACATCCGGCCACTCTGAGCATGATCTGTCTGCCCTCCTGCTTCTTTTCCAGCACCCAAACTCACCTTGAAGCTGTGCTGTTAAGGCAGCGTGTCATTGTCATGGCACCTAAAATTAAACAAAAATCATACAACTGCAAAACTGGTGTTGCGTAAACAGAACATCCTATGACTTGCTCTAGACAGAGGGTGTGCTTCTCCCAGTCCTTGATGGCTTCCTCCAGGGCCCTTGTCAAGGAAGCATGGTTATCAATGACTCAGAGAAACACATGTCCAGAGTTGGCTCTTGGGTATGCTCTATGTATTCAGTTTTGTAAATAATATATAGATTAGATCAAGTTGTGATGTAAAATTTTAACAAATTGGATACTACTGGTTGGAATTTTACATTAACTACAAATAAGTGATTAGGAACAGAAGAAAAGAAATTGGAAAAATTTGCTTAGTGCTATAAAGATTATGCTTAGATTTCTGCCTATATCTTGTGTTTTATAGCTTGTTAGTGAGGCATGGGCTAATGCAGAATGTACTGCATTTATGCAATTAGCAAATAACTGCTAGTTTTCATTTTTATCTATTATATTAGCAACAAAATGGCATTTAACTGGGTAAAGCTCCTACCTAAATATTTGAGTATTGTGACATCTCTACTTGCAAGGTTTGAGTGAAAGATTAGTCACAGATTAGTGAAAAACAGTTATCTTTTTGTTAAAACTGGCTTATTTGTATGAATTGTTGCTTTTTCACCAGTTTGTATGGTATGTCATCTAACATTTTCTGTTTTTTTTTTTTTAATAAGAACCAAACTTCTCTATCTCAGCTGCAATAGTGTTCCATTTTACCACAGAGTATTTTATAATTAATGCTGTTGACTTTATACCCCAAAAAGGGTCAAGAAATGGATATGTAATTTGGGGGTGTTTCGATTTGTATGACAATGAAGTTAATCACAACAAGTAGAAAACCTGGGTGCTAATACAGGACAACTGCTCTTTTTCTTTTTTGGATATAGTTCTGTTGGGGTATAAAGTATTAGGTATTTGTATTTTTGCTGTCAAAATAATGGACATAAATTTTAGAGTGTTCACAGCTAAGATCTCTGTATTTGTTTTTCAACTAACAACTAATTTTAAATGTATTGTATCTTTTATTACCTGTTCTCTTAGATTGTTTTTGCTAGTAACCCTTACTCAGCTTCCGCCTTTGGGGCTTGGACTGATAATTGCTTGTGTGGAACTGCAGTACTGTGACTAACCATGGAGCTCAATGCAGCTATTGCTTACAAATGCTTAAACTTTGTAGTTTGGACTTCTTTTTTTTTCTGTAATAACAACTTATTAAATCTAGTTGTATGAAGTACTGACACTTGTCATCCTTTGCACTTGCTAAGGAGTAGCTTGGAGTATATGGATTGCGTCTGGGGACATCTGCACACTCCAGTTTGCTTGATGAGCTTTTTTAGGGGGAGGGGGGACAAAGTCCTTTACAGCAGGTTCAATATAGCAACATTCACCTTTTTAATGACGTGAACAACACTCGTTTAAAAAAAAAAAGTGTATTTGAAACAGGAAGGTGTTTGTTGACACAAGTGAGTGTGTATGCAAGATTTTAAGGTGCAAGTGGGCTTTCATGCCAGCGCTTGCCACGGGAAACCAATTTTCAAAATCAAAACCAAGAACGTCAATGAAAACGTAAGTACGCCCCCTTCTGTTTTAATTTTTACGCTAGGCTCTCAGGGATCCTCTCGGAAAATGGGTCTTTTTACAATCCTGTAGTGACTTTGGACATGCCAGAAGCTCTCTTGTAGGCACTAACTTCGATCCTTGTAAAAAACGGACCCCGAGTGCCCGCACGAAAGAATCCCCGGGCGCTTTTATAACATTCGGGTGCCAGCGTCCCAACCCCGAGCCGTTCAACGGTGAGGTGTGGGATGTGGCGCAGGTGGTTTCCGTCCCAAGAGCCTCGGGCGCCCGAGGGGGCGGGGCCGGCGCCAAGCAGCGCCCCGCCTCTCGGGGTGTCCCGGCTCCGCCCTCCAGCCGCTTGGCTTCGCAGGGGAGCTGGCCGGGCGGCGCGGGGCTGCCAGGCTCCCTGTCGGGCCTCCCAGGCCCGCCTCGCGCCCCTTCCCGCTGCTGGTCCCCAGAACCGGCTCCAGGCTGCCCTTCCCCGGTGGCCCCCGCGCGTGGCGGCGTCCCGCAGGTAAGCTAACCCGCGACTCATGCTCGCTCCCACCCGCCGCCCCCCGGGCTTCGGGCTTCGGGCGCTGTGGCTTCAGCAACCGCCCCCTGAGCGGCAGGCTGCGTCCCGAGGCCTGAAGCTCGTGCGGGAGGCCCCGGGTTCAGCGCAGCCGCGTCTGCGGACTCCATCGACCATTTGGAGCTCTGTGACTGTACCTTGTGCAGCCCCTTCTAAAAGGGGGAGAGAATTACTGTTCCAGGTCCCTTTCACGCTTCGTTTTCCAAAAATATATTATGCCCTAAACAACAAATGGAATCCTATTTTCAGACTGTTAGTCTGATTTGGGCCCCATCTCCTGGCATAACGATTCTGGGATCCTGGCTCGGAGGCGGCGTAGGTAAATGAACGGTGCTGAGATGACGATCAGCTGGCTATTTCCAGGAGAAGCCGGGAGGCCTGGCGTTACTGGGGCGTGTGGTTGGAAGCGCTAACTAAGCCCTTGTCGAGGGGACAGACCCTGCCTGCTGAGAATGCTGGGGTTATGTCTAAAGTACCTGCTTTACCGAAAGAAAAAACCTTACACGCAAGCGCTGATGGACACAGCTTAAAAATTGTACCAGACCCACGGCACGTGGGGTCACTTGGACACTTAAATTGGAAGACAATATATTTTTAACCAGAGCAGGTGTACTAAATAGGTTCATGATTACTCATGAGATGAGGGGAGTCCGAATTGAGGAGTCCTGTTCTTCAAAGGACTGTTGGGAAGGAAAACTGTTGGCTCTAATTTAGGCTCAGTGATTAGAAGCCTGTGAGTTAACTGGCAAAAGACAGATTAACAGGAGAAAAAGCCAAGTTTGTTCATATGCACATAAATCCAGCAAAGAAGTGGTCCCTCCAAATTAGAGGAAGATGTTTATAATGTAATTTAATAGGGGAAAGGAAGGGGGAGAAAAGGAATTCTATGGGAAGATCAAATGGTTTCTTTTTTAAATCAGCTTTCCAATGCAATTGTTTCTTAATTTGAAAATTAAAAAGACTATAGTTGATTTACATTATTAGTTTCAGTGTACAATATAGAGATTCAGTATTTTTATAGATTTAGGGAAGACGGGTTTTTAGGGGAATAAATGGAAGCTAAAAAAGTTTGTGAAATGTTTGTTTATGCAGGTGCAAGCGTTTTCTGTGTTCTTTGGTGAGTGCAACTCCCCAGGAGAGAGCACTGATTGATTACAGCCTCACAGAATCTTCTGCCTTGAGTCAGATAAGGGAAGCTTTGAAAATGCTTCTTTTGCGTCTGTTGAATTTCAGATGTCTTAAGTTTAAAATAATCTTCGCATCAACTCTGGGAGTCCAAGGGGTCCTCACAAATAAATGGCTGGAATGACTCACTAGGACAGGTAGCTGAGTTACCTGTGTCCTGTCCCATTACAAAGTATTGTGAAGGGAACAGAATTCCAAGTCTGGGCATTGTTTGTGTTTAGATAAAGACAAACGTGTAACTGTACCTGTGTAGCTATGTGTACCTTCACCTTGGTGTTTAATTCTGGCCCACGTTACCATGGCGTTTTCTTTGCTGATTCTGGTGGAATCTTTGGTTAAGATGGTTTTGAGCTGAACTGCTAATGCTAAGTATAAGGGAAACATTCCAGCTTGTCATCTTCACCGGAGGCCTGACTCGTGGTCAAGGTCTGGTCCCTAAGGCAGGAAGTTATCTTGTGCATCTGGTCTCTCCTTTCAAAAGGGCCCTTCTGCTCAATTTCCCTACTCTACATTACGAGCAAAAAACCCACAGTTCCAACACATACCCACAAGAAGGACTAACATTTAAAAGACCGAAACTATTAAGTATCAAGAAGAATCTAATTGAGTTCTGATAGAGAGGTATAAAGTGGTACAACCATATTAGAAAACTGTTTACAAGGGTTGAATGTGACTGTCTTCTCACTCATGGGCACAAGCCCAACAGAGATGTATAGCATGTTCCCAAGACACTATGAGAAAGGCAGAGTTATTCCTACAGCCCCCGTCTGGAGGCTCTCCACATGACCTGCACGTTAGAATGGATACAAATGGAACACTGTATAACAGCATAAGAATGAAAATCTACAAATCTAGGCCACAGACTCAGTGTTGATCTAAATCAACCAGACGAGGAGTCCATAACCTATGACTCCCATGTATATAAACGGGGAAGGAATAACTGAAACGGGGCATGGAGTTGGCTGTGGGGTTGTGGTAACTCTTGATCTGGGTGTTGCATACAGGGTGTGTGCAGTTCATGAAAATTCACTGAGCCATACACTGAGATCTGTGTACTTTTCTGTGTTTCAGTGGAGCATTAAAACAAAAAGGGGGGGCTCTGTGAAAGGTAAAAGCTGATGCTTGGCACAGATGCAGTTCTTTCCAGGCACCCTTCGTACCCCCTGGACCGGATTTCTCTTCTGGCTGTCGCTGCTACCAGGAGCCCATCCATACTGGCCTGCGTTCCCAGTCACCCAAACCTCAACCTCCCTGCTCCCCATCTTCCTCCCTCCCATCTCTAGGCTCCCTTCCACTCTTCCTTAAGCTTACCAACACCCAGGAGGATTTGTTTTGATTTAGTCAGTTAGGAAAGAGAGGTGGAAGAGAGAAATGGAGTTTAAAAACCTCCATCCACTCACTAGTCTCTGCAGTTGATGGTTGAGCCTCAAACATTGAAAGTCATTTAATCTCACACGTACATATGCTGACTGACTTACATGCAGTCTTGTTTAACATGCAAGATCTGTTGACCCCAATTCCACATTTATATAGCCTGATTGACATTTTTTAATATTTATTTATTTTTTGGGGGGGTCTTAGTTGCAGGGCACAGGCTTAGTTGCCTTGCAGTGTGTGGGAACCCAGTTCCCCCACCAGGATCAAACCCATGTCCCCTGCATTGGAAGGCAGATTCTTAATCATTCGACCACCAGCAAGTCCCTTGATTGACTTTTTAACATTATACTTTCTTTTATTTTTAGATACATGTAGATTCAGATACTGTTGTAAGAAATAAGAGATCCCATGTATTCTTTACCCAGTTTTCCCGTACCATCTTGCAAAACTGTATTAAATGTTATGCCCAAAACACTGACATTGATACAGACAAAATGAAAAGCATTTCCATCACCAGAAGAACACCCACTATTGTCCCTCTCCCATCCTCCTAAATCCATGGCGATGACTTATCTGTTCTCTGTAACTTTCTCATTTCAAGAATGGAATATAGGGAATTCCCCGGTGGTCCAGTGGTTAAGACTCCATGCTTCCACTTCAGGGCAGCACAGGTTTGATCCCTGGTCAGGGAATTAAGATCCCGCATGCAGCGTGCTGCTCAGCCAGGAAAAAAAAAAAAGAATGGAAACATACAGTGTGTAACCTTTGGGACTGGCTTTTTTCAATCATAATTCTCTAGAGATTCATCTTGGTTGTTTTATTTATCAGTAGTTTGTTCCTTTTGATTCAGTTCAGTCACGTCCAAATCTTTGCAGCCCCATGGACTGCAGCACGCCAGGCCTCCCTGTAACCAACTCCCAGAGCTTACTCAAGCTCATGCCCATTGAGTCCAACCACCTCATCCTCTGTTGTCCCCTTCTCCTCCTGCCTTCAGTCTTTCCCAGCATCAGGGTCTTTTCAAATGAGTCACCTCTTCGCATCAGGTGGCCAAAGTATTGGAGTTTCAGCCTCAATATCAGTCCTTCCAATGAATATTCAGGACTGATTTCCTTTAGGATAGACTGGTTGGATCTCCTTGCAAAGTCCAAGGGACTCTCAAGAGTTTTCTCCAACACCACAGTTCAAAAGCATCAATTCTTCGGCGCTCAGCCTTCATGGCATGGATACACCATGGTTCGTTTAACCACTTGTTCGAAGGACATCTGGATTGATTCTAGCTTCAGACTGTGAGAGATAAAGCTTCTGTAAACATTCACATACAGGTTTTTGTGTGGACATGTCTTCATTTTCTCTGGGGTAAATGCCCAGGAGTGCAGTCACAGGATCGTATGGTGTTTTCATGTTTACTTTTGGAGAAACTATCAAAATGTTTTCTAGAGTCCAGTGTACCTTTTTACACATTAATCGAAACGTGTGATGATCCAGTTTCTCTGTACCCAGGATTTGGTTTTGTCGCTGCCTTTCCGCTTAGCCATTCTGATGTGTGTGCAGTCGCAGCCCATCATCGTTTTGGTTTGCGTTTCCCTAGCGGCTAATGATGTTGACCATTTTTCCATGCGCACATTGTCATCTCTGTGTCCTCTTCAGTGAAACGTCTCTGTTGTTGCCCATTTTCTAATTGGTTTGGGGCTTTTTATCATGTGGGTTTTTTTATCATTTTTTATTCACTTTACTTGATCAAGTGTAGTACAGAGCTCCCATACACCCCTTTCAGTCCTCTCCCCTCAGGTTGCCGCTATTAATACTTTGCCCCTGTTAATACCTTCGAGTGGTACCTTTGTTTCGGTTGATCAGCCAATATTGATAAATTATTAACTAAAGTCCACAGTTTGTTAGGATTTATTCTCTTTTTAATTTACTTTTATTGATGGATAGTTGAACTAGTTTTGTTAATTACTTCTATACAGCAAAGTGACCCAGTCATACATCTTCTTTTCCATTATGCTTTGTCATAGAATACTGAAAATACTATGCAGTAGGACCTTGTTTATCATTCTATGTGTGTGTGTGTGTGTGTGTATAGGGTTTACTTTTATGTTGTACGTGTCTGTGGATTTTGACACATGCATGATGTCAGGCATCCAGCATTATCGTATCATGTGGAGTGATTTCACGGCCCTGAAATTTCCGCGAGCTTCGCCTGCCCCCCTGCAGCCACTCTTCTATTTACTCTCTGTATAGTTTCAGCCTTTTGCGAAATGTCAGTGTAGTTGGAATCATACAGTATGTAGCCTTTTCAGACTGGCTTCTTTCACTTAGTAATATGCATTTCAGTTTTCTCCAAGCCTTTTCATGGCTTCAGAGTTCATTTCTTTTTAGTGCTAAATAATATTCCATTGTCTGGATTCTTTCACCTGCTGAAGGACATCTTGGTTGCTTCCCGTTTTGGCAGTTACAAATAGAGCTGCTATAAATGTGTAGGTTTTTGTATGGACGTGAGTTTTCAACTAATTTGGGTAAACACCTGTGAGCACAGTTGCTGGCTGGATCGTATGATAAACATATGCTTAGCTTTGTAAGAGACTGCCAGGCTGTCTTCCAAGGTGACTGCACCATTTTGCACCCCCACCAGAAATGACTTCCTGTTGCCCTACATCCTTCTCAGCATTTGATTCCATCAGTGTTTTGGCTTTTAGCTCTTTTAAAAGGTGTGTAGTGGCATCTCATTGCTTTAATTCATAGTTCTCTGGTGATATATGAGGTTGCTTGTTGTGTGCTTATTTGCCATCTGTATTATCATTGATTTGAAGTCTGTTGAGTTCTTTAGCTTATTTTTTACATCATTTTCTTATTGTTGAGTTTTTAGAATTCTTTGTGTATATTAGTTACAGGTCCTTTGTATGTTTTGGAGATAAAGTTCAACTTATCAATTTTGTCTTTCATGAACCATGCTTTTCATGTTGTATCTAAAAATTCCCAAACCCATAAGTCATCTATGGTATTTTCTGGAAGTTCTATACATTTGTTTTTAACATTTATGTCTGTGATCTACTTGAAGTTAATTTTTGTGAAAGGTGTAAGGTTTGTGTCTAAATTCACTTCTTTGCATGTGGATGTCCAGATGTTCCAGCACCATTTGTTGAAAAAAACCACCTTTTATCCATTAAATTGCCTTTGCTGCTTTGTAAAAGATCGGTTGGCTGCGTTTATGAGGGTCTATTTTGGGGCTCTGTATTTTGTTTCATCAGCTTCCCAGGTGGCTCATTTGTAAAGAATCCACCTGCAAGGCAGGAGATGTGGGTTCAATCCCTGGATTGGGAAGATTCCCGGAGTAGGAGATGGCAACCCACTCCAGTAGTCTTGCCTGGGAAATCCCATGGCGGGCTACGTCCGTGGCGTACCAAAGAACTGGACGTTCTGCTCCATTGTTCTATTTTTTTTTGGCCGGCACTACACCATCTTGATTACCGTAGTACTGTATTAAAGTCAGGTGGTGTCAGTCTCACAACTTGGTTCCTTTTCAGTGTTGTGTTGGATATTGTAGATTCTTTCCTTTTATATACAAACTGTAGAATCAGTTTATCAGGATCCACAGAATAACTTTCTGGCATTTGGGTTGGGACTGCATTGAATCTGTAGATCAGCTCGGGAAGAACTGATGTCTTTAATAGTTGAGTCTTCTTATGGATAAATATGAAATAGCTCTCCATTTTTTACTTTTCCTTTCTTTTTTTAGAATATGTAGTTTTCCTCATATAAATCTGGCACATATAGTTTAGATTTATGCCTAAGCATTTCATTTCAGGGTGGTAAGGTTGGTGTATAGAAAAGCAGTGAACTTTTTATTTTTTAGCCTTATATCCTGAAACCTTGTTACATAATCTCTCACAAATTCCAGGGTTTTTTGTTTGGTCAATTCTTTGAGGTTTTCTGCATAGACGACCCTGTGTTAAATGCAAGGACAGTTTGATGTCTTCCTTCCCATTATTTCCTTTTCTTTTCATATTGTTTTAGCTAGGACTTCCAATATAATAGTGAACAGGAATGGTGAGAAAAAGACATCTTTACCTTGTTTCCAGTCTTAGGGGGGAAGCATCTAGATTATTAGCCTTAAGTATGATGTAAGCTGTAGGTTTTTCATAACTGTTCTTTATCGAGATGAGAAAGTTCCTCTCTATTGCTGATTTTTGTATTGAATAGGTGTTGGGTTTTGCCAAATGTCTTTCCTAAATCTATTGAGAGGATGATACAGTTTTTCTTGATTTTTAAGTAGTGAACCAGCCTTTTATACTTGGAATAAGTCCCACTTGGCCATGGTGAACATAATTTTGTTTGTACATAATTGGATTTGATTTGCTAATATTTTGTTGGAGATTTTACATCTGTGTTCATGAAAGATACTGGTCTACAGTTTTGCTTTCTCGTAATGCCTTTATTTGATTTTATGTTAGAGTAGTGCTCTCCTCATAGAATGAGTTGGGATATGTTTCTTATGCTTCTGATTTCTGAAAGACATTGTGGAGAATTGATGTCATTCCTTCCTTCAGTGTTTGGTCGAATTCATTAGGGAAACCACCCGAGTCTGGTGCTTTCTATTTTAGGAAGATATTAACAGTTGATTCAGTTTCTTTAATAGATGTAGGTCTATTCAGATTATCTGTTTTTCCTTGTGTGAGTTTTGGTAGATTGTACCTTTCAAAGAATTGGTCTGTTTCATGTAAATTATCAAATTTATGGGCATAGAGATAGAGTTGTTCACAATCCTTTCTTAACCTTTTAATGTTCATAGACTCAGTGCTGGTGGGCTCTCCTTCACTTGTGATATTAGTCATCAATGCCTTCTCTCTTTTTTTTTGCTTTTGGTTAGCCTAGCTGGGTAGAAGTTTATCAATTTTATTGATCTTTTCAAAGAACCAACATTTTTGGTTTCATTGTCTCTATCCTGTTTTCTATGTCATTGATTTTTTGCTCTCATTTTTAATTTATTTAAAAACTGTTATTGATGTATGGTTGATTTACAATGTTGTGTTAATTCTTCTGTAATGCAAAAATGACTCAGCTATGTAAGTATGTGCACACACACACACGTATATGTATTCTTTCTCTTACGGTTTGTCACAAGCTATTGAATGTGGTTTCCTGTGCCATTCTGTAGGACCGTGTTGTTTTCCATCCTATAGATAACAGTTAGGCTCTGCTCATCTCAAACTCTCCTTCTTCCCCTCCCCTCCCTGTCCCGCTGCCCCCGGCCTTGGCAACCACACATCTGTTCTCTGTGAGTCTGTTTTGCAGATATGTTGACTTGTATCGTATTTTAGATTCTACATATAAGTGATATCATTTGGTTTTTGTCTTTCTCTTTTTAACTCCCTTCACTCAGTATGATGATCTCTAGGTCCATTCATGTTGCTGCAAATAGAATTATTGCATTCTTTTGATGCAGAGTCATATTCCATTTTTACATATACCACATCTTCTTTATCCATTCATCTGTCAATGGACATTTAGGTTTCCATGTCATGGCTATTGTAAATAGTGCTGCTATAAACATAGGAGTAGATGTGTCTTTTCACATGTAGTTTTTTCTGGGTATATGCCCAGGAAAGGGATTCTTGGGTCATATGGCAACTCTAGTTTTTTGAGGAACCTCCACATTGGCTGCACCAATTAACATTCTGGAGATCCAACCAGTCCATTCTAACGGAGATCAGCCCTGGGTGTTCTTTGGAAGGAATGATGCTAAAGCTGAAACTCCAGTACTTTGGCCACCTCATGCGAAGAGTTGACTCTTGGAAAGGACTCTGATGCTGGGAGGGATTGGGGGCAGGAGGAGAAGGGGACGACAGAGGATGAGATGGCTGGATGGCATCACTGACTTAATGGACGTGAGTTTGAGTGAACTCCAGGAGTTGGTGATGGACAGGGAGGCCTGGAGTGCTGCGATTCATGGGGTGGCAAAGAGTCGGACACGACTGAGCAACTGAACTGAACTGGACCACAATGTAAGAGGCTTCCCTTTTCTTCACATCCTCTCCAGCATTTGTTATTTGTAGACTTTTCAATGATGGCCCTTCTCACTGATGTGAAGCTGTGTCTCATTGCATTTCTCTAATTATTAGTGATGTCGAGCATCTTTTCATATGCTTTTTGGCCATCTGTGTTTCTTTGGAAAAATGTCTATTTGGGTCTTCTGCTCATTTTCCAATTGGGTTATTTGTTGTTGTTATTGAGTTGTATGAACTATTTGTATATTTTGGATATTAAGCCCTTGTCAGTAACATCGTTTGCAAATAATTTCTTCCATTCAGTAGGTTTTCTTTTCATAGAAAAGATGGTTTTTATATTTTCCTTTGCTGTGCAAAAGCTTGTAAGTTTGATTAGGTTCCACTTGCTTATTTTTGTTTTTATTTCTCTTGCTTTGGGAGACAGACCTAAGAAAACATTCGTACAATTTACGTCAGATAACTTTTTGCCTGTGTTTTCTTCTAGGAGTTTTTATGGTGCCATGTCTTATGTTTAAGTCTTTAGGCCATTTTGAGTCTATTCCTGTGTATGATGAGACTTCATTGATTTTCGTGCAGCTATCCAACTTTCCCAACACCACTTACTGAAGACACTTTGTTTTCTCCATTGTATATTCTTGCCTCCTTTGCTGAAGATAAATTGACTGTGGGCATGTGGGCTCTCTGTTTACTTCTGGGCACTCTGTTCTGTTCCATAGATTTGTAGGTCTGTTTTTGTGCTATTACCACGCTGTTTTGATTACCATAGCTTTGTATTGGGTTTGTGCAAACATAATTGTGGTTGTGGACCGTGAATTTTAAATCACTATAACTAGGCTCAAGCACATCTTTGTTGATAAAAATAGGAACCATTACAGTCAACACATTTTTGCCAAAAGAAATAAGTTTGTTTATTCCTGTAGCATAAAAATCCGTGCTTCAGGATTCACCGAACTCTTCAAAAGCATTTTCTGCCTCCTGCTGGCTGTGGAGGGGTTTTCCCTGCAAAAAGTTGTCAAGGTGCTTGAAGAAGTGATGGTTGGATGGCAAGAGGTCAAGTGAATATGATGGACGAGGCAATATTTTGTAGCCCAGTTCGTTCAGCTTTTGAAGCATTGGTTATGTGACGTGCAGTTGGGCGTTGTCGTGGAGAAGAATTGGTCCTTTCTGTTGACCAGTGCTCGCTGCAGGCACTGCCATTTTTGGTGCATCTCATCAATTTGCTGAGCACACTTCTCAGATGTAATGGTTTTGCCAGGATTCAGAAAGCTGTAGTGAATCAGAGAGGCAGCAACCACCAAACAGTGACCATGAACTTTTTTTGGTGCAGCTTTGACTGTGGGAAGTGCATTGGAGCTTCTTCTCGTTTCCAAACACTGAGCTGGTCATCTCTGGTTGTCATTGTATAAAATCTGTTTTTCATCAACGTCACAATCCAGTTGAGAAGTGGTTCGTTGTTGTTGCATAGAATAAGAATGTGTGTGTGTGTTAGTCTCTTAGTCATTTTCAGCTCTTTGCAACCCCATGGACGGTAGCCTGCCAGGCTCCTCTGTCCATGGAATTCTCCAGGCAAGGATCCTGGAGTGGGTTGCCATTTCCCACTCCAAAATAAGATAAGCACTTCAAAGTGACAGTTTTTAAATTCCCAGTCAGCTAAGGAGGCACCCACTTATCAGTCTTTTTCACCTTTACAGTTTGCTTCAAATGCCAAGCACTGTAGAATGGCTGGTGTTGAGTTCTTCAGCAGCTTGTCATGTAGTTGTAAGAGGCTCAGCCTCAATGATGGCTCCCAGTTGGTCGTTGTCAGCCTCTGATGGCTGGCCTCTGTACTCCTTATCTTCAAAGCTCTCGTCTCTTTTGCAGAACTTCTTGAACCACCACTGGACTGTACGTTCATTAGCAGTTCCTAGGCCAGATGCATGGTTGATGTTACAAGTTGTTTTTGCTGCTTTATGACCCATTCTGAACTCAAATAAGAAAATCACTTGTATTATCTTTTTGTCTAACATCATTTCCATAATCTAAAGTACATATAAAATAAATAGCAAGTAATAAGTCATTAGCAAAAAAACAAAATGAAAAATAGGCATTAAAATGATGTATAACACAACCACATGTAAGAGTGGATTCCAGTATCACATGACAAAGTTCAACAATGCAAAACCGCAGTTACTTTTGCACCAGTCTAATAGTGTTGTCTGAAGTCTGGGAGGGTTCTGCCTCCTGCTTTGTGCTTTTCCCTCAGGGTTGCTCTGGCATTTCTGGGTCTTTTAGGTTGTGGTTGTTCAATCGCCAAGTCGTGTCTAACTCTTCACGACCCCGTGGCCTGCAGCACACCAGGCCTTCTGGTCCCTCACCATCTCCCAGAGTTCGCCCTAGTTCATATCCATTGAATTGGTGATGCCATCCAACCGTCTCATCCTCTGTCGCCCTCTTCTCCTCCTGCCTTCAGTCTTTCCCGGCATCAGGGTCTTTTCTAATGAATCAGCTGTTTGCATCGGAGTTGGAGCTTCAGCTCCAAGTATTGGAACTTCAGCTTCAGCATCAGTCCTTCCAATGAATATTCAGGGTTGATTTCCTTTAGGATTGACTGGTTTGATCTTGATTTCCAAGGGACTCTGAAGAGTCTTCTCCAGCACTAAAATTTGAAAGCATTGGTTCTTTGGTGCTCAGCCTTCTTGTCCAACTCTCACATCTGTGCATAACTGCTGGAAAGACAATAGCTTTGACTATACGGACCTTTATTGGCAAAGCGATATCTTTGCTTTTTAACACGCTGTCTAGGTTTGTCATAGCTTTCCTGCCAAGAAGCAGTCATCTGCTAGTTTCATGGCTGCAGTCAACATCCACAGCGATTTAGAGCCCAAGAAGTGGAACTCTGTCACTGCTTCCACCTGTTCCCCTTCAGTTTGCCATGAAGTGATGTTACCGGATGCCCAGATCTTAGTTTTTTGGTATTAAGTTTTAAGCCAGCTTTTTCACTTTCCTCCTTCACCCTCATCAAAAGGCTTTTTAGTTCCTCTTTGCTTTCTGCCATTAAAGTGGTATCATATGCATATCTGAGGTTGCAGATATTTTTCCTGGCAGTCTTAATTCCAGCTTGTAACTCATCCAGCCTGGCATTTCGCATCATGTGCTCTGCACATAAGTTAAATAAGCAGAGCGACAATAAACAGCTTTATTGTACTCCTTTTTCAATCTTGAAACAGTCAATTGTCCCATACAGGGTTCTAACTGTTATATCTTGACTCACATTCAGGCTTCTCAGGAGACAGGTAAGATGGTCTGGTAGTTCCACCTCTTTATAAATTTTCCATAGTTCTTTATTATCCACACAGGCAAAAGCTTTAGCGTAATCACTGAAACAGAGGTAGATGTTTTTCTAGAATTCCCTTGCTTTCTGACGGGAATGATTCTGCAAATGTTGGCAACTTGATCTCTGCTTCTTCTGCCTTTTCTAAACCCAGCTTGGACATCTGGATGTTCTCAGTTCACGTAATGCTGAAGCCTAGCTTGGAAGATTTTGAGCATGACCTTACTAACGTGGGATATGAGTGCAGTTGTCTGGTGGTTTGAACATTATTTAATCATTCTTTTGGGGAATTGGGATGAGGATTGACCTTTTCCAGTCCTGTGGCCACAGGGTGGGTTTTCCAAATTTGCTGACATATTGAGTGCAGCACTTTAATAGCATCATCTTTTAGAATTTTAAATAGTTCTGCTGGAATTCCATTGCCTCCACTAACTTTATTGGCAGCAGTACTTCCTAAGACCCACTCCACACTCCAGACTATCTGGCTGTAGGTGAGAGACCACACCGTCATAGCTGTTCGCGTCATTAAGACCTTCACTGTACAGCTCTTCTGTGTGTTCTTCCCATTTCTTCTTGATCTCTTCTGCGTCTATTAGGTCTTTACTGTTTTTGTCCTTTATTGCGCCCATCTTTGGAGGGAATGTTCCTTTGTTATTTCTGGTCTTCTTGAAGAGATCTGTAGCCTTACAATTTCTGTTGTTTTCCTCTATTTCTTTGCATTGTTCATTGAAGAAGGCCTTCTTGTCTCTCCCTGTTATCCTCTGGAACTCTGCATTTAGTTGGGCACACCTTTCCCTGTTGCTTTTTGCTTCTCTTCTTTCCTCAGTTATTTTTAAAGCCCCTCAGACGACCACATTGCCTTCTTGCATTTCTTTTTCCATGGGGTGGTTTTGTTCACGGCCTCCTGTACAGTATTATGCACCTCTAGCTATAGTTCTTCAGGCACTCTGTCTGCTAGGTCTAATCCCTTGAATCTATTCATCACCTCTGCTATATATTCATAGGGGATTTGATTTAAGTCATAACCAAAGGGCCTAGTGGTTTTCCCTGCTTTCTTGAGTTTACGCCTGAATTTGGCTATGAGGAGCTAATGATCTGAGTCACAGTCAGCTCCAGGTCTTGTTTTTGGTGACTGTATACAGCTTCTCCATCCTTGGCTTCAAAGGATGTAATCAATCTGATTTTGGTATTGACCATTTGGTGATGTCCATGTATAAAGTCATCTCTTGTGTTGTTGAGAAAGGGTGTTTGTTATGACCAATGCGTTCTCTTGGCAGAATTCTGTTCGCCTTTGCCCTGCTTCATTTAGTACTCCATGGCCAAACTTGCCTGTTACTCCAGGTATCTCTTGACTTCCTACTTTTGCATTCTAGTCCATCTTTATTTGGTGTTAGTTCTAGAAGGTCTTGTAGGTCTTCGTAGAACTGTTCAGCTTCTTCAGCATTACTGGTTGGGGCATAGACTTGGATTACTGTGATATTGAATGGTTTGCCTTGGAAACAAATCGAGATCATACTGTCGTTTTTGATACTGCACCCAAGTACTGCATTTTGGACTCTCTTGCTGACTATGAGGGTTACTCCATTTCTTCTAAGGGATTCTTGCCCACAGTAGTAGATACAATGGTCATCCAAATTAAATTCACCCATTCCTGTCCTTTTTAGTTCACTGATTCCTAAGATGTCGATGTTTCTCTTGCCATCTCCTGCTTGACCACATCCAGTTTACCTGGATTCATGGACCTAACATTCCAGGTTCCTATGCAATTCTGTTGTTACAGCGTTGGATTTTATTTTTGTCACCAAACAATCCACAACTGGGCGTCGTTTTCGCTTTGGCCCAGCCTCTTCCTTCTTTCTGGAGCTCTTCCCCAGTAGCATATTGGGCACCTTCTGACCTGGGGGCTCATCTTTTGGGTCATATCTTTTTGCCCTTTTCCACAGTTCATGGGGTTCTCACAGCTATTATACTGGAGTGTTTTGCCATTCCCACCTCCAGTGGATCACACTTGGTCAGAACTCTCCACTTTGACCCTTCCACTTGGGTGGCCCAACACAGCATGGCTCATAGCTTCATTGAATTACTCAAGCCATTTTGCCACGACGAGGCAGTGATCCATGAAGGGGTGGGTATTTTATGGCTCCAAGTAAATTTTAAAATTATTTGTTCTAATTCTGTGAAAAATGACATCAGTAATTTGATAGGGATTGGATCAAATCTGTTGATTGCTTTGGGTAGTATTAGCATTTTAACAGTGTTCTTCCAATCCAAGAGCATGGTATGTCTTTCGATTTCTTTGAATCATGTTTAACATCCCTTATTAATATTTTATAGTTCTCAGCATAGAAGTCTTTCACCTCCTCGGTGAGGTTTATTCCTGAGTGGTTTTTCTGAATGCAGTTTTAAAAGAGGTTATTTACATTCTCTTTCTGATATTTTATTGTTAGTGTAAAAAAATGTAACCAATTTCTGACTGTTAATCTTGTATCCTGCCAGCTTGTTGAATTTATCAGGGTTTTTCTGTATATAGTATCATGTTGTCTGCATATAATGACAGTTTTACCTCTTCCCTACCAATTTGTGTGCCTTTTATTTATTTTTTGTCTACTTGCCGAGGCTAAGACTTCCAATACTATGTTGAAGACAGTGGACATCCTTGTCTTGTTCCAGATTTTACCATTGAGTATTCAATTGGCTGTGGGTTTGTCATAAATAGTTTTTATTATATTGAGATGTGTTCCCTCTATACCTACGTTGTTTGTTTTTTATCAGGAACGGATGCTGAGTTTTATCAAGTGCTTTTCTTTGGGATGATCTTGCGGCTTTCTCCTTCCTTTTGTTTATGTGGAGTATCACACTGAACCATCCTTGTGACCCAGGGATGAATCCAGCTGGTCGTGGCGTGTATCCATTTTTATGTGTTGTTGGATTTGGCTTCCTTTTATTTCGTTGAGAATTTTTGCATCTATATTCATCAAAGATACTGGCCTGCAATTTTATTTTTTGTGTCTTTATCTGGCTTTGGTATCAGCATGATGGTGACTTCATTTTTCCTTCTGCCTGCATTAGGTTTATTTACTTTTCTTTCTCTAGTTTACTAAAGTGAAAGCTTAAGTTTTGATTTTAGATCTTTTGTCATTTGTAATATAAAATATTATAAGATGATAATTTGTATTTTCATTTAGTTCAAAATATTAATTTGATTTCTCTTGAGATATTTTCCTTTGCCCCATGTGTTATTTATAAATATGTTGTGTAATCTCCAAATATTTTTTGAATTTTCCAACTATCTTTCTTCTGTTGCTTACAAGTTTAATTCCATTGTGATCTGAGAGCATGCTTTGTATGATATTTGTTCCTTTAAGTTTGTTGAAGTGTGTGTTATGGCCCAGAATATGGCCTGTCTTGGTCAATAATCCACATCAGTTTGAGAAATACATATATTCTGCTGCTGTTTTTGTTCAGTCGCTCTGCTGCTGCTGCTGCTAAGTCACTTCAGTCGTGTCCAATTCCGTGCGACCCCATAGATGGCAGCCCACCAGGCTTCCCGTCCCTGGGATTCTCCAGGCAAGAACACTGGAGTGGGTTGCCATTTCCTTCTCCAATGCATGAAAGTGAAAAGTGAAAGTGAAGTCGCTCAGTCATGTCCGACTCTAGCGACCCCATGGACTGCAGCCTACCAGGCTCCTCCATCCATGGGATTTTCCAGGCAAGAGTACTGGAGTGGGGTGCCACTGCCTTCTCCGGTTCAGTCGCTCAGTCGTGTCCAACTCTTTGCAGCCCCATGGACTGTAGCACACCAGGCTTCCCTGTCCGTCACCAACTCCAGAGTTTGCTCAAACTCATGTCCATTGAGTCAGTGATGCCATCCAGCCATCTCATCCTCTATTGTCCCCTTCTCCTCCTGCCTTCAATCTTTCCCAGCATCAGGGTCTCTTCCAATGAATCAGTTCTTCGCATCAGGTAGCCAAAGTATTGGAGCTTCAGCTTCAGCATCAGTCCTTCCAGTGCATATTCAAGGTTGATTTCCTTTTGGATAGACTGGTTGGATCTCCTCACAGTCCAAGGGACTTGCAAGAGTTTTCTCTACCATCACAGTTCAAAGGCATCAATTCTTCGGTGCTCAGCCTTTTTTTGTTGTCTAGCTCTCACATCTGTACATGACTACTGGAAAAACCATAGCTTTGACTAAATGGACCTATGTCGGCAAAGTAATGTCTCTGCTTTTCAACACAGTTTCTAGGTTTGTCATAGCTTTTCTTCCAAGGAGTAAATGTCTTTTAATTTCGTGGCTGCACAAAAAGTGCAGTCTACACTTGAAAGTCACTGTCTGCAGTGATTTTGGAGCCCAAGAAAATAAAATCTGTCACTTTTTCCACTTGTTCCCTGTCTGTTTGCCATGAGGTGCTGGGACTAGATGCCATGATCTTCGTTTTTTGAATGTTGAGTTTTAAGCCAACTTTTTCACTCTCCTCTTTTACCTTCATCAAGAGGCTCTTTAATTCCTCTTTACTTTCTGCCATTAGGGTGGTGTCATCTGCATATCTGAGTATATTGATATTTCTCCAGGCAGTCTTGATTCCAGCTGTGCTTCATCCAGCCTGGCATTTTGCATGATGTGCTCTGCATGTAAGTTAAATAAGCAGGGTGGCAATATACAACCTTGACGGACTCCTTTCCCGATTTGAAACCATTCTGTTGTTCCATGTCTGGTTCTCACTGTTGCTTTTCTCAGGAGGCAGGTAAGGTGGTCTGGAATTCCTATCTCTTAAAGAATTTTCCACAGTTTGTTGTGATCTACACAAAGAGTTAAGCATAGTTGATGAAGCAGAAATAGATGTTTTCCTGGAATTCTGTTGCTTTTTCTATGATCCAAAAGATGTTGGCCATTCGATCTCTGGTTCTGCTCCCTTTTCTGAATCCAGCTTGTACATCTGGAAGTTCTCAGTTCACAAGCCATTGAAGCCTAGCTTGAAAGATTTTGAGCATTACTTTGCTAATGTAGAGATGAGTGCAATTGTGCGGTAGTTTGAGCATTCTTTGGCATCGCCTTTCTTTGGGATTGGAATGAAAACTGACCTTTTCCAGTCCTGTGGCCACTGCTGAGTTTTCCAAATTTGCTGGCATGTTGAGTGCAGCACTTTCACAGCATCATCTTTCAGGATTTGAAATAGCTCAGCTGGAATTGCATCACCTCCACTAGCTTTGTTCGTAGTGATGCTTCCTAAGGCCCACTTGACTTCACATTCCAGGATGTCTGGCTCTGGGTGAGTGATCACACCATTGTGGTTACCCGGGTCATTAAGATCTTTTTTCTGTAGTTCTTCTGTGTATTGTTGCCACCTCTTCTTAGTATCTTCTGCCTCTGTTAGGTCCAGTTCTACTACATCCTTACTGAGTTTTTGCCTGCGGGATCTTTCAGTTGTTGATGGAGATGTGGTAACACCTCCAACTGTAACAGTGGGTTTGTCTGTTTCTCCTTTCAGTTCTGTCAGTTTTTGTCTCAAGCGTTTGGCTGGTCTGTCGTTAGAGCTATGTCCTAAGCACAGTTATATCTTCTTGGAGACTTGGTTCATTTATCATTTATGTAACGCCCCTTTCTGTTGTGGATAATTTTCCTTATTCTGAAGGTTGTTGTGTCTAAAATTAATGTAACTACGACAGCTTTCTTTTTTATTGTTTGTTTGTTTTTGGTTGTGCTGACACTTCGTTGCTGCATGCAGGCTTTCTGTGGCTGCAGTGAGCAAGGGCTGTTCTTGGCTGCGGAGGCCAGGCTTCCCATGGCTGGTGGCTTCTCTTGTCGCGGAGCTCTGTCTCTGGGACATGCGGACTCAGCAGCCGTGGTGCATGGGGCTTAGTTGCTTCATAGGGTGTGGGATCTTCCTGGACCAAGGATTGAACGCATGTCCGCTGCATTCGTGGGCAGATTCCTATCCACTGGACCGCCAGGGAAGTCCCATATTACAGCTTTCCTTTGATTTGTGTTAGCATGATGTATCTTTCTTCATCTCTACTTTAAAAAATTTCTTACTGTGGTTAAAAAAAAAAATAACACATAACACAGCACTGCCCCCTGACCCATTTGTAAGTGTTCGAGTAGTATTAAGTGTGTTCATTGTTGTGCAGTGGATCCTGAAACCTCTTTCTTCCTGTAAATCTGTACCTATGTACACATTAAGCAACAACTCCCCACTTTCTTCCTCCCCAGCCCCTGACAGCCACCATTCTGCTCTCTGTTTCTATGATGTTAACCATTCTAGATGCTTCATTTACGTGGACTCATAGTTTTTTTTTTTTTTTTTTTAATGACTGGCTTGTTTCACTTAGCATAGAATCCTTCATCCATATTGTAGCATATGTCAAAATATCCTTTTTTTTTAGGCTGGGTAATAGTCCATTGTTTGTCGGTACCAGAGTTGATCCCTTCATCCATCTATTGACGCATACTTGGGTTGCTTCTCCCTCTTGGCTGTCATGCATAATGTTGCTATCAGAATGGGTGTGCAACTGTCTCTTTAAGATTCTGCTTTTAGTTTTACTGGATACTCAGAAGTGTTTTTGCTAGATCAAGTAGTAATTATATTTTTCATTTTTTGATAACTCACTATACTGTTTTCAGTGGTGGCTGCACCATCTTACACTCCCACCACCAGAGTTCACACAGTTTCCAGTTTCTTCACATTATTGTTAATACTTGTTGTTTCCTGCTGTGTGTTGTTTTTATAATAACTGCCCTAATGAGTGTGAGGTGATTCCATCCTTTTACTTCTTTCTAATCTATATCTTTACATTTAAAGTGGGTCTCATGTAGATAGTATATAATTGGACTCATTTCTCTCTCTACCTTTTAATTGGTAGATTTAGGAAATTTACACTTAGCGATTTTGGATGTAGTTGAATCAGTATCAATCATATTTATAGCTGTTTATTATACATTGCTCTCATTTTTGACTTCTTTTAAAATTTCCTCTTTTTCTGCCTTCTATGCATTTATCGAGTAAATCATAAGATTCCATTTTCTCTTATTTCTTAGAACTTCAATTGTAGTTCTTTTATAATTTTTTTAATTACTAGTGGCCCTAGGATTTGCAGCTTGCATTTATACTAATCTAAGTCCACTTTCAGATAACACTGTTCTGTGCTTCATGCAACCCCATGGACTGTAGCCTGCTGGACTCCTCTGTCCATGGAATTCTCCAGGCCAGAATACTGGAGTGGGTGGCCGTCCCCTTCTCCAGGGGATCTTCCCAACCCAGGAATTGACCCAGGTCTCCTGCATTCAGGCAGATTATGTACCATCTGAGCCACAAGGGAAGCCTCATGGGTAGTGAGTGCAGTTACCTTATAATAGTGCATTTCCAGTTCCTCCTCCTCGTCCCTTATAGCATGGCTTTCATTCATTCCACTTGTACATAAGCTATAATCATCAAATACGTTGTTGCTATTATTTTGAATAGTTACTACTAGATTAAGAATTTTGAAACTAAAAGATTTTATTTTACTTTCCTTCCTCATGTTCTTCCTTTGTATATGTAGACCTGAGTTTCTGACCCTTATCATTTCCCGTCTCTCTGAAAATTTCTTTTAATACTCCATGCAAGCAAGGCAGGTTGGCTGGTGACAAATTCCCTCAGTTTTTGTTTGTCTGAGAAACTCCTTATTGCTCCATTTTTGAAGGATAATTTTGCTTGATACAAACTTGTAAGTTGGTGGGTTTTTTCCTTTTACCATTTTAAATATTTTACTGCACTCTGTACTTGCTTGCATGGTTTGTGAAGACAAGTTCAATGTAATTTTTATTATTGTTTCTCCATAGGGAAGGTCTTTTTGGCTTCTGGCTTCTTTCAAAAACTTTTGTCTTTGATTGTCCACACTTTAAATATGATATGCCTGGGTGTAGATTCGGGGTAAGGGAAACTATCATCTTTGATTGTCCACACTTTAGATATGGTATGCCTGGGTGTAGATTCGGGGTGAGGGGGTGTTTCTTCTGCTTGATTGTCCACGCTTTAGATATGATATGCCTGGGTGTAGATTCGGGGTGAGGGGGTGTTTTCTTCTGCTTGGCTGTCCACACTTTAGATATGGTATGCCTGGGTGTAGATTCGGGGTGAGGGGGTGTTTTCTTCTGCTTGGCTGTCCACACTTTAGATATGGTATGCCTGGGTGTAGATTCGGGGTGAGGGGGTGTTTTCTTCTGCTTGATTGTCCACGCTTTAGATATGATATGCCTGGGTGTAGATTCGGGGTGAGGGGGTGTTTCTTCTGCTTGGCTGTCCACACTTTAGATATGGTATGCCTGGGTGTAGATTTGGGGTGAGGGGGTGTTTCTTCTGCTTGGTGTTTGCTGAGCTTCCTGGATCTGTGGTTTGCTTTGTGAGGCTAATATTGGAAAATTCTCAATCATTATTAGTTAAAATATTTCTTTTACTCCTTCCTCTGTCTCTCATTCTGCTATTCCATTACACGTGTTACACCATAATTGTTTCTTAATTCTTGAATAGTGTGTCGTTTTCATTTTTTTTTTCCTCTTTGCATTTCAGTTTGGGAAGTTTTTATTAACATATCTTCAAATTCACTGACTCAGTGTCAACTCCACTGTGAGCCCACCAAAGGTACTTTTCATTTCTGTTACAGTGTTTTTGACTTCTAGCATTTTCTTTTTAAAAACATTTTTATTGCAGTGTAGTTGCTTTACAATGTTGTGTGAATCCGCTGTACAGCAAAGTGACTATTTATATATGTACATACGTGTGTGTGGGGGTGTATGCACACTCTTTCTCGTGTTCTTTTGCAGGACGGTTCATCACAGAATATAAATACAGCTCTCTATGCTGTGCTGTAGGACCTTGGTGTTTATCATTCTATATATGTAGTTGGCATCTGCTAATCCACTCCATCCCTCTCCTTCCCTTCCTCCCCCTCAGCAACCACACTTCTGTTCTCCATGTCTGTGAGTCTGTTTTATAGACAAGCTCATTTCTGTTTTTTAATCCACACGAGTGCTGTCTTACCGGTATTTGACTGTGCGTGACCTCGCTCAGAGTGCTCATCCCGAGGTCCTTCTGCGCTGCCACAGATGGCATTACTGCGTCCTCTTTTATGACTGAACAGTGTCCACTGTCTCGATGTACCACATTTTCTTCATCCATCACTTGTCAATGGACATTCGTCCAAATAATATAGGTTGTTTCCGTGTCTTGGTGTTGAAAGCAGTATTGCTATGAACATTTGTTGGCGTTGCTCAGTCGCTAAGTCACGTCTGACTCTACGACCCCATGCACTTTAGCAGGCTCGGCTCCTCTGTTCGCCACCATCTCCTGGAGTTTGCTCAGGTCCATGTCCACTGAGCTGGTGATGCTGGATATTGTTTCCAATTTGGCCCAGCCACTTCATTCTTTCTGGAGCTTTAATTGCCCTCCACTCTTCCCCAGAGCATATTGGACACTTTCCAACCTGGGGGGCTCATCTTCTGACGTCATAGCTTTGTGCTGTTTCACGCTGTCCGTGGGGTTCTCCAGGTAAGAACACTGCGATGGATTGCCATTTCCTTCTCCAGTGGACCACGCTTTGTCAGAGCTCTTCAGTGTGACCCATCTGTCTTGGGTGGCCCTGCCAGGCATGGCTCATAGCTTCACTGAGTTGGCAAGCCCCTTCACCACCACAAGGCTGTGATCCATGAAGGGGGCTGTTAACATAGGGGTGCGTTATCTTTTCAATGATAGTTTTGTCTTAGTATATGCCCAGGAATGGCATTGCTGGGTCATAGAGCAACTCCTGTTTTCTGAGGAAAGCTCCTTGCTGTTTTCCATAGTGGCTACACCAATTTGCATTTGGCTCAGCAGGTAAAGAATCCACCAGCAGTGCAGGCAACAGGAGATGTGGGTCAATCCCTGGGTCAGCTAGATCCCCTGGAGTAGGAAATGGCAACAACCCACTCCAGGATTCTTGCCTGAAAAATCCTATGGACAGAGGAGCCTGAGGGGCTGTACAGTCCAGAGGTTTGCAGAGTTGGGACACAGATGAGTGACTAAACGGTATAAGAGGGTTCTCTTTTTCTCCACACCCTGTCCAGCGTTTTTGTAGACTATTTTTTTAGTTCTTTTTTCAAAAAAGTATTATTTTATTCATTTATTTATTTTTGATGGTGCTGGGTCTTTGTTGCTGTGCTCGGGCTTTCTCTGGTTCTGGCGAGCGGGCCCACTCTCTAGTTTCGGTGCCCAGGCCTCTCCCTATGGTGGTTTCTCCTGTTGCCAAGCACGGGCTTTAAGGTGCGTGGGCTTTAGCAGTCGCGGCGCACGGGCTCAGTGCCCGGAGGCAGGCGTTGTCTTCCCAGACCAGGGATCAAACCCATGCTCGCTGCATTAGCAGGTGGATCCTTAACCACTGGACCACCAGAGAACTCCACCCGTTTTTCAGTTGGTTTTGTGTGTGTGTGTGTTGTTACTGAGTTATATGAGCTGTTTGTGTATTTTGAAAATTGAACCCTGTTGGTCACATCATTTAAATATTTTCTCCCAGGGAAGTAGATGAACAGGCTTTTAGCATAAGGTTTCCGTCTGTCTGGCTGTTGGGTGCCCTTCCATGTTTGCTGTAGTGTCAGTGGCTTCAGTTTCCTCTAGTATCCTGGTCTTTGTCCCCCCTCTTTCCTTTGGGTTATCTTTTCATTTTGTTTATGGTTTTCTTTGCTGTGCAAAGGCTTGTAAGTTTGACTAGGTTCTATTTGTTTATTTTTGCGTTTATTTCTATTGCTTTGGGAAACTGACCTAAGGAAGCATTGGTACAATTTATGTTAGAGAGTGTTTTGCCTATGTTCTCTTATAAGGGTTTTATGGTGTCAGGTCTTACGTGTAAGTCTTTAAGCCATTTTGAGTTTAGTTTTGTGTATGGCATGGGGGCGTGTTCTAATTTCATTGGTTTGCATGCAGCTGTCCAACTTTCCCAACAGATTGCTGAAAATATTGTCTTTTCTCCAAGGTATGTTCTTGCCTCCTTTGCTGAAAAGACTGTCTTTTCTCTGTTGTGTATTTTTGCCTCCTTTGTTGAAGATTAATGGACTGCAGGTGTGTGGGCTGTCTGTTTCTGAGCTCTCTGTTCTGTTCCATGATCTGTATGTCTGTTCTTGTGCCAGTGCCACGCTGGTTTGATTACTGTAGCTTTGTAGTATTTTCTGAAGTCTGGGAGGGTTATGCCTCCTGCTTTGCTCTTTTTCCTCAGGATTGTTTTGGCAATTCTGGATCTTTCATGTTCCACATAAATTTTAGGATTATTTATTCTAGTTCTGTGGAAAATGTTATGGATAATTTGATAGGAATCTCATTAAATATATAATTGCTTTGGGTACTATGGCCATTGGGCTTCCCTGGTCGCTCAGATGGCAAAGAATCTGCCTGCAATGCAGGAGACCTGAGTTTGATCCCTGGGTTGGGAAGATCCCTGGAAAAAGGAATGGCAACCCACTCCAGTATTCTTGCCTAGGAAATCTCATTGACAGAGGAGCTTGGCCAGCTACAGTCTGTGAGGTTGCAAAGAGTCGGACATGACTGAGCAGCTAAGCAGCAGCAGTGTGGCCATTAAATTTATAATATGATAATTCCAAAGTCTGATAATGATGCTTGCTTTGTCTCCAAATTGTGTCATTTCTTATCTGTAATTTTTTGTTGAAAGCTGCACATGACATATTGGGAAATAGGTAAATAAGCCTTTACTGTCAGATTTTATCTATTTGAGTGGAAACAGTGGCTGATTTTATTTTGGGGAGGGGCTCCAAAATCACTGCAGATGATGACTGCAGCCATGAAATTAAAAGATGCTTACTCCTTGGAAGGAAAGTTATGACCAACCTAGACAGCATATTAAAAAGTAGAGACATTACTTTGTTAACAAAGGTCTGTCTAATCAAGGCTATGGTTTTTCCAGTAGTCATGTATGGAGGGAGAGTTGGACTATAAAGAAAGCTGAGCACCAAAGATTTGATGCTCTTGAACTGTGGTGTTGGAGAAGACTCTTGAGAGTCCCTTGGACTGCAAGGAGATCCAACCGGTCCATTCTGAAGGAGATCAGCCCTGGGATTTCTTTGGAAGGAATGATGCTAAAGCTGAAACTCCAGTACTTTGGCCACCTCATGCAAAGAGTTGACTCATTGGAAAAGACTCTGATGCTGGGAGGGATTAGGGGCAGGAGGAGAAGGGGACAACAGAGGATGAGATGGCTGGATGGCATCACTGACTCGATGGACGTGAGTCTGAGTGAACTCCGGGAGGTGGTGATGGACAGGGAGGCCTGGCGTGCTGCGATTCATGGGGTTGCAGAGTCAGACACGACTGAGTGACTGAACTGAACTGGGCTCTGTTTAGTGTTTGTTGTAGGTGTTGGTGGCTTCAGTTTCCACTAGGGTTCTTGTTTTTGTCTCTCCTCTTTCCTTTGGGTTTCCCTAGAAACTATCTTTTAAAAAAGTTTTTGGACTTCCCTGCAGTCCTGTGGTTAAAAATCCATGCTTCCACTGCAGGAGGCATGAGTGTGACCCCTGGTCTGGGAACTAAGATCCCATATGCCATGTGGTATGGCCAAAGAAACCCAAAAACAATTTTTTGAGATAAAATTCATATATAGTTAACCCATTTTAAGTGTGCAATTCAGTTATTTTTTATATATTCACAGATACAGCAACCATCACCACAGTCAATATTACAGCATTTTCCTCACAGAGAAATCCGACCCATTCCCTATGGCCCACCTGATAGCACTCTCCCAGCCTTAGCAGTCACTAGTCTTCTTCCTCCCCTGTACAGCTCCCCTTTCTGGAAGTCTCGCATGAATGGAATCGTGTACTGTGTGGTCCTCTGTGACTGAGCTCTTGCACTGAGGAAAATGTTTTCAGGGTTCATCCATAGTGTCACACATATCAGTACTTTATTCACTTTTATGGCCAAAAATACCATTTGTCAAATGTATCCATTTGTCAGTTAATGGGCATTTGTGTGGTTTGCACCCTTTGTCTATTATAAATAAAGCTGCTATAAACATTTGTGTACAAGTTTTTGTGTGAACATCTTTCATTACACTCAGGTATATAACTCGGAATGGGATTGGTTTACCTTTTTAAAAAACAGCCAAACTGTTTTCCAAAGTGGCCATACACTTTGCTCTGCATCTTCATCAACAGTTCGTATTGTCCGGCTTTAAAATTGTGACTTCTTCTCGTAGGGGTGTACTTGGAGTGGATATACCACCACACACTGTTGGAAAAGACCTTCAACATCTTTCATGCGCTTATTTATCTTCAGTGCGTCTAATTAGGTGATGTGCCTGTTCAGATCTTTTGCTTGTTTTTAAATTGGGTTGCTTACTGAGTTTTAGAAGTTCTTTATGTGTTCTTGATATGCTCAAGCTATAAGCCTGATATCAGTTATGTGATTTGGAAGTATTTTCTCTCATGCTGTGACTCTTCATTCTTTCTAGTGTCTTTCAAATCGTGGAAGTTCTTAATTTTTTCCAAAGCACAACTTTTAAAAAAAGATTGTTTTTGGCTGCACTGGGTCTTTGTCGTGGCGAGCAAGGGCTACTCTTCATCGTAGAGTGGGCTTCTCCTTGCGGTGGCTTCTCCTGGTGTAGGACACAGGCGGCTCCGGGCCACGTTGCCCTCAGCAGCTGCAGCTCTCGGGCTCTAGAACCTGCTCTCGGTGGTGGTGGTGGTACGTGGCTTAGTTGCTGCATGGCACCTGGATCTTCCCGCACCAGGTTCAAACCTTGGTCCCCTGCGTTGGCAGCAGACTCCCGACCACTGGACCACTAGGGAGGTTTGACTTAGTTTTTCTTCCATGGATCATGCTTTTGGTATCATTTCTAAGAACGCATCACCCAACGCAACATCACAGAGTTTTTCTCTGATGTTTTCTGTTTCTGCAGGAGTTAATCAGCTTTAGGTTTGTTATGTTTGTCCATGATTAACTTTGAATTAAATTTTGCACAAGACGTAAGGTATGTTTGGAGTTGTGAGGATTTTTTTTTAGCATGTGGACACAATTTTTGAAAAGATTGTCTTCTCCATTGAATTGCTTTAGCACCTTTGTAGAAAATCAATTGGTAATTTATTATATAGAATTTTAGTGTCATTTTTTGTAGGCAATCAATTCTGTTCCAGTAATTTGTCTTTATGCCAGTACGACACTCTATTGATTACATTTACAGTAAGCTTTAAAATCTGGCAGTTTAAGTCTTCCGGCTGTTTCCTTTTTCATAGTTGTTTTTTATCCTTGTGGCTCTTTTGCATTTCTAAGCTTTATTTTGGCTGTGCTGGGTCTGTTACCGCACGCAGGCTTCTCTCGCTGTGGGGCCGCTCTCTGGGTGCAGCGCCTGGGCTTCTCGCTGCAGGGGCTTCTCTTGTGGAGCCCGGGCTCTGGGGCACACAGGCTTCAGGGGCTTCTCTTGTGGAGCCCGGGCTCTGGGGCACAGAGGCTTCAGTACTGGTGGCTCGTGGCCTTAGTTGCTCCACGCCATGTGGGATCTTCCCAGACCAGGGATGGAACCCATGTGTCTCCTGCATTAGCAGGCGAATTCCTGACCACTGAGCCTCCAGGGACACCCTCCTTTGCCTTTCTATATAAATTTTAGAGTCTGTTTTATTTCTACAAAATGTTCTCCTGGAATTTTGATTGGAATTGCTTTGTGCCTATAGACCTATATGGAGATAACTGCAATCTTAACAGTTTTGAATCCATGAATGTAATGTATATCTCTATTTTTTAAGAACTTCTTTATTTCTTTCATGAGCATTTTGTAGTTTTCAGCACACAAACCTTTTAAATATTTTCTAAGGCTTGTTTTATGGACTTCAGTGCTATCATATAAATGTTTAAAATTTTCAATTTCCAGTTTTTTATTGCCAAACGTATAGAAATACATTTTAATTTCTGTATGTTGACTTTGTATCCTGAGAACTTCCTGAACTCAATTCTAGTAGCTTTTCTTATAGATTGTTTGGAATTTTCTACATAGACAATCATTGTAAATCAGAAGTTGTGTATCTTATTTTCTGATGTGTGTGCTTTCTTTTTTTTATTGCCATATTACACAAGGAAGGGCCTCAAACATACTTTTGATCGGTCTTTATGCCAATACTACACTCTCTTCAATAGGAGTGGAGAAAGTAAACACTGTGTATGTGATTTTCATTTTTTAAAAACGTGCTGGGACTTGCATTATGACTCAGCGTATGGTCAGTTTTGGTGAGTGTTACACATAAGCTTCCAAAGAATGTATTCTGCAGCTACGTCAGCTGTCATGCTTGTTAACTGTATTATTCAAATTACGTATACACTGCTGCCGATTTTGGGAGTGGGAGGGTCTGCTTATTCTACTGAAGGAGGTGTGTTAAGACCTCTAATATTCCTTGTCCATTTCCTTTGAAGTAGTTGTCTATTTGTCCTTTATGGATTTTGAGGTGTATATCAATTTGGAGTTGTTCTAACTTCCTGGTTAACTGAAATCACTTTATCATTATGAGATACCCCTCTTTACTCCAAATAATAGTTTCTGCCTCGAGGTCTACTTCTGAGGTTAATGTGACTGTGTGAGCTGTTGGCTTATGTATCCTCTCCTTCCTCACTGGTTTTTAAGCTTCTCCCATTGTGTTTGGTACAGAGTTCAGTTCAGTCACTCAGCTGTGTTCAACTCTTTGCAACCCCATGGACTGCAGCACGCCAGGCCTCCCTGTCCATCACCAACTCCGGGAGCTTACTCAAACTCACGTCCATTCAGTCAGTGATGCCATCCAACCATCTCATCCTGTATTGTCCCCTTCTCCTCTCACCTTCAATCTTTCCCAGCATCAGGGTCTTTTCAAATGAGTTGGTTCTTCGTATCAGGTGGCCGAAGTATTGGAGTTTCAGCTTCAACATCAGTCCTTCCAGTGAATATTCAGGACTGATATCCTTTAGGATTGACTAGTTGGATCTCCTTGCTGTCCAAGGGACTCTCAAGAGTCTTCTCCAACACCACAGTTCAAAAGCATCAATTCTTCAGTGCTCAGCTTTCTTTACAGTCCAACTCTCACATCCATACATGACCACTGGAAAAACCATAGCCTTGACTAGAGGGACCTTTGTTGGCAAAGTAATATCTCTGCTTTTTAATATGCTGTCTAGGTTGGTCATAACTCTTCTTCCAAGCAGCAAGCATCTTTCAATTTCATGGCTGCAGTCACCATCTGCAGGGATTTTGGAGCCCAAGAAAATAAAGTGTGTCACTTTTTCCATTGTTTCCCCATCTATTTGCCATAAAGTGATGGGACCGGATGCCCTGATCTTAGTTTTCTGAGTGTTGAGTTTTATGCCACCTTTTTCACTCTCCTCTTTCACTTTCATCAAGAGGCTCTTTAGTTCTTCTTCACTTTCTGCCATAAGGGTGGTGTCATCTGCATATTTGAGGTTACTGGTATTTCTTCCAGCAATCATGATTCCAGTTTGTGCTTCACCCAGCCCAGCATTTTGCATGATGTACTCTGCATATAAATTAAATAAGCAGGGTGACGGTAAACAGCCTTGACGTACTCCTTTCCCGATTCGGAACCCATGTGTTGTTCCAAGTCCAGTTCTAATTGTTGCTTCTTGACCTGTATACAGATTTCTCAGGAGGCAGGAAGGTGATCTGATATTCCTATCTCTTGAAGAATTTCTCACAGTTTGTGGTGATCCACACAGTCAGAGGCTTTGGCATAGTCAGTAAAGCAGAAGTAGAATTTTTTTTATGGAACTGTCTTGCTTTTGCGATGATCCAACAGATGTTGGCAATTTGATCTCTGGTTCCTCTGCCTTTTCTGAATCCAGCTTGAACATCTGGAAGTTCACAGTTCACTTACTGTTGAAGCCTGGCTTGAAGAATTTTGAGCAGTACTTTGCTAGAGTGTGAGATGAGTGCAATTGTGCGGTAGTTTGAACATTCTTTGGCATTGCCTTTGGGATTGGAATGAAAACTGACCTTTTCCAGTCCTGTGGCCACTGCTGAGTTTTCCAAATTTGCTGCCATATTGAGTGCAACACTTTCACAGCATCATCTTTCAGAATTTGAAATAGCTCAACTGGAATTCCATCACCTCCACTAGCTTTTGTTCATAGTGATGCTTCCCACTTGACTTCGCATTCCAGGATGTCTGGCTTTAGGCGAGTGATTACACTGTCATGGTTATCTGGGTCATGAAGATCTTTATTGTATCATTCTTCTGTGTATTCTTGCCACCTCTTCTTAGTATCTTCTACTTCTGTTAGGTCCATGCCATTTCTGTCCTTTATTGTGCCCATCTTTGCATGAAATGTTCCCTTGGTATCTCTAATTTTCTTGAAGAGATCTCTAGTCTTTCCCATTCTATTGTTTTCCTCTTTCTTTGTGTTGATCAGTTAGGAAGGCTTTCTTATCTCTGTTATTCTTTGGAACTCTGCGTTCAAATGGGTATATCTTTCCTTTTACCTTTCACAAAAGGAACTGTGTTGCCAAATGGGAATATCTTTTCCTTTGCCTTTCGCTTCTCATATTTTCTCAGCTATTTGTAAGGCTCCCTCAGATAACCATTTTGCCTTTTTGCATTTCTTTTTCTTGGGGATGGTGTTGATCCCTGCTTCCTGTAAAATGTCACAAACCTTCGTCCATAGTTCTTCTGGCCCTCTATTAGATCTAATCCCTTGAATCTGTTAAGTCACTTCCACTTTATAATCCTAAGGGATCTGATTTAGGTCATACCTGTATGGTCTAGTGGTTTTCCCTATTTTCTTCAATTTAAGTCTGAATTTTGCAATAAGGAGTTCATGATCTGAGTCACAGCCAGCTCCCGGCCTTGTTTTGGCTGACCATATAGTTTCTCCATCTTTGACTGCAAAGAATATAATCAGTCTGATTTTGGTATTGACCATCTGGTGACGTCCATGTGTAGAGTCTTCTCCTGTGTTGTTGGAAGAGGGTGTTTGCTGTGACCAGTGTGTTCTCTCGGCAGAACTCTATTAGTCTTTGCCCTGCTACATTTTGTGTTCCAAGGCCAAATTTACCTGTCACTCCAGGTATCTGTTGATACCTACTTTTGCATTCCAGTCCCCTATAATGAAAAGGACATCTTTTTTGTGTGTTAGTTCTAGGTCTTTTAGGTCTTCACAGAACTGTTCAGCTTCTTCAGCATGCCTGGTTGGAGCACAGACTTGGATTACTGTGATATTGTTGAACGGTTTGTCTTGGGAACGAACAAACATCATTCTGTCGTTTTTGTGATTGCATCCAAGTACTGCATTTTGGACTCTCTTGTTGATTATGAGGGCTACTCCATTTCCTCTAAGGGATTCCTGCCCACAGTAGTAGATATAATGGTCCTCTGAGTTAAATTGACCTATTCCAGTCCATTTTAGTTCACTGATTCCTAAAATGTGATGTTCACTCTCCTGTTTGATGTCATCTCCTCTTTGACCACTTACAATTTACCTTGACTCATGGACCTAACATTCCAGGTTCCTATGCAGTATTGTTCTTTACAGCATTGGACTTTACTTCCATCACCAGAGTAGGACATAATCAATGTGTTGTTCATATGAATGTCACTCAGTTTTTTATTTTTCAAATGTGAAATAACAATATATGTGATTTATTTGTATGTATCAAATAAGTGTTTCATTTTTGCCTGTTTTTAGTATTTATAGACTTGACTATACATATTATTTTTGCATTCAACCTCAAGTTTTTGAGACTTATCCATGGTATACTCATTGATTTTTCCCTGCTGTATAGTACTTCACTATATAAATAATACTGCAGGAGATCTCATTCGGTCCCACACATCTTACAAATACTGCCTTCCCCAAATTTATATTTCCAGGTTGACCTTTCCTTTAAGTCACTGTCTCTACTTTTGATATAAGGATCTCAATTTAACAACCAAAAGATAATTCTTGATTTCCTACTCTCCCCTTTCCCAATCTGTTCCTTTTTCAGTGTTCCGTATCTCCTCATGACACCATTTACCCAGCTCTGCAAGAACCAAAATGGAGATGGAGACACATTTGGTTTTATTTTTTTTCCACCCAGATCTGTTTTGTATTATTATTATTTGCAGTAACATCAAACCATCCATTTACAAGTTTTCTGGTCTGCAGTCAGCTGGAGACTCAGGTCTGATACCTGGTGTCGGGAGGAAATGGCAACCCATTCCAGTATTCTTGCCTGGGAAATCCCATGGACAGAGGGGTCTGTCCATCTACAGTTTATGGAGTCACAAAAGAGTAAGACATAACTTTGCGACTGAATGACAACAGCAGCAATCGGTAGCATATACACGTCAATCCCAGTCTCCCGGTGCTCCCCTCCCCTTTCCTCCTTGGTATCTGTATATTCATTCTCTTCATCTCTATTTCTGCTTTGCAACTAAGATCATCTGTACCATTTTCCTAGACTCCACATATATGTTAATATACAGCATCTGTTTTTCTGACTTCACCGTGCATGACACTCTCTAGGTCCGTCCATGTCTCTACTAATGAGCCAGTTTTGTCCCTTTTTTATGGCTGATATACCATTATATAAATGCACCACATCTTCTTTATCCTTTCCTCTGTTTACAGACATTTAGGTTGCTACCATGTCCTGGCTATTGTAGATATTGTTGCAGTGAACACTGGCGTACCTGTGTCTTGTTGAATTCTAGTTTTCTCTGTGTATATGCCCAGTAATAGGATTGCTGGTTCATATGGTAGTTCTATTTTTAATTTTTTAAGGAACCTCCATACTGTTTTCCGTCAATTTACACTCCCACTAAGAAGGTTCCCTTCTGTCCTTACCCTCTCCAGCATTGTTTGTAGATTTTTTGATGACTATTTAAACTAGTATGAGGTGATACCTCATTGAAGTTTTGATTTGCATTTCTCTAAAAATTAGCAGTGTAGAGCATCTTTTCATGTTTGTCGGCCATCAGTATGTCATCTTTGGAAAAATGTCAACTCAGGTCTTCCACCCATTTTTTTTTTTTTTTTTCCTATATTGAGCTACATGAATTGCTTGTATATTTTAGAGATTAATCATTTGTCAGTTGCTTTGTTTGCAAATATTTTCTCCCATTCTAAGGGTTTTCTTTTTGTCTTATAGTTTCCTTTGCTGTGCAAAAGCTTTTAAGTGTAATTAGGTCCTATTTATTTTTGTTTTCATTTTCATTATGCTTAAGTGGGTCAAAAAAGATCTTGCTGTGATTTGTATTACAGTGTTCTGCCTATGGTTCCTTTAAGAGTTTTATAGTGTCTGGCCTTACATTCAGGTCTTTAATCCATTCAGAGTTTATTTCTGCCTGTGGTATTAGGGAATGTTCTAATACCATTCTTCATGTAGCTGTCGTTTTCCCAGCCACTGACCAGCAGGTAAGTCCTAAGAGGCAGTTTTTGATGTCTGACACTGACTTGCTGGATGGCAAATATCTTCTGTTAATTGGCACAACTCAGGTTTTTGCTTCACAGCCTCACACTGTCTACTCTGGCGCTTAACACACGCTCCTACGGTCAGTGTGGATGCCGCCGGCAAGTGTTCTGGGAAATGGGGGGTCTGTCTGTAATCAGGACGTGTAAGAGTGTGCTGAGATTGAGTATCTGGAACAGTGCTTTTTATTTTTCTGTAGTTTCTATTATGTTCTTATAGTCGCCCCACTTTTGCCTCTAAGTGGTCATATATTCCCAAACAGCTTACTGTGTGCTATACAGAATGGATGTTCTATGTACAGTCAGGAATTTCCTTTTGGTCTTCTATTGAGTTTGACATAAATTCTCAATAATGAAAAAAATAACCTTTAGAAAGAAAAAAGATGTTTTTCTTTTTTTTTTAGGATGTATCTAAATTAATCTTTTGCTTTTTCTAGTGATCACTTCCTACAAATAACACACAGTTACACATATTTTACAGTTAAATCTTTTTTTATTCTCTTGTGGAATGCTATGTTTAATGTTACAGTATGGTTGTCAAAGCTACTGAAATGTGACACATGTCCATGTCTAAATGCTGCAGAACAGTATAACTTTAAACAAAGTTATTTTACAGCTGAGGTCTGATGGTTTTTAAACCGATGCCTATGTGTATGGCCAGCCACAAACCTGGGGGATGTCTATTTCCTGTACATGTATATACAAATATATCCATACATATTTATATGCACACAGGCATGTATTAATTTATGTGTGAAATTTATAAAATTATATATATACACATACATGCATATCTATATACATATACCCACCCTTGCTATTGAGCTCACTTTTCTAACACTAATCAGCTTCATGCCCAATTATTGCTGCCCAGTATAACTACATGATTTTAGTGCCAATACCAAGCACCTTTTCAGATGCAGGACAGGTATGCCTGTGCATATAGATATGTGTATTTATGTATGTTTGTGTATATAAAGGAATCATTTCTCCCTTTTATGCTTCAGTCATGCATTACTACAATAAACAGTCTTTTCACCATAGATTTTGAAATTCTAAACAGTGTAAAATCTACTTCTGGAAAACTGTATATGTTCATAGTTACAAAAAATATATTATATATATGATTGAAACCTATTGAGTACATATGTTCTCTGAATCTGGCTATATCCTAGCCCTTAGATAAATTAAAAAACACCCTCTTAACAGGATGTTATGATAGGCTTAAATAGAACATTACTTGTATTTAGAATAGTTGATAATATTTTAAAAGTTGACAAAATGATGTTAAAGATTTGAAAAACACTATGCCTCTGCATTAAATATATAAACGTTTCCAGCAAGGGCCTGGTTCAATTCATTCTAAGATTCTCATGTTCCAAGCGTAACCAATAATTGTAGTCTTTATCCTTAAAATTATGGCTCATTAAGGCTTTTATACCAAAAAAAAAGCCCTAGTTTTAATCATTTATAAAAAACAAGTTCTATTTAAAAGAAAAAATGTACATGAACACTAAAGTACTCGTGGATATTATCCTGTACAAAGTGTGACTATGTAAAGATAGGAGGCTCGTTCCCTGTAAGAACACCCATGGCGGCACATGTAAACCTGGTTTGGTTCCTCTGCTCTGCGCTATTCAGCGTGTAAAATTTAAACCATTTTTCACATTAACATTTAAATTTAATACAGTGCAAATGTTTGAGAATAACTTGTTCCCCCCAGTGAAACAAGGACCAGCGTTATGCTGAATATTCTTCAGATCTATTTACAAATTGAGCTAAAAGTTCACCATAAACTTTGAAATTTGCTGAATATCAGCAGATATGTTACTGAACTAGCAGCAACTGCATTTAAAATATTTGATAGTTATTTGAGAGAATGCATAAAATTTTCCAGGCTGTACTCTGAATCATATTGCTCTTGATCCCAAAGATCACTCAGATTTTCAAGAATTGATCTCATACTTGTTTTTCCAGAAGTAGAGGTGTCAGCTTTTTCTGCTTTGCCATCCTTTAATTGGAAGAAAGATAAAATGGAAAATTTCAAAAATTTTATTTTTCTTTAAAATACCACACTTATTTCTAACACAGCACTTTTTCAACAGAGTTGAAAACAAACACTTCCAACTATGGGGAAGCTAATGATCTCGTAAGATAGCCTATTCTATTTTCCACTGCCCTAATAATTTACCATTTTATGCTTTTTATTTGAGAAGAATTTTAAGAACACTGCAAAGAACTCATTGTTAACTGTGTCACTTTGGGCTCTATCATTCTTCCTCCCTGTATATATATTACAAAATTAGATATACATTAGCCTTTCCCCAAACCAATTCAGAGTAAGTTGTAGATATTATTTATGTCCCTTTACCCCAAGAACAAGGACACTCTTTTATATAACCAGAGTACAGAGCACAATAATCAAGATCTCATATATTCAGATTTTGCTAGTAAGATGGTTTATGGCAACAGCTCTTGCTTCCCTGGAAGACCCCTTGAGCCCAGTTCTGCTCGCTGAAAGAAGTCACCCATAAGAATATTCTAATGAAATAAAAATACATTTGAAGCAATCCATGTTTCTTTGAGCCTTTTTTCTAGGTTACACAGATCTTGTTCTCTCTACCTTATCTTACATGACACGCTTAAGGAACCTTTCTCCATTCTGGCCACCTTTTGGGGACTAATTTGTTACTGTTGCAAATGCCACACCCAGACATAATATTCTAAATGTGGCTTAACATACAGAGGGAAACGACTTTCTCTAAAATTTGGACCTGATAACCCTGTTATGATAGCTGGCTTAATTGCATTATATAAAGCCATCTCTTACCATAATTTATACTGAGTATACAGTTGATTTTCTGAACCTACACAGGACTTTAAATCAACCCTATTCGTTTTACATTATTAAACCGACAGTATTTCCAGCTGGTGTATTCTTTGCTAATGATTATTTTCTATTAGTTCTGTCATCCACAGTAGCAAAAATACCTATTATCTTCATACCTTTGTGGTAATATAGGCATTGTTATCCTGCCAAGACTGAAGATGCTCAAAGAAGTTAATTTGCTTCGAGTCACCAGTTAGTTAATAGGAGGCAGGGCAAGGAATGGAGAGTCAGGTCTAGCTGACTTGAGATAGTTCCTACCTGCTAAAGGACAGCTAAGGAAAGAAAACCCAGGGAGCACACTAGAGCCATCAATCAGAAAGTCAAAACTTCAAACATCCCCTAGTATCTGAGAGTTTTATCTGGACATCAAAAATGCCCTCAAAGGGTTATCTAGTTGATACTAAAGTGAACACCTTTGCTGCCCTTTTTAATACTTTTACCAAGTACTGCCAGGAAGTCTGAACACATATATTATAAATTATAAAAATTGTATAAAAGTTCTTTACCTTATCAAGAGTAAACAGATCAAGGAGTTGATCTGTCCCCATACTCTGCAAACTAGAATTCTCTTGGCTAATAACAGTATTTGCTATGTTCATCTTGAATTTCTGCAAACCCATTATTTTCTCTTCCAGTGTTCCTCTGGTTATCAATCGGTACACATTAACCACACGTTTCTGAATGAGAAAAAGAAGTTAAGCAACTGTAGTGTTCTTGCCTGGAGAATCCCAGGGACGGGGGAGCCTGGTGGGCTGCCGTCTGTGGGGTCGCATAGAGTCGGACATGACTGAAGCGACTTAGCAACAGCAGCACAAATAAATGGATAAGCTTTGAGATTCACCAAATCAGAGGGATTTGTATGCTTGTTTTAGGTACTTGGGGGAAGGCAATGGCACCCCACTCCAGTACTCTTGCCTGGCAAATCCCATGGACAGAGGAGCCTGGTAGGCTGCAGTCCATGGGGTCCCTAGGAGTCAGACACGACTGAGCAACTTCACTTTCACTTTTCACTTTCATGCATTGGAGAAGGAAATGGCAACCCACTCCAGTGTTCTTGCCTGGAGAATCCCAGGGACGGGGGAGCCTGGTGAGCTGCTGTCTATGGGGTCGCACAGAGTCAGAGATGACTGAAGTGACTTAGCAGTTTAGGTACTTGACTACTACTGAATTAGGATTGCAGGTTTTTTAAAAATCTGTGCCCAAGACCTTAAAATGTTTGCAATCACAGAATATTAGGAATGGCTAGTATCCCAGGTTTTCTTGGCCCAAGCGCCTCATTTAATGTGTGAGAAAGTTGTGCAACAAAATCAAGTGACTTACCTAATGTCACAACACTTATTAACATAAAAATAGGAACTCAAACCAAGACTTCGTCTTTTGGGGGAAGTATCATCCCCAGTGTGCAGTTAACACCAGTGAGTGCTGACTTTTACCTGCCCAATGCGGTGGGCCCGGTCCATGGCTTGTAGATCACGCATGGGATTCCAGTCATGCTCCACAAATACCACCGTATCAGCGCCTGTTAAGTTAAGCCCCAGGCCACCAACATGAGTTGTAAGTAAAAGAACATCTATGGATGGATCATTGTTAAACCTAAAAACATAGATATTAAAAAATAAAATTAGTACATTGCTTCCTAAAGTTCCAATAATAGACACTTAAAAGTTTAATAAATATTAAAAGCACAAATAAGAACACTGCTTTATAAATCCATGATACAGCCATGTCTGTGACCACTAGAGACTACCTTCTTTTAAATATACATAACATCTTCAGTAGTAGAAAAAAGGTATTCTATAACATGTTAGAAATTTCATACCTAGCAATTAAGTCCAATTGCAAAATGTACTCGAGTAATTTTCAAAAATGGAACACTAAGACAAAACCCAAGTATGAACCTTTAACATATGGAGACAGAATAGTGTGGGAAAAGGTCAGATCAGTCAGGGAAGGCAGAAGATGGTTGGCAGAAGAAGGGTGGTAAGGGTTGCTAAAATCATACTAGTCCTAGAAGATACTGACAACATCTAGTAAGCTTCTAGGAAAAAGAAAAACTAACATTATTACCAAGCTATTATTTATTACTGACTGAGACAAACACCGGGCTTTACTTTATATGCTTTATATTATTTGTTACAGTAACTCTATAAGGATATTACTATTTGAAAGAGACCCAGGCTGTGTGGATAATAAACATTAGTGCCCAGGAGAACACTGCTTTGATGGTGGAGTTTGGTTTTAAGTCCCTTCCTAGGTCTCTGTTTTGTGCCTTAAGATCTCTTAGGAATGTCTGTTAAAAATGCTTTGAAGTCAGCAGCCTGCATGACAGATCCTAGGAGCCTGCATTTTAAAAAGTGAACCACGGAGATTTCTAAAGCAGACCACATACAAGAAACACTGCACTCAGAGACTGCTTCCAAGCCCGGCCAGCTTCTGTCTTGTTCTCAGTGCAGATGGAGAGATGAGGATAAAGGTCATAGTGAAGCCACCTGTTTGCCACCTCTTACCCCAACCACCAAATACAGATGAAGGAGAAATAGTTACCTCTCTGTTTTGATGCCTTAAACTTCTTTCATGCCCATAAGGATGCTTTCCTAATAGAGTTCTTTCCCCCTAGCTAAACAAACTACTCAATTACATTTCTGCACTTCTGTATTTTAAAAAGGTAAAGATTTAGTTGGGTTGAATTATATAATAAAACACATTTTCAGATATTTAGTCAAAGTAGCTCGTGGGCAAACTTCTATGTAAGTAATAGTAATAGACTGACTATAACTTATTTATGAGTTTCAGAAGACACTTACCGTGAAACAATGGAGTGCCTCTGACCAGGAGGTATGCTACCATCCAATCTCAAGTAGGTGACAGAGGGTAAATGAGGTTTGAGAAGATCATGCTCCACTATATCCAGCATGCTTTTAAGTTGACAGAAGATCAGTATCCTGTGCTGGGCTACTACAGACTCTGTGCCACTCTCAGAAGTACTGCCATTTCCCAAACCACAGTCCAACAGCAACTTGAAGAAAGAATCACTTGTTATATACAGGTGTCCCATAAAAGTAGGCAATCAATCTCACTGAAATAAATGCTTCTCTTTGTGGTGAGAAAAGGTTAACTTACCTGTGACCTGAAAAACAGGTTAGCATTCTGGGCTATCGTTGTATAATATTTTCTACTCTAGCCTATGTGAAATCAACACTCTTCATCCATTAATTATTCTCAATAAAACTTAAGCCAGAAAAGCTATAAAACCTAAAACAATAACTGAAGTCCAGATTTTAAAACAGATTTTTCTTTAAGGGTAGATAAACTAAAAGCTGAGTTTTGCAATAAGGAGCTCACAGTCTGTGATATGATGTACTTACTACAAGTGATATGAGCAAAATGGCAGAGTAAGCAGTTTCTAGAAAAATACATTCAAATGGTCCACAAGACCATACATTATAATCAGTGATAATCACAGTGACAAAAAGAGAAATCTTGAAAACACCAAGGGAAAAGTGACTCCCACCACCCCTGCACTGCATGATTTGTGGGATCTTAAGTTTCCTGGTCAGGGATCAAACCCAGGCCCTGGCAGTGAAAGTGCCGAGTCCTAACCACTGGACCACCAGGGAATGCCCAGGAGTGACTTCATGTGAAAGGGATTCTCAATGAGATTAACACCTGTTTTCTCATCAGAAGCCATGGAGGTCATCATTATCAAGAAAGTGAAAAGAATCTATGGAATTGGAGAAAGTATTTGCAAATTATATATCTGATAAAGGCTTAACATCTAGAATATAAACTCCTAAAACTCAACCAAAAGAAACAGTCCAATGAAAAAAATAGTTGAAAGACTTCAACAGGTATTTCTCCAAAGAAGATATGTCTTAATAAGCACATGAAAAAAAAAACCGTTATTAGGGAAAACTAATCAAATCAACAATGTGACACCATCTCCTACCTACAGCGATGGTTAAATTAGAAAAAGGAAAATCTTGGGGAGGATATAGAGGAGTCAGAACCCTGGCACATGGCTTGCAATGTAAACATTACAGCCACTGTGGAAAGGTTTGGTAGTTCCTTCAAAAGTTAACCACGGAATAACTATGTAATCCAGCAGTTTCACTCTCATATCTATACCTAAAAGAACTCAAACAGATACTTGTAATGTTCACTGCAGCATTATTCACAATAGCCAGAGGTGGAAGCAACCCAAGTGTCCATCCACACACGACTGGAGAAACGAAACGTGGCTTGCTGCGCTGTGCTTAGTGTGTCTGACTCTGTGAGCCCATGGGCCCTGGCCTCCAGGCTCTTCTGTCCAGGGGGTTCTCTAGGCAAGAGGACTGGACTGGGTTGCTATGGCCCTCCTCCAGGGGACCGTCGTGAACCAGAGATGGCACCCTGGTCTCCTGCACTGCAGGTGGATTCTTGACCATCTGAGCCACCAGGGAGGCCCAGAACGTGGTGGTGGTGGTTGTAACAGCAACAATAGAGGAATATTACTTGGCCATAAAAATGAAGTGCTGATGTATGCTGTGACATGAAGGAAACCTGGAAATAAGTAAAACTAGCTAACCACCAAAGAAAAACATGTGATCCCATGAAATATTTAGAACAGATATATTCATACAGACAAAGTAGATGAGAGGTTCCCAGGGTTATAGAAAGGAAAGTGGGAAGTAACTCCTGAATGGGTAGTTTCAGGCCTTCCCTGGCAGCCGGATGGTTAAGACTTCTCACTCCCTATGCAGGGGGCACGGGTTCAATCTAAGATCCTGTGTGCTGCATGGTGCAGCCAAAAATAAATAAACATAGGTACAGAGTTTCTATCTGGATGATGGGAAAATTCTGGAATAGTGGTGATGGGTACATAACACTGAATGTAATTAATGCCACAGAATTCTACATTTCAAAAACAGTTAAAGTGGCATTTGTTATACTTTACCACAATTTTTAAAAAAGCTGTATCAAAAATTTAACAAACCGAATTTTTGAAAATGGTAAACGCATCAGTAATCTTTTAGAAAAGCAAGTTTACCTACTGTTACTGATCAGGAATGTACAACACACATCTAACACTTAAAAGACGTACTTACTTGTTTCAAAGCTGAGAGTTTAGGGGCATGCTGAATATCATGGAGAGAAGAATTCTGAGCTGCAAGTTTTTCAGTAGTATTCTTGAACTCCGGATGCTGAGGTGTTAAGACTAATGCTGGATGGTTGCACAGTTTACGTAAGTACTGTAATGCCTTTAAGAGAGGAAAAAGTATATACAAGTCTCCTTCACGTGACACAAATATTTGTATCTTGGTGTCTTTTCCTGTGCTACTGCATCTGTCTAGAATGCCTTTCTTACGACTCCTATTCATTCTTGAAGAACCAGTTCAAATATCTTATCTGTGATGTCTTCATCTGTACTTCTTGTGCAATTTGTGTTTACTTCTGTGAGAGAATTTATAACATATAAATTGTACAGTGATGTCTGTCTACCCCACTAGACCAATGACCTTCTCATGACAGAAAGTCTTATTAGCTCCTATAGCTAACCCTTTTGAACTGAAAGTGCCTTATAATGTTGCTAGATGATTCTAGAATTAGACATCATTTCCTAAAGGAAGGTTCGTCAAACATTAGTGGGTATGAAAACTTCATACGACCCTTTTAAATCTGCAGAATCTCTCCCCTCTACACAGTATTTTGAGTCAACAGGTCTGGTGGTGGGAAAGGGAAGGTGGAACTGTGTAGTTGTGTTTGAGAATCAGGTCTTGTTTCCTCTGACTCAGCCATACCCTTGTCTTTTGTCATTTACTTGGCCTGTGATTTGGGTCTCACTTTTGGCACACAGATTTGCATCAGTAAGCTCCACTGCTGGGCACTATGATGAAACTGGGAGAGGTATGAGCTTTCAAAATCGCCTTTTCCCGTTTCTATCTTTAAATATGCTGTAGTATTTAAATATGCTGTAGTATTTTAATATCTTCATATCTTGGTGACAAGGCGGGGTTGGGAGATATTCTACAGTGGAATATTTCAAAAGGGAAAAAAAAAATGAGTTGACGCTTTCTCTTTTTTCTCATTCATCATCTGTCTCCGGACTTCTGTACTGTATGTAATATCTCTGCCTGGAATCATTTCCTCCCACCAATCTACATGCCTCAACCTTCATTCAGATCTTTGCTCAAATGTCACCTCCTCAGTACATCCCTGATCACCCTGTTGAAAAACTACAACCTACCCTGACTCCTATACTGTATAAGCCGATAGTTGATTTTCTTTTACATGATACATGTTTTTTATTATATTTTTCACGCCTAGGGTCTTGTTCACTGCTTTAATTAACCCCTGAGGTTAGAAAAATTACTGCCTTGTGGTAGGTATTCAAATATTTTTTGAATAGGAAACAAAAATTCTCTATTTTAAAACTCTTCATGTAATAACTGTAATATTGCAGTTTTCACTTTAATTTTAATATTAAATTGCCTATTACTAATTACAAACATGAAAATTAATTAATTTGGCTTTTTTACCTATTTTCAAGAATGTATACACAAAATTGAAAAAATTAGATAAACCCATATTTCAATGTTTCATATAAACATTGCTGTACTGAAGAGCATTCTTTAACATTTAAAAAGTGGGCTATAATATGTACCTGGAATACATGACCTGTAGCTTTAAGCTTTGGTTTTTCGGTTTCTTCAGAAAGTGCAGCTGAAGAAACTGTTTCATCAACATCGCACTTGGCACGAGACTTAGCAAAATCCTCATAGAGCTGAACCTGTAAATTCCCCCACAAAAACAGTAAGCATATTTTTTTCAATTGTTCAAAACATGACTAGAAAAGGCCAGTAGCAATGTAAATCAGCCCTCATCAAAGAAAATGAATTACGCAACCTACTTGAATATAGATGATCCACTGCAGCGTGGTAGATTCCTTTTAAATTACATTTAGAAAACAAGTTTAACACATTGTTCAGCTGCTAAAATATTTTTTAAAAAAGTCAAATAATCCTAAATTCAATTTTTCCACTCTATTTATAAGTTACTGATAAAAGAGAACCTGAACCCTTACAAATAAATGAGGAAATTTTCCTTGAGTGATGTTACATGGTCAAGACCCTAACAGGTATGTTTCAAAAGACCAAGTTTTAAAAAAGACACTAACCGCAGAACCCACACCAAGTTTAAAGTACTTCCTTATGAGTCAGGGTTCCTGCCTTGTATATGTTAAAACAATGAGAAAGGGAAGAAATCTACAGTGCTGAAGAACAGAAGTCAGAGAATAAAAACCTGTAGGTGCAAACAAACCCAGATGTCACTTCCCTCTGCAGCTCCCTTCCTCCAAACTACTTAAATGTGTTTTATGCTGATGTTATAATACCACTATAATATCTCAGGTTTTTTCATATGGCACCTTTTCTTTATCATACTTAAAGTCATCTCATTACCTCTAAAATTTTTCTTTCAAGAAATATTAATCCAATTTTTACAAACAAGGGATGGAGGCCAAGAAATGATGTAGTTGATATCATGGAGCTCTTGGCATTTAAATTAGTGTTTTGTCCACAAAACTGAAGTTGGAGAGAGAAATACTAAAAGGTTAACTGTCTATATACTGGAGGGGAAAGAAGCTATTTTGCAGATACGTCTGTGTATCTTTTATTCATTTGAACCATACTAAATCATAGAAAGTGAAGTGAAGTCGCTCAGTCGTGTCCGACTCTTTGTGACCCCATGGACCGTAGCCTACTACGCTCCTCCGTCCGTGGGATTTTCCAGGCTAGAGTACTGGAGTGGGTTGCCATTTCCTTCTCCAGAAGGAAAGTGAAGAGGAACTAAAAAGCCTCTTGATGAAAGTGAAAGAGGAGAGTGAAAAAGTTGGCTTAAAGCTCAACATTCAGAAAACTAAGATCATGGCATCTGGTCCCATCACTTCATGGCAAATAGATGGGGAAACAGTGGCTGACTTTTTTTGGTGGGGGCTCCAAAATCACTGCAGATGGTGACTGCAGCCATGAAATTAAAAGACGCTTACTCCTTGGAAGGAAAGTTATGACCAACCTAGATAGCATATTAAAAAGCAGAGATATTAGTTAACAAAGGTCCATCTAGTCAAGGCTATGGTTTTTCCAGTGGTCATGTATGGAGGTGAGAGTTGGACTGTGAAGAAAGCTGAGCGCCAAATAATTGATGCTTTTGAACTGTGGTGTTGGAGAAGACTCTTGAGAGTCCCTTGGACTGCAAGGAGATCCAACCAGTCCATTCTAAAGATCAGTCCTGGGTGTTCACTGGAAGGACTGATGCTAAAGCTGAAACTCCAATACTTTGGCCTCCTCATGTGAAGAGTTGACTCATTGGAAAAGACGCTGATGCTGGGAGGGATTGGGGGCAGGAGGAGAAGGGGACAACAGAGGATGATGGCTGGATGGCATCATTGACTTGATGGACGTGAGTCTGAGTGAACTCCGGGAGATGGTGATGGACAGGGAAGCCTGGCGTGCTGCGATTCATGGGGTCGCAAAGAGTTGGACGCGACTGAGCGACTGAACTGAACTGAAATCATCTGATACTGAAACAGACTGATGCTTACTAACCTAGAACACAACGTAAACATTCAAAGAGAAGATTCTGTTTATAGGCCATATTTTACTAAGACAAGAGATAGCTTCCCCTTACAAAAATACCACACACACACAAATACTACACAAGGAAAGGCATACCATAAATGCCTTTGACAATGGTCTCTATGTACAAAGTTAGAACTGGGCAGATGCCAATACTTCTCTTGAAAATTTACTGGCAATACTTTAGAAGAGATGAGGTCCCACTTCCCAACTCAGCCCTGATGTATACACCTATAACGCTGCTGTAAGGAAAAGACATCACAGGCAGACTTCTGGCCCTAAAACACTGGCTTGCTTCTTTATCACTTGCTTACTTCTTACTGTATCATTTTAACGTTCCAACTTTTTCAATTAACTTGAGACGTATAACAAAGCAATTATGACAGTAGACTTTGTATTAATGCTGTGTTGAAAATGCACAAACCCAAATGTGTACTTGTATACCCAAACAGATTCATTTAGGTTTTACATCTGTTTGAAACAGAATATTCCTGAAGTCTAAGGAAGTAGAAGCTAGATTAGAGCAATAAAACCAAAGGCTACATCCCTTTACTCACAACTTTTGTGACTTATTCAAAGCATTCTAGTAATAAACAGCATCAACAACCACAATTGCCAGATTCCTAACCTGGAGAGGACTGAGAGTGCAATAATAGTCTTGAATAATTTTGGGTGGCAGATCCTGTAAAACATCTTCTTTCATTCTTCTCAAAAGAAATGGCAGGACCTGGCGGTGCAGTGCATCCATTGCAAGAACACCTGTTAGTAGTTATTAACAGAATTAGTTTTATTCTATTTATTATTCTTATTAATTTCTCTAATAATAAAATTAAATGACTTCCCCCAAATTAGATATAAATTAGATTCACTTGCATAGAATATACAATGGTATCTCCTTTTCCTACCTGCTTCTTGTTCTCGACTGGAGCTTCGAGCATCCCTACTTGCTAATATAGGTTTACCATACCGAGCAGCAAACTGGCGTTCAGTCCCCAAAAATCCTGGCATGAGGAAATCAAATAATGACCACAGCTCCAAAACGTTGTTCTGAATATAAGAAAGGAACACCAGTTATCTTGTGTGCTAGGATTATTTCCTTAAACTTAAAAATGGAACAATAATGAAAGCCCACTGTAATGACATAGATGAGAGAGATTATCACTATATTTCTGGATATGAGTCTATATTTTACTGTGTAAAATTTGGAGAAAATACTCTATCCTATTTACAGGAACTTTCAAGTCTTTTCCACCACAATAAGCCTTGGTCCACAGTATTTAAATCTTTTTGGTCGGTTCTATCAAGTAGTAAATAGAGCAGAAAGATGAATACGTTTCTGGTTTTTTTGAGACTAAGCTTAACAGCAAGATTTAAGAAATCTGGCCATCACCATCATTTATTCAAAGCAGGAAAACCTAGAAGAGTTTGGTTATAGGTCATGTCTACCCAGTATTTATGGGTCATGAGAAAAGGTAAAGGTTTTTTCCAATTCTACTTGGGAGTTTCACAAAACAAAAACCAAAAAAAAATAACACCCCCCACACTTTTCCATTTTGGATGCTTTCCCAGTATGTGTGGATCCTAAGGTACCGTCCTATCTGTTTACCCCTTCCAGAAGCCCTTCTCACCCTGCTTAAGCTCTGGCTCACCGTGGTGGGTTGCCTTCCTGCAGTGAAACCCTTCTAACTGCACTTGGGCTTTGCCTCCTGACTCATGGGCTGCTGCTACTAAGTCGCTTCAGTCGTGTCCGACTCTGTGCAACCCCATAGATGGCAGCCCACCAGGCTCTGCCGTCCCTGGGATTCTCCAGGCAAGAACACTGGAGTGGGCTGCCATTTCCTTCTCCAATGCATGAAAGTGAAAAGTGAAAGTGAAGTCGCTCAGTCGTGTCTGACTCTTTGCGACCCCATGGACTGCAGCCTTCCAGGCTCCTCCGTCCATGGGATTTTCCAGGCAAGAGTACTGGAGTGGGGTGCCATCGCCTTCTCCGGACTCATGGGCTACTACAGCCTAAAATCACATTTTAAATATGAGATTTAAAACCGGGTTTGCTCAGATACTGCTACATACCAAATGAACCATTATAAAAGCAAGATAATTACTGGAAATTATTCCAAAAACTAAAAAAAAAACCTCTTCTTTAATTCACTGTCAAATGCCAAGTAAAGAAAAGGTAAATAATTACCTGGATTGGTGTTCCAGAAAGAATAATCCTGTAATTAGCAGTCAGTTGTTTTACTGCTTTTGACAATTTTGTTTTTCCGTTTTTGATGACATGGCCTTCATCAAGAATACAGTAGTTAAACTTAATATTTCTAAGGAAAAATAAACAAAAAATGTTAGCATCTTTTACTACATGTCAGGAACAATATGAAGAGTCTTTGAGGCAGAAAGATACAATTCTCTCTGAATTTGACACTGTTTTCCTTTAAAAAACTTTAACTCTTACCTAAAGAAATCTATGTCATTTCTCACAACATCATAGGAAGCCACTACGAGATTGTGCCTTTTGACCTGGTGCTGTAACCTGCATTTAAAAATAAGCAAGGTTAGAAAATGGGAACCTGCAGAGTTTGTAATACGCTTGCAAAGTGGAAAGCACAGATGCCATTGTAGAAAGTGATTTCAATCTGCCTACCAAACCCAATATTCCTTTCTGCTTACTCTACATCCATGACCCTGCTACCTGAAGGCCATTCTCCTTACAACTTGGTCGTGTGGCCCTAACTCAGCTGACTGAAAAGAGGTGAGTACCCGACTCACGATGTGAAGGTCATTTTATTTGCCAAAACCTCTTCCTTGGAGGCACTATTCCTTCAGCATTCCATGTTGTGCCGGGGGCTGAGCACGAGCCATCAGTCACATGTCCCCATAATCACCAAAGAGGTGAAGCATTTTAATCAGATCAAGCCATTCACAATATTTTATTCCCCAATCATGGAGGCTGGCTTGGGGACATGACGCAATCAAGGCCGGCCAGTCTCAGAGACTATCTCTGTTCATTACAGTTGCCAAGCTAGGAGAATGTAGGCCTAAGACTGCCCATGACCTTTTATCTATACCAATAGTAGACAAAAGTCCAGTAGAGACCAACAGAACAAGCTATGCATGGGGAAGAACAGTAATTTAGATGTACCTGAAGCAAGAATTCACCCCAAGATGCTCAGTTTAATTAATGAATTTCCTGTTTGCTTAAGCTAGTCTCAGTTGAATTTCTACCACTTATAAATGGATGAATTCCTTTACAGTAAATTCTTTAAGAGTACAAGCTCTTGAGCTGCCTGTGTTCAAATCTTCATTTAATTACAGCTAGTGAGCTTCTATTTAATTAGCTGAGTGATCTTCTTCCCAGGCCCCATGTCTTAAAACTCCTTATCTGCAAGTTGGGAACAATAATAGTACCCATACCTCATAAGGTAATTAAGAGAATACATGGTATTACATAAATGTAAATAAAACTGCTTAGAATATCTAATGCCTGACCAGTAAGTGCTCAGTATATGTTAGCTATTAATTCACAGAAGGGCAGCAAATCTACGGACTAATCAGTAATCTGTGACTATCCAAGCTTTAAAAGACAAACTGGAAGTAATGATACACCACTCTTCAACACCTGTATTTAGGAACAGAGATGTATTAATAGAACTATAGTGTTCTATGGGATCAGGGCAGCTAGAGCAAGCCACTGTGCACCAAAAGCACTTTTGGGGAGAGGGAAGAAGGAAGAGGTAGCTCTTAGGGAAAGTGCATAAAAAATGAAGAAATAACAGAAGCTCCTAGGAGATGCTATGATCACAAGACTTTAGGAAAGGCACCAAGAACGGTTTTGGTTCTTGATAGTTTCCTAGCTCCAAAACCTTAGAGCCTAACTGATTGTTGACAGTGGTTAATGTCCTTACACTGTGTATTTATTTTATGATTTATTTGGCTATGCCATGTTTTAGCTGTGGTTTTTAATTACAGCACATGGGATCTAGTTCACCAACCAGAGACTGAACCCAGGCCCCCTGCACTGGGAGCACAGAGTTTTAGCTACTGGACCATCAGGGAAGTCCCGAAACTCCTTAAATTTTGATGAGTCTCACTGATTCTATTTTTAATACGTTCATTTACCTTTCTTAAATAAGTTAAAGTAAGTTTCTATGTCTGATGGCCAAAAAAACTAACTAGAATTCATTTTTAATAAATTTTATTCTTCCAAATTACTTAAAGCAAAGATTAAACATTTTCTGGTTGTACAGTTCTTACCTTATTCTTTCAGTAGGAGGTCCAGTGTAATGCAGTGGATTGAGATATTCTCTGGAGCAAAATTTACCTACTTCATCCACCCAATGACCTGTTAATGTTGGTGGACAAACCACCAAGGAAGGAAGTGGCATACATTCTGCCAATTTTGATCTTGCATATTCCTGGGCCCTTTACAACAGCAAAACACAATGAATTAACCAGCTTGTTTATACTGCTCAGCGTCTGAAAGCCTTGTGTTAACATAACATTTAAAATCACCTGTGACAGTGATCTCCTGCTAGAATACAGATGGACTGTAAAGTCTTCCCTAAACCCATGTCATCACACAGAATTCCATGAAGCTTATACTTATTAAGAAATGCTAACCAGTTCACACCATCCTGAAACGTTGGGAGAAAGAGAAAAATGGTAAATGTGAACAGATCATAAAAATATTTTTCTGTAAAGAACATGTTTACAAAGACCAAAGGCAGGGAGAAATAAATGGATACAAGACACCAAACACAAGAATTTTAATTATTAAATCAATCTTTAAATTCTTCAAGGTATATTTAAAAGGAATAATCAGAATTTGTAAGATAAGTATAAAACTTTACCTGTTGATATTTTCTGAGTTCAGCATTGATTGGTACTGGAATCTTGTAATTTTCTAACTTTTTCCCATCTAACAATTGCTCCAAAAAGTGTCTTTCCTTGGCTTTCAATTGGATTAATTCTTCTGACATATTTGGAGGGTCCGGAATGCCTGCCTAAAATTATTTTTTAAGTGTATTAAAATGATTCGCTACACGCACACACACACGCACACACATATATATGCAAAGAAAAACCAATTCAAAAATAGTATCATTTTAGTGACTGGAAGACAAATATTTAAGACTTCGGTATTAAAAGCACTATATGATGAGATTATTAAATAAGCACATCTAAGCTATTTTAAGAACACAGCTACAACTTATTTTTCCCATACCATGTGTTACTTGATAATGGCAAAATTGTATTGTTTAAGTGGAATGCTGTTACTATAGAGCCTCTTTAGTGTTGATGGTTGCCCAGGGTATTGGTTCTAAAAATGTGGTCTGCAGACCGCTCAGGATTTCTAAGACCTTTTCACAGGGTTACTGACTGCAGCTATTTCATAACAAAGGATAAGACATTGTTTGCTTTTTCCACTGTGTTGACTTTTGCTCTGATGCACAAAAGTAATGGTGGGCAAGACTGCTTTTGCCTCAGAAAGAATCAAGGCGGTGACACCAAGTATGTGAGCAGTCACTATTACTTGCTGCCACGCACCAGCCTTTTTTTAACACAAGCTGGTTTCACTTAAGAATGTCACTGAAGCAGTAAAAATAATTTTATTAAACCTCAACCTTTGAATGGCACATCTTTTTTTAACATTCTGTGCAACAAAATATGAAGTATTCCATAAAGCATTTCTGCTGTATACCATGCATACTGAAATACAAAATATTTAGGAAAAGCACTTGTAAGATTTCTTAAAATTGTGAGTTGACCTAGCTGTTTTTTACAGAACGAGTTTACTTGAATGGACTGACAAACTATGGTTATTCTGACTTGAGTATCTGGCAGATTATTTTCTTTAAAAAATTTGGTCACTTCAAGGAAAATGAGTGGCACAACTTGTTGTCAGTGATAAAATGCAAGCTGTCAAAAGCAACTTAGCACTGCAGGTGCTTCCCAATATTTAAAAATTTTCTGTTGGTGATACTAATGAGTCTTTTTTGTTACTATATGCTGATATGAATCAACCTTTAAAAGACTTACATAACTCAGTGAGCCAGTGTTCTCCAGATGACCAAAGCGTGTATCTGTAAAAGGTCTATTCAAAAGTCTAATGGATTTATTCTTTAAATGAATTAATAAATCTTTTTCCACTTTTCACTTTTAATTTCTACTACAGAAAATATAAACAAAAATTCTTTGGGGTCTTTAATATTTAAGAGTGTAAAGAGGTACAGAGACCAAAAAGTTTGAGAACTACTGCCCTATGATTAAGAAATTAGTTCCCCAACCAGGGATCGAACCTGTCCCCTCTGCAGTGAAAGCTCGCACCACCAGGGAATTCCCTCAAAAGGGTTTAGAATTAACAACTTAATCAAGATAGAAACTAACATTTTAACACATTCAATATCCTAATGATAACTATCAAAACAAGGCCTTTCTGCACAGTGCTTTACATGGAAGTAACAAATCTTCAGACATTTATCCTCATGGACCTTTTAATAAATAACAACCAGATATAAGGCTGTACTTCCCGGGCGGCACTATAGGTAAAGAACCTGCCTGCCAGTGCAGGAGAAATGAGAGATGCCAAGTTTGATCCCGGGTTGGGAAGATCCCCTGGAATAAGAAATGGCAACCCACTCCAGTATTCTTGCCTGGAGAATCCCATGGACAGGGAAGCCTGGCGGGCTACAGTCCATAGGACCACAAAGAGTTGGACATGACTAAAGTGACTCAGCATAAGGCCATACAATGAGGTACATTTCCTAACAATGATTAGGATTCATAAATATTGTACAGTGCCAGGAACTCTTCCATTGATATCTTCCTCCCTCCAATTCCTATAAAAGCAGCAAGAGTTACTAACAGTGCAAGGAATAAAAGCTTCTATCCAACCCACTGCTTGATAGTCCCAGAATCCTTGAAAGAAAAGTACATGATTCTTCTTATGAAAATATAACAGTGAATCAAGATAAAGTGGAATAGCAATTAACCTGCATGACATTCTTGTTTCTACTGCTGTGTCTTCAAATTCACAGCATCTAATCTGTCATTAATCCTATCCAATGTGTTTTTACTTGTAATTGTATCTTTCAACTCAAGAAGTTCAATGTGGGTTGTTCTTATTTCTTCCATTTCACTCTTTATTACACTCATGCTTGCCCTCTACCTTCTTGAACATATGGAGCATATTTTAATGACCTTGTATACTAATTCTATTATCTGGGTCATTTCAGGGTCTGCTTCTATTGACTGACTTTTCTCCTGGGTAACTTCTTTTTTCTTCCTCTGGCCACACCACATGGCTAGTGGGATCTCAGTTTCCCACCTAGGGATTGAACCCTGGTCATGGCACTGAAAGCCTAGAATCCTAACCACTAGGCCACTAGGGAATTCCTTCTGGTTAATTTTTTGATGTGTGCTAAATATCCTAAGTTTTATGCTGTTAGGTGCTGAACTCTTGGGGGTTAAATATTTTAGTTTTTTTAATTTTTTCTGGGATGTAGTTAAATATCTGAAACCAATCCAATCCTTTAAGGCTTGCTTTTTTTAGGCTTTGCTAATGTGGGTTCAAATCTTCTTGCAAGGGTTAATTTGGCCCCATTACTCAGGCAGTGTACTTCTGAAGACTGTACTCAGTACCCTATGGTAAGTCCTTTGACTCAGCTTTTTTTTTTTTTTAAACCAGATATAGTCAAACTCTTCCCCCTGCCGAGAGACTGTTCCAAAGTATTATGCTCATACTTTTCTAGTAGAAATATAAAATGGTACAGTTTTCTGGGAAAACAATTTGATAGTTTCTTAAGAAGTTAAACATCATATGACCCAGTAATTCCATTCCTAAATGTGTGCTCAAAAGAAAGAAAAGCAGGGACTTCCCTGGTGGTCCACTGGTTAAGAATCTGCACTTCCACTGAAGGGGGCACGGGTTTGATCCCTGGTCAGGGAACTAAGATCCCATGTGCCTCACAGAGAAATCAAAAAGAGAAGGGGGAAAAAAAAAGCTTACACCCAAATACTTTATAAGTGCATGCTCACAGCAGCATTACTCATAATAGCCAAATGTCCATCAACTGATGAATGGATAAACAAAATGTGGTATTCTAGTGTATTATCTGGCCTAAAAAGGAACTACTGGGCACATACTACAGAATGGGCGAAATGCATATATACTTATTTCCTGAATTACAAAAATCCCATAAAAATATATTAAGTGGCTAAGTGACAGGGTCCTGGCTTTTCTCTTGCTTCAAGCCACTTCTATTTGCTCCATTGGCCACATATATTATTTCTGTCCCATAAGTATACTCCAGAATTGTTCAACTTCAGCCTTGCATTCTGCTTTCTCCATAATCTAACAAGCATATCGTTTGCTTTTTACACTTTCAGTTACCATCTCTCAAATTTACCTTTCATGTAAACTCCAGAACAGTATCTTAGATATTACTGGGATACTCAGGAACACAAATTTCTAGAACAGCATCTAGAAATCTAGCATCACCTAAAGAATTATTCTTTTATGAACCATAGTTTTATTTAAAACAGTGTTAAAGAAAATTACCTATTAAAACATAAAAGTCTTAACACTTATAATGTAAACATATTCAACATCTTTTAAAAAACTTGTTCTTTAAAATGTGTTCTTTAAAAGGTGTTACAATTATCATGAAGTTATTGAAAACATTAAGTTCATAAACCAAGTTATCATCAACTTACCTCAAGTGGCATGAGTCTAATTAGTGTTGCAAAGCACTGTGTAGCCATGAATCTTACGCTGTCCGTCTGATCACTCATCCTTCCCAACACAGGCACAACTAAGAGTACAATGTATGGAACGATTCCAACATCCAGTTGTTCCATGACACCTGAGGAAGTTACTAAGGAAATTTCTAACTGGTTCCAGGGTAGCTGTTTTCATAAACAAACCGATATACCAAGACTGGGACTTCTAAGACAGTTCCTCATTGCTTCCCTGTATTATGAGGGACTGACTATCCCTCAAGGTCTGATTCAATTATAACAGCATTTATACAGGGTTACTCTTTTGTAAAAACTATGTAACTTTCTCAAGATTAAGAAGATGATTTTTTTCATCTGAGGAATGCTGGAGGAAATCTTTACTAAGATTTTTTTCCATAGAGGAATTCCTACAAGTTTCTAGAACTCACATATCAAAATAAATTGATTTACATTGCAAGCAAGGGAGCACAACTAAGTGTCAAAAATTAATTCCAATTTCCCCACCAGGATCCTAACAACCCTGAGCTGGAGACAGCAGGTCCAAAGAGTTCAATCCCATAATCTTTAGCATTTCTTTAGCTAGAGTTTTTACTGGTTTGCTCTCTATCCATCTTTCTTGCTCTTAGACCAAAATATCTTTTAGGTATTTTGAGTTAAACAATGTTCATGGATGTCATACCCTTGGTAAAAAGCTTGTCTGTATATTTCTAGTTAATTAATCATTTTGCCAGACAATCAATGAACAAAGCAAACATAGTAAATTTATAAGCATCTGATTAATACTGGGTTGGCCAAAAAAAGTAGCATAGCATCATATAGAAAAAGCCAAATGCACTTTTTTAGCAAACCTCATATTTAAAAACATACTGACTATAAATTTTTTGCTTATAAAAAGATCTCAAAATTAACAGTAATTCTTCAATTTTTTGTGTGAATATTATAATAAAATGTAAATACAGGTATAATGTAATGCAATAAAAATAACACTTCAAAATAAAATGTAAAAAAGTAGTTTTCTTTTTTGGAACAAGGCAGGTTGTGTGCACATTTGTTTTTGGTGCTGGGTTTTTTTTGGCTTGTTCTCCTCCCACCCCCCAATCCTGACACGGCTTGCTCAGCAGTGAAAGTGTGGAGTCCTAACCACTGGACTGCCCTGTATATATCTGAATAAATTTTATTTTAGTCACTCTTAAATAAAGCAAATATAATTTGAGTAGTTTGTCAAAGTGAAAAAGGATACAGGCAAGAGCTTCAATTGCACCCTCCTGTTTGATATTGTCATCAATTGCTCCCAGCCATGGAAGAACCTTCTCCAAAAATATATTCATTGTTTCCATGGTAGCTATTTTGCTCATGACGCCCACACAACGAGCAGCCATGTGCCTCACTGCAGTGCTGGGGTACTGAAGGCACATGTAAAGATGAGGCAAATGCAGTACCAACTAAAAACAAAAAGACAAGTCAGAAGACTCAATAGGGAATCTCATGTTTAAACTATAATGGCCCTTACTCAGAGGTTCTCAATATTCCAAGCAATGCTAAATCCAAGAATTATCTCCAGTTACCTTAAAACATTGTCAGAACATACTCAATAAAAATTTAATCTAAATCTACATTATTATAATGCTTTTAAAAAGAAGAGATGGATGCAGAACTTCTCCCCTATTGAATATTCTCTTAAGCATCAGGGAACACTCAATACTTTCCAAAATTCGCAGGGAACACATCAAAGGCATTTGCACGATTCTCCTACTGAGGCTGGGAAAATGACACTGCACATCATCAGCCCCCTCCAAGTCTAGCTTAGGTTTAAGTACATACTTTGTATTCCCTGGGTTGGGTGATCCTGATTTTGCTCTAGGCACCATACTCTGGTAGTTATTTTCCACTTTAACTTCCTGGCTTTCCATATGCAATATAATCACAAGAGCACGACATATCCCATTATTAAATGTCTGATGCACAGAAGCCAGGATTAATGTTGATGAGAGTCAGGTACTTGCTCAACAAACTAGCCTTACAGTTCAACTGAATGCATCCTGTTTGATCACGGAGGGTGAGCACTTACAGATGAATTCTGTCCTTCTTTACTAAATTCCCAAAATTTAACAAGTAAAAGAATATGCTTTGTTACTATATAAACAGAAGAATTTCCCTCTACTCTCTCCTATATGAATAGAGAATTGACGCTAGCACCCTTTATGATGTTATAAATTGCAAAGCTTCCTATTACAGTTACATGGAAAGAATAATATCAATACTTTATTCAGTGGAAAAACCAGATAATTAATTCTCTGGTCTATGTTCCTCCTCCCTCTATTCTAATTTTTTGGTGACAGAGATTTTAATAGTTAAAAAATAAACCCATGTTCTATCTTTGCCACTGACTAGTTTCATCTCAGAGAGGTAAGTTCCTCCTACCATTACATTTATCTAGGGAAGAGATTTTATCACCTGGATTCTTCTGTTCCTGAACTATATTATTAAGATGGTACAGATGAACAGGGATGCAGCTTTCTTTTGTGTTTGCAGCTGGCTTCAGGTCATCAGAGCCCTGTTCCTACTGCCCTGTATTCTAAGCTCTCAGAGTGGGTTTTCTTTCATGCACCCAGCTCTGCCTCAAAGCCTGGAAGAGTTAAGTTGTCAGGAAAAGAAGGAATCTCGTTATAGCATCTAAAAGAAAATGAAATCATAAGGGATGACATCGTAGTTGCACTTTTCATTCAAGCTTAAGTCTTTCTAATAAGACTACTCAATTTATTAGGAAAAAAACTACACTTGCATTAGTTAGTTACCAGGGGATGAAGCTCAGAATCCATCGACACTGCTGCTGTTTCAAAAACTTGCAGAGAATTCACCAGTTCTTGGGCAGGGCCATCTCCCTTTTCCAAGAGGGACTTTCCATCTATTAAGATACATTGATTTAAGTGCGTATTACCTTACAAATAGTTTTTCAAAATCCAGAGCTTACAAAAAGTCTTAGCACCCCCCAGCTACTGTGGGAGAATCTCTTTTGCTTTATAATGTAAAATGAAATACAACACCCTTAATTTAACTGCTGAGGTGCTACTCCTAAAGAACTAAAGAAGCTTAATATAATGATCCATTTCAAATCTCTTTCTAAATACATAACAGGAAAAGTAAAAAGCAAGAAAAGTATACAAAATGACATGAAAATCAATGTTTTTACCAACCTTCTATTTAAAAACTTACCAGCTGGCCTGGGATAAACAGGCACAGGCACTGTTATTTTATAAAGACATATGTAATAGATGTACACTGAAATCTGTTTAAATCTCAACTCGGAAAAATATGTACACACCAAAATTATGTATGTCGATTGTATTCCTCAGTGGGCCAACCATCGCATCCCAGAGATGTGGCAACTTCACTGCCATTTCACCACCAAAATGCTTCACTATAGTTGTCAAGGCAAACTCAGCTCCTCTCCGTTGTACCAAGTAAGGCTTCTGGGCCTAAAAATTAAATGTTAGGTGAAAACAAGATTTCAGAAAAAAGTATAATGCTTTCAAAATGTTATTAAGAGAATTTAAAAATCGGTGTTAAGAATTCAGTGTTACCAATTACTGGACATGTTATAACTATAAAACACATCTCAATAAATTTACATAGGCATAAAATCCTGAGCTAGATTTTTACATCCAAAATAAAATACTTTTCGGGGGCTGGAGAAAAGAAATAGAAGAATACGTGCTGTTTCTAGAGATAGTCCTAAGTGACATGTTTTTTTCTTCTTCTATCTGAAAGAAACTTACCATGACCTGCCCTTATTTATATTTGCTTAAGGGATAGCATGGCTTCCCTGATAGCTCAGTTGGTGAAGAATCTGCCTGCAATGCAGGAGACGCTGGTTTGATTCCTGGGTCAGGAAGATTCCGTGCAGAAGGGATATGCTGCCCACTCCAGTATTCTTGGGCTTCCCCTGTGACTCAGCTGGTATAGAATCTCCCTGCAATGCGGGAGACCTGGATTTGATCCCTGGGTTGGGAAGATCCCCTGAAGAAGGGAAAGACTACGCACTTCAGTATTCTGGCCTGGAGAATTCCATGTATTGTATAGTCCATGAGGAGGTTGCAAAGACTTGACTGAGTGAATTTCACTTTCAAGGGATAGAATATAAGCATCTGTTTAATAAGATTAATATAACCTCATACTTAGCAGTAATTTCATTAATAATTAAATACAAAAAAAGTCCCCCCAGAAAGATACAATTGTATTTTTAAGTGAAGGAACTATGCAAATCATCAAAGTATACATTTTTTATTAAAATTAACATGAGAATAATATAGTTAGTGAAAAAGTCTTCATTCACAGACTATTTTAAAAGGAATATAGACAATAAGATTTTGGTTTAAAAAAACAAAATAGGCCTATACTTTACAGAAATATATTAAGCACATGTCTTTTAGCACTGATAGTGTATTGCTCAACTCAGGAAAGTTCCTATGTCTTGCAACCAGTAGAGCTACCTAGAGAATTCCATTGTTAAAAATGTGACTGTAAGATTTTTTCAAAACCAGTTAAAAAACATTTTTCTTTTTTTTCAGCCACACAGCAGTGTGAGATCTCAGTTCCCTGACCAAGGATCAAACCTGCACTGGAAGCATGCAGTCTTAACCACGGGACCGCCAGGAAGTGCCACCAGGGAAGTCCCACCAAGCTTTTTTTAAATTGTCTTTAAAAACTATACTGTAGAACAAGTAGATCAATGAAATAGAATAGAAAGCCCAAGGAGATCCTCACATATAGGAAAGCAGGATATATAACAGAGGAGCATTCATCACCAACTAGGGACGAAAACATTCAGTGGTGGGATAAATGGTTGTTCCTATGGGCAAATAAATTTAGATCCCTACCTCACATCACACAATTAATAAAATTCAAGTTGACTAAAAGGTAACAAGTTATTTGACATTATAAACGTATCCTCTGAATATCAACAGTAATTCCCTAACACTGATAAGACTGAGAAAAGTTAGCTTTCACTATTACTTAACATCTCCATAGTCACTGTTACAGGAGTGAATTAGTTCATATTTATGAATGACTTATACACCCACTATGGAGAGGGTTTCTTGCTAGGAAGATAATCAGGAAACTAAATTGGTAAAAATAAGAAGCTTGAGAAATTTGAAGTTTGTAGTTTTTCTGAACTCTGTTGCTGGAGTACTCCAAAAAGTTATTAGCCCCAGTTCATTCACTTAAAAATATAATTCTAGAAGCTGATATGACAATTTAGCTCTCAATCTGTAAGAAATTTTGTTTTAAAATCAGAGTATTCAAAGAAGAAAAACTATTTACCTCATCAAGTTCAACAAGGAGGTTTCCACTACCTCCTGCAGGAAGATCTGCTATTTGAGCTTTGACGGCTTTGGGGGTAGGACCTCGCCTACTTGTGATAGCAAAAGCAGCTTTCTGATGCCGATAGAGTGTAATTATACCCCGGTGCTTGGTGACAGTATGATGCATTCCATCTTTTTCAGAGTTGGATCCTATTAAGGAAAAAAGTCAAATAATCCTTAAACCATAATACATGTGACCAAATGTTTCCTGCTCCAAAAGATACAACACATTTTAAAATTGTCTTTTAAGCCTCAATTTTTATAGGCCAATGATATTTTCTCTAGACAATGAAATGATCACAAAAATCAGTAATTTGCAACATTAAGTTAAACATTTTGATATCTGCATAGGACCATATTTAATACAACCAAGGTTGCAGAATCCTCTTGACAACCAGAAATATCTAATGCAAGGCTGACTGTACCTCCTTCTGTTAAAAGTACATTAATTCTTTAAAAATGAGTTCATTTCCAGGCATAAAAAAACACATTAAAAAATACTGCAAGTAACTTCTCTTTAAAAAAAAAAGTCTATGCTGCTGCTAAGTCACTTGAGTCTTGTCCAACTCTGTGCGACCCCATAGACGGCAGCCCACCAGGCTCCCCCGTCCCTGGGATTCTCCAGGCAAAAATACTGGAGTGGACTGCCACTTCCTTCTCCAATGCATGAAAGTGAAAAGTGAAAGTGAAGTCGCTCAAGTCATTTCTGACTCTTAGCCACCCCATGGACTGCAGCCTACCAGGCTCCTCTGTCCATAGGATTTTCTAGGCAAGAGTACTGGAGTGGGGTGCCAATGCCTTCTCCGAGTAACCATGAATTCAGAAATACCAACCAATGCAAAATATTGTTGCCTCAACTAGCCCTCAGGGAGGGGGATGGGAGGAAATTAGGACTAAGGCACGTGACAAAACATTGGTCCTTGAGACTAGACTACAAAGAGCAGTTACTACTTTACATATAAATTTTCTGGAGGAAAACAGAAAAGCTGTTTAAACACTATTTGATAACAGAGTCCACTTATCTCATAAGACATGTACTACATTAGAGAAAACAATTTTATAAAAAGAACTTTCAATCACCATTGGATGCAGTTAGTTTTCAAGCCCTGTTAACAGTAAACCCTATAATGATGATCTTGAAAGAGAAGTTAAGGGTTAATACCTGTCTTATAGGATTTAGTCATCTTAAATGTGAGAACTTAAAGTCCTCAAAGATATCAGGTCTTTTATAAAAAACTTATGAGTTAAGAGGGCTGTGATTTTATTAGCAATAAGTGCAAATTCTCTCAAAATGGTAAAAATCTCCAACATAAACTGGATTTTGCTTAAATTATACCTGTAGATAACTGTAAACAAACTTAAATGGTTAATTCTTTCTGTACCCCAAATACAGGTTTAGATATATACCTTTAGAATTTTCCTGGCCACTTTGTGTTGGTACTGGACATGTGACAGAAGGAGTTAGATACGGGTCCACACAAAGTGAGCTACAGAGATTTTTAATAATTTTTGAATTGGGACAGGGAGTCCTTGTTGTGCACTGCTGAAGTAGTTTGGCCATCCATTGAGCTGCGTAGTTCTGCACTAGCGTATTCTCTTCTTTTTTAATTGTCTCCATTAATGGTTTTATAATAGGATTTAACTTCTCCGGCAGTTGCTGCAAGCTCACAACTGCACATGCAGCAAAAGTATGCACTCTCAACTGCAACACTTGCCACTCCTGGTTGGTCTCTGTAACTGTCATTTGGACCTGCTGTCGTTTACTATCTAACTGCTGTAATACTTGAGGATTTAAATTGAAGGATGATGTGACTTCATTAAAAACAGTAGTGACCTATTAAAGAGAGAAATCAAGAATCATTAATGACATCAACCCCAAGTAGCCTCTAAATTCTTAAAGGGAAGACAGCAGCTTTCTGTTTCAATTGTAAATTCTACAATAACTAGTACATTTTAGTATTCAGTAAACTAAATGTCTGAAACCTTCCAAGTAAACTTTATTTTAATCTGACTTAACATTGTATTATACTTTTTTAAGAAAGACACAATCTCTTCAGAGACTTCTTATATTTAGTAAGTTTGAGTGAAAAATCAACACATAATACCCACATAGTACTTTGGTGAAATAACGCTGTGAGCAAATATAAATCAATTCTTTGAGAATGGTATAACAGTTAATTCTTTAATTACCAAGAACTGCTTGAAGCTATGACTGTGGCATCAGACTACTTTACAAGCTCCATTAAAAGACTGTTCATTGTATCTTTTTAAAACAACTTAATGAGATGTAACTCACATAGAGTACACTCAAAGTGTACAGTTCAATGGTTTTTACTATATTCAGAATTGTACAATCATCACAATTTTAGAACATCTTCATCATCTCCAAAATGAAACTCAATACCTATTAGTAGTAACACCTCATTTCCTCCATCCTATGTAACCACTTATCTACATTCTATCTTCACAGATTTGCCTATTCTGGACATTTTCATATAAACTAATGTATAATCTGTTATGACCAGATTCTTTCATTTAGCATCTTTAAAGGTTCACTGATGTTTTAGCATGTATAATTACTTCATTCCTTTTTTTGGCTAAATAATATTATACTACATGGATATACCATATTGCATTCTTCCATTCATTAGCTGATGAATGGTTGGGTTGGTTCCACCTTAGTTAATATTACAAATAATGTTGCTAAGAACATTTATGTAAAAAATTTTGTGTGCACTTGTTTTTTAAATTACCATTTAAAGATAGTATGATGGCTTGCTGCTGCTGCTGCTAAGTCGCTTCAGTCGTGTCTTACTCTGTGCCACCCCATAGACGGCAGCCCACCAGGCTCTGCCGTCCCTGGGATTCTCCAGGCAAGAACACTGGAGTGGGTTGCCATTTCCTTCTCCAGTGCATGAAAGTGAAAAGTGAAAGGGAAGTCGCTCAGTCGTGTCCGACTCTTAGCGACCCCAGGACTACAGTCTACCAGGCTCCTCCATCCATGGGATTTTCCAGGCAAGAGTACTGGAGTGGGGTGCCACTGCCTTCTCCGAGTATGATGGCTTACATAACAAAAATAGTCTTCTTGTTTGATAAATAACTGGAATCATAAAAAGGCTCTATAAATAGACCCAATCTGATCAACGTTGGTCAGAAAAGTCTGTAACATTAAAGAACCTATCTTTTTAAAAATGGATAACCCAATTTTTCAGACTTAGAAATGATCAACTTTCTTATGGGCAAGACTGATAATGCCAGACTTTTATTATGAGAAGCACAACAGACACACAGATAAGATCTTCTTTTATCACTAAAACTATGAAAAACTTTAAGATCTTTTATCACTATAAAATATGAAAGACTTTAAATTGAGCTTTATCTGCTTGATCGTGTCTGTTCTCTACAAAGAAACATGATCATTATACCACTTCTAGCTTATATTCTCCACTTTGCTTTGTCTGTTTTATGTGTTCAAGCTCTGCATAAGATTATTTGAAACAGGGTTTCACTACTAAAAGTTTAAAACACTGTCCTAAATACACTATGCTTCTGTCAATTTTCAATGATTATAGGCAGCTTAGGTAAAGCTTTCCAATTTCCATTTATTCATTCAGTCAACGAATATTTAATGAGTAATACTAAAACATGAGTAAAACCAATGTCTTTATACACTCAAAAAAATGTGGAGACTAATGTGGGAGACACACAGGTAAACAAAGAATACAGCATGAAACTAAGGTAAGTGCAAGTTGCTGTGGGAGCCCAAGGGCAGCTTACCTCTTCTCAGATGACAAAAGCAATGAAAGCTTGTTAGAGGCAGTAACACTTATGCTAGGTTTTTAAACAATAGTTAAGTCTGGAGTTATGAGGACATCTTGGAAAAAAGAGCTGAGGTAGTGAGTGGAAGTCGAGGCACTGTTCAAGGAACTGATAGCAGTCATCATGGCTTAAGCACAGGGCTTAGATGAAAGAACGTCAAGAAATGAACTTGGGATGAGCATACAGGGTTGAGGGTAGGGAATTTCTGGCAAAGGGAAGAGGAGTTCAAACATGGAAGAGAGAATAAGTGAAGCAAAGAAAGTGAACATGGGTGGTGTACTTTTGCAAGAGCAAAACTAACTAGGCTTAAGTGGAGGAAGTTTGAGAAATAATGAGAAAAGAGATGGGGAGTTTAGAGGTGGTGTTGAAAGAAAGGAAAAAACCAAAATCAAGGAAAAAGAAAATAATGTTTTTAAGTAGGGGAGAGATGTGTTCAGAATGGCACTAAGAACTTCACTCGTCTGGCACAGCAGGCAGGGTGAAATGAACCAGAGACTGCCTGGAGCCTGAGAGATGAGTCAGGACCTAGTCATAAAATACTAAGGCCTTTGACTGGGTTGCAGTGATGGAAACAGAGAAAGAACAAACACATGAAACTTTCTGAAAGGAAATGTTAACAAGATTTGAGACTGTGGATAAAAAGGGCTATTTTCTGTTAAAAAATAAATTCCAGTTTTGGTGGTGTTAAGTTTGAAATGACAGTGAGATATCCAAACAAAAATGCCTAACTGAAGAACATAAAAGATCAAGAGAAGACAGTACAGCCCATGGATAAGAACTAAATTATGCGAACAGTGAGAGACAAAGCCTGTATCTGGCAGGTAAGAGAAAAACAGGAATGCAAAGAAAGATACAAAGAACAACTCTTAGCCAGGGCCAAGATTAATCTTTTAAAACTGTTCTTCCCTCAAATATGCTCTTCTGGAGACTCTGATATCCTAGGTTAAAACCACTGGACTAAGGAAGTTGATGAAACAGAACAGTAGTTCCACTAGGGACTAAGAGATCTGAATAAGAAAAGCTTTAAAAGGCCATGTAATAGCTGTAAAAAAAATCTTGTCAGAAACACTAAAAAGGGACCCCAGACCTTAAAGAAAATTTGAGATTTTATTCTAAGAAAGCAAAACATGGGGAAGGGGAGGCAAAAAGGAGAAATTATATAAAAACAATAAAGAAGACTGGAGCAATTTTAGCTTTTTCTCACAGGTGAAAGAAACCAAAAACAATTTCAACTATATTGTGTGTGTGTTTTTTTTTTTAAATAAGAAAGGGGGATAAGAAATGAAATATGCTCCTTCACAGGATTAACTCAAGTAAAGTAGCTGAACTTCTGATTCTATAACTCAGGAAGAACTCTTTCACACTACCTAACCTCAAAGACTTACTAAATACAAAGATACAGCAATGCAAACACTGCTGCTGGCATACAGAGAGACAAACAGAATGAACAAATAGAGCCCAGATACAGAACCACACATCCATTTCAAATAATTTTTGACAAAGGAAACAAAACAATACAATGGAAAAAGGAAAATCTTTTCAATAAATGACAATGAAAAAATTAGGTATCTATATGAAACAATGCAGTCTCTATTTAGCACTATACATAAACGTAAATATGGATGATTAAACATTAAAACTACAATGCTTTAGAAGAAAATGTGTGTGAATACCTTCGTCACTTGGAAACAAGAAAAGGTACCTTAGATCACAGAACACAATAACCATAAAAGAAAACAACTGATAAATGAGACTTCATCAAACTTAAAAATACCTGCTCATTCAAAGACAAAGCAAGCCTCATATTGGGAGAAAATGTTCTGAAAGCATCTATATGATAAGGATTGGTATCCAAAATATATAAAAAAAACTCCCAACTCAATAATAAAAAGAGAACCTAATTAAAAATAGACAAGAGCTGAAAACACATTTTGGAAAGGAAGATCAACAAATGGTGAATAAGACACAAAAAAGTTTTATACTTATTAGTCATCAAGGAAATGCCAAGTTAAAACCACAATGCCACTGTCACACAACCACCAGAAAGGCAAAAATTACAAGGAGTGACCACCACCAACTGTTGGTGATGATGTGGAGCAACCAAAACTCTCATATATTGCTGATTAGAAGGTAAAATGATACAGCCACTTTTGGGAAACTGCAATTGTTTATAAAACTAAATAAACATCTCAGCCTATGACCCAGCAATGCCACTATGTATTTATCCAAGAGAGATGAAAACATGTCTAAAAAACTTATACAAAAATGTTTACAGCAGCTCTGTTCACAACAGCTGAAAACTTGGAGCAGCCCAAGTGTTCATCAGGAGAAGGGCTTACACTTACTGTGGCATGTTTATACAATGCAAGAAAACTCAGCAATACAAAAGAATGAACTACTGATACATGTAACATCACAGATGATTTTAAAAAATATCATGCTGAAAAAGATCCTTACATTGAACAGCACAGAGTGTATGGTTCCATTTATATGAAATTCAAGAACAGGCAAAAGTAATCTATGATGCATGAGAAACCAGAACTAGGGTTCTCTGAGGGCAGGAGATTGACTGGGAAGTGGGTATGGCACTGGCTGTATCTTGACAGAGGTTTGGGTTTCAAAGGTATACATTTCTGTTAAAATTCATCATATATTCCATTGAAGATTTGTACAATTCATAGAATATAAGTTTTACCTCAAAGAAAGAGCAAATAACCGTAAAAACTAAATTTTAGTTAAATGACACAAGAAAGAGCAAAAAAAGGGAAAACCCTGAATTTTAGTTGAGGTGTACTGATAGCTCTCTGCGACTTATTTAGAAATACATCAAAAATATGGATTAATGGTTGCATATTGCAATTAATACATATATGATAAAGCAAATTTAGTAAGGTGTTAACTGGAATCTAGTTGGTAGGTGTATGAATATTAATTGTATAATTCTCTTATGTTTGAATGTTTTCACTGTAAGTTAGGAAGGGGGAGGAGAAATACTCAGAAACATTTTTTCCCCCATACTCTGCCAGTCTTAGGCAAAACTGAGAAATGACAAAAGGCAACAGCTTTTGCTAATAAAGGTGTATTGGTTTGTCAAAGCTGAGATTTTTTTTTTTAAAAATCCTTTCCCCATTCTCTTGTTTGAAGAAAAGTCAATACAATGAAATAACCTTTCCAAAGGGAATTTAATTCCATTAAAATTTCCACCTAATTACTCTTACTTTATTCTGAATATATGATAGGCTGCTGCTAAGTCGCTTCAGTCATGTCCGACTCTGTGCAACCCCATAGACGGCAGCCCACCAGGCTCCGCCGTCCCTGGGATTCTCCAGGCAAGAACACTGGAGTGGGTTGCCATTTCCTTCTCCAATATGATAGGCTACCAAGCCACAAATAGATTCAACAAATTAAGTGTTTTTGTGGTAAACATGACATTGACAAATTTCTTATCTTATTTCATGCTCTAAAATTAAGAAAGTCACTTCTTTACTCACCAGGTCATTAGCTTGATCAATTGTAAAAACGTTGTTGTTTACTCTATTACCAACTTCAATATGTGCATCAGCTAATGATGAAATAAGCTGTTTACACTCATTTTGCATTCGTGTAAATGGAATGGCAATTTCATCATAATACAAATGTTCTGAAAGGGTATCAAGCAAACGTGGCTGCACAGCTAGGGTAACAGCTCTACACTCCTAAAATGTAACAGACAACAAATATTCAGGGCCAATACGTAAATGTAATTCTAGAAATGCATAATCTTCACTTGCAAACTACCAAGTCTAAATTTCTATTGTTTTTGAATCTATATTCTGTTATCTCCCAGAACATAGTTAGTTTCACAGAGAAAAGGTAACACACCCAAACTACTCTAAAATTTTAATATGAATGACTACAGAACATGCACATGGAACTATTACAATTCCATTAAATTTTCCACCTAATTACTCTTACTTTATTCTGAATTTATTCCAAGACAGATTTAAAAATATACAACTGTAAAAAGAAATCAGTCAGAAAAGAACACTTAGCATGCACTAAAAAATGTTATTTAAAAACTCATTAGATTTCTTAACAATTGAACCCATAGTTTCACATGCCATACTGTAGAAATGGATATATAATTTAAAAGCTACTCACCTGCCCCCAAATTTAACTAACCCTTCCCACTCTCTCTGGTTGTTGCCTGCCCCAACCAGAGGGGGAATGACCTCAGTGGTGAGCCATGAGGGATTCTGTGGGATCTGGGTGATCAGCCTGGGCTTCACAGAGTAAGTCCAGAGAAGCTCTGTGAGGGTCCAGAAACCGAACTGTCAACACTTGCTGCTGAGTCTGAGAGGCACAAAAACACAGCATCACTGCCTCTCCAGCACACCACGTCCTGCCTAAAAACAGATGAGCCTTGCTTCTTTCCAGAGGCAAAGCTGGGGTTTCAGCTGCAATAGAGCATGGCTCAATTACTTTTAGACACAGCTTTGACAAACTGTTAAGAGGCAGTAACAAGCAACTCTCACAGCAAGTGCAGACAGTTAAATTTCCAGAATTCCAGTCAATGGAATAAACAAAGCCAGCAGGAAGTTTCTTTGATTTACAGAAGCAAGTCTTACACAAAATCAATACATCTTACTAGAAGTTAAAAATTAAAGGGGCTGCAAGGGAATGGTTTATTTGGAAATACAAAGATTTGGGTTTAAATGTGCTGATTTTATTCTTCCTGTGACCAAAAATCTGCCCTTGCTACTACTCATACAAATGGACTTCTAGCTCTCAAAGCCTCTTACGTTTTGTAGTTCTCAGGTACAAAATGGGGGGTTCTAAGAAAAAAGGCTAGGGTTAAAGGCAAATGAGAGAGAAACAATGTTTCAGTATAACTTGGAATACTTTTCTATAAATGTTCAATTTTTTAACAGAAAATTTTCACTTTTCTGTTTGTAAAATACAATGAAAATCATCCTAATAGCTAATGGAACCTAGTTTAGGTTGTCTTCATTTATTTGGGGGCAAAATCTTACCTTCTGTAAAGCAGCCCATTCACAGATTACCAAAGCTACACTAATTCTCTGTAAGGCAGATTTGGAGTTCAAATGGAAGAGTAGTAACTGGCCAAGGGATTCTGCTGGTTTAATTTCTTGGGTTACCACATTTACACTTGGATCACAAATACAGCAACAAAGGGCTCCTAACAGCCTAAGAGGGAGAAAAAAAGAAGTTACTATAAAAATTACTTTATAAAATTATAAAATTACTTTATATAATTATAAAATTACTTTATAAAAAAGTTTCCCCTACTGAAGCTATAACTTTTCCCAGGGAAGACTTAACTCCTATCTTATCTTCATAAAAAAAAAATACAAATCCTTGGAGAAGGAAGTGGCAAACCACTCCAAGTATTTTTGCCCGGGAAATCCCATGGACAGAGGAGCCTGGAGGGCAACAGCTCATGGGGTCACAAAGAGTCGAACATGACTTAGCAACTAAAACAACAAAACAAACAAAGGAGATTTTCAGACCTGAAAACACAGTTATGTGGCCTAGCTGTTCAAATTTTGTTGTGGACTGTGCAACTGTTCGGCTGCCTTCCCAAACAAATTTTAGTATCTGCCATTTAAGATGACTTCACCTAAGCTTAAATATTAAAGTATATGTGCACCAAAAATTACAAATCTTAGTTTTAAAACTTCAAAAGAATGAAAAATGTTTTCTTACTTTTTAATTTTTTTCTTACTCTAGTATGATGGAGGAAGGACTGACAGACACATGGGAGGAATCTTTTGGTTAAATGACTTTTGGATTTATGTATACTCACTTGGCGGCCATCATTCTGGCCCGCATAACAACAAAGTCCCTGGTGGTGGGGTCTTCCATGACAGTGTCTGCACCTGCAATGTACTCCTGAAGCACTTTACTCTGGCTTTGGCCCTGGCGCACCTTACCACCTGTTTTTTCCTAAGTGAATAAGGGAGGAAAATAATAATTAAAGATTTACCATTAAAATTTAACAGACAACATAAAAAATAATCTCATTTGTTATAATTCCACTAGAATACAGTTCTTTCACAAAACTTTAATGGATAAAAATTACTATGCATTTTGTCAAGGTGCCAATAAAATAATTTTTCCTTCTGTTACAATAATAATATCACACTTACAATAAAGCAATACAGATTTCTTAACAGTTACTGTATTAAAAATTATAAGTTGAACATACAAATACATTATGTTCCTCTACACTTACTTTGGCTCTAGCTTTTACTTCCAGCAACATATTTAAATCAATAGGTAAATGAGAAGGCTGCATCATTAAGCAAAGCCATGCAGCCATCCATGGACAAGCAGCCGCTACCACATACTGAACTGAAGCCTTGCTCAACAATTCCATCCAAACCTGCAGAATGAGAAGGGAACAAGAAAATGAAATTTTTCTAGCAAGGCCTAATAAAACCTAATACTTTTAGTGATACTGAATTGAAAAAAAAAAAGTAGGAAATAGCACAAAAATTAATTTTAAAATTCAACATATAGGCTTACTTTGAAATACTGTTTTAGGGTAGATAAGTTTGTATACTAAAAAAAAGTAATACAAAAGAAAGTTTTTTAAAAAAGAATACAAAGTGTTTTCCTCAGTATTTTATGAAAATCATTTTTTAAAATACCCATAAAAAAGTTATCAAAATTTCAGTAAATATCTGGAATCCTTTCTTTGTATCATAAAGCTCTACTGCATTCCTATATTCAATACATGCTTCAATATAAAACAGCTCCTGCTAAATTTAGAGAATACCCTTAGTATATGCTAGAGTAATATCCTAGTAATATCCAATATATTGGAGTAATGAAAGTTACTCAATTGTGTCCAACTCTTTGTGACCCCATGGACTTTACAGTCCATGGAATTCTCCAGGCTAAAATACTGGAGCGGGTAGCCTTTCCCTTCTCCAGGGGATCTTCCCAACCCAGGGACAGACTCAGGTCTCCCACATTGCAGGCGAATTCTTTACCAGCTGAGCCACAAAGGAAGCCCAAGAATACTGGAGTGGGTAGCCTATCCGTTCTTCAGGAGATTTTCCCGACCCAGGAATCAAACCGGGGTCTGCTGCATTGCAGGTGGATTCTTTACCAACTGAGCTATGAGGGAAGCCATATCAGAGTAATATACTAGAGTAATACCCTAGTATAAATTAAAAACAATGTGAATCCTGATTCATGATCTTACTCAATAAAGCACTTAAAAAAAATAATTTTATTTATTTATTTATTTATGGTCGTGCTGGGTCCTTGGTGCTGCAGGGGCTTCTCACTGCAGTGGCTTCTCTTGTTGCAGAGCAGGGCTCTAGAGCACTCAGGCACTTTTCTTGATGCCTAACATTAAATGGGCTAGGGCCAGCATGTAGAAACACCACCAATGTTAACCCACAGCTGTTAACAATGAGCCACTTCAAAGGCCAGTGATTCAAGACTACGTTAACAGATATTAAAGGTACAACAGTGCCATTTCCTCCCATAAATGTTATTAAACATATCAAGTGGCTATTCTTTATAGGTTCCAACACATACGACCAATATTCCTAAATAAAAGGAAAAAGTACAAGTCTAAATTATGACAACAGACTCTATATATTACCAATAAATCTCAAAAGATACTCTTTAGGACAGATAAACATCCTGATAGAAAGCAAAATAAATGATGGAAAAAAGTTGTCTTTTCTTCATTTTTTATTTTCTGTATTGAGGCTATGAAGAAAGTGCTTAAAACACCTGCCTAATGTGTCACACAACTAACCAGGACTTAACCATTATAATCCATAAAAAGTCTATTTCCTTGATCTCCAGACTATTAAAATGTCTTGGATGATTTCTAACTTCTTAAATCCCTGATCAATAACTGTACAGAATTATGAAAAAAAATTTTTACATCTACCAAGGTACTGGGAAAAGGAGTACAGATATATTTACCACATACCTTGTGAATGAGGTCCAGAATTTCCTGGCTGCTTTCTAAAACACAAAACTGAAATATGTGTCGAAGCATATCAGGAAGGATAGGTGTAAGCCAAGATGAAGAGTTCTAAAAAAAAGAAAAATCAAAATTATAACATAATTCTGCAGCATTAGCTTATTTTAAAAGTTTTAAGTCAAATAACAGAAGTACTACCATGAAAAGACTGTTATGAATTCATCAAAAACGTTCAACTGGTGATAAATTTTGACAAGATTCTGAGCAAAAACACCGTATTATTCCAGTGATTTGGAGAAATTAAATGGCATACAGTCTCTAGGAACCTGGAGAAAGTCTGATTAACAACAATGAATTTTGCTTCTAATAAACTGAAATCATCCTGTATACGGGAGCAAGCTCTAACCAGTTACATCTCTTTGGTTTCATTGTGTATCACTGCTCTGTCAGGGAAATTTGATAAATGATCACACTAGAGTTGTGCTAGATAATCAGCTTAAGTTGTATGTGCTCATCATTAATGCAAGGAAAGAACTGTGAGATAATATCCAATCTAGAAAACTCAACTTTGAGTTCACTACAAAATTAAAGCCAAAGTTCCTAATTTATTTTGGGTTAAGGACCCTCTGAAAATCAGGGAAAGACTATGCACAATCTTCTCTTAGAAAAATACATTTATATACATACTTATGTATAATATTTTGCTTTCCGCTTCAGGGATTTCCTTAAGCTCAGGTTTAAACCTCAATCTAAGGAATTTCTCAACAAATCAAAAGCCCATCCAAATCAAGCAATCAAATGGTGCTTAACTAAATCCACTGTGTGCTCAGAACTGTAGAAAAGGAATCTCATGTTGTCTACTGTACAAATTACAAGCTCACTGAATAAGAACTAAAAATTTTATTAACTAGTTCACAGTACTTAACATCACATACTTCCACAATTTTTAAAAAATAAAAACTATGTTGTCTGGAAGAAAGCTGAGCACAGAAGAATTGATGCTTTTGAACTGTGGTGTTGGAGAGGACTCTTGAGAGTCCCTTGGACTGCAAGGAGATCCAACCAGTCCATCCTAAAGGAGATCAGTCCTGGGTCTGGAAGGACTGATATTGAAGCTGAAACTCCAATACTTTGGCCACCTGATACAAAGAGCTGACTCATCTGAAAAGACCCTGATGCTGGAAAAGATTGAGGGCAGGAGGAGAAGGGGATGACAGAGGATGAGATGGTTGGATGGCATCACTGACTCAATGGACATGAGTTTGGGTAAACTCTGGGAGTTGGTGATGGACAGGGAGGCCTGGCGTGCTGCAGTTCACAGGGTTGCAAACAGTCGGACACGACTAAGCAACTGAACTGAACTGTCTGGAAGAGACTGAAGAGACATTTGGAAAATGTTTAACTGAATTTCCAGAAAGTGAGAAGGTCTAGGGATAATGCCTAACTCAGAAAGCTACCTATAGTTCTCTTGCCAGTAGGAAACTAATAACCCTGGTCTTCTTTTTTTCACCTTTCTCAAAATGGCTTGAAAGAAATTTAAAACAGACTGCAAAATCATCAGCTGGGGGGAGCCTGCTCAGGGACAGGGGATGCCTTAAAGAACTACTTTTCATTGAAAGGGAAAGGGACGTTGGAAAGAAGAAAAGTTCTCCTTTCCTCAGCAGAGAACAGGCACAATTAGGAAAGCTGTAATAGCACTAAGCAAATAATTTAATGTTACTCTCCAATAATTTCTTCTCATTTCCCCCTACCATATTTACCAGTTCTCTTAATCCACCCCTAACCTCATCACTGGAAATCAAAACAGTTGCTTGTAGATCCCAAAGCCATACCTATAGATGAAGATTCCCCCCCCCATATTAATAAATAGTGAATGTAATATAAATTGTAGTAGTCTTCTCAGGCTATAAACTTTGTTACTGTAGTAAATTCTACTTTATAATTATTTAAAAAAACCAAAGGAATAAATGAATGAAAGAACACAGGGTGTTTTTATGGTAGAGAAACTATTCTGTAAGATATAATAATGGAAAGATCATCACACATCTGTGAAAATCAGTAAAATGAACACGTAACATCAAGAGTGAAGCCAAGGGAACTCCCTGCAGGTCCAGTGGTTAGGACAGTGCTTTCACTGCCAAGGGCCGGGATTCAATTCCTGGTCAGGAAACTAAGATCCTATAAGCTATTGGCACAGCCCAGAAAAATAAAGTGAAGCCTAATATAACTACGGATTGGTTGATAATGACATATCAACGTTCGTTCACTAACTGTAACATTCTGGTGTGTGATGTTGATGGTGGCAGCAGCTATGTAGGGGAGGGCAGGAGGTATACAGATGGGCATTCTGTATTTTCTGTTTAATTTTGCTTTATAAAGTCAAGTCAATAAATAAAGAGGAAAATAAAATTTAAAAAATAAAGAGAAACCAAAAGCCCAACCAAACAAAAAATCCAACCCAGAATATGCAGGTCACTATCATCACAGGAACGAGTATTTTTAAAAATGCAGATTTCTCCAGCAATACAACATAAAGTCTGCCTAGCAGAAAATACAAGTTACAAAATAAAGCTGAGAAAACAGCTGAGGCTATTCTATCTGAACAATTGTGCAAGCATCTCCTTTTAGTTATTGTTACAAAAAGTTACATGCTTCAGCTCACTGTTAGTATTTTCTCCAAAAATCATTAAGTACAATTTGGCCAATCCAGAAACACCCTGCCTCTTGCAAATCTGAAAGTTGGTTTACCTGTTTTCATAAATTTTGTGCCTGTCTTCCAGGAGACACTGACTTAGGCAGGTAATCTAATGTTGCTTTTTATTTACAGGTTTATTAAACTGAATTGGTTAGGAGTGGGGTACAGTGAGGGGTACAATACTTTAAATTGCTTACAAATTAACCACGTTGGGATTTTCCATCCCAGAATTTTAAAAAATAGTCAGTGGACTTCTAGTATGCTACTAACTAGGAGTCTACTAGTCACAAATTTCCCTTCTAATCTTAGGCAGTCTGGAAAGTTTTGATGACTTCAGTAGTAGTCTGCTGCAGCTGCTGCTGCTAAGTCGCTTCAGTCGTGTCCGACTCTGTGCAACCCCACAGACGGCAGCCCACTAGTCTCCTCTGTCCCTGGGATTCTCCAGGCAAGAACACTGAAGTGGGTTGCCACTTCCTTCTCCAATGCATGAAACTAAAAGTCAAGTCGCTCAGTCATGCCTGACTTTTAGCAACCCCATGGCCTGCAGCCTACCAGGCTCCTCTGTCCATGGGATTTTCCAGGCAAGAATACTGGGGTGGGGTGCCATTGCCTTCTCCTCAGTAGTAGTCTAGCAGAGTATAATCCATATTACAGAAAAATTCTTACCACAGACTGTTTACTTTACCAGGTTTAAATTAACTATAAGCTATACTACAACTCAAGTTATAAGTGAATTCACATTTTAAGAGGGCTTTAAAAAATATTTTGGTTTATGTTAAATAATTGACACAGTATTAGCACTTTATGTCATTTTTATAATGAGAGTCAGATGGAGTGGTGGGCATCTGTGGGAATACTCAGGGAAATGCCTGATACTTATTTAGTGTAAAGAGAATGGGGCAGTCTCTGTACAGCTCCTTTATTCAGACTGGTGTTCCTGCCTTCACTCTGCCTTTGTGGAACTCAGAATAAGGAACACTGATGACAAGCAAAAATAAGACCGTTGGACATGTCACTATATTTACAAAATCAAGGTGAAACTTTTGGCCATCTACATCCCCTTGTGCTCAGTCCTTCAGCCAGACCAGTTTCCTTTCCCTTCCTCTTTAGTGCCATCATGCTCACTCCTGTATATGTTCTTCCTCTGACTGTTACCCTGCTCTTCACCTGGTAAATTCCATTCATCTTTCAGGTCTCAGTTTCAACTGTACTTTCAGAAAGACACTTCCTTGACCTTTACTCACCTCACTAGTAGGGATCCAGCAGCACCACCTTCTTCCCCTACCAGACCCTTCCCTCATTATGTAATGATGGCTTTATAAAATGGCCACTATGTAATTATAAGGGCCTATCTAGTTGTCTTCTTCTGTCTTGCTTACCTTCCTGTTTTAAGCTCTACAGAAGGAAACAGAAATTTTCTCTTACCAATCAGTATCTAGAAAATTGTAGGCACATAGTAGGCACTAAAATAACTGTTGAAGAATTCTACCTTGATTATGAGAATAATCAAAGTCACAAGGAATAGTTGGTAATATGGAAAATTTCCCACAATTGTAGGATTGCAATAAATCCCTAACTGGAAAAATTGGCATCTTAAAGTGGGATAAGATCTTGCCAGCACCGTTTTGCTATGCCCCCTCTTTTATCTTCCCACAAGCACACCCATAAAGTGTGTAGATGTGGGCGGCGGGGGGGAGCAGCAATCTGATTATCATGTACCATGAATACCTGATTCATGTCAGTAGGTATCATCATTTCTATCTCCATATCAAATGATATGGGGTTGCAGGGAAGAAAACCTGGAAAGAAGCTACATCAAAGTTATGAATCATACTGAGTTCTCAGCTCCTCTACTAATTTTGTCTGAAATCCTATTTTGGCCCACTGCCAAAAAACAAAATCCAATTCTATAATTAGACAACTTGTAACGCCTTGTTTTATTTGTCCAACCAATATTTATTGAAAGTTAGATAAATATTTAAACTTTGCTCTCTTTTCATACCTTTATAAAATCTGACCAATACCTAATTATGCTAATGTTCTCAAATGCCAAAGTCTCAGTCAGCTCTGTTTTTTTGGTCTTTATTCCCTTCTCTAAATATGCATACAGTAAATTTTCTTACATCCTGGACTAAATATGCCCCCAAATTCCAACTCAATCTCATGTATATCTTCATGCTAAATTTATAAGCATCATGCTAATGCTTGCCTTTTAAATAAAAATCAATACTTTTATGTACTAAAATTTTCAATGACTCAGAAGGTGACTCTGATGCAAAGAGAATGGAAAAGCTTACCCAGTCAACAAAATATGGCTAAACTAGAGGTTAATGTCCAGAATATATTTTCCTAGTTGAAAGAAAGAGAAGTTGCTCAGTCACGTCCGACTCTTTGCGACCCCGTAGACTGTAGCCCACCAGGCTCCTCTGTCCATGGGATTCTCCAGGCAAGAATACTGGAGTGGGTTGCCATTTCCTTCTCCAGGGGATCTTCCCAACCCAGGGATCAAACCCGGGTCTCCCGCATGGCAGGCAGATGCTTTATCCTCTGAGCCACCAGGGAAGGGTTCCTAAGTTGAGTTCTGACTAAAACCACTATTAAATATAGTGGTTATGAACAAGAATTAATCTAGACATTCCAGTGAAGTAATTTACAGATAAACATATACATTCATATATAAACTTGCATGAATAAATACAGTCTATAGAAAGTAAAATCAAGTAATGCTCTACATGGGAAGAGAACCTAAAAAAATGAATATATACGTATGATTCATTTTGCTGCACAGCAGAAGCTCACACATGATAAACTAAACTCCAATAAAAACTTTTTTAAAAAAGGAAAAACAAATGATAAATTACTTCACTTTGTCAAGCTCTTAGTTCAGCCCCCCCCAAAAAAAGTTACATCCTGATTTTAAGTCATTGCTGCTGCTGCTGCTGCTGCTAAGTCGTTTCAGTCATGTCCAACTCTATGCGACCCCATGGACTGCAGCCTACCAGGCTCCTCCATCCATGGGATTTTCCGGGCAACAGTACTGGAGTGGGGTGCCATTGCCTTCTCCTTTTAAGTCATTACCAAATAAAATTAATTTGGTTTGCCTAAGAGTTCTTATTTCATACTCCCTGAGAAGCCAGACTTGCTAATACTTTCACATGTTAACATCAGAGATAAAGGCACAGGGATTAAACAATTTATCTTCAAAGTATGTCATAAAAGAGCCTAATACAAATGAGATTTCAGGAATTTCCTGGCAGTCCAGTGGTTAGGACTTCATGCTTCAACTGCCCAGGGCCCAGATTCCATCCCTGGTCAAGGAATTAGGATCCTCCAAGCCATGTGGTGCAGGCAAATAATTTTTTTAAAAAAGAGAATTTATAAATAACTTATTAACTGTGGTTCTATACAAAAACATTTTAGAGACAAGCATATATGCATACGTACTTATGGTGGGATAAGTTGTAAGATTCAGGCTATCTTCCTTATAAAGTCTTACAGTTTTGCAAAACAAAACAAAATTACTAAAGATAAGCATATGAAAAGATGTTCAACATCATATATCATTAGAGAACTTCAAGTTTAAACTATAGTGAGATACCACTACACACTTATAGAAAGGCTAAAATCAACAACACTGACAACATCAATTGCTGGGGGGAGGATATACGGCAACAGAAACTCCTAATTCATTGATGGTGGAAATGTAAATTGGTACAGACATTTTTGGAAGACGTTTTCTTATAAAATTAAATATATTCTTAGCATATGATCCAGCAATTGTGCGCTTTAGTATTTACCCAAGTGCACTGAAAACTATGCCCATACCAAAACCGACACACAAATGTTTAAAACTTCATTCAAACTGATAAAAACAGAAAGAAATGAAAATATCCTTTAACAGGTGAATATATGAACTGTGTCACATCCATACAATGCAATATTATAAAGTGATAAAAAGAAATTAACTATCAAGTTATAAAAAAGACATAGAGAAACCTTAATTTTGTAATGCTAAATGAAACAGAAGCCACTATTAAAAGGCAATATACTACATATGTGTGTGGCTCAGTCGTGTCCAACTCTTTGCCACCCCATGGACTGCAGCCTGCCAGGCTCCCCTGTCCACGGAATTCTCCAGGCAAGAATACTGGAATGGGTAGCCATTTCCTTCTCCAGGGGATCTTTCCAACCCAGGGATCAAACCCAAGTTTCCTGCATTGCAGGCAGATTCTTTATCTGAGCCACCAGGGAAGCCCACATACTACGTAACTCTAACTATGTGGTATTCTGGAAAAGGGAAAAGTATGAGAACAATAAAAGAGTAGTGGTTGCTAACGCTGTGAAGGGAGGAAAAGTGGAAATGCACAGGTGCAGCACAGGCATTTTTTAGCGCAGTGAAACTATTCCTTATGATATTCTCATGGTGAACACATACCACTGTACATATGTCAACCCATAGAATCTACACTATAAATAGTAATCCCTAGTGTAAACTGTGGGCTTTAGTTAATAATGTATCAATACTGGTTCATCAACTGCAACAAATGCACTACACTAATGCATGTTAGCTAAAGGGGAAACTGTGCATATGGGTAGGGGCATATAGGAACTATGGACTTTCTGCTCAGCTTTTCTGTAAACCTAAAATTGCTCCTAAAAGTAAAGTGTATTAAAAAAACAAAACAACAATATGAAGGGAAGAAATGTGATCATTTTAACAGGTCTATCTAAAGTGAATTTAAAAATATTTACATCAAAAACACTTAGGCCAAACTCACAAAACCGAAAAAAAAAATAATAATAATAATGTGAAAACTCAGAACCCATGCCTGATCAACTAAGCATTATATTAATAAAATGGACATGATAGTTTTTTCTTAGAAGATTCTGATCAGACAAAAATGATAATGCAAAAGGAAATTTACAAATGTTGATTCATGGTAGTGCAACACAATACCATGCTATAAATTAAAGTAGGTCTACATGGAATATTCCTAATTCACATAGGAATGCATGGTTGATGAACACAAAAGAGACATTTATCCACAGTATTAATATATAGTCTAAAAGAAAATTAACCATTGTTTTTTAAAGACCACTGGCTCAAACTGCAGCACCTGTAAGTAACAGCATAAGAAATGGATTCCTTATGATGTTTCCCTAAATTCTAGTATTTTGTTTGACCTTTAGGTCTATTTTTAAAACAGGAATGTGAAGCCTTTTACAGACAGGGCAAGGATTACTCAGCTCATAACAGATTTCTATTTACACAGTGATATTACCTGAAGGTTCTCTGTAGGCATTTCAATGTGTTACTCCTTGGAAATAAAATGCTCTTAAGACTGAGTATTCCTTAAAAGGAAGTAAGTGCCTAGCAATTGTATTATCAGTCTTTTCAAGTCACACTGCAGAGCTTCACAGGTAGCTTTCTAACCTGGGATGGTTTTTGCCAACCATCCAACTGTCAACCATACAGAGCAGGCAAAGAATGAATAACATGATCTTTGATAGGAAGGGATGATTTAATCTTTGGTTCAACAAAAACTTACTGAGAGCCACCTTTGTGTTAAGCAATATTCCATGGGCTGGGAATACAATCTAGAACAGTATTAAAATATTTCTGCCCTTGTGATGATTATATTTTTATGTATCTACATAGTCACCATACCAGTTTTACTAGCCCTAGCATTCTCCTGATATTTATGTGAAGCAAGGGTAACCTGGTGGTCAGATTGATCTTACAAAATTAATCTCTAAAAATTTCAAGATTACTGTAGTATTACTTCTTACCTGGTCTTGTGTTGATAATAAAGTGAACAGAGTCTCCAAGGCCGCTCTTCGAACTGATGATATAGTGTGATGCAAAAAAGGCCAGACACGTGGAACTAAAACTGTGAGTGACTGCTGAATACTAATGAAGAAGACACAGGTCAATCTTACTCATCCTTAGCTGAAATTCTGTTGATACATCATCTAAATATCATTTCCTTATGGACCTAGCAACTTTTTTGATGAATAAATTCTAAAAAGACAATACAATTTTCCTATGAACACTTGCTTAACACCCTCATACGAAACTGTTATTGTACCACCAGAATAGAACAAATGCAGAAACATTAACATGAGGTTATTCTGTGGCACTAATACCATAAATCACCTCTATCAAATTAGAACTTTTCAATATAACTGCATTTATTCTCAGTCTGTTCTCACTCAGGAAAATGGGACATGTATCTTAGTTGATAGTCCGCTTACACACAAATCAGGATTGTTAATCCTTAATCCTTTCCTACTATTAACTCCAACGGGTAACCAATAGGTGCACAGAATTTATATACCCCTTTGAGGCCATCTCTATCATATATCAAAAGAAGCAAGAGATGGTAATGGTAGTAGCTTTGGAATTTGTTATCCTAAACTAGCATTACTAAATTTTATGGCAAACTCAAATTATCTTCCTTCTCACAGATTAGATTTTAAATGTGAAAGCAAGCAAAGGCACGAGTTGGCTAACAACCTGGACCATAGGATTCCTGTCACATCCATGAGTCATTTATAAAAGTCACCTCAAATTAGCAAATTATTTACGAGTAGCATTTGAAATATATACCTCGATAGAAAAACACATGAGGAAAAAAGAATATGTCAGTGTAATTATCTGTTCTTTTGGCTCCTCTAAGGAGGTCCATCTTTTAATGATATTTTCATTACTTGCAGATTTAAATGAACGTCGCCTTTTACATTTATTTACACATCTAGTAAATTTACTTATAAAATTACAACTTAAACACATGCACACACAGACATAAAATAGACTCAAATATGAAAAAGCATTATAGCAGGTCTTGTTAATAGTGTAACTCTTCATGCTCCAAATACATGCTGCATTTCTTCTTACATAAGCTGGAAAGTATCTGCCAAATATCACAACATATGAAGCAAATTTTCTAAGGCAATTTTGAAAAAAAAAAAAAAAAAGATCGAAAACTACATTATTTCACACTGAATTAACAGAATTTTCACTACATTCTTTGATTTTGCTTTTACATTATCTAGCTTTTCCAACACTGTCCACTTGATTATATACATACATTTTTTAAGTCCAAAGCCTTTTTTATTTTTTAGGGCAAGTGCAAACAAACCAAGGCTCACAGTTCAAGTTCACTCTACATGAGTTTTTAAATAAAGTTTTATAGAATTACAGGTACGTTCATTCCTTTATGTATCATCTACAAGCGCTTTTGTGCTACACAGACAGAGTTGAGTAGCTTTGACAGAGATCATATGGCCACAAAGCCAAAGCCTCACTATCTGGACAGAAAAAGTTTGCCAACCCCTAATAATAATTAAGAATTCTTGCATTTTGCAGCTTGAGAAGGGCTTTCACACAGATTAACTCATTTAACCCTTATACCAATGAAAGTGTCTGAAAATTAGGAAACACCATATATGCACTACCATTTCAATTTTTCTCTTCACTTTATAGGCACTTATTTTGCTATTCCAATTTTGGGTTGTCCCACTAGCCTAAATTTAACGTTGAAGGACGACCGCAGGTCAGTATTACCTGAAACATTCTCTCCCTTCCTGATAAGTGATTACTGAAATCAAGAAAATATTTATTTGTGAAACATGAAAAACATGTGTGATGTTTTTCACACATCAATGATTTTCATTGGAAACAGATTTACTCACAGGACCAGAAATCATTTATAATCATAATTACATAAACATTCATTGAATACACTTACTAGCCTAAGAAGAGTAATTAACTTTTTCATCTAATTTTTTTTTCTGTATCTCCAAAGATATTAATATTTAGGAGCCAGTCTAAAAGGCAGGGAATACATTAATTAGCTAAGCTTCATTTCAGATATCAAGACAGTAAAATAAATGACACTAAATTTTTGGTTTATGTCTTTGCTTTACCCATTCTCTGCTTTTGAACATTGTATTACATTATTATGTATTCCCTTCCTGTTAAGTGATTATTGAAATCAAAATATTTCTTTGTGAACATCACGAAGAAAATGCTTACAGAGTAGCAAAATTTGGAAATGTAAAACTGATGTTCACTGATAATTCTATTAACCACAGTCACAAAGGCTACAAAATTCTATAGTCTAGAGCTAGGGGTGAAAATAAAATGGATAACTGTTTATCTAAAGTTAACTATGATAGGATTAACAAGTTGAATGATTATATAATGGAATTAACCCAAGAATATAGCCTCTCTAAGTTTCTGCCCCCAAAGAGCTGGTGGCTAGAGAATGAAGAAGAAAAGTCCTCCTGAAAATAACTGTCTTTGGCATCCCCTACTTACAGTGCTGTTCTAAAAGATTCTAGACGATCATATGTTTAATTATCTGGAACTGTATGTAAACACTTTCTACTTTATTCCATTGAATAGAAATAATTACCTGCATTGTTGAACCTGAGGATAAGTTAACAAGGATGACAGAAGAGTCATAATACTATTTGTTGAAGCTGTTAGATCATCTAGTTCCAGAAGAGCATCCCATAATGTATTTATAATGAAAGGTACCTATAAGATTGGTTATCAAAAAAGTTATTAATTTTGCAAGAAATATTCACCAGCCATGCCAAACTGTGTTTCAGGAGTCACTATTGATTCAATAACATATACAACCCCAATGACCTTGGATAATCCCAGTTCTGAGTAAAGTTAAGGAGGAAACATTATTCGTCTTCAACAATTCTCTACCCTTCTTTTTAATGCCACTCAGCTTTACTTTGGCATTTACCTTTCTAGCGAGGTTCATAATGGATGGAGAATTCAAGAAATAAGATATCCCAACTGTATTTTCCATAAAAAAGAATCATAAACTTTGAAAACAATACAGCTTACACATATATGTCAGGACCCTCTGAGCAATTTTAATATAGTTAAAACGTTCTTAATCATCATGAAAAGACAAATTTATTTTCTGAGCTTTCGAAGTACTCTCAAATACACATGTTCTGGTTTTAACAATAGAGGGAAATCAGATGGACCTTAAAAGAGGCATTTCAAAAATGAAAACATAATAAAAAATCAAAAGTCAAAATCAAAACAAGCAAAAATCTCATTTGCCTAAAAACCAGGAATGAAATGAACAAGGAATGGTTGCTTTCTTTTTAAGGAAGTTCTCCACATATTCTGTACATGAAAGGGAATAAAAAGACACAATTCATTCTTCCCAAGAATATATATATCAAGATCTTATGCACCAGAGGGCTGACATAAGAAAAATGGAGATGTAAAAAAAAAAAAAAAAAAACCAACCTCAATGTTTTTTCTAACACGCTACACAACAAATGTAAAAGGCTCTATAGGAAAAAAATGCAAAAATATTTACTTTTTGTGTCTGAAGATACACAAGGCTTTCTACCACAGGTACTAATGATGCTGCAGCAACAGCTCTGACATCATCATCAAGATCCTGGAGTCCTTCAATTATTCTAGTTAAAACTTTAGGCAATAAAGTATTAATTACATCCTGTAAAAGAGTACACCAAAACAGATTAATTTCTATAGTGCAAGTGATGTGCTTAAAAAATCTTTTATTAAATTAACATACAAAAGTATAAATTCCAATATTTATTTTAAAAGAACCATGTAAACAGAAATGAAAACAGTGTCATTAGACGCCTATGTAATTAATCTCATTTGAAAAAGAACATAATAGTATTAATACTTCGCTATTCAATGTGACTTGAAACATCAGAACGTGTTTTCAAGGCAGGAACATGAATTCCCACTGTGAATACACATACATATATACTCCTATGCTAGAACCTGAACTTCTATCTCAATCACTGACAACCAAAGGGAATATGAGAAAAGAAAAAAGAAAATCATCTCTTCCTGCTTCTCATTACTCCAACCTACCCTCTTTTCAATTGCCCCAACAGTCAGCACCCAAAGGTTACTCCTGTGATCATACACTAGAAATCTCACTGAGAATTGGGCTTGCTATGAAACAGAAACAGGTTTCCAAGCATAATTCTCTTTTAATTCATACTTAAATTGTTAGTAGCATCACCTGTCTCTATGATACTACCTCAAGGAGGCAAATCTTGAAGGACTGGCTTATCTGTAACACTAAGAATCTAGAGCCAGTTCATTTAATTAATGAGAATAAACTAAGAGGGGGAAAACTCTCCCATACATGCTTCAAAAACTGAAGTGTTTACCTGACGAACTGCCAAAGCATACTTTATTCCTAGCAGACCACCATGTCTAACTTCCCACTGTTCTTGTGTAAGTAATTTAAGCAGCACATCCACAGTCTTATGAACTCCTGTTTCATTCATGTGTTTTAACACCACACCTAACGTTTGAGCACAAGTTTCACGAACCGGTGCCACAACCTAAAAATGAGAAAGCAAGAAAATTCACATTTGCAAAAAAAATATATACATATATATATATTTTAAGAATCTGAAATCTGATTGGGTAAAGCCTCCCTTAGATACTTACTTCATCAGAAACAAAGTCTCCAAATCTGTCTAAAGCGAACACACAAAGGAGTCTAATAACCAAGTCTTCCAACCACTCTTGATGCTGTTGAATCATCTGTTAAAATTATCATTTTAATAACACATTAAAACATATTAGGTCCAAAAATCAAAACTAAACTATTACAGCAAACTAAAACAAAACACTGGGACAGATTATTTTAGCTGTAGGAACAATAACCAAACTATGGAACAGTCCCAGTTACTACCTTCAATATTAACCACATCTTCTTTGATGATTATTTATTTGGATATACTGTACCAAAATCTATAAAATTCATGAATTCTATTATTTTACTTGCACTCCCAGAGAAATTGAGAAACCACTTAAGGTTGTTGTAATATCAACTACATCTATTCAGTTCGGTTCAGTCGCTCAGTTGTGTCCGACTGTTTGCGACCACATAGACTGCAGCACGCCAGGCTTCCCAGTCCATCACCAACTCCCAGAGCTTGCTCAAACTCATGTCCATCAAGTCCAAGATGCCATCCAACCATCTCATCCTCTGTCGTCCCCTTCTCCTCCAGCCCTCAATCTTTCCCAGCATCAGGGTCTTGTCCTATGAGTCAGTTCTTCACATCAGGTGGCCAAAGTATCTATTATCTAGCCTATTACTACTGCCTCCATGTTACACCAGTCACACTGCTTATTGACCTTTAAACTATACTCTCATTCATCTCACTCTACATTCTATTACACCCTGCTCAAATATGAGTGCTTCTACATACTTTTCCACTCTGTATTTCTGAACATATCTTTCCCCTGAACTCATTCTTTCTCTATCTATAATATAAATAAACCTCTTCCTAATTTTTTAACCTTTTTCCTTATGTTCACCCCTCCATATTTCTTACTATTTACCTCTCATTTCTACTTCATGGCACATCCTCTGCTACTTTCCTGAGAAAGAGGAGATCTACTGAAATCTGATGATAATTTTGATTTACTACACTTACACTTACCTCTTCTAAAGTGCTATCTCCCATTTTACCACCACTTTTCCCATGAGCTTTAAGGATTTCCCTAAGTCCAGTGCCTGCACCATGTCGAACCTAAAAAGAACCAAGAAGCAAATATCGGAGGTTAAATGCTTAAGAAACAGTGTTTAACTTTTCTTCAATATGAAAAAGGGATACTAGATTTTTAAGAAATTGGAACAAACTGAGTGGGACTTCACAAGAATGTGTTTTTCTTCTACTATCCAAGAAGAGTTACATATATTTATCTCACAAGTTTGATTATATGGATTTTATTTTTTTTAAAGGCAAAAAATAGCTATGCTGAGTTCTGAGATACTAATCTGCTTGGCTGTCATTCCTCTACTCTCTACTTGCATTCAGCATTATCTACAGCAAAGGAGAGAAAAGAAGCATCATATAATGTTCTTTATAGTCCAAACACCAATATTTTAGAAATAAATACATCAAAACTAAGGTTCAAAGCCACCAGTGTTAAACATCAAAGGAAGCCAATTTAAATAAAATGTCTCATGACTAACACTTTATTGTAGCCCTGAAGCTTCTGCAATGTCACCTGGGAGGGGAAACACGCCACCGACACTGCCCCCATTACTAAAGGCCCCATTCGAGTTAAAACGTGAACAGTTTCGAACAGAAGTACATCTCGGAGCAGAAAGCTAAAGGCAAACCTAAAGCTAAAAGGTATTCCAAAACAGTGTTGTAAAATTACTCAGAGACCAACCAAAGAATCTTTTGAGACTACCAACCCTCAATTTCAACCAGAAGAACTTCACTTTCATCTCTTCTACATACTGAGAGCTGTTCAAGATCTTTTTTGAAGAAATATTTCTGAGGCTAAGCTACCACTTGCAAACTACTGGTCTTAATCAAAACTGTCCACTTCCAAAGGAAGTTTTTTACTTAGAGAGATATGCAACTCTTTATGAAGTGCCCTGACAAGTGGTTCTGAGAGGGACATAGGGGAAAAATAAGGACTCTGACAAGACAGATTATGATTGATATGGTTTCTATCATTAGCAAAGAAAACAGAGTTGAGAGAAATTGTAATGAAGAAATCCTACCTCCCAGGAGGGATTAAAAAGGTCATTGCAAAGTTCTTCACAAAAGCTTTCCAAAGGCCATTCATTTGTCTGAATAAGAAAAACCAAATAAATATTACTTTAAAAGATCTATTTTATGCCAATAATTTAAGTGTATTTATTTGTAGGACTAACAATAATAGTCAGGCTTTTAAATAATCAAAAAATTTTACTAACAAAAAGTACTTTGATTTTTAATAACAAAATTTCTCAATTAACAGATTATTATATTATATACCATCTACTAATACATTAGTATGAAAAAATTATAAATGATTTCAAAGGATGCTTCAGGGTATTTCAGTAGTACCTCTTCAATTAAGGGAGAGCTGTCTGGAATATTATCAATCAGAACTTTGGAATCAACTGCAGACTGATTAATAACAACATTTGATGTCTTTCGTCTCTTTTCTTCTGGTTCCCCATCTGTGCTATCATTGCTTAAAAAAAAAAAAAAAAAAGGTCACCATTTATTTAAAAGAAGTGAATACAGAACACTGTGGACCACAATGAATGTAAGAAAGTAGACTGTGTTTACCCACAGAGCTCTTTCCTACAACAGGATTTGGTAAATAACCCTGGATTATTACCTACTATTTGGCTTAGCCCTCAGCCAAAAAACATATGATGTAATATGGTGACAGTTCTCACCTTACAAAAGTAGCAGTCTTAACTTGTAGCCCTCAGGCCATCTCTCTGAATTCACTCTCTAATACTCTTACTTCTGTCTACTCATCCCAGCCATACAACCTTTCTGTTTCTTGAATATTACATGATTCAGGTATTTATACTTGTTCCCTTTACCTGGAATGCACTCCCCTTGGAAGATCTTCAATCCTCATTCAGAGCTCGTAATTATTATGGAAAAAAAAAATCTGCATATATGGATCTTCCTGGGGAAGTTGTCCTAGTCTCTAGTAACAGTAAATACGCTCTCTGACAATTGAGCAAAACAATCCAAACGGTACTCCACAGCTAAAGGCAATGTCATCAAAATGTTTTTGGAAATCAAGCAGACCAAGATTTAAGTTAACCAACATCACTGTTTTAAATAAGCAAAAAAATGGATCATTATTAGAGAAATGTAAATCAAAACTACAATGAGGTATTGCCTCATACCAGTCAGAATGGCCATCATCAAAAAAGTCTACAAACAATAAATTTTGGAGATGATATGGAGAAAAGGGAACCTCCTTGCACTGTTGGTGGGAATGTAAGTTGATACACCCACTAAGGAGAACAGTATGGAGATTCCTTAAAAAATTAGGAATAAACTACCATATGGCCCAGCAATCTCACTGCTGGGCAAATACTCTGAGAAAATGACAGTTCAAAAATACACATGTACTCCAATGTTCACTGCAGTACTATTTACAAAAGCCAGAACATGGAAGCAACCTAGATGTCTACTGACAGATGAATATGAAGTTGTTGCATATGTATATGCACACATAAAGTGGAATATTACTCAGCCATAAAGAGAGACAGATCTGAGTCAGTTGTAGTAAGGTGGATGAACCTAGAGCCTATTATACAGAGTGAAATAAGTCAAAGAAAAACAAGTATCATATACTAATGCACATATATGGAATCTAAAAAATCATACTGATAAACTTACCTGCAGAGAAGGAATGGAGATACAGATGTAGAGAACAGATTTATGGACACAGCAGGGGAAGGGGAGCATGAAACAAACTGAGGAAGTAGCACTGACATATTTACACTACCATACGTAAAACAGCCAGTGGGAAGCTGCTATATAACATGCGGAGCCTAGCCTGGCACTCTGTGACGACCTAGAGGGGTGGGATGGGGGTGAGGTGGGAGGTAGGCTCAAAAGAGAGGGGACACACACACACACAGTTATGACTGATTCACACTGTTGTATGGCAGAAAACAACACAATATTGTAAAGCAATTATCCTCCAATTTAAAAAACTTTAATTAAATAAAATGGTATAACTAAAATACATACATAAATGAGCAAAAAAAGGATTACTACCTCTTCTCATTCGTTTCTACTGCATCCCTGGATCTCTGTTTTGCAAATAATTTGGCCATTCTTTTAGCTTTGTTCTTTTGTCTATTGCTCATTCCTGTTCGAAACTCTGAGTCAATCAGTTCAGCGGCCTGGAGAGTCTAAAAGAATAAAAGAATGTGCAGTTTGAACTTTTGAAGTTAAAATATATACCCACAGTCTCAGCCTCAGAAGAGGACTAAAGTCTATAAGTTTCACTATAAACAAACTGATTACATTCTTCTTTGACAGATTTATGCTATTCTGCTGTTATAGCTGTACCATAATTTCACTCTCTTCTTCCTTCTTCCCTATTCTTCCAGTTGCCAGGAAAAGCTCATGTGTTTCTTAACTTTATGTCATAGATGTGGCAAAAATGTATGATCCTGACTCCAGTGAGGACTCTGAAGAGGTGAAACTTTAAAAAAACATAATATAATCTAAAAGTTGTAAGCATGTTAGTCGCTGAAGTCACTCAGTCATGCCCGACTCTTTGCAACCCCATGGACTGTAGCCCACCAGGTTCCTCTATCCGTGAGATTTTCCAGGCAAGGATACTGGAGTGGTTTGCCATTCCCTTCTCCAAGGGATCTTCCCGACCCAGGATTGAACCCGGGTCTCTCAGACTGCAGGCAGATTCTTTACCAACTGAGCTACCAGGGAAGCCGTAATGTAAGCATTAAGAATGTCAATTTTTTAAAAAATTATAATCATCTTCTACTAAAAAAATAAAAGTAATTATAGCCATAAGTAACTGGCTTCCCAGATGGCTCAGCAGGTAGGATTCTGCAGCAATGCAGGAGACACAGGAGACCCGGGTTCAATCCCTGGGTTGGGAAGATCCCCTGGAGTAGGAAATGGCAACCCACTCCACTATTCTTGCCTGGAAAAGTATATGGACAGAGGAGTCTGGCAGGCTACAGTCCAAGGAGTCACAAAGGGTCGGATACAACTAAGAATGAAGACCTGATAAGTAACTGGTCTTTCCCTCTTAACCACTCACTGCATACCACTTTTGCTCCTTCTTCCATTCATAGGAGACATTATTAAGGCTGTGAATAAAATGCTTTAATACAAGCCTAAAAATCCTTCTGCCCTTAACTGATTTAAGATTCAACTGAAATGTACATTACCACAACCAGTCAGGGTCACTGGTGTGGGTGCCCTGCTATAGACTTGGTCCAGGGACCACTAGCATATATACAAGGCAACAGAGCAGTGATGAGCACTATAATACAACAGTAAACCTCAGCAGCTCTTCCCAAAGGTCCCTGACATCTAAAGCCAACCAAATTTGGATTCTGCCAAATTTGCTGCTGCCATCTCCTTTCCAATTATTCTGTCTATAGCCTATTTTCTCTAATACACCTATTAATTTCCGTACACAATATCCAATTACCACACTGTGATCACGTTTGTTTTCATTTATTTTATTCTGTTGCTTTTTATTTATATCTTATGCTTCAGTTCATACTCCATCTTTCTGTTCTTTCATGTTTGTTATTATATTTTCTGCCTCTTTATACTCTTCCCTCCAGAATCTACTCTTTTTTCCTTGTCTACAAAAGTCCCATTATCATCACACACTCCTCAATGCTAAAAAACTTACTTACAAATTCTAATGATTTAGAGGACAACTAGAATAATGGCAAATAGAACCATTCTCTACTCAAGCAAAAGGAAAGGCCAAGGGAATGAGAAGACATGGGTCTCATGTAAAGCAGGCCAAGAAGAGCACTAAATCCCCTGAAAGGTACTATTTCACGTGTATGTACATTCTTCTGAGGAGAGAGAGCCAGAGCTTTTACTGGAGCTTATGAAGATTTTAATGCATAAAAAAAGAAGCACACAGGCATCCACTGGGAATTGGAAAAACAGAAACAGGAAAAATACAGAGCAAAATTATGGTACAGCCATATAAACAGAAAGAAGTTATCAAAAACCAAGGTGATCAGTCTGTATATATGGACGGGTATGGATGCATGCTCAGTCATGTCTGACTCTTTATGACCCCATGGACTGCAGTCTGCCAGGCTCCTCTGTCCGTGGAATTTTCTAGGTAAGAATTCTAGAGTGGGTTACCATCTCCTGCTCCAGGGGATCTTCCTGATGCAGGGATCAAACCCATGTGTCCTGTGTCTCCTGCACTGGCAGATGGATTCTTTCCCACTGTGTCTCACCGTGGAAGCCCACACACACAGGCAGACATGGCTTAACAAGGACTTGTGCGTACACAGAAAATTTCAGGAAAAAAGGACAAATAATTTCTAAAGGGTTGCTGTGAGATACAGGGAAATGTGTGCCCATCATTTATCACAAAGACGCTTACTTCATATCGTAGGTCCTTTTGCACTGTTTCAAAATTTTCATCCTGTTTGCTCTTTCTCAAAAGAACCAGCTCTAAAGATTTCCAGTATCAGCATATCTAACTATAATAGCCCTTACTATCTCCTACCCTCTGAAATATTTTTTTTTCTTCATTGAAGAATAAAGAAAGAGCAACTGGCGCAACTATGATTTCTCAACACCAGTGTCTCCTGAGAGGCCCACCGCGGCTTTTATCTACTAGCCTAGCATCTATGAGGCAGGCAAAGGCTGCCTTCTACCTCTTCAGAATCTAGCACTAAAAAGTCAACTTATGGAGATAGTAAATTACGGTGACACTAAGCAACAATGAGCAGAAATAAGGAGCGCTTTTTTTTTTAATTGCAATTGCATATCAAAATAAAAGCAAATCGCCTGTATTATTACTTGCAGTCAGACAACCAAAGGTTTTACCTACAGGTTGTTTGTTTACAAGGGCTGCTGAAGTTGGGGTATAATCCAAATCTTCATCATTAAAGAGCTCTTCAGTGCTCATTCCAATCGCTTCTCCCATATTAAGGCCAAGTTTTTTCTGTAACAGCTTTCGTTGGCGTGCTATCCTCTCCTTAGGATCCACTTCACCTTTAAACAAAAAAGAAATGTATTTTTTTCATATCAGTTAAGACACTTTCTATACATGAAGATCAAACTCGATTAAATTAAAAAAGTTTTTTAAACTATTAGAACACCTCTCTTGATAATAAAACAAACCACACCACTCACAATCTCTGAACATGTCATAAACTTTATTATCTAATAGAGTAAATATTTTACTGAATCTCGGAAAATAGCATTCTAGCTAACAAAAACACTCTAGGAGTAATATCACTCACTGATGTTACCCCACTGCCCTAACTGTCAATTATCAAGTATATATAAAATAAGATATATTCCTATGAAGATAAACCAATCTTATTCTTTTATAGCTACCCTTTGTACATTCTCCGAAATATCTAGCCAGGCTTTAAAAAAAAAATCTAGACTCTATTTGACAGAAAAGATCTCAACAAATACATGTTTATTCCAAGTGTGGCCTTTATAGTCCTCTGTTTATTTAGTTATCTATTTGATACCCCAAATAAAAGACAAAGGCATAAAAGTAGATTTTGAATGTTCCAAGTAAAATCCCTCAATATTTCAATAGAAAATAGATCAAAAGATATCATTTTAAAAATAAAAATTTGGGCTTAAAATATTTAAGCTGCAAGATATGGTTCTATCATTAGTTTCCAATAACAGCTGACTAAGTTCTTTTGGACTCCAAAGATAACAAATTCTAGCTAAAAAAAAGTAAACAACTACCCGAAGGCACTGGAAAGAGAACAAAAGCAGGCATATACTTGGAGGAGTCATCAGTGCCCGGAAGAAAGCACGGCATTAAGTGACTTTCCCATTTTTGAACCTTTTTAGCCTAAAGGTAGACCCAGTCTACGGTATATTGGGCAGTCATATCCTACATTTAAAAGTTGTGCAAAAACCCAGTATGTCTGGCTTGAAAAACTAGAGGAAAGAGAGTCAGGAACAGCATAACTATTGGAAAATAGAGAAAAAACCCAGAAAGAATAGAACCAGACAGAAAGCCAAATCTCTGGATGATCTCTGAAATATGCACGGACAGCACAGACTCCAAATAGTTCAAATAAAGCTAAAAATTGAATTGAGATTTGAATTGTTGCCCACCACAAATGAGATCGAGTTTGCAATTTGAGTTTCATCAAATTAAATACCTATTAAAACAAGCAAGCAAAAACAACCAAACAAATCAAAACACTCTGAAGAATATAACAGAATCTAGCCTGCAGTATAAACATTTACAATATGAGAAATACAATCCAAAATAACTGACATACAAAGAATCAAGAAAATGTAACCCATCCCAAAAGAAAGCCAGTTAATGGAGATAAATTCTTAAATCACCTAGATGTTGGAACTGGAAGACAAAATTTTTAAGCAACTAATATAACAATATTCAATGTAAAGGAAGATACTGTCACAATAATGAGAAGATAGGATACCTCATTACAGAAACAGAAACTATTTTAAAAAACAGAATCATATACTTGAAAAGGGTGACTTATATGTGCAAAACATGCCAGTTTTTTTTTAAAGTGAGTCTGGAACTAAACAATACTTGAAAATTTTAAGTCAACAAATGTGCTTAACAACTTAATTGAGATAACAGGACAAAGTGTAAGTGAATTCAAAGGTAAAGCTATACAAAGTCCCTCATCTAAAGAACAGGGAAGGGGAAGAAGATTTGAATAAACAAACGACTTAAATATAAAAATAACAAAATAATTCTAATAACATCAAAAGCAAAACTTAAGAATTTATATTTTTAAAACTACAAAATATTAGTTTAAGAAATTAAAGATCTCAATAAACAGAAGAACATTCTATGTTAATGGATCAGAATACCTAACAGTAAGACAGTAGTACTTCTCAAATTGATATACAGATTCAAAACAATTTCTATCAAAATATCAGCTGGTTTTTCACAGACACTGACACACTGATCTTAAAATTCATACAGAAATGCAAGAGACCAAGAATATCCAAAATAATCCTGAAAAACAACAACAAAGTTGGAGGGTCATACTTCCTGATTTTAAAAATTACTTCTAGAAAGCAACAGTGATCAAGACAATGAAATACTGACCCAGACATCAATCAAATAGAATTGAGAGTTCAGAAATAAGACTATATGTCTGCAGACAAGGGTGCAAAAACAATTCAATGGAGAAAAAAAGAATCTTTTCAACAAATGGTCTTGAGACAACAGAATAGCCACATATAAAAAAATGATATTGGGGACTTCCTTGGTGGTACGGTGTTTAAGAATCCACCTGCCAATGAAGGGGATACCAATTCGATCCCTGGCCCAGGAAGATTCCACATGCCACAGGGCAACTAAAGCTCACAAGCCAAAACTACTAAGCCCACGTGATACAACTACTCAAGTCCATGCACTTGGAGCCTGTGCTCTGCAACAAGTGACGCCACCACAGTGCCAAGCCTGTGCTCCACAAGCAGAGCAGCCCCCACTCATCTAGAGAAAACCTCTGCCCAACAAGGAAGACCCAGTGCAACCAAAGAAATAATTAACAACCAAAAAAAAAAAAAAAAACCCTCAAAAAGAAAAAAAAACTGTTAAGACTCTTAACCCCACAACATACAAAAATAAGCTCAAAATAGATCAAATACCTAACAGTAAGAGTTAAACTATGAAACTCTTAGAGAAAACAAAGGGATAAATATGACCTCAGATTTGGCAAAATCTTCTATCGTATGATATCAAAAAGCTTGAGAAACAAAAGGAAAAAGATAAACAGGATTTCATTAAAATTAAAAACTTTATGCTTTGAAGGTCAGGAAAGTGAAAAGATAATGCATAGAATGGGAGGAAATATATGTCAATCATTTATTAGATAAGAGGTTTATACACAGAATATATAAAGAACTCTTATATCTCATTAATAAAAGAACAGATATTCCACTTAAAAATGGGCGAACAACATGAATAGACAACTCTCCAAAGAAAAATATATAGAAATGGTCAATAAACACATGAATATATGTTCAACATCATTAGTCATCAGAAAAATGCAAATCAAAAGGATAATGAGGTATCACTTTATAGTCACTGGTATAGATATAGTCAAAATCAGTGAATAATAAGCAAACATTGGCAAGGATTGTGGAGAAACTGGAACATTTGTATCCTGTTAAAGGAATGTGAAATGGTGAAACCAGTCTGGAGAACAGTCTGGCAGTTTCTCAAATAGTAAAACAGTTACCACAAGACCCAGGAAGTCCATTCTTAGGAATCTACATCAGTTCAGTTCAGTCACTCAGTCAAGTCCGACTCTTTGCAACCCCACAGACTGTAGCACGCCAGGCTTCCCTGTCCATCATCACCTCCCAGAGCTTGCTCAAACTCATGTCCATCAAGTTGGTGATGCCATTCAACCATCTCATCCTGTCGTCCCCTTCTCCTCCTGCCTTCAATCTTTCCCAGCAACAGTCTTTTCTAATGAATCAATTCTTCGCATCAGGTGGCCAAAGTATTGGAGCTTCAGCTTCAGCATCAGTCCTTCCAATGAACATTCAGGACTGATTTCCTTTAGGATGGACTGGTTGGATCTCCTTGCAGTCTAAGGGGCTCTCAAGAGTCTTCTCTAACACCACAGTTCAAAAGCATCAATTCTTCTACACTCAGCTTTCTTTGTAGTCCAACTCTCACATTCATACATGACTACTGGAAAAACCATAGCCTTGACTAGACAGACCTTTGTTGACAAAGTAATGTCTCTGTTTTTTAATATGCTGTCTAGGTTGGTCATAACTTTCCTTCCAAGGAGTAAGCATCTTTTAATTTCATGGCTACAGTCACCATCTGCAATGATTTTGGAGCCCAAGAAAATAAAGTCTTTCACTGTTTGCATTGCTTCCCCATCAATTTGTCATGAAGTGATGGGATTGGATGCCATGATCTTATTTTTTTTTGAACACTGAGTTTTAAGCCAGCTTTTTCACTCTCCTCTTTCACTTTCATCAAGAGGCTCCTTAGTTCCTCTTCGCTTTCTGCCATAAAGGTGGTGTCATCTGCATATCTGAGGTTATTGATATTTCTCCCAGCAATCTTGATTTCAGCTTGTGCTTCATCCAGTCCAGCATTTCACATGATGTACTCTGCATACAAGTTAAATAAGCAGGTGACGATATATAGAACTGACATACTCCTTTCCCAGTTTTACAATCCATTGTTCCATGTCCGGTTCTAACTGTTGTTTCTTGACCTATATACATATTTCTCAGGAGGCAGATAAGGTGGTCTGGTATTCCCATCTCTTTAAGAATTTTCCAAGTTTGTTGTGATCTGCACAGTCAAAGGACCATGATATCTACTAGTGTGGTAAGTATCCCTTAGAAGAAATGGAGTAGCCCTCATAGTCAACAAAAGGTATCTACATAGAAGAAATGAAAACATACATGTACAAAAATCTGTACATGAACATTTATTGCAGCATTACATAAAAGCCAAAAAGGTAGGAACAACCCAAATGTCTTCAAACAATGAATGAATACACAAAATGTTATATTCATACAATGGAATGTTATTCAGCCAGAAAATGAAATAATTTCATACCTATTAGTATGGCTGCTACCAAAAAATCAAAATAACAATAGCTGATAAAGTTATGTGGAGAAACTGAAAACCTCATAGACTGTTGGTGAGAATACAAAATGAAATAGGCACTATGGAGAACAATATGGCAGTTCTAAAAAAAAAAAAAAAAGATCAAAAATAGAATTACCATATGATCTTATAATTTCACTTCTGGGCATAGACCCAAAAGAACTGGAAGCAGGAATATCAATAGATATTTGCATGTCTGTGTTCACAGCAGCATTATTCACAATAACCAAAAGGTAGAAGCAACCCAAGTGCCTAATGACAGATGAATCGATAAACAAAACATGGTGTAAACATACACCGGAATTATTATTCAGCCTTATTAAAAAGGAAGGAAATTCTGACACATACAATACAGATAAACACAAAAGGAGATTCAGTTCAGTTTAGTCGCGCAGTCATGTCCGACTTTTTGTGACCCCATGAACCGCAGTAGACCAGGCCTCCCTGTCCATCACCAACTCCCGGAGTTCGCCCAAACTCATGTTCATTGTGTCAGTGATGCCATCCAACCATCTCATCCTCTGTTGTTCCCTTCTCCTCCTGCCCTCAATCTTTCCCAGCATCAAGGTCTTTTCCAATGCGTCAGCTCTCCACATCAGGTAGCCAAAGTATTGGAGCTTCAGCTTCAACATCATTCCCTCCAAAGAACACCCAGGACTGATCTCCTTCAGAATGGACTGGCTGGATCTCCTCGCAGTCCAAGGGACTCTCAAGAGTCTTTTCCAACACCACAGTTCAAAAGCATCAATTCTTCGGTGCTCAGCTTTCTTTATAGTCCAACTCTCACATCCATACATGACCACTGGAAAAACCATTGCCTTAACTAGACGAACCTTTGTGGACAAAGTAATGTCTCTGCTTTTGAATACGCTGTCTAGGTTGGTCATAACTTTCCTTCCAAGGAGCAAGCGTCTTTTAATTTCAGGGCTGCAATCACCATCTGCAGTGATTTTGGAGCCCAGAAAAATAAAGTCAGCCACTGTTTCCCCATCTATTTGCCATGAAGTGATGGGACTGGATGCCATGATCTTAGTTTTCTGAATGTTGAGCTTTAAGCCAACTTTTTCATTTTATTCTTTCACTTTCATCAAGAGGCTCTTTAGTTCCTCTTCACTTTCTGCCATAAGGGTGGTGTCATCTGCACATCTGAGGTTTATTGATATTTCTCCCGGCAATCTTGATTCCAGCTTGTGCTTCCTACAGCCCAGCATTTCTCATGATGTACTCTGCATATAAGTTAAATAAGCAGGGTAACAATATACAGCCTTGACGTACTCCTTTTCCTATTTGGAACCAGTCTGTTGTTCCATTATGTTAAGTGGAAGGAGATTATGTTAAGTAAAGAAAGTCAGTCACAAAAGGATAAATACCATAGATTTCACTCAGATGAAGTACCCCGAGTAGTCAAATTCAAAAGACGAAAGTGAAACAGTGATTGCCGGTGTGGGGCAGGGGGTTTGAGGGGAGAAAGGGATGGGAATTATTGTTTAATGGGTATAAGGTTTCATTCTGCAAGATGAAAAGAGTTCTGGAGATTGGCTGCACAACAATATGAATGTACTTAATACTACTGAGCTATACACTTAAAAATGATTAAGATGGTAAATTTTATGTTATCTATATTTGATCAAAATTAAAAAACGGATATACCCTATAACAGTAATAAATACTATTTAGGAAAAAAAAATCTAAACAGTACTAACATGTACACTATAATATACATAAATGTTGGAAAAATTCTGCTAAGTAAAAAGAAGTCAGACACAAAAGACTACATACGATCCCATTTATATGAAATGCCCATAATAGGCAAATCTATAGATAAAGGAAGTAAATTAATGGTTCCTTAGGGATGGGAAGAAAAAGGAAGGGTGTAGGGGAATAGGAGTGTGATAAAGGATATGGAGTTTCTTCCTGAGGCAGTGACAATGTTCTAAAATTACACGAAACTGTAAATATATTAAAACTCAGTGAATTGTACACTTTTAAAATGGGTGATTTATGTGGTATGGGAATTATACCTCTCTATAGCTATAGTAAAAAAAAAAATTAAGGCTGCTCTCCTCAGAGGGAAAAACACTAGGCATCCAACATGAAACTTCTGGATCATAAATTCAGTACACTCACAAAGAGCTCCAAATCAGTCCTCTCATTTCAGGGAAAGTTTACTGCAGAAAATAATCAACACAACTGCAAAGGAAACAGACTGGCACCTATGCTAACCATGTACGTGTAATTTATAAATACATAGAGATCAACACAGATGAACAGACATTTCAAGAAAACCTAATTAGAGGGTTTTAATGAGCACTTTTTGTCACGCTATGACTTATCAGCATTAAAAACTGAGTTACAGGGGGAAAAAACTGAATTCTAAGAAAATCGGGGTTCCCAATCCTGCTTACATATCAGTCATCTGTGGGGTTTTTTCATTTAATATACGATTTCCCAGAACTCTCCACAGATGTATTAAATCAGCATCTTTAAGACACGTCCCAAGCACACTTTCTTTTTTAGTGACAAAAGTCACACTGACTTTTTTCCCTAGATAAGGCCCAATAATCTCTCATGATGTTTATGGGAACACTACTAAGACTGGTAAACTAATTAGTAAACTTAGAGATAACTTTTTTCAAATTGTAAAGTTTTTGAAGACTTCTACTTCCCTTATTTAAAAAAAACTATGCTTTTCTGGAACTTAAGCAAATTCTCCTCTTTATTATACTCTCCATAAATAACTACACTAGATTTTTCAATAGAAAGCATATTAGGCAAGAAGAAATGAATATCTGACTTTTTTTTTTAAGATGAACAAACTGAAGATCATTTCATTAACCTAGCTAGATAGATATCCTTTGACTAATGATTAGCAACAAAACAAAACACTGTTCTGTTTTGGTTTAAGTCAAAAAAGCAATTTATTTACTTACAGAAATCCATTAAAAACATCAAGGTTTTTTCCACTCAAGGCATCAATCTTGAATGGCCAAAACATTTATTTTATATCCAGATGGATTCTGTAAGTTTAAAGATAATGGGACAATTACCTAAGACTTATTTTTCATTTTTGCTTTGGTCATTAGCATCAGTAGATCCAATTACTTAAATATTTAAAACATGATAAAAAGAACTGTCATAGTCTCTAAATTTCAAGAATTCTGAAAACATTACCACAATTTGTGCTAATCCTGGATTTTAAAATCTATTCAACTAAAGCTCTCAGGTACCACTTTACAATTTCTATACTGAAATACTAAAATATTAATATGTATGCTGACATACTAATATCTATTAATGATGCATATATATATATGTGTGTGTGTGTATATATATAGCACATATTCAGTTAAGGGATGAAAAATATTCCTATTTGTTTTAGACAAAGTGCTCCTGGTCACCTTCCCTATGCCCCACATCTCAAACTGCAAACTTCCATGAATTTACATTTCATGGCATCTGTTAGGTTTTGTATGACTGTAACATAGCACACCAATAACAAAGTGATTTGAATACATACACATTTCAGATTTTTTTTCTACAGGACTATTACATACCTGATTTTTCATCTTGTACTTCAAATTCTGCACCAGCAGATCCCAAAAGTGATGCCCCATGTTGTAACAATCTACATATATCAAATCTGTCAAAATTCAATCGATCTGTAGTAGATGAGTCTTCCATAGCACTTTCTGAAGTAGTTTCTAGATGAGGTTTAAAAACATTCAATTTGATTATACAGCCAAAGTGCAGAATGAAAGAAAATAGCATTACTTTAGGTGAGTGGGTAGTATTTTAAGAAAAGTAAAATGTGGAGGAAGTAGAAAAGCTATTGTGGATTTATTTATGATCAGTTCTTATTTATGAAAAAACTATTTAGCAGATGGCTCCTTTTCTACAAACTACCAGAATGTTAGTGGGTATGTAACTTTTTGACTATACAAGCACAATATTACATGAAGAAATGTATCCCCATGTTGAAATATGTATATTAAAAATCATCTGTTAAACAGTTGAAAGATAAAGGTAATTTATCACAGTGATAAATTGAAAGATAAACATATTCATATAAATTTTCATAAATAACACTAATGAGCATCATCACTCCCTATACCTAGGAATATCTAAGACATAAAAACTACTCAATCAATAGGACTCATTTCTCATAATATAAGCAAATTACAATCTCCTGGCAAACTGCTAAAATCAAATATCGTATCTGGGACCTAAAACTATTTATAAAATGTTCTGTATTCCTCCCAAAAAGGTTATGCCGTTGTAAAATTTTATGTATACTATAAACTGTTCACTGACAATAGTTTGTTTAGCTGGTCACTTGCGTATAAGTCTTCACAAACTAAAGTATAATTGCTAAACTGAAAGGGAACTGCTATGAATTTCTTAATGTTTTCTAATGATGACAATATATTTGATACTAATGATACTATATATTTTAATGCTAGTGTAACTAATTTAAAGCTTTTTTGCAGGGTGGAATTCTCTGGCAATCCAGTGGTTAAGACTCCATGTAGTCAATGCAATGGGCTTGGGTTCAATTCCTAGTGGGGGAACTAAGATTTCATTAACAAGGTTGTGCTGAACGGAAAAAAAAAAAAAAGTTTTTCTGAAAAGAATTTAAGTCCTAGTATCTCTGTATACCAAAATAAGCAGGGGTAATAAGTCGGAAAGAAAATGGCTCTTTTCTAAAACAATTTATAACTTCTTCTGGTTATGTATTTCTTTCGATGAGAGAAGACAGACTAACACAATCCCTCAAAATAATAGGTGGAGCAAATTAAAGTAAAAATTTTAGACGAGTTACAACAGGATAAAACTCGTATTACTAAAAGTGACTTGAAAATGAAATGCAGTTACACCATATTAAATTCTCACTTAAAATGTGTAACCTTATAAATTTGTAAAAGCATACATTCAAGTGTCATATATAACAGGCAGTCAGAAAACAAGTAATTTCCACTAAAAGACATCTAAAAGGCATAAGAGGACTAAAGATTGACCTTTCCAAATAGCCACACATAATTGTGCTTATTAAATTTAGTAAACAACTACCCTATTCTCACAGCAACAAGAAAAATTTGACTGTTTTAAATATAAAATATTTATACTTAATTGATTTCATTTTTTAGGGCATAAATTCTTGAGGAACATAATAATCTCTGCAAATCAACCATATTGTAGAATTAATAATTTAAAATTATTCATTAAAAATTCTCATAAAATTATATGAGAAGAGATTGTCTAGTACAATTTTTAAAACATGGTGAAAAAGCACCTTGTTCAATTTTATTTCCTGACAAGACTGCACCTAAAAGTATGAAAATTCAGCCTTTAAAAGTGGAATTACTAAAACAAAATGTATAGTTTTTACTACAAACTACTTTTTCCTCTTAAAAGCACCTTGTTTGGTTCTTGGCACGGGATTCCATTCAGGTACATTTTTCACTATAGCTTCAACAGCTTGTCCTGCTGCAATCCGAGTATCCCAATTTGTACTCCTTAAATATATCAAGACCTTAAAAAATTGTAAAATAAAAGTTACACACCAAAAAAATATTGTTTGTTCAAATAGTCAAAAGAGAGGAACATAAATATACTTATTAATTTCTAATTTAGCAGCTCTCAAATTTATACAAAACACTTTGCAATTATTAAAATCATTTATAAGATTTTCTATCAGTCACAAGAAATATCACTACACTTTAAAGAAAGGAAACAGGGAGGGGACGTCCCTTGTGATCCAGTGGTTAAGAATCCGCCTTCCAATGTAGCGGGATGCAGGTTCAATCCCTGGTTGGGGAACTAAGATCCCACATGCCATGGGGCGACTAAACCCTCGAGCCGCAACTACTGAGTCCCTGTGCCACAACGAGAGAAGCCCGAGCATCACAACCAAAGATCCCAAATGCCACAACTAAGACTGGACACAGCCAAAAATACAATTAACTTTTTTTAAAAAAAGAAACAGGAAACTTAATAAATAAAAGAATGCTTAAGTGAATTTAAAAAATGTTTTTAGCATACTAAAAAGCAAAGTACATATTAGTCATTAAATCCCTTTACTTAATGCCAAGAGTTATAAAACCATTAGAAAAGATAAGTAAGTACAGCAAGAGAGCAAGATATAAGACCAATATGTTGTACAAAAATCCACTGTATTTTTTTACACTTTCCACAATCTGAAAATGAAATTAAGAAAATGATATCATTTATAATAGTATCAAAAAGTATAAAATACTTAAGAATAAATTTAACCAAAAAAGTGCAAGACTTGTATACTGCAAACTAAAAAAAAAAAAAAATTCAAAATATTATTGAAAGAAATTAAAGAAGACCCAAATAAACAACACCTCATATTCAAGGATTAGAAGACTTAATATTATTAGCATAGTAATACCCTCTAAACTGAATATGGATTCAACACAATTTTTATCAAAATCCCAGCTTTTTTTTTTTTTTTTTTGCAGAAATAGACAAATTGATCTTAAAATTTATATGTAAATTTAAGGTGCCCAGAATCACCAAAACAATCTTGAAAAAGAATAATAAAGTTGGCAGATTCATAGTTTTTTATTTCAAAGCTTACTACAAAGCAACAATAATCAAGACAGTGTGGTAACAGCAGGACAGATGCACAGATCAATGGAAAAGAATTTAGTTCAAAAATAACACTATGTGTCTATGGTCAACCAATTTTCAACAACAGTGTCAAGATAATTCAATGGGGAAAAAAGGATCTTTTCAATAAATGGTGCTACAGCAACAAAATAATGACTTAAAATCCCTACTTCATGGTTTCTCTGGTGGCTCAACAGTAAAGAATCTGCTTGCCAATGCATGAGACACAGGTTTGATCCCTGATCCAGGAAGATCCCACATGCCTCAGAGCAACCAAGCCTGTGTGCCACAACTGTTGAGTCTGTGCTCTAGAGCCAGGGAGCACAAATACTGAGCCCACATGCCACATACTACTGAAGCCTGAGCACCTAGGGTCTGTACTTCACAAGAGAAGCCACCGCAATGGGAAGCCTGTGCACTGCAATAAAGAGTAACCTCTAATCACTGCAACCAGAAAAAAGCCCATGCAGCAATGAAGACCCCAACACAGCCAAAAATAAATAAAATCATTTTTAAAAAAATAAAATAAAATCTGGACACAAAAACTTCACACTGGACACAAAAACTAACTCAAAATACACCAAGCACCTAAAAATAAGAACTAAAACTATAAAACTGTTAGAAGAAAACATGGGGATAAACCTCTGTAACCTTGGATAAGGCAAAGGTTTCTTAGATATGATCTCAAGAGCACACAAGTCATGTGTTTAAAAAAGATAAAGTCAACTTCATTGTAACTAATAACTTTTGTGCTTCAAAGGATACCATTAAGAAAGTGAAGACAACCTCAAGACTAGCAGAATGAATTTGCAAACCCCATATCTGATAAGGGGCTTGTATCTAAAATGTATAAAGAATCTTCTATCTCATCAATAAAAGAACAAATATCCCACTTAAAAATGGTCAAAGGATCTGAATAGACAGATCCTCAAAGAAGATACAGAAATGGTCAATAAACAAATGAAAAGACATTCAACATTAGTCATATGAAAATGCAAATCAAAACTATAGTATCACTTCATACACACTGGTATGAATATAAAGTCAGTTAATAGTTATGTGCTGGAGACTTCCCTGGTAGTACAGTGGTTAATAATTTGCCTGCCAGGGGGACACAAGTTCGATCCCTGCTGGTCCAGGCTGACTCCCCACGCCATGGAGCAACTCAGCTTGTGTGCCACGACTACTGAGCCTGCGTTCTAGGGCCTGCGAGCTGCAACTACTGAAGCCTTCGCACTCTGGAGCCCGTGCTCTGCACCGAGAGAAGCCACTACAATGAGAAGCCCGCACACCACAACCAGAGAGTGGTCCTGCCTGCTGCAATTAGAGAAAGCCCACATGCAGCAACAGAGACCCAGCACAGCCAAAAATACACAAACAAAATTTTAAAAAAAAAGTGCTAACAAACATATGAAGAAATCAGACCTCTCATACATGCTGTTGGGAATGTAATATGGTGTACCATGCCTTCCAGTTTGGAAGGCAGTCTGGCGGTTCCTCATAAAGTTAAACACAGTTACCATATGACCCAGCAATTCTACTCTCTAGTATACACCCATGTATGAAAACATACATCCACACAAAAACTTGCACACAAATTTTCATAGCAGCATTATTTAAAACAGGGCAAAAAGTAGAAACAACTAAAATGTCCATCAACTGATAAAGAAATAAATAAAATGTGGTATATCCAACATTATCCATACCCATACAAAGAACGGTATTTGGCAACAAAAAAGAATGAAAAACGAAACATGCAAAAACATGAAAGAAGGCTTCCCAGGTGGTGCTAGTGGTAAAGAACTTGCCTGCTAATGCAAGAGACATAAAGAGACATGGGTTTTGATCCCTGGATTGGGTAGATCCCCTGGAGGAAGGCATGGCAACTCACTCCAGCATTCTTGCCTGGAGAACCCCAGGGACAGTAGCCTGGCAGGCTACAGTCCACTGGGTTGCAAAGAGCTGCACACGACTGAAGTGACTTAGCACACACAATATGACAGAACCTTGAAAATAACATTTAAGTGAAAAAACAATCACAAAATACCACATATTTAATATAAAATGTTCAAAACAGGCAAGTCTATAAACAGAGTAGATTAGTGGTTGCCTAGGACTGAGTATGGGGAGAAGGCAATGGCACCCCACTCCAGTACTCTTGCCTGGCAAATCCCATGGACGGAGGAGCCTGGTAGGCTGCAGTCCATGGGGTCCCTAAGAGTCAGACACGACTGAGTGACTTCACTTTCACTTTCCACTTTCATGCATTGGAGAAGGAAATGGCAACCCACTCCCGTGTTCTTGCCTGGAGAATCCCATGGACAGAGAAGCCTGGTAGGCTGCAGTCCGTGGGGTCGCACAGAGTCGGACACAACTGAAGCGACTTGGCGGCGGCAGGACTGAGTATGGAAGGGAGAGTGATAGTGAGTGATGGGTAATAGGCATGAGGTTTCTTTTGAGGGAGGCAAAAATGTTTCAGGGCTTCCCCAATGGCTCAGTGGTTAAGAACCTGCCTGTAAAGCAGGAGCCACGGGTTTAGCCCCTGGGTAGGGAAGATCCCCTGGAGGAGGGTATGGTAACCCACTCCAGTATTCTTGCCTGGAGAATCCAAGGGAAAGAGCACCCTGGTGGGCTACAGTCCATAGGGTTGCCAAGAGTAGGACATGACTGAAGTGACTTAGCACACAAAAACGTTTTAAAATTAGATCGTGGTGATAGTTGCATGTATCTGTGGATATACTAAAAATCACTGAATTGCACCCTTTATCTGGATGAATTACAAGGTATATAAAATCTATTCAATAAAGCTATTTTTCACAAAAAGAAAACCGAAGGCAACAGGAAAACACTGAGGGCAGAGAGGGGATAGGAGATGAGAAAAGTGCTAAAAAAAAAAAAACTTTTCCTCTTTTAGAATTATCTGATGGCAGTCATATGGTGGGGTCTGAGTTAAGGACAGAACTCACTTGGAAGGCTGGAAACTTTTTCTCAGTTCAGCAGAGGTTAGTCTTATTCATTGTTTCCAGTCTCAGTTCATTCAGTCCTCCATCTCTTCCCTTGGGATGAGAAGAAATGGGTGCCTCTCTATCCCCACATCTAACACATGAGTATAGTACTGTCAAATGTGCATCTTTCTTCAATCTGAGAACATGGAACCTGTAGGTGTCAAATCACTCTCTCTGCATCTACGTCTTGGTTAGAAAGTTCTGATAGTATCTAAGTGAGGAGTGTGCTGGACAGAGAGTTGCTGTTCACCCCCATAAAGAAACAATAGAGGGCAGATTTGTGTAGGATGACAAGGGCTTAGAATTCCTACTCACAGGAATCAGTTCAGTTCAGTTCAGTCACTCAGTCGTGTCCGACTCTTTGCGACCCCATGAATCACAGCACGCCAGGCCTCCCTGTCCATCACCAACTCCCGGAGTTCACTCAGACTCATGTCCATCGAGTCAGTGATGCCATCCAGCCATCTCATCCTCTGTCGTCCCCTTCTCCTCCCGCCCCCAATCCCTCCCAGCATCAGAGTCTTTTCCAATGAGTCAACTCTTCGCATGAGGTGGCCAAAGTACTGGAGTTTCAGCTTTAGCATCATTCCCTCCAAAGAAATCCCAGGGCTGATCTCCTTCAGAATGCACTGGTTGGATCTTCTTGCAGTCCAAGGCACTCTCAAGAGTCTTCTCCAACACCACACTTCAAAAGCATCAATTCTTCGGCGCTCAGCCTTCTTCACAGTCCAACTCTCACATCCATACATGACCACAGGAAAAACCATAGCCTTGACTAGAGGGACCTTTGTTGGCAAAGGTCTTCTTTTGAATATGCTATCTAGGTTGGTCATAACTTTCCTTCCAAGGAGCAAGCGTCTTTTAATTTCATGGCTGCAATTACCATCTGCAGTGATTTTGGAGCCCAAAAAAATAAAGTCTGACACTGTTTCCCCATCTATTTCCCATGAAGTGATGGGACCAGATGCCATGATCTTCGTTTTCTGAATCTTGAGCTTTAAGCCAACTTTTTCACTCTCCACTTTCACTTTCATCTAGAGGCTTTTGAGTTCCTCTTCACTTTCTGCCGTAAGGGTGGTGTCATCTGCATATCTGAAGTTATTGATATTTCTCCCAGCAATCTTGATTCCAGCTTGTGTTTCTTCCAGTCCAGCGTTTCTCATGATGTACTCTGCATAGAAGTTAAATAAGCAGAGTGACAATACACAGCCTTGACGTACTCCTTTTCCTATTTGGAACCAGTCTGTTGTTCCATGTCCAGTTCTAACTGTTGCTTCCTGACCTGCATACAGGTTTCTCAAGAGGCAGGTCAGGTGGTCTGGTATTCCCATCTCTTTCAGAATTCTCCACAGTTTATTCTGATCCACACAGTCAAAGGCTTTGGCATAGTCAATAAAGCAGAAATAGATGCTTTTCTGGAACTCTCTTGCTTTTTCCATGATCCAGCGGATGTTGGCAATTTGATCTCTGGTTCCTCTGCCTTTTCTAAAACCAGCTTGAACATCAGGAAGTTCACGGTTCACATATTGCTGAAGCCTGGCTTGGAGAATTTTGAGCATTACTTTACTAGCGTGTGAGATGAGTGCAATTATGCGGTAGTTTGAGCATTCTTTGGCATTGCCTTTCTTTGGGACTGGAATGAAAACTGACCTTTTCCAGTCCCTGATTCATAGGAATCAGGGAGGGACAAATCAGAACTAGAGAAGGAGATAAAGACTGGTGGGAACAGAGGTATCTTGGGTCTTCCAGTATTTGGGTTATCATATTGCTTCCCATCCCATCTGCTATCCACTGCCCCCACTCCCACTAAACACACATACCAAGCACTCCTGTTTTTATTTTGCATGCCAGAGAATTAAATACATGGAATTTGCTGCTTACTATCCCTGAGTTGGGAAGATCCCCTGGAGTAGGAAATGGTAACCTGCTCCAGTATTCTTGCCTGGAAAATTCCACAGACAGAGGAGCCTAGTGGGCTGCAGTCCATGGGGTCACAAAGAGTCGGATATGACTGAGCAGAGCACATCATACAGTCACACTTCTACAAGCCCACAGGAATCAGTAAAAATAAAGCAACTGCTTAGGGAAAGAACATGGGCTAGGATTGTGAAAACACTTATCCACCCAAGGAGAAAGCCTCCACTTTCAAAGAGCTAATAACTAAGAATGTAATGACAAGTAGCTTCTCATGTATTTCTACCATTACCCATGAGTACTCATCCATTTGAAGACTGTCAAGTGATGTAATTATTAGCTGCTAAGAACAAGTTAGACCACTAACAAACTAGATTAACAACTTAGTTCATTACCACATTGGATCAGATTCAAATTTGTACCACAGGCCAAAGGTTCTTTATTGTCAAATCCCTTTGACAATAAAACTTGACATAAAAAACAAAGTACTTTAAACCTTATGACAAAAAAATAGTAAAAAATTTTTAAATATTTGGGAAAATACTGGACTTATTTAATGAATTTGAAGACCACAAACTGTCACTAATAAGACAACTTCCTTCTCTTTTATGTTTTTACCCATGGATAAATTTCTACAACTGTATTATACTAAAAGAGAAAAAAGAGTGCTTACTTTAGATAATAGATTATTCAGTTCATGGGGATGAAGCTTCACCACTTCTCCAAGTTGCTGTGCAGCAGCTTTTCTTGTAACTGGAGTAGTGCCAGTATCCAGCAAGATAAAAAGACGGTCAAGCCTAAAATAATAAAAATGTAATGATTATTCTGAAATGTTTCCTCATATATGTTTGAGTCAATAAATGTACATATTCAACATCTATGAAGAAAGAGCTATGGCAGAGCTGTAGGAGATAAACTAATCTACTCCTAAGGAACTTGCTATGGAGGTGGAGTGAGTGGGTAAGGCAAGTACACAAATAATTAGATTATAGGGTATAATATAGGAATTGTACATGCATATACATGTCCAATAAGCACATGTCAGAAAAGGAGAAAGTGCTCTGAGAAGATGGAATGGAAGCAATAAATACTATATCCCCAACTGTATAATACTAAAAGGGCTTTCTAAAAGAAATGGTGTATGAGTTGGACCTTAATGGTAGCAAAAAAAACTCAATACTGGTGAAAGTGAGGCAGTAAAAGGGAAAAAGGGGAGAAACATCTGGAAGAGGGAATAAGAAACAGCAGTAAGACAAAGGAGGCTATATTTAGAGAAGTGAGTAACACAGTCTGGTTGTAATTCGGGGTACACTTAAGAGAATAGTAGAAGATGTAGCTACAAAAGCAGCTAGACAGACCTATTGTGGAGACCCTTGAATTATAGCTCAGCCATGAAAGACTCCGATCAGGAAAGACATGGGGGCTTCCCTGGTGACTCAGTGGTAAAGAACCTGCTTGCCAATGCAGGAGACAGGGGTTCCATCCCTGATCTGGCAAGACCCCACATGCTGAGGAGAAACGAAGCCCATGAGCCACGACTACTGAGCCTGTGCTTTGGCGCCAGGGAGTTGCAACTGCTGAGTCCACACGCTCCAACTACTGAAGCCCTTGTGCCCTACGGCCCTGGTTCCACAGCAAAAGAAATCACCATAACGAGAAGCCCACGCGCCGCAGCAAGAAGCCTGCACACCACAACTAGAGAGGAGCCCCTGCTCACTCATCCAGAGAAAAGCCCACTCAGAAAGGAAGACCCATCACAGCCAAAAACAAAGAAAATTATTTTTCAAAAAAGAAAGTCATGGGACTGGAGCTATGCTTCAGGAAGGTTAGTCTTGCAGCAGGGTGAAGCATGAAGTAAAAAGAAAACTTTTATGAGAACTTTTAGACCTGAACTACAATCATGGTTACAAGACTAGAAAGAAGTTGGGGAAAATGCTGCAGAATTACCATGGTAATGTCAAGGAAATGAAAAGATTCTAAGACTCTGATCTTAGAAATGAAGATGTCATTAAAGAAATGGGAAGAACTAGTGGAGAAAATGTTTCTGAGGAAAGATGACAAGTTTATTAATGGCCGGGTCAGGAAAGCTAGGGGAAAGCAAAAAGAACAGTTGGAATAGAGATCTGATGTTCAAAAGAAAGTTAAGATGAAAGGTATACAGATAAATGAGTCATTTGTATAGACGTGACAGAATGGCAAGAAGATCTCTGAGGAAACAGTTTGTAAAAGACAAACACCATTATAGGTCAGAGCCACAGCACCACGATTCAAATCCCAGCTCTGACATTTATCCAATAGATACGTTGCAATAAAATCACAATGTCTTACACCTGGAATAAGTGGGGGGAAATGGAAAACTGTGTCACTTTGTTTCTGGGATACAGGAAAATCCTAAGATTTAAAACAGAGAAAGAAACCAGTAATTACTACCAGCTGTCCATGTGTCATATAGGTCTAGCCCTTCCACCACAGTATTAATCAGGTTCAATGAAGCAAATGGATACCACAGGTAAAGAAAGGAAGGCAGTCTCATATACAGAATAAATGGGTATTCATACAAGATGAAGGATGAAAAGGGGCAAGGTTATATTGTGCCCCAATCCTATATGAGGGGAGATTTCGAGAACAAACCTTTAAATCTCATCTAATGAGGAAGAGAAAGCAAGCAAGGTCCCAAAGTTAAGCATGAATATTAATAAACTGCAAAGAGGCTCATCTTTTACCTCTGGGATTATTTTTCTTTTACAAAGAGCTAAAAAATTAGAAAGCAAAGCTCTAAAATCCCTTTATAACAAAATATAGGGGTCACATGAAATAAGCAGGGTCTTTTCTTCTTTTGGAGGGGGTTGTTGCTGTTTAGTCATTGAGTCCGACTCTTCTAACCCTATGAACCCAGTACAACTGCTGGGTTCCTCTGTCCATGCAATTTTCCAGAAAGAATTCTGGAGTGGTCTTTTCCTTCTCCAGGGGATCTTCCCAACGCAGGTATTGAACTCACATCTTTTCCTGCATTGGCAGGCAGATTCTCTACCAATGAGCCACTTGGGAAGCTCTCTGGAGGGGGCAGTATTTATCAAACTAGCCAGTCACTAATAAACACAAAATCATTGTAACTAGTAAAAAAATATATATAAAGATACACACACACACACACATATATATACACAACTGGGCTTCCCTTGTGGCTCAGCTGGTAAAGAATCCGCCTGCAATGCAGAAGACCCGAGTTCGATCCCTGGGTTGGGAAGATCCCCTGGAGAAGGGAAAGGCACTCCAATATTTTGGCCTGGAGAATTCCATGGAGTGTACAGTCCATGAGGTCACAAAGAGTCAGACATGACTGAGCAACTTTCACATACATGCAACCAAAATAGGTCTTTTTCAGTCAAGAAGGCTAAGGGTACCATGAAAACTTTTCAACTGACTCAAAATAAAACACTAAGAGGCAAGGTTCAGATTTTACAGTTAAGGGTATTACGGAGGCCATATTGTAAACAAAATATGAGGTAATTAAAGCCAGTGACATAAAGAAAAAAAGTAATACAACACAATTTTTGCTTCCTATATACTGAATGGCACACAGAGTGATTATAAAGAAATTAATTCCGAAAAAAACACTGCATAGACACACCCCACTTTCTGACGTAATATTTCTCCTTATCCATCCAAGGCTGCCTAAATACTTGCCTTCACCCATTTACTCTTCAGGCTTTGCAACAGGATTTGGTGAAGGATGACTCAGAAATAATGAGACAGAAGGGAGGAAAAAATCTTCTGACAGTGGTTTTCATAAAATTCTAACACTAAGTCAGATCCCAAATCCTTTTCCCATAAAACTACCTCCTTCATACATCCCATACATAACTCTAGAATGCTCTTTGATGTATTTTCATCTTTATAACTGATTGTGATGTTAAAGCTACTGAAACTGTCTCTGAAACTTCACAACAAATATATGCCTATTGCCAGGACTGATTTTGAATGCCTCTGCTCAATGAAAAGAAATGTTCAAAAAGAAAATTTAATATCTATGAACAATTTTCTATCAAGGCAAATAAATATTCATTTTAAATCTATATTCTATGCCAAGCAAAATTATCAAAAATTAAATGTTTTATTATAAAAATTATGTCTTAAGTCATATTTATGCAACAACGGACTTATATCTGTATACGATGCATGTATTCTTTATAATAATATAAACTGTATGTGTACAGTTTACATAAATCCAGGACCTTCCTACAGGAAAAGTTGCAAAATGGTAGAACTAGACTGGAAGTTAGGAGATCTTTAAAAGTATTACTTTTGTCACTGTTAGAAGGCTTAGAGAAGAAACCCACTTAACTTCACTTAACCTCTTATTTTACAGAGTAAAACTAGATTTAGTCATATTTCATAGCCTCACATCACTGCAACTGTTTATAGTTTTTTTCCCCCTTATATACCATGTTTGTCTTATCTTTGATTGCAAAGTTCCTTAGACTGCACCTCTGGATAGATTTCAACTACTGGATCAGCCAAAAAGTTCATTTGAGTTTTTCTGTATCATCTTACAGAAAAACCGAAACTTTTTAACCAGCCCAATACTTCATAACTCCTTTTCAGTGATGGAGTTCCTGCTTTTGTGATGAAAAGCAAAAGCTGGCTGCAAAATGAATACTCTAAGGAACTGACAATACTGACCTGTTTGTAAGTCTATGTATAAATAGTTAAACTGAGTTTTCCAAGTCCCCCCCACAATCATTTCCACTTTCCTCAAGTCCCAATTGCCATTACCTATTCCTTAAAAATGAATGGACTGAGTAGATCCCGAGGTTATTAGAATACAAACTATCTCATCTCACTTATTACCTTTAAGGGTCTTTATACTCATCCTTTCAATTTCAGATGAAGAGACAGTCCTTGTTTTTCTTCAAGACTTGCATAATGTCTCACCATTTTCTTGATACCATCTCCTTCTACCCTCATTCAATTATCCTTTCTCGAATATCTTACATCACTGCCTTATTAATCTACTCCCTTCTGTCTTCAAATATACAGAGGTCCGTCTTTAATAAGATAAACCGCTTGACCTCCATCTTCTAGAACACTCTTTCTGCTGCCAAACATCTTGAAGAAGTGTTTAAAATCACTTCTTTTATCTTCTCACCACATACATTTTAATCCCTATAAATCAAGTTTCTATCCTTCTCTGCTACTGAAATAGCACACCTGAAGGTCACCAAGGAACTTCTAAGCTCTAAAACCAATGGCTTTGTTTTTTGTAAATCCAATTTTCATGATTCTTCTGTGACATCTGATTTCAGTACTACCCCATTCATAAAATACTTTCCTTCCTAAGTTTTCAAAACATTCTATTACCCTGTTCTTTTCTGACCTCTTAATTCTTTCCATGGTTTCCCTATTCTTAACACTCTTAATAAGAACATTCTCCCAAATTCAATCCCTGGCTGTCCATCTCTCATCAGTTTCTCCTATAGGAAACTGTAATTTGTTTAAACTATAACACAGTACAAATAATCCCCAAATCTAGCCCATGTGGGAGCTCAAGTGCAAACTTTCAACTGCCTGATGAGCAAAACTCCATACTAATGAGATCTCAATGCTAAGTTTACTTCCTAGAACACCCTGTGATCAAATTATTACCTTATTCTAAAACTTTCAATGGCTCACCCTTACCTACCAGGTAGTAATCAAAAACAAGAAAGTATCTCCCAAACAAAGGCCATTTTGGTTTCCACAATTTTGTCTACTGTTTCTTCTACTTGGAATGTCTTCTCTTGGTCCAATTCTTCAGCTCACTCCCACCCATTCAGACTCAGTTCAAGTTCTTTACTTTCTTGACACCATCTCATGGACTACTACACAATTACATCCTCTTCTAAAATCCACAGGGATTCTCATTTTGGTATTTATTATGCATTTTTGTGTCTTTACATTAATTTGTCACATGTTGTCTTATGCTTATTAGGCTTCACCTTCTTCAATGATTCTTTTTGTCCCCCACAATATTGCGCAAAGTGTCTCTGCACAGAATTCAAATATTTGTTGAGTACCTGGTATTTACTGTAATTAAAATTATAGATAAAGAAAAATCCAAGTTTCTTGGGGACAGGTTGAAGCACCATTTTTAAACAGAGAGTACTATATATTTTTTTGCTTCCTTTGAGAAATATCCTTAATCTGTCATAGCTATACTACACAAAAACAAGTTATAAAAATAACAGAAGTGATGCTAAAGCAATGTTTCAGTAAGTAAAAACATGAGTACAGCAGTACTTTAGCAATCTGAACATCAGGCAGTTATGGCTGCTGCAAAGAGCAAGCTGAAAACGACTGGGCAGTAGGCACTGTATTCCTTCAATAATTTCTACCCTTCCTAAACCTTCCTTGAGTCCTCTGCGGACATACTCCTGCCCAAAGACCTTCTACTCCTCTAACTTAATGCTGAATTTGCCTCACAACCCCACAGTTCCTTCTGCCTCTCCTTTCTTCAAAGCCTTATACCCCAATACCATGTCATGTCACCTCCGCTCCCTCACCAGTCAACTGCCCTGAGGGCAGATCAGCTCATCCTCGCATCCAATTCCAGACCTGTCTATTCTCACCTCTCCCACCTTGTGATAGTCAGATTTGACTCCCTGAATAGAAGAATGGGGACACAAGAATGCTTCTTTGGTGCTCTTGACTCAAAGCCCCTTTTGGACTTTTTCATTCTTCTCTCCAGGATAACAGATTAGATGCCACACAAAAGGAACAACAAAGGGATAAGCAGACCGGGATCTCACAAGAGGGCAATGTGACCTATTACACCAGGATAGCAAACTATGAGGCAAGCAGGGTAAGCACGGGTCAGGACACAAAGGAAAAGACTGGTTTAATGAACAGGTAGGGGAGAGGGAAAGGGTATGAGACAGAGCCAGTATTATGCTGGAGGGCAGACAGGACCCTTGATGAAGGAGAGGTCTGAAGGAAGCCAGGTGATCAAAAGAAAAAGAAAGTTAAAAGAAGGGCTGACTGAAGGAACACAGTACTTACCACAATACTTCTTTTGGCTAAAGCTTATGTAGCGTAACAGCTAACAGTAAAAAATGCTACTCTTCATTCTTCAAAGGATAGACAAATGGAGGAAAAAGAGGTAATAGATGTCAAGCTGAACAGAAGATACCAGAGACTGTAGAAGAATAAATTAAATAAAACATGGTGCAATTACATTTGACAGTATCCACTGATGACATTAAAAAACAACAATCATGGCATCTGGTCCCATCATTTCATGGCAAATAGATGGGGAAACAATGGAAACAGTGACACATTTATTTTCTTGGGCTCCAAAATCACTGCAGATGGCAACTGCAGCCATGAAATTAAAAGACGCTTGCTCCTTGGAAGAAAATCTATGACAAACCTAGACAGTGTATTAAAAAGCAGAGACATCATTTTGAAACAAAAGTCTGTATAGTCAAAGCTATGGTTTTTCCAGTAGTTATGTATGGATGTGAGAGTTAGACCCTAAAGAAGGTTGAGCATCAAAGAATTGATAATTCTGAATTGTAGTGTTGGAGAAGACTCTTGAGAGTCCCTTGGACTGCAAGATCAAACCAGTCAATCCTAAAGGAAATCAGTCCTGAATATTCATTGGAAGGACTGATGTTGAAGCTGAAGCTCCAATACTTTGGCCACCTGATGCAAAGAGCCAACTCATTAGAAAACACCCTGATGCTGAGAAAGATTGAAGGCAGGAAGAGAAGGGGACTAAAGAGGACACGATGGTTGGATGGCATCACCGACGTAATGGACATAAGTTTGAGCAAGCTCAGGGAGATGGTGAAGGACAGGGAAGCCTGGCGTGGTGCAGTCCATGGGGTCACAAAGAATCGGACAAGACTGTGCAACTGAACAACAACAATTGGTTATGAATCTATTGATGATGATAATCTGGCCCATTTTCAATTGGATTTTAATTCAGAGAAATAACTATAAAAGACATGATCCATGTTTATTTTATAAACCTGTGATTTCAGAAAACTGCTCTAAAGACTGCCTAGAGGGAAGAGGGAATGAGAAGATAGGTGTGTGGGATTAAGAGACACAAACTACTATGTATAAAACAAATAAGCAACAAGGATGCACTGTACTGCACAGGGAAAGACAGCCATTATTTTATTGTAACTTTAAATGATATATATAAAATATTGAATTGCTATGTTATATCCTTGAAACTAATACAATATTGAAAATTAATTATGCTGCTGCTGCTAAGTCACTTCAGTCGTGTCCGACTCTGTGTGACCCCATAGACGGCAGCCCATCAGGCTCCACCGTCCCTGGGATTCTCCAGGCAAGAACACTGGAGTGGGTTGCCATTTCCTTCTCTAACACATGAAAGTGAAAAGTGAAAGTGAAGTTGCTCAGTCGTGTCCAACTCCTAGCGACCCCATGGACTGCAGTCCAAGAGGCTCCTCCGTCCATGGGATTTTCCTGGAGTGGGGTGCCATTGCCTTCTCCGAAAATTAATTATACTTCAAATTAAAACACAAAATGTGGTTTAAAAAAACTGGCTGTTAGGAAAGTACATGGAGTTTGTAGAGGTTATGCTGGCAACTATAATTTAACTTCTCTTCAGCTGTTTGTATTATCATAATTCAAAAAGAATATAAAAAGAAATAATATGCACGCTGAACTATAAAAATGTCCTAGACTACTACTTCAACACCAATAAACAAATATATATTGCATTTCCGCTATTTGAGGATGGAAAAAGAAAGTGTTTAAAATATAACATTTGCAATCTATTTCCAATCTCAGTATTCTCTGAATACATTTAATCACTCTAAAAAAATTATGGAAGGTCAACTGAGACAATACGTCAGAGATGGCTTTGTAATTATAACTAAAAGGGAATGTTCAGTCAAGTTTGTCCAATTTGTCATGCATTTTTTACATTTACTATGTGAGGCTTTTCTTTTCTGTGTTACTTAGGGAATAAGAACATAAATATCTGGTATCAACACTATGCTTAGTCTTACATAACATCATTAAGCAAGGAAGTTATGATCAAAAGAAATGTCTTTTAAGAAATTGCCTAGACTGATGTTTTAAAATGTATGCCTTCAAGTTCCTACTGTGGGTTACTTGAAACTATGTTAATGCTAGAAGAAAGTAGATTAATTTGAAGTGCCACAAAGAACACTGGGAACAGATATGAAGATGTGAAACAACACCAAAGCCAGATGCCAGGGCAGGTGTGTGTCATTTACATTCCCCCGCCCACCCACCCCCAGAACAGGAACTCCATGAGAATGGGAAATCCATTTTTATTCTCTGCTGTATCTCCAGCACCTGGAACACAGAAAGCACTCTGTAAATACTTATTAAATAAGTGCTGAAAAGGACAGCCAAGGTGCATTATTTCCTTCAGGACACTTTTTTTCCCCTAACCTCTGCCTCTTGTATGACTTTATCTTAAACATAAAAATCTAGATTTTTCAGGGGGAAAAAAATGTTTAGTGGATTAAAACTTCATTTGAAAGTGCACATTTTAAAATGGTTAAAATGGTGAATTATTAGGTGGATACTACTTTGAGAAACAGACTAAAGAAACAGGGAGGAATTTAACCAAAGGGATTAAAATGGATACACTTATATAATGCCTCCTCTACCTTTCCTAGCTTTTGGTCCCCATTTTTAAAGTACAAAATATTCAATATATTACAATTTACAACAGTGTCTTCTGTCAATCTTATAATGGATAGAAATTAGTAATAATGGAGGAATAGGCCTAACAAACAAACAACACCTGTGCTCTCCCACAGGTAAGATCATATTAGCGTTTTCTCTGTCAAGAGCAAGGACCCCCCACATCAAGAAACTTCCCTTTACTGTGCAGAATAGGTCACTGAAACAATGTTTCTCTGAAGCATCAGCAGTGTTGACAAAGAATTAACACAACAGAGCAAAGTTCTGCTCACATGTAGCAATTTGTTTCTTCCATAAGAGGGTATGTTCAGAATCTTTTCTGAACACAGCATCATTTTTAAACTCCAAAGATGTGCGTCACAGACTTAAGGTATGGCTTCTACAACAGTCAAGTCATAACTTTTAGACATGACCTTTATAGCAGAGATCAGTCTAAATTATATTTTTACATTCTCTGTATATGATCAAGGAAAAACTAAATTCATAATAGCTAATCGATGCATAACAACAACCAACTGTGGTATAAACAGGCAAAGTTATCAAAAATAATCTTTTAAAAAATTAAGCTGTGGAACCCAACATTGTTACATATTCACCCACCACCTTCTGTAATGAACATAACTTTTAACAATCCCTCTAACATTACCTTTACTGTTGGTGGCTCAACTTCAATTAGTGACAGATGATACAGGGAGAGAGGTTTACAGAACAACACAGTATTCAAATATTTAATAACTATGATTTAAATTGCTTGCAAACAACACTGAAAGCCTGTAATATATACTAATTTGTTGGTTTTTTTTTTTTTTTTTTTGCTGAGATTGATGTTATGAGAGCAAGTCAAGTAGCTAGTGAGTGAGTTTGGCTGACTTTCCAGCATTCACTTATTAAGGGCAACATTGTTCTTTCACATGTGTATACTCTTTTACTAGAGGTCTAAAAGAGTCATACATTTTCAGTAGTAGTTCACTGCATTTTATGGGAGAACTTCAAATGCTATCATTGTATTTGCAATTTTAGAGTCACAAAGATTTGTAGGGTTTTTTGAGGGGTGGGGTAGGTGTTTGTGGCAAGATTTAACTCACCCATAGGGGATCAAGAGTTGACCATACATTTTACCATTTGCTACATTCTTATAATTCAAAGTACTACATTAAAACTAAGCCTTTATAAAGGCTAAGTGTGGGACTTCCCTGGTGGTCCAGCAGTTATGAATCTGACTGCCAATACTGAGGACACGAGTTCCATCTTGGGTCTGAGAAGATTCCAGATGCCTTGGAGCCATCTAAGCACGTGGGCCGCAACAAGAGAAGCCACTGCAATAAGAAGCCTAGACACCACAACTAGAGAAAGGCTGCTTGCAGCAACGAAGATCCAATGCAGCCGAAAATAAAATGAATAATAATTTTTAAAAAACTAAGTGGAGTCTAAAAATTTTGATTACAGAAAATGCAGTTACATTATATCCAATTTGCATTATAAAAGACCATGCTATCACAGAATTGTACTAGACTATAAATTTATAAAACTAGTTGTGACGATATTCATTGTTTTTTAAATTATACTTCTGGTCAATATTCAAAACTATAATGAAAGTTTTTCTCTCTTAGGGAAACCTGTAAAACTCAGAAGCGCTTCCTGAAAAACACCAGAAATACTCTACAAAAGTTACAGAAAAATCATGACAGGAATTAAACAAGAAAACAATCACCCATTTTTAAAAAAGTGTATTGAGCACCTATGAGAAAAGGCACTCTCCTGGGGAAAGAAGGAGTAAAGACATTCACTTCTCTCACAGAGCTGATGTTAACTCAAGCAAGAAAGTGAACAATTAAACAATCACAAAGTATGATAAATATGACTGGCAAGACAATATCTCACCAGCTGAGATGAAGTAATACCAGAGAAGGCTTCCCAAACAAAGTGACACATGTATAGGCTTAGGGTTTAGATCTAAAAACTAAGGTTGGGTAGGAGGAGAATGTAGGAATTAATGTTCCAGAGATTAAGGTAGGAATTAATGTTTTATAGACTAGGAGGTGAAAAAGAACAAAGATTCAGAATGAAGAGGGGGAGAGAGAGAGACTCAACAACTTGACAAGATGAAGCTTAAAATGGTAAAGCAGGAACCAGATCACAAATGATCTGGTAAGATGTGTTTGTTACAAAATTTGTCCTTTATCTTAAGGCAACAGAAAACTAAATGGTTTTAAACAGGAAAAAAAAAAAAAGGCTACATTAAAATTAACATTAGCAAAGAAGCAAAGAATAAATTAGAAAGAGATACCAATGGAGGCAGGAAGAGCAGAATGGCTGCTGTGGCAGGTGTCTTGGATTAGAGATGATGATGGTGGTATGGAGTAGGACTGTGATAAATGGCGTGGGAAGAAAAGATTGGCCAGAGAAAGATTAGAAATGTAGAACCGACAAGATTGGATCTGGGGACTGGCTAGACTGGGGGAAAGGAAGGGAGGGCAAAGTCAAATATTATTCCTGGATCTTTGGATCTGGATTTCTGAACTTAACATTTCCCTCCTATTGGAAATATTTAAAGGTTATAAAAACAATACCATTTCTTTTCAGTCACACACTGATACAAACAGTGCAAAAAATATTTTAGATTTGATTCTCACAAATGATTTTTATCTTTTCAACCATTTTCAACCTGTTCTACAATAAAATATTAAAATGAGTCTGTATGTATGTGTATGTGGTTATTCATGTCAGACTCTTTGCGACCCATGGACTATAGTCCGCCAGGCACCTCGTATCCATAGGGATTCTGCAGGCAAGAATACTGGAATGCATTGCCATGCTCTCTTCCAGGGGATCTTCTCAACTCAGAGATCAAACCCAGGTCTCCTGCATTGTAAGCAGATTCTTTACTGTCTGAGCCATGAGGGACACGCAAATGAGTCTGTATTTCACACCAAGAAGAGAAAGGAAATTTAGTTCATAAACATGTGTGCTCAGTGCATGGCGAAGGTCAGTTTAAAATTAAAGTCTGTTATTCAAAGTGAATCCTCATATGAAAAAGTCAAGGACTGGTAGTATCCCCAAATCAGAAAGTGTCTCAAAACTGTTTTCCATGAACCTACTGTATTATCAAAATAAGCCCAGGACTAGCTCTTTTATAAAACTATGACAAGTTTTCTTTTTAAAGTAGAATTTAACAGAATTTTGGCAAGCTAAATTAAAAAAGATCTACGGAAAAAAAGAGCACCACCCTTTGAAATCCAATGTCAAGTACAAAAAGCAGCTGCTTTGAAAACTCATTCATTCAGAAATGTAGGTGCCCTAAACTTCTGTAAATAGATTTGCATTAGTCAAGCAAATTAGGTGCTCTTTAAACTTTCATTTTTTTATTTTATACATCACAAAATAAGAATTTCCTCACACTGAATGGAATCAAGTAATCTATGAAATAAAAATTAGATGCCCCCTATTACAGGTACCTCACAACCCCTCACACTCAACTGTATTGGGTTTCTCCCACACACTTTCTCATCAGTTATCTAGGGAATCTATGAGGTATGGGTTATCCTTTTGCTTGCAAAATAGGAATCTGTTCAATTAACTCTGAAAAATGAACAAAAACTATGTTTTCTGAACTGTCATCATTTTTCCCTTTCAGTCTATATGGTAGAAGGACCCATTTCTCATGAAAACTAACAAACTTGGTGAACCCTTCTGTCTTCTATCAGAGGGTCTACCCTCTATTTACACATATCAATGTCCACTAACGTCAAGGCTCTGACAAAATGTACTCCCCACCCCAGTCTCTCATATTGGAGAAAAAGACTTTCCTGCTACCCATACAAAGAAATGTCTTGCTGGTCTCCCTATAGTCTCCTATACTTTCCTAACGAGGGGCCATCACTTTAAAATAATTTAAGATTCGTGATACATCTTTCACGCCTTGGTTAAAGAAGATGATACTAATACAATAATTTGCTAAAGATTACAAAGCTGACGACTGAATGTGTACTGCCAAACAAAACGAAAAATTATAATGTAAGAAAGCAGCACTCAGGAAAAAACATATCCCTAAAGCCGTAAACACAAATTTTAACATAATTAGAAGGTCACTTAGATAACTGTAACTCAAAGTCTCCCCGACTTCGTCAGTTACTACCAAGTTTTCCCGTGAAATGGAGGTTAGGGATCGGCCTTAGAATACTAAGAAAGCGAAAAGATTCTCCTAGCACTGAAAGAGGGAAGAGAAACCAGAGAAGAGAAACATGGTGAGGAAAGAGAAAAACTAGCTCTAACGTGCCAAACGGTCTATTCAGCAAGAAAAAGACATTCCTCCACGGGTTACTTACGTGGAGTAACCCGAGTCCAAAGCCCCGCTGACTGAGGGGCGAACTGCGGAGTCTAGGCAGGAAGGCGCCCGAGCCCAGTGACAATGGGAACCTCCTGTTAGCTCTGGAGGAATTAGACCCACCTGGAGACCGCCATGGCCGGACGCCGGCGGTTCGGAGCTCCCCGCGAGCGACGAGCCGCGCAGCCGAGGCGCTAGTTTCCAGAGAGCGGAGCGGCGCAGGCCCAGGCCGCGGAACAGAGGGGAGCGGCCGGTGCGGCGCGGAACGTCCCGGCGCGGGCCCTCGGGCATCTGCCCTGCCGCCTACCCGAGCTCTTCCCCGCCGCGGCCCGGAAGCAGGGGGTCTCAGACAGCGGCGGAGGCGGCAGTGCTCCGACCCGCACGACTTCAAACCGGGTGCCCCCAGCCCCGCTCTTTGCTGACGCAGGCGTCGGCACGCCGGACTGAGCGTCAGCGCGCCGGAAGTGACGTCAGCTCACCGCGAGGTGCTCCGCTCTGCTGTTGAGCCGAAGGAGTACGAGCTGCTGCGGCCTGGTGGCACGAGCTGCCAAAAGGCTGTTTGTGCTCTTCCGGGGGGGGGGTCGTTAAGTCTTCAAGGACTTCATTTTTATAGAAAGAAAAAAGTCGATCTAGCCGAGACTCTCAAAGTTCAAAACCTTTACTTCTAATTCTTCATCGCCCCGATTCTCACCTCACCAGACTGCTCGTAGAGAAAACAGAATCCACAGGTCCATAAGATGCTCTAGTCCAGATGGCGATCCCAGTGGGAGGGTGAAATCCACAAAGGTGTGCAACGGCAGTGAAGACACGGCTCAAATGTTTGCCATGTAACCGCCGTATGTTCTGCATAGGTATTAGAGGGAAGAACTGCCAACCATTTTGCAAAGTTTGGTATCTTAATTGTTTAGGTTGTTGGTGACATCACTTTCTCAACCGTGTTTGAGAACTGTCGGCAGTTTGTGTCTTTTTTGCTGTGTAGCTGTTCAGTCTCTTGTTAGGTTTTCAAACGTTCTCTGTCACCTAGTGCATGCCTTTTCACCTTAAACTTGATTTTTATGATAGTAGTCAAAGTAGTATTTCTCCAGCTTCTTCAGTTGACCCCATCTTAAAGGCCTCCAGCAGATGAATCTTCAAGAAACACTGCTTTCATCGAGTCACTCCTTTGCTTATAAAACTTGTCCATTGGCTTGTCATTACCTGAAGAAGCTTTGCCTCAGCCCCTGAGTCTTTTTCATCCATAAAATAAAGACTAATGAGAAGTACTATAGAAATAAAATGAGGTCATGCGGCTAGAAGAGCTTCCAAGAGTTTATAAAGTGTAAAGGGAAAGAAATTTAAAAACCTATGTGCTATACATTTGGCATGCATTATCTCATATAATTTGTAGGCTAATCCTGTAAAGTAAGTTTTAATCTTCATTTTATAGGTTAGAAAACTAAGCTCAGGAAGGTTAAGAAATTTGCCCAAGAGCCAAGCTACTAGTAATATATACTGTTCATTCTAAAACAAATACTAATTTGGCCCCTGTTCTATGCCAAACACTGTTAGGCACTATTTATACTATTAGGCAAAAACTGATGTTTAAATGCCTTTATATTTCACCAGCTCCTCCCACCTGCCTTCTCAGTTCATGTACCACCACTGAAACTAACCAGCAGGTACATTTACTGATCATACACTACATTAATTTATTCAGCCAAAATTAAGTACCTACCACATGCTAAAGTCTATTATAGAGATTAGGATTTCACAAGAAACCAAAACAGATAAGGTGCCCACTGTAGTTGAACTTACATTCTAATGGAAGGAAAGAGAGTAAACAAGTAAATGAGAAAATATCATGTTTATATGCTATGAAAAACAGAATGATAGGATAGAGAGCATGATTAGAGACTCCAAACTGGGTAATTAGGGAAAAACCAAGGAGGAGCTTAATCTGAGGCCTGACTAACAGGAGGGAGTCTTCCAGGTAGGGGATACATCTCAGGTAAAAACCTAAAAGAAGCTGGCTATCTTGGAGAACAAGATGGGAGAGTTAGAAAGGCGCCATTGTAAGGAATTTGGATTTTCGTCTAGCAGTAGTGAAGTAGGAGGTAGAAAGGCCCAGGTTAGACATTTACAACTGGCCTCCTGTTTGCATCTCATGGGGTATGAAGAAGTGGGTTTCAGACTGGATACTTAAAACTAGCCTCTTCTTTACATTTCCTGAGACAAGATAGAGGGGCTCTAGTTGAGGAATTTACAATCAGCCTCTTCTTTGCCCTCCAAAATGGAAGTAACAACAGAAACAGGGTAAATAACCAGTCTTTCTCTCTTGTAAATACCTTAAGGTAATAGTCGTGGCAATTAAAGTGAAGTGAAGTAGCTCAGTCGTGTCCTACTCTTTGCGACCCCATGGACTGTAGCACACCAGGCTCCTCCCTCCATGGGATTCTCCAGGCAAGAGTACTGGAGTGGGTTGCCATTTTCTTCTCCAGGGGATCTTCCCGACCCAGGGGGTCGAACCCAGGTCTCCCACATTCCAGGCAGACGCTTTAACCTCTGAGCCAAGTCGTGGCAATAGTCAAGGTAATAATCATGGCAAGGACAGTTCAGTTCAGTTGCTCAGTTGTGTCCAACTCTGTGACCTCATGGACTGCAGCAAGCCAGGCTTCCGTGTCCATCAACACCTCCCGGAGCTTGCTCAAACTTATGTCCATCGAGTTGGTGATGCCATCCAACCATATCATCCTCTGTTGTCCCCTTCTCCTCCTGCCTTCAATCTTTCCCAGCATCAGGGTCTTTTCCAAGGAGTCAGTTCTTCACATCAAGTGGCCAAAGTACTGGAATTTTAGCTTCAGCAACAGTCCTTCCAATGAACATTCAGAACTGATTTCCTTTAGGATTGACTGGTTTGATCTTGCAGTCCAAGGGACTCTCAAGAGTCTTCTCCAACACCACAGTTCAAAAGCCTCAATTCTTTGGTGCTCGGCTTTCTTTACAGTCCAACTCTCACATCCATACATGACTATTGGAAAAACCGTAGCTTTGACTATATGGACCTTTGTCAGCAAAGTAACATCTCTGCTTTTTAGTATGCTGTCTAGGTTAGTCATAACTTTCTTCGAAGGAGCAAGCGTCTTTTAATTTCATGGATCAGTCACCATCTGCAGTGATTTTGAAGTCCAAGAAAATAAAGTCTGTCACTGTTTCCATTGTTTCCCCATTTGCCATGAAGTGATGGGACCGGATGCCATGATCTTAGTTTTTTGAATGTTGTTTTAAGCCAGCTTTTTCACTCTCCTCTTTCACTTTCATCAAGAGGCTCTTTAGTTCTTTGCTTTCTGCCCTAAGGGTTGTGTCATCTGCATATCTGAGGTTATTGATATTTCTGGCAATCTTGATTCCAGCTTGTGCTTCATTCAGCCCATGGCAAGGACAAAAGGACAAAACAAGGACAAAACCCTGTTTGAGTAAAGGATTAAGGGATCTCCATTCCCCCATTTTGGGGACAAGGGAGACACTACATATGTGCAGAAAGGCTCACTGGGGTCAAAAGTCAGGGGATAATTCCAGGCCATAATGAGTCTTGCTCCTCCCAGAAGCCTGCACTTTGAGGACCATCTTGGCTGAGGGGTGCATGCACACCTCAGGGGAAGGTCCTGAGACAGATTAACCCATAGGGTGTGGGGGAACAAAGCAAGATGATTGGCCTGAAGGAAGACAAAGACCTGGAAAACTGTCCCCTAAAGGATTTAAACTTCCCAAAGGCACGAATCTGAGTTTGCCCATACTTTTCTTTTCAAATAAACTTTTTACTTACTCTTTATCTTCTGCCTTCTTGCCTGAATTCATTCTTTACTAGGCAGGCAAGGACTAGGGGCTCTAGCCCTAACTGCTGGCCCCTGTGGTACAGTGGTTAGGACTCCCAGTCTGGGAAACTAAGATCTTGCTTCCAGCTACTGCTCGCTCAAGCTGCCAATTACTGCTGCATGCATTTGAAATCAATGGGAAGTCACAGGAGGGTTTTAAGCATGGGAGTAAAATGATCTGATACGCATTAAAAAAAACCCTTACTCTTTAATATCCAAGAGGTAATTAGATACGATATGTAGTTCTAAACGTGTTACAGACTGGTAAGGCATAGTGTAATAAATATACTGAAGTCAGAATAGCTTGTTTTTAAATCCTTCCTCACCGCATTTAATAGTTGTGTGTCCAGGGAAGTTGTATAACCTTTCTAAGCTTCAACTGCTTCTTCTGGAAAATGGGGACAATAATAGCACCTTATAGGGTTGTTCAGTTCAGTCACTCAGTCGTGTCTAATTCTTTGCGACCCCATGGACAGCAGCACGCCAGGCCTCCCTGTCCATTACCAACTCCCGGAGTTCACTCAAACTCATGTTCATTGAGTCAGTGATGCCATCCAACCATCTCATCCTCTGTCCCCTTCTCCTCCTGTCTTCAGTTTTTCCCAACATCAGGGTCTTTTCAAATGAGTCAGTTCTTCACATCAGGTGGCCAAAGTATTGGAGTTTCAGCTTCAATATCAGTCCTTCCAGACCCAGGACTGATCTCCTTTAGGATGGACTGGTTGGATCTCCTTGCAGTCCAAGGGACTCTCAAGAGTCTTCTCCAACACCACAGTTCAAAAGCATCAATCCTTCAGAGCTCAGATTTCTTTATGGTCCAACTCTCACATCCATGCATGACTACTTGAAAAACCATAGCCTTGACTAGAGGGACCTTTGTTGGCAAAGCAATGTCTCTGCTTTTTAATATTCTGTCTAGGTTGGTCATAACTTTCCTTCCAAGGAGTAAGCGTCTTTTAATTTCATGGATGCAGTCTGCAGTGACAATGTTTCCATTGTTTCCCCATCTATTTGCCATGAAGTGATGGGACTGGATGCCATGATCTTCGTTTTCTGAATGTTGAGCTTTAAGCCAACTTTTTCACTCTCCTCTTTCACGCCCATCAAAAGGCTCTTTACTTCTTCTTCACTTTCTGCCATAAGGGTGGTGTCATCTGCCAATATCTGAGGTTATTGGCCAAGGTTTAAAGGAAATAATGAATATAAAGCATTTAGTTCAGTTCAGTTCAGTCGCTCAGTTGTGTCCGACTCTTTGCAACCCTATGAATCGCAGCACGCCAGGCCTCCCTGTCCATCACCATCTCCCGGAGTTCACAAGTGACTATAACTTTAAGCACTCAAAAATGTTATTAACTCCATTGAGTAAATTTTTTGTTAACTATGCAACCTTAAGCAAATGACTTAAATTCTATGTCTCAATTTCCTCAGCTGTGAAATGGGGATAAAAGTAGTACTAGTACACAACCTTTGGGGTTTGGTGGCTCAGTGGTAAAGAATCCGTGTTCCAAGGCAGGAGTTGCAGGTTCGATCCCTGGGTCGGGAAGATCCCCTAGAAAAGGAAATGGCAACCCACTCCATTATCTTGCCTGGGAAACCCATGGACAGAGGAGCCTGGTGGCCTACAATCCACAGGGTTGCAAAAAAACATGACTTAGCAGCAACTAAACAACAACAACACAACCTTTATCTGAGACCTTTGTTAAATGGTTTTCTGAATTTAGAATGTTTTAGATTTTGAAAAGTAATCCAATGCATATACCTTGTCACACCCCAAAAGCTTCTAGGGCCACACCCAATAGTCAAGTACATTTACAGTTCTGCAGCAAAATGTATGAATAGCCATACTAAGAGGACTAAAGAAGAGACTCTATATAGCTGCATGGCAGGGACTTTCCTGGTGGGCCAGTGGGTAAGACCCTGTGCTTCCAATGCAGAGGGCATGGGTTCCATGGGGAACTAAAATCTCACATCTCACATGCCATAAGGAACAGCCAAAACGGATATAAATAGAAAATATCTTTAAAAAACAACAACATAAATAAATAAATAGCTGCATGGAAGTTTAGGTCAGGTTTTGCTCCCAAATGAATTTTTTAAAAGTATCATATTCATGCGTTTTTCAATTCCAGAATTGTAAATAATGGATCATGAACCTGTACTTTATAAAGTAGTTGTAAGGATCAAATGAGTTGATATGTGATATGCTTAAAAAAATACTAAGTGGTAAATAAATTTTAGCTATTGTTTTTTTTTTTTATCACCAGAAAGGTGGCTTTGAAGATCAATGGCAAAAGAACTATTAAATAAAGAATGTTGGACCATTGGCTCTCCATGTGGAGGGGAAAATCAAATCCCTACTTCATTATCATATCCCCAAATAAATCTTAGATGGATTAAGGTTCTGAAATTGAAAGCACAACTTGGAAACTATTAGGAGGCTATGTTGAATATTTTTACCTCAGGGTAGAAAAGGATTTCTTAATGCACAAAAAATACTTAACAATCAGGAAAAAAAAAAACAAAACCCATAAACTTGAACTGACTAAACTGTAAAACTTGTATATTGCAAAAGAAAAGTATCCAAGGGAAGGGGGAGGAAGACTGGCTTTCCTTGAATCTCTTTTAAGATCAGGGAAAAACTTTCCCAGAAGCTGACTGCAAACATGAACAAAGTATACAGAATTGTGTCACACCTAAAACTAAACCAACCTCCGGCAACGGGGACGGAATTATCGTTAGACCATCCAGGAGATGAGAGTGGAGTCAGCTTCCCCTGAGATAACAGCTCTATTGGAAAGATGAGCTGGAAAGATGGCTCCTTTGCTACCAGGTGTCATACATCCAAAGAGAAGAGGGAAACGGAGGGGTGCTTGTTTCAAGAAAGCAGAAAGCTTCCACCAATTCTTAATAGAATTATATCTCATGACCAGAACTGTCTTATATGGCCACCATGACTTCAGGGAATTCTAGTAAGATAGTGGAATGATACTTCCATAAACTTTATACTTCCCATATGATCAAAGAGACTTTGATATGAATATTAGAGTATAAAGTGTCCAGTTGTATTATTTAGACTATTATGTCAAAGTCATTAGATTTACAATTACATTGTTGTCTCATGCTAAAAACAAAAATATATTTTAAATAGATTAATAGGTTAAATTTTCAAAATAAAAATTTAATATATAAAACACATAAATACTAAATTTTATGCATAAAATAGCAAATGAAAGGTGATATGGATGAGAACTATGCCTTTCTGTAGTCAAGTGAGAGAAGAGCAATTGTGAATGGAGGTGGAAAGTGACAACCTGCACAGCACCCAACCACAGGCCTAGACCCAGGACTGCTCGAAATAAACATATGGAGGAAAGCACACATATGGAGGTTGAAGATCTTGAAATTGAGTTTTAAAAATATCAACTTAGATGGGGAACACATGTATACCTGTGGCGGATTCATTTTGATATTTGGCAAAACTAATACAATTATGTAAAGTTTAAAAATAAAATAAAATTTAAAAAAAATAAAAATAAAAATATCAACTTAGGCCTAAAGACTTCTTGAAAAGTTTTTGGTATTCTCAGGAGTACACACACTGCAGTTTAAAGATCACCACTCTAGGGAACACTCCTGTCCACAAGATCTTGTTTACTGCAGCATTATTTATTCAGAAAACCTGTGTTCTAAATCACTTCAATCGTGTCCAGCTCTTTGCAATCCTATGGACTGTAGCCCGTCAGGCTCCTCTGTCCATGGGATTCTCCAGGCAAGTATACTGGTTGCCATACCCTCCTCCAGGGGATCTTCCCAACTTAGGGATCGAACCCTCATCTCTTCTGTCTCCTGCACTGGCGCGAGCGCCACCTGCGAAGCCCATACTTGGCAGAGTGGTATCCAAATCATTTGGAAAGCTAATGTGCTTTGAACGTCTCATTAATTATCACCAGGCAATTGTTTTGACTTTTGAGGGACACATATGCTGCTTCCAAGAGTCTCCTCTGCTTCTTTTCTTTCTTCATCCTCCTAATACAGTCTGTACATCTTGTCAAGAAAGATTTACAGTAAGCAGAGTCTGTTGCATAAAACTGTATTGATAATAATATCCATGGAAATGACCTAAATGTCCATCAGCAGAGTGATGGCTAAATTGCATGGGATATAGTTGTATGACTGGATACCAAGAACAGCAATTAGATAACCAGATCTGCATATACCAATATGGACAAAGCTTAAAACCATAAGCTGAATTTTAAAAAGCATGCTGCAGAACATTTACACTATCATATGATTTCTATAAATTCTAAAAACTATATTTACAAAGCTACACTGTATTTTCAAATTATGAATTATTTCCAACATACAGAAAAACACAGCAAATAAATCCCCATATGTACACACTGCTCAAGTTGAACAAATGTTAATATTTTACCATATTTGCGTCAAATAAATTTTCAAGAAACTAAAGGTGTGACTGAGGTCTTTTATGCCCTTTCTAATCACATTCCCCTCCCTACCTTCCCAGAAATGACTGTTACTGTCAAGTTTGTGTGCGTACTTTCTGCCCATGTTTTTGTAATTTTGCCACATATATGTATACCCATTAACAATAAAAGTATAATTTATAAGCTTGCTTTCATTAATTAACATTGTTTCCAAGATTGATTGCATCATGTAAAAACCCATAGCTTATTCATTTCTCCACTGATTGACATTTAGGTTTTTCCAATTTTTCATTATTATAAATGAAGACACAATGACTGTACTTGACATTAGTTTTACATACATGCATAGACAAGTATAAAATTTTTACAAGTGGATTGTAAGAATACACTCCAAACTTATGATAAGATGCTGATTACCCCTGGGTGGAAGTAGGGTGGGGAGCAAAATGAAATTTGTGACGGGTAATGGAAATGTAAGAATTACATGACCTTTGTTTCCTTTAAAAAATCATGTAACACAAATCTGAAAAGATACTAATATACATTAGTTTTAACTATAGGAATGATAGTTTTAATGGTAATTTCAAAATAGTTTCATTTTCTATTTCTATTTTTTCCAACATTTATCATGGAATTTTTTTAAAAATACAGAAAAGTTGAAGAAAATTATGCAGTCAACACTCATATAACTGCCACCTAGATTCTACAATTCTACTATATTTGCTTTCTCATATAACTCTAATACTCATTTCTGTCTATTCATATCATCCATATTAATTTTTTACATGTTTGAAAATAAGTTGCAAAATATTTCACCCCTAAACGCTTCAGCATGGATATAAACAATTTGGGTTTAATAATTGTTTAGAAGCTTGGGGTTGTTCTTTGGTAAATTTTTCATACAATGAAATATACAAATCTTAAATGTAACCCAAGCCTCTATCAAGATATAGTGTATTGCAAAAACCCCTAGAAGTTTTTTTTTTTAATCCCTTCCTGGTCAATACAAGCCTCACTCATGCCCTAGAGGCAGCCCTGTTCTGATCTTTTTCCACCATTGATTAGTTTTGCTTGTTCTTGAAATTTATATAGATGCAGAACTTAAAATAGATATGGTGGCTCAGCCGGTAAAGAATGTGCCTGCAATTTGGGAAACATGGGTTCGATCCCTGGGTTGGGAAGATCCCCTGGAGAAGGCAAAGGCTACCCACTCCAGTATCCTGACCTGGAGAATTCCATGGACTGTGCAGTCCATGGTGTCACAAAGAGTCAGACACGACTGAGCAACTTTCACTTTTAATGTGGGCTCTTTTGTGTTTGGCTTCATTTGCTCAACATTATAGTTTTGAGATTAATCTGCTTAAAAATACCTTTTGTGTATCAAAGGATACTATGAACAGAGTAGAAATGCAAGCCACAAAATGGGAGAAAATATTTGCATAGTGTATCTATAAGAGGTTAATATCTAGAATATATAAGGAACTTCTACAACTCAATAACAACAAAAAACAATCTGATTGAGAAACAAAGGATTTGAATAGACATTTCTACAAAGAAGATACACACAGATGGCCAAGAAGCACATGGAAAGATGCTCAACATCACAATCATCAGAGAAATGTAAATTAAAATTACTTCACTCCCAGCAGAGTGGCTATTATAAAACACACATGCAAACACACACAAGATAACAAACAAAAAAAGTAAATAACAAGTATTGGAAAAGATTTTGGAGAAATTGGGACCTTTGTGCCCTGTTGGTTGGAATGTAAAATGGTGCAGCCACTATAGGAAACAGTTCAGAGTTTCCTAAAAAAAAAAGCAAAAAAAACCTATGATCCAGGAATTTCACTTCTGGGTAGATGACCAAAAGAACTGAAAGCAGAAATTCAAACAAATATTTGTACACACATATTCATAGGAGCATTATTCACAATAGCGAAAAGGTGGAAACAACCGAAGTGTCCATCAGCTGATGAATGCATGAGTAAAATGTGGATTATACATATGATGGAATATTATTCAGCCTTAAAAAGGAAGGAAATCTTAACACACGCTACTATGTCCATGAAACCTGAAGAAGTCAGACTAAGTGAAATACACTAGTCACAAAAGGACAAATGCCTCTGAGCCACAACTAGAGAAGCCCGCACGCCACAATGAAGACCCAGCAGAGCCAAAATAAAAACAAAACCCAACAAACTAAAGGACAAATGCTGTATGATTCCACTTGCAAGAAGTACCTAGAGCAGTGAATTCACGGAGACGGAAAGGAGAATGAAGGTTGAAGGGGGAGGAGGAAGGGAGGAATGAAGAGTCAGCATTTAATGGGTACAGAATTTCAGTTTTGGAAGAAGAAAAAAGTCCTGGAGCTGGATGGTGGTGATGGTTGCACAACAGTGTGAATGTACCTAATGTCACTGAATTGTACACTTAAAATGGTTTAAATTGTTAAATTTTGTGTTTTGTGTATTTAATGACAATTTACAAGAAATTACCCCTTTCTAACATGGCAGAGCACATCTATGTGCCCGCTCTGTTCTTCAGGCAATGTTTCTGACAGGAAGAGTGGTCTCAGATATCTAACTCCCTTAATAATTAGGACTTTTCAGTAACAAACTTTTCATTGTAATTAGTGAAAAATGTCACAAGATGTCACTCTTTAGCTGAAAAATTATTCCTATTTGCTTCAGTAGTCAGTAACTATAAGTAATGCCAGCTGCTGCTGCTGCTGCTGCAAAGTCGCTTCACTCGTGTCCGACTCTGTGCGACCCCATAGACGGCAGCCCACCAGGCTCCCCCGTCCCTGGGATTCTCCAGGCAAGAACACTGGAGTGGGTTGCCATTTCCTTCTCCAATGCATGAAGGTGAAAAGTGAAAGTGATAAAAGCCTGTATATAGTACTTTGCTTATACAAATAAGGTTTTCTGGGAAAGAGAATCCATTTTACAGCTGTGAAATGGATTAATAAGCTACTCTGTTTATAAAATCTATATTAATATTTCTTAATTTCATTGATACTAAATGTTTTTCAGTTTAAATTGAATTGGTGTAATCAAGACCTAACTAACTTTGCAAGTGATAGTAGTAAATGCAAAGGTGAAATGTAAATATCTTTAATCATTTATAAAGTTAAGTGGCTTCTGGCTTTAACACTAAATGATGTGTGACATTGGGTAAGTCCTTTAACCTCTCTCATTTCACCAGAGTGGTAGAAATGTCCTTCCTTAGGTCAACATACACTCCTAGATGTTTACTTTGTGCAAAAACATATATAAACACATTCTAATAATAAAATATTCTGATTTTTATAGTAGTAGCTGACTGTGGCTCAGATGTACTCCTTATTACCAAATTCAGACTGAAATTGAAGAAAGTAGGGAAAACCACTAGATCATTCAGGTATGACCTAAATCAAATCCCTTATGATTATACAGTGGAAGTGAGATATAGATTTAAGGGCCTAGATCTGATAGATAGAGTGCCTGATGAACTATGGAATGAGGTTTGTGACATTGTACAGGAGACAGGGATCAAGACCATCCCCATGGAAAAGAAATGCAAAAAAGCAAAATGGCTGTCTGGGGAGATCTTACAAATAGCTGTGAAAAGAAGAGAAGCCAAAAGCAAAGGAGAAAAGGCAAGACATAAGCATCTGAATGCAGAGTTCCAAAGAATAGCAAGGAGAGATAAGAAAGCCTTCCTCAGTGATCAATGCAAAGAAATAGAGGAAAACAACAGAAAGAGAAAGACTAGAGATCTCCTCAAGAAAATTAGAGATACCAAGGGAACATTTCATGCAAAGATGGGCTCGATAAAGGATGGAAATGGTATGGACCTAACAGAAGCAGAAGATATTATGAAGAGGTGGCAAGAATACACAGAAGAACTGTACAAAAAAGAGCTTCACGACCCAGATAAGCACCATGGTGTGATCAGTCACCTAGAGCCAGACATCCTGGAAAGTGAAGTCAAGTGGGCCTTAGAAAGCATCACTACGAACAAAGCTAGTGGAGGTGATGGAATTCCAGTTGAGCTCCTTCAAATCCTGAAACACGATGCTGTGAAAGTGCTGCACTCAACATGCCAGCAAATTTGGAAAACTCAGCAGTGGCCACAGGACTGGAAAAGGTCAGTTTTCACTCCAATCCCAAAGAAAGGCAATGCCAAAGAATGCTCAAGCTACCGCACAATCACACTCATCTCACATGCTAGTAAAGTAATGCTCAAAATTCTCCAAGCCAGGCTTCAGCAATACATGAACCGTGAACTTCCTGATGTTCAAGCTGGTTTTAGAAAAGGCAGAGGAACCAGAGATCAAATTGCCAACATCTGCTGGATCATCGAAAAAGCAAGAGAGTTCCAGAAAAACATCTATTTCTGCTTTATTGACTATGCCAAAGCCTTTGACTGTGTGGATCACAATAAACTGTGGAACATTCTTCAAGAGATGGGAATACCAGACCACCTGACCTGCCTCTTGAGAAATCTGTATGCAGGTCAGGAAGCAACAGAACTGGACATGGAACAACAGACTGGTTCCAAACAGGAAAAGGAGTACGTCAAGGCTGTATATTGTCACCCTGTTTATTTAACTTCTATGCAGAGTACATCATGAGAAACGCTGGACTGGAAGAAGCACAGGCTGGAATCAAGATAGCTGGGAGAAATATCAATAACCTCAGATATGCAGATGACACCACCCTTATGGCAGAAAGTGAAGAGGAACTAAAAAGCCTCTTGATGAAAGTGCAAGAGGAGAGTGAAAAAGTTGGCTTAAAGCTCAACATTCAGAAAACTAAGATCATGGCATCCGGTCCCATCACTTCATGGGAAATAGATGGGGAAACAGTGTCAGACTTTATTGTTTTGGGTTCCAAAATCACTGCAGATGGTGACTGCAGCCATGAAATTAAAAGATATTTACTCCTTGGAAGGAAAGTTATGACCAACCTAGATAGCATATTCAAAAGAAGACCTTTGCCAACAAAGGTCCCTCTAGTCAAGGCTATGGTTTTTCCAGTGGTCATGTATGGATGTGAGAGTTGGACTGTGAAGAAGGCTGAGCGCCGAAGAATTGATGCTTTTGAACTGTGGTGTTGGAGAAGACTCTTGAGAGTCCCTTGGATTGCAAGGAGATCCAACCAGGCCATTCTGAAGGAGATCAGCCCTGGGATTTCTTTGGAGGGAATGATGCTAAAGCTGAAACTCCAGTACTTTGGCCACCTCATTCGAAGGGTTGACTCATTGGAAAGACTCTGATGCTGGGAGGGATTGGGGGCAGGAAGAGAAGGGGACGACAGAGGATGAGATGGCTGGATGGCATCACTGACTCGATGGACGTGAGTCTGAGTGAACTCCGGGAGTTGGTGATGGACAGGGAGGCCTGGTGTGCTGCGATTCATGGGGTAACAAAGAGTCGGACACGACTGAGCGACTGAACTGAACTGAACTGAAACTTCTAATTTCTGTAAGAAGTTAAGTTTGATTTATAATACCTAAAAATAATCAAAAGATCAATGCTCACTCCTGGGTGAAATGCTGGACAATGTAAGTCAATAAACTAGGATATTACATTTTTATCAGTAGTAACAGTTTTTAGGATTAATATTATTAGGATGAGAAAAATATTCGAAATCGTGGGTGAAAATAAAGAACTCAGAATGATATAAAAATCAGAGTGTAAACAGTGCCGAGGTTAGGCTGTTTACAGTTGTTTTTGCTTCATTTTATTTAACTCTTAAAACTCAGATCTTTCTGTTTTACCTTTCATTTCCAAATGATATTTTCCATATTTATGTAAAAGGAGAGGGGGTATAGTAGGTAAAGTGTACGGGTTGCTTTTTGTGGTCATAAAAATGTTGCAAAGTTAACTGTAGTGATCGTTGCACCTGTGAATATATTAAAAACCATTGAATTTTACACTTTAAATGGGTGAACTGTATAAAAGGGCTTCCCTGGTAGCTCAGACAGTAAAGAATCTGCCTGCAGTTTGGGAGACCTGGGTTTGATCTCTGGGTTGGGAAGATCTCCTGGAGGAGGGCATGGCAACCCTCTCTAGTATTCTTGCCTGGAGAATCCCCATGGACAGAGAAGCCTGGCAGTCTGTAGGTGGCAAAAAGTCGGACACGACTGAGCAACTAAGCACAGCAAAATGGTAAATAAAGTTGTTATTAAATGATGAAGGAAGCACTATTCAAACATTTTTTTCTATTACTGCAAATATAGTTATGAACGCCTATTTTTAAAAGAGTACTGAGAACAACTGAGTTGGAGGGACCGATAAATTGGAAGTATGGGATTAACCGATGCACACTACTGTATATAAAATAGATATACAACAAGGGTTTACTGTAGATCACAGGGAACTATATTCAATCTCTTGTAATAAAGTATAATGGAAAAGAGTTTTTACAAGGAATATTGCTATATATGTATAACTGAGTTACTTTGCTGTACACCTGAAACTTACACAGTATTGTAAATCAACAATAATTCAATTAAAATAAATAACAGATCAAGTAAGAAAAAATACGTAAGAGGAAAGAAAAGAATGACGTTAAAATTCGGGTGATTAAACCCTGGAATCAAAAAAGATTTCTATTTCATGATATATCATCACTTACATCATACGTGTGTGTGTGTGTGTCTGTGTGTGTCTGTCTGTGTGTGTCTGTGTGTGTGGCGCGGTGATGGGAAATTTCCCGGTGAAAGAGAAGTTGGGGAGGGGCGTAGTGGGGGCGTAGTGGGGGAGGCCCCTTCTGTTCCATTGATAACACGTTCATTCACTGGGAGTCGGCTTAAAACAGACTAATCCTTCACGCAGTAATTCGCTTTACCTTAATAAGGCCCTGCCACCTCTCCCAGAATTCGGTAAGTTCAAAGTGCAGGAAAAGTGCATTTTTCCAAAGAATAATTTGAAACGATTTTGTATATAATTACTGGAGGGTGGGAATGGGTGAAGGTGGTAATTACCAGGCGTCGCTTTGCTATAGTATTTGCACTGGGGAGATGATCTCAATGCGCAAATAGTTTCAAAAAGATTGTTTAGCTAGTAATTGGTTTTTTCTCAGGAAAACTTTTCAGAAGGGCCCTTTCGCAAGCTGCTGCTGCCCCCTGGAAACCAGCGCCCAGGGAGTCTGGGGAGGCGGGTTGGCAGATGCCTGTACTCTGTCAGTAGCCGTCTCTGCCTCTGTCCCCAGGACCAAAGGATGCTGCTCTCCTGGCCCCGCTACCGCTGAAGCGCCCAGGGGGCCCCTGGAGAGCCGACCTGAGCGCAGAAACCGCAAGCCATGAGTCCTCTTAAGCGGCGAGCGTCGCTCTCACTTCTGCTGCTGCTGGGCGGCTGCCTCCTCGCGGCCGCCGGGAGAAAGCAGGGGGCGGCCGGCGTCGCGGCCGAGTCGGCTTCGGGCTCCGCAGGCGGCTCCTCCGGCCGCTTTGTCAGCCCCGAGCGACACACGTGCAGCTGGCAGCTCCTGCCGCCCGCCCCAGGGCCCGAAGCCGGCAGCGAGCTGGCGCTGCGCTGCCAAGACCCGGACGGGGCGCGCCACCGATGCGTCTACCGCGGAGAGCCCGGGCGCTGCGCTGTCTACGCCGCCCGCCGCTCGCACTACTGGATGCAGGTGCTGAGCGGGCTACGCAGGAAGCGGCGGCCCTGCCACGACCCGGCGCCGCTCAAGGCCCGCCTGTGCGCCGGGAAGAAGGGCCGTGGCGCGGAGCTGCGCCTGGTGCCCCAGGCACTCCCGATCGTCAGCCCCAAGGCGGCGGCGAGCTTAACCCGGGACCCCAAGCCCCGGGCCAGGAGCCGGGGGCAGCCCCGAGAGCCCGCGCTCGGCCGCGTGACAGGGGCCCCGCCTCCCCCGAGCGCGCCGCCCAAAGGGAAGCCCTCTGAGCAGAAGCCCAAAGCGGGCAAGAGGAAGGCGGCCTGGGACCCAGACGAGGAGCGACCACTGGGGACCGGGCCTGATCCCGATGGGCTGGACGAGAACGCGAAGCTCACGGACACCTACTGTGCTGAGAAGTGGCACTCCCTCTGCAACTTCTTTGTCAATTTCTGGAATGGCTGAGGATGCGGGCCTGGGGAAGCCTGGGGAAGAGGGGTGGGGGCCGGGGGAGGGGGGTCTATGCCCAGCCAGGGAGGGAAAACTAAGGGCATCCTAGGCCAGGAGATGCAGGAGAGTGGGGGAAGAGTCCCCGTTCTAGAAGGGGACTGGGGGGTAGAGTGGGGGTGGGGGGCTTGGGATGGGAGTGTAAAGGGTATGGACAGTCCCTGAGACAGCAGAGAAGTTAAAAATTATTGAGTCGAGCCTGATTAAGAGCAGAAGAAACAGTGGAAACAGACGTAAGTAGGCATACCTTAAATATGCAAAAACTGTAGACTGGGGAGAAAGATGGGTACAGAGAGAGGCTGAAAAAAGGAAGTGGGGAAAAGTGACTAAAATGATGTGACTCCTGTGGGAAGCAGGATACAAAGTACACTATTTAACACGTTTATACTACAATTGATAACCTGAGCCAGACTGATATTCAGTGTCTTCTCATCTACTCATCTACTTGACAAGATTACTTTTTTTCTCTTTAGGAATTAGAATGAACTTGGGTGCTGTCTCCAGTCATAGATGAACCCTATAGGGATCAAAGCCAATGGGAGCTCAAAATTAACTCCAGTGAAAAGATTTTCCAGATGATTTGCCTCTGAATTCTTTTAGAAGTATTGCTTTTAAACAGAGTGATGCCTGGTATTCTGAAACTTCCCCATTAACCTTCCAAAATCAGAAGTGAATTATAGAAGTTGGTTTTAAAAAACAATTTTGTTTGATCGTGTTTTTAAAAACAGCTAAAATGTAAGCACACATCTCAGAATGGAAGTCATATCTCTGTTTCATGTAATTGTTAACATATTACATTTTAAATAAGATGTAATAATAGACTTTGCACACATTAGGTGCTCAATAAAAATTGTATGGCTAGATTTAAAGAACTGGCAGGACAATGGAAATTTTGATTGCATTTGATCTAGTTCTGACTAAACCTTGAAGTTGTAAGTTCCTAAAAATATCTCGAATTGCTGGGGGAAGACAAGAAGTAAGAAGTCTGCATAAGGGAAAAATCACAAACTGGCAAACCTGAGCCCTATCATTCCTGTTTGCCCTGCATGTAGTTATAGCATTTTTCTGCTCTTCCTCCCTTCCTCCCAATTGGGATTTATTGCCAGCATTGAAAATTAATTTCATATAAAAAGCCAGATGTTTGAATTCTTGTGTAAAATTAGATCTGACAACATTCGACACACCTTTCTACATGGCAACATGATGCTGAAGTTGGCTGCCCTCTTTAGATTATTTTCCTTAAGATTTATTTCATTACTTTGGGCTGTGGTGGATCTTCCTTGCTGCCCACAAGCTTTCTCTAGTTGTGTCTAGCAGGGGCTACTTTTCATTGTGGTTCAAGGGCTTCTTACTGTAGTTGCTTCTCTTGTTGCAGAGCAGGGGCTCTAGGGTGCAGGAGTGTGGGCTTCAGTAGTTGCTGCAAGTGGGCTCAATAGTTTTGGCTCCCAGGCTCTAGAACAAGGGCTCAGTAGTTGTGGCGCCTGGGCTTAGCTGCTCTGCAGCATGTGGGATCTTTCCAGACCAGCAATCAAACCCGGTGTCCCTTGCATTGCAAGGTGGATTCTTAACCACTGGACCACCAGGGAAGCCCTTAGATACATTTTCCTGAGTTTTTCCACTGCTCCTGCACATCTTATCAGTGGACTTTATTCATTCATATTATAGGGCTCAACCTGAGACTTTTGAGCCACCACCAGATAGAAGGGTTTTTGGCTGACCTGTTCTTCTCACCTCCTACCCTTTAAAACAATCGTAAATCCAACAATCTGACAGATACTGAATATCTCCTGAACTTCTCCCTCCTTGAACAGCCCCTAGAAAACTAGGGGCTGTAAACTTTTACCTGTTCTGTACATTCTTCACACAGTTGGCAAAACATTGAGATTGATGAGATGTCTTTCAATGACAGCCACTTGAAAGGAGATGAGAATGTTTCTGCTTTTGGAGGCTTGGGGACCACAGCTGCCCTCCCAGCTCCATGGCTCTCTTACAACTTCAAAGAGCAGTTCTCCTTACTTCCTGCCGGACGCTTATGGACTTCAGAGCTTTGATGAACTTACCCCAAGTTTGTCCCTCTTGTGACCTCTGACTCACCACATTCAAACTCTTCCCCATTTCAATTGTTAAAACAGGCTCCAAAGCTCTCCTTTCCCTTTTGTAAAGCAAGACGGCTGCTTCAGCCATATTAAAATTATTCAGTGGTCATTATATACAGACAACAGCAGAACTAAAATAATGTAAAGTGCCACTAATAATGACTAGCCAAGGCAAAATACCTTGGGCTTCCCTGGTGGCTCAGACAGTAAAGAATCTGCCTGCAGTGCAGGAGACTTGGGTTCGACCTCTGGGTTGGGAAGACCCCCTGGAGAAGGAAATGGCAACCCACTCCAGTATTCTTGCCTGGAGAATCCCATGAACAGAGTAGCCTGGGGGGGTTGCAAAGAGTTGGGACACGATTAAGTGACTAGCACACACACATAAGGTAAAATACCTAAGAATAAACTCAATGAAAAAATATGCAAGAGCTACATGTAGAACACAGAAATACACTTGAGGGCAGAACAGAAAGACCTGAGTAAATTAAAACATATATGGATTGTGATTATGACTATTATTAAAGAAGGCTTAATATTAAAAAATGTAAACTAATCTACACATTTAAACATGATAACAACAAAATGCCAAAAGGATTTTGTGGTGTGAGAACTGGGTAGACTGATTCTAAAGTTCCAAAGGAAAATCAAAATGAATTTGGGGACTAGACAGGTGCAGGGTTGTATGTTTCAGAGAGGAAGAGAAGAAAAGAATGCTTTCATTAAGGGCACAACTTGAAATGGCTAAATACAGAATCTCCCGAAGGACTGTCAGTAGCACAGTGCAAAACAATGTAAATGACGTGAGGGCACTGTTTCTAGGTAACCACAGGGACTCTTCTCCATAAAAGGCCAGAAACTACGGACCAGCACTTCAGTTGACAGTTGCCGCCTTTGAGCTGGGTGGTCATGTGATCCTGGCCGCACTGAGTACCCTAAACCTTTGATCCGCCTGTTCTTTTGTTCCCACACGTAATGATCACAATGAGGATGATTCTTCTCCACAGGGAGACAGGGAGAGGGCCCTTATGCATTGATTTTAAGATGTAGGTAGAGAGGTTGAAGGGAAGAAGACTAGTGTGGGATCCCCAGAAGGGTGAGAGGTCAGTTTACATTTAATCAAGTGTCAGTACTCCTTGGGAATGTCAAAGGATTAAATATTTCCCAGCATTTAGAGGCAGCTCTTTACCTTCTCTCTCTTCTCCCTTCTGATTATTGCTCAAGGCTTGGGAGGGCTCTCAATTATATTTAAAAAGGCAAAGCAAAAGAACACACAACAGAACACACACACACACACACACACATATACACACACACAGAGGATTGGAGTACTTTGAAAACTTATTGCTGGCAGTGTGCCCCAGAGGAGGAAGCTGGTTAGGACAGTCACATCTTTTATTCCTGAGCTCACACCAACAGTCTCCACCATGTGGGTAGGCAACCAGCTTCTTAGATGGCTCTGGATATTCCTGCAAAGCCCTATTAAAATCCACAACATAAACCCTCAGTAAAATCTGGAGGGTGAAATCACTTTGAGTAACTGTGAATGGCTGGCACCTACACCGTTATAAAAACTTCGAGTGAGTCACTAAGAATGAAGGAGGACCTCAGTGCAAGATGACAGCATGCTTGCCTGAAAGCAGGTTGGCTGGCTTAGGAAGGCTGGGGGTGGACCGAAGTTGGGAGAGCTGAAGTTATTTGCAGGAGGGATAATTAGCCTCATAGGACCAGATGGTAGCATGTAAGAAGGCAGGGGCTGGAAGTGGCCAGCAGGGGCATTGGACTGCAGCCTCAAAATCTGGCTGTTTAATGGTAAATTTGTTCAAAATAGTAGAGGAGGCCTTCTCTTTTAATTGCCATGAAGTTTCATTTGCCATTGAAATAATAACTATAGTTTAACGTCAATGATCTTCTTGAATTTTGAAAATAACTTAGACATAACCATTTAGACAGGCTGCTGCTGCTGCTAAGTTGCTTCAGTCATGTCCAACTCTGTGCAACCCCGTAGATGGCAGCCCACCAGGCTCCTCCGTCCCTGGGATTCTGGAGTGGGTTGCCATTTCCAGGACTGGTGTGTTATTTTGGTAATGAATGCCTGTTCACAAAATTCTGTATCAATAGCATAAAAGTTTCTTTGTTTATCATTCTATTGTTTTATCTCAAAGTTTGCCCTTAGATCCTAGTTGAAATTCATAGTCTTTCCTGGTCCTTGCTAAATACTGAAAGTGAGAGCTCAGTTCTAAGAGAAGGGTTAATGAGTTTGTGAACTTGCGTTGGTGGCCAGTTCCCAAGTCTGAACCCTGCATGTGTTGGGGAACAACGGTTGCCTATTAACCTCCCAGGTGAACAGCTGGTGGGGATCAAAGGCACCCTGCACTGTGTGGTTTTGCTCAAACCAAGTTCCCACTTAACCCCTAGGAAAAGAGCCCTGCTAGGTCCCCAGGGAGCGGTGCTGCTAAGTCGCTTCAGTCGTGTCCGACTCTGTGCGACCACATAGACGGCAGCTCACCAGGCTCCCCCGTCCCTGGGATTCTCCAGGCAAGAACACTGGAGTGGGTTGCCATTTCCTTCTCCAACACATGAAAGTGAAAAGTGAAAGTGAAGTCGCTTAGTCATGTCTGACTCTTAGCGGCCCCATGGACTGCAGCCTACCAGGCTCCTCCGTCCATGGGATTTCCCAGGCAAGAGTACTGGAGTGGGGTGCCATTCGCCAGGGAGCGGTAGGCTGTGCTAAACCCAGAAGCACATCTGAAGGAAGGTCTGTCCCATTAGAGTTTCTTTGGAAATGTGCCAGGGGAGGCTACGGGGGTAAGGAATTGGTTCTCAGAGCTGTGAAAACAGGGATGGGAATACGAGGATTATTTAGGCAGAGACGTCACACCAAGTAGCATTTCTCTCTTTAGATCCTCCTCCAACAGTTGCAGAGTCTGGAGCAGGAGTTCCAGTGGAGGGAAGTCCACTTACTGTATACTGAATAGTAAATAATCATGACACAAGCTACTAAATAGTCTATCCTCCTGTCTCAACTATACCTTTGAACAAAAAATTTCAATATATACATATGAAAACTATAATTTTTATATGATTGACAGTTGGTAAATATCAAAGAAAATGATTTCACATATATGTGGGACTTCCTGGTGGTCCAGTGGTTAAGACTCTGTGCTTCCACTGCAGGGACACAGGTTCGATTCCTGATCAAGGAACTAAGATTTCCACATGCCGAATAGCAGGGCTAAAACAAAACAAAACAAAAAGGTACTTCCTTGCTGGTCCAGTGTTTAAGACCCTGTGCTTCCAATGCAAGGGGTGCAGGTTCAATCCCTGGTTGGGGAACTAAGATCCTACATGCCATGCCAAGAAAATATTTTTGAAAAAATTAAGTTTAAAAAATGTAATGCAAGGAACATTTTCATGCTGGAAAGATGTAATTGTCATTTTCAAGGATCCTTACTCCCCCCCGCCCCCAAAAGTTCCAGAGGGCTCCTCTTTTTCATCTAGTTTGCTGACTTCATGGATGCAATTTTCTTTATCATGTAATAGTCCAAAATAGCATTTGAGGTTTTGATTTGTGATTTAAAAGGGATAATTCTTCTAAAATTTTAATTGGTTTGATTAGTCATTACTTCTGCACTTAGTAGTTAAATATTCATTAAAGAATTTATATATATTTTTTCACATTCTGTATGGTCTTAACCTACAGTTTAGGGTTTAAACAAATAAACAGATCACTCTGAAAATGTTCTATTTCCTTTTTTCCTTCAGTTTTTTTCCTGCTGTGAGTTCCATTTGGATATTTTCTCTCACAATCTTGACTAGTAATTCATTCTCAGTGATGTAAGGATTAAAAAATAAAGTGTAGTATGGATAAACAACAAGCACCTACCGTAGAGCATAAGGGACTATGGTCAAGATCCACAGTGCACTGTTAGGCACAGTGCACAAATGTCAACTCCAGAAATATGCCAGGGAGGTTGAAAATAATAACAACTGTATAACATAATTACTGTAAAAGGAAAAAGCAAACGCAAAACATGAAACTTTACTGGATTTTGGATTTTTAAAAAATTTAGTTAAAAGGTATTTTGTGAACAATTTAGAAATGTTAAATATGGCCTCTATTTTAAGTGGCATTATTGAAGCAGAGTTAATTATCTTAGGTGTGATAACAGTATTGTGGTTATGAAGAAAAACGTCCTTATGCCAATTCCTTCATGTGAATTATTTCAGGGCAAAATGTTAGATCTGAAATTGTAAGTAAGTCAGGAGAGAGAAACCTCTATGCAGATATATGATAAAGCTAATGGCAAAACGCTAACAAATGGTGAACGCAGATGAAGGGTAGAGAAACGTTCATTTGTCTTATATTACATTTTCAACTTTTCTAACCCTAACCCTAATCTAGCCCCATGATTATCTTAAAATGTTTTCTAAATTATTTGAATTGCAGTGAGAAAATGTGGTCCTGAGAAATATATCTATGGTGATTAAATGATGACAGTGGGGGAAAAAAGAAGGCAACACTAAAAGAGCCACGAGTATATCTAGAGGAAAATAAATTTGGCAAACCAAAGTACCACGCATGGTCCTTGGGAGCGAGGGATGCTCCACACCCCGGGTGACATATTGTGCGCGCCTGGGAATGCTCCACCGCGGGCGCGCACAGGGTTAACTGCAGGCCGAGGGGCCCGTGCATCCTACGCCCGCCCACATTCCGCCACTGAATGGAGGCGATGGTCTGATTCCGGTGGGGTGATGTCGCGGCTCCGCATACAACCTTCCCACTGGCCAGGCCCCCAGCCCCTCCCGGGGCCGACCCTGCGCTCCGCAGTCACGTTATCTTCACCACCATTCACGAGGCCCGACGGGGGTTACAAAGCAGGACATTAAGAAGTCTGAGGACGTCGTCGCAGAATCTAGAAATGCTGGGCTACAGACATGAAGACAATTACCGGGGTTCTGAAGGCCCCCGTCGTCGACCAGCCTAGTAATCTAACTCCTTCCGTGATGTGACAGCGGGTCCTGTGTTTGCAGATCTGTTCCTTTGTCTGAATTTTGGAAAGAAAGAGTGTTACAATTTGAGAAATGTGTGTGTGTGCGCCCTTTCATTAAGTCCCTATGAACCAAACAAAAGGGACCTTTCTCGATTTGCCCTTGTCTAACTTTATAGAGCACATCTCATAAACTTAAAAAATAACAGAACCGGTTTTTAAGTCTAGAGAGACCTAAATGAAAATAAAATATTATGTTCATATATCGTGCTCCACCAAATCTATTATTCTTTTTGTAATAACTATTTTTGATACCTTCAGCTGGTTATATTTCCTAAAAAATTTTATAAAATATATAAAACATAAAATAACGTGAATGCTTCATTTTTATCACCTATCCAACCACCATTAAGACTAGAGGAAGTATGATTAAGTGGGCAATACAGTGACATTTATTATCACTAGAGGAAGTAAACTGGCATGTACAGAATGAGTAAAAGGAAATGTCCAAACAGAAAATTAATTCACTCCTTCAACTAGTACTTAGGGAACCCATAATGCCCCAGGCTCTGGCGATTCAAGAGTGCATGGGACACCCTTGCCCTTCAGAATCTCCCAGTATTCCTGAGGAAGAGCCCTGAATGAGGGGGCCAGAATTATGAAAGAGTTAAGTACCAGGTGCTGCAGGAGCCCATGGGAGGAACATACAACTGGGTCAGGCTCATGGATGTGTGTGGAGGTGACAGAAAGGGGGAATCAGTGAAGGCTCCCTGGAGGAAGAAATACTGGGCTGAAATCTGAAGAATGAAGTAGGGCCTGTGGTTCCCTAACTTTGTGGACAATAGACTCACCTGGGGAGGGACTTCCCTGGTGGTCCAGAGGCTGACTTCAGGCTCCCAACACCGGGCCAGGTTCCATGCCTAGTCAGGAAATTGGAGTTCACATGCTGCAACCAAGTATCTCACATGCCTCAACTAAGACCCAGGGCAGCCCCCCGCACCCCCCGCCCAAGTAAAAAAAAAAAAAGTCATCTGGGGAGCTTCATAAAATCCCTATTGCCAAGGTCACACTCCTATTACATCAGAATGTCTAGGGATGAGAACCTGGCAACAGTGTTTTTAACAAGTATTTTAAAAGCCAGGTAACCCCAACGTACAGCAAAGTTGTGGGAGTTACTAAGACACATGGAGGGAAGTTGACATTTTTCAGTTTCCTGAAGGAAAACATTTGCCCAGCAGGCATGTAGTAGTAGTTAGTCATTGTTCTTACTTCCAGATTCTCCTCTATACCGCCTGCCTCTAGTACACATTTCAGGAAATGTTTATTGAAATTGGAGAAAAAGCCAATCAAAATCTGGATGTATAAGAAAATCAGGCACTCCAAAAGAATGCCAGCTGTCATTCCTTAGGGTCTGAAACTTACAATGGTAGGTCCTCCCCTAAAGACAAGGTAAAATGCAACATTCTGACAACTGGGGGGGAAATGTGTAACTGTCACTTCATAGGCAATGGCAACCCACGCCAGTACTCATGCCTGGAAAATCCCATGGACGAAGAGCCTGGCAGGCTACAGTCCATGGTGTCACAATGAATCAGACACAACTGAGTGACTTCAGGCAACAGCTGGGCTTCCCTGGTAGCTCAGAATCCACATGCAATGCAGGAGACCTAGGTTTGATCCCTGGGTAAGGAAGATCTCCTAGAGAAAAACATGGCAACCCACTCCAGTATTCTTGTCTGGAGAATCCCATGGACAGAGGAGCCTGGTGGCCTACAATCAGTGGGGCTGCAGAGAGTCAGACCCGACTGAGCAACGAACACTTTGACTTCAGACAAGTTACAGGATTACTGTTTCTATCTTGAAAATGACTGTCCCCTTTTTACTAAAAAAAGCACCACGTCTGCTGTTATGGGTACATTAATCATGAACTGTCAAGAAAAACCTGAGGAGGCCGCCACGGGAAAGAATATTCCTCCAAGTGAGTGGAGGTAAACCATGCGGAGCAGAAGCTAGGGCTCTTCCACCCAGGGGCCACTTTCTCTGCCCGCTGCTCTAGGAGCAGGACTTGCCCATCAAGCTCTCCTAGCTAAGCATTCTCTGAGATGCTATTCTACCTGGGCATGAAATACCCTCTTGGAATTTACCTCTTGTTATATAAATGACTCGCAAACGAACAGAGATCAAACCAGTCAATTCTAAAGGAAATCAGTCCTGAATATTCATTGGAAGGACTGATGCTGAAACTGAAATGCCAATATTTTGGCCACCTGATGTGAAGAACTGACTCATTGTAAAAGACCGTGATGCTGGGAAAGACTGAAGGTGGGAGGAGAAGGGGATGACAGAGGATGAGATGGTTGGATGGCATCACTGACTCGATGGGCTGAGTTTGAGTAAGCTCTGGGAGTTGGTGACAAACAGGGAAGCCTGGTGTGCTACAGTCCATGGGGTCGAAAACAGTCAGACATGACTGAGCGACTGAACTGACTGACTGATATAAGTGGCAGTTCTATGCCTGCATGCTGTGCCTGTGTGCTCAGTTGCATGGGACTCTTTTGAGACTCCACTGCACTGTAGCCTGTCAGGCTACTCTGTCCATGGGATTTCCCAGGCAAGAATACTGGAGTGGGTAGCCATTCCCTTCTCCAGGGGATCTTTCCAACCCAGGGATCTGACCCAGGGATCGAACCTGGATCTCTTGCATTAGCAGGTGGAATCTTTACTACTGAGCCAGCTGGGGAGCCCAGGGCACTTAAAAGGGAGGGGGAAAGAAAGCCTCTTGTAATCCAGACTGAGGCAGGCGGCGTTTTCAGTAGATCAGTTACCACAGAATATGAACTTTTTTTTTTTTCCCCGAGGGGCTGGGTCAACCTAGATAGCATATTGAAAAGCAGAGACACTACTTTGCCAACAAAGGTCCATCTAGTCAAGGCTATGGTTTTTCCAGTGGTTATGTATGGATGTGAGAGTTGGACTGTGAAGAAAGTTGAGCACCGAAGAATTGATGCTTTTGAACTGTGGTGTTGGAAAAGACTCTTGAGCGTCCCTTGGACTGCAAGGAGATCCAACCAGTCCATTCTGAAGATCAGCCCTGGGACTTCTTTGGAAGGAATGATGCTAAAGCTGAAACTCCAGTACTTTGGCCACCTCATGCAAAGACCTGACTCATTGGAAAAAAGACTCTGATGCTGGGAGGGATTAGGGGCAGGAGGAGAAGGGGACAGAGGATGAGATGGCTGGATGGCATCACTGACTCGATGGATTGAGTCTGAGTGAACTCTGGGAGTTGGTGATGGACAGGGAGGCCTGGCGTGCTGCAATTCATGGGGTCGCTAAGAGTCGGACATGACTGAGTGACTGAAATGAACTGAATTGAAGGGCTGGGTGCTATTCCAGTCCCCACCCCTCCCCCCTCCAAGTACTGGTTGCAACTGTGTCCCCATGGGATTAACAATCCCTGTGACCTAGATTCAAGTCACAAAGGTGCTCCTCAATCAGGGCTGGGAATGGTCTGGAGAGAGCACTCTTTTCATTAGTTGTCCCATACGTGATGCAATAAAGAGACCAAGTCTCTGAAACCAATCAATCAGCATAAATCTGTGCAGAGTGGAAGCTGACCTGGAATGAAGCCAGCTCCAGGCAAAGCCCATGGACAGGGAAGGAGAAGGAATGGAGGAAAACAAGTGTGGATTTTGCAGCAGGCTTCCCAAGGGTAGCTGGGAGCTGTTGCTAAGCCCTGAAAATCAATCAGGCTCTTCCAAAGATCTTTTTTCTCTTGAGCACAGTGAGGGAACGCCTCCTCCCGTTTATATGCAGTCTATAATCTGCCAAGTGTTTTCATTGACATGACCTCATCTGAGCCTCACAGCCACCCTGTGAGGTTGGCAGGGCACACATGATCTTCCGCCCCCCTCTTCCTACTGCCCACAATTAAGATTGTGAGAAACTAAGGCTTAGGGTGAGTGCCCTGTAGGGAACAGCTGCCCCTGAACCTGTCTGACTTACAGTGCTCTTTCTACTCACTGTATTCAGTACCATTAGTATTGGGTAGCAGGCTCACCATCAGTAGCTCTTTTTAAACCACCCTCAGATCTCATGAAAAATACGGATTTTTAGACCTCACCTGGATCTTCCCAAAATCACCATCTGGGGCAGCACTGGGAAGACTATTTTTAACCTGCAGATTGCCCTGGTGATTCTGCTAAGAATCACTTTTGGTAGCTTGTCACACAGACAAGACCCAGGAGGGTTTCACTTTGGTTTGCAGTTCCTGTGAGCTCTTGAGTCTAGTCCTTAGCCTTGCACCACAAATTAAACAGTTCATGGTTTAAAATGAACGAACCTATAAAAATTACTCTTTGACTTCCCCCTCCTTTATCCCAGCATGGCCATTATGTTTTTGGTTCTGGGCCAGAACAACTTTTTTAAAGAAGGCAGCCCTTGGGCCTACCTGCATCCTTTCAAACAGTGATTTGCATAAAATCCAAGGCAGCATCTCTTTCCTCTAGCATCCTAGTCTTCAGAACTGTCCCACGCTATTTATCCCCCTTTCTCCTACCTACCGCCCTTACTCAATTCTCATCAATCTTCCCTGGGCCTTCCCCCGACTGCTGGAGCCACCAGAACTCTGATTTACAGCACAATTCTGTGATTGAAATTATAGGAAAACATAAGCACAGCTCTATACATGGGTGTCTATCTCAACAGTTCCCTAGGCTTGGCCAGCTTTTCTCAATTGCAAACTCTTAACTGGCCCCACACCCCACTTCCCTCATACAGATGACATCCCAAGTCCTTCAAGGGATAAATAATTGCCTTTCACACTGAATCAGTCTTCTCAAACTCAAGGTTGGCTGAGCCAGCCCCTAATCCTTGTTAAAACCCCCAGATACCCTGGTCACCTATCACGTGCCATCTTCGCCTGCTTCCTCCAGGTTATCTCCAAACTTGGCTCAAATTGTCCCTCTAGTCAAAGCTATGGTTTTCCCATAGTCATGTACGGATGTGAGTGTTGGACCATAAAGAAAGCTGAATGCCGAAGAACTGATGCTTTTGAACTGTGGTGTTGAGAACTCTTGAGAGTCCCTTGGACTGCAAGATAAATGATCCTAAAGGAATCAGTGAATCCTAAACGAAATCAGTCCTGAATATTCATTGGAGGGACTGATGCTAAAATTGAAACTCCAACACTTTGGCCACCTGATGCGAAGAACTGACATTGGAAAAGACCCTGATGCTGGCTAAGATTGAAGGCAGGAGGAGGGGCCAACAGAGGATGAGATGGTTGGATGGCACCATGGACTTGATGGACGTGAGTCTGAGCAAGCTCCAGGAGATGGTCATGGACAGGGAGGCCTGTTGTGCTGCAGTCCATGGAGTCACAAAGAGTCAGACACGACTGAGTGACTGAACTGTACTGGGTCTCAGAACCTTCAGCATCCCCCAGAAAATCCACTCAGGCCTTGAATCAATGAACTCCCGGGAATACCACTACACTCACCTCAAACATATGTCCATGCCACTGGGCAGGATGCTGGAAGACAGTCATGAATAACACTGACGTGGTTCCTGTCTATATGGAGTTGGTAGCCAATTTGGAAAGGCAGTTGAACAAGGGATCAAACATCGTGGCTGTCAACTCTGGATGCACATTAGATCAGGGCTTATTCATGAGATGGGATGAAATATCTTGGTGGCAGTCCTGGGGAATTAAGTATTCTCCAAGCTTCTTAACTCACAGGGTTATTCTCATAGCATTTCCTGCCTTCCATCCACTCCTTAGAGGACTCCTGTGGAATTTCAACTACACAGATAACCTTCTACCACCCACTCCTTGTCTCTATGACTGGGGCCTGAATGGGTATGTGGTGCTGTGATGATGACCGTAGTCAGTGGGTCTCACAGTGCGGAGTATCACTCCCCGCACACTCTCACCAGTGGGCAGCTCTGAAGACTTCAGAAGGCAAATGAAGAACTGTGAATGAGGATTTTCCTTTGAACTTTATTTGGGGGAGTGGGGGCTAATGCTTTTATTATCTGTATTGGGGTCTAATCAGATCAAAAGAAAAAAACACATGGGAACTAGCGTCAGAACAATGAAATACATACAGCTGACAAATATTTAACTCCCTTTCCTCATCTAGAAAATGAGATCATTATAGATAAAACCTCAAGGTCTGCTATGAAAATTAATGGTTATTTCAGTAAAAAGCCTGTTATGTAATACCACACAATAAGTGGCATTTATTATTTCTTTTAATCTCTGAAAAGGCTGGAAAATGCTGTTTTATGATTCACAGATCTACAAATAAATCTCCAGAGAGGTTGTACCAATGCACACTCCCATCTGCAGTCCACAAGAATACCTATTTTTAGCTCCTCCACCACAGAGCATCATTCTTAAAAAGTTGACAATTTGATAGAAAAAACTGATATAAATTTATTTTAACTTTCATTCATTTTATTAACTCTTTCATTTTATTAATCCTAGTGAACTTTTTCCCATCATATTTCTATTTTGTCTATATCTAATTTTTACATATAAAATTAAACATTTTAAACGTAATCGTGTCTTTTGATTTACAACTTTTGCTTTTATACTTGTCTTGAGATTATATATTCACCTTTATCACCTTTTAGTTCTATTTCTAAAAAGTATTTTTTAGATCCACATGGAATTTATTCTAGACTATGATGCAAAATATCTAACTTTATTTTTCCTTAGATAGTTAATTTCTTCTACTAGGAAGATATAATTCATTCTATATAATTCATTCTTTCCCTATTGATTGGAAATACCATTTTCATCCTTTGGATAACTTTAACCATCTCTTCTTATAATAACAGCACATATTTGAATTATCATAGCCTTGTAGTATATTTTAGTATCAGGTAGTGTGAATTCCCGGGGGAAAATCTTGATACCACATCTTGTTTGTGTGTAACACACTTGTTTGTGCACACTGTCGCCTCAAGGAAAACATATTACTTTGGGTAATGCAACCTAAGTTGAGATACTTTATATGATGAAACAAGATGCAGCCATTAGAACGCTTTTCCAAGAGGAGTTATACTTTGACTATAACATTAAAAGATTCAGGTTAAATAATATGATCTGACTTTATTAAAACAACAAATTACCTATCTATATGCATAGAGAACAGATTGTAAATAAACACACTAAAATGTTAGTGGCAAGCTGTTTATAAGTAATAGGATGTATGTTTATAAGTAATAGCACATGTGTGCCTGTGATGGATTCATTTTGATGTTTGGTGAAACTAATACAATTGTGTAAAGTTTAAAAATTATCAGGATGGGGAACACATGTATACCTGTGGCGGATTCATTTTGATATTTGGCAAAACTAATACAATTATGTAAAGTTTAAAAATAAAATAAAATTTAAAAAAAATTAAAATTAAAAAAAAATAATAGGATGACAATTTTCAGCTGTATCTTAGCTGTATCTTTCAGCCTTTCCCAAACTTTCTACAGTGAATGTGCTTTACTGCTACAAGCAAAACAATTAGTAATTAAAATTACTGAAATGTTTTAAGGTCCACGCCCAGTACTGGTCAGGAAGGTTGGAGTCGTCAATCCCCCTCACCCCAACCCCCAGACGATACTGGCTCTTTCTCTCCAGAGGGAGTCATGGATGAGTATCCAGCCCTGAAAGAGCTCAACCTCTTGATCAGAGAGATGCTGCCATTACAACACATTCAATGCCAAATAGCATCTAGAATCTCCCCTTGTATTGCCAGCTCGGAGAGGGCTGTGGGTCTCACCTCCTACTCCTCTCAGAACCCCTCCCCGGAGGGCCGGGCGGACACAGAGATGGTGCCCTGCATGAGGGAGGTAAGCAAATGCGGGCATGTCTCTGACCTTCTAATCCTATCAGGAATGCTCACAGCTCATAAATCTACTTGGGGGCAAAGCTGAGCTGCCAGATGCCATCAAGCAAAACGCCTTCTGAGGTTGGCAGTTGGAGTAAAACAGCCCGGACAGTGCCTCAATAAAGTCCAATAAAGAGCTTTGTATGTGGCGGACTGGAAAGCAGCGTCTCATGTTTGACACAAAGGAACAAAACTGTGGGAAATACGCACTTCTGATGATCTGGACTGGTGGTCTCCCCTATGCCCCGCCTGCCCACTGAGCCATGATCCTCGTTCATTCACTATTCTTTGCACACAGATGGATCTATCTTGTTCCCAAACAACTGCCTGCAGAGACTCCTGTCAGATTATTTAATCCCTGTCAGTAAACACAAACTAATTTCGCTACCAGGGAATCTGCTAGCCTTTTTATATTGAAATCTACTAAACATCACGGAGGTCGTTTCTGTCTAGATTCATTCTCCCTTTATTTAGTGGTCAGAACAGAAACATTCTCCTCTTTCTGGGACAGAACATTGCCCCAGAAGAGATCCCCGTATTTTCTCTTAACAAAGGTAGGGAAGAAACTAATAAATCACTTTCAACCTCCAGATTACAGCTTCATCTAGAATCCATCTGTTCCTCCAACTGGTCAGTTCACAGTTGGGACGGACTTGAAATTCTCAATAAAAACATCCTTTCCAGTATCTGTTTCAAGACGGGAGGCAATGAGGGAAGCAGTTAGAATTTCAATTTCCTTCTAGGTTCAAGCCTCTTTGAAGGCATGCTAGCAGTTTTCTGCCTTCAGAGACATAAAGCTCCTCTGACAGATTCTGCACATCAACTAGGGTGAGGAGGAGAGCTGGTTCCAGGAGAGGCACACAGCAGTTAATTCCACTGAAACTTACAAAGTACCAGCAAAGACCTACCCACTCTGCATCTCCACACGGTAGAGGCAACCAGTGATATTTCCAGAACCTAGATGAGAAACTCCTGTCTCCCCCAGGCTGATTTACTGGCTGCCAAGAGCACAGCATCTTTGGAGGGTTGCAGAAAACAGGCGAAAGGAAATCGGAAAAAACTTACCCGCCATGGTTTTGGGCAAGTTTAACTCTGGAGCTCCAGTTCCCTTCATGTGGGATTATCTGGTTTATGATACAGACATTTAACACATGGTTAATTGTGGTTACTGATAGAACTGATGGTGAGTTGATAACTGTGATTTTTGGTATTATTATGGGTGGTAAATTTAAAAAATGGTAACTATCATTACTGGTGTTGTCAGTAATAGATTTGATAAATAACTTGTTATTGTTGCTGCTGCTAATGCCACTAGCCATTTCTTCATATAATGGTGCGTGCTAAGCCACTTCAGTCGGGTCTGACTCTGGCCCTATAGACTAGTATGCCAGGCTCCTCTGTCCATGGGATTCTCCAGGCAAGAATACTGGAGCAGATTGCCATGGCCGCCTCCAGGAGATCTTGACTGAGGGAGTGAACCTGCATTGGCAAGTGCGTTCTTTACCACTAGTGCCACCTGGGAAGCCCCTCATTTAATGGTGAGTAGGCTTGAGAAGGGAATGGCAATTTACTCTGCTGCTGCTGCTAAGTCGTTTCAGTCGTGTCTGACTCTGTGCAAGCCCATAGACAGCAGCCCACCAGGCTCCCCCGTCCCTGGGATTTTCCAGGCAAGAACACTGGAGTGGGGTGCCATTTCCTTCTCCAATGCATGAAAGTGAAAAGTGAAAATGAAGTCGCTCAGTCGTGTCCAACTCTTTGTGACCCCATGGACTGTAGCCTACCAGGCTCCAATGTCCATGGGATTTTCCAGGCAAGAGTACTGGAGTGGGCTGCCATTTCTTTCTCCAGGCAACTCACTCTAGTATTCTTTTTTTTTTTAAATAAAGTCTTTACTGAATTTGTTACAACATTGGGTTTTTTTTTTTTTAATGTTTGATTTTTTTGGCCCCAAGGCGTGTGGGATCTTAGCTCCACCATCAGGGATCAAAACCTCAACCGCTCACTGCACTTAAGGCAAAACCGTAACCACTGAACCGCCTGGGATGTTCCCACTCCAGTATTCTTGCCTGGAGAATTCCATGGACAGAGGAGCCTGGCAGCCTACAGTCCATAAGGTCACATAAGAGTCAGACATGACTGAGCAACTAATGCACACACAATACAGACTTAACGAGTGAAGATCATATGAGCCAATTCACTCACTTAACAACTGTTTATTGAGCACATCTATGTGCCAGGGACTGTTTGAGGCACTGGTGCTGCATTGATGGAATCCACCCTTGTGAAGTTTACCTTTCAGTGTGGGGAGACCAGGAATAAATGTTAATTACATCATCTAGAATGTCAGTTTAATAGGGAAAACTAGAGCAGGGCAAGGAGGATGTGGAGTGAGTTGGAGAAGGGGGAGTATGCAATGGCATTTCAAATAAGATGGTTCTGGAGCAACTTCCTGAGAAGGTGACATCTGAACAACCAGGAAATGGGGGAAATGAATCATGGAGAATGCTGGGGGAGAGCATTTGAGCTGCCGAACAGTCCCTGCCAAGGATCTGAGGGTGGGGACACCCACGCCAAGAAGGCTGGAGTGGCCAGGAATAGAGTGGGAACAGCAGCACGGGTGCAGCCGCAGGTCGCAGAGGGTCAAGCTGGGCATTTTAAGGACTTCAGCTTTTTACTCTGTGCAATGGGGAGGCCCTGCAGTTCTGTGACACAGCTGACTTATGCTTCAACAGGATCTCTGTGGCTCCCGAACTGGAAGACAGAGAGATGTGGGGGTGGGGTTAGGGAGAGGCTGCTAGCGGACAAGGGTGAAAAGCAGGGAGGCCAACTGACTTGAAGTAGGCAGTGAGGGGAAGAGGACTGACAACTAGAAGAATGGAAAGGACTTTCATGATGAAGACTGATGGCAGAGCAGGTTTGAGGAATTTTTTGAATTAATCTTTATTGGAGTATAGCTGCTTTACATTGTTGTGTTAGTTTCTGCTGTACAGCAAAGTGAATCAGTTACATGTATGCATATAGCCCCTCTTAGGTCACTACAGAACACAGAGTTCCCTGTAGTGTATGTACAGTAGGTTCTCATTAGTTGTCTATTTTATACATAGTAGAGGGCACCCCACTCCAGGACTCTTGCCTGGAAAATCCCATGGACGGAGGAGCCTGGAAGGCTGCAGTCCATGGAGTCGCGAAGAGTCGGACACAACTGAGCGATTTCTCTTTCACTTTTCACTTTCATGCATTGGAGAAGGAAATGGCAACCCACTCCAGTGTTCTTGCCTGGAGAATCCCAGGGACGGGGGAGCCTGGTGGGCTGCCATCTATGGCGTCACACAAGAGTTGGACACGACTGAAGTGACTTAGCAGCAGCAGTGTATGTATGTCAATCCCAATCCCCCAATTCATCCCCATGTCTTGGGGGGATTTCCTAGTTCTGTTTTGGTCACATTTTTGCAGACTTATACAGATTATAAAAAAAAAAAAAAAAACCCACTTAGATATTATTTAACTCAAATCTCATCTTTAAACAAATTTTTAAATGAGGGCACAAAGTACAAAATTCTAAAATACAAGATGCAAAGTTCACTCTCATTCTACCCCTAAATCTCCTGCCACCCAGATCTCTTCCTCAGCACAAATATGCTTTTGTGTTAATATTTCTTCTCTATATTTTACATCAGTAACTTATTATCCACGTACTTCTGAACCTTTTCTTTTTTCCACTCCATAATCTATCTTGATCAGTACATGTAGGTCTGGCTCATTCTCTTCATGATTCCAGACATTCTAGTATATGGATGTAATTTAACCAGTCCCCTACTGATGGAGAGATGAGCTTTTCATAACTTTGTCTTCCCAAGTAATGCTGCAATGTATCTCCTTATCACAGGTCCTGTTACTCAAAGGGTATACCCATTTAAAATTTGGACAAGTATTGCTCCAGTTTCCTTCTAGATGTTGTTTCTCAATGAAGCAAGAGACATTCTCCACCACCAGTGGAACTCTACTAGTTGCTCTCAGCATCCTTCTGTACCCACGGCTAACTAGCTGCTGGCCCCAATCCCAAGTGCTCTTTTTCTCACAGGCTCTGGTTCCTCCACAACTTCCCCAAATCCAGCAACTAAAGGACTAACACCAGGCAGAAGCAGTTTTCAGTCTGTTGACTGGCCAGTGCCTCAGTGTTAAATACTTTGAATATTCCTCCCTGTTTACTAGTAGGAGGTGAAAATTGGTATTGCAGTATATAGTTAAGCTGTATCTCTCTTTTGTAAATGCTGTTTTAATTTTCTTTATACTGCTCATTTCCTATTAGGTTGTTGGTGTTGATTCCTGATTTTCAAACATTTAATGTAAATTCCCTGTATGTTGTAAACATTTCTTACATTCTGCCATTTATCTTTTAACTTTGTTTGCAGACAAAACTTGTGAAGTTGGACTTAATCTCTCTCTTCAGAACTTCTGGATTTTGTTATAACTGAAAGGCATTACTATACCAACACTGTCCTATGTTTTTCTTCTTGTAATTTTGTAGTTTCATTTTTCTATCATTATATACTTGACTCAACTGAAGTATTTTGATGTAAGAAACAAGGGTCCAACTTATTTTGTCCAGATGGGTGCCAAGACAATTATCTTTGCCACAGTTTCACAATATCCTACCTTTACCATATACTGTAGGTTTCAGACCATTTCTGGATTCTGTATTTCATTTCAGTGATTAGTTTATGTGCCAGTAATACTGTTTTAGTAAGTTTTAAAATATTTTTAATAAGTGATACGGCTAGCAGCCTTTCAGAAATCTTCTCAGCAACTTTTTATAAGACTCCTTGTACATTTCCCTTCCCACAGTAGCTTTAGAATCAGTGTGCAGTTTCCCACCCTTTCCCTCGAAAGGGTTGTTATTTTTTAAATTAATTTTGGAGTCTAGTTGATTTACAATGTTGTGTTAGTTTCTGCTGTACAGCAAAGTTATCAGTTATACATATATGTGAAGTGAAAGTCAAAGTGACTTAGTTGTGTCCGACTCTTTGCAACCCCATGGACTGTAAACCATGGAATTCTCCAGGCCAGAATACTCGAGTGGGTACCTTTTCCCTTCTCCAGGGGATCTTCTCAACCCAGGGATCAAACCCAGGTCTCCTGCACTGCAGGCGGATTCTTTATCAGCTGAGCCACACAAAGGAAGCCCAAGAATATTGGAGTTGGTATCCATTCTTTTTTTGATTCCATTTCCATATAGGTCATTACAGGGTACTGAGTAGAGGTCCCTGTGTTATACAGCAGGTTCTTATCATTAATAGTTATCTATTTTATATATAGTAATGTGTGTACGTAAATCCAATATGTTATTGACATTGATGTTGCTCAGTCGTGTCCAACTCTTTGCGACCCCATGGACTGTAGCCTACCAGGCTCCTCTGTCCATGGGATTTTCCAGGCAAGAATACTGGAGTGGGTTGCCATTTCCTTCTCCAAATCTTCCCAACCCAGGGATAGAACCTGGGTCTCCCGCATTGTAGGCAGACGCTTTACCGTCTGAGCCACCAGGGAAGTCATAATATGTTATTAGGTCATGGCAAATGTATATACTTATTTAAGGAGAACCAAAATCATTATAATACTAAACTTTTCTGTCCAGGAATGGCATATTCTATTTGTGCCAGTCTTATTTTATTCCTGCATAACATTATTTTTGGAGAAGGCGATGGCACCCCACTCCAGTACTCTTGCCTGGAAAATCCCATGGACGGAGGAGCCTGGTGGGCTGCAGTCCATGGGGTCGCCAAGAGTCGGACACGACTCAGCTACTTCCCTTTCATGAGTGACTTTTTACTTTCATGCTTTGGAGAAGGAAATGGCAACCCACTCCAGTGTTCTTGCCTGGAGAATCCCAGGGACGGCGGAGCCTGGTGGGCTGCCGTCTATGGGGTCGCACAGAGTCGGACACGACTGAAATGACTTAGCAGCAGCAACATCATTTTCTTTTTGTTTCCTCTTTATATACCCAGAACTAGACTCCTTCATTTTACTGGTAATGTCAAATTGTTTTTCAAAGCACTCAGACCCACAGCAGTAAGATATCCACATCCTCTAATACTTGCATTGTCAAATTTTTAATTTTTGTCAATTTCAGCAGGTGTAAAATGGTATTACGTTACCTAATTTGAATTTCCCTGATTACCAATACGTCTAAGCGTTTTTTTGACTGCTCAGTAGCCACTAGGGTCGCCCATTTTGAGAAATGCCTGTTTTTAACTCACTTTTTCTGTAGTTTAATATATTCTGGGTATGAATCCTTTGCCCTTTAAATGTACTGCAAATATTTTCTCCCACTTTGTGACCTGCCTCTTTACAGAAATCGTTTGATAACAAGGATGTTCTTAATTTTAATACTGTCACACTTACAATCTTTTCTTTTAGGATGACATCTTCTTTGAAGCTCAGTTAAAAGCTCTTTGTTACCCCAATCAGGAAGTCTTCTATATTTTCTTAACATTTAAAACACTTTGATTTTCGTATCAAGCCCTATATAAAATCCATCTGGAACTGATTTTGTGTATGCATCTAGATACATATTTTTTTTTCCCATATGCATAACCAGTTGTTTCATAACAATTTACTGAACAGTTCCTTCTTCCCACATGATCTGTAACGCTACCTCTGGTGTATATAAAAATCTCATTTATTCTCTGTTCAGTTGGTTAGATGAGTATGTCCCTGTACCATTATTATTAATTACTACAGCCTTAATGCTATTCTTGACCTCTGGTCCTCCTTTTTTTTTTTTTTTTTTTTTTTACTCTTCAGGAAGGTCCTGCTCATTCTTAGCCCTTTACAGATTATTTCTTACTCATTCTAGATTCTTTCATACGTTTTGGGAGAGAAAAAAGTATGTCACTTAAGGTCCCCATTTTTGTTGGAGTGTTCTTTTACCTTTCCTCCCCAACCTTTCCAGTTCTATTTCTACTTTAAGTGATTATAGTCCTGCTAGAAAACTCATAAAGAATAAAAGAATATACAGTAAAAACTGTCTTTAAACAAACTCTGTCCCCTGGCACCCAGGTGTCCTCCCAATAGTTTGTGTGTACCCTGTAGGCATTTTACGCATAAAGCAGCTAATGTATATTGTGCTTTTTCCTAGTTTATACAAATGAGAGTAACAAATCAAACACAGTTGCCAACTTCTTGCTTCTTCATTTATTATATCTTGAAGATTGTTCCGTATCAGTTAATAAAGTTCTTCTCGTTTTACACAAGTGTAATTTCAGTCTGTTTACCAATTTCTTTGTTCACCAGGCTTCTTGCAGTCCATTCCTTCCTTTCTGGATTCAACTGCCTTTTTTCCTTAACAACCCTGAGCTCTTACAGCAAAATCTGAAAATGTGTTTTTCAGCCTCTCTTTTGAATGCTAACTTATCTCTGTATAGAACTCAAGGCTATCACCCATTCTTTTCATCATTTATAACTTATTTTGTTTCCTTCTGGTCCATACTGCTGCCATTGAGAAAGCCTGCTACCAGTGCAATTATTCCTTTGCAGGTAAGGTCTTTTTAGTTGCTTAGATTTTTCTCGTCTTTTGCAATTGTATTATATGTCTAGAAGCATACTTGTTTTTATTCACCACTAAATATTTGTTATGTCTTTTCATTTGAAGATCTATATCTCTTTTATAAATTCTGGGGAAAAAAAAAAAAAAACAAACCCTCAAACCTCTTCCCTCCCCTATTCTTTATGTTGGATCTTCTCATCCTGTTCTCCGGGCTTCTTAGCTTTTTCCTATTTCCCATCCCTTCCTCTGTTAGAACTGGGTACCTTCTTGATTTATCTTCTAGTTTACCAGTTCTCTCTTCACATATGCCCAATCTGTGGTTTAATCTGTCCACCAAGCTCTTACTTTCACTAACTGCACATTTTTTAGTTCCAAAAGACTTAGTTTTTCAAACCTACTCTGCCTTTTTCAGTGTCATCTTTCCTAATGGTTTTTATATTTTCCTCTCCCAGTCAATCATTTTAAATATTCTTATTCCATAGTTATCCTATATTAAGTTTTGGGGGTGCTAAACCTCTAAGGTTGTTATCTGCTGATTTGTACTCAGTATAGACTGTTCTGGACTTCTGATCATCTGAGCGGAGTTTGTTTCTTCTGTACTGTAGCAATATGATGCAGTTAAGATTGTGGGTATGCATTCTTTCCCCAACCAGGCTGCTGTACTGTCTGTGTGCTTTTATGAGTCATTTTCTAACTAAGATCTTCAGCCACCTAGTGACATACATACCTCACATTTTGAGCTTCTTAAGGTTTCATCTGAACAAAGATGAAAAAAAAGGTTTTCATCTGAACCAGTGGCCAATCAACTTTGCTTGTTTTAAAATTCTATGTTCTGTAGCCCCATGACAAGTGAAAAAACCCAACCAGTGGTCCCGGGAATTCAAGGAAATAATAATATAATTACAATAACCAGCTTTTGCCAGTCACAGTACTTACTAGCACATACAGAAAATCATTTAGTTTCCTCAACAAACCTATAAGTACTGTAATTTGTTCAAGGTTGTACAGTCAGTATGGACTAGGCTAAAATTCAAGTCCACATTCATCTGACTCTAGAGCCCAATCACTTAATAACTCTTTTCACTCAAGTAAAACTTGTTTGAGGAACTATTATGTGTCAGCATGTGCTAAGTGATGGGTCTAAGTGGTAAACCAAACAGATTATTTTTCTTCTAATTTTCAAATTATCTGTGAGGGACTAGAGTTTCTGTTTTCCTCTTAATTTCCAATTTGTTGCAGACCAAAATCTTAGGTAAAGAAATTTAAGGGACTTCCCTGATGGTCCAGTGGTTAAGACTCTGTGCTCCCAATGCAGGAGGCGTGGGTTCATTTCCTGGTTAGGGAACTAAGATCTTATATGCTGCATGGTGTGGCCTTTAAGAAAAAAAAAGAAATTTAAAACATTGCATCAATGTCAAACTGCCATCAAAGTTTCCTCTCAATTTGTGTTTTCATCTCTCCATGGGCTGGAAACAAACAGGCTGCAGGCCAGCCCCAACTACAGGTCACTTTCACACAGCACTGCTCTACAGTGTACTGGCAGACCATCTGGAGGGCTTTGTGCAGACTTTTGTGATGGTGATGACAACAATTGTGGATGGGTAACAAAGTGGAGAAGACACTTCTGACAATGATGGCTTGCATGTGGACAGCAAGAACCTTCTAAGAAGCTCTAATTAAGATTTTAGGTCACAGTCTTCCTCAGCTAGTAAAGCATGAGGAGGTGGAGGTGGGTACAGGTTCAGTAGGCTAACTTTATACAAATCTGACAGTTCTCCTGGTGAAGAATGTATACCACCACTTGCTTCCTGTTACTCTACTCCTCTAATAGGACAGGACAGTAGGAAAAGGGCGAGTCAGGAATACTCATCATAAAAGCTCAGGGAAATTTATTGCAAATTTTCTTTCCTCATCAACGTGCAAAGAAAAGGATCGCACATGCTTAGGAACTAGCACGCGGACACGTTAACATTATCCCAACTCAAGCAGTAAGAAAGCTGCTGAAAAGTATTTCAAAGCTAAATGACTTATGAGTTATTTGCACCACTGTTCTCTTATTATAGAAAGCAGGGAACTGATCATACACACAGACATTCAGCATACTGAAATCTAAAATAAATATATCTTATTATAATTTTTCTTTTAAGAGTAATAAATACCCCTAACTTTAAGGTTTGTAAACTCATAAATTTTCCATGCCTCTTTATAAGTTAAGACAGATTTCCTGGGGTATTCCCTGGTGGTCCAGGGGTCAGGACTCTGCTCTCTTACTGCTGAGGGCCTGGGTTCAATCCCTGGTTGGAGAATTAAAATCCTGCAAGCTGTACAGCATGGCAAAAAAAAAAAAAAAAAATACAGATTTTCCAGGCAAGAGCTTGAAGGTTTGCCAAAACTTATGTTGGGTGGACTAAATGTCTAAAAGCATATGACAGCTACTTTCATCTTAAAGCATCTGAGGAGGTATGGTCACAGCGTTCAGTATTTCAAATTTTAAACTGCAGTGTCTATCACTAGTAGACTCAAAACTACATTATTTTCCTGCAATTGTGGTTTATTGTAATCTTGATTCATTTTTTTCAAAGACCATTCAATACATTTATACTATTCCAGTAATTACCATGCTACCAAGAAAAACAAGTGAACAGTTTATTAAGAATTAAATGAGGGTATGGAATGTGATACAGTACAAGACACTCAAGATGGATACAATAGTACTACTCACACAAAAAGTTAAATCTCTTTAAAAAAATCAGAAGACAAAAGAAAAAGCAATTCCATCATCATAAAGTATTTCATGCAAAAACATCAAAGAAATCCCCAGTCCCCCCCCCCACCCCTAAGCTCCTAACAAAAAGCTATCTGAAATATGCCATGCTAACATATTAACCACAATATAATCATTCATAGAAAAGCAACACACTAATTAAGAAATGAATTAGATGAAACAACACAGGCTGCAAAATCGTAAACTCATAGACCACGATGATTTTACATGATAAGCAATTCCAGATTCACTCATAGGGCGAGCAATACGAGCTAAATGTTGAGAGAGAAGGTATGTAAATATAAACTCCACTAACTCATCTCATTATCTTCTAATTATAAAACCTGGAAGCTTCCAGAACCTGAAAAATTATATAAAATTTGGCATACTCCATTTGTATTCCAAGAAACGACTTTAGGATCGTATTTGCAATTATTAGAGAGCTGTATAAAAAGCACTTTATGGTCAGGAATTGACCTCTTAAATAATGATCACAATTTACATCAATAGAAACAACTCCAGATATGCATTTACTGTGAATAACTCTTACTCAAGATAAGAAACATGATTTTCTAGCACTTTATGTACAAATTACTGCAAAGGCCCAGTTAATTTAGAGACTGAATAAAATGTAAAATAAATGTGAATTGGTACAGAGAGATTCTGAATAGGAACAGCCTCATTAACAGAGGTTTAAGTGGGTAGCAATCTTGCCTTGACTTCCAAGAGAACGAGAGTCAACAGATTGCCAAGCTGTAACTCATGTCTCTGTACCAAGATGCGTTAATATATTTCATGGAAAAGTAGTTTTACCTTAAAAAGTAGGAATGGCATTTTATGGGATGGTATTCCCCTCCACAGCTGCCAAACAAGCCTGGTCACCAGGCGATGCACAGAGTATATTTCCAAGTGGGTGTAACATGTCACAGTGAGGCGACCCAGAAGCGGAAGCACCCATCTCATGGCACCTGCCTATTCAGCAGGCCAGGAGAGAACTGGGACACCCACGTGTCATGGTTTTGGGTTGAGCTTACCTATGGTGTATAAACTGGTTATACACGAAACAGTAAGGCCAAAGAAAAAGAACAGGAGAAAAACTACCCACTCCCATCTGCTATTTTTTTCCCTTTAAATTTAAGGTAATTTGAACAGATTTGAAAAATTTCAGGATTACCCTTCCCACATCTGAAATTCAACCTCCTATTTACATTCCATGAAAACAACACTATAATTGTTCTCTAAAAAACAGAAGCTCTTGCTCTAATTTTCACAAAATAACAAGAAAAATTTTCCATGTGAAACCCAGAGTGTGAGGCTTGTAAAGAAGTGTCTGTAATAATCAGGACCGTGATAGTTAAGAGCTCTTTGGAATGTGTGTTATACATACAAAGTTATCACAAATTAAACTCCCAGAGTATTTATGAAACAAGTTCTTAAATGGGAGAGATTATTGATGAGAGATAAATGCTTCCATCAGCAAATTAAATCTGAGGGATCAATCTTTCCCAAGTGACAAGGTGTCTGCTAATAATTCAACACAGCCTCTGGAATCAAACGTCAAAGATCACTCAATCATGATGATTCAAGATGAAGTACAGATGAGCAGTACATATGAAAAAAATCTGTAAACCGCTGCCATTCTAAAACAGTAGATTTATATTACAAAGCAATGTAAATAAATATTGGGCTAGTACAAAAGCTCTTATTTACAGTTTTACAAATGAAACTGTATTCAGTGTAAATGCTGTGTTTTGAAGAACACAGTACTGTATTAGTAAAATGAGTTCTGTTGAGGGGAATTACAGTTTCTGTTAGAATCAATGTATAATGTATAAAAGATTCAAGTTAACTCTGTTTATAATTTAGTACAGACAAACCCAGTTTAACCTGGAATGGCATCTGTTAAAGTGCTGAAAAACAGGAAATATTTAGAAAACACTGTACATTATTAAAGCTTTATCAAGTCAGAATGTTAAAACCCTTTCACATTTTTAACCTTTTGCCACAGGGTTGTGGACAAGATGATTTTTCTCAGCAAAGGAGTAAAACTTACGAGGCCACCAGCTGCTTAGATGGTTTTAGGTTCGGTGGTGCTAGTTTCCTGAAACAACTATTTACCCATCAACCATACCTTCAGGCCTTACAATCTGGTAAGTAATTAAATACTCAGGATAAGCCTGGAAGAGAAAGATTAATTCAAAAATTGGTAAATAAATTTTTTGAATGGAGACTTATTCTAAGGATTCCTTATCTTTAGGGAAGAAGCTCTAAATTAGTGTCGCAGATCAGAATCAAAGGGCCTCTTCTCAAAACAGCTTTACTTGACTGCAATCCCTTCGATTTTCAATCAGCAGGTCTAGGATGACTACTGAGCATGTGTTTGTCTTTAGGAATTGAGGTTATCCTGATACATATCCGCAGTACATAATGTTGCTCTAGAGATGCTTCTGACTGCATCTATGCCACTAAGAGCAAGCTGGAATTACACATTTCTTTGCTACAGAGAGGTTAACTATTAAAATAAATATAGGATTCTAATTAATTATATTTTACAGAAGCTTAAAAAAAATTCAGAATAGCTGGCAAAATCTGAATAAGGTCTGTAGGTTAGATTTACTACACCAATGATATTTTCCTGATTTTAACAATTTTAAGACAATGTCCTTAATATTTAGGTGTAATTAGGAAATACACCCTGAAGTATTTCAGTGTAAAGGAAGATGCTTATATCTTACTTCCAAGCAGCTCAAGGGGGGGGCGGGGGGGAGGATATACACATATAGTAGGGAGAACATGATAAAGGAGAGAGAATGCTAAAGTATTAACATTTTGAATATCTGGGTAAAGGGTCTAAGGGAATTCTCTTTACTATTATTGCAACTTTAAGTCTGAAATAATTTACAAATAGAAGTTAAAAAGAAATCCAGTTTGTAAGGCACTCTACCTTGTTAATTTAAAAGATTAGAAAAAGGTTAAAGTACAGCTCTAAAGTATTGCTGAAAATGAACAAATAAAACGGAATTACCTGCTCGCCTCTGTAGATAACATACTCAGCTAATGCTAGGCCATTTACACTAGGTCGGCCAGTGACTGAGTGATGGCCTGGAGGAGAATGCGCCATTTTCATTGCACTGAACTGCAGGAAAGACTTTCCCAAGGTTACACGGCAGAAGAGCAGCTGCCTGTAACACGCGAAACGGAAAAGATTTCCCTGAGACAAGGCCATACAGGGCAGTTTTATTTATGTGCACTATATAAGCTTTGAATGCATTTATACATAAACACAATTGTTTTCACCATTTTACCCTTTAAAGAGTTTTTAAAGAATATCTTCTACTGCTCTCACTAATGAAATAATTTGTCACTTTAATCCTCAGTGTAACTATAAAATACTATCTTAGAGAGATTATAATAATCTTTAAGTGATACTGACTCTGCCATCCTGCTTGTATCCCAGCAAAAGCACAAATCATAGCCCAAGTGAAGAGGAGGAGGAGGTTTTAAGGGACTTCCATGAAGTGTCTTACAAAGTTGAACATTTATCCAGATAAGCCCTATTGATTCCACTTTCAAAATGTATCTTTCCTCTAAATTCTACTGTCACTATTAAGGCCAAATTGCCCAAATTTCACTCGGACTATACCAATGGCCTCTGAGCTACCTTTTCTGTTTTTATTCTAATAAATTATTTTCCATCTAAGCTACTGGTGATTTAGGGAAAAAACGAACAGCAAAAACCATAAATCAGATGACACTACTTTTCTACTTAAAACCTTTTAGAGACTGTTCACTGTGCCTAAAAGAAAACCCACATTTCTTATAATGATCCCAAATTCTCCAACTTTGTGTTCATTACACCTAGACACATTAGTTTTTCTTCCTGCAGGCCAAACTTTCTTGCCCCAAGGCCATCAGACACACTGCTTCTTTAACCATCTAGAATGATATGTTCTACCACTCTTCAACAGGCTAATAGTCATTTTTCAAGTTTAGCTGAAATGCTTCTTCTTCAAATATGTCTTTCCTCACCAGAAGTTTAGGTTGTATTACTTTCTCACTCCCCAAGGGCATATGATCGGCCTTCCTTAGGTCCAACGAACTTTTTGTTATTTCACTGCTTCTCTCTCTAATCTACTTTTCTTTCTACAGGAGAAAAGGAGATTTGGTGGCCTGATGATTCTGTCTTCAAAGAAGATAGGCTATATTTTTTATTCTAAATATGCTCTTTGCAAATTTTCTTAGCATTTCTAATAGATTTTCTATTATAGTCACAATCAATCCATGATAATTCAGCATACAGAAATCTTAATTAATAAATTTACTTCCAGACATACAAGCATTGTACTTCAAAGACAACTGAGAAGAGGTACTAGAACACTGCTTATTATTAATAGTCAGAACTATTTAGCCTCCAGATGATATATGACAAGTAAAGATAGCAGTGTTCAATTTACAGACTCTCAAGAAATTACAAGCCTCCTAGCCATTCCAACCTATGATCTAAAATAGAAGCGGGTGGGAGGTCATACCCAGGAGGTCTGGCTTTAGACACCTACATGAGTCTAAGTTTAGAGGGAAAACAGTAAGAACAAAACATAAACAGACAGTCTTTGTCTCCCTTTAGGACTTCAGGCCTTCACTTTGGCAGCCCTTCAAAATCAGCTGGGAAGCTTTTAAAAATCCCATGCCCAGACCAGACCCCCAAGTGAGAATCTCTTGAGGGTAGGACACAGTCATTAGTAGCTTTTAAAGCCCCTCAGGTAATTCCACTGTGCTGCCAAAGCTGAGAACTACTGCTCTAGGGTTTTTAGATCTGTGATCAGAAGCTTCAGCATCCCCTAGGAACTCGGTAGAAATGCAAGTTCTACTGCCCTAGCCCCAGACCTACTAAATCAATAATTCAAGAGGCGTGGCATAGGAGTTTGTGTTTTAATAAGCCCTCTAGGTGATTCTGAACTTGCTAATGTTTGATAGCTACTGTTCTAGGTCTTTATAAGCAGTGCTATAACCACAGAATAAATTTCAGTAATTAATCTTACTTGATTTTTCAAATGGTGAAGATTATTTACCTACAAGGATTTTATCAACTAGGGCCAAGTCATTTGAATGATTTTAAAAACTAAGCTCCACTAGGGTAACTAAAAGTAGGAAAAAAAGAAGTACAAAGTAATTCTTTGATAATGTGCTTTCTAAAAGGACTGACATGCTGATATGCTTTATTATAATTTTTTTCTGAGTAGTAGTATCACAAATTGACAATTAAAATCATACCACAGTGGAGGAGAGATTCTCTCATCCATTACCATGAAATGATTAGGTGCAGCAAATAATGCCATTTTATTAATAGCATTTGAATAGATTTTTAAACAGTCCACAATAAAACTCTTTCGTGCCCAGCAATATTTTCTACTCCATATTCTGAAAGCACTGTGTGTTCCAATGATTGAATGATGTGAACAGATCAAATGCTTGTAACTGTGCTTGGCTCTTACAGACCATTTAAAAAACATCAGCTACTATTAGAATCAGTGAGAGGACCAAAGCAACCTGAACTGTGCCTCACTTGGATTCCTAGAGTGGTCCAAGATAATGTCTTACCTGAAAATTTCAATATGGAACCAGTTCTTATCTGATTCTTATCAAAATAAATGAGAAAAGTGATCTCTTACCTGTGGCAGATGTAACAAGATCTGTCTTTATGTACTGGACATCCAGTACCTCCTCCAATTCCATATACATACTGATTGCTTTTGGAAGAGTTTTCAGCAAAATAGATCCCAGCTCCAAACATGCCACCTATGTAGGCATGCCTTTCATCAAAGCCTTTATGGATAATTGCATTCACAAAGGGAGACCCTACAAATACATATAAATAGGTAACATTTTTAAATCACAAGTAAAGGAATAAAAGCTAAAGCGTCTTAGAAGTTAAATTCTTTCTTTTTTCTTCAATTGTTTGATTCCACAAAAATCAGAAGGCACTACAGCCAACCCATTCCCATGGTGCCCTGTGTGAAAACAAGTCAGCTTAGATATATGATGGACTAAAATCCCACTACTTAAGGCTCCAAGCAGTGAGAGGAACAGACATGAGAAGAAGTTAAATTCTGAATTAACATACATATATCACCACCATGATAAGCAAAACCGAAACACAACTGTCAGCTGGCTCGCTACTTTAGAATAGTTATTTTAGAAGAATTGCTAATGTGAATGAATGTTTCTAACAGGGTGGTGGTTCGGATGCCAAAGTGAGGACACATACAGATTCAACTAGGAAAAACGTACAGATCACCAGAAAGAAACATCAATGCTAGAGTTATCAAATTCCCGGCTCCAAATTCACACCAACCCAGAATCAAGAGTCTCATAATTGACCTCCTATGGCCAGGCTGAACACAACTAGGTCATGCAATGACACCCACATTCGTGTACTTTTCCTAGATACCCTAAGCGGCTAAAGTGACCTTTTCAAGTTCATGCTTTTCTTCATATTTCTCTCCTATTCTTCCGCTTCTCTGCCTTTATCACTTGCTAGTACCAGATTCCATATGCAAATGTGGTGTGTTCCTTAATTCCCTACATACTGACTTCTTTCTCCTCCTTCCTTGCATGCATGCCAAAAAGGAGCTCAGCCAAAGACCAGGAGGTACTAAGCATGGAGATCAGGCCAGGGAGGGCAGTGAGGCTGGGGCTTGGGAAAAGCCAATATGACACAGCTAACTGATTCATCAAGATTAGTGTCCCTTTTCATAAAGGGACAAGGGAAATACACTGAATTCTGCTTTACAGAAATACTAAAGAACAGAATAACTCACTTGAATTAACTTGGAAAAACCATTTCTATTATAAAATAGAAAAAGTCATACATTACAACCCTTAAGTCAATACATAAATAAATATCATGTTCTGTGCCAAGATTTTATCATGACAATTTTTAGGGTGTTGAAATGAGAAGTACCATTTAGATATTATATACTAATTCAGTCTGCTATAGCCATTCTTCCAGGGGATTGTGAAATTTAAATACTGTATTTTATAGAACTTTACCAAGTCTCTAAAAATTTTTTGCAATCAAAGCCAATTAAGGAACAGATTGGAACTATCATGGGTAATGTGCTTAAAGACTTGATAAACACTACACTAATATCTATATTCATCTTTTCTATAAACTTGAAAGATCAACCACCACCACCTGCCGTGTTGCAACATAAATAGGAAATTTCAAAAATGACAAGTAACGGTGCTCAGTAAAACTTCTCAGAAAACTCCACAGGTTCAATGACAATTATCTTTTTGCACCCTGGACACTTAGAAGCACAGTCACAAGAGGATGTACGTATTCTTCTGAGGCAATTTTCAGATCCTCCTTTAATTCAATCAACCAGTTAAAAGTAACACACATCAATTTTCCAGAGTAACCCTAACACACAAAATCAATTACATACATACATACATACATACATCAGTTTAGTTCAGCCGCTCAGTTGTGTCCGACTCTTTGCGACCCCATGAACTGCAGCACGCTGGGCATCCCTGTCCATCACCAACTCCTAGAGTCCACCCAAACACATGTCCATTGAGTCGGTGATGCCATCCAACCATCTTATCCTCTGTTGTCCCCTTCTCCTCCTGCCCTCAATCTTTCCCAGCATCAGTGTCTTTTCAAGTAAGTCAGTTCTTCGCATCAGATAGCTAAAGTATTGGAGTTTCAGCTTCAACATCAGTCCTTCCAATGAACACCCAGGACTGATCACCTTTAGGATGGACTGGTTGGATCTCCTTGCAGTCCAAGGGACTCTCAAGAGTCTCCTCCAACACCACAGTTCAAAAACATCAATTCTTCGGTGCTTGGCTTTCTTTATAGTCCATGTATGGGCACATCCATACATGACCACTGGAAAAACCACAGCCTTGACTAGACGGACCTTTGTTGGCAAAGTAATGTCTCTGCTTTTTAATATGCTGTCTAGGTTGGTCGTAACTTTCCTTCCAAGGAGTAAGCGTCTTTTAATTTCATGGCTGCAGTCACCATCTGCAGTGATTTTGGAGCCCAGAAAAATGAAGTCTGGCACTGTTTCCACTGTTTCCCCATCTATTTCCCATGAAGTGATGGGACTGGATGCCATGATTTTTGTTTTCTGAATGTTGAGCTTTAAGCCAACTTTTTCACTGTCCTCTTTCACTTTCATCAAGAGGCTCTTTAGTTCTTCACTTTCTGCCGTAAGGGTGGTGTTATCTGCATATCTGAGGTTATTGATATTTCTCCCAGCAATCTTGATTCCAGCTTGTCCTTCTTCCTCCAGCCCAGCATTTCTCGTGATGTACTCTGCATAGAAGTTAAATAAGCAAGGTGACAATATACAGCCTGACGTACTCCTTTTCCTATTTGGAACCAGTCTGTTGTTCCATATCCAGTTCTAACTGTTGCTTCTTGATCTGCATATAGGTTTCTCAAGAGGCAGGTCAGGTGGTCTGGTATTCCCATCTCTTTCAGAATTTTCCACAGTTTATTGTGATCCACATAGTCAAAGGCTTTGGCATAGTCAATAAAGCAGAAATAGATGTTTTTCTGGAACTCTCTGGCTTTTTCCATGATCCAGCAGATATTGGCAATTTGATCTCTGGTTCCTCTGCCTTTTCTAAAACCAGCTTGAACATCAGGAAGTTGATGGTTCACGTATTGCTGAAGCCTGGCTTGGAGAATTTTAGGGATCACTTTACTAGCGTGTGAGATGAGTGCAACTGTGAGGTAGTTTGAGCATTCTTTGGCATTGCCTTTCTTTGGGACTGGAATGAAAACTGAACTCTTCCAGTGCTGTGGCCACTGATGAGTTTTCCAAATTAGCTGGCATATTGAGTGCAGTCTTTCACAGCATCATCTTTCAGGATTTGAAATAGCTCAACTGGAATTCCATCACCTCCACTAGCTTTGTTTGTAGTGATGCTTCCTAAGGCCCACTTGACTTCACATTCCAGGATGTCTGGCTCTAGGTGAGTGATCACACCATCGTGATTATCTGGGTCGCGAAGATCTTTTTTGTACAGTTCTTCTGTGTATTCTTGCCACCTCTTCTTAATATCTGCTGCTTCTGTTAGGTCCCTACCATTTCTATCCTTTATTGAGCCCATCTTTGTATGAAATACAGTCAGCAAAAACAAGACCAGTAGCTGACTGTGGCTCAGATCATGAACTTCTTATTGCAAATTCAGACTGAAATTTAAGTGGAGAAAACTACTAGACCATTCAGATATAACCTAAATCAAATCCCTTATGACTATACAGTGGAAGGGAGAAATACATTTAAGGGACTAGATCTGATAGACAGAGTGCCTGATGAACTACGGACGGAGGTTCGTGACATTATACAGGAGACAAGGAAGGAAGACCATCCCCAAGAAAAAAAAATGCAAAAAAGCAAAATGGCTGTCTGAGGAGGGCTTACAAACAGCTGTGAAAAGAAGAGAAGTGAAAAGCAAAGGAGAAAAGGAAAGATATATCCATTTGAATGCAGAGTCCCAAAGAATAGCAAGGAGAGATAAGAAAGCCTTCCTCAGTGATCAATGCAAAGAAATAGAGGAAAACAACAGAATGGGAAAGACTAGAGAGCTCTTCAAGAAAATTAGAGATACCAAGGGAACATTTCATGCAAAGATGGGCTCAATAAAGGACATACTTATATACATATATATATAAAGAGAAAATATGAATAGTCAGTATTATCATTTCTATACTTTTTCTATTATGGTAATCTTATTTATAAACTATATCCATTCAAAACATACAAATCAAAAGTTTGAAGACACAAATATAAATGCAAAGATTTACAGAAATAATGTTTGTTTTTTAGAAAATGATATGAGAAATATACAGATTCATTATTATTTCAAACCTGACAAAAAATGTGGAGGAGGATGATGGCAGGTAGGGGGAGAGGAATCTTACCATGAAATAGCATTCTTTCATTTGCATGGTTGTGGTTTTCTTCAGAAACTTCTTTTCTCCTATGAGTGTATCTTTCCCATAGTTTCTTGTTACAAACTTTCTGAATCTATAAAAAGAAAGCAGCAAAATAAAAATCTCTGGATCACAATAATTACTTACCTACTTGTTAATCTTAACCAAAAATGGGCCACATAGGACCAGAAGAGAGGTAAAACTTTTCTCTGAAATATAAATTACGTATTATTTTTAGTCAACTAAAAAGCTTTGTCACAACCATAAAGATGAAAATATATGTACATTTTAGAAGTCAAAAACTACAGATGAGAAAAAGTTACATATGGCTACATGTAAAGGTCAAGAGTACTATTAATTGGTTAAAATACTTCTATTCTCACTTTAGAATTATTACTAAAACATGTCCAAATCAGACATACTGAGTTCTGTATGGAAGTGTAAGAAATAAAATAGTGTAAGAAAATAGTGTAAGAAAGAAAATACTGTCTTTCCCCCAACTGCTTTTTCTGGCTCAAAGTACCATCTGTTTTTAATTAAAATATTTGATATAGCCACACCAAACAATCACACCCCCCACACACACACGCCCCCTCTAATATTTCCTCTATTCTTCCCTATCCCTCCAATTCCTAAAACTTTTGTTTGGAGAAAAGTTTTAAGATGGATGCTGGTTTCGCTAGGAGTATTTCTAAGTCAAAACTCACAATCCTAGTGCTGCTTTTCAGCTGTACTGAGGGGTGCTACAGCCCCCTGCTGGTCCAGAACACATCTGGGAGCTGATGGTTTTAGTCTAGGTTCAAATTAACTCAAAATACCATCAAAGACATAATCAAAGCACACAGACTGGCATAAACAGAGCTCATTCATGTTTTTTAAAAAAGGGAACAAAAACAAAAGTTTTATCGGTGAAAACACTTGTATTAGATATTGTACTAAAACATCTTTCTAGAGAAAGAGAACAGCATACCTCCCAAAGTCAGTAACTCTAGAAATCAAACCCATATTCTGTTCCTTGCCCTCACCGTTAACAAACCTTGGCGTATTTTGTTACTGGTTGCACACAAAATGCCCTTGACTAAAATCTACCTATAATAGGAATAATTATTTGTTACAGTAATTATTATTATACACGTGTTTATGAAAAGAAAACTCAAGATGTCACTCAGGTCTTATCATGATACGAACTAATGAAATACAGCTCCTGAAATAACCCTTGCACCTGAATAATGTGTCATCTTCTTTCTAAATAGTAAGAACATAACGATCTTGATGAATAACTCTAAAATATGAGATCTATTGGTATACTCAGAATAGTGTATTATTGTGAGACAGTAATACGACACAACTGAAAGATTTCATACTATTCACCTTTCAGTTTAAAATTTAGGTATCAGAGATACTTGCCACATTATAACTCTAAATCTTATAATGATTAAGAATAGTTAACAGAAAATCATTATGCATCTCGAGTATACAGTTTGGTTGCCATACAGCTTTTAAAAACACCAAGCAAATTAGCAAAGCTGAAAAGGCCCTGAGAAGAGTACCTGATGTTAGTAAGAGTCAGTGCTCTCTTTAAGGTATTTTTTTAAATGACTATTTCTGGAAAGATGAAAGGCACAGAGGAAGTACTACTAAAATGACCAAAAGACGGTGTTATGTGTGAGGACTCACAGAAACCCGGAACAGACACAATTAGGACAAACCAGAAACAAACCAACCATGGTGTAACTGTAAAGATGGGAGTCCTTCCATGAGCCACAACAAAAAGTACTGGAAGAAAGTCAGCAAGAGTACCTTAATAGTAGTGTCCATATTTAAAATCCTAAGCCTACAGGACTTATCATCCAAGAATGAGAAGTCATAAAGCTTACTAACAATGGAATGCTTATTCTAATCCATAATAGATTCCTTAATTTGTATTTGCTGAATGTCAACCGTTAAGATAATCCTGTATCTTGCCATTTAAACTTATTTAAGTTTAAAGATTAAACTTAAATACTCTTTAAGTTTAGAGATTATTTAAAGCATAATCTCTAGACTTAAATATGTTAACAGGCTGAACTAGTAGTCAGTACAGAGACTGAGGACCTTAATTGCCAAGGACACATTCCTTCCCAAAATACCCCTGCCACGGGAAGGACTTACTGGGCCGCACACATGACGTTCTTTTGAGAGTTAATCATGGTTTCAGGCTTCTGAAAACTATGGTCACAGTGAACTTTATTTTCACTGACTTATTACCTTGAGAATATTGTATCTATTGAAGATCCCACCTGCGTGACCTCCATCTCTGTGCTCTCGGACTGTACTCTGCATCTGATGGAAACACATTTCAAAAATATGTGCATTAGCTTGTAATTCTTTTCTGATTTAGGGAACACAGTTCTTGACTCATGTGACTCTTACGACAAATTAGGTTTTTAATATTTTTGTTGTTTAAGGAATGAGTTCTATAAGTTTGCAAGAACTACTTTCAAGAGACAGTGCATAGTTGATACAATCAATCCAAAAATACCTATAGGTGAAAATTATATAATGCAAACTACTGGACAAAAGGCAACAAGCAAATGCACAGGTGAGCCAAACATACAAAGCCAACCAGCTGGCACACTAACAAACAAAACCAAACCAACGATTTATCTGTTCCCATTCATTTTGCTCTCATAAAGCACAATTTATATTTCACTGAGAGTTGGAGTTTCCTGAGATTTACTAAGCCTCACTCAACTTTGTATCTCTGTGCTCAGCTCACACATACACAGTATGGTGTTCTTCAAAGCGCCGGGCGCCATTTTAAGACTTTGGTGGATACAAGAGTTTTATGGCAAGAAAGTTAGAAAAACATTTCCTAGATAAGTAGCATCCACATGTTCTGGGTCTTGTCTAAGATACAGGGCTTTGCAATTGCCTTCATGAAGGAAGGGAATATTAGCAACCTCTCCAACAGAACTCTGTATATTAATTGCAATGCTGAACCAAATTATTAGAATTAAAGCTTACTGAGATAGTGTATTTTAAATGCTGATTTTGTAAGTTTTCAGGTGGTAGAGTGAGGGACAATTAAAAACTCCTGCTACATACATGTTCAAATAGATCTGGGAACTTCTGGGAAATTCAGCTGCTGACCTGACATTTATATGGTGTATGAACATACCTCTTCCTCTACAGACTGAAACTCTTTATCTTCAGCAGACAGATCAATGAGAATTGTTCCACTTCCAGAGGTGTTCAGAGTTAAGTATGGGTTAAGACCTATCAAATGAAATTTGAAGGTTAAAAAAAAAAAAACTTGCCAGAATCCTCCTCCCTGCCCCCAGTCCACAATAAACATCAACCCAATACAACCACCCAATTTATCTGATGCTTATTACTAGTTCTTACAAGTTTTTTATTTGGGGACAGTTTAGATTTATAGGAAAGCTGAGAGCACCGGGAATTCCTGTGTGCCCTCACTCCACTCTCTAAAGTCACCATCAGCAACATTAATGTTCCCATTTTATAAAGTCACAGCACACATCAAAATTAAGTAAATTACAGACTTTATTTGGATTTTACCAGTTGTTCCCCACTAATGTCCTTTTAGTTTTCCAGGATCCAAACCAGAAAATTACACTGCACTTAGATGACTATTTTTTTGACCTTAAAAGTCATAAGGGTTTTGTAAGAATAGTTCTGAAAATCTTTCTCTTCTTTATCTCCTATGTGTCATATGTTTTCTTCTTCAAATCATTTCCTTTACTAACTAAGCAGCACTTTCAGCATTTGGTCCCTTTATTTTTTGTAAAACTGAGAAGAACCTAGCATGGCCACAGGTAATTTTAAATTATCCAAGAATGAGAAGTCATAAAGCTTACAAACGGTGGAATGCTTATTCTAACCCATAATAGATTCACTTCAGCAATGAATTTATCCTATTTTCTGACTGTCAACAGTTTAGATCATATATACTTTCATATTTTTACTCTCACAAAAGCTTTTAAAATGGAATCTTACACAGGATTTTCTAATTTCTTTGTGGTATCTATTAACACAACTCTCCTGTAATCTCTCCAAGATCTCCAGAGCTCCACTGTTTTCTCAGGTAGGACTCAAGTCGTTTTTTGTTGTTGCTCAGTCACTAGGTCATGTCCGACTCTTTGCATGACCCATGGACTGCAGCATGCCAGGCTTCCCCGTCCTTCACTATCTCCCTCTCCTGGAATTTGCTCAAACTCGTGTACACTGAGTCAGTGATGCCATCCAACCATCTCATCCTCTGTCATCCCCTTCTCCTCTTGCCTTCCATCGTTCCCAGCATCAGGGTCTTTTCTAGTGAGTCAGCTCTTCGCATCAGGTGGCCAAAGTATTGGAGCTTCAGCTTCAGCACCACTCCTTCCAAGGAATATTCAGGGTTGACTTCCTTTAGGATTGACAGGTTTGATCTCCTTGCTGTCCAAGGGACACTCAAGAGTCTTCTCCAGCACCACAGTTTGAAAGCATCAATTCTTTGGCACTCAGCCTTCTTCACAGTCCAACTTTCACATTCATATATGACTACTGGAAAAACCATAGCTTTGACTATATGCACCTTTGTTGGCAAAGTGATGTCTCTGCTTTTTAATACACTGTCTAGGTTCGTCATAGCTATTCTTCCAAAGAGCAAGCATCTTTTACTTTCACGATTACAGTCACTGTCCGTAGTGATTTTGGAGCCCAAGAAAATGAAATCTGACACTGTTTCCACATTTTCCCCATCTATTTGCCATAAAGGGATAGGAATGGATGCCATGATCTTCATTTTTTGAATGCTGAGTTTTAAGCCAGCTTTTTCGCTCTTCTCTTTCACCTTCATCAAGAGGCACTTTGGTTCTTCTTCACCTTCTGCCATTAAAGTAGTATCATCTGCATATCTGAGGTTGCTGACATTTCTCCCAGCAATCTTGATTCCAGTTTGTGATTCATCTAGCCTGGCATTTCACATGATGTACTCTGCATATAAGTCCTCTGCTGCTGAGTTAATGCATGGCAGTTTCCCTCTGGAGACTAAGAGCACTGTTCTGGTCTGAATAACAGAGCTATCACAAACATGCCAAACCCTAATAACAATGTATAGGTATGGCTGCATTATAATATCTACGGGAAGTATGACAACTATACAGAGGAGGACATTTTACAGAAAAAACACTTAACAGAATAAAGTCTGTGACAGACACTGGACTAAGGCATCTTTGAACGTCCCAAGAAGATACTCATAAGTGCTGAAAGATCAGAACATGTAATCTGTTGACTTGATGCACTGAATAATAGCTAAGGCTGTTAAGTCAGCAAGGTAAGAGACAGTCAGAAGTTTGCCACTGGTTCTAATTTGCAAACTGGGTATAATGCCAGTATTATACAGACTCCTAGCTGCAAATGAAGATAAGGCAGGTGGTAACTTTATGCAGAAAAGTGACCCTGATGTGCTAGACCAGACACAGTCATTCTGTGCTGCTGTGGTGTTTCTCCTCCACGTAGGAATCAATGTTCCTACTCAATGCAGCTGGATGTCATCAGAACGAGCAGAGGGCCAAAGGCGGCAGGGAGGGACGCACCTCTGCCACTTGGAAGCAGTGTATCTGCTTCTATCACTGTTTCCTGAGCCTGTAAACAGTCTTAACTGCCTCCCTACCAGGTTCACAGTGTTTTCTAGTAGAGGCACAATGGCAGTCCAAAACTGAGGGTTCCAGTTCCTCTTCATACTAACATTCCAAAAAGCCTCGAGTCTGCCCTCTTCTTTATCTTATAAAATTCTGTCTTCTATACTAGCAATATTTAAGACTATCTCACATTTTAAACGCTTTGCCCTAGTTCCTATCAGGCAAATAAAGTGCATCTACCTTTAATCAATCCCAATCCAGAATTTCAGTTTAAAGCATTCCTTAGCTTGAATCACAGAACTTTCAAAGTTCTCTTTTTGTTCCTCAAGAGATAGACCGTATCCTGGATAGCATACATTCTTTCCTCAAAATTCCCTCAGTTTTACTAATGGAGGTTTGTCTTTAACCCCAGTTGTACAGCCAGGTCTTCAATTATAGGAGGCTTCTAATCTCAGGGTACATCACTCCCTCAGTTGAACAAGAAACTTAAAATGTGGTTCCGACAACTAAAATAACTCATCTTTTATACCAAGACCTGATATACAGGAAGTGTGAACATTTGCAGAACAAATGCAATTTGCATTTTCCTTATGTATCAACATTCAAGAGAAATAAAATATTATTCAACTTTGTTTTACTACGTTTCCTTAGTTGCAACATTATTGTTTCCTTGTACTTTTAGAGTAAGTGTTTAAAATGTAACTATTTACAGCAAAGGAGATTTACAACATTATTTTATGGGCAGGCCTGAACACCTAGCCATTACCTGTTATGTTACCATATGAGATATCTAACTTTCAGATCTTTTAGAACCATATAATTTTTGAGCTACAATAACTTCAGAAATGAGTGAATGGAAATAACAGAAAAAACTTCAGAGCTAAAATAACACCCATATTTCTGAATGGCCCAGACACTTCACTTAGGTTCACAGAGTTAAAGGTAGCAGTTCAGGAAGCCTAACAGTGGCAGATTTAAGATTTAACTCCAGGTTTCCTGAATCCTCATTAGTATTCTTCTTATCAAGTGGACTATTACAGATTTTAAAATTATCCTTGAGGGCTGCCTTTATGCAAGCTGTTAAACTGACGATAGCAATGACTTAAAATGAAATACCTTGTTGTCCAGAGATAAGTCTCTCAACTCCTTTAATTAGTTTGTGTCTATGTCCGTAAGCATTGATTCCGATCTCTTTCAACTCCTTGTGTCCCATCTCAACTAATACATCCAACGTGATCTTACAAAAGAGAATGAAACTGTTTAGAAGACTTGTTTGGAAGACATTCATATATTGGTGTTCTCACAATGTTATTAGACTTATATTTCTGAACACAACATAGAAATGAAAGCATACCAGCTATTAAACTAAAACTGAAAAGTTGCAGTTAATTAAACAAAAGTTGAATCAAGAACTAACCAAAAACATCATTATTTTCATTTAGTATTTGAACCTGAGTAGAATTAAACTGCAAAACAAAAATACATTTTCAAATTAACCACATTTAGGTGCACCATTTTATCTCTTCCACTATCACTTTATATCCAACTATTAATACAATGTCTTAATGTCATGTTCCTACAGATTCTGCACTATGTTAACTGGTAACTGTAGCATCGTTGTTTAAACTAACCCTTTTGACCCTGAATATATGATTCCCATTTTGTGAAACTGAAGGCATTCTTTAAAATCCTGTATTATTTGCAAACCTTTCATGAAGCTTTCTTTGAATAGTCTGGCTTGTAATAACTTTCTTAGAATTTCTATGCCAAAAACTTAATTCTTCATATGTTCTTGCTATGCTCCGTAACTAGATTAAAATTCCTTAGAGGTACAAGTTTACAAAAATTACATTTTCTGAACTCAGAAAATCAGTAAATGTATTCTGACAGAAAATTTAAATTAGGACTATTCAAGAAAAGCCCAGATACATAGTTTGTGGAGAAGGAAATGGCACCCGACTCCACTACTTTTGCCTGGAAAATCCCATGGATGGAGCCTAGTGGGCTACAGTCCATGGGGTCGAAAAGAGTCAGACATGACTGAGCGACTTTACTTTCACTTTTCACTTTCACGCACTGGAGAAGGAAATGGCAACCCACTCCAGTGTTCTTGCCTGGAGACTCCCAGGGACGGGGGAGCCTGGTGGGCTGCCGTCTATGGGGTCGCACAGAGTCGGACGCGACTTAGCAGCAGCAGCAGCATAGTTTGTGTGTCTATATAGCTTCCCAAAGTGGTTAGCAACGTGTCAGGCTTAGAGTGAGTAGTGACTGATGTAACAGAACTGAAAAAATTGAGGTCAAGGATAACTTATCTTTAAGAAATGCATAAGCTAGATTTATTCAAGAAAGCTATTTTGTTACCACACAAGAAACAATTTTTATGTGCTAATAAACTAAACATGACTTAGTGAGTAAACAACAAGAGCAACAAACTGAATGGGAAAAAAACAAGCCAAATTAGAAGAGGGATTGATTTCCAGTCCTTACAAAAAACACACATCCAAATTTTCAGTCCTCAATATGTTGAATGGTTCAGGGCATTTCAAAAGTTTCTATTTTTCCCTTGAGGTTCCCCAAAACAGCAAACCAACTGAAACAACTCATGTACTTACCTGTTCTCGCTCAAATATATCCATTAGGTGTTCAAGCCCAAGATTTCTTACAAATTGAGTTATGCTAAAATCTATTCCTGGAACTGGAAAAAAAAAAAAAAAACACAGAATTTCACATCGGAATAATGTGTATCAACATTACAACAGCAAAGTTTTGTGATATTATATGTACAAAGAATATAAAGATGAAACAAAATGTAACAGCCATCACAATATAATATTAAACTTAACATCAAAATTACAAAGAGGACTTCCATGGCGGTCCAGTGGTTAAGACTCTGCACTCCCAATGCAGGGGCCACAGGTTCAATCCCTAGTCAGAGAACTAAGAGCCCATATATGTGCTGCCATACCAAAAAAAAAAGTGAAAAAAGGTATAAAATTTCATCATTAAAAGAAAGGCCTAACCAAGGAGGCACTCACATGTTACAAACAAATCTTTTCTTTTTTAAAAATTTATTTTTAATTGTATCTTTAAAATAAGTTTCCATACAGCTTAAACTAATATAATATGTCAATTATACCTGAATGCAAAAACGAAGTTTCCCTATCTTAGGGTAAAGAGACTGTAGGTATATGTGTCTTTTTATTTTCTTTTTTGGCAGCACCATGTGGCTAGTGGGATCTTAGTTACCCAATTAGGGACTGAAACAAGGCCCATGGCAGTGAAACTGTCAAGTCCTAATCACTGGACTACCACAGAATTCCTTTCCTTTAAAAAAAAAAAAACTCAAAATTATAATACACTGGAAGAGATAAATAAAGGCATACTATTCAACCAAAAGGATTTCTATAGCTTTCAAAAAGGTTGTTTACATCTAAAGAGTAGGTTAACATTAGAACCTCATCAAGTCTGAATGTAGAGGGAGAAAGTTTCATTAGAATTCAATAATATTAAAAATAACTTTTTAGCAATCCAATATCAGTTATTTTGGCTGATATTGGCTGATATCTCACCTTCCTTTTTCTCCAAACTGGAAGCACCCTCTGTTCCACTTGAACTGACTACTGAAGATAGCTCAGAAAAACTGCCAGACAAATTGTCAAGACTGCTGGCTGCAGAAAGGCTTGATGGGCTGGATGGACCTGAAGACAGAGCATCTGTGGTGGCTGCTGGGCTTCTCATGCCATTGAGCACTTGCGGTTTATAACACGAAGGCAGAGCTGAAGGGGGCATGGCTGCTGTCAGGAGGGCACTGACATCATCTGCCTGGAGTAGATGTCAGATGGAGATGAAATCCGCAGTAAGCAGGTGTAAAACTCTACTATACCCAACAGAATGCATTAAAAAAAGAGACAAAGCCCTAGCAGATTCGCACTAGAATTGCTTATATAAAGATGATTATTTTAAAAAGTGAAGCAAGTAAGTGATATTCAGCTAAACTGTTATTAAATGTAAAACAGAATATAGAACATATACTCTGCAGCATACAAAATAGAAGTTTAAGATGTGGCAAAGCAAGAAAAAAAAATCCTAAGACATCATGATTGAAAAGTACTGAAATTAATTTTAGAAATATAAACTTTAAAAAGTAATATCTGAAAACTTTTAAAGGCATTCTGAAGTAATTCGATCTATGTAGAACTTTAGCAAACAGAATGATGGTTGATTTTTTGGGGAAAAATTTCAGCAACATATTTGTTTCTCAAAATCGAACATTTGGAAGGGTAGGGAACAAGGATATAATTTTAATCAAATATGCCAGAATGGAAAAAAATCCCCAAATTTACTGGTATATTAATTTAATTAGTAACAAATACTATTCTTTCGGTGGCTCAGTGGTAAAGAATCCGCCTGGCAAGCAGGAGACGTGGGTTCAATCCCTGGGTTGGGAATATCCCCTGGAGAAGGAAATGGAACCCACTCTAGTATTCTTGCTTGGGAAATCCCATAGACAGAGGAGCCTGGTGGGCTATAGGCCATAGGGTCCCAAAAGAGTCAGACATGACTTAGCAATTAAACAACAACTATTCTTTTACAATGCTCAATTAAGACACCAAGTAATTAACATTCAGCAAGAAGTAATCAGGACTTATTTTCATGGCTTGTCATTTATACTGCCTTTTCAATCCTCATCTTCTTTTCCTGAATCTGAGGACTCCCATGACACTCATAGTTGGTATGTAACATTTAAAAATAATAATAGCACAATTTATTGGATGCCTCTTATGTACCTGAGAGCATGAGGTATATCCCCTCATTTAATTCTCACATTAACCAAATACATTTTACCTCCATTTACAGATTAGGTAACTGAGGCTTTGAGGTTAAGCAACCTGCAAAACCATACAACTGTTAAGTGGTAGAGCTAAAATTCTAAGGCAGGTCTGTTTGACTCTAAAGCCCAAGCATGTTCTCTAGGGCACCCTGTTTCAATGTCACTTAATTGTATCTAGTGTACTAACACATGGGTGGACTGAATTAAAAAAAGTTCACTTCTAAGTTAGCTTGGAACTGGAAGGACATTTCCCTTAAGAAATAATCTTTCAAATACAGTTGAGCTGTCAGCCTGCTTAGAAAATTCTATCCAACCAGCTGAACTAAATTTCAGTTTCTCAATGTAACTTGCAACCGTGGAATCTCTCGGTAGAAAGCAATCTGCAAGACAGACTCTCCTTCTCCATCTCAAGAAGAATTTCCTCTCCCTTCCCTCTACTGCTCTGGGTCAGTGTCCTCAGGGGCAGAGGCAAGAGAGGCACCTGAGTCACAGTGGCCGCGGCAGAGGCTGGAGGCCACGGTGGAGACACACGTAGGAATTTTCTCAGGAGAGGAAACGGAAAAAGGACTTGCCACAGAAAACTGGAGGAACAAACTTGTTTCATGAACGGTTTTGGCCGGGTATGCAATAAAACCTTTGAGATGAGACAGTGTTTGGAGGGAAGAAAATGTCTATAAACCAGGCTCTGCAGCTGCATGCTGGAGGCAACGCTCCCGGCTGGGTGGTTCATAAAGACCCCCGGGCCCATACTATCTTGTGCCCCTTGAACGCTGTTCGTGAAGTGCCCTGCCTGCTTGTTTCCCAACTACTGTAAGCAGTATACCTTATACTTCTTTTTCCCATTTCTAAAAGTACTCAGCTTACAAAAACTGATAATTCTACTATTTACTTATTATATTTTAATACCAAAGAGAGCCAAAATTTAAACCAAGCCGAACGCCAGATTTTGCCACATTCACCAAGAAAACATTATATATATATATATATGCCAAGGGAATTTTCAAAACGTCAGGAAAGCACTGAGATTTTTCAAAAATCCCATCACTTACTGAAACTAAATCTAAAGGTGTTTGTCCTTCCTGATTTTTAAGAGTTGGATCAGCTCCATGGGCCAATAATAACGCACAAAGCTGTGTTCGTCCCTTCTGGGCTGCCTCGTGCAAAGGTGTGAAAGCCCATTTGTCCGTAGCATTGACACACGCATTATATTTTATTAGCAAAGCTGCTACATCTACATGCTGTAGAAGAAAATAAACCTGTTATAGTCTGAATTATTACTTTATTATATTGTAGTTCTTAAAAAGACACTAGCTATACTCTAGAAATGAAAAACTGTGTTTTTTCTCCATCAATATTTATGGGCTACTGATTAGAAATTACAGTAGTAGACATTTGTATAACTTGAGAAAATATCCAGAAAATAGATAATACTACACAGAAAGAAACTAAACTAATGGAACTTTAACAATATCTCATTTAGGTATTATAACTGCTAAACATCAATTTATAAACCTGCAGCCTTCCTTAATTAATCAACTGAAGATGGTCAATACTGATGATTAATATTCAAGGCTATTAAATATAAGTCAGAAACAATGCATCTGATCTCAACAGATTTGTATGACCCCAGTGGATTTTCTGGGTACCAACAAATAAACAAAATCACTAACATCTCACTAAAAATAAGAGATGTGTGCTGAGGAAGGTAAAATAACGGAAGACAAAACGTCCATGTCAGACAGCAAGCTCCCCGTAAGCTACAACAGCCTGAAAATGGAAACTTAGAGGTTATTTACTCTTTAGCGCTCATATTTACTTCTCTGTAAAATGAGAAAGTCAAACTAAGTTTCCTTTGCATTGTAACACTGATTTTCACTGAGAAAACTGCCAGCATTTTAAAAGCTAACATGAAAGAACTTACGCCGTAAGATGCTGCATTGTGTAAAGGGATAAGTCCTCCTTTGTCCTGAGCATTCACATCAGCTCCATGCTGTAGGAGATATTCCGCAACTTCTAAATTATTATAACCAGCTAATTCAGGAAAGAAGTAAAATTACTTTTACTTGTTAATATAAAAATAGCTACATATATGTATATATATATTTCTAAAAGATAGGATTTTTAAAATAAGAGATTTGATAGAAATCTGAAATTCTCCAATGGAATCTATTAAAGATTTAGCTTATGAAAAAAATTGCCCACTGGCCTCAAGTTGGAAATTTTCAGTGATGAAATTCATTTCTTTTTGAGATTCTAAAGTTATACTGGCTGATTTACTTAAATAGCTCCTTTTAAAACCTTCTTACCAAAGTCCCTGCCTTCATGGTTATTATATATACAACTTCCTCAACTCAGGTAAATGGTCTCAAGGCTGCAAGCAAAAGGCATCCAATCATACAAAAGCGAAGTTAGGAACAGAAGTGGCTGGCAGAGCAGAAGACAACATATCAGTGGGTCTCAGGGTCCCATTTCCTCAGAAGATCACAAAGACATGCTTTTTGCCAGAGAGAATGTAAGTGTACACATCTCTACGGGCAGCAGAATCTACTGCTGCTAAAGCCATGAAGTAGTAAAACTGAGTATTTTATAAATGTACTATAATCCCCCAGCTGTCATCTTGGGAACCGACAGCTTTCTTAGTATGTGTTCTTGGTAAAAAAAAAAAAAAAAAAGATATATTGATATACTGTATCTGACACATAATCATAGTTTGAAAGCAAATCTGGAATTTAACTTTGCCAACATAAAATCAGCTGTCACTTGAAACTTTAAAATAGTTCAAAATATATAATTCATTCACTTTTACTGCAGTTTTCAGCCTTTTGCTGAGACATCGAAAGCAAAAAAAAAAAAAAATTTCAGTAAGATCAAGAAAAACAAAACTACCGTAAGCTAAATACACCAAATCCAAAAGTCCTTCCATGTCTCAAAGCATAATACTACGTAAGTGAGAAACGTTCTGTGTGTACAATGTATTTGTCACTTACAAAGATAACACAGACTTACAAAGTAATAGTGTTCTAGATAAGCTACCATTCAAAGCCTAATGTAAATAGTTATGCACAGCACAATCCAAATCTGAGATCAGGCCACATTTTGTCTTACACAGACTACTAACTCCTGATTGCCAGAGGAAGAAAAGTCTCACCTCACTTTGTTAGCATTTGTGGTTTATCACTTCCAAAATGCTCTAAAAGACACAGAGATGGAGTAATTCTTTCCCTTGGCCTGTGGGGTCCCAACTCACACGGGGTCATAATTTAAAGGTCTAAACCACAAACACTAAAATGATCTCTTATGGGACTTAGCTGGTGGAAATGGCTGGGACTCTGTGCTTCCATTGCAGGGGGCCTGGGTTTGATACCTGGTTGGGAAACTAAGATCCTGCATGCCACGCCAGGCATGGCCAAAAAATAAACAGAAACTCCCTAGGAACATAGTTGCTCACAATGTGAGACTGAAAGGAACTGAGGGAAGAGCACTTCCCACACTACACAAAGTGGCAGAAACACCTGCATTCCTTTTTTCTCTTTTTAAACCATGTATATTTATATTAATCTGTATGGGTCAAACATGCCTATGATGCAACTCCACTAAAAGACTAGTAGCTCAGTAATTTTAATGACCCATTCCCTAGCAACTTTTTCTTCTTTTTTTAAAGGTATATGAATTTTTATTTAAAAATTATTATTATTTTTTGGCCACGAGGCTTGTTGGGATCTTAGTTCTCTGATCCGGGACGGAACCCATGCCCCTGCAGTGGAAGCACAGAGTCTTAACCTCTAGACTGCCAGGGAAGTCCTGCTAGCACCTTCAATGCAGCTCAGAAAGCTGTACTGAAATCACAGTGCTGCACTTCATGCAGTGAAGACAAAGACAGACTGTGCCAGTTTCATGAGTGAAAACTCAGAACAAAAGTTAGATACTCAACTATAGCCCCCAAATTTCATATGGTGAAGCCCTAATCATTAGTACCTTAGAATGTGACTGTACTTGAAGATAAGGCCTTTTAAGAGGTAATTCAGTTAAAACAAGGCCGTGAGGGTCAGCCCTAATTCAACATGACTGCTGTCCTTATAAGAGCAGAAGTTAGGACATAGAGACACCAGGGATGCACATATACACAGAAAAGGCCACGTGAGGACTCAGAGAGAAGGTGGCCATCTCCAAGCCAAGGACTGGGGCCTCAGTAAAAACCAATCCTGCCAACATTTCCAAAGCTGAGAAAATATATGTCTGTTGTTTAAGCCACCTAGTCTGTGGTAATTTGTTAAGGCAGGCCTTACAAACTAATACAAAAAATAACAAGAATTTTATGTCACTTTTGGAAGTGTAAAGACTTTTTTCTGCTTCTGTTTAACAACTATCATTAGAAGAATTGAAAATTTTAACTTTCCATCAGGAAGGCTGACTCAGGCATATTTTTAAAGCTTCTATAGCGAAAACACATTCACCAAAGATGATTCAAACAACATGATAACCTGGAATAAAGGTTCTAAAGCACATGGAGACTGGCAAAGCCGCTTCCAATTATTCTTACTGAATGTAAATTGCTATACTAAAGAGAGCATGGCCCTGTACAAACACTCTAGTGTATACGGTATTAGAAGACACCTGATTCGAATCTTTCAAATTTACTTACAGGAAATATTTTACTCAGGTAAAATGAATCTTAGATGTGCCAGCCTAAATCTGTGACACTTCGTTCACCTACCTGCTAAATGTAAGGGTGTTGAATGCCGGCCTTGGGTATCACGGCAGTTTACATTATCTGGTGAAGACAGCTTCTTTACTCTGGCCAAACAGCCCTTCTTGGCAGCATCCAATAAAGCTGCATCTCCCCGAAGCAGATCCTGAATATCTGTATCTCCTTCTTTCACCAGATCCAAAGGGGTGTTTCCATCTCTGTTTTTCTTTGTGGGGTCTGCACCATGCTGGGCATGTGAAAAACAGAAAGGGAAGATTTAGCTTAAGTTTGCCTTTGGATAACAAAAAAATAGTCAATCTATTTTATACAGACACTTAAAGGTTAACATGACTATTAACAATGTTAATACACAAAAAATTACAATAAAAAAGACACTTAAATATTACTGAGCTTTAATAATGCAAGAATATAACCAAAATTTTAAACTACATTCAAAACAAAGTAGTATTTCATTAAAAATTACCTTTCACATATGCTATTTTGTTTTCACAAACATTTCAACGTTTGTATAAGGTATAAATTTAACTGCAGTCTTGTTTTTACTGTAAAATACCTACAGATACCAACGTACTATCAATTTCATTAGTGCTAAATAAACCTGGCTTATAGTGTTCATGACATTTATTCTGAAGTCTAGGTACACAATTAGAGTTTTGCTTCCTATCCCTTTACTATTAAAGTTTGGAGCTACAAGTAATATAATAAACATATTCTACATTATATACCCTGTTCATAAATACTTCAATATACCTGAAGCAGAAGTTTGCAAATTTCATATTTTCCTTTGGCTGCAGCTTCATGTAAAGGTGTAAATTTCCATAAGTCAGCTACATTAACTACTGCTCCATGCTTAACAAGAAGCTCTGCAACTTCATAATGTCCATAAGAACATGCATTGTGCAAAGGTACAAGGCCTCTGAAATGAAAAGTTAAATAAAAAACACAACACAAAGATATATTTTAATTTAAATAACTACACAGAGATGATAAAGTTATTGACTTATACAAGAAATTCTACTGATTTTAATTTATAGAACATAAATTTATTGTAAGCAGAAATGGAATTACTTTGACAGGGGCAGAGAGGAAATTTTTAAAATATTTAAAATTGCAGAGACCATAACAAGCATCTATTTTGCAATATCTAGGGTTAAGAATTATATATTTTTATTTATTTTAATTTTTTTTCCTCTTTTGGCCACATATCAGTTTATGGGATTTTAGTTCCCTGACCAGGGACTGAGTTGAACCTGGGGCCATGGCAGTGAGAACCACTGAACCAACAGGGGATTCCCAAGAAGTATTTTTTTTTTTTTAATTAATATAAACTGGAAGAAATCAAGTATCCTCAATGCAAACTATTTACTACATTAAAAATCAGTATCACACTACTGTTGCAATCTCTTTGGCTATTATAAAATAACAAGGCATTAAGCAACTAAGTCTTCATAAAAATACTTGGTAAAAATCATAAAATCTTAACTGAAATTAAGAAGTATATTTAAGCCAATGTTGGAGAACAGACTTCTCTGAAAATAAAAGAACCCCCGTCTCATAAAAATGTTTTCAGATTTTCCTAAGAAGGTCAGATAAAGGCACTGGTACTTGCCCTTTGTCTTTCGCATGCACGTCAGCTCCGTGTTGCAGCAGATATTCCACCACAGACACCCGATTATAGCCAGCTGCAAAATGGAGCGGTGTAGACTGACGTCCTTCAATGTCTCTGCAGTTGACACTCTGAACAGTACACAATTTCTGTAGGATGCAAGACACATGATGCTGTATATTCTGACTTCTTGTTTTCATTCATCTAGTAGAAATTTCAAATGCCTGATTTATTTTGTCTCATCAAATTTCTCAGACACTCTCTATTTATTCTTAATTCATTTTGTCCTTTATTGGCAATCCCTCTGGTCCTCTTATCTGTAATCATCTTCTTTTGTGAAAGCTAGTGGGTAAATTTTATTATTACGATTACTACTATTTACATAAAGGTAATGTAAGTACCAGTTAGCAACAGTAATTTCCATTTGGTGGCAAATATATATACAGATACACGGGATCACAGAAGCATTGGCATCACCTGGGAACTTGTTAAAAACTCAGATTCTCAGACGCTCCAACCTACTGAATCAGAATCTGTATTCTGACATGATCTCCAGGTGATCTGTAAGCACATTAAAAGTCTGAGGAGTACTGTTCTAGAACAGTGGTTCTCAAGTTTTCATGTGCATTGGGTCCAGTCTCCAGATGTCTGGGACTGGGCCTGAGAAGTTGCATTTCTAACAAGCTCCATATGACGCTGATGCTGACTGTCAAGGCATTACACCTAGAGAATTATACTGTACTATACGGAATGAATGAATGGACAGAATGCTATTGGTTATGCACCATCCTTGGGAGAATTAAGAAGTCACTCTCAAGTTCTTACGTTTTTTTGGTTGTTGTTGTTTAGATGAGGAAGCTTGACTCAGAGAGGCTGTAACACTCAAAATACTCAAGGGTATTTTGCATGAAAAGTATGAATATTTGAGGAAAGAAAGCAGCACAGATAATAAATCATGGTGTTTAAAAAAAGTCAAAAGAATATTTTAGAATAAAAGAATATTAGTAAAAATCCTTTCTCTTTTTTACTAGCCTATCCTAAAAGCAGAGATAAGCTAAGCCTAATAAACCAAAGGAGCCAGGGATCAGTGGATTTACCTCAACGGGTTTAATAGCAGGTCTGGTAACGCTATTCAGTGGCTTTCCACACGAGAGCCTGTTAGATACACACATTCAGCGTTCTACCACTGATAAAGGGTGTTTTGTGGGTCTGAAGTCGGCTCTAGGGAGTAAGTATTTTCAACACGTGTAAAGTGCTGCTGCTAGATTCAATCGTTACCACTGGCCACTCTAACTCCCTAGCTCTCAAGTTTAATTTTGTCCATTCAGAGAAGTTTTCTAATAGTAGGTGTCTAAGTATCTAGCCTGACAGCTCACCAGTAAACAAACACAAGCAAGCACATAATCAAGTGTTCACTGGGAAACATGCAAGTGGTATTGCAGGGACAGAAAAGCTGACGGAGATAAATTTCCAGTGAGTGACTTTAAAAGTAGAGGTAAGGGAAGACAGCCTAATGCCTATCACAGGGAGAGAAGAAGGTCCTCCTCAATTAAATGGCATTATTTCATTCTCTAAGTGCAATTCCTGCACCCAGTCTTATCCTCACTTCATCTGTTTCTTCCTATAGTTTTCTTTTATCTTTATGAAAACAAAGTCTGGTTTTTAATAGTAGGTGTACTGAACATAGTTTTATGCTCTTTAATATATGTAAATGGATGAGCATTACAATTTTTTATCACCACCTCCACCCAACACACATAAAAATCAGCTACCTGACTTTAACTCCACCTGCCCATCTAACACAACTTATCATTTCCTCCAAGAACAAACAGCTCACTACCCTTGAGTGTTTTGTTTTTCTGTAAGTCATTCATTAGCCAGTAAGAGAAACAAGTCAAATAATAAAACTGCATAATAGCATTTTTCTTTCAAAACAATGAAATCTGAAGTTACCTGGAGATGACTGTACTATCTACACAAATAAAGCGGGGGAAAAGAGCACATGGCCTTTTAAAAATCAACTTTCAGAAATCTCTTGATTTAAAAGCACAGTGAATAAATATCCTCAGAGCTCAAGTTCTGATGAGACCATCATTCACATTGTTTTATTCTCGAGAAATCTAAAATTTACTTTGTGGGGTAGGTCTGTTCAGGATTAAGAACACCCTAGAGAAATACAGTGAAACTGCTTCAAATGGAGACTTCTGCCATGAATCAAATCAGTAATTTTAGCTTTTAATAAAACTTATTACCTATCAATGCTCCCTCAAATAGGACCAAGCATTTTTTTGAAAGTCTGTTGTGGGAGGAGGACACAACAGGGCTTCTTCCCTCCTACTAGCTTTGGAAATTGAAATTAACATTGTTTTACTAAAGAATTATTTAATCATGAAACATGCTGAGTTAATTTTAATTTATATTAGTTGACTTGAAAAACAGTCTTGCTCTTTCAAAATTTCAATCTTCTGGATTATATACCTGGATATACTAATATAGTTTCTGTAGGAACAGGAATATCTGGTATAGGCAGTAAGACATTACATATGATTATATATCACATAAATACGTATGTATTACAGTAAAAGCAAAATTTGAGGAAAGGTTATTCTATGGAAGAACATTATAGGAGATGGGCCACAGAAGGGCTCAGGATGGCTCTTCTGAAAAAGAAAAAAACATTTCAATCCAGATAAATTGAGGATTATTGGGAGACAGTGGCTCTGAAAAGTGGTGACACTGTGTTATGACTATATTTAAACACTGGGTCCTCACAGAGGTAGAGGAGGCAAAGAAATCAGAATAAACATACAGACAGAGGGATACACTGTTTAGTTTTCTTCCCTTCCTGTTTTATGTATCATATGTAAACAAGAAGAGACAATAATTCATATAGTTCATTCTTTTAAAGGGACAAATGAATAGGTTCTTTAAACAAAATGCATTCCCATAAACACGTCATTATCTAAATTTATAACTGTGATATATTTACCGAGATATGTGTGATACTAGTTTCTTTCATTACTCAATGATCCTTATTTGCAGAGCAGAACTAATTAGCATTATTTACCTTTTAAAACAATGCACATATAAATAACTAGATTTTTTTAACAGTACAGATTCATTAAACACTGTCAAAATAAAAACCCAATGTTAAAAAAACCATAAGATCATGTCTTACTTTTACGGTTTCTACATCTCCAGCCTTTGCAGCTTCCAGCAACTGTCTGTCTGCCTCTGAATTACCTAATGGGATACCCTCTAAAAAGAAAAAAAAAAAAAAGGAAGAAAGAGAATGAAAGAGTGATTAACTTCTATTTGGAAGATGGGACCAAGTTTTAAGGGAGGCATCTTATCTCAGAGTTCCTTTTACAGTTTGATGGCAATTATGTAGGAAATCTCCATAGTAGTACGGGAAAAGCAGTATAAACTTTTTTGAAACATCACATATGTGAGATGTATATAGATATGAATAATAACTATAAAATGAGATTTAAGCAATATAACGGAATATAAAATAGATAACAAAAGATTACTCTATAATGAAGTCAGTGACTGGTGGTAAAGTATTAAATAAGGAGAGCAACAGCTAGACATCTACCCATGGTTCTGCCGTTGACTAGCTATCTGAATTGGAACAAGTCACTTGAACTTTCTGGGCCTCAGATTGTTCCAGTTCTAAAAAGACAGACGTTGGATTAGAAACAAGTGAAGTTATTTTCAGGTCTGAAACTCTATGTTTTATAGCTCATTTTAAATCTCATAAGAAAGGAAGAAAACATATACCTTGTATCTCAGAACAAATAAACTTCAGATGGGTTAAACCTTAAAAATATTTTAAAAAATAGGTGTATATTTATTTTGAAATAGAAAAGCATCCTAAAGCAGTACATCAAAGGCAGAACCAAAAAAATATCTGATTTGGAAAAATATCTGTCAGACAACAACATAGCACTAACAAAATTATAGGCAAAGAAAAAATTGGAAAAAATATTGCAGCATACACCTTAGAAATGCAAATTAAAATGATATACTGGGCTTTTCTTTCATCCATTAGTGGACAAAGAGCAAATGAAGGAGTTACACTGTCAATATTTCTATAATTTGCATTTTAAAAAGCACCTATTATTTCTGTAATACAAACATACACACACACACTCACCCAAGGAAATTATAAAGAATCGTAATATCTGGGGCTGACAAGGAAAACTGGTCCTGTCATACACTATTAATAGGAATGTAAAATGGTACATAACAGCCTTTCTAGGAGATGATTTAACAATTATGTTAACCTTGACTCAGAAATTCCACTTAAAGAAACTCATTGGAAAAGTAATGTATAGCATTAGCATAAAATTAGGAAGACTGTCAATGTCCATCACTAGGTAACTGAACAGAACTAATGCTATTACCCTCAACTCTGACACTGAAACAAATGCATGGTAAATGGGAAAGTAAAGGCAATTTTGAGAGCAGTCTTGTAGTTCAGAATTTTAGAAGTTCCCAGGAGATCTTATTAATCTGCCTTCGTCTATTCAAACAGTGTTTTTCTCAAAATGTGGCTTCTAAACCACAGGCTTAAGGATCATCAAGGGGGACTATTAAAGGTACAAAACGCCTGGTCTGTTACATTTCTTCTCATTTGAGCTTTGAGGTGTCAGACGTTCTATTAATTTCTAGTAAAATACAGAGATGTAGGCAAAGACACTTTGAAATTATGGGACCAGATTTCTTTTATTTATCTTTAATTGGAAGGGACCAGATTTCTAGGCTGAAATGTTTAACCTATGCCAAATGTGTAGATATTGAATATAAATTGATTTGATTTTTAAATGCAATGAATATCAGTGTATTCAAACATAAGTCAAATAGTTGGTTACCTTGTACAGATTCTATATGCCTTATATCTTCATATATCTAGAAAAGAGTGAAGAGGCAGGACTGGTCTCTAGAGCATTATTTATAGCTCTGGTTGCTCTACTGGAGATATCTACCCTTTTCAGTTTTCCTCTCTTTAAAAAGAAATGGCAACTATTACATCTCACTCTTAAAACCTTTCTAGATAAAAGCTTAAGAGCCAGCTATTTACTCAGCAAAGATCAGTAGCAAACACTACTGGGAAAAACTTATTAAAGACTTAACAACATGCGGGCATTGACTACAATGAGCTGATCAAGAAGAAGTAACAGCCAATAATTTTGAAAATTTATCTTTTTACTACCAACTCCTACTTGATACATGAAAAAATTTATAAGTTAATTGAAAAAATCATTTCATCGAAGTATTCAATACCTTGAAGAAGTTGCTGCACATTTTCATTTCCCATCTGTAAGGCAGTAAAGCCCTGAAGGGATATAATGTTAGGATCACATCCATAGCTCAGAAGTAAGCGGCAGGTTTGCAGATGACCACAATGTGCAGCTCTGTGCAAAGAAGTCTGACCAAGATTATCCAGAGCATTAACCTTAACAATCAGAAAAAATGGAAATTAGCCAGTGGTATAAAATTTAAAATGCTCTAATTATGGGTTCAGGTTCAACACTTGTTATTAACTTAAAAATGCTCAAGTATTCTCTTATGAAGACTATTATCCAGTGGCAAATAAACTATTTTCTCTCAAATTTAGAGTACAAATTCACCAATTCATGAAGGCCGACATCAGGAGACCCAATTTTGGATTAAAAGTTTAAGGTGTTGAATAATAGTTGTGTTTAGAATTAAAGCACTCATAGATTCATTGCATTTATAGACACCGCCTAAGGTCTAATGCATGTATTTTTAAGGATCACTGAGGTGCAGAAATGTAGAGACTAACCCCAAGATAACAGATAACAAAGTCAGACACTAAATCAGCATTAAAATACTTATTTCTATTGGCTTAATCTTCTATCTTATCATTTAAAATACAATCTGTACAAAGACACTACAGTATATTCACACAATGGAATATTCTCAGCAATAAAAAGAATTATTGTTACTGCTGAATCGCCAAAACATTAACCTGAGTGAAAAAAAGTTTGACACAAAAGAGTCAATGAATACTGTACGATCTCATGGACATGAAGGTCCAAAGTGGCAAATCAATCTACTGTGGAAAAAATCAAAATGGTTGTTGCCTCTAGGCAAGGAGACTGCCTTGGATGGGATACTGTCTCTGCCATGTGGTTATGTTCTCTATCTTCAAGAGTTTTGGTTACACATGTCTTTGCATTAGGCAAAATTCAGTAAATGTACATTTAAGAGCTGTGTATTTCATTGTACGTAAATTCCACATCCAAACAAAAACTACAAACAAATACTGACCTCTAGTTGATGCCTACTAAAAGAAATTAGGGAGGTGTGTATAGTAACTTGCAAATTACTTTGAAGTGTGTCAAAAAATGTAAGATACTGATAAGAGGGAAAAATTGCTGGATATGTAAGGAAACAGTATGGTGAACAGCTAGTGGTAGAATTCATATGGCGAGTATATAGTTACACTCTGTAAAACTCTCTCAACTTGGCTGTATTTTTGAAAAATTTCATAGTAATAATTAAAAAAATCTTCGGTAAGACCCCTTCTATCTCATTCCCAACCCACCAACTCCCTCCCCTGCCACCCTGGAAAATAATTCTTCAAAACGTAACTGAAAAATAAAATTCCTCAGTAATTATGTGACCACTAGTGTGTTTTAAGACATTATCCAATTCACATTCATGGAACTGGAGAACATCTGAACAGGATTATATAGTAAGATTTTCTCAATAATTCTAAAAGTAACCAACAAAAAGCTAGTCTCCATGCTTACAGAATCAGAAAAATCAACTTAAAATGCTCAGAGCAACTAATCTATTTATTCATGAACTCACATTCACTGAAACCGTGAACTATATCCACTTGAAAACTTTATTTGGGTGCCATTCTGTGTCAATATTAGGGGACCAACTTGTCTTAGTTTGGCTGGGATATTTCTGGTTTTAGCACTTAAAGTCCTGTGTTCCCAGAAATCCCTCAGTTTGGGGATTAGGATGGTTGGTCACCCTAGCCAAGATTGTTTCACTGAGTTATACAACTCAAATTCAATATGCATCCAGATAGTCTTCAAGTAACACACCACATGTAAGAAAAGAAGCGATCAACAAAAAGTTATAGAACAGACAGACAAATGAGATATGCCAAGCAGTCAAGCAGAAATAAACTTTATTTTTTTAATACTTTACAATAGGAAAGATTGAAATTATACATTATCAAGAATTCCCCCAAATAAGAGAGAAATTATTAGGACACTGAGAAGCAACATTAAAAAAAACTGCAGAATTTGAAGTGGTTCCTTGAGTGGAAATCCAAGAAAGGACAGCTTAGAAAATCGTTCTGCCAAGTTCACTTAGAGAAGAGCCAGCTCGTCTATTATATAATGTATTTCTACCAAGAGTTTGTTTGAAGAAGACAAGGATCTGTGGCTAAGAAAACTGTGAAAACCGTTGAATTAAATGACTGTTATCTCTTCCAATCTGGGATGCTATGTGTATTGTTTATTGAGAATTTTTTTTTAAGTTCCTGGGTAAGAAATGATGACTTTTAGCCTTGATGAAAACCTAACTATTCCATGAATACAATGCTTTATCTTCTTTAAGTCTACTTGACTTTTTTGGCGGTACAGCTGATATATATTATCTAAGCTTACGGTGCCCAACACAGTGACATCAGCTTGACTTTAAACTTAAGTATACTGTTTCTACAAACAGAAAAACCATATTCTCCTAAAAAATGTATAACTCTTATAAACAAAACATTTCTCTCCTGAATGCTCTGGAGTGAATGACTTTTGTGATTCATTTAAAAAAAAAACGCTTTTTGTCCAAGTGCCAACTATGGAACAGCAGCTTCACAATCTGAAGAGCTATCTTTTTAGTCAACTTATTTAAGTAACTTATTTCCTTCTGTTCCATGTTCTCTGGCAGAAATAACAGAGGGTAAGAGACACTGTGGCTGGGGTAAATAATAGGAATTATCATGTAAGCAAGGAACAGAAGACACCATAAGAGAATTCCAGAATAAATATGTCTGGCTAGGGATACTCTTAAGAGTGTACTGTTAGAAAAAGAATAACTTGACCAGTGAGGTGTGGTTAACAGGAAGGGTGAAGGAAGGATATACAGGAATAATGTTTCTTTGAGTAAATCCACAGCTTTTCTAGCAAAAAGATACTGAAAAAAGTATCTGCAGAACTATTTTGAGGGAAAAACTAATACTTAGGAGAGAGTAAATAGTTTAGGAAATCAGGCATTTTATCTACAAAATCAGAAACAACTCACTGGATTACCAAAAATTACCAAAAATGAAGTATACCTTTGCTTCATGTTTCACCACTACTTCAACAACATCGTTATGAGCTTTCTCAGAAGCCACGTGCAGAGGAGTCAAGAATCTTAAAGAGAAAAAGTCAGCCGGACAATGAATGTATTTTCCAGAAAACAAAAGAGTCAATAATTTTTAATTATTAAAAGCAAACTTACTCTTTAGTCTTTTCATTGATGTTGGCTCCTTTTCTTAGCAACAGTTCACATATTTGCTTTCTTTTGGGATATGGAGATGCAGCAGCACAATGCTAGATAATTTAAATTGAAGCATTAATCAAGGACTATACAACTGATTTTTAAGAATATTCGTGTATCCAACCAAAAATAATCAAGATGTTAGTTATTTCATGTCTTTGTTTCACTTTTGACTTAACTTTGCTCTTCAAAGACTTTCTATTGGCTAGAATGTGCAATGATTACCAAATTCTGACAGGGCCTGAAAATCCTATTTACCAGGTGATATGTTACTAAATATTTTGATCAAGCTTTATAGTTGCCCTCCATCTCTGCAAAAGCTACCACTGCTGTGATGAAAACCTTAAACTGTGATCAACAGTCCTTTCAAAACTGTTCCCAAAGAGCATGATGTTTATGTTATTTTTTAAAGGTTAATAAAACACTCCAAACGTCGGGATTTCTTTAATAAAGAAATAGCACAGCGTTAGTCAGCTCTGGATTCTGCTTGGTAAAAACACTGATGGAATCGCTGACAAACTAGGTGGTATTTCTTTCTTTCTTTCTCAATGAGTTGCTCTAGCAGAATAAGGACCTTGGATTACCTGTTTGGTAAAACTGGTGGTGGAAATTGATACAGTCTGAGCTGGAGGCTTCAGGATATATGTCTATGATGCATCAAGGAGGAAGAGAGACAGGAGGTAGGGATTTGCCAGTCATAAACCCAGTAAAACTCTCATGGTCATGTCCCAGATCTTTATCACCCCAACATCCAGGATTATACTCATACACAACAGGTGTTCAATAAATGTCAGTGAGTGAATGACTTAATCAATGTATGAATGTTAAAACTGAAACCTGAGAATTCATGGAATAAAACTTCTGGATAACTGTCACGGTAACTTGCACATACATCTAAACACAGTATACATGAATGCGTCTGATTTTAACTTGTTGCTAATTATAAAGCTTATCTGATCTTCATGGCTTTGCTTCAGATTCATTCTGATACTGTTGCTGTCACCAAACTCATTCCCTTGCCCTTAATAACATCATTTCCAATTGGTGAATACAGCTGTTTTGGTGTGTTTTGAATCATCATCCCGGGACATCTATCAGGATGGCACAGAGAATGGAAAATAGTTTATATTCAAGAATTCTTGAGCTCATCCATTTCAAATCACACCCTTTCTCTTCAGCCTCATCCTTTTACCGGCAGGGCCTGGGACCTCGAAACTCAGAAGACACTGCCTCTGCAATACAACGTCTACCAACAATTAATTCCTTGCATTCTAAGGCTAATCACAAAAATGAGCAGTTTAATAGTAGAAAGCTTAAGGGGAAACAAAATGTAGAATTAATTCTTCAGACTGGAAAATTTCCCATGTCAGTTTTTCCAAATTTCCCTGTACCATCTTGATGCTGTTATGATTTAAATTTTGCACTGGCATTTCTTATCAGTCTGCAACTACACTATTTTAACATGGATTTTTTTTTTTTTTTTTTGGTAAAGTAGCAAAAAGGCCTAAAATGCTTTATAGATAGGTTCCTACATAAACTTCGTGCCCTATATCATGGCATAAGGATGAACATTAGCCATAAAACGTAAGGAAGCTACAATTAAATCTTCCCCAAAGACATTAATTTACTTATTGTCATCTTCCCTCATTGAAAGTACATTCTGCGACTCACAAAGCTTTGCTCCTTTTAAATTTCTACTTCTAAAGTAGCCTCTGATTACCACATTCTCCTTCTGATCTTCTAACACTTATCTTTAGTCACTTCCATTTTTTTCTTACTGCTTTTCCATACACTGCCCAGTTCTCATCTACATTGTTACAGAACCACAGAGCTGACATTACCTCCATTAGGGAAACTGCCTCTACTCACAGATACTTTATTCACAAGTATAAAGGGGACATATACAGACTTAGATCTGATTTTGAAAAAAAAAAAAAATACAATAACAAAAGGAAAACCAGGTGGTTTTTATCTTGATGGCAAGATTAACTTTTCAATCATAAACACTTATGCTTTTTATAATAAAAAAAAAGCAAATGAGATATAATTATAATAGAAAAGTCACATATAATATATGCCAGTATGTGATAAAATTTTTGTCTAGAAGGATGCACAAAGGAACAACTGTATTGCCTTTTGAGGGGATGTGTTAGTTGCTCAGTCGTGTCCAACTCTTTGCGACCCCATGGACTGTGGCCCACCAGGCTCCTCTGTCCATGGAATTCTCAAGGCAAGAATACTGGAGTGGGTTGCCATTGAGGGGATGAGGTTGTCTGTTTTTCTGTATTGTTTGAAATATTTTCTTTATATATCCAGAGGCACTAATTCTTAAAAAGCACAGATTTTTTAGAACAATACTATTATTAAAAGTAGGACATTATGTCAGTTATCCAGTATCATCAAAAGAAGCAGGGTATTATGATTAACTTAGAATGTTTTTGGCTATTTCATTTTAAAGACTTAAATCTGAAATATTACCAATGCTGTTTCATGTGTTTGAGGATGCTTAAAATTCACCATTTCCAGAGAGAGATGTTTTTTGATTCGTGTAACATCAGCTTCCCGTGCAGCCTGAAGCAAGGAGTGGCCTTTAAATTCATCTAGATGAAGAAGAAGCATTTAAATTGGCATAAGAATGATCAAATTTATGAAACTTACCTTGTAAAAGAGACATAGTATTTTTCTTGAACTTATTTTCAAAACTATCTACCAAAGTTGCCAGACTGAAGCCCGAAAGATAGTCTCCAAATATAACCCTTGGAAAGGGAGATAGTGGTACTCTAGCGCCCCTTGGTTATGACTCAATTCATTCCCATGAGTATACAAGATGGCCAATTCAAAGTCTATTTTGGTCTGGTATACGGATTATTGCAATATATTCCCAGAGCAGAGCTGTGAGAATGTCCCAAAAGAATAGAATTTTTCTCAGTAAAGAAATAAAAGAAAAGGAGACCACAGTCCCCATATTAACATTATGGCAATAGCAGATGGTTATGCTCACACACTGGGGATTAGACAAGCTGGATATTTCTAAGAGCCACTTAGAAATGAGGCATTTTCTCAAGATTCCTCTCTTTTATTCATCACTCTTGTGAAACTACCCATTCTCCTTTATTATTCCAGAGTAATTCCAGTTTAACACAAGTTTCCTATTCATGTATAGTAATATATACCTGAATTAGGTGGCTATTTCTCACCACTATCTCTACTTCAGTTATAGACAGAAAAGCACAGAACTGTCCAGATACCAAAGAATATTAGATGGCACATTCTGGGGACTATGTTTACAAGACAGAAATCCTACAAGTAACACCTAAAAACTTCATGACAGATAACTAGAAAGTCACATCAAAGATAGGAACAAAACTCAAATTCTTTCTTTCCAAAAGCCTACCATCTGTAACACAAAAAGCATTTGCCTTGAAAAAAGCAAATACAAATATACTTCCTTTCATAGCATCTTAAGAGTAAGTGATTAAATATGCTAGGAAGAACAACGATACATACCCATGGCTAAGGAAAATAGCCTATGATTTAAAAATTCCTCCTCCCCGAAAAAACCCAAGAAATAAAAAGTTTGAGGTTACTGGTGTAAGAGTTTAGCTGAACATTCATCATTTTATACTTACATGCTAACCTTTCTTTTAACTGTGGTGTGGGAGCCAAGTCTATAGCACTTTTATTGTGACAGTTCAGCAGTGTTGGATCTGCGCCGTAACTCAGGAGAAGAGAACACACTTCAACCCTGTTCTTGGAAGCAGCCTCATGGAGAGGAGTGAACTGCCACAAGTCCATTGCATTTACGCAGGCACCATGCTGGTGGTGGGGCAGGTAAAGCATATATTTAGTGCTCAACTTTTAAGAGAACTTAGAATATTAGTACTGTGTAATTTACATCATGCCAGCTTAAAAAGGTTATGTCCCCAAAGGTTACTTTTCAAACCAGTTACTTCAAAAAGAGAATACATTTCTCTCTCATAGAAAAAGAGTCACTAGTTGCTAAGCCTACCCACAAGTGCCTATTTAATTCTTTTATTGTTAAAAAAGTTACAAATGATACTTCAGATTTAATAAGAACTATTTTTTCCTTTTCTGAGATATACTTTATATATGGCAAAATACATAGTTCTTAAGTATATAGTTTGATGAGTTTTGACAAATGTATATATCCATGAGACCATCAGGCTTCTCTGGGGGCTCAGCTGGTAAAGAATCCACATGCAATGTGGGAGACCTGCAATCTATCTGATGCTTCATTCTTATCCACAATAACATTGCAAATATTCTGTTGAGTTCAATTCAGTTTTACAATAAGCAAAAGCATTAGTATTAAATGTATAATAATATTATGGTCACGTTTATAAAGGCTTATGGACCACTCAGAGTATCTAATTACTATAATTGTTTCTGTGGGAAAATGTATTTAGTGGTAGCACATGCCCAAGAGGAAACATAGAGGTGTTGGAAACAAAGGTCCTTCCCATGACAGCTGCTGACAGAATGAGGCAAAGTTTCAAAGGCAGAATGGGTGCAGAAAGAAGACTAAAGAATGTGGTCAAATACATATGTAGAGATTAGGGGACAAAAAAAATGGGTATGAGTAACATCCTTGAATCCACTCTCAAAAAGAGTATGTAGCCTCTATTCTCATCCAACAGTGAGCAAAACAAGAAGCTTTTTGCCAGTTCCAGGAACCTGTCCGTCAAACAATAGCCGCCCATCGTTCTGCCCAGTATACTGGAAGAAATGAAGTTTACCAAGTAAGCCTGTTTCAACACACCTAGGCAGGCCCTACAAATCTAACTAGTGGTTGTAAAAATACATGGTTCACTAAATATTGCTTTCTGATATTTTCAAGAACTTTGAACTGCACTTTTAGCTACAAATTAAAAGAACCACTTAGTCTGACATTCACAAAACAGGAAAGCTATTTTATATAAAGACTTGCAGTGTTTTAAAAGTCTCAAAGCAGTCAAATGACCTATCAATAATCCACATTTTATAATGATTATAAATACTTCTTCTATATCTACCAAGCACTAAAAACACAAAGAAAAACATATACAAATACACACTGTAAGAAAAGTATGTAAGAACTAACCTTGACCAGAAGTTCAGTTACTTCATAATGACCATAGGAACAGGCGTTGTGCAGGGGTACCAGATCACTACAATAAGACAAGGGGAAAACCCTGCGTTATTACAGATTCCCTATGCTTTAGCTTATGTACTTAAATTTAAATAGCAAATGGCTTATGTCACCTTCTGGGCTTCCCTTGTGGCTCAGCTGGTAAAGAATCTGCCTGCAATGCGGGAGACCTGGGTTCAATCCCTGGGCTGGGAAGATTCCCTGGAGAAGGGAAAGGCCACCGACACCAGAATTCTGGCTTACAGAATTCCAAGGACTATATGTATAGTCCATGGGGTCGCAAAGAGTAGGACATGACCGAGGGACTTTCACTGACTTCTGTATCTTTTCCAAACTCAGAACTCAAACACTTGGTCTTCTTTGAAACTTTTTCTTTTAAAGATTCTGTAAGGTAAACTGCTATATTCCTTAACGTAAACCCAATTCCTTCATGATGGCAATAGAGGAAGAATTTTCTGAACAGGAAGGTACAATAGAACCTTAAAATCCTGACGTATCTTTAAGTTGCTCCACCTTGGGAATCACTCACTAATCACCACAGACATCACCATGATGTCCTTTGTTAAGAGATGACCACTCATGGCTAAGTCTTTCTGATTCTATCAGAACTCTCCGTCAAGTCTCACAGCTTTCCTCACCATTTTGATTATATGATTTCTTACCTGAGCCCTACTAGCTACCACCACCTGAGTTTCCATCATCATCTCATAAAACCAAGACTTCTAAAGTGAACTCAATGGTTTCCCCCACAAACAAATTTCTTGGATTTCAGTATGTGTACCACTGGGTCTCATGCATTGGGCTTCAGAATATTGAAATGTAATAGTCTCATTTATTCTATCTCATCACATCCAGATATTCAACAAATCTTACGCATTCTTACACTGTAACATCTCCTGCATCTCTGCCTTCTTTTCATTTCCATTTCCCCCACCACCACTACTGCAGATCTCACTACACCTGAACCCCTACAATGCTCACTACGCCTGAACCCCTACAATGCTCACTCTCATGTTCTTTTTGCCTCTAGTCTCCTTCTTCCATCTATTCAACACATTGCTGCCAGAGTGCATTTCTCAAAACTCTTTTAGAAGAATCATTCCCCTTGCTTAAGATCCTTCAATTCTCTTGCACAGAGTGATGTTTCCTAAACTCTCTGTTTTCTTGAACTGAGTCCAGGTGAAGGATCACCTTCCAGGGAAAGATTTTTCAACCACTGCACCCAGCACTGAGCATTCTCTCCTAAAATCTCCTATAAGTACTAGCCCTTTCTATTTATCACCTCACACTTACTAGAGAACTTACGTTGTTAGGTGTCTTTTCGTGCCTCCTAAAACATAGTATAAGTCCTATGGGTGGTGGCCTTAATGGTTTATAATTTCTTGTTCTCTCAGAGCAATCTGCATATTATAAAAGCTCAATAAATGTTTTATGCTGTTTAGTAAAAAATATGACTCTTACAAGATTATGACACAGATTATCATGAAGACAGAAACATTTAAAAAATTCTCATTTTTGTTCAAATGCTTGATTTACCCTTTATCTTTAGCATGAACATCAGCTCCATGTTGCAACAACAGCTGTACAATCTTTACTCTGTTGTAACCTGCTGCCAAATGCAATGGAGTTGACTGAAATATTAAACAGACAAATCAGTGAAATTCAATAGCTAAAAATATACATATATAAAGATAAAAATCCAAATATAAAACCAGAAATTGAGAAAAAACTTTATAACTTACTTTATAACTTATTACTATCTAAATGACAGTAATAATTTGGTTTTATAAAAATCCAACATATATACCAAAGCACAGTATACAAGTTTGTAAGTTCACTATTGCCAACAGGAAGCTAACTAAACATTTATTATAAACGAAGTTTTACTAAGATTAAGAATTAACAGAAATTATTGCTTAAAAGGAGAATTTTCAGCAAATGTTTTAAGTTAAAAGACAAACATAATTTCAAGTTATACAAAACTTAGTTGCAAAAGGAAGTACCTTTCTGCCATCACTTGCATGACAGTTGACATTTAATGGTGTAAGCAGAGCCATCATTTTTTCCTCATTGCCACTCCTAGCACACAAAAAAAATGTATTAGCAATTTGTTTTCTTCATCAAATCCTATTTGGAGACATGTATGTGACCATTAAAAATTCATTCTCTTTTGGAGTTTGCTTATTGTAAAATAAAATGATTAAAATCATATGGTAAAATATTTATGGTACATATTTATAACACACCTGGCACTTTCCAAGAGTTCATCCTTCTTATATTCACCTGTGAATCAGAAGAAGAGCAGAAATTTTTAAAAAATTAATTACAAAACTAGTATCAGTTTTATGCATAAAGATGCTCACTGACCTATGTTTAAAGTAAAAAAATTTGGAAATAAATTCAAGTAAATGGAAAATGGTTAATCAACTGGTTAATCAACAGAATACACTGTAGTTTAAAATATTTATATGAAGAACATGGAATACCTTTGCTATGAAAGTGAAGAAAAAAGATTCAATGTTATATAATGAAACATGACTACAACTATATGAAAACAATATACACAGTAAGAGCAAAGCCAAGAAGGAAATAAATCAAAATTTTAGCAAAGTGTGTCTTAGGGGATTGGCTGTGGGTGAAAGTTTCATTTTCTTTTTACCTCTCAAATTTCCTAAAACCAGTATTATTTAACAGACAAAATGCCTCCACAACTTCATTCAAAATCAAAACAAAATCCATATAAAAATGTAACAGTATCACAGAAATTTATAAATAAAATTAAAATCAGGACTAAATATAAACTCTTTATGCCTATAGCTTTTATATTTACCAATGAAAACAAGCAAAAACTTTAAAATTGATATAATTTAAATTAACATAATAGTGTTTACTAATTCACTTAAACAAAACCCAAACTGGTGTCCACAATATGAATTGTATACTGATTGCTGTGCAAGGCTTTTTTGGTGCCCCAAGATTAAAAAAAAAAAAGGCAAACAGGGAATAGCATGGAACAGGGAAGGAAGAAATAAACTTTGAATTGTCAGTTACAGTAATAGCTCACTTTTCTAGGACTTTTTGGGGGGACTAGTCTAAATTTTCTCAGTAATACCAAAAGAAATATCACAAAGCCCAAGCTCAAAAGCTTACAGCAGAGCCCCTCGGGCTCTTGACTATTAGACATAATTTTAATGGTGATCACACAGTAAATAAGAGTCCGAAAAATAATATAGTAGAGAGCTGCTTCAGAAGAAATCTCTGTTAAGGGAGAAATGTGTGAAAGTGAAGTCGTTCAGTCGTGTCCGACTCTTTGCGACCCCATGGACTATAGCCTACCAGGCTCCTCTGTCCATGGGATTTTCCACGCAATAGTCCTGGAGTGGATTGCCATTTCCTTCTCCAGGGGATCTTCCCAACCCAGGGATTGAACCCGGGTCTCCCGCATTGTAGACAGATGCTTTACCGTCTGAGCCCAAGGTGAAAGTGTTAGTCCCTTAGTCCTGTCCAACTCTTTACGACCCCATGGACTGTAGCCCATCAGGCTCCTCTGTCCATGGAATTCTTCAGGCAAGAATACTGGGGTGGGTTGCTATTTCCTTCTCCAGATCTTCCTGACCTAGGAATTGAACCTGGGTCTCTGGCATTGCAGGCAGATTCTTTACCATCTGAGCCACCAGGAAAGCTCATATTACTACTCAAAAAAAGCCTGACAGTCTAAAATAAACCTAAACCAGGGGACGACAGTCTTATATATCTTAACAGGTCCCCAGGACATCAATATGTTCCAGCAGAATACAATAATTGCCATTCTTCAAGGTTTTGAAATTGGTGAGCCCAGAATCTTGTTTGAAAACGCAAGAGAATGATTAGTAACACATGATTATCTACTACCTCTGGCCCCAGTAAAGGTAGGAATCACAAAATTTAAAAGCTAATTAAGAAAAAAAAAGCTTTATTTTTCTTAGACAAGAATCAAATGTCAACTATTCAGTCAGATATAGAAAAGAATAGCAACTAAACTGACACTATTGTAATAATCTAATTGAGATCATTAACTGCAAGAAACTGAATGTCTATCTAGGAAGCTCATGTGTTATACTGTTCCCAGAATACCCAAAGAGAGCTTGCAGACTTACCAGTCAGCACTGCTTTGGCAGATGGGTCTGCTAAATCCAATGCTGTCCGTCCATCTGTATTTCGAATGGTTGGCTCAGCTCCATGCTGTAAGAGCACTGCAAAACAGAAACACTATCTTTCAAAATGGTAATTCTGACAATATCATTTTAGTAAATCATTTTCTCAATGGTTCCTGGTTCCTACCAGGGAAGCCCTAAGACGTCTCAAAGTTATTTTAAGACTTTATATATCCTGATAGTAGAAAAATGCTGTATTTTAAAGATAAAACTATATAAAATATTCCATTATTTCATGTATTGCTATGCTAAGTCACTTCAGTCGTGTCCGACTCTGTGTGACCCCATAGACGGCAGCCCACCAGGCTTCCCCGTCCCTGGGATTCTCCAGGCAAGAACACTGGAGTGGGTTGCCATTTCCTTCTCCAATGCATGAAAGTGAAAAGAGAAAGTGAAGTCGCTCAGTTGTGTCCGACTCTTAGTGACCCCATGGACTGCAGCCCACCAGGCTCCTCCGTCCATGGGATTTTCCAGGCAGGAGTACTGGAGTGGGATGCCAGTGCCTTCTCCGATTTCATGTATTAAGACACATTAAATATCTGTCTGCTGAGTTTAATGTCAGATTCTCCTCTGTTAAACAAATGACCAAGGACAGATAAAGAATTAAAAGGCAAGTTTACTTGAAAGCTTGTTTTCTGTATTCTCACACCAAATGAACACTGCCCAAGTCAGAAAGATTGCTCATAATAACAAAAATGAAATTTCTAAAGCTATGAATAGCCCAAGAATAGGGATTTGTGGAATTTGAGAAAGAAGAAAGGAAGAAAAGGAGAGAGAAAGGAAGGAAGAGAGGAAGGGAGGGAGGATAAGAGAAAACTACTCTGAGGGTTAATGAATCCCCAATCAAAACTTTCCACATAATAACTCAAAACATGTTAAAAAGAGAAGAGCTGTGCTACACTCTGTACATGTTATTTGATTATATAAAGATACTCCAGCACACTCTATAAAAAAAAGCTGGGGAAAGACAGGCGAATACATGCAGAAAGGGAAGCTCAGCTCCTGTGCATTCCACTGTACTATCTCTAACAGTAATGTCCAACAGAAAAAAAACGTGAGCCACATATGTAATTTAAAATTTTTTAGCATCCAGATTATAAAAACAAAAGGAGGATAATTTTAACATGTCTTATTTAAGCCAATATACCCCAAATATTGCTATTTCAATATGTACATTAATACTGCAGTCCATACAAAATTGAGGTAACTTTGTATTCCTTTTATTCATACAAAGTCTTTGAAATCTGGTATGTATTTTCCCCTTTTAGTACATCTCAATTTGACCTAGCCACATTACAAGATTTCAACTACCACACTGGACGTGTGTATGTGTGTGCTAAGTCACCCAATCATGTCTGACTCTTCACGACCTTATGGACTATAGCCCTCCACGCGCCTCTGTTCACGGGATTCTCCAGGCAGGAATACTGGAGTGTGTTGCCACGCCCTCCTCCAGGGGATCTTTGCGACCCAGGGATCAAACCTGCATCTCTTATGTCTTCTGCACCCGCAAGCAGGTTCTTTTCCCCTAGTGCCACCTGGGAAGCCCAGACTAGACAGTGCAGATACATAACTGTATTTGAAAAACTCTATATTATTAAAACTAAGTATTAATTGGCCTGAAACTCACATAACAGAAAAGGATTCTGAGCAGAGGACAGATAACACAAAAGATAAAAGCAAACAAAAAAACATAACACATAGAAAAGGAGAACTGGACAGACGTTACTAGGTAATCTTTTTCTTATCTTTATAAATTACCTAACCTAATTCAAACTAAGTTCATGACTTGCGTATAAAGTGATTTGAGGTTGGGTTGGAGGGGACAGAGAACAAAATAGGTTCCCTAGACCTTTCCTAGTGCACAGAACTGGCTTTCTGTCTGTCTCAAGGATTTAAAATGTCCCTGTTTTGCATCAGGACATAGAAGGTAGCAGAGTCTGAAATTTCTGACTCTTTAGGCTCAGAAAAGTCAATACTGGGTTAATGACTATTCTGAAATAAGCAGCCTTCTCACATGTAACTTTCTGTCAGTGATTAACCTGTTAGGCAAATCCTATTTCATTAAAGTATCCTACATGACAGACAATTTTTTCTCCAAACACTTCTTTACTTACGCTGCCATTTCTACTCTCCTACAACCATCCTAGTTCATGCCTTCATCATTCTTCATTTGCATCATTCTACAGCTTCCTAACTAGTCTTCCTAACGTCATGCTTTCCACTCAGCCCTCTACCAAATCACTTTCTAAATATACTGCTCTCATCACATTGTCCCCTCCTTAAGTTATCAATGATTCCACACTATTCACACAATAATATAAAGCTCCTTCATCTGGAATTCAAAGCTCCTTAGAAAGTAGTCAATACCCTTCCCTTTTGAACCTTTCTCCCCAGTACTTCCGAGGAAGACTGATAAAGGAGTGACTCAACTCTAGCCCACGCACTGCACTATTATCCTCTAACACTCTCTGTTCACTTCCACCATGCTGTCATCTGGTTCTTTGTGGGTATCAGTCTCAAGAGAATCCACATTTCCAAAGAAGAGAAATTCTGTACTACTCCATCATCTAAAAATTTTAAGCACAGTACCACATTCAAAAAGATACTCAGTAAACAATGACTAGGTTCATCATTAAATGTTCTTAAATATTTAAATTCAGTCTGGCAAAATTTGATCACGTTAACAAATAAACTCAATTTAGATTCAGAATAGTTACAAACTATTTCTGAAAAATTCTGGAATGTAAACAGTCTTACCAATGCAGACATCAATCTTTCCTTTAATTGCAGCTTCATGGAGAGGAGTATAATTCCAATTATCACGAGCATTTGGGTCTGCACCATGTCGCAAAAGGAGGTTGACCACTTCAGCATGACCAAAAGAGCAGGCATTATGAAGAGGGATAAGCCCCCCATCATCACGAGCTTGGACGTTCGCGCCATTCTGAAGCAAATATTCAACTACATCTTTCCGACCAAAACCTAGAAGAAAATAAATTATCCACATTTAAGTTCTCCAAAGAAAATATATCAAGATAGAAGCAATAAATACACATCATACTAAAGTGTTTTTGGATGCAAAACATTAACAGATACAAAAATTCATTGATGAAATACATCACTAACTAATCTTAATGAGAAAGCCAAAGGTAGTACTCAAAGGAAGTACAAAGGTAGTATGCATTAGGCAGTACTATTACTAACTTCAGAGGAAGGTTATGTAATTAATGACTGAAAGCCTGAAGTTCAAATGTTTACCACTCTACAGTAGCATCCCTAACTGCAAATAACGAGTTCTGCATATTTTATATGCATACATTTTCAAGTATTCAGAGTATATACTAACCAACTCTTGCTAGACTCCCTTTCCCACATCCCATCTCATAAAACGTTTCTACTGAATTGGGGGACCATGAGAAAGCAACAGAAAGTTTGTACTGCAGACAAAGAGAGGCGATACCTGGCAAAAGTGTGACATGAGGTATCTTCGAAGCAGCGCCTAGTCTGCCACTTGCGCAACACAAGCAACTCTGCCTATAAGAGGCCTCCTTTAAAAACCCACGCGACTTCCCCCCGGAACAAACAAACCCAAAGAAGTCTGACAGCTCATTTATATTGGTTTACAGGTTTAGTACCAATGAGTTTCAATCTCTTACATACAATAGCACCTAAAATCTTTTTACAATTAATTGTTAAAGGACAAGGACTTCAGATATATGTTAAAGCAGATGGGAAGAATATATGAGTATTGGGGGAGAGAGAGAGAAGACCGTTTCACTCATCTGAAATTTTACCAGAATATTCTTACAACCATCAAGACTATAAGACCAAAATGGAGTTGAAAGAGAAAGCAAAAACATATAATCTTTCCAAGGGGTACATCTGGGACTGGCCTGGCTGTAGCTGAGGGAAGAGTTAGATGACTGTAGAGATAAACTGTTTTGTTTATCTAAATTTTGCTAAGCTCTATGTCAGAGACATGGGTATCTTTGATTCCCCCTATTCTCAATCTCTGATTCTTCCTATCCTCAGTTCAGTCGCTCAGATGTGTCTGACTCTTTGCAATCCCATGAACCGCAGCACGCCAGGACCTCCCTGTCCATCACCAACTCCCAGAGTCCACCCAAACCCATGTCCATAGAGTCGGTGATGCCATCCAACCATCTCATCCTCTGTCGTCCCCTTCTCCTGCCCTCAATCTTTCCCAGCATTAGAGTCTTTTCCAATGAGTCAGCTCTCCGCATCAGGTGGCCAAAGTATTGGAGTTTCAGCTTCAACATCAGTCCTTCCAATGAATACTCAGGACTGATCTCCTATCCTCAAAGAGCTTACGATTTACGATGTGGAAAAACAGTTAGAACTAATAATTTCAGTATATTGTAACTCATAAAAGAGGTATATATAAAATGCTACTAGAGCTCAAAGAAGAGACTATCTAAATTAGTGGAAAGCAGAGAACAGGAAGGACAACCCCAGAGAAGAGTCCAGTGATGACACCTGAGCTGAAGGCTTACATTAAAAATGAAGAGATCACTAGGAGAATGAAGAGAGAAGAAAGGTGAGAAGGAAAGAGAGGTTAGGAGAAAAGGGGGAGTGGGAAGAAGCTAAACATGGAAAGAGCATGGCAATTCAAGCAGAAGAAACAAAATGTACACAAGTGTGAAAGAGCAAATCACTCACAGTAGCTAGCACACAGAATGCCCAAGCAGGCAGAAGTCAAAAAAGGAAGAGTCTTTTAAGCCACACTAAGGTGGTATCTGGATTTTGTCCCACAGACTATAGTGTTTCTCAAGCTGCTTTCAGGCAATAGATTTAAAGGAAATCTTTTTTTGCCTAGGAAAAAAACTGAGACATAATTAACATATAGGGTTTTATTAGTTTCAGGTGTATAACATAATGATATGATCTGTATATACTGCATGCATGCATGCATACTAAGTCGCTTCAGTCATGTCCAACTCTGTGCAACCCCATGGACAGCAGCCCACCAGGCTCCTCTGTCCATGGAATTCTCCAGGCAAGAGTACTGCAGTGGGTTGCCATTTCCTTCTTTATGTACATACTGTAAAATGAACACAACAGATCTAGTTAACATTACCACCACATATAGGTCTTTTTCCTTGTGATGAGATCTACTCTCTTAGCAACTTTCAAATGTCTAATGCAGTATTACTGACTGCAGTCTTCATGCTGTGTATTGCACCCCAGGCCTTAACTTCACATAGCTTAACATCTGAGAGTCTACCCGTGCTATTGCAAATGGCAAGACACCATTTTTCCCAGCTGAATTATATTCCACCGTGTATATATACCGCAGTTTCTTTATCCATTCATACCTTGACAGGCACTTAGGTTTTGTCCCCATGTCTCAGCTTTTGTAACTAATGTTGCAACGGCACTATTTACAATAGCCAAGACATGGAAGCAACTTAAATGTCCATGGACAGAGGAATGGATAAGACAAATATCAGTATCACGTCTATCTAAAACATGGTATGACAGCGGAAGACAGAGGAGTCTGGAGTGCTACACAGTTCACTGGGGTTGCAAGAATTGGACACAATTTAGCGATAGAACAACAACAAAAATATGATACACATGAACTTATTTACAAGACAGAAACAGACTCACAAAGAAAACAATGTATGGTTACCAAAAGGGAACTGAGGGATCAGTAAATTAGGAGCTTGGGGTTAGCAGATACAAACTAATATTTATAAAATAAATAATTATCAGGGACCTATTATATAGCACAGGGACTATATTCAATGTCTTGTAATAAATTATAATGGAAAAACAATATGAAAAAGAATTTATACACATACACACAAAACCGAATCACTGTGCAGTACACCAGAAACTAGCACAACACTATAAATTAACTATACTTCAATTTTAAAAAATAGGAAGAAAAGAAAAAATGCTGCAGTGAATATGGAGGTGCATAAGCCTTTCTGAGTTAACACTTCTAATGAAATCTTATATAAAATCCCAGTATGCGTCTTGTTTGTTGCAAAAATACCCAATGCCTGGTACACAGCTGGCACTCACAGAGTTGCAAATTAACTGAATTCAATTTAAAGTACTATTCAGAAGAATCTGCCTTCTTCTCCTTTACAAAGACCCAAGCGAAATTATTCCTCTACTTCAGAGGCATCTCAAAGAAATAGTATGAAAAACACCGCTGTAAAATATGAATGGTCACTGAAGACAAGCAAATTGCCTAATAAACATATTTTAAAACCTTGTTTTGCATCTGCCTTTTAAAAAAGCTAATAATATCCTACAAATCAACTCCGATAGCTACACATTTTACTGATTGCAAGTATCAAAATTAAACTAGTTTTAGGGCATCACCGGAGAAGGCAATGGCACCCCACTCCAGCACTCTTGCCTGGAAAATCCCATGGATGGAGGAGCCTGGTGGGCTGCAGTCCATGGGGTTGCTAAGAGTTGGACACGACTGAGCGACTTCACTTTCACTTTTCACTTTCATGCATTGGAGAAGGAAATGGCAACCCACTCCAGTGTTTTTGCCTGGAGAATCCCAGGGACGGGGGAGCCACGTGGGCTGCCGTCCATGGGGTCGCACAGAGTTGGACACGACTGAAGCGACTTAGCAACAGCAGCAGCAGGGCATCACCAATGCAATGGACATGACCTTGGGCAAACTGGGAGATGGTGAGGGACAGGAAAGCCTGGCGTGCTGCAGTCCATGGGGTCGCAAAGACCATGACTGGGCAACTGAACAAAAAAAAAACAATCAATTTTAAAACTAGTTCCTTTCTCATGAATCTTCTTCCAGGTCTGCTGACATATTGAATGCAACACCTTGACGGCATCATCCTTTAGGGTTTTGAAGAGTTCTGCTGGAATTCCGTCGCATCCATTAGCTTTATTAACAGCAGTGCTTCTTAAGGCCCACTCGACTGCACTGTCCAGAATGTCTTGCTCTGGGTGGCTGACCACACCATCGTAGTATCTGGTTCATTTAAATCTTTTTTGTGCAGTTCTTCCACGTATTCTTTCCATCTCTTCAGCATCTACTAGGTCTCTACCGTTTCTATCCTTTATTTTGCCCATCTCTGGGTAAAACGTTCCTTGGTATCTCCCATTTTCCTGACGAGCTCTCTGGTCTTTCTTCTTCTGTTGTTTTCTTTTAGTTGTATACACTGTTCACTGAAGAAGGCCTTCTCGTCTCTCCATGCTGTTCTTTGGAAATCTGCGTTTAGTTGGATATACCTTTCTCTTTCTCCCTTGTTTTTTCCTCTTCTCTTCAGCTATCTGTAAGGCCTCCTCAGATAGCCACTTTGCCTTTTTGCTTATCTTTTTCTTTGGGATGGTTTTGCTTGCTGCCTCCTGTACAGCATTATGGACCTCCATCCATAGTTCTTCAGCCACACTACTTACAAGTTCTAATCCCTTCAATCTATTCATTACCTCCACTGCTGGAAGACCCAGCAGTGGCCACAGGATTGGAAAAGGTCAATCCTCATCCTAATTCCCGAAAAAGGGCAGTACCAAAGAATGCACTCACCATCAGACAATTGCACTCATCTCCCATGTTAGCAAGGTCATGCTTAAACTCTTGCATGCTAGGCTTCAGCATTATGCAAACCAAGAACTTCCAGATATCCACGCTGGGTTTAGAAAAGGAAGAGGAACCAGAGATCAAATTGCCAACATTCACTAGATCACAGAGAAAGCTAGGCAATTTCCAGACCAACATCTACCTCTATTTCATCGACTGCGCCAAAGCCTTTGACTGTGTGGATTGTAATCAACTGTGAAAAGCTCTTAAAGAGATAGGAATACCAGACCATCTCACCTGTCTCCTGAGAAACCTGTATGTGAGTCAAGAAGCAACAGTTAGAACCCTATATGGAACATGACTGGTTCAAAATCGAAAAAGGAGTATGACAGAGCTATCTGCTGTCACTCTGTTTGTTTAATCGATATGCTGAACACATCATGTGAAATGCCAGGCTGGATGAGTTACAAGCTGCAATCAAGATAGGTGGGAGAAACATCAACAACATCAGATATGTGGATGATACCACTCTAATGGCAGAAAGCGAAGAGGAACTAAAAAGCCTCTTGATGAGGGTGAAGGAGGAGAGTGAAAGAGTCGGCTTAAAATTAAATATTAAAAGAACTAAGATCATGGCATCTGGTCCCATTACTTCATGGCAAATAGAGGGGGGAAGAGGTGGAAGCAGTGACAGATTTCCTTATCTTGAGCTCTAAAATCACTGTGGATAGTGACTGCAGCCATGAAATCAGAAGACGTTTGCCTCTTGGCAGGAAAGCTATGACAAACCTAGACAGTGTGCTGAAAAGCAGAGACGTTACTCTGCCAACAAAGGGCTGGACAGTCAAGGCTATGGTCTTCCCAGTGGTCACATATGGTTATGGGAGTTGAATAGTAAGGAAGGCAGAGTGCCAAATAATTGATCCTTCCAACTTTGGTGCTGGAGAAGACTACTCAGAGTCCCTTGGAGAGCAAGGAGATAAAACCAACCTTAAGGGAAATCAACCCTGAATACTCGCTGGAAGGACTGATGTTAAACCTGAAACTCCAGTATTTTGGTCATCTGATGGGAACAGCTGACTCATTGGAAAAGTCCCTGATGCTGGGAAAGATTGAGGGCGGAAAGATAAGAGGGCATCAGAGGATGAGATGGCTGGCTGGATGGCATCACCGATGCAATGGACATGAGCTTGGGCAAATTTCTGGCGATGCTGAGGGACAGGGAGGCCTGGTGTTGCAAAGTATTGGACATGGCTGGGTGACTGAACAATAACAATCAAAATTAAACTAGTTTCTTTCTCATGAATAGTTGGTTGTTTCTAATCTTTTCCTACTACATACAATGTTGCCAGGAGTAACTAAAGAGAAGAGAAAACTGACAGTATCTTGCAACTTCTTTAATTTGGGGAAAGAAGATGACAATCCAATATCCAAAATATAAAGGAAAACAGGATGTTTCCTAAGATAAGATTATTTGGTTTTGGAAATGCTTAAATACTTTTGGACATCTGTTTGAGGAACAAATGTCCAATAAGTAGAAGGTTCTGTGTATTTCTAACTAAATTTAGTATCAACTAACAACTGACACTTTGAAGTCTTGACCGTAAAGACGGTGTTCAAAGCCAGGCAAGGAAATGAAGCTGACTAGAGGGCGCTAGTTTTCTGTTCTGTTGAAAGAAGTATGTTTCTTAGCAAAGATCAATCCCTTCTCATCTTACACTTTCTCACCTTCTCAAGTCCCTTCTCACCTTCTCAGGGTATTCCCATCCACATCGATCTCTCCCTCTCCACCAGATCATTCCCAACAGTATGTAAACATGTTCTTCATGTTCCTTTTTATTAAAAATATTCTCCTTGAATTCACACGTCCATTTCTCTGCTCCCTGAATATTCAAACCTCTAGGAAAGTGAAAGTAAAGTCGCTCAGTTGTATCCAACTCTTGGGACACCATGGACTGTAGCCTACCAGGCTCCTCCATCCGTGGGATTTTCCAGGCAAGAGTACTGGAGTGAGTTGCCATTTCCTTCTCCAGGGGATCTTCCCGACCCAAGGATCGAACCCAGGTCTCCCGCATTGTAGGCAGATGCTTTACCATCTGAACCACCAGGGAAACCCTACAGACTGTCCCCAATTCTCTATTTCACATTTACTCCTCTTCCAAATGCAGTCTGGCTTCTTCTTTATGACTGCTTTCATCGAGGCCACCTACAACCTCCATGTTGCCAAACCCAAAGGACACATGTCTGTTCTCATTTGACTAGATCTCTCAGCAACATTTGGCAACTGACTTGACAAATGACTAATCCCTCTCTTGTGAAAAGTATCTCTGAGTTTCCATGACATCACACCTTTCTGGTTTTCTTGCCTCATCTGTTCATTTAACAAACGATCAGGGAGGGATTGCCCTGGTAGTCCAGTGGTTAAGACTTCACTTTCCAATGCAGGGGGTGCAAGTTTGATCCCTGGTTGGGGAGCTTAGCTCCCACAAGCCTTGAAGCCAAACAAAAACAAAATGAAAAACAAAAACAATATTGGGACAAATTCAATCAAGACTTAAACAAAAAAAGAAACCAAATGATCAGGGAATCAACCATGTGATGACATTTTTCGGGGTGCCTCTGACTTACTAGTGTACTGCTGCTGCTGCTAAGTCGCTTCAGTCGTGTCCAATTCTGTGCGACCCCATAGACAGCAGCCCACCAGGCTCCCCCATCCCTGGGATTCTCCAGGCAAGAACACCGGAGTGGGTTGCCATTTCCTTCTCCAATGCATGAAAGTGAAAAGTGAAAGTGAAGTCGCTCAGTTGTGTCTGACTCTTAGCGACCCCATGGACTGCAGCCCACCAGGCTCCTCTGTCCTTGGGATTTTCCAGGAAAGAGTACTGGAGTGGGGTGCCATTGCCTTCTCCGTACTAGTGCACAGAACAGACCAAATATCTGCCTTTGAGGAACTTCCATGGAGGTGGTGGAGATGAACAATAAATGCACAAAGTAAGTATGTTAGAATGTAATTAGAAAAAGAGGAGAATAAGAAGTGATCAGGCATTCCCTTGTGGCTCAGTGGTACAGAATTAGACTGTCAGTGCAGAAGACACAAGTCAATCCCTGATCCAGAAGGTCCCACATGCTGTGGAGCAACTAAGCCCATGTGCCACAACCATTGAGCCTGTGCTCTAGAGCACAGAAGCTGCAACTACTGGAGCCCAAGGGCCCTGGAGCCCGTGCTCTGCAAACAGTCACCGCAATAAGAAGCCTGAAAAAAAAAAGAAGCCTGAGTATCACAACTAGAGAAAGGCCCGAGCAGCAACAAAGATCCAGCAAAAAAAAAAAAGGGGGGGGGGGTCAGAGTGTGTATATGGAGGGGGTCATCAAGTAGAACAGTGAGGTCACCACAAGCCTTGCTGAGATGGTGACATCTGACCCAAGACTTGAAGGAGAGAGAACTAGCCCTACTGACCGACAGTCAGAAGGCTAGAATAAATGGAGCTGAATGACAAAGGGGTAGCAGAATAGGAGGTGAGGTTAGAAGTAACGAGGACCAGCCACAGAGGCTTGAGGATTACAGAATTCACTGTAAGAATTCTGGCTTTTTTACTGTGAGGAAGAAGGGAGTGTCATCATAGGATTCTGAGTTGGTAAATTACATGACATGATGTATCTGCAAAGTACCTTCTGGCTGTTGGGTTGAGACAAGATTTAAGGGGGTTCAGGTTAGAAACCAATGAAAGATCATGGTAGTTTGGACATAATGTGGTGGCACCTGTCAGAGTATTAAGTGGCAGATTCTGGGCACTCTGAAGGTAAAGCCACCATAGTTTGCTCTCAGATTGGATGTGGGGTGAGGGTAAGGGTGAGAGGGTGAGGAGGTTAAGAGAAGGTAGGGGCAAGGGAGGAGTCACGGCTGACTCCAAGGTTTTTGGACTAAGGAATGGAGGAGTGGGGTTAGCATCAACTGAGACAGGAATGTGGCAGCAGATGAGAAATGTCAAGTTTCGGACATGTCCTACCTCCTTGGGGGCTTCTTGCTTATTCCACCTGATTTTTAAATGCTGGGGTTCCTCAAGACTCAGTTCTCTTCCCTCTTTTCCCCTCATCTTCTCCTATGGCTTTAAATACCACCTAGATACATGAAGGCAATGGCACCCCACTCCAGTACTCTTGCCTGGAAAATCCCATGGCTAGAGGGCCTGGTGGGCTGTAGTCATGGGGTCGCCAAGAGTCGGACACGACAGAGCGACTTCACTTTCACTTTAGATACATGACCTGCAAACTGAAATCTCCAGTCTAGATTTTTCACCTAAATTCCAGACTGTTTACTAGACATATCTCCACCTGGGTATTTCAAAGGCATCTCAAACTCAACACGTTCCCTAACTTCTTTTCATTCCACTGACACTGCCCAACCACCACCCACCCACCCCCGCCCCCGGCCACTGTCTCCAGCCTGAACCACTGCAAAAGTCTCCTTAATTGGGCCTCAAATTTTCACGTCCCCAGCGATCTTTTAAAAACAATCCTCATATCATACCCCCATTTAAAGTAATTCATTGGCTTCTCACTGACACTCTTAGAATAAAATTCAATCATGCTACCATGGCCTACAAGGCTGCTGCCTGAATTGGCCATTACCTACTTCTCTAACCTCATTTCAAACCACTTTTCCCTTTCTGAACCATAATTCCCTTTCTTTCAGTTCATCAAGTGTGCCAGCCTTACTTTAGTACATACTGCCTGTCTGCTTGGCCTCCTCCTCCCTTGTTCTTTGCATTTCTATTCACTGTCTAATGTCTCCACCTTAAAGAGGCCATCCCTGATCTTTCTATCTAAAGTGGTCCATTCTGCACAGTCATACTATCAATTCAGTTGGTTTCCCCCTCTCCTCCATTAGAACTCAAGCTCCAGAAAATACACAGGGGTTTTCGTCTTTGCTATTCACAGCAGTATCCTCTGGTACTTATTAAAACATATAATTACTGTTCAGTACCAATCTCCTGAACTCCATAACAGGAGGGTCAACGTTTATCTTAATCCATCCCTACTTCCCCAGTGTCCTGCACACTGCCTGGCACACAGCAACAAAAAAATTGTTTATATTTGCTGAAAAAATACATCATGGTACGAGGAAAGGAGACGGAGAAGTAAACTTAGAAAGACTAGCACTGCAAAAGCCAAGAGGGAAAGTTTCCAGGAAGAAAGGTCTCTGACCCAAATATTCCTTATCACAGCCTGGGCACTGCTGATCACACTGTCCTCCCAAGTGAGCCGCCCCCAGCTGCCCCAATCTGCTGAAATCTGCTATTTTGGCCACGCAGCATCCACCTGGAAGAAAAGCTTTTATTAAAGACTTCAGTTGGAGAGTAAGAGAAAAAGAATCAGAATAAAGAAAAGTTAGTAAAGGTATCTCTTTCTGTGCAAAGTTACTTGGTGTACTCAAGGACCTTGAGAAGGATCACTATTTCTTCAGTGGTAATGTTGTCTGAAGTAGTCAAAATGGTGACTCACAGAGTAACTTCCCAAAAAAGGGGTGTGAAGTGGGCACAGAAATAGCTATAGCAGAACATCTAGTTGTTTTATGTGATAGTGTCAGGAAGCTATCTGTTACAAAGGATTAGTGATCAAGCTGAACAAAGGTCAAGACTAGCCTTTTGTTAAAATACCACTGAGAAAAGAAGACGGTTGTTTCTAACCAGAGTTAACGAGAGAATCAATACTGATGTGTTTGATTAAATACCGAAATTGAAGTTTTAGCTAGGGAGGAGATATGAGGAGAAAGGGTTAAGGTGATTTTATCTACATAATTACCAACAGTCCAAGACACGGATGAGGACTTTCACCTCAACAACTGTATCAACATGACTTCCTAGCCATTAAGAGGTCTGAAACCCATTTGGAGACTGAGAGAGATCAGCATGTTTTCCAATCACAGTGTAAGGACTACAATATGTATATAGAGGTCATGCTGCTATTCTGAGAATAGATAAAGAGTCCGAGATTTAGAGTGTTGGAAGTCACTTCTTGACATGAAAGGAATTATTTAGAAGGGGTCAGTAGGGAGCTATTTCAAATTTTAAAATCTACTTTTGGAACTTTGGTGAAATCTCTGGATTTAAGTGGCTTCCCAAACTCTAAGAGCTAATCCCTGACACAATCCCCATTCTTACAGTCTCAAGAATAATTCAAAGCATTTCTGTTATGTACTCATTTTTTGAAGAAAAAACAGTTTTGCGAAGTATGTTCTGATCATGCTCTCACTGGCCAGGTAAAGCATGAATACGCGTATCCTTAGAGTCGATACCCAGCTCCATTATCCTAAGGATCTCTTTACAAAGGAATCAGAAGCCTACAGTCAGTGGTTCTGGCTGCTCAGGATACACTGTGATTTTATTTTACAATTATGTAATAGCACTCATCTTCAAACATGAAAATCCTGATGAAATCATACACTGAGTTTGAATACACTATAGAGCCCCGACAGTGAAACCAAACAGGCTTACTTGGAAACTAAATTTGCTGATCAATAAAATGGCCAGCAAGATGTCCTGTTCATTTCTGTTCACTGGACAAGGCCAGTACTGGTTATATAGGAGGACTTGATAAACATTTATTTAGTGTATAGCTGATACTTTGGCTGGAACAGTAAGCAAACAACCTCCACAGAAAATACGAAGTTAATGATTTGTGACAACTAAGAAAGTAGTCTATTCAATTTCCCTTTTGTTTCATTACCATCCAGATGCCATCAGTTTCTGCAGTCCAGGAACTGTCTTGCCAACCATGACTACTGTTAACAGTATCATATTTTCCTGCTATACTGGAAACATGCTTTCATCTGAATGGTTTCCAAAAAGTTGTGAAGCACTGGAAGTTGCTACAGAGAAACCAACTTAGACTCTTAGGAAGTTTCACTGAGAGCCCCCATCTCCCCCTTTTTACAGCCTGAAGATAGAAGGAGCCACTGATGATGCAGCTGGTCCAATATGCAATGACAGTATGTGTTGCCAACCCAAGGCGTCACACAGAGCTTTGTCAGAAGGAAACATTAAAAAACAGAAAGTATCAACAAATGCCATGAAAGAGAGAAGGCTCCTGAGATCCAGAAGATGGGAATGTTTAATCAAGCAGCCTTCAGCTTGACTTACACAGCCAGGACTCTTGTCAGATTTTTTAAAGGCTATCATTTTATACTTCTCACTTACTATTATTAGATTGGTTCAAATTAATTGCAGTTTTACACTGTTGATTTTTGCCATTTGATAGTGGAATATATTCTTAAATAAATGTGGTTATGTTATACCTTGTTTTAATGCACATTTCTTCTTTTATGTTTTTTTGCTAATGACTTACTACTTGCTGGTTATTTTATACTTACTTTAGACTATAGCAATGATGTTAGACAAAAAAATAATTTGAGTAATTTTTTTATTCAAGTTCAACACGGGTTTGGGTCATAAAGCAGTGGGGACAACTCAAAACATCAACAATGCCTTCGGCCCAAGAACTACAGTGCAGTGGTGGTTCAAGAAGTTTTGCTAAGGAGACCAGGGCCTTGAAGATGAGGAGCGCAGTGGCCAGCCATCAGAAGTTGACAACGACCAAGTAAGAGCAATCATCGAAGCTGATCCTTTTACAACTACACAAGAAGCTGCCAAACAACTCAACGTCAATCACTCTACGGTTGTTTGGTATTTGAAGCAAATCAGAAAGATGAAAAAAAAAAGTGGGTGCCTCATGAGCTGACTGCAAATAAAAAAGAAAAAAACAACCCATCATTGTGAGGAGTTTTCTTCTCTTATTCTACTCAAAAACAAAGAACCATTTCTCAATCAGACTGAAAAAGTGGGATTTTATATAAAAACCAGAAATGACCAGCTCAGTGACTGGACTGAGCAGCAGCTCCAAAGCACTTCCCAAAGCCAAACTTGTACCCCCCAAAAGAGTCATGGTCACTGTGTCATGGTCTGCTGCCCATCTAATCCACTACAGCTTTCTGAAACCATTACATCTGGGAAGTATGCTCAACACATCAATGAGATGCACCAAAAACTGCAATGCCTGCAGCCGGCACTGGTCAACAGAAAGGGTGCAATTCTTCTCCATGACAGCATCCGACCGCACCTCACACAACCAACGCTTCAAAAGTTGAATGAATTGGGCTACAAAGTTTTGCCTCATCCGGATTACCACTTCTTCAAGCATCTCAACAACTTTTTGCAGGGAAAACACTTCCAATCAGTAGGAAGCAGAAAATGCTTTCCAAAAGCTCATCAAAACCCTAAGTATGGATTTTTACACTACAGGAATAAACTTATTTCTCATTGGCAAAAATGTGTTGATTGTAATGGTTCCTATTTTTATTAATAGACATGTGTTTGAGCCTAGTTATGATGATTTAAATTTCATGGCCCAAAACCACAATTACTTTTGTACCCACCCAATAACTTAACTTTACTAAGATCCAGAAAGAAGTACTTCCTGCATGTATTTGTTGAGAATGAGGAATATACAGGAGAAGGCTTTGTCTAGTTCAACTTGGGACAAATAGTCTGGTCAGAGTAGGAGAAACTTTGGAAAGGATCCCATGGCCTCTGGGGTGATGAAAGTCTGACAATCTGAATGCAGAAATATTGAAACAAGCACTCCAAACTGGTTGCTACTGAAGTCTACTGCCTATCTCTAAATCCACCAACAGCTGAGGAAAAAGATGTAACTCAAGTCTTGATAATATACTATAACAGATCTGGTAGTAAAAAAAAAAAAAATTCTGAAGTCTTAAATAGACTGGTCTTTGATACAGGGGTTTTCTACTGATACAGGATTTAATTATCCTCCACAGCAAAAAACAATCCTGAAAACAGTCTATAATTCTAGCCCTACATAAGAAATGGGGGTACTTTTTGTGGATCTCCCATAATTATGATGTTGGCCTACAGCCAAAAGAGGGAAATGCTTTTGAAACTTTAATGGAGGGCTTCCATAGCACCACTTTGGGAAAGGGTATCAGTGATAATCACAAAAGCTATTACATCTTTGGCAGCTGAAAGTAAAAGGGTCAGTTGCTCAGTGTGTCTGACTCTCTACAACCCCGTGGACTGTAGCCTGCCAGGCTCCTCTGTCCACGGAATTTTCCAGGCAAGAATACTGGAGTGGGTGGCCGTTCCCTTCTCCAGAGGATCTTCCCGCCCCAGGGATCGAACCTGGGTCTCCTGCATTGCAGGCGGATTCTTTACCATCTGAGCCACCAAGGAAGCCCCTGGGCAGCTACGTTATTAACATCTTCAATTGGAGAAATCATTTCACTTTCTTATACAAGTCAGATTCTGACCTACCAGTCCAACTGCCTTCCCTATACAGAAATCCTTTCCACACCTCTCAAAGGTGCCAATTCAACCACTGTAAGGAGACTCCCAGCCAATCCCACAGTTGAGTAGACTGTTAAAGGCAGTCTGACTCCGCATAACCTTTCACCTACTAGCCCCTAGCTTTGACTGCAAAGGCCACACAAGTCATACACTCTCACTTTGTGTACTTGACTTCTTCCACATATGTGGATGGCAACATTGTTTAGCCTTAGTCTTCTTTTCCCTCTAGAATAAGTAGGTTTCCTATAAGTTGATTGTATAATAAATTCCAGGTGCTCTAGTTCACACTTGGTGTGGGAGAGTGGGAAACCTTATATGCAATTCATATACATACTTTATACATAATGGAAGGTAGCAACTGAAGTACATGGCTGAGTAGCATAAATACAGAAAAGTAACATACTAAGTACAAAACAAAAGTTACTTTGTTTAACTAGAACTCTAACAATGCAAGTTATTTTTCAACTTGTCTTCTCCAACTACAACTATATACACACATATATATCATCTCTTTCTACCATCTTTATACCTAAATTCTTTGAACTGAATGCTATTTTACATTTTTTTCCCATTGAACAATTCTCTGCACATCTTAAAGAATATTTAAGATTCTCAAGCCAGAGAATTCTGTTCTCCTGTTCTAAGATTCCTGAGAATGCTGTGTATTTCTTTCTTTGGCTATGATGGACAAAAAGATAACCTTCTCCCAAAGATTCTGGCCCTCTTCATTTTTTCAGAAGCAAGTTCAGAGAAGCAATATCCTTTACTGAAACCTGCTTGTTTTCTAGGGGATTATACTGTCAAGAATTTTGGATGTTACTGCTTTTAGCAAAATTAGAGCTGCAGCTTTCCTACCACCAACTTGCCTCTACAAGTTTTGTAATGTGTCACAAAAAACTCATTCACAACCTTTGTGTGTGTGTTGGGGGGAGGGGATAGGTAAGGGGCTGGTGGCAGGGGGATTGAAGAGGAAACTTCTGACTAGCAGTGACTTCTTGAAGCATACTTAAGAAATGGAAACTAGTCTGATAATAGAAAAGTTACTGTTTATCTGATTATTTTTTCCATTTGACACAAGAACTTAACTCCTTTAGGGCTAGCAATTATTCTTTAAATGAACTAAATATTTTAGATGAAAAGACAGACCAAATTCTCTAAAGTGTTCTATAGTGATTCATTTTCCTTTGCACCGATCTCTCATTCCTGTTCTTTGGAAATGAAACAAAAAGACAAAATCATACCTACCCATCTCCCATAAAATGTCCAAGTTTTAATTGGCTTAAAAAAAAAAAAGGTTCCCCTACAGCTTACCCTGTAATGCACAAAAACAGGACACTGCTCGGTCAGGCAGTTACATAATCCCACCTCCACTGAACTTCCAATGACATGCTGACGTGCATGTTAACATAACTGATAACTCACTACTACAGAGAGTTCATAAAATATATTCTCCACATATTAAGAAAAAATGCAGCTGGATGCATTTATTTAAAAATTTGAGTAAGAAGGTTCTCTCTCATTAATCTTAAGTAATAATTCAGATTGAAATTTACAGAGTTAAAGTTTTTTATACACCTGGGTTTAAATGCAGCGCTTTAAAACTCTGATTTAATATAGACCATTAGTAATTTTTATTACTTTCTTTTATACCTCAAATTCTTAATCTTATAACCTGTACCTGATAATTTGGGTAAATTGTGAAGCATAACTGGTTCCTAAAATAAGTTTTCCATTTCAGTGTGAACAAACCACAAAGTTTTCCACTTCAGTTTGGTAAAAAGTGCTTTGATCTTGGGACAGAGCTCAGGGTGGGATGGTTGGGAGGAAAAAGGTCAATAGGAAGCTAATTCATAACCTTAAGTCTCTAAATATTACTATTTTCAGATATGAACTCATTAATACAACAAATTCTTGAAAGGTAGCAACTAAGATCTTCTTTGGTTATTTTTATCCCACAGATCAAGCAAACAGAATCTGAGTAACACTACCCTTTGGATTATGTATCAGTAGGTTATGACAGTTTCCCAAATCAGTTGCTTAAATGTTGACTACATGGACAAGCAGGACAATTCAAGTTAAGAGACAGTGGTGATCATCAAAATTTTAGGCAAAACTAGCTAAACGTGAGATTAGACTTTAGTATTCTTCTCTTCCCCTTCCACTGCCCACAGGCTGTTTCTAGTTCTCCCACCAATGGTCCTCCAAACCTTTTCCCTTAAAAAGTTCCTCAATGGGAACCCAACAAATTTGTAATTGATGGAGAAAGCATACTTTCCAGTAATATTTACATTCTAAATCAGGTACAGGTTAAGACAAACACATTTCCCACTGAAAGCGTAAAAGCAATGCTTGTGAACAAGAAAATCTTTCTTACGTTTCTCGGCTCATCATTACACAGTGCAATCACAATCCTTCTTCCAAGAGAAAAGTATAAATGCTTCATAGAAATAAGCTGTGTCCCATCTCTAGTTTTTATATTCTTCAATTAAATTTAATACACCTATCAAAAATGAACCTAGTAAACACATATAAAAATATGTGTATGTGTGTAATTCAAACGATCTAAATCTCAGGATGAGGCGAGATTACTTCCAATTTAAAATCTAGACCCAAGCTAGAGTCCCCGCACCATCTTTGTGGCATTATACTACTGTCCATCCCAACTTGTGTCTGGCAGAGACTACCCGCACGCATCCCGCACCCAGCTTAAGTCAGACCTCAGTTCTTCCAAACTTGACTATTTCCAGTTCGTCTCCAGAAACTTGCCTATGACTGCTACCCAGGTAAACCCATTAATGCTAATGTGTCAATGGACCATATAAGCTGATCCTCCTAAATTACATCCCTGCATTTGACAAAAGCCTCAAGAACGTAACACAAAGGATTTTTAAGAGTTATAGTGGAAAGTGCAAGAAAGATAGGTTTGGGAGATAACTGGCCTTTAAAAATCACAAGGTCTACTTCGTCCCCTACTCTTTCTAGCCTGTAGAGGCCTTTTAGGGTAGTAAGACCGGAAGTGGGTACAGGTATTGTCGAAACAAAACAAAGCAAAAAAAAAACCCCACAACTTCCAGTGACTGTGGCACATTCACCCCCTAAAACCTAGGGGACTCCTCACCTCCCATTCGACGACATCAAGAGAAGCGGGACCGAAGTCCCAGGGGGAAAGGCCGGGGGGGGGGGGGGGGGGGGGGCGGGGGAAGGAGCACTGTATCTGGATTCGGGCCTGCGAACCCGGGTGCGCAGGTGGGGTCTGGGGCGAGGCAAGGAGGCGCTGGCCTCGCTTACCTGCGGCGAAGTGGAGCGGGGTGGACTTCCTGCCCGCTGTGTCGCGGCTGTTCACCTTCTCGGGCGTCACCAGCCTCTTAACTCGCTCAACGTCCCCGTTGCGGCAAGCCTCGAACAGCTCACGGGCGGCCGGCTCCACGGCCTCGGCAGCAGCGCCCGCGCAGGCCGCGCCCCCGCCGGCGCAGCGGCGGCCCGACATTATTCTGGCCGCCGCCGCAGCCAGCAGCAGCGCCAGCAACGGCAGCAGGAGCCCCGGCCCCGCGAGCAGGAGGGCGAGGCCCCCCGGAGGAGACGCGCTCAGGGCCCGGGCCGCTCGGCTCCCTGCTGTCACCGGGCACGGCGCAGTCCCATGGCCGCGCCACCTCGCATCCCTCGATCGGCCTCGCGACCCCCGACTGCCCCGCCAAGGCGGAGGCACCGAGAACCCGCCGTTCGAGCTCAGAAGCGACGCGGCGGCGGAAGCTAGCAAGGCCCCTCCCGCCAGCTCCGCTGAGCCCTGGGAGCGCACGTGACGTCGCTCTGCGCGTGCGCAGTGGTGGTAGGCAGGCCGGACAGGTTTTGGCCAGCAGGCCGCGCGGAGGGGTTTGTGGGAAATGTGAGGCGACAGCCTCTGGCTGCGGGTGGAGTAGGGGCTTCGTCCCACCGCCATCTTTGTGGTGGGTTCTGCTGAAGTTGAATGTTCTGCTTAATGTCTTTATAAAAAAATGGATTCTTAATCTGAATTTCCTTATTGCACAGAAAAGAACCTTTGAAAGTTTCCCCCCAATTTTGGATGTTATTTTGGACTTCTTACTGTGGACATTTTCCATGTTTTCAGCTTCCACAACCCCTTTGTCCTGGGGGTTTCTCCCTGCCACTGTCTCTTTCCTTCCCCGCAAGTGCCGTTTTGTTTTTTGTGAGCCACTTCTCAGAAATGAATGAGTTGCCCCAAGATAATGTGAAGAAAATTAGGAAAGCATTGGAAGTTTGTTTCAATTCTAAATTAATGATTGAGAGGTATGGCTTACATGAATTACTCTTTCCATAGTTAATAGTTTACGACTAAAGGACCCATCCTGAGTCTATATTATGCTGACTTGGCCGAAGTGTGGATATACTGGGTATACACATCGCTGACAAAGTTTAATGAATTGTGATTTCTTTTCTTTTTTGCCGTGAAAGCAAGAAAAGCACATAATTAACTCTCACGCCTAAGGTAGTGATACAGCTGTTCATGATCATTCCCTACCCTATGCCCTGGTCTTAAGAAACTTTAAAACTATGGTTACATACATGTGGAAAAGACCCTGAAGCTGGGAAAAATTGAAGCAAAAGGATAAGGTGGCGGCAGAAGATGTGATGGTTAGATAGCATCACCAACTCAGTGGACATGAGGTTGAGCAAACTCCAGGAAATAGTGGAGGACAGAGGAGCCTGTCATGCTGGAGTCCTGGGGTTGCAAAGAGTTGGACAGGCCTTAGCAACTGAACAACAAATGGTTACCTAAACGGGTACATGTGACCCTTGGCATGCAGACAAGCATCTTCCCCACCCCCCCTCTCCCCTGTGTTGTCTTAACTTCTTAACCTGGTTTGTTTTTTTTTTTTTTTGGCAAATTCAGTGTTTGTTTGGGAACATCAACTCACTATTGTGTTAAAAGGTAGAGGTTTTACATGGATGGGGGCATTTTTATAAATGTGTAAATTACATAATTATATATGCACACGATAAGTATAGATTTGAATTATGTTGCATAATGATAAGTATCTGTGAATCCACCTGAAGAACTGGTACACCACCAATGGTATTGAATCTATCGTTTTTCTTCCATCTTTCATCTACTTACCAACTGTATTCCCTAATTTTCTTATTCTCTAGCTATTAAATTGTAGTTATTAATCCCTTACCGTGTGGGTATTCCTCAGCAGCACATTGTTCACCTTTACTTGTTCTTGAGCTTTCTAAAAGTATCAGTCTATGAGGTCTTTTTTCACTTGTGATGCTTGTAAGTCTCATGCAGTCGTTATTGTTTTCTAGAGTTGTCTTGTGAGTATACCACAGACTTAGAAGTCCACTGGTCATTTGATTTGTTTCCAAGTTTTGTTGTAAAGTACTGCTACAAACATTTGTATACATTCTCCTGGTACATATGTGCAAGTATTTAAAATGAGAAGTGTTTGAACTTTTTGACCACTATTCATAGCATAAGAAAGGTGATTGCTGTATTCAACCAGTAAACATGCTCACATATATAAAACAAAAGTTTCACGAAATAATGAAGTGATATTTACCTCTTCAGTGTTTACAAAAATGCTAGTTATGACTTCCAGTTAACTGATCACAGAACACACAAATGAGTGGTAACAAAAGGTTTGAAAAATATTGCAGGAGTAGGAATGGACTACCCATGAGAGCAGTCACTCAGTCATAGGCAGCAAATGCTCACTTTACAAAATAAAGCCAAATTGTTTCCCAAAGAGATTGTTTATAATGTACATGGCTACCAGGAGAGTGTAGGAGTTTTTAAAATCTCTGTCTTCATTAACCCTTGGTATTGTAGGACTGGGCTTTACTAAGCTCAGTTGGTAAAGAATCCACCTGCAATACCGGAGACCCTGGTTCAATTCCTGGATCAAGAAGATCCACTGGAGAAGGGATAGACTACCCACCTTAGTATTCTTAGGCTTCGCTTGTGGCTCAGCTAGTAAGAATCCAACTGCAATGCGGGAGACCTGGGTTTGATCCCTGGTTTGGGAAGATCCCCTGGAGAAGGGAAAGGCTACCCACTCCAGTATTCTGGCCTGGAGAATTCTATGGATTGTAAAGTCCATGGGATCACAAAGAGTTGGACATGACTGAGCAACTTTCACTTTCATTGTCTGATTAATTTTTCCATATAGTGAGTGTAAGTGGTATCGCAAAGAAATGTTAGTCGTCATTTTTTAAAAATACAGAATTTCTAAATTTCTGTTCAGTTCAGTTCAGTCAGTCATGTCCGACTCTTCGCGACCCCATGAATCGCAGCACGCCAGGCCTCCCTGTCGATCACCAGCTCCCAGAGTTCACTCAGACTCACATCCATCGAGTCAGTGAAGCCATCCAGCCATCTTATCCTCTGTCGTCCCCTTCTCCTCCTGCCCCCAATCCCTCCCAGCATCAGAGTCTTTTCCAATGAGTCAACTCTTCACATGAGGTGGCCAAAGTACTGGAGTTTCAGCTTTAGCATCATTCCTTCCAAAGAACACCGATGGCTGATGTCCTTCAGAATGGACTGGTTGGATCTCCTTGCAGTCCAAGGGACTCTCAAGAGTCTTCTCCAACACCACAGTTCAATCCTTCAGCGCTCAGCTTTCTTCACAGTCCAACTCTCACATCCATACATGACCACTGGAAAAACCATAGCCTTGACTAGACGGACCTTTGTTGGTAAAGTAATGTCTCTGCTTTTCAATATGCTATCTTGGTTGGTCATAACTTTTCTTCCAAGGAGTAAGTGTCTTTTAATTTCATGGCTGCAGTCACCATCTGCAGTGATTTTGGAGCCCCAAAACATAAAGTCAGCCACTGTTTCCACTGTTTCCCCATCTATTTGCCATGAAGTGATGGGACCACATGACATGATCTTCGTTTTCTGAATGTTGAGCTTTAAGCCAACTTTTTCACTCTCCTCTTTCACTTTCATCAAGAGGCTCTTTAGTTCTTCTTCACTTTCTGCCATAGTTCAGTTCAGTCGCTCAGTCGTATCCGAATCTTTGCAAACCCATGAATTGCAGCATGCCAGGCCTCCCTGTCCATCACCAACTCCCGGAGTTCACCCAAACTCATGTCCATTGAGTCTGTGATGCTATCCAAACATCTCATGCTCTGTCGTCCCCTTCTCCTCCTGCCTTCAGTCTTTCCCAGCATCAGGGTCTTTTCCAATGAGTCAACTCTTCACATGAGATGCCAAAGTATTGGAGTTTCATCTTCAGCATCAGTCCTTCCAATGAACACCCAGGACTGGTCTCCTTTAGGATGGACTGGTTGGATCTCCTTACAGTCCAAGGGACTCTTAAGAGTCTTCTCCAACACCACAGTTCAAAAGCATCAATTAAAAAAAAAAATTTTTTTTTCAAAAAAAAAAAAAAAAGCATCAATTCTTTGGCACTCAGCTTTCTTTATGGTCCAATTCTCATATCTGTACATGACCACTGGAAAAACCATAGCCTTGACTAGATGGACCTTTGCTGGCAAAGTAATGTCTCTGCTTTTTAATATGCTATCTAGGTTGGTCATAACTTTCCTTCCAAGGAGTAAGCGTCTTTTAATTTCATGGCTGCAGTCACCATCTGCGGTGACTTTGGAGCTCAAAAAAATAAAGTTTGACACCGTTTCCACTGTTTCCCCATCTATTTCCCATGAAGTGATGGGACCAGATGCCATGATCTTAGTTTTCTGAATGTTGGGCTTTAAGCCAACTTTTTCACTCTCCTCTTTCACTTGCATCAAGAGGCTTTTTAGTTCCTCTTCACTTTCTGCCATAAGGGTGGTGTCATCTGCATATCTGAGGTTATTGATATTTCTCCCGGCAATCGTGATTCCAGCTTGTGCTTCTTCCAGCCCAGCATTTCTCATGATGTACTCTGCATATATGTTAAATAAGCAAGGTGACAATATACAGCCTTGACGTACTCCTTTTCCTTTTTGGAACCAGTCTGTTGTTTCATGTCCAGTTCTGAGTGTTGCTTCCTAACCTGCATACAGGTTTCTCAAGAGGCAGCTCAGGTGTTCTGGTATTCCCATCTCTTGAAGAATGTTCCACAGTTTATTGTGATCCACACAGTCAAAGGCTTTGGCATAGTCAGTAGAGCAGAAATATATGTTTTTCTGAAACTCCTGCTTTTTCGATGATCCTGCAGATGTTGGCAATTAGATCCCTGGTTCCTCTGCCTTTTCTAAAACTAGCTTGAACATCTGGAAGTTCAAGGTTCATGTATTGCTGAAGCCTGGCTTGGAGAATTTTGAGCATTAGTTAACTAGCATGTGAGAAGAGTGCAATTGTGTGGTAGTTTGAACATTCTTTGGCATTGCCTTTCTTAGGGATTGGAATGAAAACTGACCTTTTCCAGTCCTGTAGCCACTGCTGAGTTTTTCAAATTTGCTGGCATATTGAGTGCAGCATTTCACAGCATTATCTTTTAGGATTTGAAATAGCTCAACTGGAATTCAATCACCTCCACTAGCTTTGTTTGTAGTGATGCTTCCTAAGGCCCACTTGACTTCACATTCCAGGATGTCTGGCTCTAGGTGAGTGATCACACCTTTGTGATTTCACCATGCAGCAGATAATGATGATTATTATGAAACAAACCCAAAAAGCAAAAACCAAAATAAGTGTTAGTGAGGATGTGAAGAATTGGAACACTTGTGCACTGCTGGTGTGTCTGTAAAATGGTGTAACTGCTAAGGAAAACAGTATGACATTTCCTCAAAAATTTTTAAATTGAATTACAATGTGATCCAGGAATTCTACTTCTGGGCCTATGCACAGAAGAACTGACAGCAGGGTCTTGAACAGATATTTACACACCTATGTTCATAGTAGCAATATTCACAATAGCCAAGAGGAGGAAGCAACCGAAATGTCCATGAACAGATGCATGGATAAACAAAATGTGGTATTTATGTACAAGAGAATACAATTCAGCTTTAAAAAAAGGAAACCTGTTATATGCTATGACAGGGATGAACTTTGAGGACATTATGCTAAGTGAAATAAGCCAGTCACAAAAAGACAAAGACTATATGATTTCACTTATACAAGGTATAGTAGTTTGTTAGGGGTGCCATAATAAAATACCACAGAGTGGGTAGCCTAAACCTCAGAAATTTATTTTCTACCCTTTTTGAGGCTGGAAGAATTTTTAAGTGCATCTTAGAAAAAAGCCTAGATAGCCTTGAAGAGATGGTTGGTAGAAAAAGAAGTAAAACATAATTCTGATGAATATCCAAAAGGAAGAGAACCCTATAGAGAAAGCTTCTCTTCTCTTAGGACATACAAATATCACTAATAGAATGTTATTAGAAACATGAATAATAGAATAGTTCTGGTGAGGTCCCGGACATAAATGAGGAATGTGTTATTGAACACTATAGGAAAGGTAATCCTTATACTAAAGCAACAACAAACTTGGCTGAATTATGTCCTGCTATTGAGTGAAAATAATTTATAAGAGATGAACCTGGGGCTACTCCGGTGGCTTAGTGGTGAAAAGTCTGCCTGTCAATGCAGGAGACATGGGTTCAGTCCCTGGTCTGAGAGGATCCTACCTGCCGTGGGGTGACTAAGCTGGTGCACCACAACAACTGAGCCTACACTCTAGAGTACAGGAGCTGCAACTGCTGGAGCTTGCCCTAGAGCCTGTGCTCCGCAACAAGAGAAGTCACAGCAATGAGAAGTCTGCACACTGCAAGTAGATGGTAGCCCCCACTTGCAACTAGAGGAAAAACCCTTGCAGCAACAAAGACCCAGCACAGCCAAAAAAGAATAAATAAATAAAAGTTTTTAAAAAAATAAAACATTTTTTTAAAAAGAGGTGAACAGGAGTAGATTTCCAAGCAACACGTAGAAGGTGGAGACTGGTTTTGCCTTTTCACTTACAGTAAAATAAGAGAGGGGCTTCCCGGGTGGCTCAGCAGGTAAAGAATCCTGCAATGCAGGAGACACAAGTTCGATCCCTGGGTTGGGAAGATCCCCTGGAGGAGGGCGTGGCAACCCACTTCACTATTCTTGCCTGGAGAATCCCATGGATAGAAGAGCCTGGTGGGCTAAAGTCCATAGGGTCACAAAGAGTCAGACACAACTGAAATGACTTAGCATGCACACACGCAAAATAAAAGAAGATGTAAACTTGAGAAATAAAAGGTTAAGGAAAACAGAACCTGAAAATGATGAATTGGAAAATTCTTAGTCTACCCAGATAGCATACTCTGGAATAGGGCCAAGGGTGTGAGTGGACCACACTTTGCTATAGCAATCAGGTGTCTGTGACTTATGGATCTTATCAACCATTTCAGCAGCAACCAGCAATAGAGACAAGGTTATCCAGGAACCCTTGTGTCTGATGGATTCTCTTGACACTCATGGAAGACTGACAAGGTTTTGGAGAATTTTGCACCAACAGAAACACTGCCAGCCTGAAGGGGACAGAGACAGGATGAATGAAGAATGCCTCTGAAAGCAGAGCTGTGAATGCAGAGGCCAGAGAGGGTGGGGCTGCTACCTAAGAGGGCTGAGAGTACAGAACATCAAGCCACAAAGGATTATTCTTAAGCCTTGAAACCTAATACAATTTGTCTTTCTGGGCTGTGAACTGTTTTAGAAAGGTAATCTGTGTACTCCTAATGTATTTTTTCCCCCTAGTTTAGGAATGGGAATTTCTACCCCATGACTGTTGCATCATTGTATTTTGAAAGCAGACAGTTTGTTTTCTAGTTTCACGGGTCTGTGGACAGAAAAGGATTTTGTCCTGTGATGGACCATACCCAGAGTGTCACCCATATCTGATTTAGATGACAAGATTTGGAATCATTATGAGTTGACAATATTTTGGATTTAGATTTAATGTTGCAATGAGTTAAGACTTTGGGTTGGGTGAATGTATTTTGTACACGGGATGGATGTAAGTTCAGGGGGAACCACGTGACAGACTGTCCTGATCTTGTCCCCTCTAAACTCATGTCCAGTTTCAACCTCAGAATGTGACCTAATTTGGAAATAGGGTCTTTGCTAATGTGATTAAGTTGAGGTCATATTGGATTAGGATAGGCCCTAAATAAAATCACTTAAGTCCTTACAAGAAAAGATGAGGACACGCAGACACAGACCTCCTTCATGGCTGTGGTTGAAGAGGCAGTCGAGGAGTAAACTTTTCTTGGGGACTATGTAGTTTTCTCAGCCTGCTTGCAGCTATGTAAACTCGAAGACTGTAAGGTTGAAGACTAGAAGAGTCAATGCTTTTTTGCTGTTGCTTTTTTGGTTGCTAAGTGTCTGGCTCTTTTGTGATCCCAGGCAAGAATACTGGAGTGGGTTGCCATTTCCTTCTCCAGGGGATCTTCCTGACCCAGGAATTGAACCCATGTCTCCTGCTTTGTAAGCAGATTCTTAGCCACTGAGCCATCTGGGAAGCTCCTTCAATGTATTTTTAGTAGATTCTATTTTTAACTCTGTTTTTGGTTCTAGACAAATAATTCCTTCCAAAACATTATAGGTTTCTGGTCAATTTGCTTCTAGTCAATTCCTTGGGCCTATAACCAGAGCTAATTCTTTCACAGATGTAATTCTCAATCTTAATTTAATTTTTGCTTCCTTGATGCCATGCCTCTTTCTCTTAATATAATTACAGCTACATTAAGGCCATAAGGCTTGAGAAGGAGAGCCACCATCTTAATTTATTCTCTGCTACCTGGCCAAGTCTTACCTTGGTTCCATAAGAGTTTCCTCAATCCTATTTCCTTCTGTCTAGCTTTTGTAACCCTCCTAGGCCCCATATTCTGGGTTCTTTTTATTCATTTTTATTTCTGCTTGAAATCAGCTAATTTTTACCTGAGATCATTTTGTTTTCTAATAACTCGCTAAGTATAATCAGTAAGAACTGTAGCATTCAGTTAACCTTTTGTTTTCCCAATGCCTTCTCCTAAGCTATGGACCTCATAGATTTGTCTTTCAAGTTATCTCAGACAGTAGTTTACCAAATATTTTGCTATTGCTTATGCGTATGTGTGTTAGTTGCTCAGTTGTGTCCTACTCTTTACATCCCTGTGGACTGTAACCCACCAGGCTCCCCTGTCCATGGAATTATCCAAGCCAAAATACTGGAGTGGGTAGCCATTCCTTTCTCCAGGGGATCTTCCCGACCTAGGGTTTGAACCCAGGTCTCCTGCATTGCAGGTAGATTCTTTACCATCTGAGCCACCAGGGATCCCACCATTGCATGAATGGGATATCCACTCCCCCCAAATCATAGTATTTTCCTCACTACCTCTCCATATTTAAGCCAATGCCATACAATTTAGATTTTCTTTTACAACACCCAACTTCCAGGTTCTAATTTCTGTATTCATCAATGATACAAAACAACCAAAATTGCGGTGGCTTAATAGAAATTTATTTCTTACACACATAAATTCTATGTGATTAGGCTGTATGGTGGAGAAAGGAATGGCAATCCACTCCAGTATTCTTGCCTGGAGAATTCCATGGACGGAGAAGCCTTGGTGGGCTATTGTTCATGGGGTTGCAAAAAGTCGGACACAACTGAGTGACTAATACACACAGGCTGTGTGGAGGGAAGGTCTTTTTCCCCCACATGGTCATTCAGGGATCCAGGGTAATAGGAATTAGAAATTCTGACTTTACATTGAGTTTCTTCTAAGGTTGCCCTTAGCTAGTTTGAATTGAGATGTGCCATAAACCTAAAATACATCTGCATAAATGTATTTCATTAATATTACATGTTAAAATGAAAATATTTTGATATATTTGGTTAAAAAACATTTATCATTAAAATTAATTTACCCAGTTTCTATTTTACTTTTAAAATGTGGTTACTAGAAAATTTAAAACAACAGACTTACCACTTTATATTGATCAGAATGACAGAAGTAGGAAGTTCGATGTGGGATGATATGGAGAAACCAGAAACCAGAATCCTCTTGCACTGCTGATATCATATGGGACTTGTTCAGTTTTTATTGGGGCACAGTCATGCCCACTCATTTATGGCTTGTCTATGGTTGCTTTTGTGCGTGCGTGCGTGCTAACTTGCTTCCTTCGTGTCTGACTCATTGCGACCCTATGGACTGCAGCCTGCCAGGCTCCTCTGTCCATGCGATTCTCTTACTATAACAGAATTGAGTAGTTGTAACAGTCCGATTCCCAAAACCTAAAATATTGAGTAGCTGGGTTTTTACAGGAAAAGCTTGCTGACCACTGGTCTAGTTGGTAAAACCTTGTTGTTGTTGACATTACAAATATCTTCTGCAAATGGGATCCCTGCGTGTTTAACTTTTCTATGGTTTTCTTATTTTAAAAAATCTTTTATTTTAATGTAGTCAGATCCTTTCATTTTTACCTTAAGATTTGTGCTTTTCGGGCCTTTTTAAGCAAGTTTTTCCACTCTCAACGATCATAGAGATATACTCCTTCATTCTCTTTGCATTTCACACTTAGGCCTTTGATCAATATCCAATTTACCTTTTAAAACATTGATGTGAAATTATTATCAAAATTAATAGGATAAACTATTTTCCCAACAGCATGTATTAAATAATCCATTTCCCCCACTGTATTGTGGTATTACCTAGAATTCCGATTTCATTCCATAATCTTATGCAAGTTCTACGTTTCTGTTGCCTCTTCTGTAAAATGATGATAATAATAGCACTTACCTCATGAGGTGACTGGGGTAAGGAAGTAATTGTGTTGTTACAACTAAAGCACTTAGAACAGTACCTGGTAAATGAAAAGTCTATAGTTAAGTATTGGTTATTACTATTTGTGTTAGCTGTTTCTGTGATATGTGTATCTGTGTGTGTGTGTTTCATGGCAGGTGGCAGATATACAAGAGAAGCCGAGCCATGAAACTCATGTAAAGCCTCTGCTCATGTCACATTCACTCACATTCCATTGACCAAAGCAAGTCCTCTGGCCAAATCAGTGAAAGAAAGTGAAAGTGTTAGTCACTCAGTTATGTCTGACTCTTTGTGACCCCATGGACTGTAGCCTGCCAGGTTCCTCTGCGGGATTTCCCAGGCAAGAATACTGGAGTGGGTGGTTATTTCCTCCTCCAGGGGATCTTCGTGACCCAGGGATTGAACCCACATCTCCTGCAGCTCCTGCATTGTCAGGCAGAGTCTTTACCACTGAGCCATCTGGGAAGCCCCAGTGAAACTATAAGTAAGTAAGTAAGTGTTAGTTGCTCAGTCGTGTCTGACTCTTTGCGACGACCCCATGGACTGCAGCCACCAGGCTCCTCTGTCCAAGAGATTTTCCAGGCAAGGATACTGGATTGGGTTGCCATTTCCTTCTCCAGGGCATCTTTCCAACCCAGGGATCAAACCCAGGTCTCCTGCACTGCAGGCAGATTCTTTGCTGACTGAGCTACAAGGGTAGTCCAGTGAAACTATGACAGGGGCCAAAATGAAAGGAAGAATTGTGACAATATTGTCTTCCATATATTCTTGTTATTATTATTTTCAAAATTCCCATATATCCATGGTCTGTTTTTTAATTTCAGTTCTCTTTCAATGGTCTATTCATTGCAAAAGAAGCAGCTGTTATTATTGTAACTGTGTAATATACTTTAATATCTTGTAGGTTAACTTTCCTCCTCTTTTCTTTTATAAAACTGATTTTTCTATATGTGGAATTAATTTTTCTACATATATACTGGGGCTTCTCAGGTGGCGCTAGTGATAAAGAACCCACTTGCCAATGCAAGAGACTCAGGAGATGTGGGTTCAATCCTTGGGTTGGGAAGATCCCATGGAGGAGGGCATGGCAACCCACTCCAGTATTCATGCCTGGAGAATGCCATGGACAGAGGAAGCTGGCGGGCTATGAAAATGTTTGTTTCCTCAAAAATTCTGGAATTCTAATTAAAATAGCTTTTAGTGATTAATGACTGGGGGAAACACTGGCATTTATGATGTGAATTAAGATGAAAGATTGATGTATACTCATTAGATCATCAGATAATATTAGGAGCAGTTGGAAATACTAGAAAACTGTTTATGGTGGAATGGTACAATGCTGCTGTTCTAGAGAGCAGACTGTCAATATTCAATAAAGTTAAATATGTGGATATGCTATGATGTAGCAGTTCCTTTCAGGAGTTTTTACCTAATGCACAAATAGACATGCTCAAGATGTTCTCTGCAGTTGCTTATGGTAGCCAAGAGCTGGAGACAATTTACATGTCCTTCATAAAGGAATAGATAAGGAAAATATATAAGCATATGATTGAATATGATGTGATGACCAGAAGAAATGAACTGAATTTTCATAGAGCAATATGGATAGACCTCATAAACAAGATTGTACAAAAACTGAAAAAGAATGCAGTTGATAGCATAGTTTCATGTTTGTAATTTAAGAAATACACAAAATAATACCACATATGTTCAAGGATGATACATGCATGAAAAGTAGACCATAAGGCCATACATTATGTTAATACATAAGGGACAGAGCTTATGATGTAGAAAGAAAATAGAATTGGAGACTTGGGACAGAAATAAGGGAAAAAGAGAATAAATAAAAATGTTAATTAGGCTTAACTTAGATGGATAATGATAACTTGCCATGAAAGTAATATTAATTCAATTCTATATCCTTAAGGTAAAAAAAGAAACCTCTGTTAATAGTTTACTAAGGTATAACACTTTTGAAAGTATTCTATTTTTGTTTTATAAATATTTTAGTTTATTTATACCACTATGAATAAAATTAACATTTTTTTTAACACTGATTGAGTACCAACTGTATAATTCATTTATTTTCCATTTCCATGAAAAACTTGCCAAATTCTCTTTTTGCTTCAATCTTGAATAAAGTTTGCTTTCAATGTCCTTTATTAATTACATGTTTGTTTTTTATTTTGTATATTTATTTTTCTTACTTGTTTCTTGAGAAAATAGTCCAATGGAAGTTTCTATTAATTAATTTAAATTCACATTTTTCCAAAGGACACACTAATTACTATATAGTTAATATTTAGAGACCATCATATACCTGATTTAAAAAAGAGAGAGAGAAACACTCTCTTGTTGAGCAATCCAACTTTCTAAAGCATAATAAGTAGTTTCACTGAAGGGGAAGCTCTTAAACTCTGTGGTTAGAGCTTCTACTTTTAGCATGATAGAGTAACTTTGGCAGAAAGCGTGCATTCTTTCTTTTTACAGCACAATTTTACTGTAATTTATTTCATAGAATTTCTATTGATAGAATTGATTGCTCTTTTTTGTTCAACTTCATTTCTCTTACATTTCATTTTTTAAAAATTAATTTTAATTGAAGGACAATTACTTTACAATATTGTGATGGTTTTTGCCATACATCGAAAAATGCATTCTTTTAGAACAACTAGAGAGAAGTTGGATAAAATAGTAACAACAAATAAAATCTCTTTATGGGTATTGGGAAAGCTGCTAAGCGAACTTAGAACTTGAGAGGTCAAGATTCTGGAGAGGGAAAAACCATGGAGAGTTGAACTGACATTGTGCAGATGTGTTTTTCCAAGGGATATTTCACAATTCTGGTCTCAGGGAATGTGGCTGAATGTGCAATAAAAGTCTTGAGCAAAGAACAGCTGCTGCAAGGCTGAGAAACCAACCATCTGAGCATTTGGTAATACTGTGCATCTAAAGAAACAAGTTAGAGCTGGAAGGGGCAGAAAACTGAATCCAACTGGTCAGGGTTTGTTTTTTTTTTAAAGCATTTTGTTGAATTCTGAAGCTGTGAAGTATAGGAGGCTAAGAAGCTGGGCAGAAGGTTTCCAAAAAGCAGAGTGCAGTTTCTGACTGCCCTAGGCTACTCAGCAGTCAAGGATTAGAGTTCGAGGGAGCTCTGATGGATGGTTATGTTTCCCCCAGTCCTGTGGAAGTTCTGTAATCAAATTCTGCCAACCTTCCAAGTCAGATTCCCTGGGGATTCCCAGTCGCTTTGCCGGATCCCCGGATTGAGAAGTCTGATGTGGGGCCTAGAACCTTACCATCAGTGTGAGAACTTCTTTGGTATAATTGTTCTCCAATTTGTGAGTCACTTACTTGGCAGCTCTATGGTAGGTCTACTGGCCCTAGGTAGGGCTAATGGCAGCTTCCTCCAAGAGGTCTTATGCCACACGCTGTGCCTCCCAGGACCGCTGCTGCCAACGCCCCTGTCCCAGCAGCAGGCCACTACTGACCCATGCCTCTGCAGGAGACTCTCAAACACTCACGCAGGTCTGGCTCAGTCTCTTGTGGGGTCACTGCTCCTTTCCCCTGGGTCCTGTTGTGCCCATGGTTTTGTTTGTGCTCTCCAAAGGTCTCTGGTGAGTTTGGGGTTTGATTTTAACCTGATTGCGGCTCCCTTACCATCTCGTTGTAACTTTTTTGTCCCTGGACCTGGGATATCTTTTTTTGGTGGGTTCCAACATCTTCCTGTTGATGATTGTTCAGCAATCATTGTGATTTTAGTGTTCTCACAGGAGAAGATGAGGGCACATTCTTGATATATATTTCACATGCTAGCAAGGTAATGCTCAAAATCCTTCAAGCTAGGTTTCACCAGTATGTGAACCAAAAACTTCCAGATGTACAAGATGGATTTAGAAAAAACAGAGGAACCAGAGATCAAATTGCCAGCATCACTGGATCATAGAAAAAGCTAGGGAATTTCAGAATAACATGTCCTTCTACTTCACTGACTATGCTAAATCATTTGACTCTGTGGATCATGACAAAATGTGGAAAATTCTTAAAGAGATGGGAATACCAGACCACCTGACCTGCCTCCTGAGAAAACTGTATGCAGGTCAAGAAGCAACAGTTAAAACCAGACATGGAACAACAGACTGGTCCAAAACTGGAAAAGGAGTACCTCGAGGCTGTATATTGTCACCCTGCTTGCTTTACTTATATGCAGAGTACATCATGTGAAATGCTGGGCTGGATGAATCACAAGCTAGAGTCAAGATTCCCAGGAGAAATATCAGCAACCTCAGATATGCAGATGATACCACTTTAACAGCAGGAAGCAAAGAGGAACTAAAGAGCCTCTTGATGGAGGTGAAAGAGGAGAGTAAAAAAAGCTGGCTTAAAACTCAACATTCAAAAAATGGAGATCATGGCTTTCGGTCTCATCACTTCATGGCAAACAGATGGGGAAAAAATGGAAACAGTGGCAGATTTTAGTTTCTTGGGCTCCAGAATCAATGTGGACAGTCACTGCATCCATGAAATTAAAAGACATTCCTTGGAAGAAAAGCTATGACAAACCTAGAAAGCATATTAAAAGCAGAGACATCACTTTGCTGACAAAGGTCCATATGGTCGAAGCTATGGTTTTTCCAGTAGTCATGTACACATGTGAGAGCTGGACCATAAAGAAGGCTGGGCACTGAAGAATTGATGCTTTCAAATTGTGGTGCTGGAGAAGACTCTTGAGAGTCCCTTGGACAGCAAGGAGATGAAACCAGTCAATGAAATTAATGGAAATTTGGCTTGGAATTCAATGCTGAATGGAAATGGAAGGACTGATATCGAAGCTGAAGCTCCAATACTTTGGCCACCTGATGCCAAGAACCAACTCACTGGAAAAGACACTGATGCTGGGCCTCAGTTTGAGGGCAGGAGGAAAAGGGGGAGACAGAGGATGAGATGGTTGGATGGCATCAGCGACTCAACGGACATGAATTTGAGCAAGATCCAGAAGATGGTGAAGGACAGGGAAGCCTGGTGTGCTGCAGTCTGTGGGGTCACAGAGTAGGACAGGAATGAGCGACTGAACAACAACAGCAGCCTGTGCCCTAAGGTGGGAGTGATGAAGGAAGAGCTTTAGTAAAACTGCAGCATCACCTGGTGCTAGTGGTAAAGAACCCGCCTGCCAATGCAGCAGACATAAGATACGTGGGTTCAATCCCTGGGTTGGGAAGATCCCCTGGAGGAGGGCATGGCAACCCACTTCAGCCTGGAGAATCCCATGGACAGAGGAGCCTGGCAGGCTACAGTCCATAGGGTCACAAAGAGTCAGACATGACTGAAGTGAATTAACCCGGTAACGTGAGTGGATTAAGGTGATCAGTCCTAACTCAGCCTGCCTAGCAGAGGAAATTGTGAACTCTCTAGAGAGGTCCTCATCATCCAGAATTTTTGCAACTTTTCAACACAATGTCTGACCATCAACCAAGAGTACTAGGCATGCCAAGAAATAGGACACAATAACCAAAAACATAAGGGGAAAATCAGACAGGATCAGACAGGTGATTCAGAATTATAGATACTGGTAAAAAAATTTAATATAATATTGATAAATATAGTCATAAAAAATAGAAAAAAAGAAGGAAGAACTAGATTAAGAAAAGGACAGGAAATTTCTCTGGTGGTCCAGGAGCTAAAACTCCATGCTTCCAAGGCAGGGGCTGGGTTCAATCCCTGGTCAGGGAACTAGATCCCACATGCTGTAACTAAAGGCCTTGCTCTGGTGCAGCCAAATAAATTAAAAAGATTTTTTTAAAAAGAGAGAAGGATAATTTCACCAGTAATAAATAGGACATAGTTCAGTAAGTCAGTTCAGTCGCTTAGTGGTGTCCGACTCTTTGCGACTCCATGAGTTGCAGCATGCCAGGCTTCCCTGTCCATCACTAACTCCCGGAGTTCACTCAAACTCACGCCCATCGAGTCAGTGATGCCATCCAGCCATCTCATCCTCTGTCATCCCCTTCTCCTCCTGCCCCCAATCCCTCCCAGCATCAGAGTCTTTTCCAATGAGTCAACCCTTCGAATGAGGTGGCCAAAGTACTGGAGTTTCAGCTTTAGCATCATTCCTTCCAAAGAAATCCCAGGACTGATCTCCTTCAGAATGGACTGGCTGGATCTCCTTGCAGTCCAAGGGACTCTCAAGAGTCTTCTCCAACACCACAGTTCAAAAGCATCAATTCTTCGGTGCTCAGCCTTCTTCACAGTCCAACTCTCACATCCATACATGACCACAGGAAAAACCATATCCTTGACTAGACAGACCTTTGTTGGCAAAGTAATGTCTCTGCTTTTCAATATGCTATCTAGGTTGGTCATAACTTTTCTTCCAAGGAGTAAGTGTCTTTTAATTTCACTGCTGCAGTCACCATCTGCAGTGATTTTGGAGCCCACAAAAATAAAGTCTGACACTGTTTCCACTGTTTCCCCATCTGTTTGCCATGAAGTGATGGAACTTATGCAGAGTACATCATGAGAAACGCTGGACTGGAAGAAGCACAAGCTGGAATCAAGATTGCCAGGAGAAATATCAATAACCTCAGATATGCAGATGACACTACCCTTATGGCAGAAAGTGAAAAGGAACTAAAATGTCTTTTGATGAAAGTGGAGAGTGAAAAAGTTGGCTTAAAGCTCAACATTCAGAAAATGAAGATCGTGGCATCTGGTCCCATCACTTCATGGGAAATAGATGGGGAAACAGTGGAAACAGTGTCAGACTTTATTTTTGGGGGCTGCAAAATCACTGCAGATGGTGACTGCAGCCATGAAATTAAAAGACGCTTACTCCTTGGAAGGAAAGTTATAACCAACCTAGATAGCATATTCAAAAGCAGAGACATTACTTTGCCAACAAGGGTCCGTCTAGTCAAGGCTATGGTTTTTCCAGTGGTCATGTATGGATGTGAGGGTTGGACTGTGAAGAAAACTTAGTGCCCAAAGAATTGCTGCTTTTGAACTATGGTGTTGGAGAAGACTCTTGAGAGTCCCTTGGACTGCAAGGAGATCCAACCAGTCCATTCTGAAGGAGATCAGCCCTAGGTGTTCTTTGGAAGGAATGATGCTAAAGCTGAAACTCCAGTACTTTGGCCACCTCATTCGAAGAGTTGACTCATTGGAAAAGACTCTGATGCTGGGAGGGATTGGGGGCAGGAGGAGAAGGGGATGACAGAGGATGAGATGGCTGGATGGCATCACTGACTCGATGGATGTGAGTCTGAGTGAACTCCGGGAGTTGGTGATGGACAGGGAGGCCTGGTGTGCTGTGATTCATGGGGTCGCAAAGAGTCGGACACGCCTGAGCGACTGAACTGAATTGAACTGAACTGATGGGACTGTATGCCATGATCTTAGTTTTCTGAATGTTGAGTTTTAAGCCAACTTTTTCACTCTCCTCTTTCACTTTCATCAAGAGGCTTTTTAGTTCTTCACTTTCTGCCATAAGGGTGGTGTCATCTGCATATCTGAGGTTATTGATATTTCTCCCAGCAATCTTGATTCCAGCTTGTGCTTCCTCCAGCCCAGCGTTTCTCATGATGTACTCTGCATATAAGTTAAATAAGCAGGGTGACAGTATACAGCCTTGATGTCCTCCTTTTCCTATTTGGAACCAGTCTGTTGTTCCATGTCCAGTTCTAACTGTTGCTTCCTGACCTGCATACAGGTTTCTCAAGAGGCAGCTCAGGTGATCTGGTATTCCTATCTCTTGAAGAATGTTCCACAGTTTCTTGTGATCCACATATTCAAAGGCTTTGGCATAGTCAATAAAGCAGAAATAGATGTTTTTCTGGAACTCTCTTGCTTTTTCGATGATCCAGCAGATGTTGGCAATTTGATCTCTGGTTTCTCTGCCTTTTCTAAAACCAGCTTGAACATCTGGAAGTTCACGGTTCACGTACTGCTGAACATATAGGACATAGTACATAGGTCTAAAACATATATAACTATAGTTCCATCAGACTAAGGAAAAAAGCAAATGCTCCAAGATGGAAAAGAAAATGCAAGAAAAAAGTGAAAGGCAGTGAAAAAGCTAAGCATATGGATAAATGAATGGATTATGAGTGTATAAAACAATAGCAATGTTCTTTAGAATTGAAAATGTGTGGAATTAAATCCATGATAACAATAATACAACAGACAGGAAATGGTAAATTGAGTTAAAGTGTTCTAAAGTCTTAGCATTGTCAGGGAAATAATAAAAGTAATAATTAATTTTAGGCTGTGTTGTGGGCTAAATTGTGTTTCTCCAAAAAGACATGTTGAAATGCTCACCCCAGATACTCAGAATGTGATCTTATTTGGAAATAGGGTCATTGGAGAACTATGAGTGAATTAGAAATAAGGTATACCAGAGTTGGTAGAATCCTAGTCTAATGTAGTATCCTTGTAAGAAAACAGCCATGTGAAGACCCAGAGCCATGAGAAGAATGTCATATGAAGATGTAGGTAAAGATTGGAATGATATATCTACAAATCAAGGAATGCCAAGGATTGCTGGCTATCACCAGAATCTAGAGGAGAGGCGTGGAATGGTTCTCCCTCAGAGCCTTCAGAAAGAATCAACCCTTCTGGCACCTTCATTTTTAGACTTCTAGACTCCAGAATGATGACAGAATACATTTTTGTTGTTTTAAGCCATCCAGGTTGTAGTACTTTATTATGGCAGCCCTAGGAACCTAGTGCGTACTGTAATAAATTACAATATTTAGGCTAACCACTGAAAGAATAGCTTAAAAGTATAAATAACTAATCGATGGAAAATATAGTATTATTTAATAATAAAAATAATATAGCATTGCTTGACTAAACCGAAAGAAAATAAGAAATGAAAGATAAAAACCACCTGGGTGCTATGTAAAACAGCAAAACAAACCTACGAAAGTAGAAGAGTACATAAAGATAAGAGCAGAAATAATTAAATATATAACTAATGCACAATAGAGAAAACCAAACGAGCAAAAAGTTAGATCTTTTGAATCAAGCTTGGAATTTCAGCAACTCTGAACTCTGGTGTTTCTTAAGATGAGGAGAGCATAGAACTAAGTTGGGAGACAACGTCAAGAGATATATGGGGTATGTTAGATGTGATAAGTTGGAGAAGGCAATGGCACCCCACTCCAGTACTCTTGCCTGGAAAATCCCATGGATGGAGGAGCATGGTAGGCTGTAGTCCATGGGGTCACTAGGAGTCGGACATGACTGAGCGACTTCACTTTCACTTTTCACTTTCATGCACTGGAGAAGGAAATGGCAACCCACTCCAGTGTTCTTGCCTGGAGAATCCCAGGGACGGTGGAGCCTGGTGGGCTGCCGTCTATGTGGTCACACAGAGTTGGACATGACTGAAGCGACTTAGCGGCGGCAGCAGCAGCAGATGTGATAAGTTATAGAAGACATCATTATATTATGTATTAATTATTGAGTACATTTAACTACATTAAATATAAATGAACTAAAGGTTCCAGTGAAAAGATTGTCATATTGAATAGGAAGCAAAATCCAATTATATGCTGCTTAAAAACACAGAAAATGTGAAATTAAAAGAATTAAAAATAATTAATGAAAAGAAAACTGATGTAGCTATATCAATATCAGACAAGAACACATTACAGCCAGAAACTTTACTAGGAATAAAGAGAAACAGTTAATAATTTTAAAGAGGTGAATCCTTCAGGAAAATACAATTTTAGTTTATGTCAGACTTTATTTTTTTGGGCTCCAGAATCACTGCAGATGGTGACTGCAGCCATGAAATTAAAAGACACTTACTCCTTGGAAGAAAAGTTATGACCAACCTAGATAGCATATTGAAAAGCAGAGACATTACTTTGCCAACAAAGGTCCATCTAGTCAAGGCTATGATTTTTCCAGTGGTCATGTATGGATGTGAGAGTTGGACTGTGAAGAAAGCTGAGCGCCAAAGAATTGATGCTTTTGAACTGTGGTGTTGGAGAAGACTGTTGAGAGTCCCTTGGACTGCAAGGAGATCCAACCAGTCCATTCTAAAGGAGATCAGCCCTGGGTGTTCTTTGGAAGGAAGGATGCTAAAGCTGAAACTCCAGTACTTTGGCCACCTCATGAGAAGAGCTGACTCATCGGAAAAGACTCTGATGCTGGGAGGGATTGTGGGCAGGAGGAGAAGGGGATGACAGAGGATGAGATGGCTGGATGGCATCACTGACTCGATGGACCTGAGTCTCAGTGAACTCCGGGAGTTGGTGATGGACAGGGAGGCCTGGTGTGCTGAGATTCATGGGGTAGCAAAGAGTTGGACACTACTGAGCGACTGAACTGAACTGAAGTGATACTCAGTAAGATGGCTTCAAAGTATCTGAAGCAAAAATTTGACAGAACTAAAATGCAAAACAGCAAAATCCATAGTCACAGTGAAATACCTTAACAGGGATCTCTCAATATTGGTTAGAACAAGCAGACACAATATCAGTAAGTATATAATGTGATTAACTAAACAACTAACATTCATAGAACATTACACATGACAACATAACACACATTCATTTCAAATGCATTTGGAACATTTATCAAAACTGACCATATGCTGGATTATAAAGCATACCTTATAAAAATTTCAAAGGTTTGAAATAAAACAGAGTGTTTTCTTTGACCATAGTGAATTCAATTAGAAATAAGAAACTGTTAACTACAGAAACCCCTACTTTAAGAAATTAAACAATATAATTCTAAATAAATCATGGATCAAATAAAAATCATAATGGAAAGTAGTATTTTGAATTGACTGATAATGAAAATATTACATGTTACTACCCATGGCTACTACTAAACTGTGTTTATAGGGAAATATATAATTTTAAATAATCAGAAAAGGAAGATTGAAAACGAACAATCTAAATATTTATCTTGAAAAATTGGGAAAAAACAGCAAAACAAACCTACTAAAGTAGAAGAGTACATAAAGATAAGAGCAGAAATAATTAAATTTATAACTAATGCACAGTAGAGAAAACCAACAGAGCAAAAAGTTAGATCTTTTGAATCAAGCTTGGAATTTCAGCAACTCTGTGAATTCTGGTGTTTCTTAAGATGGGGAGAGCACAGAACTAAGTTGGGAGATGACGTCAAGAGATATATCGGGTATGTTAGATGTGATATAGGTATCTGATATCTCTGGAGAGATACCAAGTGTGCAGTTGTTTGTAAGAGACCAGGGCTCCAGAGAGAGGTAGGACTGCAGATACAGATTCGTGAGTCAGCAGCGCATGATGGACTGAAACCACTTACCGAGAAAGCACACAGATGAAGGGATGAGAGATCAGCAGCCCCAGGCAGCCTTGAAGAGGTAAAAAACACCAAGTGAGATTGGAGAGAAATAGATAAGGAATTAGGGAAAAAAGGTTATTTTGAGAAATACCTGCTATGTCAAAAATGAATAAGATGAGAACAGGGACATGACCATGGGGTGTGACAATATAGAGTTTATATGAGATGCTAACAAGTATTGTCCTGAATTGGAGAAAGCATGGGCCACTGGTAATCCTAGAAGTAAAAGTTATTTTATCATAAATTAATCGCATTAAAAAATAGTTGGATCTTTGAAAAGACTAGTAAATTTGACAGACTTCTTTCAAGATAAGTCAAGGAAAAAAAGAGAGAAAACACAAAATTTAAATATCAGGAATAAAATACATTCCTACAGATCTTATAAACATTAAAAATATATAAGATGATGTATACAACACACGTTGTATAGTCTCACATCTAAACAAGTTGATTCAATAATTTAAAACCTTCCAATAAAGAAGTCTTCAGGCCCACATGGCCTTATGGGTGAATTCTCCCAAATATTTAACAAAGAAATATTATTTTATACAACTCTTCCAGGGAAGAGAAAAAGATGGAACACTTCTAAGTTACTTTAAATAGAAAAAAAAAAAAAAGTAAACTGAGTTGACCTTAACTGAAAAATACAAATCAGGGCTTCCTTGGTATTCCAGGGGTTGGGAATGCGCCTGCCAATGCCAGGCACGCAAGTTAGATCCCTGATCCAGGAAGATTCCACATGCCGTGGGGCAGCTAAGCCCATGGGCCACAACTAATGAGCCCATGCTCTGCAACAAGAAAAGTCACCTCAATGAGAAACCCCTGCACTGCAACGAAGAGTAGCCCCTGCTTGCCACAACTGGAGAAACCCTGTGTGCAGCAACGAAGATAAAGATAAATAAGTGCAGCCAAAACTAAATAATAAAATATGAATAAACAGAATTACAAATCATTATTCAAAGAAATTTAAAATGACCAAATGACTAGAAGTCAATACCATGTTCATGAATTGGAAGACTCAATTTATAAAAATGTTGTATCAATCAGGGATCAATCGGAAAAGCAGAATCACTAAGATGATGAATAAATACACACATTATATATACACACATGTGTATCTATGTTTATGTGTATATATGTGAGATTTGTTGTAGAAATTTGACCTTGCATGATGTGGAAGCTGAGTAAAGAGTCTCTGTAAAGCGGTTGTCTTTGTGTCTCATGCTGGACCATGAAATCTCTATGGGAGAAGGGAGAATGTCTATAAGTGGGTAGAACAAGGACAAGCTGGAACCCACGAGGACACGTGTGAGCTCAGCTCTTTCTGCTTCTAACCTCGATGATGTGGGTGCCCCATAGGAGATACTGGTGCCCACTGCCAAGGAGTCAGAGAAGCTGAAAGAGGATTCAGAGGAAGTTAGAATAATCACAGGCTGAACGGCTGTTTCCACCCCAACAAAGTGAGCCAAGAGATAAGTGGTATTGTACATGAGCTCTAACAATGCCCGCTCTGGAATTTTGAACATGAAAAATATGACTGCTTCACTTCTGCCCTCCAAGTCTCAGGCTAAAAAAAAAGTCTCCTGTGGCTCTCTCCCACCAAAAAGCAAAGCAATCAGGGAAGGGAATTCTGGGAGATATAGTTTTTTTTCTTTAAGAACTTTTTTAAATTGGAGCAGTTGATTTACAATGTTGTGTTAGTTTCACATGTACAGCAAAGTGAATCAATTATATATATATATACACACACACATATATATGTGTATATGTGTATATATATACACACATATATCCACTCTCTTTAGATTCTTTTCCCAGATATGCCATTACAGTGAAAGTGAAAGTCACTCAGTCACGTCTGACTCTTTTCGACCCTATGGACTATACAGTCCATGGAATTCTCCAGGCCAGAATACTGGAGTGGGTAGCCTTTCCCTTCTCCAGGGGATCTTCCCAACCCAGGGATCAAACCCAGGTCTCTCACATTGCAGGCAGATTCTTTACCAGCTGAGTCACAAGAGAAGCCCAAGAATACTGGAGTGGGTAGCCTATCCCTTCTCCAGCGGATCTTTCCAACCCAGGAATCAAACCAGGGTCTCCTGCATTGCAGGCGGATTCTTTATCAACTGAATTTTCAGGGAAGCCCTATGCCGTTACAGAGTTACATGTAAAAGAATGAAACCAGAATACTCCCCAACACCACACCCAAAACAAACTCACAATGGACCAAAGACCCAAGTGTAAGGCTGGATACCACAACACTCCTAGAGGAAAACATAGGCAGAATACTCTGACATAAATTGCAGCAAGATTTACTTTTTACTTTATTTTGTATTGGGGGTATAGCTGATTAACAAACAATGTTGTGACAGTTTCAGGTGAATAGTAAAGGGATTCAACCTTACGTATATCCATGGGAGATGTAGTTTTTGTTTACAAATACATTGACATATTCAGTTCAGTTCGGTTCAGTTGCTCAGTCATGTCCGACTCTTTGCAACCCAGTGAACTGCAGCACGCCAGGCCTCCCTGTCCATCACCAACTCCCGGAGTCCATCCACCCAAACCCATATCCACTGAGTCGGTGATGCCATCCAACCATCTCATCCTCTGTCGTCCCCTTCTCCTTCTGCCCTCAATCTTTCCCAGCATCAGGGTCTTTTCCAATGAGTCAGCTCTTCAGATCAGGTGGCCAAAGTATTGGAGTTTCAGCTTCAACATCAGTCCTTCCAATGAACACTATCTCCTTTAGGATGGACTGGTTGGATCTCCTTGCAGTCCAAGGGACTCTCAAGAGTCTTCTCCAACACCACAGTTCAAAAGCAGCAATTCTTCGGTGCTCAGCTTACTTTATAGTCCAACTCTCACATCCATACATGACCACTGGAAAAACCATAGCCTTGACTAGACGGATATTTGTGGACAAAGTAATATCTCTGTTTTTTAATATGCTATCTAGGTTGGTCATAACTTTCCTTCCAAGGAGTGAGTGTCTTTTAATTTCATGGCTGCAATCACCATCTGCAGTGATTTTGGAGCCCTGAAAAATAAAGTCTGACACTGTTTCCACAGTTTCTCCATCTATTTGCCATGAAGTGAAGGGAGCAGATGCCATGATCTTAGTTTTCTGAATGTTGAGCTTTAAGCCAACTTTTTCACTCTCCTCTTTCACTCTCATCAAGAGGCTCTTTAGTTCTTCTTTACTTTCTGCCATAAGGGTGGTGTCATCTACATATCTGAGGTTATTGATATTTCTCCTGGCAATCTTGATTCCAGCTTGTGCTTCCTCCAGCCCAGCATTTCTCATGAGATGAGTGCAGTTGTGCGGTAGTTTGAGCATTTTTTGGCATTGCCTTTCTTTGGGATTGAAATGAAAACTGACCTTTTCCAGTCCTGTGGCCACTGCTGAGTTTTATATATACACAATGGGATATTACTCAGCCATTATAGAGAATGAAATAACGCCATCTGCAGCAACATGGATGGACCTAGAGATCGTCATACTGAGTGAAAGAAGACATACAGAGAAGGAGAAATATCATTTAGCATCACTAATATGTAGAATCTAAAAAGAAATGATACAAATGAACTTACTTACAAAACAGAAAGAGACTCACAGAATTAGAGTATGAGCTTATGGTTGCCTGGGAGAAGGATGGGGGAAAGGGATAAGTTAGGGAGTTTGGGACAGACATGTACACACTGCGATAGTTAAAATGGGTAACCAACAAGGACCTACTGTATAGGACATGGAACTCTGTTCAATGTTATGTGGTAGCCTGGATGGAAGGATACTTTGGGGGAGAATGGATATATGTATATGTATGGCTGAATTCCTTTGCTGTTAACCTGAAACTATCACAATATTGTTAATTAGCTATACTCCAATATAAAATAAAAGTTAAAAAAAAATAAAGCCACCAAAGATATCAATTTTCTCCCAAACTGACTTATTGATTTAATCCAATTCCAAAAACAATTCCAGTAGCTGTTTTTATTCTCTCTGTATAAATTGACAAGTTGATTCTAAAATTTATCTGCAAATGTAAAAAACCAAGAGCAGTCAATAGAACCTTGAAGAAGAAAAACAAGGCTTGGGGACTTACACTACCAGTTATCAAGACTTGTTTTATTGTTACAATAATGAAGATAATGGGCCCAAGGAGAGAAAAATAGAAAGATGAAAGAGGATAGAAAGTCCAGAAATAAACATACACACATATATACCTAATGTATATATTATATATACATACATATTTACAGGTACACACACATACACACACACACACATAGAGAGAGAGAGTCAAAGAATTGATGCTTTTGAATTGTGTGCTGAGAAGACTCTTGAGAGTCCCTTGGACTGCAAGGAAATCAAACCAGTCAATTCTGAAGGCTATCAATCCTGAATATTCATTGGAAGGACTGATGCTGAAGCTGAAGCTCCAATACTTTGGCCACCTGATGTGAAGAGCTGAGTCACTGGAAAAGACCCCGGTGCTGGAAAAGACTAAGGGCAGGAAGACAAAGGGATGACAGAGGCTGGGGGGGTTAAGATAGCCTCACTGACTCAATTAATGTGAATTTGAGCCAACTCTGGGAGATACTGAACGACAGGGGAGCCTGTTATGCTGCAGTCCATGGGGTTGCAGAGAGTTGGACATGACTTAGCGACTGAACAGTAACAATGACAAAGATATATATAGTTTGTTTGTGACAAAGACAAAATTATTGTACAGATGAAATGATGGTAATTTTAATAAATGGTATGGGGACAACTTGATATCCATGTGAAAAACTGAGTTTTTGTCCCTTCGTGACACCATACACAAAAAGCAACTGCAGGTAGATTGTATCTAAATGTAAATAGTTAAATAATAAATCTCCAAGAAGAAATCATAGAATAATATATTCATGAATTTGGAATAGGCAAAGAATTTTAAAACCAGGACTCCAAGAATGTGTTAACCATAAAGAAAAAAAAATAACAAATTGGATTTTGTTCATCAATGATTATTGAGACAGTAAAAAGTTAAACCCCAGAATGGGAAGAGATGATTACAATATATTTGTATCTGACCACTGATTCGACAAGCCTCAGATGTATAAAGAACTCATGCAAATTAATTTTTAAAATGACAATAGGGCTACCCTGTTGGCTCAGTGATGAAGAGTCCACTTGCCAGTGTGGGAGACACGGGTTTAACTACAGATGGTGACTGCAGCTATGAAATTAAAAGACGCTTGCTCCTTGGAAGAAAAGTTATGACCAACCTAGATAGCATATTCAAAAGCAGAGACATTACTTTGCCAACAAAGGTCCGTCTAGTCAAGGCTATGGTTTTTCCTGTGGTCATGTATGGCTGTGAAAGTTTGACTGTGAAGAAAGCTGAGTGCCGAAGAATTGATGCTTTTGAACTGTGGTGTTGGAGAAGACTCTTGAGAGTCCCTTGGACTGCAAGGAGATCCAACCAGTCCATCCTAAAGGAGATCAGTCCTGGGATTTCTTTGGAGGGAATGATGCTAAAGCTGAAACTCCAGTACTTTGGCCACCTCATGCGAAGGGTTGACTCACTGGAAAAGACTCTGATGCTGGGAGGGATTGGGGGCAGGAGGAGAAGGGGATGACAGAGGATGAGATGGCTGGAAGGCATCACTGACTTGATGGACGTGAGTCTGAGTGAACTCCGGGAGTTGGTGATGGACAGGGAGGCCCGGTGTGCTGCGATTCATGGGGTCGCAAAGAGTCGGACACGACTGAGCGACTGAACTGAACTGAACTGATTCAACAAGCCTCAGATGTATAAAGAACTCATGCAAATTAATTTTTAAAACAACAATAGGGCTTCCTTGTTGGCTCAGTGATGAAAAGTCCACCTGCCAGTGTGGGAGACACGGGTTTAGCCCCTGATCCGGGAGGATCCCACGTGCTGCAGAGCAACTATGCCCACTTGCCACAACTGTTGAGCCTATGCTCTAGAGCCTGAACATCACGACTACTGAGCCCAAGTGCTGCAACTTACTGAGGCCCCTGTGCCTACAGCCTGGGCTTTGGTAGCTAGAGAAGTAACCGCAACGAGAAGCCCGTGCACTACGTCCAGAGAGTAGTCTCCGTTTTCCGCAGCTAGAGAAAAGCCCATGCAGCAACGAAGACCCAGCACAGCCAAAAATAAATAAAATAAAATGATATATAAAACTATAGAGAAATGAAAAAAAGAAAAAAAGATTGGAACATTCTTAACCCATAAGCATATAAATAGTTTCATTAGGAAATGCAGTTTAAAATCACAATGAGATATCACCCATCAGAATGGCTACAATATAAGAGGACTAACTACCAATGCTGGGGAGGAACTAGAACATGGAAGCACTTATATCTTGCTGGTGAGAGTGTAGATTAGCACAACCATTTTAGTAAACTGGCCTTGTCTTTCAAAGCTGAACATATGCAAATCCCATGACATATGCAAATCTCACTTCTAGGTAGATACTTACCCCAAGAAATGCATTGTCATTCAAGAACTGAATAGAAGCTCTATTCATAATAGTTTCAAACAGAAAAACATACATATCCATTGATAATAGAATGAATAAAAAGTTGTGATATACAGCAGTGGAAACAACATGGATGAGACCCATAAACACAGTGGGAAGCAAAAGAATTGAGAAGACTCATGTAAGCTTTAAAAACAGGCATGAGTCGTATATAGCATTGGAAGTCAGAGTTATGGTCACCATTGTGGGCAGGTGACCAGCAGGGAGAATGAATGGCTTCTGGGTGGCTGTAGTGTTCCATTTCTTGATCTAGGGGCTGATAACTTGGGTATAACCAAACAAATAGCAAATAAAATCTAAAAAGATAAAATCTACAATTAAACAAAAACATTTATATTCATTTCACTTTGTGAAAATTTATCAACTATATCCTTGATAGCTCAGTTGGTAAAGAATCTGCCTGTAATGTAGGAGATCCTGTTCAATTCCTGGGTCAGGAAAATCCACTGGAGAAGGGATAGGCTACCCACTCTAGTATTCTTGGGCGTCCCTTGTGGCTCAGCTGGTAAAGAATCAGCCTGCAGTGAGGGAGATCTGGGTTCAATCCTTGGGTTGGGAAGATCCCCTGGAGATCCATTATAGTCCATGGGGTCACAGAGAGTCAGACACTTTCACTTTCATCGAATAGACACAACTTGTGCACTTCTTTTTAGTTATAGTTCAGTAAGAAGTTTACAAGGTACACAACTGTTATGCTAATCAAATAACAAATCAAATAATAATCAATAGCAAAGCATGTGACAGGGAACAAACAATCTCATTGATGATCAGAGTAGAAATTTGAGCATATGATAAATTTTGCACAATTGATTATGTTTTAACTTAAAAGTATCTTTATTGAACAGGGTGGAGGTGGGAAATGTAAAACAAATGTCAACTATAAATGGCAATAGCCAATCTTTTCTCCCAAATACCAAACACTTAATTTCTATAATCAACAAGTATTTTTTGATCAGAGAATACGAACAACATTACAAAGAGAAAACATTTATATATGTCTCTCAGTCTTTATTCTGGGTAAAATCCCTTATTTCCTTAAGAAAATTTTCAGCTGTTGTTTAAGTCTACAAACTTGCAATGAATAGTAAACAAGTTCTGGAAATCTGTGCATTAGCATAGTCTAGTAAATATAGATACAATATTGTATTATAATCATCGAACTTGCTAAGAGACTGGAACTTAACTGATCCAACCAATAAAAAGAAATGATAATTACATGATGTGATAGAAGTGCTAAATTATTGCTACAATGGCAATTGTATTACAATGTATCAATATAACAAATTAACCTGTACACCTTAAATTTGGGATTCTCTGGTAGGCTTCCCTGATAGCTCAGTTGGTAAAGAATCTCCCTGCAATGCAGGAGACCCTGATTTGATTCCTGGGTCGTGAAGGTCCCCTGGAGAAAGGAAAGCCTACCCACTCCAGTATTCTTGGGCTTCTCTTGTGGCTCATCTGATAAAGAATCCACCTGGAATGCAGGAGACCCCAGTTCGATTCCTGGGTTGGAAAGATCCCCTGGAGGAGGAAATGGCAACCCACTCCAGTATTCTTGCCTAGAAAATCCTGTGGACAAAGAAGAATGGTGGGCTACAGTCCATAGAATCACAAAGAGTCAGACACAACTGAGGGACTTCACTTTCACCTAAAATTTACACAGTATCTTAGGTTCAATTAGAAAAAAGAAAAAAATTTCAACTAGCAACAAACAAAATTTCTGTATTTTTTAAAAAGCATATCATGTTTTTAACATTTATTGACTTTTTCCAAAGTGGGGGCTAAAAAAATGGAATCATTGAAGCTTTGTATTATTAAGTCTACTAAATGGCTACGTATATAGTTCTCTGTAAAAGGCAGGCTATAAAATTTGCAAATTGCTACAAGTGTGTATGGCTCTTACAGTTCTTGGTAAAGACAGCCACCTAGTGGAAATAGCTTTACTCATTTTTTAAAGACTGAAATAGTGTTCACTATGAACCTTGGCCACTGCCCCTGACATCCGGCCCAGGGTAGCTCCTCTCGGTCATGCTCGTGTGCCGTCGCAGCCGCTGCACTCGTGCTAGACAGCATATTAAAAAGCAGAGACATGACTTTGCCAACAAAGGTCCGTCTAGTCAAGGCTATGATTTTTCCAGTGGTCATGTATGGATGTGAGAGAAAACTGAGCGCCGAAGAATTGATGCTTTTGAACTGTGGTGTTGGAGAAGACTCTTGAGAGTCCCTTGGACTGCAAGGAGATCTAACCAGTCCATCCTAAAGGAGATCAGTCCTCGGTGTTCATTGGAAGGACTGATGCTGAAGGTGAAACTCCAATACTTTGGCCACCTGATGCAGAGAGCTGACTCATTGGAAAAGACCCTGATGCTGGGAAAGATTGAGGGCAGGAGGAGAAGGGGATGACAGAGGATGAGATGGTTGGTTGCATCATTGACTCGATGGACGTGGGTTTGGGTGAACTCCCGGAGTTGGTGATGGACAGGGAGTCCTGGCCTGCTGCGGTTCATGGGGTCACAGAGTCGGACACGACTGAGCAACAGAACTGAACTGAATGAATCTTGGGTCTGATAAAGAATCTGCCTGCAATTCAGGAGACCTGGGTTCAATCCCTGTGTTGGTTGGGAAGATTCTCTGGAGAAGGGAAAGGCTACCCACTCCAGTATTCTGACATGGAGAATTCCGTGGACTGTATAATCCATGGTGTTGCAAAGGGTCAGACACGACGGAGTGACTTTCACTTTGACTTTCTGGAGAAGGAAATGGCAACCCACTCAAGTATTCTTGCCTGGGAAATCCCATGGACAGAGGAGACTGGCAGGCTATATAGCCCATGGGGTCAAAAAAGAGTTGGACATGACTTAGTGACACTAACATGAACCTTTAGCCCAACTGCAAAATGTGATGCTGGTTTGAGGCTTAAAAACAAATATTAAAAAGTATTCAGATGCTTCCTGATCTTACGTCCACTTCCTATGTGAGCTGGGGGAGAGAAGGCAAGTTGTGGGGTAGGGAGAGAAACTGATCCTTTGTATATGGTCCAGGGAATAGAGTGCCATTAGAATAGAAAGCCATAAGACCCAAATATACATTGCTTTGAGCTGCACTGAATGCTCTTTCAAGGAACAGGAAGAAGACACTTTTTCAGGATGGCAGGAAGTTTCACAATGATAGCTAAAAAATGAGCACCTAGTGGTGATGTCAGTAGTTCAGTTAGCTAGTAGTCATCAACCCAGTGAGAGTTCCAGGATGAGTGAGTATTCTTGTAGGCTAATGACTTAAAAAACAAAAGCATTGTGCTATACTAGATTTGGGGCTTCCCTGGTGGCTCAGATGGTAAAGAATCTGCCTGCAGTGCAGGAGACCTGGGTTTGATCCCTGGGTGGGGAAGATCCCTTGGAGAAAGGAGTGGCAACCCACTCCAGTATTCTTGCCTGGAGAATTCCATGGACAGAGGAGCCTGGTGGACTACAGTCCATGGGGTCACAGAGAGTTGGACACAATTGAGTGACTAACACACACACACACACACACACACACACACACACACACATACACACATACCAGATTCACCCCAAAGGCTTCAGTTCTGAGAAGGAATGGTGTATGGTAGAGTGTGAATTAGGGGTGAGAAGACCTGAGTTTAGTCTACTTCTGTGTAAAGTTGACATGACTCTTCTCATTTGACTTATCTAAATTACGTTTCTTGTTTATAAAAGTAGGTTAGTATAGTAATAATACCCACTCCCATAAAAATCATCAAATTTAGCCTTAAAAACCTATTAGCATTTAAAATAAGGCATATTGAAATTATTGATAATAATCTCTGATTGGCTTGATCATGGATGACTGGAATTATAGGTTGTTATATGCACATATTCTCTTTTTTTACTCTTTATTTTCTTCTAAATTAGAAGATGCTAATTTATAATTATAAGTCATCAGAAGTGGGAACAAATGTTTGCTGACTTTGTCAGATAATTTCGAATATGGGGGTTGAACAGAGATCCAAAAATGTAGGAGAGACTTTTCTCAGAACAGCACATTTGGTTCTTTTCTCAGTCAGATGCTAACGTTTCAAATGTTTCAAACACTTGGATGTCTAATAACACACTCTTTTACTGTATGAGGCTCTAAGAAATATTTCTTGATAATCTGTTGCAACATCTGGTTATAGTTTTAAAATATACCCCCAATAGACCATAGATTTCTTTCTTTGAGGAGAAAAAAGAATCAAGGATTGGCAGAATGAAAATCTTGACTTTGAATCATTTTCACTACAATTCAGATTTCTTATGAAATCTTAGTACCGTAACTTCAGCATTATAAACAACACCTTAAAATGAAAGTTTCTGGCAAGTTAATATACTAGGCATGTTTCTGAGACATGAAGCTTAAGGAAGCCATCTGAAACCTTAAAAAATGTAGTTCACTAGCTTTATCAGAATCTAGACCAACATTTTATTCTCAGTCTTCATTTTATATTCTCAGTCTTCATTTTAAACACTTGTGTGATCAATTGGCAAACTTTAGCATGAAAAAAGTTTTATTCTTTAAAATATCTCTTCTCATTGCAAACCTGAAGTAGCATTCATTAGCTGCCCTTGTTCCTTGGCACAATTGCCACTATTTTCTTCAACACTGAGTGAAGACCCCCAGGTATATGTAGATTTCCTGTTGTGCTGTGGATCTGAGTTTAGACGCTGCTTCTTTTATTTGCATAGCAACACATCCCTTGCTCTAATGTAGCTGGTACTCCATCATTAATAAATCCAGCATACATTTTCCATTTCATATCACAGATGCACAAAATAGTTGCTAAGCATAGTTTCTTCCCTTGCAGCATGCATTTTCTATGTTAAATGCATAAAGGCATCATGTGCATCTCTACATATAAAGTTAAGAGGTGATTCATAATTTCAGTGGTTTTGAGCAAATGCAGAGTGAAGCTATCTTCTAAACTGGATATGTGATACTAATTGCCTTCCATAGCTGTATTCCAGATATGCAGAATTCAAGTGTTATTTGATAAATAATTTTTTCTAAATGCTTTCTAAAAGTATCAATTTTATTGATATGGCTCTTAGTACAAACATTGTACTAATACTATAACATAAGTTTTTACTATGAGAAATGAAATTTTGAATGTTTCTTTAATTTTGCCCTCCTTTTTTTGCCTCTAGCAACCAAACTCCTCAATTTAAAGCTGGGAAGCGTTATTTGGTACATACTTAGCTTACTAAAGAGATTGTGGTATTTTAATTGAAAAGACCCTGATGTTTCCATGGCAGGAATGATTTGACAAGTTTTCAAAACATGTAATGTTCTGGAGACTAAGACAATAATTCTAATAAAATGTGCAAAGGATAAGAACATGAGTTGTCTAACTTACAGTGTAGGAAACTCTAGCAAGCAAATGAAGAAATGCTTTGTTATTTAGTCACTAAGTCGTTTCTGACTCTTTGTGACCATTTGGGCTGTAGCATGCCAGGCTTCCCTGTCCTTCACTAACTCCTGGAGTTTTCTCAAATTCATGTCTGTTGAGTCAGTGATGCTCTCTAACCATCTCATCCTCTGCTGCCCCCTTCTTCTCCAGCCCTCAATCTTTCCCAGCATCAGGGTCTTTTCCAATGAGTCAGCTCTTCAAATCAGGTGGCCAAAGTATTGGATCTTCAGTTTCAGCATCAGTCCTTCCAATGAATATTCAGGATTGATTTCCTTTAGGATTGACTGGTTTGATTTCCTTGCAGTCCAAGGGACTTTCAAGCATCTTCTCCAGCACCACAATTCAAAAGCATAGGTTCTTTGGCGTTCTTTAGGGTTCAACTCTCATGACTTTGAGGAGAACATGACTACTGGAAAAACCATAACTTTGACATCACTGTGCTGACAAAGTGATGTCTCTGCTTTTTAATACACTGTCTAGGTTTGTCATAGTTTTCAAGGAGCAAGTGTTTTTTAATTTCATGTCTGCAGTCACCATCAGCAGTGACTTTGGAGCCTAAGAAAATAATATCTGTCATTGCTTCTACTTTCCTCCTTCCTATTTTCCATATAATGCATGTATAAGAAGTACTTAACTGCATCAATAATCAGAGAAATTAAAACAGTGAAATATCAGTTTCCATTTATTAGAAAGCTATATCAGGCCAAGCTTGGAGTTACAGGAACTCTCAGGTACTGCTAGAACCAGTATACAGGTGTAATCCACCAGTACTTGATAAAATTAAAAGTTATGCATCTTAGTGTATAGCAGTTCTGTTCCTGGGCATGCATGCTGAGGAAATCCCACATAGGTAAATGTGGGAACTCATATAAAAATTTTAATTTCAGCATTATTTGTACTGGTAGGTGTACATTAACGGTCCATTCCTAAACTGGTCAACCACTTCCTAACACCATACACAGAAATAAACTCAAAATGGATTAAAGATCTAAATGTAAGACCAGAAACTATAAAACTCCTAGAGAAAAACATAGGCAAAACACTTTGACATAAATCACAGCAGGATCCTCTATGACCCACCTCCCAGAGTAATGGAAATAAAAGCAAAAATAAACAAATGGGACCTAGTTAAACTTAAAAGCTTCTATACAACAAAAGAAACTATAAGCAAGGTGAAAAGACATCCTTCAGAATGGGAGAAAATAATAGCAAACAAAGCAACTGACAAAGAATTAATCTCAAAAATATACAAGTAGCTCCTGCAGCTCAATTCCAGAAAAATAAAAGACCCAATTAAAAAGTGGGCCAAAGAACTAAACAGACATTTCTCCAAAGAAGACATACAGATGGCTAACAGACACAAGAAAAGATGCTCAACATCACTCATTATCAGAGAAATGCAAATCAAAACCATAATGAGGTACCATTTCACGCCAGTCAGAATGGCTGCTATCAAAAAGTCTACAAACAATGAATGCTGGAGAGGGTGTGGAGAAAAGGGAACCCTCTTACACTGTTGGTGGGAATGCAGACTAGTACAGCCACTATGGAGAACAGTGTGGAGATTCCCTAAAAAACTGGAAATAAAGCTGCCATACGACCTAGCAATCCCACTGCTAGGCATACACACGGAGGAAACCAGAATTGAAAGAGACACGTGTACCCCAATGTTCATCGCAGCACTGTTTACAATAGCCAGGACATGGAAGCAACCTAGATGTTCATCAGCAGATGAATGGATAAGAAAGCTGTGGTACATATACACAATGGAATATTACTCAGCTATTAAAAAGAATGCATTTGAATCAGTCCTAATCAGGTGGATGAAACTGGAGCCTATTATAGAGAGTGAAGTAAGTCAGAAAGAAAAACACCAATACAGTATATTAATGCATATTATGGAACTTAGAAAGATGGTAATGAGACCTGTATGTGAGACAGCAAAAGAGACACAGATGTAAAGAACAGTCTTTTGGACTCTCTGGGAGAAAGCGAGAGTGGGATGATTTGAGAGAATAGCATTGAAACATGTATATTATCATATGTGAAATAGATCACCAGTCCAGGTTCAATGCATGAGACAAGGTGCTCAGGGCTGGTGCTCTGGGATGACCCTGAGGGATGGGATGGGGAGGGAGGTAGGAGGGGGGTTCAGGAAGGGGGAACACATGTACACCCATGGCTGATTCATGTCAATGTATGGCAAAAACCACTACAATATTATAAAGTAATTAGCCTCCAATTAAAATATATAAATTAATTTTAAAAAAAGATAGAAAATTTAAGAAAATGCTATCATAAAAAACAAGCCCATTCCTGGGAAAGTGGCTGGGTATGTGGTTCCACATCAGAGAAACAAGGTAATAAGCAGAAATAGCTAAGCACATTTATACCTGCTAGTGTAGAGGAACTTAAAAAGCACAGTGTAGAGTAAAAAAATAAAAGAAATGGAAAGATGTAGCAAAATGCTATTTAGATAAATCAAAATTATCTTTATACAAAGATAATGGAATGGAATTATCACTTACACAAAATGATATATTTTGTAAGTGCACTTAAGAACCAAAAAGATACTCTTTCAACTCATTGGCATGGTTGCCTCTGGGGGGATAAAGGAGAAAGGCATGAGGAAAGGGGGTTAAAGGAAATAAATAAAATAAGGGCAAGGCCTTGAACAGACCAGTGATGATAATGTACCACAAAGCAAAGAATAGAATTAACTCAACCCTGTACACCTGGGGCATCCATTCCACCCTCCCACCTCCTCAAAAAAAAAAAAAAAAAAAAAAGACTTATGATTAAAAAAAAGGTCTGCACCCTTTCATTATGTCTTAGCTTTGCATGTATATCTCATGTCTTCAGATAGAGTTGTTCCAAGTAAGTTTGCGCAGACCCGACAGAAAATCTTGCTTTTGAATTTGTCTTTGAAGAGGAATTGTGAAGGGCTAATAGTTAATAGATTTTATGCCTTTCCCAAACCACAATAAGAAGAAATAAGAAAAAACTCCTCCAAGCCAAAACCAAAAGAAAATGAAACATTAGATATATAATACTATTTATAGAAATAAAATTACTTTCACACAAAACAATATATTTTGCAACAGCACTTACAAACAGAAAGATACTCATTCGATCATTGCTGGAGGGGAGGGGAAGGGGTGCTGCCATATATCCCTGTGCTGGGCTGTGCTTAGTCACTCAGTTGTGTCCAACTCTTTGTGACCACATGGACTGTAGACTGCCAGGCTCTTCTGTCCACGGGGATTTTTCAGGCAAAAACACTGGAGTGGGTTGCCATGCCCTCCTCCAGGGAATATTTCCAACCCAGCGATCAAACCCAGGTCTCCTGCATTGCAGGCAGATTCCTTACCATCTGAGCCACCAGGGAAGGCCAAGAATACTGGAGTAGGCAGCCTATCCCTTCCCCAGGGGATCTTCCCCACCCAGAAATTGAACCAGGGTCTCCTGCATTGCAGGCAGATTCTTTGCCAGCTGAGCTACCAGGGAAGCCCCCCATACATCCCTATTGGCTCACAATAGTAAGAATGTCTAGAGATGGGGAGAGGGTCAAAGGAAAGTCACTAGATTCTAGGCGCTGAAATAGATATTTCATATAGATTCTCTCATTTAATTCTTATACCAGCTCTGTGGAATAGGTTATTATCTCTGTTTTACAAAAAATGAAAACTGAGACCCAGAAAAGCAGTCAAAGTGTCACATAACTCTTGAGTGGTAGAATTGGGACTCAGATCTTGATTAATTCTGAGAAAACACTTAATCAAAATCATGGGCATGCTTGAATCTGTTTGGCTTAATCCTCACACTAGACAACCACAGCTTAAATAATATAGATACTGGTGAAAGCTATTTATTGTTGCTGTAGCTTGATATATTATATTATATCCTCCTGAGATCCTAAGGAAAAATCAAGCCTAGCGGAGAAGGCAATGGCACCCCACTCCAGTACTCTTGCCTGGAAAATCCCATGGACGGAGGAGCCTGGTAGGTGGCAGTCCATGGGGTCGCACAGAGTCGGACACGACTGAGCGACTTCACTTTCACTTTTCACTTTCATGCATTTGGGAAGGAAATGGCAACCCACTCCAGTGTTCTTGCCTGGAGAATCCCAGGGACGGGGAAGCCTGGTGGGCTGCTGTCTATGGAGTCGCACAGAGTCGGACACGACTGAAGTGAGTTAGCAGCAGGATCTCAAGAGTAACTTAACTTGTAATTAGAAGCATTTAGTTTTTCAACTCTCCCAGCTTTGTGGTATTTTTTCATGGCCTTTTAAAACAAATTTGTTATTCTTTAACTGTGTTAAAAATAGAAAATCCAATGATTTCTACATATCATTGCTGCAGTCAAGTTGAGAGCTTACTGTCTAGCTAGTTACTCACTAGGTAGCTGCTAAGTCACTTCACTCGGGTCTGACTCTGTGCAACTCCATAGACGGCAGCCCACCAGGCTCCCCCGTCCCTGGGATTCTCCAGGCAAGAACACTGGAGTGGGTTGCCATTTCCTTCTCCAATGCATGAAAGTGAAAGGTGAAAGTGAAGTCATTCAGTCGTGTCCGACTATTAGCGACCCCATGGACTGCCGCCTACCAGGCTCCTCTGTCCATGGGATTCCCCAGGCAAGAGTACTGGAGTGGGGTGCCACTGCCTTCTCCGCTCACTAGGTAGAGCATATGATAATCTGAAATTTGACAATGGAATTGATTGAAATTTGGGCTCTGATTACCTATTAAACTCATGTCATTGAATTCAGCAGATAAAAGTTTATAGTCAGATCAGATCAGATCAGTCGCTCAGTCGTGTCTGACTTTTTGCGGCCCCATGGACTGCCACCATGCAGCACGCCAGGCCTCCCTGTCCATCACCAACTCTCGGAGTTCACTCAGACTCAAGTCCATTGAGTCAGTGATGCCATCCAGCTATCTCATCCTCTGTCGTCCCCTTCTCCTCTTGCCCCCAATCCCTCCCAGCATCAGAGTCTTTTCCAATGAATCAACTCTTTGCATGAGGTAGCCAAAGTACTGGAGTTTCAGCTTTAGCATCATTCCTTCCAAAGAAATCCCAGGACTGATCTCCTTCAGAATGGACTGGTTGGATCTCCTTGCAGTCCAAGGGACTCTCAAGAGTCTTCTCCAACACCACACTTCAAAAGCATTAATTCTTCGGCGCTCAGCCTTCTTCACAGTCCAACTCTCACATCCATACATGACCACTGGAAAAACCATAGCCTTGACTAGATGGACCTTTGTTGGCAAAGTAATGTCTCTGCTTTTGAATATGCTATCTAGGTTGGTCATAACTTTCCTTCCAAGGAGTAAGCGTCTTTTAATTTCATGGCTGCAGTCACCATCTGCAGTGATTTTGGAGCCCAGAAAAATAAAGTCTGACACTATTTCCACTGTTTCCCCATCTATTTCCCATGAAGTGATGGGACCGGATGCCATGATCTTCGTTTTCTGAATGTTGAGCTTTAAGCCAACTTTTTCACTCTCCACTTTCACTTTCATCAAGAGGCTTTTTAGTTCCTCTTCACTTTCTGCCATAAGGGTGGTGTCATCTGCATATCTGAGGTTATTGATATTTCTCCCAGCAATCTTGATTCCAGCTTGTGTTTCTTCCAGTCCAGCGTTTCTCATGATGTGCTCTGCATATAAGTTAAATAAACAGGGTGACAATATACAGCCTTGACGAACTCCTTTTCCTATTTGGAACCAGTCTGTTGTTCCATGTCCAGTTCTAACCGTTGCTTCCTGACCTGCATACAGATTTCTCAAGAGGCAGATCAGCTGGTCTGGTATTCCCATCTCTTTCAGAATTTTCCACAGTTTCTTGTGATCCACACAGTCAAAGGCTTTGGCATAGTCAATAAAGCAGAAATAGATGTTTTTCTGGAACTCTCTTGCTTTTTCCATGATCCAGCGGATGTTGGCAATTTGATCTCTGGTTCCTCTGCCTTTTCTAAAACCAGCTTGAACATCAGGAAGTTCATGGTTCACATATTGCTGAAGCCTGGCTTGGAGAATTTTGAGCATTATTTTACTAGCGTGTGAGATGAGTGCGAATGTGCGGTAGTTTGAGCATTCTTTGGCATTGCCTTTCTTTGGGATTGGAATGAAAACTGACCTTTTCCAGTCCTGTGGCCACTGCTGAATTTTCCAAATTTGCTGGCATATTGAGTGCAACACTTTCACAGCATCATCTTTCAGGATTTGGAATAGCTCAACTGGAATTCCATCACCTCCATTAGCTTTGTTCGTAGTGATGCTTTCTAAGGCCCACTTGACTTCACATTCCAGGATGTCTGGCTCTAGGTCAGTGATCACACTATCGTGATTATCTGGATTGTGAAGATCTTTTTTGTACAGTTCTTCTGTGTATTCTTGCCATTTCTTCTTAATATCTTCTGCTTCTGTTAGGTCCATACCATTTCTGTCCTTTATCGAGCCCATCTTTGCATGAAATGTTCTTTTGGTATCTCTGATTTTCTTGAAAAGATCCCTAGTCTTTCCCATTCTGTTGTTTTCCTCTATTTCTTTGCATTGATCGCTGAAGAAGGCTTTCTTATCTCTTCTTACTATTCTTTGGAACTCTGAATTCAGATGTTTATATCTTTCCTTTTCTCCTTTGCTTTTGGCTTCTCTTCTTTTCACAGCTATTTGTAAGGCCTCCCCAGACAGCCATTTTGCTTTTTTGCATTTCTTTTCCATGGGGATGGTCTTGATCCCTGTCTCCTGTACAATGTCACGAACCCTCATTCCATAGTTCATCCAGCACTCTATCTATCAGATCTAGGCCCTTAAATCTATTTCTCATTTCCACTGTATAATCATAAGGGATTTGATTTAGGTCATACCTGAATGGTCTAGTGGTTTTCCCTACTTTCTTCAATTTTAGTCTGAATTTGGCAATAAGGAGTTCATGGTCTGAGCCACAGTCAGCTCCTGGTCTTGTTTTTGCTGACTGTATAGAGCTTCTCCATCTTTGGCTGCAAAGAATATAGTCAATCTGATTTCGGTGTTGACTATCTGGTGATGTCCATGTATAGAGTCTTCTCTTGTGTTGTTGGAAGAGGGTGTTTGTTATGACCAGTGCATTCTCTTGGCAAAACTCTATTAGTCTTTGCCCTGCTTCATTCCGTATTCCAAGGCCAAATTTGCTTGTTACTCCAGGTGTTTCTTGACTTCCTACTTTTGCATTCCAGTCCCCTATAATGAAAAGGACATCTTTTTTGGGTGTTAGTTCTAAAAGGTCTTGTAGGTCTTCATAGAACCGTTCAACTTCAGCTTCTTCAGTGTTACCGGTTGGGGCATAGACTTGGATTACTGTGATATTGAATGGTTTGCCTTGGAGACGAACAGAGATCATTCTGTCATTTTTGAGATCGCATCCAAGTACTGCATTTTGGACTCTTTTGTTGACCATCATGGCCACTCCATTTCTTCTGAGGGATTCCTGCCCACAGTAGTAGATATAATGGTCATCTGAGTTAAATTCTCCCATTCTAGTCCATTTCAGTTCGCTGATTCCTAGAATGTCGACATTCACTCTTGCCATCTCTTGTTTGACCACTTCCAATTTGCATTGATTCATGGACCTGACATTCCAGGTTCCTATGCAATATTGCTCTTTACAGCATCGGACCTTTCTTCTACCACCAAAGTTTATAGTAGTTCATATTTATTATTATATCATAACGTGATATTTAAAGACTACGAGTATGCTTCCAAACTTCCAAAACAGAAGTTTCCTGAGAAAAAAAATTTACATTTCTCCTTAAAACACTTTATGAAATGAAATAAAAGTTGCTCAGTTGTGTCCAACTCTTTATGACTCTATGGACTGTAGCCCACCAGGCTCCTCTGTCCATGGGATTCTCCAGGCAAGAACACTGGAGTGGGTTGCCATTCCCTTCTCCAGGGGATGTTCCTGACCCAGGGATTGAACCTGGGTCCCCTGCATTGCAGGCAGAATCTTTACCATCTGAGCTACCAAAGAACCCAAAACACTTTATAGTGAATACGAAATACATCTATACTCTGACGATTTATAAAGAAATAAATGATCTGTTGAGTCAAATTTTATTCATATCCAGTTGTAATATACTGACCTTAAAAATCTCAAGTATAGATTACTCACAATTCAGTTTTTATTTTAAAATTTCTGTTGTTCAGGAGGAGGACAGGAAAAAGGAGCCAGAGAGCAGAAAAAGGGAAATGGGAAACGCAGTAATGACTGGTGACCAAAAAAAGTTGTTTTTGTTTTGTTTTGTTTTAAACTGAGAAGGGAAAGTAAACAGGCCAAAAGAAAAGTAAAAATCTGAATGACTTGCCATTGTTAAGGGGACGGAATGGTGTATGAATTTGGTTTTCTTGGCTACAAAAAATATTTTAAAAAATGAAGTGTGTTGGTGGATGTGTGGGTACAAACTGAGAAACAATTACAAGTTTGACTTTTTGTTTTGGAAGCTTATTTCCAAGGCTACAAGCCCATCCTGGAAGAGCTTATTTGTATGTTCCTTGCCAAAGACATCGGCTAATGACTACAATAAAGAAATAGTGTCCACATTTGGAGGAGAAGATGGTCTTCCTTTTACATCTTAGACTGACACCATTTTAAAATTAGGGTGCCAAAATTCCTACTCCCTTCCCTTTGGTATTTTTGGAGGTGGCTGGCCTTGATTTCCAGACAGAGAGGGAGCAGGATAGCTCACTAATGCTGACGTGCAGGGAGACGCAGGTTGGCTGCCCAATTCTGTCACTAAAACAGGTAATAAGACTGTCATAGGCAGCAAGGAGGTAGGCATGGATGGCAATCAATTTTGGTATGGCATAGATGCAATTGGTTTCTGGTCAATATTCTGATTTAAAACATGCATTTTTGATTTGGTGATTGGGGTAGAAGTGGTGCTGGGTGAAGGAGGAGGAGTGGGCCTGGGGGGCTCTTCCTTTGCCTGTTAGGCCAGACTTTGCAAGGTTAAAATTGGTAGAGTCCTACGGAACTTCCCAAAGGAGAGTCTTCGTTTATTGATGCTAATTATAGTATCTTGCTTTCTAAATTAGCCCAGGATTTATCTTTGACCCAGTAGATTGTTGGTAACTCTTGAAACATAAAGCATTTGTGTTCAAACACTCATCTGCACCTCGGTTATGTAAACTGGTAGGTCAAAGGTGTGTACTTTTTTCATTCAAACAAGTGTTCATTGCACTCTCACTGTTCTAGCTTTGATGTGGGAGACTTAAAAAAAGTGTAATGCATTCTAAGGATTTACCTGTGAGCAGTGAACTCTGAGTATAATAAGAGAGGTAAGCTACAACTTAAGTAGAACAGTTTACAATACAAACAAATACATACGTATTTAGGAGAAAACTTGGATCTACAGATTTTAAAAATTAATTCAAAAAAGACTCCATTGTAGTCTGGAAAGGTTACTTGGAGAAGGTTAGATTTTGACTTGCGGAAGGGATGGAGACAGATTTAGAGAGGAGGAGAGAAAATGCATTCTAAATGGTCAAGGCCTGATTTAACCTTTATAAGAAAATTTATGATGCATGTATATCATATACAATTTAAAAACAATTCTAAAACTGTAAGCACAAAACATGCATGCATGATGAAATTAAACAGTTTATTCCATTTTTCTGGTTGCAAAATTCTGGACAAATTCATTATGGTTGATTTTCTCTCTCCTTTGCTTTGCTAGTGTTTTAAAGACTCACTTGCTTTGTCTATTACATTATCCACCAATTTGGAATGGGGAGATCATGGCGTAGATGTAATAAAGAATAAGAGAAGAGTAAGGAGAGTTTGTTCTTATCTATTTGTTTTTGAGTGGGAAGATTTAAATTAAGAAAGAGAAGGACATAAATTCAATTTATTGTGATTGAATTTTAAAATCATTGAATGCTGCTGCTGCTACTGCTGCTAAGTCACTTCAGTCATGTCTGACTCTGTACGACCCCATAGATGGCAGCCCACGAGGCTCCCCCATCCTTGAGATTCTCCAGGCAAGAATACTGGAGTGGGTTGCCATTTCCTTCTCCAACGCATGAAAGTGAAAAGTGAAAGTGAAGTCGCTCAGTCGTGTCTGACTCTTAGCGACCCCATGGACTGCAGCCTACCAGGCTCCTCCATCCATGGGATTTTCCAGGCAAGCGTACTGGAGTGGGGTGCCATCGCCTTCTCTGCATTGAATGCTAACTAATATTATTTGATAGGTTATGAGAAGTCATTAAAGGTTTTACTGTGTGATGGCGTGAAATCACACCACAGATTTATGAAAGCAGTGACTTAGTTAATGATCTTTAAGTATTAGTGGAAGGTTCAAATAAAGACAGATTGGAGGAAGTTGAGACTAGGTAATGAGTGGGGAAGATCTGAAAATACATATGTATATTTGCTTCTTTATCCTTCCTGTAATTCACTCCACTTCCAGGATTATTTCACCCATGTTAGCTGAGTTTATTGTTCCCTTTCCTCTCTCCCTCTTTCCTTCTGTTTTCTTATCCAGACTGTTCTATGTAAAAGAAAAACATATTTGTCCTCACAAACTCATTCATAAAATAATGGAAAGAATTAGATTTCATTTGGTTGTTAATAAAGGAAAACCTAACTAACAATAACCTAAATTGTAAGAACATCTGTGGTTTCCTTAGTAAGAGCACTGGACACAGGCAGTTACAGGCTTATGCACTGGCTCAGTGATGTCACCAGGACCGAGGTTTTCCTGTCTTTCCATTGTATTATTCTCATTGAGTTTCCTTTTAGTCTTCATGCCTCTCACTTCATTGTCACAAGGTAGCTGCCACAGCTCTGAGCATTATATCTTCAGACCCATATTCTAAGAAGGAAGGAAGAGACAGGTACAAATATTAGTTGCTTGTAAGACTCAGACTTTTTATTTAAGATGGGAAATATTTTAGTTAATTTTCCCCTCCCTTGAAAAAAAACCAGATGACATGTGTACCATGTAACAGTTTATGCCAAAGTGGAATAGAGTTAGCATGACTGGTTTAGGAAAATTGTGATTCATTGTTGGGGACTGGGATAGATCAACAACTCTATAGTTGAAAAAAAAAAAAATCAGGGTTTTATTGTTATGGAAATGAGGTATGAGGGTTAAGTGATGGATGGACAACAAACCGTGTGTGTCATAATTATTAACTTAGAAAAAGTAGAAGATATGGTAAAGAATGGTAATAGAGGATAACTCAAATTTGGGCAGAGGTCTATGGGAAATTTATTAATTTTACAAATACAATGACTGAGTTCCTACAACATGTCAGACACATTTTTAGATGCTGAAGATAGTTGTAAATAGAATAGTGTGTGTAAGTGTTGGAAAGACAATAAAGAAACCAATTCATATCAATGATGAAGTCGGGTTGTAATATGTGCAATGCAGTAAGAAGTATGGGCAGTCTGATTGGATGATGATTGAGTAAAAACCCTAATCAATGAAGGAAAGATATATCTGACAGAAGAGTGTTCCAGGAAGGACTTCCCTGGTGGTTCAGTGGTTGGGAATCTGCCTGCCATTTTGGGGAATGCAGGTTCAACCTCTGAGAGGATTCCACATGCTGCAGGGCAGTTGTGTGTCACAACTCCTGAGCCACGACTACTGAATGTGTGCTCTAGAGCCCACAAATTGCAACTCCTGAGCCCATGCACCCTAGAACCTGTGCTCTGCAACAAGAGAAGCTACCGCAACGAGAAGCCCTTGCGCAGTAACGAGAGCAGTCCCCACTCGCTGCAACTAGAGAAAGCTGCAGCCACAAAGACCCAGAGCAGCCAAAAAAAAAAAAAATAGACTGTTCCTGGGAAAGAGAACACCAAATAGGAAGGCCCTAATGAGGAACATGCTTGACATGTTTGAGTAACAGCAAGGAGGCCAGCAAAGTGAGCATGTAGGAGAGTGGTAGACGTGGATATTGATGAGATAACTAGGAGTCAGACCATACAAGGCCTTGTAGATTATGGTAAGGAGTTTGTATTTTATTCTATTTAAAGATGTTGGAAGGCTTTGAGCAAACGAGTAGTATGATGAGGTTTGCATTTTTAAAAACGTAACTTCAGAGATGTTCTTCGGAAAATAGATTGTAGGGGGCAAGGATGGAGGCAGAGACTATAGCAGTGGCTCAGGCAATAGACCATGCTGACTTAGATGAGGAGAGCAGTGGTGGAGGTGGCGACAAATAGATTTGGAATATAGTATGGAAGTGGAGCAAGCCAAATTTGCTAATAGATCAAACATGGGATGTGGAAGAGAGGAGTCAGACTCCCAGTTTTTGATGTAAGCAATTGGGAGAATGGAGAAGGCTTCTTCAGCCAAAACTGTTTTTTTAGAAGCTGAGAAAGTAATTATTTAGTGTTCCTAGCTTCTATACTGAAGGAAACCGGGAAGAAAAAGTAGAGATGAATGCCAAATGAGCCAACCTGGGATGCCTGCAACATTGTTATTATTAAAAAATGGGGCATGCCATACCATTGCTGATTGAGTTTGTATTGGCATGTTCCAGGCACCCCTTCTCATTTTCTCTCTGTTCTCAGGCACATCTTTACTTGGTCAGTGCCTATTAAGGCCTCCCTCATTTTCATTTTGTGATTTAAGCCCTGTGTCTACTTTGAGGTTGCTGAGTATGCTTTATCCAAGCAATTGATTTCTGGATACTTTCAAGGCTGTTCTTCTGAAAAAGCCAATCGACTATGTAGAAAATTAGGCACTCTTGTCTTACATAACCATTGATTTTTTTTTTAACCTGAAATTTTGTTGACACAGATGGCACTGACACTGTCCTTGAAGCTATTTTAGAGAAACTGGTTTTTTTATTTCTCCTCCGTTGGTAAGAGATAGAGTAAAATCTGTAGTATTTTCAGTGGCAAAGTGTGATTCTGGGGCAAGTAGTAGGTCATTTTAGAATTTTGTCTTCCTTAAGTGTTTTCCACATTGAAAAGGATTAGTTTAAGAAGGTAGGAACAGATATCCTCTCACCTTCCTAGGGAGTGGGAACAATTTGAGCAGGTTCTTAATTCATTCTCTAACATTGACTGCAGCCATGAAATTAAAAGACGCTTACTGCTTGGAAGGAAAGTTATGACCAACCTAGATAGCATATTCAAAAGCAGAGACATTACTTTGCCAACAAAGGTCTGTCTAGTCAAGGCTATGGTTTTTTCTGTGGTCATGTATGGATGTGAGAGTTGGACTGTGAAGAAGGCTGAGTGCCCAAAGAATTGATGCTTTTGAACTGTGGTGTTGGAGAAGACTCTTGAGAGTCCCTTGGACTGCAAGGAGATCCAACCAGTCCATTCTGAAGGAGATCAGTCCTGGGATTTCCTTGGAGGGAATGATGCTGAAGCTGAAACTCCAGTACTTTGGCCACCTCATGCCAAGAGTTGACTCATTGGAAAAGACTCTGATGCTGGGAGGGATTGGGGGCAGGAGGAGAAGGGGACGACAGAGGATGAGATGGCTGGATGGCATCACTGACTCGATGGACGTGAGTTTGGGTGAACTCCGGGAGTTGGTGATGGACAGGGAGGCCTGGCGTGCTGCGATTCATGGGGTCGCAGAGAGTCAGACACGACTGAGTGACTGAACTGAACTGAACTGAACATTAACTGGCCCTAATCATGTGAGCTGGATCATTTGGCTAAGTGAGGAAAGCAGTGTTCCACTTAGAGGGATTAACATGCGTGAAGGCTCAGGAGTGACATGGAGCATTGGCTCATTTAATAACCCAAACAAAAGACTTCCTTGGTGGTCCAGTGGTTAAGAATCCACCTGCCAATGCAGCAGATATGGGTTCAATCCCTGGTCTGGGAAGATTCCACCTGCCACAGGGCAACTGGGCCCGTGCATCACAACTAGGGAGCCTGTACTTAGAGCACGCATGCCACAACTACTGAAGCCCATGATCCCTGGAGCCCATTTTCTGTAACAAGAGAAGCAACTGCAATGAGAATCTTACACAATGCAACGAGAGAGGAGCTCCTACTCCCTCCCCCAACCCTCATCACAACTACAGAAAGCCTGCACCCAGCAACGAAGACCCAGCACAGCCAAAAATAATAAATAAATAAAATAAATAAATGAAAGTAAAGAAAAAGAATCCAAAAGAAGTTCAGTGAGGCTGTTTTTCAGTGTGATTATAGGTATAGTACTTGGTGGTGAACAGGGAAGCCTGTGTTGAAATCTATTGGTGTGGTGGAGCAGAGAGGGTGGTTGAGAAGGGAGTTATAGACGCGAGGCTTGAGCCCATGATTCGTGTATTCATTAATCCAGTTGTTGGAAAAAACCCAAGATCATGTGCCAGGTGCTGGCAGAGTGCTGAATATAGAAAAGTGATGAGCCAAACAAGTATTCCCTGGCACCTATTCTCATGCAGGTTAAGATCTGGTTTAGTGGGAAAACATACTAGAAATAATCATATAAATAGATTCATAACAAACCAAGGTAAACTAGACAAAGGCAAAGTACGAGATGGTACACTGCTGCTGCCGCCGCTGCTAAGTCACTTCAGTCGTGTCCGACTCTGTGCGACCCCATAGACGGCAGCCCACCAGGCTCCCCCAACCCTGGGATTCTCCAGGCAAGAACACTGGAGTGGGTTGCCATTTCCTTCTCCAATGTATGAAAGTGAAAAGTGAAAGTGAAGACGCTCAGTCATGTCCAACTCTTCGCAGCCCCATGGACTGCAGCCCACCAGGCTCCTCCATCCATGGGATTTTCCAGGCAAGAGTACTGGAGTGGGTTGCCATTGCCTTCTCCAGATGGTATACTAGAGAGACCTAATTTATTTTTTTATTTTTAAAAACTTATTAATAAAGCTTTTCATTTTGTTTTGGAGTACAGCCAATTAGCAACCTTGTGACAGTTTCAGGTGGACAGCAAAGGGACTCAGCCGTACATATACAAGCGTTCATTCTCCTCCCAATTCCCCTCCCATCCAGGATGCCACATAAAACAGAGCTCCTTGTGCTAAACAGAAGGTCCTTGTTGGTTATACATTTTAAATATCACAGAGTGTACATGTTGATCCCAAACTCCCTATCTTTTCCCCCATCCCCCCACCCCCCTAGCAACCATAAGTTCATTTAGAGAGATCTAATTGAGGTTGAGGGAGATGGTGGTCGGTGAAAGCCTCTTTGAAGGAATGACATTTAAGCCGAGACCCTGAAGGATAAGGAAGAGATAGACTGGCAAAGAGCCAGTTCAGTAGAGAGAAAAACACAAGTGAATTTCCTGAAGTGGGAAGTTTTGATACATTTGAGGACTTGAAAGAACAGAGTGGGTAGAGGAGAAAAAGACATTGAAAAGGGTATAAGATTAAGCCTAAAATGTACAAGAAGCCAGGTTGTGTAAAATCATTGTGGGGACTTTTGATTTTTACACTGATTTTAAAGGAAGCCACTGAAGAGTTTGGATTATATATTTCAAGAATATTTTTTCCTGGCCTTTGTATGATGAATAGATTGGGAGGGGCAAGAGTCAAAGTGAGATCAGTCGAAAGTTACATAAGTAGTCAAGAAGGTAAACAGAGGTGGCATGGATGGGGCCCAATACTCAGCAGAAGAAGATGGGTTTAAGATATATTTTGGAGGCAGAATCAGCAAGAGGTGATGGAGTTAGATTTGGGGAGTAAGGAAGAGGGAAATAACAATCATAACTTGCAAGTTTCTGGTTGGAGTTACTGGTTTAAAGGAGGTGTCATTTACTGAGAGGTAGAGAACAAGCTTGGATGGAGGAGGTTTAGAAAGAATGAGTTTTGTTTTGGACATTAGTAGCTGTGAGAGACTCATGAGATATCCAAGGGGCGATATGAGTCTTGAGGTCAGGATAGAAACTTGCTTTGGAGATAAAAATCTGGGGTTTGATAGCAGAGAGTTGAAATTGGAATAAACGATAATGGGTGCGATCATCCATTATAAGTGAAAAGACCTCCAAAGAGAGGCCTGGAATAACTCCACACTCTTTAGTAAGGAGGAAGAGAAGGGAAGGCTATCCAAGAGGAGACCTAGATAGAGCAAGCAGGGAAGTAAGAAACTAAGGAGGTGAAGTTTCATGGAATCGGAAGAGAAGGGTGTTTCAACATGGAGGATATGGTCAATTGAGAGGCTGAATATGATCAGGATTGATAGGGATCTATGGAATTTGGCATCCTGAGTATGAAAAACTTTATTAGAGTGGGTCAGTAAAGCGGGAAGATGGAAGGAGATTGAAAAGTGAATGGAAGACACTGAAGTTGATCCAGTTGGTAGACATGATCTCAAATGAAATTATTGTCTTTAAAAGTAGGAAAGCAAGGGCTTACCTGGTAGCTCAGTGGTAAAGAACCCACCTGCCAATGCAGGAGACACGAGTTCCATCCCTGGTCTGAGAAGATCCCACATGCTGCAGAGCCACTAAACCCATGCATCACAGCTACTGAGCCTGTGCTCCAGAGCCTGGAAGCCACAGCTACTGAACCTGCATGCCACAACTACTGAAGCCCATGAGCCCTAGAGCCCATGCTCCAGAACAAGAGCCGCCTGTGCAGAGTAAGAAGTGCACAGAAGCCTGTGCACTGCAGTAAGCCTGTGCACAGCACTAGAGAGTAGCCCCCTGTTCTCTGCAACTAGGGAGCCCACACAGCAATGAAGACCCAGCACAGCCCAGATAAATTAATAAATATTTTTTTTTAAAGTAGGAAAGCAAGGTTACCAGGGCAGTTATTGGGATTTCTGGGCCATGTGAGATTGCTGGTGACTAATTTAAAGGGAGATGAGTCCGTGCAATTGTGTGATATTCCCAGCTACACCAGCTGCTTGGGAGCAGGCCTAGGGATTAGGGGTGGGGGATCTTGGCTGGGGTTTTGCCGGATGAGATGTTTGCCTGCACAGGTGAGTGGAGAGGGCAAGAGTTGGTGGAGATGTGGGGGTTTAGGATAATGGGGTGGGAAGGAATGAGAATTCTAAGCCAAAGAAACAGACATAGGGTAGAGAAGGTGTTGCAACAGGTGAGGCTTGAAAGCTTTGAATGGAGGTATGAAAATTGTCACCTTCTCTTTTGTAGACTTTCTTTTCATGCCCTTTTCGCACTCACCATTGTCCTTTAAATATTAATAATATGAATCTTTTGCTTGTCTTTTGTACATAGTTCTGTTTTTGTATACATTTTCATTTAGTTTTATTTGTGGTCAGTAGAAATTACATTTTTAAATGTTAAATTAATTCATCTTTTTCAGACTCTCCCCTCCCAAGCTCCCTGTGGAAATTATAAAGTCCTTTCCTTCAGAGATTGTGTAAATTTTAATTTCTATTTCCATTTCTTGAAGTTTTATTTTTTAACACGCAGTTTTTATATAGTCTGTGTATAGCGAAGGTCTAAATGAAGCTTTTGAATAAAAAGAAAAGCAATGGCACTATTTTTGACTAATTCCTTCCTACATTCTTTATTATCTATTGAATTTATATTCATAGAAATATATGTGTATACATGTGTGTATTTCTAAGTTATCTGTCCTGACACATTTCGGTAAATAGACATTCTGATATTTTTTTGCATGTCTCTACCTATGTCTCAGTCTAAATTTATACCTGCGTGCACACACACATATGGAGATTTAAACAGGTTCATACTGTAGGGCTGTGTATCAGTCAGAGCTCTGCTAGGAAACCACACTCAAGTGGGTTATTAAAGGGACCTAAACAGAGGGAGCTTTTACAGAGGTGCTGGGCCAGGGTTAGAGGAACCAGCAGGTACAATGCCTCTGTTGCTGGCTGCTGCTAAGTCGCTTCAGTCGTGTCCAACTCTGTGTGACCCCATGACGGCAGCCCACCAGGTTCCCCCGTCCCTGGGATTGTCCCTGTCCAGGCAAGAACACTGGAGTGGGTTGCCATTTCCTTCTCCAATGCATGAAAGTGAGAAGTGAAAGTGAAGTCGCTCTGTCGTGTCTGACTCTTAGCGACCCCATGGACTGCAGCCTACCAGGCTCCTCTGTCCGTGGGATTTTCCAGGCAAGAGTACTGGAGTGGGGTGCCATCTCAGGAAAACTTTTCTACCCTAGGCCTCTGGGGCTTGAGTCTGAGGAGGGAGCTGTTCCTGGAACCTGCTGGGAGCTGTACTGTGAGAGAAGGATCATCTGACAGGTACTGTGGCCTCAGGAACAGAAACAGCATGGCAAACCACGGCCCAAATGTGGAAAATAAACATTCCAGTCTCTCTCTTGCTTCCTGTCTCTTGCTGATGCCTCCCATTGGTTAAATGCAACGCAAAGTCTCGTTTGCAAATATTTACTATTATTATGCTTTGATACTATCTTTCTTTGATTATTTGACAGGTGGAAATATCTTTACCTTATTATTTTAATATGCATTTCTCAGGTTAATAGAAATGTTGTATTTGTTCTTTGTCTGTTCATCATTTGTATTTCTTAAAGATGCACTGTTTGAAATCGACTCATAGAGATGGCAGACAAATTTATGGTTATCAAAATGGAAAGAGGGAAAGGGATAAATTAGGAGTGTTAGGGATTAACAGATACAAATTACTATATATAAAATAGATAATCAACAGAGACCTACTGTATAGCACAGGGACCTCTACTCAATATTCTGTAATAAGCTGTATGGGAAAAGAAATTGGCAAAGGATGGACATATGTACATGTATAACTAAGTCACTTTGCTGTACAACTAAAACTAACACAACATTGTAAATCAAATATCCCTCAATTATAAAAAAATGCGCTTTGTGATTTTGCATGTTTTCCTAGTGAAACATATTATTTGTTTAGGATTCTATTATATTTGAGTAACACTTTTTTCTGTCTTATTAAATTTTTCCTCACACTTTGTCTTTTCTTTGTGTGTGTGTGTGTGTTTCTGTTAGAAATCCATTTAAAGGGCTTTTTTTTGGTGGTACCAGTTTTCATATTTCATGTACCAGTTTTCATATTTCATGTTTTGACTTCTTTTGATTTGTGTTTAGAGTATCATTTAATTTGATTTGAGATGCTACAGTCATCATATTTGGGTCTTTTTCTGGGTTTTAAATTCTGTTTCACTGATCTATGATTCCCAAATTTCAGCCCAACATTTACATTATTGTGGCTTCTTAAGCACATTTTGTTGGCTTGTTGGACAGGTTTCCTTTCACCAATATTCCTTCTATATTGTTCTGTTTTTTTTCTTCTTGTATGCTTATTCTTGCAGATGAAATTTTGAATCACGTCAAATTGGAAGGAAATTCTGTTGGTGATTTTATTTTCATTGTGTTGCTTTGGATTAATTTCTACAGAATTGACATCTTACCACAGAAACACAACACATCTTGCAGTTTTGCAGGTCTCCTTTATGCCCCTCAGTAAATACTTGTTTTCTTTATATTAGACCTGTATGTTTATTTTAAATATATGCTGAAATATTTTACAATATATGAAAACCATTATTTTGGTATGTTTTGCAACAAACCACCAACTTATTGGAATTTCTTCCACTAGTGTTTCATTTGAGAAGGCAATGGCACCCCACTCCAGTACTCTTGCCTGGAAAATCCCAGTGATGGGGGAGCCTGGTGGGCTGCAGTCCATGGGGTCGCTAGGAGTCCGACACGACTGAGCGACTTCACTTTCACTTTTCACTTTCACGCATTGGAGAAGGAAATGGCAACCCACTCCAGTGTTCTTGCCCGGAGAATCCCAGGGACGGGGGAGCCTGGTGGGCTGCCGTCTATGGGGTCGCACAGAGTCGGACTCGACTGAAGCGACTTAGCAGCAGCAGCAGCAGCAGTGTTTCATTTATTTTTGTAAATTCTGGTAGAAAACCAGCTCATCTATTACAAACAATGACCTTTCTATCACCTCTTTTTGAATATTTATATCTCTTATTCATTTTACTTATCTAATTCTACTAGTTTATTTAATTCTACTAGGCTTTATTGACTATGCCAAAGCCTTTGACTTTGTGGATCACAACAAACCATGGAAAATTCTGAAAGAGATGGGAATACCAGACCACCTGACCTGCCTCTTGAGAAACCTACATGCAGGTCAGGAAGCAACAGTTAGAACTGGACATGGAACAACAGACTGGTTCCAAATAGGAAAAGGAGTACATCAAGGCTGTATATTGTCACCCTGCTTATTTAACTTCTATGCAGAGCACATCATGAGAAACAATGGGCTGGAGGAAGCACAAGCTGGAATCAAGATTGCCGGGGGAAATATTAATAACCTCAGATATGCAGATGACACCACTCTTATGGCAGAAAGTGAAGAAGAAAAAGAGCCTCTTGATGAAAGTGAAAGAGGAGAGTGAAAAAGTTGGCTTAAAGCTCAACATTCAAAAAACTAAGATCATGGCATCTGGTCCCATCACTTCATGGGAAATAGATGGGGAAACAGTGGAAACAGTGTCAGACTTTATTTTTCTGGGCTCCAAAATCACTGCAGATGGTGACTGCAGCCATGAAATTAAAAGACGCTTACTCCTTGGAAGGAAAGTTATGACCAACCTAGACAGCATATTAAAAAGCAGAGACATTACTTTGTCCACAAAGGTCCATCTAGTCAAGGCTATGGTTTTTCCAGTGGTCATGTATGGATGTGAGAGTTGGACTATAAAGAAAATTGAGTGCCAAAGAATTGATGCTTTTGAACTGTGGTGTTGGAGAAGACTCTTGAGAGTGCCTTGGACTGCAAGGAGATCTAACCAGTCCATCCTCAGGGAGATCAGTCCTGGGTGTTCATTGGAAGGACTGATGTTGAAGCTGAAACTCCAGTACTTTGGCCACCTGATGCAGAGAGGTGACTCATTAGAAAAGACCCTGATGCTGGGAAAGATTGAGGGCAGGAGGAGAAGCGGATGACAGAGGATGAGATGACTGGATGGGATCATCGACTCAGTGGATATGGGTTTGGGTGGACTCCAGGAGTTGGTGATGGACAGGGAGGCCTGGCATGCTGCTGTTCATGGAGTCACAAAGAGTCGGACATGACTGAGTGACTGAACTGAATTCTACTAGTTAGAATGCCAGATTAATTAAAAGAAACTATAAAGGTAGTAATAGTGGGCATTCTTGGCTTTATAGGAAACCATCTAGTATTTTATCACTAATACTATTTTGGGTATCAGCGTGAGAGACTTTTAAAAAATCATTTTATGGACTATTTATGAAATTCTCCTAGAATAAAAAATCAGGCTCTAAAAGTCTTAATTAAAAATTTAAATGTCAACTAATTAATATAATTTAGGGACTTCTCTGACTCTTCTGGTGGTGTGGATGATAAAAAATCTCCCTGCAATGCAGGAGACTCAGGTTTGATCCCTGGGTCAGGAAGATCCCCTGGAGAAGGGAATGGCTACCCACTCCAATATTCTTGCCTGGAGAATTCCAGGGACAGAGGAGCCTGGCGGGTGACAGTCCATGGGGTCACAAAGACTTGGACTCGACTGAGTGATTAACACTTCACTTCACTTTAAGGACTTGCCTGGCTGTCTAGTGGCTTAGACTCTGTGTTCACAGTATAGGGGGTCCAGGTTCTATCCCTGGTCAGGGAACTAGATCCCAAATAATGAAACTAAGAGTTCACGTGCTGCAATGAAGATTGAAGATCGCACATGTGGCAATTAAGACCTGGTGTAGTCAAATGAATAAATGAATATTAAAATGTGAAAAATTAATTTAGCATATAAATGCTTTTAAATATTATATAATCTTTGCATTCATTGCATAAAGCTTACATGGTTAAAATATTGGAAAATATACTGCTGAATTAAAATTGTCAATGTTTTCTTTAGGACTTTAAAAACAGCTTTTTTTTTTAAAATTATTTAATTAGTATACATGTGTTCCCCATCCTGAACCCTCCTCCCTCCTCCCTCCCCACACCATCCCTCTGGGTCGTCCCAGTGCACCAGCCCCAAGCATCCAACATCGTGCATTGAACCTGGACTGGCATCTTGTTTCATACATGACGTTTCACATGTTTCAATGCCATTCTCCCAATTCTTCCCACCCTCTCCCTCTCCCACAGAGTCCATAAGACTGTTCTATACATCAGTGTCTCTTTTGCTGTCTCGTATACAGGGTTATCGTTACCATCTTTCTAAATTCCATATATATGCGTTAGTATACTGTATTGGTGTTTTTCCTTCTGGCTTACTTCACTCTGTATAATAGGCTCCAGTTTCATCCACCTCATTAGAACTGATTCAAATGTATTCTTTTTAATGGCTGAGTAATACTCCATTGTGTATATGTACCACTGCTTTCTTATCCATTCATCTGCTGATGGGCATCTAGGTTGCTTCCATGTCCTGGCTATTATAAACAGTGCTGCGATGAACATTGGGGTACACGTGTCTCTTTCCCTTCTGGTTTCCTCAGTGTGTATGCCCAGCAGTGGGATTGCTGGATCATAAGGCAGTTCTATTTCCAGTTTTTTAAGGAATCTCCACACTGTTCTCCATAGTGGCTGTACTAGTTTGCATTCCCACCAACAGTGTAAGAGGGTTCCCTTTTCTCCACACCCTCTCCAGCATTTATTATTTGTAGACTTTTGGATCGTAGCCATTCTGACTGGTGTGAAATGGTACCTCAGAGTGGTCTTGATTTGCATTTCTCTGATAATGAGTGATGTTGAGCATCTTTTCATGTGTTTGTTAGCCATCTGTATGTCTTCTTTGGAGAAATGTCTATTTAGATCTTTGGCCCATTTTTTGATTGGGTCATTTATTTTTCTGGAGTTGAGCTGTAGGAGTTGCTTGTATATTTTTGAGATTAGTTGTTTGTCGGTTGCTTCATTTGCTATTATTTTCTCCCATTCTGAAGGCTGTCTTTTCACCTTGCTAATAGTTTCCTTTGATGTGCAGAAGCTTTTAAGTTTAATTAGGTCCCATTTGTTTATTTTTGCTTTTATTTCCAATATTCTGGGAGGTGGATCATAGAGGATCCTGCTGTGATGTATGTCAGAGAGTGTTTTGCCTATGTTCTCCTCTAGGAGTTTTATAGTTTCTGGTCTTACGTTGAGATCTTTAATCCATTTTGAGTTTATTTTTGTATATGGTGTTAGAAAGTGTTCTAGTTTCATTGTTTTACAAGTGGTTGACCAGATTTCCCAGCACCACTTGTTAAAGAGATTATCTTTAATCCATTGTATATTCTTGCCTCCTTTGTCAAAGATAAGGTGTCCATATGTGTGTGGATTTATCTCTGGGCTTTCTATTTTGTTCCATTGATCTATATTTCTGTCTTTGTGCCAGTACCATACTGTCTTGATAACTGTGGCTTTGTAGTAGAGCCTGAAGTCAGGTAGGTTGATTCCTCCAGTTCCATTCTTCTTTCTCAAGATCGCTTTGGCTATTCGAGGTTTTTTGTATTTCCATACAAATTGTGAAATTATTTGTTCTAGCTCTGTGAAGAATACTGTTGGTAGCTTGATAGGGATTGCATTGAATGTATAAATTGCTTTGGGTAGTATACTCATTTTCACTATATTGATTCTTCCAATCCATGAACATGGTATATTTCTCCATCTATTAGTGTCCTCTTTGATTTCTTTCACCAGTGTTTTATAGTTTTCTATATATAGGTCTTTAGTTTCTTTAGGTAGATATATTCCTAAGTATTTTATTCTTTTCGTTGCAATGGTGAATGGAATTATTTCCTTAATTTCTCTTTCTGTTTTCTCATTATTAGTGTATAGGAATGCAAGGGATTTCTGTGTGTTGATTTTATATCCTGCAACTTTACTATAATCATTGATTAGTTCTAGTAATTTTCTGGTGGAGTCTTTAGGGTTTTCTATGTAGAGGATCATGTCATCTGCAAATAGTGAGAGTTTTACTTCTTCTTTTCCAATTTGGATTCCTTTTATTTCTTTTTCTGCTCTGATTGCTGTGGCCAAAACTTCCAAAACTATGTTGAATAGTAATGATGAAAGTGGGCACCCTTGTCTTGTTCCTGACTTTAGAGGAAATGCTTTCAATTTTTCACCATTGAGGATAATGTTTGCTGTGGGTTTGTCATATATAGCTTTTATTATGTTGAGGTATGTTCCTTCTATTCCTGCTTTCTGGAGAGTTTTTTTTATCATAAATGGGTGTTGAATTTTGTCAAAGGCTTTCTCTGTATCTATTGAGATAATCATATGGTTTTTGTTTTTCAATTTGTTAATGTGGTGTATTACATTGATTGATTTGCGGATATTGAAGAATCCTTGCATCCCTGGGATAAAGCCCACTTGGTCATGGTATATGATCTTTTTAATGTGTTGTTGGATTCTGATTGCTAGAATTTTGTTTAGGATTTTTGCATCTATGTTCATCAGTGATATTGGCCTGTAGTTTTCTTTTTTTGTGGGATCTTTGTCAGGTTTTGGTATTAGGGTGATGGTGGCCTCATAGAATGAGTTTGGAAGTTTACCTTCCTCTGCAATTTTCTGGAAGAGTTTGAGCAGGATAGGTGTTAGCTCTTCTCTAAATTTTTGGTAGAATTCAGCTGTGAAGCCGTCTGGACCTCGGCTTTTGTTTGCTGGAAGATTTTTGATTACAGTTTCAATTTCCGTGCTTGTGATGGGTCTGTTAAGGTTTTCTATTTCTTCCTGGTCGAGTTTTGGAAAGTTGTACTTTTCTAAGAATTTGTCCATTTCTTCCTCGTTGTCCATTTTATTGGCATATAATTGTTGATAATAGTCTCTTATGATCCTTTGTATTTCTGTGTTGTCTGTTGTGATCTCTCCATTTTCGTTTCTAATTTTATTGATTTGATTTTTCTCCCTTTGTTTCTTGATGAGTCTGGCTAATGGTTTGTCAATTTTATTTATCCTTTCAAAGAACCAGCTTTTGGCTTTGTTGATTTTTGCTATGGTCTCTTTTGTTTCTTTTGCATTTATTTCTGCTCTAATTTTTAAGATTTCTTTCCTTCTACTAACCCTGGGGTTCTTCATTTCTTCCTTTTCTAGTTGCTTTAGGTGTAGAGTTAGGTTATTTATTTGACTTTTTTCTTGTTTCTTGAGGTGTGCCTGTATTGCTATGAACTTTCCCCTTAGGACTGCTTTTACCGTGTCCCACAGGTTTTGGGTTGTTGTGTTTTCATTTTCATTCGTTTCTATGCAAATTTTTATTTCTTTTTTGATTTCTTCTGTGATTTGTTGGTTATTCAGCAGCGTGTTGTTCAGCCTCCATATGTTGGAATTTTTAATAGTTTTTTTCCTGTAATTGAGATCTAATCTTACTGCATTGTGGTCAGAAAAGATGCTTGGAATGATTTCTATTTTTTTGAATTTACCAAGGCTAGCTTTATGGCCCAGGATGTGATCTATCCTGGAGAAGGTTCCATGTGCGCTTGAGAAAAAGGTGAAATTCATTGTTTTGGGATGAAATGTCCTATAGATATCAATTAGGTCTAACTGGTCTATTGTATCGTTTAAGGTTTGTGTTTCCTTGTTAATTTTCTGTTTAGTTGATCTATCCATAGGTGTGAGTGGGGTATTAAAGTCTCCCACTATTATTGTGTTATTGTTAATTTCTCCTTTCATACTTGTTAGCATTTGTCTTACATACTGCGGTGCTCCCGTGTTGGGTGCATATATATTTATAATTGTTATATCTTCTTCTTGGATTGATCCTTTGATCATTATGTAGTGACCTTCTTTGTCTCTTTTCACAGCCTTTGTTTTAAAGTCTATTTTATCTGATATGAGTATTGCTACTCCTGCTTTCTTTTGGTCCCTATTTGCATGGAAAATCTTTTTCCAGCCCTTCACTTTCAGTCTGTATGTGTCCCCTGTTTTGAGGTGGGTCTCCTGTAGACAACATATGTAGGGGTCTTGTTTTTGTATCCATTCAGCCAGTCTTTGTCTTTTGGTTGGGGCATTCAACCCATTTACGTTTAAGGTAATTACTGATAAGTATGATCCCATTGCCATTTACTTTATTGTTTGGGGTTCGAATTTATACACCATTTTTATGTTTCCTGTCTAGAGAATATCCTTTAGTATTTGTTGGAGAGCTGGTTTGGTGGTGCAGAATTCTCTCAGCTTTTGCTTGTCTGAGAAGCTTTTGATTTCTCCTTCATACTTGAATGAAATCCTTGCTGGGTACAATAATCTGGGCTGTAGGTTATTTTCTTTCATCATTTTAAGTATGTCTTGCCATTCCCTCCTGGCTTGAAGAGTTTCTATTGAAAGATCAGCTGTTATCCTTATGGGAATTCCCTTGTGTGTTATTTGTTGTTTTTCCCTTGCTGCTTTTAATATTTGTTCTTTGTGTTTGATCTTTGTTAATTTGATTAATATGTGTCTTGGGGTGTTTCGCCTTGGGTTTATCCTGTTTGGGATTCTCTGGGTTTCTAGGACTTGGGTGATTATTTCCTTCCCCAGTTTAGGGAAGTTTTCAACTATTATCTCCTCAAGTATTTTCTCATGGTCTTTCTTTTTGTCTTCTTCTTCTGGAACCCCTATGATTCGAATGTTGTAGCGTTTAATATTGTCCTGGAGGTCTCTGAGATTGTCCTCATTTCTTTTAATTCGTTTTTCTTTTATTTTCTCTGATTCATTTATTTCTACCATTCTATCTTCTAATTCACTAATCCTATCTTCTGCCTCTGTTATTCTACTATTTGTTGCCTCCAGAGTGTTTTTAATTTCATTTATTGCATTATTCATTATATATTGACTCTTTTTTATTTCTTCTAGGTCCTTGTTAAACCTTTCTTGCATCTTCTCAATCCTTGTCTCCAAGCTATTTATCTGTGATTCCATTTTAATTTCAAGATTTTGGATCAATTTCACTATCATTATTCGGAATTCTTTATCAGGTAGATTCCCTATCTCTTCCTCTTTTGTTTGGTTTGGTGGGCATTTATCCTGTTCCTTTATCTGCTGGCTATTCCTCTGTCTCTTCATCTTGTTTAAATTGCTGAGTTTGGGGTGTCCTTTCTGTATTCTGGCAGTTTGTGGAGTTCTCTTTATTGTGGCTTTTCCTCGCTGTGTGTGGGTTTGTACAGGTGGCTTGTCAAGGTTTCCTGGTTAGGGAAGCTTGTGTCGGTGTTCTGATGGGTGGAGCTGTATTTCTTCTCTTTGTTCAGTTGCGCTGTGGGGAGGGAGGGAGGGATGCTGCAAACAAATAACACTGGCGTGCGCTCACAGTGCCTCAGCCACACTGGGTCTGCCCCCGCTCACGGCGCGTGTAGCCTCCCTGCCCACACTGCTCGGGCTCTAGGTTATTCCGCCGGGAACAATCCGAGGCTGGCCCTGGGTTGCATGTACCTCCCAGGTCCAAGCCGCTCAGGTTCAGGCACTCGGGTAGCCCTCAGAGGCGCAGACTCAGTTGGGCCTGAGTTTTGTGCTCTTCCCAGGTCCGAGCAGCTCAAGTGATGAGGTGTTTGGCGAGCGCCAATGCTGCGACTTATCGCCTCCCCGCCACTCGGTTATCTGGGTGTAAAACCGGCGCACCTTCTCAGGCAGATGTTAACCGTCCAGACCCCCAAGAAGTTTTAGTTAGCAAAGAAGCCTGCTTACAGTTTTATAGATAATGTCTCTCTGGGGCTGCGATTGCCCCCTTCCGGCTCTGGCTGCCTGTCACCGGAGGGGGAAGGTCTGCAGCCGGCTATCTCTGTTCAGTCCTTTGTTCCGTGCGTGGGCCTGGCGGTCTTAGGTTAGGGCTGGCTTTTCGCGTGGTAGATATCCCACAGTCTGGTTTGCTAGCCCAAATTATTTCGCTCAGATAGTGCTCAGGGTATTCAGGCCAGATTCTTACTCTAAGCGATGCAGCCTGCGCTGCGGCTCCCTGCCCAGCCCCCGCTTGCTAATGGCGCATGCAGGCGTCCGCGCTGCTTCTCCGCTGAGGGAGTTACCGTAGGACTCGCAATCTTCAAGTTTTAATTGTTTATTTATTTTTTCTTCCTGTTATGTTGCCCTCTGTGCTTCCAAAGCTCGGCACAGATTCGGCAGTGAGAAGGTTTCCTGGTGTTTGGAAACTTCTCTCTTTTTAAGACTCCCTTCCCGGGACGGAACTCCGTCCCTCCCTCTTTTGTCTCTTTTTTTGTCTTTTATATTTTTTCCTACCTCCTTTCGAAGAGTTGGATTGCTTTTCTGGGTGCCTGATGTCCTCTGCCGGCATTCAGAATTTGTTTTGTGGAATTTACTCGACGTTTAAATGCTCTTTTGATGAATTTGTGGGGGAGAAAGTGTTCTCCCTGTCCTACTCCTCCGCCATCTTGGCTCCTCCTTCCTAAAAACAGCTTTTTAAAGGCACAATTGATATACACTAAACTGCACCTACTTAAAGCTTAGCATCTGATAGGTTTTGACATATGTACACAACTGTGAAACCATTGTCACAATCAGGCTCTGAAGTTTCCTCATGCCACTTACAATTTTCCACTCTCTCCCCATCCCTGCCCTCTCCACATCCTCCCACACCCTATCCCCGGGCAATTCATTGTTTTGCTTTCTGTCACCATAGATTAGTTTCCATTTTCTAAAACTTTATATAAATGAAATTATACAGTGGGAATTTATTTTGGGGGGTTGACTTGTTTCAGATAGCAAGGTTATTTTGAGCTACACATATTGATATTATAGTTTATTCCTTATTATTGTTGAATAGTAGTTGATTGTGTAGTTATCCACCTTGTGTTTATCCATTCACCTCTTAATGGACATTTGGATTGTTGTTAGTTTTTTGTCATTACAAATAAAGTTGCTTTGAACATTTGTGTTCAAGTCTTTGTGTGGACATATATTTTCATTTCTCTAGGAGTAGAGTTGGAATAGCTGGCTCCTAGGGTAGATTTTTCCACTGTTTCCCCATCTATTTCCCATGAAGTGATGGAACCAGATGCCATGATCTTTGTTTTCTGAATGTTGAGTTTTAAGCCAGCTTTTTCACTCTCCTCTTTCACTTTCATCAAGAGGCTCTTCAGTTCTTCTTAACTTTCTGCCGTAAGGGTGGTGACATCTGCATATCTGAGGTTATTGATATTTCTCCCGGCAATCTTGATTCCACCTTGTGCTTCTTCCAGTCCAGCATTTCTCATGATGTACTCTGCATAGAAGTTAAATAAGCGGGGTGACAATATACAGCCTTGATGTACTCCTTTTCCTATTTGGAACCAGTCTGTTGTTCCATGTCCAGTTCTAGCTGTTGCTTCCTGACCTGCATATAGGTTTCTCAAGAGGCAGGTCAGGTGGTCTGGTAATCCCATCTCTTTCAGAATTTTTCATAGTTTATTGTGATCCACACAGTCAAAGGCTTTGGCATAGTCAATAAAGCAGAAATAGATGTTTTTCTGGAACTCTCTTGCAGCAGATGGTGATTGCAGCCATGAAATTAAAAGACGCTGACTCCTTGGAAGGAAAGTTATGACCAACCTAGATAGCATATTCAAAAGCAGAGTCATTACTTTGCCAACAAAGGTCTATCTATTAAGGACTATGGTTTTTCCAGTAGTCATGTATGGATGTGAGAGTTGGACTGTGAAGAAAGCTGAGCGCCGAAGAATTGATGCTTTTGAACTGTGGTGTTGGAGAAAACTCTTGAGAGTCCCTTGGACTGCAAGGAGATCCAACCAGTCCATTCTGAAGGAGATCAGCCCTGGGATTTCTTTGGAAGGAATGATGCTAAAGCTGAAACTCTAGTACTTTGGCCACCTCATGTGAGGTGAGACTCTCACCTCACATGGAAAAGACTCTGATGCTGGGAGGGATTGGGGGCAGGAGGAAAAGGGGACGACAGAGGATGAGATGACTGGATGGCATCACCGACTCGATGAATGTGAGTTTGAGTGAACTTCGGGTGTTGGTGATGGACAGGGAGGCCTGGCGTGCTGCGATTCATGGGCTCGCAGAGTCAGACACGACTGAGCAACTGAACTGACTGAGGGTAGATTTGCTTTACCTTTTGCTTAGTTTTAGTATTTTGGCCTGAAATATTTTAAATAGAGAGTGAAGTTGAAAAGACTTTCTGTGTCCACCTTTATTGCTGTTGTTTAGTCCTTTAAGTTATGTCCAACTCTTTTGTGATTCCAAGGATCACAAAAGAGAGCCTGTAATTCCACCAGGCTCCTCTGTCCATGGGATTTGCCAGGCAAGAATGTTGGAGTGGGTTGCCATTTCCTTGGGGATCTTCTGATCCAGGGATCAAACCCACATCTTCTGGATTGGCAGGAGGATTCTTCACCACTGAACCACCAGGAAAGCATCCACCTTCATAGACACTATAAAATTGGATCATTAATATTTTATGCCCTTGTTTTATCAGATGTCTATCAATCTACCTTTTTTTGGTGCATCACAAAGTAACTTGCAGATACCAATACAACTTGCCCTAAATATTTCAGTAAGCATATCATATTAAATACTTGTTTACTGATTTTTCTTATGATACAATATCTATAATACAATGAAATGTCCACAAAATTGTATCTTTGCTGAGTTTTGACAAATGCATGTACAAGTGTAACCCAAACCCTGATAAAGCTATAGGACACATCCGGCATCCCAGAAGGTTACTCGTGATTGTGCTTAGTCAATCCCCACCTCTGCTTCACCCAAAACAAGAACTTTTATACAATGCCAGTGAGAATCTAAAACAGTACAACCACTCTGGGAGATGTTCTGGCAAAACCTTATGAAAGGAAACATACTTACATTATGATCCAGGTATTTAAATCCTATGCATTTACCCAAGAGAAATGAAAATGTGGTTCACAGAAAGCTGTATAAGAACATTCATAGCTTTACTCATAAGAGCCCCAAGCTGGAAATGGCCCACGTGTTCATCCATAAGGGGCTGGATAAACAAACTATGGTTTATTCACACAACTAAATACTGCTCAGCTGTAAAAAGGAAAGAACCACTGACATATACAATAATACAGATAAATCTCAAAGGCACTGTGATGAGTGAAAGAAGCTTTATACAAAATGGTTCATATGGAGCAATTTCATTTAGATGAAATTCTAGAACAGACAAAATAATCTCTAGTGGAAAACCTGAGAAGAATTTTTTTAAGAACAAGCCAATTTTCTAAAATGGCAGGTGCTACTTAGCATTTCCTTCAGCATTATATGAGAATTCCAGTTCCTTCACATCCTTGCTAACACTCGGTACAGTCAGACTTCTAAATTTCAGCTATTCTAATGTATATATAGTGATATCTCATTGTGGTTTTAATTTCCATTTCCATAACGACCAGTGATATTGAACATGTTTTTTTCTTGAACATCTTTTTATGTGCTTATTTGCCATTCATATATCTTTAACAGTGAAGTGTATGTTTAAATATTTTTATCTACTAAAAAAATTTGGTTTATTTGTTTTCTTGCTGTTGAATTTTGAGAGTTCTTATATATTCTGGATATAAATCTTTTATCAGGTATATGCTTTACAAATATTTTCTTTTTGTCTGTGGTTTGTTTTTTTCATTTCTTAACAGTATCTTTTGTAGAATAAATGTTTAATTCTGATGAAGTCTAATTTATCAATTTTTTCCTTTATGGATTGTGTCTTTATGTCATACTTGAAAAAATCTTTGCCCAAACCGAGGTCACAAAGACATTCTTCTATGTTTTCTCTTTAAAGTGTTATTCTTTTAGGTTTTACATTTAGGTCTATGATCCATTTTGAGTTAATCTTTGTATATGGTACAAAGTATGATCAGTTGTTGTTGCTGTTCCTTTTTTTTTTTTTTTTGCATAGAGGTATTCAAGTTTTCCAGTAACATTTGTTGAAAAGACAATTCTTTGGAGAATCTTCTAAAACTCTTACTCTGAATTTTAATCTATCTGCTTATATTTCAATGTCCTTTACTGTCCTGTGAGTCCCTCCAAGGTTGTAGCTCTGATGCCCATCTTGAACTAGAAGTCCTTGACTCCAGGCTTGACTTAATATTTTTTAAAAAATATTTATTTATTTATTCCTTTGGCTTCCCTGGGTGTTAGCTGAGGCATGTGGGATCTAGCTCCCTGACCAGAGGTTGAACCTGGGCCCCCTGCATTGGGAGCATGGAGTCCTCGGCACTGGACCACCAGGGAAGTCCCTTAACTTCCTTTTGGGTACTCCATTCTCCACATGGATACTCAGGCATCTTTCTAAAATGCAAATCCAATCCTGGCTCTCTCCAAAGACTTTAATCATTTGATGTCCTTATTTGTGTGCAGTATACTATTCCTGACCACCAAACCTCATTGGCACTCCAGCCATTCTGAAAAAATAGCCCCTTCTTGATGCTTCGCTTTTGCACAGGATCTTCTTTCCTTCTGGATGCCTTTTGACTTTTTATCCCCCTTAAAAAACTCCTCCTAACTCCAACTCAATTTTGATCCAGCTTAAATGTATTTCTAGAATGAAACCTCCTCACTTCCCTCAGATACAGTAAGTTTTTTCTTTTCTGTGTTCTCACAGTATCTCTTTGGTGGGGGTTAAGTCAGAGATCTCTTCTTAAACTAGCTATGTGACCTTTGGGGAGTTAACCTCCTAAAACCTCACTTCATAGGGTTGTTGTGAGAATTACATGAGATTAACTCATGTAAATAGTTATATAGTATCTGGCATAGTAGGGGCTTCCTAGGTGGCTTGGTGGATAAAGAATCTGCCTGCAGTGCAGGAGACACAGGAGATGAGGATTTGATCCCTGAATCAGGAACATCCCCTAGAAAAGGGAATGGCTACCTACTCCAGTATGCTTGCCTGGAGAATCCCCTGGACAGAGGAAGCTGGAGGGCTACATAGAGTTGGACACAACTGTAGTGACTTAGCTCACAGGCATGGCACATAGACACTTGGTAAATGTTCGCTTCATTATTATTCTGAATTTTAATCTATCTGCTTATATTTCTATGTCCTTCATTGTCCTATGAGTCCCTCCAAGGTAGAGGCTCCGTCTTTTTCACCTTTGTATCCTCTAATGCCTAGCACAGTTCCTTAACCATCATGTTATATGAATGATTACTTCCCTACACATTACACTTCTGTGTTTGGGGAAGAAGTCTTTAATAACCCCAAACTCCTACTTTCCCTTAATTATATCTCAGTGAATGTTAAAATTTTGAATAAGTAAGAGTTGACATTGGTTTTTAAAAAATTACAGCTTACTTAAAAATCTGTAGTTCTTCCAGAATTCAGTGGCTTAAATTTAGATTTGCTGTCCTCAAAACAGCTGGAACTGTTTATTTTCCATTTTAAACATGTAATTTATGGTAAAATATACAATTAAATACTTGGAAAAATGCAACATGGCTTATTTAATTATTGGCATGAATAGATCTGGCACTTCATAATAATATAGCAACAGTAGAGAAGATAGCATTTTGATGAAAGAGAATATTTTGATAAAAACTATAAATAAATATACAGCTCTTCCCATAAGAAAATGAAACACTGAGTATTTGGTGTGACTAATTTTTAAAACAGCAGTGTTGCATTTAGGATAAGCTGCCTATGCTCTTTTATTCATACTAAAAAATAATGAAGATAATTATAATAGGAACAATAGCTGCTATGTGATATATGCCTACTATATGCCAGAGATTAAGGGAGTATTTTGCATTTGTTAATTTTTGTTATCAAAATAGCCTAGTAAGGCATATATTATTTCTGTTTAACATATGAAGAAACAGGCTTAGAGGGTGTATTAGTTTTTCATGGCTGCTGTAACAAATGACCACAAAGTTGGTTGCTTGAAACAACAGAGATATATCCTATCAAGATGTATTGTCTCATGGTTCAGAGGCTGGAAGCCTGCATTCAAGATCCCAGCAGGACTGGTTCCTTTGGGAAGTTCCAGGAGAGCATCTGCTCCTTGTCTCTTCCAGCTTCAAACTGCCATTGCATCCTTTGGCTTGTGGCCGCATCACTCCAATCTCTACCTCCATTTTCATACTGCTTTTTCATCTTTGTATGGCATCCACTCTTCCTCTGATTCTCTAAGGACACTTGTGGTGGCATCTGGGGCCCACTTGGATATCAGGGTAAACTCCTCATTTCAAGATCCTTAATTGATCACATCTGCACAAACTTGATCATATAAAGTAACATCCTCAGGTTCTAGATATTAGGTTGCAGATATGTCTTAGGAGCCATTATCTGCTCATCACAACAGGGTTAAGTAATCTAATCAAAACTCATACTTAGTAAGTGGTAGTTATGAGAGATAAACCTAAGTACAAACTTCAGAGTTTGTACTGTATACTATTTTAAAAAGGAGGCATTTGGAAGATAACTGTCTTCTCAGGAAATGGTGGTGGTTGGGCAGATGAGTTCAGACCCGGGGATTCATACCACAGGAGGGAAGGCTGCATAGGCATCTACCTTCTCTCAGCATCAGTTTCTTCATTTAAAATGGTGACTCTCCAGAGAATGGATGTATGGAAACCAGGGGGAAGGGGGAGGTGGGATGAGCTGGGAGATCGGGATTGACATATATACACTACAATGTATAACACAGGTAACTAATGAGTACCTGGGCTTCCCTAGTGGCTCAGTGGTTATAAAGTGGCTTGCCATCAATGCTGGAGATGTGAGTTCAATCCTTGCGTCAGGAAGATCCCCAGTAGAAGGAAATAGCAACCCACTCCAGTATTTCTGCATGGGAAATCCCATGAACAGAAGCCTGATGGGCTGCAGTCCATGGAGTCACAGTCAGACACAACTGAGCGACTAAGCAACAACAAATGAGAACCTACTGTATCGCACAGGAAACTTGACTCAGTGCTCCGTGGTGACCTAAATGGGAAGGAAATCCAAAAAGAGGGGATATATGTATATATATATATATGTGTGTGTGTGTGTGTAGCTGAGTCAGTTTTGCTCCATGCAGAAACTAACACAACATTGTAAAGCAATTGTACTTCAATAAAAATTAATTAAAAAAATAAAACAAAATGATGACTCTCTAGAACAAGGTCTCTTGTGGGGTCACTGCTCCTTTCTCCTGGGTCCTGGTGCACACAAGTTTCTGTTTGTGCTCTCCAAGAGTCTGTTTCCCCAGTCCTGTGTAAGTTCTGGTGCCTCTATGGTGGGGTTAATGGCGACCTCCTCCAAGAGGGTTTATGCCATACTCGGGTCTGTTGCATCCAGAGCCCCTGTCCCTGAGGCAGTCCACTGCTGACTGTACCTCCACAGGAGACACTCAAACACAGTTCTGGCTCAATCTCTGTGGGGTCTCTGGGTCCTGGTGCACACAAGTTTTGTTTGAGCACTCTGAGCGTCTCTGGTGGCTATGGGGTTTGATTCTAAATATGATTTTGCTCTTCCTACCATCTTTCTGGGGCTTCTCCTTTGCCCTTGAGTATCTCCTCACAGTTTCTCAAGCACCGTGCAGCCACTTCACAACCCAGATAATCATGATGGTGTGATCACTCACCTAGAGCCATATATCCTGGAATGTGAAGTCAAGTGGGCCTTAGGAAGCATCACTAAGAACAAAGCGAGTGGAAGTGATGGAATTCCAATGGAGCAATTTCAAATCCTAAAAGATGATGCTGTGAAAATGCTGCACTCAATATGTCAGAAAATTTGGAAAACTCAGCAGTGGCCACAGGACTGGAAAAGGTCAGTTTTCATTCTAATCCCAAAGAAAGGCAATGTCAAAGAATGCTCAAACTACCACACAATTGCACTCATCTCACACGCTAGTAAAGTAATGCTCAAAATTCTCCAAGCCAGGCTTCAGCAGTATGTGAACCGTGAACTTCCTGATGTTCAAGCTGGTTTTAGAAAAGGCAGAGGAACCAGAGATCAAATTGCCAGCATCCACTGGATCACTGAAAAAGCAAGAGAGTTCCAGAAAAACATCTATTTCTGCTTTATTGACTATGCCAAAGCCTTTGACTGTGTGGATCACAACAAACTGGAAAATTCTGAAAGAGATGGGAATACCAGACCACCTGCTCTGACTCTTGAGAAATCTGTATGCAGGTCAGGAAGCAACAGTTAGAACTGGACATGGAACAACAGACTGGTTCCAAATCAGGAAAGGAGTACATCAAGGCTGTATATTGTCACCCTGCTTATTTAACTTACATGCAGAGTGCATTATGAAAAAAGCTGGGCTGGAGGAAGCACAAGCTGGAATCAAGATTGCCAGGAGAAATATTAATAACCTCAGATATGCAGATGACACCACCCTTATGGCAGAAAGTGAAGAGGAACTAAAGAGCCTCTTGATGAAAGTGAAAGAGGAGGGTGAAAAAGTTGGCTTAAAGCTCAACATTCAAAAAACTAAGATCATGGCATCTGGTCCCATCACTTCATGGGAAATAGATGGGGAAACAATGGAAACAGTGGCAGACTTTATTTTGGGGGGTTCAAAATCACTGCAGATGGTGACTGCATCCATGAAATTAAAAGATGCTTGCTCCTTGGAAGAAAAGTTATGACCAACCTAGACAACATATTAAAAAGCAGAGACATTACTTAGCCAACAAAGGTTCACCTAGTCAAAGCTATGGTTTTTCCAGTGGTCATGTATGGATGTGAAAGTTGGACTATAAATAAAGCTGAACACCAAAGAATTGATGCTTTTGAACTGTGGTGTTGGAGAAGACTCTTGAGAGTCCCTTGGACTGCAAGGAGATCCAACCAGTCCATTCTACAGGAAATCCGTCCTGAATATTCATTGGAAGGACTGATGCTGAAGCTGAAATTCCAATACTTAGGCCACCTGATGGGAAGCACTGAATCATTGGCAAAGACCATGATGCTGGGAAAGATTGAAAGCGGGAGGAGAAGGGGATGACAGAGGATGAGACGGTTGGATGGCATCACCAATTCAATGGACATGAGATTGAGTAAACTCTGGGAGTTGGTGACGGACAGGGAGGCCTGGCGTGTGACAGTCCATGGGGTCGCAAAGAGTCGGACACGGCTGAGTAATTGAACTGAACTGAACTGAACTAGAACAAGGGGGTGACTGTAGGTGCCTAGTACAGGTGACTGCAGCACAGGAGAAGGTTCTCTGGGGAGACCCCCTGGATCTTACACTCGGGGTCTTCATGAAACAGCCAAGTGCCAGGAAGGCTGGGCAGGTTTCTCAGTTTTGGGAGGCAGGCACTCCCTGCACCCAGGAGGGTTGGGAGTTACCGAGACGCTCTTGGAACTGTGGTAGCTGAAATGATCCCACGGTGTAGACTGTTTTCCTCCCCATTCCCATTTTCTGTCTTCTATGGAGAAAGGATGTCTCAAAGGCCAGAACTGCTTCATAGGCTGGAGAAAAATTCTGTCAAGGACGAAGACACTATGATTGTTTCCTAATGTCTGGTTTGGATTATGAATTAAGCCAGTGACTATGAAACAGATTTTTTTTTTCTTCTTTAATGCAAGAAGGCTACACAGATCCTAAAGGGTGTCTTATGGCCTGATTATCATCTTGGTCTGTCTAGCAGAGCTACTATTATAAACACCTCAAATATAGACTCCTTTTAATGTTTTAAAGTAACCAGTGTCACAACTGCCAGGAAAAGTGGTTAAAAAAACCCACATTGTGTAGAAAATGAAAATATGTCAAATTATATTAAGTACTATGTAGAGGGCAATATATATTAAGTACCACATAGATGGAAATATTCAAAGGAAAGTAACATGATGTGAAAATCACTGCTGTCAGCTCTAGATAATGTCAGATTTAGATAATGGGAAGTTTAAAAAAAAGCCTGGAAAAAGGTACATACACTGTATATAAAATAATAGTGCCACAAAAACATGCCTCTCCCCTTCCATGACAGGAAAGGAAAGGTCCAAATTAAGTGGAAAAGTCATTGCTACACAGAAAGTCACTGGGGGAGAAAAGAAGGGAGGCAATTTTTTCTTTTGCTATTTCTGAGGACTAATTATTTTGGATCAGTCATTCCTGTTCAGGATGATTTTAATGCCTCAAACTGAAGATATTTCAGAAAATTTGATATTTAACTTTTACCATCTGAAGGCTGTACCAAAGAACATATATAAGAACAAAACCATGGGACCAATATGTGAGTTTTTAATATTTCAACATTTGTATAGTAATTAAAACCTTTGGATAATTATGGACATATTCCCTCCCCAACATTTTATTATAAATGCTTTAAAAGATGTAAAAAAGTTGAAAGAATTATATAGTAAATAACCATATATCCATCATTTTGATCAGGAGCTGGCAAACCACAGTCCCTGGGTCAAATCCAGTTGCTTGCCTGTTTTTGTAAATAAAATTTTATCAGAACAGCTGTGCTGATTGTGTGTATTAGTCGCTTAGTTGGGTCTGACTCTTTGCGACCCCATGGACTGTACAGGCTCCTCTGTCCAAGAGATTCTCCAGGAAAGAATACTGAAGTGGGTTGCCATGCCCTCCTCCAGGGGACCTTCCCAACCCAAGGATCGAACTTGGGTCTCCTACCTTGCAGGCAGATTCTTTACTGACCAAGCCACCAGTGCTCATTCAGTTCAGTTCAGTTGCTCATTTGTGTCCGCCTCTTTGAGACCCCATGGACTGCAGCACATCAGGCTTCCCTGTCCATCACCAACTCCCTGAACTTGCTCAAACTCATGGCCATTGAGTCAGTGATGCCATCCAACCATCTCATCCTCTGTCATCCCCTTCTCCGCCCACCTTCAATCTTTCCCAGCATCAGGGTCTTTTCCAATGTTCTTTGCATCAGGTAGCCAAAGTGCTCATTAGTTCATGTATTGTTTCTGGCTGTTTTTGCATTACAATAGTGGAGTTGAGCCATTGCAACGAGGATTACAAAGCCTAAGTACTTACTGTCTGACTCTTTACAGAAAAAGTTTACCAACCCCTGATTTAAATAACATGGCTGTTAACATGTTGTTGTATTAGCTTTATCGTCTATCTAGCCATTCACCCACCTTATTGTTAAAGGAAAAAGGACAAAATGGTCATTGGTGGTCAGATTCATGTCTCAAATAGTTAAGGACTATTACTAAAGTTTCCAAAATAAAAAACTAATTTAGAAAGAAAAAAAAATCACTTAATTTTATTATTTGGCATTGTAATTAGGCTTATTCTCAGCCATCATGTAGATAAACTCAGTTATAATGCTAGATATAAAAATCAGATTAACTGAATTTTACTGTATTTTTTGTTGAATCATACCAGCTGATTTAGGTTTTGATGTCTCTAAATATATTACTGGGTAGTTTGTTTGTTTGTTTTTAAAATCAAGACAGTATTTATATTCTGAGAGGAAAACTTCCTCAAAATAGTTGAGTAAAAACTATTTTTTTCAGTCTTTATAGTGGAACTATATACTGCTGCCTAGCTGTTAATGAAATCACATGTAGTTAGGATTGTTACTATTAGTGCATTAAAGTCTACAAACACTATTTATTGAGTCTTTTTTGTGCCTTGGACAGTTAGAGCTCTAAGTACTTTAGGAGATGTGAGGATGAATCAAAGATTCTGTCCTCCAAGCACTATATGATATCTCTTATATGTGGAATATAAATTATGACCCAAATGAACATATCTATAAAACAGAAACAGGCTCACAGACATGGAGAACAAAGCTGTGGTTGTCAAGGGGGAGGGAGACATAGGGATTGGGAGTTTGGGATTAGCAGATGGAAACATATAATTTGGATAAACAACAAGGTCCACTGTATGTAGCATGAGAACTATATTCAATATCTTGATAAACTATAATGGAAAAGAATATGAAAAAGAACAGATGGTGGACTCTTTAGTGTCTGACCCACCAGGGAAGCCCCATATATATGTATAACTGTATATATATATACACACACACACACACACACATATATGTATTTGCTGTACAGTAGAAATTAACACAATATTGTAAATCAACTATACTTCAATAAAGTAAATTATAAAAAAGATTATGTCCTTGAAGAAAACATTAACTCAGAAAGATAACTGCATCTCCACGCTCATAGCAGCATTATTTAAAATAGCCAAGACATAGAGATACTTCGTGTCCATCCATTGGGAGAATAGATAAGGAAGTTGTGAGTGAAATAGTGGAATATTATTCATCCATAGAAGTGAGGAAATTATGCCATTTGCAACAACATGGATGGACTCGAAGGCATTATACTAAGTGAAATAAGTTAGAGAAAGACAACTACTGTATGATCTCACATACAAATGTGAAATCTAAAAAAAAAAAAGAACAAAAGAAACCTATCAAACTCATAGAAAAGAGATCAGATTTGTGATCACTAGAGGTGGTATCAGGACAAGAGAAACTGGAGGAAGGGGAAGGAAATGGCAGCCCACCCCAGTGTTCTTGCCTTGAGAATCCCAGGGAAGGGGGAGCCTGGTGGGCTGCCGTCTATGGGGTCGCACAGAGTTGGACACAACTGAAGCGACTTAGCAGTAGCAGCAGCAGGTCAAAAAGTACAAACTTCCAGCTACAAGATAAGTCCTTGGGATGTCATGATGACTATAGTTGACCCCACTATACTATGTATAGGAAAGTTGTTAAAAGAATAGATCCTAAGAGTTCTCATTACAAGAAGAAATTTTTTTCATTTCTTTTTATCCTATCCATATGGGATGATGGATATTAACTAAATCTTTTGGGGTAATCATTTCACAATACAATGTAAATCATATTATCATGCTGTATATCTTAAACTTACACAGTGATATCGATCAATTATTTTTCAATAAAGTGAGGGGAAAAAAGTCCTGTTCTTAAGGCATATACCTGAGTATGGTAGATGGGACATGGACACAACTGTCAACAGAGTGGGAAGTGTTTGACGTTGTAAGAACATAGTAAGTTCTGTGAGAGAGCAGCTGCTGCTGCTGCTAAGTCGCTTCAGTTGTGTGTCCGACTCTATGTGACCCTATAGATGGCAGCCCACCAGGCTCCCTCGTCCCTGGGATTCTCCAGGCAAGAACACTGGAGTGGGTTGCCATTTCCTTCTCCAATGCGTGCAAGTGAAAAGTGAAAGTGAAGTCGCTCAGTCGAGTCTGACTCTTTGCGACCCCATGGACTGCAGCCTACTAGGCTCCTCCGTCCATGGGATTTTCCAGGCAAGAGTACTGGAGTGGGGTGCCATCGCCTTTTCCAGTGAGAGAGCAGAGGAAGGTGATATTCGGCATATTTTTCTCCCGATAAGGTGATATCCTGAAGGAAATGGCATTCTACTTCGATCGTTATAGACTGATGACATTTGAAGCAGAAACTGAAGGGCTGTCTTTGAAAAGCAAGTTGGGAGAGTGTATGAAAGCCCCAAACTGCATTTGGCTTTCTGACAGAGTAGGCAAAGCTGGTGAACTTTGAACAAACTTGTGAAACCCATCTAGGCTTTTCATTATCATTGGTTTCCAGTGACTTGCAGTCAAGAGACAACTTTTAGTAAAACAAACAATAATCTTATGAAATTGTGGTTTACTGGAGGGTAGTTGCTAATCATTCTCTTCCTGCTAGCACATCAGCCAATTTGGTTCTTGGCAGTGATACAATTTAACAACCATTTCCCATATAGTATACAGGCTTGAATGAGTTAATGCAACTCCTCAGTAAAGAAGCTTCTATGACTGTATCTTAAGGAAATAATAAAAAGTGTAAACAAATATTTAAATATGCTGATAATCATTATGTGCGTGCGGGCTCAGTTGCTTTCATCGTGTCAGAGTCTTTGTGACCTATGGACTGAAGCCCGCCAGACTCCTCTGTCCATGGGATTCTCCAGGCAAGAATACTGGAGTGGACTGCTAGTCCCTCTTCCAGGGGATCTTCCTGACCAGGGTTCAAACTCATGTCTGCCTGCTTCTTTCCTTCATTGTAAGGGGATTCTTTACCCACTGAGCCACCTGGGAAGCCCAATCATCATAGTTTTATTTACATAAAACAATGAAAAATATGTCCATCTTCAAAATAGAGTGTTAAATTACGATACTTCAGTGAGATAATATGCAGGTCCTAAAAATCAAGATTTTTTGGGTGAATTTTTAATGGTACAGGAGGTGGTAATTAATGTTTTAAGATAAATACACAAAAAGGCAGTTTATAAAATTTTATGTATAACATTTTGTCAATTTTTGATTCACTGCTTACTTTCAACAAAGGAACTTCAGCCAGGGAAATGAACCAAAGTGATTTGAGAAATGGAAACACCATTTTTGGATAAGAATTTTGCTAAGATAATGCATGCTTTCTACTTAACAGGAAACTTTTAAAAAATATCTATTTTCTGGGTTCTGGGGATAGGGCTTACCGAGATAGCCTGTATTATCTTCTTTCCTCACTCTAAGCACATATAAACATAGGGGAAAACACTGCAACAAAAAATTTAAATGCAATACCCAAGCTCAAAATAAAGAATTCCCTGGGAGCCAAAACCAAAGAGGAAAGGTAAAACCAGAAGTAAACTTCGAGATCTGATGCTGCAATGCCTCAGAAAGATATTGGTCTGGAAACAGACCAAAGGGACTAGGAACTGGGGACTTAATATTTATGTTCTTTGGAGGACAGAGGGGTGGCCTTGGACTTTTGTAAGAGGGGAAACTAGATCTCAGAGCTCTCCTTAGAGATAACACTTCTGATGACCTTGAAATGTGTGGGCTATACAATTCAGATCACCTACCTTTATTTGTCTTGTCTACAGGGATGCTGGGAATCAGCATAAATTAAATGATTAGAAGCTGGAGTGAGGCAGCAGCACTGGTGTTGCCGAAGGACAGTCTGACTCTCAGAGTCCTCAAAGATTAAATCCATCATCCCTCCCTCCCTCTCTTCTTCCTTCCTTCCTTCTGTCCTGATACATTCGTTGGACATCTATGCTGTGCTAGGCATGAGGACTAACACATACAGGGCCCACTTCAAGAAACTCAGAATTTAGGAGGGAAAATAACACCATGACGGATGGAGAGTAAGGAGGTTAGTGATAATCTCTATACTCTGGGTTGGGCTGCCAGATTTGGCAAAATAAAAATATAAGATTTGTTATAATTTAGTTAAGCTTTAGTTTCAGATAATGATGTAATATTTGGGACATACTTATACTGAAAATTATATATTGTTTATATGAAATTCAGATTTAACTGGGCAGTCTTATTTTATCTGGCAACTCTAATTCTAGGGCGCATGGGCCTTTGTCTAGGCAGTGTCTTGGCTGGTAAACTGTTCACATTTGCCCTGGGAAAGAGAAAGCAAGGTGTGGTGGTCTTTTCCTTTTAGAAATTTCTGGTCAAGTCAAATCCCTGAGTGATATTTGACCTGCCTGATGAAATCCAGACATAGATGTTGGTCATCTTAAAATCTAACCACTACCCAGAAACACTAGCATTTTCTAGTCAACAGGTGGAGATCTGTTGATCATCCTGAGGTATAAAATTTTAGGAGAGACAGCACAGGAACTAGCGGCAAAGTGCCTGGGACTGTAACACTAAAGCACAGGTCTACCGATTGTGGGCAACATTTTTTAGGGTGTGTCAAAGGTGAGGGTGTATCTTCTACTCTGGAAGAGTCTTGTAATTAAAGCTTAAATATGTTTATTCAAAGAGTTCTAAGGACTGGCAATTCCTGAGGAATATATTGATGAAGTGATGGGTAAGAAATCAAGTTTAGAATCCAATATCTGTTTTTCTTTACAATATTTGTTTTTTGAGAGACATCTCCTAACTTCGCAAATTATCATAGCTACCCCCAAAATGATGACAATCATACAAATACCCACTTCCTATTGATATTCACCACGCTGTAGGCAGTGTGGCAAGCGTTTTATGTCCCTTATTCCATCTAAAGCTTACAATGTTATGAAGTAGGCTCTGTTACTCCAACACAGAAATGAGGAGACTAGGGGCCATCCTCAGAGCAGGGAGATCTTCCCATAGTGACACCATAGGAAATGGTGACCTTGGACTTGAATCCAGACATTGGTCTCTCACTCTGCATTCTGGGTTTTACCTATTTGACCGAGTCAGTGATCCAGTTGCGTTAGTGGGTTGTGGGAGGATGCCCCCAAAAACATGCAGGTGAAGTCCTTCTCGGGACTAAAGAGAGTGGATATTTTTGCTGTTAATACCTGTGGATTCCTCTGTGGGGAACTATTTGTCTTTTCAGAAGAGATTGGATAAGAGTGCACTGATTACAATGAATTTAAGGTCCTCAAAATGTGTAGTTTTTAGACTCTCCAAAAGACCTGTACTTTAATGAAGTTTCTAGATTTAAATAATTGAAAATTTTATTTTAAGAAAACAAATGAAACCCACCACTCATTAAGACATTGTGTTCATTTGGGTATGTCCTTTCCTCAGTGGGGTTTGCCCTCCTTTTAAAGGTTCTTCTCTTGGGTAGCACACTAGGGAATCTGTCTTCATGGATAAGGAAGTGTTCTGCCAGCATATCTCCTTTCCTTCTTCCCAATGATATCAGTCCCCTGCTCTTGCACCACCCTGATTCTTCATTAAGCTGAATTCAAAGAAAATGTTGAAGGACAAGTATATAAAAGAGTAACCCATTTGGAAAACTTCAGGCATAGATTTCTCCAAGAATTATCTCAATGTGAAACATAACAAAGTAAACTCAAACAAGCAAAAAAATGTGGGAATTTTTCTAAAAGACTTATTGGTCATTAAATACATTTTTTTTTCATGTCATCACACACACAATTTGTTCATATAGTCAAGTCAGTCAACAGTATCAGCCACTGTTCTAGGTGCTGGTATTTACCAGAGAGCAAAACAAGGCCCCTGCTCTAATGGAGATTATATTGTAATTGGGGCAGACAGAAAAGAAGCAAAATGAATAAGAAAATTATATGGAATGTTCCATGGTGATAAGTGGGATGAAAAGAAAGCACAGAGTGGCTGTATGGATGTTGCAGTTTTAAATAGGGTGCTCGGGGAAAGCCTGGAAGAAATGAGGGAACCGGCCATGTGGATGTCTTGGGGAAGAGTATTCTAGATAGAGGGAACAGCAAATATAAAATCTGAGTAAAGAATCGATGATGGTTAAAAAAAATCAACGAATTTAGAGCATTTATAACCAAAAGCCTTGTTTTACACTTTTCCCACAGTCCCACTGCTCGAAGGCAACCATCCTATTTCTTTCCAGTTTTTTTTTGTTTTAAGTTATATTATTATTTCCAGCTCTCTAATTTACATGCTCATGTAATTCCATCTTCATTTATCAACTTTAGATGTTACATGTTAACCCCCTGCATCAGATGAAGATTTAGCTCACCCCGTTGGAGAAGGCAATGGCACCCCACTCCAGTACTCTTGCCTGGAGAATCCCATGGATGGAGAAGCCTGGTGGGCTGCAGTCCATGGGGTCGCTAGGAGTCAGACATGACTGAGCGACTTCACTTTCACTTTTCACTTTCACGCATTGGAGAAGGAAATGGCAACCCACTCCAGTGTTCTTGCCTGGAGAATCCCAGGGATGGGGAGCCTGGTGGGCTGCCGTCTATGGGGTCGCACAGAGTCGGACACGACTGAAGCGACTTAGCAGCAGCAGCAGCAGCATCCTACGTTTCCTCTTTGCTCCTTCCAATATTTGATAGATACACATGAGTTTTTAGTTATGACATTACTTACCATTAAAATTTTAATATATAATACTTAAACCTCTGTTTATGGCTCGATTGATTTGGGAAAGAACAACTGAAATCGGGAAGTGTAGACAGAACCATGAGATTGGGCAAGGGTCACAAGTCTGGCTATTGGCTCAAAGTCCAGAGGCTTTGAAGAGGCACATGGAGTGCAAACCCAGTCAGAATCTAGATCATGGACAGATGATGAAATGTGACATTGGGCCAGGTGCAGAGATTTAAGAGGAGGAAGTAAAAGTGTATCCGGGGCTTGTGAGGGGGAACATATTCATGGGAAGATTACAGTTTAAGGGCAAGAAATGTCTGAGTATCTGGAGTGACTGAGGCACCAGGCAATCTTTCATGAGCAGAGAAGTAGTCCCGTCATGGCAGGATACCAGTTGTTTGCTGGTGCCCTATGCCACTCATTTATTCCATCTGAGATCCCATATCTACTTCCTCTGCTCTGTTCTAAATCCCAGCAGGACTGTCCAGCAGGGAGTGTTTCTCAAGCTTCTTGCCAATTGGTTTTTGTCTATGATTCACAGATGGAGAGCCCAGGAGGGAGACTGGAGAAAAAAGAAAAGGAGAAGTCCAGGTCTTTTATTGGGGGTGTCTTGAGTTTCCAATTTCTGTTCTGTTGCTCTGACTTCTGGATTTTGATAATGTGGTAGAATAACTTCCTGCTGTTGTGAGTTTCTGGGTTACCTCATTGTCCTGGGCCTAGCTTCTCAGTTTTTCCAACTCCTTTATAACTGGTTCCCTGCATCCCTGTATCCTTGAACCATCTGGCAGGAGCTCCGTTTTCCTGAGAGAAGTTTGACTAATACATGCTCTAAAGTATTGAAGAGACTTTCCTAGTACTGAGTTAATTTCATTGATTCCTGATTAGTAAATGAAGAGTAATAGATTTTAGGAAGATTCCTAATTTTTTAAGCTTAAATTTGACTTTTCTCCCTTTGAGTGGCATTTTTTTTCACACGTGATTTTGTCTAGCATAGGACAAGAGGCTGGATATAGTATTAATGGAAGAGACAGGATATAGTAATGCAATTCTGTATCATGTCTCTTCACTTAATACTGTTTTGTGAGCCTTACCCCATTGTTATTGGGATTAGCACAATATAATGACTGTACAGTATTCCACCATGGGGAACTCCACCATGGGGAAAGTTGTGGAGTGTTAATTTGGTTTTGCAGTTCTTTTATGGATCAGTGTGTGAGATGATGCAGGAGAGGTAAGAGAAACCAGTTTGATCCCTGGGTCAGGAAGACCCCTGGAGGAGGGCATGGCAACCCACTCCAGTATTCTTGCCTGGAAAATCCCACTGACAGAGGAGCCTGGCAGGCTACCATCCATAGGGTAGCAAAGAGTTGGACATGACTGAAATGACTTCACACATACACATGTGAAAATGATGACACAACTTAACACGTTTCTCAGTGATGTGGAAGAGGCTTCCACTGATGTGCTGCTGCTGCTAAGTCGCTTCAGTCATGTCCGACTCTGTGCGACCCCATAGACGGCAGCCCACCAATGTGCAGGATGTACAAATAATAAGCTAGAGGTGATCCATTGAAGAGATGTCTGGCTGACTGTGCTGTGTGCTTGGGTGGGCATGTAATGAATGATCAGCAGTCAGCATGGATGGGAGACTGCTCATGACTGGAGTTCTGTGACTCAAGGGACTGTCATGATGGCTATTCCAGGACAGATGCTGTTCATTGAATCTCTTTGCCTGGATTTACTTTCTCCCAATTTCTTCTATGAATTCTCCATTAACACCCAGATGTCTGTGGTGACATCCATTCTCTGTGCATCTAGGAATGCAATTTCTTAAAAAAAAATTTTTTTTTAAATTTTTATTTATTTTCTGACTGTGCAGCACATGGAGCCTTAGTTCCCTAACCATGGATTGAACCCACACCCCCTGCATTGGAAGGATAGATTCTTAACCACTGGACTGCCAGGGAAGTCCCTAGGAATATAGTTTCTTGTTACTCATTGTTATGGTGATTTGTGTCCCTACCCTTCACTTCCCATGTTGAAACCCTAACCTCCAGAGCCTCAGAACTGTGACTGTGTTTGGAGATGGGGCCTTTAAAGCAGTAAAGAAGTTAAAATGGGGTTGTTAGGGTGCATTCTAATTCAATAGGACTGATGTCCTTATAAGAAGGAGAGGTTAGAAAGCAGACAACACAGACAGAGAGCTGGCCCTGGGAGGACACAGAGAGAAGGTGGCCATCTGTAAGCCAGGTAGAGAGGCATTAGGAGAAACAAACCTGTTGACCCTGTGACCCTGGACTCCTAGCCTCCAGAATTGTGAAGAAATAAATTTCTGTTGTTTAAGTTACCCATGTCTGGTGTTTTGTTATGGCAGCCCTAGCAAGACCAGCACACTCGTGGGTGAGAGGACTAATGAATGGGTCAGGTGAGGAGCTGAGGGGCAGCAGAGCTTGATCCCCATCTCTTCCCTCACCCCTCAGTTCAGTTCAGTTCAGTCACTCAGTCGTGTCCAACTCTTTGCTACCCCATGAATTACAGCATGCCAGGCCTCCCTGTCCATCACCAACTCCCAGAGTTCACTCAAACTCATGTCCATCGAGTCAGTGATGCCATCCAGCCATCTCATCTTCTGTCGTCCCCTTCTCCTCCTGCCACCAATCCCTCCCAGCATCAGTCTTTTCCAATGAGTCAACTCTTCGCATGAGGTGGCCAAAGTATTGGAGTTTCAGCTTTAACATCAGTCCTTCCAAAGAACACCCAGGACTGATCTCCTTTAGGATGGACTGGTTGGATCTCCTTGCAGTCCAAGGGACTCTCAAGAGTCTTTTCCAACACCACAGTTCAAAAGCATCAATTCTTCGGTGCTCAGCTTTCTTTACAGTCCAACTCTCATATCCATACATGACTACTGGAAAAACCATGGCCTTGACTAGACAGACCTTTGTTGGCAAAATAATGTCTCTGCTTTTGAATATGTTGTCTAGGTTGGTCATAACTTTCCTTCCAAGGAGTAAGCGTCTTTTAATTTCTGCTGCAATAACCATCTGTGCTGATTTTGGAGCCCCAAAAATAAAGTCTGACACTGTTTCCACTGTTTCGCCATTTATTTGCCGTAAAGTGATGGGACCAGATGCCATGATCTTAGTTTTCTGAATGTTGAGCTTTAAGCCAGCTTTTTCACTCCCCTCTTTCACTTTGATCAAGAGGCTTTTTAGTTCCTCTTCACTTTCTGCCATAAGGGTGGGGTCATCTGCATATCTGAAGTTATTGATATTTCTTCCGGCAATCTTGATTCCAGCTTGTGCTTCTTCCAGCCCAGCGTTTCTCATGATGTACTCTGCATAGAAGTTAAATAACCAGGGTGACAATATACAGCCTTGACATACTCCTTTTCTTATTTGGAACCAGTCTGTTGTTCCATGTCCAGTTCTAACTGTTGCCTCCTGACCTGCATATAGGTTTCTCAAGAGGCAGGTCAGGTGGCCTGGTATTCCCATCTCTTTCAGAAATTTCCACAGTTTATTGTGATCCACACAGTCAAAGGCTTTGGCATAGTCAATAAAGCAAAATATAAAGCAGTATTTTTTTCCCTAATGTGGACCATTTTTAAAGTCTTTATTGAATTTGTTACAATACTGCTTCTGTTTTGTGTTTTGGTTTTTTGGCCATTAGGCATGTGGGATCTTAGCCCCACAACCAGAGATTGAACCCATGCTCCTTGCATTGGAAGTTTTTGCTAGTTGCTCAGTTGTGTCTGACTTTTTGAGACCCCATGGACTGTAGCCCACCAGGCTCTTCTGTCTATGGAATTTTCCAGGCAAGAATACTAGAGTGGGTTGCTGTTTCTTTCTCCGGGGGATCTTCCCAATGTAGTGATTGAACCTGGGTCTCCTGCATCACAGGCAGATTCTTTACAGTCTGAACCACCAGGGAAGCCCCTTGCATCAGAAGGTGAAGTCTTAACCACTGGACTGCCAGTGAAGTCCTTAAAACAGCATTTGGACAAGATGATCCATAGGCAAGCTCCCTTTTAGTGTCGGTCTTCTAAGACATGGCATATCATTCAATAATTCTGTTGGCTATTTCTCACTTAGAGGAAAGCAGCAGCTTTGTAATAGAGTTAACTTCTCCCTGGTCCATCCTCCGAGTGCAGTTTTCACGTATCTGATCATACTACATTAACTCTTCAGTGCTGTCCATCCCCTTCAGTGTGAAGCCTCAGCACCTAAGCCCAGCACATAAGGCTCTTCCTCACCTGGCCCAAGCCCCTCACCCCCCAGCTCTGTTGCATTCCAACCTGCCTTCTGGTCACACCAGATTTTGTATAGGTCCCCAAAGTGCCATACACGCTCATGTTCTGTGCCTCTGCCTAGAACATCCCAGCTTCTCGGCTACTCATTTTTTTTTTTTATTACTTTATTTTGAAAACTCCACTGAGTGCTAAATGTCCACCTTTACAATAAACAAGTTCACTAATGACAACTCACACTAAAATAAAACACATTTCTGATATTGGCTGCTCATCTTTAAAGATTAGCTCAGCCACTGTTTCTTTCTTGGAAGCCTTCCCTGACCCATCTTGCTTCTCCTCCATCCTTACTCCCTTTTGGGCTAAGCATCAGTGTGAAAAGTGAAAGTGTTAGTTATTCAGTCATGTCCAACTCTTTGTGACCCTTTGGACTGTAGTCCACCAGGCTCTTCCATCCATGGGATTTCCCAGACGAGAAGACTGGAGTGGGTTGCCATTCCTTTCTCGAGGGGATCTTCCTGACCCAGGGATCAAATCCAGGTCTCCTGCATTGCAGGCAGATTCTTTACCATCTGAGCCACCAGGGAAGCCCTAAGCATCAATGGGTCCCCTTTTCTCGATCAAAGCCTGATCATATCCTTGAATAAAAGGGATCTCTAATATTTTGGGCACACACTAAGGAGTCTTTGGAAACAATGCTGACAGTAATAAGAAGTAGGTCATATGAGGGGTCTCTAAATTGAAAGGGGTGGGATTACTTGTTGGAAATTTGGCCTAAAATCAAGTTTAAAGAGCATATAATCCAGAAGGGAAAATAAGAGATTGAGCTAGGAAATAAGAAGACAGCAGAATCCCTATCAATTTGCCAAGATGTTTTTGCTCACTGTTGAGGGCATGGCTTAGTGCCAGACAGGGTGTGGGACTTACCCCCTAGGTCACTCTTCAGAGCACCAGCAGCCAGTTAGGAATGCTCTTGGCCTCTTCTCCCCTCTTCTCTTGGGAAGCTGGAGACTAGAAGAGACACTGGAAGGGTTAGCCTCTTAGCTGTGGGTCAAACGGGCTCAAGGCTGCTGGAGGAAACGATTCTGACCCGAGCTTCTTGAGCTCCTAATCCAAGGTTTGCAACAAAACAAGGGGATCTGAGGTAGATATTAGAAGTTGGAACAAGTGGCCTTGGGGTTAAATTATGGAAATAGACAGGGCAGGACAGTCTGGAGACCCAAGTTCAATTTCTGCATCTGCCACTGTTAGTTTGATGATGTTGGACAATTTAAACTTCTTGAAACTTTGTTTTCTGTAACATGAGAATGCTAGTAACCATATTTTGCCTACTTCTCAAAATTGTTATATCAAATGAAAAATATCAGTGAAAGAGCTTTGCAAACAAAGACACCCGAGCATGAGAGAGGTGTTATAAATGAGGGTTCCTTCCTGCGGGGCAGGCACTGGTCGTGGCCTTCCTGGGCTTGCAGGGGCAAGTGGGCAGGAGCTGCTCCTGGCCAGGGGAGGATGTGGGCAGATTTTGGCAAAGGATATTGGCAACAAAACTGGGTTTTCTATCATTTCTGACCACCCTTCTCAAGAATGACCTAATGGTGCTGGAAAAAGTCCAGGGAAGAACTGATTGATGAAGGGAAGGGAGCAACTTTTAGGAGGAGATACGTGGAGGAGATAAGGAGTCTCTCACAGAGGGAGATAAAGCCTGAGAGGCTAGAAGCAGTGGTAGAATAGAATCAAGCAGTACATAGGTTAGGTTCAAGAAGGATTTAGATATTCACGGATGATAAAGTTGACTACTGAACAACTTTGGGGATGTTTATGGTAAATCACCACCATGAAGTCACTATCATGAGGGCTCCCCTTAAAATTACTTTTTAAAAAATCTCTCTTGAGACTAGGGTTGGATAGCTGCTATATCTGATGTCTATTTTTTGATTAAAATTTTTCAACTTAAAACTTCTGCTAACTATTTGAAAAATGGAGGCATAGTTAATTTACAATGTTGTGTTAGTTTCAGGTATACAGAAAAGTGATTCAATTACTTTTATCAGATTCTTTTCCATTGTATGTTGTTACAAGATATTGAATATAGTTCTCTGTGCTATATAGGTGCTTGTTGTTTATTTCAAATTTAGTATTGTGTATATGTTAATCCTCAAATCCTAATTTATCTTCACTCCCCACTGCCATCCCCTTTAGTAACCATAAGTTTGTTTTCTGACAGCTCTTTTCAGCTCTCTTTGTTAAAGAATTGAGTAGAGAAGCAGTGAAAACTCTTTTTCTTGCTAAGGGGCCTTCTCTGCAGCGCTCAGTGCAACTGTAGCCACTGGTGCCATGCCTCTAATTCCTGCTGAGTCCTCTGTACGAAAAGGAATACGTCACCTCCTTCCTGATGTACCCCGGTGCCTGGCACAGCTCCCGGCATGCACTGGTGCTGCATCCGTGTGGTAAATTAAACGCCATTTTCCCAAGAGTTACTGATGGAGTTCTTCTTCAGAGGAGCTGTTGTTTTAGGACCTTGGTCTGAGCGAATGTAAGTGTTTTAGAATTTCACACAGAGCTGTCAGGGCTGAAATCTGGTCTGTAAGGTTTGTCTTGGACCATTCACACTACCCACTCGGGCCAGCCTGCCTCGGTCTGCTCCATGTCTGACTCAAACGGTCAGGTTTCTGCTTTCTTCTGCTCTGTTTGTGGTTATGGAGTCTCTGCTTTCTGCGTGTGAGCAGAGGTAACCCTCTGAATTGATGGCCTGTCTCCTTGGATTCCTTTCTTAGCCATCTTATTTCTCAGGTCTGGCCATCTGCACGTTTCCTCCTTAGATAACTCTGGTGGTTCCAGCCCCATGCCCAGGCTTTGAGGGGTTGCCTTCTCTCTGGCCTTGAGGGGTTTGGTTCCAGGGGCTCCAACGTGTCTATGAGAAGAGAATTAGCAGAACAGAAGTCCTTCCCTCCTCTTTGCCTGAAAAAGGAGTTGTCTTGGGGACATATACTTCCTTGATGAGGCAGTCGGGGGCTTCGAGGAGAATGGCCCTTAACCTGTATCACATGCTGCCCATCCCACAGCATAGCCACAGCCAAGAATATAGCCTTTACCTCCCAGTCTAGCCTCATGTGTATAGGTCCCAGCAAGAGCTATGAAAGTTGAGGGCCTTTGGGGCACCATTGTCCTGGGGCAGTGGGAGCAGAACTTTTTGGTGTTCTCATCAACAGAGCCAAGAGGCTGCCAAAAATTGTTCAGTCCTACAGGGAGCCACACATGTGAAAGCTGTGATGGGCTTCTGGCCCACATGCCCCCATGAAAGACTGCTTTTGGCAAAGGGTGTAGGAGGAGGTGCAGACTGGACCATGGCCTATGCCTTGGCTGGGAGTGAGGCCGTTCCATAAAGGCCTGGCAGAGCCTCTCTGGGGTGAGCTGGCACGGGCCCTGAGGCTTTGGTGGGGAGGTTGGCCACTGTCTGTACTTACTCATTGGTTCGCACACCAACACTGCTCCCACTACAGCCCTGAGCAGCCACGTCTGAGTCAGCTGGGGCTGCTCTACTACTCACTGGGTGGCTGAAACAACAGACATTTATTTTCTTACAGATCTGGAGCCAGGGAAGTCCAAGATCAAGATCCTGTCTGGTGAGGCTCACTTCCTAGTTTGCAGACAGTCACTTTCTTATTGTGTCCTCACGTGGTGGAGAGCAGAGGGAGAACACTAACCCCATTCATGATGACCCCATCCTTAGGGCCTAAATTACCCCCCAAAGTCCCCACCTTCTAATACTATCACATTGGGGGTAGGCCAGGATTTCAACAAAGGAGTTTTGGGGGGATATATATACATCCACTCTCTAGCAAGCCCTTGGGCAAAGCACCCAGGTTGCTCACCAGGATTCGTGCAGCACTGGGAACACATCATAGCCCTGGGCCTCAGGAAGCTGCCTCTCTGATTTGAAGGTGAACGTTTATCAAGTGTTTCCTCCATGCTGTAGCAGGGTTTCCTGAATTTAGTACTTTGACTAAGATAAGCACTACTATCCTCCATTTCACAGCTGAGAAAACCGAGGCACAGATATCCTGAATCAGGACAATTCCTTCCGACAAACAAGGAGTATGAAGCTTGGGAGAGTGGGGTCTCAGTGGGGCCCTGCCTAGGATGTGCAGTCCAATAGTGAAGAGCATGGGCTGACTGTTCAAATTCCATCTCTGCCTTCCATGACATAATCTCAGACCCTTAGTTCTCTGAAAGCTCCCATCTTTCCTAATCCCAATGCAGAATACTCTCTGTTTTCAGTTCTCAGATCTGGCTCTGCATTTATGAATTAACTTGTGTCCTGCTCTTGTAGACTTTACCAGGCTTCTAGACGCATCCCATTCATATGCTTCCCTATGGATGCCCATCACTATGTCCTGAATTTATGGGCAATTCAAGAACAGGATCATCCAAAAGGAAACAAAGGGAGTTATGCCCTTACCTTTTGGGGTAACTTCTGTATCAATGCTTTCATGTCCTCACGTCTCCCAGTAGGAGGTGCTGATGCTCTCAATTTGTAGCCATAGTTCATCACTGAGCTCGGTGTGAAATTAACATTCCTGCCATAAGCCTGTGATGTATTATCTATAGATTAAGTCCTGAAAGTGAAAGTGAAAGTGAAGTCACTCAGTCGTGTCCGACTCTTTGCGACCCTGTGGACTATAGCCCACCAGGTTCCTCCATCCATGGGATTCTCCAGGCAAGAATACTGGAGTGGGTTGCCATTTCCTTCTCCAGGAGATCTTCCTGACTCAGGGATCGAACCCAGGTCTCCCACATTGCAGGAAGACGCTTTAACCTCTGAGCCAGTCCTAGGTACCTAAATATACACCAAGTTAGAAAGCTCTCCCTATGTCATGCTCTAGTTCATTAACAGAATCCAAAAGGAATGGCAGAATGTTATCTGTTTTTAGTAACATGTATCCAGCTTCAAATATGTCTCATGTCATAAGAGAGACACATTGATTCATTCAACCAAGCAATAATAGAGACTACTCTGTGAGATATAAAGAGATGGTCCCTGGATACAAATGCTTTATTGTTGGTATAGAAGACACAAAATTTTACAAAAATCCTTTAAGAGAAGTAAGAGTACCACAGAAATTTAGATTACTTTCAGTTAGGGTGATCTAGGACAGTTTCATGGGTGAGGCAACAGGTGAGTTGAATCTTAAGGGATGAGCATTCAGGAGGCAAGGATTCCAGAAGATAGAAAACTTGTAGGAGGGACAAAAGTGGACCTGATCAGAGTGAAGGAAGGCGGGAATTAAGCCTGGAAAGATGGTAGGCGGACCATATAGGGCAAAGATCTAAACAAAAACATGAGGATTCAGCTTAACTTTTGCCATGACTATTGGATATCACGGGGCTGTATTAATATTTGCTCTAGCCAGAAGTCCTCTGGAAGGCAGCACAGAGGATCAAGTCTATATCTCAGAGACTACTATTGGAAAGCAAGTAAGTAGAGAGCAGATTAAAATCTCCAGTTAAAGTCATCAAACAAGACATAAGTGTGTGTGTTGGGGGTGGGGGGATGGAATTTAAGCTGAAGTTTTCTGTAATTTGCCCATTAACTTTGTGCTGACCCGATTTGATGTAGGTTGAGCAGCTAAGGAGTGGGGTGAAGATGGAGACCAGGGCCCCTGGCCAAATGTCAGCACGATCCTAATTAAATGTTATCCTGAAAAACAGTGGCTAATTGCAGACAGTTACAGTGGCTTTGCCCAGACGGTTTCTACTAACACAAATCTTAAATTACTGCAGTCTGTAGGGCAATTTTAATTATTTTTACACTTTTAGATTTCAATTTGATTTTAAGTTCTCTAGGGTTGATAGACTGGGCAGAAATAATGCAAAAACTCATTAAAATGTATAATGAAAGTGGAGACTAGCCTAACCTTGCTTAGTAAGCTAGACTATGTACCTAAATGTTAATTAAAATGATTTATCATGGGGCTTCCCTGGTAGTTCAGTGGTAAAGAACCTACTTGCCGATGCAGGAGACATGGATTGGAGCCTTGGGAAGATCCCACATGCCACAGAGCAACTAAGCCCATGTGCCATGACTACTGAGAGCATGTGTTCTAGAGCCCAGGAGTTGCAGCTCCTGAAGCCCCAATATCCCACAGCCTGTGCTCATAACCAGAGAAGTCACCACAATGAGAAACCCATGCACTGCAACGAGAGTAGCCCCCACTCTCTACAACTAGGGAAAAGCTTGCACAGCAACGAAGATCCAGCACAGTAAAAATGTAAATAAAATGATTGCAAAAGTGATTTATCAGGTCAGGTGAGAGATGCTAGAAAGATAAGAAAGTGCCAGAAAGATAAGAAAGATTTTCCGATTTCTGTGCTCACAAAAACTACTCAGGGTGCTTTGAAGACACAAATACATAAAATGAGAAATTGATCTCTATGATGCTAAATGAAATGTTAGAAGGAGTGGCTGATGAACAGGGGATTTTCACTTAATCATCCATCTCCCCATGTGTTCCCTGGGAAAAACAGGGGAACTTCTTTATATAATGGTTTTTGTTTTTACTGTGACTAGAGGAAAAACCATAGCATATTAAAACTAGATCATCTGATATCTCATTCATTCATTCATTAAATGAATTTTTTTTTTTTTTTTTTTTGAGTGCTGACAGGAACCTGGTTCTGGGTTTACAATGAGGCTTCAGATGGACAAAAGGGGCTTACATTCTAGTGAGCGGTGCAGACTAAGGGCAAGTAAAAAGAGAGAAAAACTACAAACTATGTTATGAAAGAGTCCAATAGTGGGCTGAAACAGAGAAGAACAAGGAAACTTACATGGAGGAGGAGCTCAGAAAGGGAACTGAGGTGCAGAAAAATGGAGGGACCTGTCCAGGGTCACCAGATGGTCAGGGGTGAGGCCAGAGCCACAGTCTCCTGGCTCCAGGGATCTTTGGACTATGCCACGTGCTGTCTGCTCTGACGTGGAACCTGCCTTCTATTCTTTAGCATCTGTGGGGATACTGGATGATTTCTTGGCTAGTTGCTAAAGTACATGGAAAGCTGAGTAGTGGGGAAAGGAGAGGGTCACGGACTAGAGGTGTGCTACGGGCTGCTAGAGGTTTCCAGAAAGCTCAGAGAGGGGACGCTGCAAACTTTTAGAGGTCATTGCCCTGTCTGGGAGAAGACCTATCATGTGATGTAATTCTTAGCAATGGAACATGAGTGAGAGTGTATAGAGGGTGGGGTGGGGGCTTCCTGCCTTTTCTCCCATCTCCATGGGAACTGCCTGAGGGCCTCTTTCCACCAGGTTCCTCCTGCTGCTTTAGGTAGGGGCTGTTTGTCAGCCTTTGGATGAAGTATCAGGTAAAATCAGAGTGAATGAGCCTCAGCTCAAGCAAAGTACCAGTGTGAATAGAAGGATTAGATTGAAAAAGAGAAATTTCAAACCTATAACATTTTGCAAAAGAAGAAATTGTGTTTTCAATACAGACAGGCTAGTGCAGTATTCTCTAATGATGGGATTTCCATTAATGATTATAATAACTTTGCATATGGTAGCTGAAAAACATGCAGTGACTGAGTCCAGTCTTACTGTGGTTTCTGGCCCACGCCATTCATTGCTTCACTCATTTGCTCAACAAGTCTTTCTTGCCAATGAGTAGGCATTTGAACTGGGTGGATCCTGGAGGCAGAAATCTGGAAAAAAGGATGTCGGTGCCCTGTAAGGGACTCACGCCCAGTGGCATCAGCCTTGTTCTGGCTGGAGCAAGATTGCAAAGTTTACTAACCTCTTTCTCTTTAGAGGTTAATGGGCAAAATTTGGATGAATTTCAAGGTTCCTGATGATGAGGATGATGATACTGGCCCTCATTTATTGAACACTTGCCCTGTGCCAGACCTTGTTCTAAGCTCTTTATGGCTATTGAGAGAATAAATGTTATCCTTAATTTTATACAAGGCTGTAACTGTAAAAATGGGATTTGAGCCCAACCAGACACTGTGCTGATGACATCTTTCAACCTGCTGGGCTAACAGAATATTAAGAATTCCTGGAGAAACTGGGAAAGCGTCACATTTTTCAGAGCAAAACTTTGGAAAGTACAGAGAAACCAACTTAATTTTTTCCTACAGTATGCTTGAACCCCTTCTGAGGAGCTAGCTTCTGTGTAGGGCAGGCCCCCTGACTTTTCTGGTTATCTGTAGATAAGGAAAGGCTTCCTAGTTACTGGTTGTCACAAACATATATCACTTCAAAAATAAAAGTATCCATAAAATTGAGTTGCCATATGATATAGCAATCTCACTCCTGGAATATATCCAGGAAAACTTTAATTAAAAAAGATACACGAACCCTTATGTTCGCAGAAGTGTTATCCACAATAACCAAGACATGGAACTAGCCTAAACATCCATCGACAGATGAATCAAGTACAATATACTATTATTCAGCCATAAAAAGAATAAAATAATGCCACTTGCAGCCACATGGATGGACCTAGAGGTGATCATACTGAGTGAAATAAGCCAGAAAGAGAAAGACAAATACCGTATAATATCATTTATATGTGGAATCTGAAGTATGATACAAATGAACTTATCTGTGAAACAGAACAGAATCACGGACATGGAGGAACAGATGGGTGGTTGCCAAGGGGGAGGGGTTAGGGGAAAGGACGCAGTAGGCGGTCGGGGTTAGCAATGCAACCTGGTATATATAGAGTGGATAAACAACAAGGTTCTTCTGTATTGCACAGGGAACGATATTTAATATCCTGTGATAAATCATAATGCAAAAGATATGAAAAAGAATGTATATATACGTGTGACTGAATCACTTTGTTGTACAGCAGAAATTAACATGACCTTGTAAATCAACTGTATTCAATAAAATAAATTTTAAAAAGAATAAAAGTATCTAGTCATGGTTGTTAGTTAAAACTCTAAATTTCATTCAAAGTTCTTTCTGGCAGCTCCAGATTGTGCCAGGCCTGGAAGCTGTAGCGTTGGCTTCTTCTTGGAAGCAGATTTTTTTTTTTAAAGCATTTGACGGCAACAAAGGGATAGAGGATTAAGAGTCAGACTGGCACCGGAAATCCCTAAAGATGGCAGGACAGCCTCACTGTGCTTGTTCACACAGGCATCTGTCTCTGATCACAGTTGCCCTGATGGGGGACAGGCGTGTCTCAAGGCTCTGCTGGGAGTGTAATTTGTTGCTAACATCCCCAAAAGGATGTCAACCCAGCAGATATAATCTAAGAAGCCAGAGTAAAAAGGGAATCAAGTGTAACAGTGAAAATACTCTAAAACCCCTCTACACTCTCCATCTTCACATGAAGTTGTGCGTGTGTGTGTACACGCCTATGGACATGTGTGCAATTCTACATTTGTCCTATGGCTCCTGTTAACTTTCATTTCTGAAGATAAACATGCATTAGAGTTAGCTCAGAAGCACCTAGTTCTTCGTCTTTTTCAAATATTTATGAACAATTCCATGTAGTGCCCACAAATTTTCAAGCATTATGAGTCCCATTGTAAGTGCTCAGTAAATATTCATTAAATCAACGAATGAACAGGAAGTTTGCTCAAAGGCAGGAAGATGTTAATGGGCTGGATGGCATTTAGGGACCCTGCCTTTACTCCTGTGTCTTGCGGCCTCTGTCCTTCCCTCAGCTTTCTCTACTTGGCTAAGTCAACATCTGTGCACCCTTAGAGGTTGCCTGTGAATGTCAGCTCCTATAACTGCAGGATGAAAAATGCCCTTTTCCAGGCTCACCCAGCTTGCATACAGGCCAAGGTCTGCTGTACAAAACACACTGTAATAGTGAGTTGTTCGCATTTCATGGCTGCTGTTCTGGGCTCTCGTGTCTCATGCATCTCTGTTCCCACAGTGCCCAGCACAGGGCCCTCCAAGGGAGGGTTAGTAATGGGTTTGAGTGAATAAATCCTACCATCCATTCATCAGATACTAACTGTACACAGTGTCTCCCTCTAGCTGACTCGGGACTCTGTTTCTGATAAACGTCTTCCATCTTTTCATTCTGTAGGTAGGTTAGACCTTGCATTGGGCAACACGTCCTAACACCTTGGCTGGGTGCCTGGCATGGCCCCCCAGTGTTGTCACTCCATTGGAGAGACTGGGACAGAATCGGAGCCCTCATGGGCCTTGGCATCACCAATTATTAGATGCAGAAAAGTTCTCTCGATCCCTAGTTTGAGAGTTTGAGTTAAGGAGCTGATATGGCCCACTCATGGGGCTTCCAAAATCCTTGTCCAGAAATTGTATTGCTTTTCTCTTGAGTAGGAGCAATCTTCACGAAGAAGACAAGCTGTTGCTGGTCTGACCTGAGCCCTTTTAGAAAGTCTGGGGTGCTTCCATTTTTAGAGATTTTTGAGTTATTAATTAACAGTGAAATGCCAAGAGTTTCCAGGCAAAGAGGTGAATGCTTTCAACCCATAGAATGGCAAGATGATTGTACCATTGCCAAGGATCTATTTTTTAAAAACAATGACTTCATAATATAGTAGTGGAGCGTAGGGATCCTGGAGCTCAGCCAGCCTGAGTTCAAATCCTAGCATTGTGCTCTCATGAGTCGTGTGACCTCGGGTGTGTTATTGTGCTCTCATGAGTCGTGTGACCTCGGGTGTGTTATTTGGTCTTTCCATACCTCAGTTTCTAGTCTACACAATGGGCATAGTTTTTAGGGTTTTTGTGAAGATTAAATGTAAGTCTTACATTAGTACCTAGACTCATAATGGTATGCTCTATATACATATCAGTCATTGGTATCATCTTAGTGCACTCTACACTATGTCATCTAGCAAGAGGATGCTAATTTAAAGTTTCATCTTAAACATCATTTTCGTGCACTCTCGTGAGGGGATCTCACTGACTGCATATATTTCTCTTGCAGATCATTTCAAAATTCTAAGTTTGAAGACCTTTGTAGATGAGGCCTGGGCCAGCTGGTCTCTCGATGCCCCTTGTGAAGTGGGCTGCCTGCCCCTGCTTCTGAGTGTGGTAGGTACCCCACTGAAAACATTCCCTCCTCATCCCTAGTGGTGCACACCCAGCCTCAGGACTAGGGTTATTGCCAGGCTTCCATAATGACAATTTAGTGACTGGGGGCTGGTGGGCAGTAGGACCATGCAGATGCATTGGTGGTTGGATTCAATTAATTAATTGTTTGGCTGACCACAGGGTGCGGTTCTTGAAAGAACAGCTGCTGTTCTTTCTCTGGCTCAAGTTAAAGTGCTCACTTTTCCAGTTGGCATGGAACAAGTTCTCCACTACTAATAAACTCACTGGCACAATGCAAAGAGCCCTGGTGCCAGTACTTGGAGTACCTGGGCAGGGCTGGGCGAATCTTCTTCCCTAATTATCATTCTGACTGTCACCATCCAACTAGAGTTATGTGCAGTCACTACATGCATACCAAATAGGATTTACTGTCACCTAACACTTCCTATTGCTGTTCTAGCAAGAGGCTAGTATGTAGGAAGAGAGTCGTCCAAGTGGCCTGGAGGCTGAGAGAGTGGGCGCCCTGACTTCTGAGGTCACACTGAGCTGTGTGGTGACCTTGACAACGGCCCCACCATCATCAGGGCTCAAATGCTAACACCAAGGCCCTGTATTAGATGCCTGCCCTGCATCCTTCTGAATCTTGGCCATGTTCCAGTGCCACCGATGATCTCTGGCCTAGCAGCAGGGAGGTGGCAGTCACCATGCAGAGGAGTGGGGGTGGCTGCTTGGCACTTCCGGGCCTGTGATGCTGGGAGCAGGGCTACAAAATCCCCACCACTCTTCCCAGTAGCAGGGGAAGTGGCACCTTGGGAGCTTGAAGGCATGAAGTGCAAATGAGAGGAAGGAGCTTATTTTCAGATAAACATTCCAAATCATTCCAATGGCTGTAAGCAGACATTTTAAACCAAAGCCTTCTGGGACTCTGGCTGGCACTATTTGCCACCAGCTGGCATGCCATTACCCTTCACCTCTAGGCGTGGTCACCTGGTGGGTTTTGAGCGTGGGATGCCCATTATTTTCCTGGTTTCTCTTCCTGCAGGAAAAATGACCCATGTCAGTATCATGTCTATGTGCCTTGTATTTCTCACATGCTTTGCCTGAAGTGAGCAACGTGCATTACCCACCACCTGGAGAGGAACAGCACTTGCTGGGTCCTTAGTCCCTGTGGTCATCTAGCTGAGAACACACTGTCACTGAGCCCTAGCCCCCAGACTTGAGACCTCACTTCTTCTCAGCTCCAGTCCTGGCTCCTGCTTGAATCTGTGTTCCAAAGGATTCATTTCCCAACTGAGGATTGTCCACAGGTACATCCCAAGAGGGACAGAAAAAGGCATGCATGTTTAGTGAGCCATGTTAGCTTCCCAAATGGGGTCAAAGGTTACTTGCAGGTTCCTATGAGTCTAGATTCAGACAAGTTGTTATTCAAAAAAATTGCACCAGTTATTTGATGCACAGTGTTAGAGCAGGAAGGATCAGAGAGCTCACCCAGGGAACAGCATCTTCAAGATCTTTCTAAGCTACAACCATTTGCAGGGCACTCACCATTTAATGCAGGACACTCCTCATTTTTAAAAAGGCTTCACGCTCCCCGGAGCTCTCCAGGTGATCCAGGCATCGAAGTGCCAGGCCTTCGTGATGTGGCCCCCAGCCACTGCAGTGACCTCGTCTTCTCCCCATATTTCTACCACATCACGCTGCTTCAGGTTCTCCCAGAATGCCCCGGGCTTTTTCTCTGCACCCTGTCACCCCCTACTCAGATTTTCCCCCAGACACTTTTTAAGTTTCAGGACTTGCTCAGGCATCACCTCCTCCAGGAAGCTTCCCTTCCTCCCTCGGCCCTGATCAAGGTCCCTCTCCTGTGCTCCCCTGTGCCCTAGTGCTCCCACACTGGCCCGCATAGGCCCTTGCCCCATATACTTCTTTCAGGAGCCCTGGGGTCATCTAGAGGGGAGGGCTCACCTTTTCATCTGTGTAGCTTCCCTGGGCTGATTCAGTTCAGTTCAGTTGCTCAGTTGTATCCGACTCTTTGCAACCCCATGGACTGCAGCACGCCAGGCCTCCCTGTCCATCACCAACTCTTGGAGCTTGCTCAAACTCATGTCCATCGAGTTAGTGATGCCATCCAACCATCTCATCCTCTGTCACCCCCTTCTCCTTCTGCCTTCAATCTTTCCCAGCATCAGGGTCTTTTCCAAGGAGTCAGTTCTTCGCATCAGGTGGCCAAAGTATCGGAGTTTCAGCTTCAGCGAGTCCTGGACTGAATAAATGAGTGAAATAACTTTCCCTACAGACCTATTGAAAAGTTTTTAAGCACACTCATATTTATTACTTCTGTGTTATTGTGTATTATTATAAGTATTATTAAATACTTCATATTTATTACTCCTGTGTGTCAGTTTCGGGGTTGGGGAAAAAATGTAGTACCTAAACACCATACCTATAAAAGTCCTTGGAACACTAAGCAAGGTCTCGTGGGATTTTTTCCCCTGTGATACGCCTTTTGTATTACCAGATGGTTATTGATTGTTCTTCTTTATTGCACACGAGGTGGTGGTAGTGTAGTCGCTCAGTTGTGTCTGACTCTTGCGGCCCCATGAACTGTAGCCCGCTAGGCTCCTCTGTCCATGTGATTCTCCAGGCAAGAAAACTGGAGTGGATTGTTATTTCCTTCTCCAGGGCATCTTCCCGACCCAAGGATTGAACCTGGGTCTCCTGCATTGCAGGCGGACTCTTTATTGACTGAGCCACAGGGAAAGCCGCCAAGGATGTACACTGGGAGGAGTACATTATGATTACAGATGTTTGGAATGTCTGCTAGGGTATATTTCGGGCCTCCCTTATGGCTCAGCCGGTAAAGAATCCACCTGCAATGTGGGACACCTGGGTTCGATTCTGGGTTGGTAAGATCCCCTGGAGAAGGGAAAGGCTACCCACTCCAGTATTCAGGCCTAGAGAATTCCATGAGTCACAAAGAGTTGGACACAACTGAGTGACTTTCACTTCACTTTCACTTTAGGGCATATTACCCTAGTGTTTGGATTGGGGCTTGAACCACATTAGTATCAGAAATTCCTTGTTATTGGGTAAATATAACAGTTATAGCTAATTTCAGCTACATGTAACAGAAAGCACATTATACCATTATTTATTCCTTAAACCACCTTAGAGTTCCTTATTCCTGTCTCATATAAAAGAAGCCTGGAAGTTGGCTGGCATCTTCCATTTCCAAGCAGAGAGACCTTGGTTAAGTTAATAACTTCTAAACCCTTCAGATAACTATAAATTAAAAATAATGTTGTCATAGTGCTTTTGTGAAACTCTCATGTGAAAGGCCCTGGCCTTGCTCTGAATACGTATTCAATAAATGTTAGAAAAAACAAAACTAGTTTATTTCTGCTAGCTGTTTGCTCTATCAGTGCCTCTTTGGATAAGCTGCTTTTTAGTAGCATTGATAAACTTTCAGAGGATGTATAGTTTCAGATGTTAGCTCCATGCATCCCTGCGTTACCATTTTTGTTAACATTTGTTTTAAACACTGAGGTGAACCCTGACACAGCAGTATTCTCCTGTCCTCAGAGACTCTTGTAGAGGCAATGCTTCTTGTGGAGAAGATATTGCAAGAGTCAGAATGTGGCTCAGTTGCTATGCTGCTTATACATTTAGGTAGCACAGAAAAAAATTAAAATGAATCATGCAGAAGAAATCACCATTTTTGACTTAAGCCTACTTTGAGCTCAGAATGTTAATAACTTGCATGCAATGAATATAATCACCTAAATACAATAGTTGATGAATTACTTTATGCTATGCTATGCTATGCTAAGTCACTTCAGTCGTGTCCGACTCTGTGTGACCCCACAGACGGTAGCCTACCAGGCTCCCCTATCCCTGGGATTCTCCAGGCAAGAACACTGGAGTGGGTTGCCATTTCCTCCTCCAATGCATGAAAGTGAAAAGTGAAAGTGAAGTCGCTTAGTCGTGTCTGACTCTTAGCGACCCCATGGACTGCAGCCTACCAGGCGTCTCCGTCCATGGGATTTTCCAGGCAAGAGTACTGGAGTGGGGTGCCATTGCCTTCTCCGGAATTACTTTATATGTACATTTTAAATGCAACATATTTGAGACCCAATGGACTGTAGCCCACTAGGCTTTTCTGTACATGGAATTCTCCAGGCAAGAATACTGGAGTCAGTAGCCATTCCCTTCTCCAGGGGATCTTCCCGACCCAGGTCTCCTGCATTGCAGGGAGATTCTTTACTGTTTACGGTCCAAGCTGCCAGGGAAACCCAAATACAACAGTTGATGAATTATTTTATATACACACTGTAAATCCAACATATTTAGTTATGATTGGGAAGCAGCCTTAAACTATTTCTGTTTTTTGTTTTTTTAGCAACAGAAAGATATAAAACAGTTACAAGTGGAAAGGCTACTGCAGCTGCCTTGTATTTTTAGCCCATAACCAAACCACTGAAGTCTCAAGATACTTAGAAAAATACAAAACAATAGTGTTCAAGTTAAGAATTGTATGTTTTGGGTGGGGAGGTGGGAATAACTGCTTTGGCTTAAAATACTCAACAGTTCGGAGTCATCATAGTTAGAAGACAGCAGCTCCTAAGGCGATCTGTATCTAAAGAGGGAAATCCAGCCAGGAAGCAAACTAAATGACTCTTTACTCACATCTTCACACTGTTCAGCTGAAGATGGTCCCATTAGAAGCTGTTGAGGCCATTTTTACCATTTCATAAGGGAAATCATTTGGTAATATGAATGACATTTTCATCTTCTTATCTGGGATGAATGATAACTTATGAAACATCTTTCCCTTTTTATTTTTAAAATATTTTAAAGATATTTTAAAAAATGTGGACCATTTAAAGTCTTTGTTGAATTTGTTATAATATTGCTTCTGTTTTGTTTTGGTTTTTTGGCAGTGAGATATGGGGAATCTTAGCTCCCTGACCAGGAATCAACCCCACATCTCCTGCGTCAGGAGGCAAAGTCTTAACAACTGGACTGTCAAGGAAGCCCCATGTTTTCCCCTTTTAAAACATAAGCATCTGTATCCCAACCCAAAACAGACACCTTTCTGTGTCATCTACAGCCCACCAGTCCAGAGCCGGGGGAGCAGAAAGAGCGGAGTGTACTACAATCACAGATGTGTGATTTTTCCTGGTGTACTAATCTCACTGTTAATTTTCATTTAACACATCATTCCTCTGAATGCCTGGGGCACAACACACTGGAAAACTGCAGGCAGGGAACAAGGAGGCGGCACTCACTCGCCCTTGTTTCTCAGGAACCCAGGCTCATCCAGCATGGAATTACAAGTGACCCCATCATCTGTGTCTGTGGGGAGGCTTCTGTCATGCATGGACCACGCCTCACTGGACACCCTGAGTCTCCTGGGGGGATTCTGTTGCCTCCATCATCCTGGCATTGGCTGCAGTTCTGGTCCAGACGGCCAGCACAGCTTCCTGGCTGCAGTGATTACCACCGTAGTACTCGCTCCCTCAGTGAGAGCGGGAGATCCTTTACTGCGGGCTCCCCTCCTCAGAGGCAGGAGTGTCTGCCAGTCAGTCAGTGTCTTCCGACCACATCCTTTTCTTAGACCTTTCTGGAGACGGTTCCCCTTAGTCCATCATTGATTTTCTTTATGAGTGTCTGGATCTTGGCTTCCTTTGCCGGGATGGGAATATTCTTTTGGGGAAGCACATTCAGAGAGTTGCTGATAATGCGGCCAGCCTCTGCTCAGCTGTCTGTCACTGACACCAGGCCCCACCGCGTCTCGCACACAGAGTTTAGAGAGTAATGGAGGACGAGGTATCTTCTTCAGAGGTTTTAGGCTCTCACTGCGTGTTGCATTCTCTTATGGACTGGAGCCTCGTCACCCCTCACAGACAGTTCTCATTTGGCCCCCTTCCAGGAGGTTCTCTGTGAAGCTGAGGCACTGGCTTGCTTGAAGCCAGGTGTTTCTCTCCAGCTTTTACTGACAACAGATTTGAATTTGAGAATCACGTGTTCTTCACCCAGCTTCTCTATGGAGTTTCACTCTTGGCCTTTTGCCTTCTCCATCATCTGAAAAAGAGTTGAGATATGCAAAAAGAAAATTCTTCTGACTTCTGGCTCAAGTTTGTTCTAAAAGTCTCCTTGCGCTTCATTTCACTCAAAGGTATTCTCAAACCTGCCATTCTTAAAAAGGATGTATATTTAGTTCAGACTTAATAGAAATGTAATAAGTCAGACGTTTTACCCTAGGTAGATCCATTTTTAAATCCTGAGAGTGCTAAAGTGATGACAAAAATAGCTGGACAGGTGTGAGAGCCCTCACAGGGAGCTGAATTTTAGGGGAATTGGCTTAAAGTGATGTTCCTCATCTCCTAAAGTGCTTTGCAGAGTGCTCAGAACAGCTGACTCACATTTTTATTGATTGAATCTTGCTGGGATAAGGGTATGAATTTGAGTTTAAATTCAGTACTTCTGTTGACTTTGTAACACTGGACTTGTGTCTCATTTTCCCTCCTATTGTACGGACCAGACTCTACCAATAAGGCCGCATCTAGCAAAGATGGTTTATGAAGCCATCGAGACCTGGATTCAGATCCTGGTTTCACCATTTCCTTGCTGTGTGATCTTGGACAAGTCACTTAACATCTCTTAAATTTCCTTATTTATACAAAGGGATTGTTGTAAGCATTGAAAAGGATAAATATTAATAGTTAACATAAGGCCGGTTAAAGTAAGCACTTGATTTATTATTTTATTTTGTGCTAAAAATGCACACTGCATCTGTTAGTTCCTCTTTCTCAGGGATCTCCACCTGTGACACGTTTACAAGCCAGGGATGCACAGGTGGGCATGTGAGTTAGGTATGATGAGTTAAGGTCAGCCTATCAGCTGTATAAATAACATGGCCTTCTTTTCTCTCTCACTTTAAAGTTGGAACATAGGCTCTGCTCTATAAAGTCCCCAGAATCTGGGTTCCTAGGCTGTTGTGAAGCCTCCATTGCCAAGGTCATCTTATGGTAATAAAGTGGGTGGCAATAATTCCAGACATAAGGTTTTCATTCCAGCCACCAGGAAGGAGGAGGTGAAGATGAGAAAAGAGTGAGGCCAGCTCTTGCTTCAAGAAGGTTCCTGGAATGTGCTGCATAAATTCATGTTTACATTTCACTGACCAAAAAGTAGTTTCACGACTTCACCTAGCTGCAAGGGAGAATGGTGTTTATTCTCGGTGGCCACAGGTCTGGCTAAAATTGCCATTTCTATGGAAGAGGAGGAGGATGGACACTTGGGAGCAATTGCTCTCTGGAGAGGGAGCCACTCTCAGGGGCAGCAGACTGGGGAGAGTCTTGGGAGTCTGATGGAGTTTGATGGCTCAAGGGAAAATAATTATTAGAAGTAGTTGGTGCTGATAAGATCAAAGGCAAATTCAATTTATCAAGAAAATGTCATCTGGAATTACTCTGCCCAATGCGGGAAAGTGAAAGTGGCTCAGTCTTGTCTGACTCTTTGTGTGTCTGACTCTTTGCGAACCCATGGACGAATTTTCCAGGCCAGAATACTGGAGTGAGTAGCCTTTTCCTTCTCCAGGGGATCTTCCCAACCCAGGGATCAAATCCAGGTCTCCCGCATTGCAGGCGGATTCTTTACCAGCTGAGCCACAAGGGAAGCCCTAGCCATATGTGACTATCGAGCATTTGAGATGTGCTATGATATACTCCCTGGACTTCCAAGATAGTGTAAGAAAAGAATGTAAAATATCTTTTTTTTTTTTTACAGTGGCTATATATTGCAGTGATATTTATATACTGGATTAAATAAATATATTAAAAGTACCTTCATCTGCTTAGTTTTACTTTTAAAATTTAAAGTTCTATCTGTGGCTCACATTATTTTTGATGGGAAGCAATGATCTGGAATATCCCACATCTGAGTCTGTCTCCTCAGAAAGGAGATTCTACATAGTACTGAGAGGGATGGTTTCCTGAATGTTTAAATGCATTATGAATTCTCTAACCTGGGGTTCAGAGAGCAAGATTTCGGTACCACAGCTGGAAGCGTCGTCCAAGGGAAGTGGACAAGCCCTTCACAGGCCTGTCCCCACAGGGGACAGATCTAAATGTCTCCACCCTCTAAGAGCATTCAGGTGACCTCCACCTCAAGCTGTGGTTCTGGTTCTGGGAACCGTTCTGTAATTCCATTTTCAGATGACCTTCGGGATTTCTGTGACTACTTCCACAGAGTAGTTAGCCAAAACAGAGTGAGAAACTGACTAGTTAGCCAAGTGATGTGCTTGGGAGGGGTGATATTTCTTAACTTCAGCTTAAAAGATTGGAAGGTTAATGATGAGGGAGTGCATTTGCCACTAGAGATGCTTTGCATTTTTATTTCTCTCCCAATGATCCCCCTCTAACTAGGTCAGTGGTTTTCAAATGTGTTCTGTGGGACCCACAGCTTCAGCATCACCTAGGAACTTGTAAGAGATGCAAAGTCTTAGGCCTCACCCCAGATCTAATTAATGAATCAGAAACTGGAGGTGTGGTCCAGCACTCAGTGTTTTGATGAGCCCTCCAGATAATCCTGATACTAGCTAAAGTTTGAGAAACATTAATTTAAAGTGATAGTTTTCTTAACAACTAGATCTTCATCCTCAAGATGTACCCAGTAGTTTGTTTTTTTTTTTCCCAAGGCTCATCCTGTTTAATATGTCTTGAAAGGGAATGCAGGGATCATTTTTAGGTTTATAAATAAATGTGATATCGTATTTCTCACAGGTTTTGGAATGAGCAAAACTTTGAAAAAATCGTAAATATAAGTGTCTGGAGGCAGTTCTTTTGGGGTAAGAGTTTCCTTAGCTTACCTCTTCCAGACCTCACTGCTGAACCCCATTCACTGGAGCTTGCCTGGTTCTTCCTGGCTGCTCGCCGTCTCTGCTTGCCATGTCTCATTCCAACTCCCGTCTCTGAGTGGTGTTCTTTATCTTCCCAGACAGCTGTTCTCACTTCTCCACTTCTAATCATTGTGAGCAGTTTCATCTTGTAAGGCTTTCTCCTACTCCTAGGCTCTTAATAAGCCTGTGCTCAACTCTGTGTGCGTGTGTGGAAGTTGCTTCAGTCCTGTTCAACTCTTTGCGACCCTATGGACTGTAGTTTGCCAGGCTCCTCTGTCCATGGGATTCTCCAGGTAAGGATACTGGAATGGGTATACATGACTTCCTCCAGGGCATCTTCCCAACCCAGGGATCAAACCCACATCTCTTATGTCTCCTGCTCTGGTAGGCGAGTTCTTTACCACCAGCGCCACCTGGGAAGTCAGTGATCGACTGCAGAAATCCAAATCCGGTTCTTCTTCCAAGGCACAGATTCTACTATTCCACTCTTGAAATCTGATGCCTAATGACAGTTTCAGCCAGCAGCACTGAGGAGAACATGTGGCCCCTTCCATCACTGAACTCTTGGGAACCTGCAAAGACGACAGGCCCGAGGGCAGTGGGCCAACCTCTTTGTCTACTGAGCAGCAGCCGCCCATCGATTCCACCCCAGGGGACTGACCATTGCTCCCAGGAACTCTGAGTGCTCTTGGTTTTCCTTTAACTGCTGATAAAAAGTCATGGCTCAGATGCAGATCCTCTGAACCCTGGGGGGCAAAGATTAAGTGGGACAGGGTGAGGATATTACTGGATCTGGAAACAGAGGCTTTGCCCTTTCTAGCTCCTGCATGGGCAGGCATCATATAATATGTATGGAGCTTTAGAGCTTACACGACACCTCAAGTTTAATCCTTTACAATGCATTCCACCTCTTTGAGAGGGGAGCAAAGAGTTCTACAGTTGAGATAACAGATCTGGAAGGTTGCCATCTTTCCCTGAGTGACTCAAACAAGAAAAAGCAAAGTTGGATTTACAGCCAGGTTTTATTGCAACTTGACGTTTAGTTTACTGACTCCTCCTTGCTAAAAGGATAAAATCCGACACTAAAAAACCCCATGGAACAATCTTAATGCCTTTATTCAGTGAAGGCATGCATTTATGGACATCACACTTGAGTTCAGTTTACAAGTGGCAGTCACATGGATTACTTTACTGGTGTCTATAGTGACCATATGTAGGGGCTTTCACAGTTCTTGTTCTACAGTTGAGAAAAAAATCAAACTCGAGGAGGATGGGTAAACTGCTCAAGGTTCCATGGCCTGAGTGTCATCCGGTCCTTTTCACAGCAGAACCTTTGTTCACTAGGTTCACTTAACTCCTGTTTGCTGTGAATTCTAAACTGAAAAGAAAGGAGGCGAATGCAGGAAGGCAGGCATTCCCAAGTCATTTCTGCCTAGAGATACAGTTGCTTGGGCTTCTTCCACCCCTTCCATGAACTCTCTGAGGAGCTACAAGTGGGAGCAAATGCTCCTGACTGACCAAGGCTGGGAAACACTGCACTGTGGCAAGATGTGTGCAGAGTACTGCAATTTATTGCCTGTAATGCCTCAATTTTTTGGTTGTTGTTTCCTTTTTTGGATGTTTTAGGTGGGTTTTAGGGGAAGGAGGTCATTGAGAAAACTTGACCACTAGATCTCTCTCTTTGACCACATGGCTTGTAGTCTCTTTGTTCCCTGACCAGGGATTGAATCCAGGCCCTTGGCAGTGAGAGCTTGGAGTCCTAACCACTGGACCACCAGGGAATTCCTTTGACCACCAAATCTTTTAGTTTATTCTTAAAGCACAATTTTCTAACCAAATGAGGTTTGGCTTCCCTGGATAGTAACAGGGACTGTAATTAAATTTCATCTGGTGAAACACTAACCTGGTTAAGATAATTCTAGATTCAAGTTCCATCCTCAGTGGGATAGCTTTCTTTTCCATCTTCCAAATTCTGTGTAGTTCTAAGAGTCACAGTTCTTTTGAAAATAGACATCAATTGTTAAGTTGGTTCTTAAATATTCCTCATTAGGGAGTCCCATTGTCAGAAGACTCTAGAATCTTCAACCAGCATCAGCAGCATCTGGGAGTTGGAAATGCAGACCCTCAGACTCTGTCTCAGGTACACTGAACCAGAACTGCATTCAACAAGACACCCTGTGATTCACATGGACATTAATATCCGAGAAGTACTGGTTTGAGATGCCTTTTCTGTTAGTCATAGTTAGAACCTACTGAGTGTCCACTATCTCTCAAGGGAGGTAACTTTAAATTTTAAAAATCTAGTCCTCACAACAAATCTGCTGGGAAAGAATTATTTTCCTTAGTCTACAAAAGAGGAAACTGGCTCTGAGAGATTTACACTTGCCTAATTATGGCAACCTACTCCAGTGTTCTTGCCTGGAGAATCCCAGGGATGGCTGAGCCTGGTGGGCTGCCGTCTATGGGGTCGCACAGAGTCGGACCCAACTGAAGTGACTTAGCAGCAGCAGCAGCAGCAATTAGCTGTTAGCTAATGACTGAGATGGAATTAAGACCATATCTGTCTACTCCTTCTTAGAACACTTGGCTTAATATTTTTTTCTCTCCCTTCTCCAGACGTGTCAGTCAAGTCAGGTTTTTTCCCCCTCACAATCTCTCCAGGTCTTTTCAAGGCATCATGGTGGAGAAACAAGCAATAGATAAAAAACCAAAAAAAAAAAAAAAAAAAATTGTATGTCAAACTTTTGTGGGTAAAAATTCTATTAACAAAATTAAAAGTGAAAGTCGCTCAGTCGTGTCCAACACTTTGTGACCCCACAGACTATACAGTTCATGGAATTCTCCAGGCCAGAATACTGGAGTGGGTAGCCTTTTCCTTCTCCAGCAGATCTTCCCAACCCAGGATCGAACCCAGGTCTCCCGCATTGCAGGTGGATTCTTTACCAGCTGAGCCACAAGGGAAGCCCAACAATGTTGGAGTGGGTGGCCTATCCCTTCTCCAGCAGATCTTCTCGACTCAGGAATTGAACCAGGGTCTCCTGAATCGCAGGCAGATTCTTTACCAACTGAGCTATCAGTGAAGCCCAACAAAATGAAAAATCTAGCACAATAACATATTTTTGGAAATATATTTGTAATATACATGACAAAAATGTTAATGACTCTAACGTAAAAAATTTTTATAACTCAATGAAAGTACTTTGGTAGAAAAGATAGGGGAAAAAATAGAAAAAGGACCAATAAACATGAAAAAGTTCAACTTCTCTAGTAATCAAAAGTATAAAAATGGAAATATTTTTTCATCCTCCGAATTAGCAAAAGAGTAAAAGATAAAATCCAGTGTAAGTGAGAATGGGAGACAATAGATTCTCAACTATTTCTATGATTAAAAATGATGTTTAGAAGAATATTTAATGAAAAGGAATAATAGGCACCATATATTAGTGAATAAGAAAGACATATGGAAAATGTATTAATAATCCTATTTTAAGGTGAAAATTTTTTCTATACTCTGTATAGAAAAAAAACTCAGGATAATAAACACCAAAATGTTAATGAGGTTTAATTTTGAATAGAAAATAGCCCTCACTGTTTTTAAAATGGAAGTTTCCCATCTTCAAAGATGGTCAAAGATCAGACACTCTTGTAACTTAAACTTTAATTTCTCTATAAAAAAACTTAGTAGAAGAAGGGAAAATTGAGTGACTGCTGACTGATTTTTCTCTTAGGGACAGTTCACTTCCAGTTAAAATTTTAATTACTGGTTCATTATTATCAATAATCAATCATGCCTGGAAAGATGGGGCTCCACTATTAATAAAATATGAAACTTTATTCCTAGTTCAAAATAAATAAATAAAATTAAGCATCGGACAAATGTACCTGAAGAGTATTAAACAACCTGCAGCTCAATCCTGAAAATTAACCATATGATAGTTTCTTTTACTGTCAGGCCAAGTTCTATGGTATTCTCCCTACAAGAATGCTGGCTATGGCATGCTCCTCCCTCTCCCCATTTCATTCAGCTATCTTCATCACCTTCTCAAAGGGATCCTCAGTAATCCACTCATGAAATGAACAAAGAAACTTTCTTCCAAACTGTTTATATCTCCTTATCCTACTTAGCTTTTCTTCATAGCACTCAGCTTCAGCTTTGCCTAATTGTTATAAATGAAAAATTATACTTAACTGTTTATCCTCTCCCCTCCCCACTAAAATATAAGTTTCCTGAGGACAAGGACATTGTCCACTGTATTCTCCACTCTGTCTCCAGAACCTAGTGAGATGACTGGCGTAGTGGATACTCATTAAATATTTGTTAAATAAACAAATATGAAAAGAACTGAGCCTTCTGTGAGTGTCCCTCAATCCAAGAAGAATTTTGTAACCTGGGTATGCTGGAGTGGCTTTGGAAACCCAGCAACGAAGACAATGGAGTGCTTGGTTTAGACAATTAGCCTCTACCTGGAAGATAGCCCCAAACTTCCTTGCAACCACTAATTTATACTTGTTGCAACCAACAAATATAAAAGCAAACATAATTAAAAATATAGGTAACAAGACACCTTTTCTATACCTGACCAGGCATTTTATCGTTACTGTTTAGTATACTTGGGCCAAAAAGAGATGCAGCTGAAGCCTTTTTGCTGTAAAAGGGAAAAAAGCCACTAGTTGTCTGCTGCCAGGAGTAGTAATGCAATCGCAATTTAGTATTTGGAAAGTTTTCACCTAGGAAATCAGAGCTTTTTTAAGTTTTTTTTCTTTTCTCTTTTGAGGTTTTTTTTTTTTTTTTTAAATTAATGGACTTTCTTTTTCAGAGCAGTTTTAAGTTTATAGAAAAACTGAGCAGAAAGCATGGCGTCCCTATATCCCTCGTTCTCAGTTTCCTTTATTGTTATCATCTCACACTGATCTGGTGCATTTGTCACAGCTGATGAACCAATACTGATGGATTATTAGTAACTGAAATCCACAGCTTACATTAGGGTTCACTCTTTGTGTTGTACATTCTACAGGTTTAGCCAAACGATAATAATTTTTAAAAAACTGAATCTTGTACGTGGGAGAGGAGTTGAAAGAAGTAAATAACAGAAAATTGAGGGCAGTATATTGTTTATCTAATTCTTCCTTCTATCTCCAAGTCCAAAACTAGACCAAAAGTTCTAAAAGTCCACACACTCATGAATGGGTAAACAGATTGTGGTACACCCATGTGATGGAATACGATTCTGCAATAAAAAGGAACAAACTACTGAAACACGCAAAAGCATGGATGAATTTAAAAAGCAGTATGTAGAGTGGTATGGCCATCCACAAAACCTGCAGACCGTACGACTTTAGAACGTGATATTCTGCTCAGCAGAACAAAGCCTCGTGCTTTGTGACTAAGTTTCTAGTCACTTGAAACTTAAAATTATAGTAACTAGCATCCAATAAAAAAACCACTAGGCATTCCAAGGAGAAGAAACATGTGACCTGTGACCAGGGGGAAAAGCACTCAGTAGAAATAGATCCAGAAATGATAGGGATGATAAAAAGAGCAAAGATATCGAAACCACTAATATAAATAGGTTCCAGTATTTGAAGGAAAACATGAGGATAGTGAGAAGAGAAACTGAAGATACAAAAAGAACAACAAATAGAACTTCTAGAGATGAAAAACACGATACCTGAAATGAAAGATTCACTAGAGGGGTTAACACGACGTTAAACATTGCAGAACAGAAGATAATCACTTCAGTGATTAAGTGCTGGTGAGGGTATGGAGGAAAGAGAGCCTCTGTGCACTTTTGCTGGAGACATAGATTAGTGTAGACACTGAGGAAAACACTATAGAGGATCCTAAACAAATTAACAGTAGACTACCATATAATTGAGGAATCTCACTTTTGGATGTTTTTGCAAAGAAAACAAAAACAAATTTTCAACATTATTCAGAATAGCCAAGGTAGTGTGTGTGTATATATATACACATACATATATAATGTATATGTATAACCACACTATGTAGCGTATATATGTGTTCAGCCGTACATATATGTTTATTTAGCCATAAAAAGAATGATTTCTTGTCATTTGTGACAACATGGATGGACCCTGAGTGTATTATGCTGAATAAAATTAATCAAAGACAAATACCATATTATGATTTCATTCATATGTGGAATCTAAAAAATAAAACAAGTGAACGAACACAATAAAACAGAAATATATCCGTAGATACAGAGAACAAACAGGTGGTAGCCAGAGGAAAGGGGCGTGGGGAAGATGAGTAAAATAGGTGAGGGAGATGAAGAGGTACAACTTCCAGTCAAAATGAATGGAATCACAGGGATGAACTAACCAGCGTAGGAAATACAATCAAGAATGTTATAATAACTTTGAACGGTGACAGATGGTAACTATCCTTATCGTGGTGATCATTTTGTAATGTATGGAAATATACAAATACAAATTATAAATCATTATGTTGGATCTAACAGATCGATAGTGTTATATAGATAATTTAAAAAGGCATAGATTAAAAGTAAAATGATTAAAAAAGATATGCCATGAAAAAACTAATCATAAGAAAGCTTGAGTGGCTATATCAGTATCACTATCAGACACAGTAAACTTCGAAACAAGGGCAAGGTCTCTACAAAGATATAGCAAACTGTATCCTGAATGGTATATAGGTACCTGTTTTTGCTTCCCTAATTTTTTGTGATTCCCTCTCCTTTCTAGAAGCTAGAGAAGCTACGTGGGTGTCTCATGGCATCCACAGGATGTCTCACTGGATCACAGGCTTGTCTGATTCATACATACTATCTGTGGTGTTGATGTCACTCCCCCTCGCGCTGTGACTCATGCTCTTGATTTGATCTGCCTCTGGCCTGTTGCACACTCTCCTGGGGCTGCTGCCTCTGCAGCCTGCTTCCTGCGCTTTGCTCTGGAAACTCTAGCCGATCACCAACAGAACACTGCCACCATTGCTGTCTCATTCAGGGCAGGTTCTCACAATTTCACTCAAGGACGGATGGACTAGGAAATGACTTCTTTTTGGAATTAGGTTCTGTTAGAGGGGTTGCACGGAGAAGGCAATGGCACCCCACTCCAGTGTTCTTGCCTGGAGAATCCCAGGGACGGGGGAGCCTGGTGGATTGCCATCCATGGGGTCGCACAGAGTCGGACACGACTGAAGTGATGTAGCAGCAGCAGCAGAGGGGTTGCATAGCAAGGTAGCGTGGTGCCACAACTCTTTTAGCGTTATACATTCCCTCCCATGTAGGGTGCTGGAGAGGGAGAGTACAAGTACCAGCTGCCATGGCATGCCTGAAATCATTTCTCCCCTCTCACCTCAGGTCCTCTTGCCAAGACCAACACATGCAGTTTGACTTTCTTTTCTTATGGTGGATTTTCTCCTGGGGACCCCACAATTCTTTCCCTTATTGTGATTTGGCCCCTGTGGGTCCCCGACACTCATCACCCCACTCACAACAATGTCCACTGTCCATGCCTTTGTGTGCCTGATACCACTGGACTTCATTTCCTAGGAGTCCCACTTAATCTGATTGATGCAAATAGCTCACAGACTCAAGTTCCATTTATATTTCATCAGAACGTTCAGTTGTGAAAATATGAACTCACTGAGCACATTCACTTGGGCTGTGGCATGGGACCATCTAGAAGTGAATTATGAAAGGCCGGGGAGGTGGGTTCCTATTTAAAATTTCCTGAGACAAGACACGAAACATGTAATGTAAAAAACTGGTTAATAAGCTTCTTATTGGTCATATATAGCAAGGCTCCCCAGGTGGACAATCAGAAGGCAAATGCAGGCTATCAGCTTGAGTCTCTCACAAAATGTGGTTGTGAGAGCCATTTATGACCAGTTCTGTTCTTGAAACTTATTCCAAACAAGGCTCTGGCCATTCTGCCCACATGATCCCTTAGGTGAGGAAGGAGAGGCCACTTGAGGATAAAACTGACCCCGTGATTATTTGATTTGGCCAGCCTTGTAATGGGGACGTGAGGATGTTTGTCCTGAGGAGAAGCCCTCAAGTTCTATGGCCTTCTTCTTGCAAACACCAACCTCACTCCTAGCTGATTTTTCACACAATCTGGATTTCAAAGGTATGGTCAAAAAAGTGTTATTATATAAAATAATCCTGCTGTTTATAATTTGGAGTTTGGCCTAGTGGATCTGGTGCATTTTGTCACTGTGTTTAGCAAAGTCATCAGGGAGTGTACTTGGTGTAGAGAATGAGTGGTAACTTTATCTGTAAAATGGGATTATGGTTAACACCAGCTCATGGGGTTGTTGTAAGAATTATATGCGTTCACATACATGTGAGTTACTAGGTACATGCTCCCTGCTCAAGGCCTTCAAAGGCATCTTATTATCCACAGCAGAAAGTTCAAACTTAAACTTTTCTTTTTCTGGCTGCACCACGAAGCTTGAGAGATCTTAGTTCCTCTACCAAGGACAGAACCCTGGCCCTGGCAGTGAAAGCACCATGTCCTAATCACTGGACTGCCAGGGAATTCCAGGAAAGTTCAAATCTCTTAAGGCAGCTTTTAAGGATCCTTAGTGATCTAACTCGGAGAAGGCAATGGCACCCCACTCCAGTACTCTTGCCTGGAGAATTCCATGGATGGAGGAGCCTGGTAGGCTACAGTCCATGGGGTCGCTAAGAGTCGGACACGGCTGAGAGACTTCCCTTTCACTTTTCACTTTCATGCATTGGAGGAGGAAATGGCAACCCACTCCAGTGTTCTTGCCTGGAGAAGCCCAGGGACTGGGGAGCCTGGTTGGCTGCTGTCTCTGGGGTCGCACAGAGTCGGACACGACTGATGCGACTTAGCAGCAGCAGCAGCAGCAGTGATCTAACTTCATGTACACTCTTCTCCCTTACTTTAAGTGATCTACTTAATACAAACACATACATCCTGCAACTCTGTCCCTTAAATTCCTCTGGCTCCTTTGTCTGAAACATCCTCTTTCTCCATCTCTGCCAAGTCCTAGCTTTCCTCTGTGACCAGGCTCACATGCTTTGGGAAGCCTTTTCCTATTGCCTCAGCAGAGGGAACTGGTTTTCCTCTTATTCTCAGATCACTCTACCCGGATCTCCCTCACAACGCCCCTGCTTTCTAATTTTTAACTTAGTAATTTACATACATGTTTCAACTCTGGGAGAGTCTAAAGGGTAGGATATGAGAATAGTTCATTTTGAATATAGAGTCATCCCTGGCCCTTAGTTTGCTTAGATCAGGGACTAAATACATGTTTTATGAGTAAAAGGATTAAAGAGAGTTTATACTTGGTGTGAGGCGCCTGAAATATGGGTGCTCATGATTATCAGCTTAAGTGTTTCTCTCCACTGTTTAGGATGTGTGTCCATTGCTAATTCACTAAGGAATGGGGGATTCCTCTCCTGACCAAGGACATTTGATCAGAAGTTGGATTAAAATATCTCCTAGGTCCCATCTGCCTTTAGGGAACTATGAGTCTATTGTTTGCAGAGATGCCAACATGACAGCCCTGAGTCATCTTTGTAGGTATTCAGAGATAGAAGTCTACATGAATGTGAGTGGAACCAAATCATTGCAGCTGATAGATTAATTTGTGCCATTCCAGAATTAACAATGTAGTTCACAGAATCCTTGGCTCTTTCCTAATCCAACTTCCCAATGTGTATTTGAGTTTCTGGACAATAGAATGACAGAAACTTTTCATTGGAATGGAACTTTCTTGTGTTGAATCCAGCCTCCCACACAAAGCACGCTGCCTTCAGCATCCCTGGCACACCTTCTAGGCTTTGCCTGAGCACGTCCAGTCAGCAAACTATCACTAGTTTTCCAGTCCATTGTTGGAAAGCCGAGTTGTTAGAAAGTTTTCTCTTATGTTGAACCAAACTTTGTGACTTTTTATGAAATAGTCACCATCAGTCCTATTTCAGCTTTGGAGCAACAGAAAACTCTTCACTCTCTTCTACATGTGAATTTCACAGATTGAAAAAAAAAAATGTGTCTTGAGAATTCTGAGTCTTCCCAGCACAAACTCTTCTAGCTCCTTGAACAACATGTAGAATAATTGTCTTGTCCTCTTTTAGATTTCCTTGATGGCAATGACCCTCTTAAAATGTAGTGCACTCCATATAGTACACTTACTTAAAATTTGCACATTTAATCATAAGTACCATTTACTGCTTAGACACCTTACTATGGATGCTTTACATGTGTCATCTTATTTAATCCCCATAATGTCTCATGCAGATAGTTCTTAAAACTTTTATTTTATAGATAAGGACTGTTATTAATAATAGACTCAAGATCACAGGGCAGTATCGAGCAGAGCTGAATGTGACACCTTCACACTCACAACCCTCCCTCCACGACTATGATACTTTTTATTACCCCTAAAGCTACTTCTAGTAAACAGAAATCTAATTCCTTTTTTCCCCCCGTTCTGCAGGGTTCAGTACAGTTCAGTTCAGTTCAGTTGCTCAGTTGAGTCCGACTCTTTGTGACCCCATGAATTGCAGCACGCCAGGCCTCCCTGTCCATCACCAACTCCCGGAGTTCACTCAGACTCATGTCCTTCGAGTCGGTGATGCCATCCAGCCATCTCATCCTCTGTCGTCCCCTTCTCCTCCTGTCCCCAATCCCTCCCAGCATCAGAGTTTTTTCCAATGAGTCAACCCTTTGCATGAGGTGGCCAAGGTACTGGACTTTCAGCTTTAGCATCATTCCTTCCAAAGAACATCCAGGGCTGATCTCCTTCAGAATGGACTGGCTGGATCTCCTTGCAGTCCAAGAGACTCTCGAGAGTCTTCTCCAACACCACAGTTCAAAAGCATCAATTCTTTGGCGCTCAGCCTTCTTTACAGTCCAACTGTCACATCCATACATGACCACTGGAAAAACCATAGCCTTGACTAGACGGACCTTTGTTGGCAAAGTAATGTCTCTGCTTTTGAATATGCTATCTAGGTTGGTCATAACTTTCCTTCCAAGGAGTAAGCGTCTTTTAATTTCATGGCTGCAGTCACCATCTGCAGTGATTTTGGAGCCCAAAACAATAAAGTCTGACACTGTTTCCACTGTTTCCCCATCTATTTCCCATGAAGTGGTGGGACCGGATGCCTTGATCTTCCTTTTCTGAATGTTGAGCTTTAAGCCAACTTTTCACTCTCCACTTTCACTTTCACCAAGAGGCTTTTTAGTTCCTCTTCACTTTCTGCCATAACGGTGGTGTCATCTGCATATCTGAGGTTATTGATATTTCTCCAAGCAATCTTCATTCCAGCTTGTGCTTCTTCCAGCCCAGCGTTTCTCATGATGTACTCTGCATAGAAGTTAAATAAACAGGGTGACAATATACAGCCTTGATGTAATCCTTTTCCTATTTGGAACCAGTCTGTTGTTCCATGTCCAGTTCTAACTGTTGTTTCCTGACCTGCATACAGATTTCTCAAGAGGCAGGTCAGGTGGTCTGGTATTCCCATCTCTTTCAGAATTTTCCATAGTTTATTGTGATCCACACAAAGGCTTTGGCATAGTCAATAAAGCAGAAATAGATGTTTTTCTGGAACTCTCTTGTTTTTTTGATGATCCAGCAGATGTTGGCAATTTGATCTCTGGTTCCTCTGCCTTTTCTAAAACCAGCTTGAACATCAGGAAGTTCACGGTTCACGTGTTGCTGAAGCCTGGCCTGGAGAATTCTGAGCATTCTGCAGTGTACATGGTCCCTATGTTTTAGTAGAATATGATCCAGAGAGTCTGCTGAGAGAAAACTGGCTCTACCCTGGGTGGAGAGCCCAGCCATGTGGTCTCAGCAAACACTGATGGACTCTGTCACTCCTCAGCAGTGGCTGAGTTCCTTGGTGGCATGCTGTAGGCATTCTGGTGTTCATTTGTTAAATATTTTGTAAGTGCTTACTTGGAGCAAGGACTTGTTAGGAAATTCCTGTGGAGGAACCATGGGCAGGTGCTTTTTGGGATGATCCACAGAGAATCAGACCCAGGTTGCCATTATAGTCTATTACACAAAGATGACACATGCTAACCAACAACCATATGAAACAGAGGGCCATGATGCTATTCGAGATGTATTTCAGTGCCTCAGATTTCAGAGGAGGGAGAAATTGTTTTCAAGAGTGTGGGTTTCTGGCAGAGTTTTGTGGAGGTCACATTTTAGCAAGTATCTTATTCTCTATTCTTTAGATTCATACTCTAAAGATGACAGTAAAATTTTAACTCACAGAGTTGTTATAAGAGTTGAACAAAACAATTTAAAGGATTGTTTAGCACATGGCCTGTCATTTCATGTTATCCATAAAGTTTATGATTATATAAGAAGCGTTGTTAATTGGGATCAGACACAGGGTTTCTGAAGTCATGCAGGCCTGGGTGCAAGTCCAGTGTGATATGGCTGTGGACACTTAATTTTTCTGAGCTTTGGATTCCTCATCCGTAAAGTGGGGGTGAATGATAGCCCTACTTCATACCTAGGGGGATTACATGAGTGAACGCTGGCAACAGAGTGCCTGGAAAAGAGTAAGTTCTCGGAAATTGTTAGCTGTGATTATCTTTGGAACTGGACTTTGTGAGATATGTAGGATTTGGGTGAGAGTTTTTCCTGTGGTCGTGTACGGATGTGAGAGTTGGACTGTGAAGAAGGCTGAGCGCCAAAGAATTGATGCTTTTGAACTGTGGTGTTGGAGAAGACTCTTGAGAGTCCCTTGGACTGCAAAGAGATCCAACCAGTCCATTCTGAAGGAGATCAGCCCTGGGATTTCTTTGGAAGGAATGATGCTAAAGCTGAAACTCCAGTACTTTGGCCACCTCATGCGAAGAGTTGACTCATTGGGAAAGACTCTGATGCTGGGAGGGATTGGGGGCAAGAGGAGAAGGGGACGACAGAGGATGAGATGGCTGGATGACATCACTGACTTGATGGACGTGAGTCTCAGTGAACTCCGGGAGCTGGTGATGGATAGGGAGGCCTGGCGTGCTGCGATTCATGGGGTTGAAAAGAATCAGACACGACTGAGCGACTGATCTGATCTGATCTGATCTGAAGAACTCATTGCTTCCCTGGTGGCTCAGATGGTAAAGAGTCTGCCTGCAATGCAGGAGACCCAGGTTTGACCCCTAGGTTGGAAAGAAACTCTGGAGAAGGGAATGGCTACCCACTCCCACTCCAGTATTCTTTTTTAAAAAAATTAATTTATTTTTATTTATTGATTTATTTTATTATTAATTTATTAATATAATTAATTAATTAATATAATTAATAATTTTTTATTATTAATTAATTTATTTTAATTGGAAGCTAATTACTTTATAGTATTGTGGTGGGTTTTCCCATACATTGCCATGAATCAGCCATGGGTGTACATGTGTTCCCCATCCTGAAGCCCCCTCCCACCTCCTTCCCCATCCCATCCCTCTGGGTCGTCCCAGTGCATCAGCTTTGAGTGCCCTCTTTCATACATTGAACTTGGACTGGTCATCTATTTCACATATGGTAATACACATGTTTCAGTGCTATTCTCTCAAATCATCCCACCCTTGCCTTCTCCCACAGAGTCCAAAAGTCTGTTCTTTACATCTGTGTCTCTTTTGCTGTCTCCGCATATAGGGTCATCATTACCATCTTTCTAAATCCCATATATGTACATTAATACACTGTATTGGTGGTTTTCTTTCTGACTTACTTCACTCTGTATAGTAGGCTCCAGATTCATCCACCTCATTAGAACTGATTCAACCACTCCAGTATTCTTGCCTGGAGAATTCTATGGACAGAGGAGCCTGATGGGCTACAATCGTGGTGTTGCAAAGAGTCAGACACAACTGGGTGACTAAGAGCATTTCAGACAGAGTGTATCAGGTGCAAGGGGCACTGTTGCTTCAGCTGGGCCATAGAAAGGGGGTGAACGGAAGCAAGGAGATCAGTGACCAGGGCCGGGTGGTCTTGGCAGCTGGAATGAAGAGTCTGAGGTCTATTCTCTACTCAATGAGGCCTTGCAGTTGCAGTAACATGCATTGTGTTAAAGATCTTGCTCAACTTTCATTGCTCCCTAGCTCCCCCTAGTACCATGTCCTTCCTCTCTCTGTCAGTTCAGTTCAGTTCAGTCGCTCAGTTGTGTCCGACTCTTTGCGACCCCATGAATTGCAGCATGCCAGGCCTCCCTGTCCATCACCATCTCCCGGAGTTCACTCAAACTCACGTCCATCGAGTCGGTGATGCCATCCAGCCATCTCATCCTCTGTCGTCCCCCTTTCCTCCTGCCCACAATCCCTCCCAGCATCAGAATCTTTTCCAATGAGTCAATTCTTCCCATGAGGTGGCCAGAGTACTGGAGTTTCAGCTTTAGCATCATTCCTTCCAAAGAACACCCAGGACTGATCTCCTTTAGAATGGACTGGTTGGATCTCCTTGCAGTCCAAGGGACTCTCAAGAGTCTTCTCCAACATCAGAGTTCAAAAGCATCAATTCTTCGGCGCTCAGCTTTCTTCACAGTCCAACTCTCACATCCATACATGACCACTGGAAAAACCATAGCCTTGACTAGACGGACCTTTGTTGGCAAAGTAATGTCTCTGCTTTTGAATACGCCATCTAGGTTGGTCATAACTTTTCTTCCAAGGAGTAAGCGTCTTTTAATTTCATGGCTGCAATCACCATCTGTGCTGATTTTGGAGCCCGAAAAAATAAAGTCTGACACTGTTTCCATTGTTTCCCCATCTATTTGTCATGAAGTGATGGGACCAGATGGCATGATCTTCGTTTTCTGAATGTTGAGCTTTAAGCCAACTTTTCACTCTCCTCTTTAACTCTCATCAAGAGGCTTTTTAGTTCCTCTTCACTTTCTGCCATAAGGGTGGTGTCATCTGCATATCTGAGGTTATTGATATTTCTCCCAGCAATCTTCATTCCAGCTTGTGCTTCTTCCAGCCCAGCGTTTCTCATGATGTGCTCTGCATAGAAGTGAAATAAGCAGGGTGACAATATACAGCCTTGACGTACTCCTTTTCCTATTTGGAACCAGTCTGTTGTTCCATGTCCAGTTCTAACTGTTGTTTCCTGACCTGCATACAGATTTCTCAAGAGGCAGGTCAGGTGGCCTGGTATTCCCATCTCTTTCAGAATTTTCCACAGTTTATTGTGATCCACACAGTGAAAGGCTTTGGCATAGTCAATAAAGCAGACAGAGATGTTTTCCTGGAACTCTCTTGCTTTTTTGATGATCCAGTGGATGTTGGCAATTTGATCTCTGGTTCGTCTGCCTTTTCTAAAACCAGCTTGAACATCTGGAAGTTCACGGTTCACGTGGTGCTAAAGCCTGGCTTGGAGAATTTTGAGCATTACTTTACTAGCGTGTGAGATGAGTGCAATTGTGTGGTAGTTTGAGCATTCTTTGGCATTGCCTTTCTTTGGGATTGGAATGAAAACTGACCTTTTCCAGTCCTGTGGCCACTGCTGAGTTTTCCAAATTTGCTGGCATATTGAGTGCAGCACTTTAACAGCATCATCTTTCAGGATTTGAAATAGCTCAACTGGAATTCTATCACCTCCACTAGCTTTTTTGTAGTGATGCTTTCTAAGGCCCACTTGACTTCACATTCCAGGATGTCTGGCTCTAGGTGAGTGATCATACCATCGTGATTATCTTGGTCGTGAAGCTCTTTTTTGTACAGTTCTTCTGTGTATTCTTGCCACCTCTTCTTAATATCTTCTGCTTCTGTTAGGTCCATACCATTTTTGTCCTTTATCGAGCCCATCTTTTGATTATGTTCTTTGCAGCCAAAGATGGAGAAGCTCTATACAGTCAGCAAAAACAAGACCAGGCACTGACTGTGGCTCAGATCATGAGCTCCTTATTGCCAAATTCAGACTTAAATTGAAGGAAGTAGGGAAAACCACTAGACCATTCAGGTATGACCTAAATCAAATCTCTTATGGTTATACAGTGGAAGTGAGAAATAGATTTAAGGGACTAGATCTGATAGATAGAGTGCCTGATGAACTATGGAATGAGGTTCATGACATTGTACAGGAAACAGGGATCAAGACCATTCCCATGGAAAAGAAATGCAAAAAAGCAAAATGGCTGTCTGGGGAGGCCTTACAGATAGCTGTGAAAAGAAGAGAAGCGAAAAGCAAAGGATAAAAGGAAAGATATAAGCATCTGAATGCAGAGTTCCAAAGAATAGCCAGAAGACATAAGAAAGCCTTCCTCAGTGATCAATGCAAAGAAATAGAGGAAAACAACAGAATGGGAAAGACTAGAGATCTCTTCAAGAAAATTAGAGATACCAAGGGAACATTTCATGCAAAGATGGGCTCGATAAAGGACAGAAATGGTATGGACCTCTCTCTGTAGCCAGTCTCAAAACATTGACTATGGGCCATCATTTGCCCTCTTCATGGCTGTACTTGCCTCCTAACTGGACTCCTTCCTTCTACTCTTGCAACTCCACTCAACTGTTCTCTATATACCAGCTGTTAGAGTGGTTTTTAAAAATGTGAACTTCACTACCTACCTCATCTGCTTAAACCCCCTCAGTGACTTCCAGGTCATTTAGGGGAAAATCCAAGTCCTTATCATAATTAAAAATCCTCTGTGTGATCTAGCCTCTCATTTAGTCTTTCTATCAGTCAGCATTCTGACAGGAAAATATCATAAATTAAAATGGGTAACAATGAGTTTTTAATAAAGAGGCCATTTACAAGGGCATGGACAGGATTTGAAGAACCCAGCATGAGATGGTGCGGTCCTCTAAGGACAATGACTTGGTGAACGGTTACCTCTTCTATGTCTGAAGCACAAGTGGAGTGAGCCCTTGTAGAACTGATGAAATAGCTTCATGCAGAGGTGACCTGATGGAAGTCATGGCCCCAGGTAGAGGGTCAAAGCCAACCACAGCCAACTGTCAGGAAGTGAGGAAATAATTTCATTCTCCTCTCACCCTCTACTCTCCTGCCAGTGCCTTGCCTTGATCAACCTGAAGCCGGGAGGCATGAAAGCCCATTGGTGGAATCCCTATAGGTGAGCTTCTCTAGACACCTAGGAGGTTGCAAGAGTGTGGCAAGTCCATCTGGAGGGGCGAGCAGAAGTCTTGGTGTAGTTTTCTAGGGAATCTTGTATCTCACATATGCCATTTCCTTCCATCTCCTCATGCCCAGCCCTGCACCTAGCAATGTCTGCTCTTCCCTCTACTCTCATCCTGAGTATCACTAACTCAGAGAAGAAGTCTTTCTTGACTTATCCCAGGTTAGGACATGCCCCTTATCACAAGCTTTCACTGCACCCCATAGCTATCTTTTGCATGTACATTAAAATTGCATAATAATTAATTGTTCAATTATATGGTTAAGAAGTCTGTTAGGTTGGGAAAATAGAATCCAGTACAGTGGGCTCCATAGTATAAGCCTGATACAAATTTGTTGAAAAGTTTAATACTTAATACCCACCTTGTCCAGTCTTCAAATTTCTCCTTGTATGTAACCCAATTTTGATTAGAATAAGTCTTGCTCATGTTACCTGTGAATCTGTCATATTAATGAACCAATGAGACAACAGGACATTTCAACAGGTATCTTTGAGTATCTACAATGTTCTAGACATTGATAAGTGTAAGGGAAACAGAGATGGGTAACATTTGGTACCTGACCTCAGAGGTTCATAGTTTAATAGGGGAAACAGTGATATAAACAAATAAATATCAAACAGTGTTACAAAAGCTCTTCTGACTGTCCATGCACATTTTCCCTCCAGAGTACAGAGCATTCTGTTTCTCTCTCTAGGGTCGGGGGAAATTTACCATTGGACATTTGAGTTGGGCCCTGAAGGATGAATGAGGTTCGGCCAAGTGAAGGTGTTCCTGGAAGAGGGAACATAAGGAACAAACACGGAATGTGGCACATGGAGGCAGGAACTTGCAAGACCTGTGTCATTTCCACGATTAGAGGTGCACCCTAGTCAGCAGAATTTTCCAGGAGGTTTTAAACTTAATGGTCATCTTATACAAGTGACGTAGTGAGGGACAAAAGCTAGGAGGCGTTGGAAGGCAGAGGAGGAATGGGAGGTTTGGAGGACCACGAAGAACGGGGCAAGGTGGACAATGGCCACATGTAGCAAGGGAGAATGGAAGGACGACAGATGGTTTTACGATAGTAAAATAGTTTCAAGGAGTTATTGCTTTGGAAAACTCAAGTCTACACCCATCCTTGCCCTGATGCCTGACTCGTGATCTGAAAAGAGCTCTGCCATGTTCCAGAACAACGTGTGCTTTTCCTGAGTTTCCTAAGGCTGGGGCATTGGATGCCTTGGTTGGCACTGGTCTTGGTACTTTTGAAACAACATTTCCCCCTGACTGCCAACTTAATAGTACACTATCTTCATTCAAGACTTTTGTCAGCAACTTCTCTCTAGGCTGTTTCTGAAAAACATCTTTTGACAACTCATATTCTTGCCACCTGCTGATTCACCAAATTCACATTGCTTCAATGTCATCTTCTCGTTTTCTCTATTTGTGCAGAATTCCAAAGCCAGTAGCCATTTTTATTAATTAATGTATCCAACTGACCCAATGGGCATGCAGTGTTTGTGCCAGGGATTATGCCAAATGCTGGAGATACAAAGATGTATCAAATATTCTCCTGGCCCTGAGGGAGCTTACCAGCTAGCAGAGGTGACAAATGCAATACCAATTTTTATGGCACTGAGAGCCCAGGTCTTAATTGTTTTCACCACAGAAAAGGAACGATAATTTTGTAATGACATACAGGTGTTAGCTAATGCTACAGTCGGAGAAGGCAATGGCACCCCACTCCGGTACTCTTGCCTGGAAAATCCCACGGACGGAGGAGCCTGGTAGGCTGCAGTCCATGGGGTCGTTAAGAGTCGGACACGACTGAGCGACTTCACTTTCACTCTTCACTTTCATGCATTGGAGAAGGAAATGGCAACCCACTCCAGTGTTCTTGCCTGGAGAATCCCAGGGACAGGGGAGCCTGGTGGGCTGCCGTCTATGGGGTCGCACAGAGTCGGACACAACTGAAGTGACTTAGCATAGCAATGCTACAGTGGCAATTGCATTACAAAATATAAATGTAACAGATCAACACATTGTGCACCTTAAACTTATAAATGTTATATGTCAATTATATAGAATAAGTACATGAAGAAAATTAATTACAAATTGAAAAAAAGAAAAAAACTGTCAACTTTTTTGAGCATTTTGCAATAGGGTTCAAATTTTATTAACTTTTAAAAATCTCCTATAATGTTCTTCCACTAAGCACATATTTCTCCTTTAAAAAAATTGTGAGATCTGGTGATGTTTCATTCTCAAATTATACATCAAATTTCCCATGAGATCAATCTGTCTTAGTCTTCTATAGACTTATCTGTGATAGGCAACAATTTTCACCTTAGATAATAAAATAGAAATTGTGAAGTCTTATTATTCCACTGAATATTTTGAAAAAGAATGGAATCTCTTTTATTTTTTGGATGCTTATACAACCGGCAATTATTAATATTCTAAGGATAATGATCATTACTTAAAAATAAAAGATTGTCAAAATAATGAAGATAACCTAGAGATCTCTTTCTATAGGTTATTGCCAACCAAAGCAGCCTGAACACTTTTTAAATAAAAGTATATGGCAAGTGAAATGATAATCACAAGGTTTTATGAGTACCCAGAGGAGGGTCCCTAAGGCTGGAGGAAGAGCAATGGATAGTATCTTGGGGAGATGGTATTTGAGTTGGACCTCAAAAGAGGAAGAGACATCAGTCAAGCCATGGTGACTGGAGGAAGGGCAGTCCAGGCAGATGAACACCACGTGAACACGAACAGAGCTAGGGAATGACAAATGGGGATAGGTTGTTACTACATTAGACTCAAGGCCTGCCTCTTGTGGCCTTCCCTCAACTGAAGCCCCCTGGCTCAGTCAGGGATTTCTTTTCTGCCCAGTTTGGTGCTACCAAGAAGGAAACTGAGTTTGGTGCAAGCAAAACAGGCTTTTATTCAACAGCCAAAGAATGGAGAAGGGGAGCTCAATCTTCTAAAAGCACCTTCTCCCCAGGGGAGGGTAGTAAGGGAATTTTAAGGGCCAGGAGGCCGCAGGTCACCAGGGCTCTAGGAAAGTGGTGGAAGTTGCTCAGTCATGTCTGACTCTTTGCAACCCCCTGGGCGGTAGCCCCCCGGGGTCCTTTGTCCATGGGATTTCCAAGGCAAGAACACTGGAGTGGGTTGCCACCCTCTTCTCCAGGGGATCTTCCTGACCCAGAGATCAAACCCAGGTCTCTTGCATTACACGCAGATTCTTTATCATCTGAGCCACCAGAGAAGCCCAGGGCTCTAGGAAAGGGGCAGAGGTATTCAGGGATGCTGGGGCATGTGCAGTTCTTCAGCCTTATTTGCACATGGCCCAAATTGTGCCTGGCAGAGTATAAAGACACACTTTGGGTGGAGATCTTAGCATGACAATGAAACAAAGGTAACTCTTGGACACCTGGAGGTCTCATCTGCCCACAGGCACGTTCTAATGGTCAGATCAGAGCTGGTTCCGGGTGACGGAGCACTGTACATCTCTCAAAGCATATACAGTTGCAAAGCGTTTCTGCCAAACACCAGGTAGTACTTTTGAAACAAACACAGAGATAAATCAGAGCAAGTATCCTTCAGTGCTCAGGGGTTGGTATGGAAACACAGATAAGTCAAGGCTAGGAAATCCACGACCTTTAGCCTACTCTGCCTGCCATCTTGGATCTAGCTGGTTCAGTCTGGTTTCATTGACCACGTTTGTGGCATCCTGTTGATAAAACACAACTAGCCTGTATGGTTAAAAAAAACAGTTTTTCTGCATGAGGCCTGGGCTGCTTAGCATGGATGACAAGAGTGAGTGAGATGGGAAGGATAGGGAGGGTTGTGAATGCCAGCAGTTTGTTTGTTTGTTTTGGGTAGATTTAGATTATGGGTTGGAGAAGGCAATGGCCCCCCACTCCAGGACTCTTGCCTGGGAAATCCCACGGACAGAGGAGCCTGGTAGGCTGCAGTCCATGGGGTCGTTAAGAGTCGGACACGACTGAGCGACTTCACTTTCACTCTTCACTTTCATGCATTGGAGAAGGAAATGGCAACCCACTCCAGTGTTCTTGCCTGGAGAATCCCAGGGACGGTGGAGCCTGGTGGGCTGCAGTCTATGGGGTCGTACAGAGTCGGACACGACTGAAGCGACTTAGCAGCAGCAGCAGCAGATTATGGGTGGCCATTGTAGGATTTTGTGATCAGGGCTCCATTCTAGGCATCTTGATGGTTGTGAGAAAGCTTCATTTGAGTGACATAGTATAGGGTGGGAAAGGCGGGAAAGGCCAGTTAGAAGGCTATTACAACAATCCAAGTGAGAATGATGAGTGGGAAAGGAGTGGGAAAGAGAATGTGGCTTTTTTTTAAATTTTAATTTATTTGGCTGCACAGGGTCTTTGTTGCAGCATGTGGGATCTTGTTCCCCAACCAGGGATCCAACCCAGGCCCCCTGCATTGGGAGTACAGAGTCTTAGCCACTGGACGACCAGAGAAGTTCCCGAGACTCTGGCTTTTGAGATGCATGAAGAAGGTGAAAGCAGGCAGGACTTGGTGACTGATTAAATATGAAAGTGAGGAAGAGAGAACAGAGTGCTCAAGTTCAGATCCTAGTTAACACCTGCGAATGAACCAGCCAATGACTATGATAGAGGGTTTGCACTTGAAGTTAGATCTTGGCAGTGAAGACTGATTCCATCACTTGATGGCTGTGAACACTACTATAGTCATTCAGTCTCCCTGAGTCTGTTTCCCCACCTGTTAGATGGAATAATAATAGGGTTGGCTTCAAAGGGTTTTAATGAGGATTCAATGAAATAAAGGGTGTGAAAGCATTTAAAAGAGTTGAAAGGATTATCACAGGCAAAATGTTATTGCTCAAATGCTGCCCCTGTATTCTTTACAATCAAACCTTGCATTTCTGTTTGTAGCTTGCAAAATAAGAACCTCTTCCAAGATCAACCATCAGTTCAGTTCAGTTCAGTTCAGTCGCTCAGTCGTGTCCAACTCTTTGTGACCCCATGAATTGCAGCACGCCAGGCCTCCCTGTCCATCACTATCTCCCGGAGTTCACTCAGACTCACGTCCATCAAGTTGGTGATGCCATCTAGCTATCTCATCCTCTGTCGTCCCCTTCTCCTCCTGCCCCCAATCTCTCCCAGCATCAGAGTCTTTTCCAATGAGTCAACTCTTCGCATGAGGTGGCCAAAGTACTGGAGTTTCAGCTGTAGCATCAGTCCTTCCAAAGAACACCCAGGGCTGATCTCCTTTAGAATGGACTGGTTGGATCTCTTTGCAGTCCAAGGGACTCTCAAGAGTCTTCTCCAACATCAGAGTTCAAAAGCATCAATTCTTCGGCACTCAGCTTTCTTCACAGTCCAACTCTCACATCCATATATGACCACTGGGAAAACCATAGCCTTGACTAGACGGACCTTTGTTGGCCAAGTAATGTCTCTGCTTTTCAATATGCTGTCTAGGTTGGTCATAACTTTTCTTCCCAAGAGTAAGCATCTTTTAATTTCATAGCTGCAGTCACCATCTGCAGTGACTTTGGAGCCCCAAAAATAAAGTCTGACACTGTTTCCACTGTTTCCCCATCTATTTCCCATGAAGTGATGGGACCGGATGCCATGATCTTCCTTTTCTGAATGTTGAGCTTTAAGCCAACTTTTTCACTCTCCACTTTCACTTTCATCAAGAGGCTTTTTAGTTCCTCTTCACTTTCTGCCATAAGGGTGGTGTCATCTGCATATCTGAGGTTATTGATATTTCTCCTGGCAATCTTGATTCCAGCTTGTGCTTCTTCCAGCCCAGCATTTCTCATGATGTACTCTGCATAGAAGTGAAATAAGCAGGGTGACAATATGCAGCCTTGATATATTTTTCCTATTTGGAACCAATCTGTTGTTCCATGTTCAGTTCTAACTGTTGCTTCCTGACCTGCATACAGGTTTCTCAAGAGGCAGGTCAGGTGGTCTGGTATTCCCATCTCTTTCAGAATTTTCCACAGTTTATTGTGATCCACACAGTCAAAGGCTTTGGCATAGTCAGTAAAGCAGAAATAGATGTTTTTCTGGAACTCTCTTGCTTTTTCGATGATCCAGCAGACGTTGGCCATTTGATCTCTGGTTCCTCTGCCTTTTCTAAAACCATAGAGAAAACTAATTCCATAAGTAGTGTCAAAACTTTGGATTTGGGGGTGCGGCAGAAGGGAAGCAATCATCTTTTGTTCTCTTTTAAGCAGTAATCCTCTGTTTTTCTTTTTAATAATACTTAATTTAAAAGAGGCATTATAGAGACTTCCCTGGCTGTTCAACGGTTAGGACCCACTGCTTCCATTGCAGGGAGAATGGGTTCAATCCCTATTAGAGAAAATAAGATCCTACAAGCTGCATGGCATAGCCAAAATAGGGTACTTATTCTTTTTTTTTTTTAAAAGATGACTTGTAACAATATTGTAGCCAGTGATTATAGCATAAAATACATGGAAGGACTTCAGTGAAAGGTTAATATGCAGCTTGTTATTAATAACCTTAATTTTCTTTTTTCTGTCACTTCTTCTGAAAGAAAAAAAAATACTTCCCTTTTCATCACTAATTATTTGGGCTCCAAAGCTCTGTGACAAGAAGAGTTCAATTTTGTATATAGGAAGGCAAGACCTTTTTTGCCCAACATTATCACATACAGGGGGTGTTTTTTTGATAGGAGAAATGAGGGAATTTTGAAGTGTTTTGTCCACTTATTGGTGACCTTAAATAATTGCCAGTTTTACTAAATGATGAAAGTTTCACAGTTGTTCCTTTAAAGAAATGTTAATACCTATTAATAGAGAGTAAACAAGGATTGGAGAAAGTTGGCTTTGAAATGTGTTTTTAAAGTGTAGTTGGCACTTGAGAGGATTTACTATATACTTCAGACAAAATATTAAAGCCCTAGTGAAATTAGTGGTCTCAGTAGGATGTGAGCAATTATTCACCTTCTCCAACTTCCCCCAGTTGGGACTTTCCACAAGTCTGAGGGGTCACTAAACAGAGTTATTGATAGACACTAAGCCCTGCCTTAGACCATATCTGCTTTTTCTCTCTGTGGTTCAGGAAGATACAGCATAGGGTCTAAAGAGTTTTGAACATCTATTGGAAAAAGTAGTTATGAATAGTTATGTCCAGAGTTGGGGGTGGGGGCGGTGTGATATGCTTGTGTCTATGCCTGGCGAGTGGATGGGTAGAGAAATTTAATTTTGTCCTGCAAGAAAGGAAGTATTGTGTTACCTTATAAAAGAGGGATCTGTTTTCAGTTTGGATTCCTTCTGCCAAAACTCCTCTAACAGCCAGAGATGACAGTGGAGTCCAAAAACCGGTTTACAGAGTAGAAAAATACCTGTCTTTAGACAGATTGGCCTGGTGAGTAGAGTGGTTAGAGAGGAGCTGCATCTTATTAGACTTTGCGTGCTAAGTCACTTCAGTCGTGGCTGACTCTTTGTGACCCTATGGACTGTAGCCCGCCAGCCTCCTCTGTCCATGGGATTCTCCAGGCAAGAATACTGGAGTGGGTTGCCATGCCCTCCTCCAGGGGATCTTCCCGACCCAGGTATCCAGTTTGCATCTCTGATGTCTCCTGCACTGGCAGATGGGTTCTTTTTACCAAGGCCACCTGGGAAGCCCCCATAGGCTTTGAGTTTGCAACAAAGAATCAGAATGCAAATTCGCAATGATTCAGAATGCTAAGATTTAGTAAAAATATTGGGCTGAAACTGAAGGAGGGTATCTTGGCCCAGACAGAGCCATGAGAACAAGTGCAGAGCATGAGACCCACCCAGGATGACAAACCCAGTTGGCCAGGCCCAGGAAGGGCCTTCTCCAGAGAAGAGGGACTGGAGGTGGAGAAGGACAGACTTTTAGAGGGTTCATTGTGTCATTTCTCTCCTACTGACTGGATTCACTGATTGTCCCAATACTTTTTTTCTTTCCCATACGTCAGGTTAACTCTCCAAGTAACAAAAATTACAGTATCCAGAGCATGTTGAAACAGCAGTCCCCTTGGAGAATTCCCTATGGAAGCACCATATCATCAAACACTTTTATCCCTCTCTACAGAGGCAAGAATTGAATGCCTGTATGCATCTTTCCATTCTACCTCCCACCCCCCAGTGGACAGCCAGTTGCCTACTTATTAAATAATCCATTTTTCCTCTTTCCTTATTAGACATGCTCACCTGGATCATATACTAAATTCTCATATGTAATTAGGTCTCTGTTTGGACTCTGATCTCACTGATCTGATTTCTTTATTCACACATCAATACTAATTCTTTTTAACACTCTAAATTTGTAACAAATTTTAAGCTGATAGGGCTGCTACATCCTTATTATTCTTTTTCAAAATATTCATTCTTCCCAATTTAATTTTTCCTATGTTGATATTTCCTATGAACTTTAGTACATTTGGGGTGGTTCCAGTTTGTTCTCATGGCTCTGTCTGGGCCAAGATACCCTCCTTCAGTTTCAGCCCAACATTTTTACTACATCTTAGCATTCTGAATCATTGTGAATTTGCATTCTGATTCTTTGTTGCAAACTCAAAGCCTATGGGGGCTTCCAAGGTGGCCTTGGTAGAAAGAACCCGTCTTGTCTATCTTCCTTAATATTCATAAGGGCTTTAAAAAAGCCCTTCTGTGGTGGTTTAAAGTTTTCTTCATAGGTCCTTTCTAACTTCCTAATCCTTCAATAAATATGGAGAAACTGCAGAAACTTGATGAAACTGGCAAGGTGAGAGGATGATTTTACCTCTACAGTTAAGATTATTATTTCTTTGCTAATTTCATTTTGTATCACTCACATCTCTAATTTTGTTCAAGATAGTCCAGGGGAGTAAAAAAAAAAGGTAACCTTAGGATTTTTCTGGTGGTCCAGTCTACCTGCCAATGCAGGGCACGAGGGCTCAGTCCCTGCTCTGGGAAGAGTCCATACGTCGTTGGACAACTAAGCCTGTGTGTCACAACTACTGAGTCTGCTCTCTGGAGCCCTTGAGCCACAGCTATTGAAGCCTATGAGGCTTAGAGCCCCAGCTCCTCAATGAAGAGTAGCCCCTGTTCGCTGCAACTAGAGAAAACCCACATGAAGCAGCGAAGACCTCAAAATAAGTAAATAAATAATTAAAAATTTAAAAAAGCTAACTTTAAAGAGTCTCTCTCCTTTGATTCTTCCCTGTAATTCCCCCAGCTAGAATCCTCACCTCTTGCAAACTGCTCTCCTTGTTGTTACCTCGCATGTCCTGCTCCCCGTTGGCCATCCTGGCCCCTGAAGGCCTCTCCTTTCTCTAAAGTCCCAAAGCACACGTTGCAAAGGTTCATTACATTCACATTACCCATTTACCACTCAGACAACTTGGTATGGTTACCGGTCTTTTTACCTCTCTGTCTTTCTTCCCAAAAGATTATTAGAAAGGTCAGGTGTATCATCCTTTTCATTCTCCTTCCCCCCTCCTTCTTCATCTCACCTGAGATACCCCACAGGTCTCAGGTAAGGTCTTGCACTTTCTTTAACCACTTACTTTTGGTAGCAGCAATTGTGCATTCACCGCAGCACCCAGACTGTTCTCCTACTGGGATGTTCTAAAAGTAGAGATTTTTTTAAACTTAAAAAAAATTCAGGAAGTGAAAATGATGCTTGAATATCCTTTCAGTGCAAACAGAATGGCCAATAGTATAGTCTACTCACCATTTGGAGAAGAGAATGGCAACCCACTCCAGTATTCTTGCCTGGAGAATTCCATGGATGGAGGAACCTGGTGGGTTACAGTCCATGGGGTCCTAATGAGTTGGATATGACTGAGTGACTAACACTACTACTACTACTATAGTGATCAGCAATACTTTAGTTCCTTCTCTTATCCTCTGGGAATATGTGCTTTGAGTAGAATGGTGAGCTGCTGGTACCGTTTCAACTGCGATGGCATTTACTCTCTCATTGATTGAGCCGTTCAGCTGGATTCTCATCTAAATGCCCCAAAGATGATACTCTAGTCTAGTTAACTTCTTCGCATTTCCCAAACCTCACTTCCTCCTTAAAAATTCCACAGATATTCCCCAGGGAGCCCTCATTTTTCTGAATCTCTCTGGCCTTCTACAGACCATCTTTTTGGTCTTGGTGGTTATCAGTATGGTGCTTGTCTTTTTCCAGAGCAACTCACACTTGGAGTGTGGACTCTAGAGGGTTTTGAAACATGGTCTTGCCCCGTCTACTAGCTACACGATCTTGGACAAGTTACTTAAACTCCCCAGGTCCCCTCAGTTTCCTCATCTTGAAATATGGATAATCAACATGGTTTCAACCTCCTAGATTCTTATAAATATTACATGAGTTAATATTTATTTGTAAAGTGCTTAAAACAGTCCCTGACCCAAAGTAAACTTTCCATAAGTGTCTGTTTTTCTTTTTTTAAATTATACTCCTTCACCTAATATTGGTGTGCCCATCCAATGTGGCTAAAGAAGACAGGAGTCAATGTAAGAGAGAGCTTACTATTCAGAGTCACGTGAACTGGCTTCTCTCTTCTCTTCAAAATGGAAATCTCAGTTCTTTTCATGAAAATGAGCAGTTCTCAACCTCACTGCCTCTACAGGGCAGGGCTTGAAGATCAGTTATGAGGTTCATCCTGTTACTACTGAGTACTAGCATCTTAATAACTGTAAAGTATATTCAAGAACCTTCTTCACTGGGCATTGAAAAAAAGGGCAAGTTTGGAGACAATGAGCTGACTGGCTGGGACTCCCTGTCCCTGTTTCCCATCTCTGGTAATGTGATGGACAGATGGTGGAAGAGACTCCGTTGTGTATGTCACACGTCATCAGCCCCTTGCTTTGTAGGACCTTAAAATGTTCCCTGGGTATTTAATGAGCTTAAATTTGGTTTTCTGTAATAAAGATTGTAGCATTCTCAAGGTCAAGGGGCTGTGACTTATGAGTCCTTGTAACCCCTGGCCTGGCACTGCACAGATCAAGAAGCTCTCATCAATAGATTCATTGTTTAAACTGGTAGGACAAAGCAGTGTTTGGATGCTGTTAAACTGCAGTTGGAGAAAAATTACAAGTAACTATAAACCTTCCCACAATTCCTAATCTACTGTGTCTTTATTGGTGCCACTCACAACTAAGAATGCTGATTCCATTCCAGTCCCTCTCATCACAATGAAGTGCAGTAAAACCCTGGAAGGAGATAGAAATGAAGGACCTGATTCTGCTAGTTGAGATAAGTCAGATACAGAAAGACAAATATTCACATATGAGATCATATACATATGGACTATAAAAAAGCTAACCTCATAGAAACAGAGTCAAATGGTGGTTACCAGGGGTTTAGGGTATAGGGAAAATGAGGAGATGGTCACAGAGTATAAACTTCTAGGAATCTAAGGTACCACATGGTTAATAATGCTGTTTTATTATACACTTGAAAGCTGCTAAGAGAATATATCTCAAATGTTCTTACCATAAAGAAGAAATGGTAATTATGTGACTTGATGGTGGTAATCATTTTGCAATACATCAAATTAATACTATGTGTACTCTAAACCTACATAATGTTGTATATCAATTACATTTCAGTAAATATGAGGTGAGGGGAGGGAAGAGAAGTGGGAGGCTTGGATCATTCAGTTTAGAAGTTAATTGAGTGTTGACCCTTCTTTGGAGACAGCCCTTTTTTTAAAAAATATAAATTTATTTATTTTAATTGGAGGCTAATTACTTTACAATATTGTATTGGTTTTGCCATACATTGACATGGCTCGGGGCTGGTGCACTGGGATGATCCAGAGGGATGGGATGGGGAGGGAGTTGGAAGGGGAGTTCAGGATGCGGAACACATGTACACCCGTGGCGGATTCATGGCAATGGAGACAGCCCTGTATCCCTGATTTTTAAGTTCAGAATAGTGGCTTTTATGGCATCAGTCAGCACCAGGGGGCAGAAGAGAAAGCAGTTTGAATGGAAAGAAGCCCAAACTCAAAAGGACTGTGAGTAAATGGTGTAAGCATGTCAAAGCCTCCAACACAGTTCTTAGCACCTAGTAGGTAAGCTATATATGTTAGCTGAATCTTAAAGTCTTAAGTCATTTAATGATGATTTCTCAATTACAGAAAAAGTCCAGGTTCACTGTAGAAAAAATAAAAAATACAGAGAAGCAAAATGACAACAAAGTGAAAAGTGAAAGTTGCTTAGTTTGTTCGTATTAGTGGCTTCAGTCACGTCCAACTCTTTGCGACCCCGTGGACTGTATAGTGCATGGAATTCTCCAGGCCAGATACTAAAGTGGGTAGCCATTCCCTTCTCCAGAGTATCTTCCCAATGCAGGGATCGAACCCAGGTCTCCCGCACTGCAGGCAGCTTCTTTATCATCCGAGCCACCAGGGAAGCCCACAAAATGAGAAATAAAATTTTAATTATTCATAATATCTCTATTGCCCCAAATTAAGCACTGTTAATGTTTCAGTCAAGTATATTCTCTTTTCCATATATGCATGTCTTACCCCTAAAAATGGGATCACAGTTTATTTTTCTTATTTCGTGTTTCTCTGCAACTGTAATTGGTAATATCTACTCTTTAGCTCAACATAGTGTTGTTGAACACATACCAAGCACTTTGCTGAGTTTTCTTATCTGCACAGTTTCATTTAATCCTCAGAGCAATTTCACTATCTCCATTTTACTGATGAGGGAGTTGAAGCTCAAACTTGTCTAGATTTGGAAGTGTCAAACCCAAACTGTACCCCTTCAGCTAGTTTTGGCTGGGCTGAAAAACTAGAAGATCTGCTTTTAGTTGGATGTTTCCTTTAAAAATCAAGCCCAAGGGATAAATAACTGCCCCAGTGATACTCAGTTTCTTTTTCTTTAACCACACCATTTTAACACTTGGCTGCTGCTCCACAGTGATTTTAAAGACACAGGGATTTTTGTACATTTTACATTGTATATTCTCTACATTTTAATGGACTACTGGATAACTAAATTGAGAGCAGAGCAAGGCCATGGATTTTATATAAACAATTCCTACTCAACTTAGAAATTTAATTTTATGGTTGTAACTGATGGTCTAAAAACTCCCCAAACTAAACAAAATTATGAAACCTCGCTGAGAGTAACTGGCCTGGGAGAGTCATGAAACTTACAGTGTGATAGTTTAACATTTTGGTTTTCACATCACTGCCAGAGGACGTCAGAACCGAGTGGAGGGATTTGGGTTGACCACTGGCTCTGCGGGCTGACCCACCACATGAGCAAAAGAGGCCTTTTCATTTCTGGCTTTAGTTTTCTCTTCCAGGGAGAAAAAGCTGTAGATTGAAATATAAAGTGCCTTTTAATGAAATGCTGCCTCATTGTCTTATAATAGGGCTAACACGGACTGCCGGTGGCTCAGATGGTAAAGAATCTGCCTGCAAAGCAGGAGACCCGGGTTCAATCCCAGGATCAGGAAGATCCCCTGGAGAAGGCCATGGCAACCCACCCCAGTATTCTTGCCTGGGAAATCCCAAGGACAGAGGAGCCTGGTGGGCTACAGTCCATGGGATCTTAAAGAGTCGGACAGGGCTGAAGCGATTAATACTGACTAACACGGTTTATTAACAATATTAGTTAGAGAAGGAATGTATTGTGTGGTGCATTTGTGGGTTCACCCTAACCCCAAAATATGCAGTCAACTTCTGATTGCTCAGGGCAAGGAAAGGGAGATGAGCCAATGCACCAAGCAATGAACAAGATAAACATTTCAAAAATATAAATATAAGCGCGCACACACATCCCATTCTCCCACGGCCGCCCCTCCACGCGTCCCCGGGACGATCCACAGTGTCCTGCGCTCAGATAACTGTATATAGAAGCCTCGCGAGTGAAAGACACCTCTTCCCTGCAGCCCCGCTGTGTTGGCGCTCGGCGCGGGAGGAGGTTTGCTGCTTTCCCTCCTGGCCTGCACCCGCTACTTGCGCTACGCGATTGCCTCCACGCCTTCTCGCCCGGGGTTCCCGTTACTGTACCCTGGCCAGCTGGCCCGGGGTCCCAGAGCGCCCGCAGCGCCCAGCGAACACTGCACCACGGCAGTCACGTCCCGGGCAAGGGCTCGCGCCCCAGCTGAGCGCTGGTTGGTTGCGCTGTCGAGCCCGCGGCCGGGCGATTGGCCCTGGCAGTCGGCTCACGTGGTCCCGAGCAGTTAAGCGGCCTCCCGGGGGCCGCACCCGAGATCTGGAGGAGCTGCGGCCACACGGGGACTACCGGGAGACGGGTGTGAACTCTCGCAAACCGCGGAGTGCCGCCGCCCCTTTACCTGATGAGCTGCACCAGGTAGGTTCCCTGAAGATTCTCCGACGGAGCTCAGGGAGCGCGCAGCTGTCGGGAGGCTGGGATGCGTTTTCCTGCTGTCATGCCCGCCCCGAAGACCCCAGAGGAGGGCGGGTTGACAAGCTGCTGACTTGAATCTGGAGCCGGGGAGGCCTTAGAGGTGTGAAGATTTGCTCTGAGCATCTTAGGCAGAGCTGATTTCGGTAAACGGCATCTTAAACCAGAAACTGTTTTAGCGTGAGTCAGCTTTAGTTCTGATTCCCTCGTGGATTCTAACCGTATCTCTTGGTCCCGCACAGATGTCTCAAGGACTCGTGGGAAGAGCACTCAGATTGCTGGTTGGGTAGTTTAGCTTTGGGAAAAACTAACGATGGACGATGTTGACTTTCCTTGGTCCTCTCCTTCTTCTGACGGTTTGCCATAGCAAAGCTAGTCTCAGATTTTGAGCAAATGATTATTTTTAAACTATTGGGCCAGACTTAACATTCCAGGGAAATCGCCATATCCTGAAACTATCTTTCTATAAGTGCAAAATGTGAAAATACAGAACAAACCCCCAAACAAACAAAAACCACCCTAAAAACTACTTAAATAGCTTCTTTAGACATAACTTAGAAGACTTCTCTAAAATTTCTGCCTGTTTATTATTAGACCAATAAATATAGCTTTCTCTCTCATTTGTTTGTTCTAAGTTTGTAGGTCTCCCAGAAAAATCCTAGGGCTAATAAAATGAATTCTCAGAATGTTCTTTTATTATCCATCTTATGATAATGACCATTTGCCTATGTGCTTAGAGCTGCTGGGAAGACAGTTACTAAAGCAAGAATGAGAAATGTCACATACAGTATACACACACTTCTTATCTGAAGGCTAGGATAGGGGGAAAATGTCCATAAGTTTGGCAATGTATACTCAGGGCTAAAGGCCAGAAAAAATATCTTTCTTGATGGACACTTCATGGTTTAATATTTATGAGCATAGTTATGTTTAAATTTTAAATAGCTTTATTATCTTTCTGGTTATAAATATCCATTGCCAGAACATTTGAAAATACCAAAAAAGTACAAAGGCAAAAATAGATCACCTATCACCTGAAGATAATTGTTAACTTTTTGTTGTGCTTCCTATTAGACTTTTCAACATTTATAAGTTCATATATATGTGTTTTATATATATATTACATATGTGTTTTATAAATATATATATATATATATATATATATATATATATATATATATATAACACATATATTGAAATTACCCTATTTTCAGGTTTGGCTTTACCAGTGACTCAGCGGTAAAGAATCTGCCTGCAATGCAGGAGACATGGGTTCGATCCCAGGGTTGTGAAGATTCCCTGGAGAAGGAAATGGCAAACCACTCCAGTATTCTTGCCTGGAAAATCCCATGGAAAGAGGAGCCTGGTGGGCTATAGTCCATGGGATCACAAAAGAGTCTGACATGACTGAGTGACCAAATAATGACAATAATTTTCAGATCATCAGCTTTTCCCACTTAAATGTGGACTTGACATGGATGTCTTTTTGTGTGAAATACAGATTATGTAAAGTTTTTTTTTTTTTAATTCATAAATGGCTGCCTTGCACTTGAGTGGGTTATTTGTGTAAAATGAGGAAAAGCATGGTAGTGAAAGTGCAGAGAGAATCCTCTAATTTACTCTTTCTAGTCTTTTGCTCTCAAAACCCTTTGCTGTTTTTATTCTTTCTTTTAAAATGGATTATGGTTCCAGAGAAGTGTAATTAATTCAATAGCAAAATCATCAAAGCAGTTGAGGGAGTGCGGTCTGGAACTTTGATTCTAGAACCTGTCTGGTCATTAGCTTACCTGGGAAGCTTTAAGAACATATATACATTCTTGTCCCCATCCCCAGGGGTTCTGCATTAAGGGCTCTAAGTCCAAGGATTCTGCATTGCAGAAAAAGGAAGAAATCCAACCCGCTAGGCCATGGAGGGGGCTTCTGTGGTGGCTCAGACAGTAAGGAACCTGCCTGAAAACAGACAGGTTTAAGAACTGGTGCTCCAGAACAGAGCAAGGGGTTTTAGAGCTGTATTAGAGTTGATCCCATCCAAATCTTTTATTTCTCAGATGGAGACACTGGGACACCAAGAGTTTTAACCCATGGCCTATAGCCAGTCAAGGGTAATGCCAAACATAAGATGCAGCTCTTATCACCTAAGCCTTCATTCCTTTACTTCATGTGAGAGCACTGCGCTGGCTGTAATAGCCAACAAAAATAGTGCAGACATACTTGGGACCAGGGAAAGTGCATTCCAGGTGCAGATGATAACCCCTCTTCTTTCTATTCCAGAATGATCCAGGTCTTAGATCCACGGCCTCTGACAAGTTCGGTCATGCCTGTCGATGTCGCTGTGAGGCTCTGCTTGGCTCATTCCCCACCTCTGAAGAGCTTCCTGAGCCCTTATGATGACTTCCAACGAAGAAATTTTGTGAACAAATTAAAGCCCCTGAAGTCGTGTCTCAACATAAAACAGGAAGCCAGAGCACAGGACGACTGGAAGCCTTCACACAACCAAGCCAAGAAGCGGGTGGTGTTTGCGGACTCTAAGGGCCTCTCCCTCACTGCCATCCACGTCTTCTCAGACCTTCCAGAGGAGCCCGTGTGGGATCTCCAGTTTGACCTCTTGGACCTGAATGATATCTCCTCAGGCTTAAAGCTCCATGAGGAGAAGAACCTGATTCTGGATTTCCCTCAGCCTTCAGCTGACTACTTAAGTTTTCGGAACCACTTCCAGAAGAACTCTGTCTGCCTGGAGAACTGCTCTTTGCAGGAGCGAACAGTGACGGGGACTGTGAAGGTGAAGAACATGAGCTTTGAGAAGAAGGTTCAGATCCGGATCACTTTTGACTCCTGGCAGAGCTACAACGATGTGGACTGTGCCTACATGAAAAATGTGTACGGCGGCTCAGAGAGTGACACCTTCTCGTTTGCCATTGACCTACCCTCCGTCATCCCCACGAAGGAGAAAATTGAGTTCTGTGTCGCCTACCATGCTAATGGGCAGGTCTTCTGGGACAACAATGAGGGTCAGAATTACAGAATCGTCCATGTACAGTGGAAGCCTGACGGGGTGCAGACGCAGATGGCAGCCCAGGACTGTGCCTTCCACCAGGCGCCACCCCCCAAGGCCGAGCTGGAGTCGACAGTCTTTGGCAGCCCAAGGCTGGCCAGTGGGCTCTTCCCAGAATGGCAGAGCTGGGGGAGGATGGAGAACTTGGCCTCTTACCGATGAATGAAGCAACCTGGTGACCGGTCTTGACCTTACGCCCCCATGTAATTCTAGGTCTGTGTTGCTCAATCTTAGGAAGGCGTTGCTACTTTCCTTCAGTAGGTTTAGGTTGGAGCTTTTGAGACCTGGCTACAAAAAAAGATAGCCCCTTGAGAATTTAGTGTGGAGGGTTTGTATGGATGACACTGCCCAGTGTTGCTGTGGAGGATCAAGTTACAGCCTGGAACCCTATTTTTATAAAAGTAATATTCTGTCTATACCCTTTTGTCCTTCCCTCTCAATTCACTGGCTTTCATCTTGGGCAAGGAAAGGTTGAGGAAGGACAGTGGATGGTGATGGAAAGCTGTGTTAATGGTATGAGGAATGTCTGAAAAGTATACACACAGGGCTCTGCAGCTCAAGTCAGAGTAGGAGCAGGAGGTCTGATACTTAACTGTTGGTGAGAAAATGAAGGTTATTTTGGTTTTTTAAGTTGGTTTTACAGGTTTCTCCTGGGGAAGTAATTTGTAGGGGGAAGAAAAAGGCCCATTCTAGGTATTCTCGGGGAGAAGAACCCAAACAAACTTTAGGGGTATTGGGTGGTTATTGGGGAAAGGTGAATTATAACTCTGAAGAATCAGATTTTATATGAAGCCTTTCTGTTCAAACGTGACTCATCAAAAAACATGATTTAGGGAAAGCTTAAGCACATCTGGCTTTGCAGTCCTAGTGGGATAAGTGACCTTCCCTGTGGCCCAGGTATTATGCTTGGGTTCTCAGTGTAGATGCTGCCTAATCCAAAAAAACCATGCCATCATCGTTGGCCAGCAACTGGTAGGGACTCTATGTCTTGTCAAGGATCACTCTCTGCAAGTGTTGTGATAAACAAGAATGTTGTAGTTGCCTAACGCAAGTATCTGAAGGGTCATCTGATAACTCATGAGTGTCTGACCTCATCAGAAGGTCCCCTGTGTTTGCTGGCATTCCTCCTGCGACACTGTTGTATCTTCAAGAGTGTTGTCAGTATACACAACTCGCATCCTTCATATTGAAGGTGACTCGTTTCTCTGCCATACTTTATTGATGTGATATTGGAAGTGAAGACTGACACTGATTCTCAATTCAAGAATCCAGTATCTTGCACATAAAAGTAGCCATTTCTTGCCTATATTCTTCTTGTTATTTTACGTCTTCCTACCAATTTCTTGAAAGTCAACATTTTTTTTTAATGGCTGTGAATTGTTTTGGGCGTGTTGTAATATACTTTGTTTTGGACTGTGCATAAATCCATTCTGTAAGGTCTTCAGAACAGGAGCCTCTCAATGTTCCCTTCTATCATCGTGTACATCCGTTGAAAGGTGTTCTGAGAATGCAGTTAATTTTAACACGTGTGATATGCCATGCTGGAAAATCTATTGGAATAACTCTGCTCTGACAGTATTTGAGGTTTGGCTAGCACCCACAATTTTTCTAGTCTAAATATTTCACTCTTCTGTAGCTATCCTCTGTGAACTTCTCACTTTAAAAATAAAAGTGTTTGATATAAGATCTGAGAATGTTTGCTTTCTCAAAGTCCCAGTTAGTTAAATAAGAAACCATCAACTGAGATGCTCCTGTTTTGTTTAACTGAGCAAGGTTAGTTTGGACCAGGAATTGGATCCGCCTGAAGGTATTCACAAGGTCCCAGTCTCATTAGTGAGAATTTCTACCTTCTGACCATTGGGGCTGGGCTCTAGGGGCAGAGACTTGGGCTGCTGGGACTGTCCCCATCTGTGCTGTCTGCTCATCACGCACTCTCAGTTTTATCTTGGGGGCCGTTTCTTGGCTTGAAGTCGGGGAGGGGATGGTGTGGGAAGGGCTGGAGCAGCTACTGTCTCCTGAGTTCCAGCTCCTTTGTGAAAGGGCAAAGCTTGGAGCTGCAGGGAGGGTGTGTGTCGCAGGCAGCGGGCATCAGTCCCAGACTGAGGGGAGGCTCAGCTCCTCGGGGTGGGAAGCAGCAGGTCCAGGAAACAAAGTCTTAGTTCCAGTTCTTGCCTAAAACTCCAGAAAGGGCTTCTGCAAAGTGTCTCTTAAGGGGGAATAACCAACCTTCTAGAAAGGCCGAATGATGAAAAACAAATTCTATCATAACATTTTCTTCATCAGAAGTTGTGAACTATAGGCTTACAGACTGTATCTGGCTGCAGACATTTTTTCCTCTTCTAAAGAATGTTTTAAATTATGAAAGTATGATAACACATTTACAGGAGACTTGGAAACTATAGAACAAATTTACATATAGTTCCACTATATATTATAGTTATTCTTGAAGTTGATTAATTAAGAGTTTTAGTTGGAGTTTTAACATCAAACTCTCAAAAATTAATAGAATGAATATACAGAGAAGTAGAAGGATATATGACACCCCACTCCAGTTCTCTTGCCTGGAAAATCCCATGGACGGAGGAGCCTGGTGGGCTGCAGTCCACGAGGTCGCTAAGAGTCGGACACGACTGAGCAACTTCACTTTCACTTTTCACTTTCATGCCTTGGAGAAGGAAATGGCAACCCACTCCAGTGTTCTTTCGTGGAGAATCCCAGGGACAGGGAAGCCTTGTAGGAGGCCGTCTATGAGGTCGCACAGAGTTGGACACGACTGAAGCGACTTAGCAGCAGCCACAGCAGCAGAAGGGTATAGTATCTCTGAAAATGACTGCAGATTTTTTTTGGACACAGGTTGATTTTTTGTTTCTTTTTTTTTTTTTTAAGAGAATTTATTGCCAAGAGCAGGCCATCAGCAGGCTACATTAAAACAAAATCTGAATTTCCTTTTAGCTCAAAACGTTGCAAGGTCTTTCCTTACAGTGACCGTCACCTGGAGTTGAGTGCACTGCCTCCGTTGGGTGGGCTTTACCTGCTTTTTTCTTGTCACCCCTCCTTCATTCTCTCATGCTGCCCCTCTACCTCTGTAAGCACTGGAGTTCATCACCCACATTTTGTTTCCTCTGGCTCTCTACTGGTTAGGTGAAGACCACTCTCTTACCATAGGATGCAGAAAAGTTAAATATCAGTCTGACGGGGACCTTGAAAACTGTAGGATGCAAATGTCCGCCTTTAGAAGAGAAATTCAGATTCAGAGAGGGGAAGTGACTTGTTTGAGGTCCTGTGGCAGGTTGAGTCGGCCTGGAACAGTGACTTCTAGGTTGGACAGTGATTTTTTGTTTTGTTTTTTAGTATTTTTATTACTTTTCTTTTTTAAATCAAAGTTTTTATTATTGAGGGCAGTGACTTTCTGCCTAGTGTTTTGCTTCACATTTCTTTCTTGAAGTCTTCCCTGAAGACCCTCCTTTCCTAGCGACCCCCTTTCTTTTTTTAGTTAAATTAAAGAATTTAATTTAATTTAATTTATTGGAGTGTAGTTTATTTACACTGCTGTGTTAGTTTCTGCTGTACAGCAAAGTGAATCAGTTATACATGTATCCACTCTTTTTTGGGTTCTTTTTCAGTACAGTTCATTAGAGAGTATTGAGTAGAGTTTCCTGTGCTATCCAGTAGTCCTTATTGTGCGTGTACTCAGTCACATCTGATTATTTGTGATCCTTTGGACTGTAGCCCACCAGGCTCCACTGTTCATGGGATTTCTTCAGGCAAGAATACTAGAATCAGTTGCAATTTCTTTTTCCAGGGGACGTTTCCAACCCAGGAATCAAACCTGTATCTCCTGCATTGGCAGGTGGATTCTTTGCCACTAAGCATTGGGGAAGCCCCTAGGTCCTTATTCGTTATCTCTATCTCTAATATTTTACACACTATTGTGTGCGTATGTCAGTCCCAATCTCCCAGTTATCCCTCCCCACCCCTTACCCCCCTGGTAACCATAAGTTTGTTTATTACATCTGTGACTCTATTTCTGTTTTATAAATAAGTTCATTTGAACAATTATTTTAGATTCCTCAGCACCCCTATATTGTCAAAATCTCCACTGTGTTTTTCTGGTAAGCCTTTTAGCCTCCTGCCCTTGGCAGCTTTGAAATTTGACAAATATCTTGAGTGGAAAATGAGCTGAGTGTCAGATTCGGTCTTCTACACACCCTCTCACCAGAATACTGACGTAGTCTGAACTCACATTTTCTTTTTTTTTTCCAGCTTCTTGAAGCCATCTGTCAATGTCATTGGTATTCTTCCAAAGCAAAGTTCAGGTTTTCATTTTCTTGTCCAGAATCAGCAAATACATCCAGGTACAAACAGCTGCAGTGTGTCAGTTCAACTTAGCCATAAAGTCTGGTTGTTTTAGTAACTTTCCAGTGCTTTTAAACAATTTGTTGTTATTTCTCCCTAGATTGTCTTATTCATTTTCATGTTAGTACTTGTCTGCCTCAAGCTACTCTATCATATTCAAAAGTGATAATATATCTTATCTTTGATTCTCTCTGTATAGTTTCTCCTTATTTCAAGTCCCTGATTGTCTCAGTAATAGCTCAATGCTTTCAAACTTTTAGTTGTTGTATTTTATACAACGTTTCTAGTTGTTCTCATCCGGAGCATTAGTCTACTGCCAGCTCTTCTCTCTTAACCTTATACAGTTCAGTGCTCATCCTATGTAAATCTCTTCTAGAAATCTAAGGATAGGGAATAATTATACTTTGTTATTGTAAAAATGGAAAAATATAACCAGGATCCTAGCCTGGATAGAAAGCTATTTCACTGTTGTCCTCCAGAAGCATTTTAGAGATTGTTCTAATACCTAAAAACGTGCTTCATAGGAGACCCAAAGTTATACTCTGTGCAACATGGCTGAGAATGGCTTTGAAAATGTGAAAAATAAATATAAAGTCTAGATTATTCCCCACCAACACTCTCCCAGTACAAAACGCTCAGAAGTGCTAGATAAAATATTTTCTGTGTTATCAAAGCACTGCTGAACTGGGAAGAAAGTAAAGTGAGTTAGTCGTTCCATCATGTCCCATTCTTTGTGACCCCATGGACTGTAGCCCACCAGACTCCTCTGTCCATAGAATTCTTCAGGCAAGAATACTGGAGTGGGTAGCCATTCCCTTCTCCAGAGGATCTTCCCGACCCAAGGGTCAGAACCATGGTCTCCTGCATCACAGGCAGATTCTTTACTATTTGAGCCACCAGGGAATAACTTCCTTAGTCCTCTAAACAAAAAGCAAAAGCAGAACTCTAGGAAGGTAAATGGCTGGCACCTGTCCTGAAGTCACTTGTTAATCCTTAGGTGACCAACACTGCTTTTTTTGACATCTATGGCTGCTTTGAGGATGGAAGATGCAGATTAAGGTGGTGATGGGGTCACAGTGAATAGCATAGCCAGAACCAAGAAAAGATAGACCTTTGGTAAGAAAAGGATAAAACCCTCTTGCAAAGAAATTCAACTAAGAAAGATGCCTCAATCTCTGGGTAGAGGGGGAAAAAAACCTCCTCTTAAAATTCGTAACCACAGTCTGGTCCTCACATGGATTTGCAATCTGAATTCACATTCCTGTGTTCTGAAAAACCTCAAGCAGAAAATCTATTTAAAAATGGCTTCTGGTTGCAGTACCCACAGATTCTTATTAGAAGCAAATGTAAGTGCTCTGTGTAAGAGTGTATCTTCAAACATAAGCTCACAGAATTTTCATCAAACATGAATTCACATCCAGTGAAATAAAAAGACAAATTTTTGACAAGATGCGTGAAGATAAAAATGAGAATGCTAAAAAATTTGGGATTTAAAAAAATGTCATAAGCATACATAGCAAATACATAACTAAAAATTAATATAAAGCCATTAGGAACAATTTTATACTAATAAATCTTGAAACAGATAAAACAGATGCATTTCTAGAAAAATGTGTTATTTCAAAATAATCTCAGAAATACAAAATCTGGCCAGTCCTATAAATATTTAAGATTAGTAGTTTAAAATCCATTTATAAGTAAAATACAAGGCCTAGATATCTTTTGCAGGTGGGTTGCATCAAACATTCAGGAATCAAATATTTCTAATCTTATTTAAAATATTCTGCAGTATATATAAAAAATGAAGGAACATTCCCTGACATATGTTAAGTTACCATAACTTTGACACTGAAACTTTATAAAGACAGTATAGGAAAGAATAACAACTTCACTTATAAATAGATGAAAAATTTTATAAACAATAAATTATTAAAAATTAATCCAAAATATATAAAAAGGTAATGTATTATAATCAGGTTGAGGATATTCTAAGAAGGCAAGATTGGTTCAACACTAGAACATCAACTACTATTATTTGCCACATAAACAGATTAAAGGAATAAAAACATGATCAAATAATAGATACCAAAAAATGTTTAGAAATTTTATACCATTAATAAAAACAACAACTACTACTACTACTCAAACTAGGAATAAGGGGAAACTTCCCTGGGTCGCAAAGATCCCCTGGAGGAAGAAATGGCTGCCCACTCCAGTATTCTTGCCTGGAGAATTCCATGGACAGAGAAGCCTGGCAGGCTACAGTTCGTGGGGTCGTCAGACACAACTGAGCGACTAACACTTTCACTTCCTTTAATTTGAAAAAATGATATTGACTAAAAATAAGAACAATTAAAATCTACCACAAACTTCACACTCAGGTAAAGGTTGACACGACTTTTAAGATTTGATCCTCTATCACCACCTCTTTCAAATACTGTGCCAGAAATCTGAGCCAGTGAAGTAAAGTAAGAAAGAAGTAAAAATGGAATTGGAAGGAAAGAAAGTATATTATTTGCAGCTAATATATTTGTCTGAATAGAAGAGCCAAAAGACTCTACTAGTGAATTATTAGAATAAGTGGAGAATTTAGCAGTCGGTTATTGTATATAAGACTGTGATAGCCTACAAGACATCCCCAGAAAGCTCCACCTTCTGGGTTTCACTCTAGGGTAGTCTCCTCCCAGGGATCCAACCCAGGTCTCCACGTTGCAGGCAGAGTCTTTACCTTCTGAGCCACTGGGGAAGCCCTAAACTATAGTCTGCTACTGCTAAGTCGCTTCAGTCGTGTCCGACTCTGTGCGACCCCATAGACGGCAGCCCACCAGGCTTCCCTTCCCTGGGATTCTCCAGGCAAGAACACTGGAGTGGGTTGCCATTTCCTTCTCCAATGCATGAAAGTGAAAAGCGAAAGTGAAGTCGCTCAGTCTAGCGACCCCATGGACTGCAGCCTACCAGGCTCGTCCATCCATGGGATTTTCCAGGCAAAAGTACTGGAGTGGGGTGCCATTGCCTTCTCTGAAACTATAGTCTCCTCCCATATTATACTAGAGCTGCTCTGTGACCAATAGAATATAGCAGAAATCGTGATATGGCACTTCCAGGATTAGGTTACAAAAGGTACCGTGGCTTTCATCTCAGTGGTCCCCTCTCTCTCTCTTCCTCTCTCCCTCTCCTCCTCTCCACCCCACTCCTTCCTCCTCTCTCCCCTTTTCTTCCCCTCCCTCTTCCCCTCTGTCTCTCTCTTTTTTATTTTCTTTTCAAAGTTTTTTGGTGGAGGTTACTGATGATCTCGTCCCTATGTAACCCTTAAGAGTAATAAGTTGGCAATATCTGGGTTTTGAAAGTGATGTTTTCCCAGGCCCTTTAGGATGTGGTTTGAATTCATGATAAAGGACCCTCTTTATACCTTTTTTCCCCCCTACACTTTTGAGATGCCAGATGGTGTCAAACTGAGTGGAAGTTTTCTTTGTGTCTTCATTGCTGCGGCAGAAATGAAAATAAAAACTGAATCCTTGGGTGTTTTTATTAAGGACCAGCTATTTTCTCGGAGAAGGCAATGGCACCCCACTCCAGTACTCTTGCTTGGAAAATCCCATGGATGGAGGAGTCTGTTAGACTGCAATCCATGGGGTCGCTAAGAGTCGGACACAACTGAGAGACTTCACTTTCACTTTTCACTTTCATGCATTGGAGAAGGAAATGGCAACCCACTCCAGTGTTCTTGCCTGGAGAATCCCAGGGACGGGGGAGCCTGGTGGGCTGCCGTCTATGGGGTCGCACAGAGTCAGACACGACTGAAGTGACTTAGCATAGCATAGCGTTTTCTAGGTTATTCGTGCTTATTCCTGGGGTTCTAGGTGACAAAAAGGCTGATCCTATTTAACCTGGCAAACACCCTCCCTTAACATTCTACATGGCACTCTTGCTGGTACCGCCACCTACAACTACAGGCACCTACATTGCTGTGCCTTTCTGATTCCTAGCACAGTCTCCCAGTCCTTATTTACCTACACTAAGAGTTTGTCAAACCCTGGCAGAGAGAGGCACCTCCCATCTTGGGATCAGTTCCGACTATAATATATCATCATCTAGTTTCAGTGTGCTTGGAAACAATGATCAGGCCGAATTTGCCATTACAGCAACAAAAAATACAGGTGCTTTGCGTATCACGGAAGGATACAGTCATTAAGATACCCGCGGGGACTCCTGGCTATTTGGTTCCAACTTCTCAGAGCTCCTTTACTGGAGGCGCTGTTACTGGATCTAGGTGTTAACAGCTTCTTACTCATATGGGTCCACTGAGTCAGAGGAGCTGGTGAGTCACATGCTTATTATACCTGCTCCTCCAGCAGATATTTCATTCTGGCCATTTATAATGCTGACTAGATTCACAGTAACTAAAAATGGCTGTAACCTGAGACAAACACAGACTTAAATGTTCAGTATGTACACTGTTGGATGATGCAACTTTCAAAATTAATCTTTGGATATACCCTAGTTAATACTCTATAAACTGCTTGTTCTTACATCTGCCTGGGGATTTGTGATACACACCCTCTCCTTCGGACGCTGACCATTAGGTCACATGGCATCAACCCTAGCATATAACGGGAACTGCTGCTTTTTTGCTACCCAAGTCTTGGCTGGCAACTGAGAAAAATGGAAATGAATTCCCAAAGTAACCATGTTGTTGGTGGTGTTGCTTTGGTTGCTAAGTTGTGTTGGACTCTTGCAGCCCCATGGACTGTAGCTGGCCAGGCTCCTCTGTCCATGGGATTTCCCAGGCAAGAATACTGGATTGGATTGCCACTCCCTTCTCCAGGGAATCTTCCCAACCCGAGGATCAAACCTGGGTCTCCTGCATTGCAGGCAGTCTCTGAACTGATGGAGCCACCAGGGAATCCCTAACTGTGTTGATAAAAAAAGTAAATGTGTTAGTCGCTCCCTGGTGGCTCAGATGGTAAAGTGTCTGCCTGCAACGCGGGAGACCCAGGTTCAATTCCTGGGTTGGGAAGATCCCCTGGAGAAGGAAATGGCAATCCACTGCAGCACTCTTGCCTGGAAAACCCCATGGACGGAGGAGCCTGATAGGCTGCAGTCCATGGGGTCACAAAGAGTAGGACATGACTGAGCAACTTCACTTCACATTAGTCGCTCAGTCATGTCTAACTCTCTGTGACCCCATGGACTGCAGCCTGCCAGGCTCTTCTGTCCACGGAATTCTCCAGGCAAGAACACTGGAGTGGGTAGCCATTCCCTTCTCCAGGGAATCTTCCCAACTCAGGGACTGAACACACATCTCCCACATTGCAGACAGATTCTTTACTGTCTGAACCACGTTGGTAGCAGACAACAAACGTTCTGTGTGCCTTTTGTTTTTATTTTTTGGCCAGCACGTGGCGTGGGGGATCTTAGTTCTGCAACCAGGGATAGACCCTATAACCTCTTTGTTAGAAGTCCGGAGTCTTAACCACTGGGCCACCAAGGAAGTCTGTCTATGTATACATTTAAACTCTTTTCACGACCACTGTCATTATCATAAAATAGTTTTTCTTCTTAGGGCCTTATATTGGAAGTAAGTTATTTAATGCCATTCAAGTTGTCATTATGCTTCTGAGGCCATTGCAGGTAGATGTGAGTACTGGATGGCTGTGATTTAAGATCTGCTAGGAAGATAAATTCTCTCATTTCTCAAAAGCTCATTTTGTTTTTCCAATTTCCAAAGTCTTACCTCTCATCAAAAAAAGGTTTCATTTTTACCTATATATAATAATTATTAAATTTTAGCTAAGGGGCCTGAGACAGAGATAAACCAAGTACTGGGGAAGGTGAAGAGGACAGAGAAGGTGATTCTGCTCTTTTAGCCTATCAGGACATGTGAAAATGATGGTCCCCCTGGCTCAATGGAGGTTTTGTGAAGTACGGGAGGAAGATTATGTTTTTGCACATACTGAGTTAGAGGTGACAGGGGATCCACCGTTATTTTATGGATAATTGGTGATGCAGATGAGTTTAGAGCTGGACATACACATTTGTGGAGAAGGGAAGCAAGTTCTCTAGGGCATATTCTTCCTTCCAACTCCTGTCCACTTGCCCCAGTTATACTTTCTCGTTCTCTACTAACAAGTGCATTATACTGCCTTGGCCCCTCTGCCCTCAGCCCCTGCACTTTGGAAGGTCCTTCTCTGACCCTCTTCTGACTGTAGCTCTTCCCATACAGTGAGCAATCCCTGAGGCCAAGGGGGTGTGCCCACCTGGAACCTCTGCTCATCTCCCTTCTAGACTAGGCTCATGGTGCCCCTGGAGCCTGGAATGGCGTCCCCACCCGAACCCACCTCCAGGGCCCTGCTCTGCTGGCCTCTCTCCGAGTGAGTCTTCCTGAGGGTGGTGGTGATACCCGTGGTCCTGAGAGGTGGCTGTCTGGATGGGGTGGGGAAGTTCACGTGGACAAGGCTTGTGGGCTGGAGTGTCCACTGCATAACGATGAGGTCCCCAGTGTGGCAGGATGAAATCAGGATGGCAAGAGAAGGGAACTGGCCGGGCTGGGGCCTCCAACTGCATCCTTGCCCTGGGCCCTGTGAATCTTGGAAGCCTTTAACTCCACTTTTTCACATTCCAGTTCTTTAGTTCCTTAAGAAGAACCAGAACCGTCCTTCTGATGTTTATTCTCTGCTCTTTTCCTGTGTGCCTGCTGCAGAGAGAGCTCAGCTGTGTGCTCCGTGACAGGGCAACCCAGCCACGTCTTTTCTACCCATCTTTGCTCCTGTGCCCTTCCCTGCTCTGATTCTTTGTTTCATCTGCCCTCGAACTCATTTCTTAGAAGGTGGAGTGGGGCAGGATGCTGTCAGATACAGGGGGTCAAAAAGAGGAGTTCACAGGGCCGTGGATTGGTGCCAATCTCTGTAGAGTTTTACAAGTTTGCCTTGAGTGGGGAGCAGGGACCCTGTCCTCGGGTGATATTGCAGACAAAGTGGACAACTTTGGTCTCAGACTCTTTTGCAGACAAACAGCATGTCCTGAAGAAGCAGGGGGCTCCTTGAAGACTCCTGACCAGACACCAGGAGAGGAAAGGGTTGCACTGCTGACTTTACTGTTAGGGCTGCTGTGAAGTGGACAGAGTGCCTGCAGGGCTGTAGTTCCTGGAAGTTAACAACAACTTTTTTGATCTTGAGGGAATTAGCAACTTAGGACTCTGTATGTACACATTGTTTTAAATGTCTAAGGCAACTTTTCTAGGTCTGCCATGTAATGTGATACAAGTACAATCTGCCTACATCAGACTTTGGAGAAATTTTACTGTAGGGAGGATAGAGTGACTAACTCATTGTTCCTCTTGCCTTCTTTTGACTTTTTGGCTGACGGTCCCCTCATCCTTCGTGACAATGCTTAAGTGTCCCCTCCTCAGAGTGGTCGCTGTGACTACCCCCTCTCAGATACGTATTCCTGAATATTCTCCAACATTTGTTATTTCATCAGCTGTTGTTGAGTGTCTATGAAGTATTTGGATCCCTCAATCATGTCCTCATGAAATTTATAGTCACTGAGCATGTATTAATGTGCCAGGTACTGTTAACAGGGTTACTTATGTTTTCTTATCTAATCCTATGAGGTGGGTACTATTATACCCCCGTTTCACGTGTGAAGAAGCTGAGGCACAGGGACGGTAAGTAACCTGGCGAGGGCACACAGTTAAAAAGAGGCAGAGCTGGGATTTTGCCCAAGCTGATTCCAGCACATGAACATCTCCTCTCATGGAGTGTGCTGGTGTATTCAGTTGCCTCTGACTCTGCAGCTCTGTGGACCATTGCCTGCTCGGCTCCTTTGTCCATGGGATTTCCCAGGCAAGAATACTGGGAAGGGTTGCCATGCCCTCCTCCAGGGGATCTTCCCAATCCAGGGTTCAAACTTGCATCTCTTACGTCTCCTACATTGGCAGGTGGATGCTTTACCACTAGGACCACCTGGGAAGCCCTCCTCTCATGGTACCCTCTTCTTTTCCTTCATCACGCATCTCACAATTGTAATTTTATCTGAAATTGGATGTTGAATGAGACCTTTCTGTTGCCTTAGAATGGCTGCCAAGGCTCACGGGCGACACAAAAGGTCTTAAGCTCACTGTTTCTAAAGAGAGCTCCCAATCAATTTTCAGCAATTGAGGTGGCAGAACTGGCCCCAATACCATCTACTCTTCCCCTGTCTTGGGTCTATGAGGAAAAGGCTGAGCTCGAGGAGAGGGTGGGGATCCTCAAAGTCAGCTTGAGGGACAGCAGAGCTCCTGGTGAGAATATGCCTCCCTGGGGAAGGGACAGCATGCCTCCTCCCGCCTCTGAGTCAAGGGAGAGATGGAGGTGTGCTCTGGGAATTGCTAGTATCGTATTCCCTGGCCGGACATCTGCTTGAGCAGCAGTACTGCTATCTGCCTGTGTCTGTTTGTGTCCCAGGGGGAGATATATTGATGAGAAAAGGCGGGGCTGAAAGGATGGCCTTGGGGCAAGGTCTTTCCCAGGGTTCGGCAGGATGCCTGACTTTCCCATGGGTCAGAAGGACATCGGGAAGGTACTGACCCCCAAGCCAGGATGACCACCCTTTGGATGAGGGTGCCTCCAGCAACAAGGGTCTGTGAGGTGGGCTCTAGGTGGCAAGGGCCAGGAACTGCAGAGGAAGAACTCAAGGCTTTCTGCCTCTTCTGGCCAAGCCCCTCCAGCAGCAAGTCCTGGCCACTCAGGGAGGGCAGAGGGCTTTCAGTCAGATATGAGGTGGGAGTTTACATTGGCCCAGACTAAATTTCAATAACCAAAAGTGACAGGAAGCAGTGGAATCTGCCTGAGATATTTTAAGGGGTGCAGTGATGGAGGGAGATAATTTGACCCAGCTGAGAACAAATTTAAACTACTGTTGGGAAAAAATGAAAACTAGGTTGTGTTTCTTCTCTGTTGATTTGGAACTTCCTGGTGAACTGGTATACATATTTAACTGTGTGTTGGTTTATGGGCTGTCTCCCCTAACTAGACTGCGGTCTCTGTGAGGGCAGGACTTGTCTGTCTTCATTACTGTTCCATTCACAATACCTAGCACAGAGTCTGGCAGGATAAATGTGCATTGAAGTGAAGAGTAAAAGATGTCACTGGAGGCCTGGGGAAGTTTAATTGGTTGTTGATCCTGGCATTCCAGAAGACTGGCTAGACCTATCCTCCCCCCCTCCAGTAGATGCTCTGCAATCTTGGATACGAAAGGATTCTTAGTAAGAGGACCTCAGCACAGGAGCTGACTATATGTATTATAGTCATATACATCTAGGTTCAGAACTCAGCACCCACACTCTGCACTTAGGGTCTCAGCCAAGTAACATAACATCAGAGCTTCCTCACTGACAAAATGCCTGTGTCATACTGACAACTCAGGACTGTTACGGAATTCAAGTGAGATCATGCATGTCAAGTGCTTGTGTACAGTGCCTGCAACAGAGCAAACGTTTACTAGATTGTGGCTCTATTAGGGGCATGCAAATAATGGTTTAAGATAGATGTGGCCTGAACCAGGTGACTGAGTGGTAAAGAGTCTTCCCGCCAATGCAGGAGACTTGGGTTTGATCCCTGGGTTGGGAAGATCCCCTGGAGAAGGAAATGGCAATCCACTCCAGTATTCTTGCCTGAAAAATCCCATGGACGGAGAAGCCTGGTGGGTCACGGTCCATGGCCTGACAAAGGAGTCAGACACGACTGAGTGCACATGCACACATGAGGCCTGAACCGTAGGGGAGTCTTCTGAGTAGCACGACCTGAAACTGGTCATATTAAGGCTCAGAACTTGGCGAGTGGGGGGTGTTGGGTGCCCATGATTCCATGTGTGGGACTTCCAGGACCTTTGAAAGCGTGTGATGCAGGAATCAGGTGAAGATTACCTGTGGGAAGGGCTTTGCAAAGCCTGAAGTGGGGAACAGTGTGAATACCGCAAGAGTTAATAGTGGGCTGCAGGCAGGCTCAGGGGCTTATTGTTTATTTATAGGAAGGCCTTGGGGAGGCAGAGGAGAGGAGGGAAAGAAAAGAATGTGTGTCTGTGCAGGCGTGTGTGTGTGTGTGTGTGTGTGTGTGTGTGTGTGTATGTAGACAGAGAGAGAGGGAGGGAGGGGAGAGAGAGAGAGAGGAGAGAAGAGAGAAACTTCTGGGCTTTCATCTAACATGTGCACTCTGCCTTCTCTCTTGTCCCCTCTGCAGTCCCTTCCCTCCCAGCTGTCACAGTGCCACCTCCTCTGGCCAGTCCTGTCTGGACACCCTGTCTGACCTTGAACTATCTCTCAATCCTTCCGGGTATTGCCTCAGCCAGCCAGGGAGAGCCTGGTCCTGGCAGAGGCTGTGTTGAAAATAATTCACTCTGAAAGCCAGGCTTGTTCTCTTCAAAGGGTGAAGCAAGCTAGACAGAAGAGATGAGGGAGTTCCCCCCAACCCCCAATCCCTCACAAGCCCTCTCTTGGAACCTACCCTTGCCCTCCCTGGGATGACCTCTGTCCTTAATGAAATGGGAGAAACAGAACAGCAAGGCTTGTTTCCTTCCCAAATGAAAAGATGGACACTTGAAGTGCATTTTAAACGCTCTCTGGCAAGTGTGGGGTGACTGGGGGCGGGGAGGAGGCTGACTTGCCCTTTCTCTGCCAGTTCTCTGGGAACCTAGCCCATCCGTATTTCTCCATAAAACTTGAAGGGCAGTGTGTCATTGTGGGAGAGATACTGCAGTTTCTCCAAACAGAAACCTATCCCTCCTTAAGGGCCTTCATTTATAAGGTCAGTTGTGTTCATTGAACATGTGAGTATTTAGAGAGATGGAAATTGATCAGGAGCACCCAAGAAGTTTCAGGTTAGGAAGGACCTCTGCTGTACTGCAGGGCTTATGTCTAGAACAGTGGGGAAAAAAAAGAGGAAGGCTTAACATGTTGGGAATTACACGGAGTTCAATGAAAGTTGAATGAAACCCTGGCTGGGAATGGCTTCTTGGGTAGAGGGATATGAAGTTTGACTGGAATTTGGACAGAGAGGAATAGAGACGGTGTTCCAGAAGGGCACCAAGAAAAAAGGCAGGAAGTGGCAATAACCATGCGGTGGTGGGAAAGCAGAGAGAGAAGTGTGCCGGCCATACGGCTGGGGTCTGCCATCAGATGAGGTGCAGTGAATGGAGGCTGAAGAAAGCCATCCTTTTCTATCTCTAGGTAAGAGGGAGATAGAGTGAAGTTTATCTTTACATGAAGCAATGCAATGAGAGCAGAGGGTTAGAAAATTTGATGAGGGTGGCTCAGGGAGAGAGACAGGAGGTGGAAAGTTCAGTTGGGAAAGCCATTGTTATAGCCCAGGTGAGGAGAGACAAGAACCTAGGCTGGGATGGGCGGTGAGCCTGATTGGATGTGAGGGGAGCAAGGCAATCTCAGCCCTTCTGAGAGAGATGCTTCTGTGGCCTCTGAATGCAGAACGGGAAGAGGCTCTTGGCAGGGCTGGCTTGGCCATCTTTGTCTGGTTAATGACAAGTGGCTATCTGCTTACACCAGTGATTTGTGCTACCGTGCTGAGTGCACCAATGCTCCCGGTGCCACTAATCAGCTTGGGGAAGGGCATAACATTTGTTTCTAGTTGTTTGTTTTGTGGTTGGCAGTAAGGTGAAGACTTGAAGGTCAGTGGGCGTGCTTTCTATTTGGCTTAGTGAATGGGTTTTTGATTCTTCATGGGAAATCCAATTTCTCAGAATTTCCATTGCAGACTCTTCCTTTAGACAGGAGATGTATTTATCAGCCTTCTTTAGAGAGCCTATAACTGAATGATGATGATTTCTGAGCAATCAAAATGAAGAATTTGCACGGAAGTTTATGTTTTATAAAGAGACATCTTCCTCAAAGACTTCTTGACTTAATTTAAAAAAACCTGCATATGGTTTGTCTTTGAGGTTTTCCTCACATTGGAGTAGATAGGGCATCCAAATTGGGGACTAAGCTAAAAAGATGCTGAGTCTTGGGGGCCAAAGCGAGAGAGACGCTAGAGTGAGAGGGAAGGGCTGAAGATGTGGGAAGAGAAAATTTGGATTTCTTAGGTCCCTGAGGTGGCATTTACTGACCATTAGCTGGAGCCCCACTGTCGGATAGACTGAACAGGAGTCTGCCAACCAGCTGACTTAACCATCTCCGTGCAGAGGGGAAGAAAGTAAAAAGGAGGTTAAGAGACAGTGCAAGGCAAACACAGCTAGGTTTGTTGCCCTGAGTCTACCTATGGCAAAGAGGCAAAGCTACCTGCAGCCTTTTATGCTTTAGTGAGAATTATTTTCAACCAAAGACTCAGTTGCTTATTTCTCAGCTATGTTAGGGCTTCTCTGGTGGCTCAGCAGTAAAGAATTAGTCTGCAATGTAGGAGACCTGGGTTTGATTCTTGGGTTGGGAAGATCCTCTGGAGAAGGGAATGGCAACCCAATCCAGTATTCTTGCCTGGGAAATCCCATGGACAGAGGAGCCCGGCTGGCTATAGTCCATAGGGTTGCAAGAGTCAAACACAGCTTAGCAACTAAAGCACCACCACTACCAGCTTGGTTACTTTTGGAGTTTGTTTCCATTTTTTCAGCCGCCAGCCAAGACTTTGGTAGCAACAAAGCAGTGATTCCCATTACACGCTAAGGTTGATGCCGTGTGACCTAATGGTCAGCGTCCAAAGGGGAGGGCATGTATTACAAATCCCCAGGCAGACATGAGAGCAAGCGGTTTATAGACTATGGACTAGGATATATCCAAAGATTAATTACAGTCCATGGGGTCGCAAAGGAGTCAGATGCAACTTAGTGACTAAGCGATGACAGCAACGACAGCTGTGTTTAGTTAAATGAGAGAATGGAATCTTGTATGGGGTAGGGGAAGTAGGGAGATGAACAATAAGTATTAATAGTAGGCAAATTGTAATGAATGGTCAGAGAAACTTTGGGACTACAGGAGGGCGGTGGTTACCGCCACTGTGCCTAAGGGACCGTTAGCGTTGGAATTTAACTAACATTTATTGAGGACCTTTTGTGACCTAACAGCTTATTTATTCCTTACAACAGCCCTGTAAGTAAAATTCAAATGATTCCCATCTTATAACTAAGGAAACTAAGGTTCAGAGAGGGTAAGTCATTTTCCCAAAGTCACACAGCTTGTCCTGTATGCAGGGTTGGGATACAGGAAGTCCACTGTTCTTTTCAATGAGTCTCTGGGCAGGATCAGTCCAAAGGGGTTTCCAGGCTGGGAAGTTGTGTTTGTCGTGTTTCTAAGTGCTCATTTGGGTTTTTAGTGCTTTAATCTAGAGCCCTTTTGCTCACCCCTTTCTTTAGTAAAGAGTGGGCCTTGTTAATATACAAAAGTCACAAGTCAGATTTTCTTTGGCCTCTCAGACAGAGAGCTCAGCTGGTTGGTTTGGTTTTATTTTGTCTTGTTCTTAAGGATAAAGAGAAACAAAACGCAAAGAAAACAAACAGAGTAGGAAGTTTAGATAGATTCCTCACTGTTTCTTCCCTACACCCAGTTCGTATTTCTTTACTTTTTCTGGGTCTTTATACAAGGCGGTGGTGGGGAAAGGGTTTGCTGCTGGAGGGGAATAGAAGTACACCCTCCTTCTCCCGCTCCCGCTGTCTCCTCCCCTCTCTCCTCTTTTTTCCTTTCCTTTCTCTTTCCTCGAGCTTCCTTCCTGCACAGGTGGAAATGGTCTCTCTTTGTGGGTGAGGAAAAGAGACTGTGGGTTTGGCTGAATATTTTTATCTGTGACCTGGTGATGGAATAAAAGGAGCCTTGAGTCGAGGGTATTTTGTAGATGAGATGAACAACTCCTTAGAAGAGGGGCTCTGCAGAGCTCTGTGACAACCTAGGGGATGGGATTGGGGTAGGGTAGAAGGGGGGCTCAAGAGAGAGGGGATGAGTGAGTGAGTGAGTGAGTAAAAGTCGCTCAGTTGTGTCCGACTCTTTGTGACCCCATAGGCTATATAGTCCATGGAATTCTCCAGGCCAGTATACTGGGATGGGTAGCCTTTCCCTTCTCCAGGGGAATCTTCCCAACCCAGGGATCAAACCCAGGTCTCCCACGTTGCAGGCAGATTCTTTACCAGCTGAGCCACAAGGGAAGCCTGGGAGAGGGGATATATGTATCTCATGGCTGATTTATATTGTTGTATGGCAGAAACCAATATAACATTGTAAAGCAATATCCTCCAGTAAAAAATAAATTAAAAAAAAAAAAAAAAGAAGAGGGATCTGAACTCCAGTGAGCTTCCTCGGTGGCTCAGATGGTCAAGAATCTGCCTCCAGTGCAGGATATTGGGGTTCCATTCTGGGTTGGAAAGATCCCCTGGAGAAGGAAATGGCAACCCACTCCAGTATTCTTGCCTGGAGAATTCCATTGACTGAGGAGCCTGGCAGGCTACAGTCCATGGGGTTGCAAAGAGTAAGACGCGACTGAGCAGCTGACATTTTCTGAACCCCAATAATCATCAGTCAGGCACCAACAGTTTTCAGAGCCTTGATGTGCTGTTTAAGCCCTGGAGATAAATGGGAACCAATGGACACAGGGCTTGTAATCTGCTCAGAGAGTCATCTCAGGCAGCCCTGAGAAAACGGGGACTGGAGGAGAAGCCTGGAGAGGCTCCCCCAGCCTGAATGGAGGAGGCAGAGGAGGAGGAGGAGGAGGAAAGCAACTGTGGGGAAGGAAGAATTCCATGGAGGCAGACCCCAGGCACTGGCCCCAGGCGAGAAGTATACGACCCCGAACTGAGGAGGCAAAGCAGCTGAGCATCGGAAGTCAGACAGGCTAGTATCGAAGTCCAGGCCTGTCTTTACAAGCTGGGTGAAGCTGCGTAAGCTGTTTACCCTTTTGAGCCTCATTTCCCTCATCTATAAAATGAGGCTGAAATCTGTACTCACCCTATTAGTCTGTTGTGAAAACTAATGGTAAATTGCTGATCTCAGAACTTGGCCTTCAACAATCAATATTTGGCCAGACCTTGTCTAGCAGAGAAAAGTCAACCTTTCTATTTTCCTTAATGCATGAGGCTGTATAGAAAGCAGAAGACTGAGCTGAGGCATAAAGGAATCACTTCTCTTTAGAGGATTCAGCGGGGAGATTAACAATCAGCTTTAAAGAAATTCTTCTCATTTCCTAAGATTTCTGTCTTCTTATGAACATACTAACAAGCAAAACTCAAATGTCTCAAAGGGCAACTGCAAACATGATCATTCCTTGGTCCAGAGAAATCTTTCCTTTTGAAATTGTTTCAACCCACATGCCTGTGCTGGGCCACTGGATATATCTTCTTACAATTACGTTTCCTTTGGGCCAGCCAGAATTACATGAGAATTGAATGGTTCTTAGCAGATTCTTTGCTCTCTCTGAAGAAAAAGAGAAACTTCTTCCAGTAGACCTCACAGCTGCATGTATGATTTATTTTCACTGTCACTGGTCCTGAAACCTGGGCTTCTTATTGATTTTTAAGTAAGTTTATTTTCACAAAATCCGTATGAATGTGATGGGATCTGATAAGGCCTCCCTACAAGAAAGAACAACACTCTGAAGTCTGAGTTCCTTTTAGAAATCCTTGGCTCTAAATCAAAGTTGGAGGCATATTTATATTTGGGGCTTAAAAGGACCAACTGAGACTTGGTAAATAAGCAAATGAACATGGAACCGGACCTAAGGAGGAGAATTGCAGCTTTGATAAATGGCACCCTGATTTGGAAGAGAGAGGCCTTTATTCTAACACCATCGAAGCCAAGTACTTTGGGCTGGAGGATTTGCAATAGGTTCCCAATCAGACCACACAAACCAGGGTTCTGAATGGCAAAGGATCCTTTCATTTACCACTAAATTAATCCCTTATCAAAATGGGGCCAGCTTCTGAAAGAAGGTTTTCATATTGAAAAGAGAATTTACTTGCAAGAACTTGTCAAATCTATTATGTAATTCTGAAGAATTTGCCCCTTAAAGTCAATGTTTCTGGTATTTGAGTTAATCTCGCAGTGCCTTAAAGAAGGATTCAACTTCTTTTTATTCTTTTTTGATCTGGAATTTTGGAGAAGCCCCAGTGCTGCTGGAATGTGTTTGACATTTTCAATTTAAATACATTATTTATCTTCTCTGCTCTGGAGGTAACAGTACAATCTTGTACAAGTAACAGCCACTCATATTATAAACAGCTATTTGTGCTCATTGTGGCTCCAAAGAAGGAATGAGTTGAAATGGATAAACTCAAGGTATGCAGGCCTGGCAGGCTTCTTGTTTGTCGATTATTAATCAAGGGGAGGGTGTTTTCCTGATTTGGGTTGCAGCCCATTCTCCAACTTCTGTGTAGGGCAAGGGGAGGGGTGGTGGTGATTGACAGCCACAGATAGTAACTTCCTGTGCGTGTAAGAGCCACTGAGTGCTGGGTGTGTGGACTCTAGGGATTCACAAGTAAGTAGAAACAGGTACAGTCTAATAGAGAGCCTAGAAATAAATAATCAACTAGTCCTTTTTGTTAATTGAGATAAAATTGATAGATTAGTCTCCAATGTGCAATATAATAATTTAATATTTGTGTATATTGTAAAGTTTAGTTACCATCTGTATGGTCAACTAATCTTTGACATGGGAGTCAGGAATATGCAATGGGGAAAGGATAGTTTCTTCAATAAATGGTGTTAGGAAAACTGGATGTGCACATGTGAATCCTTATACCATCCACAAAAATTAACTTGAAACAGATTAAAGATTTAAAGACTCAAGACCATAAAACTCCTAGAAGAAAACATGGGAAAAAAGCTCCTTGACATCGATCTTGTAATTTTTTTTTTTAGATATGAAAGCACAGGCACCCAAAACACAGGCAACAAAAGCAAAAATAAACAAACAGGGCTACGTCAAGCTAAAAAGCTTCTGAAGCGCAAAGGAAACAGCAAAATGAAAAGACAACCTATGGAATGCGAGAAAATATTTGTGAGGCATATCTGATAAGAGTTTAATATCCAAAATATATAAGGAATTCATACAGCTCAATAGCAAAACAAAACGAAACACACACACACAACAAACCCAATTAAAGAATGGGCGAAGGGTCTGAATTGGCAATTTTCCAAAGATACAAATGGCCAATAGACACATCAAAGGTGTTCAGTGTTGCTAATGATCAGGGAAATGCAAATCAAAGTCACAATGGAATATCACTTCACATCTCTCAGGATGGCTATTATTATGAAGACAAAAGACAAGTGTTAGAGAGGGTTTGGAGAAAAGGGAACATTTGTGCACTGTTAGTGAGAATGTAAATTGGTGTACTTATACGGAAAACCTGGAGAAGGAAATGGCTGCACACTCCTGAAAAATCCCGTGGATAGAAGAGCCTGGTGGGCTACTGTCCAAAGTGTTGCAGAGTCAGACCAGACTGAGTGACTAAACACACAGAGACATATTGAAAACAATATGGAGGCTTCTCAAAAAATTAGAACTACTCTACAATTCAATAATCCCACTTCTGGGTATATATACCAATGGAATGAAATCACTACCTTCACGAAAGAACTTGTGAAACCCACTCCCTTTCTGGGGCAAAACTTAATTGGGCCTGACCCTTTTTGTGATTTGAGTGATTCAAGGGGCATCATTGCAGTTGAGAGTTGTCTGTCTGTTTATTCTCTATTATACCCAGCTTGAACACAGTTGACCAACTTTTGGCATAGGAGGCTAAGTTTCTTATTGAAAAACAAGAAAGTTCCTCCAATCCAAATAGAACTTGCCTTGGGTTGCCAAGATCTGGGTTGAGAATTCAGATCCTGTTTACGAGGGGCCATACCACCAGATTATAAACAGTGGGTAGTTCCTTCCAGGGGGTCTTGGACAGCTGCTAAGACCCTTGCTATGCCCATGACCAATTCTGGCCACAGGGCAGGGGTGAATAAATGCTCTGCAGCCCTCAGGCAAATGCCCAGTGAGCAAACACCACGCTGGGGGACAGTGGTAGCAGGAATGTTCAAAGGTTCACAGTTATCTTTGCACAGCTTTCTCAATGCACTTTCCAGACTGTGATTTTATTTCCAATATGACCTGGCAGACAGAGCAGGTAAAGATTGCTGACCCGCTTTTCCGTGATGTGATGAAATGGTACCATTTCTTGGTCTGGTTACCTCGGGTTGAATGGCAAGAAGGGAAGTGCACTGCTGTGAAAGTGGGTTGCTGCTGCTGCTGCTGCTAAGTCGCTTCAGTCGTGTCCGATTCTTTGCAACCCCATAGATGGCAGCCCACCAGGCTCCCCCGTCCTGGGATTCTCCAGGCAAGAATATTGGAGTGGGTTGCCATTTCCTTCTCTAGAAAGTGGGTTGACTGGGCTGTAATTCTTGCTCCACCCCTTACTAGCTGAGTGACCCTTGATAAGTTACCTCAGTTCTGTGAGCCTCAGTTTCCATATCTGTGATAATAACCTTGAATGTTTGAAGTGAGGATTACATGTAGCTCAGTGTCTGTCATCTAGCAGGTGCTTAAGAAAACGGCGGTGATTTTTGGGCATTACTGTAGTGGACATGCCTTGGGGTGCTGCCTAACCATAGAATCCTCCTCGGGTGGTTGCTTTCACCCACAACCTTTGATGAGGTGTCTGGCAGAGGTGCTGGGTTTGTACTGTGTGAGTTAATTTGGTGAAGGAAGATTGCCTAACCCAGGATGGACTCGAAATCTTCTGGAAATCTGGAATCGGAACAATGAGGACCTGCGCCATAGAGCTGTGGGGCATTGAGTTGAAGGAGCATGTAGTCTTGGGTACAAAGGCAACCAGAATGACTACTGTACAGGCTGAGGTGGTAGCAGAGGAAGCCCTTTAGTGGAGAGAAAGGGGTGAGTGAGCAGAGGTACATGGAGAAGAGATGGGTCAAGACTGAGCCACAGCTAATATCCTGTCTATTTCCACGAAGGCGGATGGATTGCATGCTGCCCGTGGATTTTAAGGGACCTGAATGAGTCAGTCTCACTTCTTTTGGGTGGGCTTGAGTGGGTATCTGATCCTTGTCACGAGAAAATAAATTATGAGAACCAAACAGATGAACAAATGGAAGCTCTGAGAGCTACAGTGAGTTGGTGAGCTCATTCTACTGCTTTTTGCTGCCTCGTAAAATTCCTTATCTGGCAAGTATGGTTGTTATAGTGGTGATTCTCCTATCTCAGCGGCTACCTGGGAATCTGTTGAGGTGGCTTGGGGAAGGAGGAGGGCCCTGTCAGGGCAGACATGGTGCTAATCCAGCCTTTCCCCTTGTTGACTTCTGCTTTCCCTCCATGTTCCATGCCACTGTTCTCCAGGCTCAGCTCAGAGTCAGGAAAGTGTTTTCCTCCTTGAGCTGGTCCGTGGCTCTCAGTGGCCTCACTGTCTATATTTTTCTGGATCCCAGGAGGTCTGGTTGGACTTGACTCCCACTCAATGAAATTATCTTGGAAGTCTGACCTTTTGATGCTGACTGTGGCCTAAAGTAGGTATTCTGGGACCTGAATGTAAAGAAAACTCTGGGCCAGTGTTCCTGAGGCTGAAGTTAGAACTCACCATGGGCGTCTTGGGGGCTGGAGTGTAGAGGGTGTCTGAGTACCACTTCAGTGGCACTTGCCTGTCACATGGGCCAGAATGTTGAGCATTCCCATGTGGGTTGGCTGGAACTGTACTTCCCCAATTTAAGGGCATCAAAGGGCTGGTTACATCAGAATCACAGGGCTGCTTGTTAATATCCACATCCCTCAGTCTTTTTTTCTGATTCACGATGTCCAGGATGCAGCTTGGGAAGCCCTAGTTTTAACAAGTATCTGATGGTTCTTATCATCAGCCAGGGAGATGGGTAGATGGCCTTTTCGTTGTCAGTTTATAAGTTCCTGAAATGTCCTGCCACAACCAAACACTATGCACAAAAACTTCTGTAGTCTAATCCCCTACCCTTATTAACAGGCTCTGTTCTGGGTGAATTATATGCCTGCAATATTCACGTACTGAAGTCTTACCCCCCAGAACCTCACAATGTGACCTTGTTTGGAAATAGGATTGTTGCAGATGTATTTAGTTAAGATGAGGTCATCTTGGAGTAGGGTGGCCCTTCATCCAGTAAAGCTAGTACCCTGATTAAAAGGGGGAAATCTGGACAGAAATAGACACGTCCAGAGTGGGGATGATGTGAACACACAGAAGGAGAATACCAGTAAATTATGCTGTCACAAGTCAAGGAGCATCGGGACTACAAGAGGCTGGAAGAGGCAGGGAAAGATTCTCCTCCTACAGATTTCTGAGGGAGCGTGGCCTTGCCAACAACTTGATTTCAGACTTCGAGCCTCCAAAATTGTGGAACGACTCCACTGTTCTAAGCCCCCTAGTTTATGGCACTCTGTTATGGCAGCCCTAGGAAATTTAATACAGATGCTTTTAATTTTTTCATTTTTAATACCAGCTACTGTTCACTTCATTCCTCTGTGTTGCTCAGCCTTTGGGTGTGAAACAAAGATTCCATAAGGCCAGGGTGGAGCCTCTGGGAATGCCCTTATGATGAGGGTGGAGTGTTTAGAGAGCAAGAAGTCTTCATTCCTGTGAGGAATGTGACGGAGCCCCGTGAAGAAGAGAGAAGTAAAAAACGGTAGTGTAGAACATTTACTCCTTCTTATGAATCTGACCAGATGTTTTCAGCAGCCAAACAACTGTCAACAAATGCTGAGTCTTGACATTTGCAGTGGGTGTTTGTAGGAAGGAGAAGGCACTTTATGTCTGTGTCTAGTTAAATTCATAGCACAGAGATTAACAGCAGTGCTCTGGAGCCAGACTGCTGGAATTTGGATCCTACTGGCTGTGTGGTTTTGGGTAGGTCTAGGGTCCTCAACCGGAGAAGGCAATGGCAACCCACTCCAGTACTCTTGCCTGGAAAATCCCATGGATGGAGGAGCCTGGTAGGCTTCAGTCCATGGGGTCGCTGAGTCAGACACGACTGAGTGACTTCACTTTCACTTTTCACTTTCATGCATTGGAGAAGGAAATGGCAACCCACTCCAGTGTTCTTGCCTGGAGAATCCCAGGGACGGCAGACCCTGGTAGGCTGCCGTCTATGGGGTCACACAGAGTCGGACATGACTGATGTGACTTAGCAGCAGCAGGGTCCTCAACATTTTAGGCATGGGAATCACCTGCTGGGCTTGTTGAAGTTCATTGCTGGCCCCACCCCCAGAGTTTCTGATTCAGTAGGTCTGGGATGGGGCCTGAGAATGGTCATTTCTAACAAATTTCTAGGTGATGTGAATGCAGCTGGTCCAGAGACAACACTCTGAGAAGTGCTGACCTAGTTTCTCTAAGCCTCTGTTTCCTCATCAAGTAAAATAGAGTCCATGATATTCTTAAATGACAGAGTTTTTGTGAGGATTGGGGTGATGGATGTAAAGCACTTAGCACATGGCTATGTATAGAGCTAGGTAAATTTTAGTGATCATTTGCTCTTATCATAGTGAATTGAAGCCCTCTTCTATGCTTGCTTGTGAAGTCACCTCAAGATTAAGGAGAAAACATATATTAGAAGGAAAAATATGAGGATGTTTCAGTCAGGAAGCACACAAAGGTAATTTTAGATGGGGTGCAGGGAAATGTCACCTCTTTTTAGGGTTATCAGGGAGGTACCTTTTCCTCCTGAAACTGAGGGATGCCTGTTGCCAGTCTGAGGTTGCATCTTCTAGCTGTGCCGGCATCGGGACCTAGATGAGGCATTTGGTGCTTGCATGCCAAGTTGCTTAGTCATGGCCAGCTCTGTGCAATCCGGGCTCCTCTGTCCATGGGGTTCTCCAGGCAAGGATACTGGAGTGGGTTGAGGCCTTTGGTAGAGGTAGGGTTAGAAGGAGGGAGGAGGGTTTGGGTCCCACCCTCTGGCTCATGAAGCAGCGAGCACTGACTGCCATGCTCAGGAGTTTGGGAGCATTGCCCTGCCCAGGCCCGCAGCTGGCAGCCTCGGATCCTCCACGCAGGGCCCTGCCCATCCATTCAGAAAACATTCCGTGCTCTGCTCCCTTTCCCACACTCCCAGCTGAAGACAATGATTGTCTTGGTGTTGGAGCATCAGGTGTTGGGGCCTTTCAGAAGCACCATGTATGCTTGTCTTGTGTCTCCTCCAGCCTGGGCTGAGCACAGAGGAATGGGCTGTGAGTGGGCTAGCCTTCCTAACTCGATATGACATCCTGGCAGAGTCTTCTCATTAGCTCGAGTCTTGGGATTTCAGCTTCAGAAGCAAGACAGATTATGTCGCTAAACAATGCTTTGTCTCTGGGATTCTGGCCCCATCAGAAGGCTGGGGGCTCTGGTCGGGAGCCGCTGGCTTGTTGCTAAGGTGTTTGGAGCTGATCCAAGGTCACATTTTTCAGGGTGGTGGAGAATAGTTAATGATTACAAAGCTCTGAAAATGTATATGCTGGCTTCTTTCCAACACTACTTAAAAACAATTACCAAGAGGAGGCTATTACTGTTTTTTTTTTTTTTTTTTTGCTTTTGTCGTAGTTGAACTTGGAGGGTAAAACTGGAGTTCCTTTTTTTCTTGTGTGAATTGGTGAAATTCAACATAGTGAATCACTTCTCGAGCATTTACTACACGTAAAGGAAAACTGTGAGGGAGCAGGAAGGGCAAGTAAGACTCTTCCAGTTTCTTGGAGAGGGATGTGCCTGGATGAAGAAGTTGTGATATGAACATACTGGGAAAGGCAGCTGACATCGGAGAGAGGAGATATAAAGACTTCTTGTTTTCTGTTTCCATGTTTTAAAGTTTTTCTTTGCCCCAAACAGGAGTCTTTTCCCTTAACTACTACCTGTCTTCCCCTGCTATAGGAACGCTTGAACATCTTGGAAAATATTTCACGACATTCCCTAGTAGTGTCTCTTTAAAGCAAATTGTCTCTGAGTTACACACCCTCCTTGTGGCTCAGCTGGTAAAGAATCCGCCTGCCATGCAGGAGACCTGGGTTCAATCCCTGGGTTGGGAAGATCCCCTGGAGGAGGGAAAGGAAAGGCTACCCACTCCAGTATTATAGCCTGGAAAATTCCATGGGGTCGCAAAGAGTCGGACACGACTGAGTGACTTTCACTTCCACTTTTCACTTTCACTTACCCACCCTCCTCACCCTCACCCCACTCCCCCAAATTCTAGTTTGGCTGCATGAACAGATTCACCATGTAAGTTGATAGGAAACCTCATTTTTTTTCTTGCCTGCTTAAGTGTGGTCATTTCCTCTCCAGTACTTCCTCCCAAATGGGTTTTATTTGCATATGTACTTACTGTCTCTCCCATTAGAATGTATACTTCCTGTGAGCAGGGTCTTTCTCAGATGAGTCTGTCTTGGCAGCCAAATTGAAAAGGCCAATATGAAATTATGGGGGCAATTATCTAGCACCTTATTCACTAAATATAAATTTACTAATACTTGTGTATATACTCTGTAGCTAAATATTACTTAGTACAAATAAGAGCAGGCCTGTTTTATAGTTCTGCACTGTGGGAAGTCAACTCATAACTTACCACTGTCTCCCCGATTTTATGAGATAACCCTGGCTAGAAATAGCTTTTTAAAAATAGGCTTAACAAAGCTAAACATAATCTTTACCATACAATCCAGCAATTGTGCTCCTAGGTATCTATCCAAGTGAACTAAAAACTTTTGTCCACACAGAAACCTGCAAACAAATGTTTATAGCAGCTCTATGCATTCCTGACAAAAATCAGAAGCAATCAAGATATCCTTCAATAGGTGAATACATAAATAAACTTTGATACACCCATACAATGGAATGTTATTCAGCGGGAAAAAGAAACGCCCTATCAAGCTACAAAAGACATGGAGGAAACTTAAGTGCATAATTCTAAGTGAAGGAAACTAGTCTGAAAAAGTTACACACTATATGATTTCAACTATATGTCATTCTGGAAAAGGCAAAACTGTAGAGGCAATAAAAAAGTCAGTGGCTGCCTGAAGTTAGGAGAAAGGGAGAAGGAATTTTAGGGCGAATCACAGGGCATTTTTAGGGCAGTGAAAATATTCTGTCTGACACTGTGATAGTAGATGCATAACAGTATGCATTTGTCAAAACCCATAGAACCATACAACATAGAGAGTGAGTCCAGTTATAATCTGCAGGCTTAAATCAATAATCATGCATCAATATTGTAAAATGAATTATAGCACATGTACTGCCCCAACACAAGATGTTAATAGCGGGGAAAAGCATGTATGCAGTGGGGTAGGAGGAGGGAGTATATGGCAACTTTGTACTTCCTGTTAAATTTTTCTGTAAAGTAAAACTGCTCCAAGATATAAAGCCTATTAATTAGAAAGCTCAGCTTAATCAAATTACCAAATAACGTGTTCAGTTACTCATCTTTTATTTTCAACAAACGTTTATTAAGCACCTAGTCTGTTTCTGTCATGTTGGTCATCACTCTGCGACACATGTGAGGTCATCTAGTGACACTTCTCTACAAACAGTTCCAATGACACTGTTAACAGAAACTCAGTTCTCTAAAAGGTTGAAATGGATAACGGCAAGAGTTATGGCAAGAGTCAGTGGAACACCTGAAAGTGTTTCCCAACTTTTGAAGATGAAAGAGGTCCCGACTTCTGAAGATGAAATCGAAGGCTACAAGTCCTTTCTAGGATCCACACCCCCAAAGGATAATACTATTTAGAACTCAGGAATGTTTGCATGTGAGAATGTAACTGGAGAAAACCTCTGCTGATGTGGTTCAGATGGTAAAAAAATCTGCCTGTAATGCAGGAAACTAAGGTTCGACCCCTGTGTCAGGAAGATCCTCTGTCAACCCACTGCAGTATTCTTGCCTGGGAAATCCCATGGACAGAAGAGCCATAGTGTCACAAAGAGTAGGACACGACTGAGCTTCTAACACTCACCCAACAATGATATTCAGGAAGAAAATTATGGAGAATTCAAGCTTAAGCAATAATAGGTTCATTCATTTTTCTAAATAAAAGTCAAGCAACTTGAGTACCCCCCTTCCACTCCTCAGGTAGAGGAGAAACCCAACGTCAGTCACCAGTGGCTCCCCTATCCTGTCCATTGGATGGTACAAGACCCCCGGTTCTGGGAAAATGTCGTGGTATTACTGCTGCTTCATCACTTCTTTTGCTTCCCAGTGTGGATGTCTAGTGCTATGGTCTTCTGCCATTTGCCCAAGTCTGCTTCTTGGAAGGGACTTCCAGCTGATCTGACTGTATTCTCCCTTGCAGATCTTAAGCCTCTCACTGACCATAGGCACCCTCTTCACAGCTTAAGGCTGCTGTGCTTTGTGTCCAGCCCCCAGAGACATCTGGCAATCATCTCTTGTCCAAGGGCAGGCCTCTTTGGTACACTGCATGGGAGCAGGGTGTATATCCTTGCCTCTCAGATACTCCCCACTTCTCTGCCCACCACGCTCTCCCCTCCAGGAACTTCACTTGCTTTTCCTTCACGAGTCTGCTACCATATTGTTTCAGCCTGGTCTATATCTCAACAGAAAACAAAGATCCCTGAACTCTCCCTCAGAGAATCTCCTAAAGGGAGATAGAAGACAGCAATAGGGGGAAAGTGTTTTACTTTTTTTCCTGGAGCACCTCCAAAATATTATACATTTCCCAATGGGGCTATCCTACAATTGCTACCAGTAAAGAATTTAGCTATCTTTGTCTTCAAAACAAAATCACTTTTCATGAACTAAATATCAGCCCCTGCCAGACCTCAGGCTCCTGACCCTGGGCCTTCAGAAAATGCCTCATCATACCACATATCCCATTGACAGCAGAGTCTCATTGACCTGGAGATAAATCCAAAGTCAGCAAAAAATGTTAAAAGCTGACATGATCAAAATTCCCTATGACTCTGCATGAGGAAACTAACCCTTCGCAGAATTTCACTTAGTCCGTCACAGAGACCATGCTTCCTAGTATTTGGATGTATCATCCTTTCATTGGAAGAGTACCAGATGAATTGGTTGGTTTGCAGTTAGAGGTCATGGTGCTTGAAAAATACCTACCTTTAAGCACAGCAATCACCCTTAATGTCATTTGATGCTCTCTCTAAGGGAGGTCTGAGGGGATCTAGTCTCTGAGGGACAGCTGACCTCCTGCCTCTATGCACTCAGGGGCATGTGCTCAAGGGGTACAATGACTGATGGGGTCAAAGGCACCATTTTTATTGCTCTCTCTCCTCTCTTTGTCCTTTTCCCTCTGTCTCCACCTCCACTCTCCCAAGTGGGTTTAGCTGTCTTTGGGTATGAGGGGACTCCACTATGCTATAAACTCCTGCTTGCTCTGTGCCAGGCCTGAAGCGGGTCAGACAAGCCTTGCCCTGTCGGCCAGCTTCCTGGTCTCTCTGACCCTCCTGTTGGCAGTCTCTGGAGGCTGCCATCTTGGATTGTTCTTTGGTGGCTCTTGCTGGGGTTTTTTCATTCCTGAACTTGACTACATACTTTTTCTTCAGTCTAGAATGGATTTGGGGATCCGTTGAGCCTTTGGGTAACCTGACTTTGGCCCAGCCTCCATTTGGAGGTCATGGCATTTCAGGGCTGGTGACAGTAGCTGGGAGGGCCTTGCTCTGCAGTGATGTAATAGGAGATCTGTTTGTCCCAGTCTCCCAGGCCCATTCTCACCAACATTTTTAGAGATAGGAACTCTTCCATGTATTTCCCACAAGTTCCTGCCTCAGCGTGAGCCCTTCTTTGCTGAGTACAATTTCTGAGGTACTTTCTGAGTGATCTTCCCAGAGTCATAGGTAGTAAACTGAATGGTTAGATGCTCTTTGCTTTTGTGTTTGTTTGTTTGTTTGTTTTTGGCTGTGTCATGCAACATGTGGAATCTTAGTTCCCTGATCAGGGATCAAACCTATGCCTCCTGCAGTGAAAGCAAGGACCCTTAACCACTGGAGTGCTAGGGCAGTCCCTAAATACCCGTTGCTTCTTGTAAGCTAGGAACAGTGAGGGAAAAAAAGCTTTGCCTCAAGACAGACAGAATATTGGCTCTGCCTTTGATGTGTGACCAGGAAAAAATTCCTTAGTCTCTCTGAACATCTCTTAAGACCCTGCTGTAAAACCTACCTTGCAGTTATGAAATTGTGTTACCTTCCTTGGAGGTTATTGTGAAGAATAGAGTTATACAAAAGTGCACACAGATGGTTAACAACTGTTAGCTCTTCTTTTTTTGGTTTCTTTTGGCCATGCCATGCGGCATGTGGTATCTCCTCCCACAGATCAAACTAGTGCCCTCTGCATTGGGAGTGTACAGTCTTAACCACTGGACCACTAGGGAAGTCAGCAACTGTTAGCTCTTACTATCACTTATCACTTTCTCAGATGGACTCAGTGCATTGTGGGACGGCTGAAGCACTTTCTTCTCTTTCTTTGTAGAGCTAAATCTGTTTTGCTTCAGACTGAGATAAAGTACACGCCTGGGCTTAGGTCCCCACTCTGCCACTCACTTGCTGTGAGACTTGGGTGGGCCTTTTGTCTCTCTCAGCTGCAGTTTTCTCACTTCTAAAGTGAGGGCAATAATAGCTGTGCTGTGCTAAGTCACTTCAGTCGTGTCCGACTCTGTGACACTACGGAATGCCAGGCTCCTCTGTCCATGTGATTCTCCAGGCAAGAATACTGGAGTCAGTTCCATGCCCTCCTCCAGGGGATCATCCCTTCCCAGGGACTGAATTCCTGTCTCTTTTGTCTCATGCAGTGGCAGGTGGGTTCTTACCACTAGCGCCACCTGGCAAGCCCGATGATATCTACTCTTTATAATTATTTGGAGAGTCAGAAGGGAAGTAGGTTAAATGGCCAACACAGTGCTTGGGTCAAATCTTCTTCCCTGATATTGAGTGCACACTTCTCTCCTTTCAAATCATAGGTTCTTTGTGGACAGGGACACATTTGAGCGACTCCCAGCCCAGTGCCGGCACAAGGAAGGGCCTCATCATCCAGCAATGGAAAAAACAAACAAGTCTTCTTTCCCTGGTTCTCAGGAGACTTGGTTTGAAGTCTGTAACATTAAGGTCTCATAGCAATTGAAAAGATAAACAACCCCAGAATAGGTTCCTACACATTAAATAGGGCAACATTCAAATGGATCATGATAGAAAAAACAAAAATTTCAACTATATTCTATAAAGGAAGGCTCATAGGACATGGTTCACGTAAGGAAAACACTCTGAAAAGTTGTGCCAGGGATTTCAAACTGAAGGAAATACATTCATCATAAGAACATTACATTGTGTGTGTGCTCAGTCATGTCCTACTCTTTGCAACCCCAGGGACTGTAGCCTGCCAGGCTTCTCTCTGTGGGATTTTTCAGGCAAAAATACTGGAGTGGGTTGCCATTTCCTCCTCTGGGGGGTCTTCCCAACACAGGGATCTAACCTACGCCTCCTATGTCTCCAGCATTGCAGGCCGAGTCTTTTACCACTAAGTCATTGGGGAAACCCTAAAATATATGTGTGTGTGTGTGTGCTAAGTCACTTCAGTCATGTCTGACTCTTTGTGACCCTATGGACTGTAGCCCGCCAGGCTCCTTTTTCCATGGGGATTCTCCAGGCAAGAATACTGAAGTGGGTTGCCATGCCCTCCACTAGGGGATCTTCCCAAATGAACCCACGTCTTCTGCAGCTCCTGCGTTGCAGATGGATTCTTTACTGCTGAACCACCAGGGAAGCCCAAAATATTATATATGGTCTCCTAAAAGATGTTTTTGAACCAAAGACAGTGTCTTAAGTAAAAACATTGTGATCACAGCACCTCTGTAAATGTTACTCAGGGACTCAGTTTCCCTTTTTCCTAGGGCTGGATTAGTCCATGAGGCCTCATGCACTTTGACAAGATGTCTATCTTATCCTTAAAGATAGGGGAAAAGACACTAGTATTTTAAGCGGGAGTGGGCCATGATCTGATTTATGCTTTTTACAGCCCAGACTTTTTCTCATTTTACTTCTGCCACCGTCTGTTCTTCATCCTGCCTTTTGTGCTTTATCTCCTCTTGGTTTTTCTTTCTACAGGGTCCCCTCTTGCTCTGGCCTGTGTCAATTGCTCCCTTCTCTGAGCTCACTGGGTTTGCTGGGATCTTCATTGCGCTCTGCCCTGGGACATGCATACGATAATTACCTAGTGAATTAATTCATTCAGCAAGCATGTATTGGACAGCTGCTGGGTGTTAAGTGCTAGAGACAAGGAGATGGTAGGACAGACCTCTGCTCCCCAATAGCCTGTAATCTGGAGGGCCCGGCAGCTACATAAACAAATCCCTGGAGACTGGGGTAAGCCCTTGATAAGCACTGCAGTGTTTCATGGGACCCAAGATAAGAGGTTCCTATCCATGGTGGCAGGGGGACTGGGCAGGGTGGGGTGAGCTAGGGGAGACTTCCTCGTGAGAGGAGGTTGGACTGGGAATGAGGGTAGTGGGATGGGGTGCAGAGGGCTGGGGTAATCAAAGGATGGGGCAGAAATTGGATGGTGAGGACTTGAACATGTAACAGAAGGCTCAGAAGAACAGCTAGGAAAACAGACAAGAAGGAAACATGATGGGAAACAAACAACACGGCACCCAGGATGCCTGTCTTCTGTGGGTGAGGGCGGGGTGGGACACTTGTTGTTGAGCTGGTAACCGCTCCTATGTGGGCTGCATTGATTTCTTCACTGAAATGCCACACTACAGGGAGCAGAACTGACCAGGTCTCTGCCTTCAGAGCCTGCAGAAGCCTAGCTGGTGGCCAGGTCAATAATACAGGGTGATGAGTACTGGGTGCTATGGGAGTCTCTACGAAAGAGCCTGACCCAGCTCTCAGGGCCCAGGAGAGGCTTCCTGGAAGTGGTGTTCCCTGTCAGCTCCCCTGAGTTGGGCTCTGTGGGGTTGAGCAGTCAGGGGGTGAGCAAGGTGTGTGCATAGAGAGATCATGATGGCCCACCTTTCCCATGAGCCCTGCAGGCCCGAGAATCCAAGCCCCAGGCCCAGGGTGGAGCAAGAGGATGGGAAGTAGGCTGGAACAGGGCTGCAGAGCTCTGCTGGCTGCTCTGTGGTCTTCCCGGCCGTCCCCCTGGAACATGGGCTGATCTGCAAACACAGCAAGTTAGGTCAAATATGTGCGGTTAGGCCCTGGTTCCACCAACCCAGCTCACTAAGCAAATAGCAAAATATTTTTTTTTAATCTTTTCTTCCTAAATGAAATCTTCTCTGGGTGCATAATTTATAGAGCTCCAGCAAACTGCAGTTTGGCTTTCTTCCCAAGAAAGGAAAACATCTCCTCAAATTTTCCGCACACCCACCCATCCTGCTGGCTGCCTGCCAAGACTTCCCAGCAGGGCGGGGGCAGGGCTGCCACAGTTCTGGAGAAAGGGAGGGAGGTCCTGCAGCCCAGGGGCATCGTGGGCAGCAATTTGGGGGGCGGATGCAGCACTGGTGCAGGGGTGGAGGTGGGGATTCGTTCATACAAGTGTGAGAGGGTGGAAATTGGTGTGTGATGGGGGGCGGCCAGGAAACCATGCAGACAGCAAGGCTGCTAGGAGCCACCCCGGGACCAGCAGACCCAGGAATCAGTGTTTACAAAGCACCATCTCAACTCGAGTGAGTCTCCCAGCAACTCCATGAGGTTGCTGGTGAGGACTTGTGTGTAATGATGTACACACATCATTATGATTCCCATATAACTGATGAATTGCTAACAGAGTGAGCAGGTAACTTGAAATCAGCCTGACCCACGTTAGATCCCAACTTTGCCAGTGAGTGTCGGTGGGTAAGTTGCGAAGCCTCCTGCAGCCTCATCTGTCTGGTGGGGACGATGGAAGTACTTCCCCTGAGGGGCTGTGTGAGGGTTAAATGAGATACTGCCTCCGAGGAGCTCACCCCAGGCCTGGCCCCGAGCAGATGCTCTGTTGTTTCAATAATGGCTAAGAGGTTTCCTGACTCCTGTAGGCATTGCTGGGATGGTGACCCAGGGGTTCTGCCTCCTCAGCTCTTTATGGTGCCTGCCACTTGAGTGCCCCTCGAGCCAGCTCATTCCAGAGCTGCGGCAGCAAGCTCTCCTGGCTCAGAGATCTCTGCTGAGAGCTGAGGAGTCCTTAAGTCCAGTAGGTCAGTCCTTAAATCCAAATGCTGGCCATGTTCTGTGGGAGCAAATAGCTCGAGAAACTGCATAGCTCGTGAAACTTAAGCTGCAGAACATAAGCCCCAGTTCATGATCGGCCTGTTTCCTCTTATAGTCAAGGGCGAGCGTCCAAATCCCCCTTCATTTATCACTGTCATTGCTGCTCAGAAAGGTCAGCCTGCGTTCCTCTCACTTCTAGCCACTTGGCTCTGAGCAGTGATTCTGACTTAAGAGGCTCTGGGCCTTGCACGTAGTAGGCATTCTCAGACCTTTGCAGAGAGGTGGTCAGGCTGTGCCCTCTGTTGGCTAGAGGTCTGTATTTTTATAGCATGTGTGAAAAGCAGCATGTCCTCATCTGGGCCAACTCAGTGCCTGTGAGTTATAGACCCAGATTGTTTCCCCATGGAAAATTCTACAACTTTTATAACTGTTCTCTCAGGCTGGCACCCTCTTCCCCTGTGGCTGGCCCTTCCCGTTCAGTTCTCAGCCTAAATGTGGCTTCCATATGAGCCTCGTCTGACTGTCCCACTGAAAGGGGCTCTCCTTGACCCACCCAAACCACTGTCTATCTCATCATCATTCTGAATCCTTTACATGGTCCTCACTGGAGCGATTTGTTTATTGTCTTCCTGACTAGAATGTAAGCTCCATGAGAGCAGAACCGAGTCTGTCTTGGTTATCACGGTGGTTCTAGCGTCTGGCATACAGTTGAGCTCAGTAGTTATGTGTTTAACGGGGAGATGAAACAAGTTCAAGATCATGGAGTCCAGCGCCTTCATTTTGCAGGCAAGTGTGAGGCTCAGAAGGGTTAAGATGACTGATGTCAGTTTCCTTGTGCCAGGCACCCCTCCCATGAGCTTTCCCTTCCAGTAAGGTCTTCCTTAATTCTCAAGAGTCTCTGGAAACAATACCTGGTAATGATTTGCCTTTCTATCTAGAAAGAAGGACTATTTCCTGTTTCTGAACAGCTACAGTGCCAAAAATATGTGGTGTGCGCTCCAATAAGCCAGAGGACAGTTTGCTCACTTGGGCTGAAAATGGAAAACACACAGATGCACATGCAAACACCCTGACGAGATATTCAAATAGGCTAACACGGGAGTAAGGAATGATCATATAATATGATGTCATCCTGTCCGGTGTCAGCTAGCCGGGGAAATCCCGTAACTGCCTGCGTCACATTTGGTGTGTCAGAGGACACGCTTTTCCCTTTAGAACCCAGAGGGAGAGCAGAGGGCTAGGAAGACTGTGTGGACTTGTGGGCTGGCAGCTTCCTCAGAGAGTGTGATTCGAGGGTGAACTCTGCAGAGGGGTGTGAAGCGTCCGGCCAACACCGGCTTAGTCAGGGCTGGTTGTGTTACCATCCCCAAAGATGGATTATTCTAGCTGAGGACTCACTTGCTTCCATGTTTCACAGACTCCCACTGGCTTTCTCATATTTATTCCAGCGAAGACGACAGGAAATGACTCACACCACGCAGCAGAATGAGCCAGTCTGCTAGCTCTGGTAAAAGGTTATGCAGAGCTGTAAGAAGTTAACAATAATGATTATTATAACAGCCACTACTTCATTTATGCTATACTGTCTGTGTCCTAGGCAATGTGCTAAGGGCTTAGGTATATTATCTCATTCAGTTGTATAAGGCTGAAACTATTTTTGTCCTGCTTAACACATAGGAAACAACCACTCGATCCTATGAAGAAGGAGCTATTTTTATTCCTATTTTACGAATGAAAAAGAAATTTGATGAAGTCAAGTGGCTTACTCAACTGGGCAGGGACACAGTCAGAATTCTAACTGTGGCATATGGTATGAGTGCAAAAGTGATATAAGCTGCAAAAAGTGATATAGTGGGGGAGGAGTAACATGAGGTAGAGGTTTAGGAGGTGCAAACTACTATGTATAAAATAAATAAACTGCAGAGGTATATTGTACAACACAGGGAATATCACCAATATTTTATAAGAACTTTAAATGGATTATAACCTTTACTATGTCATACACCTGAAACTTGTATATTATACATCAGTTAAGAAAAACTGATTTAATGACCTAGGAGGATGGAGGTGATGGCTAAGGTAAATTAGAGGGGTAGTGTTTTGGTAACCGGCAGTTGCCCACATTGTCTCTAGCCTCTTGCTTTCGGTAATTGACTATAACACATATCTACCAAGAATTCACAGGTGTATTTTTAGAAATTAAAGGAAGTGAGCTTTAAGAGAAGGCACTGCCACAGTTATAATGTCATTACTGTCCTAGTCATGAGGATGCCAGGCAGATCCAGGATTTGGACTTGAACCTGTAATCAGTATGATTAGGGTTGGCTTCAAGAGATAGAAAACATAAAGTAATGTTTCCAACCCCCAAGGCTTTATTCCCTCACGTAATGCTGGTTGTGGCAGTTACACGAAGTCATCAGGCACTCAGACTCTTTCCGCATCTCTGGTCTATCATTCCTAGGGTGAAGTCCTCACCCCAAAGTCCAAGAAGGGCGCTGGAGAGCCACCCCCACATCTGTGTCCCAGACAGCCAAATAGAAACAGCAGGAGAAAGTGTTCCCTCTCCCCTTTAAAGGATAAAATGGGATTTTAATATCCTTTGTACTACTTCCCTCTTTTCTTTCTCCCTCCTCCCAAATACCCAGCACAGATGCTCAAAGTTCATCTGAGAGACTATTATATTTCAAATTTAGTCTTTGGATATAAGTGCCCAATAAATGTTTGTTTCTGATGATGGGCACATATGATCCACTTTGCATTCTAGCTTCTAGGTCAGGCACTATGACTCCCAGTGCCCTACAGGGCTAGATGGGAACTGATGAATGGATAAAGTAGTTTGGTGTAAGGAGAATGAGTGGTGCCAATTGCTGTAAACTAGAGAACACAACCCCTGTGAAAGCAAGCATTGCTATTCAGCTCTGCCAAATTATGGTCAGGTGAAACACAGATTCTATGTTGCCAGCTCTTCCATAATTTGATAGAACCTGAAAAAAATCTGTATTTTAATGTTAAATATGATTTTTAAATATTAGGCCATTATTATGTGTTTGTTGGGTTGGAAGCATATGTATATGCATGCTCAGTTGTGTCCAACTCTTTTTGACCCCATGGACCATAGCCTGCCAGGCTCCTCTGTCCATGGGATTTTCCAGACAAGAATACTAGATGAAGTTGCCATTTCCTCCTCCAGGGGATCTTCTCAACCCAGGGATAGAACTATGTCTTGGATTTCCTGCACAAGCAGGCAGATTGTTTACCACTAATGGATCTTGATCTCAAATTTTGTATCTGATTAATTTAGCAGAATCTGGAATATAATGGGTACTCAACATTTGTGGAATAAGTTTTTCCAATTGCTTTCTTCCTCCCAGAAGACTGAGTGAAACATCCAGAACTATTAGAAGACTAAGGCATATATGTCTTTGTCATTTCCATGTTAGTTGTTTCAGAGTTTTATTTCTCTATGTGTGTTATCCATCACATCTGCCTCTTCCTTTTTAAGGAGAGTTCCCCAAAGTTCCACATGATACTGCCACTTTGTCTCATTGGATAAAACACAGTTACATTACTAGGAACCTGGGAAATCAAGTCTTTTAGCTGGGTGGCAGTTGCTCAGCTAAAAACTTGGGTTCTCGTACTAAAGACAAAGGGGGAAAGGATACCTGCAGTCTCTTCCTCATGCCCCTGAAGAGAGAATTTTGGAGCACTGGAGCTGGCAGTCATCAAATTCTATTCTATAGTAAATATCATGAATTATAGGATGTCAGAGATAGTAGTGGTCTTAAAGGCTTCTGGTCTAACACATTCATTTTATACATAAGACACTTGAGGACTGGAGTAGCATATGGATTAACCCAGGGTCATGTGATAAAAGAAGCTGTCCTTCTAATTCCATCTTGTACCCAGTGTCTTCACCAGATTATATTGATGTCCAGATCCCCGAGTTCAGCCTCTGAACTCAGCAGCCTCTCACCCTCATTCCTAATCAAATCTCCACTGCTGTCTTTCTCAGTCCCTCCATCCCAAGGTTCGATTCCTAGGTTGGGAAGATCCGCTGAAGAGCTGATAGGCTACCCACTCCAGTATTCTTTGGTTTCCTTAGTGGCTCAGCTAGTAAAGAATCTGCCTGCAAAAACACCAATACAGTATACTAACGCATATATATGGAATTTAGAAAGATGGTAACGATGACCCTATATCAGAGACAGCAAAAGAGACCCAGATGTAAAGAACAGTCTTTTGGACTCTGTGGGAGAAGGCGAGGGCGGGATGATTTGAGAGGGTAGCATTGAGACATGTATATTATCATATGTGAAGTGGATTGCTGGTCCAGTTTTGGTGCATGAGACAGGGTGCTCAGGGCTGGTGCACTGGGATGACCCTGGGGCATGGGATGGGGAGGGAGGTGGGAGGGGGGTTCTGGATGGGGAACACATGTGCGCCTGTGGCTGATTCGTGTCGATGTTTGGCAAAAAAACACTACAAATATTGTAATTAGCCTCCAATTAAAATAAATTAATTAATTAAAAAATCAAAACAACAACAAAAAAGAAAACTGGAAGAAAAAAAAAAAGAACCTGCGTGCAGTGTGGGAGATCTGGGTTGTATCCCTGGGTTGGGAAGATACCCTGGAGAAGAGAAAGGCTACCAACTCCAGTATTCTGGCCTGGAGAAGTCCATGGACTCTATAGTTCATTGGGTAGCAAAGAGTCGGACACGACAGAGCCACTTTCACTTTCACTTCCAGCCCTAGGATGGCTCATGGCTTTTATTATAGGGAGGAAGTGGTGTTGATTGGTAGAGGTGTTCAGGGATGGTCTCCCATGGACATTTTGAGGGCTCAAAAGTGGAAAATTCACCAGGTTTGACTAATGAGGTCTGCTGCAATTGTTGCTCAAGCAATGGAGACTTTTGGAATAAGGTTTTTTTTTTAACCTCAGCCCTGGTTTCTTTTGCTTTAGGAGTAAGGAAAAAACCTTCATGGCATTTTCGCCAGGTGTCTGACACACATGCGTGACAGGCCTGTCCCTAAAGTTGGCTGAAATGCCTGCCATTGCAGCCTTCAGGAGGGGGGTGTGTGGCGGTGTGACTTCTCATGTATCAGAAGCTCAAGGCCGTTCATCACCTGGGGCATGGACTCCAACTGGCCAATGGGGCAGGCCCATCTGATTCTGTCTTGCATAAGAAAGATAACTCTTATCATTGCTCCACAAACTGATCTTACAAAAATAGACAGGATTGGGCTGTGACCAGTGCTCTGGAGTTACCAAAGCAGTGAGGTTCTAGCGACAGCACTGGCACAGGCCACACGCTAAATATATCTTGCCCACAGGGACAAGGACGCGGCAGGGAGCACACCAGCCACATGATCCTTCCCAGTCACAAGGGGAGAAACCCCAAACACTCTGCTGTCCAAGTCCGCTCCTGAACCTGGCTCGGGCCCCAACTCAGAATAGACTCCCTGGCTCCCGGCCAACTGTCCTCCTTGTGGCCTCCCGATAAGATATCACATGTCACACACCCTGGTGAACATGTGGGCATCCAGGGGAGGAGGTGTCAGGGCTTCTGGGCTCGTCTTGAGAGAATTGTTTGGATCAGGGAGGGCACGACTTCCTGCATCATGGACTGTGGGGAAGCAGTATGGCCTTGAGCTGCAGGGGCCTGGAAGTGGGGCTGGGAGTGGCCCCCTCCCCCGTAAATCCATAGAAGGTGCCAATCTGACTCACTCCTAAGCAGAACCATGGGCTGCTGACTTGCACTTGGTCAAAGATGCCGATGCTTTTCCTAGTACTTCATTTCTCTGAACAGCATACATCTGTTAGCCAGCTCAGTTTAAGTTTTAATTATACCAATATTTCATTTTAACATTTTTATTGTAAAAATCTTCAAACAATTCAGAAGTTGGTTGAGGAGAAAATGAGAATTTCCCTTTTCCCTTCTCTCTTTTTAATTCTACCTTTGTCCCCAGGAGTAACTGTGGTCAACAGTTTGATATGCATCCTCCCTAGCTTTCCATATTCACACTGTACAATTCACCAAAACAGCTGCGACACAACACACACACACGATACAGTGTAGTATAAAAGTTTACAAGCAGTCACTCTAAGGTTGCCTGTGTTCAGAGAGCTGTGTATCAGTGGGCACATTACTTCATTTTTCTGTGCCCTGGTTTCTTCCTCTGTTTAAAAAAAAAAAGGATAACATTGGTCTCTATAGAGTTGTTGTGAGCATTAAATGTTGATGCTTTTAAAATGGTGACTAACACAGAAAAAGGACTTGTTTTATTAATACTTGTGCAAATCGGGGAGATCATATTAGTTATCTATCACTGAATAACAAAGTACAACAAAATTTAGTGGCTTATGATAACCAACATTTATCATCTCTCAGTTTGAATCTGACTGTGCCAGGCAGTTTTAGCCAGCTACCTGCCATCCCTGCCCTCTCTCCACCTGCTATGGTTTTGTGTAGTTCTTCTGACAACCCTGGTCTTGTTTAGGATGCAAGGCCTAGTCTGAGAGGTTGAGTCATGATTAATGAAAGTTCTTCACTGTCATTCCGTTCTCCAGATGCTCACATTGCCAGCCTCCCTGACAGCTAGGGCTGGTTCACATGATCATTTTGGCCAATGGAATCCAAGTAAAGATCAGACAAGGGACTTCTTGGAAAGCCTTTGCATTCTGAATGAAATAATCAGACGTGGTTGACTCTATACTCTTTCTTTGCCTTGAAAATAGATGTAATATTTAGAGCTGTGATGGCTGTCTTGAAACATGGCAATAAATGAAAAGCCACCATGGATGGAAGGAAGGAAGCACACAGGAACTCTGATGATATTGTTGAGCTGCTGAAGACTTTCTGTTATGGATAAAAATTACTTTTTAAAAATGTACTGCTTGCTAGATTTTCTGTTCCTTGTAGCTGACAATATTCTTGATGCATTTCCTTCTAAGTTCTGTAAATATAGAGACTCTGTCTAATATACTTTCCATTGAATTACTAGTGCCAGGAACCATGCCTGGAACTCAAGGCACCTAATGGATGAATATGCTGAATTCATAAGTACCTTTTTAGGTACTGGAAGTTTCTCTATAAGGACTTTGGCCTTTGGGAGACACCTCTCTTCTAACCCCCAGACAATTCTCGCATTTCTGGCTCAGTTCAGGGGTTCCCCGGACATGCACTTCTGTTCCTGTTACCTAGGCCCCTGAAGAAATGTTTTTGCTATATAGTATAAAGCTGAAACTCCAGTACTTTGGCCACCTCATGCGAAGAGTTGACTCATTGGAAAAGACTCTGATGCTGGGAGGGATTGGGGGCAGGAGGAGAATGGGACAACAGAGGATGAGATGGCTGGATGGCATCACTGACTCGATGGACGTGAGTCTCAGTGAACTCCGGGAGTTGGTGATGGACAGGGAGGCCTGGCGTGCTGCGGTTCATGGGGTCGCAAAGAGTCGGACACGACTGAGCGACTGATCTGATCTTTCAACTTGCTTAGTCACAGTTTCATCGCTGGGAAAAACAAGACATCAAATCACTCTATAAAACCTGAGAAATAAAATTTCATCCTTTTCTAACTCAAGGCTCTTGGATCGAATCAGAGTGGACCAGTCTTACATCAAATTCTGTCCATCAGCAAATAGTGTTCTAGCAGAGGAGAGACCAGGAAAACTCTCCCACTTGGTGATAGCCAAATTAGGGAATGCTGGCTGGCACATTATTCAGGTGAAAGAATGATATCTCCTGGAAAGTGAAGTGGTTCTTTAGTGAAGTGGCAAGAAAATATTTTAAGAGTCTCATTAACTGTTGACGTAAGAAGAGATTGAATTTTAAAAAAAGCATCCTGAGTTTGTTGAGTGTAATTGAACTATTGTAGACAACTCTAGAACCAACTTAGATATAACTGGGACTGGCAGCATTTTGATTTTCTAGTGTGCAATGGTGGAAAGAAGGGTACCTGGGGCTTACAAACCTAGTTGGAATCCAGCTTCCAGCCTTTCCTCACTAGGTACCTCTGGGCCAGTCGCTTGCTCTGAGCCCTGGTTTCTTATTTTGTAATACTACCACGCTCACAGGGTTGTTTTGAAGATTTCAATAAAATCACGCAAGTACAATACGTGACACTAAGTACTGGTGTTACTGCTACAACAGCTCCTGCTGCTTCTCTCACTGCAACCAGCACTGCCACCGCTATTTACAACGGAGAAGCAGAGTCAGCTTCCAACTATTCTCTTCTGTTCCAAGTGGAGAGATTTTAAGTGAGGAAGACGAAAGTACCGTTCAATGAACTAGAAGGGAAGAAGCATAGAATCAAAGTCCTCTTCCCTCTTAAAAGCAGATTATCTTTCTTTGGGTTTTGGAAGGAATATCTGGCAGGCGAATTGGCCTCCCTGCTTCTGGCTGAAGGAGACAGGACAGCTGCTGCCCTCACGCCCCTGGCCTGGCTTTAGAGCAGATTTTTGCACTGCTGGCTCTGCAGGAAGCACACCATCTTCCTTCAATGCCCTTCTTTTTACAAAGGTGTGAGCTTCTATTTCTGTTCTCCAGGAAGAATTTCTGATTTCCTCGCCAGTTCCCTCTCTCCTCTGAGTCCCTGAAGGCCAGGGGTAGCTCTCTCTTCACCCCCCGCAGAGGCTTTGGGGTGTCAGTTGAAGTCTGTGAACGTGGTGGGTGTGCGGATAGCGATGCGGCTGACGTGGAGCCCTGCCCTCTGTGTCTCTCTCCTCATGTCCCAGGAGGCTTTCTCCACTGACGAGTACAATGACAGTAAAAGCAGTGCTTCTTCTTTTTTTTTTTCTTTCAGTGCTTCTAATTTTTGAGAAATGCTCTGCCTTTCTTTCTAAAGAAACACTTTTTGTGTTTGAAAATTGTAATGCACCTTCAGTATGGAAAATACAGATAAGCAAAATGAAGAACCCAAACCCACCCATAATCAGAGTGTGCTGGCATTCACAAACAACTGTGTGCTTTCAGGATTTTTCCTATGCCTTTACATACTTTATTTTAAATCTTAAATGTAGACATACTCCATATTATGCTGCTGCTGCTGCTGCTAAGTCGCTTCAGTCATGTCCAACTCTGTGCGACCCCATAGACAGCAGCTCACCAGGCCCCCCCATCCCTGGGATTCTCCAGGCAAGAACACTGGAGTGGGTTGCCATTTCCTTCTCCAATGCATGAAAGTGAAAACTGAAAGTGAAGTCACTCAGTCGTGTCCGACTCTTAGCAACCCCATGGACGGCAGCCCACCAGGCTCCGCCGCCCCTCAGGTTCTCCGGGCAAGAACACTGGAGTGGGTTGCCATCGCCTTCTCTGACTCCATATTATAGCCTCCAGTATATTTTCTTTCATGAGTGGGAAATATCTTCAGCATTGTTTTTAATGGTTCACAGAATTTTGTTACGGGTGTGTATAGCACCATTTACTAGTTTAACTAGTTGCCTCTTGTTGGGCATCTGGGTTATGTACAATTTTCATTATTACTCACAATGATATGGTGATTAATAGCCTTTTTCCCCCAGGGTCAACACCTAGCAGATGATGTGCTGGGAATGATGTGAGTGTTTTAAAGTTTCAAAAAATTTCACGTTGCAAAAGGCTTTCTCAGAAAGGTTGTGTCCACTTGCAGTGGGTGTGGCAGCCTGTCATACTTTTCAAGGTGTTTCCCAGCAGAGCTTCACTACAGCCCAATAGGATCAGTGGGGCCGATATGACTATTCGTATTTTGGAAGCTGAAAGAACTCAAGTGCAAAGAGGTTACAAAAGGGACCTCCAGGTAACTGAACAAAGTGAGTCGCCACAGAGAAACACTGCATGAAATGAACCATGAAACAAGGGGCAGTTAACAAAACAAAAAGACAGTGGTCGCTGCTCTAAAGCTCTTCTTTCTGGTAATTATTATATCGTGGGGACAATGTTCTGTTAAAGTGTTTGGCAAAAAAATCCTGTCATCAGCATCGCCTTTCAGTTTTCTGTTCTCAGAGAAGTGCCTGGGGAGTCAGGATCCCAGCTCATCCAAAACCCCAGGGGGGAGAAGCAGCTTGGCCAAGGTCTCTTGGCGAGGTAATGGCCAGGTCAGAACTGGAGGCCAGGTCTCTGGGCTCCCACACCACTGCCCCCTGTGACACATGGGGTGTCTCTCTGAGACAGCTGGGAGCTTACCATTGGCCAAGTTGCTCACACTTGTACCCAGATGAGGGTAGTGACGTGGAGGTCTCGTTAAAATGAGAATTCTGGTCCAGTAGGTCTGGGATAGGGCCTGAGATTTTGAATGTCTAGTAAGTTCCCAGGTAATGCCTACAGGTCTAGAGCACTCTTTGAGAGGCAAGTAGCTGGACAACTGTTCAGCTCAAGACAAAGGAAGTGACCTAGATAAAGATAGGGCCTACTGGCAAATAGTACAATATTTTGCAGACTGATGACTGGGAAAGGGTGTTCTGGTTGTTATGAGAGTCTCACAGTGAATCTTGGCCTTTAATCATCAGAGACACCCAAAAGGGAGACCAACCAGCTGATCAAGGGAAGGTCTGTGGCCATGGTGGCCAAGGGATGTTCAGACACACCCACCCACGCCACAACCAGCCCTTCTTTGTTCAGCATGGCAGCCAGGACAAAGCCATTTTGCTTAACATTCCAAAGGCGTTTCCACTGTCTCCCAAAGTCTTTTTAATGACCTGGAGAACTACCAAGGGGTTCTTGGTGGCATGACAGGCTCCTTCCACTACAGTTTGCCAACCCTTGTGACACCAGGATGATGAAAGCACATACTTGATGAGGAGAGAAGAGGAAGTGGAGCCCAGCACAGAAGCAGAGGGTGTGGGCTTGGGAGGTTTCTCAACCACAGGCATGGCTCGCCCTCTCCCGAGGAGAGGCAGGAGATGTCAGCGTTGTTGGCAATTCTGGGCACGGAGCTCTGAGCTTGCAATAATAATGGTGTTCAGGGCCTGGGGAGGGGCTAGGGAGGGCCACTTGGGGCATGAGGATGAGGGGCTGGGCCAGGCTGGCCCAAGCACGGGGTCAGGGAAGGAGGCTGTGAGTGCTGGCTGTTTCTTTAGATTTGGGAGTGCTGGCATCAAAGCTAGAATAACAGACTCACAGGAAAGAATCTTAGAGGTTATATAATTGTGGCATTTAAAATGATGAATTATTTACTTATTTATTTGCCTGTGCCAGGCCTTAGCTGCAGGATGCAGGCTCTTTAGTGTAGCAAGTGGGGTCTAGTTCCTTGGCCAGGGCCCCCTGCATTGGAAGCATGGTGTGTTCGGCACTGGTCCACCAGGGAAGTCCCAATCATGGCATTTTAATGCCACGGTCCTTGGAGCACTAAAAGTTTTTCTTTTTTTTTATGTGAAAGTATTTCAGAGACTGCTGTTTGCCGGTAGGTCTAAGGGGATGTGGGACTGTTCACCCCTACTTTAGCACCATTTTGTATCTATTTTATACATTGAGATTCTATGACATTTCTAGAAAGAGGTTGTACTAAGACATGTTGCCTAGCCTCCTTATTTGGTTGTTGTTCAGTCACCAAGTCATGTCCAACTCTTTGCAACCCCATGGACGGCAGCGCACCAGACTTCCTGGCCCTTCACCATCTCCCAGAGTTGCCTCAGAAAAGAAAGATGACTTTTTGAGCCTTAGAGCCAGTTCCTGACATAACACTGCTGGTTCACCTCTCCCAGGCGTGGTCGTAACCCCGGCGCTATAGGCTGAATAAGACCTGAACACAGGCCCATTTACCTCGCTCCGTTTCCCCATTCCCAACCACACCCAAACCCAAACCAGCAGCCACCTTTACAATATTCCACTTACTCCAGGATCTGGAAAGAGGGCCTGCGGTTTGATGGGCACGGTTGCCTGTGTGATGTGACACCTGTGGACCTCAGTCGGCCCCAGTAGCTTCCCGGCTAACTGCAGGCCCCACCGTGCTTTAGGCCTGCAGGTTTTCAATAAACTGGGCTGCCAGTGCACCCTCAGAACCCTAGGAATTATTGACTTAATCCTATCACACAAACGAGAAGCAACTTCACCAGCAGAAGAGCTAGCTGTATTATCAATATAAACACACAGTGTGAGATACAGAGAACAGACTAGTGGTTACAGTGAGGAGGAGCAATAACAGACTGGGGAGTGGGAGGTGCAGACCATGGGGCATAAGATAGGCCCAAGGATGTATTGTGCAATCAGGGGAATCTAGCCAATATTTTCGGAGAAGGCAATGGCACCCCACTCCAGTACTCTTGCCTGGAAACTCCCATGGATGGAGGAGCCTGGTGGGCTGCAGTCCATGGGGTTTTGAAGAGTCAGACATGACTGAGCAACTTGACTTTCACTTTTCACTTTCATGCATTGAAGAAGGAAATGGCAACCCACTCCAGTGTTCTTGCCTGGAGAATCCCAGGTACGGGGGAGCCTGGTAGGCTGCTGTCTATGGGGTCACACAGACTCGGACACGACTGAAGCAACTTAGCAGCAGCCAATATTTTATAATACCTGTAAATGTAAAGTAACCTTTAAAACTGTATAAAATTTAAACTTTTTTTTTTTTTAAAAAGAAAGAATAAATCCTGAGTTCTCATCTCAAGGAAAAAAAATTTCTGTTTTTATTTTGTACCTGTGCGAGATGATGGCTATTCACTAAACTTGTTGTGATATTCATTTTATGACGTATGTGGAAGTCATATCATGGTGTCATACACCTCAAACTTATACAGTGCTATACATCAGTTATCTCTCCATAAACCTAGAGGCAGAAAACAGACACAGTGTAACAATGTACTCCCACACATTGCCTTAGTCGTTAGGTGTATTCTGATCCTCCTTGCGTGTATTCTGATTCTCTTTCCAGGCACATGGTGAGCCCTTATTTCTCCATTTCTTTACATAGGCATGGCCACGTACCATGTGCTGTCCAGATAAATGTGAATGAAGCGTTTGAAATTAGTGTGTAACTCTCCTCGTTCCCTTCCCTGCAGTCTTTGTGCATTCTTTGTGGAAGCCCAGGCTGAGATGGAGCCTCTGTTCAGGGCTCCTCTGATGAGGGGTATGCCTCTGCTAACCTGTGACCAAGGTGGTGTGAACAGGAGCTACATCTTAATTTGTTTAAGGCATTAATAGGTCAGAGTTTTGTTATAGCAAAACCTAGCTTATCCTAACTTTAGACATTTATAAAAATAAATCAATCTTTTAAGTGGAATATTGTTGATTTCCTCATAACTTTCCTGTTCATTCAATAGGTCATCTCCAACTCTGTAGCTCTAGTATCAAATAGCCATGTGACTGGAGAATTCATATTTGAAGGATATAGAACTGTATAGGAAAATTATATATTAAATGGACAATGATTGCTGATTAGCTGATGGAAGTTTATGAATCACTTTAGGTTCATTAAAATAGATCATGAAGACAGCACAACAAATGACAATGATATTTATTGATATCAAAGAACAAAATTAATGACATTTGATACATGTTAATTTAACATCAGTGGGATCTGAAACACTAATTTCCATTTATCATCCCTTATTCAAGAGGACATTTTCAGGATTACCCTTCATAACATGCTAAAAGATTTTTTCCTGAGTCTGGTTTTCTATTTTAGGCTCCAAGCCTTTCTAATTTAATGACAAGAATTGGTTGACATCTGTCTCCCTTAATCCTGTCATGGTACCAGGGAGCTAAAATAAACTGGATTTTTGTTGTTGAAATTATTTTGTGCACCAATATTTAGTTTCCCTCTCAAGTGCTCTTGTTGGCATAATTGTCAAAGTTCTGCTCACGCTAGTGTCACGGCAGCTTTTATGTGGCTTTCAAGTAACTTGGTGCCCATTCTGGTTTCAATTTCACATAACTGTACGGTTCCAAATAACTGACTCATCCTTTAAGTCTTAATTCCTAATTCCTGAAAGAGAGAGTCTGATTGGCCCACTTGGAGTCGGGAGTATACGCTTGGTGCAGTCACTTGGAGTTGGGAGAGGAGCATGTGGTACACGGGCTTTCAAGGTGGTGCTAGTGATAAATAATCTGCCTGCCAATGCAGGAGCTGTCAGAGATGTGGGTTCGATTCCTGGGTCGAGAAGACCCCCTGGAGTAGGAAATGGTGACCCACTCAGTAAGTGACCCATTCTCGCCTGGATAATCCCATGGACAGAGTGGAGCCTGGCAGGCTATAGTCCATAGGGTCACAAAGAGTTGGCACGATGCCACCATGTGGTACATGGGGCTGCCTTTTCCTCTGAAGAAAATGGAATTCCGAAGAGAAGGATGAAGGACATTAAGGACTCTTTAACACAGAGAAACTTGTATACGTGGCAGAAAATGCTGTGGTTACCAAAAAAAGACTCAAATTACATATAGAATTCCGTGTAAGGGATTGGAAGAGGCTATTGTTTTCACTTCTCACTTGTTTGTTTTGTTGATTGTTAGCATCACTCGTGGGAAGCAGCAGCTCCTGCTGCTGCTGCTAGGTCACCTCAGTCGTGTCCGACTCTGTGCGACCCCACAGAGGGCAGCCCACTAGGCTCCTCTGTCCCTGGGATTCTCCAGGCAAGAATACTGGAGTGGGCTGCCATTTCCTTCTCCAATGCATGAAAGTGAAAAGTGAAAGTGAAGTCGCTCAGTCGTGCCCGACTCTTAGCGACCCCATGGACTGCAGCCTACCAGGCTCCACTGGGTACCAAATGGGGGAAAAAAGAAAAATTTACTGAAAAGCTCCAATTTGGTGGATAAAGGCTTATCCATCAATTTGTGTTTTGTAAAAATTAGGCCTACCATTTTAGGTTGGCCTGTAGAATATCATAGAAGCACTGGGTTAGATAATAAAAGCCCTATGTGGTCATGAGGGTAGGGATAAAACAGGGGTTCTAATCTTTCTCTGTGCATTAGAATGATTGGGGGAACTTAAAACAGTGTAATACCCTCACATACACAGCAGGATGGCCACACAATACAATTGATGACACCAAGTGTGGATAAAGATGTAGGACAACTCATGCAATTTAGGGAGGGGTTATATATTGGTAATCACTTTAGATAATTATCTCACAGAAACTAAGCTGGACATAGGCATATCCAATAATTCAGCAATTCTATTCTAAAGCATATACTCAAAAGAAATGCATATATATGTTCACCAAAAGATATGTGCTAGAATGTATACTGTTTATATTTTTAACCTTTTATTTTGCATCAGGGCATAGCTGACTAACAATGTTGTGATAGCTTCAGGTTAACAGTGAAGGGACTCAGCCATGCATATACATGTCTCCATTCTTCCCCAAACTCCCCTCCCATTCAGGCCGCCACTTAACATTCAGCAGGATTCCATGTACCATACAGGAGGTCCTCGATGGGTATTCATTTTAAATATAACAGTGTGAATGTACCCTATTTATAATAGCCCCAAACGGGAAACTCCCCAAATGTCCATTAACAGTAAACTGGATCACCAATTGAAGTATATTCACACAAGGCAGTAATACACTGAATGAGAATAAAAAAACTACAACCATAATAAACAATGTGGATGAGTCTTATAAGCATAATTCTGAGTAAAAGAAATCACACATTCAAAAGAACATTCTGTATATTTCATTTAGATACAATACAAAAGCTGGCAAAGGTCATCTATGTATTAGAAATAGGATAGCAATTATCTTTGGTGGGAGTTTTAGGTGCTAGAGAACTTTTGATTTGTGGTCTGGGTTCATGGGTATTTGTGAAAATTCATTAACACATACATTTATAATTAATTCATTTTTATGTATGTATGTTATATTTTGATAAAAATCTTAAAAAAAAAAATTAGTGGTTCCTGGACTTCACACCATGTAAGTGAAATCCAACTCCCTGGGGGTGGGTCCTGAGTACAGCCTTTTACAGAGCCCTTCAGGTGATCATCATGTACAGTCAGTGGTGAGAATTGGCTAGTGGGATGAGTCCTGGCCTGGAAACTGGGAAAGCTGGGTTTAGAGTCTGGTCTTGGGCAAATCATCCTCATGCTCTGGGCCTTGGTTACCAAAGAGCTTAGCAGGTGTCTCCGTGATCCCTTGCAGCCTGTTGATCCTAAGGCATTAGCATAGCTGTGTTAATCCAACAGATAAGTTGACACTATAGTTTCAGAGGGGGATGTGATGGAAAAACAGATTTGGTGGGAGACGTGTGCCAGGATTGTGTGCTCCAGCTGTTCACTGGCTTAGCACAATAGGGTGTCCAAGGGCAATGACATAGAATGGGGCTGTACTGAGGGCATCTGGGAACTACCTTAGCCTCTCTCCCAATTTTATCTGGAGGTGGAACTAAGAGGACATTGAATTCACATTTTTCAGTTTGACTTCATCATCCCTTTGGAGTAGGCTGTGAATAATCCAGGAAACTGAGTTTCAAAAAATATCAGCGCTTGCTAGATCATCTGACTTGATAGTTTGCACTCACTTAAAAATAAAATCTACCTCACCTTTTTTCAAATAAACGTATGAAGAATCCAAATGTGAAAGTGTTAATTGTTCAGTCGTGTCCGACTCTTGGCGAACCCATGGACTGTAGCCCACCAGGCCCCTCTGTCGGTGGAATTTCCCAGGCAAGAATACAGGAGTGGGTTTCCATTTCCTTCTCCAGGAGTTCTTCCTGACCCAGGGATCAAATCCAGGTCTTCTGCATTGCAGGCAGACTCTTTATTGTCTGAGCCACCAGGGAAATCTAAATGCATATCCAAGTTTAAAAAGTGAACGGATTCCTGAGGAGTTAAGATGTTCATTTTTTAGTGAACAACATTTCCTTCCTTCAAGAAACTTTCAGTACATAGAACAACTTTTACGGTCCAACGTTCTCACTTGATAATATGGCAAGTGAGGTCCGACAAGGAGAAATGATTTGTCCTAGGTCACACATTCACCAGTGACAGAGCCAGAGCAAACCCTGGTCTTTTGACTTGGGGATTTTCACTTGTTCACCATCTACATTTCCTAAGTTTGAGCCAGGCTTGGGAGAGCTGACGCTGAGCCAGCCACAGTGAGTATGAGGTTCCTGGTCCTTCATCTGGTTCCTGTCCCTTGGGGTCTGGCCTGGTGCCTGTCACCTTTGTCGCTGATCATTCTGTGAGCAGAGCCTGGCTCTCCATTCACTCTGGGCATGGCATCTATGGCACCTGGCATCATGGGGCTCTGAAGAGGCTCTCCTCTCTGAACATGTTTTGGGGGTTGGTGCAAGATGAGCTTGGCTGGGGAAGTGTTAATGGTGGTGGTGGTGCTGCTTTAATTTACCCATCACTGCCGGATGTTACACAGTCTGGGAGCCAATGCCAAGAAATGTGACACTGGCATCAACTAACCCTCGTGGACATGCTCATACGGACGTGAGCAAGTGGCCTGAGAGGGGCACACAGGAGCCTTGTGACCCATTACTGTAGCTGGGCCAGTGGTCTCAGCCAAGGATGGGGACCCTCTCTTCTATTCCAGAGATGGTTCAGAAACCTGAACAAAGATAATAATAATAATAATAGCAACAACTGATCCTCACTGGTCATCAGGAAAGGTGTTGAGTAGGATAATGGTTATCAAGCATTTTCAGTCACAGAAATCCGTATTGGAATAGAGATTATGCAGAACCTCAATATTTAGACTAGAGATAGAAGATTCATAAGAAAGAAGGGACTTTAGATCTTTTTCACCAAACCATATCTCCTACCCTAGCAGTTTTTAAACTGTATGTTACAAAGTCCTTGGTATTCCTGGGAGATCCCTCAGGACCCCCATAGTTGGGGAGGGTGTTCAATGGAGGTTTTGTGGATCTAGGTGCTGGTTCCCTCCAAACTACTCATCTATCTCTAGTCTAAATATTGAGGTTCTGCATAAGCTTATTCTAATAAGGATTTCTGTGACCGAAAATGTTTGACAACCACTGTCCTACCCAATACCTTTCCTGATGACCAATGAGAACCAGTTATTATTATCATTTTATCTTTGTGAATGTGGTCTTCCAACCTTTCTAGATAATCTGTTAGGAGAGTCTGCTTTGTATAAAAATTAAGTTCCTTGTGTGGTAGTTTAGGTCTGTTCGCGGCTCCCAGCCTGCTTTCACACTCCTTCCTGTTATCCTGACACTGCCTCCCACCTGCCAGGTCCCTCCTGATGCAGCCTCTGTGGGGTGACCATTCTCTCAGGCCCCTCTGTCTTCCCCACACTGCGTCTCACCAGCCACCTGCTTCACTGCTGCCGAGGTCACTGGGGGATGCTTTACTCATTCCTGGAAAACTGTAACTGCATCACATCTTAGCCTCTTTTTTTTCTTTTTTCTAGCTAGTTGTTCTAGCTTCTCTGTTCTTTTTTTAAAAAATGAATTGATTTATTTTTAATTGAAGGATAATTTCTTTACAGTATTGTGTTGGTTTCCACCAAACATCAACATCAGTCAGCCATAGGTATACCCATGTCCCCTCCCTCTTAAACCTCCCTCCGGTCTCCCTTCCCATCCCACCCCTTTAGGTTGTTACAGAGCCCGGATTTGAGTTCCCTGAGTCATACAGCAAATCCCCATTGGCTGGGCTTCCCTGGTGGCCCAGATGGTAAAGAATCTGCCTGCAAGGCAGGAGACCTGGGTTCAATCCCTGGGTTGGGAAGGTCCCCTGGAGAAGGGCATGGCAACCCACTCCAGTATTCTTGCCTGGAGAATCCCATGGACAGAGGAGTCTGGTGGGCTACTGTCCATAGAATCTCAGAGTCAGACATGACTGAGCAACTAACACACATAATCTATTTTACATATGGTAGTGTTGTTTCCATGTTACTCTCTCCAGACATCCCACCCTCTCTTAATAGAAGAAAGTCTGATACCTTCCTCGGAAGCTTATTTCCTTCAAAATTAGCCCAAATCACAAGTGACTATCAATACTGTCTCTAAATCTGGGCAGAGAGAGGCCTGGGATGCTTTGTCGTGCCATTAGAGTGTCATCCTCACTGTCCGATGTTGCCCAGAGCTCTGATGGCAGCGGGGCAGTGCTCTCGACCCAAGGTCACGGTCCTCAGTTCTCTCAAGTGCTCTGTGGATGCTTCCAAAGCACAATACTGATAAGGATGGCTGGGGTCCAAGGGACCCCGTGTCCTGTGTCCTCTTCTGTGCCACACCAACTGCTTTAACTTTGTGTTAAACTCAGAACCCCCTGCCCAGGGCCCTCTTTACCTTGTGGCAAGTCCCTTCTGCAGCCACCAGTGCCCTTCTCTACTCTCTGGCCCATGGTCAGGGCTATTTACTTCTGGCCTCTGCTCCGGGAACAGGGCTGTGGTTGTGGTCCCTTCTCCTTGCCCTCAGAAGGGCTCCTTTGGGAATTGCCTCTCATTCTTTCCTGGCCCCAGGGCCCCAGGGCTTCAAGGACAAAGAGGCAGAGAGGTGGAGAAGCCTCGGCTAGAGCACTGGACAAACTCCCTGTTCTTCCCTTTCTGTGGACAAGGGCTCACTCCAGTGATTTTCCCTATAAACACGAAGTCCGCTCCAAGGTGACATGCCATCCCCACGTCTGGACGCAGAGGAGGCTGGCATTGCATAGGCCTGCCACACCGGCCGCCTGCCGTCCAAATCCACATCCGATACAGCAGTGACTAGGCCAGCATGACTCATGGGTCACACCCTGCGGCATTCCTGTCCTAGTCGGAAAATTTGCTGTTTTCTTAAACACGCTCAACTTTCCTGTTTTCAGCCCCATACGCTACACTTCCTTCATTCTTTCGCTGCCAGAAATGCTCTGTTTTCAGTTTCCAACCACGCATCTCACCCATCCTTCAGAAGCCGGCTCAGAAACGCCCCCTCCCATGGGTACTGAGATTGAAGGTCTCAACCAATCCTCTTCTTTCAGTGCCCATCACCCTTTGCTTGTCCCTCTCTCACTGCACTTATGGTTTGATTCCTGGCTCATTCTTTCTTGTCTGTGTGGCCTCAGGAAATGTACTTAACCTTCCTGGCTCTGGTCTATAAAATGAGGATGGGGATGATTCTTAGACATGGAGTGACTGTGAAGCTTAACTGGGATCAGTGCTGACTAGCACATGAAAAGTTAGCTATTCGTTCATTAAATATTTCTTGCGGGCCTACCATATGCGAGGCCCTGAGGATGCCACAGTGAACAGACCAAGTCCTGGCCTTCATGGAGTTCACATTTTAGTGGTGAAGAAACACAAGAAACAAACAAAAAAACAATAACAGCTGTCTTGTATTAAGCAGTTCCTTTGTGCTCTGATATTTTCATTGATTATTCCCTTTAGTCCCCACAGAAGCCTTCTGTGCTACACATAATTATTATCTGTCGACAGACAGGAAGCTGAAAGTCAGAGAGTTAGTAATTTGTTTCAAATCACACACCTAGAAGGTGGTGGAACCAGGACTGGAATTCAGACAATAAGACTTCAAACTTGCACTTAAGTATTAGGAAGAAAATTAAGCGAGGAAAATAAAATAAATCTGGAAGGGGACTGAGGGTGTGTGTGCAGATGATCCAAGGGAGATCAGGAAAGGATGCTGAGAAAATGACCTTGAGCTGGGGAAGGTCAGGACGGAGAGAGGGCAGGGCAAACACACAGACTCCAGGAAGGAATTGAGTTGGGTTTGTGGGACCAGCAAAGCTGGTCTGGTCAGATTTAGTGACCCAGGGGAGGAGGCACAACGTGAGGTTGAGGAGCTGCTACCATGGACTATTTTGGCTGCTATTAGAATGTTTCCAGCCATTATAATTACAGGTCTTGCATCTCCCACTAGCCTGTGAGGCAGGAACTGTGTGTCTTGTTCACACTCATATGTGCCCAAAGCCCAGGTCTATGCCTTATTATGCATTGAACATTGTTGTTGAATTAGATTTTTAGTCTAATTGGGAAAAGCACAGGTTTTGCCAAAAATGAGAGCCGGGTTTACATTCTAACCCAGTCACTTAGTAGCATCCGTGGGGAGTTCACTCTCTCTCAATCTGTTTCTTCACTTGTCAAATGCAGAGAGGTCATGTTCTTTTCACAGCATTTTTTTTTTTATTAAAAGAGATACTGCATATAAAACAGCTGGTGCATAGTAGATTTTTGATAACCCTTCCCTTCTAATACTCTAATCACCTACCCTTAGAACACCAATAACCACTCCACCTCCCCACCTAAGAAAGTTTTCTTTTAATTCCTTGAATGCCTTGGAAAGCTAGCCTATCCTATACCCCAGCTGGCCTCTTTTTGTGGTCTGGGCTCAAAGGAAGCTTGAGGCATCACCCTGGACAACAAGTCCTGGCCAATCCTCACTTCACATGTCCTTTGTGGGCATCACCTTGATAATCAGTTAAGATTTCAGGACTGTGCATTGTCTCAAAGCTTGCCTAGGCAGAGGCCCAACTCTCAGCTCACCAATGCTGGCCAGGTGGGGCTGGTGAGGACATCTGTGGGACCTCCCACTCAGAGGAGAATTGAGCTGCAGTCAGGACCCTATTCAAACGTACAGGGTGATTGCCTTCTCCTTGTAGCAGGCCTTTTATGAGACCTCATTTTCTCTCCGGTAAACAAATGATCCTATTGTAGCTTCATGGTGAGTCCCCGGATGGTCACGTTACTCAGGATGCCATCAAGTGGGAGGTTACCCCTTTGCACTCTTGGTGACTCTTTTTCACTCTCGGTCAGCCATTCACAGAGCTGAGGCCTTTTCTTTGTCTGATCTGTGATCTGAGACTTAGGGCTCCACTCCTTAGTTTCTCCTCCCCTCCTTAAACTTGTCAGTGATAAATCCTCTGAAGCACGTGATCCTCCCAGAGCTGAATTCGACTCCCTTGTGAGGAATTTCAGGGCATATATGTTAAGCAGGAAGGCAATTTACAGCTATGCTCCAAAGTCAAGAGTCCAGCTGTGCTGGCTGCATGCATCGCACTCATTGCCCTGTCTGGCCAGCATGTTTGCTCAGCCCAACTCTTGGGTAAGCCCAGTCCTTTCTGGCTAGACCTCTGGTCCAACTCTTCTGAAGCCACTTAGTGCTAATAGTTTTCTGTCCTGAATTCTATAATTATTCAGAAACCTGTGATAGTTCCTCCACCTGTGCTCCCAAGTCTGGGGAAAAGTTCTATTAACATCCAGAACCTCAATCAGGGCTTCCCAGATGGAGCAGTGATAAAGAATCTCCCTGCCAATGCAGAGACACAAGAGACATGGGTTCCATCCTTAGCTTGGGAAGATCCCCTGGAGTAGGAAATGGCAACCCACTCCAGTGTGCTTGCCTAGAGAATTCCATGGACAGAGGAGCCTGGCCGGCTACAGTCCATGGCATCACAAAGAGTCAGACACGACTGAGCAACTGAGCATGCACCCACGCAGAATTTCAATCAAATGGCTTTCTTTTTTGTAGGCAGGTACCCAGAGAAATCTGGTCCCATCACTTCATGGGAAATAGATGGGCAAACAGTGGAAACAGTGTCAGACTTTATTTTTTGGGGCTCCAAAACCCCTGCAGATGGTGACTGCAGCCGTGAAATTAAAAGATGCTGATATATGGCAAAACCAATATAATATTGTAAAGTTAAAAAATAAAATAAAAATTTAAAAAAAGGAAAAATAAAAAAAAAGAAAAGTTATGACCAACCTAGATGGCATATTGAAAAGCAGAGACATTATGTTGCCAACAAAGGTCCGTCTAGTCAAGGCTATGGTTTTTCCTGTGGTCATGTATGGGTGTGAGAGTTGGACTGTGAAGAAAGCTGAGTGCCCAAGAATTGATGCTTTTGAACTGTGGTGTTGGAGAAGACTCTTGAGAGTCCCTTGGACTACAAGGAGATCCAACCAGTCCATTCTGAAGGAGATCAGCCCTGGGATTTCTTTGGAAGGACTGATGCTAAAGCTGAAACTCCAGTACTTTGGCCACCTCATGTGAAGAGTTGACTTACTGGAAAAGATTCTGATGCTGGGAGGGATTGGGGGCAGGAGGAAAAGGGGACGACAGAGGACGAGATGGCTGGATGGCATCACCAACTCGATGGATGTAAGTCTGAGTGAACTCTGGGAGTTCGTGATGGACAGGGAGGCCTGGTGTGCTGCGATTCATGGGGTTGCAAAGAGTAGGACACGACCGAGCGACTGAACTGAACTGAACTGACCCATGGAAAAGAAATGCAAAAAAGCAAAATGGCTGTCTGAGGAGGCCTTACAAATAGCTATGAAAAGAAGAGAAGTGAAAAGAAAAGGAGAAAAGGAAAGATATTCCATTTGAATGCAGAATTCCAAAGAACAGCAAGGAAGCCTTCCTCAGCGATCAATGCCAAGAAATAGAGGAAAACAACAGAATGGGAAAGACTAGAGATCTCTTCAAGAAAATTAGAGATACCAAGGGAACATTTCATGCAAAGATGGGCTTGATAAAGGACAGAAATGGTATGGACCTAACAGAAACAGAAGATATTAAGAAGAGGTGGCAAGAATACACAGAAGAACTGTACAAAAAAGATCTTCACGACCCAGATAATCACAATGGTATGATCACTCACCTAGAGCCAGACATCCTGGAATGTGAAGTCAAGTGGGCCTTAGAAAGTATCACTACAAACAAAGCTAGTGGAGGTGACGGAATTCCAGTTGAGCTATTTCAAATCCTGAAAGATGATGCTGTGAAAGTGCTGCACTCTATATGCCAGCAAATTTGGAAAACTCAGCAGTGGCCACAGGACTGGAAAAGGTCAGTTTTCATTCCAATCCCAAAGAAAGGCAATGCCAAAGCATGCTCAAACTACCGCACAATTGCACTCATCTCACACGCTAGTAAAGTAATGCTCAAAATTCTCCAAGCCAGGCTTCAGCAGTACGTGAACTGTGAACTTCCAGTTGTTCAAGCTGGTTTTAGAAAAGACAAAGGAACCAGAGATCAAATTGCCAACATCCGCTGGATCATCAAAAAAGCAAGAGAGTTCCAGAAAAACATCTATTTCTGCTTTATTGACTATGCCAAAGCCTTTGACTGTGTGGATCACGATAAACTGTGGAAAATTCTGAAAGAGATGGGAATACCAGAGCACCTGACCTGCCTCTTGAGAAACCTATATGCAGGTCAGGAAGCAACAGTTAGAACTGGACATGGAACAACAGACTGGTTCCAGATAGGGAAAGGAATACATCAAGGCTGCATATTGTCACCCTGCTTATTTAACTTATATGCAGAGTACATCATGAGAAACGCTGGGCTGGAAGAAGCACAAGCTGGAATCAAGATTGCCAGGAGAAATATCAATAACCTCAGATATGCAGATGACAACACCCTTATGGCAGAAAGTGAAGAGGAACTAAAGAGCCTCTTGATGAAAGTGAAAGAGGAGAGTGAAAAAGTTGGCTTAAAGCTCAACATTCAGAAAATGAAGATCATGGCATCTGGTCCCATCACTTCATGGGAAATAGATGGGGAAACAGTGGAAACAGTGTCAGACTTTATTTTTTTGGGCTCCAAAATCACTGCAGATGGTGATTTCAGCCATGAAATTAAAAGACGCTTACTCCTTGGAAGGAAAGTTATGACCAACTCAGATGGCATATTCAAAAGCAGAGACATTACTTTGCCAACAAGGGTCCATCTAGTCAAGGCTATGGTTTTTCCTGTGGTCATGTATGGATGTGAGAATTGGACTGTGAAGAAAGATGAGTGCTGAAGAATTGATGCTTTTGAACTGTGGTGTTGGAGAAGACTCTTGAGAGTCCCTTGGACTGCAAGGAGATCCAACCAGTCCATCCTAAAGGAGACCAGTCCTGGGTGTTCATTGGAAGGACTGATGCTGAGGCTGAAACTCCAATACTTTGGCCACCTCATGGGAAGAGTTCACTCATTGGAAAAGACCCTGATGTTGGGAGGGATTGGGGGCAGGAGGAAAGGGGGACGACAGAGGATGAGATGGCTGGATGGCATCACTGACTTGATGCACATGAGTTTAGGTGAACTCTGGGAGTTGGTGATGGACAGGGAGGCCTGGAGTGCTGCGATTCATGGGGTCATAAAGAGTCAGACACGACTGAGTGACTAAACTGAACTGAACCACTTAACACCTTTTTCTTCTACTTATCCTTCATGCAAAGATAAATTTACATTTACACGACAAGTCTTTGTAGATTAGAATTATCGCTGGTCTTAACAGAAACAAGGAAGGTCGAAAATGTTAATTGAACCTGAGTATTGATTGGGCCATATGGAAATTACTATATAAACATTTGTGGAACTGAATGAAGTTTTTTAAGGAGTACACCAGGTTATATCCTTTTCAGAAATCCAACCCAGTCTTCTGTGGGTGTGCTCAGCTAAGATACTTTCAGCCTTACCACTGAAAAATACTTCTGTAGGATGGTAGGAGATCCTCTTTCATGGTCCTTTCAAATGGAGCAGGTGCTGATGCGCTGGAGGGTGGGGGTGAAATATAACACTAATGTTACAGGAAGGCAGAAGTTGGGCTGCAATTTGATCGAAGCTGCAACCTTATCTGTCATCAGCTAGATTAACTGTCATAGAGCGAGTGGGCCTTCTGTTATTATCACTGTGGGCACAGGGCCTTAGCAACTGTCTCACTGGCCAGCACAGCCCAATATAAAATCCAATGGCTTGGTAGGTTCTGGAGGCAGAGGCTGTGGCCCCTCTTAATTTTGCATCTATAATGCCTGGGCCTGGTTTATAGTTGATGCTCAATAAATATTTGTTCAATCAATCAATCAATCAAAATATGGACTATATATAAGACTATATAGAAGATACAGACTATATGTAAGACTATATAGGAATTTTAGAAGAGAGGCATTATTTTAGACTTTTCCAGGGCCTTGAAGGATGATACATGAGATAGTTATGTAATAAGTTACTGGATAAGAACCATCTAAAACAGCTTGGAGTAGAAAGCTGCCGGCATGCTTCCAAGAAGATGGACACAGCTGGTCACCTTGGTTCAGGGTGAGTCCCTCATATAGCATCTCTCAGTTTAGTAAGTACAAGCAGACATCTACTGGCCTGAGAGGAAGGTGAAATGGAGACTTGTCTTTTGTGGCTTACCAGCAGCCATTTCCCTCCTTGGTTTGCAGCACCCTGAAGAAGTTTGGGTCAGTTCACATCCAAGGCCCAGGAATCTTCTGGGTGGGAAAGACCAGAGCACAATCTCCTTTTGCAGAGTTTGGAAGTGATGGGAATTTGATGGGAGTGGCCAGGACCTTTGACTGACTGGCAGAAAATCATCCCAAGGTCTACAGTGTCTGGTGTTGTGATGTGGGTTCAACACAGATGGCTGTGGAAAGCTGCTAGAATCCAGATCTGGGGACATAGCTCAGCAGAGATGTAATGATAGGAACTATAACCTGTGTCCTGAGTTGGGACAGATGGTGTTCTAAGGTGGTTTAGGGGTGATCCTTCAACTGTACCAGGGGATAAGAAGCAAAAGCAGACGCGAACACTGTTTCATTTATCCTTAGAAAGCTGTTGGGGTTCTTAGACAAATTTAGGAGAGCATAGAGGGAAATACATTTCTTTTCTTTGTTTTTTTTTAAATTTTATTTTATTTTTAAACTTTACAATATTGTATTAGTTTTGCCAAATATCAAAATGAATCCGCCACAGGTATACCTGTGTTCCCCATCCTGAACCCTCCTCCCTCCTCCCTCCCCATACCCTCCCACTGGGTCGTCCCAGTGCACCAGCCCCAAGCATCCAGTATCGTGCATCGAACCTGGACTGGCAACTCATTTCATACATGATATTATACATGTTTCAATGCCATTCTCCCAAATCTCCCCACCCTCTCCCGCTCCCACAGAGTCCATAAGACTGATCTATACATCAGTGTCTCTTTTGCTGTCTCGTACACAGGGTTCTAACAGGAACATGCAGGACCTCCAGGGGCTTCACGGAAAAAAAAAATGACTTTGTTTTACTGCAGGCAAATAGAGTAGATTAATGGGCTTCCTAAGAGGTACAGTGGTAAAGAATCTGCCTACCAATGCAGGAGATGCAGGAGACACGAGTTTGTTTCCTGGGTTGGGAAGATCCCCTGGAGGAGAAGGAAATGACTACCCACTCTGGTATTCTTGCCTGGGAAATCTCATGGACAGAGGAGTCTGGTGGGCTATAGTCCACAGAGTTACAAAGAACTGGACATGACTTCGCATACACGCAATGAAGTAGATTACACCAGTTACAGGTTGAGAAGCTTAGAAAGTTTGTCAGGAGGCACCCAATGAGCAAAGATGTGGACATAGAAACAAGTCTGCTGTGTGCTTTGTGGGCTGGTGAGAAGTCTTGACCCACAGTAGGAGGGATTTAACTGGCCAGTGGTCAGATACAAGTCTGTGTGGATAAATGAAGCTAGATTCTGAATGGATTACCACAGTGATGGACCAGGAGTGTATACATTATTCTCAGAAGGTCCTGGCTTTGGGGCACTTAAGCCCAAGAAGTCATTCTGAATGGTGCCCAGAGGAATAGATGGGAGGGGCAGAAGCTGGAATGCTGGGAGGTCAGTGAAGCTTTGGTCCAGGGGAAGGTCTCTGATGCCTTGAGGACAGGGATTCTGTCTTCTGCATCACAGACTGCCAGCAGAGCATCTGGCATAGGGGTATTCGATAAAGGTTTGCTGAATACAGGAAGGCTGTCACATGGTGGGGAACAACCTCTTGATATCAGGCAGAGCTCCCGATTTCTGAAGTCAGGAGACACAGATTCCAAATTCTGGCGCTTCCTTTCAGTGGGATGTGGTGAAACTCTTTTCACGATATTGGAATTTCAGTTTCTCAGGTCTGAGGAACAGCCACTCACTCACCAAGCATCTGCTGAGCACTAGTCATGTATCACTCATGCCAAGTCTCAGAGAGGAATGACAGGTACTGTTCAAAGCAGTGCAGGTACTGGCTCACTTAATCCTGTGAGAGAGCTACTTGTAGGGTCCTCATTTTCTGGAAAGGGAACGGGAGCACGGAGGTTAAATAACTCGCCCAGTTTTCCACTGTTAGTAAGCGGCAGAGCTGGGATCCAGTCTGATTGTGGGGTTGGAGGCGGAGGTTCCTTGAAGGATTCATAGGGATGTGATGTTTGAACCATGCTGGAAAGCTGCATAGGCATTTGAAAGATGGAGAGGGGCAACTAGCAGAGAGAACAGCAAAAGCGCAGGAGTCTGAAAGAGCATTTTGTTTGCTGGAGAGGAGACTGGTACAGGGACTGGAGAGGACCCACACCATCATGGGGTTTGAATGCTATATGAGAGAACTTGAACCCTATCCAGGAAAACGTTCCCACATTTTCCAAAGAGTACAAAGAAGCCTCAGTTCGAAGGGACATAAAGAGGTATGTATTAGGATTCTCCAGAGAGAAAGAACCACTAGTAAGTATGTATGTATAAGAGATTTATTATAAGGAATGGGGGGCTGAGAAGTCTCCAGATCTGCAGCAGGCAAACTGGAGACCCAAGAGACAGGATAAGTTCCAGTCTGAGAGCCCGCAGGCTGGAGACTCAAGAAGAGATGGCATCTCAGTCTGAGTTCGGGGGAAGGAGACCCATGTCTCAGCTCAGGCAGCCAAGCTGGAGGAACTCACTTTTACTCCGCCTTTTCATTCTACTCAGGCCTTCAACTGAGAATGGATGAGCTCACCTGCCCTGGGGAGGGCCATCTGCTTGACCCAGTCTGCTAGCTCACCCAGAAACACCCTCTCAGCCACACCCAGGGTAATGTTTGGTCAAAAGTCTGTGCACTCTGTGGTCGACTCAAGTGACACAGAAGATGAACCATCACAGATATTGGTTGTGAAAGGAAGTATGCATTTGCAGTAAATGCTGCGGGTGGCCCAATCCTTCTCCTCTGCCTCCAACAGAGCTGCACTTTTGTTCAGAGATGTCTTCTGGCTCACAGGGAAGCTGACCCACCACCAGCCTGAGGGGGACTGATCGGAGGGAAAGGCTGTTCCTTTTGACAGTTCAGGACATGTGACCTGACTGTGGCCAACGAGACCGGAATGAATGCCAGGGGCCTTGTGGGAAAATTTCTTCTCATGAGGAAATGGTTGTTGTTCTTCCTCTGCCCTGTATCAGGCCATCTCATGACTGCCTGAGGAGAAAGCTAGCACTGAGGATGCCAGGTAGAAAAACATGAGGATGTCTCCAGAGCCTGCCCTGCATCTCTAAACATCTGCTTTGTGAAATATCAATGTCCTGATTGTTTATCCCAGCTTTGCGTGAGCTTTTCTGTCCCTTGCAGCTGTGTCCTACCTGACACCATCGTAAAGTAAGACTGGGGATTAGACTTAAAGTCAGTGAGGTTTTCTTGATTCCAGGACTCCTCAATGCAGCAGCATTTAGTATGTGGATGCACATTGCAACTACCCAGGAGTAGCATTTCCCAAACAGGCGAGACCAGATAAAGTTTTTCAGGGAAGAATCTCCTAGGGATGGTGTTCATGGAAATGCTGGTACAGGTGGTGGGGAGACTTGTGAGACGTGAAAGCAGGCAGATGACGACACAGTAAACCCCACCCTTTCCTTCTCCAACCACACCAAGAATTATGTCTCTGGTGACCATGAAATTTAAGGAAATTCAGAAGTAGCTCCCCAGAAACAAGTTACCAGTCTTGACTTGCTCTAATGGCTATTTCCTTATCTCTTTTCAGTCCTCAAACTCTGTGAGGCTTGTATAATTTGGTACATTCATCTCTGAGCATTGAACAAAGTTTCCCTTCTTTTTTCAGTCACTTGCCAACATCTGTGAATGAAGTTGAAGTTGATATATATATATATATCTGCACACACACACACACACACACAGACACATGTACTCAACCAGTCTTTTTCTGGAGTGAATTATTTAAAGTAACCAACTGAATGAATCCCTGCTCAGTGGGCCTCTGACTAACGTTCAATTTCACTCAGGCTCTGACCATATTTTTAATTTCTCTGGTTTTCTGTTTTTTCAGTCTAAAAGCCTCAGGGAAATGGCTGGAGACCACAAAGGACAATGTTAGAATGTTTTCTCTGCAGTTAGTGACAAGGTAGACAAATGGCATAAAATCGAAGCATCTAGTCCATCTCAGATGAGAAAAATTGCTTCTGTGGCTCTTCTTGATCTATGTTAAATTCATCATGGTTTTCAGACTGAAACTACTTTGGCTCCATAAAAGCAAAAGGAGAAGAGGAAGAGGAAAATCTCTGGCAGGTCTCCACACTAAATGAGCGGACCCCATGAGAATATGAACTGTGGGACCCTGGGCAGGACAACTCTCCTCAGTTTCCTTTTCCACACCATGGGACGCTGGCCATGACCTCCCAGAGACAGCATGATGTCGATGTGAACTAAGGGATAGAGCAAACAGCAGAGCCGTGTAAGAATGTGGTGACATGTCCCATGCTGTTTCCTGGTCTCATGGGCAGTGGTGAAGTCACTGCTGAGAACAACTGTGCTCCAGGGTGTGAGTGTGTCTCGTAGGTGATGATTTATCATGAGCTGGTGGTCATAGGAAGAAACACTTTCTCGGTCACCTCTCTCCTCGTGAGAGGAAGGGCTCTTTCCTTTCCTTACCCCAAAGCCCAAGCCTCAAAGGCCTACCCTGGGAATTCCTCTTTAACCCTTAGAGAACCATGCTACATCTGGGTCTTGTGTTGATCCAGGGTTGCCCACATCACAAGAAATCCTTTACTTCTCTGTTGACTAAGTTCATATCAATATGGAATCTGCTTTAAAAAGCCCAGCTAGTGGCAGGAAAACCAGATGAGTGGACTTTTATTGTGGGGCAAGGATTGTGTGTTTCTTCTAACGAGGTCATTATCGGTTATAGGACAAGGAGGAAGCCTGATCAGCAGTCAACACTGTGAAATTAAAAATTAACATGCTCCTGTTTGCGGAACTGTAATCTTTGCATCAGTCAATAGCCAGAGGCTGTGCCACTTACCTAATTTGAGGGCGGTCACAGATTCTGCTCAGAGACCAGCCCAAGTAAACAGTGAAGGCTGAGACCAATTGAGCAAGACTAGGACTAGATACATTTGGGAGCAGGGTCCTCACAAAGTGCTTAGGAATTTCTTGCAGGGAACTGGCATCTATGGTGCCGGGTGTGGGGGGCTTGAGAGGACCCAGAGCCTTAGACTTTTGGGAAGGCAGTAATTCCAACTGTCCCTTTCCAAGGAAGGCCAAGGATACGGGCAACATCTTTCCCTTTTCTCTCCTCTTTTCTACCCCTTTCTCGTTTCCCAACCCAATATGGCAGACAGTCGGATGGAGGTTGTGGGCAGGGAAGGAGCTGATCAGAGCTAGTGGGAAATCAAGGAGTAACTGTCCCAGGCTGGATGACTCTTTCCCACTCCCCTCTTCATTTTGGGGATGAACATATCCCAAAAGAAGTGGGTGATGGTGAAAATTTTAGCTGTTGTTTAGTATTTTAATTTTATCTCTGAGCACAGTTCCTAGAACATAGGAAGTATTCAATAAATATTTGGCAAATGAAGGAAAGAATGAATGTGTGGACTAGGACCACAGAAGACTGGGAATTAGGAACAGGAACTGTAGATCATGTTCAACTATTATATATATATGGGATTCTCTGGTATCTCAGCTGGTAAAGAATCTGCCTGCAATGCAGGAGACCCCAGTTCAATTCCTGGGTCAGGAAGATCCCCTGGATAAGGGCATGGCAATCCACTCAAGTATTCTTGGGCTTCCCGGGTGGCTTAGATGGTAAAGAATCCACCTGCAGTACAGAAGACCTGGGTTCCATCCCTGGGTTGGAAAGATCCCCTGGAGAAGGGCATGGCAACCCACTCCAGTATACTCACCTGGAGAATGCCCATGGACAGAGGAAGCTGGCGGGCTATATAGTCCATGGGGTCGCAAAGAGTTGAGCACAACTGAGTGACCCACCACAGAACATTTACATATATGTATCTGCACCTATGTCTAGGGCTTCCCAGGTGGCTCAGTGGTAAAGAATCCGCCTGCAAGCAGGAGCCATGGGTTTATCCTGGGTTGGGAAGATCCCCTGGAGAAGGAAATAGCAACTGTAGAGAACTAGTGATTAGCTAAGATGGCGATAGTCAAGCTCACTTGCCCCACTTCCTGTAAACAATGACTTTGCATGGTTATATAATGACTGAGATCCTCTATAGCAATGCACACATGCATCGGTATGCAACAGCTTGGGAAATTGCCACGTTTGTTCATGTATATCTATGTAAGTCCTCCTGGAACATCCCTGGCTGTTGTGCCAGGCACTAGAGAATAAAGCATATCTGCAGTTTCTATGGCTCCTAGCATTTTCTTCCAGCTTCCCAGCTCATGCCTTACCTACCCAGGGTTCAGTGATCAGCAAGAGAATTGTCATAGTAGGCAGGATTCCCAGCAGGTAGGGGAGCCTGAGGCTCCAATGAATGGAGGAAGTCAGTGGCCACTGCAGAGTGCGTGGTACCCGGTGGCCTCAGTCCTCTTGGTGTGGGCCCCAGGGGAACACACCAGTGGGAGGTGGGGGACGGGTCACTGGGTAGTCTTGATAAGGCATTACAGGGAGTAAGTTCCCATTTGCCAGACAAGGTGGCACACACTGCCACCATTACAGTGAGAAGGATTTCCTTAACTTCCCTGGAAGCTAATATGGATGGTGCCATATGCAACGCTACACAGGTGTGCAAATTGCAGGAACGTGAGGCAGAACTAGAGCAATGTATATGGACATTAGAGCCAGAAATGCATGGCCTGAGGAGCCCAATGTTTCCCATAGTGAGGCGACACGGGACGGTGATGATGAACATTATGATACTGTGGGTCCCTTTTTGTTAGTGAGACCCATCATGCGTCAGAAGATGAAACACCAGCAGCCTATGGCCCAGGTGTGGGGCATCCCCAAGGGGCTCCCAGTGTGTGTGACTGAGTTCACAATTTATTGGCCATGTATCCAGGCAGAGTTGATTGACCTGGGTAAGCAATTTCTACAGCAGCAAGGGGAACCCTTGGCAGCTTGCCACAGGGGTGGATGGCATTATTTGTGCCAGAAATGAGACAGAACAGTTGGCATCTATAACCACTAACCCCTGGTTGAAACAATGATTACAGAACTTTTGATACATGCAGGGTGTGCCTAACCAAACATACTCCCCAATGGAATGGATTAATGTTGCCATCCACGCGGTATGGATGAAGGAGGACAACTCCTGGATGCTGCAAGTAAGTGGCATACCTTTGCTGAGTTAAGTTGTGAGATAGCTAGGAATGAAACAGTTTATGTTTAACTTAAATACTCGGGGCCCAGATGGAAAGCATTTTACAGGTGGCATGCGAGATGCCATTTTGAACAATGTCCCATCTACCTCCTTCAGGTCGTGTGCTGTTCTTGTGCCCTATGTGGGCCATCCCATCTAGGAAGTGACCTCAATGGTGGCATCTTCGGAAAAGTAGAGGGATGGTGGCAGGCAAAGGGGATTAGAAGTGTGAAGACCCCAAAGGGGGGCCGAACTGGTAAAGGACCCAACTGGGTACGCAGATGCAGATGTGGGCCGATTGCTGACAGTTGGAGTCGATAAAACCAAGTTGGGTGAACAACCCAAACTACATCCTAGAGCTATGGAGGCAACTGAGGCCAAAGCAGCAGTTTACCACATGTGGGAAACGCCCACAGCAAGAGAAACAGATCATCTACCTGGAGGACTGTGTGGCCTCAAAAGGTGTATGCTCGGATGCCCTCTTTCAGTTTGAATAGGGCTCAGGCCAAGGTGTCCACCTAAAGAATCTAAGTCGGGACCAGAGGCCCCCTGTAGAGCTCAAAACTTACTGGTCACAGGCTAATGTGCAGAAGATAATGGCTCTGGTTGACACTGGTGCCCAATGCAGCCGTATTTACAGTAAGCCAGGACAGTTTCTAGGCCCCAGTGCCCACGTTGATGGCTATGGCGACCAAACAGTTAAGGTAAAGTCTGTGTACCTGCCTTTAGAAATCGAATGGCTCTCCGTGCGGATGTATACTGTGGATGTATCTCTGATCCCAGAATATATTCTGGGGATAAATGTTCTGCGAGGCCTAAAGTTGCAAACCTCTGAGAGGGAATTTTGTCTCCAAGAGCATGTGGTGAAGGCTGTTGTGAGGGGATACTTGAAGCATTCCCCACAGTTACTACTGACACCTCGGAGGGTGACAGCTGTGAGACAGTACCGTCTACTGGGGGGCATGAGGAATTAGTTGCCACCATTGCCAAGCTGGTGAAAGTGGGCATTGTACAGCCCGTTCATAGTCTAACTCCCCAGCGTGGCTTGTTCAGAAGGCTGATGGCTCATGGCGGATGATAGTGGGCTACAGAGAACTCAGCAAAGTCGTGCTGCTCTTTCTTGCATGCTGCCATGCCGTCAACCTGTGACTTGATGGGCCAACTGACCACAGCCTTGGGCACGTATCAGTATGTGGCGGACTTAGTTAATGATTTTTTTCTATAGCTCTACCTGATCAGAGCCAGTATCAATTTACATTTACATGGGAGGGTCCTTCCCCAAGGATACCTACACAGCCCAAGTGTATGTCATGGGCTGGTTGTGGAAGACCTGGCAAAATAGAAGAGCCCAACATTAGAGAAATTGTTCCATTATATTGCTGATGTGCTACTAACCTGATTCTCTTGAAGATTTAGAACAGTGTGTACCAGAGCTTTTTAAACATTTGAAATCATGTGGGTGGGCTGTGAACACTGCAAAAATCAAAGGGCCAGGATCATCTGTCAAGTTCTTGGGAGTTGTCTGGTTGGCTAAGACCAAAGTGATACTGGAAGCTGTAATTGACAAAATACAAATGTTCCTGCAATCTACCACCATGAGTCAATTGCAGACCTATGTTGGACTCGTAGGATACTGGAGGACATTTATACCTCCCCTGACCCAAGTGGCATGCCCCTTATACTCACTGATGAAGAAGGGGGTGGCCTGGGAATTGTTGGAAACCATAGAATAATAATTCTGAGCCACTAAGTGAGCAGTGCTCAGGCCCAGGCATTGCAGATTGTGGGTCCAACCAAGCCCTTTGAATTAGAAGACCACATCACCCATGAAGGGTTTGGATGGAGCTGGTGGCAATGGCATGAGCAGTTATGCACCCCTTTGGGGTTTTTGTCTCAATTGTGGAAGAGGGTAGAAATAAGGTATTCCTTAGTGGAGAAGCAACTATACCACTTTATCGTCCACAGAGGCAAAAACAAGGAAGGCTGTGGTACATATCAAAGCAATGTACCTATAAGGGGCTACGGTCTTGGGTATCATCTCCCAAGATGGGGGTAGCACAAACCTCAGCTCTGGCTATGTGGGGAGCATACCTAGAGCAAAGGAGCTCCTTGTCTGCCTGTCCTTTGTCACAGGAGTTGCAGCATATTCTAGGGCCTGTTACATTTACAGGAGAAACACCTGCTGTTGGTCTTGGGAGACACCCTGACAATAATGAAATGGAACTGGAACCCTTGCCACTTAAAGGAGATGAACCTTCAACAGATGTTCGAGCCTGGTACACTGATGGGTCCAGCAGAGGCCAGACTTCCTCCTGGATGGCCTTTACTATCCAGCCTGCCACAGATGCAAATATGGTTTGACTCAGGATTGGGCCAAATCAGTCAGTGGGCCAATTGTGAACTGTCTAGGGGGCAGCAAAGAACGAAGTAACACCCTTTACTATTTGTACAGATAGCAGTATATAAAGGTCTTAACCTAATGCATCAACACATGGAAAACACAGCAGCGGCTAGCAGGGCACCGACCCCTGTGGGGACAAGCCATGTGGCAGGACCTATGGAACTGAGGGCATGAGGAAGACATAACAGTTGTACATGTGACTGGGCGTCTGCCTACGGCAAGCCTGGGGGAAGATGAAGCTGACAGGCTTGTGCGTGTCCCATGGGTGGAACCAGCCCTGCCTGGTGAGGTAGTGGGCTGGCTGCTCTGGTGCCTGCATTACGCAGGGATGAAAACCATGTGAGTGGTCACTAAAAGATGGGATCGCCCCATCTCATGGAAAGAGATAGCAGGTGCTTGCCATGACTGCCCTACATGTGCCTGGGGGGACCTCTATCCCTGTAGATTGGCAGCCACTGATGGACAAGTGGTGAGAGGAAGGGTTCCCTTAACTCGGAGGCAAGTGGCCTTCATAGGGCCTCTGCCAGCATCAGATAACCCCAGCTTTGCACTAACAACTGTAGACACAGGTACAGTTTGCTTTTCGCCTGGCCATGTAGGGCCATGGGTCAACGCTATACACTTAAGGCCTTCGATTGCCTGATGGCCCTATACGGCCAACCTCTGATAACAGAAAGTGATCAAGGTGCCCATTTCACTGGGAAGGTTTGGGAATGGGCTCGTAGACTGGGGATACAATAGATACTTCATGTCCCATGCCACCTATAAGCAGTAGGTGTGATTGAGTGATATAATGGCTTGCTAAAACAGAGCCTATAGACATCTATTGATTATCCCCTCTTTGAAGGGTTAGGCCTGACACCTATGGGAGATTTTATGGGTCCTTAATGAGAAACCCTTCAGGGATGGAGTTGCCCCTCTGGAGGCTCTCCTACATTGTGCCGCTGAACCTACACAATTGCAAGTAACAACAACAGACATTTTGTTAAAGTCTAGATATGGAACCCGAGGTAATATCCTGCTGCTGGCTCCGACAGGGATTTCACAAGGGCAGATGGTGGACTTGACTTGGCCATGGAAGATAAAAGCACCCCACATGTGGTAGATGGCTTTTCTAGCCCCATGGGGACAAGGACTGCAACATGAGTTCCAGGTAGTACCATGGGTGATGGGTGCCTGGCCCCCTCATGTGCAAGTCAGCTGGCTAGGACCACAGGGGGCCACCTCAGAGCTGAAGGATGCCTTCATGCTCTCTCTGTGCCTCCTTATGAGTTTACCTGTTATGCTTCATATAGAATCATAGGATGTGAGCAATCAGGCAAACAAAGTGTGGTATACGAAGCCAAGTAAACCCCTGGTACCAGGAACAGTTCTCTCCTAAGACACAAAGTTTGCATGCATTTTGTTAGATGGGGAGGAATTGTCTATGTTGGTGCCTTTGACCTCTTTGTCTTTCTGCCCATAGGTGTGTCATGATCAGTATGATTGTAGATGTGTAGGGTACACACTTATGCGATGGTACAAAACGTGTTGGCATGTTGGGTCTGCACCGAACACGGGGTTTCCCTGGCATATTCAGCCTATGACATTGACTATCTAGACCTGGAAATGAAACACCTTCTGGTCAGAAAAGAAGAGCATTGAATAGAATGAGGCAAAGTGCCTGATTGTACAAGATGTGAAGAAATGCTGGAATATGCCCTGCCCCTGGGGAGAACATGTAATGTGGGGTGGGTTTTCCTGGTTGCCCACAGTAAGTGGTGAATTACAGGAAACTGTACCCTTTGTGCAGAGGAGAATGGGACTGAGCCCGCAGGTTGAACCCCCCCATCCCTCTGTGCTAATGTTAGCCTTAATATACATATCAAGAGGCCAATAGTGTAATCCCTGTCCCTCTTGGAACCCTATGGGTATGTGGGCTGTATGGGTGCCTGCCCAGGAATTGGCCTGGACAGTACACTTAAGGCCAGCGCTACCTGCCTGCCTCAGTATGTGTGACCCTCCCACAACAACAGTCTGTGCATGGTACCGACTGAAAGGGACCCCCTGGTGGTACTATCCACTAGCCTTGTTTTGGCCCCAAGGGGCAGCTATAGTTACTGAAATGCAAGTGACTGCCCTTGCCTTGCATACTGCCCTTGCTTTGAATTGCACGCATCACATCAGGCCTTAACTCTGTTGGATGAAGAAGTTTACCAAATGAGGATCACAGTCTTACAGAACTGAATGGCCCTAGATTTATTAACTGCTACGCAGCGTGGAAGGTGTGTATTTCTAGGTACAGAATGTTGTGCATGTATCCAGATAATCATAAAAATATTACAACGGCATTAGAGCACATGACAGGAAATTCATAAGATACAATGTCTTCCTGGAGACCCATTACAAGAATGGTGGGCCAATCTGTCCAGTACCTGGTACTGTGTTTTGCTGTGTATTGGGGGTGTAGCTTGCACCCTAGTATTTTGTTGCTGTAGCCTCTACTGCTGTTGTGGAATGTGGGTTCACGGGGTTTCTTTAGTCACTAAAACGATGCCGCCGAAGACGGAAATTGCAGTCTGTGGGGCGAGAGCCTCTGAAGGAGTGGCATCTAGAGAACTAGTCATTGGCTAAGATGGTGATGGTCAGGCTCTCTCTCCCCGCTTCCTGTAAACAATGACTTTGCATGGTTATATAACAACTGAGATCATCTATAGCAATGCACACACGTATCAGTATGCAATAGCTTGGGAAACTGCCACCTTTGTCCATGAATACCTATATAAGCCTGCCTGGGAAATCTCTGGCTGCAGTGCCAGCCAATAGCAAATAAAGCATGTCTGCAGTTCCTATGGCTCCTCGCATTTTCTTCCAGCTTCCCAGCTCATGCCTTGCCTATCCTAGCTGGGTTCAGTGATCAGCAAGACAGCAACCCACGCCAGTTTCTTGCTTGGGAAATTCTGCAGACAGAGGAGCCTGGTGGGTGACAGTCTACGGGGTCAAAAAGAGTCGGATAAGATTTACAGACTAAGCAAAAACATACCTATGTTTATCTGTCCCTTTCCCTGCACCATTGCTCTGGCTTGTTTTCTCTTTCTCTCTGCACGTGTATAGAATAGTAGATCTCAGGGAGGGTAATTTTGCTTCCCATCCCCCGCACATTTGGCAATGTCTGGAGATGTTTTTGGTCGTCACGACTGAGAGGATGCTACTGGCACCTTCTGGGTAGAGGCTAGATACACTGCTGATCGTCTCACAGCAAAGAATTATTCAGCTCCAAATGCGAATAGTGCAGGGTTGAGAAAACCTAGTATGAACGAATGTTTGTTGCCAAACTGTTAGTAATGTTTATTGATGGGACAGGGAGAGGAGGATGGAACAGTTTGGGAAAACTTGCCACTCACTAAGTTTATTTATGTGTTGTTGGGACTTTTTAACAACATGAGTGTATTACATTTGCACTCAGAATCAATTAGTAAGACAGAAATTTTTATGGTACACTTAGTGTATCTCAGGAGTCATCTAGACCCTGGGGATATAGAGATGAGTAAATAGTAGATGTTGCTCTTAAGGGGCCCACAAGTCAACAGAGAAGATCAAACAGTACTCATTTAGAGAGGTAGGAAGTGCTCAGAGCTAGCTGAAAATGACATGTTTTTTTTTTTGAAAATTAAGGAGAAAAAGTACTTGGTGTCACCAGGTGTAATCACTGTGCAGCTTGGTTCCAAAGCACGCAAGGGCATATTTGGCCTAAGGAGGAGGGGATGAGGCTCTGTCCAGGCCTGGAAACCCTCGTCTGGTCCTGGCCTCCAGGGCAGCCTCTCTGGGCAGGCCCAGCCTCTGCTCTGGCATCACCAACTCCTTCCCAGTGCCTCTCAGCCCTGATGGTGCAGGGAGCAGAGTCCCAGAGGAGACTGATATGAGAGGGAGCTCCCAATACAGAATAAGTAGCGAGATTCTCTGACCGAGCCCAGGGTTTCTGCTGGAAGGATGTTGGGAACATCAGTGTTAATAGCTCATTGAATGGAAGAGGCCAAGGGAGGGGAAAGGCTTGTCACACGGTGAGTTAATCTCAGGGCTGGGGCTAGAACCCAGATGCTAACCCCTAGGCTTGGGGGTCTGCTGCTGCTCCAGGACGCCCTTTGCTTCTTGCAGGGCTGGCCAATTTCCTCATCCCCCTCCCATCACCATGTGGAGGTAGTGGTGTTTAGTTGCTATGTGGTTATGTCCAACTCTGTTTCGATCCCATGTACTGTACTCTGCCAGGTTCCTCTGTCCATGGGATTTCCCAGGTAAGAGTGCTGGAGTGGGTTGCCATTTCTTTCTCCAGGGGATCCTCCCAACCCAGGGATCAAACTAGCATCTCCTGCATTGCAGGTGGATTCTTTATTGCTGAGCCAGTAGGGAAGCCCCCCCATTACCATAGCAGCCTTCAAATGTGTTTGCCTGGCCCTGAGATTGCTCCATGTTCCCAGGCTAAAGTTTTTACTTCTGCAAGTTCTGGTGAAGGCTAGGGAGATTCAAGAGTAGCCTGTTCAGACTCACAGGTGGAATGGTTTCCACCACCTCTGAGAGTCTAACCAGTGAGGTTTTGAAAGTGGTTGTGAGAGAGAAACCACACAGCAGTAACCTCATGTTTGGTAGACTTGGGGCAGTGCCAGTACGAAAAGCCTTGGGAATGAGTGTGTGTGTATAATAATACATACATTTGTGTTAGCAAAATAGATGTGGATTAAGTGTGTGGGTGTGCGAAGCCATTTAAAAGAGTTAGATCCACATGTGTTGGGTGGAAGGAATGTCCAAAATACAATATTAAAGATGAGAGTTACTGGAAAACAAGCTTAGTAATGATTCAATTTTTAGATCTAAACTTCTTGATGAACGTTTACATATGTTTGTATTAGTTCAGAGAAAAATACAGAGGGATACACACCAAACTGCTAACATATCTAATCAAGGGATTGAGACCACTGGCGGTTTAGAGGTTTCTCTGAGAAAATCCACATTCCCCTTGTATAGGGTTTGCGGGGCACCTCCAGTGTGTAGTGTGTGAAGTAGGAGAAGGTTTTCTTTTGGTTGGGGGTGGGGGTGGTGATGTGGAGGATGGCTGTACAAAAAAGAGGGTTTAGAAATCTCAGCCTATGTATTTTTAAAATTTTTTTGGCTGGTCACAGCTTGTGGGATCTTAGTTCCCTGAGGTATTGGTAGAACCATCTCTCTCCATCTCTCTTTCTCTCCACCTCCCTCTTCCCCCTCCTTCCTCCCCCCTCCCTCTCTCCTTCTTTCCCCTCTCCCTCCCTCCTCTCCCTCTTCCCCCTCCCCCATCCCACCCTCCCTCCCTCTCCCCTTCTTTCCCTCTTCCTCCCTCTCCCCCTCCCTCTCCCCTTCTTTCCTTCTTCCCCTCCCCTCTCTCCTCTACCTCCCTCCTTCCGCCCTTCCTCTGTCTCCCTGTCCCTCACCCTCTTCCTTCCTCTCCCCTCCCCTCTCTCATTTAGCAGGATTTCTCGGGCACCAGGATTTATTTGTTAAATTTGACTATGGGTCAGTGAAGTGGTTTACAGTGAAGCGCTCCCAACGTCCATTCCTACTCATTAGGGGTTAGAAAGCCTTTTTTCCAATGTTAGGTGAGTTCCCGTGCGTGTGTGTACGTGTGTGCACATGCACACTCACTGTCCCTCTGAGGAGACGCACCGAGACTGACCGAGGGTTGTACTGGCTGCTCCTCTGCGCACATGCGGTCCCTGTGAAACAAGCCAGCCATTCTGCTGAGCTGTTGTCCTTCTTGCTGTAAATGCTACCATGCCCCTTCTCCCCCTAGGCTGTTGGTAGCAGCCTGGGGAGTCTGAGAGAAAGAGGGACACCGTTGTCATTGGACCCCCTTCTTTGGGCAGGTGTCACTAGTAGTAAAGAACCCATCTGCCAATGCAGGAGATGCAAGAGACACAAGTTTGATCCCTGGGTTGGTAAGATCCCCTGGAGAAGGGCATGGCAACCCACTCCCATATTCTTGCCTGGAGACTCCCATGGACAGAGGAGCCTCGCGGGCCGCAGTCCATGGGGTCGCAAGGAGGCAAACATGACTGAAGCGATGTAGCACGGCTTAGCATGTTGGGACTGAGGCAGCTGCAGACAGGCTGGCGGGACTAGCAGGCAGAGGTGTTCTGGCATTTTTCTGATATTTCTGGGCCCAGTCACTGGGTGGGTCTGTCCTCCAAGAACTTGGGGCTCTGAGGCTGCTTTTCCCCCAGAAGCCAGAAAGTGAGAAGAGGAAGAAGGAAACCAAGGAGGGCAAGAGAGAGGAGGAGGAGGGGAGATGGGCCTTCCCTCAGAACGACTTCCAAGAACCCAGGGGGAACCTTGCCCAGCCCTCTCCTGACTGCCTCAGGGTGTCAGTGCGAGGGGCAGGCAGAGGGTGACTGTGCGCTCAAGCCTGCTGAGGGGAACCCTGGTTGCTGCTGTCTACTCTCTGTGCTTAATCACGAGCTCTGCCCTTTCTGCCCTCACTCAGGCTTCTCCAATCTGTCCATCTTCTTAGTCCTGACAGAATTTTCCTCCGCTGAGCCTTCAAACCTGGACCTCTGTTCCTGGGGAGGGAGTGGGGTGGGTCTCTACGTCGGTCTCCTGGTCTCCAGGTTCCCCTGTGCACCTTGGCTAGACCCTGCCACACCACCGCCCGAGAGCCTGCATCAGCTGCCGAAGGCTGGCAGCCCTCAACCACTGCAAACTCTTTGCTCCATTTTACTCAATGGACAGCTCGCCTGCTTTTCTCCCATCCAAACCCTCCTCTGATCTCCCGACTTCATCTCTGTGCTGTGCCTCACTTTGCTGCAGTTCTTATCCCTCCTGCATCAATTTAAAGTTCACTCTTCTCCCAAGACCTGTTCACAGACTGGAAACCTCAGGAAGCCTCCCTGGTCTCTTCAACCCACACTGACCACCCCTGTTGCCCCAATTCTCCTGCATATACAGTTCAGAAGTTCGTAGTTTTTGCTCATAGTTTTTTGTCCCCAGCTACATGCAGGCTCCTTTAGGGCATTTACCATGCCTTTTACTTTCTTCTCTCTCTTTCCCAACCCAAGACTGGGATCACTGATGGATTAAAATGGGAAAATGATCACAAGAGATTAGAGGAGGCAAGGTGCTTAGCCCAGAATCCTCCAGCAAGGTCGTCTTTAGCTGTGTCTGTGTTCACATGTTTGGCCATCGTAGGTGCCACCAACACTGTAGCAGATACTTGGATCTTCTATTGTTTATTGTCCTTTCTGGTTTCTTCTCCTCATATGGACATAGCCCAGGTGGCTACACAGAGGCAGAAAACATGAGAATGAAAACAGACTTGTGAGTCATTTCCCCTGCTCATTCTGTGACAAGAGAATCAACCACTCCATCTTGCTACCAAATCAGTTTTTTTGACTCCTACACACCAAGCCAAAACCCTGAGACACAGAGATTTGCAGCAAAACCACGGGTCATTCACAAAGGTAGCTAGAGGAGAAGACAAGACAAAAAAACTCAGTCTGCCTCCTGGAGGGTGCTCTGAGGAGTGAGGAGTGTTGGGAGGTTGGGGCAAGCTGATGAGAAACAGGTGTGGTAGTCGTTCTGCACCGGAATCACTAGGCTGTAGGCATCTGCATGTCCAAAGGTCACCTAGCGGACACTCACGCATGCCCAGTTGGAGGGTCAGTGGTCTCGTCCAGTCTTAACAAGCTCAGCTGCAGCTAGACACAGTGGATTCCAAGTTCCTAGAAAACTGCTCTGGCAAACACCTTGTTGTTTAGCTACGTGCAGCCTGGGGAACATTCAAGTCTTAAAACAACCCTGATTAGTGAAGGCAGGTGAAATGGACTTGGCTAATCATTACACCAGGTTTCCCACTGAACCACTGCAGCCAATTTCGGTGATCAGGAACTCCCTTCATCTCAGGTGCGTGCACGAATGTGTGTTCAGTTGTGTCCGACTCTTTGTGACCCCGTGGACCACAGCCCGCCAGGCTTCTCTGTCCAATTTTCCAGGCAAGAATACTGAAGCGGGTTGCCATTTCCTACTCCAAGGGATCTTCCCAACCCAGGGATTAAACCTGTGTCTCTTGTGTCTCCTGCATTGGCAGGTGAATTCCTTACCACTGCGCCACTTGGGAAGTCCCTGGATCTTAAGACCACCCACTGAATCTCCATGTTTCCAAGTGTGGGGGCATCCATCCTTCTTCAGAGTGCAAACCTGCCTGTGATGGGGCAATGTCCTGGTTGTCCTGTCACTGGTATCTGTAATTTTCTCCTAACTTCCTTTCCATGATGTTATGGCCTCTCTTTCCATAGAATAAAAGGTCAAGGAAGAGGGTGAATTTGAATGAGATTATCAGTTAAGATTCCTTACAATTTAGATTTGTGTTCCAATTATGATTTGCTATTGCTGTTCAGTCACTCAGTTGTGTCCAACTCTTTGCGAGTCCATGGGATGCAGCATGTCAAGCTTCCCTGTCCTTCACCATCTCCCAGAGCTTGCTCAAACTCATGTCCATTGAGTTGGTGATGCCATCCAACCATCTCATCCTCTGTCATCCCCCTTCTTCTCCTGCCTTCAATCTTTTCCAGCATCAAGGTCTTTTCTAATGAGTCGGGTCTTCTCATCAAGTGGCCAAAGTATTGTCGTTTAAACTTCAGCATCAGGCCTTCTAATGAATATTCAGGATTGGTTTCCTTTAGGATCGACTGGTTTGATCTCCTTTGACCTCCAATTATGATACATATCTTTATTACCTTTATAATGAGTCAGGAATCTCTGGTTGCAAGTTTCAAAAAACCTACAGATGTTTTCCACAGACACATCTGTGTCCATGGAATCCATTAACTGTTTCAGTGATTGATACTGTCCAAGAAGTATTGATATGTCTGGTGGACACTGTTGTCATTCCCCACAGCCATTCTACTCATCTTCTCCTCTGACAAAGCCTCAAGTGTGACCAGCCCCAGGTGCTGAATGTTGGGGGTTCCTGCGTTGGGGGTCCCAAGACCATCCCCAATTCTAGTAATTTGCTAGGAGGACTCACAGGACTCAGCACATAGTTGTACTCATAGCTAAGGTTTATGACAGTGAAAAGACAAAAAACCAAATCACAGAGGGGAAGAGGTACATGGACTATGGTTCAGAGGAACCCAGGCACAAGCTTCCAAGAGCTCCTCCCAGTGAAGTCACATGGGACATCCTTAATTCCTCTCTCAAATTGTGATAGTACATGTGAAATGTTGTCCACCAGGGAAGCTCATTAGAGACTCCATGCCCAGGGTTTGTATTGGAGACTCTCTGCCTAGCACATATCAATAATCCAGACTCCCAGAAGGAAAGCAGGTGTTCAACATAAACCATACTATTTTCACACACAGTTTCGACACAGTGAGGGGAGGTCTCTATGGGGAGGTCCTGAAGCAGAGGCAGAGAGAAGAGAAAGATCCCTCTTTGTGTCACTGGGTCTGGGACAGACCATAGCTGGTTATGGCTGTCTTCAGAGACAAGGACTCGCGGGGGGAGTCAAATGACAGTTACCTCTGTGTGGCCTCTGGCTTGTTACTAGGAAAGATGGTCAGTTTTCTGTGGGATGCCTTGGAATGTCCTTCTGGTCAGAATGATTCTGGGCCTCTTGAGGATATTGTGTGGCCCAAGATTACTAGCTAAAGGTATAAGTAAGTCAGAGTAGCCACAAACCCAACTCAGATTAATTTAAGCAAAAAAAAGATTTTATTAGCTTATGTAACTGGGGGTTCCAGAGCTGCAAGGGGCTTCAGTTGGATCAAGGGGCTCCTGAGGGTTGGTTTTCTTTCTCCACTTCCCAGTTCATCTTGTTTCTATGAGGCGTCATTCCTCCAACCGGCTGTTTCTACATGACTGTCAAGGAAGTCACTCGCACTCCTGCCAAAAGTAAACCCAGTCATGAGGAGATAATCAAACAGACCTAAATTCAGAAAAGTTCTACAAAACAGTTAGCCTATATTATAAAAAGATCCATCATGAAAGACAAAAAAAAAGCTAAAGAGCTCTTCAAACTATGTAAGACTAAAGTGTCTCATTTTTCATTTATGAAAAGTAAATATAATGTACCAACCTGGATCCTGAATTAGATCCTGGAAAGAAATTGTTATAAAGAAATGTTCTGTATATTAGGCAGTAGTATTGTTTCAATGTTAAATTTTCTGAATTTGATTTTTGTGTTGTGGTTATATGGGCTTTCCAAGTGGCTCAGTGGTACAGAATCCACCTGCAAGTGCAGGAGATGTGGGTTTTATCCCTGGGTCAGGAAAATCCCCTGGAGAAGGAAATGGCAACTCAGTCCAGTATTCTTGCCTGGGAAATCCCATGGACAGAAGAGGCTGGCGGGCTACAGTCTATGGGGTCACAGAAGAGTTGGACATGCCTTAGCGACTAAACAACAACAAATTGTGGTTATATAGAAGAATATTCTTGTTCTGAAGAGATAAATTTAGAGTATTTAGGAATAAAAGAGTAAGATGTCTGCAACTTACTCTCAAATACTGTAATAATTATGACAACAACTATATACTATAATACTAGAATAGACTAGAATAAAATATGCAGGGAAGGGGCAGAGAGATAGAAAATGATAAAAAAAATTTTGGCAAAATGCTAATCTAGGTGAAGGACAAACTAAGTTCATTGTATATATTATTCGTATTATTTTCTATAAGTTTGAGTTTGTTTTTTTTTTTGAAAATTTAGATTTAAAAATTGACAAAAAATGTTGTAATGGCAGACCTCTGTCTCTCAATGTGCCTGTATTGACCTCATAGACGAGTCTAATTGATGAGCCTGGATCATATACTCATTTCATGGGAATCAGATATTGTGACTGACAGCCCCACCAGGGACCTTCTGAAATGGGAAGAATTCCCCAAAGAATCCAAAGTAAAGAAGATTCCATCCATCACAACCCTCTCTGTCTTCTCTCTTCTCACAGCTCCCAGTCTCCCAGGCCCTCTTTTGTTGCTCTCCTGATGTCCACATGGCTCCATCTTTCCAGACCATGCCTCCCTCCAAAATGGCATCAGAAAAGGCAGATTCCTCTCAAGGAACAGTTCCACACTTGGGGCTTTGGGGGATTCCTCTCTCCTTTGATCACATCCATCCGGATCCCAGCCCTCTTGGTCCCACTTTCTCTTAGTCTGATGATGAAGAAATCTATGTTCATATAAAAGTGTTAACAAGGATTATGTGTGTGCTCTTACACTCAGCTTACAGATTCACATTTTTGACTGGACCTTACTTAACCCAGACAAGAGAAGCCAATGGCAGGAGTTTCAAGCACAGAAGTAGTCCAAAGAGAGAGAAGTAATTTGGGGCAGGGGGCCTATGGCTTCCTTTGCACCCCACTGTGTGGGTGGCTTTTTTCTTCATCTCAGGCCAGGATTTCTGACAGGGGGCTGACTGCTGTTCCTTGCAGTTGGAGGAAGCCAGGGTAGCCAAAAGGAACAGGGCCAATATCACTTCATTTCCCAAAAGGCAATTTGATAATTGATTTGTTCCCAAGCAGGAAAGCTGAGTTAGCAAAGAGATTGCTGGAACTCCATCAGTGCAGTCTTGGCATGGTTATCTCTGCATTCAGCCTTCTTGAGAACAAGGCGGAATTTAGGAGACCCATCTGCTGAAAGTGAAACTAGTTAGAAGAAATGAAGAGAATTCGTTCATCCATTTATCCTGTATTCACTCATTTGTTCATTTATGAAAAATTTAGAGATACCAAGGGAAACTTTCATGCAAAGATGGGCACAATAAAGGACAGAACTGGCATGGACCTAACAGAAGCAGAAGATATTAAGAAGAGGTGGCAAGAATACACGGAAGAACTGTACAAAAAAGATCTTCATGACCCAGATAACCACAATGGTATGATCACTCAGCTAGAGCCAGACATCCTGGAATGCGAAGTCAAGTGGGCCTTAGGAAGCATCCCTATGAACAAAGCTAGTGGAGGTGATGGAATTCCAATTGAGCTATTTCAAATCCCAAAAGATGATGCTGTGAAAGTGCTGCACTCAATATGCCAGCTAATTTGGAACACTCAGCAGTGGCCACAGGACTGGAAAAGGTCAGTTTTCATTCCAATCCCAAAGAAAGGCAATGCCAAAGAATGCTCAAACTACCGCACAATTGCACTCATCTCACATGCTAGCAAAGTAATGCTCAAAATTCTCCAAGCTAGGCTTCAACAGTATCTGAACCATGAACTTCCAGATGTTCAAGCTGGATTTAGAAAAGGCAGAGGAACCAGAGACCAAATTGCCAACATCTGTTGGATCATCAAAGAGCAAGAGAGTCCCAGAAAAACATCTACCTCTGCTTTATTGACTACACCAAAGCCTTTGACTGTGTATATCACAACAAACTGTGGAAAATTCTTCAAGAGATGAGAATACCAGACCACCTGACCTGCCTCCTGAGAAATGTGCATGCAGATCAAGAAGTAACAGTTAGAACTGGACATGGAACAACAAACTGGTTCCAAATTGGGAAAGGAGTACATCAAGGCTTTATATTGTTACCCTGTTTATTTAATTTATATGCAGGGCACATTAAGAGAAATACTGAGCTGAATGAAGCACAAGCTAGAATCAAGATTGCCAGAAAAAATATCAATAAATTCAGATACATAGATGATACCACCCTTGTGGCAAGAAGTAAAGAGGAACTGAAGGGCCTCTTGATGAAAGTGAAAGAGGAGAGTGAAAAAGTTGGCTTAAAACTCAACATTCAGGAAACTAAAATCATGGCATCCGGTCCCCTCACTTCATGGGAAATAGATGGAGAAACAATGGAAACAATGACAGACTTTATTTTTTTGGGTTCCAAAATCACTGCAGATGGTGACTGCAGCCATGCAATTAAAAGACTCTTGCTCCAGAAGATAAGCTATGACAAACCTAGACAGCATATTAAAAAACAGAGACATTACTTTGCCAACAAAGGTTCATCTAGTCAAAGCTATGGTTTTTCCAGTAGTCATGTATGGATGTGAGAGTTGAGAAAGCTGAGTGGCATAGAATTGATGCTTTTGAACTGAGTTGTTGGAGAAGACTCTTGAGAGTCCCTTGGACTGCAAGGAGATCCAACCAGTCCATTCTGAAGGAGATCAGTCCTGGGTGTTTATTGGAACGACTGATGCTGAAGCTGAAACTCCAATACTTTGGCCACCTGATGTGAAGAACTGACTCATTTGAAAAGACCCTGATGCTGGGAAAGATTGAAGGCAGGAGGAGAAGGGGACAACAGAAGTTGAGATGATTGGATGGCATCACCAACTCAATGGACATGAGTTTGAGCAAGCTCTGGGAGCTGGTGATGGACAGGGAAGCCTGGTGTGCTGCAGTCCATGGGGTTGCAAAGAACCGGACACGACTGGGAGACTGAACTGAGTAACATAGTGTTGAACATAGGCTCTCATGAACCTTCTTACAGGTTGTGCTGTGTTCTGCACAACTCCAGGGGGCGCTGTTCACAAGGATCGTACATGGCAGCCCCAGCTTAGAAGGCAGTTGTGTCGGGATTGCATCGCCTTGTTTCAAATCTGTTTACGTCACCTCCAGCTGTGTGATCTTGACTAGACTCTTCACATCTCTGACTGAATGACTTCATATGTAAAGTTAGGATACCATCTGCCTCAAGGGGTGTTGTAAGGATTAAACGCAAATACATCTTCAGTACTCTGAACAGTTTAGACAGCCTTGTAATGATCTGCTTCTAAAGGATTGGTAGAATTCTCTTGGGAAGCTGTTTGGGTCTGGAGTTTTCTGTGTGTCTGTATGTGTTTTGCCAGACATTTTAAAAGCAAATCCCAGACAACATATTATTTCACGATAAAGATGGTATGTACCTGTAACAGAAGAAGATGAAAGCAAAAAGCAAATAACAATGACAGCTCACTCATTTACAAGGCCATTATCACATAAACATAGTTATTAATACTAATTCCTAATATCCAGTTCATATTAAAATTTCTCTGTCTCAACTTTGTTGTTTTTGTATTATCCAAAACGTGTTTAGTAGGGTGGTTTCCCCTTCATCCTGGGGCATTTAGCACTGCTTCCATCCGAAGGAGCATCCTTCAGGCAGCCTTGCCTTGCCTCCTGCAGTAGCCAACACACACAGCTCCCCTTTGTGCTTGGTCACATGCCATGGCCATGCGACAGCCTCTGGGCATTTTGAATCCATGAAGTAGGGTCTGAGGCTCTGAACCAGCAATTCTGTTTCCTCCCCTGTTTTTGAGAGTGATGAAGAGACAGGGATCCTTTGAGAGACATGGTCACGTAGGAAGCTTGTTCCTGCAGGAAAGCTCATACTTTTTACAGATGGTTTTCAAATCAGAATCCAAACACAGTTCACAAATAGTATTCATCTGATATTTTACCTGGCCAGTGTGACTTGTGTGTACAAATGCCTCAAACTCCTTCCCACACGCTATGTCCCGTTTCCCTGGATGGGCGCCCTTGTTCCGTTTCCCACTTTGTGAAGGGTCTATATCCGCATTCCCAGGTTGCCTGCTTTTCTCCTTCCAGCACCCATGCTGACATGGATGGTGGCCCATTTCCCTTCATTTTCTCAAAACACTGCCTGCGTGTATTGCAGCTGTCGGGGGCCTCAGAGGGGACTGGGAGCAGCGGTGGTATGAGAGGAGAACTGGTGAAACGGTAGCAACACACAGCACAACACTCAAGTCCTGATGAACCTCTGCTCTCTCCGTCACCTGAGAATTCTCCCTAGTCTTTGCTTCTCTCCGGAATCCTGGTCTCTGGCCGTCTTGCTGGGCCCTCTCTCAGTTCCCATCAACGCAATATCTCTCCATCTCTGAGCTTCCTCATCCCTTCCTCTGAGATTGCCAATAGTGACCTCAGTTTGTTCTCTCATTATGGGGCCAGGCACAGAGTCCCCTTGGTCTAACTCCTCTCTCTCTCTCTCTTTAGTCGCTGAGTTGTGTCTGACTCTTGCAATCCCATGGACTGTAGCCTGCCAGGTTCCTCTGTCCATGGGATTCTCCAGGCAAGAATACTGGAGTGGGTTACCATTTCTTTCTCCAGGGGATCTTCCTGACCCAGGAATCGAACTGAGGTCCCCTGCATTGCCTCTGGGCAAACCCTCGAACCTCTTACTACAATGAAAAGCCCATCGGAGTGCTTTGTTAAACAAGAGCCGGAGTTCTCAGCTTCCCAACTCCCATCCCTAAGTCCTCTACAGCCTCTGGCACTGTGTTCATCCAGACTAGCACAGTTGTTCACCAGGACCATCACAGTAGCTTTTTACCTGGCCTCTGTGATGTCATCCTTGGTTCTCTCCAATGCATGCTTTATACTAAAGCTAGAGTGATCTTCCAAAAACACTGATGTGCTCACGCGGTTGTCCTGTTTAACATACATCAGTGGTTGGCATATTTAAGATGGATAATCAACAAGGACCTACTGTATAGCACAGGGAACTCTGTTCAATGTTATGTGGCAGCTGGATGGGGGAGGAGTTTGGAGGAGAATGGATACACGTATATGTGTGACTGAGTCCCTTTGCTGTCTGCCTGAAGCTATCACAACACTGTTAATTGACTTTACTCCAATATAAAATAAAAAGATTAAAAAAAAATCATTGGTGTTCCATTTGCTTCAGACAACACTCCAAATCTCCCACATGCTCAGTCCCTGCCTGAGTCCAATGTCCTCCCCACCCTCACCTCTCATTTTCTCCATCCACTGGTTTTCCTTCAGTTCCTGCAGTTCAAATATCTGTGGTTATCTCTAGTGGCCAGACTGTGGTCATGCTTTTTTCTTCATCATTTCTGCTCTCCTTCCTCCTTTCACCTGGTACCTCCCACTCCTCCTTTGAGTATTTACTTATAGAGAAATTTCCTGGCCTTCGGTTGCACCTTCCTCTGCCTTTGTTGTAGAGGACAAATGTCATAACATTGTTTGTCTAAAATCTGCTGTCCCTTCTGCAGTGTGAGGTATGTAAAGGCAGGGGCCATGACTGTCTTATTCATACCCCATTGCCAACTCCTGACACAATATCAGGCACAGATATTCAATGAATAATTGTAAATTCAATTGAGCATCTAAAAGGATACCGGTGGTGCCATGGCCTCTGGTGATAATGAAAAAACTCCAGTAACTCCAAAGCAGACTCATCGCTCTTTTAAGGAAATCAACAACACTGCATTAGGCTCGTACACAGGTGCCAGGATTCTGCCATTTCAAAAGGGAAAAAGAAATAAAAAGTGCATCCAAAGCTGCCCAGCTGGTGCTTACAGAAACATTGCTCTGCAACGTTGCTTTCTTCACCCAGGAGAGGGTACTTTTTAAACCACATTTCCAGAATTATACAGTTGCATGAGAAATGCTTCAGCTCCTGCTGATGAAGTGATTTCTGCAGAAAACTGACTGCCTTCCAAGAGGAAGGAAGGGCCCCGGAGATGTCTCTGAAAAAGATGAAAGAATTTCTAAAATAGCAGCTTAATGTTGTATTACATATGGGATTTTCAAATTCACAGCTGGTTGGAAAACCATTTCCGGCTTCAAGTCACTGACTTACTGTCTCTGTGGCTGCAAGCACCCAGAGCTTTCATTTATCTCCTGGTGACCCAGGGGGTTTCTCTGCCTTTTTCCTCCCCTGGTCCCTCTTTCCTGTTGAGTATGTCCAGTTGTGTGACATTAGCATTTGACGAAGTGTTCACATAGAACAGAAACTCCACGGAGGTTGTACCTCTTTTGTGCTTTGTCCCTTTGATCTTGCATATGGCTGTATCTCAATATGTTGTTGTTCAGTTCAGTCATGTCCAACTCTTTGCAACCCCATGGACTGCAGCATGCCCAGCTTCCCTGTCCTTCACTGTCTCCCAGAACTTGCTCAAACTCATGTCCATTGAATTGGTGATGCCATCCAACCATCTCGTTCTTAGTTGTCCCCTTCTCCTCCTGCCTTCAATCTTTCCCAGCATTAGGGTCTTTTCTAATGAGTCAGCTCTTTGCATCTGGTGGGCAAAGTATTGGAGTTTCAGCTTCAGCATCAGTCCTTCTAGTCAAAAAAGCATCCTGAAGAGAATCCCTTATGGATAATATTGACCCCTTATGATAATATCAAAAGAGAATATTGATACCAATCTAAACCCTCAACTTAAATGCACTCACTCATGCCTTATGCACACTTCAGTTCCTATTGCTACCTAACAAACTACTCCAAAACATACTGGCTCAAAACAACTACCATTTTTATTTTGCTCACAGACTCTGGGTCAAGAATTCAGACAGGGCCAAAGGGAATGGCTGGTTATTACTCTGTGATTTCTGGGACCTCAGCTGGAAAGACCCAAAAGTTGGGGGTGACTCAACAGATGGGAACAGTCGATTGGGGAAAAAAAAAAAGCACAACCTAAAAGCTGAGAGTTATGTTTTACTCAATGGACATACTGAGGATGTAAGCCCAGGATACAGCCTCTCAGATAGCTCTGAGGGGCTGTTCTGAAGAGGTAAGGGTGGAACCAGGATATATAGGAGTTTTTGCAAAAAAACTCGTGTAGCTGGAACATTGTAAGATTACTGTTAATTAAAGAAAAACAGACATCTAAAGTTAATAAACTTAGTGTTTTTCCACTATTTACAATATCCAGGACATGGAAGCAATCTAGATGTCTATTGACAGATGAAGGGATAAAGAAATTGTGGTATATATAGTGAAATATTACACAGTCATAAAAAGAGTGAATTTGAGTCAGTTCTGGTGAGGTGGATGAACCTAGAGCCTGCTATACAGAGTGAAGTAAGTTAGAAAGAGAAAAACAAATATTGTATATTAATGCATATATATGGAATCTAGAAAAATGGTACTGATGAATCTATTTGCAGGGCAGGAACAGAGACTCACACATAGAGAGCAGACTCATGGACATAGTGGGGGCAGGGGAATTGAAAGAGTAACATTGAAATATATACATTACCATATGTAAAATAGATAGCTAATGGGAAGTGTCTGTATAACACGGGGAGCTCAACCTGGAACCCTGTGACAACCTAGAGAGTGGGATATAGGAGGGAGGTTCAAGAGGGAGGGAACATATGTATGCCTATGACTGATTCGTGTTGATGTATGGCAGAAACCAACACAACACTGTAAAGCAATTATCCTCCAATTAAAAATAAGTAAATTTTGAAAAAATTTAATGCTTTCCTATGTATGGGGAGATGCAATGGTTTCTAGGTTCATTGAAATCATTCCTTAGCTATCCAGGGCCAGTATCCTGCTTATCTCCATCCTGACTCCCCTCAGGGTACACAGTCAGGGGTGGCTGTAGTGACTGATGACTTGATGACCACAACATCGTTTGTTTACTGGAAGAGACATTCTTCATCCACTTGCGATAATCACCTGCAGGTCCCTCAGTCACATCCGGTGCCTGGGCTGATATGACTTCAAGGTCAGTACTGACGACCAGAGCACCCACCTGTGGCCTCTCCATGGGGCTTGAGCTTCTTCACAGAGTGGCAGCCGCAGGATAGTTGGACTTCTTACACGGCTGTGAATTTCCAGGGAGTGAGGTACAATCTGTGGAGAAGGAAATGGCAACCCACTCCAGTGTTCTTGCCTGGAGAATCCCATGGACGGAGAAGCCTGGTAGGCTGTAGTCCATGGGGTCGCACAGAGTCGGACATGACTGAAGCGACTTGGCAGCAGGCAGAGGTACAATCTGCATCTCTTTTAATGAATTAATTTATTTATATTAAGTCTGCATTGCAGAAAGGAATGTGAGACAGGAGAGATTTTTGCAGTCATCTTTGAAAGATTCAGTCTGGCACATTCCTGCAGGCTTTCCCTGCTGATGGATGGGTAGCCAAGTTCCAGGGTATTGGAAGTAAGGACCTGGAGACAAGGCCATCTCATGTTCATACTGAATCTCTCTTGGGATTGTTTTTTCTTTTCAAGAAGAGATAAATGTCTTTTTTTTATCCATGCCTTTTTAAAACAAGTTTTTTCAATGATAGTTGATTTACGATGTTGTGCCAATCTCTGCTGTACAGCAAAGTGACTCAGTTATACACATGTAGACATTCTATTTTAAAATATTCTTTTCCATTATGGTTTATCACGGGATATTGAATATAGTTCCTTGTTCTTTACAGTAGGGCCTTGTTGTTTATCTATCCTATATATCATAATTTACATCCGTTAATCCCAAACTCCCAGTCCTTCCCTCCCCATCTTTCTCTCCTTGGCAAACAGGAGTCTGTTTGAAGAGATCCGTCTTTATCTTCTTAATCAGGATTGATTTTTGGCTTAGGAAATGATTGTTTTAGATACAAATAGATAGGCAAGATGAGACCAACATTTCCCACCTCCATTATTTATCAAGGCATTAATAAGTGTTTGTTGTGTAAGAAAGGACTTAAAGTTTGAAAAAAGGTTAAAAATGATTTTGCTCTTAGAAATTAATGCACATGATATAAATACTGAGAAGCCCTGCCATAAAGAAACCTTACATTTCAATTTGGGCACCTATTAGGTGGTCAACAAAATGGTTAATTTTGGGAGACCAGAGTCTGGTCCCTAGTGCTTCACTGACCATCTCATGACCCTGGGGAAGTTAATTCCCTTCTTTGAGTCTCAACTTACTCCATTTATAAAATGAAGAAGTTAAATTAGATGATACGGAAGGTCTGGTGGTCTCGAGGGGCAGATATCAGTTCCCCAAGCCACCCCCAAGTCGACTCAACAGTGTGTTTCCATGCACACCAAACTTCAAGATAATCCCCTTTCCAGGTCGCTGACCCAAAGAAATGACAATTCAGAAAACCTAACACGTGTGTGTGTTCTAAGCCGCTTCAGTCATGTCCAACTCTTTGCAACCCTATGGGCTGCAGCCCGCCAGGCTCCTTTGTGCATGGGATTCTCCAGGCAAGAATACTGGAGTGGGTTGCCATGCACTCCTCCAGGGGATCTTCCTGACCAATGGATAGAACCCGCGTCTCTTACATCTCCTGCATTGGCAGGCGGGTTCTTTACCACTAGTGCCACCTGGAGAAGCCCCTGAGAAAACCTAGGGCAGATGCCAAAGGTCCACCTGCTCTTAACCTGCTGGGCCAGCCTGGCCCCTTCAGCCTCATGGCGTTGTGGTGAGCTTTGAGGGGCAGGGTGTAGCAGAGATGCTGCATATGCTATGTCATTCATCTTTGTAAATAACATTTATCATTGTAAGTATCATTGAAATTCATCATTGTAAATAACATCATAACCGCTCAGAGGTGAGATCAAAGTCCAACCTGACTTGGTCTTTAGAGTGATCAAAGTGAGGAGTGGTTGATGATACATACGGCTTCCCAGGTGGCCCTAATGGTAAACAACCCGCCTGCCAGTGCAGGAGACATAAGAGATACAGGTTCGATCCCTGGGTCAGTAAGATCCCCTGGAGAAGGGCAGGGCAACCCACTCCAGTATTCTTTCCTGGGAAATCCCATGGACAGAGGAGCCTAGCGGGCTACAGTCCATAGGGTTGCACAGAGTTGGACAAAACTGAAGCAACTTAGCACACACGTGTAGATGATACATACCACTGACTACTTGAATTTGTAAACCATTTGTCAGGAGAAAAATTTTAGATTAGATTAGGTTAGGATTCATGGTTTGGTAGAAGGGCTAACAGACTGGGTGGTGAAATCAGTTGAGCAAACAGAAGTTTCCATAAAGCCTTTGGGACATTGGGTGGAGTGGTCTCTAGATGGAAGAACCAACCAGAAGCTTGTAGTTGTGGCTTCTCTCTCCGTGACCCCTGAGAGATCCTTACCCTATGTCTCCACTAAAGGCCATTGAGGGGTTTGTGTTGGGGAGTGATATGTACCAGTCAGCCTAGACTGCATGATCCACGAGCTGTAACAGCTGTAACAGTAGCCAACATTTATTAAGTGCTAAATAAATGCCAGGCCCCGAGCTAATGTTCTTACAAACTCATTGCATTTAGTCTTGCCAACAACCTTCTGAGCTGGGTCCTGTTACTATTCCCATTTTGTGGATGAGGAAACTGAAGTTCCAGAAGGCCATATCCTTTAGCGGGATTCAAACCCAGGTTTTCTAATTCCACAGGCATGTCCTAAATACTGCTTTGACCCTTGGCATCAGAGTTTCCACTGTTTGCTCCTTGAAGAGGGGAAAATGCCTTTTGAGCGTCCACGAGGAGGGTAGCACCAAGTACATAGTCTTCAATAAGTCTTCAGTAGCCCTGCAAGGAGGGTGTTATTATTTCCACTTTACAGGTAAGACTGAGCGTGGAGATTTAACACGGACAAAGTGACACAGCAGGACGTGGAAGATTTACACCTGACCTGCCCGGCTCTTCATCCTTCTCTGCTCCTGACCCTCCCTGAGCTGTCCCAGATCCACTCACAGAAATGATTGCTCCCTTCTAGGGATTCTGTGATGATTCTCTCTAACAGTACACCCCGCCGCATGCTCTATGACACCAGTGTATAGAGATCCCATCTCTACCAGGTGGAGAGCTCTCATCTCTGCTATCTGTGCCCTGAGGCCAAAGGAAAACATGGTCCTGAGTGGGACTGCAGAGAAGCTTGGTGGTAGAGTCCTTGGGCAGAGGTTTGGGAGCTCAGACTAGCAGGAAGGATCCTGAGATCTTGGGCAGAGGGGTAGAGCAATGCTTTGGGGATTCAAGGCCTGGACAAGGATCTAGGATGGAGTGGGGAGGTCATCGAGGGGGTAAGAGAGAGAAGAGGCTCTGAGAGCTGATGCCAACCAACAGGCCAGTCTCCAGGGCTTTATGTACACACATTCCCCCAAGGTCCTTTTTGGGAATGCCCTTTAAAAATGCCAAGGGGAGCATCACATCACCCCCACTGTCAGCCCTTGGTCCACACAATGCTTCATCAGTGCCCTGCAGTCCCTTGTTTAGAGGCGTCAGGCACAGCGAGCAGAGGCAGAAGGGGCCAGGGAGCTGGTGAGGCTCCCTGTCATGTGCCTCAGCACTGGGCCAGCCGTATCGAGGAGCCAGGGGTACCAAACGCTCTTGCAAACTGTCTGGGGCCAGTACTGATGCAACCACAGGCCTTGCTGCAAGCTGACATGGCCATCAGACCTCCAGGAAATCTTGAAAAGAGGAAAAGCGGCTCCATAAAGGCTGAGTCACCAGGGGAGCCCAGGCAGGGCTCTGCCAGCACTGTAAAACGATGGGACGGGTTTCCCCTCCCTGCCCCCCACCTCCAGCTCCTCCTGCAGCTACACCCCGAGGGGCTGGATTGGATGGGTGATGTTTTCTATTTAAGGTTTTGGGAGCCCTGAGGTTCTGCAAAGAGGCCTGGGGGAAACTACCAGATGGAAGCCAGGTGGTCTGAACCCTGAGTCCCTCACCCCACGTTAAACAAAGCTGCTCCTCTGATTTCTGTTCTTGGATACAGGCGTCTCTCCTCCTGCCTGTGTTGTCCAGTGCTCTGCCTCCCTCCCCGGCCTCTGCTGAAGAGCCAGTGTGTACATACATGCACACAAGCTACGAAGAAAGTCCACTTAGTTCTGTATCGCACATTCACAATGATGCATTCATAATTCAGACTACAGAAGTGGGTGAGGAGGTGGCCTGAACTTAGCTGCTCCACCTGTGCAGGGCCTTTCTCCAGCCCTCAGAGGTGTCCCAAAGGAACTGCAGAGCACGGCTCCCTCATCACTTCTCACCACCCTTCTCTGCTCCTACCCTGAACCCTGGCTCCTTCTGCAGTCCACGCCCCTAGATGGGGAAGTCTCCAAGCCTTGAATACGGAAGGGGGCCCTGTGATGAGTCATTCTTCCTGGGGGTGGAAGAGGGAGGGAAGATTGCCGAAGTGGTTGGGGGCTGGGATAGGGTGTAAAGGTGTAAGGGGACCCACCTGCCTTTTCTTGCTTTCTGACACACCCTGGAGAGTGAAGCTGAAAATCTGATGTGAAAAGGTAGTTTACTCATGAGACGATTCCCAGAGCTCTGGGGGCCTTACCTGCTGTATACACCATTCATCTCCTTTGTGGTCTTGGGTACAAAGCCTGGGATGCTGTGACTATGTTCCCTCCTAGGTGGTCTCTGAGTTCTGACCCAGTGTGTGAGGTTTCTGGTTCTGTGGGCGCTGACGTCCCTTACAACCAGGTTGCCATACTGGCCACAGTAAGGAGGCAAAAAAGAAGCAAGCCTTCAACAGATCAACCCATAGTGATGCAGAAAGGACTTTAGCATGGTCCCCAGGCATTTGAACAGAGGAACTGAGAATCAACAAAACCCTCCCCTGGGCGTCAGAGCTCCCTGCCGTCCGAGATCTGGTCTAACATCCACTCTACATGCCCATACCTGCTGTGCTGAGTAGGATTCCAGGTGCAAGACTTAGGGGTGGGGTGCTTTCTGCTTATCAACACAGGCTTACAAGCAGTGTATATGTGTGTGCTGGGGGTGAGGGTGGGAGGTATAATGGCTCCTTTTCCAGGGCCCTCTCTGGCTCTTGGGTGGGATAGAAGGACCACCTCACTGGCATGGAGAACAGCTTGTTGTCTTTCCCCACTGGTGAATCCTTAAAAACCGGGATTAATGAGAACAAAACCGTAGGTGGTTCTGGAGGAGACTCTCAGTGGTAAAAGGATGCTGAGTCAGGATGGACCCTTCATCTCTTTTCCTTCTCACTCCCACAGAATAAAGCACATGTTTCCAGCTTTCAAGGGAGGAAGCAGGGCAGTGGTTGGACTCAGATGGTGTTGGATCCAAGTTCCTTCGAGACAAACTTGGTGACTTCCTGGGATCAGGCTTTGCTCATAGGTGGTGACACTATGGGGGTGTCACACAGAAGCTGCTCTACCCTCCTCACCAATGCTACGTGTCCCCAGCGTCTACCACTGCATGCCCCGTCCTGGTTGCATGAGGGTATGGTGGCCACATCAATACTAGAAAAGAGTCTGGAAGAAAACGCTAGGTAGCTTTTCTAAGCTGGTTACCACCTGGGTCCTTCTGTCTAGATTGCTGCCCACTTGAGAGCCCTGGGGCAAATGCTGCTGTGTCCTGAGACCTCCAGTCCTGACCCTCTGGGCGGATCTCAGGCCTTTCCACATCAGGTAAGTCTTCCAGCTCTTTTGATGCTTGGTAGGTGATATAAACACCCCCCAGTGACTCTTAGAAGCTGCTTCCTCTTGTCTGCATCGATAGCGTCACTAGCCAGAACCAGCCTGGGATCCATGAGTCATGTCACATTTAGTTCAGTCAAATGCTGTTGTAAAACTGGTTGTAAAACTCCACACTTAAGGAGCCAAGAGCTCCCAAAGAGACCATCAAGATGGCAGTGTTAGCTCAGATGGTGCTGGTTTGTGGGAGGAGCAGCCCAGCCATTTGTGATATGTGCATCTCTGAGCTGTTTGGGTGACAAATGCTCCCAGTATCACTCCCTACGGTCACCAGTGTCCCAGCCTAGGCTGAAGTAGGGCACGAGTGGAGCCATTACTGCACAACTGGGCTCTGCCAGTCTATGGAGCCCCAGGATGGAACACCACATTCTGTGGTTGACCAGGGGCAGTCAAGGGGCAAGAACATGGCTTCAGGGGTGCAACCCTGCTGCTTACTAGCTGGTGACCCAGCTCTGGGCCCCAGGGTACAAGGGGGGCCCTGGTGTTCTGTGACCTCAGCACCCCTCCCTTTGAGAAAACTCTCGGATTCTGCTCTGAGGATTGGGAACTGGCCTATTTTGCCTGAATGTACTGTTTTCCAAACAAAATAAACCCTAGTTACTAATTACCTGACCTACATTTCCTGTGATTGCAATGGTGGGGGGCAGAGCTAAGATTTCTAAGGGAAAGTTGGAAAGAAGGGAACAGATAGTACTCAGAGGTGAGGCTGAAGGCTCACAACAATTGGGCAGAATCCTGAAATTCTGGTTGATGTCATTCTCCAGAAAAAGCTCTGTTTTAGAAGAGTCCCTTAGTCTTCAAACACAAATAAGAACTTTCCTTTTTTTATAGTTACAAAAATTAAGATGAGTTTATTATATGTATCACATTATGTAATTATGTTATTTATGATATATTATGTTACTATTCTATCAATATTCTATACATTCTCTATATATATGTTGCTATGTGATAATATATTATACATAGTAACTATTAGATAATGTATACAACATAGTTATTATGTATAATTCACATAATACACATGTGTGTATGTTAGTTGCTCAGTGGTGTCCTACTCTTTGAGATCTGCTGCCAGTCAGTCTCCTCTGTCCCTGGGATTCTCCAGGCAAGAATACTGGACTGGGTAGTCATTCCCTTCTCCAGGGGATCTTCCCAACCCAGGGAATGAACTCAGGTCGCCTGCATTGCACGTGAATAATACAGAATAATACACATAACTAAAATCAAACACCATAGACATGATGATTTAGAAAGATAAAATCTCCTGGAATTCTATGGCTATTTCCTAGCTGTTCCCAACCAAGTTAACAGTTTGGTTTATATTCTCATGTGTATTTTCAATGTAAAACCAAAAATAACTCTATGACTTTTATGGAAACTGGATGACACTGAATATGCTGCTCTGAAGGGTGTTTTTCATACTTAACCCATTTTGGATATCTGTCCACGTTCAGTTCAGTTCAGTTCAGTTGCTCAGTCGTGTCCGACTCTTTTCGACCCCATGAATCGCCAGGGCCTCCCTGTCCATCACCAACTCCCGGAGTTCACCCAGACTCACGTCCATCAAGTCAGTGATGCCATCCAGCCATCTCATCCTCTGTCGTCCCCTTCTCCTCCTGCCCCCAATCCCTCCCAGTGTCCACGTTAGCATGTGTCAATTTGTTTCATTTAACAGGAAGAGGTCTTCTTAAAGCACTGGGGATTTAAAAAAAAAGGAGTTTTTGAATTATATAAAGTTTTTTTTCCAGTTTCAGTATTGTTTCTGCTGTATTTAGGAAATGGAGACTGTCCAAAATTAGTTTTTAAATGCTTTAGATATAGTTGAAAAAACCATCACAGGAATGATAGTTGGATTGGTGTGGCAAATCAGTGAATAGATGGAAGGTGCACTTGCCAGGGGCTTCCCTATTGTGACCATTCCTCATCATTTTCTTTTTGTCCATTTTTGCCTTCAACTGGGCTGTTGGACAATGGAAACCTGTCTGTGGTATGCAGAACAGTAGCTTCCAAAGATGCCCACCTCTGAACCCACGGACTTGCGAATGTGTTACCTCACCTGGCCAGTGGACTTTGCATATGACTAAATAGGGATGTTGAGATGAGGCAGACTATCCTGGGTTATCTAGGTGGGCCTGAGGTAACCACAGCTGCTCTCATAGTGAAAGAGGAAGCAGGAGGGTCAGAGTGCTACACCGGTGGCTCTGATGATGGAGAAGGAAGGACCCTTGAGCCAAAGGAACACGGGCAACCTCCAGGTGCTTAACAAGCCAAACAAATGGATTCTCCTCCGGAAGGAAGGCAGCCCTGTTGACACCTCAGTTTCAGCCGAGTAAGACCCACTTGGCACATTGGAGCCCCAGAACTGCTAAGATGATAAGTTCATGTTGTTTTAAGCCTCTGGGTCTGCGGTAGTCTGTTACAGCAGCAATAGGAAATGAGTACACCTCCATTCATCTGTTCGTCTGCATGCTGAGATGACATCTGGTCCTCTTTTGGATCCAACCACAAAGGCTGTGTCCTAAATCATGACACTGAAGCTCCAATACTTTGGCCACCTGATGTGAGGAGCCAACTTATTGGAAAAGACCCCGATGCTGGGAAAGATTGAGGGCAAGAGGAGAAGGGGGCGGCAGAGGATGAGATGGTTAGACAGCATCACCAACTCAATGGACATGAGTTTCAGCAAACTCCAGGAGATAGAGAAGGACAGGGAAGCCTGGTGTGATGCAGTCCATGTGGTCACAAAGAACCGGACACGACTTAGTGACTGAACACCACCACCAAAATCATGACCCATCTGTGATCCCAGATGACCAGAAATCAACCAGAATTGGCTTGTGGGAAGCATTTTAGGTTATTAAAATGAAAAGAAGTATGACAGAGGAGAGCCCACTGGTCTCCAAGAGGATGTGCAGGATCTCCAGGTTTAAAGGCCACCAGAGAGACAGGGGGACTTCATATTCTGGCTCCATTTAGTGGCTGGATCATGAGGCTCTGTGAGGTTACTTCCCAAGGTCACAGAGTGGGCTAGGGCTTGAGCAGGTCTGAGATGATCTCCTCCCCTGGGTTCTGTGATGGCTCCCCAGCTGCCTAAAGGGAACCCCAGCTTTGGGCACCACTGAGGCGTGGCAGGGGGAGGGGTGGGCCTACAAATGTAGCCATGCAGCTACCCATGCAGCCAGGCCCACCCCTCACTTACCCCAGCTGGGGGCCCAAAGGGTTTCCTCCCTGGGGAGGTGCCATGGTACCCAGTCCTAGTTCCAGGTGATTAGGAACTCACCCGGGCAGCCTCCCTGGCTGGTCAGAACTTGTGTTTGGCTGGAATTTCCCAATGCTTCCATGCAAGAGGCCAAAGAGGAGGGCTGGGCAGTTGTGACCAGCACAGAGACCTGCCCAACTTGTCCTCTGACCATGGGAACCTCAGACGTGACAGTCAAAAGGAAAAAGTGGGTCACTTTGTACAAAGTGGGGGACTTACTCTAGGTCCTCAGATTTCTCTCTTGGACCTGAAGGTGACTGAAGGCCTTCAGCACCTCGGAGGTCAGAGCTGACAGGCCAGTACATAAACAAGGGCAGTTGTGTAACCCATTTTCATCTCTCCCTTTTTACTAAATACTTCACTCTGAGTTGTGATGAGAGGGACTCCAGCGGGGCTGGGCATGCTGTGAAAGAAGTCAGATCCAGTCATGAAAGCTGAGACAGAAGCCACATGGATTGGGCACCTCCCATCCAGGCACTTTGCAGATGCTATTCCTAGGGTTAGGTCTCTGTGCCTGCCACCCTGCTCCCCTCAGGGTTCTAGCAGGTGTGGGAAACCCGAGGCCAAATGCAGTTCAGGCTGTCTGCTGTGTCACTTCCCTCCCAAGTGCAGCCTCCTCTGTAAAGTTGGAGAGCGTGCTGAGACCTTGTCTGATTGTCAGCTGCCACCACACTGGGCTCTCCTTCCTCTTAGGCAGCTGGTCCACATTTCTTCGACTCCCTGGCAGTTAGGTGTGGCTGCGAGTGGCAGACTGCAGGCCTCCGGAGCCCCCAGGCAATGGCTTGCTGCCCAGGGGCAGACAGTTGCCGGCTGTCAGCCCTTCACGGTTAGCCTCAGCTGCAGAGAGCTGCCTGCCTGCCGTCACACCCTTCCCTGGGGCCACCTGACACCTGACAGGAAGGCTGGCCATTTTGGCCGACTGAGGACAACTCTGAGCGGCAGCATTGGCTCCATGACTTTGTCAGGACTGGGTTTTACCTCAATGGACCTCTCCCTTTGCCCGATGCGGCTTCCTCTTCTTTTCCTTTCACAGGCATTGATTCCCAGTAGCCTTTATGAACCCCACAATTTCATGTCAGCATCTGCATCCTGTGAATCCAGCCTACAACTGTGTGTGCTCGCTCTCCAGGGCGGTGTGGGCAGAGTGGAGGTCAGAGGAGAGGTTAGGGTGAGGGATGGAGCAGCCCTGGAAGGGGGCCCTGAGTGTGATGCATGCCTGCTGAGCAGGATCAAGCGGCTCTGGGGCTCACCCCTGCTTATCTGCCACTGTTTCTTGTTTCTAATCTAGTGTGGTTTTCCTTTTTACCTGATTATAATTTGCCAGAAGTTTATTGATTTTATAAAGCTCAAATCTCCTTTTGAGTTTATGACTCAATTATGCTTCTTTTATATTTTCTAATTGAACTATTGATTGATACTTTTTTCTTTATTCCCTGTTGTCTCCTTCCCTGAAATTTTATTTATTGAATTCATTACTTTTATCTTGTAGGCTTCCCTGATCGCACAGCAGGTAAAACATTTGCCTGCCAATGCAGGAGACTCAGGAGACGTGGGTTCAATCCCTGGGTCAGGAAGATTCCCCAGACAAGAAATGGCAATCCACTCCAGTTTTCTTGCCTCGAGAATCCCACAGACCAAGGAGCTTGATGGGCTATAGTCCATAGGGCCACAAAAGGTCGGATACGACTGAGCAACTAAGCACACACAATTTTATCTTTTAGTAAGTGAAATATTCAGGGCGATAAATTTCCTCGCAAATACTCTTTGTCTATATCCCATGAGATCAAATACATGGTTTTTGTCACTGTTACGGATTTCCAAGTAGTCCTTATTATAGACTTGATTTCTTCCTTAACCCAGAGCAAACTGTAATCTGTACTATATTTTAAAATTCTAAGGATATCTGTCACTTTTTTGGAAGACAAAAAGAGAAGCAAAAAAATCATTTCAGGTTATACAGCAATTGAGTGTCAGACTTAGGGCTAGAACTCAGACTGGCTGACTCTGACTCCTTGTCCAAACAGGGAGAACAAGTTTTATCCATTAGTATCAGAACAGTGCAAGCCTGGAAGTTTCTGAGCAGCCTAACTAGTTGAGGGAGCATATGAAATGGGATACAGTGATATTTAGAGCCAGAGAGACATGAATTCAAAATCTTGGGCAAGCTCCCAGGCCTGAGTTACCATTTCTTATCTTTAGCATGGAGACAATAACATCAGTTTTATGCTGTTGTAAAGATTAAATGAACGTGATATGGTGCACCTCATACATCTTAGATGATCAATAAACATCCATTTCTGCTCCTTCAATTTATATTCTATAGATACTTAGGATACTGGATGTTTTGTTTAGTCAGCGATTCGTGTCCAACTCTCTTGTGAACCTATGGACTAGAGTCTGCCAGGCTCTTCTATCCATGGGATTCTCCAGGCAAGAATACTGGAGTGGGTTGCCATTTCCTTCTCCAGGGGATCTTCGTGACCCAGGGATCAGACCCATATCTTCTGCACTAATAGGTGGATTCTTTACCACTGAGCCACCAAGGAAGATCTGGGGTACTGGATAACTGGTTTAAAAAATTAAACCAAGGGTTTTTTCTCTTATTACAAAGTGTTCATTGAAAGGAAACTTTTTAAGAAGCATGATAAAGCAAAAAAAGGTAAAATCATGTATAATCCCAGTGCTAATTACATTAACTGTGATAAAATTTTTCAGAACATACACGCACATATACACACACATTCATATACACTCACACTCACTCACAAACACACCCTCAGAATCTGGGTGATACCACAGAGCTGCTCTACAACCATCTTTTCCCCCCTTTCATAGTTAACCCCCGAAGGCACCACTGCTCACTGGTTTTGTGTCATTTGGTCACTGGCGGTGGGCAGGCCAAGGCTCTGTGGGAGTGAAAGGCTGCCCAGACTGATGGGACGTGGCAGTACATTTGGGGGCCAGGGTTTCAGGAGGTGCTTCCCTGAGGCTGCCACTCCCAAGTCGTGACAGCCAGGCTGATGGCGGGTCTGTGAGTCAGGGCAAAAGGTAACAAACTGTAGATGAGACTATTTACCCATGAGGGTTTTTGGTTCATTCCACTAATTTGATGAGTGTTTCACCTGCCCAGTCAAGTCAACAAGTCAGGTAGGATTTTATCTGAGTTGACTGACCCCGCTCTGTGCTGGATGAGGACACAGGAGATGCCTCTCTTTTCAAGTGGCTAATGTGCACACAATGAACCACAGCAAGCCTGAAAATATTAAGAGCCACCTGAGCAATGAAGACGGTGGGATGGGTGTGAAAAAGAGGGAGAGATGCCTTCCAGCTAGCTTCTTTCTTTGTGGGGGGAGGAATGGTGATGGTGGTGGTTCAGCACAAGGTTTGGCAGGGGAGGAGAGAAAATTCTAGTCTGGGGAGGTTTAGAGGGCAGGAGATCTGAGCTAAGGGAGGAGTTGATTAGAAAGCAGAAAGAGGACCTCAGAAGCACTGGGCTGAGCAGTGATGCCACAGTGCAGGGTGTCCACGGGACACAGGAAAGGAGCGATCTTTCTGGAAGATGGTACTGGGGAATATGCAAAATAAAAGTGGAACACAGGCTAGGCTTTGGAGTTAGGAGGTGGTCAGATAAGCATGGTAAGAACAGAATTTGATAAAGATTAATAATGGGGACCTTATGATAAATGGGGGAAGAGTAAGTCTATAGTCAGAGAAGCCAGTCAGCTATTGAGGGTCTAAACCAAGGAGGGGTCTGTGGAAATGGAGTAGAAAGAAGGGTCAAATCTGAGAAACAGCATAAAGATGAGGCTTGCAGACATGAGGTTAAAGAGAATGAAAAGTCAAAATGAGACCCATGTTTATGAGCCAAGCTCATCAGGAGAATCACGATTGCCAGCGACAGCAGTAAGGAAAGCATACTGAAGGTCTTACAAGCAGAGGTGACCAACATGCAGCTGGAAACAGCACAGGATTAGGCTCCTTGAGAAACTGAAATAATTCTATGCTTTTTCTGTTGCAACTTGTGTGTGTGTTTGCACACACAGGAAAAGTCAAGTTCGGATGCTGAAAAAAATCTACCAATTTAACTCAGTGGTGACTAATGCTTCTATGGTGCTTATATCTGAGTTGTAAAATTTATATGGCGTGAAAACTTTGAGTTGTAAAATTATCACGAAAGCCCTAGAGAAATTTTCTTGCTATGATACACATTAATGCTTTGCAAGGTAAGTACTCAGAACCACATTTGCTTATGTTTGTAAAGAATCAGCAAATGATGTATGGAACTGAAGATCAGCCTCTAACTGAAATATAATAGGCATGCAATACACAAATAGTAAATTAACACATAAATAAATTTGTGTAAATCATATATAGGAAACAATGCATTTAAAAGTTTTATGCACTGAATGGGGTAAAAAAAAAACCAAGAGGCAGGGCATGTATAGGCTGAGCTGAAATGGAAGAGGCCAGTTACAACCATAAACTTTTATAATTTGGGGGCAAAATATAGCTACAAAAGTCTTAAAATATAAATGTACAAGATTAAAAGGAAGAGAAGAAGAGAAATCAGTAATGGGAAATGAAGAAGAAATGCAGAAATAAAAAGCAAGATTAGGTGACTCATGTGGGTCATGAACTCTCTAATGGATATTAATGCCCATGTGAATTCAACAGACATTCCTTAAGCCCTATTCAAGGTGAAGAGCCAAAACTGATTCCACCTCATATAGCCCAGAATTTAAAAGGGCTGTTAAATCTATGAAAATGGGACAGAAAAACTTTACTCATAAACCCCAACCTGTGCCACTATAGGGGAGGGGCCCAAACATACACAAGTGGAAAAGAAGCCCCAATCTGAGGAGGTCACATACAAATTGGTATAGAAACCTGTAGGGCCTTTGTTGGCAACAATATGAAATTACTCTACTAGGACACTTGCATTTCTCAGGGCCCAAAATTAAATTAAAAGCAAAATTATAAGTGACACAAGGAAATAAATTACTATGAGAGCCAGTAGATGAACAAATACAAGAATCAGTATTTCAAGAACTGGGGAGAGTAAAAAAATAATATAAAATAAAATATCAAACAAGTATACTGAAAATTATTTTTTAAAAACCCATAGGAAAGAAACAACAGTATGAAATATGAGCGGATGGATTTGAAAAGGAACTGAAAGAATTTCTAGAAATGAAAAATACAGCTATTGAAATACACCTTGGTTAAACAGTATATTAGGCAATGAGAGGGATTTGATGATTGAGATGGTCCAACCTATGTTTAGTAAGAGCCAGACATCCTGGAATGTGAAGTCACATGGGCCTTAGAAAGCATCACTACAAACAAAGCTAGTGGAGGTGATAGAATTCCAGTTGAGCTCCTTCAAATCCTGAAAGATGATGCTGTGAAAGTGCTTCACTCAATATGCCAGCAAATTTGGAAAACTCAGCAGTGGCCACAGGACTGGAAAAGGTCAGTTTTCATTCCAATCCCAAAGAAAGGCAATGCCAAAGAATGCTCAAACTACCGCACAATTGCACTCATCTCATGTGCTAGCAAAGTAATGCTCAAAATTCTCCAAGCCAGGCTTCAGCAATATGTGAACCGTGAACTTCCAGATGTTCAAGCTGGTTTTAGAAAAGGCAGAGGAACCAGAGATCAAATTGCCAACATCCGCTGGATCATGGAAAAAGCAAGAGAGTTCCAGAAAAACATCTATTTCTGCTTTATTGACTATGCCAAAGCCTTTGACTGTGTGGATCACAATAAACTGTGGAAAATTCTGAAAGAGATGGGAATACCAGAGCACCTGACCTGCCTCTTGAGAAACCTGTATGTAGGTCAGGAAGCAACAGTTAGAACTGGACATGGAACAACAGACTGGTTCCAAATAGGAAAAGGAGTACATCAAGGCTGCATATTGTCACCCTGCTTATTGAACTTCTATGCAGAGTACATCATGAGAAATGCTGGGCTGGAAGAAGCACAAGCTGGAATCAAGATTGCCAGGAGAAATATCAATAACCTCAGATATGCAGATGACACCACCCTTATGGCAGGAAGTGAAGAGGAACTAAAAAGCCTCTTGATGAAAGTGAAAGTGGAGTGAAAAAGTTGGCTTAAAGCTCAACATTCAGAAAATGAAGATCATGGCATCTGGTCCCATCACTTCATGGGAAATAGATGGGGAAACAGTGGAAACAGTGTCAGACTTTTATTTTTTTGGGCTCCAAAATCACTGCAGATGGTGACTGCAGCCATGAAATTAAAAAACGCTTACTCCTTGGAAGGAAAGTTATGACCAACCTAGATAGCATATTCAAAAGCAGAGACATTACTTTGCGAACAAAGGTTCGTCTAGTCAAGTCTATGGTTTTTCCAGTGGTCATGTATGGATGTGAAAGCTGAACTGTGAAGAAAGCTGAGCGCCGAAGAATTGATGCTTTTGAACTGTGGTGTTGGAGAAGACTCCTGAGAGTCCCTTGGACTGCAACGAGATCCAACCAGTCCATTCTGAAGGAGATCAGTCCTGGGTGTTCTTTTGAGGGAATGATGCTAAAGCTGAAACTCCAGTACTTTGGCCACCTCATGCGAAGAGTTGACTCATTGGAAAAGACTCTGATGCTGGGAGGGATTAGGGGCAGGAGGAGAAGGGGACGACAGAGGATGAGATGGCTGGATGGCATCACTGACTCGATGGACGTGAGTCTGAGTGAACTCCGGGAGTTGGTGATGGACAGGGAGGCCTGGCGTGCTGCGATTCATGGGGTTGCAAAGAGTCGGACACGACTGAGCGACTGAACTGAATGGTAATATTATCAAACATATAAGGTTTATTATAGGTTAGGCATGACATAAGTACTTATTTATATATGCTAACTACATTTTATACGTGTGTATATATATATAAAATGTATAAGCATATATCTATATGAGTAACCCTAGTGGCTCAGCAGTAAAGAATCTGCCTGCCAGTGCAGGAGACATGGGTTCGATCCCTGGATGAGGAAGATGCCCTGAAGAAGGAAATTGCAACCCACTCCAGTATTTCTGCCTGGGAAATCCCATGGACAGAGGAGCCCAGCAGGCTGCAGTCCATGGGGTCACAAAGAGTCAGACACACCTTAGTGACTAAACAACAATATATATCTAATACATATATTTACAATAAGATATACACATACATAAGTATATAAACACACCTATAGAACTATATAGGTGTGTGTATAGGTTTATTGAACAACTCTATGAATTATGTATTATTAGAAGCAGTGGTTATAAGAGGTAATCCAACTGGAACCATGGTTCCTCTGGTGTCACATTATATTGCTTATTATATGCCAGGGACTGTGTAAGTGCTCTACACATACTAATTCATTTATTTCTCCCCAGTACTCTGTCATTGAGATAGGGTTATTTTCATTTCACAAATTATTATCATTTGATAATTAAGGCATGAACAGATTAACCTGACCAAGGAAACAGAAGTATTGAACAGTAAACTCAAACCCAGGCAGTTTCAAAGCTCAGTTCTTAACCAGTCACCAGGCCCTCTGGGTGAACCGATCTTGTACCCTCCCCTGTGAAAACTCACCTCAGTCTTCCACCCAGCTACCTAATTTCTCCTATCTATCACCCATGACATTCTCTCCTACATTCTCAGAATCTCTTCTCTTTGTTCATTAATCAAGGAAAATGTGGTAAGGGAAAACATGGCCAAACTAATGGTTTTGGTGGATCACAATAAACTGTGGAAAATTCTGAAAGAAATGGGAATACCAGAGCACCTGACCTGCCTCTTGAGAAACCTGTATGTAGGTCAGGAAGCAACAGTTAGAACTGGACATGGAACAACAGACTGGTTCCAAATAGGAAAAGGAGTACATCAAGGCTGCATATTGTCACCCTGCTTATTGAACTTCTATGCAGAGTACATCATGAGAAATGCTGGGCTGGAAGAAGCACAAGCTGGAATCAAGATTGCCAGGAGAAATATCAATAACCTCAGATATGCAGATGTCACTACCCTTATGGCAGAAAGTGAAGAGGAACTAAAAAGCCTCTTGATGAAAGTGAAAGAGGAGAGTGAAAAAGTTGGCTTAAAACTCAACATTTAGAAAACGAAGATCATGGCATCCGGTCCCATCACTTCATGGGAAATAGATGGGGAAACAGTGGAAACAGTGTCAGACTATTTTTTGGGGCTCCAAAATCACTGCAGGTGGTGACTGCAGCCATGAAATTAAAAGATGCTTACTCCTTGGAAGGAAAGTTAAGACCAACCTAGATAGCATATTGAAAAGCAGAGACATTACTTTGCCAACAAAGGTCTGTCTAGTCAAGGCTATGGTTTTACCAGTGGTCATGTATGGATGTGAGAGTTGGACTGTGAAGAAAGCTGAGCGCCGAAGAATTGATGCTTTTGAACTGTGGTGTTGGAGAAGACTCCTGAGAGTCCCTTGGAGTGCAAGGAGATCCAACCAGTCCCTTCTGAAGGAGATCAGCCCTGGGTATTCTTTTGAGGGAATGATGAGCTGAAGCTCCAGTACTTTGGCCACCTCATGCGAAGAGTTGACTCATTGGAAAAGACTCTGATGCTGGGAGGGATTAGGGGCAGGAGGAGAAGGGGACGACAGAGGATGAGATGGCTGGATGGCATCACTGACTCGATGGATGTGAGTCTCAGTGAACTCCAGGAGTTAGTGATGGACAGGGAGGCCTGGCGTGCTGCGATTCATGGGGTTGCAAAGAGTGGCACACGACTGAGTAACTGAACTGAACTGAATAGATCTGAAGCTGTTGATTGATGGCCAATGAAATGTCGCACTTAGTTCATTTCTAGGTGACCTCCATGGTGCTATAATGTTCATTTGGTGGATATTTGTGATCATCCAGTCATTGCCTATATGTTGTTTCATACCGAAAAATAATGCTAGTGGTTAGCTGCATTTGGTGTCAATAACACACCTTTTGAAGGAGTATGTAAATAATTTTCCAAAGCACCAGTTTAAAAGACAGTGTAACAAACAGAGTTAAATTTTAAAGTTTTAATTCATTGCCTAACGTTCAAAAAAAAATGAAGTCTAGTTGATTATATAACTTTAATATTTGAAAAAATTTATCCAGAAATTAACAATATAATACAATACACATTTGTACAAAAAAGAGGGGCATTTAAAAACTTCTGATCGTACAGACAAAAATATGATTAACTAAACAAAGATTTAAAAAGGACAGAACATTTTGTAAATACTGATAAATACTGTGCAATGCTTTAATTTACTGTGGCAGATACAAAAATCAAGAATTCATGAACAGATTATATAAAAAGAAAGCAACTGCATGAATTTTCTAGCTGTTTAAATTAACGAAATATAACAGTAGTGGTTCTTTTAAAAAATGAGGTATTAATTACACTGTAAACCAAAACCAGAGCATAAATAAATAAAGGCAATGTGCAATTTAGTGATAAATGATTATAAATTTCAACAACAGACAACAAACATTTTCCAGTTGTTTATGGACTCTGTCATTTAAAAATTTGGCTTGCTTGTATACTTCTTATTTAAAAATGACACAGCTATTGATATACAAGCACATCAAAGACATGCAGACCAAGCCACACAATTTTCCCATCTCTACCAAGTAGAAGTTTTGTTTACATTTTATTTAGAACACTTAAATCTGGTTTCTTATACATGATTCTTTTGTGCTTATTAGTTAGCAGTAACCTACACTAAACACCTTACTTTTTCTAGTTCAAGCAGTGTAAGAGAGAAGCAGTTTTATTTGCACATGGATTACAAACGGAGCAAACAAAACAAAACCAACATGCCCTTAAATCTCTTAGGTGTTCCAAGAATTTTAAGAAGAAAAATCCTTTAAATAGTATGTCCAAGTGGAAAAGTGGAATCACTTCTGTCCCAAACAGAATAGTAAATGAACTAACTCCTTTCCTCCAGGATTCACAAGCTGGCTTTGGAAATGCAGAACAAGCTGATTAGTTCCTCCACCCTAGAAGAATTCTGCTGGTGGGGGTGTAGGAATCATAGCAATAAGATAGTAGTGTAACTTGGAAATCGGGAAAGTATTATTTGCATGTGAACCATGTGCTGGTACTAAATGCTGGCTTCATTATTATTGCAAATACACCCTCAGAGTTTTCTGAAGGAAAGCTATCAAAGTATAATACAGAAGTCGATTTGGAAATACTGTAATGTGCTAATAAAACTGCTTCATTTGCTGTAAATTAAAACCATTTACTGTCTGACTTAAAATGCAGTTTCTTTTTACATGGTGCTTTATTAAGAAAGTCCAAAAAGGGTACTTTTGAATTTGCTATATTCAGAATCCAGTGAAAAACAAACATTTGGGCCAAAATGTTGAACCCTATCTTTTCATCAAGCTATGTCACTGAGTGACTTTCGCTTCGCTTCATGTCATTTTGACACAAATGTTATCGTATTCACTTTTGTCAAATATCTTATCCTACTTGTTTGCAAAAATTAGTGTTTCAGTACAACAGGTGATCAAAAAATACTATAAATAAGTCTTGTATGTCAGTCAAAGTATATATAAATCAGTTCTCTCTTTTTGTGCTTGTAATTGACTTCATCTATCGGTGACTAGTCAGATCTATTTCCTTTCTAGTATTCTGACCCCTAAGAAGAAAGGATTACACAAACAGTACAGAGTACTCAAAGTAACCAGTTTACTGAGCATGTGCATGCAGACTGACGATACTTAAAAGAATATAACCTGGAGTCCAATTAGTCTGAAAATAGTTACACTCTTGTACAATCATCTTTATTGATTTGTAAAAGCTGTACACACATCTAAAACCCTGAATTTACTTTGTAAAAATAAATCTTTAGCAATAAATGGCACTATCAAAATCCCATTATTCTCAGGCTATTATGTAGTTATTTACATGCTGATTTTCAGGAACGGTTGAAAAGAATCTTTAGAGGACCAAGCCAGTATATCAAAAAAACCCCTGTAAATTGCATTTGCTATTATACTGTTGTTTAACCGCTATATGAAAATATGGCTACATGCCCCACATTAATGATAATGTAGCTGTCCATGTTGCTACTGTGTGCGAGCAGCACACGCTCTGCCACTGGGCTCCACCCACCCTGTCATCTCTTTACTGCACGATGCTTCCCCAGCGGAACACCTGTGATGCACTACTTATGGAGGATGATAAAGTGCTATAAAAGGAGGGACCGGACCCACCTGTCTCTGCCATCTGGTCTTTCTCTCACTCAAACTGTGTTGTGTTTTTAGAAAACCATGCCTCTACTGAACACACTTCATATTTGATTTTTTTTTTTAAGTCAGTCTTTTAAAGTTGGTGAGCTTTTTCAAGGTATTTTGAGACAGAAAACATGAAAAGGTTAAAGGCACAGTAAGAGGGAAGTGAATGCTACATATAAATGTATTTCAAGTCTTCTTGGTCACTCAAGTCCAAAACCTTCTGAATTTGAAATTCCAATGATCAATTTCTGTTTCAGGTCCTTTTTGCTCTTGTAGGGGGGAAGGCAAAGTTGATTGAAGCAGGTGTGGGCCACAGGCAACCTAGGGGAAACATTTTCTTCAAAGATACCAAGTCTTAAAACACACACACAATGACTGCTAAGTAACTTTCCACCTACCTGAACACACATACTCAAATCTATTTCACTAGACTGAGACGACTCATCCATTCCTTTACTGAACAAATACTTCTGGAGTACCTGTTGTGTATGAGGCACCATTCCACACCCCGCGGCTGGGTTTACCGACAAGACAATGGCCCTGCTCTCACAAAACTTACATTCTGGAAGCATTATTTTTAGAGTCAGACAAATCAATCTGAATACAATCTCCCTCACTTTCTGGCTGTGAGATCTCGTTCAAGTGGCTTCATGTCTACAAATCTCAATTGCCTCATCACATAAGGCAAACTATCCGAATGGGTGGAAAGACCCAGTAGAATAGTAGGAAAAATAACTATTATTTTAGCCTTGACTGTCAAAAAAATCATAACATTTCTGAGACACTTGATACCCACACTTCTTCTGTTGCTGCCCTCAAGGTACATGCAACCTTCATCCTCTGAATCTTGCTGATCAGATCTCCCAGTCCTCTACCCAATGACACTTTTATCTATATCCAAGATTCCAGCAGAATCCTTAGACCCTTTCCCTCAGTTTTTATGAACTCCGCAGAATCAGAACAGCTGTTGTGGTAGCAGTGATAAAGGAAAGGACAAATTTCAGTTCTAATTGATGAAAGGAAGAACTGACAGAGCTCGGGGAATACATAGGGCAGGAGAAAAAACATTTATAATCAAAGTAGTATCTACTCAAATTAGCTTTAGAAATTACAATGAGATTGGGAAAAGAAGTAAGTAGATCAACATTACCCCACCAACACTCTAGAAAATAATTTAAAGCCACCATCAGCATCACTTTCATATGCAAAATAAGGAAAAAAAAAAGACCGGCACTAGAAGTATTCCAGTACAACAGGACTTCTGGAACTAATTATAATAATAGCCAGAAAACTCACCTGGCATCTTAAATAAAAAGACTTTCAAGTAAAAATGAAGATCAGACAAACTAAATACTATGAAAAACAAGCTAGATTCTGGAAGTGATGATAAAGTAATTGACTTGGCAAAGTAAAAAGTTGATGGAAAGGAATTATTATCAGTTAGTATTGGTATGTCTCAAAATTAATAAAGAACCTTAAGCCAGAGTCTATCTTACTTCAAAGCCATGTTTACTTCGAGGATTTTTCTAAGAAAACAACTTCATGTGGAAAGAATCTTCTAATTCCAAGCATACTATTATTAGCAAGACCTACAGATTAAAAAAAAAAAAAAAGAATGACAATCTGGAAATTTACCAGTTAGTAGATGTTTCATTCTTTGAGATTTTAAAGTTTAAATCAGCCATTCCTCCTACAGGAACTCTGTCGCTTCCTGTAGTAAAATGTAACAACTTCTTTTGAAGATCAAGAGGAAATCCAAGAACAACATCCCAAAAGTATCTAGAGAACACAAAGGAAATGTATATAAAATGTATATAAAATGACAAAAGTCCTGCAGATGAGAATAAAATAATATAAAGCAAGCTTTAGGGAAACAACTTCCCTTAAAGGTACATACTGCTCTCAAACTGAAATGGAGGAATGACAGGCTTCTATATATAAATTAGATTTTTGACTAACGTCATTATAAAAATAGTCCAGCAACAGAGAGTACATAAGCTATTTTTCTTCTATATAATTTTCCGTATTTTTCAACACAGTGCTATTAAAAGGCTTTTTATAAGCATGGCATCCCTGCAATTCTAGGACCAAAGTCATTTTTTAAAAGAAGTCAACTCTCTGGACTTCTGTAGAAACTTACTTATATCACTTTCTCCCAAGGGGACTGCTTAGTGATTTCATATTGAATATTCTCACATTACTTTCAAGAGATAAAAGAAGGCAGTGTGGGCTGTACGAGATTTCTGGTGACTTAACTTGATTCAAAGATTTTAAGTTACACAAATAAACCAACCACATTCCCTTTCATTCCCTCTTCAGCAGTCTCACTCTCAGAAGTACAAAGAGCTCACCGGATAGTCAAGTCAGTTTTTGCATAACCATCATACTGTGTACTTCTCTGCAGGGCGTGCATATCCAGCTCAGGACTTCCACAGACCAGAATTTCAACCTCTTCTGGACGAAGCAGCTGCCAATAATTATTCATCAAAAATGATAAGAAAAAGTGATGATGAAAAAACGTGAAACTGGAACTGTTTTCATTGAATCAAGCAACAAAAATCATGACCTTCTTATAGTAAATCAAACCATTTTTTAAGGAAAAATATTTTCCATTTATATTTTTCGTACTGAGATATTTTTGCTTCTGAAAGTTTATAAATCTTATCCAACTCTTAGATTCCCCCTTTTGCAAATAACAGCAATTAGCTAGAAAAACAAGCAGATGATTAAGCATAAATCCAAATTACAGCTCTTCCCCAAGACACAGCTTGGAACTCTGAGCCACTCTAGCATCTACTGACACGCCTGCGTCCAACACCCATGAAGCCGCCTGCGCACAATTGGCGGCTGAGTAGTAGGTTAGTCTGTTTTGTGTTGTTCACTTGTTTTTTCACCTACGTAGCTTGTCTCCCACCTAAAGAGATTAGAATTTAAAAGTGAAGACTTGCTACACTATTCATTTCCCCTCCTTCCACCCCTATAAATACAGTGCATCGCAGACAAAACTTAATTAGAAATCAACAAGTGCTCCACATTCAAAGGTACTTTCAATAAACATGTGATAAAGACCATCACATACTGAGAGCTGGACTAGAAACAAAGCTGAGCGCCGAAGAATTGGTGCTTTTGAACTGTGGTGTTGGAGAAGACTCTTGAGAGTCCCTTGGACAGCAAGGAGATCCAACCAGTCCATCCTAAAGGAAATCAGTCCTGAATATTCATTGGAAGGACTGATGTGGAAGCTGAAACTCCAATACTTTGGCCACCTGATGCGAAGAACTGACTCATTTGAAAAGACCCTGATGCTGGGAAAGATTGAGGGCAGGAGGAGAAGGGGACGACAGAGGATGAGATGGCTGGATGGCATCACCAACTCAATGGACATGAGTTTGAGGAAACTCCGGGAGTTGGCGATTGGCAGGGAGGCCTGGTGTGCTGCAGTCCATGGGGTCACAAAGAGTTGGACACGACTGAGTGACTGAACTGAACTAAACTGAAAGACCATTACTCTAAAGCAAGTTCTCTCCTATGCAAAATAATTCATATGGAAGACCTCACTCCAAACCCTCCTTATAAAACTGAGTGGAGATGGCTTGATGGAGTGTGCCCAGAGGAGCAGGGATGAAGATCACTTTTATGACATTTCTGATGTGGCATTCTCAACAGCAGCTGACCCACACTCACACAGCTAAGAAAAAGTCAAACCAAGCAGAGCCCACCATGACTCTGGAGACAAACTACTTCCTGAGGGTAAAAGGCCACTCAGAGTTGCTGGGGGACCCCTGAAGAGGAATGAAGCAGCTATAAAAACCTGTTCCTTAAACAGTGAGAAGTTGTAGCTTTTGCCGAGAGCTTATGTGTTAACCATTTTCTGTGCTTTGCACCTCAGTTTTAAAGATCTGGAGCCCTTGGGGATCTCTTCATCCACTCTACTTGGGGAAATTTTTTAAAGCTTAGAAGACATATTTTAAGACACAGCATGATGGGTGAGGGGGATGGAGTTGACTGGTCTTTTTTCCCTTTAGAGAATTAAGGCTGAAATGAGAGAACTATTTTTCTTTCCAGCTCTATCTTTAAAAACCAGAAAACAATTTTTTTTTTAATTTAAAAGTTAAAAAATTTTTTTTTAATTTAAAATGTTCTAAAGAATTACTTGTCAATATCATGGTATTACAAACCCTAACTGAAAGCATGAAGCTTTAAACTCACCATTAGGGCATTTGAAGCACACACACTATGAAATCCATAATAAAATGCAGCAAACTGCTTATAGATGGATTTGTTGAGAAGAAAGTCAATATAAAGCTGTACATATTCTGAAAAGCAATTTTACATCTGTTAAATAATAAAAGTAAATGGCAAACACTAATGTGCTTTAATTAAGAAATGGTGTTTTAACTTACCTTTCCTATTTTGATTGGTAACTGGAATTTTATCACCACCTGGCTTTAAATTATAGGACTTAATTATTCCGAATTCTTCTTGAAACACCTGATGGGAGATACCAACACACCACATTTATTGGTATATGTTAACAGACTTCAGTGAACAGGTTTGTAAAACTTGAAAAGTTTTTCCCCTTTTCTAAATTACAAAATACAGAAAGCTTAGGCTCTTGTGATATTTGTATTAAGAATGGTGTCATGAAAGCATTTTGGAGTAAAAAAGTGGGGTCTTAACCCTCTTAAATACAGCTAAACACTTTGCTGCTGCTGCTGCTAAGTCGCTTCAGTCACGTCCGACTCTGTGTGACCCCATAGACGGCAGCCCACCAGGCTCCGCCGTCCCTGGGATTCTCCAGGCAAGAACACTGGAGTGGGTTGCCATTTCCTTCTCCAATGCAGGAAAGTGAAAAGTAAGTGACGTCGCTCAGTCGTGTCCGACTCCTTGAGACCCCATGGACTTCAGCCCACCAGGCTCCTCCGTCCATGGGATTTTCCAGGCGAGAGTACTGGAGTGGGGTGCCATTGCCTTCTCCAAAGCTAAACACTTTACTGACGTTTAAAAAAATTTGTGTGACCATTTGGGTAGCACTCAGGCCTTTGGAGCTATGGGGATTACCACCATTTCCACCTTCCGATTATTTTTAGGCGAGTGGAAGTGAGAGAACTTTGGTCTGATGGAGTAACTTCTGCTCCTTACTTCTTGTCCTGAACCAACAGAAGAGGCTTGTTTTTAGAAGGTAAAAGCTCTGAGAAAGTAACTGCGTCCAGGATATAGGCCAGGTGCCTTGCAGAGTACCCTCAGCCTTGCTGGTTTTCCTTGATTGTTTACTTACACGTCTGCTTCAATGTCTTTGGGCTTCCCTGGCGGCTCAGACGGTAAGGAATCTGCCTGCAATACAGGTGACTTGGGTCTGATCCCTGTGTCAGGAAGATCCCCTAGAGTAGGAAATGGCAACCCACTCCAGTATTCTTGCCTGGAGAATTCCATGGACAAAGGAGCCTGGCAGGCTATAGTCCGTGGGGGTCAAAAAGAGTTGGATGCAACTGAGCAACTAACACTTACTTTTTCACTGTTTTTATCGGGTTAAGATCCTTTAAGATAGGGAGTGGTATGTACAGATCAATCCTTGTTCCTCTTTTCTAACAATGGGTATATGGTAACAAAAGGTATTTTTCATACATAAAATACCTGGTTAACAGAAAGCTATTTGCCCTTAATGGTACCTGAAATGTGGAATAGAAATCTTCTTCAACATTGCCTTCATATGACAGGAGTTCACTTAATCCGTGGGCCAACTCCTGTAAAGACAAACCTGTTATTTGTGTTTTTAAATCAAATAGTACTACCCAAACAGTAAACCAGATCTACTATAGCTCACTTACAAGTGAGATAAACTCAGATTTTGAAATAAAGATAATATTGGGACATATTTTCTAGGGTAAAAAATACTGGTTAACGATTTCGACCATGTAAAAGGTTTGGAAAAATTTACTGGAAAGGTCACATGAAGGAAAATATCCAGTTATACCCATAAAGGCATAACTCTGGGGTCTATTCTTATGTATAAGCTAAGAGTATAGTTTCCATCATAATTCACTGCTATTTGCAATATCACTGTTTATGAATTTGTAGTATTTCTCATTCTCAGTTTATATTCTTAAAAAAACCTGTTAGTGTTTTATAATTCCTCTTTTAAACGTAAAAATACACAGTTTATATGTGTTAAGTGGCTTTTACATTTCAGTTAAGGGCTCTCCCCCGCCAATAAAAAGTTGAGAACACTAGAAGAAATGTTTCCCTACATTGTAACTCATGTTTCCCCTTAACAGAGATTTATAAATAGAAAAACTAAGCCAGTATTTTTTAAAATTTCAGGTTGTATGAAAAATGTTTTATTTTAAATATTGGCAGAAAGATAAAGAACAGCATGTTTAGAATGAGCTTACACACTTTAAATATTAAGTTTTCCATTTCACTAAAATAAATTTTAAAACAAATCTAGGGTGACATAGGTTTTAGTATGATTCTTATCATTTGTTTCAATTACTAATAAAGTTATGGATGCTGAAAATTATAATTGGGAGATCTGAATTTTTTAAAAGAATTCAAGGAACTAGTAGATGAATCCAATTGAAAGAATTTACCATATTCTTTTAAAGATCAAATTTTTAGTGATAAAATACAAAGTCAATTAGGTAATAAAGTTATTTACTCAGATCTGCTTTATTCGACTGTAAGGAATTTTATTCCCAGCCTTTCTATTTTCAAAACTCAATTTTTATTTTTTTTATCTATAGTTAAGATTCTTAAATGTAAAAATATTATTAATTAGCCCATAGTTCATTTTCATGATTTTTATAAATATAAAATTAAAAGTGCATGAAGATATAGGTTTTATATACTATTTGAATACCCTGGTATTATTTAACAGACTGTATTGGACAGTGACTCAAACAGAAAAGAAAAGAGCTACTATAGTTGCTGATTTAAGGTTATACTTAGCCTCTCCATTCTCAACTGAACCCCTCAAGGGTAATTTTCACAAGGCTGTGTGGGGAAGATTTGTTGTTGCCATGGGATAGTTCTGATGCTTTGAGTCATGGATCCCTTCTCTACAAAAGCAATGGAGTTTCCATTAACGCGGTCACGGAAAAGCACTGGCCTATTAACGCTATACTGAAGGCTCCATCATTGAATATTTTGCTTATTTTCTGTGATTTTTTAAAATCCTTATTCATAAATACTGTGTTTAAGAAATGTATCACTATAGGTTTCTCTTTGCTTGCCTGCTTACTCTTCTTGAAACACATATTGTACAGATACAAATAGTAAACAAAGCACTGATAAAAAAAAAGCACAAAACTTTTTTCTAGATAATTTTGCCATATATGAAATGGGAATTAGGTGCTAATTTTAATAGATGCCATTAATAAATTGATATTCCATTTTAAAAATTTAAAAAAATTCCCTGTATTCTACTATCCTAACAAAGTAGTTTTCTTGCTTCCTTTCTATCTTCATTCATACCTGTACAGACACTCAGTTTTTTTCAGCTGATCTCATAGTTTATGCACAATCTTGATTCATCATTAAAGAGGCAATATAGGAATATGAAATTAACTCAGTATCATCTTTAGCTCCATAATATGAAAAAACATATTGGTATAGTCATTCATAAAATATCCATTATTATTAACTAAAAACTTGGATCCAAATGACTCAAGTTCAAATAGCTTTAATCCTAAAATCAGACAATTTATTGGTAAAAATCAGTAATAACATAAGGAAATTTATTGGTAAAAATTTGACAAAAACTGCATATATGAGACAAAAAAAAAATCACAGAAATCTAAAATGAGAAGTTAGTTCAGCCATTAGTATATATAGTATTCATATGTTTTATACACCAGTATATATTAGTGTATAGTTGTAACAATGACTCCCATTGTTATACAAATAAGCAAATTCAGTAAATTGTCCAGGGTCATAGGTAGCATGTGGCCAAAATACAAGACTATAGAGGGCAAATCTTTCTTAAGTAGAGTTTACTCTGTTACCTTTTCCAACTACTGAGTCTTGTAAAAATATGGATTTAGGCTCTTAATTCAAAAGAATCCAAACTTACTTTCAAAAATGTGTTTGATATCACATGAAGAATGGTTTTCTAATTGGTCACATGTTCTGGAGAGGTTTTTCAACTTTGGTAGGAAGGTTCCAACCCTACACCAAAGTGATCTGACCATTAACTAGAACACAACAATATTTAAATAGGCCCTTAATGAACAAAGAGGATGTCCACATCTAGCTACTTACTAATAATAAGGGGAATTCTCTGCTGACCAATGGCTATCGAAATTCAGCTGTGAAAAATACTATTATTGTAGGGGATTGTCAGGATGATGAGCATACTATCCACATTCTTCTACTAAATTTTAACACTGGATTAAATCTGATGATTGGAAATCTAGTCTCTGACTAGCAGAATATCAGAGCCAGGTCTGTGAAATTCATTAATTTTATTAAGGGTGTTGTTGCAGACATTGTTAACGATATTGCATAGTGACACATTGATAAGAATCCACAGAAGCAATCAAGTATTGAATACTGAATACTTTATCATCTCGTGTAATCTTCCCAATATGTAAGTTTTACTATTCCACTGTTCACATAAGGAAACTAGAGTTCAGAAACATAAACAGCTTATTCAAATTCACAAAGCTAGTAAGTTGCAGAGGCCAGATTCAAATCTCTGCCTCTGACTCAAAGTTTGTTCCACTATGCTGGAAGAACTAAGTGCTGCAAAGTGGGTTATGTGTCTCTACAGGGAAGGAGAAAATTAGACAAAAGAGGAGATGGGTTACAAATGTAAAGGGAAACCATATCTAAACATAAAAATAGTTATCAGGAGGAGACAGACTGTAGTAGAAGAAAGAAGATTCAGCAGTAAGGGACAAGATAGTAAACAACTGTATACTTACAGGCATAATTTGACACAAGTCGTCAGTGGTAACACTGCAGATGCCTACTGGCGTATTTTGATCACTAGGAACGATGGGAGGGCTCAATAATTTCTTATAGCAGCAGGGGGGGAAACGAATATCCAAAGTAATGCTGTTATAAACAGCTAGTCCCATAAGCTATGCATACTAAATGTTAAGCATTAACATAAAATCCATGACAACAAATGAGTTTTGAATTATGCATCTATTTCTCGCATACTTCTTTCAGATCTAACACTGATTTTCTAATTAATCCCACATACTTACTCTTTGCTTTATTTTCCCTTTATTTTACGTAATATAATTCCTTGATTACCAAAAATCATGTAAAAAGGAGAGGTTCAGGTAATAGTATTTAATGATTTCCCTAGAAAACTGCATATCTAAGATCACAATAGCAAGTTCATACATTTCTATAAAGTATTTAACATTTAAGAAAACTTCTACATTTAAACAAAGATGGTGATTTTATTAGCAGCAGTTTATTCAGAACTCCCTGCAGAACGTGCCATTGATTTTGGTGACCATTCTGGGTATTTTCAAACTAAATACAGGCTACGTAGAGAGAGCTGTATCGAGTAGGCGTATGGAAACACACACACAGACGTCTGCATACACACACACTACCGATAAGACACAATCTCCCACAGTAACACCTGAAAGACTCAGTACTTGGAGTTTACTCAAAGTGTTAAGTTAAAAAGCTACAGATGTTATATTTATAAACTTTGCCCAACTGTATTTTTTTTTATCAGTTATACAGCAGAATGTTACTTCATCCATTTGATAAATGAGGGGTTTTAGAGCAAATTTTATGACATTTCAACTGTCAAAGATTATATTAAGTTCTTAAGGAAGTCATTACTTTTACTGACTTAAAAGGAAATCTAAACATATGGTCTGGACAAATCATTAAAAACAATTTAAAGGATTAGAAAATAGCCAATATTTTAATTTGCTAGGGCAGAAAAAGGCTAATAATAATCTAAGGAACAGTTATGTTATTTTATAGGTAACCATACCAACAGAGACCGAGCAGTGTGTTCTAGAGGAAAGATATTGAAAATAAGCTCTAATATACTCCTATAACTACGATAATAACAATAACAGAGGGACCACACTACTGCAGTTACCATTTATGATCATTTACTGTAGTGATAAGTTCTAAGCATTTTTCATGACAATTTTTTAAAAAAAATTATAATCCTGAAGGAAGGTTTTTAACAGATAAGAAAGCAGGTTCGCAGGATCTGCTTTAGGGCACCTTGATTGCAGGAGAATCACGCTGCACTTCACGCTAAAGCTGCTCTGGCTGAAGCAGGGGTTGGGGTGTGGGAATTCTGCCGGAGATGCCATGTGGTGCAAACAGGGCGGAGTTTGGAAACCCTGAACTGCATTATATTGCCCCACCCTTAGTTCCAATGCCTTCCTGGTAATTCTGCTTCTAAAAAACTATTAGATTATGGCTCTTCATGTGACCTCAAAACATTTTATAATTATTACTATAGGTTTCACTATAATATTTCTTGTAAACTCCAAGGCCTTAATATTTAAAAATAATCGTATTAGACATACAACACTGTGAGAACTGATAGCCCAACCAATCTTTGGCTCTGAAATTTTAGTGAATGCTTTTGTGTGTGTGTGCTCAGTCGTGTCCACCTCTTTGCAACCTCATGGACTGAAGCTCGCCAGGCTTCCTCTGTCTATGGGATTTCCCAGGCAAGAATATTGGAGTGGGTTGCCATTTCCTTCTCCAGGGGATAGTCCCAACCCAGGGATCAAACTCATGTCTCCTGCATTGGCAGGCAGATTCTTTTACCACTGAGCCCACCTAAGAAGCCCCTCTGAAGTTTTAAAACTGAAATTATGTATGGAGCCAATTATATTTTCTTAATCACCATACCTACCACTTCTAAATGTTTTGTTCTCTTCACCTGTGGTAGATTTTTCAACCACTTATGTGACCACAGTCCACCGCCATCACACATTTTTCATATACAATATCATGCTTTTCAGGGCAGCAACCTTTATATAGTTTGTGTGTGAGATCAATACACATAATAATGAGATAGTGGTGGTTATAAATTAATTTTAGATATAACTGTTAAACTTGTAATATACAACATCTAAATACATTTAATATGATCTTTTGGGTAATGATTGAATAGAAACTAATGCCTATTGCCAAAAAAAAAAAAATCTGGTAAGCACGTTCACAATATCACATATACTACTCTAAAAATGTAGTGTAAGAGCTGATACTTTATTACAAACACTAGAAAGTCAAAATAAGCCAAACCTAAGCCATGATAAGAATGTGAAGTATGACAAACATACTTATCAGGAAATTCAAATGACTCCTAGTGTAGTGAGAAGCGTTAATAACGTAGGCCTTCAATGAAGTTACAACATTCAACAAATGACTACTGTCAATAACAGAATGAAAATATGAGTCTAGGAACTGTTACACGTTCCTTACTGTGGGCTTGGCACTTTGGACCTTTAGATACGACAACACATCATCAAATTTCAGGTTAAGTTTACTATCAGTCTGTGGTTTTCCCTACTCCCTTTTCTTCCATGCAGTTTCTTGATTTCCATATACATTCTTTGGGATGTATTCCAACAAATGTCACAAAGTCAGATGATATTCAAAGCCCTCCATCAGACGGCTCTTAATCTTTTTTTGCCTGAACATTCCTTGGAAGGACTGATGCTGAAGCTGAAGCTCCAATACTTTGGCCACCTGATGCAAAGAACTGACTCATTGGAAAAGACCCTGATGCTGGGAAAGACTGAAGGTGGGAGGAGAAGGGGACAACAGAGGATGAAATGCTTGGATGGCATCACGGACTCAATGGACATGAGTTTGAGTAAACTCTGGGAGTTGGTGATGGACAGGGAGGCCTGGTGTGCTGCAGTCCATGGGGTCGCAAAGGGTCAGACATGACTGAGCGACTGAACTGAATTGAATCTTTTTTGCCAGCACCATCTATAGCTCTCAGAGAGCCCCCTGCTCCCATCAAGTGGACCTACACATTGCTCTGTGGTGTGGACTCTTTCCCAGCCGTTCTCCCAGTCCGGGTCCCACTCTCTCCAGTACTGGTTCCATTTAAAAACTCTCCCTTCTCTGGGAGGAATGCAGTGAACTGCTTCCTTCTCAGGATTCCTCAGCACTTAGTGCCGAATGGTCACTGACTGAGAACAACCTACTGCATGGGTGGTCATCGTCCATCCAGACGGTAAGCTTCCTAAAGCAGGGATTTTTTCTTTTTTTAACCTGTGTATCCCTAGGGTTTGCTCATTTATTTATTCTCTCTTTCTTCCACAGACACTTATACTTTTCAGAATTTAAAAATGAATGCAGAAGGCATCCTGTCCAATCTCCTACCCAACACAGGAACACCCTCTCCAACAAACCTGAAGGAATCAGAGGATGGCGTAGGAATTTATATCATTTTAAAAAACACTATAAAATAATTCTGTATGCTTCAAATGTTCCCATTCCATTCAACTTTTAATTCTTATGACCGTCTCAGGATTTGAGGCCACATTAGGTTTAATCTTCATAATTTCAATTTAGAAAACTGAGTGAAGTAAGCACAAAGTCAAAGAACTAAAGGAATAGTTCATTGTGAATAGGAAAGATACTATGACTTTTAAAAATGTCTTAAATTTCTGATAATTTAGGTTGTAAATGAAATAGCAAATAATACTTGAGATAAGGTTTTCAGAGAAATATGTTAACAGTTCAGTCACTCCTTCCAGTTAACTAAATCTGCTGATAATTATATAGCTGTGATATTACAAAATAATAAAGACTACTGAAAAATCTACTAGTAAATTTAATAAGAATCTTTAATCTGAATAAATTAATGAGAACAGTTTTCCAAAATTCAGATAAAATTCTTAAAAATCTCTAATCTACTAGCACCTCCTAGTGGAAAGTTTAAAGGATACAATTCCAACCAATCGGAATTCAGAATAGTTATCACATTTAAAGCTGCTAAACCAATGGCAGTATGAATCCTTATGATACGTAAACATGCCTGAAAAATAGAAGCATAATTTCATCAATATGATTGATTTAAAAAATCAGAATGGTAAACATGTACATGATATCTTATCTATTAGAAGCAAAACAGTTCAGCAATAGTTATGTTACAGACCAATTGTCATGTTAAAATATATCAAATATGGGTCCAGAGAGTGTGCAAGAGCCTCTTATTCTTCACTGGTATCCTGAACCAAGGGTTGAAATGGTAAAAAGACAGAAACTAAATTAATCAGTTGATTTATAGAAACTATAGTTTTATACTTTATAAGTTATCAAAATTAATTCTGAGGATTATCTGGAAACTTCATCACTCTCATCTCTATTTCCCATTACCAGAGAGATATTATATAAACATATATACAAAATTAAGAAAAATAAAGAATTAAAAAAACACTTAAAACTCTTTTGAAGAAAACGCTTAACAATACTCAGGGTTATATATATAGGTGTTTTCTCTAAATCAAATGAAAGCAAATTAAAGTTCAAAGGTTTATTTAATGCTTCCTATTTATTAAAATGTCTCATTATTTTATGACAGACACTTTGAATATTAGTGATGAGCAAACTATAGCTCTGATCTTAAAATTTTTAATGTTCTTTTTATTTCAATGACAAATTTTTACATATTTGGCTTAGTCAGAAAACATGTGAATGCTTCTATGCTAATACATTTTGTGTAGGATTCCCAGTAAGATTATAAATATTATAATCATCAATTTGGTCAATTTAAAAAATGTAACTGTCTTTAAAAAATTATTCAACATTTACGATTGACAAAAAAATCTGTAAAATCATAGATTAAAAATGAGTGACTACTTAAATCTAATGATCAGGAAGAAAACACTTTCATAGAAATTAGCTACTCACCATAATCTGGATGAAAAATTTGGCGAATTAGGAGGAGGAACCATTCTTTAGTCAAGCCACCCATATCCAAACCAGCCTCCCCTACAAATGTAACTTTCAACTTCTTTTTCAGGTCTGCTCTTTTCCGAGTTAACTGTTTGAGGAAATTATAAGACAGAGGAGAACAAAAGGCAGTAAAAAAGGAAATTAACCTTTTAAATTCTTGGAAATGTATTATCATATTTACAATGTTACAAAACTTCATCCATCCATCCATCCAATAAATCTGCCCAACCCTATTGTAATGTTTGTTGTATAGATCAAGCAACAGAATTAGGAAAGTCAGGTACCTTGCTCAAGGTTATTGCCTACTGGCATCGTACTGACTCCAAGATTTTAATTTAGCCAAATACTATACAAAGTAATCCATTTAAACTTGCCTTCAACACTGAAGTTTAAAAAAAATCACATTACTAAATCAAATATTGTAATATTCACATGGAAATCTGGTTGAAGAACTGTACATGGTTGAAGCTTAATAATACATGTATATACAATCAAAGTATCAATATGTTTGACCCTAAATGTACCCAATATACCCTTGTAGATCAGACTTCCAATTTTACAGATGAGTAATCTGAGGCCTGGAGGAATTAAAATGACTTGTTAGGCACCCAACCAGTTAACAAATGTGGTCTAGAATCTACATTATATATTCAGAAATATGAATTACTCATTTAAGTGTTCTATATGAAATCCTTTTCTGAATATTTAACAACAAACCACTAAAAAACATAAAAAATGAACATAAGGCTTAACTGTGAATACAGAACTGATTTTAACCATTGTATCAAAATATAAGGAAGCACACCACTGGCACACAGAAATAAAGAAAGCTTACTAAGATTTTAGTAATAAGCCATATTATCAAATTATTTAAAGCTTTAGTCAATTAATACTATTCTGGAATAAATAATCTATACCTCATCAAGAGAATCGCTAACCAGATGTGTCCGCCTTACTTTCATATTTAGAAACAACATATTCATATCAGGTCTCTGTCTTCGAGATACTTTATCCACCAGACTTTGCTGATTGAAAAAAAGAGCAAACATTTTCATTTTTACTTGAACTATAATCTCATTTAACACATTTAAACACTTAGGTAAAAATAACTTACATTCTTCTCTTTACCATCTCTCACATAAACAATTTCATAAACTCAGTTATGCAAATTTTGATTTATGAAAATGCCTTAATTATTTCATTTTGGGACATTGATAACAGAAGGGGATACAAAATGGAGGACCCCAAAATAATTCAACTTCTACAGTAAAAGAATGTTGCATTACTGCTTCTACATGTCTCACCTCTTACACAGCAAAGTTTTCTGTTTAATAAATACAAACAAAGGGGAACACTGGGAACAAGGCACATACTTCTGATGATAAGCTTGGCTTATGCTTTTTAAGATACTGGATTTACTCTAAAATCTACTTTTAGAAAGTAATTTTCAACATATTTCAGAAACCATCAACAATGTTCATATCTTTTGTCCCAATCGTAAACAGAGGAAATATTTTATACAGTGACATTCATCACAGCATCATCTATAAGAGGAAAACTTTAGAAATATACTAAGTATGAATCTCTAGTGGAATTACAATACTTATCAAAAATGATGGTCATAAAATTATGTAAATAACATGGAAAATGTTTAAGGAATGTACAACTAAAAAAAGCGAGGAAACAAAATTGTATACACAATATTGTTTCAACTCTGATGCCTTTTAAAGATAATATACGTAAAGACTATCAAAAGCAAATTCCCTACAATGTCAACAATATTTATGCCTGGGTGTTGGAAATAAGGGGATGTTTTACAAAAATATAGGAAATATATGAATGTCATTTATCATGTAAAGTCTACATGCTTGTATAATATATTTATCTAAACTCTTTTTCAGACTACCTCATCCTCTTTGGTAGCAAAGAAAATGAATTATTGTGCAGATTAAAGATAAACATTCTGACATTTTAATTACATGCAGCAATATGCTTTAGCAGGTAAAATTTTAATACCCCAAGTCTATATAGTAAGGCTACTTTCATGATTTTGTAGATGACTATAATAATACACTGATTCAGAGCCCTTCTTCATCTCTCCAAGTATTCGATTCTAAAGGCTTGCAGAAGGTTTTTTTTTTTTTCTTTCCCCTTCTCTGGGTCCTCTCTTTGGTGCTCAAACAGATCTATATTCCTAGCGTAGTATGCAGTGTCATGGACCTGTTTTTCCAACCCTTTCTTATCTTCTGTTCCCAGTCGAGCTCCTGGGAAGCCATCACACTGGAAATATCCAACAAACAAATTTGAACTAGGATGCTAATGGAAGACAAAGCTTAGTGGCTACTCCTCCCATCAGAAATTCATACTGCATAGAAAGTGCTTCAGATGAAAGAAATAACCCAACGATGGTAGAATTTTAGACATAGACTGATGAGGAAGTTATTTTTAATCTGGGAAATCACTTTCACAACTTTAAATTATACTATATAAGTTCTTGCTTATATTAACCATCTATAAGGTTACCCTGTGTCAAAATAGTCACTAGTCATTAATTCCAAATGGTATGGCAGTTTACAAGCTAAAATGCTGGGAAATACCCATAACTGAGAATACCACTGGACTCTTCAATTGCTACTCATTTGTGCCCATGCTCTGAGGAAGACAGCCCAGGATACATTCTACAGCTGCCACTCTCCTTTTGATTGGAAGGAAATTTAAAAGAAGATATTTAAAATCTTAAGTGTGAGTGGCACAGCAGAAAACTGCTCAGAGGAACTTAAACTTCTAGCTCTTTAGATTTTTTTCTTATAAATAGAAAAAAATCATAGCCCAAGGCTTTAAAAAAAAAAAAACTAAAAAGGCACATGAGATGGCATAAATGCTAATCATCAAAATGACTAGCTATATATAGACTAATCTTTGAGCCAATATCTAACCAGGATTAATAATTCTGGTGCTAAATACTCCTGTTGAAATCTACTTTTCAGCAGGGTAATATGGCTATGTTACTCCTTTGGTACACAGTGGCGGTATCATTTCTTCTAATATGCCAATACTCAGTGTAAACTGACTCTGGGATGTCACTAGTCACTCAAATTCTTTGCCCTGCTCTGTGATAGCAAACAATACTCACCTTCTGGTAAATTACTGAAGAATCAACAATTCTTACTTTTATGATATTTGAAGTATTATAATTTATGCCTTAGAATTCTTTTTATATCCTTGAACAACACATGGAAATCATTTCCTTGTACTCTACAGGTCTCTCTTGGGGTCTCTATTTTAAGAAGACTATAGCCAACCTCTCTAAGTTTTAAAGTTGTAAGTAATCATGTCGCAAAAGCAGAAACTCAAAAACATTTGAGTATAAAAATGTATAGTCTAGAGCTCTAATTTTTTTTTTTTTAAAGCACAATCAAAGTAATTATGTACTTCATCTATAACTTTACTGTGCTATGCAGAAATCGTGGTAGGTAGTGGACAGGACAGGCCCAGGGATGAACTTCATCCTGCCTAAAGCCGGCCTGACTGCTACCCGTTTCAATGGGCCTGCAGGCATTTTGGTTCCCTAAGACTCAATAAAACACCTCTCACCGTCTATGGACATATTTCTCAGTTTTCTAAGACTGCACTTTCTGTTGCATTTTCTAATTTTTCAGCTGTTTCTGTTTGACTTTCATAAAATTCAGAAAACGTGTCGGTGGTTTGAGTGGTTTGCTCTTAAGGACAGCCCCTTCCCTTGTCCTCCCTGTAGTTCTTTCTCACCAATGCACTGCCAGTGACCCTGGAGGATGGTATCTACAAAATGATATCCAAGTTCCCACTACTTTGGATCTGTGAGAGGCATTTAACCTTCCTACTATATTTATAAAACAATGAGAAGTTGATGAGGAGTATTTTTTTCCCTGTATCATGAATAGGTTTAAGTACTTTTTGAGGGAGTATGATATGAATTTTACTTTTGACATTTCCTGATTATGCTAGAACAATTCACATGACATTTGACTTGTTAAATTATTTACTATAGATTATAGTCAGCATAAATGTTTTCATAGCTGGCTTACCCTTGCGATGCTTATCATCTGTTGTTCTGAGTCTCTTTGAATAATGATTTTTTTTGCAGCTATAGAAATAACGAATGGGTACTGACAGAAGGAAAACCTGCTCAACAAGTGAAAACAGAAAAAGCAAAATGGTGTATTTTTAGCAAAATTATACTAAGGGAATCTAAGGTACCGCTTCCAACAATATCAAACCATTACTTTTGTACTGTGTTTTACCATTCACAAAATGATCTGATGTGCATAATTTCTTTGAATCCCACAGCCTTGTGACCTAGACATCACTATCTGACGTGCAGTGGCTTTATTCCCTAGAGGAAGCTACATCCAATGTTCTGAAATATGTGCTGACAGCTTGCACTGTTTATACAAATAATCTCAGTTTATGCAGCCACTTGTACATCATTACCTGGGAAAAATATGGCCAACATCAGAAACAGGAGGCAGAAGTGCTGATGAAGGATTAGGACAGAAAGTCATGTGCATAAATTAATATAAGAATGCATTACTTTCTGAGTATGCATATGCATCAGAAATGCTTATACATCAGAAATGAGGAAATCTAGCAAGAACTATGGTAGGAAAAGTAACACATTTAAGAGTAATGAAATAAAAGTGTTGCTTTAGCACTGTTATTTAATGATGCAGTAATATGAAATGGTATGTATTTGTAAACACACAACATATGATCAAAAGTTATGAAAATAACTTCTTTCCTGGGTCAGAGCTCACTCTGTTATATAAAAGAGCCATAAAGCACACAGATAAAATGCATTCAGAGAGAACTAGTAAGGCAGCAATGACCGTTCGGGGAGCTAGACTCCCACACAAGTGGCTGTAATGAATCCATCAGCCGTAGTTGGAACACATCCAAGGACAGTTCATCAGCACATGTATGACCACTGGTCACACTGTGATGTAGGCATTAGGAGGAAAAAGGAGATAGCCCTGGAATGACCTGAAAATGAAATGGTTTTCCTCTTGGAATGAAACTGTTAGAAAGCAGTAAGAAAATTGTTCAGTATTAATGTGTAGTAATTTTGAATCACAAAGTGCTAACTAAAAATTTGGAAACAAAAAGAAGTGCAATGAACTTAGCAGGATAATGCTGGTCTAACTATGTACTTTAAAACAGTGTTCTTAGCCCTTCCCTAGTCATAGCACACAGACAAACGATACCATGTGTACGACACACTGAGACAAACACAAGAGGCTGGCCATGGCCAGACAGTGACTTGCCCTGGGGCTCTGATCCCCTTCTAGGTCCCAAGGGCTGAAGGGATCATAGGACCAAGCCTCTATAACTCATTCTTGGTACACCAGTGTTACCATACAGTGTTTAGAGGACCTTTGCATTAAAAGATGTCACTGAAATATGCATAGTAACTCTTGGCACCGTATTGTAGATTTGTCTAAAACATTACAAATACATTAAAGTGGGACAAAAAATACCTTTGTAGAATAAACTCTGTCAAGAAAAAATCCATCAGACTGGCCAAGGTCCCCCAGAAACGGAATTCTTACTCATTTCAGGTGTGGATTGAGATATATCCAGGATTCTAGTTTATGCTGCTGCTACTGCTAAGTCGCTTCAATCGTGTCCGACTCTGCGCCACCCCATAGACGGCAGCCCACCAGGCTCTACCATCCCTGGGATTCTCCAGGCAAGAACACTGGAGTGGGTTGTCATTTCCTTCTCCAATGTACGAAAGTGAAAAGTGAAAGTGAAGTCGCTCAGTCATGTCCAACTCTTCGTGATCCCATGGACTGCAGCCTACCAGGCTCCTCCATCCATGGGATTTTCCAGGCAAGAGTACTGGAGTGGTGCCATCGCCTTCTCCAATTCTAGTCTATGTTTTAGGTCAATTCTGGTAGAAAAGGTCCCTGGAAGCTTGAACCAATTCTGGGGTCATGGGTTACTTATATCCATATCGTATTTCTCAGTTAGTCTCTCTTAGAATAATGCATTCTGTAGGACATCTCAGAGTCTAGGAATAAATTATGTCTGGGATAGTCTTGCTGGTTTAATCCAAACTGTAAGTGTGACTATAAGGTGCAGGGTAATGAAGAATTTGGCCAAGTGTTTTGAAAATCTATTACACTAATGTAACAAACCGTTTCTGGTGAAGCCCTTTCTGTGTAACATCCATTCTTTTAATGCTATGTACAAAGAACAAACACTTCATCTACAGGAAAAGGGAGAAAAGGAGTGAATTCATGTGTGTATGTGCACACATGTGTGATCACTGTGTGAGATCAGGCACCAGCATACTATGGTCCACGGGACCAACATGGCCTACTACCCAGGCTTGTGAGTAAAGCTCTGGAACACAGACACACCCCTTCAGTTACATATTTTCTAAGGCTGTTTTGTGCTATAATGGTAGACCAGAGACTGCACAGCCCAAAGAGCCAGACACATTTATAATCCTGTACTTTCCAGAAAAAGTTTGTTGACCTCTGTGCTGGGTGATGGCACACAGAAAAAGAAAATTTATAAGAAACTGCATACTAAGGACTTTTCCCTTCTTAAAAAGATGTTACTAACCAAACAAAAATCATATTAACATAAACATAAATTCAGATGAAGTACAAAAAGAAGATGCTTTAGGAAATATAATGATATAATGATTTCAAGGCTGGATATCTAAAATACACTTAAAAGTTTATATGTTAAGGTATGTGTATATGTAAATTTACTTACACAAACTTATAAGTCAGTCATTATTTTGAATAGTATTTTATTCAGGTGAATAATCAAATGAACTTCTGATCATACCTGTGAGAGTTTCCAAAGCTCTGCCAGGTGTGGTATTCTTCCATGAGGTCAATGTGATCCAATGTAGAATTATAGAAATCAGTGTAAGGAATAAGGGGAGGGTGAACCAAATTGTTTGCAGTATCTGTAAAGATAAATTCTAACATAATGATCTTTCCCAATATGTACATGATTCACTCTAGTAGGAAGAATATTTTAATGCCCCCCAGAAAGCCTTTATCTAGAAATTCCTCTTTTAAGCAATTGTAGTGCTGTATGAAGAAGGTAGCTTTAAAATTAAGGTCAAAATGCAGCCAATAATTACTTGCTTTAAAAGAAAACTTGAATGGTGAGGATTATAATAGTATACTAAAGGGAGTAAGCAAATGGCATACTCAGGAATGAATATAAGTTCATGTATTCTTAGGAACCTCTACTTAGGAGGTCATATGCAGTTGACAGCCATAAAACAGAATTCTGCTCCATAAAATGCATAAAGCTTTTTCATGCTTATACATTAATTGTGAAATCCATTAGCAAAATAGAAAACACATTACTACAACTCTCCTCCTCAAAGGAATGATTTAAGATGTACGTAATGCCTCTATAGTATTTTGAGGTCCTTATGGAAATATCCTTATATTTAATAAAAGAAAAGTAAAGATGATTGAATAATAAAACCTACTAAGTAAAGCCAGTACTTTAGATGCTGACGGGATCCACCACGAACACTTTGATATAGGTGGAAATTCTTCAGGTTTTGCAGGAAACAGGCGTAAAGAAATAAATTGCAGCAATCTCTCTACCAATGGTTTGAACCTCTTCTGGGGTAATCTGGTAAAGATTTTGAAATAATTCCAATCAAAATTCACATTTTTCTATTTTGGCAATATATTTGTTAGAGATCAAAGTTCATCCTTTATGCATAAAATTTTAGACTATTCCCCCAAATTCTATTTCTTTAATTGCCCCAAATTTGAAAAGATGCAAAATTTTACCTCAAGTATCATTTCTTAATTAAATAAGAAATAAACACTAAAATTACTATAAAGTTAGCATTAAACATTTCACTTTTAAGGCTTTTAGTATTCAGTCACTCTTCATTCATAGACTCTGTATTTGCAAATTCACCCATTTTCTACTATTTAATTCTAAACCCCAAATAAATAATTGTGGTGCTTCTGTGGTCATCTCATGGCAGTGCAAAGAGTAACAAAAAACGGGAGTTGCTTCTGCTGAGGCTGAATAAGGTGACGCTCTGCCTCCTTGTTTTAGCTCTCATACTGCAAATAAGTATTCTTTATGCAATCTACTTGGGTCATGCTTTTCAAATTCTTATGCTTTTCATTTGTGATTTTGCCCCTAACTCTAGTGTTAAAGTTCTAAAGTTCTGACTAGTGTTCCTAAGAAGGATGTGATGTGCCTTACGGAGAAGGGACTTGTGTCCAATAAACTTTGCTCAGACATGAGTTACGATGCTATTGGCGGTGTGTTAGCTGCTCAGCTGTGTCTGACTCTTTGTGGCCCCATGAACTGTAGCCTGCCAGGCTCCTCAGTCCACGGAATTTTCCAGGCAAGAATACTGGAGTGGGTTGCCATTCTCTTCTAGAGGGGATCTTCCCAACCCAGGGATTGAATCTGGGTCTCCTGCATTGCATGCAGATTCTTCACCTTTTGTTGGCTGTGAGTTGAATGTTAATAAAATAATGATTTTACCAAATAAGGTGTCTTTAAAATGAAACACAGATAAAGTAAGGCTATGTACTGATATGCTGATGGAAATGTGAGCAAAGGCTTGTAGGAATCTAACCCTCTTGAGTGGGAATAATGGTTCACTATTCACCAACTCAGTACTCACATTAGCTTTATAGAATGTAACTATTGCTAATAATGAGAACTTATTGTATTTAAAATTAATTTTGGGACAATTTAGCTTCTTTAGCTTGTATTAGTCATGGGGAAAAGTAATTGTTAATGTAAGTACAGTACTGTGAAAAAAAATACTGTACTTTTATAAATTATATTGATGGCTTGCTTATATGTTCAATGATAGGAATGTGCTGTATAAAATGCAAAAGCAGTGGACAGAAATCTCAACAACAGCAGGTACAAGCAAAATGGTTACTTACACACAAAACAGATCTTTAATAACCTCTATGTAGTACTAAACAATACACTTGTAATTGGCTTCTGAAGCACTGTGTCATTTCTAAAGACCTGAAAACATTTAATGTTATTATAAAATTAAAAGTTCTTAATATCATAGAGTAATTTACTTTTTAAACCAGTGAGCTAGGAAATGATGGTCAGCTTCCACTAAGCTGGCTGTCTGTCGTAGCAAGTGGGCATAGATGACATACGTAGATGTGTTATTAAATTGAGGATTCTGAAAAAGATATTGAAGATAAGTGTGTTAAAATTGTGTTAACATGTAAAAGGAAAGACACTAAGCTTAATGAACTAAGTGGCAAATTCAGAAAACTAAATTTGAGATTATGAAATACTAGGTGAAATCCTTTAAAATAAGAATCTATTTGTTTCATTATTTAATTAACAGAGACTTGGATTTCCACAATGGTCCAGTGGCTTTGAATTAAGAAAGATTTAGGTCTGAGGGCTACTTCTACCACTTACTACTATACGCCCTTAAGAATGTTCCTTAAACTTTGACGCTCAACTTCTTCATCTAGAAAATGGGAATGATAATATCTATCTTGGGGGTTGTTTTGAGTATTAAAAAAAAAAAAAACTATAACATAAAGCACCTAGCTCACTGCCTCGTATAAATGGAAGGAATCACTCCTTTCCAATTAAGAAAAACCTGGTTCTCTCTTGATTTAAAAAAGGGAGGGACAGAGAATGCTAGAAAAATAAAAGCTGGTAATGAAACTTGCAATGTGAAAGGAGTTATTTGCATATTTCACAAAGAACAAGGGGAGAATCACCTAACAGCTCCTGAGAACTTTTAAATGTTAAAGGAGAGCTTGTAAACCAAGCACAAACTCTAGTTACATTTCCAAAATCTAAAACTCAACAATGTACATTTCAGAACTTGATAGTAAAAATAAGTATTACTGAACAATAAACTGAAATTGTAAAAAAGAAAAGAGCACCACATGTTTTCAAAACCATCCTGATTTATGGTCAGGATGGTTCAAAATAAGGGAGTGACCCCAGCTGATAATCTCACTAAGTGATAGCTCTTATGTGTAGAGCTTGCTGCTGCTGCTAAGTCACTTCAGTCATGTCCGACTCTGTGCGACCCCATAGACTGCAGCCCACCCAGGCTCCCCTGTCCCTGTGATTCTCCAGGCAAGAATACTAGAGTGGGTTGCCATTTCCTTCTCCAATGCATGAAAGTGAAAAGTGAAAGTGAAGTCGCTCAGTCATGTCCGACCCTTAGCGACCCCATGGACTGCAGCCTACCAGGCTCCTCCATCCATGGGATTTTCCAGGCAAGAGTACTGGAGTGGGATGACATTGCCTTCCTGAGGATCAAATACACTCTCCTAAAAATTTGAGCTTCATGTTGTAACTTTCTAGCTTTTACTATCTTCACATACATTTTCATTTTTTTTTCCAGTTTTGTCTTTCTCTTCTTACCTTTTTACCTTCCCTTCCTCTTCTTAGATCTCTCAACTGCTTTTTATCTATTTCCCCCTATTTCCCCCAACTTTTTCTTCTTTTTCTTTTTTCCTCTCTCCTCTTCCTTCTACCCATATCTTCCGTATTTTTTTATTGGACATAATATTAAATTAAACATTATATCTTATTTAACATAATTTTTCTTATCTTTAAATGAGACAATAATCTATACAACCATCTTTGGTAAACTGTGAAGAATAATACAAATATAGTATGCTAGCTATAGGAATACCATACTTCTCAAAAAATTATAAAAGTTAAAATTACTTTTCATTTGTTTGGACCTTATTTATTTATTTATATCAATGAATCTGTATCTCTTGAGAGGAAAAAGTTCATCATCTTTGCTTCAGCAAACATAAACAACCACTTTGATTTTTCCATTAGAATTCTAGCTTAAATATTTATTGAAAAGTTAGAAACCTACTAATTGGGAAACAAAAAAAGAGTTTTGAAGCCCCCTTAAAAAACTAGTTACAAGAAAGGAAGTTGACTGGAGGGGGAAGAAGTGCTTTTATTCTGTTTGTTCCAGAATTCAACAGCAGGAAGGCAAGAGCTAAATTAACATATTAATTCTGGAGATAATTTAGCTTCCCACTGTTTGTTATAGCTTTAATTCTCTGATTAAAAGTAATTATAATCTAAAAAGTATCAAAAACGCTGCTCAAAATAATACTTAGTACTGGATATCATTTTACTTACACATGTACAGATTGAAATATGAATTATCCAATTTCAACTAAGTTCTTGCTTTCTTACCTGTAAAAGTATAAAATATGCTCTAAGATCATCTTTTGTTCGTGGACTGAAAAAGAAAGAAGTGTAACTGATGAGAGATGCTTAATCTTACATCATCTAATAAAAATTATCAATGTTTCTGTGAGAACTGACTTGATAAAAGCTAAAACCTAGACTTGAATCTGAAAACATAAATGTAAATCATTGCCTAAAGTGTACTAGATGCCCTTTATAAATGTAAAGCCACATCATCTGAAATATAAATAAATAACATGTGTATTAAATTTTGAAATTTATATGTATGTATATTACATATATAATTTTAAAATTAGTAGTAATATTCCTCTATGGAAGAATTATCTGACTGAATAATGATTTAAATTATTTGGGTTTAAATAAAATCTAAACTATTTCTTCCTATAGTAGTCTACATAATTTTCAGATTATTTTCTAAATGGGACTACTGTTTTATTTTAGAAATTATATTTGAAAATATTTTAATAAGATCAAAGCAATTCATAAATATTAAAATTCCTGGTGATAAGAGAGTCCTGTTTTTTTTTTTCCCACTTTATAGCTGTACCATTAAAATGTCCATCTTCCTGTCCTATGCACTAGTATTTTAGTTCAGTGTACAGCTTTGGGTCCAGAACTGGTGGTTAAGATCATAGGCTCTTTTGCCAGACAGCCTGGGTTCTAATTATGACTAAGGCACTTATTGTGTTAACCTAGGCAATTTACTTCTCTGTAAATTAATTTCCTCAAGTGTGAAGTGAAAATAATCCTATTACCTATTTCACAGGATTGCAGTGAAGATTCAATATAAGAAATACATGCAAAATCATTTGAAAGGTCATTAGCCTATAGTAAACAGTCAATAAGCTATAGATCTTGTTGTTGTTACTATAAGTCCAAAATAAAACACAATTTTGGGGGTAGAGACCACATGATCCTTTCATAAGTAAGTTGCATCAAATTATTTTAATCTGTCTCAGGTACACATTTGAGGAGCAGGGGTTAGAAAGCTGTGGGAGCGTGCTCAGAGGGGACTAGGGTCCTGCAGTTTCAGATCACTGGACTTCCTCACTCTCCTAAGCATTCTGTTGACATTCTAATTTTTCCTCTTCATCTCCAATGAGGCATTATATATTCAACCAGAAACATAAAGTTCAAGGAAAATGCAAAAGTATTACTAGAACGATAAACTAGGAAAATATTAAGATAAAAATCACATGCAAAATATAATATGATTTCAATTGTTTTAAAAAGACAACTAGAAAAAAACTGCACAGTTACATTTTTACTTTTTTAATACTATTCTGCCTTTTCTCAATGTTCTATAAAAACCACAAATTTCTTTGAAAATTGGAACAATGTTAAAATATATAGGGTATATTTAACATATTTAAGAACTGTGGTTTGGTATTTTCAAACCGGGCTTAATATAAACATTTATATTATAATTTAATGGCACTGCTTGGCTTTAACAGCAGCTATTATTTAAATTGTTATTTAAGTAATATCAATTAAAATATGTACTTTTAAAACTGTATTTTTGTGTTCTGCATATTCCAAACACTATCAATTACATTGCCCATTCTTTACATAACAATTCAATATTCAGTTCCAGAAAAAAAATGTTTTAGTGGCTAAATTTATGTTTCCTTGTATTAGAAATAAGGAAATGTCTACTCTGCTACCCGGAAGCCCAAGGATAAATTTAATGCTCATATTATTTCATTCTAGGTTACTGATTTAACCACCCATCCTATTTTTGTAAAGCACATATATCTCTATACAACAAATTTTATATATAGTTTTAAAGAATTCACAGATCCTCTGAGGCTCACATGTGGATCCTCCTAATAAGTCATAAGTCTCGAGTTAAAAAGCTTTGTTATAAATGGTTTACAATTTCATTCTATGTTTTTACTATATCAACTAAAATCTTTTCTGAGTAAAACTGCTGCTGCTCCTAAGTCGCTTCAGTCGTGTTCGACTCTGTGCGACCCCATGGACGGCAGCCCACCAGGCTCCCTGTCCCTGGGATTCTCCAGGCAAGAACACTGGAGTGGGTTGCCATTTCCTTCTCCAATGCATGAACGGAAAAGTGAAAGTGAAGTCGCTCAGTCGTGTCTGACTCTTAGCGACCCCATGGACTGCAGCCTACCAGGCTCCCCCGTCCATGGGATTTTCCAGGCAAGAGTACTGGAGTGGGGTGCCATTGCCCTCTCCGTCTGAGTAACACACACATATATATATTACAGTTGGATGAGGTATACAGATTAACCATCTATACTGATGAGCTACAACTACAATATTGGTCACAATTACCCTTTCCATTCTTGTAACAGGCTGTTAATGATTCCCTTTAATACTGTCTTCTGAATGTCTTGAGGCTGTAGGCAAAAGAAAATCATGAAATAATTACGATTAGATATTTAGGTGACTTTTATACGTTACTTATATTTACAGATCTGTTTCAGTGGTTAAAATTGGACTTGATGACCGATTACTGCCGTTTATGGTGGTCTCAATTTCACTTCTGAAAGATTACAATGAAAATGTCCCCTGGGATGTGCACTGTACAACCTGCACAAACAGTGGTGGCTGTTTAATGATTACCATCAGTTTTATGTAACAGTGAAAAACAGAAAAAGAAAAATAGTTTCACTGTCTCTGGATCAACAAGATTAAATCATTAACACAAACTGAAGAACAGCATGTTTAACAATATAAAATGATGGCATACATTTTATACATATTTATATGTTATAATTAGCAGTTCAGTCCACATTTCATTATAAAGTACAACCAAATTATGTTAAAAAAAAAGATTAAAAATTTTTCTTACGGAATTTGAAAAACTTTTTAATTAAAAAAATATAAGAATTAAAAAATAATCTAACTTTCTGAGAATTTCAACCAAATTTATCAAAAAACTTTCTTATGTAATTATGTTACAGGTGAGTTTTACAATATTTGTGTGGCTGATTTCCAAGTACAGTATAGACTCAAACAATTGTATGATTTGCATGTTTCGTAAATGATACTTACAGTATTAAGTAAGGCATCATATACAGCATTCACAAATTTAGCATTAATCCCAGAGTCTTCAATAGTATTAGAGGCAGAGGCATCTTTCTGAAAATTCAATTAAAGAACTAAGTGTATATAACATTTTAAGAACTATTCTAAGTAATATCTGAATCATAACTATTCCTTCATAATTTGTAATATTAGTATGATGATATAAAAGAACTGTTACGGCTAAATTGCTAAAAATAAAAATAAATACATAAGGATTATTTTAATAATTTCTTTTTTAAAAACTTAAAGAATGGAGTCAAATGTTGTTATTCGCTAAGTCATGTTTGACTCTTTGTGATCTCATGGACTGCAGCATGCCAGGCTTCCCTGTTCTCTGCTATCTCCTGGAGTTTGCTCAAATTCATGTCCATAGAGTCAGTGAGATTATCTAACCATCTCAAGTATTACATTAGTACAAATAAAAACAATTTTTAAGATATCACTTAAGTAATTATTGTGATACCTATAATTTCAGAATTAATACATACTTATATTTGCTTAAGTAGCTGCGTAAGCCAATATTGGGTAGAAAAAGAGGTAAATTCAGTGTCTTTTGGGGGGAAAATTTAAAAAGTGAAAAATGTGCTTTACATGTTATTACCTTAAATGCAGCACTTAGTTCTGGAAAAGAATCAAATGTTGTAAGATAAAAATCATATACTGTTTTCCAATCTCCTGATGACTTAGCTTTTTCTACATCTTCCCTAAAATAAAAGCACTTATTAGCCACAACAGATAAAAACATTATTCAGATAATACAGCACTGATTCTTTACAGATAAGTGTTACCCAACATGCAACTTGAAATAATGAAGCTGAATACAGGAATGTGTTCCAGTTAATGTAAATATGTAGTTTCTGAATTTATAATTCTTAATTGGATTAAGATATTAATCCAGCTTCAACTTTCCCATTTATTTGCTTTTATAAAAGTTCACTTTTGGGCTTCCCTGGTGGTCCAATGGCTGTGAATCCACCTTGCAATGCAGGGGACGCCAGCTAGATTCCTGGTCTGGGAGGATCCCACATGCCACAGAACAACTAAGCCCAGGCACCACAACCACTGAGCCCGTGTGCCTGAAGCCTGTGCTCTGCAACCAGGGAAGCCACTGCAGTAAGGAGCCCGTGCACCACACACAGGAAGTAGCCCCCACGTGCTGCAACGAGAGAAAGTCCATGCACAGCAACAAAGACCCAGCACAGGCAAAATAAACAAACAAATATTTTTTAAAAGTTCATTTTGACATGCTCCTTATAATTATCTCTCTTTCCTTTCCAGCCAAATTTCTTGACAGATTTTGTTTACATTCTGTCCCTACTTTCTCTTTCTCACTGAGTCCTTTGAGTATCCATTTGGTTTTTATTATTAGGTTGGTGCAAAAAGTAAATATGGTTTTGCATTGTTGAACTTTGCCCTTTGATATTGGAATACACTCTTAAATAAATGTGGTTATGCTATTATACATCATTTTAATGCAATTTCTTGCTTTATGTTTTTTTGCTTTATTACTAGCTGTTTATTTTGTATTTTAGACTACAGAAATGATGTTAGACAAAAAGCTAATTTGAGCAATTTTTGTATTCGAGTTCAAAATGGGTCATAAAGCAGTGGAGACAATTAACAACATCAACAACACATCTGGCCCAGGAACTGCTAACGAATGTACAGTGCACTAGTGGTTCAAGAAGTTTTGCAAAGGAAATGAGAGCCTTGAAGATGAGGAGCATAGTGGCCGGCCATTGGAAGTTAACTATGACCAACCGAGAGCCATTATTGAAGCTGTTCTTATAACTACACGAGAAGTTGCCAAAAAACTCAACGCTGACCATTCTAAGGTCATTCGGCATTTGAAGCAAACTGGAAAGGTGAAAAAGCTCGATAAATGGATGCCTCGTGAGCTGACTGCAAATCAAAAGAGCCATTGTTTTGAAGTGTCATCTTCTCTTATTCTATGCAACCAACCATTTCTTGATTGGATTGTGACCTGTGACGAAAAGTGGACGTTATATGACAACTGCAATGACCAGCTCAATGGCTGGACAGAGAAGATGCTCCAAAGCACTTCCCAAAGCCAAACTTGCACCAGAAAAAGATCATAGTCACTGTTTGGGGGTCTACTGCCTGTCTGATCCACTACAGCTTTGGAATCCCAGCGAAACCATTACATCTGAGACATCTGAGAAGTATGCTCAGCAAATTGATGAGATGCGCTGAAAACTGCAACACCTGCAGCTGGTACTGGTCAACAGAAGGGATCCAATTCTCCATGACAACACCTGACCACATATCACACGACAAACGTTTCAAAAGGTGAACAAGTTAGGCCATGAAGTTTTGCCTCGTCTGTCATATTCACCTGACCTCTTACCAACTGACTATCACTTCTTCAAGCATCTTGACAACTTTTTGCAGGGAAAACACCTCCACAACCAGCAGGAGGGAGAAAATGCTTTCCAAGTGTTTGCTGAATTCTGAAGCATGGACTTTTCTGCTACAGGAATGAATGAACTTATTTCTTGTTGGGAAAAATGTGTCAACTGTAATAGTTCCTATTTTGATTAATAACGATGTGTTTGAGCCTACTTTTAATGATTTAAAATTCATGGCTGGAAACCAATATTACTTTTGTACCAACTTAATAGCAGCACGGTAGCTTCTATGGTCTATGGGTCATGTAGTAAATGAAATCTTATTTTTTAAATAGGACACAGTCCTTCATCTCCGCTTGTTTTGATTCATTTTCTCTTATTTAGTGTTTCTTTTGTTGCAACATTATCTATCCCTTACCTGTTAATTAATTTGTTCTCACCTTCAACTTAAGACATCCAGTCTTTGGTTCCTTCACTCTTTTTTTTTTTTTGGTTCCTTCACTCTTATAATACCTTATGAGCCATAAATTCAATTAATTTCCCACACAAAAATATTAAATTATGTGAAGTGCCGACATGCAGTTGATTATATGTCTACATGTAACAATGAGCCAAAACTTACAGAAAGTCTTTCATAGTTTTGGGCTGAACTGGAAGGATGGGTTCTGGCAGAACTGGGGCTTTCATTTCAGATGATAATGGATCTGTGGAGATGCGCTGTTTTTGTCTAACATCAAGGGAAATTGGTGGTAGGTCTCTCACTGTGAAGGATAAAGTATTCAATGCAATTAATCATAAGCTTTTCCAAATTACAAAAATGCCATGCTAAGTCAACATGAACAGAGAACGAATGGATTACTTTGTATTGCATTCACTTTGGGATCATATAATAGGAAAACCTACCACACTGAAGGGCACTCACTGGGAGAGTCTGTTGTCACCCTACCCAATTTCACCCACAACAGAGAAATTACATGCCATTAAAAGTTATATACAGATATAATATAGGGCTTCCCAGGTGGCTCAGTGGTAAAGAATCTGCCTGCTAAGCAGGAGATGCAGGTTCAATCCCTGTACCTCCAGAGGGCTGGGAAGATCCCTTGGAGAAGGAAATGACAACCCACTCCAGTATTCTTGTCTGGAAAATCCCATGGACAGAGGAGCCTGGTGGGCTACAGTCCATGGGGTCACAAAGAGTCAGACACAACTTAGTGATTGAACAACAACAAAAACAGATATAATATAGAATTTTTCTTTCACTGCCTCCCTTCCTATAAATTGTCTTTTAGAGACTATTTCAGCGAGATGAGATGTTTTTAGTGATTATTAGCTTTCTGAATATAGTTGCTCCTTGAATGGTGCAGAACTTGGGCACCGACCCCTCACATAATTTTACAGTTGGCCTTCTGCACCCTCAGTTCAACCAAACACAGATTCTGTCGTAGTACAGTACTTCTATACTGAAATTCATTGAAAAAAAAAATCAGCCTGTAAGTGGACTCACACCGTTCAAAACCATGTTGTTCAAGGGTCAATCGTATAGGTAGGTCACTTACTTATATTCTCTGCAATTTTCTGTTGGGGTTTCAGCACTTTGTTATCAATTTGCATGAACAGTTTATGTATTTTTCTTTTCCCCCAAATACCCACTGGTTCAATGACTGGCCTTTTTGTTACATTTCATAACCTTATAATGGTAAAATAAAACAAGTACAGAAATAGCTCATAAAACAAATGTATGGCTTAAAGATTACTGCAAGGCAAACACCTGTGAAACACTAACCAGTCAAGAAACAGAGTGTTACCAGCCCCTCCCTGCTCTGTCTATTCCTATGTTAGTTAATTTCTCTCAATTTCTTTATAACTCTTTCCTCATTTCTTTTTTTTTGTTTGTTTTCATATTTTGTCTTTATTTTTTTTAATTAATTTTATTTTATTTTTAAACTTTACATAATTGTATTAGTTTTGCCAAATATCAAAATGAATCCACCACAGGTATACATGTATTCCCCATCCTGAACCCTCCTCCCTCCTCCCTCCCCATACCATCTTTTTTAAATGTTTTTTTTTAAATGTTAAATATTTTCTCATTTTTTAGGTCTCATAAGGTGCTTTTACATTTGTTTTTTTTTATGTTCCTTCCAGTTTATTTCTAAAATTAAATTCTAATTATTTCCTTTATTGTCACTTCAGTTTTCATCTTTTGCAATTCTAATTTATGGCATTCTTTCAGGTGTCATATCATTTTCTTAATGAATTTTAGCTCATTTTGAAATAGAATTTTATCTTTTTTTGTGGGCATGTGTTTCTGATGCGCTCTCATTGCTCAAGTGGCTATTATTGTTTTTTATTACAATAAAATTTTGTAATTAAAAATTATAAATTTTGCAGCCAATTTGATTTGAAATTATTTCCCCCAAATTTTTAGAAGGAGGTGTAGCTCTCCTTTTTTCGTTTTTATGTAGAACTCAAATATATGGTAGCTTGCTTTCTGGGATTCCAGGCCCTGCTTCCCTGCTCCACTTTTATTCCAGTTTTCTCTGTCTTTAATCGCTATTGTCCCAGAGCTGCTCAAATTTGATTGTAATCTCAGGATACCCTCCACACCCACCCCCAGACTGGAGGGAAGTACTAGTTGGGTTCAGACCTGACATGGGCCACCTGCATGCACCTGCTCTTGGCAAAACCCCTCCCAATTTCAGTTTCTGTTCTCTAATTGGCCTCCTGAGCTTTCCAATGAATAGCCATTCCCTTCTTCAGGGGATCTTCCCGACCCAGGGATCAAACCCTTGTCTCCCGCATTGCAGACAGATCCTTTACCATCTCAGCCACCAGGAAAGCCCTTATCCAGTGAATACCTGCTGCTTATTTGAAAGCTCTCTTGATCTTGAGTCCGTCAAACAGCCCAGATGCTTCCTTCTGCTTACATCTTCTGATTCTGGTGGTTTGTCCTGCTATCTTTTGGGGTTTACAGGGACATTTTATGAGCTAATTCTGTAGTAAATGATGTCCAAGATGTTTAATTTTGCTATAGAGGTGGTGTGTGTTTTACTAGGGACTCAGGGAGATTAAAAAACAATACTGCTTCTGCTGTTACCTTCTTTAAAATCTGTTTGCCTTTTAATTTTATTTCTGAACACAGAAAAGTAATTTTTCTTATTTTATTCATTTTTAATTGGAGGATAACTGCTTTACAATATTGTGCTGGTTTTTGCCATATATCAACATGAAACAGCCACAGGTATACATATGTCCCCTCACTCTTAAACCTCCCTCCCGCCTCCCACCTCATGCCACCCCTCTAGGTTGTCACAGAGCGCCAAGTTTGAACTCCCTGTGTCATATAGCAAATCCCCACTTGCTATCTGTTTTACATATGGTAGAGTATATTTTTCAATGCTACTCTCTCAATTCATCACACCTTCTCCTTCCCCAACTGTGTCCACAAGTCTTGGAAACAGAGAAGAATTTAAATAATACTTCTATTACTTAATTTGTCAACATATTCCTTTAGTAATTTTTTATGATTAGTAATCCAAGCCTTCTCTCCCTAGAGACCTAGAGAGCAGATGACCATGTATCTCTTCTAATCTGTGCTTCTTTTCCCACTGCAGTACATGTGAAGGATGTACTTACCACATTGCCAAGCAAACAGTAAATGCTCAATAAATTTTATCATTTCTAGAATTTATGAGGCAATGCAATGTAAAGTGTATTTTTTTCCTAAATGCCCCATTTCAGAATACCATGTATAAAAGTATATCACTGCACACTGTTTTTTGATACTTTTATCATATATCAAGTTCTTCTATATTCTGGAGCCTATTATTGGGCTAATGCATATGACTCTACTGACCTGTTAACTTTTGTACGAAATAATTTCACTTACTATAGCTTAATATCTATCAATACCTGGTAAGGCAATAGGCTTGGTGAGAGATAGCTGGTGGCTTGGGCCTGAGTGGTAGTAGTAAACTGATGAGAAATGGTTGGATTTGTGACATATTCTGAATATAGAATGATAGGAAGATGTGTCAGCAGACAGAGAAATGCCAGGATTTATTAAAAGAAAGATGAGCCAAAGATGACTTTGATAATTTAGCTTGACCATTAACTGGGCCCATTTACTGAAATGGAGAACACTAGACCACTCAGTTCAGTTCAGTCACTCAGTCGTGTCTGACTCTTTGCAACCCCATGAACCGCAGTAAGCCAGGCCTCCCTGTCCATCACCAACTCCTGGTGTCCACCCAAATCCATGCCCATGGAGTCGGTGATGCCATCCAATCATCTCATCCTCTGTCATGCCCGTCTCCTCCTGCCCTCAATCTTTCCCAGCATCAGGGTCTTTTCAAATGAGTCATCTCTTTGCATCAGGTGGCCAAAGTATTGGAGTTTCAGCTTCAACATCAGTCCTTCCAATGAACACCCAGGACTGATCTCTTTGCAGTCCAAGGGACTCTCGAGAGTCTTCTCCAACACCACAGTTCAAAAGCATCAATTCTTCGGTGCTCAGCCTTCTTCACAGTCCAACTCTCACATCCATACATGACCACTGGAAAAACCATAGCCTTGACTAGACGGACTTTTGTTGGCAAAGTAATGTCTCTGCTTTTTAATATACTGTCTAGGTTGGTCATAACTTTCCTTCCAAGGAGTAAGCGTCTTTTCATTTCATGGCTACAATCACCATCTGCAGTGAATTTGGAGCCCAGAAAAATAAAGTCAGCCACTATTTCCACTGTTTCCCCATCTATTTGCCATTAAGTGATGGGACTGGATGCTAGACCACTAGAGGAAGTTTGGGGTTTTTTCAGGGGTTGGGGTGGGTGGGAGTCAGAAAGTTTTCTTTAGGCCATATTAAAGGTAAGATGCTTATGAGACATCCAAATGCAGATGTTGAGTAGATATGACTCTTGAGTGCAGGGGAGCTGTGAAGGTTTATAGCTCATAGTAAAAATGCTCGATTAACGAGATCCCTAAGGAGAGGGTAAACAGAGAAGAAGCCTGAGAATTGAGCTCTGGGGACTGTGTCCTGGAGCAGTTCAACACTGGAAGCCAATTAATTCTCTCTCTTTTATTTCACAGTGAAAATACTGAAGGCTGGACTTTTATTTTGAATGTAGCTCTAGTCTTCTCTTCTAATTTATGATGCAGTACTTTCATATTAAATAGTTGCTATTTTCTAAACCTGTAAGTTCAGTCTTAAATTTCTTAAATATAGAAATTAAGGAAGCTATTAAAATTTTTTTCAGCCAGTATGCTTAAATTTCTATTATTTATTCTAGTTTTATGCCATTGCAGTTAAGGAATATAAACTTAACAATTTCTTATATAAGTAATTTATTGAAAACAACTTTGTCCATTTATTATAAAATTTTATTAAAGACTCAGGATTAGAAAGGATGAAACAACACCATCATTTTCAAATGATTTAATTATAAACACTAAGTCGCTTCAGTCGTGTCCGACTCTGTGCGACCCCATAGACGGCAGCCCACCAGGCCCTGCTGTCCCTGGGATTGTCCAGGCAAGAACACTGGAGTGGGTTGCCATTTCCTCCTCAAATGCATGAAAGTGAAAAGTGAAAGTGAAGTTGCTCAGTCGTGTCCGACTCTTCTCGACCCCAAGGACTGCAGCCTACCAGGCTCCTTCATCCATGGGATTTTCCAGGCAAGAGTACTGGAGTGGGGTGCCATTGCCTTCTCCCAATTATAAACACAGACAAATCCAAAACAACCTCCAAATATCGCCAATAATCCAAAATAGAAAAACTAAGAGTTTAGCAAGGTGCATGGATTTTTAACACCAGCAACAAACTACAAAATACAGTTTTTAAAATGTGTAAAACTATTAAAAAAATAATAAATAAATTGTAAAATCTCCATCGAGAAAATACTAAAAGTTTGTTTACAGATTGAAAAAAAGATCTAAATAAATAGAAAGCAATACCACATTTGTGGCTGATGATCATAAAGAAGACAATTTTCCCTAACTGGTCATCAGATTCAAAACAGTTCAATAAAATTCCAGGCTTCCCTGGTGATTCAGACATAAGGAATCCACCTGCCAGGGAGGAAGAACCAGGTTCAGTCCCAGGTCTGGGAAGATCCCATTTGCCATGGAGCAATAGACTGGGCACCACGACTACTGAGCCTGTGCTTTAGAGCCAGGGAACTATAACTAGTGAAGGCCACGTGCCCTACAGTCTGTGCTCCAGAACAAGGAAGCCACCGCCATGAGAAGCAGCTCATGAACCGGAACTAGAGGGCAGCCCCCGCTCGCTGTAACTAGAGAAAGCCTGCACAGCAACGAAGACCGGGCACAGCCATAAATAAATAAATAAAATTATTTTTCAAAAAATCCCAGCAATATTTTGGACTTTATTTATTCTAAAAGTCATATGGGAGACCAAATCCACAAGAATAGCTACAGAATTTCTAAAGAAACAGGAGTAAGAAGAGGGGACCTTGCTATACCCTCAAAATTTTTTTGAGGTTATAGTAACCAAGACAGTGTTTTACTAACATAGGATTAGATAAGTTAACCAATGGAATAGAGAACCCAGAATCATATCCATCCATACATAAAAGTTCAATATATGAAATATATGGCAGATCATTGGAAGAAACAAAGAATTTGAAAATATGGTTAACCACATGGGGAAAATATGAGGTTGAATCCCTATCACATACTTTATAAATTAGGAATAGGAGAATCCTTCTGCTTTTGGGACAAAGAAGTTTCTTTTTTTATAGGTGTAACCAAAAAGTACAACTATAAACAAATTGATACTTTTGACTATGTTAAAATTAAAAACTTCTGATTACCAAAGATACCGTGAATTAACAAAAATGTAAGTTACAAGTTGGAAGGAAAATCTGAAATAAATACAACAAAAGATGAGCACCTAGAGATATTTCCTAAAAAATCACTGAGAAAAAAAAAAAAAGAAAAATAATACAGACAGAAAGTCTATTGTATTTTTTGCTTATCATGTTCCTTCTTGAGTTCAACATTGCTTCTTTCATTGTTTCCCTTCTGTTCAGGGAACCCCGTAATACATTCTTTTAGACCATCTACTGGCAACAAATTCTGTTTTTTTTTTTCCTTCATCTGGGAATGTCCTGATATCCTCTCCATTCCTGACAATAGGATTCTGGGTATAGGATATATGATTCGGGGTTGGCAGTTCCCTCAGCCACTTCCTTCTGGCCTCCTTTACTGATAAGAAGTTGTTATTTGAAAGATTTCCCCCTATCAGTAACGGTATCATGTTTCTATGGCTACTTTTCAATATTTGTTGCTGTTGTCTTTAGTTTTTAGAAGTCTAATTATGCTAAGACTTGATGAGGATCTCTTTGGGCTTACCCTGTATGGGATTTGCTCAGCTTCTTGAACCTAGAGGTTCATGTCTCTTACCAAGTGTGGGAAGTTTTCAACTATTTTTTGAGTACTTTTTCAGCCTACCCTCTCCTTTCTCTCCTAAGACTCCAATGACAAGAATGTACTATCTTTTGTTACTACCTGTTACCCACAGGTCTCTGAGATGATTCATTTTTGTTTCTATCCAATCTATTTTCTCTTTATTGTTCAGATTGGGTAATTTCCACTGTTCTATATTCCAGCTCATTAATTCCTGTCCCTTCCATTCTGCTGCTGAGTCCACCTACTAAGCATTTTACTTTGGTTACTATATTTTGTCAAGCATTAATACTGTGAAGAAGGCTGAGCACCGAAGAATTGATGCTTTTGAACTGTGGTGCTGGAGAAGACTCTTGAGAGTCCCTTGGACTGCAACGAGATCCAACCAGTCCATTCTGAAGAAGATCAGCCCTGGGATTTCTTTGGAAGGAATGATGCTAAAGCTGAAACTCCAGTACTTTGGCCACCTGATGCGAAGAGTTGACTCATTGGAAAAGACTCTGATGCTGGGAGGGATTGGGGGCAGGAGGAGAAGGGGACGACAGAGGATGAGATGGCTGGATGGCATCACTGACTCGATGGATGTGAGTCTGAGTGAACTCCGGGAGTTGGTGATGGACTGGGAAGTCCGGCGTGCTGCGATTCATGGGGTCGCAAAGAGTCGGACACGACTGAGCAACTGAACTGCACTGAACTGAATACTTACAAACCAATAGATTAACATTCTGTAGATTCTAAATTCTACAATAATGAAATGTAATTCCATTACTGTAATGTAATCAGAATATATTTCAACTAAGAGAACACAATCATCACAGCAGTAACATAGCTATAAGGTTCTTCCTTCCTTCCTTCTTCATTCTCCCAATCAAGCATTATCTTTGGATATCTCACTAACTTCAAATTTAGAGTATCTTTTAAAATAAACTTTTCACATTAGAAGATAGCACAGAACTGCTTATTTCTTATACTCAAGAGCAATAATTTTTGAACTTTACTGTACATCAGAATCACCTGAAGACCCTGTTGAACTAAAACAAAAATAACTGGGCCCCCTAAAGTTTGTGATTCAGTAGGTCTGGGGTAGGGCCCAAGAATCTGCATTTCCAACATGCAAGCCTGAGGATAACATTGAGGAACACAGTTCAGTGATTTAGAGAGAACAAAGACAGTGATAATATAGTGAATAAAGCAGATGATTAACCTTCTTTAATTCAATTCTACAATTTAGTTTTATACCTAAATATTAAATATGGAAATATCTCATTTCTAGCAATCTGTACTTTAAGCACAAATCAGACAGAAGTTCATCAGTTAGTAAAATGAGATAGCTCTGTAAATGATTTGTTAGGTGTTATGTTTGGCAATCGTTAGTAAAGGGAAAGAAAGCTGCAGAAAAGAACCTCTCTCCAACACCAGACTTGTTTTATTATTACTTTTTGAGGCTCCTCTACAGTTTCTCTTCCTCTTCACCAGGCTTACCCTTTCCTATCCCTTCCCACACACCTTTCTCAACCTGGCTATAAACACCCACTATTAGATACAAACAGGCTCATTCACATATAAATTAACTTATTCACTCACAGAGCATATATACACATTTTTATACCCACTCATTTTTATTAATATCACGCTGAGGTGGAAGAGAGAAATTTTAGTTAGTAAGAGAACTGGATTTTGGCAAAGATTGAGAGTGGGGAGATTCTTACATAAGAGAAATCGTAATGCCAAAGCCGAGAGGATTAGAGGATGAGGTTAGAACCAGAGGCCCAGATGGAATTTATTTTTAGTTTGGAAGGTAACTTGGGCTGAAGAGTAGTGCAGAATGCTAACGTACTATGTTAATGGGACTTGAGTCACAAAGAAAGGCAGAGTCCTTTGCTCACATTAGTGAATGAAAGCCAAACTACAGGATGTGACATTCAGTTATTAAGAAAGGAAGAATAACAGCTCACAGCTGCTCTCATGTCCCTGAATATCAAGGCATTGTTTCCAGAGACAGGCTTTCAGCCTGTTCTCGCAGATGGTTATTAAAACCTAATTCAAAAGAGAAAATCAATAACGGTGGTGATGAAGGATTAATTAAATCTCAAAATGATATTATAAATAGAACAGCAAATCTTGTTCTATCATATACAGCTTTCTCTGCAATATAGAATATCATAATACACAGAAAAAAGTCACAATATACCCTTATCAGTGAACCTGTCATTTAGGTTTCATTCAGCCAATACATAGGAACACTCTGTGCTAAATTGATAAGCAGTAATCATTTTCCCTTTCTTTTTTTTTTCCCCCTTTCTTTTAATATACTGTTGCCAATTTTAGTTGGTTGCTTAGAAACATTAAGTAAAATACTTGCTGCCATGTGAGAAGAGTAAGGGTTATGGTGGGGGTTGGTAGTGTATTTTTTAAAATGTGAGGATCATAATATAACCACATAATATAACCACATAATATAACCATCATAATATAACCACATAATATAACCACATAATATAACCACATATAACCACATAATATAACCATATAAGGGTGTGAGATTATTAGCAAAAATTTACCAGCTCACTGTTTTCAAGAAGTTATCATAGGCTGACTCTGGTTGGAGACCAGTAATATGTAGCTTTCCACAACCGCATCACCGAGATGATGACTGACATTGTAAACTGGCCACATGGATAAGAGACTGAAGGTAGCTTCTAGTTAGTCAGCACAGGTACCAAGAGCAGCATCAAAAGCAATAGGAGTCTCTATGAAGGTTAGGCATTCAACAAGAGAACTGGGTCTTTGATCCTTATCCCCCTGTTGCAGGAAAGTAAACGATGATGCTTTTTTTGCTGCTGGTTTGCTGCTGGTGACACACTGATGCAAAACGCTATACCCCAAATTATCCCAAATAATTTGTAATTAAATAAGTAATAAGTAATGGAAAAAGCACCAGTCTTGGAAACAAGAGCCTAGGTCCTGTTGCTGGCTGGGTTACTAACTTTCATAACCTTAGACAAATCACTGAAACTCTTTCGGCCTTGGCTGTGACCTTATAAAATAAAAGAGATGGCCTAAGTTGATCATTCCCAAGGCTCCAAAGAAGAACTTTAAGGGCCACCTCAGGGGAATGGTGCTGTGTCCACTCAGGGAAACTAAGCTTTTCTCTGCTTAATACACTGAAGCTCTACGAAAGATTGCTTTTCAAAAGGTGTTTGCTCTGAAAATTTAAAAGCACTGGTTCAATAATTTCTAATTCCCATCTCTAAAACTTTTAAGAACAAAATGGACAGGACTTATAAACCAACTGAAAAGGTAAAAATTCTCTATTATAGAACATAATGTAATGACCCATAAAAGAAAAGTTGAAGGAGCTTGGAAATTTAACATTCATATGTCATCTAAACACCTGATTTTAGTTATAAGTTTCTGTCTTACAACAGGGTAAAGGAAAAAGTTCTGAAATAAGCCTCAAAAGACCTGTTCCCCGCCCCCACTCCTGGATATACACCTTACATTCACATGATGTGGCAGTTCTGAAATAGGTCCATAAATTCTTTGATATTCCTCCCATCACAAGATGGAGTCTAATTCTCCCTTTGAAGATAGCCCAGACTTAGGGGCTCCCTGCTGATGAAAAATGTGGCAGAAGTGATGCTGTATGACATTACAGAATAAAGCCAATCTTTCTATCATGTATAAAGACAAGTGGCAAAAATGAAGCCTAAGTTTACATGGAAGTAGGAGCTAGAAAACTATGAAATGTCAAAAACAAAACTCAACAAGGATCAAACAAGATCAGTATCTTGGAAAATTAACCCTTTAAATAAAAAAACCCTCAGGTGTAGAAGATATTTTACAACTCATAATGCCCTGTTTCCTCAGTCTATAGATGAGCAAATGAAGGGCCATCAGGTCTAGGTTTAATGTCTAAGGTCCCAAATGACAAGTTATTCCCTGGTAGCTCATCTGGTAAAGTATCCTCTTGCAAGTATCCCTGGTTCGATTTCTGGGTCAGGAAGATCCCCCAATCCACTCCAGTATTCTTGCTTGGAGAATCCTCATGCACAGAGGAGTCTGGCAGGCTACGGTCCATGGCGTCGCAAAGAGTTGGACACAACCGAATGGCCAAGCACAGTAACAGCAAACTCAAAGACTCAGTTCATACTTAATATCCTAATTGACAACCTGCAAGTGCTGGGCAGGTAACAAGTGAGTTACAATTTGAAGGCTCCCTCTTCTGGTTCAGTACTCTGCACTGCTTCTGACTACTTCAGCAGTGGCAAGCCGTGGAAACAGGAAGAGACCAGAGTGAATTAGTCATAACAGGTGGTGTTTACATCTTTGTCTATAGGATGACTTTTCTGAACATTTGGCAGAAAATAAAATTGAAGGCAGGAGAGAGAAAAGAAGAAAGAAGGGAAAAAGAACCCACTCTGACTCAGAGAGCCATCAGAGCCAAATAAAAGTGACATATGACATATTCACTGGTGTTTGGAGATGTACTTTCTTACTAAGTTCAATAGTGTGTGTGTTTGTAAAGCTTCAGCAGAAGCATACATAAAATGTTCTTTTTTGGGTCTAGTCATAAAAATATTCAAAAGCGAAGTCACTCAGTCGTGTCCAACTCTTTGCAACCCCATGGACTGTAGCCTACCACGCTCCTCCGTCCATGGGATTTTCCAGGCAAGAGTACTGGAGTGGGTTGCCATTTCCTTCTCCAGAGGATCTTTCCAACCCAGGGATCGAACCCAGGTCTCCCACATTGTAGGCAGACGCTTTACCATTTGAGCCACCCAGGCTGCTTGTAAAATATTCAAAAGCCCTTTTTATACAAGGTTACCTCTAATAGAATAGATGTCTTACCCTGGACATACATTAGAGAATTGTAGCTCTGAGACAGATTACAGGATGAACTGGCCAGAAACCCAGAAAAAGTTCTTCCCACATATTTCCTCAAATTATTTGTTGAGTAAAGTCTCTGAGTACCATGGACACTGGATCCTGGGGATATACAGAGATTGTAAATGTGTTTACTGCTGAACCCAACAATTCCACTTCTAAGAATATCCTACAGATAAGCCACACAGGAACAAATGACACATGTTTAGAGCCATTCATTGTGGCACTGTACACAATGCAAGAGACAAAATAAACAATTTATTGATTTTAGGATCTTGGTAAGTCCAATATAAAGGAATATAAAAAAAGAGTAAGGAAGCTCTTTATGCACTGATACAGAAAGATATCCAGGATACATTAACAACAACAAAAATAACAAGTGCTAGGTAATATGTAGGCAGTTATTTTTTAAGATAAAGTGGAAAATCAGCATGTATATTTATATTTGCTTTCATTTGCATAAAAACACAGGAAAGAATACAAAAGACAGCAGTGTGAAAGTGAGACATCTAAAACACACCTATTTTTACAATTTTGATTTTTGAAACACATAAGTGTGCTAGCCATTCAAAAAATTATAATTTTAAAAAGTTAGATGGGCCCTTTCCCTCTCCCCACAAAAAAACCTTAAAGAGTTTATAGACTGGTCAAGAGACAGATGAATCAATAATTCAATGCAGCAAGGTACTCTAAGTTCTTGACAGATAAATCACTCCCACAGGCATGGTTAAGAAAAAGTAAGTCCAAGGTGAGTCACTCTGACCTAGAAAAGGATCTTGGAGATTTAGCCCCAAATCAATTCTTTCTCCCAGGAATCCTGGAGATGGGGTCATCTGAGGCCTTGAAAGTGAAAGTGAAGTCGTTCAGTCGTGTCCAACTCTTTGCGACCCCATGGACTGCAGCCTACCAGGATCCTCCATCCAAGGGATTTTCCAGGCAAGAGTACTGGAGTGGGTTGCCATTTCCTTATCCAGGGGATCCTCCCGACCCAGGAATCGAACCCAGGTTTCCTGCATTGGAGGCAGACGCTTTGCTGTCTGAGCCACTAGGGAAGTCCTTGGAGATACTTTTTCTAAGGCAGAAATCCTACAGCAGCTATTGTGAGCCCTTTTCTCTCCCCAGATGCCAAGTCCTGGGTTTCTTCTCACAGTGTTTCCCTGTCTGCCTCTAAAGCTGCTCCTGGAGAGGCTGTGAAAACTCTGTGGCACTTCACCTGCACACAGGTCACAACACCCCACCACTCACAGACCCAGCGCCCTCTGAGCTGAGACCACTCTCTTCTTCCCTGGGCTCTTGGAGCAGCATGGACCATGGGACATACTTCTCCAGGTAAAAACCACACAGTTCACTATGGCACCTCATGGCTCACCTAGAGTCAACTCAGAAAATGGACTGAGCAGGGAGAGGACCGGTGCCCCTGGGCGCCATCAGAGTTCATGTCAACTCTTCCTGAAATAACCGAGAGTGCAAAGACATTTGAAAAGGCATGGAGAGGAATTACTTCCCTTCTTTCAGAGACAGTCTGTGCTGTTTAAAGATGTCTTAAAATAATCTGACAGGAGCATGATCACTGTAGAAAAGAAGGTACGAAAGAGTAAGAGAGGATGTAGTGCTCACCCTGTCCCCCATTATTGCCATTTATATTGTTTCTCTGAAGATGTATCATCCCCGGCAGCTGTTATAGTAGGTAAAACTCCCACACTGCTCTGATCTTTAAAAGGACAGCCAACTCGAAAGGCATACCTAGTCACGTGATCCGCAGGGAAGCGAGGCATCCCTGGGCTGTGAGGTAAACCCACGCTGGGCTTTTGCAGCTTCTCTAATACCACTTGAAGATCAGACGGGGAGACAAGCTGTTAAGAGAATACCCAGCATGGGTCCCGCGAGAGGGAGGAAAACTGGAATAACTGCCAAGAATGAGGCATCTTTGAGGAAACAATCTTATTGGCAAGAGAGGCTTTGCAAAAGATCAAGGAATTATAAACATGCTTCCATTTGGAAGGCTTGGTCTAACTTCCCACTCAATAAAAGAGTTCTTTTGCAGCAGCCTTGACATATGAACTCCACATCACGCCTGAATTCAAGCGGCACCCAGACAGAACGGTTATGAGAAGTCAGCGCCAGCAGTTCCAACACAGTAAAGGAAGTCTGCTAAGATGCCTACTCCCGTAGGGTGATATACACATAAAGATATATACACTCCAAGATGAGGGTGGGGCTGAGTGCAGACTCCACAAGAATGGAACAAACGAGAGGGCCAAGTGGTGGGAGCCCAGATATGTGGACCACATTCCGAATCAAGACATGCACCCCAGGGAGGAGGCAGGCGGGTGTGGGCACCAAGTTGGCAAGCTGGGTTCAGAGGTCAAGACAGTAGTGGTATAGAAAGAATGGAATAGAGGAATCAGTGGGAATCAAAAGCAAAGGATTTGAACAAACAGTCCAAAGAAGGTTATGGCTATGCGTTGCTTCTTTTTGACTCCCTGCCATTCTCCTTAGCAGGTAATTCAGTGTTTATAAGGTTCCTAACCCTCTGTTGTGGGCTGAACCGTGTCTGCCAAAAAGATACGGTGAAGTCCTAACCCCCTGGGAGCTGTTAATGTGTTAATGTTAATATCTACATAACGTCTTCGTAGATATAATCCAATTAAGATAAGGTCATATTGGATTGGGGTAGGCCCTAATCCAGTGACTGATGCCTTTGCAAGAAGAAAGAAACCTGGGCACAGGGGAGAAGGCCATGTGAAGACAGAGGCAGAGGTCAGAGCGAGACATCTACAAGTCAAGGCATATCAAGAATTGCTGACAACCGGCAGAAGGTACGAGAGAGACATGGGAGAGTTTCTTCCTCAGAACCTTCAAAATGAACCAGTGCAGCCAACACTTGGGTTTTAGACCCCAAGCCCCTAGAACCAGGAGAGAATAAATTTCTGGTGTTGTAAGCCACCGTGTTTGTGGTGCTTTGTTACAGCAGCCTTAGAAGACGAATACGTTTTCCATGAAGATGACTGAATTCAGGGCAAGAAAGAGTGAGTTTCCTACTTGCTTCTCCTACCTCCTCTCTTCCTTCAAGTCCACAGTCTGAGCAAGAAGTGCCCTTCCCTCCTTGCTGGAGCCAACCCCTGAAGCCTTCTGCCCGCCTCTTCCTCGATCCTATCCTTTTACCACTGCTCTGTTCTCTGTGCATTTTATTAGTTTGTGTCTCTACTGAAACTTTAACCTCTCCCTGCATCACATCGTTTTGCTTGATCACACTATCCTGCAAGACTCCACTGTTCTTTCTTCATTTCAGTTCAAGCTCCTCTAAAGGCTGTCTACACTGCCCCCAGATCCTGTTAACCTACACCTTAACTTTTTAAACCTGAATTCTCCTTCTAACTATCCTACTGAAATGGTTCTCAGAGTCACCAACAAGCACACTGACCAACAAATCCTTAGCTCTGCCTCAGCACTCACTCATCTTGTGCTCTCTCAACAGTGGCACCACTGACTAAATCCTCCTCTTTAAATTCTCTTTTCCTTTGAATTTTCAAGTCAGGGCACAACCTGGTTCTTTGACTTCCTTCAGGGCTTATTTCCTTTTACCAACTCTCCTTTTAAACTCGCTTTTCCTTTTCTGTCTCTTTCATTAGTTATAAAAATTCATGCAGGGCAAGGCACTTACAACTCCCTGTGGTTTAAGTTTCCCTACCCCTGGCCTGGGAAAATAATTCCTATCTTAGGCTGGAGGATCAGACGGTAAAAAACCTGCTTATAGTCCAGGAGACCTGGGTTCGATCCCTGGGTTGGGAAGATCCCCTGGAGAAGGGAATGTCTACCCACTCCAGTATTCTTGCCTAGAGAATTCCAAGGACAGAAGAGCCTGGTGGGCTACAGTCCATGGGGTCGCAAAGAGTCAGACATGACTGACTGACTGATACATAAGAGGCTGCTGCAGGGACTACATGTGTCTGTGTATGTTCAGTGCCGAGAACTGTGTCCAACACGCAAGAGGCACTCAATAAAATTGCTGGTTGGCTCCTGTTGTTACTGCTTGAGTGCACCCACTTTCCCACCCCAAGCTGTCTCTTGTTTCACTCCATGCAATAAATACTTGCTAAGAACCCTGATGGACAAGGGGACTGCCCTTAGGCTCTGCAGGGGTTACCAAGGTATTTATTCCCTCATGAAACATACAGTCTAGGAGATTAAAGTACACAAATGATACTACGCAAGATTGAGACTAAAATACGTAAGAAAAAAGAAACACCTATACTGTAAGAAGGGAAGAATTACAACGGTTAGGGAGAATCAGCAAGGGTTCAGTTAAAAGGTAGCACTGAAGAACAGACAGGATCTGCCAGCGAGAGAAGAGGGAAGAGTGCATTCCAAGGCAGTGGGAACAAACTGCAAAAACTCTGCAGTGAGCAGGTATGAGGCATCCAGGAGAACAGTTGAAATGTAAGTTGTATGGAGGAGAAAGGTGGGAGATCAAGTTGAAAAGCTGTCATATTATGAACATCCTTGCGTGTCAACGTAAAAAATTTGTATTTAATTTTGGAAGCTTTAGGGAGTATTAGAGATGATGTAATTAGAGTTGTGTGATTAATGTCATATGATTAATCAGACAAGAGAAACAAGTCAATCAGGAGTTTCCTCTATCTGTCAGAACAAGAGTTTTGTTGTCAGAAAATGTGGGATTGAATTGCAGTTCTGTCACTTAGCAGCATGACCATGGCCAAGTCACTTCCCCTGTCTGAGCTCCAGTTTTTTTACTTATTAAATATGTGTTATAAGCAGAGATTTAAGAAGGCCTCAGGAGTCTCAGCCACCTGGTGGATCACATTACATGACCAAAGAGATTGTGCAGATCTAATTAAGATTACTAACTGTGGTGTTGTTCAGTCACTAAGTCATGTTTGACTCTGCAATCCCAAGAAGTATAGCACACCATGCTCCCTGTCCTTCACTATCTCCTGGAGTTTGCTCAAACTTAAGTCCATTGAGTCAGTGATGCCATCCAACCATTTATCCTCTGTTGCCCCTCAGGTGGCCAAAGAATTGGAGCTTCAGGTTCAGCAGTAGTCCTTCAATGAATATTCAGAGTTGATTTCCTTTAGGATGGACTGGTTTGATCTCCCTGCTGTCCAAGAGATGCTCAAGAATCTTTTCCAGCACCACAGTTCAAAAGCATCAATTCTTCAGTGCTCAGCCTTCTTTAGGGTCCAACTCTCACATCCATAGATGACTACTGGAAAAACCATAGCTTTGACAATACAGACCTTTGTTGACAAAGTGATGTCTCTGCTTTTTAATACACTGTCTAGGTTTGTCATAGCATTTCTTACAAAGAGCGAGTGTCTTTTAATTTCATGGCTGCAACCACCAACTGCAGTGATTTTTGGAGCCCAAGAAAATAAAATCTGTCACTGTTTCTACCTTTTCCCCTTCTATTTGCCATGAGGTGATGGGACCAGATGCCATGATCTTAGTGTTTTGAATGTTGAGTTTTAAGCCAGGTTTTTCACTCTCCTCTTTTACTTTCATCAAGAGGCTCTTTAGTTTTTCTTCACTCTCTGCCATTAAAATGGTATCATCTGCATATGTGATGTTGTTGATATTTCTCCTGACAATCTTGATTCCAGCTTGTGATTAATCCAGCCCAGCATTTCACATGATGCACTCTGCATATAAGTTAAATTATCAGGGTGACCATATACAGCCTTGATGTACTCCTTTCCCAATTTAGAACCAGTCCATTGTTTCATGTCTGGTTCTAACTGTTGCTTCTTGTCTTGCATACAGGTTTCTCAGGAAACAGGTAAGGCGGTTTAGTATTCCTATCTCTTTGAGACCTTTCCAGTTTGTTGTGATCCACACAGTCAAAGGTTTAGTGTAGTCAATGAAGCAGGATTAGATGATTTTTTTGAATTCTCTTGCTTTTTTCTATGATCCAACAGATGTTGGCAATTTGATCTCTGGTTCTTCTGTCTTTTCTTAATCCAGGGAGATTCATCCAGGAAGGCAAAACCTTATAACATGAGACCTTTACAAGCAGAGGGTTTTCTCCCACTGGTTGCAGAAGACAAAGTCAGAGACACTGAAAGCATGAACGGGATTTGACACAAGGGATCCTCCTGCCAGCCCTGAAAAAGAAGGCTGGGAGATAGCCAGTGAGCCCATGAGCAGCCTCTGGGAGCTGCGGGCAGCCCTGGTGACAGTCAGCGAGGAGATGGGACCTCAGTCTTAGAACTGCAAATAAGTTCTGCCAGCAACCTGAGTATTCTTGCCCAGAATCCAGCCCAGCCTCCACGTTGAGAGGCTGTGAGTAGAAAGCTCAGCCACACTCACCAAGATCTGACTTAAAAGAGCTGTGAGCTAATATGTGGTGGTGTTTTAAAGTCATTGTTATTGTGGTTTAGTAGCTAAGTCATGTCGAACTCTTTTGCGACCCCATGGACTGGACTGTAGGCCACCAGGCTCCTCTGTCCATGGGATTTCCCAGGCAAAAATCCTGGAGTGGGTTGCCACTTTCTTCTCCAGGGCATCTTTCTGACCCAGGGATTGAATCTGTGTCTCCTGCATTGGCAGGCAGACTCTTTACCATTGAGTCACCAAGGAAGTACCCTTCTGAGTCATTAGGTTTGTGATAATTTGTTAAGCAGCAACAGAAAACTACATCGTAGCAATTCTAGTATATATTTTTTGTGATTGCTATGATGCTCAAAAAAAAAAAATCACATGAAAGTTTTCCCTAAATCATAAATATTACTCAAATAAGTTAGTTACTATCTAGCTAAGGTCTAAAATAGAAATCATCTCTCTCAATTTCTCTCTCCCATCGAATAGGCTCATTTTCTTTATTTCTGTAATTTTACCTATAACGGAATCACAATTATAAGTTTGTTTTGTTGTGGGACTGTGACATATGAGCACTGGTGCCTCCTTAGAGTAAGACTGAGGTGATGAAACGTTTGTGTGTATATATATACAAATAAAAGAAGAAAGCAGTTATCAGGGACAAAGGTTGATAAATGAGATAATAGAAATACTAACTGGTAAGAGTGCAGAATAGGTCTAGCAATCCCTTGGAGTGTCAACAGAAAATATATGCAAGAAAAAAAAAAAAAGAAAATATATGCGAGAATAACTTATGCCATGTGCAGCTTATCAGTTCAGTTTAGTCCAGTCGCTCGGTTGCGTCTGACTCTTTGTGACCCCATGGACTGCAGCTTATGGGCACAGGCAATTTACCAGAACAAGGTCCTTAAACATTTTGAGGTTTGTTTTGTTTTGTTCAGGTGTGAACAAATTTGCCAATTTGTTTCGTTACAGGGTAAGGGGCACTTAAAATTGTGCAAGTAATGTATGATTCCTGTGATAAAACAATATAGGGTTATATAAAGAAACAGAACATATTAGTAATATCCACCCAATCCTACTTTTCCAAGGAAACCACAGACAGGTTGGTGGTCATCCTTCCACACCTCTGCATCTGCTCAAAGAAGCCTAAAAGGTTTACCCACATTTAAGAAAACTGGAGTCATATTCTACCTACTAATGTGTAACTTGCATTTTTCATTTGACAATGTTTTGCATTTTTCCTAGAAAATTTATATACATGACATATTTCTCTTAATAGATGCATGGCATTTATAATATGGATTACCACAATTTAGTCAACCAGTTTATTCAGATAGCTTTCAAATTATCTCTATTGTAAACATTCTTTCCATATGTCTTTCAACATATATTATTTCCTTAGAATAAATTCCTAGAAATGGAATACTGAGTCAGTAAGTATATGAATATTTTAAAATTTGAATATATGTCAAATAATTGGCTCTCCAGAAAAGTTGTATCAATTTTCAAGCCCTCTACTCAATAAAAGTGCCAATTTTCACACTCCACAGACAACACCACAGATACACATGCCTGTTTCTCTGCCACTAGGTAAGGAAATGTTAACTCCTTGTTTTAGTCTGTACTTCTTTATACTAGTGAGACTGAGCCTCCTTTCACATGTGTATTAATTGTTCATATTTCCTTTTTGGATTGGTCTGTTCATACCCTTTGCCTTTTTTTTCCCCCTCCAGGAATGTTTATTTTACTGATCTATTAATGATCTCTATGATACAAGAATTTATTTTTCACTGACTACATCTTAGTTTATGATCTTATAAAATTTCTTCAGAAGTTTTAAATTTTCTTATCCCACAAACATTGATTTTTTTAATTTGTTTTATGGCTGTTGGCATTGTCATTGTGCCAAAAATTTATTTTAAAAACATCCTGTGCTTTCTTCTAGTACTTTTGTAGTTTTTAAAAATCTAAAGTTACTATTTTCCAAAAGTTGGAAAGTTTCCATAATCCTATATTTTAAAGTAATTTAACATCCTATATATACAATATGTTTTACTGATCCATTTCCATCTATGTGACTATCTTGGTAGTATCACTAGCGCAGCTTTATGTTACGACAAATGAATGGGATCCTTCGTTACTTTTTCTTATACTCTCTTCTTTATTCATACAGATCAAATAGAGCATGCATCATTTTCTTAAGTTTTCTCCCAAAAAACTGTTGAAAAATTCATCACATGTTAGAGAACAAATTGGTGTATCTGATATCTCTACGATATTTAAGATTTTCCATTAAAATCACCTTTTAGTTTTTTGATCAAATTTTACAGGTTTACTTCATATAGGTTTTGCTTTCTCTTTGGTTTATTTATAAATATTTCATATATTTTCCATCAAGTCTTCTAATTGATTACTGCTCAAATAAAGGAAATCTATTTAATTTTCATATATTTTTATTGTGTCAGGCTCCCTAACCAAACTTTCTTATTCATGAATTTTGTATGTCATTCTCTTATTCTAGGTAACAATTACCTAAATATAATGATTTTGGTCCTTTCTGTAAATATTTATAGAGCTTTTTTTTTAAATTGTATTGACTAACCAGACGTAGCAGAACAATGCTGAATAATTAAAATCTACTTAAAAAATTTTTTTTTAATTTTATGTTGGAGCATAGCCAGTTAACAATACTGTGATAATTTCAGGTGGACATGAAAAGGACTCAGCCACACATACACATGTATCTATTCTCCCCGCCAAGTCCCCTCCCATCCAGGCTGCCACATAACACTGAGCGGAGTTCTCTGTGCTGTAAGTAGGTCCATATTGGTTACCTATTTTAAATAGTAGCAGTGTGTATGTGTTCATTCCACACTACCTCTCTCTCCTTCATTCTTCCCTCCGGCAACCATAAGTTAAAATCTACTTTTTTAATATTTCATTAATATACTTTCAGCCAAGATATATAGACTGTGTATACTTTTAATAATTGTAATTACATTTATTTTAAAATTTTTAAATCTTTTACCATTCTTGATGTTAGGGAAAACAAGATGTGTAGGTGAACTTCTGTTTTCAGCGGCTTCTTTCTTTTGGTTAACAGTTGAAATAACACTGCTGAAAGTAGAAATCTGGCCTTTGAATCCTCTGTCCAAACCCTAAAAATAGAAAAGTTAACACTGCAGCATAATTCCTACTAGGTATATTCAATTTTACTGTGAAAATCATAACCATTTATAATAGAGATTTTAGTTTGATAACAAATGCATGATAGATAAAACATGTATATAATATTGACTTACCTTTTCTAGGACCAAATTGTTTTAAGTATAAAATGAAAATAGTCATACCATCTAACGGCTTGTAAGTTGACAGAGTTTGGAAGTGAGGATAACAGTGCCTTTCTCACAGAGTTATTGTGAGGTTTACCTAAGATAATATGTGTAAAGCAATGAGTTTTCTTGTCTTCTGATGCAACTTTAAAAGCTCAGGTAAAAAGATAAACCCTTTAGAGTTCATTTCTCTCTAAATATGTGATTACAGTCTTTTGGACTATGTGCAAGAGGGAGAGGGTGGGATGATTTGGGAGAATAGCATTGAAACATGTATAATATCATATAAGAAACGAATCGCCAATCCAGGTTCGATGCAGGATACAGGATGCTTGGGGCTGGTGCACTGGGATGACCCAGAGGGATGGTACGGGGAGGGAGGTGGGAGAGGGGTTCAGGATGGGGAGCACGTGTACACCCGTGGCAGATTCATGTTGATATATAGCAAAACCAATACAATATTGTAAAGTTATTAACCTCCAATTAAAATAAATAAGTTTAATTAAAAAATAAATATGTGATTAGACTTTCAGTATAAGGAGATTTAAAAAAAATTAAAAGCAACTTAAATGCAAATAACAGAGCAATCTGCCTATAGCATAGAATCTATCCATTAAAGTACCTTCCACAAAATAATGCCTATAAAATTCATAATATATAATCAATGTGCACTTTAATTGAAACATGTATAATATCATATATGAAATGAGTCGCCAGTCCAGGTTCGATGCACGATACTGGATGCTTGGGGCTGGTGCACTGGGACGACCCAGAGGGATGGTACGGGGAGGGAGGAGGGTTCAGGATGGGGAACACATGTATAAAGTTAAAAAAAAAAATAATAAATAAATAAATAAAACCACATTACCAGGTCAATACTCAGTTATAAAGCTAGCTCGGGGCTTATTCTCAGTTCTCAGCTCTTTACAGCTTACACTATATTCCAGTTTCCAGATGCTTAATCAAACATAGTAGTTAAATTCTTCCCTAACATTCACTTTTTTACACTAAATATATGTAATTTCTTTGCCTTCAGAGGAGAGTTTCTTTTTCATTTTCTTCTACATTTACCAGACTGATTTTCACTTACCTTTTCAGAATTAGCTCAGGTGCCATGTAGCAAAAATATACACTCACCAAATATTTACTCTCCCACATCACCCACTCTCTTACAGCTAAATGAAACTATCTGATTAATTCTAACAGGCTACAGGTGGAGGTGATGTTGGCCATCGGTGGCCCAGAAAGTACTAATGCATGTAAGGCTGGTGGTAAAATCACCAGCTCCTTTTTCTCCTCTCACCGTGACAATCACAGAGGCTCCGAGCCGAGATGTGAGAGCGTCCACTGGCTCAGGTCCCCAATCGCTATGTGGAGCAGAGGCACTGATGGCCAACAGCGGCTCATACAATCAACAGTAAATGCACCTTTAGAATTTCCAAACACTGAAATTTGGGGACAACTTGGTAAATGCAGTCTAACCCATTCTATCATAACTTCTCTGCAAAGCATTTTCTGGTGGCCACCATTTCCACAAAAATCCATCACTCTTATTTATGCTTGGGATTTACTTAACTTATTCCACTGGAATTATAATTGTTTATATACTGCTCCTTCATGTTGGACTTGAAATTTCTTATTCATCACAAAGCTTGACATCCAGTGAACCCTGTGCACAGATCTTACACTTCAGAGTAAATTTATTTTTCTTTTAAAGAGATTAGTATAGAAAATAACCCAGAAAAAAATCACATACACAGAATTTAAAAGTTTCTAGACTTGAGACTTTTTAGAAATTAGCTATCTGACCCCTTTATTTCACGGATGAGGAAAATAGTATTGAGATTCACTTAATGTCATTCAGCTAACAAGGAACAGAAATGTGATGGGCACTAAATGAGAACTTAAAGAATGCTTTCATAAGGAAAGTACATGTATGCAATTCTGTGTATGCAACATCTTTGGCTGCTCACAGAATATGTTTTTTTTTTTTTTTTTGGTTGTTGTTTGTTAGCTTGTTTGCTTTTGGGCTAGATTTAGGCTCAGTGAAGTGTGAATCAGTATTTCTGTTAGGATTAGCCTACATGATCCAGCCTACAAAAGTTAAACAACTGAAATAAAGTCTTCTTCTAACGGAAGCCTGAAGTTTCAGAATCACAGACAGTATCAACAAGGGTAGTGTACAGAGCCTATGACACACTGGATGTTCCATAAATGATTACTCTTGTGACAATAACACTTAAAACAAGTCACGTATTGAGTGCTTGGTAGAAGGAAATGGCAACCCACTCCAGTATTCTTGCCTGGAGAATCCCAGGGACAGAGGAGCCTGGTAGGCTGCCGTCTTTGGGGTCGCACAGAGTCGGATGCGACTTAGCAGCAGCAGCAGCAGCAGCATATGCATACTACTAATTATAATAGGTGCTTTAATACAACATTTCTAAGAGTTATATATTTACACCCCACTTTACAAGTGAGGAAACTCAAGTACCACACCAAAGATCACAGAGCTGGAAAGTGGGAATTCAATGAATGACCTTGAATGACCTGAATGACTTTGCTCACTACAAGTAGCCATCACTTATTAAGAGCTCAGCATGAGACAGTGTGCTCCATATATCAGCCTGTTTTCACAACCCTTGCGGCTGATATTCTCTTCTCTACTTTTATAGATATATGCCGAATGAAATTTAACAGCTTTGGGAGCAACTCACCTAACCAGAGGAAATCAATGTAAGTGGGAAAACTAACTGTATTTTAGGGAACCCTCTGATATCCTAGCAATCTGAGAAAGGCTCAATATTTTATTTTATTTTCCTCCTCTTTCCTCTACCCCTTCTTAATAATAACAGATTCCAGAGAACATTGCTTGATTCACTAGTGGAATCTTCAAATAATAATTTAAAAACCCACAAGTAACTGACTGAATCAACAAAACCATTTAAAAACTATCAGTTCTAATCTCTTAACAGATTTATAATATAGATTCCCAAGGAGGAGAGACAAAATTGGAGAAAAAGATTAATAAAAGAGTGATACACAATACTTTTCTATAAAAGTCTTAGTAAATTACATACTTTGCATAACTTTGGTAAATTAAAACATTATGCTCAAGTTCACAGAACTGATTAGAAAAATAAAATAACCCATACATTTGAAAAAGTATTATCATCCCTTGCTATAAATATTATGACACTTACATAAGAAATATATTAACTTCTGGGGCCAAGTTTGTTTATTTGTATGTTTTGTCCTATCAAAACATCTTAAATAATAATGGGAATGAATGTCAAATTTGATATATATATATTTCATTTATGCATGAGAGTTGATAAAGTAACCAATCTATAAAATGAGGTCAATGAATGGCCCCTTGGAACTTTGTAATGTTGTTGTTTAGTCGCTAAGTCATGTCCAACTCTTTGCAAACCCATGGACTGTAGCCCACCAGGCTCCTCTGTCCACGGGGTTTTTCAGGCAAGAATACTGAGCGTGTTGCCATTTCCTTCTCCAGAGGATCTTCCCGACCCAGGGATCGAACTTACATCTCCTGAATTGGCAGGTGGGTTCTTTACCACTGACCTACAAGGGAAGCCCAGAACTTTGTGAACTTAGCTGTAAATATTTACAATGAATTAATATACCAAAGGTTTTTTCACTGATAACTGTCACTGATGTTATCTAAGATTGAGCAACTTAGAGGATTTAAAGAGCAGTGTAGTTGCAGTGCAGAATCAGAAAGGGAGAATGGTCTAGTGAGGTGAGATTGGAAAGATAGGCAGGGACAATACTATGAAGCCTTCAGGACAGGGAGTATAGATTCTGTCCTGGAAGGGAATAGGGAACAGTCATGGAGGACCTGTAAAAAAGGCGTGACATAATTATATCTGTATCTTAGGAAAATCACTGTCAGTAGGTGTAGGGGATAGACTGAAGGGGAGCAATACCAGAAAGATACATCAAGTCTACTTACTGGGAGAAATAAGTCTAAACTGAGAAAGGAGTTAGAGGAAATGAAGAAGAATGACAGCCTGGGCCAACGTATGGCAAAATAGCAAGAGTTATTTCAGGTCATAATGAGAATCAGAGAACCCTTCAATAAGTTATAAAATAAATGAAATGAACAATGTAAACTGCTTTATTTCAAATTTCAGGAAAAATATTTTGACACCTCACCATAAAGAAGAGGGCATACGATTAAAGACTATTGACTATGCCAAAGCCTTTGACTGTGTGGATCACAACAACTGTGGAAAATTCTTAAAGAGATGGGAATACCAGACCACCTGACCTGCCTCCTGAGAAATCTGTATGCAGGTCAAGAAGCAACAGTTAGAACTGGACATGGAACAACAGACTGGCTCCAAATCGGGAACGGAGTATGTCAAGGCTGTATATTGTCACCCTGCTTGTTTAACTTATATGTAGAGTACATCATGAGAAACGCTGGGCTGGATGAAGCATAAGCTGGAATCAAGATTGCTGGGAGAAATATCAATAACCTCAGAAATGCAGATGACACCACACCTGTGGCAGAAAGCAAAGAACTAAAGAGCCTCTTGATGATAGTTAAAGAGGAGAGTGAAAAAGTTGGCTTAAAACTCAACATTCAGAAAACTAAGATCCTGGCATGTGGTCTCATCACTTCATGGCAAGTAGATGTGGAAACAATGGAAACAGTGGCAGACTTTATTTTCGGGGCTCCAAAATCACTGTAGATGGTGACTGCAGCCCTGAAATTAAAAGATGCTTACTCCTTGGAAGAAAAGTTATGACCAACCTACACAGCATATTAAAAAGCAGAGACGTTACTTCACCAACAAAGGTCCATCTAGTAAAAGCTATGGTTTTTCCAGTAGTCATGTATGGATGTAAGAGTTGGACTATAAAGACAGCTGAGCACCAAAGAATTGATGCTTTTGAACTGTGGTGTTGGAGAAGACTCTTGGGAGTCCCTTGGACTGCAAGGAGATCCAGCCAGTTCATCCTAAAGGAAATCAGTCCTGAATATTCATTGGAAGGACTGATGCTGAAGCTGAAACTCCAATACTTAGGCCACCTGATGGGAAGAACTGACTCACTGGCAAAGACCCTGATGCTGGGAAAGATTGAAAGCAGGAGGAGAAGGGGATGACAAAGGATGAGATGGTTGGATGGTATCACCGACTCAATGGACATGAGTTTGAGTAAACTCTGGGAGTTGTTGATGGACAGGGAGGCCTGGCGTGCTGCAGTCCATGGGGTTGCAAAGAGTCGAACACGACTGAGAGACTGAACTGAACTGAAGAAAATTCTACACTGGGTTATATAAATGTATTTGTGGAATGACTAGAAAAGGAACCAATGGTCACTAGGCAAAAGTATGCATCTCATGCCAAAATAATGTAATTTTTCTAGCTGACAGGGTTATCATTATGCTACGGTCATGTAGCAACTGCTATGCAAAACTAGTATAAGGGCAAAACCATGGAAACACTGGCAAATATGACACGAGCTTACAAAGAACATGAAGAATGAATGACCAAAAAAGATAGGAGATCTAAGAGAAGATCATGTGTTAAAAATGAAGGAAGGATCATCAAGGAAAAAGCGGTCAGCAATGCTGAATAATGAACAGTGGCTAGGTCTAAAGTGTGCCCACTAGCATATGCAGCTGTGAAATCTTGGGGACAAAGGAGACAACAGATTCCGGGGAGAAACTGCCACTGCTGGTGGCAGAAACTGTATGAAATAGATTGGCAAACGAAAGGGAAGTCAGGAGGGGAAAGCACTGAGTAGGATTTGCTCTGTCCAGAAGCTTTATGGAAGGGTACAGAGTGGCTGGAAGGGTACAAAGATGTGAGGGGAGATACACTGAGCATGTTATCATGGCCGTCAAATCCAGGGGTCGCGACTATCTACCCAGAGCATTACTGATATTCTTTGTGCAGCAAAGGCCACAGATTGGAGCAGGGACAGGCACTCAACCAAAAGGCAGCCATCTGTCGATCAGGTGGCCACACATTAGGTGGCCTGGCATACAGGACACTGATGCTTCCTAATATGTCAATCAGAGAAGGTCTTTCCAGATTTCAGATGGAGGAATATGGAAAAGAGCAAGCAGCCAAGAATGAGAGAATAGCAGGCGCACAGAGAGCAGCTGGTCTCTGTTCCTGCCTGCTTTCTGGTTCTATCTATGTATGTTATTTCCATAAATCCCCCTTTTCCAAAAGGAGGCATATATGGCCTGATTTTCTGTTCCTTGTGATCAAAAAAGCTTAACATGAGAAAAAAAATCCTTGGTCTAATAAGTCTCTTGCTTATAAGATGACTGTGCCCTTGATACTTCACACTTGAAATGACAGGAAATAAATCACGGACAATTTCACAGGTTGACAGTGTACTACAGATAAATAAGAACAAACTCTCAAAACAGCAGTTGCCCCACACTGGCTTGCACAAGAGAAACCTTCCCATAGCCTAATACTTCCATGAGAAAGCAGGGTCACATGTTGCATGATGGTAAACTACTAAAAACTAGAGAATCAAGATGCTAGTGAGTGTTAATAGGACATGAGTAAATTAAAGGTTAGGGAACATTACAAGTCTTCTAAGAATTGGATCTTCCACCATTATTACATCTGGTTCCCCGAGGAGTTCTGTCTATGAGCAACTGTTGTCTATGAGTCCTAAGTAAGTACCACACTAGAGATGACATCCTGGAATGTGGCCAGCCTGCAAACAGTGGGCTGCATGTGTTGAAGAATAGATAGTAGCAGGATACCCAACCAGCTGTTACAGAGGAAGAAGTACAAATAGGGAACACAGGAGGAAAGAGACGCTGAGAACTCATTGAGGAGAAAAACTCAAAGTACACCTAGCATAATAAATAAGACTTGACTCTCTCTCTAGGTAGAGGCTGACCATAAGTTTAACAAACAGCTGAAAAATTTTATGTGGTAATTGCAAAACTAATCAAAGATCATACTTCTTTCAAGTAGCTAACATAGACCTCAATGGTCTTTTTGACTATATAATCACACAGATTATATGTAAGATTATAATAGTTTCAAGAAATTAAATATAATTTCAAAAAATTAAATAGAATTAAATTAAATGGAATACCTGTTTTTCCCTGTTAATCTATAATTAAATACTGTTGACCTTATTTTTAAATTTTAATACATGAGCTCCTACTTTCAACATTTACTGAGGAACAGACTACATCTGCTCGGAGAAGGCCATGGCACCCCACTCCGGTACTCTTGCCTGGAGAATCCCATGGACGGAGGAGCCTGGTAGGCTACAGTCCATGGGGTGCTAGGAGTCGGACACGACTGAGTGACTTCACTTTCACTTTTCACTCTCATGCATTGGAGAAGGCAATGGCAACCCACTCCAGTGTTCTTGCCTGGAGAAACCCAGGGACAGAGGAGCCTGTTGGGCTGCCGTCTCTGCGGTTGCACAGAGTCAGACATGACTGACGCGACTTAGCAGCAGCAGACTACATCTGAGTTAAATTTCTGATTTATCATATTTTTCTATTAGATGTCAATAAGAAGGATACTCATGGTTTTCCATCATAGCTTTTATATTTTTATATTGAATACCAAGTTCTTTTTATATTCAAAATTCTGATAAAATTTACTTTGGTCATCTACTATTCTACCAAAAGCGGCCTTAGAAAATAAAACATTTTCATTCACATTGTAAACCAATCTTTTTTTTGGTCACATTGCACAGCATGTGGGATCATAGTTTCCTGATGGTGGATTGAACCTGTGCTCCTGTGGTGGAAGTGGCTGAGTCCTGACCACTGGGTATTTCCTAAACCAATCTTTGATAAAAGAACAACTGCTGGCTCTGTTCCATCGTGAGGAGAAGGCAATGGCACCCCACTCCAGTGTTCTTTCCGGAGAATCCCAGGGACGGCGGAGCCCGGTGGGCTGCCGTCTATGGGGTCGCACAGAGTCGGACACGACTGAAGTGACTTAGCAGCAGCAGCAGCTGTTCCATTGTGAAACACTTTTTAAAACCAAAATATCTCACTATATTTCTCACTATATATATCTCTCACTATATATATTTGAGGTGAAATATTTTAAACTGTATACACAATTCATTATTTTGTAGTGTTTACAAAATTCATTATTCCTAACATTCATTGACCATTTATGCTAAAGCCTTTGACTGTGTGGATCACAACAGTGGAAAATTCTTAGAGATGGGAATACCAGACCACCGTACCTGTCTCCTGAGAAACATATGCAGGTCAAGAAGCAACAGTTAAAACCAGACATGGAACAACTGACTGGCTCAAAACTGGGAAAGCAGTACGCCAAGGCTGCATATTGTCTCCCCGCTTATTTAACTTCTATGCAGAGTATATCATGCGAAATGTGGGGTTGGATGAATCACAGACTGGAATCAAGACTGCCAGGAGAAATATCAGCAACATCACATATGCAGATGATACCACTCTAATGGCAGAAAATGAAGAGGAACTAAAGAGCCTCTTGATGAGGGTGAAATAGGACAGTGAAAAACCTGGCTTGAAACTCAACATTAAAAAACTAAGATCATGGCAGCCAGTGCCATCACTTCACAGCAAATAGATGGGGGAAAAGCAGAGGTAGCAGCAGATTTTATTTTCTTGGGTTCCAAAATCACTGCAGGCAGTCATTGCAGCTATGAAATTAAAAGATGCTTGCTCCTTGGAAGAAAAGCTATGACAAACCTACACAGCATATTCAAAGAGACATCCCTTTACCGACAAAGGTCCATATAGTCAAAGCTAAGGTTTTTCCAGTAGTCATATAAGGATGTGAGAGCTGGACCATAAAGAAGGCTGAGCGCTAAAGAATTGATCCTTTTGAATTGTGGTGCTGGAGGAAACTCTTGAGAGTCACTTGGACAGAAAGAAGATCAAACCAGTCAATCCTAAAGGAAATCAACCCTGAATATTCATTGGAAGGGCCGATGCTGAAGCTTAAGCTCCAATTCTTCGGCCACCTGAGGTAAAGAGCTGACTCACTGGAAAAGACCCCGAAGCTGGGAAAGATTGAGGGCAGGAGGAGAAGAGGGGGACAGAAGATGAGATGGTTAGAAAGTATCACCAACTCAATGGACATGAACTTGAGCAAACTCTTGGAGATGGTAGAGGACAGAGGAGCCTAGTATGCTGCAGTCTATGTGGTCACAAAGAGTTGGACATGACTTAGCGACTGAAAAGCAAACATATTTTAAACTACCAACTTCGCGAACAGCTGGAAATGTTAGCATTTTATACCATATCAAGTGAAAATTAATGCTGTTATTCTAGCTATTATATAGGTCAGATTGGCAGAAGTTTTATTTACTATAGAGACCACACACACAAATGCACAGGTAGATGGATTCTACACAGAGCCGTCTGGTTTGGCTGGTGATACAAAGTTGTCATACAGGATCCAGTCACCAGCATATGTTAAATTATGTTCAGTAGCTTTTATTTAAGAAGCTGCTGCTACTCCTGCTAAGTCGCTTCAGTTGTGTCCGACTCTGTGAGACCCCATAGACGGCAGCCCACCAGGCTCCCCCATCCCTGGGATTCTCCAGGCAAGAACACTGGAGTGGGGTGCCATTTCTTTCCCCAATGCATGAAAGTAAAAAGTGAAAGTGAAGTCACTTAGTCGTGTCCGACTCTTCGAGACCCCATGGACTGCAGCCTACCAGGCTCCTCCATCCATGGGATTTTCCAGGCAAGAGTACTGGAGTGGGGTGCCATTGCCTTCTCCATATTTGAGAAGAGATGTACGTATTTCAGAAAGTGCTTCATGCAATAAATAAACAGGTATTCTAAAATGTCCAAGAACACTTGGCTAGCTGGGAAATTCACTTATGTGGAATACCTGTCATCGGTAATACAGAACAAAAAGCACTAATGGTAATAATACAAAGGAAATTCTAGATAGATTAGCATGGTGGTTTTCAAACTTTCTGGTTTCAGGACCTCTTTACATTCTTAAAAATTATTATATGTATGTACTCATTCCTGTTTAAATACCACTAAATCCACTTACAGACAACAACTATTTTCCCAACAAACAAAAATCAGTGAGAAGAGTGACATGGTTTACATTTTGCAAAACGATTTTTATATTTGTTTCTGCATTCAATTTGTTGCAATATCATCTGTCACATAGAAAACTACACCGTACACTAGAGAGAAGGAGTGAGAACAAGACAACACAAATAACATTCTACTATCATTGCAAAGGCAGTGCTGACCTCATGGACATCTTAAAGGATACTGAGGATCACATGCTGAGGACTGCTACAGTAGGAATAAACAGTAATCAGCACTAAGAATGAGTCTAAGAAATCTTGGGAGAACAAGAAGACAACGTTTAAATCTGTTCTAATACAAGCATTTGCCACATGTGGCTGTTGAGAACTTGAAATGTTCTAGTAAGTGTAAAATACACAGTTTTCAAAGACTTAGTGTGAAAAAGAGGTTAAATATCTCATTAAGTGTTCATACTGATTAAATATTGAAATGGTTAAGTTTCTGGATATACTGGATTAAAAAATATGCAATTAAACTTTATTTTTACCTCTTTTTATTATCTTTAATTAGCTATTAGAAAAGTTAAAATTACAGATGTGGTTCACATTTTATTTCTACTGGACAGAGCTGATATAAATGAAAATATACTTTCCTAAACTAGATCCAATCTAACATACAATCTTAGGAAACAGGTCAGAATTATTATTTTAATTCATCATTTCTCTGCATCGTTCTGGAGAAAAAGACCTGATGTAGCAAATGTAAACATGGTATAGTATGTAGATGAAGAATCAAAGATATCTGAAGGAATAAAATCTGAGTTTCTTGCTTTGGTCATCTCAGGTATGTATACAGAGACAATGGCAATTTCTACACTTTCGGCCACACCTCAATGAAATTTATTTTTCAAACCCAAAGGTAAATAGTTTGGCAACATATTGAGTGCGCCAAGTCAGCTCAGTAGTGTCCGACTGTTTGAGACCCTATGGCCTGTAGCCTGCCCGGCTCCTCTTTCCATGGGATTCTCTAGCCAGGAATACTCGAGTGGGTTGCCATGCCCTCCTCCAGGGGATCTTTCTGACCCAGGGATTGAACCCTCGTCTCTTATGTCTCCTGCACTGGCGAGACCTGGGAAGCCTGGCAATACATTCAGTGCTCCTAATATAAAGCGGGGATCCTCAGTCTTACGAGGACACGGAATACTGGGAAGCCTGGCGATACATTCAGTGCTCCTAATATAAAGCAGGGGTCCTTCAGTCTTACGAGTACACGGAATACCTATGACACACAGAAAAAACCTACAAAAGACTGAATGGCTTCCTGAGATACTGAGCAAAGGTTTCTGCATCACAAGACCGGTGAACAAAGTACATTTATATGTTTTAACTTAAAACAGAGTCACCAGGGAAGCCCTTAAACATTGACTATACTTTGCTTTACTAACTTTTAAAATAAACTGACCTAAAGTGCCTGTTAGGGCCACACTAGATGAGAGGCCTCAATTGTATTTAGGGTCTAACAAAGGAGACTATTTTAGGCCCTGTTCCCAGGTAAAAAGATTTTGCTTTTCTTTTTTGTATGTTTTTTCACAGTTCCCTGTTAGGATGCTGTGTTATAAAATCAGTGCTCTACCTCCTTCTATTAAGCTGTGAAAAGTTGGCTCATTTCAAGATGTGAACCTTCTTCCCCTCAAATAAAAGGCACCAACCCAAGTTGAATTGTTTTAAGTGATATAAACCACAACTTTCAAGGGAGACTAGGAAGGACACGGATTCTGAAACAAAAGTTTAACACCAAAAAAATCACAATGCAATTGATCTTACAGATAACTGAAAATTAACCCTACTTGATACAAATAAATGTTAGTCCTGAAGCTCAGAAATTTCAGTGTTTGCTTATCAGGAAGGCAGTGTGTCTTCGGAGATTTTATTATTATACAACATAGGGGAAAAAAGCAATTATACCAACAGATTACCCTTATACAGCAAAATGCTACTTTTAACTGCGTGATTTGATGAACTCACAATTCTCAATTTATTGTTCTTTAAAAAAAAAGGATCAAAACCAAGTTAATTTGAAACAAAAGTTTTCTTTAATGACTAGATTCAAACTTCAGACTGATTTTTCAATTAAACTGAATTAGTAAAATTTCAATAATTTCTATTTTTAAAAGGCACATTCATATATTATAATTATTCCCCTCAAAATATTTCTTGACTGCTTACAAAACTATTAGCAAGTTATAAATATCAACTTAGCAACAACTAGTTATTCATATAAGGCTTAGCAGTCTAACATTTTTAAAGTGCAAGAAAGTATCCTCATAATAAATGTAGAAAAACACAAAATTTCCAGAGGTTTCTCAGCTCCACCCACTTCCTTATTCATATTCTGTTGATCTTTCTCTCTGTCTCTTCCTCAATTCAAGTAAACATAAGCAAATTAATTTCCAAACAATATGCCAAAATAAGCTGCTACTCTGGGACACCAGCAGTACCCCTTTCTGAAGCCATTACTTTTCCCTCTCAAAAAAATTCTTCTGAACCCAGGAATACCCCAGCCCTGAAGACTTCAGAGAGCACAGGATACCTTTTAATTCAGAGAGCATGTATGTGAGCATGTGTGTGGAGTGCAGGAAGAGGAGGGAGGTGCATCGGTAATATCTACAGAGTAATACAGGTAATATCTACAGAAAAGGTTGTAAAGGGAAGTACCATAGCCACAGGATAGATTAGAAAGAGAGCTACAAATAGCAAGGCAGTATCATATTGGACCAGCTTCCCTTGTGGCTCAGTGGTAAAGAATCTGCCTGCCAATGCAAAAGACTCAGGTTCGATCCCTGGGTCAGGAAGATCCCCTGGATAAAGGAAATGGCAACCCCCCCCTCCTCAGTATTCTCACCTGGGAAATCCCATGGACAGAGGAGCCTGGAGGGCTATAGTCCAAAGGGTTGCAGAAGGGCTGGACACAGCCTAACTAAATAACATCATACTGGACACTTTGGGAAGTTCTCGTTCATAACTTACAATGACCATTTTTCTTCAGTTGTTAAATACAGTCAAATTATTTGTGTCCTAACACCCTGAACTAATTATGAAAGGGAGGATAAGCAGGCAACTACAATATGGCTTCAAAGTTAAAAAAAAAAAAAGTGGACAAATGACTTTAAAAGTCACTCAAAATTAAACACATTCTGGCTAAGTGTTTATATAGCTACAGCCCTTCCTCTCTGTGTCTTAAGACTCTCTGATCACTTCTTTAATGAGACTGCTTTATTTTACATAGAATTTAATGATACATTAATACCATAATGAAAACTGATATTATCAGATACATGTTTCTCTCCTAAATAGTTCTATCTCTAGTAATAAAGTTTTGAACAAATATGTCACTGGACCACATCCTCTTTTCTAATCTAAGAAATACTGCTATAGGTGGGGGGTCTCTGAACCACACGGACCCTGACCACAGACAGAGAGTACATGGAAAAAGAGCATGGGTTTTTTTTTTGTTTTTTTTTTTGAGTCAGAAAAGTCTCAGCTGAAACTGAGTTCTGCCCCCTTACCAGCCATTTTACCCTCTGGCAAGGTATATTATATGTAACCTGATTCTAAGATTCCTGTCTGTGTGAACTAGGAACAGAATCTTCCTCATGATTAGAATGATCAAGTGGTTAGTGATGAATTTTGGTTGAACTAAGTGACTAGATGAGAGACATGAGAAGGTACTAAATAAAGAGTAGCAATCGTTTGTATTATTTATATGTATTTCATCTATGGATACATGATATACCTGTGGTTTATTAAATTGCTTAAGACATCTTCACTACAACAACCTCTACTCTTCCCTATCTCAACTCTTGTTGAGAAAGGTACAAGATTTCCCAAAAATAAGACTCTTCCAAACACCTAGATGGGCAAGTTTTGTCAAAGTTCACACATACATATGTTTATTTGGAATGCTGTTGGCTGGACTGCCTTTTTATGTAAATGTTTTCCTCTAAGAGAATTCACCTGCAAACTCTAGAATTCTTTTCCTTTATCAATCTTCCTTCTCTTTCATTCCACTAGATTCCACTTTGTAGGGATTCTTCCATCCCTTACACCTTATCACATGGCCATGACCCTAGTGGGTGCTCCATCTCTTGTATGAACTGCAAAGCTCCTTCCTTGCCCTCTTTCTCCTCCCTCCTCCAGTCTAACTACCTCTAATCACTTCCATTAATTTCATTCTGTTGTTCTTTTATTTAAGAAACTCCAATGGTTTCCCATGAAGCACAGAAAAAAAAAAAGTCCCAACTTCCCTGCCTGCTGATCTGGTCCAGCCCCCATGCAATCTCATTTACCTCCCACAAGTTGCCAGCATGCTTCCATTGGCTTGACTTTATTACTCCCTAATTCTTCCCTTTAAGCCTTGTTCACGTTCTTTTCCCACTTGCTTTTGCCCATCCAAATCCTATCACCCTTCAATGGCCAGCCAGCTTAAATAATTACCACTGCTTAAAGGCCTTTCTTCACAGTTCTGCACGCGCTGATTTCCTTTTTCTGATCTCCTAGAGCGCAAATTGTTTCTACGGCACATGGTGGCTTTTACACATTGCTTTGCTTTGTTGGGTTTTCCTGTGTTAGCTCTGCCTACCCTGAGGCAGGAATCTATTTTTCTTTTTTAAACTTTGTGTTTTCTGTAGCATCTAGCCCAAAGCTAAACATAATAGAGGTTCAATAACTGGTAGTTACATTGTGGCCCAGCGGATCCATCAAGCCAGGTGACACACCCCTGATAGACCCTGTACAAACTTCTCATTTTTATTACTGGACTTCCTACCAAATCCTCTCCACATACCTCAAGACTTGCTCTCGCCTTCCCCCTACTTGACAAATCTCCTGACCTTCACTGCGGGCAAACTTTCCCTTTCCATCCTAAACTGATTTCCTCCATTTCCCTTCACTGCCCTGACCTAAGTAAAGTCCAGCTCTTTCTTTCGGAGAAGGCAATGGCACCCAACTCCAGTACTCTTGCCTGGAAAATCCCATGGATGGAGGAGCCTGGTAGGCTGAAGTCCATGGGGTCACGAAGAGTCAGACAGACTGAGCGACTTCACTTTCACTTTTCACTCTCATGCATTGGAGAAGGCAATGGCAACCCACTCCAGTGTTCTCGCCTGGAGAATGCCAGGGACGGGGGAGCCTGGTGGGCTGCCATCTATGGGGTCGCACAGAGTCAGACACGACTGAAGTGACTTAGCAGCAGCAGCTCTTTCTTGAACCCACTTCTTTTTCATAAACCTATGCCATGAAGAGTCTCCCCTTCTCTTCTCACCTGATTTTTTTTTAATTTTTATTTTATTTTTAAACTTTACATAATTGTATTAGTTTTGCCAAATATCAAAATGAATCCACCACAGGTATACATGTGTTCCCCATCCTGAACCCTCCTCCCTCCTCCCTCCCCATACCATCCCTCTGGGTCGTCCCAGAGCACTAGCCCCAAGCATCCAGTATTGTGCATAGAACCGGACTGGCATCTCGTTTCATACATGATATTTTACATGATGATGAGGTAGACAGACTCATCTTCACTCATCACTATTATTTGCTCCTCTTTTGACCCTTTTCTCCTTCCCTATTCACCAATTTTTTCTAACTTCCATATTACATCAGCAACTAATTTATAATATTCTTCTCCAGTCCAATCTGTCAACTTCAGTAAATACTCACATCATCAGTCCTTCATATTTATTTTCTACTCCCCCTAGCTCTCTGAGCCTGCATCACTTCTCCACAGCAGCAGAGCCAAACTCCAAACACTGACAGGCTTCTGAGGACTCTATCTTGGGCCCTTGAGCCACTCTAACGAGGAACCACTTTAACTGCCATTTCTCTCAATTCCCCAAACTACACCTGATTTCTGGTGTGCCTCATTCACTTAACCCATACCTTTTACTATTCCATTTCAAATGCTGCTCCATAAACTAAGCAGACTTGGGGCAGTGTAGTTAAAATACAGACTCCAAGGAACTTTTAATTCAGTACACAGAACATCAATTTTCAATCTTTGCTACACCTGGGAATTAAAAAAAAAAAAAGTAGTTGCCTGAGCCCCACTCCCAGAACTGATCTAATTGGCCTGCATCTGGGCCTGAGCAACGATGGCTTCAAAAGTTCCCATTCCCCCGTGCAGCAGAAGTTGAGAACCGGTGAGCAAAGGTGAGATCTAGGAACCTGGACTTCACCAAGCTACCAAGGGATCCATGGTCAGTCGGGTTTGTGTGTTAGGCACTTCCTGGCTGGAATGGACTTCCTGCATGCTTAGAAGTTGTAGGATCAATCACGTTAGGGTTGTTTTTCCGGCACCGTTAGGGTTGTTTTTCCGGCACCGTCAATCCCACTTTTGCACCTTTTAAAAAAAAAATTTCTGGGATACAGTCCCAACTCTTCAAGTGTAATCAGGGTCATCATAACCTGGCCTTCTGCTTATTTTAGGGAGCTGTCATTCTAAATTATTTCCAAACTCTCATAAAAATGTAATATGGTGATTTTTGGAAAATGTCAGTACTGTAAGGTTACAGTAATTGAGTCATAAACTCAATCAACAGAGACAGAGCTGTTAACCTGGGGCAAAAAGTAGGCATCACTAAAATAGCTCAAAAAGATAAGTTATTGATAGTACTCAGCTTCCTAAGCAAACCTCCAGAAGCTCTATTTGATCCACATGGAGGCTAAAAAAGAACCAAGCAGGCCACAAGCTGTCTTTCCCTGTCCCCCACACCAAGGCTTTCCCATCTATACTGGTGAGCTTGGACGTCATCCAGGCTGCCTGGCTTTCTCATCCTCAGGAGGATCAAGCGCACATTTTCTTGACTAAGGCTTTTCACCGCTATCACTCAGAATTCCAGCTCTAGAAATCTCTCTTTAACAAATACACACCAAGTATCTTCATTACTGGCTAAGTTTCTCCATCCTCCCCCTTGCTCTCCTAACACTTGCTGCAAAACCTGAGAACTCCTTTTCTCTCCTGACGTGACTCAAAACCTCAGTGCTAATGATGAACTCTATCATTTCAAAGAGTCTGAAATTCTGAATGTCATTAAAAAACAAAAACCTGTCATTAAAACAAACAAAAAAACAATGTTACCAACTCTGCTTGTAAGGTACCAGAAATTGCCTTCAAAAATCTCAAGTCTTCATTCTTATCAGCTTCTAATTTAACCTATGTTTTTTTCAAGGTTTTATTCAAGATCTTAAAAAACTTTTTGAACTCTGTTCTTCTGTTTGTCCAGCAGTACAAGCCCATACTCCTTTATTTACACTTATGAAATCCTCTAAGCTCTTAAGACTGAAAGAGTTCATTTGGTAATTAAACACATACCTGAACTGAACTTTTTGACAATCCAACCTGAGCTGAACTGATAGGAAGCTACCAATAGACCTTATCTCATTTAGTGTGAACAACCCACACTTTTCACTGCAGAGTTATTAGTATGCTTAATTATGAAGAACTGGCCAGGACCCCACTGTGGATAGTATACATGATACATATAAATTAACTTTCTAAAATCCAAAGAACTCTCAATTTCAAAGCCCCAAGGTTTCAGATAATAGTCTGTAGACCTATGTCCACACTGTATCAATTTCTCCAAGTTTTTATTCCAAGCCTTCGATTTTTCAATTACACAGAAATAAATAAGTTTTGGGGAGCGTCCTTACTTGAGGACTTAAACCCATTAACACAACTATTAGTATAAGCGTGCATGCATTCATTGTTTTAAACTTACTTAGAAATAAACTGCTGAAATACTATTTGCCAGTTAAAAACACCCCAGATAAGCTCCAAAAGCCCAGGAAATCAACAGCAAGAACTGGGTCTATAAGCAGCTGAATGACAAATTCCTTCAAAGCATTTCCCAAAGTAATTTCTACCTGCAACTCCAATTTACCAATCAACGGTAGTAATTTTTTTTAAGTGTCTTTTTATCACTGTCTACACTTTGCTGTGATTTAAGGTATGATGCTCGTTCTAACAATTTTCAGTTATCACAATCCTTAGACATTTTCCAAAAACCTACTGAATCAAACGTTATTTCTATAACATTTTAAATTAGAGTTAGCTATTTTAGTAAGTTCTTAGTCACTTAAGAGGGAGGTTTTAGGAAATGAATTGCATCCAGGAATAAGGGAAATGTATCATGTTCTCTAAACTTTTACTATTTTGTCACACAGGCTGCGTAAGTCATGCTCTTTAATGTACTGAAGTTTCAAGAAGTACATAAATATGGGATCAAATAAAAAAAATCTTAAAAATTAGAGGTTAATTTTGTGTGTGTGCGCGCTCCAAAGTAAACAGTCATAACCACCAGTAAAAGTAGGGAAGAGGGGCTGTCCCATTACATCATCTGGCAATCTGTAGTTTGAAGCCTGAAAGCGCTCTCCAAATAATCCTTAAGAAAATCCAGCTGGGAAATCATCCCCGAGAAGCTTAGATCCCTTGAGTTTAAATATAAGGTTAAAAAAGCTTCCCCACCTTACGTCACATGTCTGTACCATATGAAAAAGAAAACCCATCACCGAGGCATCTACCTCCCACTATCCTGACAGCAACCGAAAGGTCACAATTAAGTGGAAACTCGCCTCAGAGCCTGTTCAGTCTGAAGGGGGAGCGGAAAGAAAAAGCGAAGAAAAGGGGAGAAATCTTCGCTCTCCCACGGCAGGCAGACGGCTCAGCGGAAAACCCACTCCCGCTTGCTTGACACCTTATCCTCATCCAAGAGACGATGGACTCCAAAATGCTGGTCATTTCCTTAGAGAAAGAGGGAAGCCCCCAAACCCGAAAATGACCGAAAACAGCCAGCTGACTCGGCCACCCCGGCATTCCCCGAGGGTGGAAGGTGCAGCTCGAGAAATGATCACGGCTGTCCTCGAGACACAACTCCTCGATTTCAGCCCGAGGAAGGGCAGCCTGAGCGCTTCTCCCCGGGCGGGTCCTGGGCTCCCTGGAGGTGAAGCGGGTCCCCGGGCGCCCCTCGCCCCCCTCGCGACCGGCCGTCGGGGCGCCCCGCGGCCCCCGCCCGGCACCTACCGCAGGGGCACTGGCTCCCGCCGACACGATGGGCGGCAGCTTCTCACGCTCCGGTTCCTTCCCTTTCTTCTCCTCCGGCGCACTCGCCGCCACCGCCGGCGGCGCGGCGGGCGAGGGCACCCGATCCGCTTCACTCATGTCGGGCCGGGCGGCTGGAGCGCGAGGCGGCGGCAGCGGCGGCGGCGGCCAGGCTGCTGCTGGGGTTGGCGCTGCTGCCGCCGCGGCCGCGAGAGGGCTCTGGGCCACCGCGTCCAGCCTCCGCCGCCGCTCCGCCCCCGCCCGCGCCCGCGCCCGCGCCCGCGCCCGCGCCGCGGCCCCGCGCTCGCGCCGCGCGCGCGCCCGGATGCCCCGCCCCGCCCCCGCCTCCGCCCCCGCTCGCTGGGCCCGCCAGCCCGCGGCTCCCGCCAGCTCCTCGCCTCTGTCGCCCCCTCCCCGCCCCCGCCTCGGCTCACAGGTAGCGGGGCCCGGACGCTGGCCACTGCCACCCTCGCCAACCCCGGGGCCCTGGAGAGGAGGCGCCGCAGCCGGGCCGCCATGTTGTTTGCCGATCGTCGCCCGAACCGGCGAGGAGGGGGTCGGGACTAGAGAGTCGGTACTCTGGGGGACAAGGCGAAGCCAGCAAAGGTCGCGCGGGGATAGAGCGTTCCGGAATGGCTTCTGTGGGGCGGGGCGAGCGCGGCAGCCTCCTCTGCACGGACGGCCCTGACTTGGGGCGCCTAGACCCGCGGGGGATTTTTCCTCTCCAGCGCCTGCAAAACCGTCGCCTTCGGGCCGCTGCTTGTCCGTGCCACCCCTGCCCGCCCACCCGCTTGCCCCAAGAGCGAGGTCTCGTGCCTGGGCGTCCTCAGGAGACAACCTTCCTTTTATAGTCGACCGACCCTTTGTAGATGCCCCAAGAGCCCCCATCTACAAAGGAAAAGGCTGAGGTGGGGAGAGGGGAAGTGAGACGCCGTGGGCTCCACCTTCCCCACCGCAGGGCGGGACGGCCAGGCCACACTTTCCATTCCTGTTCTTCCCGTCCCTACTTGGACTGCCAAATCCGCCTCTCCCTTCCCGTCCCCACGCGCCTACATCTCGCTGTCTCCCCGCATCTCTTTGCTGCCTCCTATCCCTTCCTTGTTCGTTTCCTTTTATAAGTTGCAGATGGACAGACCCAAACTCCGCTGCATAATCCTTAATGTCAGATCGTTAATATGGGTGCGAACTTTAAAAGTGAGGAGGAAAGCTTTTAATCATGATATTAAACCATCCCCCATCCCCACCCCCACGACCAAGCCACACAGACATTTCCTTTCCTTTCCGCCCCCTCCTTTTCCTTTTCTCAGTCTACTGGAGCTGCGGAGACACCTGCTGATATAAGGGAAAGGAGAGAGTAAGAATGTGCTGCATCGTCTATTAAAAACAGGGAATTCTTGACAGTCACATCTCCACAATTCTCGGTAGCGGCTTTGTTATTTTACTTGAGGATGAGTGAATTTTCAAATCATGGGTACCTAGATCCAAATAACTAAAAATAATCTCTGAAACATGTTTGGGAGGATGTTTGGGTTATCCGTTATTTTACATAATTCAGAATTATTAGCATAACTGAGTACTAGTTATCAGATCAGATCAGTTGCTCAGTCGTGTCCGACTCTTTGCGACCCCATGAATGAAACGAGGTTGCATGTTTTTTCCTTCAAACCCAGAGTTTGTAACAAACAGATCTGAAGTAAATCATGTAATGACTATAATAATTAGTATTCAGGATTGCCTTCTATATTATAAATTCCAACTTTCATTTATAGAAGGGCTTTCTAGTTTTAATATAGTTGCTGTCATCACCTATTTGAATGTTAATTAGCAAAAGGTTTGAAGGGCCATATAGTTGGCAAAAAGTATTTCACTGCTAATTAGTCTTGGAGGGAAAATGACACGGACACACATTACTTTTACGCATTCTCCTATTTTTCTTGAATTCTTTTTTAGGATTTTCATTTCTTCTCAAACCTATGAAATATTCACCCTATAGGAGGAATATATAATTATTTCCTACTTTTAGCAGGTCATTGTTCTGATCTTTTGATACAGCAGCAACTGAAATATTATAAATGGAAGGCTATAACTGCAGTTCAAGATAGTCTATGCTGCCAAGCTATATTGATAGAACAAATTGTTGTTAAGTTGCTAAGTCTGATTCTTTGCGACCTCATGGACTGAGGCAGGCCAGACTCCTTGTCCTTCACTATCTCCCAGAGTTTGCTCTAATTCATATACATTGAGTCGATGATGCTATCTAACCATCTCATCCTCTGTTGTCTCCTTCTCCTGCCCCCAGTCTTTCCCAGCATCAGGATCTTTTGATGGTTAGCCAATGAGTCAGCTCTTCGCATCTGGTGGCCAAAGTATTGGAGCTTCAGCATCAGTCCTTCCAATGAATATTCAAGATTGATTTCCTTTAGGACTGACTGGTTTGATCTCCTTGCAGTCCAAGGGACTCTCAAGAGTCTTCTCCAGCACAATTCAAAAGCATCAGTTCTTCTTTGGCACTCAGCTTTCTTTATGATCCAACTCTCACATCCATACATGACTACTGGAAAAACCATAGCTTTAACTATATGGGCCTTAGTTGGCACAGTGATGTTTCTGCTTTTAATCACACTGTCTAGGTTTGTCATAGCTTTCCTTCCAAGGAGCAAGCGTCTTTTAATTTCATGGCTGCTGATAGAACAAATACTAGGGGAAAAGAACAAAATCTGCCCTCCATATCCACAAGCTCAGCCTCTGTGTATCGAAAATACTCAAAAGAAATTTTTTTAGGAAGTTCTGTAAAGCAAAACTTAAATTTTCCACCAAATGTTTATATAGCATTTACATTGTATTAGGTATTATAAGTAATCTAGAGACAATTGAAAGTACGTGAGACCATATATGTAGGTTAAATGCAAATACAATGCCATTTTACAAGGGACTTGAGGATCCTTGGACTTTGGTATCCAGGGGGACCTGGAAACAATCCCTCTTGGATAGAATGAACAATTGTATCTTTTGCTATCCTTTTAAACTAGATTTAGTAATTTGTGATTAAAATGCTTGGAAGAGAAACCAGTTGAATTATAGGCCTTATGCTTTCTCTTTTCATGTGTGAGACTAAATAGAAGTTTGTCTGTACATGTAGTCACATTCAATAGAACAAATGCTTCAATATTGGCAAAACAAGGCAAATCATAAATTGTAATTTCTGCTACTGTGCCAGAATAGATAATCCACTTCTAAACAAGTATGCTGATTAATTCACCTGGAAGTTACATTCTCCCCCCCACCCCCTGCAAAAAAGAAGAGGTAATTCATTGATGTTTTCTTTTACTTCCTGTTAAATACATTGCTCTCAATACTCCACCCTATCCTTTCATCATCTACATGTGCTCCAGAATGGAGAGTGGGACAGGGATTTCTGGAATGCTGCAGAGTGATGACTCCAGTGGGCTGGGGAAACAGAGTCCTAACGGCCACCAAGACACGTCTGAAGGCCCAGGTAGGAGTGAGAGATTGTGGTACAGGACACACAGAGTGTTCCGATTGCTCTGTACAGAAGTGTGGAAAAGATGCTTTTCAATCCTGCCAAGCGTTAACAAAAAGTCCAACCGTGGTGGCATCTAAGTTCAAACTCGTTAGCCCAGGAAAACTTGGGAGTGAAGCAGGAGAAACATTTCACCTTCCTAAGTCCAGATGGAGAACGTGAGCTGATTCATCATACCTGTGGGGTATAAGAGTTTGGGGGTGGGGTGGAGAACTTAGAGAACGGGTTGTTTTTGTGAAAGCAAAAACAAAACTACAAGGTAATTAAAAGATCTAAATTATAGGTAACATTCTACTGTAATTGTATACAGAGGTACTAATCTAGTGAACAGTAGCACAGTAAGTTCTGAAAGTTTGGTTCAGTTCAGTCGCACAGTCGTGTCTGACTCTATGTGACCCCATGGACTGCAGCACACCAGGGTTCCCTGTTCATCACTCACTCCCGGAGCTTGTTCAAACTCATGTCCACTGAGTCAGTGAAGCAATCCAACCATCTCATTGTCTATCGCCCCCTTCTGCATTCAGTCTTTCCTGAATCAGGGTTTTTTCCAATGAGTCAGTTCTTCACAGCAGGTGGCCAAAGTATTGGAGTTTCAGCTTCAACATCAGTCCTTCCAATGAATATTCAGGGTTGATTACCTTTAGGATTGACTGGTTTGATCTCTTTGCAGTCCAAGGGACTCTCAAGAGTCTTCTCCAACACCACAGTTCAAAAGCATCAATTCTTTGGCACTCAGCTTTCTTTATAATCCTACTCTCATATCCATACATGACTACTGGAAAAACCATAGCTTTGACAAGGTGGACATTTGTTGGTGAAGTAATGTCTCTGCTTTTTAATATGCTGTCTAGGTTTGTCATGACTTCTTCCAAGGAGCAAGCGTCTTTTAATTTCATGGTTGCAGTCACCATCTGCTGTGATTTTGGACCCCAAGAAAATAAAAGTCTCTCACTGATTCCATTGTTTCCCCATCTACTTGCCATGAAGTGATGGGGCTGGATGCCATGATCTTAGTTTTCTGAATGTTGAGTTTTAAACCAACTTTTTCACTCTCCTCTTTCACTATCGTTAAGAGGCTCTTTAGTTCTTTGCTTTCTGCCATAAGGGTGGTGTCATCTGCATATCTGAGGTTATTGATATTTCTACCAGGAATCTTCATTTCAGCTTGTGCTTCATCCAACCCAGCATTTTGCATGTTGTATTCTGAATATGTTAAATTAGCAGATTGACAATATACAGCCTTGAGGTACTTCTTTCCCAATTTGGAACCAGTCCATTGTTCCATGTCCGGTTCTAATTGTTGCTTCTTGACCTGCATACAGATTTCTCAGGAGACAGGTAAGGTGGTCTGGTATTCCCATCTCTTAAAGAATTTTCCAGTTTGTTGTGATCCACACAGTCAAAGTCTTTGGTATAGTCATAAAGCAGTAGTAGATGTTTTTCTGGAACTCTTTTGCTTTGTCTATAATCCAAGGGATGTTGGCAATTCAATCTCTGGTTCCTCTGCCTTTTCTAAATCCACCTGGAATATCTGGTAGTTCTTGGTTCATGAACTGTTGAAACCTCACTTGGAGAATTTTGAGCTTTACTTTGCTAGCATGTGAAATGAGTGCAATTGTGTGGTAGTTTGAGCATTCTTTGGCATTGCCTTTCTTTGGGATTGGAATGAAAACTGACCTTTTCCAGTCCTGTGGCCACTGCTGAGTTTTCCATATTTGCTAGCATAATGAGTGCAGCACTTTCACAGCATCATCTTTTAGGATTTGAAATAGCTCAGCTGGAATTCCATCACTTTCACTAGCTTTGTAGTGATGCTTCCTAAGGCCCACTTAACTTCTGACTCCAGTATGTCTGGCTCTAGGTGAGTGATCACAGCATCATGATCACCTGGGTCATGAAGATCTTTTTTATATAGTTCTTCTATGTATTCTTGCATTGCTTCTTAATATCTTATACCATTTCTGTCCTTTATTGTGCCCATCTTTGCATGAAATGTTTCCTTGGTATCTCTAATTTTCTTGAAGAGATCTCTCGTCTTTCCCATTCTATTGTTTTCCTCTATTTCTTTGCATTGATCGCTGAGGAAGGCTTTCTTATCTCTCCTTGCTATTCAGTTATGGTTATGCTATGACAGTTTGGTTAAAAGTGGTTTATAACTAACTAATGCCTTAATTATGTAAGATAAAGTTATGAATTAGTAAGGGCTTCCCTGATAGCTCAGTTGGTAAAGACTCCATGTGCAATGCAGGAGACCCCAGTTTGATTCCTGGGTTGGGAAGATCCCCTGGAGAAGGGATAGGCTACCCACTCCAGTATTCTTGGGCTTCCCTGGTGGCTTAGCTGGTAAAGAATCCACCTGCAATGTGGGAGACCTGGGTTCGATCCCTGGGTTGAGAAGATCCCCTGGAGAAGGGAAAGCCTACCCACTCCAGTATTCTGGCCTGGAGAATTCCATGGACTGTATAGTCTTTCGGGTTGCAAAGAGTCAGACACAACTGAGCAACTTTCACTTTAATGAATTAGTGAAGATTTTTAAAAACTTCTTTTTCACATTTCAACTGCATGTTGTTCTGAAGTACTAGACTTGGAGAAATGAACTTATTTAGCCATGTTGATATTGTTAAAAAAACATCGTTAGAACTCTTCCTTAGATTTAATCACTGTGACTTTTAAAGATTATTTTAAAGAATAATTTTGGTTTATTAAATGAACAATACATTATCATTACAGGAAAAGTTATAAAATATAGTTTAGCAAAATGAAGAAAATAAACTCTGGATCCTTCTCAACTTCGATAATGGCTAAGACCTTGGAATGTATCTTTATAAATATCCTGTCTGTCTGCCTGCCTATCTGTCTACACACACACATTGTGTTTCTTTCTTTGTTTTTATGCAAACAGAACATCCTGAAATACTGTTTTGAATGTGTGTACCTCATTCTTCAAAATACCCACAGTGGTGTTGTAAATCTATCCTCAGAGGATGAAGTTTTAAAAATTACTCACTGTTACATAGGGCCAAGACTGAGGGAAAGAGTGAATGATGATCAAGCTTTATATTTTGAATCTGACCTCTCTTGAATCTATTCTATCTGAATTCTCTTGTCCATTGACCTAGTCAATCCTTTAACATCTCTAACCCAAAATATTAACATAGTTTTCAAACAGGTCTTGCCTTCAATGTTTTACCTGCTCCTATTGCCACCAGAATGACGTTTTCAAAATATGTAACTTCTTGTCAGACCTTTCTTTAATAAAACTTTCATGATCTCTTGAAGCAAAACTCTGAAACCCGTAGTATAACATTCACCTGAATTGTTTATGATGAACTCTTTCTTTTTTTTTTTTTTTTTAAATTTTTTAATTTTTTTTTTTTTATTTTCAGGTATACACGTGCTCCCCATCCTGAACCCTCCTCCCTCCCCCCTCCCCATACCATCCCCCTGGGCCGTCCCAGCACACCAGCCCCAAGCATCCAGCATCGTGCACTGAACCTGGACTGGCATCTCGTTTCACACATGACATTTCACATGTTTCAATGCCATTCTCCCAAATCTTCCCACGCTCTCCCTCTCCCACAGAGTCCATAAGACTGTTCTATACATCAGTGTCTCTTTTGCTGTCTCGTATACAGGGTTATCGTTACCATCTTTCTAAATTCCATATATATGCGTTAGTATACTGTATTTATGTTTTTCCTTCTGGCTTACTTCACTCTGTATAATAGGCTCCAGTTTCATCCACCTCATTAGAACTGATTCAAATGTATTCTTTTTAATGGCTGAGTAATACTCCATTGTGTATATGTACCACAGCTTTCTTATCCATTCATCTGCTGATGGACATCTAGGTTGCTTCCATGTCCTGGCTATTATAAACAGTGCTGCGATGAACATTGGGGTACACGTGTCTCTTTCTCTTCTGGTTTCCTCAGTGTGTATGCCCAGCAGTGGGATTGCTGGATCATAAGGCAGTTCTATTTCCAGTTTTTTAAGGAATCTCCACACTGTTCTCCATAGTGGCTGAACTCTTTCTTAATGTCCTATGTGTGTGCTCGGTGGCTCAGTTATATCTGACTCTTTGTGACCCCATGGACTATAGCCTTCCAGGCTGCTCTGTCCAAGGGATACTCCAAGCAAGAATACTGGAGTGGGTTGCCATTTCCTCCTCCAGGGGATCTTCCTGACCCAGGGATTGAACTCGAATTTACTATGGCTCCTGCACTTTTAGGCAGATTCTTTACCAGTGCCCCACCTGTAATCTTATCCTTAATGTCCTAACTAGAATCAATTGTTTCTTTCTTTCTGCTTCCAGAGTGTTGTACATACTTACATTTATGTACCCAGTTACTTGTTCCCCCAATAGGTCATGACAGAGAGGAGAAGTTCAGTTCAGTTCAGTTCAGTCGCTCAGTCATGTCCAGCTCTTTGTGACCTCATGGACTGCAGCATGCCAGGCCTCCATGTCTATCACCAACTCCCAGAGTTTACTCAAACTCGTGTCCATTGAGTTGGTGATGCCATCCAACCATCTCATCCTCTGTCGTCCCCTTACCCTCCTGCCCCCTAATCCCTCCCAGCATCAGGGTCTTTTCAAATGAGTCAGCTCTTTGCATCAGGTGGCCAAAGTATTGGAGTTTCAGCTTCAACATCAGTCCTTCCAATGAACACTTAGGACTGATTTCCTTTAGGATGGACTGGTTGGATCTCCTTGCAGTCCAAGGGACCCTCAAGAGTCTTCTCCAACACCACAGTTCAAAAGCATCAATTCTTCAGAGCTCAGCTTTCTTTATAGTCCAACTCTCATCCATACATGACTACTGGAAAAGCCATAGCCTTGACTAGATGGACCTTTGTTAACAAAGTAATGTCTCTGTTTTTTAATATGCTGTCTAGGTTGGTCATAACTTTCCTTTCAAGGAGTCAGCATCTTTTAATTTCATGGCTGCAATCACCATCTGCAGTGATTTTGGAGCCCCCAAAAATAAAGTCTGCCACTGTTCCCACTGTTTCTCCATCTATTTGCCATGAAGTAAAGGGAGCGGATGCCATGATCTTAGTTTTCTGAATGTTGAGCTTTAAGCTGACTTTTTCACTCTCTTCTTTCACTTTCATCAAGAGGCTCTTTAGTTCCTCTTCACTTTCTGCCATAAGGGTGGTATCACCTGCATGTCTGTGGTTATTGATATTTCTCCCAGCAATCTTGATTCCAGCTTGTGCTTCATCCAGCCCAGCGTTTCTCATGATGTACTCTGCATATAAGTTAAATAAGCACAGTGATAATATACAGCCTTGATGTACTCCTTTTCCTATTTGGAACCAGTCTGTTGTTCCAGTCCAGAGAGGAGAAGGGTCATGTTTAATTGCACCTTGAATCCCCACATGTAGTACACTATGTGGCATGTGCTGTTGAGGCACCCAATAAACTCAGAATAAAGGAAAATAAGATGTTTTTCTTAATGTGGCTTGTAAGGTGTTATAAAAACAGTTTCCAAAGGGGAATAACAAAAATGCTTCACGTGGGGAGACACACTCATGTTTTTCTTTTTCTTTTTTAAATTGAGGTATAGTTGATTTGGACCCCACGTCCAAGGTAAGAGAAACCCAAGTAAAATGGTAGGTGTTGCCAGAGGGCATCAGAGGGCAGACACACTGAAACCATATTCACAGAAAACTAGCCAGTCTGATCACACAGACCACAGCCTTGTCTAACTCAATGAAACTAAGCCATGCCCATGGGGCCACCTAAGACGGCGGGTCATGGTGGAGAGGTCTGACAGAATGCAGTCCACTGGAGAAGGGAATGGCAAACCACTTCAGTATTCTTGCCTTGAGAACCCCATGAACAGTATGAAAAGGAAAAATGATAGGATACTGAAAGAGGAACTCCCCAGGTTGGTAGGTGCCCAGTATGCTACCGGAGATCAGTGAAGAAATAACTCCAGAAAGAATGAAGGGATGGAGCCAAAGCAAAAACAGTACCCAGTTGTTGATGTGACTGGTGATAGAAGCAAGGTCCGATGCTGTAAAGAGCAATATTGCATAGGAACCTGGAAGGTTAGGTCCATGAATCAAGGCAAATTGGAAGTGGTCAAACAAGAGATGGCAAAAGTGAATGTCGACATTCTAGGAATCAGCGAACTAAAATGGACTGGAATGGGTGAATTTAACTCAGATGACCATTATATCTACTACTGTGGGTAGGAATCCCTTAGAAGAAATGGAGTAGCCATCATGGTCAACAAAAGAGTCTGAAATGCAGTTCTTGGATGCAATCTCAAAAACGACAGAATGATCTCTGTTCATTTCCAAGGCAAACTATTCAATATCATGGTGATCCAAGCCTATGCCCAAACCAGTAACACTGAAGAAGCTGAAGCTGAACAGTTCTATGAAGACCTACAAGACCTTTTAGAACTAACACCCAAAAAAGATGTCCTTTTCATTATAGGGGACTGGAGTGCAAAAGTAGGAAGTCAAGAAACACCTAGGGTAAAAGGCAAATTTGGCCTTGGAGTACGGAATGAAGCAGGGCAAAGGTTAATAGAGTTTTGCCAAGAGAACGCACTGGTCATAGCAAACACCCTCTTCCAACAACACAAGAGAAGACTCTACACATGGACATCACCAGATGGTCAACACCGAAATCAGATTGATTATATTCTTTGTAGCCAAAGATGGAGAAGCTCTATACAGTCAACAAAAACAAGACCAGGAGCTGACTGTGGCTCAGATCATGAACTCCTTATTGCCAAATTTAGACTTAAATTGAAGAAAGTAGGGAAAACCACTAGACCATTCAGGTATGACCTAAATCAAATCCCTTATGACTATACAGTAGAAGTGAGAAATAGATTTAAAGGACTAGATCTGATAGAGTGTCTGATGAACTATGCATGGAGATTCATGGCATTGTACAGGAGACAGGGATCAAGACCATCCCCATGGAAAAGAAATGCAACAAATCAAAATGGTTGTCTGAGGAGGCCTTACAAATAGCTGTGAAAAGGGGAGAAGTGAAAAGCAAAGGAGAAAAGGACAGATATTCCCATTTGAATGCAGAGTTCCAAAGAATAACAAGGAGAGATAAGAAAGCCTTCCTCAGCGATCAATGCAAAGAAATAGAGGAAACAACAGAATGGGAAAGACTAGAGATCTATTCAAGAAAATTAGAGATACCAAGGGAATATTTGATGCAAAGATGGGCTTGATAAAGGACACAAATGGTATGGACCTAACAGAAGCAGAAGATATTAAGAAGAGGTGGCAAGAATACACAGACCTGTACAAAAAAGAGCTTCATGACCTGGATAATCATGATGGTGTGATCACCGACCTAGAGCCAGACATTCTAGATTGTGAAGTCAAGTGGGCGTTAGAAAGCATCACTACGAACAAAGCTAGTAGAGGTGATGGAATTCCAGTTGAGCTATTTCAAATCCTGAAAGATGATGCTGTGAAAGTGCTGCACTCTATATGCCAGCAAATTTGGAAAACTCAGCAGTGGCCACAGGACTGGAAAAGGTCAGTTTTCATTCCAATCCCAAAGAAAGCCAATGCCAAAGAATGCTCAAACTACCACACATCTCACTGACACGCTAGTAAAGTAATGCTCAAAATTCTCCAAGCCAGGCTTCAGCAGTACGTGAACTGTGAACTTCCAGATGTTCAAACTGGTTTTAGAAAAGGCAGAGGAACCAGAGATCAAATTGCCAGCATCCACTGGATCATTGAAAAAGCAAGAGAGTTCCAGAAAAACATCTATTTCTGCTTTATTGACTATGTCAAAGCCTTATCATTGTGTGGATCACAATAAACTGTGGAAAATTCTGAAAGAGATGGGAATACTAGACCACCTGACCTGCCTCTTGAGAAACTTATATGCGGGTCAGGAAGCAACAGTTAGAACTGGACATGGAACAACAGACTGATTCTAAATAGGAAAAGGAGTTCATCAAGGATGTATATTGTCACCCTGCTTATTTAACTTATATGCAGAGTACATCATGAGAAACCCTGGGCTGGAGGAAGTACAAGCTGGAATCAAGATTGCCAGGAGAAATATCAATAACCTCAGATATGCAGATGACACCACCCTTATGGCAGAAAGTGAAGAGGAACTAAAAAGCCTCTTGATGAAAGTGAAAGAGGAGAGTGAAAAAGTTGGCTTAAAGCTCAACATTCAGCAAACTAAGATCATGGCATTCTCTCCCTTCACTTCATGGCAAATAGATGGAGAAACAGTGCGAACAGTGACAGACTTTATTTTTTTGGGCTCCAAAATCACTGCAGATGGTGATTGCAGCCATGAAATTAAAATACGCTTACTCCTTAAAAGAAAAGTTATGACCAACCTAGATAGCATATTCAAAAGCAGAGACATTACTTTGCCAACAAAGTTCCATCTAGTCAAGGCTATGGTTTTTCCAGTGGTCATGTGTGGATTTGAGAGTTGGACTAGAAAGAAAGCTGAGTACCGAAGAATTGATGCTTTTGAACTGTGGTGTTGGAGAAGACTCTTGAGAGTCCCTTGAACTGCAAGGAGATCCAACTAGTCCATGCTAAAGAGACCAGTCCTGAGTGTTCACTGAAAGGACTGATGCTGAAGCTGAAACTCCAATACTTTGGCCACATCAGAAGAGTTGACTCATTTGAAAAGACCCTGATGCTGGGAGGGATTGGGGGCAGGAGGGTAAGGGGACGACAGAGGATGAGATGGCTGGATGGCATCACCAACTTGACGCACATGAGTCTGGGTGAACTCCAGGAGTTGGTGATGGACAGGGAGGCCTGGCATGCTGTGTTTCTTTGGGTCGCAAAGAGTCAGACACGACTGAGCAACTGTACTGAGCTGACAGTTGATTTACAGTATTTCAGGTGTACAGCAAAATCATTCAGTTTTCAGATTATTTTCTATTTTAAGTTATTACAAAATAGTGAATATAGTTCTTTGTACTATACAATAGGACTTTTTATATATTTTATATATAGTAGTGTGTATCTTTTAATCACAAATTCCTAATTTATCCTTCCCCATCCCCTTTCCCTTTTGGTAAATTTAATTTAGATGACCATTACATCTAGTTCTGTGGGCAAGAATCCCTTAAAAGAAATGGAGTAGCCCTCGTAGTCAACAAAAGGGCCTGAAATGCAGTGTTTGGGTGCAATCTCAAAAAGGAGAGAATGATCTCTGTTCATTTCCAAGGCAAACCATTCAATATCAAGGTAATCCAAGTCTATGCCCAAATTACTAATGCCGATGAAGCTGAAGTTGATGGTTCTAGGAAGACCTACAAGACCTTTTAGAACTAACACCAAAAAAAGATGTCCTTTTCATCATGGGGACTGGAATGCAAAAGTAGGAGGTCAAGAGATACCTGGAGTAACAGGGAAGTTTGGCCTTGAAGTACAAAATGAAGCAGGACAAAGGCTAACAGAGTTTTGCTAAGAGAACGCACTATTCATAGCAAACACCGTCTTCCAACAACACAAGAGACTACACGTGAACATCATCAGATGCTCAATACTGAAATCAGATTGATTATATTCTTTGCAGTCGAAGATGGAGAATTTCTACCGAGTCAGCAAAAACAAGACCAGGAGCTGACTGTGGCTCAGATCATGAACTTCTTATTGCCAAATTCAGACTTACTTTGAAGAAAGTAGGGGAAACCACTAGGCCACTGAAGTACAACCTAAATCAAATCCCTGACAATTATACAGTGGAAGTGACAAATAGATTCAAGGGATTAGATCTAATAGAGTGCCTGAAGAATTATCAACAGAGGTTCATGACACTGTATAGGAGGCTATGATCAAAACCATTCTGAAGAAAAAGAAATGCAAAAAGGTAAAATGGTTGTCTGAGGAGGCCTTACAAATAGCTGAGAAAAGAAGAGAAGTAAAAAGCAAATGAGAAAAGGAAAGATGTACCCATCGGAACGCAGAGTTCCAAAGGTAAACAGGGAGAGACAAGAAAGCCTTCCTAAGTGAACACTGCAAAGAAATACAGAAAACAATAGAATGGGAAAGACTAGAGATCTCTTCAAGAAAATTAGCGATACGAAGGGAATATTTCATGCAAAGATGGGCACAATAAAGGACAGAAACAGTATGGACCTAACAGAAGCAGAGGATACTAAGAAGAGGTAGCAAGAATACACAGAAGAACTACACAAAAAAAGATCTTGATGACCCAGATAACCACAATGGTGTGATCCCTCACCTATAGCCAGACATCTTGGAGTGCAAAACCAAGTGGGCCTTAGGAAGCATCACTATGAACAAAGCTAGCAGAACTGATGGAATTCCAGCTGAGCTATTTCAAATCCTAAAAGATGATACTGTGAAAGTGCTGCACTCATTATGCCAGCAAATATGGAAAACTTTCCAGCGGTGGCCACAGGACTGGCAAAGGTCAGTTTTCATTCCAGTCCCAAAGAAAGGCAATGCCAAAGAATGCTCAAACTACTTCACAGTTGCACTCATTTCACATGCTAGCAAAGTAATGCTCAAAATTCTCCAAGTGAGGCTTCAACAGTATGTGAATTGAGAACTTCCTAGATGTTCAAGGTGAATTTAGAAAAGGCAGAGGAACCATAGATTGAATTGCCAACATCCCTTGGATCATGGAAAAAGCAAGAGAATTCCAGAAAAACGTCTGCTTTATTGACTACACCAAAGACTTTGACTGTGTGGATCACAACAAACTGGAAAATTCATTAAGAGATGGGAAGACCAGACCACCTTACTTGCCTCCTGAGGAATCTGTATGCAGGTCAAGAAGCAACAGTTAGAACCAGACATGGAACAACAGATGGTTCCAAATTGGGAAAGGAGTACATCAAGGCTGTATATTGTCCATCTGCTTATTTAACTTATATTCCGAGTACATCATGAGAAATGCTGGGCTTGATGAAACAGAAGCAGGAATCAAGATTGCAAGGAGAAATATCAACAACCTCAGATAATGCAGATGACACCACCCTTATGGCAGAAAGTGAAGAGGAACTAAAGAGCCTCTTGATGAAAATGTAAGAGGAGAGTGAAAAAGCTGGTTTAAAACTCAACATTCAAAAAACGAAGATCATGGCATCCAGTCCCATCACTTCATGGCAAATAGATGGGGAAATAATGGGAACAGTGGCAGACTTTATTTTCTTGGACTTCCAAATCACTGCAGATAGTGACTGCAGCCAATCCTAGAAAGCATATTAAAAAGCAGAATCATTACTTTGCCAACAAAGGTCTGTCCAGTCAAAGCTATGGTTTTTCCAATAGTCATATGGATGTGAGAATTGGACCATAAAGAAGGCTGCTGCTGCTGCTGCTAAGTCGCTTCAGTCATGTCCAACTCTGTGCGACCCCACAGATGGTAGCCCACCAGGCTCCGGATTCTCCAGGCAAGAACACTGGAGTGGGTTGCCATTTCCTTCTCCAGTGCATGAAAGTGAGAAGTGAAAGTGAAGTCGCTCAGTTGTGTCCGACTCCTAGCGATCCCATGGACTGCAGCCCACCAGGTTCCTCCATCCATGGGATTTTCCAGGCAAGAGTACTGGAGTGGGGTGCCATTGCCTTCTCCAATAAAGAAGGCTAGGAACAATTGATGCTTTTGAGTTGTGGTGGAGAAGTCTCTTGAGAGTCCCTTGATCTACAGGGAGATCAAACCAGCCAATCCTAAAGGAAATCAGTCCTGAATATTCTTTAGAAAGACTGATGCTGAAGCTGAAGCTGCAATACTTTGGCCACCTGATGTGAAGAGATGACTCATTGGAAAAGACCCTGATGCTGGGAAAGATTGAAGGCAGGAGGAGAAGGGGACAGCAGAGGATGAGGTGGTTGGATGGCATCACCTACTTGATGGACACGAGTTTGAGCAAGCTCCAGGAGTTGGTGATGGACCCGGAGGCCTGGTGTGCTGCAGTCCATGGGGTCACAAAGGGTCGGACATGACTGAGCAACTGAACAACAACAAAGTTTGTTTCTTATGTCTATGGGTCTATTTTTGTTTAGTAAATAAGTTCATTTGAATAATGTTTAATATTCCACATATAAGTGATATCATATATTTGTCTTTCTGACTTACTTCACTTAATATGATAATCTCTAGGTTGATCACTGTTGCTGCAGATGGCCTTATTTCATTTTTTATTTTTTTAGTTCTACCAGTTTATTGCTACCAGCCCATCTCCCTTGCCCTCATGCACGTGTGCTCAGTCATGTAACCCTATGTACTGTCTGCCATGCTATTCTGTCCATGGACTTTTCCAGGCAAGAATACTGGAGTGGGTTGCCATTTCCTTCTCCAGGTTTATTTCATTCTTTTTTATGGTTGAGTAAAATTCCATTCTTGGAAAAGACCCTGATGCTGGGAGGGATTGGGGGCAGGAGGAGAAGGGGACAACAGAGGATGAGATGGTTGGATGGCATCATCGACTCGATGGACGTGGGTTTGGGTGGACTCCGGGAGTTGGTGATGGACAGGGAGGCCTGGCGTGCTGCGGTTCATCGGGTTGTAAAGAGTCAGACATGACTGAGCAACTGAACTGAACTGAACTGAAAATTCCATTCACATCGTCTTTATTGAGCTGAACTCATTTAGATGATTCTGTCTGGTTTTGCTTCTTAAAAGTCTAGATTTTCTAGCACGGTCCAGTAGAACTTCCTGCTGTGGTGGAAATGTTCTCTATCTGTACTGTTCTGTATGTAGCCATTGGCCACATGTGGCTACTGAGTACTTGAGATGGGATTATTGTGACCGAGGAACTGAATTTTAAATTGTGGTCATTTAGTTAACTTATATTAGAGTAACCAAATGGGACTAGTGGCCACCATATTGGACAGCACAGCTCTAGAGTCACATATGAACTTTAAAAGAATAGTCAGCTCCCAAATTCTTTATTAATTAACTTTATTATATCTTAGGGTTTCCCTGGTGGCTCAGGGGTGAAGAATCTGCAATGCATAAGACCTGGGTTAGGAAGATCCCTTGAAGGAGGAAACGGCAACCCACGCCAGTATTTTTGCCTGGGAAATCCCATGGACAGAGGAGCCTGGCAGGCTACAGTCCATGGGGTTCCAAGCATCAGACATGAATTAACGACCAAACCACCACCACCATTCATTTCCTTCTTCAGAATATATGCAAGCAAACATTTCCAAAATAATGAGGACAGGTTTAAATGAGCTCTGAAAGGCTAAACCTAAAAGACTAAACAGTTTCTTTTGGAGGTGGTGGTTGGGTTCTTTTCTTTACTATTTTCAAAGAAATTTGCATTTTCACAGAAGTAAATGAGACAAACTACATTTGACTGCATCTTGTTTTAGCCTAGTGCTGTGTGGAAATGACCCTAGTCTGTTGCTGTGGAGAAGAAAATGTTAATGGCAGTAAAAGTTGAAATCCGTGTATGTTTTCAAATTGGTTTTGGATGCCCTCCTTAGATGTTTCCAAAGAAATAACGATAACTAGGTACCTGTATTTATACCTCTTTTAAATCTTAATCCCAATTTTATATTTGTTTTCCACTCACAGGAGACAAAAAACAAATCCCAATAAAACAATAAATGGCACAGTAAAAGCATTCCACATATGATTCACCTATTTCAAATTTTCATGGGTCTAAGTTAACAGAAGCTCTGTATGTCCTTAGGTTGTTGAAGGCATGAAAACAAGTCCGAATGGCAGACACTGCTATTCATTCTTTCCTTTTATCTTGCTAGCAGAACCTGGTTTTAATGTGGTTGGGAATCTGCACAGTTAAGAGGGGTTTCTTTTTTGGACTTCCTTGCAGTTAAAGGTGGGCATCTGACATAATTCTGACCAATGAGGTGTAAGCTGGATGGTTTAGGGGAAGTTTTTGCTACCTTTGTCCTGCTTGAAATGAGGGTTCGATGTGTGGATGTGGTGCTATAATCTTATGACCATGAGTCTGCAAACATGAGGATGAATGTTAAAGGACTCTGGGGAGTGTAGTGGACAGACAGAAGGAATTTGGAATGTTTTTGAAATTGGGGAGCTTATACACCAGCTTGAATTATCTATATGTGGTTTTTCTCTCATTTTGGTTAAACACATTTCTTGTATATTCAGCTTGCACACATGTGAATCCACAATTTTTTTCTTAGTTGATCCTCAAACTAGTTAATTGGTTGAATCCCTACAGGTTAAACATGTTGTTTCAGTTATGAAGACACAATCCTAATAAAGTAAAATCTCTTGTCTTAATTCTAAGATTTTTGGAAATTGTAGTAACCTTTACAAAAGCACAAACTTTATTGTTTGGAATTAGAAAAGATGCCTCTATATTTCAACTCAAAATACTGGGAAAAGTTAAGACTTGTGAAAGTTGGTTCTTAGTTCTGGTTTTTCCTATTTTTAACTATTTTGCGGTCATGGCAAAGTCACTCTGTCCTTTAGTTTGTTTCCTGGTCCTTGCATGGGTGTTGTGAAGCAAAATGAGGAAACGTACAGAAGTGCCTTTTGAATTATGAAGCATTTTAACAAATCCAATTAATGAGCTCTCGCTGGGTACCAAAGAATCTGCTAAACACTTTCCAAGGACTGGTTCATAGATTCTTCTTAGGAACCCACTTTTAATATTGCCAGAGAATAGCAACTTGTCCCCATTTTATACCTGGGGAAATGAAGGAGTCGCCCAGTAAACTGTGCAGATTCATCTCTTTATTCCCCACAAAGCACAAAGAATAGTTGCTCAAAAAATATTTCTGGCAGGGACAGATGTGCATTTTATTCCCTTTGATGTCCTGTTACTGTGTACCACTTATGGACAGAGGAGCCTGGCAGGCTACAGTCCATCGGGTCACAAAGGAGTCAGACATGATTCAGTGACTCACTCACACACACACACATACACGGATTTTGTAACTGCATAGGTTTAGCCATGATTAAGGATGGCTACTGAGGGCTTACCTACCACCTCCCTCTTGCTTGACATCTTAACAGGCCATTTCCTGCTAGATACTGAATTAATCATCCTTTATTAAGATGGCAATCCAGGTTCAGCATCTTCGGCTAACAATTTCTCTTGCCGCTAGTTGTTTTTGAGGACAGATACAGAGGATCCCCAGCCTTTTGAAGACTGCTGGCCCACAGGTTCAACAAATACTTTTTAATGGACGAATGTTTAATGTTTCACTGAGACCCTGCTTTTTGAGGCTCTGCAAATGTTATTATGTTACAGTCATGTTTTGATCAGGGGAGAATCAAAGGATATTCTCAAAAGATTTGAGTAAATCTTACATTTAAATACATCAGGTATTACAGTTTATTTCTGAAGGGCAGGCAAATATGTAATTGGGATTCCAGTGGCTCAGGTGGTAAAGAATCTACCTGTGATGTGAGAGACCCAGGTTTGATCCCTGGTTTGGGAAGATCCCCTGGAGAAAGAAATGACAACTCATTCCAGTATTCTTGCCTAGGAAATTCCATGGACAGAGGAACCTAGTGGGCTACAGTCCACGGGGTCACAAAGAGTCAGACACAACTGAGCTACTAATGCTAACATGAATGCTAAGCCACCGTCAGTTTGGTGAAGGTGTTAGCATTCGGGGGATGTACTCACATGGTAAATTTCCTCCAAAATCAAAGGCGAGGCATTAAGCCTTCCTGGGAATGACCCTATTTCTGTCATGTTTTCTTCACAGGAAGCTGAAATCGAGTCACTTTATTAGCAACAGGATAGTGGGACCCCGTGATGGGATTGCTAGCATGAGGACACCTTCCAGAATGTCAAGGAGTTCCTGGCTTGAGAGTCTGTACTAATTCATTCTGATGATCATGAACCATTGTTTCTTAAATCTGACCCTTCTTTTCACCATGCAAGAGCTTTGCTTTGTGACAGAGTGCTAAATGGCGCTAAAACATCTACTTGGAAAAAAAAAAGCAACACGGTAAAAAGTTCAAGATGAAAGAAGTTCCTTAACTACGTTAATACTCATATGCTTTTATGTTTATGCTGATTACAAACCTCTTTTGGAAACCCATTTTTAAGGATGATTTTGGATGCTTTGTGATAGTTCTATTAGAAGGTTGTATTTTCTTGTCTGTCACTGCAGATGGGACACCAGGCTATAAGCCCAGAAAAGGCAGGATGAATGTCAATGCCCTCAGCTATCTCCCACTGTAGAAACTGTGCCATGGAAAGGTTTAATTTTAGAAGGCCTTCCTGACTGTTGCTGGAACTCAGCCTCTGTATACCAGTGCTGGATTAAATCTCACAAATTTTGGGTGAAGTAGAAAAGAATAGCTTTCTTGTAGTGCACCAAGCAAGGAATCCAGGCAGCTAGTGCTTAAAAGGCCCATACTCCCTGCAAGCTTTCAGGGAAAGGTTCATAAAGACAGGGTGAGGGAGAGGGGTTTTGGGTGTGTGATCAGCTCATTGTCATTCTTCTGATTGGTTGATGGTGATATAATTGGGAGTCAGCATCATCAACCTTCTGGTTTCAACTGGTCTGGGGTCTACGTGCTTAGGGGTAGCTTACAGTGAACTTCTTCCGCCTGGTGGGGGTTTCAGTATCTGCAAAACAGCTCAAAGGATATGGCTCAGAGTATTATCTGTGGTTAACTAAAGGTCCTTGACTTTGTTTAATGGCTAAAGTATTATTATTTTGTCTTGCTTGATTGTTTTCCTTTCTTTCTGCATCTTCTCACTTCTCGGACTCAATTTATTCTTTGACTAAAATTTTTCTGCAGACAAAGGTAGCCCAAGGACTTGGCAGGGATTTATTCTGGGGAGGCCCCATCAGGTCCTGCTCAGTTACTTGACTACCTTTATCTGGTTGATAAAATTGATAATTCAGTCATCAATTAGCCAGTGTTACTGATCACTTACTATTCAGCAGGCAACATATTGGACTTGGGTGCTCAGGATACAAAAGTATGAAACTATCCCCGGAGGTTTACAGTGTAGTGCCATGCTCCTCAAACTTTCGTGTGTAGCCGACTCTCTTGGTAGGTTTTTAAAATGTAGATTTTCAGACTTCACCCAGAGATTAAGACTGTCAAATTGCAAAATCCTCAGGTGGGAACAGGGGAAGGGTAGGCCTTCATGCAAGCAGTCAACACGTAGTCAACTTTTGTAAAAAAAATTCTGAATTTTTGTAAATGTACTCTAAAATGTCTAGAATTTTTGTAAATGTACCACCTGTGTGCCTGTTCAGTCTTGGACATAGAGTAGGTGTTGTGGAGTCTTCCCAATATCTATTTTCCCATCTTTTGGTAAATGCACACTTCCCATCCCCACCCAGTGTGCTTGAGGAGACCATGTCTCGATGTCTGGTCATGTGGGTGGACACACTGCTCAGAGTTCATCAGCACAGTTCCACTTCTGCATCACGGTATTTGGCTTGGGAATGGGCCCATGACCTAATGTGAGGTGAAGAAGTGCGTTCTGAGAACTTTTAGGGGAGGACACGTCCTTACATTGGAGAAGGCAATGGCATCCCACTCCAGTACTCTTGCCTGGAAAATCCCATGGATGGAGGAGCCTGGTAGGCTGCAGTCCATGGGGTCGCTAAGAGTCGGACACGACTGAGCGACTTCACTTTCACTTTTCACTTTCATGCATTGGAGAAGGAAATGGTAACCCACTCCAGTGTTCTTGCCTGGAGAATCCCAGGGACAGGGGAGCCTGGTGGGCTGCTGTCTATGGGGTCGCACAGAGTCGGACACGACTGAAGTGACTTAGCAGCAGCAGCAGCAGCAGCATGTCCTTACATAGACAACTTGCAGGAACAACCTCCTCCCTTCCAAGATGTGGTATAGGAAGCAAGTTTCCAGGGAGTTAGGGATACCACTCTGCAGAATGAAGCTGACACCATGGAGTGCAGAGAGGAAGGAGAAAATGGGACCAAATGTTTAATGACATTGATGAGCCACTTAATTCCTTTGGCTCATTAACTTTTGTTTCTCTTAAGAAACAGCTGTGTGTGTGGTGTTTTTGTTTGTTTTTTTGTTAAGTTGTTGTCATTACTTGCAGTGATATAAGTCCTAGCTATTGTAACTGACGTGGCCACAGGAATCCTCATTTTAAACAAGTTACTCCAAGTGATTTTAAAGTAGGTGGTGATGGACCTAGTCTAATACATTTGGATAGGTATCATTTTCAGAGTAGAGGTGATTGCATCATTAGCTTAGTTTTAAAAATCCCTAAGGAAAATATGTAATGTAATGAAAGTTGCTCAGCTGTGTCTCTTTGCAACCCCATGGACCATATAGTCCATGGAATTCTCCAGACCAAAGTACTGGAGTGGGTAGCCTTTCCTTTCTCCAGGGGATCTTCCTAAACCAAGGATCGAACCCAAGTCTCCTGCATTGCAGACGGATTCTTTACCAGCTGAGCCACAATATGTAGGTTAATACAAAAATGTTTAACTAAATTACATTTAATGAGTTGTATTTTGAAGGTTTGATTCATTTGTCCATAATGCATCTGTCAAGGATAAATGTTTCTGAAACTTAAAATCATACATTTTCCTGCTCTGCTAGCGTAAGAAATGATTTCACTGCAACCACAACAACCATTGTTATTCCTCTTATGTGGTGAAGTGGAGAAAAAGAGTTTTAAGTGATCATTACTTAGTGAAAATTGAACCGTCACCATAGTCAACAGATCAGAACATTTAAACAAAGCTAAAAGTTCCTTTACACTTCAACTCCATTGAAGTAAAAAATGCTGCATAAAATTTATATGAACTCTTATCATCATCTTGCCCTTTCAGATATTGTTACTGAGTCCAAGTTCATACTGCTTGTTAAATGACTGGCCACTAAATTAAGAGATGAGATGCTGGGTCAAGGAACAGTGACTTTATTTGGAAAGCCAGCAGACCGAGAAGATAGTGGACTCGTGTCCCAAAGAACCATCTTGCCTGAGTTAGAATTCAGGCTCCTTTATTACTAAAAGAGGAGAGCGTAAACTCAAACATTTCCTGGGTCCCATCAGCTTCAGGCGGGGAAGTGTTCATTTCTTCCTCCCCGCAGTCATTCACAGGTGAGCCTGGTCAGGAGCTTTCTTGTCAGCTAAACAAGAGTATTTTAACTTAATGTTCATTACCTGGGAAGCAGAGACAGGCCATTATGTATAATTTAAGCTTAAAGGCAACATCCCTTTAGTGATTAATTTCTATTAGAATACAAAGTTTTTTTTCCCTGTTACATCAACTCACCATATTTCTATTCTGTTGATGAAATACTGAGATACTAAAATTTAATGAATGGTAGATCCAAAATGGACAAAAGAAAATTGTATAATTTATTAATATACTTTGGAGGACTAGCCATAAAAAGATTTCTATAAATGACAACTCATTAATATGTATTTTACTTGAAGGTACTCATTGAACCTGTGATTACCTGTCAGTTTCCTAAATAGATATTTTCTAAGGAAAGGACATGAAGAAAAAGGGACCAAAAAAATCTTAAAAGAGTTTCTATAAAATTTCAACATGCACTTCTAAAAGACTTTCCTTTGATTAAATAAAATAATCCTATACGATTCTAAAAACCTTATCTGTGGCACAGGTCTGAAATCTTTCTGTCTGGCAACAAAGGTCTCTGAAAGACTGATTACTTGAAGCAGAAATTCCCACTGGTCAGTGGAGTAGGTAGGCTTTCTGAAATGCTCCCCCCAAATGTCCCACCCTAATCCCAGCCCCTGTGAATATGAGGCGTGCTCTCTCCCATGATTGTGTTAATGTAGTACAGCTGACCTTAAGACAATGGTTCTCTAGGTGGACCTCATCTAATCACACAGGCCCCGAAAAGCCGAGGGCTTTCTCTGAGCAGCAGCAAAAGTTGTAGAGATTCAAAGCGTGAGCAGGATGTGGTGCGCCATTGCTGGCCATGATTGTAGAAGAGACCATGAGAAGGAATGTAAGCATCCTAAAGGAGCTATGAGAGTGGTCACAGTGACTGCCAGCCAGGAAACAGTGACCTCAGGCCTACAACTGCGAAGAACTGAATTCTGCCAATAGCTTGAATTAGTTTAAAAGTGGGATCTCCTCAGAGCCTCCACACAAGGCTGACACCTGACCTCAGCCTTGCCAGGCCCTAAGAAGACAGCCCAGCCAACCAGGGAATGCAGCCAAGCCAGCCTGGACCTCTGCCCTACAGAACTGTGAGTTTGGGTGTTGCCTTACACCTCTAAGTTTGTGATATTTTTTTACATTGCGATAGAAAACTGATAGAGTCAGGAAAAATGTGACCAGACTACTTAAGGTAGAAGGAAATTCAGTGTATCTGGTGCACCAGTTCCCTGGGCCAAGAAGGTCTCTAGACACAGGAAGCAGTGTGAAACCACAAGCTATTTTAAATTTTGAAAAGTTTACATCATCATACATTTATTATCAAATACTGCTGTACAGATATACTTGATCTTGATAACCATCAACTTTCTCTGTTTCTAGCCCCACTAGAATATAAGCACCACTTGGGCAGGAGTGTTTTCTTTCTTTTTCACCATTATCCCCAAGAATAGAAGCTGATACCCAATGGGCACTTAATAAGTGTTTTTCAAAAAAACAAACAAATGACTTGGGCCAGGATTATATCAAGTTGGTATTATAACATCAATTATTCAACTGTTGCCAATTACTTGTGTTTTGAACACATTAGAGAGATAATAATGATAAACTTCTATGTAAATGAAGTTAGATTGACAGATCACTCAAATCATAGGCTTCATGGACAGGGGAAAGCAATAAAAAGGACATTAGTTATTAATCTGTTTTGATGAAAACATGTTTGTCCACACCCCACCTCTAGACATATAGATGAGGGTAATTAGTTGGATTAAATAAGTCTGTAACTGTTAGCTAAATTGTGGTATTGGCTCTAAATGTTTATGCTAAGAAGTTTTTTAATCAACCAAAAATCTTTCCAAATTTAAAACTGATAAGTGCTACTGCTAAATCAGCTGTGTGAAGAGAAAGTGGGAACAGGCTGAAAAAACAGGCTTCAGATTCACAGTTATTGGAACACGAACTCAATTCCATTCAGTTTAATTAAACTTTACCAAACACCAACTATATGTACAATATTAATAGATACTCTTTGGCTTATGAGGATGAACAAACCTACTATGATCCTGGAGGAATTCTGGTGTAGGAGGGGAGCAAAGGCTTGCACTCACATAAATACAGCACGAAGGAGATGTGAGGGGAGTTATCAGGGGAGCACAGAGAACCATGGAAGGAAATAGGTGATGAGCTTACCTGAAGCTGGAAGGGGCAGCAGTGTTTCCTGGAGGAAGCATCATCTGGCGTTATAGCAGTGACCACTGAGTGGGCTTTGCTCTGAAGTTTATTCACATTCTACAGAAGAGGTGTTTCACGAGAAACTTGCCCCTTGAATTCTTGCCCCATCTATGGTTTGATATCTAAACAGAAGCAAAACCAGCTGTAGAGCTGATGTACCTCAGAAATAAACAGGCAGGAAGTATTTATTAGACTGAAGGTTGCCCTCCATTTGTATTTTCGCAGCACGTGACCCATATGTGCTCCTTGTATGTATTCTTTGCCCCTCAGTTTTCTCTTGAATGCACTGATGCTGAACTTTACACTGAGGTTAATATGGAGGATCAAGCATTTTAAAACGTGAAGAGATCCAGCTCTAGTATTAAATAACTGCTTTATATCTGAGAGGAAGGAAGAACATCTCCAGTCACACCTGTAATTGGTAGTTTCTTCTCCCCCAGGTCAGAGAGCTGTAATCCCCAGTCTCTGCACTCTGGCACTTAGCCTCTGTTTAGCGTTCTTTCTAAATCTGTGGAATGTTTCCTCAAACCTAAATACAGGATTGCCTAAACGACATGGCAAAAAATACGAAGAACATCTGGGAAATAATGTACATTTTTAAAAAAGCTGCTTTTCTTACTCATCTTGGCACTGCATTGGTGGTGCACAGTTCTCTTGGTTACATTGCCCTCTAGTGGTATCATGAGGGTGTACGTGCAATAAACATTTCTGTTTAGTTTTATTCAATGTTTGCCGGGAGCCGGCATATTGCATATTGAGTGCATATTGCATATTGAGTGCAGCACTTTTCAGGATCTGGAATAGCTCAACTGGAAATTCTATCACTGCCGGTAGCCAGCGTGAGGAACTCCGCCCATGACAAAGGTCATGAGGAAGGAGGCTCAGCATACGCAAAGGCGGGATCGAGCTTCAGGAGTCCCCCTGGAAATTCTCGAGCATATACCCCCAAAACCAGAGTCTGCCTACTTTCTGCTTTGTGCTTTCACCTACACCTCTGACTTTACGGGGGGCTGTCCCCCACTACCTCTCTGAAAAAAGTTAGCTTACAGCTCCTGTTAATAATTCCTGGGTGTGACAGTGTTTAACCTACAAACTCCTTTGGAAATCCTCTAGCCTGCCTGAATAGGTTTTTCCGGCCACATGTGATTGTTCAGAGCCTCCCAACTGTGAGAGGCAGGAGATGTTCTAAACTGTCTAAACACAGATTCTTTTGAGTAGTTAAAAGATTGATTAGAAATTGTATTGGTGAAGGGATTTTCACTTGTTGGGCCAATGTTTGCTGCTAAGTTTCCATATCCCTTACCTGCTGTGTCCCTGGCAGTGTATTGGTTAATATAATTGGTGTAAATAGTAGCTTTAATGTTTGTAACCTGGGACCCTTGAGTTAATTGTTTTTGTAGCCCACCACACCTTTGCGCTGTACGAATGCAACTTTATCTAATGCTTTTGGAGGGTGGCTCCTGACCAATCACCTTTAGAGAAAAATAAGTTTTCTGAAGAAAAGGTCTTAAAATGTTAACAGGCCTCCGGGCCAGAAGATGATGCAAATCACCTAAGCTTTTGCATATGATAAGTTTGCAGGAAGAAAGCCTGGTTTGCTGCAAGACTCTACCCCTTCCCCCATTATCCTCTGTGCATAACTTAAGGTATAAAAACTACTTTGAAAAATAAAGTGCGGGCCTTGTTCACCGAAACTTGGTCTCACCATGTCGTTCTTTCTCTTACCTTCTGGCTGAATTATTCAGCCTCTTTTCTCCACTGAATTTCCTCACTGAGCTATCCTTATTTCAGCCTCTTTTCTTCACTGAATTTTCCTACTGAGCTATCCTCATTCTATTACTCTTTATATCCTTAATTAACATTTAATTAAGCAATTGTTTCCTGATCTTCGCCTACGCCGTCTCTCCTTCGAATACCCTGGTTCAGCCGGGGCTGGTCCCCGGCAAATGTTTATTGAGCATCTGTTGTATACTTAGCATTGAGGTAGGTTCTGAGAAGACTGAGACATTTAAGACATAGTTTATACTCTTGCTTATTTCTTGGCCTGACAGTAGAGGTATTTAACCATAGCATAGTGTGAAAAGGAACTACCAGAGAAGTATGTACAAAGATCTATGAGTACGCAGACGAGAAAGCAACTAATTCCCTGTTAAGTGTGTCTGGAAGGGCTTTTCAAACAAATTAACAGTTAAGCAACACCTTAAAAAATTCATAGGAGTTTCCCAGGTGTGTGTGTGTGTGTGTGTGGGTGTGTGTGTGTGTGTGTGTTGTTTCAAGACTGACGGAGCAGCCCGAGTAAAGGAAGTTAGTCCTTTATTAACTATTAAAATGCATAATGTGTTCAGGTGACAGTCAGGTGCCTTTCACGTGAGATTCAAACTTGCTTCATCCTGTTGTTATAATCCTGAATCTCCGCAAAAGACTTCACAAACTTACTGCATGTTGTATATTAGAAAGATTGGGACAAACTAATCAAATAGATATTTATATTGGAGTCAAGATGCTGCTCTAGCATGATCCGAACAATAAATTACATATGATACAAAATACAGTTTTATAATATATAAATTTATAATAAATATAAATTAGAAAATACACAATGATAATACAGATCACTGTTTTGACATACAGTCTAGTTTCCATCTTCCCCTTCCTGGATATATAATACTGACTTTCTTTTACCATCCCTTTAAAAATTCCTATGTTCCTTAATTTGCTGAAAGAAAAAAATCAGAGTTTGGAAAATACAACTAACTGTCAGACTCCAATTCCAGTGTATTTACTGACTGACATTGTGGGAATATCTTTTGCCTTTTGCTGTGCAGAAGATTAGCACCTTTCTGGCTTCTGGACTTCTAGTCCACAATTGTGCAGAGTCCTGGACCATCCCCAGCTCTGCCACTGAGATGCATGCCTTAGGCAATTCTCCTGATGTCCATTCCACACCCCCTTCCCAGGTCTGTGGAAGGGTGGAGGGATGGAGGTGTGATTGTAATCTATGACCCAAGATTCTTTCCTCTGCAAAAGCAGCATCCTGTAGGGGGCAAACTTGGGTTCTGAAGGCAGACAGATTGGGAAAAAATCTTGGCTCTACCACATACTAGCTGTGTGATATTGCAAATATCTTGGTCTTTGTGAGCTTCAGTTTCCTCATCTGTAAAATGGAGGTATGAACATCTACCTCCAGGATTGCTGGAGGAATTAATAAGAATACATGAAAAGTTTACTTGGCCAACAGAAAGTGACCAGTAAAGATTCAATCCTTTCCCAACACCCTTCATTCATTGTAACAAACATATGCTGCCCCAAACTTCTACTTAAACCTGAGCACAGTGTAATAACTTATGTTTTTCCATTTTGCCAGAACTACCTAACATCCAGAAAGTGCCTTATCATTTGACACTCAATATCATAAGCCTCATCTCATTGAATCCTTGGCCAACCCTGTGAGGAAGTTTATCTTAACATCTCTCACCCACGGTTGACTGAGAATCTGCCCTGTGCCAAATGAAATGCTGAGAGTAAAGCACTTAATCCCTGCCCTCCAGAAGCCCCTTCAGCCAGGTAGGGTGAGGCTGATAAGAAAACCAGTTTGAAAGGTGCCGTAATGCAGGTGGAAGGTTTTAAAGGAGCACAGAAGAAGGGCACTTAATTTAAGTTGGTTCTTGGAGTAAGAGGGGCAGGTAAAGCGAGTTGGAAAGAATACAGAGTTTCTCTTGTGAATAATGAAAGGAAATATGCATGGGGGGTGAGGGGTTGAGAAAGAACGAGGGTGGTAGAGAAGGGTGCTGGAGTGGGACTTTTCCAGAAAGAGGGAACACAAATTATTGAGGTTAGATGATGAAGTCCACATTTGTAATCAAATAAATCTTCTAGGCTGTCACATTTGGTCATATTTATGTGTATGGTCGATGTGGTGCTGGAAGATGAACAGGCTTTGTAGCCCAGGTAACTGAAGTTTCTTAGACAAACCATTACCACTCTCCAAAATAACTTAGCCATGTTCCAGTTAAAAATGAAAGAAAATTAAGTCACCAATTTCTCTAACCCTAATCAGAGTAATGATATTTGTCCATGGAGTCATGGTGCCAATACTGTTTTATATACATAGATAGTCCTGTGATGTATCAATATTTTTCCTGAAACGTGTGCATTTTCTAGATGACAAAAACTACCTTAAAAAGTAGCAAAAGATGCTTTGCTAACAATAGGGCTCATTTATTCACTCTGCATTTGCCCATCCTATCCATGCAACCCAGCTCTTCAGTGGATGTGGACATCATAGATTCACTTCTCCCTTTGCTTATTCTCAAAGGGAGTGCTTGGGCTTGCCAGGTGGCTCAGTGGTAAAGAATCAGCCTGCCAATGCAGGAGACATGGGTTCAATCCCTGGGTCGGGAAGATCCCCTGGAGATGGAAATGGCAACCCACTCCAGTATTCTTGCCTGGAAAATCCTGAGCCTGGTGGGCTACAGTCCATGGGGTTTCAAAAGAGTCAGACACGACTGACCTTGCAAAAATCAGAAGGCCAGAAGTGAGGTAAGTGAGCACCACAGCAGTGTGATAAATATGCTTCCAAGCCACGGTGGCGATGGAGTGCTGTGAGATAACAGAACAGATTTTTTCGCCTCCCTAACTTGGGCACGGATGCAGTCTCTTCTTCTCTAACCTTGATTCCTGGCAGAAACAACCAAACATTTGCATTTTAGAGTCCTTTTTTGGGGTGAACGTTTGGTGTGTAGAACTTTTTCTCCAAGGATAATTTTAGCACCAAATTATTTCAAATCCTGGCAAGTTTCAAAATATGAGTGGGCGACTTCGGAAAAATCTATTCTCAAGAAATAACAATGGTGTCAATACAATCCAAGAGACTTGGAAAGGGGTTTATACACACACACACACACACACACACATGTACATACTCCTTCACTTTCCAGAAATTGAAATTGATTTAACACATTGAGATTAAGTTACTTGGGTATTTCTCTTAAATGCCAAAGAATAAATTTATTTTGGCGTTAAAGACAAACATTTCTAACTCACAGAAAAGAGGGCAGAGAGTTTGGGCTTAACAAGAATTTTAGGAGAATTGCTGTTACAAAGGCAACCCTCATTCCCAATATACCACTTCCCTCTCTCTCTTGAGTCTTTCCTTCGAGGAACACCAAAATCAATGAGTCAATTAAGGTATAGATCCAGGGTATATGCCAATCATCCTGTGTGGTTCCAGAACATAATTTGCAAGGGCAAAAATGAAATACCCTCAAAGAATGATTTTGCACATATAATTACTCCTATTTGCTTGCATTCCACATTCCTTTTAATTTCTCCTCCTACCTCCCAAGTTTTGAGAAAGAAATAAAAGTTATATTTTTCTATGTACAATATCCTTCCAGGTGGGTGGTCATTGCAAGGTAAATAGTAGGTAAATAGCAAACATGAAGTGACTGTTCCACTTCTGTGTATTTCATGGAGTCCAAAACAACATAAGAGCTCAACTTAGCATTTCTGTGCTGAGGGAAATTAACCTACTGACATATACAAGTTTTACTTGGGGGATTTTCTCTTTCTAAAAGACAGGAGAAGGCAGATTATCTTTGAAAATTTGAGAATTCATAACTCTTTTCTGTGGCCTCAATTCCTGACATAGATGTAATAATGAAATAAGAATTACCCATAATTCCAAGTAGAGATGATCATTGCTAACACACTCATATCCCATGGATGTCATTTACTTATGTCTAACACAATGTATGTGGGTGGGTGGGTATGTCTGTGTAAATTACAAGCTGAGTTATGTCAGGAGGGCCACAGTGAGGTGGTCACCAGGCCAGGGCTGCAAGTTTGCAAGGGACTACATTTCTGGGCACTTAGCTGAGGTGGAGCACCAGTAATGTTCAACACTTCACAGCCTCTACGGCTTTGTATTATGGCTATAGTATAAACACACACACGTGCGCGCGCGAAAGGAAAGCCTCTTCCTCCAAGTCTCCCCAGTGTACCATGCTGATAAAGCCTAACACTGTCCTTTGGGCAAAGGATCCATCTGCATTTTCAGAAAGCAGGTAACAAAAGAGTGTATTTGTAATTGAGAGGCAATAAATTGATAATGGGCTTCCCTGTTGGCTCAGTTGGTAAAAAACCCACCTGCAGTGCAGGAGACCCAGGTTGAATCCCTGGGTTGAGAAGATCTCCTGGAGAAGGAAATGACAACCCACTCCAGTATTCTTGCCTGGAAAATTCCATGGACAGAGGAGCCTGGCAGGCTACAGAACATGGGTTTGCAAAAGTTGGACAAGACTTAGTGATTAAATCACCACCACCAAATTGATAACTGACACCTGCCCCGAAGCAAAGGGAAGCATTTTTGCAAGCTCTTCTCAGAGTGCCCACTCATGGCAGGTGACCTGGCCATCTGTTTATCAAGATTTCAGGTCACGTGCTTTGAACTCCTTACATTTTTCTTCCCTCTGCCTGAATTTTGTTTTTATTTTTCCTCTTCTTGCATTGCCTGCCATGGTTCTGCTGAGTGGATGGTGGATAGGATCTTGCCCTCTGGCCATAGCTGATTGTAGTCTGACTCAAAGCTACACCTTTCAACGGCCAGGACTGGCCATCCTGGGTCTCCCTTTGAAAAGTGAAAAGGCACAAAGATTTCAACTCATATCTCTATACAGACTTGAACCACAAACTGCATGCTGGGCAAGCAGAAAGTGGAAGGAGGGGGTCAGGTGGTGAGTAGAGAGCTGAGACCCCAAAGTAAGCACGAGGCAGGGAATGTCTTCCAAATCACTTTCCAGTTCCTATGAGGCTGTACCTCTAAACTCAGGTTCTGGGAAATTTCCTTGAATCCCATCAATAACCCCCGATTTTGACCTGTGTTGGTTTTAATGGGTGTCTGTTTCATACTCATATTTGGCCTCTTTCTAGGCTCAGGTTTCTCATCCTTGAGGAGCTTCCCTCATAGCTCAGTTGGTAAAGAATCCGCCTGCAATGCAGGAGACCCCAGTTTGATTCCTGGGTCAGGAACATCTGCTGGAGAAGGGATAGGCTACCCACTCCAGTATTCTTGGGCTTCCCTGGTGGCTCAGTTGGTAAAGAATCCACCAGCAATGAGGGAGACCTAGGTTCTATCCCTGGGTTGGGAAGATCCCCTGAAGAAGGGAAAGGCTGGCCTGGAGAATTCCATGGACTGTATAGTCGATGGGGTCGCAGAGTCGGACACGACTGAGAGACTTTCACTTTCTCATCCTTGGTCCTATGGACACTTAGGGTGAGAGAATTCTTTCCCATTTGAGGGAAAGTGGGTTGGCTGTCCTTTGCATTGCAGGATGCTTAGCAGTGTGCTTGAACACTACTCACTAGATGCCAATAGTTCCCCTGTCACAACAATCAAGAAAGTCTCCAGCCAGTGTTAAATGTCCCCTGAGGGGCAGAATCACCCCCAGATGAGAATATCTGTTCTATACCAGTCTAATGCTTAGGCTCTCAATGCTGGTCCCCTTGTCACCTCCAAGACAGACCACATCATGTCTTCTTTTGACCTAGAGACTTGCTCAAAGCCCCTCTCCATCTTTGACCCAATTTTTTCAGAAAGCACTCTTCTCTCTTTCCCTTTAAGTCTGATCTAGACTTGCTGCTCTTGGCTTACAATCCCTATCTTCAACTAGTCTGATATCCTGGGTAAGAATCTCCAAGACTTAAACTATTCTTCAGAAAATCACTAATGACCTAACTCTATATTCAATCCAATATACTCACGAGGACTCACATTTTTCCTGCAACTTGTGTCCATTCCTTTCTGCTGCTGCTGCTAAGTCATTTCAGTCGTGTCCGACTCTGTGCGACCCCATAGATGGCAGCCCACTAGGCTCCCCCGTCCCTGGGATTCTCCAGGCAAGAACACTGGAGTGGGTTGCCATTTCCTTCTCCAATGCATGAAAGTGAAAAGTGAAAGTGAAGTCGCACAGTGGTATCTAACCCTCAGTGACCCCATGGACTGCAGCCTTCCAGGCTCCTTTGTCCATGGGATTTTCCAGGCAAGAGTACTGGAGTGGGGTGCCATTGCCTTCTCTGCCATTCCTTTCTATTCACCTTTAAATTAGTTTGAACAGGAGATGGCAAAGAAGCAAATTTTTTGACACACTCAGCAAGTTTACAACTTCCTTGCTATAGCAAATTGTACCCACAAAACAATAAGAAAATCATGGAAGGAAAATATAATTCTCAATTGAATACTATTGAAGATCAAGCAAGAAAAAGTGAGAGAATAAATGAATCAACAATATTAAACCATCATGATATGCCCCACCCCATTTCTGATGTTATGGGGAATAGAGAAAAAACTATTTGCTTTCAAGAAGTTTACATTCTAATTAAAAATTCAGTGCATATATATGCATGTGTGTGTGCTCAGTTGTGTCCAGCTCTTTGCAACCCCATGGACTGTAGCCCACCAGGCTTCTTTGTCCACGGGATTCTCCAGGCAAGCATATTGAAGTGGGTTGCCATTTCCTCCTCCAGGGGATCTGTCCGACCAGGGATCAAACCCATGTCTCCTGTGATGCCTGCATTGGCTGGTGAATTCTTTTTACCACTGAGCCACCTGGGAAGCCCCATGCATATATATAATTGAAAAATATGGCATATAATAGATCTCATTTTACAGTGCATAGATAACAAATACTGCACCGAGTTGACAGGGCACCAGCATCAGAATACTTCATATGTTTATACCATTCTTAGAGCACAGGCACGTCACAATGACCATTGTAGAGTGTATATTATGCCAGAGTCTGTATAGAGAATTTGACATTCTTTGCTTTATTCCACATAAGATGGATATTCAAAGGGACTTCTCCTGAGGCCTGCAAATCTCGGTACAATGGATGATAATTTATATTTAAAAAATTGTGTAAGTTGATTTACATTATTGTCGTAGTTTCGGGTGTACAGCATAGTGGTTCAGTGCTTTTGCAGATTATACTCCATTATACAAGGTACGTAGGGTTGGTCAAAAAATTGGTTTGAGTTTCCCCATAAGATGTTACAGAAAACCCGAATGAATTTTTTGGTCAACCCAATATAAATTGTATATATTATTATAAGATAATGAGTATAATTCCATATATAAAGTAAATCCTTGATGCTTATCTATTTTATATATAGTAGTCTGTATCTGTTAATCCTGTCTCCCTAATTTGTCCCCCCTCCCGCCCTCTCCCCTTTGTTAACCACACGTTTATTTTTGAATAGGTTTCTGTTTTGAATATACATTCCTGTCCTTTTTTAGATTCCACATATAAGTGATATCATATAGTATTTTGTCTTTCTCTGACTTCTTTCACTGAAAGTGCTACATTCTCTGGGTCCATTTATGTTGCTGCCAATGGCAGTATTTCATTCTTTTTTATTAGTCCCACATTTTAAACTGGAGTTGTCAGACACATCCCTGCAAGACTAGCTGAGAGGCTGCCAAACTGGTGTTTCATCCCTCCCAGCCATTACCCATCCATGGTCTCTGTAAAGAGAAGGCTGGAAGAGAGAGAGGGCTGAAAATGTCATAACAGAAGAAGAGTTACTGACTTGTTGACCTAGAGCTAAGTTCTGTGCTCCACCCCCTCCTAAGCTCCATGAGATGTGAGCCAAGAATGATTGGGGTGCTGCAACAAGAGGAGACGGGGTCTCCTGTCCCAGCTGGCTGCTGACTGAGCTGCGTTTTGCTTGGAGAGTCTGAAGGTGGGGCTAGGTTGCAGTCACCCACAAGGGCAGGGGTACAAGAGAAAACATGGAGGTGGCAGTATGTGTGCTTGGTACCGGTAGGGCAGAGAAACACAAGGTTTTTCAGGGCCAACTAGATACTGGGGAAGAAAAGTGGGATCCTTCCATCCTAATGGAACCCTTGAAATGAAAAGGCCTTCTTGTCAAGGAGAGATATCCACATAAAAAGATGAGGGGGTATGTGATGCTGAAGCCAGTGGCAGGTAATGTATCCCCTGCCATAGAGGCCTGTGAATTTCAGGGGTCCTTGAGGAATCTTCAAAGAATCCACACATTGGCACCCCACACAAGAGCCAGGCTTTAGTCTTCTGTTGTGACAGAGGGCACAGATGTCTTAAGAGAGAGCCAGGTAAGTGAAAGACTTTGCCACTTTCCTTCTGTTTCTCTTTCCTCCTGTCCTGACTCTAGAAGACCTAGAAGCAGGCAAAAGAGGAGGGGAAGAAAAATAGGGAGTGAAAAGGTTCCTGAGCCATGAGTCAAGCTGAGTTGGTGGGAAGAGGTGGGTGGGGGAGAAGCTTTTAGATCTGTATTTGGATTGTTGTTGTTTAGTCACTCAGTTGTCTCCAACTCTGCAACTCCTTAGACTGTAGCCTGCCAGCTTCCTCTGTCCATGGGATTTCCCAGGCAAGAATACTGGAGTGGGTTGCCATTTCCTTTTCCAGGGGATCTTTCTGACCCAGGGGTCGAACCTGTGTCTCCTGCATTGCAGGCAGATTCTTTACCACTGTGACACCAGGGAAGTATATTTGAATTGGATGGGATTTTTTAATATTTGAAAGTGAAACTTGTCCTTGTAAGTTAATTTGAACCTGTTGTTTAACAGCCAGGAATGGAGAGGTGATATAACATGGTGGACGATAGGAGCTGGAGAAAATAAAACCATTTCCTGTTTGTCCCTCATCAAATTCAGGTTAACAAACTGGTTGAAAGCACAAAAACCCTGTAAAGTATGATTATTAGCTATTAACACTGCAGTTCAGAAAATATCAGTTCCCTGCCTTAAGGTCACATGGCCGGGAAGTGGTCTCAAAGCTGGAAAGCTGGGACCTGTGACACCATGCCCAGTGCTTTCTCACTGCGTCCCAGCTGCCCACTTGAAACAGCGAGGTTTGAGCTTCGCATTTTAAAAAGAGGTAGAATTTTGCAAAGAGTACAAGTGAGGGCATGGCAGGCAGGTATGAGGGTGAAGCCTTGGGACACTGGACCAAGCTGGGGCCAGCATGCCGAGAGGAGGGTACGCTGGAGGGAGGATGTCCGGTGGAGCTAGGTTGTTGAGACCTCGGAAGGGGCGCCTGGATCTAATTGTCCTCATAGGTTCTGAGCCAGCAAGTGAGGTGAAGAAAGCCAGGAAGAAGTGCTTTAGTGGGGCTGAGAGAAGACAACACAGAAATCAGACCCTCTCAGGGGCCAGGATATGAGATAATGAGGATGAGAACAATTAGAACAGTAACGGTAGCAACCGAAATTGGCAGGACATGATGACCAATTTGATAGAGGGAACAAAGGAGAGGCTTAAATAACAGGTGAGTAAAGAAAAGAAGCTGCTCAGGGCCTGTCCCTAATCTATTGAGGTAAATAGCTCAAAGGGCAACCTGTAAATCACTGCCGCTATTAAGAGCCCAGGACTGCCAGTGAAGGCAGATTGGTCTAATCTAGTTTAGCCTTCCTTCTGCTCTTTCCCTTGACTGGTGATGCGGTGTGAATGCTAATGCATGTGGTTCAGAGGATTCACAGTGCTACATCACCCAGGAAAGCCAGCTGGCTGCCAAGACACAGCACAGGGTGACACTCACTGGAGTGAATTGAGCGTCTGGCTTTAACCTTGTGGGCGGCTGTTTTCCCCCCTCCCCCTCCCGCTGTGGTCTGGCATGCAGCCAGCTCCTCTGGGTCGGGCATGCGCTAAGCAGGATGACAGAAAGGGGTCTTTTGTCAACCGGATTCCGCCACCAGCAGACACTGGAAACTCAGTAGCTCCACCCTGCCAGGTGGGAAAAAAACAGAAAAGCAGATAGATTTGAATGATTGACAATGGAGACCCAAAGCCACGAGGGGAAGAGAGATCAGAGAGGAGGAGGAGAGGAATTTGAAAGACAAGAGGTGGTGGGGAGTCAAAAGCACTCGTAAAGGGAGGGACTCCCTACGGCCCTGGGAGAGGGTGAAGTCGTGGGTGGCCCTGGGAGATGAGAACAAAGGCCGGGTGGGGGCGGAGCTCTGAGCAGGATAGATGCTGTTGGGATTTCAGCAGATGGTTGGGGCAGGAAGTTACTGTTCTGAACATTCTTCTGGACCTGCTGGTTCGCGAGGAGAGTGATCAGCTGACAGTAAGCCTCTGTTTCTGTAATGCCAAGAACAGTTTTCATCAGGGCCACAAGTGGAGAAGCTCTGCTTTCAGGAGTGACCCATAGTGAGCAAAATCATAAAAATAAAAGAGAATGCCAATATATTGGTTTATGATGAGAAAGACAGCTGTGATGGAGCAGAGTCCAAACGTCAGTAGATCTGTAGGTTGGCTCCCTGCAGGTAAGTGACAAGGGGAGTAGAAATGTGGGCTGCAGGTTGTAGATGAGCCCACAGTCGGAACAAGGGTGGTTTGCTACATCATTCACAGCAGGGATGCAGCCAACACAGAACGACTATACACCTGGCAGTGCTTGGATGACCCCAGCAACTCTAGGTGCTTTAAATCCCGGCCTTTTATCTTCTAGGTCACAGTTTCTCAAAGTCTGGTCTCAAAATACCTGCATCTAAATTCACTGGGGAACTTAAATATTCAAATGCCCAGATGTCATCCCAGATTTTCCACAATCAAAATCTAAAGGGAGAGGTCCTATAACCTGCATTTTAAACAAATTCTCCACAGGATTTACGAAGTCTACATGGGGTTTTAGGCTGACCATTCACTTTCTTTTCAGTCTTTCTTCTAGTTAAGTACATTTGGTTGATTAGATTTGCCCAGCTAAACTTACCATCTGTGACATCTAGGAAGCCAATAGCTCATCCTCCCCTCTGGGTTCTGCTCCAGTGAAATATAAGAAGTGCAATCCATGCAAATATAAGAAGTCAAATGGCCATCTCAATGTTGGTTTTATTTAGTTAGCATTCTCTGGTCAGGCTTAGATTGACGTATAGTCTGAGGCCTCCCAGCTGCCTATTAGAACTTAGATTTGGGGGCATTTCCAGGCCTGAGGCTGGAGAACCCTGACAAGGAGGGCTTCCTGCTTGGAGAGCGGGGGTGGGGTCAGTTACAGTTGGGTGAGTCCAGAGATAAGAGGCTGAAGCGTGCTGAGCAATGTCCACTCTACCTGGTGGACATTCCCGAGAGGATGACTTGCTGACAGAAGAGTTTCCCTCTGGAATCACATTAAAATGCTGCTGCTCTAGGCTTCTCTAAGTTGAAATCCACCTGACTTTACAAAGTGAACACATGGCTTAACATAGTTTTGCAAAGAAACCACAGATTACCAGGAGCTTTTTGCAAAATGGACCAGGATACAGACAGCTCACAGCAAATGTTTTCTAACCATATGAAAAGATGATCAGTGTTACTCACAGTGATAAACGCAAATTAAAACTAGCATTCTTTCAAGATACCACTTCCCACCTATCAGATTTGCAAAAATTCAAGTTTGACTCAATACTGTTCTTGGTGAGACTGTGGAGAAACCAGCACTCATGTACTGTTAGGGAGTGGTATAGGGTGATGCAAAATGGTATGAAGAGGATTTGGTTCTATTTAGCAAAATCACATAAGCCCTAAATCTCTTGTCAAACCAGACAACATGGAAGCTATGAAGGACTGCTGGAGATGTACCAAATGGTTATAAGGATCAACTTGAATTGCCTCCCGCTGGTCAAAGATGGGATAAATTGAGCATTAACAAGAATAAGTGCAATTTAATTGAAACATCAAATATGTTTAAATGCATGAGATCATAATGATACAAAAAATTGGGAGTTACTTTTGGAGAATGATAGGGAGAAATCATTATTTTGAGAACTGATAAATAAAGGGAAAGCATTAAACATTTGGGATGAGTCCCTGGAGGAGGGCATGGCAACCCATTCCAGTATGCATGGAGAATCCCATGGACAGAAGAGGCCGGCAGGCTATGGTCCATAGGGTTGTAAAGAGTTGGATACAACTGAAGCTTCTTAGCATGCATTAAACATTTATCTCCTTTTTTCCTACACAATTTCTACCCCATGGGGAAAAAAGAGTTGAAGTTAAAAAAGTATTAACTTTATAGAAATACCCAGTTTACTACATAGAGAAGACATGAGAGAATTAGAATGTACCCATGAAGAAAAGATTGCCCTTATACAGGTATTCCAGCTAGTATTAATAAATGAAGAAAGAATGATAGAATTAGACTACCATATCCCTAATGAATTAATGAAATCATTCATGCAATGATTATCCAGGGCTATTAGCATCACAAAATGCCTCCCGTTAGAATTATACACTATCCATGAAGCAGTTTCTGCAAGACAACTGAACTTGTTCAGATCTCTACATATAATTCCCAATTTATGGGAAATGTAGGGAACTGAGGAATGTATTAAATGATACCTGGCCCCTAAACAAAATCTAGGGGCTTCCCTGGTGTCTCAGATGGTAAAGAATCCCCCTGCAATGCAGGAGATCTGGTTGTGATCCCTGGATTGGGAAGATCCCTTCAAGGAGGGCATGGCAACCCACTCTAATATTCTTGCCTGGAGAATCCCCATGGACAGAGGAGCCTGGCAGGCTAAAGTCCATGGGGTCACAAACGGACATGATTGAGCGAGTAAGCACAAGGAAAATCCAGGTGTGGGAAACACTACAGGACAAACATATGTTTCTTTAACATGTAAACTGCAGAGAGAGAGTGAGTAAGAGGAGGGAAAAAAAGATGGAGCAGGGAACCTGTAAATTAAGAGACTTTAAAGACATATAGCCATTTACAATATATGAACAGTATCTGGATGCTGACTCAAATAAATAAATGCACATGAAAAAAAAACAAAGTTTGAAATAGGAAAGTTTTAAGTTGGATGTATATATTAGGATGCTACTGTTACTTTTTAAGGTGAGATAATGGAACTGTGGGGTTTTGTTTTTAGAGATGTTGTTGTTGTTCAGTCACCCAGTTGTGTCCGACTCTTTGTGATCCCATGGACTGCAGCATGCCAGGCCTCCCTGTCCCTCACCACCTCCCAAAGTTTTCCGAATTCATGTCCATTGCATCAGTGATGACATCCAGCCATCTCATCCTGATGCCCTCTTCTCCTTCTGCCCTCAATCTTTCCCAGCATTAGGAACTTTTTTTCCAGTGAATCAGCTATTCACATCGGGTGACCAAAATACTGGAGCTTCAGTTTCAGCATCAGTCCTTCCAATGAGTATTCAGGGTTGATCTCCTTTAAGAAGGAGTGGCTGGATCTGCTTGCAGTCCAAGGGACTCTCGGGAGTCTTCTCCAGCAGCACAGTTCAAGGGCGTCAATTCTTTGGTGCTCTGCTTTTACTGTCCAGCTCTCACACTCCATGTGATCACTGGGAAGACCGTAACCTTGGCTATGTGGACCTTTGTCGGCAGAGTGACGTCTGTCCTTCCCAACACACTGTCTAGGTTCGTCATCTCTTTTTAGTGACGCACAACTGAAATAATTATAGATGAAATGATATGATACTTGGGATTCATTTCAGAACCCAGGGCCTGGAAGGGTGCTTGGAGAAGTGGGTGGGAACAGAGATGAGATGGCTTTGAGTTGACTGCTGAAGTTGAGTGAAGGGCAGGTCAAGGTTCATTATGCTATCCTCCCTTTGTTTGTGGTTGCATTTTTCTATAATAAAAACAAAATAGTTTTTTTACAAATAAGACAAATTGAAAATAATACTAACAAGGCAAATACCAACCACAAGAAAATGGCAGAGCTGACACATTCCTCCTACTGTGAGCCTCTTGTCAGCTATCCAGTGAGATAAAAACAATGATAATCTAACTAGCACTAACGCAAAGTTGGGGAAGATCTTCCAAGTTACCAAAGAAATATGTTTAATGATGAACCCTGATTTAATTGCATACTGCTCAAAGATCAGAACTTCTGTTTCCTATATTTTGCCTAGTTTAAAAATCACTCGACTGAAAAAAAAGACAAAATATATGAAAGAGTGGTTTTCAGCCATTGGACAATAAGGAGTGCAGAGCAGTGATCCCTAAAAGAAGGCAAGCAGATATAAAGTGAGCCCTACAGTCACCCCAGCTTACTGCTCAGAGAGTTTCCAGGCCAGAGCATAGGGAAGGAAATCCCAAACAGAGCCTGACAGACATCCTGTGTTCAGAAAATGCAGTTGAGAATGCAGAGAAGCCAAGTGGTTGGAATGCACAGGGCAAAGTGCTGACAAGCAGGAGCATCACAGAGACCGAGTTCTGGAGATCGACAGGAGGGTCTGTTTGCATTTGAGCTGTAAACTGATCGGCACACTTGTGTAAAGAAACTCCCTGAGGCCACCAGAAAGAGTAAAGAAAAGAATTCTTGCAAATCCCCAGGATTTGAAATAGTTCGCCTTCCCCATGGCCAGAGCAGAGAAATCTCTTAATATACAGGGACATCTGAGTGCCAGGTAGAACGCTCCGAAGGGTGTTTCAGTAATGGAACCACAATAGCCCTAGACTATGGTTTCTCAATCTTGGCTCTAGCACTATTGACATTTGGAGCTAAATAATCCTTTGTGGGGGGTTGTCCTATGCATTATAGAATGTCTAGCAGGATTCCTAGTTTCTACTTGTTAGATGCCAGTAGTACTCCCACTCCTGTAGTTGTGATAACTGGAAGTGTTTCCATACATTACCAAATGTTCCCTTCTCATAGGGTCAAAATTATCCCTGGCAGAGATTAGTTGCTGAGACTAAAGACTGTTAGTGGCTCTTAAAATCAAGTTGCAAAAGGGTAAACCGTTTCTAAGGCACTCCACTGCATTCCAGAGCGAAGAACATAAACAATCCAGCATGCCAAAATACAGAATTCACTATATCTAGCATCCAACCAAACAAATGCAGACGTACAAAGAAACAGGAAACATAATCCAGTATGAGGAGGAAAATCAATCCATCAATAACAGATTCAGAAATAATACAGATGATGGATTAAGAGAGAAGGATGTTAAAATAGCTGCAATGACTATATTCCACATGGAATATGTTAAGTGTGTTCCATATGTTAAGTATGTACAGAGAAACATGAGCAGTTTTAGGAGAGATGTAGGTGATAGAAAAAAGACCCGTATTGAAATTTCAAGATGAAAAAGACAGTTTCTGAAATGAAAAACACAGTGAATGGGATAAACAGTAGATTAGATACTTGAGAAGAAAAAAATAGTGCAAACAGCATGGAAATTATTCCATTACAATACTAAAGAGCATGAGAACCTTGAAACAGCTTCAAGTGGCTTAATACAGGGGGAGTTTCAAAAGGAGGGGAAAGACTGGAAACAAAATTTCTTGAAGAAATAATGGCTGAAACGATTCCACATTTGATGAAAACTGTATAGCTACAGATTCAAGAAGCTCAACGACAAGCCGATGAAAGATGAAGATACACCAAGGCATATCCTAATCAAATTGATTAAAATAAGTGATAAAGAAAAAATCTTTAAAAAGAGAATAAAAACACAAATGATATATAGAGCAGAGATAAGAATGACTTATTGTTGGAAACAATGCAAGTAAAAAAGAGACAGCAGAGTTACATCTTTGTAGTACCAAAAGAAAAAAGAATTGGCTAACTTAGATTTCTATACCCAGCAAACATCTTTCAAAAATGAAAGCAACATAAAGATTTTTTAAAGGCATATGAAAGTTAAAAAAAAATTCAACATCAGCAGGCCAGAACTATAAGAAATGTCAAAGGACATATTAAGGACGAAGGAAAAAATACCAGATAGAAATCTGAATCTATGTGCAGAAACGAAAGCACCTGAAATGATAAATATATGGGCTAATACAAAGACTTTTTTCCCTTCTTATTTTGAAACTTCTTTTGAAAGGGCCTGGATATTGTTTTAGTAAGAGAGAGATGTTTTTTTTTTTTTCTGAAATCCATAAATAACATGATTTTATTTCACTCTTTAAACATTTGTTTTCATATTTTATTATATATCACAAATTAATGCAGTGTTCATGCATAGTATTTATCAGCCAAAAATATTATATTACTAATATTATATATTATTTATAGAGGTTGCATGTTCATTTTTTTTTCAAAGAAGAGTAAATAACACCTTGGAGATGACTGCTGTGATTTATAAAGATGAACTGGAGTGTTTTGAATAGTGATATAATATTATTATTTGATTTGACTTTTAGAAAAATCACTAGAGTTAATAATATGGTCAATTACTTGAATTCATGGGGAACCTGGAATGAGATTAAACTGCTGAAGGTAAACTCTCAAAATTTGAGGTCATAGGACCTTAAGCTAGTTTTACAATATGTGATTTTGGTGGCTAAAAAAATAAAAAGATATGTTTCTCATTCTGGATAGTTGTTTTGGCCTGTTTCTAAACAAATAAAACAACAATAGCAAGTCATTGAAGTATTATGCATTTTTAGTGCCTTAAAAGTAAACTAACACAAGATTTACGTTTTATAGATTTGGAAACTGAGACCTATTGAGATAAAGTTAATTGCTAAAATCCCACACCTAGTAATTAGATTTTATCTGATGGACATCCACCGTTTTTACTGGAATGTGAGGGTAACAACACACATGAATTTCAAGTCTAGGATCACTCTCAGGTACAACATCCTCAGGACTCCTTGTCTGCGGTGCAGAATTGTATTCACTAGGTGGGAACCCAGATAACAGCATCACCTGGTCCTGGGATTTCTCCAGTTTTGATTACCCATTTAAGCAAGTTAATGCTTGTCACTCTTTGTTATCAGAGAATAAAGATACTTCTTAAAAGTTACCTGGCTTTGGCTGAGAGTTAAGTAAACATGATATTCAGGGATACTGATAACTAACAGAAGAAAAAAATGTAAATTAGTGTAGGAAAGTTTACCACATTAGCATTCCTCCCCCAGTAAATTAAACAGCTCAGCATTCCAGTGTACTTCTTGGAAGCCACATAGAAGCTTCCAGTTTCTCCATTTTGCACAATTAAAGTTGTTTACCTTGAACTAACCTGCTTACCACAGAGGGAACCACTCAGGTTGATGCTACCTCATAAACCTCTCATGAATCTCTAGCTTCCTCAACCATCTTCACCACTGATTCCCTGGTCCATGGCTTGCCAAGGCTCTCTTGGACTCTTACTATATCCTTCTAATTTGACTTCCTGCTTTTTCACTCTCAACTTATTTCAAATTCATTTCTGACACTCCAGTATAAGTGGCCTTTTGAATTCTGAGAAAATATGAATCTGGTCATGTTGCTCCCCTGCTTGAAATGCTTAATGGGAGTTTCTGGATTATTCATTGCTGTTTTGAAAATTACAAAAAAAGTGATTAAAATAATAGCACCATTAATTTATCAATTAATATTCACAATGAAGCTCTGAGTCAGTAGCACTGGGCTACTCCATCTACCTCATGAGAGAGAAAGAGAGAGAGAGATCCCAAGAGCTCCTTTCTAGCATTGCCAGACTCATGGCCACTGCCCCTTCTGCCTACCTCAAAGCTACTGTTTCTGATAGTGTAAGATGGCTGGGACACTAATTTGGAGATGTGAATTTGGTTGTAGCAAGGGACAGCTGAGTCTGAAACTGTTTCTGAATAGAAAGGTTTCAGAGAATTCTGGAATAAACTCCACTCCTTATGGAAAGATAATCAAGTGAAAAGATCAAAAGACATATCCTAAGGATTGCAGTTTATACAAAAAAAGTCACAGCATCCAGAAAAGTATTTGCTGCTGCTGCTGCTAAGTCGCTTCAGTCATGTCCGACTCTGTGCAACCCCATAGATGGCAGCCCACCAGGCCCCCCTGTCCCTGGGATTCTCAAGGCAAGAACACTGGAGTGGGTTACCATTTCCTTCTCCAACGAATGAAAGTGAAAAGTGAAAATGAAGTCACTCAGTCGTGTCTGACTCTTAGCAACCCCATGGTCTGTAGCCTACCAGGCTCCTCTGTCCATGGGATTTGCCAGGAGAGAGTACTGGAGTGGGTTGCCATTGCATTCTCCGAGAAAACTATCTAGGTGGTAGCTTTTTAGCTTGTGAGTGAAGAGAAGAATTTTGATGGTAGCTAGGGAAATAATAAAAGGGAACAAAGAGAAATTATATACTCTGTTTATAGACAGATGCTGGGACTCAATACAACTTTCTCTTTGAGTAAACTTAAAATAGAAATAGAGATTGAAAGTTATAAGTTCAGTTCAGTTGCTCAGTCATGAGCGTGACTGAGCTGTCGTGAGTCGTTCAGTCGTGTCTGACTTTTTGCAACCCCATGAATCGCAGCATTCCAGGCCTCCCTGTCCATCACCAACTCCTGGAGTCCACCCAAACCCATGTCCATTGAGTCGGTGATGCCATCCAACCATCTCATCCTCTGTCATCCCCTTCTCCTCCTGCCCTCAATCTTTCCCAGTATCAGGGTCTTTTCAAATGAGTCAGCTCTTCACATCAGTTGGCCAAAGTATTGGCATTTCAGCTTCAACATAAGTCCTTCCAATGAACACCCAGGACTGATCTCCTGTAGGATGGACTGATTGGATCTCCCTGCAGTCCAAGGGACTCTCAAGAGTCTTCTCCAACACCACAGTTCAAAAACATCAATTCTTCAGTGCTCAGCTTTCTTTATAGTCCAACTCTCACATCCATACATGACCACTGGAAAAATCATAGCCTTGACTAGATGGACCTTTGCTGACAAAGTAATGTCTCTGCTTTTTAATATGCTGTCTAGGTTGGTCATAACTTTCCTTCCAAGGAGTGTCTTTTAATTTTATGTCTGCAGTCACCATCTGCAGTGATTTTGGAGCCCAGAAAAATAAAGTCAGCTACTGTTTCCACCCTTTCCCCATCTATTTGCCATGAAGTGATGGGACCAGGTGCCACGATCTTAGTTTTCTGAATGTTGAGCTTTAAGACAACTTTTTCACTTTCCTCTTTCCCTTTCATCAAGACACTCTTTAGTTCTTCTTCACTTTCTGTCATAAGAGTGGTGTCATCTGCATATCTGAGGTTATTGATATTTCTCCCGGCAATCTTGATTCCAGCTTGTGCTTCCTCCGCCCAGCATTTCTCATGATGCACTCTGCATATAAGTTAAATAAGCAGGGTGACAATATACAGCCTTGATGTACTCCTTTTCTGATTTGGAACCAGTCTATTGTTTCATGTCCAGTTCTAACTGTTGCTTCCTGACCTGCATATAGGTTTCTCAAGAGGCAGGTCAGGTAGTCTGATATTCCCATCTCTTTCAGAATTTTCCACAGTTTATTGTGATCCACACAGTCAAAGGCTTTGACTTAGTCAATAAAGCAGAAATAGATGTTTTTCTGGAACTCTCTTGCTTTTTCAATGATCCAGCGGATGTTGACAATTTGATCTCTGGTTCCTCTTCCTTTTCTAAAACCAGCTTGAACATCTGGAAGTTCATGGTTCATGTATTGCTGAAGCCTGGCTTGGAGAATTTTGAGCATTACTTTACTAGCGTGCGAGATGAGTGCAATTGTGTGGTAGTCTTAGCACTGTTTGGCATTGCCTTTCTTTGGGATTGGAATGAAAACTGACCTTTTCCAGTCCTGTGGCCACTGCTGAGTTTTCCAAATTTGCTGGCATATTGAGTGCAGCACTTGCACAGCATCATCTTTCAGGATTTGAAATAGCTCAACTGGAATTCTATCACCTCCACTAGCTTTGTTCATAATAATACTTCCTAAGGCCCACTTGACTTCACATTCCAGAATGTCTGGCTCTAGGTGAGTGATCACACCATCGTGATTATATGGGTTGTGAAGATCTTTTATGTACAGTTCTTCTGGGTATTCTTGCCACCTCTTCTTAATATCCTCTGCTTCTGTTAGGTCCCTACCATTTCTGTCCTTTATCGAGCCCATCTTTGCATGACATGTTCCCTTGGTATCTCTAATTTTCTTGAAGAGATCTCTAGTCTTTCCCATTCTGTTGTTTTCCTCTATTTCTTTGCACTGATCACTGAGGAAGGCTTTCTTATCTCTTCTTTGGAACTCTGCATTCAAATGGGTATATCTTTCCTTTTCTCCTTTGCTTTTCACTTCTCTCCTTTTCACAGCTATTTGTAAGGCCTCCTCAGACAGCCATTTTGCTTTTTTGCATTTCTTTTTCTTGGGGATGTTCTTGATTCCTGTCTCTTGTACAATGTCACAAACCTCTGTCCATAGTTCATCAGGCACTCTGTCCATCAGATCTAGTCCCTTAAATCTATTTTCCACTTCCACTGTATAGTCATAAGGGATTTGATTTAGGTCATACCTGAATGGTCTAGTGGTTTTCCCCACTTTCTTCAATTTCAGTCTGAATTTGGCAATAAGGAGTTCATGATCTGAGCTACAGCCAGCTTCCGGTCTTGTTTTAAGTTACAAGTTATAAGTCTAAAGTTTAAGCTTTAAGTATCAGTTTTAAGTTTAAGTTTTAAGTTATAAGATCAGACTGAAATATTGGAAAGAATCTATTCAGTTTAGCTCGTATCAGTTATTTGTATAATAAAGTTCTTCCATGTTGATACTCCTAATGAGTCAACATACCTCAGTCAAAATGGGTAAAGAAGAGAGTCATTATAAAATTAATGTAGAGTTCAAGAGAAAATGCAATAAATGATAAAAATACTTTTATTGTGATAGAGTTTCCTCAGTGAAGAGAGTTATGGGTCCTTATGAGCCAAATCTTCATTCAGTGAAGATTTATAATAAAAAAAATTGAAGGAATACAAGGAGAAATGCAAAAAATCATTGTAGAAATAAAGCCTTTAAAATGTGATGAGACAACTAAAATTTGGCAAGGTGAATTTACTTGCCCAGAATCAGGCAGGGAAAGAATGGCTGAATGAAGACTGGAACCCAGTTCTGTTGACCACTGGTCTGTTTTCTTTGCATCTCCATAAGCTGACTTCCTTCCTTGACGGGTGCATGAGTATGCATAAACGTACAAATGAAAACATGTCCCATGCCTAAAGCTGACACTTAGGGAATTTTTGTTGTTTTTATTTTTATTGTTGTTAATTGTATATTCAGGAGTCAAAAGTTGTGAGAGAAAAAGTTCTGTTGGCTATGTTTCGGAGAATTAATGTTTCAAAAGGCAAAATAACTTTGGAAGCCTGGAATAACTTCATAAAATTTGACTTTCATAAATCAGTTTTCATTCCTCAAAGCAAGAGCAAATAAATAGCCAAGCAGCAAACACAAAATCATTACATATGAAAGTGACTGGCATATGGCAACTGCATTCTCCCTCCCCTTACTCCTTCTAAACTATTGAGATGATAAAGGAAACTAGGAAGGGAAAACCCTTTAGTTTACTTTCCAAACCCTTGAAATAACACTGTAGTCTGGCAGTCTGTTACGGACCAGATGCTGACAGACACACTGTCTCTTCAGCTGTATTCAGAGGGTGCCAAAAGAACAAATAGCTCCGAGTGTAACAGCAAAAAAAAAAATGTTCATGTCTGAACAAAGTTTTCTCTTCATAGCTGTCTTTGCCCATATAGAATTAACAATTGGAAATCATATAGGTTTCAGTAAAAGAAAGAAGGGAGAAAGGGAAGGAAGCAGAGGAAGGAGAGGAAAAGAAGAAAAAAGGAAAAGAATCTCATCAGTTCATATATAAGACACTGGAAAATATTAGAGATGGTCATTGAAAACTTGTAAATGGCATGAAGTAGAATGAAATAGGAATCATTCAATCCCATTATAACTCTGTTGGTAACACACAATCATTGAGTAAATCCTGGTTCACTGGCATTTCTTTTGAATTCTACTTCCTGGAGAATAACAAGAAAGAAATGATGGTGCTTGTGTTTTAACAGAAAGTAAGAAGTCCCAGACCTAATGCTCTTTATCCTAGCGTTCACCTTTATAACTTGTGAGTCCAAGTTTCTCATTATTTCATCAGGATGGGGGTAGAGTAGGGGACTTCCCAGGTGGGCCCTCGTGGTAAAGAACATGCCTGCCAATGCAGGAGACGTAAGAGATGTGGGTTTGATCCCTGGGTTGGGAAGATTCCCTGGAGGAGGGCATGGCAACCCACTCTGGTATTCTTGCCTGAAGAATCCCATGGACAGAGGGGCCTGGTGGGCTTCAGTCCATAGGATTGCAAAGAGTCAAACATGACTGAAGTGACTTAGCAGCAGCAGGAGCAGAGAGTAGAGTAGGGACAGGATTTGCCTAGGGTGGGGAGATCTCAGTGCTGCTGCTGCTGCTGCTGAGTCGCTTCAGTCGTGTCCGACTCTGTGCGACCCCATAGACGGCAGCCCATCAGGTTACCAAGTCAAATATTAGGAGGGACTAAAAGGAAAGCATTCAAATGATTAAACTAAACTTGTCCCTATCTACCTTCCTACCTACCTATTGTTACCACTGACCTAAATCGATTTAGAGTATAGTTAGACATTCATGAGAACAGAGCATTGAATCCCAGTTGTTTTCAATATGTATGATTCAAGATGCACGAATGGTACGTTGCCTTACTGGTGGTCATTAGATAAGAAGAAATATGATATGGTGGTTTTGATTCCCATCAAAAGAACTAACATTAGCAGCTTGTTCCTAAAAATATCCTGTACTTTAGTTGTGTGAGTCTGCTTCGAGTTGTCTTACATGGAGCAAATGTGGGGAGAGGGGTGACTCAGGCATACAGGAATAGGAGAGAACAGTGACTTCTTAGAAATGAAAAGCTGAAATAAAATCTTTTGAGTCAACAGGGAAGATGCCACAATTGTGTGCATGCACACACACGCAGATCTATATTTAGAGGTGTGACTCACAGCCAGGAAGAAGAGAGATTTCATATTCATACCTTACAAAAATTCCCCTTTGCCAGTTCCTCATGGATCGTTAAGAGAGAATAGGTGCTTTTTGTGCTTTGTGATGTTGTAAGTTATACACACGTTATTCCTACCAGTCTCTAATAAGTACCAGAATCGCAAGATTTTTGTCTTAAAGTTTGTTTGAAAAGGAACACTGGATTTGCCAGCTCATCACATATTGAATGCAATGGTGATATTTCACACAGTTCGTTGCTGTCTGTGTCAGAAGTTTCTGATCGTATTGTTTCTAAGATAACTTGGGATAATAATTATACAAGAACCTTTGTGGCCTGTTTTTCTTGAGTCCACTTGGAATCCCTGGGGAGTAAATTTAAACCTTAAGAGGTCATAGCAAGGACATCTAAATTGGTCAGGTCACAACCAAAGAGTGGTGCAGGTCCAAGGCCGGCGAAGGAGTTCAGAGCCCATTGAAGCACTGATTAGAGGGAAATGTGAATAAGCTTTCCCAGATTTTTTGCTTCCAGGCCACGGATCAATCACCAACAATGTGTATATTTTCATGGAATGTCTAGATCAGTATACATCTTAGGGTAGCCCTGTGGGTTCCCCACATTGTCTTAGTCCCCAGCATGCACCACTATGTAACTTGTAGGATTATTTTGGAGACGAAAAAATAATACAAATTACAGGCAAGAAAGAAAAGGTAGGAATATGGGTACTTACTGCTGCTGCTGCTGCTGCTGAGTCGCTTCAGTCGTGTCCGACTCTGAGCGACCCCATAGACGGCAGCCCACCAGGCTCCCCGTCCCTGGGATTCTCCAGGCAAGAACACTGGAGTGGGTTGCCATTGCCTTCTCCAATGCATGAAAGTGAAAAGTGAAAGTGAAGTCGCTCAGTCGTGTCCGACTCTTAGCGACCCCATGGACTGCAGCCTACCAGGCTCCTCCATCCATGGGATTTTCCAGGCAAGAGTACTGGAGTGGGGTGCCATTGCCTTCTCCGTATGGGTACTTAATGGAGGTCTAAATAATGGAATCCAGAGGGATGCAAACAGAACTAGTTTCTCATGATTAGGAACATACTGGCAAAGGACACGTGTAGTCAAGCTTCTAAGTTTGCAGGAGGTAGTAAATTGTTTGGAGTGAAATGTCAACCAACAAAAATAATCACAGAGAGCTCACCAGAAGATTATCAGCTGAATGTCAGTGAGAGTGAATGAAAAGTAGTATGTGAGAAAACAAAAGATTTCTTTTGTTTTGCTTTTGGGGATGGACTCTGAGGTATCACATATGCTCAGAGAAGTCCTCAAGTCACTCTGTCCAATGCTGGATGAATGAAATGGATCACCTTTTTTTGTTGTTGTCGAATGTTTGAGAAGCTAGGCTTCCAGGATCTCCCTCAAAGGAAAAAGGAAAACTGGACCTGTTTGGACTTCTTATGTTATTGAGCCAGATTTCCCAGTTCCAGCCTGAACTGTCCAATAGGCAGCCCCGTGTGGTGCACCAAGGCATCCTAGTCTTTTCATTCATTTAACTGTGTAGGATGCGGTTTGCCTGATTATTGCAGTTTGGTGTCTCCAAGAAGCAAACCTTCAGATGGAGATTGGCCTTGAGACTTTTTAGGGCGTGCCTGTGAACATATCCCTTGTTGAAGGGAAGGGAAGGGAAGGGAAGGAGAGGAAGCCAGATTCGGAAGAGGGAATAGCTGAGCTGTGATGCAGTCATAACAGATGTCTCTGCCCACCGTATGGGGAATTCTAAAGAGGGAATGAAACTGCAGAGGTGTCATGGGCTGGGCCTTTCCCCCACTGTGTTAATCAGTCATTATATGTGGGGCCTCTGGTGGGGGAGGGTTTCCTTTAGCTGAGCTGTTCCCCCAGGGGACTGATGGCTGAGGGTGGAATGCCAGAAGCACTTCCAGTAGCTGTGAGTAATTTGTCCTTTATTCCTGAAGAGGGATCTTGGCAGCGCATCCCAGCATCCCCACTGCTGCCTCCATCCTGACCTCCAGTTCCAATTTCTGATTTACATGGTTGGACAACAGAACACTGCTCTGTTCAGTGCGAGACCAGGGCTTAACTGCCAAGTACAAGACCAGCTCTTAGGGAAACTGAGATCTGTCATCCGTGATCCTGGCTTCCCTTCCTGGACTCCTTGTTCCCTTGGCCAACACCTCATCCCCTGCTTGCTCCCCGCTTCCTTGCCAGGTGCTCTCCTGCTTACCTCCCGGTGCCTCTACCACACCCACCTTTCCAGTGCAAACAGTTTGATAAATTCATTCACCCGAGCCTGTCAGTGACAGGAACTGGCTTTGCATTTCAATGTAAGGTAGAGTCTTTGGGCGCAGAGAGTGAAGCCCTGTGGAACTTCAGGCTCTCTTGGATGTCATTGTTTGGGTAGAGGGAAACACATTCCTGAATCATAGGAACGAAGGGGTATTGTGTGTATTTGTGTGTGCTCAGTCATGTCTGACACTTTGCAACCCCATGGACTGCGGCCCGTCAGGCTCCTCTGTCCATGGAATTTTCCAGACAAGAACACTGAAGCAGTTTGCTATTTCCTTCTCTGAGGTGGGAGTCCTCAATCCCTGAAGTTTAAGCATGGCTCCAGCGAGATCCCACAAGATTTTGAGGCTGGGGCCAGCAAAAGAGAAAAGAAAAATAAGCTTTCCATGGAGGTTCCTACTGCTGGGCATGATTGACAACTGCTGATGAAAGCAAGAGCTGGTTCCCTCAGCGTGGGAACAGCTGCTGCCTAGCAACTCGGGCTCAAGAATCAAAGCAGAGGTTTTCCTACCCTGAACCAAGAATTCATCCCTTGTCAATTCTGATGAGTTTGTTCAAGTGAGTCCAAATGAAGACTGGAGAAGCTAGACCTTTGTTAAAGTGATGACAGTGAAGGTAGTTTGCATAGAACTAGGGTTGGCTGGTCAGCCTTCCTTCCCCTCAGTGGTCCTCACCTCTTCTAGATGCTAGCCTTCCAGCTTTTAGTAGCAAGGACCTTTGATAACCTAAAGGAAGATTTAAAATGGAAGAATTTTAGAACATTTTATTGATGCATTATGACCCTCTGCTGTTTAAGGCATGAAAAATTTCTCGAAGACTTTATGTGTTCTAATAAGCTGTGAAACTGTGTCTGTCCAGCTCCATCTGATCCCGTCTTCTTATTTGAGGGAACTTAATCTCTTCCTGTGATAGTCTGAAATTTACACCATCAACAAGTTTGATATTGTACTCTTCAAAAATCTCAAATTACCTACATTTGACACATCAGTGGGTTATTTCCTAGAAGAAGTATATGGAAAATAAGTGAACTGTTACAGGAGTAGATTTGAAAAAAATGTCTAGCTGAATTCACTTTCAGTTCTGCTTCATACTGTTCCTGTTTATTTTCAACAGACTTCTTCCGTATCAACAGTAATATTTTCTTATGTCCTACCAGAATGTGAATCCTATGGAAGCAGAGGTTTTTGCTTGTTTTGTTCATAGATATATTGGGAACAGATATATTCCTGGGAACATCAGGAATCAATAAATGGTTGTAGAATGAAATTAATATTTCTTATCATCAGTTAGAAGCTCAGAATTCTCAAATTGCTCTTTGGCTTCTCAGAATATCTTACCTTTGCTCCAGTCTGTGTTTTTGCTAATGATGACTTAACTAGTAATCCTTTTGGCCTAGTAATGAGAAAGAGTTGACTCAGAGTCATGATTCCCAGAATTATTCCAGCCATTAGTTGGAGAACCTTGAACAAGTCACTTAAATTTTCTGGATCTCTATTAGTTCATCCATAAAAGATGATTTAATAATTCCTTTATCTTGCAAGACATTGGATTGGTCTAATAGCATAACAAATAGTTTATGGTTAAAAGCAAGAACTTCTGGATCTAGATTCAAATCCTAACTTTTTACTTGCTAATTGTATGACCTTAGGTAAGATATTTTTCTTGGCTGGAGAATCCCATGGGCAGAGGAGCCTGGTGGGCTACAGTCCATAGGGTCACAAAGAGTTGGATATGACTGAGCAACTAACATGCAGGCCAGATATTTAATCACTTTATGTTTCAGTTTCTTCACATGTAAGATAGAAATATTTATAGTACCCCTGAAAACGAAGATCATGGCACCCGGTCCCATCACGTCATGGGAAATAGATGGGGAAACAGTGGAAACAGTGTCAGACTTTATTTTTCTGGGCTCCAAAATCACTACAGATGGTGACTGCAGCCATAAAATTAAGACGCTTACTCCTTGGAAGGAAAGTTATGACCAACCTAGATAGCATATTCAAAAGCAGAGACATTACTTTGCCAACAAAGGTTCGTCTAGTCAAGGCTGTGGTTTTTCCTGTGGTCATGTATGGATGTGAGAGTTGGACTGTGAAGAAGGCTGAGCGCCAAAGAATTGATGCTTTTGAACTGTGGTGTTGGAGAAGACTCTTGAGAGTCCCTTGGACTGCAAGGAGATGCAACCAGTCCATTCTGAAGGAGATCAGCCCTGGGATTTCTTTGGAAGGAATGATGCTAAAGCTGAAACTCCAGTACTTTGGCCACCTCATGCAAAGAGTTGACTCCTTGGAAAAGACTCTGATGCTGGGAGGGATTGAGGGTGGGAGGAGAAGGGGACGACAGAGGATGAGATGGCTGGATGGCATCACTGACTTGATGGACGTGAGTCTGAGTGAACTCCGGGAGTTGGTGATGGACAGGGAGGCCTGGCGTGCTGCGATTCATGGGGTCATGAAGAGTCAGACACGACTGAATGACTGATCTGATCTGTTAGAATTATTGTACAGATAAAAGTAGTCGATATATACAAAAACACTTGAAATAGTGCCTGCCACATAGAAGTACTCATAATAAATATTGTTTATTATGTAATGTAAAACAGTTTGGAAAATGTGAAGTACTGTACAAATATAAGGTAATTAGATTTCCATTTAATAAGTCACTGATGGCTCATGCTAAAATGAATGACTAATGCTGAAATTTTAGGCCCTCTAATAAATTAGGATGTGAATGATTTGGCATCTCTCAAATTGCACCTCATAGTTGGTCATATATTCTGTCTGTTCCCAGGGCTGGCCTGAGCTGTCCATGTAGTAAGGAATTATGGGTAAATTTAGTCAAAACGACTCTGCCTTTTGAGTTCTGTCATCATCTACCTGTGTGATGTTGGGTAAATCAATTAGCTTGTTTGATTCTGAGTTTCTGCATTGTAAAACGGGGATGATAACGCTTTTTCAGAGGGTTAATGAAGGTCCCAATGAAGAAACTCACTATTCAAATATGAGGCAGTATTGTCCTTTTGTTTATTCTCCTTGACATTTTGATAGATCATTAACTCTCCTGCCCTGCAGGAGAATTAGGCTGTTTGATGGTGTGCATCTCTAGCTGTAGCCTCTTATAGACTCACATGTTTTTCATTTTTCCATCCATACTCCTCTATTATGCAAAGTTGAAAACAGACCTTATAAAACAGACTTAGTAAGCCACCCAATCTGCAGGTCCCCAGTTCTGATGGACTGTTTGGGCCGTGGCGGTAGAGGAGGCCTTATTGGCTAATCGTTCAGCCTCAATGGCCTATCTCGGAGCAGTACAGTGCTTGCAAGTGGCCAGGTTCCTCTAATTGGCTTAGTTTTACAAGTTTAATACGTTAAACTCCTTCATGAAATAAAGCATTTACATTCTTCTTATGTTTCATAATTATGAATATTTAAGAATTGGAAAATTCGATATAGACTATGCAAGAGCTTCCAAGAATGTTTTCATTTTTGGTTTTTTGTTCAAAGGCTGGCTAGATTCTGCTTTAGGACTGTGATAGAATGACTGGTATTGGATTATTCCTCCTATGACAATCATAAAACTGGAAAAACATGTGAAACAACCATTGTCAGACATTGGAAACTAAATGCAAAGGATGATCCCTGAGAGAAAGTCATTAGCCCCACAAGGTTGCAGCTTTCTGCCTGGGGTATTTTTCCAACCATTGTGTGGAGACCTGGAATCTGAGCAGGGAGCAGTAGTCCTGATGGGCTGAAAGCACAGATCAGAGTTTGGGATTTCTGAAGTGGCTGAAATCTGCAAAATAGGACAGTAGAGAGGAGGAGCTGCACAGAGTAGGAGAGAGTTTGTCCTGAAGCCTTGGCTAAGGACTGGGTCACATATGAAAAATGAAATGGTAAATAAGAGATTGCATTTAAATGACAGTTATCTTTTTCTTTTCATAATTTTCTTAGAAGTGAACAGACTTTCTAAAGCAAAATTAATAGGGTTATAAGGGGATTTTACAGTTGCAGAAGCAAAAGACATAACAACGTAGCACAGAGGACAAGGGTGAGTAAGTAAGTGGAATTATATCATTGTAAGCTTATTACACTTATAAAATGGCAAGTGAAAAGCATCAGATGTAAAGTAGGAGGGACAAGGTAGGAAGTGCAAAGGTTAGATGTGAAGTGTGAAGTTTGAAGAAGTACCATATGACTGTACACAGAATTTGTTAAGGCTGCATATCGTTAGCCTGAGAGCAACAACTAAAAATTTAAAATAAAAGGAGTATAACTAAGAAGGCAATGGGAAAATAAAAAATAGAATACATAAACGTATTCAGTATTGTTTCCTTCCCCAAAGAAGGCAGGAAATGAGCAACAGACAAAACACAGAATGCATGCACGTATGCTTGGCTGCTCAGTCGTGTCTGACTCTTTGCGACCCCATGGATTGCAGCCTGCCAAGCTCCCCTGCCCTTGGGATTCTCTAGGCAAGCATACCAGAGTGAGTTGCCATTTACTTCTCCAGGTGATCTTCCCAACCGAGAGACTGAGCCCACATCTGCCCAGTCTCCTGCATTGCAGGTGGACTTTTTACTTGCTGAGCCATCGGCAGATGGAAAACAAACAGCAAGCAGGTGAATTTAAATCCAACTTTATGGATTATTCAATAAATGTAAATTGACTAAACTCCAATTAAAAGGCAGGAATTTTATATTTGGATAAAAAAGCAAGGCCAGTAAGTGATATCTATAAGAAACACACTCTGAAAATACATAGAACAGAAAGAAATATACCATACAACAGTGGGCATAGCAAAACTGGCATTATTATATTACTATCAGATAAATTAGACTTCAAGACAAAAAGTATTAGAAGAGATAAAGAGACATCAAAAAGACACAATAACCTTAATATATATGCACCTAAATGAAAGAAAAAAATTATGAGTTAAAAACTGAAAAAGGAACAGGAAAACTCCACACTCACAGTTGGTGAGTATAGCATCCCTCTTTCAGTAATTTGATACAGTAAGTGCAAAAAAGTCAGTAAAGATATAAAAACCTAATGACACTATTAATCAAATGTACTTATCATTTACCAAACACTACACCCCAAAACTACAGGATATTCCTTCTACTCAAGTGCACATGGAACATTTACTATAATAGCCATCTGCTCAGCCATAAAGTAAATCTCAAATTTAAAAGGATTGAAATCATATGTATTCTCCGACAACAGTGAAATTAAGTTAGAAATCAATTGCAATATGTTACCTAGAAAATCCCCCCAAATATTTGTATACGGGAATAATGCATCTATCAACAATCCATGGCTCAGTGGAAAAAAAAAATCACAAGGAAAATTGGAAAATATTTTGAACTTGAAAACATAATTTATCAAAATTTTGAAACTCAGTCAATGCAAGACTTAGAAGGAAATTCAGAGATTTAAATATCCATATTAGAAAATTAAAATGTTAAAATCAAGATCTGTTTTTAAATTAAGAAGCTAATAAAATCAAGTTAAGTAGGAAGAAGGAAATAATAAAGATAAAAATAGGAATCGATGAAACAGAATACAAGTAATAAAGAAAATTATCAGAGCTAACAGTTGGTTTTGAAAAGCTCACATCCTGACCAAAGCACAGATGAATCTACCAATTCCTACGCTCATATAACACATTCCATACACGCTTTCTAGGAGACCTCAGCAAAACTATTCTCTTATAATCTGCACTCATGCTGATAACATGAGACAAGTGAACAATGTAGCAAATAGAAAAAAATCATTCCATAAAATATATGTAACTGGATGAGTCCTAGAAAAGTCAATTTATTTGCATACAACCTTCAGAAATCATCCTAAAAATTACTTAGCTTTTCAACAAAAGTACATGCTAAAGGTTTTTGTTTTATTTTTATTTTATCTTTTACCAATTTTTTATTGAAGTATTGTTGAGTTACAATGTTGTATTAATTAGTGTTGTACAACAAAATTTATATATATGTATTCTTTTCCATTATGGCTTATTATATGGTACTGAATATAGTGTTCTATGCTATAGAACACTATATTTACCCATATATACAGGATATTTACCCATCCTGTATATAAAGCTTACATCTGCTGACCCCAGCCTCTCGCTCCATCTCTCCCCCAACTCCGTCTCCCTTGGCAACCACCAAGGATTGCCTATTCTCTGTGTCCCTGCTTCTGTTTCATTGATAGATTGATTTGTGTCATATTTTAGATTTCACATATAAGTGATACAGTGTTTGTCTTTCTGACTCCACTTAGTATGATGATCTCTAGTTGCATCCATGTTGTAGCACAAGGCATTATTTCATTCTTTTTTATGGCTGAGTGGTATTCCATTGTATATGGGTACCACTCCTTAATCCATTCATCTGCTGATGGACATTGAGGTTATTTCTGTGTCTTGACTATTGTGAATAGTGCTTCGATGAACATAGGGATGCATGTTTATTTTCAGATTATAGTTTTGTCCAGATCTATGCCTGGGAATGGGATCGCTGGATCACACAATAATTTTATTTTTAGTTTCCAGAGGAAGCTCCATACTGTTTTCCATAGCAGCTGCACCGACTTTACATTCCCACCAACAGTGTGAACGGCTTTCCTTTTCTCCACACTGTCTCTAACATTTGTTATTTGTAGACTTTTAACGATGGCCACTCTGACTGACGTGAGGCGGTACCTCATTGTCGTTTTGACGTGCATTTCTCTAATAATGAGCAATGTTGAGCACTTTTTCATGTGCTTGTTGGCCATCTGTGTTTCTTCTTTGAAGAAATATCTATTGTGGTCTTTTGCCCATTTCTTCATTGAGCTGTTTGTTTCTGTTGTCGAGTTTTTGTATATTGTGGAAATGATGCCCTTGTCAGTAGCATTATTTACAAATATTTTCTCCCAGTCTGTAGGTTATCTTTTCATTTTGTTTATGGTTTTCTTTGCTATGCAAAAGTTTGTAAGTTTGATTAGGTCACATTTGTTTATCTTTGTTTTTGCTTCTATTGCCTTGGGAGACTGATCTAAGATTTATGTCAGAGAGCGTTTTGCCGATGATCTCTTGTAGGAGTTTTATGGTGTTATGTCTCCCCTTCCCCACACCCTGTGTGGCGTGTGGGATTTTAGTTCCCTGACCAGAACTGGAACCTGTGCCCCCTGCATTGGAAGCGTGGAGTCATAACCACTTGATCACCAGGGAAGTCCCTTTGTGTTATGTCCTATGTATACAGCTTTAAGCCATTTTGAATTTATTTTTGTGTATGGTGATCTAACTTCATTGATTCTCATGTGCTGTCTAGCTTTCCCAACACTTGCTAAAGAGACTATCTTTTTCCTATGGTATAATCTTGCCTCCTTTGTTGAAGATTTGTGTGGGTTGATTTCTGGGTTCTCTATTCTGTTCCGTTGACCCATATGTCTGTTTTTGGGCCAATACCAAACTGTTTTGATTACTGTGGTTTTGTAGTATTAAGTCTGGGGGGTCATGCCTCCTGCTTTGTTTTTCTTCAGGGTGGCCTTGTCCATGCTTGTTGCTGTTCAGTCGCCCAGTCGTGTCTGACTCTTTGTGACACCACTGGATTTCAGCACACCAGGCTTCCCTGTCCTTCACTATATCCCAGAGTTTGCTCAAGCTCACGTCCATTGAGGTGATGATGCCATCCAACCATCTCATCCTCTGCCATCCCCTTCTCCTCCTGCCCTCAATCTTTCCCAGCATCAGGGTCTTTTCCAATGAGTCAGTTCTTCGCATCAGGTGGCCAAAGTATTGGACTTTCAGCGTCAGTATCAGTCCTTCCAATGAATATTCAGGATTGATTTCCCTTAGGATTGACTGGTTTGATTTCCTTGCAGTCCAAGGGACTCTCAAGAGTCTTCTCCAGCACCACAGTTCAAAAGCATCAGTTCTTTGGCACTCAGCTTTCTTTATAGTACAACTCTCACATCCATACATGACTACTGGAAAAACCATAGCTTTGACTATATAGACCTTTCTTTGCATCAAGAGACTCTTTAGTTTCTCTTTGCTTACTGCCATTAAGGTGGTGGCATCTGCATATCTGAGGTTGTTGATGTTTCTCCCAGCAGTCTTGATTCCAGCTTGTGCTTCATCCAGCCCAGCGTCTGTCATAAGATACTGTGCATATAAATTAAATAATCAGGATGACAATATACAGGCTTGATGTGCTCCTTTCCCAATTTTGAACCAGTCCATTGCTCCATGTCTGGTTCTAAGTATTGCTTACAGATTTCTCAGGAAGCAGGTAAGGTAGTCTGGTATTCCCATCTCTTTAAGAATTTTCCATGGTTTGTTCTGATCCACACAAAGGCTTTAGCACAGTCAATGAAGCAGAAGTAGATGTTTTTCTGGAATTCCTTTGCTTTTTTCTAAAAACAGACCCAATGGATCCAACAGATGTTGGCAATTTCATCTCTGGTTCCTCTGCCTTTTCTCAATCCAGGTTGTACACCTGGAAGTTCTCAGTTCACATACTGCTGAAGCCTAGATTGAAGGATTTTGAGCATTATCTTGCTAACATGTGAAATGAGTGCAGTTGTGTGGTAGTTGAGAGTTGGGCTATAAAGAAAGCTGAGCACTGAAGAATTGATGCTTTTAAACTGTGGTGTTGGAGAAGACTCTTGAGAGTCCCTTGGACTACAAGGAGATCTGACCAGTCCATCCTAAAGGAAATCAGTCCTGAATATTCATTGGAAAGACTTATGCTGAAGCTGAAACTCCAATACTTTGGCCACCTGATGTGAAGAACTGACTCATTTGAAAAGATCCTGATGCTGGGAAAGATTGAGGGCAGGAGGAGAAGGAGACAACAGAGGATGAGATGGTTTGATGGCACCACCAACTCAATGGACATGAGTTTGAGTAAGCTCCAGGAATTGGTGATGGACAGGGAGGCCTGGTGTGCTACAGCCTATGGGGTCTGAAAGGATCGGACATAACTGAGCGAATGAACTGAACTGAACTTAACATTCTTGGGCATTGCTCTTCTTTGGAATTGGAATGAAAATTGACCTTTTCCAGTCCTGTGGCCACTGCTGAGTTTTCCAAATTTGCTGGCATACTGAGTACAGCACTTTCACAGCATCATCTGTTAGAATTTGAAATAGCTCAGCCTGAATTCCGTCACCTCCTCTAGATTTGTTTGTAGAAATGCTTCCTGTGGCCTACTTGTCTTCACACTCCAGGATGTCTGGGTCATTAAGACTTTTTTGTATAGTTCTGTGTATTCTTGCCACTTCTTTTTAATCTCTTCTGCTGCTTCTAGGTCCTTGCCATTTCTGTCCTTTACTGAGCCCATCTTTGCATAAAATGTTTCCTTGGTATCTCTAATTTTCTTGAAGAGATCTCTAGTCTTACCCATTCTGTTGTTTTCCTCTATTTCTTTGCATTGTTCACTTAAGAAGGCTTTCTTATCTCTCCTTGCTAGTCTTTGGAACTCTGCATTCAGATGGTTATATCTTTCCTTTTCTTCTTTACCTTTCACTTCTCTTCTTTTCTCAGTTTTGTAAGGCCTCCTCAGACAACCATTTTGCCTTTTTGCATTTCTTTTTCTTGGGGATTGTTTGGATCACTGCCTCCTGTACAGTGTTACAAACCTCTATCCATTGTTCTTCAGGTGCTCTATCAGATTTAATCCCTTGAATCTATTCATCACCTCCACTGTATAATCATAAGGGATTTGATTTAGGTCATACTTGAATGGCCTAGTGGTTTTCCCTATCTTCTTCAATTTAAGCCAGAATTTTGCAATAAGGAGCTGATGATCTGAGCCACAGTCAGCTCCTGGTTTCGTTTTTGCTGACTGTATAGAGCTTCTCCATCTTCAACTTCGAAGAATAAAATCAACCTGACTTCAGTATTGACCATCTGGTGATGTCCATGTGTAATCTCTTGTGTTGTTGTAAGAGGGTGTTTGCTATGACCAGGGTCTTCTATTGGCAAAACTCTGTTAGCCTTTCCCCTGCTTCATTTTGTAATCCAAGGCCAAACTCGCCTGTTACTCCACTTATCTCTTGACGTCCTACTTTTGATTTCCAATCCCCTATGATGAGAAGGACATCTTTTTTTTGGTGTTTGTTTTAGAAGTTCTTTAGGTCTTCGTAGTATGTGTGTGCGTGTGTTAAGTAGCTTCAGTCTTGTCTGATTCTTTGTGATGCTATGGACTGTAGCCCGCCAGTCGCCTCTGTCCAATGGGTTCTCCAGGCAAGAATACTGGAGTGAGTTGCCATGCCCTCCTCCAGGGGATCTCCCCAACCCAGGGATCGAACCCACATCTCTTATGTCTCCTGCATTGGCAGGCGGGTTCTTTACCACTAGCGATAGCTGGGAAGCCCCCTTCGTAATATACTATGGTTATATTTCTTTTACAACTTCTGGTTATCTCTGGCATTAATTACCTGATTCTTAACTGCTTGTGCTGTGCTTAGCTGTTCCTTTGTGTCTGCCTCTTTGCGACCCCATGGACTGTAGCCCATCAGGCTCTTGTGTCCATGAGGATTCTCCAGGCAAGAATACTGGAGTGGGTTGCCATGCCCTCCATCAGGTCTTAACTGCTTAGTTTTCTCTATATCAATTGCTAGTGTTTCCCACTTGCTCCAACAGCTTCTTAGTACAATTTCACACATCATAAAACATATGAGATAGTCTCATGTTGGTTTTGTTGTTGTTGTTTTAAAAGGAACCTCTCTTCTGGAGCATCTGTGATTTGCAGCTCTCACTCTTTAGAATGTTTCACTCACTGATGCCATTTTGGGGTTTTCCTTTTACCATCAACCAGAGTATTTCTCCAGAGAAGGCAGTGGCACCCCACTCCAGTACTCTTGCCTAGAAAATCCCACGGACGATGGAGCCTGGTAGGCTGCAGTCCATGGGGTCGCTAAGAGTCGGATATGACTGAAGGATTTCACTTTGACTTTTCACTTTCATGCACTGGAGAAGGAAACGGCAACCCACTCTAGTGTTCTTGCCTGGAGAAACCCAGGGATGGGGGAGCCTGGTGGGCTGCCGTCTATGGGGTCACACAGAGTCGGACACGACTGAAGTGACTTAGCAGCAGCAGCAGAGTCTTTCTCTAACCTCTCCTGTGTGTTAGTTCCTAGGAAATTTCAAATCTTGTATAATCCTCTTCATTTATTTTGTTGTTTTGACTTTGTGGCAGCTTCCTGAGAAAGAATGTATCATAAGTAAATTAATTTTGTTTAGATTGCACATATCTAAAGTTTTTATTTCATCTTCTTGCTTAGCAGGATATAGAATTTTAGGTTGGAAATAATTTGCATTTAAGACTTTTGGATGTATTTCTCTATTGTATTTCAGTCTCCAGTGTTGATGTTGAGTAGCCCCAAACCATTCTAATTCTATATTCTTTGGACACTTTCTTTAGTTCTGTATTGTGCGAATGTCTGTTTTTTAAAAAACCAATATTATTGAAGTATGATTGTGCAATGAGCTGCAAAACTGTGAAATTTGAGTTACTGCTTCTTACACTCATGACACTATCACAATAAAGAATATAGCTATTTGGGTATATCAGTTTGCAATATGCAGTTTCCTCATGCCCTTGAATAATTTCTTATTTCTGTCTCTCTTTGTAACCCCTCTCCCATGACCCATCCCCAGAAAACCACTTTTCTGCTTCCTATCAGTATAGAATATTTTGCATTTTCTAGAATTTTCTACAAATGAATTAAAGTAGTATGTATTAATACTTTTTTTGCTTGGTTCCTTTCACTCAGTATAATTACTTACAGCTACTTATATTCTTACATGTATCAATATTTCATTTTTTATGACTGGTAAGCAATTTATTGTGTACAGCTAATTTATATGGAAATGCAAATGAGCTAGAAATAGTCAATTTTTTTTTCCTCACAGGTCAATAATAAGAAGCAACTCTGTAAAAATAAGCAAAAGATTTGGCTTCTTCACAAAAGAAGATATTTAAATAAGCCAATAAGCACATGAAAAAATGCTCGGCGTCTTCCATGGTGAGGGAAAAGGAAGTTATAACTGTAGTAAGATCCTCTTACAAATGCACGAGGATACTGTTATTAATAAAACTGACAATAGCAAATGTTGGTGAGAATCAAGAGCAACTGGAATTTCATATATTACTGGTGGGAGTGTAAAATGACACAATCTTTTTGGGAAACACTTTGGCAGTCTTTTATTAAGTTATTCATACACTTACTGGCAATTTTTATCCTAAGTATTTATCCAAGATAATTGAAAGCATATATCTACCCAGACTTGCATATGTTCATTTGGGCAGCTTTATTCAAACTAGCCAAAAACAGGAAATAATCCAAATGTTTATACAAAAGTGAATGGATAAACAAATTATGATATATTCATATCACAGAATTCTTTGCAGCAATAAAAAAAGAACAAGCATTGATACATACAAAACCACAGATGAATCTCAAAAACTTGAGCTGATCTAAAGAAGCCAGGAACAAGAGTCTATCCTGTATATTCCATTTATATGAAATTCTAGAGCAAACGTAATTCAGCTCTATTGATAGAAAATAGGTCCTTGATTGCCTGGGGCAGGATAAAGGGTAAATGATTGCAAAAAGGCATAAAGGAAACTTTGGGAGACAATGAACATATTCAGTAACTGTCTTGACTGGGATGGAAGTTATAAAAATATATACATTTATCAGATCATGTTGACTTACATCGTATAATATGGGTGCAGTTTATGTTATAGAAATATCTCAGTGACTTGACTTAAATGACTTAAAATTGTCATGTCACCGTATTATGGATTGCTGCCACATGGCATTTCTACTCTTAGACCCACATGACCCAGAAATCCAGACAGAGGTAAAGGGATAGCAATGTGGCAATGGAAAAGAGAAAAGAAAAAGTAAAGTTTATGGTTTCTAAGTGCTTGCTTGTTACCTTAAAAATATGTTTTATAATTTTTGAAAGTAAGAAAATAAATGCTGGATAGTGAAGGGAAAATTTATTCAGGTGAATGTATGAAAACTCAGTCTGGAAATAGAAACTTAGCATTTCTTTTTGGCATGTGCCATCACATACAAAGTAATAAATATGTGGATTTTCTAAGAATTAGAAGACATCTAAATGCATTCAACACTAAAATTCTGCTGAAGAGAGTTGACTCTTTGATGACTCACCAAGCCTGTCATCCCCAGGCCCAACATTTATAAACATTGTGCTGGCAAAGAGCTCAGAAATTGGTATCAGAGATTAATGTTTCCTGTTTATAGAATATGAAATACATGGGAATTTAATGCAGTAGTGTTTAAAAGAAGGCTTGTAGAAGTATAAAGAAATGAGTCTAATGTAGGAGATCTCAGGAATGACAGGGGAGAGTGAGGTAAGCACAGTTTTCATCATCCTTGGTACCATGTAACCCCAAGCAAGTTTTTTTCCTTCCTAATTTCCTACAGAAGTGGCCTAAAGTTATTTTCCTTAGCTGACAAGTTGAAATAAACAATTTATATTTTCTTGGAAAGACCCAGTTGTTTTCTTTCATGATTTTACTTTAAAAAGTTTTTTATTGGAGTATAGTTGCTTTACAATGTTGTGTTAATTTCTGCTGTACAGCAAAGTGAATCAGCTATATGTAATCAGCTATACATAATATCCCCTCTTTTTTGGATTTCCTTCCAATTTAGGTCACCACAGAGCACTAAGTAGAGTTCCCTGTCCACACAGTAGGTTCTCACTAATTACCTCTTGTATACATAATAGTATATATACATGCCAATCTCAATCCCCCAGTTCATCCCTCTCCCCCATTTTCCCCTTGGTGTCCAAATGTTTGTTCTCTCTGTCTGTGTCTCTATTTCTGCTTTGCAAACAAGTTCATCTATAGCATTTTTCTAGATTCTGTATATATGCATTAATATACAATATTTCATTTTTTCTTCTTGACCTACTTCACTCTGTATGACAGTCTCTAGGACCATCCATATCTCTGCAAATGGCACAATTTCATTCCTTTTTATGACTGCGTAATATTCCATTGTATACATGTACTACATCTTCTTTATTCAGTTCTTGGTTGGTGGATATTTAGGTTTCTTTCTTGTCCTGCCTATTGTAAATACTGCTACAATGACCACTGGGGTGCATGGATCTCTTGCAGTTATTGATTTTTCCCAGTATATGCCCAGGAGTGGGATCGCTGGTCATATGACAGTTCTATTTTAACTTTTTAAGGACTCTCCATACTGTTCTCCATAGTGACTGTATCTATTTACATTATCACCAACTGTGTAGGAGGGTTCTTTTTTCCCACACCCTCTCCAGCATTTATTGTTTCTAGATTTTTTGATGATGGGGATTTGGACCAGTATGAGGTCATATCTCACTGTAGTTTTGATTTGCATTTCTCTAATAATTAGTGATGTTAAGCATCTTTTCCTGTGTTTCTTGGCCATCTGTACGTCTTCTTTGAAGAAATGTCTATTTAACTCTTCAAAATCCCATTTTTTTGATTGAGTTGCTTTGTGTGTGTGTGTGTGTTGAGCTTCATGAGCTGTTTGTTTATTTTGACAAAGGAGATAAATCTTTCGTCAATTGCTTTATTTGTAAATGTTTTCTCCCATTCTGAGGGTTGTCTTTTCATCTCATTTATGGTTTCTTTTGCCCTGCAAAAGCTTTTAACTTTCATTAGGTCCTATCTGTTTATTTTTGTTTTTATTTTCATTACTCTAGGAGGTGGATCAAAACAGATCTTACTGTGATTTAGGGTATTCTGCCTATGTTTTCCTCTAAGAGTTTTATCTGACCTTACATTTAGGTCTTTAATCCATTTTGAGTTTATTTTTGTATGTGGTGTTAGGCAGTCTTCTAATTTCATTCTTTTACATATAGTTGTCCAGTTGTTCCAGCAGTCTTTTCTCCATTATATATTCTTGAATATTGACGAGACTGTCAATTGAAGACACTTACTGAAGAGACTGTCTTTTCTCCATCGTATATTCTTGCCTCCTTTGTCATAGATTATGTAACCATAGGTACATGGATTAATTTCTAGGTGGAAAGAACCAATTATTTAAAGAGGTCTCAGATTTTATCTTGTTACCGCTAAATAAAGGAGGAGATCTTACAAACGAAAAGAGTTGAGACAAATCAATCAATTAAAATGTATAGACCCTAATTATTTGGACCCTGGTTAGAAAAAGCAAATTATAAAAGCAAGCAAGGCAATAACAAAGAATGCTCAAACTACCACACAATTGCACTCATCGTACATGCTTGTAAAGTGAAAGTGAAGTTGCTCAGTCATGTCCGACTTTTTGCGACCCCATGGACTGTGGCCTACCAGGCTCCTCTGTCCATGGGATTCTCCAGGCAAGAATACTGGAGTGGGTTGCCATTTCCTTCTCCAGGGGATCTTCCCAACCCAGGGATCAAACCCAGTTCTCCCGCATTGGAGGCAGATGCTTTAAAGTAATGCTCAAAATTCTCCAAGCCAGGCTTCAGCAATGTGCAAACCATGAATTTCTAGATGTTCAAGCTGGTTTTTAGAAAAAGCAGAGGAACCAGAGATCAAATTGCCAACATCCGCTGGATCATCGAAAAAGCAAGAGAGTTCCAGAAAACATCTATTTCTGCTTTATTGACTATGCCAAATAGCCAATATTTTTGACTATTTATTGACTTTATTGACTATGTGGATCATAATAAACTGTGGAAAATTCTGAAAGAGATAGGAATACCAGACCACCTTACCTGCCTCTTGAGAAACCTATATGCAGGTCAGGAAGCAACAGTTAGAACTGGACATGGAACAATAGACTGGTTCCAAATAGGAAAAGGAGTACGTCAAGGCTGTATATTGTCACCCTGCTTATTTAACTTCTGTGCAGAGTACATCATGAGAAACACTGGGCTGGAGGAAGCACAAGCTGGAATCAAGACTGCCAGGAGAAATATCAATAACCTCAGATATGCAGATGACACCACCCTTATGGCAGAAAGTGAAGAGGAACTAAAGAGCCTCTTGATGAAAGTGAAAGAGGAGAGTGAAAAAGTTGGCTTAAAGCTCAACATTCAGAAAACGAAGATCATGGCCTCCGGTCCCATCACTTCATGGCAAATAGATGGGGAAACAGTAGCTGACTTTATTTTTCTGGGCTCCAAAATCACTGCAGATGGTGATTGCAGCCATGAAATTAAAAGACGCTTGCTCTTTGGAAGGTTAGTTATGACCCACCTAGACATATTCAAAAGCAGAGACATTACTTTGCCAACAAAGGTACGTCTAGTCAAGGATATGGTTTTTTCTGTAGTCATGTATGGATGTGAGAGTTGGACTATAAGGAAAGCTGAGTGCCAAAGAATTGATGCTTTTGAACTGTGGTGTTGAAGAAGACTCTTGAGAGTCCCTTGGACTGCAAGGAGATCCAACCAGTCCATCCTAAAGGAAATCAGTCCTGATGTTCATTGGAAGGACTGATGTTGAAGCTGAAACTCCAATACTTTAGCCACCTGATATGAAGAACTGACTCCTTCAAAAAGACCCTGATGCTGGGAAGGATTGAGGGCAGGAGGAGAAGGGATCGACAGAGGATGAGATGGTTGGATGGCATCACCGATTCAGTGGACATGAATATGAGTAAACTCTGGGAGTTGGTGATGGACACAGAGGCCTGGCGTGCTGCAGTCCATGGGGTCGCAATGAGCTGGACACGACTGAACTGAACTGAACTCAAAAGCAAGCAAAAATTGTAAGACAGTTGAGGAAATGTGGATACTAACTGGATATTGAATGGTATAAAAAATCATTGTTAACATTTTTTAAGTGTGATGATTTAATTTTGTTTCTGTTTTTAGAAACCGCTTTTATATACATACTGACTTACTTTGGATTAAATGATAAAATTTCTGGCATTTGCCACTAGATAATATAGGTGAAGAGACCCGGACAACTTTGACTTAGTATCATATTCTTAAAGGAAAATTGCTCATGGAGTTAATTAATATGAGTGAATCTGAAAGTTTACTTTAATGTTATTCTCTGGGTAACAGCTTTGGAGTTTGCTCTTCCAGCATTTGAAGCACACTCTTACGAAGGCCACAAGAACAGGATCAGGAGACCACATGATTTTTTACATTTTAGTTTGGGAATTGTCCTATACCAGCTCCTTTGCCCTCTGTCCATGACTTTTACAGCTTTCATCTTACTTGGCTTTCGCTGGTTCCCTCCCTTTCTTTGATGCTGATTCTAGATGCAGGATCTGGTGAAGCCCTGGCACTTCCTTGGCATGCCATTTCCAGTGTGGACTCTTCATGTTTACATAAACCATGGCCAGAGCCAAGTGGCACCATATCCCTCACCTCTGCCAGATTTTTGGGTGAAACACTTTGCAAGGAGCTCCCAAAGACCTGTCTGTCTGAGGATGTAGAAAAGTCTTATATAATTAAACAATTTTCACAACTGATCATCAGACTTGGAAGAGAAAAGTGTTAAATTATGGGTACATTACACTTCCACCAAAGAACTGGATGAGCAATATTACTGATCTCACAGGAAAAAATATCCTGGAAAATGCTAATTAATTTCACTTTCCTCTTACACTTTATATTTCATCAGAAGGCTCTAAATTGTCATTCTTCAAACCATAGTTTAAGCAATGTGATATTTTCCGAATTGTGGGTCATTTCCCTTTAATGGGTTATGAAATTGATTTCATGGGCAGCAAAAAGCAGTTTGAGTAGTCTAGACTAGTTTAGAATGAAGTGGAATAGAATAAATATGTTACAGTGAATCACACACAGTATGCGCACACTCAGTGACACATAGTAGGTTGCTTCAGTGGTGTCTGACTCTCTCGTGGTCCTATGAAATGTAGCCTGCCAGGCTCCTTTGTCCATGGGATTCTCCAGGCAAGGATACTGGAATGGGCTACTGGAGTGGTTGCCATGCCTTCCTCCAGGGGATCTTCCCAACCTAGGAATCGAACCCACATCTTTTATGTCTCCTGCATTGGCAGGCAGGTTCTTTACCACTAGCCTCATCTGGGAAGCACATATAGCAAGAGAGAATTTATTTCTTATCGAATTTTTAGTTTTGCATGTTTGTGTGTATGTGTGTGCTGTGTCACAATGATAAAAGCAATTTCTTAACTGTGCTCATTGTCCCAAAGCTTGAAAACCCCTACATAATGCATTTGCGCATATAATACATAAATAACAAAAAGACTCAAGGGGAGAAAATAAGAACTCAATGAAAATTTCTTTCCAACCAAAATCCCCGTTACTAGTCACTTGAATCAGAGAACTAAAACTTGACTATGCCAACCAGTCAGAAACTAGCTGTGTAACCTGGCAGAGGGAACAGGCTAGAGGTGCCACGCAATTAGTTGTTCTTCTTGGCTGGGTGGTTTAGCTTGCTGTTTTTCTGTTGATTTTTTAAAAGGCCCTGTGCATTTGTGTTACTTGGTAACTGCCATTTCTAGACTCAAATTTGTCTCTGGCTGCAGCTGGTATATTAGCTGACAGTAAGAGGATGAGAAGGTGTGGAACTTTGCTTGATCTGCTGCAGCCCAAATGAACATCCCTGCCCCACCCCCACACCTCCCAATGCACGCATCGCCCCTGCCATTTAGGTCGTGGTAAGAACAAGGTAAAGTGACGTTAGTCACCAAACCATAGATTCAACCTGCGACATCCAAGGCTCCGACAAGTCTGGCTATATGCCAGGGCCATATTCGGCCAATGAACGCCCGCCCTTTGCAATCCCAGCAGGCATACACACACAAATTCTTGTCCATCCTTGCAGCCCTGGGGCAGAGAAAACAGGATCTCACTTGTCAATTTTTTTATATTAAACTTTCAAGAAGAACTTCATAAGGACTACACACCTGAACATTTAAAGTTCAAATCCTCTACGAGTCTGTGGCACTCACGGCCTGTCATTGTTCTCTGAGAGCCATCGTGGAATGAATTCGCATGTTTTTATCCCATGCTAGCATACATCCTAATGAGGAACACAATTAACGAAGGGGTGATTCTCCAGACACAAAGGCACTTGGAGAAGGTATTATTCAGCCAAAATGTCCCTCTCAGATGACGTGATCCTTTGGAGAATGAAATGTTCAAATTCTGACTGAGGGGTTTAGGAAGAAATGAGTCCTCCGGTCTGAAGAAGGGAGTAGGAAGGGGAACACAGAGGTGCAGCAACGACAAGGAATGTGAAAATGTCTCTATCGGATGGTTTCATGCTGTGATCTAGTCCATGGTGGGTCCCTGGGTGTGAAAGAAGCCAGGCCTACCTTACTGAAAGCACAAAGGCAGGGCCCTTGGCTTGGCTCCCCGAGCAGCCATCAGTGATTCATCTGGAGGAACAGTTGGGGCTCCCGGCAGAAGGGAGCAGGTGCAGTCACTGGGTTTGCAGGACCACAGAGATCCTCAGCTCTAACTCAGCTCTGACGCAGACCAGCGCCAGGCCAAGCTGGTCTTTCCCAGAGAACAGAGTCTGCTCAGGTTCCTGTTCTTGCCTCCTTGCAGATTTCAAATAAGGTAACAAAAGTGGCATCTGGAACATTTCCTGGCAAGCAGGCATGTTTCCCTCCCCTCTCCCAGACCTCGTTCTCCATTTCTTCTCTCTCGGCTCCTTTCCCGCAGTTAGGAGGAGCCTGTCATTGGTGTGAAACTGGCCTGCATTCAAATCCAGCCTCCCCAGTTGTTTGCAATGTGGCTTGAAGAAAATTATCAAACTTGCTAAAGCCTCAGTGTCCTCAGCAAGAAAATGCAGAGAGAACTCTTGCCTTATAGGGTTGCATGGAGATTGAGAAAATGTGAAACACTTGGCAAACATTAGTACTCAAAGTCAGGGTTTCTCAACCTTAGCATTTTTGATATTTTGGCCAAATACTTTGTTGTGGGGATTGTCCTGTGCATTTTAGGATGTTTATGAGTATCCTTGATCTCTGCAAACCAGATGCCAGTGGTACTCACTCTCTTCTTGACTGGGACTTGCAGTTTACCTGTCTCTATCTCTGTCTCCCTCTCTCTCTCTCAGGAAAATAAAACTGCCTTGTGCTGAGTAGCCCAGGTGGCAAGGAACTAAGGCCTCCAGTAAATACGCAGCAAGCAACTGAGGCTAGCCTGCAGCCAAGTTAGTGAACTCGGAAGACACTTCCCCCCAGTTGAGCTGCCTGCAGCCCTGGACGATACCTTGATTGTAACCTCGTGAGTCACACTGAGCGAGATGCACCCAGCTGAGCCACTCCCAGATTCCTGCCCTACAGAAACGGTACTAAATACTGTTCTTCAAAGCTACTAAGTTTTTTGACAATTTATCATTCTCACAAACTAAGACAAAGATCAATAATGTATTAAATAATGTATCAGGTGCTGAATTGGGCAGCAGACGAGTAAGATGGAGTCTCTGCTCACAAAGGACTTATAATGCAGAGGTGGCCCACAGGGGCAGATCCTAAGGTTTCTATGGCTTTCCTTTCCTTTCCTTCTCTTTTTCTTTTCCTGTCCACATTTGCATCCATGACATTAGTCTATCCCGCAGGTATCATGTGGTTGACCTTAATGTTTAGTTCTTGAACTTATTTAAACATCTTAGAATTAATTCTGTCTTTACCTGTTTGGAGGGTTGGGGTTTACCCTTCAATATTGTATTAAAACCACAATGAGATATCAAATGGCAATTATCAAAAAGACAGGAAGTAAAAAATATTGGCAAGGATGTAGAGGAAAGGGAACCGTTGTGTACCGTTGGTGAAAGTGTAACTTGGTACAACCACTACAGAAAACAGTATGGAGGTTCCTAAAAAATAGAACTACCCCGTGATCCAGTATTTCACTTCTGAGTATTACACTGAAGAAAAGAAAACACTAAATGAAAAAGATAACTCATATACCTCCACATTTTGGAAGGACAAGAGTAGAACTCACCTTAGAGATGGTTGAAACCAGAACTAGAGCGTCATCAGGGATCAGTCTTGTTGTCTCTCATCTCAGTCTCTGCAAGTGGGCTTCATCCTTCCACATTGAGTCCTCTATGAGTCAGGAGATGTGACCACCAGCAGCCCCCAGCTCTGAGCCTTACAGCTTTGTGACCAGAGAGGAAAGGGGCATCATTCTTCTGGTTTGAAAATTCCCAGAGAATGTTTCTGATTGGTTTAATTTGCTGATCAATCACTCTATCCAGGGGCATGAGGTATTAGGATAAACTCAGCTGGAGTCACGTGCTCAAACTGTTGCTAGAAAAAAGTGTTTGTTACTAGAAAAAGCAGAGAAAAGGATGATGGGCAGCCAAGAACAAAAGGCATCTATCAGTTAAAAAAAATCCAGGAAGGATCATAAGATGCATATTATTCTCCAATTTGTTTTAATCAGTAAACTATATATTGTGGACTTCTTTCCATATCAATATATATATTATGATCAGTTTACTAGACCATACATACTCAATTGAACAGAAATGTGAAACTTTTCATTTTCTCTCCTATCATTTATTTTAATCATACTCCACAGAATCTCTCTTTCTGACCCTTCAGTTCAGTTCAGTCACTCAGTCGTGTCCAACTCTTTGTGACCCCGTGGACTGCAGCATGCAGATGCCCCTGTCCATCACCAACTCCTGGAGCTTACTCAAACTCATGTTCATTGAGTTGGTGATTCCATCCATCCATCTCATCTTCTGTCGTCCCCTTCTCCCACCTTCAATCTTTCCCAGCATCAGGGTCTTTTCCAATGAGTCTGTTCTTCACATCAGGTGGCCAAGAAGTATTGGAGCTTCAGCTTCAACATCAGTCCTTCCAATGAATATTCAGGGTTGATTTCCCTTAGGATTGACTGGTTGGATCTCCTTGCAGTCCAAGGGACTCTCAAGAGTCTTCTCCAGCACCACAGTTTGAAAAAATCAGTTCCTCAGCATTCAGCCTTCCTTATGGTCCAACTCTCACATCCATACATGACTACTGGAAAAACCATAGCTTTGACTAGATGGACCTTTGTCAGCAAAGTAGTGTCTCTGCTTTTTAATATGCTGTCTAGTTTGGTCATAGCTTTCCTTCTAAGGAGAAAGCCTCTTTTAATTTCATGGCTGCAGTCACTGTCTTCAGAGATTTTGGAGCCCAAGAAAATAAAGTCTGTCACTGTTTCCATTGTTTCCCATCTATTTGCCATGAAGTGATGGGACTGGATGCCATGAACCCAGTTTTTTGAATGCTGAGTTTAAGGCAGCTTTTTCACTCTCCTCTTTCACTTTCATCAAGAAGCTCTTTAGTTCGTCTTCACTTTCTGCCATAAGGGTGGTGTCATCTGCACATCTGAGGTTATTGATATTTCTCCTAGCTTGTGCTTCATCCAGCCCAGCATTTCATATGATGGACTCTGCATACAAGTTAAATAAGCAGGGTGGCAACATACAGCCTTGTCTTACTCCTTCCCCAATTTGGAACCAGTCTATTGTTCCATGTCCAGTTCTAATTGTTGCTTCTTGACCTGCATACAGGCTTCTCAGGAGGCAGGTAAGGTGGTCTGGTATTCCCATCTTCTTAGAATTTCCCATAGTTTGTAGTAATCCACACAAAGTCTTTGGCACAGTCAGTAAAGCAGAGGCAAATGTTTTTCTGGACTGCTCTTGCTTTTTTTGTGATCCAACAAATGTTGGCAATTTGGTCTCTGGTTGTGCCTTTTCTAAATCCAGCTTGAATTCTGGAAGTTCTCAGTTCATGTACTGTTGAAGCCTCACTTGGAGAATTTTGAGCGTTGCTTTGCTAGCATGTGAGATGAGTGCAATTGTGCAGTAGTTTGAACATTCTTTGGCATTGTCTTTCTTTGGAATTGGAATGAAAGCTGACCTTTCCCAGTCCCGTGGCCACTGCTGAGTTTTCCACGTTTGCTGGCATATTGACTGCAGCACTTTAACAACATCATCTTTTAGGATTTGAAATAGCTTAAATGGAATTCCATCACCTCCACTAGCTTTGTTTGTAGTGATGCTTCTTAAGGCCCACTTGACGTCACACCCCAGGATACCTGGGTCTAGGTGAGTGATCACATCATTGCAGTTATCTGGGTTAGTGGTTATTCTGACCCTTAGTCTTGGCAAAACACATAGCTTTCTGGTCACTTATTTTAGTATTAAAATGGCTTGTCCTGTCAAGAGTTGTTTAAACCTAAATCTCATATCCAGTTTAATATTAATTCTGTCCCTCAAACCTGCCAGCGTGGCGCGGGCTTCCATCAAGCAATTTGGAATGAAGAAGGGAGTGGGTTACTGTTTCACTTTTCTGTTCTCTCTCTTCTATGCTTGCAGTGTGAAGTGTACTCTATTCATCTTAGTTTTTGATTGAATAACAGACAAGTGTGTCCTATTCATGTTAGTTTTTGATTGAATTTGAATCCCCCCAAATTCATATGTTGAAGCCCAAGCCCCTGATACATCAGAATGTGACTGTATTTGGCCTTAAAAAGAAGTGATTAAGTTGAATGAGGCCATTAGGGTGGCCCATATCCAATCTGACTGGTGTCCTTATAAGAAGAGAAAATTTAAATATACCGACACTGAGAGCTCCATGCACATAGAGACAACCATGTAAAATCAGGAAAACCAACCCTGTGGTTGGGGTGTTGTGATGGAGCTTATTGTACTCTAAAGGCTGCCTTTTGGGGGACACGTGTTCATGGGCATACATGTGTGGCTTCTTAAGGGAGATCACAGAAAGTTCTCAGGATGCAGTTCTTTGGCATGGTAAATGTGCTTTTTCCCATTCCCTCTTGATGCCCACCCAGGACAGTTTACAGTCTCTTGTTTGCAAGGAGTCTCCCTCCTGGTGACCAATTCACTCAGGGAGGGACCCAGCAGGGTGTCTGGAGCCTGGCTACGTTCCAGGTCATTTCAATCTCAGGAAGCCAGCATAGCCTTGTCACACCCAAGCGTGGGTGGGCAGACTACTCCATCCCTACGTCATCTTTGCCCAGATGTCTGTTTCCTTTTATTCCCTGCTCAAGCAGACATGTCAGAGGACACCTGAGCAGTTCCACTGAATAAGCAGGTATCTGAGCAGGAAGACCTCCCTTCTTACCTGAACTTCTAATCTTTGCATCTTTCCTCTTACTTAATTCTTTTGAGAGAGTCTCCCTCCTGAGGAAAGAAAGGGAAACCATAAGCCTCCCCACTAAGCTGACATCTCAAGACTGAAATTCTCCTTGAACTTTGTTTCCTAAATCTATGCATGTGTAGTTTGGAGGGAATTATACACTAATAGCTGGGTAGCTGAGCCAATTCAGCTGTTTCTTAACCTGCCCTGGAGAGACACCTGGCCCCCAGGTGCTGTAGGCTCCCTTTAGAATGTGGGTTATTTATCTCCTCAATCTCCAGTCAATTCTGAGACAGTCTTGGTAGAAGTCAGTTTACTTGAAACTTGTTTTAATGACTTACAGAATATGAAAACAATGTGATTTAACTATTCCTCTCCAGGTAAACATTTGGATAAGGTCCAGGTTCTTGCTATTGCTTCAGTGAACGTACTATTTGGGAGAACATCTGAGTGTTTGTATGTGTGTGCTTATGCATGGATGTTTCAGAGGCTAAATTCCCAGGTTTAAAACTGCTGAGTCAAAATAGATGAAAATAACTTAAAAAGTTATTCTGTGGATTATCATAAACTTTTTCAGTTCAGTTCAATCGCTCAGTCCTGTCAGACTCTTTGCGACCCCATGGACTGTAGCACACCAGGCTTCCCTCTCCATTACCAACTCCCTGAGCTTGCTCAAACTCATGTCCATTGAGTCAGTGATGCCATCCAACCATCTCATCCTCTGTCGTCCCCTTCTCCTCCTGCCCTCAATCTTTCCCAGCATCAGGGTATTTTCTAATGAGTCAGTTCTTCACATCAGGTGGCCAAAGTATTGGAATTTCAGCTTCAGCATCAGTCCTTCCAATGAATATGAAATATCATAAACTTTTTGCATTATCACAAAGTAAAGACTTCTTAATTTTGGTGTAGAGTCCTATGAATTTTAATACATATCTAGGTTCTTGAAGTCACCACTACAGTCAGGATACAGATCTCACATTGCAGGCAGATGCTTTACCATCTGAACCACCAGGGAAGCCCAACTTTGATTACATCAAAGTTACAGCTTGTGGTTTTGATCACTGTATGCAACATGTATGTAAGAGAAGTCCCTGCTTTTAGGAAACACATGTTAGAGAATGTATGGGGACAGGGTCATAATATCTGCAAGGTGCTTTCAAATGGTTAAAAAATAGAAAGTCAGGGAAAATAATAAAACAAATGGAGCAAAATATTAACAATTGCTGAATCCAGATAAAGGGAATACAGATGTTTCTTAGACTATTCTTTTGACTTTGGGGAAAGTTTGAAATTGTATTAAATAAAACACTTTGTCATGCTGTCTCTTTATTTTGCACTCTTCCTCCCACCCCTGACCCCTGATAACAACTCACTTGTTCCAGCATAATTTTAAATAGTAATAATCTTCTACTTGTTCAGTTTGATTGATTGACAAAGTAATGAATGCTCTGTCATAAACAGGTTCAAGACATTAGTAGCTAGGTCTGCTAACTAAGATCATGTTTCCATGTAATTAATTCTAATGAGAAGATAAACTATTTAACTTTTCTCAAAAACATTTAAATAGAATCATTTTTAAAATACTCTGGGCCTCAAGAAAGGTAAGCCTTATTAGCATAGAATGTTCTGTCATTATATGTAATTCCATGTGTTTTTAGAAATGTTTATGAACTAAATCATAGATTGTAAGATAAGTACAATTTAAATAAGAATAATATATGTATTTCCCAACTGAAGATCTAGAATATTACAGTACCTTTAAACACAATGCCTTGTATTTCCATCCATTAAAGCATTCTTCTTTCCTAGGGCTGACGGCGGCCCTTCAAACCAAAATTCTTTGAATATTGTTGAAGTATTATTTTGGAAGGGGGATAGAATTTCTCTCTTTATACTGACAACTGAAATTTCATTGTGGTAAATAGGATGATGGCTCCCCAAAGATGTTTACAGCCTAACCCCTGGGACATGTGACAAAAGGGTCTTTGCGGGTGTGATTAACTTAAGGACCAGAGATGGGGAGATTATCCTGGTCTATTCAGGGAAGGGTCCAATGTAATCACAAAAGGCCCTTGTAAGAAGTCAGGAGGGTCAATGTCAGGAAGGGAAACGTCATGATGGAAACAGAGGTTGGAGTGATACAAGGAGGGGATCAGGAGCTAAGAAATGCAGGAGCCTATAGAAACTAGAAAAGTCATGAAGATAACAAGTTGTTGTTGTTAAGTCGGTAAATTTGTGGTAATTTGTTATAGCAGTTATAGGAAAGTAATACACTATGTTTTAAAAAATTTTATCAAATGCTCTAAATATAATATGATACCTAAATGTTTTTATTTAATACAATTTCAAACTTTCCCCAAAGTCAAAAGAATAGTCTAAGAAACATCTGTATTCCCTTTATCTGGATTCGGCAGTTGTTAATATTTTGCTCTATTTGTTTTATTGTTTTCCCTGACTTTCTATTTTTTAACCATTTGAAAGCACCTTGCAGATATTATGACCCGGTCCCCATTCTCTAACATGTGTTTCCTAAAAGCAGGGACTTCTTTTACGTAATCATGCAACAATGATCAAAATCACAAGCTGTAACTTTGACGTAATCAAAGTTGGGCTTCCCTGGTGGCTCAGATGGTAAAGCATCTGCCTGCAATGTGGGAGACTGGGGTTCAATCCCTGGGTCAGGAGATCCCCTGGAGAAGGAAATGGCAACCCACTCCAGTACTCTTGCCTGGAAAATCCTATAGACGGAGGCTGGTTGGCTACAGTCCATTGGGTCACGAAGAGTCAGACACGACTGAGTGACTTCACTTTTGATGTAATACTTTAACCTAAAATTCATATTTAAATTTCCCCAGAGGTGCCAGCAATGCTTTTTATAGTCATTTCCCCCTAGTCTAGGATCCAGTCTAGGGCATACATGGCATTTAGATGTCATGTCTCTTTAGCTTCTTGTGACCTGGGACGGTTTGTTCATCTTCCCTCGTGTTTCGTGTTCTTGACAATCATGGAGTCTGGCTTCCCAGGTGGCTCAGTAGAAAGAATCCACCTGTCAATGCAGGAGACACAGGAGACACAGGTTCACTGCCTGGGTCAGGAAGATCTCCTGGAGTAGGACATGGCGACCCACTCGTGTATCCTTGCCTAAAATATTCCATAGACAGAGGAGCCTGATGGGCCACAGTCCATGAGGTCACAAAGAGGTGGACACAACTGAGCGACTAAGCACAAATGCACAGGCCAGGTATCTTTTAGGATTTCTTTTTTCTTTTACTTTTTCTCACATTTCCTCATGATTTAATTCAGACTATGCATTTTCAGCAGGACTACCAGAGGTGTGATGTGGTTGTCCTTCTCTTTGTCTCACGTCAGGCCCACAAAGGTCACCTTGTCCCACGGTCAGCAGTGGTAATCATCTGGGCAGTTACCATGTCCCTGCTGTGTAATTAATAAGGGATTTGTGGGCAAGGACTTTGAGATTACCACCTCAACCAAAAAAAACTGTAGCATTGACTCTAGCCTTCCCTGTTTCCATTTTTTAACTCCCTTCTCCAGACATTGAGAAACCTGGCTTCCATGTCTAATATGATATTTCCATGATCTAATATGATATTCAAATAGGCTCAGCTATTTAAAATGGTCTTTAGTGTCACTATTTTCCATTGCTTACAATTCATAGTCATTCACTATCTCTAAAAATAGAGAAAATTAGTGTGCTTACAATTGCAAAATCTTATTCAAATTATGTTTAAAGTTTTTTTTTTTTTTGGACTTTCATGTTACCAAAACATGTCCCACTTTTCTATGTTATTTTCATTTTTATCTTGTGATTATTCCAGTGGAGGAAGAGATGTCTTATTGGAGTATATACAAGGAGTTTATAATTTAAATGATAAAATAAACCATTCTTTAGTGTAAGACTTTCGGCTGACCTACACGTATAGGTATGAAAGGTCTTAGCACTGGTGACATAGCTATGGTTACTCAAGTTCCAGAGAATACCATGAAGCAGCCAACATAGGTGGGCTTCTTGGGTGGTAAATGTTTCTCTTTTTTCCACATAAGGGCATTTATGACTCTCGTGGGAAACCTGAGTTACTGATACAGACTTCAGATGGGTTCTAGGGATGTCTAAATGACTCAGTGATCACTGCCTCAGGAAGCTAACTGATCTGTACTTCCTTCTAATACAAGGTCAGGTTGGGCCAGCCTTAGGAAGACTTTTTTCTAAAGGATTATCTAAACTTGTGGGTAGTTTTCCATTTCTTGGGAATGAGAAATTTAAAATCAGAACCCATATTTGGTAAACTAGCTTGACTCGAGTTTACCTTGACTCAAGGCCAAAAGAGTCAGGGAAGACATGGTCGTGATAAAAATCCTGATGACCTGAGAACACATCTGATATCCTAGAGTCAGCACCTGGAGCATGGGGCTTTTGGAGCCTGATGAAGAGTCCCTCTACTGTGGGAAGAGTGGTTAACGCTTTGAGCATTCTATGGAGGAGAGGAGAGCCAAGGGGCACTACAGTGCACTGTGAACCCAAGGGACCTTGGAAAAGATTCATGAAGGCATCTGACGTGCATTCCCAGGAAAGAGCACACGGGCTTTGCACCAAACACAACTTTGATCTGAGTTTTGGTTTATGGAATGACTTTCAGTAACTTGTTTATTGAGTGGCTTTAAGTTCTTCAAGATTTTTAAGGTTTTGTTTCCTTCTATTCAATAGGGATTGTTAAGCTGCTTATATCACATGGTTGTTGCACAGATTTATTAATGTATGCCAAGCTCAGTAAATGTCAGCTAGTAGTAAGTTTACAAAGTCCATCCACTATGGAGTTTACTTTGTCAATTTTTAGTTTTGTGAGTATCCAGGGGAAGGGTCAAAATGATCACTTTTTAATTGGCAAGCTAGTCTGTAAAACAACAAGATCTTGTCTTGCAACCACCTGGGTGGGGTGGGTCTGTAAACTCTGGAGCAGTGATGATGGTACAGATGAAGGAAACCCGTCACCCCTGTGTAGTACCACGTACTTACCGTGATGTTATATACCGTGTGGACATCGACCAGAACACTGTGAGCAGCCTGCAATGGCATAACCATGTGTGTATAAACCACAGGTCTTTTTCTTGCAATCGTTGGTAGAACTACCACATCTCCAATATGTCATGACATGGGGAAGTGTTTAGGAAATAATGCTAAGAAAAGAAAAGCAGGCTGACTGGCTGAGTCCCATAAGCACTATCAGTAATTAGGAGGCACATAAGTTTGGGTCAGAAACCCCGTCTACCCCCCAGTACACTGGAGTCTGTGGACCTGGGCCTGTAGTCTTCGTGTGTGTCCAGCACTCAAGATCTGGCCACTTTTCTTGCTTTTGACCGTGGTGGTCAAGTGTGCTCCCAGCTTGGTTTCTGCCATATGCTCTCAACACTGACTTCCTTAGTGCCTGTTAGTAGCCACAGTAGGCTCCAAAAGCCCCATGCTCCAGGTGCTGACTCTAGGATATCAGATGTGTTCTCAGGTCATCTGGGATTTGCCCTTCCTCCAGGAGACATCCAGGGACAATAAGTTTTATTCTCCCTGTGAAAGGAAACTTCTCAATAAATAGGATCACCTCGGGTCTCATCCAGCATGTGTCCCCATCACAAGACCAAGGAATGGACACATTCTAGAACTTTATTGGCATCTAGGACCCAGGAACTGATCTCAGCATGCCTCCCTTGGCTTCGTGCTACCTGGATTTTGACATCTCAGCCAAATCGGTTATATAAAGAGGATTCAGCTCTAGCCCACTTCTGAGTAACAGACATTATCATCTACGCTTGGCAAAAACGAAAGCGTGAAATGTGAGTCAGTTGTTTTATTCTACTTCCTAGTGGAGAGAGACAGTTTCTAATCCCGTGTGAATCGAGTCATTCAGGAAGAAATCCTATCCCAGAGAATTATTCAGATGTGATGGCGGTGGCTCTTAATTAGCCACAGGTTGACTCAGGGAGTGGGGGACCTGCCGAAGCAAGATTGCTGTGGCGCACCTGCTCATGGCTATCACCCCAGACTGGCCTCTTGCTCAGTCTCCAACATGGATACTTCTCCCTTTAGCAAATGATCACCATTATCATCACCACCTATTTAAGTGTAACACGATCAGGTTTTGATGTTACATCCATCCCACCCCAACACACAGGCTGTCTTCTGAGGAAGTGGGTTCCAACCATCAGGAAGGCATGTTCTTTGCTGGATGCTGAAATGCAGCCAGTGAGCAAGACTGGAGGGGGACTCAGAAGCAGAGCTAAGTTGCTCACCATGATGGGGTTCCGGGGTACAGGAGGGGGAGATTAAAACAGAAGTTCCAGGGGGACATCCAGGAAGAACAGACACAAGACAGCCAGGTCTAGAACTGCTTCAGCAAAGGGTGAGGAAAAATCCAGGCTGGAGATCAGATACCTACTAAGAGAATTTGGAGTATTTCACTGAGGTGTGTGAAACCAAACTCCTTCCTCTGTCCCCCATGCAGAATGTTAGTCAGCACCTATGTTCATTGATGCTTTGGTGTAAGGCAGAGTGTCTATTTATTGGAGAGAAGAGAGAGGCTATGTCTTGCATCAGGGTTAGCAGGAGAACAACAGAAAGGTAGCTCACAGGATCAGCCACACTGAAGTTACTAGTGTAATCACTATTTATTTAATACCTATACCTACCCCCCATCTTCCCACCTAATCCACAAACTGCATGAGGATAGGAATTGTGCCTCTCATTAGCATGTCCCCAGCCCCTGGCACAATGTTGGCACATAATGTTGTTGTTATTCCATCACTTGGACCAGGCGATGGCACCCCACTCCAGTACTCTTGCCTGGAGAATCCCATGGACGGAGGAGCCTGGTGGGCTGCAGTCCATGGGGTCGCTAAGAGTCGGACACAACTGAGTGACTTCACTTTCACTTTTCACTTTCATGCATTGGAGAAGGAAATGGCAACCCACTCCAGTGTTTTTGCCTGGAGAATCCCAGGGACGGTGGAGCCTGGTGGGCTCCATGGGGTGGGCTCTATGGGGTCACATAGAGTCGGACACGACTGAGGCGACTTAGCAGTAGCAGCAGCATTCCATCACTCAGTTGTGTCCAACTCTTTGCAGTCCCATGGACTGCAGCACACCAGGCTTTTCTGTCCTTTATTGTCTCCCAGATTTTGCTCAAATTCATGTCCATTGATTCCATGATGCTATCTAATCATTTCACCCTCTGCCCCTGCCCCCTTCTCCTCGTGCCTTCAATCTTTCCCAGCATCAGGGTTTTTTCCAAAGAGTTGACTGTTCCCATCAGGTGGCCAAAGTATTGGAGCTTTAGCAATAGTCCTTCCCATGAATATTCAGGGTTGAAATCCTTTAGGATTGACTGGCTTGATCTTGCTGTCCAAGGGATTGTCAAGACTCTTCTCCAGCACCACAGTTGGAAAGCATCAGTTCTTTGGTGCTCAGTCTTCTTTGTGGTCCAGCTCTCACATCTGTACATTACTACTGGAAAAACCATAGCTTTGACTATATGGAACTTTGTTGGCAAAGTGATGTCTATGCTTTTTAATATGCTGTCTAGATTTGTCATAGCTTTCCTTCCAAGGTGTAAACATTTTCTAATTTCATGGTTGCAGTCACCATCTGCAGTGATTTTGGAGCCCAGGAAAATAAAATTTGTGGGTGTCCAAATATATGTTGGATGAATACACAAATGAATGACTACTTGGTGGCTCCATACGACTTCTGGTTCCTAGATGAACAGCGATCTAAAAGACAGTATTTGTTTGTCCCTTTGCCCAGAGTCTGAAGGACACAAGAGAAGGCTGATGATTTGGAGGGTGATGGGTCCGGCAGCAATAGTAGCAGCTTTTAGGGCATTCTTTTTAAAAAGACACTCTTTGGCTCTAACGACATTATACTAGCTGACAACATTCCAGCTGACAACAGAGCTGGAAATAATGATACTCCATATTCATGAAATAATACAGGACATGAAGTTCCCCAGCTTTATTTGTAGTGGAGAAAGCCAGTCTGATTTCACGAGGTATTACAGTCACAACAGTGCTATGGGATTTTACATGCTGATTTACAAGGAAAAAGAAAGAAAAGCTCTGTGTGAAGAATTACAAACGTTCTTTCCCTGTTTACCCTCTGGGTACTTTGATTGCGAAAAGGAATTGAACTCTCCATTGTACTCAAACGTGATTCTTAGAAATATAAAGTATATGTAGTTGCAATAACCTTCAGTGTTTTCCCTTAGGCTAAAATGAAACTTCGGAGAAGGCAATGGCAACCCACTCCAGTACTCTTCCCTGGAAAATCCCATGGATGGAGGAACTTGGTGGGCTGCAGTCAATGGGGTCGCACAGAGTCGGACACCACTGAAGCGACTTCACTTTCACTTTTCACTTTCATGCATTGGAGAAGGAAATGGCAACCCCCTCCAGTGTTCTTGCCTGGAGAATCCCAGGGACGGGGGAGCCTGGTGGGCTGCCGTCTATGGGGTCGCACAGAGTCGGACACGATTGAAGCGACTTAGCAGCAGCAGCAGCAAAATGAAACTTATTAAATTGAGAAGGAAAGTGTCCTGGGCCTGCAATGTGTCACTGGAAGAGGGTGGTATTTTGAATCAGAAGATGTGGGTTGAAGGCCAGTTCAACCACTGACCAGCTCTGTGAGCTTGGAGCAGTAAATGAATGAAAGCTCAGGGTTTCAGTTTACTCATCTGTAAAATAAGAGTACTACTGTGATGTGTGTACATGTATGTGACATTTTGGTGAAATCGTTTTAATGTAGCTGCTTTGGCTTAGCCACTCTCATGTGACCTAAAAATAACAAATCCTTTACCCTTTCAGTTCAGTTCAGTCACTCCGTCATGTCTGACTCTTTGCCACCCCATGGAATGCAGCACGCCAGGCCTCCCTGGCCATCACCAACTCCTAGAGTTTACTCAAACTCATGTCCATTGAGTCAGTGATGCCATCCAACCATCTCATCCTCTGTCGTCCCCTTCTCCTCTCGCCTTCAATCTTTCCCAGCATCAGGGTCTTTTCCAATGAGTCAGCTCTTTGCAGCAGGTGGCCAAAGTATTGGAGTTTCAGCCTCAACATCAGTCTTTCCAATGAATATTCAGGACTGATTTCCTTTAGGATGGACTGGTTGGGCCTTTACCCTTTAGACTAAAAAAATTTAAATCAACATATATATGAGAATCCTTATTCCATTCCTGTGTCCCACTCTAAGCCTGGCCCAGAATGGAAAGTTAGGTGGCAAAGACGAATTAATAGCCAGTAACAGTTACTATATGTAGAACTTGATAATTAAGGGGGGGAAAAGACAACCATTGCTGGAAAAAAAGAATTGCTATTTGTTACAAAAAGCAACCTGAGTGGTGGCATAATTTGTGTCGGAATAGGTATTTTGTTAAGGGAAATATATAGCAGGTCACTTTGGGAGTGGGCTTGGTCTGAAAGGTGGGAGAAACAGAGATACACAGAGCGAGAAGGCTGAATTTCTCTGCAAAATAAATGAAGGAAAGTGTGGGGTTTCTTAGGGGCAAATGGCTCAGGTCAGTGAAAGAAGGCAAAAGTGAGGGGAGAGACCCAAGGTGACGGCAAGGTCAGTCCTGAGGAGGAGTTCCTGTGACAGAGAAGGACAGTGCGGTCTAGGGTTGTTCCAACTCTTCTTAGGTTTCTTACCTAAGTTCTCAGTTTCAGAGAGCAATTAATAAAAGGTACAATTTAAACTCAGTAAAACCAGCAACACTTGAAATGTGGGAAGATGAAAAAAATGAGCTATAAAAGCATTCCTAATTAACAGTGTTTCTTCCCATTTGCTACCGTGTGTCTAGGTATGACTTCATTTATCCTTAGATCAGCCCTGGGATTTCTTTGGAAGGAATGATGCTAAAGCTGAAGCTCCAGTACTTTGGCCACCTCATGCGAAGAGTTGATTCATTGGAAAAGACCCTGATGCTGGGAGGGATTGGGGGCAGGAGGAGAAGGGGACGACAGAGGATGAGATGGCTGGATGGCATCACTGACTCAATGGACGTGAGTCTGAGTGAACTCTGGGAATTGGTGATGGACAGGGAGACCTGGCGTGCTGCGATTCATGGGGTCGCAAAGAGTCGGACACGACTGAGCGACTGAGCGACTGATCTGATCTGATCCTTATTTGGGACACTGTACTTCATAATTCTGAGGACTTACGTCTTTAACTCTGAAAAACTTTCTCAGATTTGATCTTTTTCAAATTCCTCTTGTATCTCGGTTCTTCTGCTTTGTCTTTCTGGAACTCCTCTTTGGTAATGTTGAACTTTAGCTGAGATTGTGTGTTTCCAGAAAGCAGGAATGGTTAATAAATCCTCTCAATTCTTTTGTGTTCTGGAAAAGCTGACATCAGAGGACCAACCTGCCCTTGCACCCTCTGCTATAAAACCCATTTCTTTCCTTCCTTATCGGCTCCTGAAAGACTCCATGATTCTCTTGTTTACTTGACTCAGTAGGATCCCAAGTCCCCTTCTTTTTCACAGAGACAGGCCTCATCAATGAACACTCATCTATTGTGATAGCCTATTTAACATGGTTTCCTTAATTTTCTGGTTCACTTTGTCTTTGATACATTAAAGACATATAGGATTAACCTGCTTATTCATTTCTCCATATTTCTACTCCTATTTCATACCTTCCCCCTCTTTATCCCTCTGTGCTGCATTGCATATAATTGGCTAATATCTATACACCAGTTCACTAATTCTCTATTTAGTGCCTATCTTACAAACAAGTTTTCATTTCTAAAAGTTCTAATTTCTCTCTCTCCCTCTCTGCCTGTTTTTTTTTTTTCCCACATCCTATCGTGTTCTTTCATTATTATGTAATTATTTTCAACATACTTTTTAATTGGCCACATTGTGCTCCATGCGGGATCTTAGTTCCCTGACCAGAAACCAAACCCGTGCCCTCTGAAGACAGAGTCTTAACCACTGGACCACTAGAGAAGCCCCAACATTCTTCTGTTGTAGTCTTATGAATGGCTCTTCTTTCTTCAGTCCTTAAAAATGCTGCTTCTCCTGATGGTTGCATCTGCCAGTTCGCCCTCGTAGTAGATCACTTCCTTGTATAATGTGCAACGTTTTCATTGTGACATTATCTCAGTGTCTTTTTTTCCCCCAAAGTGGTGATTGCTGTGGGCTCTGAATTGTAGAAGTATTCTTACAAAACTATTTTGAGTTTGCTTCTGCTTCAGTCCTAGTGGAAGAAAGTGAAAGTGTTAGTCGTTGAGTCATGCCTAACTCTTTGTGACTCCAAGGACTGTAGCCTGCCAGGCTCCTACGTTCATTGAATTCTTCAGGCAAAAATACTGGAGTGGGTTGCCATTCTAAGGCATCTTCTCTCCCCAGGGATCAAACCCAAATCTCCTGCACTACAGGCAGACTCTTTACTGTCTGAGCCACCAAGGAAGCCCTCAATTGTAGCAGTTTCACTAATGTTAACATTAGTTTATCACGTTGGTTTCTTGTAATATAAGGATAGCTAAATGTTGAGCCTTATATCCTTATGTTGTACAACTTTGATTTTTCATGAGTTACGTACATTTTTTCCACCCAGACCTCTGATTACTTTCAGGATCTATTGGCAAGACTACTGGGTGGGGATTTTTCTACCCCATATTCATGGATGGGGTAGCTTTTCAAAATTCTCAGCTTTTTTGGCTAGAGGCCTCTTCATGTGATCTTCCTATATACATAGGTTTTTAAAATGATTTCTCAATAAAAACAAACAAAACTCAATCTGTTACTATCAGGCTTTAAGTTGTTAATAGCCTTCTGTGGATCTCTATACAATTTCCACATTTCTCCTGTTATCATAATATGGGAATGTGTCATGCAGATAAACCTTAATTTCCAGTACTAATTTCCAGTATAATCACTCTTCTGCTAACTGAGTTTTGGGAGATGTTGACCTGGTTGGAGACAGTGGTGCTGACACCAAACTCAAATTTTCTAAGGGTAAACAGTGGAGGAAGAACTTCTATAGGGGGAGGAAATTTTGAACTTTATAATTAAAGTCCCCAAAAGTTCCCCTTCCCTTTGTTAATTTCTACTGCTACTACCACATTGGCTGTGTGGACACACACCCTTCACTTAAGACAGGGAAGGAAAACAATCAGGGACAAAATGAGGCAAGGAATGAAGTTATTATAAGAATGCATGGGACTTCTCTGCTGGGCCAATGGCTAAGACTCTATGCTCCCAGTGCAGGGGAGCCTGGGTTCAATCCCTGGTCAGGGAACTAGATCCTACTTTAAGTAAAGTACATCTCAAATATTGAATGGGTTAAAGTTATAGTAAATGATTATTACTCATTTATCTATAATTCAAATATAGCTGAGAATTCTGGGTTTTTGTTTTGCTAAATCTTGCAAAACTACCCAATAAACAATACAAGTTCTGGCACTGCAAGAAACAGGAAAGCCTTCCCCACTGTGATATTGCTGGCCTTTGGTAAGGTTCTTAGAGCAGGTCTCAATTATTAGTTGAAGTCATGATGAAGGTAAGAGAGTCACTGATTGCAATTTGGAGTGCAGGTGAGTTTCCGGTGATGGGGAAGAGGAGGAATAATGTGAACCAGAGAGAAAGAGAATTATCTGGGAAGTTTTCAGTTCTATTTTTAAATTTTCTGTGCTATTCAGTTATCTTACAAGTATGTATTCCTTTGAAAAAGAATTAAAATTAAAACTAATTTTTTTTTAAATTTAAAGTTTGTATTAAAGTAATATATGCGAAAAGTATACCAGTTATTGGTTTATAGCTCAGTTCAGTTGAGTTTAGTTGCTCAGTCATGTTTGACTCTTTGCAACTCCATGAATTGCAGCCTGCCAGGCCTCCCTGTCCATCACCAACTTCCGGAGTTCACCCAAACTCGTGTCCGTCAAGTTGGTGATGCCATGAGACGAGCCATCTCATCCTCTGTCGTCCCCTTCTCCTCCTGCCCCCAATCCCTCCCAGCATCAGAGTCTTTTCCAATGAGTCAACTCTTTGCATGAGGTGGCCAAAGTATTGGAGTTTCAGCTTCAGCATCAGTCCTTCCAAAGAACACCCAGGACTGATCTCCTTTAGAATGGACTAGTTGGATCTCCTTGCAGTCCAAGGGACTCTCAAGAGTCTTCTCCAACACCACAGTTCAAAAGCATCAATTCTTCGGCGCTCAGCTTTCTTCACAGTCCAACTCTCACATCCATACATGACCACTGGAAAAACCATAGCCTTGACTAGACGGACCTTTGTTGGCAAAGCAATGTCTCTGCTTTTTAATATGCTATCTAGGTTGGTCATAACTTTCTATATTTTCACAAATGAATTTTTGAGTTTATGTGAATTAAAACTATGTTAATGTTTTTACCAGATTCAAATGGAGCAGCTAGACTTTGAAAGCCTTTTATTTCTCCCACCTTTCCCAGAATCCTTACTTCCCCTTAGAGACCTGGATGCCTCCCCAGTTCCCAGGATTTTGCTCATCTAACTCACTGAAGTATTTATTTTTGGACCGTTTTATATCAATTCTCAAATGCTAGTTTGAAATGATCCATTTGATACAGAGGTGTGCCGGTCTTTCAGTTTTACCACAGGCTCCTTGTTGTAGGAGCCATTGTGTTCATCTTTACACCCCCACTCCCTACCATTGTGCTCAATAGTTCAATGAGTTTTAAATGGTAATGGTGATGACTGGCATTGATGGATAGTATATAGAATTAGCTCCTTAGGTAGCTCTTGGATAGCCCAAGTTTGATTCGAGTTGAGTCAAACAGAGAGAATTTTCCCTTAGTTTCTTTGAGCCCTAGGATTGTTTCTGTTGTAAGAGGACATGAGGCAAAGCCATGGGTTTGGCTGTCCATATAATAATTCCTCCATTGTTTCCAATGCCAGTCTCCCATATTCCCCAGCCTTTTGTGGGAAAATTGTTTCTGATGGAGTAATAAGGCAATTTCAAAACACTCGAGGCTCATTTAGAAAGCATTGTATCCAGAGAACCAAAAGCTGTGGACCAGTTGAACCTGTGGATAATGATCATTATAGACCTGTTGTTTGATTTTCAAAGGTGTATTGTTGCCTTTAAGACTTAACCAGAAAATGAATACAATTGGAAACAATTCTAGTTGGCTTTCTCACCACAGCATCCCCTTTCCTTTGGAAGATAAACAGCCCTAGGAAAAATGCATTAAAAATTTTCATCTTAAAATTTTCAAGAGGATTCTTCAGTTCTATTTTCATATGAACTCACTCAAAGTTTTATTCTACATTTAAAATTTCAGATCCTATATTTGAATTGGCATAAAGACTATCAGGAATTGGGTTATCTCCATACTCCTTAGTTATTTTGGATTAATAATTGAGATCAGGGGTTTACTCTAACCCTGATTATATATTAGTAAAGTATCTTCATAGCATAGAATTTGGAAGAAACACAGGGATAGGCCATTTTCAGCACAGCAGCACAGAGACTATTTTGCTGTCATTCATAACCCATTATATGATTCCTGGACAGGATCAATTTTCTTTCACAGAGCTACTTGACATATGTCTCTAATCAGATTTATTTTATAAATCTAGGAGACCTTTACTTCTAGTGATAAGAAAGAACGTTTTCCATAGAGTTCTACTGTTGGTTAAACTTCTCAACTCCTGTTGAAACCAAATAGGATTTCTGTAGAAAAATTGACAGAAGTTATATTTGTTTGAATCTTTTCAAGAGGAACAATTCTTCCTACATATTCTCACAACCTCAGGAGTCAGGCTGCTTGGATCCAAGTACACCTCCGAAACTTCTCAGCTGCGTGTGCTTTTGGTGAGCTACTTAATTTCTTTTGTTTCCTCCTCTATTAAACAGGGATTATAATAGAACTAACTTCATAGAGATGTGATGAGGATTAAAGGAAATAATCAAAGTAAAGTAGTTAGCACTTTGCATGGCACTTAACCCAGTAAAGACTCAACAGAGGCAACTGTTGCTTTCACCGTATTTGGCTTCTTGTTCAAATCCACGGAGTTTTTAAAATTTCAGAGAAATTCTACAGTTACAGAGAACTGTTATCAAATCCATTAAACCTCTGCCCTCAGAAACACTCATATTTCTGTTAAAGTCTTACTCTTTCACCAAATAATTTGCAGTTGTTTCTTCTCCCTGGTATCCCACAAATCAGATCATCCCCTTCTCCATCTCTGACAACCAAATATGGCAAAACTCCTCAGACAGAAAACTGGAAAGAGCACGTAAAAGGGAATGATACCAAAATAAACAATCTTTGCCCCATTTCCAAGTATTTCTGGCAACTCAAGACTAGTGTTAATACCATTGAACTGAGTGTGTTCAGAGAAGTACTGGGAAATGCTTATTTTCACAATGAGTTGAAATTTTCATCTCCATAGGCTATATACACATTGAACACTATGACTTTAGGGTGAGCTGTTGGTAGTCTCCCAAGATTAGCCTTCGTGTTAAAAGAGGCTAAGAAGTTATTGTAAAAGCTTTTTTATCTAGGTCAATTCCAGGCAACAACTGCGGGTGTATAAAAATGTTCTGAGTCAGAGAGCAGAGAGCAAGTCTTTGTAAGGCCACAGAAGTTAAATGTGCCAACTGATAATCACTAATGATAACTAACAAGCACCCCTGTGAAATTATCCCACATACGTGGCAGGGCTTGTGTCAGATGGCCCAGCAGGCGTGTGAGCTCTGTCAAGTCCTAGGGCGAGTATGCTAGATGAGGAAACCGATGGTACAACTGCAGCCCTTGATAGTCATGTTTCTCAAGCCAGGAGCAGTGTTGTCCTATCATATAAAATGTTGAGAATTCAGTGCATTTGTTGGCTGTGACCAATGAAAACTTCTGGATTTACTGTTAGGAAGCAAATCGAAATGTGCAATGAACGCTACCCACAAATGGGCAGTGAGCAGCATGCACCACTGTCCTTGCTGGCCCCGGGCCGTTTATCTATCAGTGAGTTTGAGAGAACTGAGTATCACCCAGGGCCAACAAGGACTTTTTCTTGATTCCAGCTTGAGCTTGATCCAGCCTGGCATTTTGCATGATGTGCTCTGCATATAAATTAGATAAACAGGGTGACAATATACAGCCTTGACATACTCCTTTCCCAATTTTGAACCAGTCAGTCGTCACATGTCCAATACTAACCTCTGCTTCTTGACCTGCATACAGGCTTCTCAGGAGACAGGAAAGGTGATCTGGTACTCCCATCTCTTTAAGAATCTTCCATGGTTTGTTGTGATCCACACAGTCAAAGGCTTTAGCATAGGCAGTGAAGCAGAAGTAGATGTTTTTCTGGAATTCTCTTGCATTTTCCATGATCCAATGGATGCTGGCAATTTGATCTCTGATTGCTCTGCCTTTTCTAAATCCAGCTTGAACATCTAGGAGTTCTCAGTTCATGTACTGTTGAAGCCTGCCTTGGTGAATTTTGAGCATGACCTTGCTAGGGTGTGAGATGAGTGCAACAGAGACATTTAATGAGTACCAGTAAGGGGTAGCAGAGCTGGATTTTAAGCTCACAGCCTTCTGATTCTCTTCTCAATTCTCTTTCTACCCTAGAGTGGTTTCTAAAAAAAATTTTAGGGGCAACACTTTTTTTTTTTTTAATGAAGTGTTTGAGGTCAAATATGTGAAACAGAAAAAAGAGGAGACATTCTGGTTGTGATGTGTGTGGGGGGCTGAGAGCTACACTCACCTCACCCCCTGCCCCACATGGCTCCATTCTCTGTGGTAACCTCTTGGGGTGACTTTTCAGAGCACAGTTTGCACAGCATGGCCTCTCTGGATGGCTCAGAGAGCTCTGTGACAAGGTTGCTCAAGCCGGGGTGCTGCCAAAAAGTGGGTTACCATTTTCAGTTGTCAGTCCCAGGGACAGACACCGGGAGCTGCCCCCGAGCAGGAGTCATTCCTGGGAACTGGATCCCGGTCTCATGTGCTCTTCGCCTTGGGCTGCCCTGGTCCTGGCCTGCCAGACTGGCAGATGGATCTATGATGACAGCTCGGCTCTATTTGAACTGTCCCTCAGGCCAGGCTGGGCCAGTCCTTCCCAAACAAGGGAAGTGCTGAGGAGATGAACAGAAAAGGACAGAAAGGAAGGGCACGGACTCAGGAAGCCTCCTCCTCAGCTGCACGTGGATGGGACATGCTTCTGTCAGGAAGGGAAGCAAAGCAAGGCAAAACAAAGGGTCACGTGCACTTCTTTCCTTTTGTGCAACTGAAAGGTCTAATTTACAAATCCTGCAAGCCCTCCTGACTGGGGAAAATGTGGCCATATGGAAAGGTTTCCTACTGTTGCCTTGGCTGGAGAGAGTATTTGTAAGTTTGGACTAATTGTTGGAGATTAGTCATGGGGATGTTGTATGGGGTGAAGTCAGCATGGTGGCCCTATACAGGGGCATCACAAGATTTTCTGTGGATGTTTTTTCCCTTCATTTCCTTTTAGAGGAGAATGATTTCTGAGCCTTTCTAGTAACCGAGTCTTCATTTAGTAACTAAGAAACATCACTTTCTAGAAGCCTCTAGTCATTATCCTTCTGACTGTCCTTTTAGAGAGGTTTTGCCTTTCTTACCTTAATTAATTAGAGACTGCTTCCTTTCCAGAAGTCGTTTGTGATTTTTAATTTACATTTTGTTGGATTCTCCATGCGTAAACTCTGGGTGTTTTTCTTTATGGACTGACACACTCACTGAGAAGTGATGGGCTTATATGTCCTTGTGTATGCTTGGTCTGAAACTGGGCAGAGGTCTCAACTGGCCCCTTCAGGAATATAGAAGAAAAATGCAAGGATTTTCTATAGTATTAATCCACAGAGGCAATTGAACTAGTTCTTATTAATGTGTATTAAGTCATACCCCAAATTTAGGAGTTTGAAATAGCTTTTTCATTTTGCTCATGAGTTTGTGAGTCATTTAGAAACAGGTCCAGTGATCCTCACTGAGGTCTTTCATGTGATGTTGTCAAGTGTCCGCTGGGGCTGAAATTGCCCAAAGCACAACTGGGCTGGATGTCCAGGGTGACTCCCACACATGGCTGGAAGCTGATGCTGGCTGCTGGCTGAAAACCCAGCTGGGACCGACCAGAAGCCTTTGTGTGTCCCAGGTAGGTAGACTTATGTGTAGGCAGGTGCAGACTTCCCACAGCGAGCCTCCTAAGAGAACCAGGTGGAGGCAGCATGGCTTTCTCTGACTTAGCCTCTGAAGGTATACCATGTCATTTCTGCTGCATTCTGTTGCTTATAGTCAGGACACTCAGAGAGACCCAGGTTCAAGGGGAAGCGACACAGACCACATGCCTTAATGAGAAGAGTGTCAAGGAATTTTCATTTGCTATATACACTCTCCAGAATGACCAAGCCCAAAGAGAATTAGACTACTGTTCTCCTTCACTGATTTTCAAATCTGAAAAGATGATGCTGTTAAAGTGCTGCACTCAGTGCCAGCAAATTTGGAAAACTCAGCAGTGGCCACAGGACTGGCAAAGGTCAGTTTTCATCCCAATCCCAAAGAAAGGCAATGCCAAAAAATGTTCAAACTACCATACAATTGCACTTATTTCACATGCTAGCAAGATTATGCTCAAGATCCTTCAAGCTAGGCTTCAGCAGTATGTGAACCAAGAACTTTGAGATGTACAAAGAGATTTAGAAAAGGCAGAGGAACCAGAGATGAAATTGCCAACATATGCTGGATCGTAGAAAAAGCAAGGGAATTCTAGAAAATAATCCACTACTGCTTCATTGTCTACGTTAAAGCCTTTGACTGTGTGTATCACAACAAACTGTGGAAAATTCTTAAAGAGACAGGAATACCAGACTACTTAACCTGTTTCCTGAGAAACCTGTATGCAGGACAAGAAGCAATAGTTGGAACTAGACACGGAACACTGGACTGATTCAAAATTGGGAAAGGAGTCTGTCAAGGCTGTATATTATCATCCTGCTTATTTAACTTATATGCAGAGTAAATCATACAAATGCCAGACTGGATGACTCACAAGCTGGAATCAAGATTGCTGGGAGAAATATCAACAACCTCAGGCAGATGATACCGCTTTAATGGCAGAAAATGAAGAGAAACTAAAGAGTCTTTTGATGAAGGTAAAAGAGGAGAGTGAAAAAGCTGGCTTAAAACTCAACATTCAAAACACTGAAGTCATGCATCCGGTCCTATCACTTCATGGCATATAGATGGGGAAAAAATTAAACAGTGTCAGATTTCATTTTCTTGGGCTCCAAAATCAATGGGGATTGCAGCCATGAAATTAAAAGATGCTTGCTTCTTGGAAGAAAAGCTATGACAAACCTAGACAGTGTATTAAAAAGCAGAGACGTCACTTTGCCGACAAAGGTCCGTTAGTCAAAGTTATGGTTTTTCTAGTTGTTGTGTAAGGATGTGAGAGTTGTACCATTAAGAAGGCTGAGTGCCGAGAATTAATGCTTTCAAACTGTGGTGCCGAAGAAGGCTCTTGAGAGTTCCTTATATTGCATGGAGATCAAACCAGTGACTCCTAAAGGAAATCAACCCTGGATATTCACTGGCAGGTCTGATGCTGAAGCTGAAGCGCCAATACTTTGACTACCTGATATGAAGAGCCGACTCATTGGAAAAGACCCTGCTGCTGCTGCTGCTGCTAAGTTGCTCCAGTCGTGTCTGACTCTGTGCGACCCCATAGACAGCAGCCTACCAGGCTCCGCCGTCCCTTGGATTCTCCAGGCAAGAACACTGGAGTGGGTTGCCATTTCCTTCTCCAATGCATGAAAGTGAAAAGTGAAAGTGAAGTCGCTCAGTCGTGTCCGACTCCTAGCGACCCCATGGACTGCAGCCCACCAGGCTCCTCCGTCCGTGGGATTTTCCAGGCAAAAGTACTGGAGTGGGGTGCCATTGCCCCTAGTGCTGGGAAATATTGAAGGCAGGAGGGGAAGGGGACGACAGAGGATGAGATGGTTGGATGGCATCCCTGACTCAATGGACATGAGTTTGAGCAAACTCCAAGAGATGGTGAAGGACAGGGAAGCCTGGCATGCTGCGTCCATGGGGTCACCAAGAGTCAGACACAACTTAGCGACTGAACAACAAATACTGAATTTTCTCTACTTTCCTTTCTGTGTCTTATGCTAAAGAAAGAAAATTTATATAGTTTTTCCTTTTTACCTTTAAATTGTCAGTTCGCAGAGAAGAAGATCTCTGCTGTTTATTCATTTATTCTTCCTTCCCTTGATACATGTTTCTTATGTGCTTGGTACCACACTGGAAGCTAGGACTGCAGAGGGGGCCCTGCCCTCATGGAACTCATGATATGGCAAAGTGAGAAGGAGACTTTTAGTGATTCTGCAGCCATTTGTGTGCAACTTGCAATAGTAATGACTATACTAGAGGTAAGAACAGTGTTATGGGAATTAAGAGGCAGCAGTTATTTCTGAGGCCAGAGGAAGAACGAAGGAGAGGCAGAGTTTAAGGAGCCTCATTGGGACCAATCATTCGCATAGATTCAGGGCTGGACCTTATAGGCATCTGGCTCAGAATCAGGTATTGGGGGTGGAGGAAGAAAAATGTAGATAAGAGATTTGTTCTGGAATTTTTAACTTTCGGCTTTCTGCCAGAGCTCTACCTGGGAGGGAGTAGATGTTGAGAGACACTATTTGACAAGAAAAGTAAGATTCAAAGTCTAGTCATTGAGACCCTATGGACTGTAGCCCTGAAGAGAAACAGGCTCCTCTGCTTATGGGATGGTCCAGGCAAGAATACTGGAGCCAGCTGCCATGCCTCCCTTCAGGGGATCTTCCCAAGCCAGGGATTGAACTTGTGTCTCTTCTGTCTCCTGCATTGGCAGGGAATTTCTTTACCACTGGCACCACCTCGGAAGCCCAAATGAAATGACAAATGATGTCATATAAAGAAAAATCTGGCTTCTCCATGTCTGTTTCCTCTCTGCTTTGTTGTTAAACTGCAAGCATCTCTATGTGACCAGTGAAATGTCCTAAGTCAATGCTGTTCAAGCTACTGAGTGAGCATGTATCCTTTCATTCCTTCATTTTCAGTGTTTACTGAGCACCTAACATGTGCCAGAAACATGCTAATCACAGGGATGAATTGGTGAACATAACACACAGCATCAACCTTGTTTTTGGAACCGTGGTTCTATGTTGGTCAAATGTGCCAAATTTGTGTAAAGGGAGTTGATCAGCATTCAACTCAAAACCAAATAGGAGTATTTATTTTTACAAAGGAATTCAATTTAGTTTAAATAACATCAGAACATGTCACACCCAGGCATGTGAGAATTAGACCACAGAACCACGTGGTGAGCCCTGGGATGCTTGTGTTGATGCTGGGACCACCACGACTGCCCAGTCCCTCGGGATCCAGTGTGTCTTGCCTGCCTGTGTGGCAGGTTGTCAGGCTGGAATGTTGGCTTTGAATAAACAGTACAAAGTTCAGAAGGCTCAGTGGTGCACCAGCACGAATCTTTCTTCCAGGGATCGTGGAGGAAACTCGATTGGCCTTAGTGGAACACTGATGAAGACAAGATCCTTTTTAAAACAAAAATTAGCTGGGACTGTTCATAATGACCAGAACTTCCTGTCATGTTTTATAAATGTGGGAAATCTCAGTGAACAAAGAAACCCTCAATGTTACACTCCCCTTTGTACTCCAGAGGTGACCATGGGGACCAGGAGGCAAGGGAGGTCCTCCCAGAAAGCAAACCCAGGGACCTAGATTGGCTGGGCTGTGGGAGCGGCTCATGCAGTTCCTGTCCTGTGGGAAACACTGTGTACTGGGCGCCAGTGGTGACAGTCACTTTTCTGGGCGGGAGTTTTGTGGGATTCATCTTGCTTCTTCGTGATGAGACTTTGGGTTGTTTTCACTTGTGGAGGGGCTCTGTGTGCATTTTGTGGAAGTATGAGCATGTTTTGAACAATGAGTGGAACATGAGGCATGCTTGGATGTGGGAAAGCAAAAGAGGTGGCCTTGGATGACGACAGCTGGGCAGCCGTGAGCCCCACAATCCTTCTTCTCTTCCTCTCCAGAAGAGTCGTTGTTTTGTTTTAAGGTGACTCAGGCAAGGGGCTTCTATTTCTAATTTTAGGAATAAACACTGTTGTTATGTGTGAAGTATGGTAATCCCATTCCTTTCACTCTTGGTTGGCTTCACCAATGGGCTGAGTTTAATTCTGGCTGATGAGGAGTGTGAGGTTCTGAGGAAGGGAGAGGAGTTGAGAGAGAGCATGAAAGCGTTTCTTTTGCAGCTGTGAACGCGAACGTGAGAATGTGAAAGCCACTCGGTCAAGTCTGACTCTTTGCGACCCCAAGGGGTATAGCCTGCCAGGCTCCTCAGTCCATGGGATTTTTCCAGCAAGAATACTGGAGTGGATTGCCATTCCCTTCTCCAGGGGAACTTCCCGACCCAGGGATCGAACCTGGGTCTCCTGCATTGCAGGCAGATTCTTCACTGTCTGTGCCACCAGGGAAGCCCTCTTTTGCAGCTGGAAGCTGTTATTTGTTCATTTGTCTCTTGGAATGACCTCAGTCACCTTGTATCTGTAGGGTGCCCTCCTGTGGACAGTCTGATACAGAAAGAGCCTAGGTCCATGTTGCTGTCATGGGACCAGTTTAATAGAGCTCCATTCTTCTTGTGATGGAAAATAAGAAATTCTTCTTATTTGTTAAACCAGTTGGTAACTGGAGTTAGTAATGATTTGCATACTAATTCCCATGGAGCTTAAAGAAGGAAACTTACAGGTGTTGATGGAAATTATATTCAGAATCTGTATCTCAGGGTGGGGAGAAAAGGTCTGACAGAAGAGCCCTGTGGATAAATTACTGTTTGCCTGCTTGGTAAAAATTAAAAGGATGGTGTTGTCTTCCAGAAATTATGATACAAATTGAAGTACAGGGTTATTTGTCTTTTGAGTCCCTGAAGGCTGTCTGCTGAAGTAAACAATATGCTGTCTGATTGGGATTTTTGGAAGGGTCACTTTTGAGAAGAGCTGTGTCCTGCTTTTCTTTCAAGAGCTCAGTTCTGAACAAGGAACTGTTGTTTTTTCTCCTTCGTAAGAAGGAAGCAGCCTGGGTGTCCTCCCTGGAGCTGAACAGTATAATAATCTCAGTGAAACTCCCAGCATCAGAGGAGGAATTTCTCTCTTCTGCAAAGGCCCAGGCAGTTTGCCTGAATTGTATCTTTCGCCATCAGGGTCGATAGATGATCAGGAAAACAGACAGCTCCTTCTGCTGGGTCCTTCGTACTGAGTTCCAGCCTAGCTTTACTTCAGTGAAAGTAAGATTTAAAATACAAAGCTGTGGATACACCTCTGCAATGAGAATGAACCACAGCCATATGCAGTAGTGTGGACATGTCTCCTGAATGAGGAAAAAAGCCAGACACAATAGAGAGTGTGCTCTACGATGCCTTCAAGTATAAAACCAAGCAAAACTAATGTCTGATGTCAGAAGTCAGAAGAGTGCCTTCCCTGAGGCGGGGGATGTGCCCCTGGCAGAGGGAGCATGAAGCGGCTGTGGGAAATGTTCTCATTCTATTTTTTAAATTTTAAATTGTATTGAAAGACAGTTGATTTACAATGTTGTGTTAATTTTTCATAGTTATACACATATATGTTCTTTTTCATATGATTTCCTATTATGGTTTATCGCAGGATATTGAAAGATATCTCATTCTTGATCTGGGTGTTGGTTATACCCATGTATATATTTTCTGGAAAGTCATGATTTATTAGTGTTTGGATTTGTACGTGTGTTACAATTCAATCCAAGTTTTGCTCAAATAAAAAAAAATACAAAACTGAGCCTTGGAGGATATCTACTGAAATTGACATGTTTAAGAAAAGCACACGGCGCCAGAAAATGAGCAGTTAGAGCAATTGCTTCATTTCTCTTGTGTATTCACTTTAATCACCCGAAAGCTGTTCAAACACCTGTTCTGGTCAGGGCTGTGGTTACAAGTGACAGACCAGAATTCCAAGTAGTTCATCTCAATCAGGAATGGGGTTGAATGACAAAATTGAAGGAAATATTTTTTGGAAAAACCAAGCCTGGGAAAGAGCAGGGAGGCAGATGTGTCTCACGTGTGGGTGAATGTTCAAGTCACTTAGTCGTGTCTGACTCTCTGCGACATTGATGTAGCCCACCAGGCTCCTCTGTCCTTGGGATTTCCCAGGCAAGAATATTGGAGTGGGTTGCCGTTTCCTTCTCCAGGGGATCTTCTCCACCCACGGATTGAACCTGCATCTTCTACACTGGGAGGCAGTCTTTACCATGGAGTCACCTGGGGAGCCCCAAGTGGGTCTCAGGAATAACCTGGTTCCCAAAGAGCGTGAGGACCCTCTGCCTCTCCTCTGCCGCCCTGCTGACACGCTGTCAGCTCTCTTCTCTTTCTTTACAGAAAAGGAGGCCAGAAACAGGCCTACACTTTGTTCTCTGCACGTTCAGCTTTAGTCACCAGGGGGAGACTCTCAGTGTGAAATTTTAAAAATCCCAAGCAACGAAGTCCATAAGCCCTCCCTGGGACAAGTTAACTGTGGTTAGGCTCATGGGTCATGTAAGAAACAAAGATAGATGTATATATCCAATTCCATGAGAAACACAGGTAAGATGGGTGACAATTTCTAGAAAAACAAGTATAGTTGAGTGTTGGGCAGACAGTCCTATACGTCTTCACAGTAACCACTAGGCTATTGTTTTCATAGTCAAGTGGAGTTTCTATCAAGAACTAAGAAATATAGAATTATTGAATATTCAAATAACATTGTATGTTTGCAAATATTTTCCTTTCTTTCCAGCAACTTTGTTGGAGAGACTAGCACAGGCTGGATGTGGTTGAGATTTTCTTGTTGGCATTGCTTGATTTTTAGGATTTCTAGGCATCAGAGTCTCTCCTATGTGTCAAAAGTGGGGACACAGTGGACGTGATGCATGATCCCTGAAGAATGGCTGCAAACAGTGTCCTGGGAAATCATTCAGCCAGCATTTCTGAGGCATGGTCTGTGCAGGTGGTGAGGGTATGAATATTCAAGACCCAGATTTCTCCTCCTATTTCTCCCTCATCTAACTAGAAGCTGTTTGAAGTCTGCCATCATCTCAACCTACTTATACAAGCCCTAACATTTAAGAACAGTTGCTTGTCTCAGAATTAGCTGGGAAATGTTTCCCAAAATCTCCAGTACACCCTTTGCATGTTAAAGTATCCCAGCAGGCATGTCATTACAAAGACTGGGGGTCAGACAGACGTGGCTGTAAGTCCTGGCTCCGCACCTGCTGTCACTAGCAATGAATTCACTGCTGCTAAACCTGTTTCCTCATATTCAAAATGGGAATAAAAACAGAAGTTGTTTTGAGGATTACGTATGAGAATCAAGTAAGAGTAAGAGGATTGAGATTGCCTGCACCTGGCCAGGCACACAGAAAGCGCTCAATTGATATTCGCTATCAAGTAATCTTAGTTTTGCTATAAACCTGTGTTTCTCTGAAGGCCCGGGATCCTGCCAACTTGTTTGTGTATGTGCCGCGTCTGTTAGATCACACACTCCTTAGGGCAGGGCTGAGGCTTATCTATCCTTCCAATGGGCTCAGCAATAGCCTGATGCCTCAGTAAACATTTGTGCAATAAATGTTTACTGAACTGAATGTGTGTGTGTGTGATGTTTAATGATCCTTGGTTCATTGGTTCCCTCAAGAACCCAGCAGCTCTGCAGAAAGACTTGGTGGGAAATTGAAGGCAGAGTCACCCAAGCTCTTCCACCTCAAGCCACACAGGTGTCTGCACCTTCAACCTTCCACAGGCACCTGGCACTTCTTTTTATGGGCTCACCTGGTGGATGGAGGGGGTGGTGATGGTGGAAGTGGGACTCGTGGAGATGAGCCCATCAAGAGTACTGGGTGTCCTTAACTTGAGCCTCCATCATGCCTTCGAATCCCCTCGAGGGTCTGGTAAAACACAGATTCCTGGGCCCCAGCTCAGTAGGCCTGGGCCTGGGAATGTGCACTTCTAGCAAGTTTCCAGGTGGCACTGCTGTGGCTGGACCAGGACCACATTGTGAGCATACGGGGTTCCTAGAGCAGCTTCTCAGGCCTGGCTTCACGTTGGAATCCCCTGGAAGCACTAGCAGAGGCAGTTAAATCAGAATCTCTGGGCAGGGGGGTCCCAGACTGCATTTCAGCCCTCTGGGTGATGCCAGTGTGTGTCTAACACTCATCACCACTGTGGTACATCAACCAAAGCAGATGGAAAAGTCAGGGGTTGAAATAGGACTTGGAGAAAGACTTAGACCCGTGGTGTATAAACCAAAATTCCACACAATCAGCGTGTGCGTTTGTGCATGCTCAGTTGTGTCCAGCTCTTTGCCATTCCATGGACTGTAGCCTGTCAGGCTCCTCTGTCCATGGATTTTCCAGGCAAGAATGCTAGGATGGGTTGCCATTTCCTCCTGCAGGGGATCGTCCCTGACCCAGGGCTCGGACCCGCATCTTCTGTGGCTCCTGCATTGGCAGGTGGATTCTTCACCACTGAGCCTCCTGGGAAGCCTCTTGTGATCAGTACTGACTCTCAAATAGCAAAAGAAGCCCCCACAGCTCTGTGGGGGCTCAGGTGTTGAAAGCCAGGGAATTGTTCAGTTAGGCAGCTTCCAAAATATGCTGGGCATGTACAGCTGTGGAAGAAGCTACAGATGAAGATGCTTGGGCATAACTGGGGAACTCCTGTGTCGGCTGCAGTTACCACTGACCAGCAGTGGAGACGGAGCTCTGGCTAGGCCCAGGGTGTGCCTTTCAGACTCTTCTGAAGCAGGGACAGCCTGAGCGCAGAGACCTCAAAGTATTGGCCTGGCGTCCTGTGAAACCCCTGCAGAAACCGGGTTTTCTAGATGCAGTCTGAAAATGTAGCAATGCTGTTGTTTGTTAAGGTTTTTTTTCTTCTTCTTTTCCTGTGGTTAATTTTCCAAACATACGTTTTTGATGAAAATGTGCCTCCTGTTGATTAATAGCCTGCATTTAGGGAGCACTTATATTTGTTGAGGTACTTTTCATATATTAATTAGCTCTAACAGCCTGAGAATTAGGTACTCTCATTATTCCAGTTTTGCAGGAAATCAAAGCACCAACCAGTTAAGGCATGTGCCCCAGATCACCTGTTTAGCAAATAGCAAAACCCAGATTCCAATGCAGATTCTGGCTCCAGAAGCCTTTAGCATTCCAATAGTTCTCACAGTGGCATGGCCTGGGGATCCCTGGGGTCTTAGAGACCCCTTCAGGAAGTCTATGAGACCAAAGCTATTTCATAATAAGACTAAGATGATAGTACACTTCAGTCCCATTTTTTTACAGAGGAATTTTCTGGAGAATATCCCATGGGTGATGAGATCATGGGTACTTGTATATTCTCGTGTTCTAAATTTTTCTGTATTTAAGTTTCTAATATGATAAATATTGATAGATACAACCCACATAAACAAAAGACCTTGGAGTTCTCAATACTTTTAAGTGTTGTCGTGGGGTCCTGAGGGCAAGAAGTTTGAGAACTGGTACTACCTCTGTGGTGAGTGAAATTGTAGGCAGGAAGTGCCTACCTGGAAGGGCTTTGGATACCTTCCAGCCCAGCTCCATCATTTTACAGATTTCATGTGGCTTGCCAAGAGGTCACACAAGAGGCAACAAGAACTAGCCCTGGGCCAGTTTCTATACTTTCTGAATCTGTTAAAAGAGAAACTGAGGCATATTAAAAAATTAAGTTTATTTGAGCAAACGCTTTGAATCAGGTAACATCCAATCTAGCAGACAGAAAGGAGCTCCAAGGAGCTGTTACAAAATGATAGAATTTCCTATGCAGAAGGGAGCAGGACCAAGGAAATTATAGTAGGCAAAAAAAGTGGGTCGTTATCTCAAGGTTACTTTCTTTTAGTGGGTGGCAGGGGTCTGTCAGACAGGTTACCTAGCTAGTGCTGATCTGGTGAAGTCCCGATTGACTGGTCTAAGAATCCATTTCTGGGAGAGCCAGAACTGCAGTGAAGTCTCAGTCTGATGTGGGGCTTAGCACAAGCGACTCCATTTTGTGAACAGTGCCAACTGACGGGCTTGACACAAGGAGCCTGTGCAGGTCCTTTCTCACAGGTGTTCCCAGAGTGTGCTTGGCACCCCGCCTCTGCTTTCCGAGCACACTCTCACACTGAAGCTGACCCGCCTGGCAGTTTTGGAATCGTCGCCCTCGTGTTCACTGTGCTCACACGGAGCTCTTCTTTAGAGTAACTGTTCTTTTCTCAGAACATTTCAAATGGACTAAACACGCATCAGTCAGCGTGGAGTAGCGATCAGCAATCAGCTCCCTATTCATTCCAGCTGGTGACCCAGGGGCGCCTGGTGCCCTGAGAAGGCAGCCGTGGGACAGGGACGCTGAGTGGGAGGCCTGGCTGCATGATTACCTGCAGTAAACAGCCTGTCAGTTCTTCCTTCTGAGGATGCGGATCCCTGAGAGATCACTAGGATGAGGGTTCTCCTTTCCAAAGCAGAGAAGGCTGGCCGAGTTAAAGCAGGAAGGAGAAGGTGGAGATGCTTACTTATCTTGGGTGCAGTTAATGAGAAGGATTTTGGAATGCTCCTGTAAGCTGTAAACACCTCATTCTTGCACGCCCCACCGCTAAAGGTGGGGAGTTGCATCATCTTCACTCTAAAGGTCCATCTACTTCCTCCCAACCTGCCCCCTCCTCCCCCAAAGGCAACAGAACTATTGCGGGATGATGGCACCCCCTGGAGGCCAGTATGGGGAACTGTGGTCTTGACAACCACCTCTGACCCTCATCTTCCGGGGACTAGTGCCCAGGTCAGATCCCTTGCCTGGTCTGTGTCTTCCTGACACAGACCTACACGTACACATGCTCATTCATATATGGGTGCACATCAATCACTAAGCGCCCAGAGGCATGCATACCTCTTCTTAATCCCTTAAATCATCTCAACTCTCAACTAGTTATCTCAGGGGAAAATATAATTTCTTTTCCCTCTATCCATTCCATTTGTGTTGCCCAAATTTAAGTCTGATCACATCTGACAAGACTCTCAGAGATGTTAGTGAAGTCGCTCTACTAAGAAAAAGAAATGCCACTGGCTTTGAAGTGAAACTGTGCAGACGAGAAGATCCTACAGGGCTTGATCTGGGTGCCAGACTCCCAGGAGACTGGATAACCATCTCAGCAGAGAGGACTGAGGATTTCTTTGGCCAAAAGACATGAAGGGCTGGAATGGGAACAGTATGGGGAAAACTAGGACAATTGATTTCCCTACTCTCAGCACTGGGGGGTGATCCAGGGCGGTTGTTCTCCTGGGGACTTTCTCCTTCGTGTGATCAGGAGGATTAGAAGACCTCTGAGAGATGAAAGGGCAGATAAGTAGCTCTTACTAGTTGCTGGCATTTGGGAGGCACTGATGCTCTCACAGACATTTAGGAATGTGTAGACGGTATGTTGCTCAGTCGCACAGTCATGTCTGACTCTTTGTGACCCCATGGACTGCAGCACGCCAGGCTTTCCTGTCCTTCATCATCTCCCAGAGCTTGCTCAAACTCATGTCCATTGAGTTGGTGATGTCATCCAACCATCTCATCCTCTGTTGTCCCCTTCTCTTCCTGACTTCAATCTTTCCCAGCATCAGGGTCTTTTCTAACGAGTTGGCTCTTTCACATCAGGTTGCCAAAGTATTGGAGCTTCAGCATCAGTCCTTCCAATGAATGTTCAGGACTGATTTCCTTTAGGATTGACTGGTTTGATCTCCTTGCAGTCCAAGGGACTTTCAAGAGTCTTTTCCAGCACCACAGTTTGAAAGAATCAATTCTTCAGCGCTCAGCTTTCTTTATAGTCCAACTCTCACATCTGTTTGTGACTACTGGAAAAACCATAGCTTTGACTAGACAGACCTTTGTCAGCAAAGTGATGTCTCTGCTTTTTAATATACTGTCTAGGTTTGTCATAGTTTTTCTTCCAAGGAGCAAGCGTCTTCTAATTTCTGCAGTCACCATCCGGAGGGATTTTGGAGCCCAAGAAAATACAGTCTGCCACTCTTTCCCTTGCTTCCCCATCTATTTGCCATGAAGTGATGGGACCGAATGACAGCTTTTCACTCTCCTCTTTCACCGTTATCAAGAGGTTCTTTAGTTCCTCTTCGCTTTCTGCTTTAAGGGTGGTGTCATCTGCATATCTGAGGTTGTTGATATTTCTCCTGGCAATCTTGAATCCAGCTTGTGCTTCATCCAGCCTGGCATTTCACCTGATGTACTCTGCCTATAAGTTAAATAAGCAGGGTGACAATATACAGCCTTGAAGTACTTTTCCAGTTTGCACCAGTCCATTGTTCCATATCCGGTTCTAACTGTTGCTTCTTGACCTACATACAGGCTTCTCAGGAGACAGGTAAGAATGGTCTGGCATTCCCATCTCTTTAAGAATTGTCCACAGTTAGTTGAGATCCACACAGTCAAAGGCTTTAGCATAGTCAATGAAGCAGTAGTAGATGTTTCTCTGGAATCCTCTTGCCTTTTCTATGATCCAATGGATGTTCGCAATTTGATCTCTGGTTCCTCTGTCTTTTCTAAATCCAGCTTGTACATCTGGACGTTCTCAATTCACATGCTGTTGAAGCCTGGCTTGAAGGATTTTGAGAATTACCTTGCTAGCATGTGAAACTAGTGCAATTGTCTGGTAGTTTCAACCTTGTTGGCCCTTCTTGGGATTGGAATGAAAACTGACCTCTGTGGCCACAGCTGAGTTTTCTAAATTTGCTGGCATATTGAGCACAGCACTTTCACAGCATCATCTTTTAGTATTTGAAACAGCTCAGCTGGAATTCCATCACCTCCACTAACTTTGTTCATAGTAATGCTTCCTAAGGCCCAGTTGGCTTCACACTCCAGGATGTCTGGCTCTAGTTACCACACCATCATGGTTATTTGGGTTATTAAGATCTTTTTTGTATAATTCTGTGTATTTTTGCCACCTCTTCTTAATATCTTCTGCTTCTGTTAGGTCCTTCCCATTTCTGTCCTTTATTGAGCCCATCTTTGCATGAAACGTTCCCTTGGTATGTCGCATTTTCTTGAAGAGATCTCTGATCTTTCCCATTCTATTATTTTCCTCTGTTTCTTTGCATTGTTCACTTCACTTCTTATCTCTCCTTGCTATTCTGAATGCTCTGCATTCAGATGGGTATATTTTTTCCTTCCTCCTTTGCCTTTCACCTCCCTTCTTTGCTCAGCTGTCTGTAAGGCCGCCTTGGACAGCCTTTTCGCCCTGTTGCGTTTCTTTTTCTTGGGGATGGTTTCGGTCACCGCCAATGCACTGAGTGAGATTTCACGCTTGCCTAGCACCAATTCCATTTTCTAAAATTCCTGAAATAACATAATAGCAATCTAGAATTTTTGCCAAAGAAACATCAGTTTTCATTTATATATGTTTTATGTAATTTCTCATTACCTGAAACAGCTTGTGCTTCTCATAAGGGCTAAAAAGTAATGAAAAGGAACGGCTATCTTTTTTAAAAGAGTGAGATATAGTTGACATAGAATATAATAGTTTCAAGTGTACAAGATACTGATTCCATATCTGTGTGTATTCTGAAATGATCACTATAATAAATCTGATTAACATGCATCACCACATGTTGTTACACATTTTTTTATAACAAAAAATTTGTTATGAAACTTGATGGGATGAGAAAAGTAATGAGAACTTTTAAGATCTACACTCCTAGCAATTTTCAAATTGCTAAGATTTGAAAGTTTCCAATACAACAAATTTACAAATTTTCAAATACAGCACAGTATTCCTTACTAGTCACCATGCTGAACATTACTTCCCCAGGAATTTTAAATTTTATAACTGGAAGTTTGTACCTTTTGACCACTTTTCACATGTTTTTCCCATTCCCAACTCCCCATGTCTGGCAACAACCAGTCTCTTCTCTGCATCTATGAGTTCCAGGTTTTATTGGCTTTGTTTGTTTTTATAGTTTCCACATATAAGTTAAAGCATACAGGATTTGTTTTCCCTGTCTGGTGTATTTCATTAGCATAATGTCCTCAAGGTCAATGTAAGCTGTTGCAAATATCAAGCTCTCCTTCATTTTATAAGTAAATACTATTTCATTGTGTGGGCCTCCAAGGTAGCATTAGTGGTAAAGAGTCCACCTGCCAATGTGGGAGATGGAAGACATGGGGGTTTGATCCGTGGGTTGGGAAGATCCCCTGGGGTAGTGGCACCCTGCTCTGGTCTTCTTGCCTGGAAAATTCAAGTTTTTTTGTGGTTCCATATAAATTTTAGGATTATTTGTTCTAGTTCTGTGGGGAAAATGGGGGTATTTTTAATAGGAATTGTATAAAATCTATAGATTGCTTTGGGTACTATGGACATTTTTAAAGTAATGATTCTTCCAATCCAAGAACACAAAATATTTTCCCATTTCTTTGTACGATTTACAGATTTCTTCATGAGTGTTTTATAGATTTTGATTTTGGAGGATATGTCTTTCACCTCCTTGATTAAGTTTATTCATAGGTATTTTATTCTTTTTGATGCAATTGTAAATGGGGTTGTTTCCATAATTTCTCTTTCTGATAGTTCATTGTCAGTGTGTAGAAAGGCAACAGATTTCTGTATATTAATCTTTTATCCTGCAAATTTATAGGATTAATTTATTAACTCAAATAGGTGTGGTTGTTTTTTTTTGATGGAGACTTTAGGATTTTCTATATATAGTATCATATTATCTTCAGAATTCACTAAATGGATCTTCTGCTGGCAGAAAGCACAGCTGAGTACCAGCTAACTGGAATAACTTTGCCGTTCTGCTGCTTGTTGCCTGCACACAGGAATGGAAAGCGAGCTCCTTTCCCCCTTTCCTAGCGCCGTTTGACCTCTCCCAAGATACACCAGCAGCCTGCTTACTACTAAACGAAATCCAAAAGGCCTTTAAAAATACAGTGTATATCATTTTTTTTTGTACTAGCCAGTTTATTGACACTTATCTAAAATTTTTGAAATATAAACGGAGAAGCTTTTTGTTGAGAAACTGTCACCAAAACAATTTTTTGAAATGTTTCTGAAACTCACGGGTTTTAAAATTAAAAGATTGTTAGCATCCTCAGTAGTTGGAAGGAGGGAAAATATCACCCTTCCATCTGGAGAATGTATACAGACTTCTGTCTTTTATTTTCTAAAACAGTAGGCTAAAATGAATGTTTATAATTTCAATTTGAGGATTGAATACGTATTTTTCATAAAGATTGTTTTGAGCGCTAATTTGTTTACTTTTTGTAGAATTGGTTTATACATGATACTATTCAGTATAACTCTGTTATTTCTTTGAAATGTTTAAACTATTATTAGTGAAAGAGTGAGAGAAATAGTGACCGTAACTTGACTGTACAGTCTGTAGCCAGACAACATTTGGTATTGCTTCATTTATATTTTGGTAGTAAAATGAAAATATCGTTGTAAGTTTTCAGTTTATATTCACTAAAGAGGTAAATATTTCTAATATTTACTTAAATATTAGACTTCCCTGGTGGCTCAGACGGTAAAGTGTCTGTATACAATGCGGTAGATCTGGGTTCAAGCCCTGGTTTGGGAAGATCCCCTGGAGAAGGAAATGGGAATCCACTCTAGTACTATTGCCTGGAAAATCCCATGGACAGAGGAGCCTGGTAGGATACAGTCCATGGGGTCGCAAAGAGTCGGACACGACTGAGCAACTTCACTTTCACTTTCATTATCTGCAAATAGTGACAATTTTACTTCTTCCCTTTCAATATGGATGCCTTTTACTTCTTGTCTGATTGGCTAGGACTTACAATACTATTTTTAAAAGAAGTGGCAAGAATGGGCATTCTTGTCTTCTTCCTGATCTTACAGGAAAAGCCTTCAACATTTCCCTTTATGTTAGCTCTGGGTTTGTCATAAATGGCCTTTGTTATGTTGAGATATGTTCCCTCTATACCCACTTTGATGAGAGTTTTTATTATGAATGAGTGTTGAATTTTGTCTAATGCTTTTCCTGTATCTGTTAAGATGATCTTTTGATTTTTTTTTTTTTAATGGCTTCCCTGGTGGCTCTGATGGTTGAGAGTCTACCCGCAATGCTAGAGACCCAGGTTCGATCCCTGGGTTGGGACATCCCCTGGAGAAGGAAATGGCAACCCACTCCAGTATTCTTGCCTGGAGAATCCCGTGGATGGAAGAGTCTGGTGGGTTACAGCCCATGGGGCCGCAAAGATTCGGACATGACTGAGTGACTAACACTTTGATTTTTATCCTTCCTCTTGTTAATGTGGTGTATCGCATTGATTTGCAAAAATCAAACCATCCTTGTGTCCCTGGAATAAATCCCACTTGATCATTGTGTCTAATCCTTTTTATATATTATTGAATTTGGTTTGCTAATATTTTATTGAGAATTTTTACACCTATATTCATCAGAGATATTGGCTTATAATTTTCTCTTTTTTGTAGTGTCTTTGTCTGGTTTTGGTATTAAGGTAATGGTAGCCTTGTAGAATGAGTTTGGGAGTGTTTCAACCTCTTCAATTTTGGAATAGTTTGAGAAGGATAGGTATTAGCTCTTCTTTACATGTTTGGTAGAATTTCTCTGTAAAACTGGTTTTGGATTTTTGTTTGCTGAAAACTTTTTTTAAACTACAAATTCAATTTCACTGCTAGTGCTCAATAGTTTCAGATTGTCTGTTTGCTCCTGATTGTGTTTTGGAAGGTTGTATATTTTGAATCATGTGGTAGTTCTATTTTTAATCTTTTTAGAAGCCTGCATATTATTTTCCATAGTGGCTGCACCAATTTGTAATCCTCACCAACATTGTACAAGGATTCCCTTTTTTCCACATCCTAGTCAACACTTGATATTTCTTGTCATTTTGATAATAGCCATTCTAATAGGTGTGAGGTGATACCTCATTGTGGATTTGACTTGCATTTTCCTGATGATCAATGATGGTGCTGCTGCTGCTGCTGCTGCTGCTGCTAAGTCGCTTCAGTCATGTCCAACCCTGTGCAACCCCATAGACGGCAGCCCATCAGGCTCCTCTGTCCCTGGGATTCTCCAGGCAAGAATACTGGAGTGGGTTGCCATTTCCTTCTCCAATGCAGGAAAGGGAAAAGTGAAAGTGAAGTTGCTCAGTTGTGTCTGACTCTTCTCGACCCCATGGACTGCAGCCTACCAGGCTCCTCCATCCATGGGATTTTCCAGGCAAGAGTACTGGAGTGGGGTGCCATTGCCTTTTCCAATCAGTGATGCTAAGTATTTTTCATATACCCATTTCCTGTTTGCCATCTATATGTCTTTTTTGGAAAACAGCTATTAAGATCTTCTGCCTTTTAAAAAAATTATTTAAATTGGATTATTATTATTATTGCTGTTTTTTTTTTTTGCTCTTGAGTTATATGAGTTATTTGTATATTTTAGATATTAACCCCTTATCAGATACTGGTTTGCAAGTATTTTCTCCCATTTAGTCGTCTGCCTTTGCATTCTAGTCATGATTTTCTTTGCTCTGCAGAAGCTTTCAGCTTACTGTAGCCCCACTTGTTTGTTTTTCCTCTTGTTGCCTTTGTTCTTGCTGTCAAATCCAAAGAATCATCACCAGGATTGATGGCAAGTTGCTTACTGTCTGTGTTTTCTTCTATGAGTTTTATGGTTTCAGGTCTTACATTCAAGTCTTTTATCCATTTCAAGATTTTCGCCCATTTTGACCTAATGTTTGTGTATGGTGTAAGATAGTGGTCCATCTTCATTCTTTTACATGTAGTTGTCTAATTTTCCCACCCCCATTTATTGAAGAGACTGTCTCTTCACCATCCTTGGCTTGTAATTGTCTATTCTTGAATACACAATCCACACTGCATATTCATTGTATATTCTTTATCTTAAATTAACTGACATGGAAGCATGAGTTTATTTCTGTGCTTTCTATTCTGTTCAGTTGATCTATGCATCTGTTTTGATGACTATATCTTTGTAATATAGTTTGAAGTCAGAAAGTGTGGTGCCTCCAACCTTGTTCTTAAAATTGTTTTGACTATCAGGGAACTTTCATTTTTCCATGAAAATTTCAGGATTGTCTGTTCTATTTCTATAAAAGAAAAAAAGAAATATCACTGGAATTTTGATATAAATTGCATTGAATATGTAGATTGGGCCAATTACTACCTTTTACTGAGCACTTTTATGTACTCCTCTGAGTAACATTGTCTTTTCATTATAACCACCTGATTAAAAAAAAGAAAAAGAAAAGAAAGGAGAGTGAGACTTAGAGAAGCAGGTGAGTTGCCCAAATGGCATGTGGCAGAGAAAGATTTGTACCCAAGTCTCTGTGACCACAAAGCCTGTGTTCTTAACCACAAATACTGGATTTGTTTTGCATATGATCTCCTACCTTATCAAAATAGATCACTCAACATTTTTATAAACATCTTTCTCCATTTCAATAATTTTCCACAGTCTATAATTTACCCCTCTCCAGTTTCTTTCCTGTGATTTTGAATTTTCTTCTCTGATAAAGTTCAAATGTTCCCTTTAAACTTCCCAGTCTGCCAGGAGAGATCAGATTCAATCTGCCATCATATCTTGAGCTGATTTTCATGGAGAACCATTGGAGAGAAGCCACAAATGCCCATCAGCCCTCATGGGGAGGGAAATGACTTCCTAAGAAAGATCTCAAGAGACATGTGAGGTAATGTTAGCCACAGCACTTGGAGAAAACTATTGATTGTATCTCTTCTGAATTCACTTTTTAGCCCTTTTTGTATTTCCTGATTCTTAAAAGAAATTCAAACAATACAGAACAGAATGAAGAAAAAAGCAAAAATTTCTCTCTCTGCACCTAAAATCATAAGCCTTATTTTATTATCCTGTAAATATTCCCCTTAAATTTAATCACATCTTTTTGTACTTCTAAGATGTATTCTTATAAACTTATTTTTTTCTAAAGAATATTTTACTTTCACCTACATTGGATGAGAGCACATCCAGTGTGATCTCAAGCTACTGCCACAGAAAAAGACACTGGAAAGGCAGCAGATTTCTACTTCCTGAGTAAAGATCACAGGTACCAAATAATCAGATGTTAAGTTGGAAGTTCTTTAGGCAATTAGCACTTTATTTCCAATTAGTTCAGTTCAGTCGCTCAGTCGTGTCTGACTCTTTGCGACCCCATGAATCACAGCACGCCAGGCCTCCCTGTCTATCACCAACTCCCGGAGATCACTCAAACTCATGTCCATCAAGTTGGTGATGCCATCCAGCCATCTCATCCTCTGTCGTCCCCTTCTCCTCCTGCCCCCAATCCCTCCCATCATCAGAGTCTTTTCCAATGAGTCAACTCTTCGCATGAGGTGGCCAAAGTACTGGAGTTTCAGCTTTAGCATCATTCCTTCCAGAGAACACCCAGGACTGATCTCTTTTAGAATGGGCTGGTTGGATCTCCTTGCAGTCCAAGGGACTCTCAAGAGTCTTCTCCAACACCACAGTTCAAAAGCATCAATTCTTCCACGCTCAGCTTTCTTCACAGTCCAACTCTCACATCCATACATGACTACTGGAAAAACCATAGCCTTGACTAGACAGAACTTTGTTGGCAAAGTAATGTCTCTGCTTTTTAATATGCTATCTAGATTGGTCATAACTTTCCTTCCAAGGAGTAAGCGTCTTTTAATTTCATGGCTGCAGTCACCATCTGCCGTGATTTTGGAGCCCAGAGAAATAAAGTCAGCCACTGTTTCCCCATCTATTTGCCATGAAGTGATGGGACCAGATGCCATGATCTTCGTTTTCTGAATGTTGAGCTTTAAGTCAACTTTTTCACTCTCCTCTTTCACTTTCATCAAGAGGCTTTTTAGTTCCTCTTCACTTTCTGCCATAAGGGTGGTATCATCTGCATATCTGAGGTTATTTATATTTCTCCCGGCAATCTTGATTCCAGCTTGTGCTTCTTCCAGCCCAGCGTTTCTTATAATGTACTCTGCATAGAAGTTAAATAAGCAGGGTGACAATATACAGCCTTGACGAACTCCTTTTCCTATTTGGAATCAGTCTGTTGTTCCATGTCCAGTTCTAACTGTTGCTTCCTGACCTGCATACAGGTTTCTCAAGAGGCAGATCAGGTGGTCTGGTATTCCCATCTCTTTCAGAATTTTCCACAGTTTATTGTGATCCACACAGTCAAAGGCTTTGGCATAGTCAATAAAGCAGAAATAGATGTTTTTTTTGGAACTCTCTTGCTTTTTTGATGATCCAGCAGATGTTGGCAATTTGAGCTCTGGTTCCTCTGCCTTTTCTAAAACCAGCTTGAACATCTGGATATTCATGGTTCACGTATTGCTGAAGCCTGGCTTGGAGAATTTTGAGCATTACTTTACTAGCGTGTGAGATGTGTGCAATTGTGCGGTAGTTTGAGCATTCTTTGGCATTGCCTTTCTAGCAAATGATTCCCTCCCCCTACCTCTCAGTAGAGATCAAATGTATCTACATTCTCCCACTAAGAATTCATTGAATATCTTTCTGGTCGACCATGGCCAGACTATGTACCTCTTCAATAGCCTATTTCAATTTTTAAATTTTATTTATTGATTTCCTATTTTTGGCTGTGCTGTCCTTGTTGCTGTACATAGGCTTTGTCTAGTTGCAGTGCTTGGGCCTCTCACTGTGGTGGCTGCTCTTGTTGTGGGGCACAGACTCTAGAGCACACAGTTTTCAGAAACTGTGGTACATGGGCTTAGTTGCCCTCTGGCATGTTGAATCTTTCTGGACCAAAGATCAAACCTATGTCTCCTGCACTGACAGATTCTTAATCATTAGAGGAGTCCTAACCTGTTGATATAAGAAGGAAAAAATCAAAACCCAAAACTTATAGATTATATAAGGGTAATGTGCAAGAAATAAGCATTCCCAGAACCATTAAGTTCAGGTGATAATGGAGAAACATATTCCATTCTTCCCTTCCTCCATTGCCCAAAGGCAGAAAGCCCTAAGGTTGGGATTCTTTGGCTTTGGCTTTGGCTTGAATAGTTTCTCTCTCTGTACCATGGCTTCTCAATTTTAGGAGCATTGATATGAAAAGGAGAGACAGCCCACGTTTCCTTGAGATCATGGATCTCCTTTTCACTGGTATGTGTTGGTTCTGCAGTAAAGCAAGAGGGAAGTTAAAAAGAAACAGGGATCACAAAATATATTTCAGTGTGTATTTTTGCAAATCTTTTCCTAAGCTATAATCTGTTTTACTTTTGTGGTTTTAATTTTCCTAACCAGTTTAAACTATTTGGTGGTTAAACAGCTGTGACCTTTCCACTACTCAACATGTGATGTGACAGCACATTCTTCCTTCTGTTATTCGTTGTGTTCCTTTTTAGCTCTGATTTTTTGAATGAGTGAACTTTATTTCATTTTCAAGGTTTCTCTGAAAATCACCAAGTTTTGTCATTTGAAGCTTTATCACTTGAACACAGGGCTTCCTAGGTGGTGCTGGTGGTAAAGAACCTGCCTGCCAATGCATGAGACCTAAGAAACTCTGGTTCAGTCCCTGAGTTGGGAAGATCTCCTGGAGAAGGCCATGGCAACCAACTCCAGTATTCGTGCCTGGAAAATCCGCATAGACAGAGGAGCCTGGCAGGCTACAGTCCATAGGGTCGCAAAGAGTCAGACATGACTGAAGTGACTTAGCACAGTACAGCACTTGAACACTGAGCCTGCCAAGCTTTTCTACTCTCATTAGTAGGGGATTTTGTGGGTTTTCAACTTATTTGCCATGAGAACCAATGATGTGGTGTGTGTGTGCGCTCAGTCGCTAAGTCGTGTCTGACTTTTTGCAACCCCATGGACTCTGTAGCCTGCCAGGCTCCTCTGTGCATGGAATTTTCAGGCAAGAATACTGGAGTGGGTTGCCATTTCCTCCTCCAGGGGATCTTCCCAACGCAGGGATCAAACCTGTGTCTCCTGCATTGGCAGGTGTGTGCTTTGGCACTGTGCCACCTGGGAAGTCCCACGTGGAGAAGAGGCCAACTTTAATTCAGGGCCTGTGTGCTCAGTCGCTTCAGTTGTGTCCAACTCTGTGGACCCTATGACCTGTGGCTCACCTGGCTCCTCTGTCCATGGGATTCTCCAGGCAAGAATGACGTGGATACAGAAAATTTCAGATTCCCCAGTACCCAACCTATTTCCAAGATAAGGACACAGCAGCAGGAGATGTGGAATACTTCTTTTGTTAATTTTGTTAAAATGTCACTTTCTTTAAAAAAATAGATTCATTAAAATATTAAATATTTTTATTATTAAAATATTAAAAAAATATACATTGAGTACTTACTGTATCAGGCCACTGTTCTAGGCACAGGGGATCTGTCAGCAAGGAAATATGGACTAAGTTCCTTACCATGTAAAATTCACATCCTCATATGGACTAACCATATGTTCCTTACCATGTAAAATTCACATCCTAGTGAAGGGGACAGATGGTAACCAAACAAGTAAATATGTTACCTATGTTGTTAGAGTTTTAAAGTTAGAAATATAACATGCTTTTTCCACAAGTTTAGAGAGTGTAGAGGAGTATAAAGCAAGAAAAGAGATTGCCTTCTGAAGGTCCCGCCAACTCTTCGCTCACAAGTTACCAGTATTACAATTGAATGTGTATTCTTTCAGTTTTGGGTTTTTTTTTTTAACCATGGTTATACAAACATACAGGCTTCCCAGGTGGCGCTAGTGTGAAAGAACTCACCTGCCAATGCAAGAGACATAAGAGATGTGGGTATGATCCCTGGGTTGGGAAGATCCTCTGGAGGAGGGCATGGCAACCCACTCCAGTATTCTTGCCTGGAGAATCCCATGGACAGAGGAGCCTGGAGCGCTACAGTTCATAGAGTCGCAAAGAGGCAGACACGACTGAAGCGACTTAGCATGCATACACCTGTACAAACATATACTCATATATTTGTTGTAGAAAAAGGATCATACTGTACATACTGTGCTTCAACTTTTCCCCTTTTAAAATAAGATATGCAAATCTTCTCATCAGAAGATGTAGCTCTATTACACTCTTTTCAGTGTCAGGCCTATGGGTTTATTAATCCATTTCTCTATTTGTGATCATTTATATTGTTTCTATTTTCTCACCGTTATAAAAATGCTACAGCAAATATTCTTTTGTATTATACCACTTGCAGTGATAATATTTCTGTGTGTCATAATTCCTTCAGCTGGGCTCTCTGGAGCAAAGCACTTGCATATTAGACTGATTTTTCTGACAGTGAAGTCATTTGGAAGTCACATAGGAGTGAAAAAAGGAAGGATTGGTGAAGAGTCATAAAAACAAAATAGCAGAAAAGTAACTCTTGGTGAAGAGTGTGAACAGAACAAGATGAGAGTATAATTGACCACAGAATGTAACTACCCAATCTCTTTGTCAGCCCTCTCATGAATTCCCCATAAATCCCACAGTTGGCCAGTTTATCTGATCTCAGCACCATGAAGTGAGTATCAGATGGTTCTCATTTGGTGCTTGGTTCTCAGTCACACTGTTTTATGGACGCCCAATAGGCACTGTCAAATTCAAACCACCAAACGTGTATTGAGTTCTTCCATACATTACATGGGATTTGTTGAATTCAATCATTCAATAAATGTTCCTGGAGTGCCTGCAGTGTGTCAAGCACTGTGCCGGGCCTCTTATGGGAGGGCTAACCCAGTTATGGAGGCCAGGAAAGATTTCCCTCCAGGGTCTCCTGAGTGGGCAGGGTTAGTCCATTAGGTAATGATGACTAAGTTGAGTGAAGGGTTTCTTGGAGTTACTTACCAGGCGACCTAAGCAAAGGCTCAGTAATGGACAGAAACCAGCAAGGATAAGGGGCAGAAGAAAGCCAAGTGGGTCTGGATGGAATTTGCATATCATGACTGTGATATAGTGATTTATAATAAGAAACATGTATTTGGCCTTTATCCCCACAAAGCTCCTAAAACCCTTGGAATTTCCTAAGTGATAAATATGATAAAGGTGTTTTGTTGTTTATAACAACCCCCTTGAATCACACTTGAGTTTATGTTAATGAGGTGACTTGGAAAGCATCTAAGGATGGGAATGGGTCACCAGGGAACCAACCATGTGATTAGGGGGTTGGAACTTTCAGTTCGCTCTGACCTCCAGGGAGAAGAGAAGGGCTAGAGGTTGCATTGATCACCAGTGGGCAGCAGTTTAATCAACAATGCCTCTATGATGAAACCTCCATAAAAACTATAAAGTATGGGGTTCAGAGAGCTTCATGTTGGTGCCCTTCTCCTATACTTTGCCCTATACGTCTCTTCTATCTGATTGTTCCTGAGTTTTATCTTTTTATAATAAACTGGCTATCTAGTGAGTAAAATATTTCTCTGAGTCTTATGTGTTACTCTGGCAAGTTAATCAAATCCCGAAAGGGGGACTGTGGAACCTCCAATCTATAGCCAGTCAGGCAGAAGCACAGATGACGACTATCCCCAAATAGATCATATCAGAGTTTAGTTGAATGGTGGACAACCAGCTGGTGCCACAGAGAACACCACCCACATTACAAACGGGTGCAGAATTATTAATGACCGAGCATCAGGCAAGGTGAGGCTGGAGAGCCCACAGAGCCCAGAACGTGAAACTCCTCATAGATCATATTACGGATTTGGATTTCTCCTAAGAACAATAGGAAGCCTTTAAAAGGCTCTGAGCAAGGGAGGGAAGCTGTGGAAGGCAAGAAGGTGTGGTGACATAATCAGATTTGCAATTTGAAAATACTGTTCTGAAAACAGCATGGAGTATAGACATAGAGGTGGGAGTATGGTGAAAGCCTTTGCTGGGAACCAGATAAAAAGGTTTTGTAGGTTTCCTGTTAAGAGAACCCAGTAGATTAGACTAGGGTGGTGGTAGATTAAATGTAGGGTTCATGAAAAGATATTAGGAGGGAGGGTGATAAAGATTAGGAAGAGGATTGTGTCCAGAACGAAACCTAGCTTTTAGATATGAACAACTGCATAGATGGTGAACCACTCATTGAGGCTGGGAACACTGGGAAAGACTGTTTGGGGAGGGAGTTCTTAAATTCTGCTTTGAGAATGTTTAGTTTGAGATGTCTTTGAAGCAGCCAAGGAGGGCTTCCAAATGTGCAAGTGGCTATTTGGCTCAGGAGCTCAAAGGAGTGGTGTGGTTTGGAGAGATCAATCTGAATAGATGTGGTCTTTGAAGATCCTCAGAACAGATGTGGTCTTTAAAGCCCAGGTGAGATCTCCCAGGAAAGAACATGGAGCGGGGAGAGGAGAGATCCCAGGGCCAAATCTGGAGGGCTGTCCACAGTAAAAGATGCAGCAGAAGAGGGAGGCATTTGCATGACCTTGACTGTAAATGCCTCCTTAAATTTGCACCCTAAACATTTCACTTGCCTCTACCTAGTCCCTTCCCTGCTGGCCAGAGAGGAATGATGTGAATCTGGAGTCACATCATGAAAGCCAGGGAATTTTTTTTTTAAGAAGTGATGGTCATCGTTGTTGAATTCTGCTAAGGGGACAGAAAGGTTGGGCATGGAATGAGCTGTTTGGATTGATCTGTGTCCTGTGGGAGAGAGAGTGATGGATATGCTGCAGTTCACCTCCTCTTAGGCCGTCACTGTTTTATAGATCCATGCCTCATGCTCTGCTCTTTCTTCACTCTTCCAGACTGAGCAGTCCTGATGGCCTACCCCCCTCTCTCTAGAGCAGTCTCCAACCAGTCTCTCACCTTGGTATCCTATATTTCCTTTTGTGAGAAGGGCTCTTAATTTGTCACAAAAACACCCCTACTGCTGTTGAATTTGCTCAACATTTCTCAGTAGCTGAGAAGTCTGCACGGAGCGTAGTGCTCTCCTTTTCAGAATGACAAATACCAGGAAGACCCCTTTGCATGCATGACCCAGAACAGTGCTAAGCACATAGAAGATGCACAATTATTGCTTATTAGAAGGTGTGGTGATTAAAGGCATAGGTTCTGGAATCTAACAGACCTGGGTTCAAATCCCAGCTCTGATAGTCACTAGCTGTGTGACTTCAAGCAAATTACTTAACCTCTCTGAGCCCCATCTATGAAATGAGGACTGTAGCCAGACCTCATAAGTTTATTATAAGGGAGATAATACATTATGAGGATTAATGAAATAAATGAGGTCCAGGATCCCAGATCATCTGAACCCACTTGGAACATACCTAAGCCTGGAATGGAGACTGACTTGTCAGGATTCTTAGGGAGACAGGGCCTCCCCTAAATCATTGCACCCGAGCAGAGGCCAGGGAAGGGGTATAGCTGTCTGTTTGCCTGGACACTCACTTGGTGATGATCTGGGGTGTGTGACTTTAACCAGGTAGCACCCCCTTGTCTAATTTTCCAGGACAGAGACCATGACCCTCCATGGCCCCTCCTTCCAGCATCCTGAGGCCTGAGAGCCTCAATTAGATGGTGTGTTCCTTTTTCCTAATTCTTGTTCACTCAATTGGGTATTGAATTTTTCAAAAAGTTTCTTAAAAAACCAAAAAAGGGGGAACATGTCTTGTGTTTTGGAGCTCGGCTTCTTAAGTCAGGTCTAGGGCAGGGGCCCCTCTTGCACAAGTCTAGTGGTAGCGGTGGTCCTGCAGGCGTTTCTCCACCTAGGTCTGTACCTGAGGGTTCGTAGGACAGAAGGCTCACTGCCCATATTATTCACTGAGGTTTCCCTTTTCTCCTTGAGCACCACCATGAGCCAGACCACATAGAGCTGAGCCACACAGACTGGCTTGTGTGCTCAGGGAGCTTGCCGCCTGGCTGGGAAGACAGATACTACACACACAATCACAGTGGAGATGAGGGTCGCAAGAAGGAGGAGGTACAGGGTGAAGTAGCCAAGGCAGGACCAGAGAGAGGAAGCAGCTTGCCCAAGGTCACACAGCTGGGGAGTAGCTGAACTGGGAGTGAGGCGCTCCATGGTCGGACTTCTGGATCTCTGCTCTTTTTCCCGTCATCCTCCACGTAACCAGGAGGGAGTTCTGGGGCTGCCTCAGATGGAAACCTCCGAGATGCTCTTCCATGAGCACATGTCTAACAATCAGACACACTGTCCTTGGGCCATTTCCCTCTCCCTTCTTGACCAGCCCCAATGGGAAAACTTCCCAGAACACTCCCCCCACCTGCCCCCCCACTCCAGCAGCTGGTCACCCAACTGCTTCCTGGCGGGGAATATGAGGAACCAAGGCAAAGGCTGCTGGGAGGTTGAACTGACCAGCCCAGAACAGCTGGGCACCAAGTGCATAGGTGGGTGGCTGAGCCCCAGGCATCGTAGGAGCTACAGTGTCTGATGCTTGTTTCACGTACTCCTTCCCCGGCCCTGGCTGGGTCACTCTGTCCTTACTCAGAGAATCAGTGGTTTAATTGGACTCTGGTGGTTCAGACAGGACTTCGCTTGCCCTCCCTTCAGCCTAGCTCCCAAGGGCAGCTGTCTCGGAAGCCTGGCCTGGGCTGGTGCCAGGGCCTCAGTCCCTCTGTCTGGGTTGGGTGCTGCAAGGCAGGGTGCAGGCAGGTCTCCATTTCCTGGCATTGTCAGGAGCTGTGTTGTAGCTGAAGGGTGAGTGCCATCTTGCCTCTGGTGACCTGGGAGAGAGCCAAGGGGAGGGAAGGCAGAGAGAGGAGTCCACACAGACTCAGTGATAATAAACTGCCTAGGCTTCTGGTCACCTGGTGAGCTCTCCTCTCACATTTTCTAAGAAATACTACAGGAGTTAAGGCAGGAGCATTTATGGCGTGAGCTGAGCTGTGCGCGCTCTTCCTCAAGGCGGACAGGTGCAGGGTATTGACCCTTCCACCCGAGTCTAATGGGGATGGAGCCCCAACAGCCTTCAGCAGGAGGCTTGACACGAGAGACTGTGGCTATGATGACACTTAACTGTAGTTGACACAACCGGAAGAATCTAGAGGGCCAAGGTTATGCCTCTCAGCCTGGAGGCAGCAGGACAGGCAGAGGGGGAGAGGAGCTTCTGGGCTGACAAGAATCACAGATGTGTCTTTGACTGTGGATCACTGTTGCATGACCTGCAGGGACCCTGTGACGGATCTGCAGTAGGAACATCAGCCGGGAGCAGAAGAGACATCTCTTGTAGTAAGAGGCTGTGGGCTGTAGCACTGGCATAGAAGGTCAGGGGTACCAGGAATAGCCCACTGAAATAGGCATGGCTCCTGGTGAGGTGAGTGATGGTTGAAGGATTCAGAGGGGACCCTCTGAAGAACCCAGAAAGAGTTCTGGGAAAGGGGGATTTAAACATCAGTCAGGTCCAGATTGCTTGGAGCCGGTGTGCAAGCTGCTCTGCTGTTCTTTGATTTCTCCTTCCCCACCACGTACCCAAACCAGGGAGAACACATCAGGACAGGAGGACCATTATCCTCCATTTTTGGAAAGTATGTAACCCTCTACTGGGCCCTAGTTAGGAGCAGGGAAGAAGTATAACCTTGCAATAAGTAGTTATTGATCAATATACTGAACTGGACTTTCTGAGTTCTGAATTGAGACTGTGCTTTGTGATTTAGAGAGTGCTGAGAAAGTCCTGGGTTGCTGATGTTCTCATCCAGGTGTGTTAACTACATCTCGTGAGTTCTGTTGGTTTAACGTCACATTCGCTGCTTCCCTGATAGCTCAGTTGGTAAAGAATCCACCTGCAATGCAGGAGACCCTGGCTCAATTCCTGGGTCGGGAAGATCCACTGGAGAAGGGATAGACTACCCACTCCAGTATTCTTGGACTTCCCTTGTGGCTCAGCTGGTAAAGAATCTGCCTGCAATGTGGGAGGCCTGGGTTCAGTCCCTGGGTTGGGAAGATTCCCTGGAAAAGGGAAAGGCTACCCACTCCAGTATTCTGACTTGGAGAATTCCATGGACTGTAGTCCAAGGGGTTGCAGAGTCAGACATGACTGAGTGACTCACTTTCTGGCTTCCCAAGTGGGGCCGTGGTACAGAGTCCACCTGCCAATGCAGGAGATGAAAAAGATGCTGGTTTGATCCCTGGATTGAGAAGATCCCCTGGGGTAGGAAATGGCAACCTGTTCCAGTATTCTTTCCTGGACAATCCCATGGACAGAGGAGCCTGGCTGACTACAGTTTATGTGGCTGCAAAGAGTCGGACACAACTGAGGGACTCACACTTTCAGTTAATCAGTGGGAGAGCCCTACCTGGAGTCCAAGGGGTTATTGCTATGCCCAGGCCAGGACAAGGCTGTGTGAAGGGTAATGGGGAAGGAGCAAGCAAGGACCACCTCTGGGTGCGGGGAGAAGAGCATTTCCAAAGGATAGTATCCCATGTCCTGAGCAGGTGCTGGGGCTGGGCCTCTGGTGGGGAGCGCAGGCCTAGCCAGGCAAGACATGTGCTCAGCAGAGCAGAAGCCGGCTCCGTGGGAGCCCTGCTTAAAGGTTTCCAGGGCCCTTTCTCCCATCCTAACATCCCCTCCCTGCTCCTGCTCTCCTCCTGTTTTCATTGTGGGTTTTCTAAGGCAGTGCTGGGAGTGTAGGTGTGGCTGCTCCTCAGTTTTGTCTTCCCACCCTCTTGGTCTGAGTTCCCCATCCCCATCTAGAAGTTCACTCATCCTAAAAACTTAGGTTTCATTAAAGGTAGTCTCACTGTAGCTGGGGTCGGGGTGATGTATGTGAAGAAACCCACTTCTCTCCATCTTGAGGTCCGTCTCTTTGGTCTGGGACCCTGCCGCCTTTTTCACCTGAGCTACTGTGCTAGGATTTTAGCCTGTTCCCTTGTCTCTTCTAGCCCCTACGTCTTTACCAGCTATTCTCCACAGAGCTTCCATGGTGGTCATTTAAACGTGTAAACAAGATGATGTCAAGTGCCTGTGTAAAACCTTCCCATCATGCTCAGAATTAAAACAGAAGCTTTTAAAAGACTTAAAAGTATCTGTCAGAGAAGGCAATGGCAACCCACTCCAGTACTCTTGCCTGGAGGATCCCAGGGATGGGGGGGCCTGGTGGGTTGCCGTCTATGGGGTCGCACAGAGTCGGACACGACTGAAGCGACTTAGCAGGAAAAGTATCTGTGTGACCCAGTCCCTTACCACCTTCTGCAGAATTCTCTCCCGCCACTTGCCACCTTGTCAGGTGGCTGCAGGTGGCCGGGCAGCACGGGCTCTCCCTTTTTAGTGTTCTCAGGAATATTCTTTCCTTGCCACCCCAGCTCCTCTCTCATCTCCACTTAATGCCATTTTCTTAGAAAGGTCGGACCTTCCGTGCTCTGTCACAGCGGTTATTTTCTTCAGCCCACTTACTGCTCTTATTATCATGTATTTCTCGTCTTTGTTTAATGTGTGTCTCTTTCCCACACTGGCGGCTCAGTTAGCTGTTTGGCTCACCACTTGGATCCCCAGAGGCTCAGGCAGTGCCTGGTATACAGTGGGTCCTCAAAATGATGTGTTGACCACAATCATCTTAGGTTACATACTGGCCGCCGAGTATTTATCCTCTATGTGATCCATCCTGGAGCGGCCAATCATCTTAGGTTACATACTGGCCGCCTAGTATTTATCCGCTATGTGATCCATCCTGGAGCGGCCAGGAGGGCCTGAGGGTAGGCTGCTCTATAGCTCTCAGCTCTCAGGTGCAGAGCCAGGGGCCCTGAGAATAGACTCATCTTTGGAAATAGGTCCATGGTGGAGACCCAAATACATCTCTTGTGACTGTGAGTGATTTAGATCACTTTCACATCATTAAAATTGGACTAATAATGCCTATCTCACAGGTCTGTTTTTTTGTTTTTTGTTTTAATTGACTTACAGTTGATTGGAAAATTCCATGGACAGAGAAGCCTGGCGGGGGCTACAGTCCATGGGTTCACAGACAGTTGGACATGACTGCCTGCCTTTCACTTTTTTGATTTACAATGTTGTGTTCATTTCTACATAAAGCAAAATTATGCATATAAATACATATAGATATAAACTGAGTTATATGTATATATTCATTAAAATTATTTATTTATATTGAGGTATTAGTCAATATTGTTGTTGTTGTTTAGTCGCTAAGTTGTGTCCAACTCTGTGACCCCCATGGACTATAGCCCGCCAGGCTCCTCTGTTCATGGGATTTCCCAGGCAAGAACCTACTGGAGTAGGTTGCCATTTCCTTCTCCGGAGATCTTCTCAACCCAAAGATCAAACCCAGGTCTCCTGCTTTGCAGGCGGATTCTTTACTACTGAGCCACCTGGGAAGTCCCATATATTCATTTTTATATTCTTTTCCATTATGGTTTATCACAGGATATTAAATATAGTTCCCTGTGCTATACAGCAGTGTTACAGAAAGGGGAATCACTTCCAGGGCCCAAGGGTGGGCTCTTGTCTAACACTTGGAAATGACTTGTCTGAGGCGACACACGTGCTCACAAAGCAAGCGACTTTATTGGGAAGGGCGCCCGGGGAGAACAGCAGGGGCAGGAACCCAGGAGAACTACTCTGCTTGAAGTCTCGGGTTTTATAGTGATGGGATTTCTGGGTTGTCTCTGGCTAATCATTCTGACTCAGGGTCCTTCCTGGTGGCACGTACATTACTCAGTCAAGATAGATTACAGTGAGAAGGATTCTGGAAGGCTGGTAGGACATATGGACTAGAGCCTCCTCTCCCCTTTTGACCTTTCCCAAATCCTTCCCGTTGGTGGTAGATTGTTGGTTCCTACTTCTTTACTAGGCCCTCCATGGTAAGATAACTCATGCAAGGAGCTACTGTCTTGCCTGGCCAGGATGGGCAGTTTTGGTCAGTTGTTCCCCTAAGAGTAGGACCTTGTTGTTTAGCCATCCCATATATATTAGTAGTAGTTTGCGTCTGCTAATCCCAAACTCCCAACCCTTCCCTCCCAGACCCTCTTCCCCCTTGACAAATGCAAGTCTGTTCTCTGAGTCTGTTTCTATTTTGTTCATTTGTCTCATATTTTATTGGGGCTTCCCAGGCGGTGCTAGTGGTAAAGAATCTGCCTGCCAATGCAAGAGACGATTAGAGATGCTGGTTTAATCCCTGGATTGGGAAGGTCTCCTGGTGGAGGAAAAGGCCACCTACCCCAGTGTTCTTGCTTGGAGAATCCCATGGACTGAGGAGCCTGGCAGGTTACAGCCCATGGAATTTCAAAGATTTGTGTCATCTTACTAGATTCCCCATATAAGTATTCTTAGTATGATGATCTCTAGGTCAATCCATGTTGCTGTAAATGCCTTATTTCATTCTTTTTTATGGCTGAGTAATAGTTCATCGAGTGTGTGTGTCACATCTTCTTTATCCATTCATCCTTTGATGGACATTTAGGATGTTACCATGTCCTGGTTATTGTAAATATTGCTGCTATGAAGATAAGAGTGTATATATCTCTTTGAAGTCTAGTTTTGTCTGGGTATATGACCAGGAGTGGTATTGCTGGATCATATGGCAAGTCTAGTTTGAGGAACCTCCATACTGTGTTCCATAGTGGCTGCACAAACTCACATTCCTACAAAAAGTATGAAAGTGAAAGTGAAGTCACTCAGCCATGTCCGACTCTTTGCGACCCCTTAGACTGTAGCCTACCAGGCTCCTCTGTCCATGGGATTTTCCAGGCAATAGTACTGGAGTGGATTGCCATTTCCTTCTCCAGGGGATCTTCCCAACCCAAGGCTCAAACCCGGGTCTCCTGCATTGTAGACAGACGCTTTACCTCTGAGCCACCAGGGAAGTCCCCAAAAAGAATAAGAAGGTTCCATTTTCTCCACATCCTCTCCAGCATTTAGTACTTGTAGGCTTTAAGGATGGCCATTCTGACTGGTGAGGTGATATCTCACTGTCGTTTTGATTTACATTTTGCTAATAATTAGCAATGTTGAGCATCTTTGCATGCGCCTACTGGCCATCTACATATCTTCTTTGGAGAAATGTCTGTTTAGATCTTCTGCCCACTTTTCAACTGGGTTGGTATTTGTTGTTGTTATTGTATGAGCTGTTTGCATATTTTGGAAATTAAGACCTCATCGGTGGCATCATTTGCAAATACTTTCTCCCCACCTGTAGGTTGTCTTTTCATTTTGTTTCTGATTTCCTTTGCGGTGAAAAAGCTTGTAAGTTTGATGAGGTCCCATGTGTTTGTTTTTGCTTTTATCTCACAGATTGTTCTGATGGTTAAATGGGTGAGAGTCAGAGAAGGGAGATCTTTGTAAAGTACCTACCACGTGGCAGACCCTCTGCTGCATCCTTGATGTATTAGTACATTCAGTGGGAGTAAGTTTTATGAGTGACCATGTGATTGTAATGGCTCTAGCTAAGCCAGATTTGAGTTACTTGTTGGCATCTTAGCTCCCGGCAAGTCAGGGAGAACACTGGGTCACCTGGGCTGTGATCCGCGGGTGATCAGAGGGAGACAGCAGATGGCTGTGCTTTTTTGCTTCTTTGTCGTTTCCGTTGGCATTGTGGCGATGCCTCCTCTGTGGGGTAGGGACCTTAGAATGTGGTGTCTTCAAAGAGGTGATTAAGGTTGATGCGGTCATAGGAGTGGTGTCCTAACCCAATATGACTGTTCTCTTTATGAGAAGAGAAATACCAGGAGACCTTTGGGGAATGGCTGGAGACTTATCAGCTTTGCTTCTGCCTTCTGAAACCGAAACTGTTTCACTTCATGGGTTTTATGGGTGGCAGTTACTATGCAAATGTGTTGTGCGGGTGAGGATGTACCACAATGATGGTCGACATCCTTCTTGATACTCACAACGTAATGGGAGGACAATAAAACATAATTTCTGTGGTTGCAATGAAAGTGCTAAGTGGTACAGAAGGAGGAGAAAGTTCAGCTCAGCCTGCTGGAATTGAGATCTGAGTTGGGTTTGGTAAGAGCAGGGCTTTGGTGGTGGAAGGTGTGGAGTGATCATTCACTATTTCTTCTTTTGGGGCATGCTTCTCCATTTGATGGTAATCCTGGCACCCAAATCGCACAGCAGGGGCTTCAGTGTCAAGCAGTATTCATGGCTTCCAGCAAAATATTGTCTGCAAATTCCTCAGTTTCCAGACAAACAGGTCTGGCTCCCTACCTTCTCAGGCCCAGCTGGGGTGCAGACTCCTCCATACCTTTTTAAACTGGTGAAAAGATCAGAGCTGAGCCTGTGTTGACAAAGCACTAAAAACGGGGTAAAGTGACCCTTTTCCCAAGTGGAGGCATGGCAGACTGGTTAGCAGGTCACAGAATGGTTTCCTCTTTTCTTCGGGCACGTCTTTTGGCCTTCGCTTCCCTGAGGCCTTCCCCTGTTCCAGCCCCTGACCTGGGATAAAAGTATTAGAGGCTACATTTTGAGCACTTCATACACACAGTCCTCACAAATGCTTTCCTATTCTGCACCAGTTCCGAGGAGGGTGATGCTAAAGAGTCAAAGTTTTGCTCAGAAGGTGCTGCTTTTCTACCCCACTGCGTGCCTGGGGTCTCCTGACACCTCCATGGTATCACTAATCTCAGACAAAGCTTCAGGCACTTTTGTCTAAGGGCAGACATATGGGGCAAAGATATGAGTCATTGCAACCTTCTAACTAATGTCTTACTTTAGCCCATCCAGAATTCCCCAGGCAAGGTATTTTAATAATAAAACAAGGCTTTATCTAATGAGCTGAAGAGAACAGTCTGCTGTTGCAATCAGTTGGACTTTTCTCCAAAGCTCCAGATGTGTCTAGTGAGCAGCTTTGTTTAAAGACAACTGGACTGTGTGATGATCTTGTATCTGGTTTCACTTTTTTCCTATTTCATACTTAGAGCTCTCATTTAATTTAGTTTGTTTTCTGATTTCTCCATCTCTTTTTTGCTTTTCTTTCTCAGGCCTTTATCAAGTATAGTAGAAAAGCTTTTGTATACATAAATACAAATAGGTGGCTCAGATGGTTAAAAATCTGCCTGCAGTGAGGGAGACTGGGTTTGATCCCTGGGTCAGGAAATCCCCTGGAGGAGGAAATGGCTACGCACTCCAGGTTTCTTGTTTGGATAATTCCTTGGACAGAGGAGCATGGTGGGCTACAAAGAGTGGGACACGATGGAGAGAGTGGGACACGACTGAGTGACTAACATTTTTTAATATAAATAGTATGTATATTACATGTTTTCAAAAATTTATGAATTTTTTGCCTAACTAAAATATTTAGACATTTTGATTACACTTGACTATGCAGAGAATGCTAGACTTCTAATTTATATTCACTCAAAACTTTAATATAGTTCCATTTATTTTAGTATTATTGCTAAACAGTAGTAATCTAGTGTTACTAGTAATCTAGTATTACTGCTAAAAGTCTAGAAAACTTATTATCTTTGTGATTAAAAAAATATTGAATGAGGCTTGAAACTTCTAATCCAATTCTGAGTATATAAAGAAGCACTATGTTGTAAAAAAAAAAAAAAAACAAGACAGGAAATTAACATGTGATGTCATTAACTGCACATTTTGTTCAAATTTCACAAAACTTTATGCTAGCGTCCATTATTTGTTTTCATACCTTATTCAAGATTCCACATTGTATTTAGGTGCCTTGAGCAGCTTTAACTGCAACAAATTCTGATAAATTCTTTCATTTTTATTGTTTACAAATACTTTCTAATATACCTTGTATGGCTCCTATAGTGGACACTTAATTTCCAAATACACGGGGTTTTTCAAGTATCTTTGATATTAACTTCTCATTTAAATTTTTCTTCTCTGTAGTCACCCTGTTTTTTTCAGTCTTTTAACTTTACTGAGGCTTTCAACGGCTGAGTCAAAGATCTCTTGGCAAATGTCACACTGCAACTTGACAATATGTGGGCTGTTTTCAAATATCCTTTGGTATTGATTTCCAACAGAATTCCACACTGATGAGAACAGGCCTGTGTGATTTCAATGCCTTTAGACCATGAAAGGTTTGCCCCTTATTTTACATCCCTGGATATGTTCCCGTGTCTGCTGGTCTGTAGTTTATGGGAACTTGAATAGAATTCACATACTACGGTTGTGTGAAAACTGCAGTATTATTCGAGGGCCAGCCTGCCATCTCTAAAGTAAACAAACATTTCCTAAAGATTTTTTATCTCAAATATTCAACAAATGTTCATAAAATTTGCTACAATAATACTTAATGGAAACTTTTCAATGAAGGTTATGATCTGCAGCTACTGATATGAAGGATGACAGACAAAAAATTATGCAATCAAGTTTTTAATAACAAAGATACTATTTTTAACATGGTCAAATATACTTGGCTACGTCCAGATTTTAAAAAACAAAAGTATCTAGCCCAACAGTACAACCATACAGCTTTGTACAGAACATTCCATAGATCAACAGAAAATACATTTGAGCACAAAAATAAAAAATATTTAAAGAGAATCTCTAAGCAGCATTTTATTTCTGCAAAACAGACATATAGTACTGATTAAATATCTACAAGTGCTTTCCCTTTACAAAAATACATATATTCTTAATAGACTAAGTCATTAACAATGACCTGGTAATCTTTCACTTCAATTTGAATGATTTATAAGCTAAATCTTACAACCACAAAAAGGTTTTTATTTGTATTAAGATGTTACCACTTTTGACAAAAAGAAAGCTTAAAATATTTCATATTTCAAAGGAAAATTAGCAACAGAACTGTACAGTATAGTCTATGATGGTTTAATTTAACGTGAGGGCTACTCTGTTAAGAACTGGTGCGTGCTGTTGAGCTGCCAGAAGTAGGAAACGCAGAACACTGGTGCTCCCCGCACAAGCTCTTGTCGCCGACCACAGCTTCATAAGGACACTTGGGCCCCTATCCCCATTCAAAAAAATACAGCAAAAGAAAACCGCCCCCAAACAATGGTAGGCTGATCCCATTCCATTTCTAATGTGCAGAACGCCTGCTATGCTGGACTGATGTGAAGTCCACATACACATAATCTATTCACTATTTCTGCACTGCCCAGAAATATTTAATCTTCAGTTTACACTAGATTCGTTTCTTATTCCACGAAGCTCTGAAAAATGGAAGAAAACTGGACCCAGTATTTAATGTTTCACTTGATTCTAAAGACAACTAAAATTAAAACGCATTTCTGAATAATGTCTCAAGTTCTGAATCCTAGAAAAAGGGGCATAGCAAGTATGCAGACACATTTTAAATTATTTTTGTTTAATTTCATAACTTTCTAAAAAGGAAGTGCTCAAGCATTTTAACTGTATTTGAAAATATAGTCAGGATAGCAAATAAACACTGCTTGTGAAAACTATATTACAGTGGGAAGAGAATCACTTTTAAATTATTGGGAAAATGCTACAGCTTTAAGAAAAAACTATGAAAACCCTGTGATGTAATATTTAAGTATTTTTAATGAACTTTCAATCTGAACTTTTTTCAACAAAATACTACTGAACTAAGTGTATCAAGTAAATCCAGAATTAGTTGGTTATTTTGTGCTTTTAGAGGGTTTGAGTTTTAGCATGTTTTTCAATTTTTATAAACCAGATCTGTCAGACAGGTTATATTCCTTATTGTAGGGACAGAGGTGTATCTTAAAATGATAGCATTTCATATTTTTATGTTTCCAAAATTAAAGCTATGGCAAACTCTCTTTTTGTAATGCCCACAACCAGTATCTACATCTCACTGGTATAAAATATAGCCTGCTGGAAAATTCCTATGGTACACCAGAGTATGTAATGAGTACATCCATCTTTACCCTAGCCCAGGAGGTTTACCTAGGGGCCTGTCAGGAAGACTTCATTCATGTGGGCTTTACTTGAGGTGGCCCACAGCACGGGCTGCCCAAAATATCGGTGTGAGGTCAGGGCTTAACCTGACGTGCATGCTCTTCATCTGGGGCCCGTCTTGCCGAATTTGGCTGTACGGTTAAATTCTAAAAACAAAATAACTGCTGAGAAACAAGACAAAGAGTTACTTAAAAAAAAAAAAAAAAAACAACCCACAGGCCTTTAGGAAAATTTTTGTTTTCGGATACAGAAAAAGCATTTACTTATGTGAGTCCAAGAGAATGTACTGTTTTCTACACAAGGAAGCATGTCCGCACTTTTACCAAAGTCTGTCTTTAATAAAATTTCTCATATTACTAAGAACCCAGGAACTAAATAAGCATAATTTTAGTCCATATCACCTCCAAGGGATAAAAATCTTCTCAAATTAGAATTTAAAATCTCAATTTCAATTTTCTCTCCAAACTATGTATTTCTCCCATTTTTCATCCAGAGGGAGGCTACTGGTTGTGTTAATCTCTTTTTCACCTTTGAGAATTTCCTAAGAAATTCCAGATGGTGCTGGAAAAATAAGAAACATGGCTGAAAGGAAGTATGTTCTGATTATTGCAAGAAAAACCTGCATTTGATTGATCTTACCATGAAAATTAAGTTTAAAGTCTTTCTTTGGTGATATTTTAGCAACTACTCAAGGTTATTGCCTAATTATATAAAAGTAAATTGCAGTCTAAAAATTTCCAACCTCCAAACAGTTAAAACTGTCTCTCGCTAACATGGTTATTAACACTAAAATGTCTTTGGTGATATCTATTTTCTTATGAAAATCTTTCAAAAAGAGATTACTCTAACTTACAAGAGCCTATTTAGATATAAAACCATTGATAAGAGACAGGGACAGAAAACTCAAAACTTATGCAGTAAATCTAAAACAGAAATGCACTTTAGCGATGAGGCACTTTCTCTTAAATAGTTCAATAAAGCTAAACAGTTCACAATATTATATAACATACTTTTTTCCCCCTTAAAGAATCATTTTAATTTAGGTTACATATAGTTGAGCAAACTCATTACATTTATAAAATGTAGCATATTAATATGGGACAGACTTTTAATGAATAAAGAAATAACATACTTTTCTAAAAGCATCACCCAAGGTACCTGGACCCCAGACTGAATGATCTAGTATCACCTCATCAGTGAACCTTTTTTTTTTTTTAGAAATACTTAAAAGCATTTTGTTAACCTGGAGAAAGGGCCATATTTGGATTTTTCTATTAACTAATGTGATTACTTCAGTTAAACTGATGTCTTCCAACGCACAGGCCTTCTTTATATCCAAGGTCCCTTGACCCTTGGACATCTATGATATCTGAAGCAGAGATAACCGATTACAAAATCTGATAACCGATTACAAAATCTTTTGTGGAAGTAAAGTTCTTTCAGTTTGTTGCTTAAGAAACAAGAGACAAAATAAAAACTTAGTTTTATTCTCCAATTTTGCAGATTCAGATGATTATTCATATAGGGTATCTGTATAAAGAGTTAATTTTATTAGCACCCCAAGTTTGTAAAACTGACCATCTATGTATTTTTGCCTGTGTATTTTTTCTATATCTGGTTTCTTACAAATTTCACAGCCTGACTCAGGGGATAAGTAACTAGGGATTAGTGTATTACTAGACATGAAAGTAGTCCCATACTTAAAAACCATAGTTGAACAGATGAAGAAGTCTGTGGTTCAAACAGTAACACCACATTATTCAGGACCATCATAAAATGTGTACCTTTCCCCATATAACAGATGCCCTTCTCTATGCAAGAGTTTTCACATGTTTTGGCACATATTCCACTGCATTTCAATAAAAACGTTAATACAGTAACATTAAATAAAGGAATTCTATATAAAACTATTCTCAATTCCATAATTACTTCCTATACATTTCCTTGGAAAATAGAGACATTACATAAGATGAGGCAACAGGCCAAATTTAAAGAGATCATGTATATAAAACTCATTTAAGGCTGTAAGTTTTGGCTGGGAACCCGAAAACATCCAGGTCTCATTTGTGGTTTTTAAAATGCACTCTCAATTTGAGTTAATTAAAAATCAACTTCCATAAGTAATCACTGACCTAGATGCGACAAATTTTTAAGAAATCTAAAAATGCCTTAGAGATGTCAGGGAACTGGATTTCACAGCACAGCAAAATAATTTCTGTAGCTGGAGAGTAAATTCAGTTTTTGGTTTAGTGTAATGGTCTGTTCCAACCATTTTTTAAGAGTTAACAAAAATCTGCCTTTTAAATTCTGTTTGTGAGCCCTTCCAAGCACAAACACAATTTAACAAAATGAAATTTTAAAAAATATTGCCATGACCTTTTCCACAAAAGTCAGGCCAAAAACAACAGAAAACTTTAGACTTTTTGACTTGAAACAAAGATATACAGAAAAGATAATTATGACGTTTCAGCCTTTTATATTGTGAAATGCATCAAGATTTAGCTGTATTTTGTGTTTCTTAGAGTCATATACTTTTATTTCTAAGAAGCATTTTGAGATTTAGAAGGCATTAGCTTATGATACATTTTACTGGAAAATACAGTATAAAAGCTATGTGTGTAACACACAGATTGTGCTCATGTCAGATTTCTAAAACAAGTATTTTTCCTAACTTTTAAGATTATTTCCTAAGTTTCAGAAGTTAACTTTGTTTCAAAGCAATTAGTCAAACTGAATTTCCAAAGCTTATGAGAAACAGTGTAGATTTTAAGAGGTTTAAAATGAAGTTCTTCATATCATTTAAGGTAACAAGACTTTTGTTGACTTGCAGACTCATCTCAAAAGGAATGGAAGACTTAACAAAACTGCAAAACCAAGGACATTATCATAGCTCTGACCTTAAAGAACTTATTTATAAAACGATAATCCCAGTTCCCCCTAATTACTACAGGATCTAAAGTGAAATATCCTCAAACCATTAATTCTGGTTAGCATATTTATCTATGACACAGTATTTGTTCTAGTTTATGCATATGGTTTGGAAATGTGACAGGTTACTAACAGTTTTAATCTACAATTGCTTTGAGATTTTTGAAATCCATAAAATAGCTAATGTTACCTGCTCTAAACCCCTAGTATTTAAAATCATCATAACTTTCTGCATGCCACACTGACACACACCTAAGGCCAACTGAAAAAGGGAAAAGTGTACTTGTTAGATTAAGAACCATGATATCATGACACACACAGTAATGTGGGCTACACAACGGCAATGACGTCTCAGGAAGCAGCACCCGCTCATCATAAGGCATTATGAAAGATTAACCTCACTGAAACATGGGTTTTGTTAGAAGTGAATGTGATCAGCTGCCAACATTTCAAATGGTTATGAATCTCACTTCACTCTCCAAGGAGTCATGTACATTTTCTGGAAGGCGAACAGGCCTCCTTGTGCGACTGTAGACTACACAGACAGATGACCCCAAATGCCTACAGTTATAATGTGCTCTAATGTACAGAACAATTGGGATTCTTCCCAAAAGGACTTGCACACTCAAGAGTGAACTATTTTGCACACAAAAAGCTTACCGCAAACAGGACAGTGGCTCAAAGGCCATTTCTCTAAATATATTTCCCATACAAAATAATTTCAAGATATAATAATTATTAGTTCCTTGTACAGTACTCTATTTAAACAAGAATTAATCAAATAGTAAGTATGTGAAAACTGCAACACCACAAAGATTGAGCCATATTACTAGTGTAATCAAACATTAGAACAATCTTGGAACAGGCAAGCAAAATATTGAGAAGGCTAGGTCATGGCCGCACACCTACTGATTCCAACCATGACTTGTATTGTACACCGGGAGATGGCACGACACCTTATGCAGATGGTTCGGTAGCAGAATGGCACTTGGTTTGCTCTGAATAGAAACAACATAAATGCAACTGACAGTTTAGAGACAGACAGTGGCCTTGTTCGCATGTGAGAGTCTGGCTGCGTCCCTCTAGTCCACACACCTTTCACTGTGCAATCTGTCGACATAGTGCAGGGCTCGTTCGGCGGGGTCTGGGCCCCTTGGTCTAACCGAAATCAATTCTTGGTCGGTACTGCAATACCATGGGGTATGACTATAAAATAAAAACAGATGATGAGTAAGACTGTGTTGATAGAAAAACAATGCAGAGTATACATAAAAGACTTTAAAAAATGTGCAGTTATGGTTTACAATAGTTCTTGGGAATAGCGATTATGACAATTAAGACTAATTATTATTATATTTTTAAACTCATGTTCTAGAGACAGTCAACTTTTCCATAATTTGCAACAAAGGTCAAGTTCGAAAGATTGCGGCTGTCACAGTGGTTGCATATGTGAACAGTCCTACTGTTAGTACTTGGGGCAAGCCAGGGTTTGTGAGGACAGAACGCTCTCGCTGCTGCAGGGCATTCACTCATTTACCTGTGGCGCTGTACAAGACCAGCCACAGGCTGGACTCCATCAGAGCTGTTCTCTGTGTGAGTCCACTGAATCACAAATAACAGACCTTCTGCTATTACGGTAAAGAATCCGCCAGCAATGCAGGAGATCTGGGTTTGATCCCTGGGTCGGGAAGATCCCCTGGAAAAGGGAATGGCTACCCACTCCAGTATCCTTGCCTGGAGAATCCCATGGACAGAGGAGCCTGGTGGGCTACAGTTCATGGGGTCACGAAGAGCCAGGTATGACTGAGCGACTGACATACACACATGCCATGAATCTAGGAAGCTGGGGTACTGTTTACAAATCACACATTTTAAGTAAGTTTGACACTTTTTTATTTTTAGCATTTAAAATTTAATGGTCCTTTAAAAAATGCTGAAAAACAAGTCACTAACTGTTAGAGGAAACATTTAGGTTACCGCCTCCTTTCAACAACTGATCCTACTACATATTTGGACTGGACTATCATGAACTTGAGTGGTTCAGACTATCCTTCAGCTTGCTCCGCACAGGGAAAGAACCAACACGCAGCCCCGGAGAGGAGACAGCTTTCTGTGGGAAAAGCCACACCACTGTCTTTGTGTCTTTTTCGCCCTTTGCCGTATCATGTAGAATCCAAACATCACAAAGTCAGAAAGGGTCTGAAGAACCAATGGTTTTTCCTTTTCTGAAAGCTGCAGACTCCCCTTTTTAAAATGAAATGTCCAGGAGCTACTTTTAAGAAACCAAGAAAGGCTGAGATGGCCACTGGCTTGCTTCCCCCTTGTCTCCTGTGGGTGAATGCAAAAATCCTGTGAGAAAACTGTTTCCTTTCCTATAGATGAAAGGGGTGGGCTGACATTCTATGGTCTAAATCTATTTTGGTTAAATTCTGCTTGTTTTTATTTTACACTTTATTCTGTTCCCTCTGAATCAGAATATCTGTGAGTGGACACTTAAATCTATTTTAGAAAACTCCCTGGGTTTTCTGAAGTTCAGCCAGATGTAGAGACTAGCCACCTAGAATCTTACTACCCTGACCTGACTTCTTCCCATTCTACCCAACTCATCCCACAGCTTGTCTCTCATTACAATAACCTTTTTTAGCTTTGCTTTCCATTCCTGACTCTGTTAAATCTGTACACTTTCTGCAAATAAGTCACTCATTCAAAAATCCATTATCATGCGTCGAAGAATTCATTACCAATTCTACTAGGATGAAGGAAAAGAGGGAAGTAAAATGGCTTGGTCATCAGTGGTTGGAATTTTTTCGGTTTTTGTTTGTATATATGCAAATATTCCTTATTTATGGTATTTTTGCATGTACTTTTTAAAATGTGTGGGACATCTGCCATGTATTTTTCAGGATTAGTAGTCAACTTGGTTTGTCTGGTTTTTTTTTTTCCTTTTACATGTAAACACATGGAGAAAATTCATCTTTACTCTGAGATTGGTTATTTAGCTATGTTTTCTTCTTGATCTTCGATGGTCTCATTTTTAATGTGCACCATTTCAGCCATGAGAAACACATATAATGTGAGGTATGGACTGAATTCCCCACCATCCCCCCATCACTAATAGTCTCAGAACAGTTAACTGAAAACAAACCCTACAAGATCACACCCCTCCCCAACATCAACACTCCAGGTTTCCTAATTCCCGGGTCAACTACTGTCTCTGCTCCAGGCGCCTTGGCCACCTTGCAGCCCTCAAACCACCACACATGACCTTGCCTCTAGATGTCTGTCCATCCTCAGCCTGAAAAGCTCTACCCCAGAGAGACACACAGCTATTACTATCACTTCTTTTTGGTCAAAAATCACCGCCTCAAAGTGGTCTTTTAGTTATCTCATCTAAAATATTCTATTTATCTACTTCAATTTTTCTTCTAACACAATAAATTTTACTCATTTGTTTTTCATCTGTTACCATTTGTTAAGAGTATAGGCCCCATGAAAGAAACAAATTTTTTTCAGTTTCACTGGAAATTGTGTTCCCAGGGCCTACAAGATTGCCCAGTGCATAATTAAGTGCTCAGCAAATATTTGTTAATGAAACTTGGTACCTGCCATTAATCTGAAATACTCTTTATAGATTCATACATACTAGAGTGAGTTCCTGAGCTCTGCTTTTTACCCATGTGTCTATGTTTCAGTTAGTACCCGATCTTAATTATTTCAGCTTTAAAATACATTTCAGTATGTGGCCGTGCATATGCCCTGTGATCGCTCACAAAAATGTGACTGACCGAAAGTGCCAAATTACACTCCCGATGAACTCAAGAATGACCGACTGTGCCAAGTTAAACAAGAATCTGGTAAAAAATGTGTTTGAAACTATATTACACTTCATAGTTATAGGAAGAATGGACCACTGTATTTAAATTTGTTGTGTATGATGTACTGTGATTATATACGAGAATGTCTTTAATCTTAGGGAACATATATGCTGAAGTACTTTGTGGTCAACTGTCATGATATATGCAATTTAATTTCAAATGGCTCCATAAAGAAACAAGAGATATATTTATAAAAAGATTAATAAGATAAGCAGAGGAAAAAGAGGAAGAAAGGAAAAGAAGGGTCAAAAAATGTAGCAAAATGTTAACTGATAAATCTAAAAGTTAAGGATATTTCTTTGTGTTATGTCAACTTGTCTTGAAAAAATTTCAAAATAAGCTTGTAGGAAAAATGTGAATCTTACCAAATGCCCTTTTAGTATTTACTGACATTTATTTTACTTAATATATATAATTCCTCCCCCCAGCATTAAGCTATTCTTTGATTTCTGATAAAAATACTATTTGGTCTTGCTTTATTCTTCTTCTAGCATATTATTTTAGGACATTTAGTATATTATTTATCATTTTTGTTATGTTCAAAATGAGACTTGATATTTGTGCTCTAATTGGAGGTTCTCTATCAGTTTTTGCCTTCATGATTATGTTACATCTTTAAAATGAATTTGGTAAAATTCCACCTTTTTCAATTACTTTAAATTAACAACTTAGAATGATCTATTCCCTGAAAATCTGAAAGGATGTGACCATTCAAAGTAGTTTTATATTTAAGTATCCCTTAAAAAGTAATTCTTTAATATTGTTCTATGTCTTTCATTACTTAGTGATTTACATTTTTTTTCTTCTTGGGTGAATGCTGCTTCACTAGAATTTTTCCTACAAAATGATTTCACCAAATTTTCACAAAATTAAAAGATTTAGTCATATAAAGCTACACATATAATATTTTCTTATAATAAAAGTGATAATTTTTTCCTTGAAATTTTCTAGTTGATTTTTGGCTAAAGATGCATCCTATTAATTACAAGTCCAACTTTCTGACCAGACTATACTCCATAATGAAGTGCTGCAGAAAAAAAAAGCAAATGTGTGTGGATTTTTGAAAACTTGGTCTTACTCTAGTTTCCTAAAACTTTAGATCAGAGTTTAAGAATACCTTTATTTCTCAGGAAACAGACAGACATCAGTGCCAAGACGAAAAGCAAAAAGCCATATATGTACGCATTATAACGGAAGGCCAGGAACACCGCAATTCATCCCCAAGTCAGCTGTGAAGTCAAAAGCAGCTACAGCATCTACACACACTAACCAGTCCAGTTCAGTTACTCACTCACCCCCCACCCTCAATTACACAAGGAGAAGGATGATTGCCTTTTTTTCTCTAAATGATTTTCTCTTGGCCTTTATAATCGCTAAATTTGCTCACTCCATTACCACGCACACATACACCCAGGACTTAACCAGTGTGTATTAAGAAACACACACGTTAATGAGTGTGGGGATTTGCACTATCACAGAACTGACAATGAGACTGAGGGAAATTCTAGATAAATTGCTAATTTAACACTTTTGATTTGAAATGGTTCTTTCAATACTGAACATATATTTATTTGTCCTAACCCTAAAATAGCAACATCAGAGGTAAATTTGCTAGTTAAGGTTGTATATAATTATAATTCTCCCTTCTTGGCGCCAAGAAAATGATGATGAAGACTAATTAAAAATCTATATTTTTAATAAATACTATATAAAAACATGGTTTAAGGCTGATCCTAGATCATCTCTGTACTCAATAGTAATCCTTACTATATTACACACTTTGTCTCTTCTGTTTTCCAAATTTTTAAGATGCAGTTTTATTAGATAAACTTTCCTCAGAGGCATGTTCACTTGCTCAGTGCATTACTAAATCCGCTCACTGTCATTCTGTGCTAAGAGGTAGCTCAGTACAGTCCTTAGGGCAGGTCCAGCAAGCAAGCTCACATCTGCATTTAGCTATTGCTGTTATTTAGCCTTACCTAATCTGGCATTTTTTTTTCCCTTCACTTGTGGGGGAATAAACAATGAAAAAAAAAAAAAACCCACACACAAATAAGTGTTAAGTACAGAGCAGAGATTCAATATGGAGCAGAGATTTCTTGCAGGCTGAAGCTGGTAGTTATTAAGACTGATGGATGCATAAATAATGGCTTTAACATTTATAACTTAATTTTTAGTTTGGTAAAATTAAATAGGTAATTCAAGAGAAGTAAAATAAGTGGAAACTTTGGGGACATAAGTTGAAAAGATGAAGTTTTGTAGCTCAAATAGGTCTGAGTTTCGCCAAGTGACGTGTCTTGGGACCTTGCGTCTGGGTGAAAGCAGTCACCTTTGTGGCGGGCAGGCGTCATTAGGGCCATATGTACAGTCGTGAGTGCCTCTTACCTGATACAAAGGGCCATCCTGAGAGCAGACTTGCGAAGCTGAGCAGTTCAGACACCGAAACTGCGGAGGAGATGAACTCATCAGATAAGAGGCATCCACAACTGGATACATATTTAAAATATTTTAATGTCAAACATGAGGCAACATGATTAATTTTAAGTAAACACTTTCCAAAATATGGCAGTTGTTTTTGGAAAAAGACTTTAATAACTTAAGTGACTGGTAAATTTTAGCGTGAAATAATTTTAGTCTCTAAATATGAATTTTGTTAACATTCTGCAAATATTTACCAAAATGGTGACCTATCTTATCCATCTCTTCTTCAAATACTAAATTCATGAGAAAACCCTTGCCGTCTCAATCCAGGAGAGGCGCCTTCTTTCTTCCTTCTTTTCCTGTGATTAATCTCTCCTAGATCTCTTCTTCAAGCACTGTTTAAGAGTCTCAGAGCTCTGCAAGGGGGCAGGGAACTTGTTTCAGCCTACAGGGGACCCATTTTCTGCTTCGGATTAGGTTCTTTACGTTCTCACATTAGACTCTTGGTCTCCATAACTATTTTAATAGCATTTGACTGTGAGCTCCCCGAGTCTGATCTTATTCATAGTTGCAATCTTAATAGCTAAGGGGCAGAACTGGCACACAGCAGCCACTCAAAAAAAGGTTTATGAGTAAACCAATGAATGAATATGTTTTTAAACTAGTGAATAGATTCAATTCTAAATGCACTGTCTTTTAGCAGTTTGTGTGTGTGTTAGTCGCTCAGTTGTGTCTGACTCTTTGTGACCCCATGGACTGTAGCCCATCAGGCTCCTCTGTCCATGGGATTTTCCAGGCAAGGATACTGGAGTGTGGGTTGCCATTTCCTCCTCCAGGGGATCTTCCCCACCCAGGGATTGAACCTGGGTCTCCTGCAATGCAGGTGGATGCTTTAACCATCTGAGCAACTAGCCATTCATATTTTAAAAGTCATTGCCAAATCTTGATTTTTCAAAATTATGTTGAACATTTATTAAGCATAAATATTTGAACTATAATGGAATTATGAAATATAAAAACATACACTTTGAAATTTTACATATATGAATTCAACATTGCATGACTCTTCAAAATGAAAATATAGATAACAATATTTCCTCTAGAAGTCACTCTCTGAATTTCTGGACAAGGCTCATCAACAGTTAAGGCACGCCCTGCACTGCTCTCCTTGACAACATTCCTCCCCTCCTCTGGCCCATCAGGCTTTGCCTAACTATGCAAACAAGTCCCAGACAGCATTTAACAAGGGAGGAGTTGGGTGGAAAGAGGGAAGATTCACTAAGTGGTATTTTTTCCCTGTTAATCTATTTGGTATCAGTTAAGCTAGATGTTTGTTTCTCCAAAAATTGCTTGGTAATGCAAAGAAAGCACAGCAAGACAAACATGGTGGAATAACTTTAGGTAAGGACTGGCAGGGGTTGTGGAAGCCATAAAAGCTTCAGGGTTATCTGGGAAAGGGGGAGTCCTGAGAGTAGGTACTCAACCTACCCAAGCAAAGGGAAGCAGGAAATTCACGGGGAAAGCTGAGGCTGAAGAGACAGAGAGATTAAGAGTAGGCTCGCAGGCGTGAGACCAACTGTAGGAGTATAGAATTATAATAATAATGAAAGTAAACATATGTAAGTTGTTAATAATACAACATTTATTATGTCAGGCACCCTGCTAAGTACCTTATTAAATAATATTTCATTAGTTCTTACTAAATTTTTTTTTAAGATCGGTATTATTACTCCAAGTTTAAGGATCAAAAAACCGAGGCAAACTATGCAGCACAATACAACTGGGAGGAAACAGTTGTGACAAACATAACGAAGATAGATATCCAGATACATAAGGAACTCCTAGAAGTCAGTAAGAAACACACAAACTTCATAAGGCAAAGAAAAGGGGCAATGGATTTGGAAAGAAACTTCACACAAGAAACACAAAAGTGAAATATGCAGTGCTGGCGCGGGTGTCAGAAAACTCACGCGTTATTGGTGGTGGTATAAACTGGGAAATCCTTTTTAGAGAACAATTTATCAGTGTCTATCAAAATTTAAAACCTGCACATTCTGCTGTGAATTCACACCTGGAATTTATCCCATGAATATGCTTCCACATGTGCAAAAAGATGTCTGTACTGGAATACAGCATGTCTGTAATGTCAACTTGGAAAATGTCCACCAAATGAGTACTAATCAAATCATACTATAGCTGCACAAATGGAATACTAACCATTTGTTTCAAAGAATTACTTTAAAATTTACTGATTCTCCACATGGCGTATCAGCACATGAGAAAAAGAAGCTGCAAAACAATATATATGATCCCATTTACGTTTTTAAAAATGTGATGAAAACACTGCGTGGACATTTTAAGCAGAGTACATGTGTTAGTACAGATGTGCAGACCACAGGGTAAACCCGTGGTCATACATCACGTCCTAAAATCTTATTACTCAAGTGTTGGTTGCTCGCAGTCGTGTCTGACTTTGTGTGACCCTATGGACTATAGCCCACCAGGCTCCTCTGTCCACGGAATTTTCCAGGCAAGAATTACTGGAGTGGGTAGCCAGTCCCTTCTCCAGGGGATCTTCCCAACCCAGGGATCTTACCCAGATCTCCCACATCGCAGGTAGATTCTTTACCATCTGAGCCACCAGGGAAGCCCAAAAGATGTGTCAGAAGTGGGACACACTTCTGAAAGGATGGTCCAAAGATGAGATGCACAGGCATCCCCTGGAAGCTTTTAGAAATGCAGAATTTTTGTCTTCACTCTAGAACTACTGAATCAGAATCTGTATTTTACCAACATCCCCAGGTGTTTTGTGATTTGCTTCCAAGTTTGAGAAGCAACAGTTTTAAAGAAAAGGTCCATTTTCTCCCACTAATAAGCAGAAGAGGAACACTGATCTTGAGGCACAAATATTGTTATGAACTAAAAAATTTCTAGGACTTAGCTAAATCTGACCAGATATGCAATTCCGAAAGATAAAAGTCTTTCAAAAACGCAACATGATGAAGACATGGATCCAGAAAGAGCAGAGAAGACAGTAAACAGGCTGAGCCTGAAATGGACCGGCCCCAGGACAGAGGTGGGGAGGGGCCCAGATGCTGCGTGGTACAGGCAGAGATGTCCTGCTCTTGAGGAGTGGAGGCAAATCGACTGCCAGAGATTCTCACAGGAGTCTAGCAAGAGGACATGGGGAAGAGGTGATGTGAATATGGGGTCACCTTGCCAAAGGCCCAGAAGGTCAGAGGTGATGTCCAACATGAAAAGGGAAGAAAACCACAGACTTGACTCAGACAGAAGAGGACTGCAGAACTTTAGAGAGCACCCCACAGCACCAAACTGAATACAAGACTGCAAATGCCAGTCCAGTCAATGCAGAAGTTTAATTCACTGCCAATCACAATCCCATTCTCAAGCTCACCTACATAAATGGGGAAAACCAGCCAATACAATTAAGAAAATAATAATAAAGAGCTTTGACCTAACAAATACTGGTAGACATCATAAAGTAACATAGAAGGCCCAACTAGTTTCCTTAATTTGAACTTTAAGTATATCCCAAAGAAAATGGATAACTGAAGAGTTTTAGGTAGAGATGTCATGTGATCAGATTTTTATAAAAGCTATAATGTGAAATGCTGGTGTAGGATAAGTCCTGCTCAGAAGGACAAAACAATGTCCAGAAACATAAACAGATATCACATCTGCACGTGTACACATACGTCTAGATACATATGCAGAGACAATGGTGACATCTCGAAACAATGAGGTGCAAATCGTGAATCATTCAATAAATTGTATTTCTGCCAAAAAAATTTCTTAGAATAAATTGAGAGTCTTAGCCTCACTGTAGATGTATGTGTAAATGAACAAGTCCTGGGTAGATTAAAATGTTTAATAGAAAAAAGTACAAGAAGTGAAAGAACCATAAATTGGTCATTAGTTTAGGAAATAACACCAATCCCAGCCCAAGACAAAGCCAGTTAGCAATGCCAGTAGGTAGAGTAATGTGAGCTTTTCAGGCTGGTGTCTTGCTGGCAGTGAAGGGCAGAGATGGGAAGCAACGTGACTGCAATACATATGCTTGAAGGGGCTTAATCAAGAGAAAATTGTTTTATTGCTAATTTGTACATTCACCCCAACTGTCAGAGTTTATCAATTATGAAACCTCATAATTAATTGGAACATGAGCAAAATTTAACAGAAAACGAATGGGAAACAGAACAAAATGACCTTTAGGCTGTATCTGCATAACCATTACCTTATAAGAGACACAACGTTCATTCAATTTACTCTTCTAACAAATACTGAGTATCTCTACGAGGCACTGCTTTAGGTGCTGGAGACTCAGAGTGAACAAATAATCACCCTGCCCTCAGATTACAGCTGCCCTGAGAGCAAACAATAAACATACTAAGAGGCATACTACGGAAAACGGGGAGGCAAGGAAGGGGATTAAGAGCGTCAGACGGGTGACGCAGAAGCACAGCTCTCTGAAGGGGTAACGGGAACAAGGGAGGCAGATACGGGGGGAAGCAAGGGCAAGCCTGGCACGTCAGAGGAAACAAAACACAGAGGCCGCTGAAGCCAGAGGGCAGGAGCAAAGGGCGAGGTGAAAGACGAGGAAAACCTGCGTGGGGTCCGCCCTGTACAGGTCCTTGGAAGGGCTGCAGCTTGTATCTAAATGGCATTAGATGCTACTGGAGACTTTCGAGCACGGAAACATGTTCTAATTTGCTGCTGTGCGAGGTGAGGATGGAAGGAGGCACGGGTGGCAGCCAGAGCAGAAGCCTGGAGCCCAGGCAAGAGACTCTCACAGAAATTCTGGAGAAGAGTGATGGCGGCTTGGACCAGAATGAGGACCTGATAAGATGCAACTGGATTTGTATTTTGATGGCAGAGTTCAAAGAATTTGCTAAGGATGGAGAAACTAATCAGGACAGACTTCAGGGATTTTGGTCTGAGAAACCAGAAAAATGAACTACTCATCTTGGAGTTGCTGAGACTGTGAAGCTGAGGGAGAGACGGGTTTAGAGGAGGACAAACAAAAAACAGAGTTGTCATGCTAAAAAAATGAAACGGGCTACTTACTGCTGTACCAAATATCAAGTGTGGTATTTTTTTTCCTATTTGTTGATTTAGTTTTTACCTGAATAAAAATCTTAGGATACTAAAACCATTTTTTGGAACCAATTTTTAATAAAATATGCCTTACACAAGCAGGGGATTTAAACTATTCAGAAATGTGTAATCAGACACATACTTGTAGTAAAGACTGAATACACTCTATTAATGACAATTTCTATGAATTAGCTCTTTCAAGCTCTGCCATTAGAATAACTGGCAGTGTGAGTGACCTTTGGGAAGGGACCTCGAGAAGGACGAGTGAGTGCCAGGAGAGGTCCTGCCATGGATGACTAGTTACATCTCTCTAACCTGAAGGCAAACCTATTTATAATGATGATTTCAAGCACTGACACGTACTGAAGTGTCCCATGATCAAAGAAAGCTAAAATTATACCTATACGGTATTACTATTGTGTGTAATATCACAACATTTAGCCCCAGGAGGGCTGGTCAAGTGAGAACTGACTACCCTTACAGTCTGCACTGGGTCCCTGGAACATTTTGGTTGGAAAGAATTAACGAGGGTGATATACGTACAACCATTTAAAAATATATAAAATGTCATAGAAAGGCAAGCATTAATTTACCAAATACAAAGACAATTAGGAAAAAAATAAAAAGGAGCCCTAGAGAGGTTTCATGAGTTCCTCAAGGCACACAACCAGTTGGTGGCAGGACTAGAACGTAATTTATTCCTCCTGGTCATGAGAACTCAGCCTCACAAGGAAGGTATCATCACCCCAGTGGGATGCAAATTGAAAAAAGTTCTACTTAAGTTACATGCTTCATTTATTATTGTGTCATATCAAGACAGTTATTCTGGGGAAAAAAACAGCTCCACAAATGTTTACCTTCAATATAAGTATATTTTTGAACCACTGAAATTGTGTGAGGCTACAGTTCTTAATTTTGTGTTTTTATAATTACTACTGTATTTCTTATTGCTACAAATTAGCCTTGCAATTCCTACCCCTTCAGATGTCCCTAGTATCGATGTTACATATAACTCAGGTAAGATACACTAGAACGTTCACATTAACCCTGATCAAAGATATAGTTCAAAATACCAGCTCCTTTGGGGTTTTAAAAAATGTTCTTGGGTTTCTTCTTTTAATCATTTCTCTCATATCTCCTGGGGCCTCAGGTACAATAATCTAAATCTGGTATCAGAAACCACTGCAAACTCACTTACCCTTCGGTCCAATCTCATATTTTCAATGTAAAGGAGGTACCTGAAAAAAAGAGTATCTAGATTCTACCCTACCTGTCCTCTCTACCACACACAAAAATATCTTAACCATTAAACACACTAGTCAGGGCAGAACTTAGAAGTTTCCATATTTTATTGGGGTTCAAAAAAAATTTAAGTGCCATCTCCTCCACTCTGAGTCGAGTTCTGAACATATTGAGATCAGTGTTTTAAACTCACCTTAAACATAACAAAACCACATGTAACACAGACCTGGGTCTTATACTTGGGATCAGCTATCATGCAGTCACCGAGGAACCCGTTTCTTCTCTTTCCCTAGTTTTTTTTTTAAAGTGTCTCAGTAACTATTAAATTTGATTAACATAATGATAAAAAACTAATTATACACATAGGTAAATATAAAAGCAATTTACGTTTTCGCCTCTTAGTCGCCATCTTGTCATGTAGATGAACTCCATAGTATGATCCTTCCCCATAATTTCACCATTGCACAGCACATCCAACTTTAAAAAGAATAGTTACAGATCCATTAACATAAGTAACTCTCAATTCATATGAGTTTTACACATTGTTTTCAAAGTTCAAATAAGATTCAAATAGTTATATCAAAATAGAAGCAGTATCCATTATTTGAGGAGAACACTGGATCTTTCTATTAAAAACAAAGGCTCACCTCGTAGGTATTAACAATTCATACGTAAGTAACACAAACCACTGTCTGTCCTGCCCCACACACCTCTATCTCAAGCTCAGCACATAAATCTGAAACGCAGTGTGAACTTCCTTCGTCTCTGTGCAGCCGCTGAGGTTTTAGACATATTTCTGTGACCGCCTCTTACTGCATGAGAAGGAAGTGGAGACCTCACAGTTCCTCCTGGGACGTTTACCTTATGGGTTCGTCTCTCATTTGAAGGAGCTGCTTTCATTCGTTTGCATCTGCAGAGGGTAAATGAATGGCTGTGGATGTGTGATCTGGGGGCCTTTGAGGAGGCATTCAAGTTGACAGAACAGTAAGGCCCAGACCACAAGCCTGAATCTCCCAGGGCTCTCGCTTTCTGCTTTGCTTGGTTGGTGATTTGCATAATAATGGGTTGGCTACAAAGTTCACTCAGGTTTTTCTTACATCTTACAGAAAAACCCAAAGGAACTTTTTAAGGGTTTTAATGAACTATTTAAACACAGACTAGAGTTTTGAACTTTATGTATAAAATGAGTGTAGTTCCAATTGTACTAGTTGATGCTAAATTTATTGCTTTTTTGATGACTTACGGTGGCATAAACGGACCCACATAATGTTTCCCAGAAACCACTTTATTTTTAAAAGACAAAGCAGATAGTTTTATTTTATCTTGACTGTAAAATCCATAAGCAAAGAGGTAAAGGGGTTTACTTAGGATGCAATTACAATCAGGTATACTGTTTCTATTATTGTCATTTAAAAACCAAACAAACCATCCTGCCTGAATTACCAATACTGTTACAGAAGCTCCAGCTGTTAGGTATTTCATTAAATTACTGGCGTACTTGTAGGGCAGCAAGATAAGGGGGGGGGGGGAGAGTAAATACTACTAAAATCATACATAAAGTTCTTAGCATTGGGATAGGAAAAAAGCTGTCTGTGGAGTCAGTCTCTTCCCCATCCATCCTTTTCTATAAAGAAGTGTAGCAAGGGCCAGCAGCAGGACTGCAGAGAGTAACAGTTCTCTCAGCTCTAATAACTTCCTGAAAGCTAGAAAATAACTCAGTGAGTCACACCTGAAAGTAAGGAAATAAAACTGCAAGTGGTATTCTGCAAGAAGAGAATCAAGAGCAAAACCAAATTATAAAGTTTCATTTTCTATTTCACTGTGGTTCTATTTATAAGTTGTTTTTATCTTTTACTTTTTATCAAGTACATATGGCTTTGATTAATGTTCACAATTTTTCCCCAATGTAAAAGCTGCTATCTCTGGAAATTTTTTTTACATTTGTAGGACCAAACGTATAAGAATTAATCCTTAATCCATAAATTAATTAGTCATTTGTAAGACACTTTAAAATAAGTTCAGGTTCAGAGGTTTCCTCAAAATACAGACTTAATACCTGGTAATGCCTGTGTTTAAATCTTATTTTCTTTCTGCTATGATTGTTCGTATGAATACTATTGTATATAAGCCTGAAACAACTATGTTGCCTTTGGTGCCTTTGCTTATATAGGAATCTAGCCTTGGTCTTAAAGGTTTTTTAGGTGCTACTAGTGGAACTCGGAGAAGGCGATGGCACCCCACTCCAGTACTCTTGCCTGGAAAATCCCATGGATGGAGGAGCCTGGTGGGCTGCAGTCCATGGGGTCGCTAAGAGTCGTTCATGACTGAGCGACTTCACTTTCACTTTTCACTTTCATGCATTGGAGAAGGCAATGGCACCCCACTGAGTGTTCTTGCCCGGAGAATCCCAGGGACAGGGGAGCCCGGTGGGCTGCGGTCTATGGGGTCACACAGAGTCGGACACGACTGAAGTGACTTAGCAGCAGCAGTGGAACTCAGAAGGGAGGAAGAGGAAATTAATACAAGTTGCAAGACTGTATTTGCGCACGTGAGAAATGGTAGCCATGTTCCCTCATTATAGCTTTAGGATGATAAACATTCTTGAAACAGGGCACACATTACAGGCTGTGCTGTGTTCAACATCAGGGCAACTGACCTCTCCTGTACAGAAACTAGTATGCTACATTTATGTAGACACAGTAAGCTGGTGTTACCAAGGGTTAAACAACGTATCACTTTTGCATACTACAGAACTAAATGAATATCAATTGCAAAATCCCTTTTCATAAAACAACAATGTTTTACATTCTGAAAAAGAAGTCTTTAAAGAATGTTAAAATAGGTTGGAAAGGTCTCAGACTGAAAAAATGAACATACCATAAAGCATGCAGCCATTAGAAAAAAAACTATCCGTTTTAGCTGGGATATTTATTTCAAGAGTACTTACTGGTAAATATCTCCTCTAATTATAAACTGTTAAATTTGTAAGTATCATGTTCTACTCAGGACATTAAATTCAAAAATACAGATTATACAAATAGAATGTGTGTACATCCAAAAATTAAAATTTTAACATGAAAATAACCAAAGTTTCCACAAAATTAAATGTATTCTTAATTTTTACTTTCTTTTGTTAGAATTCTCCTTCAGATTAGAATTATCAAAATAATCACGATTAGATTATTAACTTACCTCATAAGAACTTGGAAGTTTTAGTTTTAAACTTAGAAATTTTTTAATAGTTCCCACAGTTACACGTGTAGAACACCGAATGAATTTCTTCATTAAACCCTAAAGGAAATAAAGATTATTAATGAAAATATTTTATTATGCTTTGGTTTTCTCATTTCCTTAGCAGTACTAATCCACTCATTAAGCTTAAACATCAATAAAATATAAGCACCAATCTAGAATGAACGCCACAAATGAGGCTGTAGACATGGTAAACCTGAACCAATTTGTGAAAGAAAATTATATCCCCAAATCTTAACAGTTATCAATATTCAAACAAAAACAAAACCAAGCAATTGAATCTTTAAAAGATATAAAGTGTTACTGCTACTTATGCTTAGGAAATTTGGTCAGCAATTTGGAGACGTTCCTTAATTCATGAAGTCAGAAAGTGGAAGTATCCAGCCGAAATACATTCCTAGCAAAATATATTTCCCAGCAAAGACCAACAGAAACTAATCTATTTACAAATGACTCCTGATCACAATTCGGATGGTTAAGTATCCATTAAGAAGAAAACAAGTCGAAAGTCACATCCAAAGCAAGAGGCACTTGGCCCGCTTCGAATGAGAAGACCGACGTTCCAGACAGCGCGAGAACAGAGCGACGGACGACGCACACGGACGTTCTGCTGTCTGCTCACGTCAGCTCGGCCTCATCAAGGTTTCTAAACAGCCTGTGCAGACTTGTTAGCGTGTTGCATAGGTCCCAGTTAAGTCAGAGAATAATGTGAGGGTACCAGAAGACCCTTTAAGTTATTTTCATCTGCGGGGAAGTCTAATGATAAAAGAACCTGTAGAAACGACCTGGTGGCATCACTCATAATCTTTTCAAAATTACTAGTAAGTATAGAGACCTCAGAAGATAAAGGTTTTAAAACTAGGCAAAAGCTTGTTTTTTGGAATTTTTAATCCAATAAGGTCTGACATCAATTGCTAACAAAATTCCAGCTTGGATTATTTAATATTTGATGTGTAAGTACTTTGGAAATAAAAATGTAACAATTATGCATTCTCTCCATAGAAATGTTATATTGACACCACATTTGCTGCTTTTCCTATATATGGGCTATACTTCCCATTTTATCTCACAATTTTTTGTTGAAAACTGAACATTTTAATGTGGTAACACTGGAAATTAAATTCCTGCCTGTTCCTCAGGGATTCCTGTCATTATTTAATGACCTTTTAAAACTAATTCTGCAAAGTCTGTATTCTTTACAGCATGTATGGTCAGCTAACAACTGAACAGAGATTTCCTTGCAACCAGTCAGTTTTCCAGTCTTTGCTGAAGGACTCTGTATGAGTTTTGGGGCATACCTCTAACACTTAACCAAGCTGTTGACAACTCTACCTTGGTCTTCACTTCTGGCTTGTGCAGAACCTCGATGTCAGCCAAAGGTGAGCGTTTAGGGCCTGTGAAGGAGATCAGCCCTGGGATTTCTTTGGAAGGAATGATGCTAAAGCTGAAACTCCAGTACTTTGGCCACCTCATGCGAAGAGTTGACTCATTGGAAAAGACTCTGATGCTGGGAGGGACTGGGGGCAGGAGGAGAAGGGGACGACAGAGGATGAGATGGCTGGATGGCATCACTGACTCGATGGATGTGAGTCTGAGTGAACTCCAGGAGTTGGTGATGGACAGGGAGGCCTGGCATGCTGCGATTCAGGGGGTCGCAAAGAGTCGGACACGACTGAGTGACTGAACTGAACGTCTTTTCTGAGCACCTACACAATCCTGTGTATATACGTGTCCTTCTAGATTCCTATGAATATTTTTGAGTTTCTCAAAGCTGCTATGTATTTTGATATCTGTAGACATCTCATTCTCTGCTGCTGCTAAGTCGCTTCAGTCGTGTCCGACTCTGTGCGACCCCATAGATGGCAGCCCACTAGGCCCTGCCGTCCCCAGATTCTCCAGGCAAGAACACTGGAGTGGGTTGCCATTTCCTTCTCCAATGCATGAAAGTGAAAAGTGAAAGTGAAGCCGCTCAGTCGTGTCCAACTCTTAGCGACCCCATGGACTGCAGCCCACCAGGCTTCTTCATCCATGAGGTTTTCCAGGCAAGAGTACTGGAGTGGGGTGCCATTCTCATTCTCTAGTTTTTCCTTTTAAGCTTTTTGGCTAAGTCTACTTTTTGCCCCAAATGTTATTTATACTTCAGGCAGTCATGCAGTTACAACAACATTTATTTGTATTTAGTTTCCTCCTCCTGCTCCTCCCTAGTCCACGGAGAAGGTTTTATCCATTAGACAAGCGTCCAGTCAGGTCTAATATAGACAATCTTTTAAGTACAGTATTCTAGGATCCATCAGACAAATTATAATTATTTGGCAATTAGGCTTTGAAAGAGATCCACCTCCTTCTGTCCTTTGGTGCTTGAGAAGCTGCAGTAGCATAGTGGGCTGTGATTTTTACCAGGATGTTTCAGAGCTGAGAGTAGAGGATGGGACTAAGGCAAGTTAAAATTATTCTTACCAAGAGTCAGACATTTTTTTCTCCATTGGTTTCTGCAAGGGTTTTAGCCTTTGGTTAACTATCAGATTTCTGAAAAAGTCGATTATGAAAACTTTTGCCAGCTTTTTCACTGATTTTATGCAGGAGCAAATTTTTGGAGGTCCTTATTCTAATAGTTTCATTGCGTTCTTGCTCCTGACTTCGACGTTTGAACTGCAGTAGGTGTACTATATAAACAATACATTACTGAGAATCTCATCCTACTGCAGAGGAATGAGATGGTTGAGAAGGCTATAAAGGAACCTAGGAATAATTTTTCTGCCTTTATGCAATATATAATCCAGTCTCAAGGATAAGACACATGCCAAAAAAGATAAAAGACAGCATTAGTGCCTGGTACCTTTAGAACCAAATACTGATTTAATCAATAGCAAAGTAAGCCCTAATTGAGTGATAAATACAAGTCAATTTCAGAAGGGATTCACCAAGGTGGGGAAAAAAAAAAATCACAAAATATGTATGTCTCTTGAATCTTGACAGAAGTCTTGGACAGTGGTGAGAAGAGAGAAGAACATGCCAAAATGGAAGGATTGTTCAAAGTCTTAGGAGATTTAAATATTCTTAATATAAGCCTTTATACACTCTGGATGCAAATTCTTTGTCAGATACATGGGAGCCAAACTTTATGTTGGTGCTCACAGATAAACGACAAGAACCATATTTTGATGATTCTCTGCCAGGAATTATGGGAAATAAACTTACAAACACAGGGGTTTTAATGAAAGACCTTGAATGCTAACACAAGGAGTCAAGACTTGATTCTAGAAGGTGGCGAACCATGGCCATGGCCCTGGCCCTCAAGCCAAATTCGGCTGTCCACCTATTCTCATAAGTGAAGTTTAACTGGAACACAGCAAGGGCAGTTTGTTCACTACCATCCATGGCTGCTTTCAGCTGAGTAGCTGCAACAAAGCCCATATAGCCCACAGAAGCTAAAATACTTACTACTTGACCCTGATAGTGGCTATAACTGCTTGCACACACTAAGGCTGCAGCCCCAGCCCTGGATAATAAAAGAGATCAAGCATGCAGGAAACACTTCAGACTACTTTTAAAAATCTAGATATAATGTCAGCCGCACTTATTAGACTGAGGAAATTTTGCAGGACTTATGACTGGTTGAAGGGAAGCGAGAGAAGGTCAAAAATATAAGAATTTGAATTTCTATGATTGGTTAAAAGATGGTAGTGATAAGGGAAACTGCATGTTTGGAGTAAAGTTAGGTGAAAGTACAGTATAGTGAATTTGTCTTTTAATATGTGAAGTTTTATGTATTAGTGAAACTCCTAGTTAGGATACTAAAAGTAGTTAGAGATATAATACTTGGAAGTGATGACAGGTTTGGAAAGGGTGATTTAAAAATTTCTTTGCATAGTTGGAAGTCACAAAAAGTACAAGTGACCTCCTAGGATGACTACAGAGAAAGAATAACTGAGCGGGGGCTAGATAGTAGCCTACACTCACATATACCAAGCAGAAGACAGGAAGAAGTCGTCAGTAGAGACAGTAGAGGAGTGGCCGGAGGGAAAAGGTGAGACTCAGGAAAGCACAGTACAAGTCAGGTAAGCTGTAAAAGTTGTTTTAAGAAGGAAGGCACAAGAATGGAGAAAAATCTATAAAGGAAAGAGTGAAAAGATAAAAGCTCAACTGGAATTGTGAGGTATCAAAGATGCCAAACAGTATCAAGGCAGGGGATAGTTAATTTTTCAGATGAATCTGAAATTCAATGATTTGTAACTTTCATACTAGAAATCCTGCAGAGAAGTAGACTCCTCATTTATTTATGAAGAGATACTCCACCTTTTGATTGACTCAATTTTCACTACAAGATAATAACTGTATATATTAGAGAGCTAAAGGATGCTCATAATCTCCATTAAGAACCTCCCCCAAAGGGGATTACAGAAATGACAGAGAATAAGAGAAAAATGTAAGATCATTAAAAATTCATGTGCAAAGAAGGCTGACAACAGGAAAGGGTGCAGCAGCAGAGCATGAGATGCTGGCAGGCAGGCCCGGAAGGATGGACGGGAATGGAGGCCACTTCTCCAACCACTGCTGTGCTCTTTTACATGTCTTGTCCAACCAATCTCTCTTAATTAAATCTATTATCTTATTTTATTATACCTGTTTGTATGAGTAAGACCTAACCAAAGATCCCCGAGTGAAAAAACTTACTATTTACATCTTTGCTCATGTCCATATAGTCGGTAATATTCACTGAATCGTTACGCTAATACGTATTTCTTTTTGTAAGATGCTGGGAAAAGTTAATCAGCATTGAGGAATTCAGCTCACTGGCTTACAGATCACACAGAGGAAGTTAAGGAAAAGTTCACAGGTACTTTATGACATCCATCTAAACCAACTATATTGTTCATAAAACGTATTAGCCATGACGTGGATAGCTTTTTGAGTTGCAAATAAAAATAGAGAAACAAAAGAGAAAACTAAAAGAGGATGAATAAAAAGGTTGAAGATGCTGTGTGTCACGAAATGACCCGAGTCTAAGTTGGTGACCACACTTAAAAAGGGAAAAACAGTGTATGTATATGAACTCCCAACAAAGGTATAAAAGGAGATGGAAGGAGAAATAGAGGTGTGATTCTCCACATTGGCCACTAGGTGGTGGCATTGACCCAGGACGGTTCAGTTTTGAGGGTTAGAAATCAGGAAGGAGCCTGAAGCAAGCAACTGCTTGGCAATTTGCAGGCAAGGGAGTATTAGAAAGTGACGTTCTATTTGTTTATGTTAATAAGAACTTTGAAAGCAAACATTCTGAAACATTAGGAAAATCTATCAACAAGTTATAGAAGATTTACTATAAAATGATTATAAAGAAACCACTGTAGTTGTCCACTCACCTTTACTACGTTGTCCCCCGATTGTCCGTTATTCCGTAAACAATCCAGACATATAGCGATTTGTGGGTCACTTCTGTGATAGTCCTTATCATCTTGATTTTCATCACCTTCTTCATCTACTTTAGGTTTGTCAACTTTTGACATATCATCTGTGTAATTTAAACAAAGCCAAGTTAGATATAACTCAGATTTTATAGTTAAGCAACAATACACTAACCATGAGAACAAAAATCAAATTTAAAAAACATTTCTTAACAGTTCTTGATGAAGAATAACCGAAAATTTTAGTACCTTTAAAATGTTCCAACCAACTCAATAATGGAAATATTTTAAAAAAACCAATAAGTGACTCATTAGCAGAGCTTACAAATTCTGGACTCACTAGGACACCCAAATGAAAGATTTAGGACTAACTATATTTGGTCACAAAATGACAGCCATTAGTGATTAGACCACTTAGAAATTGACAGGATGTTCCATGGACAGAGGAGCCTGGTGGGCTACAGTCCAGGGGGTCACAAAGAGTCAGACACAACTTAGTGACTAAACAACACAACAATATATATTTGATAAATTAATAATTTTGAACATATGTTGTTTAAAGAAATGTATGAAATGTTTTTTTAAACTACATCATTTAAAAAGTTCAGTTAACATATGTAATTAGAATTTCAAGTTTGTATATACATAATAAAGTGCTTTTGATCAAAGAAAAAAATGCTTCCAAATTCTACATTTATTCAAAGTTTAAAACCAACTAAACTAAATATTTAGTAAAACTAAAATATTTAAGTTCAAAATTAATTAGCTAGTGAAATAACGAGTAGAATGAATTAGCTTTTTTAACATGTATGTAACTAACATATTAAAACACCATCAAAGAAATCTGAGAATATTTCATACTATAATCAAATGTATTTAACCTATGAAATGCCTGCAGGCTACATATAATGCACATATATTTAATGATTCATTTGTTTATTGAGTGCCTTTAATTCTGTTAGACTAAGCCTGAGGGAACAACATTGAAACTATGAGGTCATCCCCACTCTTACGGTGTCAGGGTATAAAAGGAGGTTCGGGCAAGTAAGGAAAACAGACGGAGAAGTCGATAGACTCTGATGTAAGAGGTAAGATAGGCCAAGTGGGCACATATAACAGAGGTGGTAATAAACCCAAATTCTGCGGTGAAGCAAAGATTCAGGGGAGATTTCCAGATAAAATGTAAGCTGAAACTTGAAAGAATGAGCCAGTCAAGCATTACAGTATAGAAAAGCCCAGGGAAAAAAACACAGACCAGTTAGATTAAAAAAAGAAAGATGAGTTAGCGCCTCTGTAATGACTGTAGTAAAAGCATCACAGATATGTTGTACAGGAGAGGGGGGTGTTCTCTTCTGCCTTTTTAGGAACTGCCTTCTATAGACCAAGCTCCAGCTCCAAGAAAAGGTCCAAATCCTCCACCCAAACTAAAGACCAAATATGCTAAAACTATTTTTAAAAGACAGAAATATGGGGGGAAAGGAGAGAAACACAGCTCAGGCTGCGGTCCTTCACTGGTGCATCTGTAAGCCGCAGAGTGATGGACTAACCTGACCACACAGCTTCTCATGACAAGCCCTGGCTCCTGCTGTCTTGAAAACATAGTTAAAAACTGGAACATTCAGTCAATTTTACCTATATTTTTTTACTATGGCACTACTGTATAAATTGCAGTTTACATCTGGGTAAAATAAGCCTTTAATTAAGTCTTTTTTTTGCCAGGCTTGGCTTCTTTGCCCATTTCAGTGTTTTAATTATAGATTAAAAATAATCCCTTGCTACCTTATTCCATTTAAAATTATTCTCAAACTTTCCCCACTTTAGGAAGCTAGTCCTGCACAGTTCAGCTGAACTAAAAAAAAAAAAAAAACCCAACTCTGATGCCCATTTTTCATATGAAAAGAGAAAGCCATTTCAATGATATGTATGTAATCGACAATCCTGCGAATCTTATGGGAAAACCAGAGGTGGAAGACCGAGCTCTCTAGAAGAATGAGCCCAGAAAACACATACGATCCTTGACAAACTTCAGTGGTGTTCAGGCCATCCTGAAACAAATCTCATATTAAATGACAAAACAAAAGGACGCTTCTTCCTTATAATTTCATATATGTTGTATTTTCTTTCCTTTTATGTGATTATATACGTACTAAAAGCAAAGCCTTTTCTCTACCCAGTAATGTCTGCCAGTTTCCTTAATTATTAAAAATTACTCACTGCTCAGTCTCCTGGGACCTAAAAGGCAAATCTGAACACTTAACATATGTGATGGGGAAAGTTCCCAGAAGTACCTAGAAATATTTTTCAAATCTCAGAATACATAAATTTGTATTATTGGAACTCTATCTATGAAAAGTTCATTCCAGGTTATCAGAGCATAGCAAGATCCTCCACTCTGGCTTTCAGCTACATTCAAGTCCCTTCTCCTATTAAATATACAAAATAAAATAGATACAACCATAAACCCCTCACTGTTCAGTTGCAGGCTATGGCCATTTCTTCAGTTTCCTGTAGCTCTTTAGCTAATACTGCTATAATTAGTGGTCACTTTTCTGTTTTATCTCCTTTTTCTCTTCCCAGTTTCCTCTATTTCAAATTACCTTCAATTGGACTGATCCAGATTTTACATGCATTTACACAAAATCTCATGATTCTATATTAAAAGTTCATAATCACAGAAAAGTTCATAATATAAAGGGGTACACAATATTATTGTACAGGAGAAATTTGAGCTTGGAGAGCGAGATGAGTTCACCACAGCTACAAAAAGCTAAGAAATTCCAACAGATGGAAGTAAAAAAAAAAAAAAAAGTCACCTTGTCCATTTTCTTGAGGCTTATTTTTCTTCCAAAATTCAGACTCACGCTCAAGTTCTTCTAATTTAAAAGAAAAAAAGTATAAAAATAATAGAAACAATCATGAAATCTTTAACAGAAATGGTGATTTTACAAAACAAAAAATCTGCAAGAATTCAAGAGTAACTTACGTTCTCGTAGTCCAGGAACCAACTTAAATATAATTTCCTCTAGTGTGTTATCCAACCTTCCAAAGAGGAAAAAAGAGAATATACTAACAATAAAGACATTAAAATCCAGTATGTAAATTAAGATTTGCATCTCACATTGATTACAAAATACAGAACATATGGTTTTAGCACAAGCACCACACCCAACTACTCTGTAGGTGGAACACATTTATTTCCAGCCTGTCCCAGGAGCAGACAGATTAGAAAAATGGTCCCGTCTCCAGTTCTCTCTATAATCTACCCACTCTGAACAGGACTGTGATTAAGGGAGGGAGTCTTTTCCTCCACCCTGAGAATATGGGCCAGCCTTGAAACATACTCAGGCCAGAGAATGTGGCACAAGAGACACTGCTGAGCTCTGAGCCCAAGCCTGAGGCATTTCATGTGCTTTGATGCACTTTCCTGGATCCCTGCCACTATAAGAACAAGTCTGGAGGATGAGACACCATGTCCTTCAGAGCCAAGCTGCCCTGGTAAGGCCATCTCAGACCAGTTCATGGGCAGCCCAACCCAACAGGACAGAACCCAGCCAGGATCAGCAGAGCAGTGACCCACCAGCCTCTGACTGCAGTCACCTAAGTGAGCCCAGCCAAGACCAGCAGGCCCACCTGGATCTGTGAACCACACAGAACTGTGAGGAATCAAAAATGCTTTTAGTGTTGTTTTCAGCATGAAATTTAGGCGTGGTCTGTTATACACCAATAGCTGATCCAGCCACTTTCAAAATCTCTACGACAACTCTGGTAGAGAAAGAAAATCTCCATTCTGAGAAATTGAGACCATTTTTTCCTGGATAAAAAAACCTAATACTGGGGACTTCCCTTGTGGTCCAGTGGTTAGGACTCCACCCTTCCACTGCAGGGGGTGCACGTTCAATCCCTGGTTGGGGAAGTAAGATCCCGCATGCCAAACATCAGTTCAGTTCAGTCGCTCAGTCGTGTCCGACTCTTTGAATCGACTCCTTGAATCACAGCACGCCAGGCCTCCCTGTCCATCACCAACTCCCGGAGTTCACTCAAACTCATGTCCATTGAGTCGGTGATGCCATCCAGCCATCTCATCCTCTGTCATCCCCTTCTCCTCCTGCTCCCAATCCCTCCCAGCATCAGAGTCTTTTCCAATGAATCAACTCTTCACATCAGGTGGTCAAAGTATTGAGGTTTCAGCTTTAGCATCAGTCCTTCCAATGAACACCCAGGACTAATCTCCCTTAGAATGGACTGGTTGGATCTCCTTGCAGTCCAAGGGACTCTCAAGAGCCTTCTCCAACACCACAGTTCAAAAGCATCAATTCTTCGGCACTCAGCCTTCTTCACAGTCCAACGCTCACATCCATACATGACCACTCGAAAAACCACAGCCTCGACTAGACAGACCTTTGTTGGCAAAGTAATGTCTCTGCTTTTCAATATGCTATCTAGGTTGGTTATAACTCTTCTTCCAAGGGAGTGTCTTTTAATGCCAAACATCAGCATGGCCAAAAAAAAAAAAAACAACCCCACTATCTTGCCATTGCTTTTGTCTCTTTTCCCTCCTGGATCTGAGCATAACTCCTCCTCTCCATGGCTTCACTTCCTCATCTTGCCCTCTTGCTCCTACAGCACGCCTCCCTCTCATATTCCTCCTGCTCAACTGCAGTACCCTTCTCTGACAATAAACATGGACACTTTTCTCACATCTAAACCCCCCCCCCCCCCCATCCTGGCTTAACCTATCGTCTTCTCAAGCTGTTAGCAGATTCTCAACCTCTTCTTCCAACTGGAAAACTCTGAAAGCATAACCAACATTATTTCTGTCACATATTTTTTGCTTCTCTTACTTGACAGACCTTCCCAAATCATCAATAACTTCCATTACTGAATAGATTTTAAAAGAAATTTTAGAGTTAAAATTTAAAAATTTTTAATTACTTTTAAAGTCATTTTTCTCCTCATGCTCTGCAGCAGTCTGTGCTGCCTGGCGATGCCTCTTTGAAAACTTCTGTTCTCGACTTTTCTTTTTTCCTGTTGACTTTCTTTGTTCTCTCGATATTTTTCTTTTTCCAACTACTGCTGCCTCCGAGGATTCTCCTTTGCTCTGCTCTCTGTACTCTCTGACCTTTTCTACATACTTCCTGAGGATCTCATCCACTTTTGTGACTTCAAAACTAACATACAGGCTGATCACACACACACACCCCTCCATCTCTCTGTGAAGCTCAAGTTCCATATTTCCAACAGATGCCGAGTATCTCAAGCCCCTCCTTTTTGTTCATCTATGTCAAGATAATGTCTTCTCCTTCAACAGAATATCTCTGAAAACCTGCCTTACTTTCTTAAAGTTAAATGCAGAAATGATACCATATCAGTCCCAAATAGGCTCAAAATGCAAGCATTATCGTCACCCACCTGTCTCTTGCTTCACATGTTGACTCATCAAGCCCCCTTCTCGGTATTTCTCCCACCCAGTCTCTTCACACTTCCCATCCTTCTGTTCCCTCAACTAGCACCCTACTTAGAGGACAGCCCAGAGACATTCTCTTTAACCTTGACATGTTCATAACGAATTTTCCTTAAGCACTAATCTGATCGTGACTTGCCTGCTCAAGAACTAATTTCTTCCCAACACCTGGCTTAGAGTGTTCTTAGAACGTGAGTCCAACCTACAAACTGCAAGTGGTGCTGCTCCCCTGTCACTCTTCTCGAGCCAAGTGGCTTAGGCAGTCATCCCTAAGGGTGCCCTGCCTTTTCCAACCTGCTTTTCTCCCTCACGCTCTTCATCCTGGCTCAGATACCCTTTTCCAGTCCTACTCTCCAGTCGAACCAAGGTCACCTGATTCTTCAGGACACACATACTAACTCATTCACAGTTTTCCCAGTCTATTTAACAGCTGCGGTATTTAAAAGAAGTATTATTTCTCTTAATGTTTGTTTTATCAGTGTAATACATATATTAACACATAATTTACAAATCAAACTTCCCCCAACCTTAAATGTTATATTAAAATATCACATTTTCTTGCCCCATCCTTCCTATTCCTGATTCCTACAACCCCAGGTACAACCACTTTCAAATCCAAGCTGTTTCTATTAGCATTTACTTTCATATTTCTATATATATTATAGATAGAGAAAAAACAAAGCCATTCCTTTTTTGCTGTCTAGATTCTTCTCACCTCCTTCTGTGGGAGATAATGTTTTAGCTCTCTTGATATCCCTCCATGCCCCTGTCCTCCCAACATACATTCTCCTAACTCTCCTCTTCCTGATAGTCTTACTGCCATTTTTGTGTTTAACAATGAATGTTTACATGATTATGATTATATAAATATTTAAAGTGTACTCTGATTAAAGATATCCCCTCGTTCAACTTTTTTCTTTCCCTGGAGTATAGTAACTATTTACTTTTCGTCAATTTCTACATACCCATTTGCCAATTCTCTAACATAATTTCTTCTTACTATGTACAAACAGGGGCTTCCCTGATAGCTCAGTTGGTAAAGAATCTTCCTGCAATGCAGGAGACCCTGGCTTGATTCCTGGGTCAGGAAGATCCTCTGGAGAAGGGATAGGCTCAGTTCAGTTCAGTTCAATTGCTCTGTTGTGTCTGACTCTTTGCAACCCCATGGACTGCAGCATGCCAGGCCTCCGTGTCCATCACCGGAGTTTACTCAAACTCATGTCCATTGAGTCCATGATGCCATCCAACCATCTCCTCCTCTGTCGTCCCCTTCTCCTCCTGCCTTCAATCTTTCCCAGCGTAAGGGCCTTTTCAAATGAGTCAGCTCTTTGCAGCAGGTGGCCAAAGTATTGGAGTTTCAGCTTCAACATCAGTCCTTCCAATGAACATTCAGGACTGATTTCCTTTAGGATGGACTGATTGGATCTTACCCACTTCAGTATCCCTGGCCTTCCCCTGTGGCTCAGCTGGTAAAGAATCAGCCTGCAGTGCAGGAGACCTGGGTTCGATCCCTGGGTTGGAAAGATTCTCTGGAGAAGGGAATGGCTACCCACTCCAGCAGTCTGGCCTAGAGAGTTCCATGGGCTATATAGTCCATGGGGTCACAGAGAGTCAGACAGGACTGAGTGACTTTCACTCACTCACTCATATACAGACAGATCAGGAATCAACCAGTTTCATTTCTGTCCCTGTAATATGCATCATCCCTGGCCAATTTCATGTGCTCTCTGCCCTCCTCATCCAGTTTAGAATTTACTTCTCAGTCAGTCATCATTAAAGCCACACCTTGCGTGTACCTTTGATTCCCTTGTCCCCCCCTCACCTGCTCAAATTATTTGGTACAACCACAACACTAGTTAAACCCCACTCTCTGTTAACTTGTGCTGGTAGCCATTGGGCTGGAAAAACACACAACCACACCCCTTCAAATTCACAACTACAACCCAGATGTGCCTTCGGGATTTCCAGGACTCATACTGTACTTCCCCAGTTCATGTATTCTCTTACTTTCCTGCACAACACATTTTCCCTCTCCTCCAACCCCTACATCCCTTTTCCACCCTACTCCTGGCTGATAAAACATCTGCTCAGTGAGACACAAACGTCTACAGAATCTGAGCACTGCATCGACCCGTGGCATCTGCACTCTGCCCTCCCACCTGCTGCTGCAGAGGGTCTGCTGATGCTTCCCCATGAAGCCAATCTCTTCAACTGTTACACGCCACACCCTTTTCCCTCCCAAGAACACTGCTTCAGCAATGTCCCCTCTCCCCCTCTCTCCTATTATTATCTCTTGGCTCTTTCTTGGATTATTCCTTTCAAACATGTCAGTACTGCTCCCACAGCACAACAAAATAAAAGCCCTCTTGACTGCACTTCTTTGAACAGTGACCACCCCATATCTTTGCCCCCATAAGTGGCAAAACTTGAAAAAAGCTGTCGATACTCGCTGTTTCTAACTCTTGTGCCTCCCCTTCTCTCTTGTAACAATCCAGTTAGGTTTCGCCTCACAGTTCCACAGAAAGTGCTTCTGTCAAGGCTGCTGACCTCCAACTGTTAAATCCAACCGCCAACTCTCGGTCTTCACCTTACAACATCACAGTCCAGCACGCCCGCACCTTTGCTTGGCTTCTAGGCCACACACTCTGGAAGCTTCCCTCTCTTATACTGACTGTGCCTTTTCAGTTTCCTTTGCTGGTTACTCCCCCTCTTCCTGATCCGTCAACTTTAGAATGTTCCAGGGACCCATCCTCGGTCCTCCACACCTCTCTCCACTCATGCCCTTACGTGCTCCTCTCTTGTCCCACGGTTTTAAATACTATCTGCACACTGAAGACCACCAGATTTTTAACCCCAGAGAGACCTCTCTCAAGTCACAGACTTGCATATTCACCAGCCGACTTCCCTCTTCTCTGAAATGATTAATAGACTCAACATGCCCAAATCCAAACTCCCCATCTGTGAAAGTCAAAGTTGCTCAGTCCTATACAGTCCATGGAATTCTCCAGGCCAGAATGCTGGAATGTGTAGCCTTTCCCTTCTCCAGGGGATCTTCCCAATCCAGGGATTGAACCCAGGTCTCCCACATTGCAAGGGGATTCTTTACCAGCTGAGCCACCAGGGAAGCCTAAATTCCAGATCTACCAGCCCCAAACCTGCTCTCTCCTTACTTAGTCTTCCTTGTCTCATGCTCTAGTTGCTCTGAGCTCCTGATCCCTGCCCATGCTGTTCCTCAGACAAGCTGCAGGTGCCCTCCTGACCTGGAACAGGCATACTCCCCCCAGATCTACATGTGGCTGTTCCCTCAGAAGGACAGTGATCCTGTGCTCAGATCCCACCTTCTCAGTGAGGCCTATCCTCACCATTTTATTTAGAACTAGCATCTGTCCGCCGTTCACTGCCTCCCTTCCCCCTGCCATGTCCCTCACTTGCAGCACTTCTTAGAGTTGCTGATTCAGAAGGTCTGAGGTGGGGGCCCCAAAACTGTCATTTCTATTAAGATAGTAATGGTGTAGGGACCGAACTTTGAAAACCAATGGAGCAGACATTTACTTATAGACAAATTACTCCAACTATAGACACTAAAATAGAAAAAAGTCTAAGATATAAGACCTGAAAATCCAGATTTACAGAATGATGGCAAACACTACACAGAGATGAACGTTCATGAGGGCTCTTTACTATGGTATGAACTGTGGGAAGAAAAATGCGTTCAGTTGGTTTGTGGCTGGAAGTGACATTTGAGTTTGGTGGACCTTAGGCAGTGTCACTCCTATAAAGTTCCATCTATAATCTTGAAATAAGGTTTGGTTTGGATTAGGATCTTATATAGCACTTCTAACTTTAAAAATATATGACTACACTTCTTTATATTATTACTATTTATTTGGTATAATGATTATACCATTAAGAAAAGGGTAGTCATTTTAAAAATTCTTTTTGGTTTTACATAAATATACACTTTTAGAATATATGATAAATTTTTAAAAATTAAGAGTCCCTGCATTGAACCTGGACTGGTGACTCGTTTCATACATCATATTATACATGTTTCAATGTCATTCTCCCTAATCTTCCCACCCTCTCCCTCTCCCACAGAGTCTATAAGACTGTTCTATACATCAGTGTCTCTTTTGCTGTCTCGTATACAGGGTTATTTCTAAATTTCATATATATGTGTTAGTATACTGTATTGGTGTTTTTCTCGTATACAGGGTTATCTTTCTAAATTCCATATATATGCGTTAGTATACTGTATTGGTGTTTTTCTTTCTGGCTTACTTCACTCTGTATAATAGGCTCCAGTTTCATCCACCTCATTAGAACTGATTCAAATGTATTCTTTTTAATGGCTGAGTAATACTCCATTGTGTATATGTACCACAGCTTTCTTATCCATTCATCTGCTGATGGACATCTAGGTTGCTTCCATGTCCTGGCTATTATAAACAGTGCTGCGATGAACTTGGGATGCTTGGGGCTGGTGCACTGGGATGACCCAGAGGGATGGTATGGGGAGGGAGGAGGGAGGAGGGTTCAGGATGGGGAACACATGTATACCTGTGATGGATTCATTTCAATATTTGGCAAAACCAATACAATATTGTAAAGTTTAAAAATAAAATAAAAAAAAAATAAAGTTGATTGAAAAATTAAGAGTCCCAAGATTAGTATCCCTATTAATTCTGCCCTCTTCCCACTACCATGTAGCTCAACAAATAGAGAGTACTGTGTAGAATAATAAAATACTAAAAATAACTGCAACTAAAGTAACCCTGAGATCCTGAGATAAGTTGTAATTTTTAATTTGGAAATATATTTCTTAAATATTTAATATGCACAGCCTTATTTTTCATTTCTTAATAAAATAAATTGAAATAAAATGCTTTAAAATGAAAATCAAAGCCTACATTAACTGAGTCAAGGCACCAACAAATATTATGATGCATAATAAAAATTATTAAGAGCTTATATAATTATTTAAGTTAGAGGAACTAAAAATATATTGACATACCTCAACATTTCTAATGGGTTTGTCTCATGAACCTGGTTGCCACACCTTGGACAATCATTGCTATCTTCAAAGTGCTGGACAATACAAGTCTTGCAGACTGAGAAGAAACAAGATGTTAGATTAAAATGCATCACTTGAACTTAATATAACTAGACATAGTCCCTATAAATTATCTACTACACCTGAAATACTATTCTTTAATCAAACTTTATAAAACCGTAAAATGATAACACTATTTTAAAAACACCTGAAATAAAACCTACTGCCACAATATAAAAATTAACTATTTTGATTATTGTTATTCTTAAATATATTTACAAACCAAACAATTTATTCACAGTATGTAAAAAAGTTGACACATTTACATACAACAATAGATTTTCTCATTTAAAGAAGTAGAACAAGGAACAGTAAAGGCTGGTAAATCTGAATTTATTTCTTTTGCTAAAAATTTACTTGAATGCAATATAAATGGTACTTAATAATATCTGAGAGTTCTCAACATGCCTGGATTAGTTTTTATGGGCAGGGTGCTCCTGGGACAAACCAGAAGTTTCAATAGAACTTCTGGCCCGTGCAGAGTATGATGAGTCCGTGCTCACAGGACCGTAATTCCAAGGGCCATTAACATCAAGCTGGTGCAAATGCACAAGAGGTAAACCAAAAGAACCACTGAGGATTAATTAATTAAGATGTTAAATAAAGCTTATTATAAACAAAGACAATGGAAATACGATTTGTGGCTTTTGGGGCACAAGTCTATATAGCCAACCTCTCCTCCAAATAATACTAATCTTTCTGGTTATGACTCTCTCCCACCTTTTCCCTAAGCTTCTTATTTATCAACTTTCTTGCCCCAAAACCTCAGACATAAATAGCAGCTGAACTGTAAAAAAATTTCAAACCACTTCCCTATCCCAATGCCCCCTCTTCCATTTTATTACCCTGTGTAATCTGAAATTTTCACCTGTACAGATCAGCTCTCCCTTTTACGACTTCAATACAAACTACTTTTCTCCCCTCTGCAAGCCCTGGACTATCTAAAAGCAGTGAAAGTTTATCTATACGACTGACCTAGAATAAACACCAGGATTCCTACCACTGAGATTAGATCTGAAAATTCAAACTTATCACACACACTGGTCAGAGAAACAGTGGTCAGGGTAGACTTCTCCTAGGAAACTAATTTTAAAATTATCAGTACATACAGTATTTCCTTTCACTTATTTATTCATTGATTCAATAGCCAGCTTCCCTGGTGGCTGAGAAGGTAGAGTCTGCCTGTAACGCAGGAGACCTGGGTTTGATCCCTGAGTCGGGAAGATCCCCTGAAGAAGGAAATGGCAACCTACTGCAGTATTCTCACCAGAAAATGCCATGGACGGAGGAGCCTGTTGGGCTACAGTCCATGGGGTCACAAAGAGTTGCAGAGGACTAACACTTTCACTTTTCACTTGCAACAGCCAAGCATTATACTAGGAGTTGGGGGATGCAGGGATAAACAAAACAAAGTCCATACTCTTACGGAGCTTATATTCTATTTGGGAAGTCAAAGAATTTTAGTTAGTAATAAGTGATATCTACAAGACAGACAAAAATGGTAGCAAGAGAGAGTGCTGCAGGCTGGGGGCTATTTTAGGTCAGAGAGATCAGGGTAGGACTTCTTCCTAAGAAGGTGACATCTGAGCAGATTTCTTTTGCTGGATGAGTACACCTGGGTGCCCTATTCTCTACATCTTTTTACCATAACATACAGCTATTAGGGTAACACTCCTTTACTATATTTCTCCCCAAATTTGGATGAAAAACAGTAGTACAAAACCCTAAAATAAAAAAAAAGCTTAGATGTGAATATTTCTGTTCTCCAAATTTCCTGGCCTCCAAAACATTCTGAATGTCTTTTTTAAAAGTTAATGTTTGGGAAGGAAGGGCTACCTTGCTAATCAATACTGAGGCAGAGGCGAGAAAAGCTGAATTCCTTAGCAGACTGCTGGTATTTGCTGTTTTCCCAAGGACACCAGATAAATCTCTAAAATGCGGGAAAGAAGGCAAATAGGATGGATAAGAGGCAAGAATGAAGGGCATTAGGAAGCCCAATCTTGTCCTGAACTTCAGCTCCTGCCCTGGAACTCTGATCCTTGTGGTTCAAAAGGTTTATCATTCTCGGAATTCCTGGTTGTCTCTGGCCCTTGGCCAAACAGAGAGGCACGTGACATACCCAGAGCAAGTCCTCATGTGGGTCAGCTAGAAGGCTAAGGGCAGGGGCCTGTCTTCCCAGGACAAAGATACTAATCCAGGTTGATGCAGAAAGAAATGTCAGGCTCATTTGTCCAGAGGTGCACACAGTTTCAAGAATAAAGCTGCTTGAGGCCAAGGCAGCCTCAAGGTACTCAGGGATGGGACCAGTAATCTGTATTCCAGATCTGGACTGATAGCCACTAGCAGAATGTGGCTCCTGAGCACTTGAAATGTTGCTAGTTCAAGTTGAGATGTGCTGTGAGTATAAATTACACACCAGATCTCAAAGACTGAGAATGAAAAGAATAATCTTATTAATAATTTTTATATTAATTACATGTTGGAGTGATAATATTTTAGACATACTAGAGTAAATAAAATATATTAAAACGAATTTCATTTCTTTTATTTAATGTGGCTACTAGAAAACTTAAAATGACACAGGTGGCTCACATTTTATTTCTACTGTGCAGAACAGAGGGAATAGAAAGCCCCATTAGAGGCAACTTTATTTCTCACACAAATGTGTGAGATACAGTATCTTATTCTACTTTTGCAGATAAAGGAGAAGAGGTTCTTATAAGCCAGGTAACCTGCCTTCCCTGATGAATGGCAGCGCAGAGACTTGAATCCAGGTTTTCTGATAGGGGATCACAAATTTTGTCAGATTAAAAACATTTTTTTAACTTAACAAAGGAAAAGAATGTAATGTAGAAATACAACCCCCCGCCCTGAAAAAATATCTTCAGCTTCTCTGCTAAATCCGACTACCAAGTAAACACGACAGATAAGCCATCCCATTAGTGCAGTTCAGTCGTGTCCGACTCTTTGCAACCCCGTGAATTGCAGCACACCAGGCCTCCCTGTCCATCACCAGCTCCCGGAGTTCACCCAAACTCACGTCCATCAAGTCGGTGATGCCATCCAGCCATTTCATCCTCTGTCATCCCCCTTCTCCTGCCCCCAATCCCTCCCAGCATCAGAGTCCTTTCCAATGAATCAACTCTTCACATGAGGTGGCCAAAGTACTGGAGTTTCAGCTTTAACATCAGTCCTTCCAAAGAACACCCAGAACTGATCTCCTTTAGGATGGACTGGTTGGATCTCCTTGCAGTCCAAGGGACTCTCAAGAGTCTTCTCCAACACCACAGTTCAAAAGCATCAATTCTTCGGCGCTCAGCTTTCTTCACAGTCCAACTCTCACATCCATACATGACCACTGGAAAAACCACAGTCTTGACTAGACGGACCTTTGTTGGCAAAGTAATGTCTCTGCTTTTGAATATGCTATCTAGGCTGGTCATAACTTTCCTTCCAAGGAGTAAGCGTCTTTTAATTTCATGGCTGTAATCATCATCTGCAGTGATTTTGGAGCCCCAAAAAATAAAGTCTGACACTGTTTCCACTGTTTCCCCATCTATTTGCCATGAAGTGATGGGACCAGATGTCATGATCTTCGTTTTCTGAATGTTGAGGTTTAAGCCAACTTTTTCACTCTCCTTCCTCTTTCACTTTCATCAAGAGGCTTTTTAGTTCCTCTTCACTTTCTGCCTAAGGGTGGTGTCATCTGCATATCTGAGGTTATTGATATTTCTCCCGGCAATCTTGATTCCAGCTTGTGTTATGGAATTAAGCCATCCCATAGGACATAGGAATTAACCTTACTACATAAAGTATTACATTAAAAGAATTAAATTTTTTTTCATAGGCTAAGGCCCATAATTATTTTTAATTAAAATTTTTTACCAAATAGTTTACGAGAAAAATTTAAGATGCTAAAATATTTTTATTCTAGTTTTCTTTTTTGTTCAGATGATTTGGGTGGATGTCATCATTTTCATCAAAATCATCAATGCTTAAAAGATTTATGCAACAGGCACCTTCTGATGCTTTTGAATTGTGCTAGAGAAGACTCTTGAGAATCCCCTGGATTGCAAGAAGAAAACCAGTCAATCCTAAAGGAAATCAGCCCTGAATATTCCTTGGAAGGACTGCTGAAGCTCCAACACTTTGGCCACCTGATGCAAAGAGCTGAGTCACTGGAAAAGGCTCTAATGCTGGGAAAGATGGAAGGTGAAAGGAGAAGGGGGTGGCAGAGGATGAGATGGTCAGATACCATCACTGACTCAATGGACATGAATTTGAGCAAACTCCAGGAGACAGAGGAGGACAGAGGAGCCTGGCACGCTACACAGTCCTGGGGTAGCAAAGAGATAGACACGCCTCAGGGATTGAGCAATAGCAGGCAACACTCTCAAGTGCTTCAACGTATAGTTGACATAATTTAATATTCATTACAACCCCATTAATTAGGTAATATTATCAGGCCTCTTACAGGTGAAGAAATTGAATAGAGAACTTTAGAAATTTGCCAAAAATCATGGAGTCCATAAGTGGTGAAAGCCAGGACTTGAATCAAGAGCCCATTTTCTTACTCAATGCATGCCTATATGCTACATTTTCTTCTAATCTTATATCTACAGGTCTAAAGTATACAGAAAAAGAAAGCCTGATCCCTTAATTTGGGAGCCTTAAATATGTCCAAAAGGAGAATTCGAACTCCTTCAGTATCTTATATAGTCCTTAAAAGAAAATCCCAAGAAACTCTAGAAATACATCTCCCATATGCTTTTAAAAGCTGTTAATAAAGCACAACCTTACACAAATTAGAACCTGAGAAAATCCAGGCCAGAAGTTCAGTGAAACTGAAAAAAGTAAAACGAGAATTTGCTTTCTCTCAGATGCTTTAAAAAAATCACTATAAAACTGATCTTTGATTCCTAATTTATACTAGCTGAAAAACATTTTAAAAATATCTTTAAGATTTAATACTAAGCTAATTGCTCAACTGCTATACTGGTTAACTCAGGTGGTTCAAGAATAATGTTTATGAAGGTCCCAGTCTGTTGTTAAGACTGTGTGTGGAGACCAAATAAAGTCTTGACCCTCAGCAGCACTCTACGAGACATGCTGGAGCAAGCAGAAACACCTGGTCAGAAAGGGCGTTAGGCTCACCAAAGATATCCCCAGTTGGAAAAACACCTAAATGGCAACAAGTGCTAGCGTTTACTGAACACTAACCAAATAGAAGGTTCTGGGCTCAGGGCTTTGTATGGATTACAGTATGGAGCTACCATCCCCCTCTGGCAAAGGAGGAATGCAGTACCGGACAGCCTGACAGGCTGCCCACATGTGCCCAGCTGTGCAACAGACAGGGCATCTACCCCCAGCCTGGACGTCCAGCTCAAGGCCTAAAATCCAAACCACTCCGCTACACATCTTAAAGCCAATACCATTTGGTCCCAGGCACCAAGACTTCATATTTTTAACTGATCTTTACATTTAGCTCATCACAACCATCATTAAACTTCTGCCAAAGCGTACTAAGTGAAACTGTTCCTTTTGCCGTGCCTTAGATTTGAACTAGGTTGTTAAACAAATTGACAGAGTCATGTGTCATCTGAAGCAGTATTTTCAAATTTTGATGGGCGCCACAATCACCAGTGTGGTTGTTAAACAAATTGACAGAGTCATGTGTCATCTGAAGCAGTATTTTCAAATTTTGATGGGCACCACAATCACCAGTGAGTTTTTTTTTTTTTAAAGAACAGATTCAGAGGCCTCATCCCAGGCCAATTAAATCAAAATCTCTGTGGGATTGGCACCAGGACTCCAACTCTGCAAAGCTCTCTTACTGAGGCAGCCAGAAGACAACTAGGAAATCCTAGCCACCAAATACTTGTGAATGCCTCAGTGAGGCTGCCCAGTCCAGGAGCTGGTCCTCTGCCACGTCATAACCAAAAGGCACTTGGTTATTCACCATCAGGAAATCATTTTGACAGAAGACAAAACATAACCACAGGAATATGGGATTAATGTGTTGTTTCCCTAGAGGGCAGGTTTACATGAGAAGCCCAGATAGTACAGCACATGGTTCTAGCAGGTAAAAGACAATCTTGAGGCAGACAGCTCAATCTGAATCCCGGGTCTGCCATTAGGCAAATTACTCTGTGTGTCTCTGTACAGGGGGATAACAAGGATATCTATCTCACATGGCTCTTATGAGGGTTAAATGAGCTAATATACATAAAATGTGTAAATGAGGAACTGGTAACTTCTATTTAATAAAAATGTGAGCTATCACTATAAATCAGCTTGCCAGATGAGCATAAAATCCTAACGAAAAGACATCAGCAATCGAATATTGAACGGCATCAGACCATGATTAGTTTGACACATCTATCTTAAGGAACTGATGATCCTGCTAATGGAACTTGAAATGTCGATCATGTTCTGGTATTTACCCTCTGCAGCCATATTTACCCTAGAGATAGTGTTGCAACTCAAGTATCAAATTGATGACACACTGCGTCACCTAAATGGGAACTGCCTCTCTTTGCACATATGACACTTCTTTTTCTGGGGCTGAGGACACAAGACTGATCAACACTTCTGCATTCTACACTCCTTCCTTAACTTAATATGTTTAATACAATTCCAGCATAGCCTCCTGGGTATAGGAGAAACCTTGTTGTGTCTCTTCCTGATCGCTTTCCAGATACTTGCTCAGAAGCACGATTTCTAAGTTGACTCCAATTGTTCAACTATTAAAAGGCTATTCCACATTTTAATTTTCAAATTCTTGAGGGGGGCAGGTTCGTCACAACAGGTACACGGCCCATTAGTTGTTGCTATCTCACATGTATGGTCCACCCACATCTTTCTAGCTTTGATGACAGAGTGAAAGTGAAAGTGGCTCAGTCGTGTCTGACTCTTTGTGACCCCACGGACTATACAGTCCATGGAATTCTCCAGGCCGGGATACTGGAGTGGGTAGCCTTTCCCTTCTCCAGGGGATCTTCCCCACCCAGGGATGGAACCCAGGTCTCTCGCTTTGTGGGCAGATTCTTTACCAGCTGAGCCACAAGGGAAGCCCTGATGACGCAGTGATCTACAGCAATTTCTCTTTTTGAGCACCAATTCTAATATCATGGATAACAAAACAGTAACAGTCTTTTCTCTCCTGTCCTTGGTCATGTCATTCATTAGTAATCCTCTGTTTATTAAAAGTGATCAAATGCTGACTTTGTTAAAATCATCTGAATGTGTTGGTTTCATCTCTCAACATAGGAGTATATTTTTTCTTACTTCCTGAAGCACATCACTATCTTTATATGCCCTTCTTGATAACACTCATTTGACACAGTTTGCCTTTGAAAAATTTGTCTGTTATCTGCTAACAGTTTGTAAGTAAACTGCGGTCATCGGCAAAGAGAAGAGGCATCAGCTTGCTGCTTTTGATACATATTTACATGTGAAACTGACATGATTTTTAAAGATTTCCAGAACAGTTGTAATTTGCTTCCATGAGACAGGATCTCCTAGCTTTGCTTTACTCATAAAAGGGACTAATGAGCATCTTTATTTCTCTTACACGGCACAGTTCTTTTAAAGGCCTACATGAGCTACAATTTCACAGAGAACACGAAGGACAGCGTTACTTTCTATCGAGGAGACTGCTTTATTCTTGCTTTGCCAGGACAGAGGGACAGACAGCAAGGCAGAGCCTGCCGAGCAAGGTTAGGAGTATCTTGGGGCTTCAGCACAGTAGGAGAATCCCAGACCAAGCAGACCAGGAGACCACAAAGTCCAGGAAGGCCTTCTACAGACAGACTTAAGGAGTCAAGTGGGACTCCAGGGTGAAGACCACCATGCCCTCATTCCCCTCATCGGTATGAATTCCATGGCCAACCGGAATAATCACTTTCACACACAGACTCTGGATAGTTCCGCTTGACTACAACCCTTCTTTTGTCATACTTAATCAGGTAAACTGTCAACCTGGGCTAGATCCAACTCTACACACTCTGCTGTACAAGATTACAGCTGAACACTGTGGGAGAAAAACATGCACCGTGCCAACTGGTCTCTCACCTTAAATTCACAACCATGATGCTCAAAAGTGGGTCCTTCATCTGCCAGGTGGTCACACCCAACACCCTAATTCCATATGCTCTTCACCAACATTTATAGCTCAGTTGGTAAAGAGTCTGCCTGCAATGCAGGAGACCCTGGTTCGATTCCTGGGTTGGTAAGATCCCCCGGAGAAGGGATAGGCTACCCAATTCAGTATTCTTGGGCTTCCCTGGTGGCTCAGCTGGTAAAGAATCCGCCTGCAATGCGGGAGACCTGGGTTTGATCCCTGGGTTGGGAAGATTCCCTGGAGAAGGGAAAGGCTACCCACACCAGTATTCTGGCGTGGAGAATTCCATGGACTATACAGTCCATGGGGTCACAAAGAGTCAGACATGACTGAGTGACTTTCACTTTCACTTTTCTCCTCTCTCCTTGAACCCCCACTTTTACTCCCCCATCACTGCTCTACACTGATGACCTCACTTTCTGTTCAACTGAAAACAAAAGGAAAGAAGAAAAAAAAAAGGCAGTAGAATTTATATCACCACACCTACTCACTCACTAACATCTAACCTTTGTGGTTTTGCCTGTTTTCAGAACTTTAATGTGCCAACCTCTGCTCTGTGACCCTATTCCAATGATCTGAGAAGATCGCTCCACTGCTTCTCCTTCTCACCTGTGGCAGTCTTTTGCTATCCACTGAAGATTCCCACCAACATTCATACACATTATTTCCCCATCTATTGAAAAAAAAATCAAATTTCTATTGACCTTACTTTCTGAGTCAACTAGCACTCCATTTCACAGCTACCGATACTCTAATTCCTCTTTTCCTATTCTTTCTCCACCTTTTCTTTACCTTCATTCAGGTGAAAGACTTACATAATCGTTGTACAATTATGCAAACATCTCCATCCTCTCACACCCACCCAGACTTCTGCTCCTGAGGACAGAACTGAAACTGCTCAGAGAGCTTATCCGAGTGCCTGCTGCCCCTCCTTGTTTCACTCCGCCCCAGGTGGCTAGCCTGGCCGCCCTCTACTCTGGACGCTGCATGTGCTTTGCCTCTCAGGGCCCCACACTCTGTTCTCCTCCTACCTCGCTGTCTCCTCTTTTTTGGTTCCAGGGCTTAGTCTTTGGTCATCTTCCCTTCTCTATACTCACTCTCTTGGCACTCTCACTAATGAAATAGGATCTAAATTCTGATCCTCTCCAGATTCATGTATCCAGCTCCCAGTGGGCTGGGATCAAGTATCTGATGGGCTAACTCCTTTACCTCCTTAAATCTGTTCAACTACCATCTTTTTAATGAGGCCTCCCCTCGCAGACTTAAGCGGTCACACTGTCCCAGTGACCACCCAGTTAGTTACCTGTGCCCAGCTTGAACTTCCCTATTTCTGTGTCACTTATCAGCTGCTCATGTGCACTCTGACTTACTGCCTACCATGTTGCCTGATGTGTCTCACGTGCCCAGGCTAGTAGCTGGAGGAGGTACTCAGCAAATATCTGTGGAACAACTGAGGACACAAAAGTTAGGAACAGCAAAAGGAGTCATGATCTTAGTACCTACAAGTGTACTACAGAGTCAAGTCAGAAATAAGCCTACATTTTCAACTAAAGCAAGAGAAGAGATTCTGAGTTCACGAGTTAATTTTTTTGACAATTAAAATGAGTTAAAGGCTTCCCTAGTGGCTCAGTGGCAAAGAATCTACCTGCCAATGCAGGAGACAGGGGTTTGATCCCTGGTCCGGGAAGATTCTACATACCGCAGAGCAACTAAGCCAGTGTGCTACAACTACCGAGCCTGTGCTCTGGAGCCCACGAGCTGCAGCTGCTGGGCCCACGGGCCGCAACTACTGAAGCCCGAGTGCCTAGAGCCCGTGCTCACAATAAGAGGCGCCACTGCGATGAGAAGCTCACGAGGCTCAACTAGACAGGAGCTCTTGCTCGCCACAAGGAGAGAAAAGCCTGCGCAAACTAGACAGGAGCTCTTGCCCGCCACAAGGAGAGAAAAGCCTGCGCAAACTAGACAGGAGCTCTTGCCCGCCACAAGGAGAGAAAAGCCTGCGCAAACTAGACAGGAGCTCTTGCCCGCCACAAGGAGAGAAAAGCCTGTGCAGCAACGAAGACCCAATACTGCCAAAAATAAATAAGTTAAAAACATTAAAGTAAATGTGCTAACTCAATATAAGCTAAGTAGTTTTCTAAAATAAAATGATTTTCTATTAACTGAGTAAGATATGCCAGTGGTTGAGCATTCTGAGAGAATATAGCTTTGTTCACTGGTTCTTGAATTTCTGATATACAGTAGTACACTAGTCTGGTAAAAACTAATATGCTGTAAAACACCAGTAGTTACGATACATCTTCAGAGTATCCAAATGGAAATGGTCTTTGGTCTCTTCTCCACTGGCTGCACTTTACTGTTCACAGTGTTCACATTCAACCTTTGTGCTACATGCCTAAACACACCTGCACGCTGACCACAATTTCTAAGTCTGAATACTTCTGGCTTTTAGGTTTCGTATTTTTTTCCTCAATACATCACTGGTATCAATTCCAACTCATCCTAATCTATATATAATTTATTCTTACAAACCAATACAGAAGACAATTTCACTTATTTGTTAACCCCTAGTTTTGTCTTTTAGTGACCACTGTGAGCCCACTCCAGTACTCTTGCCTGGAAAATCCCATGGACGGAGGAGCCTGGTGGGCTGCAGTCCCTGGGGTCGCTGGAAGTCAGACACGACTGAGCGACTTCACTTTCATGCATTGGAGAAGGAAATGGCACCCCACTCCAGTGTTCCTGCCTGGAGAATCCCAGGGATGGGGGAGCCTGGTGGGCTGCCGTCTGTGGGGTTGCACAGAGTCGGACACGATTGAAGCGACTTAGTAGTAGTAGTAGTTAGTAGTAGTATGAATCTCTGCTCTACTGTTCATTCTTTACTATCTAACACATAGTTTCAACAGCAAAAAGAACCATACATCTGATATGATTCTTAACATTATTACTAATGATAGATGACACCTAAATTGTTTAAGGCCTATAATTATTGTTTCCTATTTAAAAAGAATCATCTAAATGAACACTATAATCACCTTCATGAATGACTAGTTGCTGCCAAAATACTGTTTGAAACATGTAACATCAATGCTACTGGTGACTTCATCTCTACTACAACCCTAGGCCACTGTACTTGCACTTACTGAAACTTTAAGTGCAACTTCTATTCAGGCCTTTGATTATTACTCTATAAACAAGTCTTGACTCAAAATCCAATTTTACAGAGAATACAGTATTGGAAAGTTCAATTTATATCTCCACATTTTAAAGACTATCATTCAGAATTATTAATAAATTCAGATCCTGATTGGGTACATAATGATAGGTATACAGTCATGGAAATACAGTTAGAAGAGATTTCCTGTATACATTTTTAAAATTCACATGCTGCTTAAAGAAATTATAGAAACTGTAAACAACCAGAAAGAAGAAGAAAATTAGCAAATATCCTAATTTATTATAAAGACGTACCTGCAGTCAGATATTTGGGTCTCAGAACCTAGCTCCAGCACTTACTAGCTGTGTTACTTAACCTTTCTGAGTCTTGTCTCTGTGAAAAACACTGGCATAAGAATCTGAAATACTCTTCCCTCAAACCTCTTCATAGCTCACTCCTTCCTATTATTTACAATCTCTGCTCAAACGGTAACTTCCAAGCAAGCCTTTACTGTCTTACTTTTCTTTGCAGCATGTGTCATACATGGAGTCTAAAATTGTATCATTCGCTTGCTTTTTGTCCGTCTCTTCTATTGAAACATAAATTCTAAGAGGACAGACTGTATCTGTCTTCTTTACTGCTGTCTTTCCACTGTCCAGAGTAATGAATGGCACAATGTAGGTGCTAATAAACATTTGCTGACTGATTTAATACCACCTAAATAGAAGGGTTCTTGGGAAGATTGCATAAGGTAATGCATATAAAACCCCATGACCCTCAATATGACATTCAACAAATAACAGCTACTGTTTTAATTTTATTAGCATTCACTCCAATTACTGTATGATTAAAAGTACAAAATGCCTACTTCTAGAGATGCTTATATTATTAACGTCTGGTCCAAGGTATGCTTTTCAGACTTTAGTGCACCCCAGAATCACCTGAAGGGCTTGTTATTACAGCCCTCTCCCCTAGAGACTCAGCCCAGCAGCTCTATGGGTGTGCCCGAGACCGTGCACTCCTAACAAATTCCCCAGTGATCATGCTGCTGGTTGGCGACTGTATTTTGAACAGCAAGTATACGTGGCGTAAGATTTTTAAACATGGAGTATTAACATATCACGAGTTCTCGGTACTTTCATCCTTGTGTATTTATGACACTTGTTCAGAAAACAGTAAATGATGGCAGCGCTTCAAGTTTACCATCTTATCATTAAATTATTTCATGCTTACACATTACCATATAAAATTACCAAGTCCCTTAACTGTCACATCTATATTTAATTATCAATTAACCCTTCTTTACTTAAGTTAAAACTAAGTACAACAACGTTTTCCCAAAGAATTCATCTTAGTTAAGGGATTACTGCCATAATCTCTGAAAGGGCAGAAAGAAGAAAGCTTTCTTTTCCTGTACCACAGAATTCTATGTCTAAAACCTTCCCTTTTTTCGGAGGAAAAGAATCGTCAGATGCTTAAAGAGGCCTCGAACCACAAAGGAGTTAAGAACCAATGCATTGTGTTATGTGCATTTTAGCTGCTGGAACAAAGCTCCTTTGTTCTTAGTTTAAGAGAAAAGTCTTTCATTTTAAGTCAACAACCTATACAACCAGCAGCAAATACACTGTCAGCAACCTCAAAAAATTTCTCAGGACCCTGGAGCAAAAGACAGAGCGTCTCTTAATTTAGAACCGCCAGTCTTGACTCCCCACAATCCTCTCTCCCTCTCCCATGCCCTACCCCTACCCACGACCTGTAAAGCTCCCACCTATATTGTAGAAGACAGCTTTTCAAAATCCGTAATTCCTAACCCCCACTCTCTACATGCCTTTCAAGCTACCTACCACTGCATTTGAATCTTTGAAAGGAAAAGCAGACAATAAAATAATCAACTGATTGACCATTTACCTATTCATTTAAGCTCCTCTTGAGCACTCAAGTACCAGGTACTAAGGATACACTGAATCTAAACCTACCTGTGGGAGAGAGAGATGGCATATCTTGGAGTAGACGGGCTTTAAAGGATGAGGAACTACCAGCCAGGCATACAGGAGATGTTCCAAGCAGAGCAAGCAGTTGAACCACATGTATGCATATGGGTGTGTGTTCTGGTGGGGGACGGCAGAAATCAATCACAGCTAAATAGATCTAATTTATCCTGAAGGCAGTAGGGTACCTTAAGGAAATTTTGGGTTGGCTGAAGTGTGAGTGATGAAGACAGCAAAGTCCTTATAAATGATCACCACTAACACAGGTTAGGAGTAGGCTGCAGGGACTCCAGTGAGAAGGAATGATGGCCTGAGCAAAAAGGTCGTGGGGGATCAGACTGAAGGGACAGATCTTTGAGAGATTACAGGGCGAGACCAGACAGAACTCTGCCCCGTACTGCTGTGCTGTGCTTAGTCGTTCAGTCGTCCGACTTTTTGCGACCCAATGGACTGCAGCCCACCAGGCTCCTTGGTCCATAGGGATACTTCAGGCAAGAATACTGGATTGGGTTGCCATACCCTCCTCCAGAGGATCTTCCCAACCCAGGGATGGAACCCAGGACTCCTGTATTGCAGGCAGATTCTTTACCATCTGAGCCACCAGGGAAGCCCAAGAATACTGGAGTGGGTAGCCTATCCCTTCTCCAGCAGATGTTCCTGATCCAGGAATCAAACTGGGGTCTCCTGCATTGCTGGCAGATTCTTCACCAGCTGAACTAGGTGAGGGTAAAGAGAGTTAAGCATGGAGCATATTTCTTGCTTGGACAACTGAATGCTGGCATTCCATCCATTCACTTTCAGGTATGTTAAGTTCTAGGCCACTTCAGGACGTCCAAGTAGACGTCCAGTGGGATTCTGAAGCTCAGGACTATGCCCGAAATAAAGATTGGGAAGACATCAGCATAGGTAGTTGAGTCTCAGAGGAGTTTCTGTGAGTTTCCACAGAAAAGGAGTAGACAGATCCAAACACACCTGAAGAAATTTCTTCTTAGCTTATGAGCTTTGCTTAACAGAGTTTAAGCTCCAAATTTATTTTATTCATCACTTTACCAGTTAGCAAGTGCCTGACATCTGATTATTTAACGAATTCAATAATTATTTGTGTGAACAAGTTTATTTCCTTAGGTTTCTCGGGTTGTCAAAATCACCTCATGTGTGCATGCTCAGTTGCTCAGTCATGGCCGACTCATTGTGACCCCATGGACTGTAGCCTGCCAGGCTCCTCTGTCCGTGGGATTCTCCAGGCAAGAATACTGGAGTGGGTTGCCATGCCCTACTCCAGTGGATCTTCCTGACCCAGGGACAGAACGTGCATCTCCTGCACTGCAGGCAGATTCTTTACCCACTGAACCACCTGGGAAGCCCCAGAATTACCCTATAGACATAGACATGTAACCACAGTTAATGTGGACTTAGTTCACTAGCATTAAGTGATCACATTTAAGGAGAAAATGCATCTGCATTTAAATTTTTTACCTCGTTGTAAAATTTTATACCTTTTTATCACATGCCCCTGACCTGCTAAAGGGAGCTGGGTGTTAGGTGACGTAGGAGCCCACTTAAAGGCGAGGCTTTCATAAGCCTCTTTTTTCTTTCCCCCACTGCAACTCCCTGTCAGGAGCTCGGGACATTCTGTGCTGCCATCTATCCCTCCCTCTCCCCCTTCCTTCCGACTGGCTCACCCCTTTTCTCTGTCCTCCACAGAGCTGAGTGCTAAGGACACCATGGGGTGCCTCAGTCAGTCGGCTGTCATCTTGATCCTTGTGTCTACATCCACAGGGAAGCCAGGCACTCTTAGCTCTAGAACTGCTTACTGGGAGAATGGCGAGGGGGCGTGGGGGGACAATAATCTGATTTGAGCAGGAGAGAAAGTGGAGATGCACGTGTAGAGTAATCTGAAAGAGTAAAGTAACTGCATTTATCTGTATCAAGGATTTTCAAAAAATACTCTTTAGATCTCTCTCTGGCTTTCCATTCCGCTGCAACGTCCTGACACATATCTGCTATTACATCATTCTGTTTCACAATGTCATTGCACCTACCAGCATCCACATTCATTTGATACATTCCTTAATTTGATTCCTGTTTCTTCACTTGACTAGAGAGTTCTGAAGGGACTGGGCCCAAAGTGTGACTTCACTCACCAATAATAAAGCTTCATTTTCATATTTCAAACTTGAATAGTAAGAACAAAATCCTTCCATTTTACTATGAGTTTTCATAATAAGAATTACTGTTTACCCATTCTTAACTTACAGTATCATAAAACTGTAGACTATGTACAAAGTTACCTTAATAAGTTTTTTTTAAGCACCACAGTCAAGGTGGAAAGTGTTCTGGGGTACTTCAGTGTCACAGTGGACTTCTCACTTCCCTCCTGTCCCACTGGCCACCTTACTTCTCTATTGTATACTGATTCCAAATCACAATACCACTACACCTGTTCCACCTCAGACCTAAGAAAACCAGGTAACATCAAGACCCAACCAATGAGTAAGGAACACTGCTTTGCGGTGCTACTTATTCTATCAGTACAAATAGGGGGGTATTCTGCAAGTAAGAAAGGTTTTGCCTAAAAGCCCCAGTATAAATACAAACAAAAAAATACACAGAAATCCAAGGACCAGAAAGTGCATAAAGTTTAGCACTCTGTAGAATCCTGAGGTCTCCTAAGACACTGAGTTGAGTGCCTGACTCCTCCATCATTTACTGTTCTGTGCTTCTGCGGATGAAAAAGGCCACACTTGAGTCTTTAATCACAATTCTTCCATGTTCATTCTCTCTCAGTAAAGGGATTCGCTGACTGCCAAGCAACTTCAGGCTAGAAGGACATAAGCAGCTAAATGGTCATCTATCCCTTTAAACCTTAAATTGCTACTGTAAACATAAACATAACCCTTGCTTATAAACTTACTGTTTAAATTTCTACAATCTTTTGTTTTCCCTTCAAAAAAGGAATATTTAAACCTGGATTTCATTATGTCTCAAAGAAAATGTTCTTTCAGAAGAACAGATATAAAATCTTTAGGTAGAGACTGGAGAATCTGCGCTTTCTCCTCTAAACACTAAGCACTCCCAACATCCACTAAATCTATTCCTAGAGCTGGAGGGTTTTGCTGGAGACACGCAAATATAAAAACAATGTACTCATAATGTCTAATAGCGTCAGAAGAAGCAAAACAACAGACTGTGGACAGTGTCTAGGTACCATACTTGGCATAGTGGGAAACTGTGAGACAAAGCCCCCTTTCTAAAGGAGCCACACCCAGGGGGTTCCTCCTCCAAAATGCATCCACAGTCCCTCACTCTCCCCTGCCTCCATCGCACATCTCATTACCCTAGCTGATGGCCTTATAATCTTTCAGTTGACCTGAAGTGATAGCCTCCTTACTCATCAGTTGTCCCTTGAACTGCCAAGGGCAGTCCCACTCCAAGGCTATATACTTGCTTTTCCCTCTGCCTGGAATGTTCTTCCCCTATATCCACAGAGCTCAATCACTACAGGAATTCTGTTCAAATGTCATCATATCAAAGACAGAAATCATGACAACACTAAATAAAACAACCCCAACTCTGCTATCTACAGTCCTATAGTTCTTTGTTCTTGTTCATGGCATATATTTATTACTGGTTTTCCCCTTTCTTGAGAGCAGAGATTTTTTGATTACCTTGTTCACTGCTGTATCCTCTGTGCTTAGAATGGTGCCTAGCACACAATAGGTATTCAATAAGAAGCTGTTTAACTGATAACTAACTGTTCAAATGAAATAATGATAAGGGCAACAGTAAGCGAACATTTTAAGACAGTTTATAGTTAACTGGTAATTGAATAGCATGGGCCAGTAATACCAACCAAAAGTATACACATGCCCAGACCCTAGTCAAAGAGTGGAGTGGGAAAAGCTAGCTTAAAACTCAACATTCAGAAAACTAAGATCATGGCATCTGATCCCATCACTTTATGGCAAATAGATGGGGAAACAGTGGAAACAGGGACAGACTTTATTTTTTTGGGCTCCAAATCACTGCAGATGGTGACTGCAGCCATGAAATTAAAAGATGCTTGCTCCTTGGAAGAAAAGCTATGACAAACCTAGACAGCATATTAAAAAGCAGAGACATTTCTTTGCCAACAAAGGTTCGTCTAGTCAAGGCTATGGTTTTTCCAGTGGTCATGTATGGATGTGAGAGTTGGACCATAAAGAGAGCTGAGTGCTGAAGAATTGATGCTTTTGAACTGTGGTGCTGAAGAAGACTCCTGAGAGTCCCGTGGACTGCAAGGGGTCAACCAGTCAATCCTAAAGGAAGTCACTTCTGAATATTCACTGGAAGGACTGATGCTGAAGCTCCAATACTTTGGCCACCTGATGCAAAGAACTGACTCACTGGAAAAGACTCTGATGCTGGGAAAGATCGAAGGTAGGAGGAGAAGGGGACGAGAGAGGATGAGATGGTTGGATGGCATCACTAACTCGATGGACATGAATTTGAGCAGGCTCCGGGAGTTGGTGATGGTCGGGGAAGCCTGGTGTGCTGCAGTCCATGGGGCTGCAAAGAGTTAGACTGAGCGAATGAACTGAAGTGAACTGAGACCTTATCACAGCACCCACTAAATCTCTTCAGGTGGCATTCTGAAAAAGTCTATGTTAAAACAGCTTCCTAGGTGATTTTATGTTTGTTTTTTTTTTTTACTGTGGTAAAATGTTTATAACATAAAATTTGTCTTTTTAACGATTAACAGGTGATTCTATTCTGCAACTCTGTTGAAAACTACTGGCATAATAGTAGGCAGAGGAAAGAACAGCTGAAGAGGGGGATTAAAGAAATGTCCCAGGTTATCTCAGTAAGAGGAGAGCCCTTAGAGCTGAATACAGGTCTACTACTTACTGGCTGTGAGACTGGGCAGGTGACTTAGCTCTTAAGCTTCCACGCCCACAAATGAAGATAATTTCTATACCCTCACTCTCCCCATGTCCCCTGCAAACTGCTTCAAGGTTACTGTAAGGTGAACAACGAAATCATGCACATACAGTATCTACTTCAGTGTATATAACAGGCACCAAAGAACTTACTGGAATTAACAGAACCAGAACTTACTGGAATTACTTTCATTGCAATAGGGAAATAAACTTGGATCGGCAAAAACACAAAAAGCAGGTGAAACCCAGACCTATGTGGCTATTAAAATGCCTCTTCTTCTACTGAAAGGACTGGTGAAAAATTTGGCAGGGGTTCCAAAGATATGATCATATTAGAACAGTGGGTCTCAAACTTGCACATGGTTCAAAATTACCTGGAAGTTTGTTAAACACAGATAACTTTGTTTTGGTGATTTTGGGGTGAGGCCTGATAATTTGCATTTCTAACAAGTTCCCAGGTAGCATTGAGGTGGTTGATTATTAGTCAAAGGGTACGAAGCTTAAATCATATAAGATGAGTAAGTCCTAGAGATCTACTGGACAGGATCATGCCTGCAGTTAACAATACTATGTTGTACACTTAAAAATGTGCTAGGAGTGCAGATTTTATGTTGTATTCTTATCACAATAATAATAATAAACAAGAAGGTGAGAGCGAACTTCTGGAGGTAATGGATAAGGTTTGTGGCAGTGATGCAGTAATGGTTTCATGGGTGCATACTTATATCTAATCCCATCAAAGTTATACACATTAAATATGTACAGCTTTTTTTTTTAGATTTCCCTGGTGGTCTTCCTGGGCTTCCCTGATAGCTCAGTTGATAAAGAACCCCCACCTGCAATGCAGGAGACCCTGGTCCAATTACTGGGTCAGGAAAATCTGCTGGAGAAGGGATAGGCTACCCCCTCCAGTATTCTTGGGCTTCCCTTGTGGCTCAGCTGGTAAAGAATCCAACTGCAATGCAGGAGACCCGGGTTCGATCCCTGAGTTGAGAAGATCCCCTGGAGAAGGGAAAGGCTACCCACTCCAGCATTCTGGCCTGGAGAATTCCATGGAATGTACAGTTCATGTGACTGCAGAGTTGGACATGACTGAGTGACTTTCACTTCACAACTTTTTTATGTCAACCATACCTCAATAAAGTGATTAAAAGAAACCCACAGTGAATTAGAGTACACATATCCTTAAAAAAAAAAATCAGAACATATTAATTCAGTAAAATAAAAAAAAAAACAAACCTAAAATAGTTCATTAAAAAAAAACTGTAACCAGTTATTTCTTATGATTTTCAAGACATTTTAAAGTCAGAAAAAGTCAACTATTACAATTTTAAAAAGAAACAAGAAAAAATTCATACCACTGGTATTCCAATGAAAAGTTATGAAAATGAATTCAAAGTTAATTCTTAGAATATTCACTGTTTTAAAAGAAAAAATCTAGAGAAAACAAAAAAACCCAAAATGTGGTGGTTTTAAAAGAGCAAATGTAACCGAAAATTTCCAATAGGTAGATAACAAAAAAAGAATACTTACAGGTATGAAGGCATTCCGTCACTGTAGTTGGCTTGATGAGATACCCTTTACAGATATAGCAGGTGATGTAAGGATTGAAATCTTTCACCAAATGTTTCCTTTGGGTAGCCATTCGTGGTTAGCTAGGACTGGCTCTAGTAGTTCAGGCAAAAAAGGGGATTAAGTGGATGAAAGTCTGATCCCAGGAGCTGGTGTGGAGTTCCCAACTGGGTATCCCGAGGCATGAGAACTAACATCCAGACTTCTCATGAGATCGCTGGTCATCACTCCTTTTGGTGGTTCTGCTTTCCCATATCTTCTTCCAAAATAATTTTAAAAAGATGAGAAAAAGAGGTGTCAAATTCTTCATATTGGATTAATACCAGTATATTAGCAGCAAGCATTACATGTTCCAAATTGGGTGAAGAGGTGAACAGAACATTTCCCTCACTGTAATATTAATTTGTAAACCTGCTATGATTAATTCAGAATAATGACAAATTCATCTGATACTGAGGCTTCAACTATCACCTCTAAACAAATGACACCTGAGGCTATTAACTCGGGTTTTGATATCTTTACCTCTCCAGTAATGCATTTTAACTGTCTGCTTGACTGCTCTATTAGGAGTTCCTGCCAACACAAGCTGAAGATTCAAAATTGAAGTCATTATCCTCCCTATCAAAATGATCCCTATTTCCATTTTGTACTCCACATCAAGCCATAATCAAATCAAATGGGTGCCCTTTTCCATTCCACCTGCAGCAATGCTACTCAAATATTATCTCTCCACCTGCAGTCCAACTTAGATTCTACCAAGTTTTATTCTATTACGTTTGGAGCCCCTTATCAAAGAATGTCAGGGTCTCTCCTCTTTGCTCTGTAACAGAGAAATGTTTAAATTTCTCAGCTTGTCATAAAAGACCCTCCACAGGCTGATCTTAACACACTCTTCAACAGTCGGGCAAACTGAAAGGATGACTCTCTTCATAGTCCATTCTGCAAGTTTCATGCCCTCTACCCAATGAGTCCTTCTGCTCCTCTGTTGCTGCTGTTGTTTAGTTACTAAGTCATGTCTGACTCTTCTGTGATTTACAATTATCTTCATTCTTAATCTCCTCTATTATAGACTGCAAAACCTTAAATAGATACCAGTCATAGTTAGTAAATGTACAACCTGGGCAATGTTACTTACCTAAGCCTTAGGGCCTTTTAAACTGTAAAATGAAAACAAGAATGCCAGCCTCCTATGGGACTTCCCTAATTGTCCAGTGGCTAAGACTCTGCACTCCCAATGCAGGGGGGCCCAGGTTTCCATCCTTGGTCCCAGAATAAGACCCCACAAACCACAAGTAAGAGTTCACATCCTGCAACTGACGATCATGCATGACGCAACTAAGGCCTGGTGCAGTCAAATACATAAGAAATAAAGAATGCCAGCCTCCTACAGTAGGGACGATGAAACGAGACAATATACATACAGCTAGCATACTATCAAAACTGAACGTCATTAACATTTTTAAAAACTTTTTTCCCCTCCAGAAATGTCCAGCATGGCTCGTCCACATGGTTGCTTTAAAAAGTTTTAAATGTTTCTTAAAACAAACGTGTCCTCTTAGAGAAGATGAAACATAACATGAGAAAAAGGTGGATATTTCCTAAGTTAATTCTGTAAACAAAAACCTTCTCCTACTTCTCACAGGTTAAGTATAAAGCAACCGAAGAGGTAGAAGGCATCGCTCCATCCTTCCATCGACAGACACTGTACCACTGAGTGTGTGCACAGAATAGGTTCTGCAAGTAATCATCGTATCTGCTCAAGGGGTCTGGGTTCCGGTCCTTAGCCGTGTATGATCTTCAGTAAGGCACTAAATAGCCGTGCCTGGGTCTCGGCTTCCTCCTCTACACATCGGGATTAACGGCCCTGCCTTTCTCACAGGTTTGCCACAAAGCTCCAAAGTCTGAGAAAGTCCTCTGAAAGAGGACATGCACAGTCCCGACCGAGGGAGGCTTTTAGGATTGTAAGCCATAGAGCCCTGTCACCACGGCGGTTAAAGGAAGCCAGCGCGGGCAGGGACTCGGCAGGCGCAGGAGGGAACTTTTCCGCGTCCTCGGCAGAACCCGGTAGCCACTGCCCTGGGCGGTCCGAGCACGAGTCGCCCCGCCCGCCTGGCAGGTGCGCGGGCCCGGGCTCGGCGGACGCGCCGCTCGGGCCGGGCCGGGGCTGCGCCGAGGAGGACGCGCCACCTCTGTCCGGGTCTGGCGCTTGCCGCCCTCTCCGCCCCCCGAGCGCACCGCGCGACCTGGAGGCTCCCAGACTCGGGCTGGCCACCCCCACCCCCGCCCCCAAGGGGCTCCCCCGGCTCCAGGCGGGGTCGGCCACGGCAGGTGCCTGGGGGTGCCGCTCCAGCTCTCTGCGCAAACTTGGGCGTGCAGCGCGGGGGCGGCCGGAGTTCCGGCCCCTCAACCGCTCTCCAGCCAACCGGGTACCTACCCCGCGGCCGCCGCCGCCGCTCCTTGCCTCCAGTGCGCCGGCCTCAGAGGGAGGGAAAGTGAAAGAGAAACAGCGCCCGCCGCGGCCTGGCCGGTCCCCGCGCCCCGTCCGCCCTCCCCCTGCAGGCGGGAGCGCGCCGGCTCCGCGGGGCCACTCGGCTCGGGCCCGATAGGGCGCGGCGGGCCTCCGGGCCCAGGGCCGGTGCCGCCTCCAAGGGCAACTCCACCCCCTTCCAACCGCCGGCGCCGCCGGCCGGCCCCGCCCCCGCCACGCCCCCGCAGGCCACGCCCGCAGGCCCGCGCTCCTTGCAGGTGCCACGGCCGCCCCGCCCGCCCAGGTTCCCGGTAGCTTTGAGCAAATTCTATCTGTTCTTCGCCTCACCAACAGCCCCTCCCAGTTGTTTTCATCATAACAATGTCTGGCATATTTTCCCTGGCGGGTTTACAAGCAATGGTCAGTGTTGAGAATGAGTCACCCTGCGAGAAATTGTCTACTCAGCTGCGTCTTTCCCAAACCAGCCCCAAGCAGGCCACGGTGGGGACCAAGACCTATTGATTTGCACCTTATTTAAGAACCACTAAGGAACTTGGTGGACTTCTCAGGTGGCGCTAGTGGTAAAGAACCCGCCTGCCAATGCAGGAGACAGGAGAGATGTGGATTCGATCCCTGAGTCAGGGATCCCCTGGAGGAGGGCAGGGCGACCCATTTCAGTATTTAGAGGAGTCTGGTGGGCTACAGTCCATGGGTCGCAAAGAGTGGGACACAGCTGAAGCGACTTAGCACGCAAGGAACTTGGTTCTTGGGATGGAGTGGGTGTAGATCAGGATCACTGACAACTGTAAGCAAGTGGCAGAACCCTAGGGGTGGGGATGTAACTGGAAAGGTAAAGAGTTTTGTTTGCAAGGTTCCAAACAAAAAGACCCAGTTCTCCTTCTAGTGGACTTGAGAACTACAAGAGGCCATTCATTGCAAAAAAAAATTGATTCAAAAGCATACTCTAAAGGATTTCTCAAAGTCATTCAATCCTAATATTTTGCATTCCACAAACTTATAAATTTCTACTAAAACCAGTAGTTTGCTAAACATAAATTAGACTTGGTTCTTCCTTGCTTAGAAGACTGAAATCCAGTAATCCTAAAATAGCAGGCAAATCAGTGTTGTATCCACCAGTAAAACAAAAGTTCAAAAGAACATCCCAAAGGGTATCTGTCAAAGGCAACTTCCAATCTTGCGTGTTAGAAAGAGGAAAAGGTACTGCCATAATATACATCGTTTTGCTTCTGGAGAAGTGAAAGCACTGATAGCTAAGAAGTTGACAGTACTGGGGGCGGGGAAATAATGCAGAGTATCTCCTTTACCTCCAATCGAGTCACCTGACTTACTACCTACCAGAGTGGAGATGGCTTAGTGGCAAACCAATGAACCCGATGACCACTCGTCTAGCAGCATACAAATGTTCAAAGATGCATTTCAGGTCAAAAATACACCAAGTGACAAGACAGCTTTTACAAAATATCCAATTTATAATTAAACTAAGGTAGCGTGAACGTAACCTTTAAAAATTACCATTTTAATATAGCAAGAGCAACAGATTTTCTGAAACAGTTTTCAGTGACCACATTTTCATATGCCTCAGAAGAACCACTTTGGAAAAGTATACATGCCAATTTCCAAGCTGGGATCAACTTCAGTAAGTCCTGGCAATAGCAATGAATATACGTCCTGTAAGATGACTTTACAGCTGCTGGACTACTCTGCAGATAGTTCATCCTGAAAACTAATTAAATATACGGATATGTGAAAAGTCATCCTATTTCTAGTGTATTTTTAAAACAAAATAAAAGAAAAAAGAAAAAAAAAATAGAAGTAGAAGATACTATTGTATATAATGAATACTACAACATATGCACTATGACTTGCTATCTTCCTAATTTGCATCTGAAGCTGTTTTAAATGTATTTTTAAAGAATAACACTTAATGAAGTCCTGGGAGTGTAAGTGTGATTGGTGATCAACAGTGTGTTGTTGTTCAGTCACTAGGTCGTGTCCAACTCTTTACAATCCCATGGGCAGCACACCAGGTTCCCATGTCCTCCACTCTCTCCCAGAGTTTGTCAGATTCATATGCATTGAGTCGGTGATGCTATCAACACTGCTGCTGCTGCTGCTGCTAAGTCGCTTCAGTTGTGTCCGACTGCAGTGGCATCCCACTCCAGTACTCTTGCCTGGAAAATCCCATGGATGGAGGAGCCTGTTGGGCTGCAGTCCATGGGGTCGCTAAGAGTCGGACATGACTGAGCAACTTCACTTTCACTTTTCACTTTCATGCATTGGAGAAGGAAATGGCAACCCACTCCAGTGTTCTTGCCTGGAGAATCCCAGGGATGGGGGAGCCTGGTGGGCTGCCGTCTATGGGGTCGCACAGAGTCGGATACGACTGAAGCAACTTAGCAGCAGCAGTAGGTTAAAAAAAAAATTAACTTTTAAAAAAAGAAATAAAGAAACTTTATAAATGAAAGGAGGAAGGGAAATAATGAATACAGTGTACTTAGGAGTGAACTGGTCAGTGGTGATTTCCCATCAAAGCAGAAAAATCACACAGTGCTAACTTGTTTCACTTGATCACTGATCCAGACTCTTCCAGGAAACCACAAATAACTTGGCTCCTGACAACCCTTGGAACTACCTGGGGCTATCTGTATACCTAAGAAATGTTTTCATTACTTTATATTTTTAAGTATAGATTTTTATTTCAGTTAAGGCTGGGCCATAGATGGGCAATTCTGTACTGAAAAGTTAACATTCCTTTCTTGCCTAATAAATATATCATCAGTGAACAGATGTTTAACAGCATAACATTTTTTAAAATAAAGTTACATCTTTATTTCCCTGAAATATTAAATAAGATGACTTTTCCATTATTGCAAATTATTTTATATACCTAAGTATGCTATTTAAGCTTTGAACATAGAATATCTCTGACATAAAACTACACTCTGTAATCTAAAAGTCATCCCACAGAGATTTTAGAAAATATTAAAATTTAAAGTGTCCTATTGGGTCTAAATGTATTTATTTTATGGCCATGGATATTACAGCTCAAAATCTATGACTGCCTAAAGTCAATGATGGAGGAATGGGAGGGAACACAGAACTGAAGGACTTCTCATCATCCTTCACCATCTTTTTCTCTTAATGTACCCCTCCCTTGTAATCAATAACTCTCAAGGACTCTCTCTGCTAAATGTCTCTTGAATCCTTCCACTTAACCTACCCTGGTTCAGATCACCATCATGTCTACCTGTCATTACTTCAATGAACTCTTGAGCGGTCTTCCTACAGCTCTTCTCTGCCAAACCATTCTCCGTAGCACAGCAGAGGACCCTTTCCAACTGAAAATTTGATCATGCTGCTCCCTGATTTAAAAAAAAATCCCTTGTTCTCAGATAAAGCCCAAACACCTAGTAAGCCCATCCCATAACCCTGTTACTTCTACAGCCTCTACACTGAACTCCATGCTGCAGCCATAATGAACCTTTTTACCCTCTAGCTAGGGATGAGCTTTATTCTTTCAAATAAGAATCCTGTCCCAATCCCATCTCAGTCCCCTCCTGACCCTTGCTAAATCTGCCCAACTTGTGTGTGTGTGTGTGTGTGTGTGTGCACGTCTCCCACACTGCAGGCGGATTCTTTACCAGTTGAGCCACAAGGGAAGCATATATATATATATATATATATATCTGAGAGAGAACACACGACTCACTCTTCTTCTCTCAAGCCCCGCTCTACACTGAACTATATTACCTGGTTAGCTTGTCTGAACCTCCTGCTAGTGTGCTGGCCCTGTGCATCTGTCCCTTGACTGTGCATCCCTAGCACAGTGGGTGACAAACAGCAATCACTCAAATAAATATTGACTGAAAAACTGGGTAAGTGCACACACTCTAAGACATTCTGTGTATTTGTGGGGAGGGAGATTTCTTCTTGAAGGGATCCTTACAAAGGATATGTTGTTCATCACCGCCCTCCAGAACTACTAATTAAAGTCACACCAAGGAGTAGAGAGAGAGACTAACGCACAGGAAACAATTATAGAGTAATACATCAGTGTTCATTCCAATCCCAAAGAAAGGCAATGCCAAAGAATGCTCAACCTACCGCACAACTGCACTCATCTCACACGCTAGTAAAGTAATGCTCAAAATTCTCCAAGCCAGGCTTCAGCAGTATGTGAACCGTGAACTTCCTGATGTTCAAGCTGGTTTTAGAAAAGGCAGAGGAACCAGAGATCAAATGGCCAACATCCGCTGGATCATGGAAAAAGCAAGAGAGTTCCAGAAAAACATCTATTTCTGCTTTACTGACTATACCAAAGCCTTTGATGGTGTGGATCACAATAAACTGTGGAACCTTCTGAAAGAGATGGGAACACCAGACCACCTGACCTGCCTCTTGAGAAAGGTCAGGAAGCAACAGTTAGAACTGGACATGGAACAACAGACTGGTTCCAAATAGGAAAAGGAGTTCGTCAAGGCTGTATATTGTCACGCTGTTTATTTAACTTATATGCAGAGTACATCATGAGAAATGCTGGACTGGAAGAAACACAGGCTGGAATCAAGATTGCCGGGAGAAATATCAATAACCTCAGATATGCAGATGACACCACCCTTACGGCAGAAAGTGAAGAGGAACTAAAAAGCCTCTTGATGAAAGTGAAAGAGGAGAGTGAAAAAGTTGGCTTAAAGCTCAACATTCAGAAAATGAAGATCATGGCATCCGGTCCCACCACTTCATGGAAAATAGATGGGGAAACAGTGGAAACAGTGTCAGACTTTATTTTTCTGGGCTCCAAAATCACTACAGATGGTGACAGACTGCAGCCATGAAATTAAAAGACGCTTACTCCTTGGAAGGAAAGTTATGACCAACCTAGATAGTATATTCAAAAGCAGAGACATTACTTTGCCAACAAAGGTCCGTCTAGTCAAGGCTGTGGTTTTTCCTGTGGTCATGTATGGATGTGAGAGTTGGACTGTGAAGAAGGTTGAGCGCTGAAAAATTGATGCTTTTGAACTGTGGTGTTGGAGAAGACTCTTGAGAGTCCCTTGGACTGCAAGGAGATCCAACCAGTCCATTCTGAAGGAGATCAGCCCTGGGATTTCTTTGGAAGGAATGATGCTGAAGCTGAAACTCCAGTACTTTGGCCACCTCATGCGAAGAGTTGACTCATTGGAAAAGACTCTGATGCTGGGAGGGATTGGGGGCAGGAGGAAAAGGGGGTGACAGAGGATGAGATGGCTGGATGGCATCACTGACTTGATGGACGTGAGTCTCAGTGAACTCCGGGAGTTGGTGATGGACAGGGAGGCCTGGTGTGCTGCGATTCATGGGGTCGCAAAGAGTTGGACACGACTGAGCGACTGATCTGATCTGACACCTGATTTACTAATAAAGTGTTAAATGAAAGAGAATCAAATGACAAAATCTCCAGTTAAAAGAGGAAATACTATGGGTGGTCAAAAACTAGCCCTACATGCTTAAGATTTTGCCAGTTACAAAGATAGTGATAGTAAAGCAAAATACCAAAAACTATGGATATTAAAAATAAATGAGAAAGCCAGAGACAAAAAGAGAATTAAGTCAAAATACTAAAAGTGAGTACAGATAAATAGCATTAGGAATAGAGATAAGATCAGTCTGCTAAAGACTGTGCAACTTGCTAAATAAATATTTTAAAGTGCTTTAGTTAGATGGAGGAGCCTGGTTGGCTGCCATCCATGGGGTCGAAAAGAGTCAGACACGACTGAGTGACTTCACTTTCACTTTTCACTTTCATGCATTGGAGAAGGAAATGGCAACCCACTCCAGTGTTCTTGCCTGGAGAATCCCAGGGACAGGGGAGCTTGGTGGGCTGCCGTCTCTAGGGTCGCACAGAGTCGGACACGACTGAAGTGACTTAGCAGCAGCAGCAGCAGATACACTATGCTAAAGAGACAAACCAACCAAATTTACTTTTTTTACCCTTGAGAGGCAGATAAAACTGTTTGTATTTTCTTTACTGTGATGTCAACAGTTGGCTGGAGCAAGTTCTACTTCAACTGGAAGAACAGAGGTTGGAACTAGAATGGGTACAGACTGTATGTGAAAACTGGATTTAGTCCAATCATCAGGGCTACCATCTTTTAAAACATCAGGATAGAATCACAACTGTTACTTTGAAAGGTCAGATTAAATCCCCAAAGATCATAAATGGACAAAGGACCTAAATACAGAAACTTAGAATATGTCATCAAATTTGAATGTAGATGATTCTAAGTTAGGAGTGATTATGGAAAAGTTAGGGGAATAATATTCTATCAAGAAAAAAAAAAGGATATGAAATTCAATTGGGGCAAATGGAATATATAAACTTAGTGACAGAACATTCATACCAGAGAAAAGTAGGCACGTGAATTGAAAAAGTCCTAACTTTATAGGTAGCTGTGGTTTAGAGGAAAGGATACTGCACCCAGAGAGCCTGGTTTTTTAGTAAGGGCAAATCTCTTAACTTCCCTTGGCTTTATTTGCTTCCTATGAAAACTGGGACTAATATTATCTTAACCACTGGCATATAGGGAAGATTTTCTTTATACTTGTGCATTGCTATAATGAGCATATATAAGATCAAATAAGTGAGAAAATTTTTTATAAATTGTAAACTGTAAAGGACTACAAAAATGTAAAGTTTAAGTAGGAACGGTGTGGACCACCAGCAGATGAACAGTACCTAGTAATTCTGTCCCACCCATCAAAGGTCCTGACAGTAAGTGTACCCAAGAATGTTTGTAGAATGAATGAGACACTCCTGGCGGGGCAATGGAACCACACACAGAATAAACTAAGGCAAGCGGTGGTCAGAAGGCACTCCCTCCTCTGAATTCAATACTCAACACACTCAATTTTTCAAAACAAGATGGGGAAACTTAAATATTTCACGAGCAATTCAAAGTAGTACAAAGAAAACTAGTCCCACAAAAATGCTTAGCAATTTGGGTTAGTTCAACATTGTAGAATGGGTATGTTAAATCTTTATTCACTCCTCTGGAATGAAGGCGTAGCAAAAAATGTTTTCCATTAAAGGGCAAATATTCCAGGCCAGGGTCATAATTAAGCCCTTATGAACCATCTCCAGCTACCTGTTCTCAGCTAACAAGGATTAGTAGGACTCTCAGTCTGCAGGCAGGGAGAACACACAGGAAGGGCATGAATCTCTGGTTAAGAGCTAACACTTTAGCAGGGTAACTGTGGTGTTGAAGACTCTTGAGAGTCTCTTGCACTGCAAGGAGATCAAACCATTCAATCCAAAAGCGAATCAACCCTGAATATTCATTGGAAGGACTGATGCTGAAGCTGAAGCTTGAATCCTTTGGCCCCCTGATGTGAACTGATTCACTGAAAAAGACCCTGATGCTGGGAAAGATTCAAGGTAGTAAGGGACAACAGAGGGTGAGATGGTTGGATGGCATCACTGCCTCAATGGGCATGAGTTTGAGCAAGCTCTGTGAGATGGTGATGGACAGGGAAGCCTGGTGTGCTGCAGTTCATGGGGTCGAAAAGAGTCAGACACGACTGAGCAACTGAGTTGAACTGAACTATAAAACTGTAACACTCTGCTGGCTGGGAGGCCGGGGAGGCAGCAGGAGTAGGAAAGTAGATCTGAAAGAGGAGGATGTCAAAAAAAACAAAGACAACCCTCTTGCTTGGGCTTCACAATTCCATCTTGGACAAAATACAAAAAACCCTTTTGAAAACAAAAGGCAAATTAGTCTTCATACTGTATTCGACTACTCAAAGACTCAATGGCTAAGACACTGATTACTGTTTGGACAGGTTTGTGGAAATGCTAAAAGAAAACTGGCCTAAATTAAAGTGGGGCAAGCGGGGAGCGGATTAGCCATAGTATTAGATAGGCATGCTTAACTCATGACCTTCAGGGTGATAAACCCTAGAACAGTCTCAGCGGCTGTGATAAGTTGTTCTTGATAGTTCAACAAGAGAGAGACACTATTTGTCTTCAATGGTTCCTTAGTTTGTCTGTTGAAAGGAGTTCTCCCAGATGAGCGGAAAAATTCCTGCCGGTCATCAAACCTTCCTTTGATACCTTCTAAACGAGAAGCTGAAAAAGGTACCAGTATCAAAGCGTCTTTGATCAGATGATGAATGAGAAGACAAGGTGGCTGCACGGAAAACAGTTAACAGAGCATAACCCCACGAGGGCCAGCACTTTACCATTACTGCTGTATGCCTTGAATCAAGTCTAAAACAACATGGGACTTCCCTGGCAGTTCAGTGCTTAGACCAGGTTGGTTCAGATTCTTTGCTTCCACTGCCAGGGGCACGGTTCAATCCCTGGTCAAAGTTAAGATCCCACATGCCATGCTGTGTGGCCAAAAAAAAAAAAAGTATAAAACATAACAGACTCTCACTAAATATTTGTTGAACATGTTGAATGGAGGGAAAGGATGAAGGAATATACAAACAGATAAATGAACTCTGACTTCGCAACCAACTGCCTGTGTTGAAATTCTGGCACAATCTCATACTAGCTCTATGTTTGAGGGCAAAGAACTGTTTTCGGACTCAGTTTCCTCACCACTTAAATGGATATAACAGAAGTATGTAACTCTGAGGAGTTTTTATGAGGATTAATGAGATGATGTAAGTAATGCACACTTATGCATTATATATGAGATGATATATGTGAGATTATATATGAGATGATATAAGTAAAGCTAACATTTACTGAATTAACTTTAAGAATTTCCTATCTGGATGAAACAATGAACCATGGGATGTAATTTAAGGCCCGATGACAAACAAATACTTCAAACAAACGCCTTCCCACAATTTGCTTGCTTTTAGGAGCGCATGGAGGCAACAGTGAGTTGCCTCTTTCCTGCCCAGTGCCCCTCCTCCTCCTGCAAGAACTTTAAAGTAAGATTACTCTCTAAGTGGTAAATGGGTAAAAGATGGAAATCATGGCTTAACTTACTCATCAAGATGAACTCAAGAAACAGGATGTACACAGCACTACAGAGTTTTATGTAAAACTTCAACAGAGTGACCTGGGTATACTCTCGGATATTAAGTTGATCAGGTTACCTGGTCTAAGACAAGCGGTAGTGAATCAGTCAGGAAAAATGCTAGGATTTTCCAGTTTCTGTAAAGCACAGTTCTTTCAATTAAAAAGTTATGGATAAGCTAGTCACAAAGGACTTCACGGTGATAAACCCTTTAACAGTCTCAGAGGCGGTGATAAGTTGTTCTTGATAGTTCAAGAAGAGAAGTAGTCAAATGTAAAGAGACAGAAAGTAGAATGGGGGTTGCCTAAGGCTTGGAGCTGGGTGGATGGGCAGCAATGGGAACAAAAGGTTATTTAATGGGTACAGAATTCCAGTTTGGGATCCCAAGATGGAAAAAGTTTCAGAGATGGACAGTGGTAATGGCAGTACAATAATATGAATGTTCTTAATGCCATGGAACTGTACACTTAAAAAAGACTGAATGGTAAAATTTGTATTATGTTTATTTTATCATAATGTTTTAAAAGTTTTGGGAATAAAAATCTTCCTTTTTTAAAAAAGGAAAAAGATGTCACCAGCAAACAGTAAGACCCTTGGCAACTCACTTCATGAGCCATAATCAATGGCTCACTTCATGACCCATCTATAAAACCACTTTAGACTTGGGATGCATCATCTCTAATTGGCCTTGAAGATCTTTAATAACGGTTGTACAATTTGGGAGCATTACCTAGAGCGAACTGCATCTGTAATGGGTCAGGAGGGAACATTTTAGGCCTTGTGGGCCATGTGATTTCTGTCACAACCACATAACTCTGCCCATACAGGGCAAAGGCTGCCAAAGACGGTATGTAAACAAATGGATGTAGCTATCTTCCAATGAAACTTTATTTAAGAAACAGGCAGTTAGCCAGATGTAGCCCTCGGGCTACAGTCTGCCAGCTCCTTACCCACAGAACATCTCTGTGACCCTGCATTTTGACGTTGTTGTTTAGTCACTAAGTTGTGTCCAGCTCCTTTGCAACGCTATGGCCTGTAGTCTGCAAGGCTCCACGAATAGACAATACCAATTAAAAAGTTCCCTATATCCCAAGGTTGAAAACTTCTATAGTTTCAATAAGCTTTTGATGACAGTCTCAAACCAAAATGGTTTTAGTGCAACATCTTAAATCAAACTTTCCGCTTTCTATTTTCCAGGAATGAGTAGGATACAGTGGCTAAACTACCAGAAGGGAGTCATCCTCATCACTATTATCATCATCAAACAGCAGGAGAGTTAGAAACAATCTTTTATTCTTCTTTGTAAAGATTTGCATAATCTGATATTTCTCCTTAGTCATGATGGAGAAAGTTTACCAACAAAGAGAAGAAGAATATTAAACAAAAACATTCTCTCCTGTTTGCCAAAGAGCAGGGCTTAGTCCCTCACCTTGGACTTCAAAGCACCAAACAGTCATGGTGGCATTTAAAGAGAAAGGATTTCCCCATTCTACCTGGGATTCTAGGGTGCTGATCTAAGACAAAACACTGGATTTCGAGGGGTAAGCTTTCTGCTTGCACTGATGGACAGAGCTGCGAGCTGGCCTGACCTGGGGAAGCATGCCAGAGTGTGTGTACATGTCATCTCCAGCCTCAGTAGCCTGGACCCTGGTCTCAGAAGGATCCCTGAATGATAGGATGGTGAGCATTCACCTTCCCATCTCCATAGACCTTTGAAGGACAACAGCTGCAACGAGAGACAGCACATTTGAAATCAGGATACTGTGTCTATGGGAACTAGATCTGGCCTCACAGCCTAAGGAGAGGAGAGATGCTTCCATTTCTACAGATGCTAAACAGAGAAATTTACACAGCCTGAGTACTGAGGATACTCGCCCCCCTGAAGATTTCTGGACAAGTGTTGCACGTAAATCAAGAAGGATCCGTGAATGGGGGAAAGAGTTGCAAAGTACTTTTCACATGAGTCATCAAGACTGAGCACCATTCACTCCCTACATTGTAGAATTACAAAGGGGGAGGTTTTGACATTAGATCATGTGAATGCTGGCATTTTAATTTACCAAACTAAGAACACTGCAAAGTCCAAGGAAGAGATGTAATTACATGTATTTGCTTATGCTTTTAAGAGGTAAATTTTGTCAAGAATTGTTCTTGATTTGAACAACTTACAATGGTGTTTCACTTCTTAAAATTTCAGAGGATGATACTTATCATGAATATTGACAAGGAAGTTAATTGGAATATGATGATTATAAATTAGCATATCACCATTTCCTTTACAGTGGAGTTCCTGAACAATTTGTTCTTTAACCCTCTTTACCAGTGAAGTCTGAAGTTTTAAGTGAAGTACTCACTTCTACTGGCAGAAGAAACAATTTCTGTAATTAGAAACTGAATTTATTAGCACAGGCATGAATACTTGTATGAAGTCATTATGTAAGTTAGTTAACTTCAGAAGTATCCAACAATAAACACCAGTCATTAATAAAACTGGATACACAGAATTTAACTTTTAAAAGTTGATATTTATAGTATCCATACTCAACAACAATGTGAATATTTCTCACTTTTATACTTTACTCATTAACCTCATTATTTAAATATTCTACATTGAGGGTTAAATATTACATGTTATATATCTGCACAGATTTCTTCTAAATGCCTGCTAAGGGTTGAATTGTATGCCCCAAAAGATACACATAAAAAATACAAATATAAAACTCTCTACTTTTATATTTTTCTGTGAATGTGACTTAATTTGGAGAAAAGGTCTTTGAAAGTATCACCAAGTACAATGACGAACTAGAGTAGTGGGGTTCTTAATTTAATATGACTCAGTTCAGTTCAATCGCTCAGTTGTGTCCACCTCTTTGTGACCCCATGGACTGCAGCACACCAAGCTTCCATGTCCATCACCAACTCCCGGATCTTGCTCAAACTTATGTCCATCGAGTCTGTGATGCCATCCAACCATCTCACCCTCTGTCGTCCTCTTCTCCTCCCGCCTTCAATCTTTCCCAGCATCAGGGGCTCTTCAAATGAGTCAGTTCTTCGCATCAGGTGGCCAAAGTCCTGGAGTCTCAGCTTCAGCATCAGTTCTTCTAATGAACAGTCAGGACTGATTTCCTTTAGGATGGACTGGTTGCATCTCCTTGCAGTCCAAGAGACTCTCAAGAGTCTCTTCCAACACCATGAGAGTCCCCTCCAACACCACAGTCCAAAACATCAATTCTTTATAGTCCAACTCTCACATCCACACATGACCACTGGAAAAACCATAGCTTTGACTAGACGAACCTCTGTCAGGAAAGTAATGTCTCTGCTTTTTAATATGCTGTCTAGGTTGGTCATAACTTTTCCTCCAAGGAGCAAGCATCTTTTGATTTCAAGGCTGCAGTCACCATCTGCAGTGACTGTGGAGCCCAAGAAAATAAAGTCTGTCACTGTTTTCTGTTGTTTCCCCATCTATTTGCCATGAAGTGATGGGACCGGATGCTATGGTCTTAGTTTTCTTTATGTTGAATTTTAAGCCAATGTTTTCACTCTCCTCTTTCATTTTCATCAAGAGGTTCTTTAGTTCTTCTTTGCTTTCTGCCATAAGGGTGGTGTTATGTGAGGTGTGAAGTCAAGTGGGCCTTAGAAAGCATCACTATGAACAAAGCTAGTGGAGGTGATGGAATTCCAGTTGAGCTGTTCCAAATCCTGAAAGATGATGCTGTGAAAGTGCTGCACTCAATATGCCAGCAAATTTGGAAAACTCAGCAGTGGCCACAGGACTGGAAAAGGTCAGTTTTCATTCCAATCCCAAAGAAAGGCAATGCCAAAGAATGCTCAAACTACCACACAATTGCACTCATCTCACATGCTAGTAAAGTAATGCTCAAAATTCTCCAAGCCAGGCTTCAGCAGTATGTGAACCGTGAACTTCCTGATGTTCAAGCTGGTTTTAGAAAAGGCACAGGAACCAGAGATCAAATTGCCAACATCCGCTGGATCATGGAAAAAGCAAGAGAGTTCCAGAAAAACATCTATGTCTGCTTTATTGACGATGCCAAAGCCTTTGACTGTATGGATCACAATAAACTGTGGAACATTCTGAAAGAGATGGGAATACCAGACCACCTGATCTGCCTCTTGAGAAATCTGTATGCAGGTCAGGAAGCAACAGTTAGAACTGGACATGGAACAACAGACTGGTTCCAAACAGGAAAAGGAGTTCATCAAGGCTGTATATTGTCATCCTGTTGATTTAACTTCTATGCAGAGGACATCATGAGAAATGCTGGACTGGAAGAAACACAAGCTGGAATCAAGATTGCCGGGAGAAATATCAATAACCTCAGATATGCAGATGACACCACCCTTAGGCAGAAAGTGAAGAGGAACTAAAAAGCCTCTTGATGAAAGTGAAAGTGGAGAATGAGAAAGTTGGCTTAAAGTTCAACATTCAGAAAATGAAGATCATGGCATCTGGTCCCACCACTTCATGGGAAATAGATGGGGAAACAGTGGAAAAAGGGTCAGACTTTATTTTTGGGGGCTCCAAAATCACTGCAGATGGTGACTGCAGCCATGAAATTAAAAGACGCTTACTCCTTGGAAGGAAAGTTATGACCAACCTAGATAGCATACTCAAAAGCAGAGACATTACTTTGCCAACAAAGGTCCATCTAGTCAAGGCTATGGTTTTTCCTGTGGTCATGTATGGATGTGAGAGTTGGACTGTGAAGAAGGCTGAGCGCCGAAGAATTGATGCTTTTGAACTGTGGTGTTGGAGAAGACTCTTGAGAGTCCCTTGGACTGCAAGGAGATCCAACCAGTCCATTCTGAAGGAGATCAGCCCTGGGATTTCTTTGGAAGGAATGATGCTAAAGCTGAAACTCCAGTACTTTGGCCACCTCATGCGAAGAGTTGACTCGTTTGAAAAGACTCTGATGCTGGAAGGGATTGGGGGCAGGAGGAGAAGGGGACGACAGAGGATGAGATGGCTGGATGGCATCACTGACTCGATGGACGTGAGTCTCAGTGAACTCCGGGAGTTGGTGATGGACAGGGAGGCCTGGTGTGCTGCGATTCATGGGGTCGCAAAGAGTGATTGATATTTCTCCCAGGAATCTTGATTCCAGCTTGTGCTTCATCCAACCCAGCATTTTACATGATGTATTCTGAATATGTTAAATTAGCAGATTGACAATATACAACCCTGATGTACTCCTTTCCCAGTTTGGAACCAGTCTGTTGCTCCACGTCCAGTTCTAACTGTTGCTTCTTGTCCTGCATACAGATTTCTCAGGAGGCAGGTCAGGTGGTCTGGTATTCCCATATCTTTAAGAATTTTCCACAGTTTGTTGTGCTCCACACAGTCAGAGGCTCTGGCATAGTCAGTAAAGCAAAAGTAGATATTTTTCGGGAACTCTCTTGCTTTTTCTCTGATCCAACGGATATTGGCAATTTGATCTCTGGTTCCTCTGCCTTTTCTAAATCCAGCTTGAGCATCTGGAAGTTGATGGTTCACATACTATTTAAGCCTGGCTTGGAGAATTTTGAGCATTACTTTGCCAGCGTGTGAGATGAGTGCAATTGTGCAGTAGTTTGAACATTCTTTGGCATTGCCTTTCTTTGGGATTGGAATGAAAACTGACATTTTCCAGTCAGAAAAGGTCTTTGAAGGTATCACCAAGTACAATGAGGTCATACTAGAGTAGTGGGGCTTTTGCTTTGAGAAACCCAGGGACGGGGGAGCCTGGTGGGCTGCTGTCTGTGGGGTCGCACAGAGTCAGACATGACTGAAGCGACTTAGCAGCAGCAGCGGCAGTGTGTCCTTATAAGAAGAGGAGACAGACAGACAGGGAGAACATCACATGAAGACACAGATGCACAGAGAGAAGATGGTCATGTGACGAGAGATGCAGAGACTGGAGCAGTGGCACCTGAATGGCACGTTTCAGGGGAGGGGAAATTCTCTCCAGGGATGTTTCCACCAGAGGGGACTACAACTCAGCTACCACTGGGTTAAAGAAGTTAAGGACACTGATTACATTTAAGATGATGGCTACAGGAAATGAGAAAGAATTTGTTCAGGCACAGATAGAAGGATTTTTAGAGAACCCAGCACTGAGAATCCAGTTGAACTGGATACTGTATTTCTGGCAGTACTGATTTGCAGACAGCCATGATGGAAAAACAGATGAATGGGCTCACCAAAAGGCTAACACGTGTGGAGAAACATGTGGTGTATGAATGGAGCCGAGAGAAAGCTAAGGGAAGGGTAGTGAATCCCCATTCATATTATTATTAATGTAATTTCCCAAGTGTATAAGCCAAAATGGTTATTTTAAAACTGAGTTATATTGTACTTAACTCGAGATATTCTTTTGGATCAGTTCAAAGGAATTTGACATAGATTAATACTTGCAATATCTGGCATAGAACTAATTTGTACTACATATAGCCACACAGTTACAGAGGTTACTTGATACATATATACATTAACATACATGTATACATATATGTGGACTTCCCTGGTGGCTCAGACGGTAAAGAATTCGCCTGCAATGTGGGAGACCTGGGTTGGATCCTTGGGTTGGGAAGATCCCCTGGAGGAGGGCATGGCAACCCACTCCAGTATGCTTGCCTGGATAATCCCATGGACAGAGGAGCCTGGCGGGCTGTAGTCCATAAGGTGGCAAAGAGTTGGACGTGACTGAGTGACTAAGTACAAATTACAGACAAATATGCACTCACGCACATGCATGGTGTATTTTAAGGACTGCATAAGCTAGGAACTAAGGAGATGTATTTCTTCAAACCTTAGAGTCATATTCACTTTTAAGTGATTATCTCATGTTTCATTAGACACAAATATCATCAAGACTGATTTGCAACTGGTGGTGTCAGTTGACGTCTTGCATTATATTTGGAGGGCTATACCATGACTATTGGCATTTGTAAACCCTGATCCTGGAAACCCTTTGAATTGCACCTAAGAACACTCTCTACCACATATGCTAATATCTATAATATTTAGAATAAAAAAACAGACAAGCAGCACTTGTCTGGAGGTAAAGTGTTGTGCGAAACAAGAATGTGAGTGTTTGTAGTGTTCTGCTCTGAAGATGCCATTTCTTCATGAGGTGTAATGTTCATGCTGTAGGTTTTTTCATATAGTTTCTACCACGAAGACAGGACTGAAGTGCAACTTTTTTTTTCATATTTTTACAAAGAGAGACCACATCAAGCTTAGAAAAAAAAAAGCAAACTTCCTACTACATCAATGAATTCAGCTGACTTTCAGCTACATTTTTTATAGTTCAAAGAAAAGCTTCAAGAAAAGGTATGAAACAGAATTGTTGTCATTATATAGGGAGCTGCCTTCCATGATCTTATCCACCCAAAGCATAAAAGCAGACAGAAGTAGCATGCATGAGTCGCTGCAGTTAGACACTACAATTCTTTTAGGGATATTCAGTTACTTTCCATTTTGATTATTCAGTTCTCTATCTCATCCCTGTCAGTACAGCAGCCTCTGGGTACACAGTATAAAATATTAACCAAGAAGGTGGGAAAAAAAGCAAATAAACTTCCAGTTACTTCTGGTCCAATAATTCATTTCCTCTGACCAGCATAAGAGTGTTCTGTGCTGTTATGGGACACTGCCACTTACTCTGACCCAGTCATTTCTGAGTGACTGCCAAGCATGATCTTTCCTAAAAATCTGTGGAATGGAGATGGCGGTGAAAACAGAATGGCCTCACTTAACACGTCATCCTCCATACATTCATATGCCTTCTTGTACGCAAAGGCTAGAATTTTAGTAACACCTTTAAAATCCTATCTCAGACTCCATCTAGGCAAAAGGCAACTCCATGAACCCTCTTCAAATGTCACTCAACCCGAATCAGCTTTCTAAAGCCACTAGTTGTCTCCTTGCTCAACAAAGAATGATGTAATGAGCACTCCCAAGTACTCAGCACTGTGCTAAGTGCTTTATGATTCTCCTATTTCTTAACAGCGACCCTGTGAGATAAATAAACTCATGGCCTCGTTTAACAGATGAAGCCATGGCACACAGAGCTTGCATGACCATCAGGACCATACAGCACACGATGGATGGAAGCAGGTGTGGGACCAGCAGGGCAGTTCTAGGACAGCCCCTGTGCTACTGGACAACCTTCCAGACCCCTTGGCTCTGTATAAGCACAGTGCTTCTGGGGCCCAGAACCAGACAAGCTTCATCACCCTAGTTCCACTCTCCAACACAGCACCTCTCCTCCACAGCTCAAGCGGACTTCTCACCGTCCCGCAAACACAATGTGAAAACCAGCCCCTAACCCTGGCTTATTTATAGCACTGCCCACCACATGGAATGCTCTATTTCCTCCTTCTCACCCTCCAGGAAGGCCAACTGAAATTCTACATCTTCTCAAACTATTCCTTTTTCCAGCCTTCCCACCTCTTTTGAGTGCCTCTGCTCTGAGAACTGCTGGAGCTCTGTGCACCTGAATACTAAAAGAGTTCAGGATGAGTACTGATGTTTGTTTGGTGTTTATCCAGTCTACCAGGTCAGGCAACAAACACCCTGGAGCCAGGGACACACAGGACCCAGCACATGTCTGTGAGCTGAGCAGATGCTCAATACATGCTGGCGGAATGTATGACAATCTCCCAGAATACTGTAGGTAAAATGAACGCGGCACACCGTCGTGACACTTGGGCCATCATCTCAAGACTTCTGGGGTAAAAGTAAAGGTGCACATAACATCCAGAGTATTCCTCAACTGGACAACCTATTTCCCCAGCTGATCACACCAACTAAGCAGGCATTTCTGTGTTTGGATATCACCAGTCCATGCATATGCGAGTGTAAACAGCCAGGGACTGACACTCGAGCAGTGTTCAAACACAGCACTGGAAACAGAATGAGGCATCCCAATTTGTTGGAATCAAAATGATGTTCTGAAAAGGCTGATAAGATGGCAAATGAAAATAAAATGCACTCAGCTGCCATTCTTTTCGGCTCTGGTTCATTTATGTAACAAACACTTCCTAGGACCTGCCCTTTAAATACTCTTTGGGGGCACTTTCAAGGATGCCGCCGTGGTCTGGCAGAGGTTTTTCTGAAGCACCTCGTCTGTCTGAGAATTTTTCAGTGTCAGGATGAGCTATTTATTCTTTTACATTTGAATGAGGTGAAACCTGTTCTCTGAGTACCATCGGAATTCAAATACAGTTTTGAGAAGTCAAAAAGATACACAGAGATCTGGGTCAGAATCTGAAGCATTTCTGACTTTCAGTGAATTTTTTTTTAAGAGCAACTCACAGGAGAGAGAAAGGGAGGGACCAAATAGCAGAGAGCAGGTGTGGTCTAATCAGTACCAGGTGTCTAGCACGAGGCAGTGCGGCAGCCTCTCTGCTCTCCACAGGGCCCTGGCACCCAGCCACAGTCACGTCCCTGAGCCCCCTCACAGTGGCCCACACAGACCGCAGGCTCCGATGTCCCTGTGCTTCTATGGCAATGAGGAGCCTCTGTGGGACAATCATCTCTTACTGGGCTAAGCCAATTATACAGCTTGATAGCAGAAATCTTCAGGTGGCAACCTCTAAAAAAGAACACTCTTTAAAGGCTATCTACTTGTTGATGTGGCTCAGCAGTAAAGAATCCGCCTGCCAATGCAAGAGACTCGGGCTCAATCCCTCGATCAGGAAGATCCCCTGGAGAAGGTAATGGCAACCCACTCCAGTATTCTGGCCTGGAAAATTCTATGGACAGAAGAGCCTGGTGGGCTACAGTCCACCAGGTCGCGAAAGAGTCAGACACAACTTGGTGACTAAACAACAACTGGCTGATGCATCTTCCTAGGAGACTGCCAGATTAGCTTTTAGGTACAGCGTAGCTACATTAAACACCGGTCTGGAATACATGTATTACTCAGAGGGGGGGGACGAACTCCCTACCAACTTCATGCAGTTCAAGGAGCACATGAGTAAATGCTGTGACCATGGGATGAATCATAAGAAAAAGGGCACTTTCTGGCACTTAGCTGCTGGAGCAGCAGGTAGATACTACACAATAAGGGGAAGAGGACCAAGCACCTCTCAGCAGGGAGGTGAGGGCCAGCCTTCTGGGATGAGGAGGGAAGCTAAGGGAGAGCCCTGGGACATAGGAAGTCGTAAATCATTCATAGGTCAGAAGGTGCCCAGGCTTTTCTGAAGTCTACTACTATTATCATCTGTGGGATGACTTGTGAGAAACAGCAAAAGGTACAAATGGTAGAGATTCAAACAAACAAAAACAAACACTCATTTTGTAGATCTTCTGAACTCCCTTAAATGATTTGGCACGTGCACACTGATTCCAAACTCACTCACTCACTCCCCCAGGGCTGACTGCTGCTGCTGCTGCTAAGTTGCTTCAGTCGTGTCCAACTCTGTGCGACCCCATGGACTGCAGCCCACCAGGCTCCTCCGCCTGTGGGACTTTTCAGGCAAGAGTACTGGAGTGGGGTGCCATTGCCTTCACCAAAGGCTGACTGGGACTGGCTAAACTAGGATGCTTATAACTTGACATCAGCAGGCACCTCAGTTCAGGCTGCTAGAACAAAAGAGTATAAAAGGGATGGTTTATAAATGACAGAAACTTATTTCTCACAGCTGTGGAGGTTGGAAGTCCAAGGTCAGGGTGGCACCATACCTGGGTGCTGGTGAGAGCAGAGCCATCTCTAGTTTGCGGGTGGCCCACCACCACTGTAATGTCACATATGCCAAGAGCAGAACAGAGGCATCAAGCTCACATGATTCTTATAAAGGCATAATCATGAAGGCTTCCTTGGTGGCTCAGATGGTAAGTCTGCCTGCAACATGGGAGACCTGGCTTTGATCCCTGGGTTGGGAAGATCCCCTGGAGAGGGAAATGGCAACCCACTCCAGTACTCTTGCCTGGAAAATCCCATGGACAGAGGAGCCTAGTAGGATATAGTCCATTGGGTTGCAAAGAGACGGACACGACTGAGCGACTTCACTTTCATAAGGGATCCACCCTTAGCACTTCGTCTAACCTTGTGTGTGCGTGTTAGTCACTCAGTCATGTTTGACTCTATGCGACCCCATGGACTATAGCCTGCCAGGCTTCTCTGTCCATGGAATTCTGCAGGCAAGAATACTGGAGTGGGGAGCCATTCCCTTCTCCAGGGATCAAACCCAGGTCTCCTACATTACAGGCAGATTTTTTACTGTAGGAGCCACCAGGGAAGCCCCAAAGGGCCACCTTTGAACACCATCATATTGGTGAGTGGAGATATGACTTCACCACAAGAATGCTGGAGGACACAAACCTTCAGCAGACAAGATTACATGTCCTTTGATGTGTTATGTGTCCTCTAAGACCACCATACAGGGATTCCCATGCTTGTGAAGTTCACTTCTTCCGTAGGGAAGATCCCATCAATTCTTTTTTTTTTTTTTTTGTACCCCGCCACCCAACAGTTCTTAATAGGATGAAGAAGGGGAAATATAAAAGCCAGAGGACAGATGGGTAAATGAAATTACATTAGGAAAAAAACTTGCTGATAAAAATGTAAACAGAGTAAAAAGGATGATTAAACAGTACGAAATAGCACAAACACTTGGAATTTTTATGAATGCAGTGGTCACAAACTGCAGGTGGCCAAGGGGCCGACAACCATCTGTCAAAAAATAGCTTTTAATGGGGAAAAGGAAATTATTTGACTTACAGCTACCAAAATCTACCAATGACAAGAAGCTTATAACTCCAACAGAGGGCAAAAGAAAAGAAAAAAAAAAAAGAACATTTACTTTTGGATGAGGACAGTTTAAACTACCTAAGTTCCATCTGACTAACAGAGACCACCAGCAGGGACACCCTCCACTAAGGCTGTCACTCCTGCCAGGGTCCCAAGAATCAGCTGAAGCCAGCACCCTAAAGTGGCAGGATTTCTAGGGAAATGCACAAATAAGATGAGTGGGTGGAACAGCACTTTCCTTATCATCCTGACTTCTGGGAATGGAGTAACAGGGGTGTAGCTCTCCTCTCCTCTCCCCCTGCCTCAAAGAGCTCATGCACTCTTCAGAAGATCAGTCTCTTTCATGTTAACGAGGGGAATTTTTCGTGGAAATACAGGAAGAGCAAGACAGTTTTAAGTCTTCCAGATCTGCCTACAGATTCCTATGCTTTTGCTCCTTCAGCTGACAGTCCCAGAAACCGTCAGCATCAGTGCCATGAGGGAGCTTGTGAGGAATGCAGAGTCTGGGACCTCAGGTGATTTGGACACAATTAAAATTTCAGAAGCACTGTGACTGGATGAAAAATATTTCTTACCCCTGGGATTAGGCATTTCTCCCCACATGCCAGGGATCAGTGTAGTTAAGGCCAAATCTAGGATGATCTGAGCATCAAAATGAATGATAGTGGGGATTATAACACACTGAATTTAAAGAAAAGCAGCCATGAGTCTAAATTTATAACAAACAGATGAATGGGTAAGAGGAAGTTCTTCTTTAAAAAGAAGGCCATTTTACTATTTTTTATTTTTTAATACAATTTTATTTATGTTTTTGGCTGTGCTGGGTCTTTGCTGCGTGGGCTTTTCTTTAGCTGTGGAGAGCAGGGGCTCCTCTTCCTTGCAATGTGTGGGCCTCCCATTGCGGTGGCTTCTAGGTGCAGAGCACAGGCTCTAGGGCTCCTGGGCTCTAGAGCACAGGCTCAGCAGTGTGGCTCACAGGCTTTGTTACTCTGTGGCACATGGAATCTTCCTGGGGATCGAACCCTTGTCTCCTGCATTGGCAGGCAGATTTTTTTTTTTTTTTTTACTATTGAGCCAGCAGGGAAGCCCAAAAGAAGGCCATTTTATAACTACCTAAAGAATGAAAGAGTTAGAAAATTACCATTTTGCAACCACCAAAATTATAGTGGATTCAGGCAAGAATCTCCAGGAATCCTAAAGCCATGAAGTAAACGTTTGTCAGGGTGCTAAGATATTTACACACTGATGCAGTATCCCTCCAGAGAAGGCAATGGCACCCCACTCCAGTACTCTTGCCTGGAAAATCCCATGGACAGAGGAGCCTGGTGGGCCACAGTCCATGGAGTTGCTAAGAGTCGGACACGACTGAGCGACTTCACTTTGACTTTTCACTTTCATGCATTGGAGAAGAAATGGCAACCCACTCCAGTGTTCTTGCCTGGAGAATCCCAGGGACGGGGGAGCCTGGTGGGCTTCCATCTGTGGGGTCGCACAGAGTCGGACACGACTGAAGCGACTTAGCAATAGCAGCAGTATCCCTCCACATACTACTTACGTATTACAAGAGGAAAAATGCACTTTTACAGAGGAGAACTCTACTGGACACTACATTAATCAAGTGATCAAGTTTAACATCACCAACAACAGGACCACCTGACATATGTATCTGCTGAGGTGATGCATGCAGAAGGATATAATAGCACTTACGTGATATTCCTGCCCCCTAAATCTATAACCTGACTCTAATTATAAAGAAATAAAAATAAGCCCACATTGAGGGACATTTTATAAATCAAATGGCCTGTACTTTTCAAAGATGTTACTGTTATGAAAGACAAAGAAGAACTGAGCAAGACAAAAGGGGCTTGATAACTAAATGGAATGTGTGATCCCAGACTTTTTCCTGGATTGAGACTTCCTTTTTGCTCTTTTATGGATATTACTGTTGAAAAGGACATTACTGAGACAGGTCTGCATATTAGCTAATGATACTGTATCAACGTTACTTTTCCTGAATATGGTAACTGTATCTCCTTTCTAGGGAAGACAAACTGAAGTATTGAAAGGTGATGGGTCATATCTGCAGCTTATTCTTAAATAGTTCTTTAGTACTATTTAAAAGAGGTCTCCAGTACAGACCTCTTAAACAGTGAGGTCTGTAATAGTGTGTGTGTGTGTGTGTGTGTGTGTGTGTATAAAACAAAACAAAACAAAAGATGTCCTTTTCTTCATAGACGACTGGAATGCAAAAGTAGGAAGTCAAGAGATACCTGGAGTAAAAGGGAAGTTTCGCCTTGGAGTACAAAATGAAGCAGGGCAAAGGCTGACAGACTTTTGCCAAGAGAATGTGCTGATCATAGCAAACATCCTCTTCCAACAACACTCTACACATGGACATCACCATACGGTCAATATCGAAATCAGATTGATTATATTCTTTGCAGCCAAAGATGGAGAAGCTCTATACAGTCAACAAAAACAATACCAGGAGCTGACTGTGGTTCAGATCATGAATGACTTATTACAAAATTCAGACTTAAATTGAAGAAAGTGGGGAAAACCACTAGACCCCTCAGGTACAACTTAAATCAAATCCCTTACAATTATACAGTGGAAGTGACAAATAGATTCAAGGGATTAGATCTGACAGAGTGCCTGAAGAAATATGGACAAAGGTTCCTAACACTGTACTGAAGGCAGTGATCAAAACCATCCCCAAGAGAAAGAAATGCAAAAAGGCAAAATGGGTGTCTGAGGAGGCCTTACAAATAGCTGAGAAAAGAAGAGAAGCTAAAGGCAAAGGAAAAAAGGAAAGATATACCTATTTGAATGCAGAGTTCCAAACAACAGCAAAGAAAGATAAGAAAGCCTTCCTAAGTGATCAATGCAAACAGATAGAGAAAAACAATAGAATGGGAAAGACTAGAGATCTCTTCAAGAAAATTAGAGATACCAAGGGAACATTTCATGCAAAGATGAGCATTATAAAGGAAAGGTATGGACCTAAGAAAAGCAGAAGATATTAAGAAGAGGTGGCAAAAATCTACAGAAGAACAATACAAAAGATATCTTAATGACCCAGATAACCACTATGGTGTGATCACTCACCTAGAGCCAGACATCCTGGAGTGGAAAGTCAAGTGGACTTTAGGAAACATCACTACAGACAAAGCTAGTGGAGGGGATGGAATTCCCGTTGAGCTATTTCAAATCCTGAAAGATGATTCTGTGAAAGTGCTACACTCAATACGCCAGCAAATTTGGGAAAATCAGCAGTGGCCACAGGACTGGAAAAGATCAATTATCATTCCATCCCAAAGAAAGGCAATGCCAAAGAATGCTCAAACTACTGCACAATTGTACTCATCTCACCTGCTAGCAAAGTAATGCTCAAAATTCTCCAAGCTAGGCAAAAGCAAGAGAATTCCAGAAAAACATCTACTTCCACTTCACTGATTACACTAAGCCTTTAACTGTGTGGATCACAATAAACTGTGAAAAATTTTTAGAGACGGGAATACCAGATCACCTTACCAGCCTCCTGAGAAATTTGTATGCAGGTCAAGAAGCAACAGTTAGAATCAGACATGGAAGAACAGACTGGTTCAAAATTGAGAAAAGAGTATGTCAAGGCTGTATATTGTCACCCTGCTTATTTAAATTATATGCAGAGTACATCATGTGAAATATCTGACTGGATAAATCACAAGTTGGAATCAAGACTGCCAGGAAAAATATCAGTAACCTCAGATATGCAGATGACACCACCCTTATGGTAGAAAGTGAAGAGGAACTAAAGAGCCTCTTGATGAAAGTGCAAGAGGAGAGTGAAAAAGTTGGCTTAAAACTCAACATTCAAAAAACTAAGACCATGGCATCTGGTCCCATCACTTCACAGCAAATAGATGGGCAAATAATGGAAAGTAACAGACTATTTTCTTGGGCTCCAAAATCACTGCAGATGGTGACTGCAGCCATGAAATTAAAAGATGCTTGTTCCTTTGGAGAAAAGCTATGACCAACCTAGACAGCATATTAAAAAGCAGAGGCTTTACTTTGCTGACAAAGGTCTGTATAGTCAAAGCTACACTGAACTGACTGATATATATAGAGAGAGAGATAAAGCAAGTGTGACCAAACAGTAGCAAGTGGCACATCGAAGTGAAAGTCATATGGGTGTTCACTGAACTATTCTGGAAATTTTTCTGCAGATTTTGAATTTATAAAAATAAAAAGTTGGAAATAGAAAAACAGAGCAAATGATCTGAAAGTAATGCAATTAAAAATGACCCAAACCCACAACTTTCTAGAAAAATTAGAATACCACTACCAACTGTACCCTCTCCCACCTAGAGTGGTCTTGAAAGTGAATACAAGCAAGTGACAGGCTGAAAATACTCCTCCTTAAGAGAGTTCTAGGAAAAAGCATTTTCTAGGCCAAAAGCCTCTTCTTTGGAAGTGAACCTCCTAATTCCTTCTACTATGTGCAGGGGGTGTTCTGGTCACAGGAAATAGGGGCTGTGGAGCAAGCAAAGAGCTGCTCTCATGGAACGTACATTCTCGTTGAAGGAGACAGAGAATAAATGTTAGGTAATAGTTAAGTGAATAACTGTACAAAATAGATCTTCACGACCCAGATAATCACGATGGTGTGATCACTGACCTAGAGCCAGACATCCTGGAACGTGAAGTCAAGCGGGCCTTAGAAAGCATCACTATGAACAAAGCTAGTGGAGGTGATGGAATTCCCATTGAGCTATTTCAAATTCTAAAAGATCAGGCTGTGAAAGTGCTGCACTCAATATGTCAGCAAATTTGGAAAACTCAGCAGTGGCCACAGGACTGGAAAAGGTCAGTTTTCATTCCAACTCCAAAGAAAGGCAATGCCAAAGAATGCTCAAACTACCGCACAATTGCACTCATCTCACACACTAGTAAAGTAATGCTCAAAATTCTCCAAGCCAGGCTTCAGTAATATGTGAACCGTGAACTTCTGATGTTCAAGCTGGTTTTAGAAAAGGCAGAGGAACCAGAGATCAAATTGCCAACATCTGCTGGATCATGGAAAAAGCAAGAGAGTTCCAGAAAAACATCTATTTCTGCTTTATTGACTATGCCAAAGCCTTTGACTGTGTGGATCACAAGAAACTGTGGAAAATTCTGAAAGAGATGGGAATACCAGACCACCTGACCTGCCTCTTGAGAAATCTGTATGCAGGTCAGGAAGCAACAGTTAGAACTGGACATGGAACAACAGACTGGTTCCAAATAGGAAAAGGAGTACGTCAAAGCTGTATATTGTCACCCTGCTTATTTAACTTATATGCAGAGTACATCATGAGAAACACTGGACTGGAAGAAACACAAGCTGGAATCAAGATTGCCGGGAGAAATATCAATAACCTCAGATATGCAGATGACACCACCCTTAGGCAGAAAGTGAAGAGGAACTAAAAAGCCTCTTGATGAAAGTGAAAGTGGAGAGTGAGAAAGTTGGCTTAAAGCTCAACATTCAGAAAATGAAGATCATGGCATCCGGTCCCATCACTTTATGGGAAATAGATGGGGAAACAGTGGAAAAAGGGTCAGACTTTATTTTGGGGGGCTCCAAAATCACTGCAGATGGTGACTGCAGCCATGAAATTAAAAGACGCTTACTCCTTGGAAGGAAAGTTATGACCAACCTAGATAGCATATTCAAAAGCAGAGACATTACTTTGCCAACAAAGGTCCGTCTAGTCAAGGCTATGGTTTTTCCTGTGGTCATGTATGGATGTGAGAGTTAGACTGTGAAGAAGGCTGAGCACCGAAGAATTGATGCTTTTGAACTGTGGTGTTGGAGAAGACTCTTGAGAGTCCCTTGGACTGCAAGGAGATCCAGCCAGTCCATTCTAAAGGAGATCAGCCCTGGGATTTCTTTGGAAGGAATGATGCTAAAGCTGAAACTCCAGTACTTTGGCCACCTCATGCGAAGAGTTGACTCATTGGAAAAGACCCTGATGCTGGGAGGGACTGGGGGCAGGAGGAGAAAGGGACGACAGAGGATGAGATGGCTGGATGGCATCACTGACTTGATGGACGTGGGTCTGGGTGAACTCCGGGAGTTGGTGATGGACAGGGAGGCCTGGTGTGCTGCGATTCATGGGGTCGCAGAGAGTCGGACACGTCTGAGTGACTGAACTGAACTGAACTGAAGTGCTATAAAGCTCAGAGGGACAGAGAGGGAGTGCTATTTAAAACAGGTGGTTGTTATACTTCTGATTTGTGCTTTATAACTTTGTTTCTAATTGTTGTTAAGTGTCTAACAGTTTATGATGTCTACCTTCTTTGTGAGTTGTACCTTTTATCTTTAAAAATAGTCACCTTTGTTTCATTTAACATAAATTAAAAAAATAGGTGGTTAGATAAATGTCCATTGACAGAGGAATGGATAAAGAAGATATGACACATATATACAATGAAATATTACCCAGCCATTAAAAAGAATGAAATAATGCCATTTACAGCAACATGGATGGATGTAGAGAGTGTCAAACTGAATGAAGTCAGATAGAGAAGCAGAAACATTGTACATCACCCTTTAAATGCAGAATCTAAAAAGATACAAATGAACTTATTTACAAAACAGAAACAGAAACACAGACTTAAAAAACAAACTAGGGTTGGGGGGGAATGGGGAGAAGGATGGGGGATAGGGATAGTGAAGGAGTTTGGGATGGGATATATACACACACTGCTATATTTAAAATGGAAAATCAACCTACTGTATAGCACAGGAAACTGCTCAATGTTATGTGGCAGCATGGATGGGAGCGGAGTTTGGGGGAGAATGGATACATGCATATGTATGGTGAGTCGCTTTGCTGTCCACTTGAAACTATCAGCTACACCCCAATATAAAATAAAAAGCTTAAGATCTCAAAAAAAAGGGGGGCGGTTCCCTGGTGGTCCAGTGGTTAAGAATCTGCCTTGCAACGCAGGGGACACTGGTTTGATTTTTGGTCCAGGAAGATCCCACATGTTGCGGAGCAACAAAGTCTATTAACCACAACTACTGAGTCTGAACCACACAGCCTGAGAGCTACAACTCTGAGCCCACGAGCCAGAACTACAGAAGCCTGCACGCCCAGAGCCCACGCCCTGCAACAAGAGAAGCCACTGCAACTGGAGAGCAGCCTCAGCTCCCCAAAACTAGAGAAAGCCTGCACAAAGCAATGAAGACCCAGCACAGGAATACATGGTTAAGACGATAAATTTAAACATAACAATAATGAAATAAAAAATAAAACAGGTGGTTGGAGGGACTTCCCTGGTGGTCCGATGGTTAAGACTCTGTGCTTCCAATGCAGGGGGCCTGGGTTCAATCCCTGGTTGGGAAACTGAGACCCTATATGTTGCAGGATATGACCAAAAAATAAAATTAATAAAACAGGTGGTTGGAGAAGGACTCTAGTGAGGTGACAGTGAACAGAGGCCTGAATGAGGTGAGGGAATAAACTGTGCAAGTAACTGGGGGGAGCACAGACCAGGCCGAGGGCACAGTATGTGCAAAGGTCCTGAGGCAGGATGGTGCCCAAGCTGGCACAGAGAGAGCAAAAGGGAGACTGGAGGTGGTAAGGCCATGGAGTCCCTCCTAGGCCATCATCCAGACTTTCCTATTTACTCTGATAAGCCAACTGCAGCCTTGTACCTGTCCGTCTTGCACTGGACAGCCAACTACCCAGCCCTGTAATGAAGGGCTACCGTGAGGAAGCGGCCCAGTGTGCTGCTCAGTGCCAGGCTTGAGCACGCCTCCCCTTCCTGCCAGCTTTCCATCTAGGTCATTTATTCCTCAGATGCCATACTTGGAAACACACTCTGCCGAACTCCTTTCTCCTTCCACTCCCGTTTAAATCTCATGCAAAGGTCTCCAGAAAGTTTTCTTTGGGTTGAGAGGTTACAAAAAAAAAAAGAGCCACATCATAGCTGATAAGCTGAAGAGCCATATTTATAATACCCAGTGCTGGTTCTCCCAGAAGCCACCACTCCTTTCCAGAGGTTAAGTTCTGAAGGGGCTGAGTCACAATAAGGCATTAGCATAAAAAGTCTCCAAAAATGCCCAGAAAGTGCTTCAGAAAACATTGGCACCTGCCTCCATTCTCCTTTAGTCAAACTTGTTTTCCTTCCAGTTCTGCTGTTAAGCAACTTAAAGGCAGGCTATCATGGTCAGTCTTATTCCTAATGACAAGCAAAGGGCCTGGCATATAGTAAGTAGTTCATCAATAAATAGTTGTGGCAATGTTTTAAAGGAAACAAATTTAAAAGGCAATCTCTTATTAAGCTGATGGAGGTTGCCAAAATGTTAATATACTGTGCCTTACTGTAAACATATCATAACTGATTCAAATACAGTCTGATGCAGGGTGCGGTGCTTGATACATAGAAACTTACTAGGTATTTGATGGATGGAGAAATGGTTAGACTGATAATTGACCAAACACCAGACAGGAGCTATGTGGGCTGTCCTGTGAAAGCCATCGTTTATAATATTAACAGTATTTACAATATCTGTTAACATTAATAATATTGCTTCTAGAGGCAAAAACATACCTTGAACTTGGTACACTTTTTATAAACCAATAACCTAAAACATTTTTATAAACTAATAACAATTACTAGAGAGTCCCTTGGACTGTAAGGAGATCAAATCAGTCAATCTTAAAGGAAATCAATCTTGAATACTCATTGGAAGGACTGATGTTGAAGCTTCAATACTTTGGCCACCAGATGCAAACAGCCGACACATTGGAAAAGACCCTGATGCCGGGAAAGATTGAAGGCAGGAGGAGAAGGGCGAGACAGAGGATGAGATGGTTGGATGGCATCCCCAATGCAATAAACACGAACTTGCATCAAGTGTCACTGGTAACATGATCTCTGGGAGAGCTGGTATGTTTCCACTCGCAGACTGTGTTATGCGGGATGTAGAGGACTATGACTGATCTGGGGAGGAGTGGCACAGATCGCCTCCCTGTTAGCTGAGCTGAGCCAAGTGGACAGAGGTTACATTTTTCTAGTAATTTTGGTAATCTGGGGGGAAAAAAAAGGGAATTAATAGTATCCTTTCAAAATATTTGGGAGCAACTGTCCTCAAACATGGATGACATGGAGAATCAAAGACATCAAGAATTTGACCAATGCAGTGACTCTAATGAGAGACAGAAATATATAGATGCTTTAAAAATGATTATATTTACAGATGTGATCTCACTGAACTAGAAGGATTAGGGTCCTAACCCTGTTTAAAAAGTTGTTTATATAGACAAAAATTATAAATTTATTAGATAATTTAGATAGATATATTCAATATAAATACAGCTACATACTCTGAATTTTTAAAAAATATCTTCATTTTTTGGCATTTTATGAAAAAGAAGCTAAAACCTGAACAGCAAAGAAAGCCTCACATTGTGCCCAGATAAAGGCAGTTTATTACCTTTCTTGAACTTGGAGACCTACATAGTACCAAAAGAACACCAAAAGAACTCATTTTCGGAAAAAGAAACTGAGGCAGTTAAAAGGGAAGGGATTTAAGGATGAGAGAGAAAAAGAAGGGAGCAACAATGAACTGGGGGTGCTGGAGCTTTCGCTATGTACAAGCAGTTGGTTTTGTTCTCTGAGCGCTCTCAGCATTTTCTGGGTTCTCATGCCTGTCATCTTCCAAAACTCCTGAGAGCCAAAGGTGTGCCTCGATAGTAACTGCTCCACTGTTTCATACCAATTTATTCTCCATTTTGGTAACTTACAAACAGGCTGGTTTAAAACAAAAACAAAACCCTGAAGAAAATAAGAGTTTGACACAGACAACTAAAAAAAGAATGTCAAGGATTATGCCATGTCTCTGTGGTTCTCCTAGGTTGGTAAGGCCCCGGATGAAATGCAATCAGCATTTGCAGCATTTGAAATCATCTATTACCAAGGTCTAAACACAGTCCTTATTTTGTAATGGAGTGAAAGTGAGCATGTGGTCATTACTACTACTACTACTACTACTACTACTACTACTACGTCGCTTCAGTAGTGTCCGACTCTGTGCGACCCCATAGACGGCAGCCCACCAGGCTCCCCCGTCCCTGGGATTCTCCAGGCAAGAACACTGGAGTGGGTTGCCATTTCCTTCTCCAATGCATGAAAGTGAAAAGTGAAAGTGAAGTCGCTCAGTCGTGTCCGACTCTTAGCGACCCCATGGACTGCAGCCTACCAGTCTCCTTCATCCATGGGATTTTCCAGGCAAGAGTACTGGAGTGGGGTGCCATTGCCTTCTCCGTGTGGTCATTAAGTCACCCCATAAATACTTTGCTGCAGGCCTACCCTATACCAGGCATAGGGTGCCAGGTGCCTGGAAAACACCGGTGAATTAGGCAGACATGGCCTTGTCTTTATGGAGCTTACCTTCTAGAGGAACTGAATATTAATTAAATATTCAATTTACATTCAAATTAAATTTAATATTAATTAAATATTAAATACATATTGGTTAAGCAGATCTAAAACAGCTGAAAGCAAGCTTTTAACAAAAGGAGGAGGGATAATCTGAAAAATGTTTCATAAAAACCTCACAATCACATAACTTTAATGACTCAGGTGACCTTAAAGTCATGGCTGACTCTTTGTGACCCCATGGACTGTAGCCCGCCAGGCTCCTCTGTCCATGGGGATCCTCCAGGCAAGAATATTGGAGTGGGTTGCCATGCCCTGCCCCAGGGGATCTTCCCAACTGAGGGATTGAACTCAGGTCTTCTGCATTACAGGCAGAGTCTTTACCATCTGAGCCACCAGGGAAGTCATAAGTTCAATCTATTATCCAACTCTGGGATCCTGTCTAAGACATCCCATCCCTAACAAATAGCTCACTTCTCTAACGCAAGATTTGTCAGAATATTTTATGAGGAGTAAAGAATGGAGAGAAATATACTTTTAAAAATTTTGGTATAAAACCCAATAATTATTAAAAAACATGTTCTCTAAATTTTATCACAACCTAATTTGTAGTGCTAGTTACACTAAATGGAACATTTCTACAATTTTTTATGTCATGTTCCATAAACTCAAACAACTTCAAAAACAGCAACTTAGTTGCACCATCACATTATGAAAATTGTTATGAAAGTGTTACATTAGCTTACACTGACATAACACATTTCAGAAATGTGGGTCTTACTGAAATCATTAGGTTCACAACTAAACAGCCTAAAAAAAATCAGGTTTGAAGCTTTTGACTACCTACACTTGGTTTTGCTCTTCATAGAATGTCAACATCAAAAGAATAAAAGAGCTGTAAAACATGTATCAATTTTGAAATTATAACAAACAAAATTGTTAGACAAAGCAGGAAAACAGTAAGAAAGGAAATTCCCATTAATAGCTAGTTTGTTAGGATATACTGTCAAGGAGTTAAAACATCACTCATAAAAATATAAATTGAGCATGTGTCAAAAATTTATTTAAATCATTAATTTAAAACAGCAGGATGACACATCCAGTTCAGTGGAGTATAGGAAAGCCTGAAGTATATATAGTCAATGAAAGAGAATACTGAAAGAAGATTGTTTTTATATATGTATGTGTGTGTGTGTGTGTGTGTGTGTAACTGGTTAATATGCTGCTGCTGCTGCTGCTGCTAAGTCACTTCAGTTGTGTCCGACTCTGTGTGAACCCATAGACAGCAGCCCACCAGGCTCCCCCATCCCTGGGATTCTCTAGGCAAGAACACTGGAGTGGGTTGCCATTTCCTTCTCCACTGCATGAAAGTGAAAAGTGAAAGTGAAGATGCTCAGTCGAGTCCGACTCTTAGCGACCCCATGGACTGCAGCCCACCAGGCTCCTCCGTCCATGGGATTCTCCAGGCAAGAGTACTGGAGTGGGGTGCCATTGCCTTCTCTGGATTAATATGCTAGAGGTCAATAAAACTACAAAATCTCAGGTTTATCTTCATTATTAGACAAAAACTGTTTGCAAGTTATCGATCTACAATGAACATCTAACTTCACAGAATTTGGGTCCTGATCAATAGTAAATTAATAAGTTCAACAAAGATACAGCTCGCTAGAGAATCATGTGATTTGTGACTGGGTATGTCCGCTAATGCTTCAGAACACTGAAAGGACATGCAATCTTCACCCTTGTGCCTCATTCCCAAGTGTTGGGTATTTTTTTCTTAACACTTTAATATGCAATAGAACCTTGGCTATACAAAATCCTCATGCATGGGTTAGTCTTGATAGTGGCTCGGTTGCGAGATCTAAGTGTTAGTTGCTCAGTCGTGTCTGACTCTTTGCAACCCGTGGACTACAGCCCACCAGGCTCCTCTGTCCGTGGGATTCTCCAGGCAAGAATACTGCAGTGGGAAGCCATTCCCTTCTCCAGGGGATCTTCCCGACCCAGGGACCGAACTTGGGTCTCCTGCACTACAAGCAGACTCGTTATTGTCTAAGCCACCAGGGAAGCCCAGAAACCTAAATTAGCCCTTAAAACACTTAGTACCAAGGCGTATGCTGGTGCGTGGTAGGTGAACATCCCACAGTCACCAGGGCTGCAAAATCACTCTTTATTTGTTTGCCTGCTTTTCATATCACCTCTCTTCTGTATCAGAAAATTTGATGCCTAATGTTGAGTTGCTTCTAGTCATTTCCACCAACACGTTTCTTTACTGTTTATCTTTCTTTAAAAATATCCCCTTTTATGAGTACTAATCATGTCAACCTTTTAACTAAACCAAACACAAACTCTTTCATCATAAATACATCTAAAAGTAATGAGTCAGAGGCTTATTCATGAATAAGCATCATATTCTATAGCATAAACAGTTAATTCTTCGACCCATCCACCCCTTGTTCCAATATTAAGAAACACATTGAATGTTTATTACTTAAGATCATTGTTACTTAATGTAACAATTCTACTAACTGAAAAACAGTTAAGTAACAAGAAGGAACTTTCTAAAGACTTCTTTCTAAGGGGTCAATACAGTAAACTTCTGGCTCTAGATTACATTACAGCTGCAGTGTCCCTCATCTAGTCTTAACAATTCATAGTAATGACGACTGTGCAACAATGTGCCATATACTGTGCTAAAGGCTTCCCCAATTGCATCCTGTTTAATCTTCACAAAAATTCTGTGAACTAGTTTGTATTATTAGCCCCATTTTTCAGATGAATAAACTGAGTCACAAGAATTAATTATTCCACTTCCGAGCCCTTAGGTTAAACCACTCTGTTACATCAATAGAGAAGACAGAAGAATTATAAAAACAGATATATTAACAATAATATAATATGTATGATAATTTGTATGATAATTTTTATATGCAGGCACTATTCTAAGCAATGAACATACAGAAGTTGTGTATTTCTCACAATAACCCTCTGGAGTATGATTATAATTCCCAATTTACAGAAGAAGAAATTGAGGCAAAGAGACGTTAAGTACTTGTCCAAGGTCACAAGGCTAAGAAGATGCAAGGCTGGAAGGCAAACTTGGACAGCCTAGCTTCCAAGTCCAGGACCTTCCCCTGATGCCATACTGCTTCTTTTAACAATTTGAAAAGCACAGCACAAGTAAACAATCCTAACTCTTTAGAACCTCTGAGGTTGGAAATCACCACATTAAAGCACAGACCCGTAACTAAATGTTCATTACTATAATCAGAAGTCATCAAGAACAGATTAAAAGGTTTTCATTCAGCCTTGTTAAGAAGGCAAAAAAGTAACACACTTAAGCAAAATTTCATCCAAGATGAATTTCTAAAAAAATATTTTTCTGGAAAACAAACTCAATACAGAACAAATGAGGTGTTACAGTAGCTTTTAAAATTCTTTCTGTAGAAATTGTTTTTGTTCTTGCAGCTTTGGGGTTTCTCAGAATTCCCTCAGGGGCTGTGGGTAGAGGGAGAAGGGGAAGAGATAGGACCCCAGTTCCCCACTCCACCTTCAAACAAGCAGCTCTGTTTATATTTTTTACATATTGGGTTTCCCCTTAAACTTTTGCTTTGATGGGACTGAGGCTCCCATGAGAACTCGGTCTGAGTGGGCGGCCCTTCTCGACTTCAGAAAGCTTTCCCCATCACTTCCCCAACATCCCAGAAGGTTCACTTCACAGCATTTCTCCTCTTGCTTCTAGAATCTCATGCCCTAATCATACTCCCACACGACCTCGCCTTTCCACCCTCCTGTGTCAACTATCATTGATACCACAGCTCATGTTCACCAAATTCTTTCTATATGGCCGGCTCTCAGTTAGATGTTTTCACATCAACTCCTTCACTGACTGTGCTCAACGCCTGTGTGACTCAGATTCTACTATGGCCCTACTGTGAGGAGCCCACTGTCCAATGCCACAGAGTGATGGAAGCAGGATGAAAAACTAGATGGCACACCTCAAGGGCCCCCCAGCTCTTAACCAGTGTGCCAGCTGGCCTCTCAGTTCACGTTAATTCCTGTTCAAACCTTCCCTGAGACACTGTTCCAGACGCAACCTCCCCCAAACAAAACAGAACACAAAGCCCCCTTCAGAGCAGCACCATGCTTGGCACGGACACATGCAGGGCACAGCTCTCAGTGCCCTGTCACCCTCCCATTCTGGGCAGTCTGGTGAGGAGGGTGAGGCTGTGAAAAGTACAAGGGAGATGGTCCCTCTTGCAGACACATGCGTATTTAGCCCTTCTCAAAAAGAGGAACTACCTCCCTTGCACTTTTCACAGCCTCACCCTCCTCACCAGACTACCCAGAATGGGTGTGGGCACAGTGTAGGAAGATGTCCACTACTCAGTGTCAAGGGACTGGCTGGTAGGTAGGACCCCTGAGTTCTGGTCACACCTGGGGTGACGCCCTGTGGAAGACAGCATCATCGTCCCCATCCTTCCTGGTCCACTAGGCTCCCCTCTCCACTCTGCAGGCTGCCTTCTGGGAGCCTATGCTTGGACCAGGGTTCTGGGTGCAGGCTGGGCCAGCTCAGGGAGTGAGCTGTGTATGCAGGGCAGCTAAGGCCTCCAGGAAACAGCTTTTAATCAAGGGCAAATCTCCCTTCTCCCTTGGTCTCTGGGGAGGACAATTCCCCAAGTTCCCTCAAGAGACTGAGCTCCAGGTACCCACAGCAGTTATTCTCTCAAAACTCACCTTTACTGAAGGCTTCTTCTCTGCCCTGTCCCACTCGCCCACTTCCCTGCTGACATTCCTGGGAGAGCCTCTCAGATAAACCGCTTACTCTCAAGTCCTTGTCTTCGGGTCTGTTTCTAGGGAAGCCAGACTGGGATTTCCTCTCCCTTGTGACTCCATTTCTCTACCAGTTAAAACACCAGGACTGGACAGAGGATCTCGAGTGCCTCTTCAGGCTCTAGCATCCTTTGCTTTCAATGATGAAAGCATCCAGCTGAAACTGATGATGGGGTTGCCTCTTCACTGAGCCACTGTATCCTATCTTGGAGCCCAGCTCCATAAATGAGGAGGAAGAAGGCAGCACTGCCCGGATGCCATCAGTGAGGTCCCTGTGGCCGCCGTGGGGACGGCCTCAGCTACAGAGATCCTCCTTCCCAAGGCGATGCACTTTCCTGAGGTCATCATTATGCACTGACTGAGAGCTGCTCGGGCCGAAAAGGCCTGTTCATCTCAGCCCAAGTCAAGCCAACTCTGAAGGGCCACTTTAGCCCCAGCGCTCCTCGAGGGGCTGCTGAGGCTGCCGCTGGGCCTGCCTTCTTGTTTCTTTCCCATCCTTCAAAGGGCTGATAAACATCCTGAGTCTTCAACTCCACTTTGTGGTTGGCTTCCCAGAGGACCCCACCTGTGATGACTTCATTTTAAATTTTATTTATTATGTCATGAAAATCACAGACTCTGGAACTCTGCCTGTGGAAGCAGGCATGTTCCTTTTAATGCTATAAGGCCAGGAAGTGGTGGAGACAGGAGGAAATAAAGCGAAGTTTTTAATAAGACGGGAATGAGGCAGATACAGACCAGCTATGTATGAGATGCAGTTTCGGTTTCTGAACAAAAGCAAGAAATACATGAAAGGTCAGCACAGTCAGTGAAACTGAAAGTTGAGAGAACTCAGATGAGGTAGTCTCAGAGGGCAATGAAAGAGAGAAATCTCTCCCAGAGAAAGAAAACAAGAATGGCTTTGCCAAGGAGAAGTAGCAGACTAAACATACCATACATACCAAGTCAAAAATCATGGGGCAGAAACAATCCGTCTGAAAGAGGGCCCTGGACCACATCCAACCCATAAGACATACCATCCCCCAGTGTGACCAAGGCAAACGCCAGCCTGGCAATTCCCACCAATGAAGCTCAGGTTAGATCATGCTCCTGAAGAGGCTGGGGAGATTCCCATGATGCTACCACAGGCAGGGCCTCTGCAGAGACTCTCCCAATGACACACAAGGACCCAGACGGCTCTTCAGTGAGAAAGCTGGTGATTCTGCTCTGCCAAAGGTTGTGCCCAACTAGTGGCAGCCAGTTACCTCCTCTGCTTGGCTATGACCTACTGGAGAGGAAAGGCTAGCAGTGGATAACGACTGGAACTTAAAATAAGATGGTAAGTTGCAAAGGCACCACTGAGAAGGTGACATCTGGGCAAAGAGATAAGGACTTAGTCTCATGGTCACCAGGAGGAAGGTGGTGACACAGAGAGAAATGAATGAGCAAGAACAAAGCCGATGCCCGAGGAAGAGCAAGGAGATGAGTGTGGCCGAGAACTGAGAGGGTCTGAGGTCAGGGAGATGAGGGACAGGTCTGGCAGAGCCTTCTGGGCCACTGTAAGGATGCTGGCATCTACCTGGAGAAGGTGGGAAGTCCTGGGAACACAGCTGTGTTGAGCGACATAATCTAACACTTCCATTTCCCTTCTCTGGATTGATTTTCCTCTGCAGCATTTCTTACCATCTGACAAATTATACATGTTCAGTATTTACTGTCTCCACTCATTTGAAAGTAAGCCCCATGAGGGCAGATGATTTTTGTCTGTTTTTTTCACTGCTGCAGGGTCCCCCAATGTCTGGCACTTACTAGATAATCAATATTTTTTGAATGAATGAACGGGTCATCTTGAGAAGAACCTGAAGAACTTTTCTAAATGGCAATATGAATTCAACAAAGAGTATGTTTCTACTCCCTCCAAAGATATTTAGATTGGCACTGTGAGGCCAAAACAACAAATTATCTTCTCTTTCTTTTAGGCACCTAGGTGCCCAAAGATAGAAATATGTTTCTATTAATAACTTCTAAAAACTGGATGCTTAGATGCAGAAGAAAACCACAGACTCATCGAATCAGCAGTTGGGAGGTTTTACACATATGGAATTCATTCATGAAACACACACCGAGAGACAGTGTCTATGAGATGCTCATTAATGAGGTTTCAAATGAACAGGATTCAGAGCCACTGCCTTCCTGTGACAGGCCTGCCATTCTCAGGGGCAGATGGGAGCAGGGGAGGGAGGAGAGCGTTTACAAAGGACTAGTGCCCTCGCCAGCAGGACAGGGAATCCCCTTTGAAAATCACTGACCCTGGTGCAAAAAAAGCTTGAGATTCAACAGTATAAGGAAATGTGTCCTTTTTATATACAAAAGTTTCCAACATACCAATAGTTTATGGTCTAGGAAGTTTTCTAAAATAAATTCAGGTCTTTTTGTAATACTTGTGTTTCCTGATCAATCCACAGACTCAAGGCATAACTGAAATGATCTCTGTGCACAATAGTGAAAAATAGTACAGGACAACATCACTGAAATTTAATTGAATAAAATGGAAATATTCTGGAAATATACTGGAGGGAAGAAGAGGGAGGGAATAAGGGTGGGGAAACTGCCAGGAGCTGCTGAAGGAGTCAGAAAGGGACCCGTGGTTCTGTTTCCCCCTGGAAGCAAGGCCCCCACCTCCTCCTCTCCACCATCAGCCCTTTCATCTCTGAATTCAGAACTCCTCTGTGAGCTTACACCAGCCGTGTAACCTCACTGAGTCTCCCTGTTTCCTTGTAAAAAGGGGGCAAAGGGACTTCCCTGGTGGTCCAGTGGTAAGACTCTGTCTGCCAATGCGGGGCACATGGGTTCGGGAAGAATCCACATGCTGTGGAGCAACCAAGTCTGTGCGCCACAAGTGCTGAGCCCGTGCTCTAGAGCCCACGAGCCGCAGCTACCAAAGCCTGCTCACCTAGAGCCTGTGCTCTGAAACGAGAGAAGCCTCTGCAAGGAGGAGCCCGTGCACTACAACTAGGGGTAGCCCCCGCTATCCACAGCTAGAGAACGCCTGTGCATAGCAATGAAGACCAAAGACAAACAAAATTATAAGCAGGTGGGGGTCACCTTACAAACTGCACCTGCTAGAAGGTAAATAATGTAACACATCCAGCACTTAACACAATGCCTGGAGCACAGTGAGCCCTCAGTAAACATCAGCAGTCACTGCAATGATAACACTGCCCGTGAGATTTTATTTTCCAAACATGGCCACACTAGCATATACCTTCCACCCAACAGGGCTCCGTGCAGTGTGGTGCGGACATGCCTCCATCAAGCGTTATGACTGTGAACCCTCCTCTTGAATCTGGGCAGGCCTGTGACCAGGTACAAGTGATTCTATGTGACTTCCAAGACTGGTTATAAAAGGTGACACAGCTTTCCTCTGGCCCCTCCTCTCTTGAGCCAGGCTCCTTGGGAGCCCCGGGGGGCCAAATAACAAGTCTGGGTCCTTTGATGCCTCCATGCTGGAGAATCCACATGGAGAGGTCACACAGAGAGAAGGATGCATCTGAGGAGCCCAGGTGTCTCAGACCAGGCACCAGTAAGTGAGCAAGCCTTAAGATGATGCCACCCCAGCCTCTAAGCCTTCTGTCCTGATCCTGAATGGAATGGAGACAGGCCACACAGCCAACCAGAATCAAAGTTCCTGATCCACAGAAACCACGAGAGGCAGCAGATGATTGTTTTGTATCAAGTTTGGGGTGGGTCTGTCAGTGTATCAGACGACCAGAGCACTGCCAATAATGACTCCCCGTTTGCTTCTAACAGAGAAACCACAGCATGTTACTCTCTTGTTTAAGAAGGATTCCAGCGGGCCACAACGTCATGCCAAGAATAAAAAAGAACTGGGGAAGCTCCTCGGGGAACTGGGAGACTTGAGGAAGGGGCTGGGTCTCCTCCATCAGTGAACCCCCAAGGCCTCAGCAGCTCCTCATTAGTAGTAGCTTAACTGCGTGAGATGAGCCACACGGCATGGAAAAAGTGAACAAGAAGATAAGTTATGAAAATCATGTATTCACCAAGTACAGACTCCTTCCACCCGGTGCTGGGATCCTGTTGTCAAGCTACCCTCCTGTCACCTGCAGGAACCCACTGAGCTTTCTGACACACAGGGAGTCCTGTGATGGACTTCAGACTCCATGAAGCAATCCATGATCAACGGAGGATGCGAGCAAGTGGATGAAGAAATGAATGAACCACCCCTGCCCCCAGTCTGTCCTCCATCGGACAATTCTAAGGCATGTTCCTGGAGGGTCACCTGTGGGATCAAGCCCCAGCTATCCATAGTGGTCACCAAGTTACTGAACAAATCTTGCCTCCAGTTTCCTTTCTTTCCTATTAACTCTTTCCAGGGGCCAATCCTTTTCTTTGGTATTACTACTCAATATAAATTAATTGTCCCATAAAGCCTTGTCCAGGTTTTGTTACTTAGAGGAACCCAGCTTAAGACTCACTTAAATTTGATTTAGTAAAATATGATTTATGTTCAACAATTTAATAACCCTATAAGGCAAGTTATCTTCTAGAAAGTGATAGAAATGATAAGAAAATAATATTGGGCTTTTCTTGCATAATTGTACTTTATGTTGTCCTTTAATTTTTGGCTTTAAAAAAAAAAGAGAGATGGTATCTAGTATTAGGTGGCATTTTTCTCAAAGGTTTATGGAGTCATTTACTCCTTTCAATTCATGATCCTAAATTTCTTATGGGCTTTTAATGCTTCTAAGTAATCCTACTACATATCCCTGGCATGTTAAATCCCCCAAACCACCTTCTCCATCCTCATTCTCATCTGCTTTCTTATTCCACTAAGAAGATGGGAGCATCAGAAGAGAAGGTCCACACACTCCCACCGCATTCACCCACCCTCCACTTGCAACTCACCAATCTGCTACCAAAGTAGATATCAACTCATGCCCTACAAACACACCATCCTTACTGCCCACCCAAGGACATTTCCTCAGGAATTCTTAGCTCCCATCAGCATACAAACATGCCCTTAACACTACCTCTAAAAAAATAAAAGCAAAGAAAGTTCTCTTGATGCCACTTTTCCTGACAGCTGCCACCCCTTTTCTCTGCTCCCCTTTTCAGGAAATCTTCATTAGCATCACCTCGCTTTTCATCTTATGTAATCCATCAGCTGCATCTCTCACAAACAATCACTCCCTCTTCCTTCACATGCTTTCTTCACTTGCCCTCCAGGACACCACCCTGTCTTTGTCTGCCCCCATCTCCTTGGCTGATCATTCTCCGTGGGCTCTGCTGTTTCCTTCTTCCTCATTGATGGGAAATGCCAAGGGTTCAATGCTTTGAGCAGAGAGAGAGAAGCAAAGAGGACATTCTGTTGGTGATCTCCTTCATCCCCAGGCCTTTAAATACCATCTGTACACTTCCAGGCCTCCCTCCCCTCCTCTCCTCTCCAGACTCAGGTCCAACTGCATCCTCTGTGTATTAGTTTTCTACGGCTGTTGTAACTAACTGTCACAAATCTAGCCTTAGGACAACACAAGTATTTTCTGATGGGTCTGCAGGTCAGATATGAGTTTCACTGGGGTAAAATCAGATGTTGGCAGGGCTGTGTTCCTTTCTCAAGACTCTTAGGGAAGATTCGTTTGCTTCTTCCGGTTTCTAGAGGCCACCTAAATTCCCTGGCCCATTGCCCCCTTCCTGTTTTCAAAGCCAGTCACACTGAATCTCTCTGACGATCTGATCCTTTCAGAGTCACATCTCCCTCTGGCCACCAAAGGAAAGGTTCTCCACTTTTAAGGACTCATGTGATTAGGCTGGGCCCATTGGATAATCAAGGATAATCTCTCCACCTCTAGGTCCTTAATTTAATCACATCTGCAAAGTCCCTCTTGCTACCCAAGGTGTCATGTTCACAGGATCTGGAGATTAGGATTTGGACATGTTTGGGCGCCACTGCTCTGCCTCTCCAAATGGCTATCTAACAGACACAGTCGCTATGTTCAAACTGAATTCCAATTCTCCCCCATCACAAATCTCCTCCACCTACAGCTTTCTACATCTTGGTTGACTGCAACTGCATCTTTCCAGTTGTTCAGGTCCCAAATGGGAGAAGCATCCCTGACTCTTCTCTCTCTCATATCCCGCATCTAATTCACCAAAGAGTAGACTTTATCTTCAAAATATATCTAGAATCTGGCCACCTCTCATCACCTCCACTACTGCCGGTTGAAGCCACGGCCACCTTGCATCAGAATTGTTGCTGTCACTTCCTAATTGGTCTCCAGCTTCTCTCCTACAGTTCATTTTCAGAGCAGTCAACATGATCCTTTTAAAAATTAAGTTGACACATTACTTTCTGATGAAAATGCTCCAAGGACTCCCTAGGTCGTTGGGAATAAAAGCCAAAGCCCCTGATAGTCTCCACCGTCCACCCCAGTTGCCTTTCTGACCTCCTCCTCGGCATCCCTTGCTTTCTCCACTCCAGCCACGCTGGCCACTTGCTGTCCCTCTAACCCTCCAGATGGATTTCACTCGGGGACTTGGCTCTCCTGTTCTCTCTGCTGGAATACTCTTTCCCTGATACCTATGGCTATCTTCCTCAGTCCTTGCACTAGTTTTCTATTGCTGCTATGAGCAATTACTACCGAATCAGTGGCTTAAAACAAAATCCACTTATAACCTCCTAGTTCTGTAGGTCTGAAGTCTGGGTACAGCATGGCTCTGCTGGTCCCCTGCTCAGGGTCTCACAGGCCAAAATCAAGGTATCAGCAGGGCTGCATTCCTTTTTGAAGGCTCTAGGTATTAGTATAAGCTTCCCTGATAGCTCAGTTTGTAAAGAATCCACCTGCAATGCAGGAGACCCTGGTTCAATTCCTGGGTCAGGAAAATCCACTGGAGAAGGGATAGGCTACCCACTCCAGTATTAGTATGCTTCCAGGCTCATTCAGGTTGCTGGCCAGACTCAGGTTCTTGCAGCTATAGGACTGAGGTCCGGTTTCCTCACTGGTCGCTGCTCCTCAAGGCTGCTCTCCCCCTTTTTTTCACTCTCCACACAGCCCCTCTCCAGTACTGGCAGGCTGTATCTCCTTCACATTTGAATTGCTCCAAACTCAGCCACATCTCTGTGACTCAAACCACTCACTCTACTTTTAAGGGCCACCCAGATTATCCAGGATGATCTCTGTATTTTAAGGCCTGTGGAGAAAGCAATGGCACCCCACTCCAGTACTCTTGCTTGGCAAATCCCATGGACAGAGGAGCCTGGTAGGCTGCAGTCCATGGGGTCGCTAGGAGTTAGACATGACTGAGCGACTTCACTTTCACTTTTCATGTTCATGCATTGGAGAAGCAAATGGCAACCCACTCCAGTGTTCTTGCCTGGAGAATCCCAGGGATGGGGGAGCCTGGTGGGCTGCCGTCTATGGGGTCACACAGAGTCGGACACGACTGAAGCGACTTAGCAGCAGCAGCAACAACTTTAATTAAAGCTGGAAAGTCCCTTTGCCATGGAACATAACCTATTTACAGGTTTCAGGGATTACAGCATGGACATCCTAGGAGGCTTTCTGTCCGTCATGCCTCCTTTCCTGACCATGGCATTCATACTGCAACCAGCTCTCCACTCCCCATCACAGTTCATCTCCTTTTCTTGTTCAATTTTCTCATTTTTCTATAGCTCTGACCATCTTATAACAAATCATATAACAAATATGTACTATGCTTATGATTATCATATGTATTCCCCTGCTATAAAATAAACTCCTTTGGGTCAAGGATCTTTCTTTCATTCAATCCCAATCTAAACACTAGCTAGAAGGAATGGAATAAGCCCTTCTTGGATGAATAAACTTATTCTGTCGCTCAACATTCTCTAACCCTATTTCCACAGATTACTTTTAGTTTCAACGGTTCAAAAACACTTATAAGAACAAAGATCTTGACTGGTGATGAGGAATATGGATAAATATCAAAGGACTGATCTCTTAACATTGCCCCACAGCTGAGGTGAATAGTATCTAACTAATTCAGTTCTCACTAACAAAGACATCAGTGTTTGCTGGATAAAAATGTTTGTTATTGGTACAAAAATAACAATGCTTTATTTTTTATGCTATTATCCAAGTACATGGGCAAAACAAGTTGAGTTGTTGAGTTCATCTGGTCTCAATATGCATAGAAAAATAAATGACTAAAATTGTCATAAATGATTTGTAAAAGCCTCCATAAATGCCTGTGTAGTGGGGAAAAGAAACACACTGGTTTGAGGAAGTACCATGAGAAAGCACTGACGCCCACTGATGTTTAAGACTACCGAATGCCAGTCAGTCAGTTCAGGGTCAGAGGGATTATGACAAAGCAAGAAAGAAAAAATATTTCTTTTGAAGACCAAGTCATTTTAGAGATCAAAAACAAACTTCACAGAGAAGGCAACTGAGGCTCAGAGAGGGTAAGTGACTTGTCTTATCTCACACAGCTAGTCAGTGATCTGATACTTTGGACATACAGTCTTAAAGAATAGGGAAAGCGAAAGTGAAATTTCTGAAGCCTGTCTAGGCATTTAAAATGTTCATTTAATGAGCTGATTCTCTGCTTCAAAGGGCTGGATCCAGCACAGATGCTGACAGACAGGGAGACTCTCCCTACCAGCACTATACTCGGCCCGACCAGGTCAAAATGCTACAGAGAGGACAGACCTAAGGGTACGGCATGGCCACAGGCCTTGCAACCTCAGAGTGACTGGAGGAGGACCCCTGAGGACATCACTACACAGGGACAGGCTGATGGTGCAATACATTTGAGAAATCAAGGGGCTGAGGAATAAAATGGAACGATACCTCACTAGATTAACTATATGTTAATAGAGGAAAATAATTGTTACCTAAGGATTTTGACAAAATCTGGAAGTATTTATAGATGTGGACATGTTGCCACCAGAAAGGCAAAAAATGACGGAAAGTATATTTTCAGAGAAGAAGAAATAAGACATGTTTTGAATGGGGTTCTCACACAAACACAAAAGACAGCAAGAACTGATGCAAAACAGCTTCCACATTTACCAAATCACCACCTTCTGCCTTCTGAATACCTACAACAGAAATGCAAAAGAGCACAATAATTCAGTTCTGTATTTAAAACAAGAGGCAAGAGCTATTTGTTTGGTGTTTCTTAAGACAGTCTCTCTCATTCACTTTTGAGCTTCTGGCAATAAGGAAAAAAAAAGTCGAGAAATTGGTTGATTAAGGCAATAACCACAGAGTGATTTCCTCAATGAGAGCGCGTCAATATTATGAAGGAGAAAATAAGTCTGTTTTTGGAGTCACCAATCAACTTTCCTCTCCATGGATACAGGATGTGTTTTATAACTTTCCAGAATCACAGATGATTCAAAATGACCTTGGTAATAATTGAGACTAAATCTCATATTTTATACATGAGGAAACTAAAGCTTAGAGAGTTGGGCAGACTCTGACGCCACAGCCCTTTAATGACGCGTCATGACGGAACCAAGTCCCCTCACTCCTAAGGAAAAATGTAAAACTGTAACGTCCAAAAGAAAGTATCCCTTAATTTCTCTCTGGGTTTTATTCATTTGTAAATGACATGAAATTGTTTTGGCAGTTAAGATCTCCGTATGTTTCTACATGATTGGGAAAACCTTTTAAAAAATAGAGTCTTATACCTTCAACACAACTTGAAACCATCTATGTGTTTAATACCGGCCCTTAAGGTTTCAACCTATTTCCGGCCAGTGGAGGAGGCCCCCCCACAAGAGAACAGATACACCGCATGCACGGTGCGCAGGAGTCCATGACATCCGTTATCCGGATATTTAACATTTATACTCTTTGATTTTTCTTTAACTTCCCTCCATTTTGATGTGGATAAGTATATATCTGTGTAGTGGTTTTGTCATTAAGTTGTGTTCAACTCTTGTGACCCCACGGACTGTAGCCCACCAGGCTCCTCTATCCATGGGACTTTCCAGGCAAGAATACTAGAGTGGGTTGCCATTTCCTTCTCCAGGGGATCTTCCCGACCCAGGGATCAAACTTCGGTCTCCTGCACTGCAGGCAGATTCTTTACTGACTAAGCTACCAGGGAAGCCCAACACACATATATACACACGTGCACATATATGTGTATATTTGGAAAGCTCTGTTAACTTGGATATGTGGTACGGGTAGATCAGACTAAAACTTAAAGCAACACAATCGTGCATGTCATGTGCTACTAAGTGGAATTTACTTTCAAACCTCCAATTCAGCAAGAACAGAGTCTCGACACTTCACAGAGCAATCTCATAAGGATTCATCCAGCGTTTATGGTATGTGTCCACTACGTGCTAGGTCCTGTGGTATGAACTGGACATTCAAAGATCACACCCTTGCCCTAAGTCAACAGTCTAGTAGAGACGTGTGAACAGATGCTCGCTGCGGTGTGGTGGTGCGGTGTAGCGGCTGGACTACGGAACAGTGGTGACAGGATGGAGGAAGACGACCAAATATCACGGGGCTAAAGGGATAATGCCTGGAAAGGGGACAAAATTACCAGCAGGACTTTCTAAGGGAAGAGATGTTTTTTCCCAGGCAAAGACAAGGAATTGTTTTCGATGGAGGACTTACCATGTGCAAAAGCAAGAGACAAGAAGTGGAATGGCCTAGTCAGGATGCAAAATGCAAGGTTCCACCTTCCCCACACCTGTACCCTCTGTAGCCAATGCCAGCCGGGCTCACTTTACATCTGCATCACCTACCTCAGGGACCGTCGTGCTGCCCAGAGATCACAGTTCCTGTCCTGGGGCCATCTACTCTTCCCCATCCTAGACCACTCTTCCATACCTGTATCTTCCTTCAAACCTCCGGTATCTTCTCCCCTGTCCTTGAGCTCAGCTAAGGAATGAGAAAAAGTACTGTCCAGGGAAGTGACAGGTGATGAGGGTGGAGAAAAGGTAGGGCCAGGTCAGAGAGCCCTCAAGACACCCTGGAGATCTGGACTCCATCCTCAGACTCTATCCTCAGCCATAGATTTACCTCCGCAAATGAGGACTCTGGCAGAACGGCTGTGAGGAGTAAGGGTGCAGGGAGTTCCAGTGAAGAAATTAACATGAATAAGAAGTAAGGAGGGTCTGACCCAAGTCAGAGCCTATGAAGCAGACAAGTTTATGTTAAGGAAATAGAATCAAAACCCTATTTTTGACTGAATGGTAGGGAGGTGGAAGAGAGGACTGCCAATTTCTTAGCCACACAATTATATTTAATTTTAATCCACTGGTTTTAATGCTGTTGTTTCCCCCAAAATTGTAATTTACATAATTTTAATATACAGAAAATTGTGTCATCTGCTTCTAGGATCATCCTTGTAAGAATAACAAAACAAGTAACATCTGAGCTGAACTAAGGCCTATGATTTTTGAGCAGATCAAGTCATCCATTGCCATCAGCATTGGAAAATCCTGAGAATAACAACTGTTTATTCACCAGGATGGTTAAGTCACTCAAGTTTTAGGACAAGTTAAGACAAAGTATAGGAAATACTCTAAATTTTCCTAAGTATTTGGCAAAGGATAAGGACTAGAATTCTGGCTATGTGGAAACTTTGCAAATACATATATTTATAGGTAAACATATACATGGGCTTCCCAGGTGGTTTTGTAGTAGAGAATCCACCTGCTAATGCAAGAGATGTGGCTTCAATCCCTAGGTCGGGAAGATCCCCTGGAATTGGAAATGGCAACCCACTCCAGTATTCTTACCTGGGAAATCACGTGGACAGAGAAGCTCGGCAGGCTACAGGCCATGGGGTTGCAAAGAGTTGGAATGATTTAATGACTAAATAACAACAAAACATATACATAGGAAGTAAATGTATAGCCTTCCCCAGAGAAAACAAAGCATCAGAAAGTTTCTAATATAATTTTCCCATGATCTCTTAGTGAAAGGATGCAGAAGACAGAAGGATCCTTTGGGAAGAAGAAAAAAAAAAGAGAGAGAGAGACACTAACTTTGTATTTGTTCATCACTTTAAATATTTTTCCTGTTAGGTGACATTCGGGTTTTAATGAAAAGGCTATTTTTTTCTTCTTAGGCATGTCCCCTCTGATAGCCACCTTTTGTCATCTGTGTGTGCGCACGTGTGCTTAGTCATGTCTGACTCGATGCAACCCCATGGACTGTAGCCCACCAGGCTCCTCTGCCCATAGGATTTTCCAGGCAAGAATACTGGGGTAGGTCACCATTTCCTTCTCCAGGGGATCTTCCTGATCCAGGGATCAAACCCACATCTCTTGCATCTCAGATATTGGCAGGCAAATTTTTTAACCCTGGGAAGCCCACAAAGTAGGTGTATTCATGCATAAAGGCTGTGGATACTTCCTAAATTGCTATAAAGTCTACACATGAAGATCTTTACCTGTGAGTCACAGCAAGTGCGCAGAGCTTCAAACAGTGGTTCTTAATCCTATCTGCATGTTAGTGTTACTCAGGAAGTTTAAAATATATGTACACACATATATATACATATATATATCATATCTGGGCCCCACCCTAGACCAATGGTTATCAGAAACACTATACAGATAAGCCCTAGAAGCCCCTAGGTGATTCCACAAAGCAATGAGAATTGAGAACCGGTAACCAGAACCTTGGAGAAGGCAATGGCACCCCACTCCAGTACTCTTGCCTGGAAAATCCCATGGACGGAGGAGCCTGGTAGGCAGCAGTCCATGAGGACGCTAAGAGTCGGACACGACCGAGTGACTTCACTTTCACTTTTCACTTTCATGCATTGGAGAAGGAAATGGCAACCCACTCCAGTGTTCTTGCCTGGAGAATCCCAGGGACGGGGGAGCCTGGTGGGCTGCCATCTATGGGGTCGCACAGAGTTGGACACAACTGAAGCGACTTCGAAGCAGCAGCAGCAACCAGAACCTTGTTTCTTTAAGTGCCGTCTGAGAACCAACAGCATCCCCTGAGAGCTTAATGGAAATGCAGAATCTCTGGTCCCACCTGAAAGCAACTGAACTGGAATCTGCAATGAAATGCCATCCAGAGTAATGTGTGTGTGCATGGTGAAGTGTGAGATGCACTGACCTAGAACAGACCTGCACTAAGTGGGCAAGCTCTGAATGAGACTGATTGATGGGCTGAATCAATCCCTCACCTTAAAGGTCACACTCTGACCCCAGCATACAAATGTATTAAATGTAAAGTACTTGCTCAGAAACCAGCCAGGACAGCTCCTTATACCCTGGACATGCTGCGAGAGGCAAGTCCTCCCTGCTTGGTACGGGCACTGGCCTGATGTGAAATGGTCACAAGCAGATCTCTGACATCTGATTCACAAGAGCAGCTGACTCTACAGAGGCAGGGAATGGGGCTGGGGAAAGGTACAAAGGAAAGTAACTATGCCTGTAATTATTGATAATTTAAAAAATCCAAAGTTAGATTAAAAAGAAGTTCTTCCCTGAGGTCTAAACTTTCTCATCCACACAACAAACATTTCTCCTTTAAGGTATACAAAATCTCTTGTGATCAAAGTCTAGTTCAACAAGACCTCTAACCTTGGGAAATTACATCGTTCTGAAATTCCTTCATCTCTTGCTTGCTAATCTCCTTCTAAGAATTCCCTCACAGAAAACGAGAGCATTATAGGAACTGTTGGTGATCCCAGGTGCTAGTGGTGAACATCTGGTCAACCACAGCTGGGCCCATCAGGGGCCAAACCTAGGGGAGATAAAAGAACTTGAGGGCAACCTGAGGATGCTGTGAATTTAGCCACCGGAGGCAATACCAAATGTAAAGAAATAACAAGATGTCATTAAGTTCAAATTTACTTGAACTCTAAAATTACTCCATCAGAAATGCAAGATAAGACCATCAATTTAATTAGTTTCTGCAAAACAAAAGGACACAATACTGGCTTTCTGTACAGCCATTCTCACTATTCAGTCATCCCAATGACCTCTCCCATGTCTCTTCTTTCTGTTCTCCTACTCTTCTGACCCCAAACAGACCACACTGGTTCAGAATTGAGAGACAGAGAAGATCAGACTGAAGCAGAAGCAGTGAGAGAGGACAGGAAGAAAAGAAGAAACATTTAAGCAGCAGAAGCAAGGGTATTTAAACTACTTGGCTGGGAGTCAGCCCTCCCTATACATCAGAAGCATCTGGGGTTCTTTGAAAAGTTACGAATCCCCTGGGGCCCACCCAAAGCCAAAGAAGCCAGAGTCTCAGGAAGGCGGGAGTCATCTGAACTTTTTTAAAGCTCCCTCAAATGATTGTGAGACACAGTGATTCCAGAGGACTGGAGTCAGTCCTGAGGGAGGAGTCTAACTTTGAAACAATGTTTCTTAACTTTTAATGTATATTTGTAAAAGCTCCAGATTCCATGTAAATCATTCTCTAATGTACTGATTAGCACTGGATTACTGTTTTTTCTTACTAGTTTTATTTTTGTCAATATAACTCATGCAAATTACTACCAGACTTAAAATGAAAACACAGCAGTAACCTCTCTTACATCTCCAATCACCCCCAAACTAACTTGCCAAATGCAATCTACTCTAAAAATATTTAACTATTTCTCTTTTGATACTTAATTTTATATTCCTAAACAATATGCTTATACTGATATTTCTTGATTTATTTTTGACTTTCATTTAGTAATTAATAAAATTACCAAGGAGAAGGCAATGGCACCCCACTCCAGTACTCTTGCCCGGAAAATCCCATGGATGGAGGAGCCTGGTAGGCTGTAGTCCATGGGGTCACTAAGAGTCGGCCACGACTGAGAGACTTCACTTTCACTTTCATGCGTTGGAGAAGGAAATGGCAACCCACTCCAGTATTCTTGGCTGGAGAATCCCAGGGATGCGGGAGCCTGGTGGGCTGGCATCTATGGGGTTGCACAGAGACAGACACAACTGAAGCCATTTAGCAGCAACCAATGTCTTATTAGACACTAGCTTATCCTCTCCCAGACTTCTATGATAGAGTGAAGTCAATATTTTTCCCCAACCTCTCTGGTAGTATGTATCAGTTCAGTTCAGTTCAGTTGCTCAGTCATGTGGGACTCTGCGACCCCATGAACCGCAGCGCGCCAGGCCTCCCTGTCCGTCACCAACTCCCAGAGTTCACGCAAACTCACGTCCATTGAGTCGGTGATGCCATCCAGCCATCTCATCCTCTGTTGTCCCCTTCTCCTCCTGCCCCCAATCCCTCCCAGCATCAGAGTCTTTTCCAATGAATCAACTCTTCACATGAGGTGGCCAAAGTACTGGAGTGTCAGCTTTAGCATCAGTCCTTCCAATGGTCAGGGTTAATAAGGCACGTGTCTCAGTACACTGCACCAGTCACTATTAAATACTTCCACACCAGCTGGTAAATGACTGCTACCTGAGCTCTCTTAGGCCCTTCCAGGGACCCTCTCCTGTCCCCATTATCCAGCAAACAAAATGCTAACGTCTGATACAGGAGGGAGCTTTTAGAGCAGTTCTCACTCCATATTAGAACCTATGTTCTGATGGGCTACCAGTTATGAAATATTCTGAATATTCTCCCTAGATGTAGCCATGTGATTGAATTTTTGCCACTGGAATATGAGGGAAAGTGATCTTGCTACTTGCAGCCTTGAACTTTAAACCTTTGCCCATCACTGCTCTTTCCCATTCCTGTGGGCTGGAGTGCACACAGGCTGCAATCAAGAGCTAACCACTCACACAGGTGAGGACAACGCCTTAGATTCTAAGGCTTAGAGGATGGTGGAGTCACAATGTGGAAGGAACCTGGGTTCCCGAAGAGCTGCATGGAGCAGACATCACCCGAAGTAAATATAAATCTCACCCCATGTGCTTCTTCTTGTAAGACCATTTAATTTTTCTGGAGTTTAGAATTGCCCTTTACTTCCCCCACTTAATAGGCCTTATGAATCAATAATTTATACCAAATACTCCATAGGAAATGGAAAGCCCCACTGAGGAATATCCCACACTTGGTCAGATGTACCAGAGCATCTGTGGGTTTTGCTTTTGTTTTCGTTGGACAGCTGCTGCTCTGAGCTGGACGGCTTCTCTCCAGGCCTGCTGCACTACCGCCACCTTGAGATTTCACTGTCACCCTAGAATTCGCCTGTGTTTGCCTCTGTTTCCAGAAGACTATATATTATTCTTTCTTCATGGATACCCACATTTTTATACTGATCCATAACTTCCTAAAAAAGATGCACAGAAAATAAGCTTTTGAGACATTTCACATGCACAAAATGTCCACATTGTATCTTCCACTTGATAGTTTGAAATTCTAGATTGAAAATAATTTTCCTCAGAATTCTGAAAGAATGAATCCATTGTTTCTTAGCTGCCATTCCAATTCCCAATTTTTTTGTATGTTATCTCTTCCCCCCACCCCAGACAGGATTTAGCTTATTCCCATTTTCATCAGTATCCTAAAAATTTTCAATGTTATGTCCTATACACACTCCCTGTGTGGATCTTTTTTTCATTCATTCACTTGGCTATCTTGTGAACTCTTTCAATCTACAAATGTATGTCCTCCAGTTCTGGGAAAATAGCTTGTAATATGTCTTTGGTAATTTCTTCTCTTTTACTTTTCCCTATAATCTCTCTTTTTAAAAAATTTTTGCTTATTTTAATTTTTTATTTTTGTAGTCTCTCTGGAACTCTTATTAATATAACACGTGATTTACTGACTAACTCTACTTTTTACTTCTTTTTACATCTCTGCTTTTATTTCTACTTTTTCTTCTGGTCCTTCAAATGATTTTTGCCATCTTATTTTTAATTAAGACCTATCTCTTATTGTCTAATTATTACCTTATAGCCCTCTTCCTATTTCACTAGTTACAGGTGGATTGGTTTTGATTATTTCCATTTTCTTATTTTTGCATTTGTTTCCTCCATGATTTTTTTTTTCTCATTTGTTCTGGTTCCTTCCTTTTCATTGCTGAACGGTTTATTCAAATGTCTCATATTCACTGACTTTAAATGGCAACCCAATCCAGTATTCTTGCCTGGAAAATTCCATTGACAGAGGAGCCTGGGGGGCTATAGGCCATGTGGTCGCAAAGAGCCAAACACAATTGAGCGTGCACACACACTTTAAAAAACTAGCTGTAAGTTCCATGTTCACAGAACAGAAGGCGTAGAGTGGCTGACTAGTAGTGGGCTCACACAGGAAGACTGGGTAGTAAGTTTTCTCACTGTGGGAGAAAACATCAGTATATGTAGGTTCTTTTTTTTTCGGGTTGTTCATTTTGCCCAGAGAAGAGTCCTTCAATATCCTGCCCAGGTTGGTGATTACCTGGTTACCCTAGGATTGGGAATGAGTGAAAAAGAATACCAGGTCTCACCATTCAGTAGGCACAATTTCATTAAATTACTCTGTTTTCAGTTGAGCATTTCACTCTTACCCTCTTTTTTCTCCCTGTTATCCTTAAGTCCAGAGCTGCTAATTTACCTTGATTTCTCCAAAGACAAAATATTCAGGACTTTCTCTTGCTATATATAGGAGTGGGAGAAGTGAACTGTGAGTCTCGTTCATTTGAGATTTTCAATCAAGCCCTTATTTCCAGTCCCATGCCCTGCTTCAGAGCCTCTAATTCCAGAGCACTTCTGGAATTCTGGGGGATAAATTGGCCATTTCTTCCTAGTTTCTATTCCCAACCTCCTGAGAACCCCAGGGACGGGGGAGCCTGGTGAGCTGCCGTCTCTGGGGTCGCACAGAGTCGGACATGACCGAAGCGACTTAGCAGCAGCAGCAGCTTTCTCCACCACACTAAGTCAGTTGCCACAGGTCTGTCGGATTTTCACCCTCCAAAAGTGTGCTGGTGTGTCCCATCTCTAGTTCACCATCACTGCAACCGCACTTCAAGAGGGGCAGGTTAACGTACATTCAATCCACCAAACTGCGGAATCCCAAAAACTCAATCCTACAACCACAGAAACTGGCCCCCAAAGATGAGCCTTTATCAATTTTTGAAACACTCGTGGCTTTTCTGTTTTTATAGACACATCTGATTAGCTTAGATACTTTCTCAATTATTGTCATGTTTACCATCATTTTCTGTCTTAATCATAAAAAACATAAAAAACAACACATAATCCTATTCTGGATACTAAAAAATCTTCTGCTTTATTGACTCATTAATTAAGCCTTAAAAGATGGCAGTACTTAGAACACTAGATTATAATGAAAGAAAATACAGGTTGTTTTCATGCAATAAAGCTGTTTTGACTGACTCTTGCCACTTCAGATCTAGCCTATGGTACCTGAACTGAAAGGTATTTGCCTTGATAATGTTCAAGTATTTCCAAGAAGACCTTTGACTTCTGTACAAGTCATCAACAATACTGGAGTCTTAGTTATTTCATTTCTAAAACTAGGCAAAGGAGGAATGATCAGAATATTTAAAAAATAACTGGGCAAGTTAAGTTTTCTCACATCCAAAGGCTTACAACTTTTTGTGTTCCATTCAAAGGACAAAAATCTGACGGTTCTAAACCTGAAGATTAGGATCCTTAAGGCTGAAAACTCAAGGCTTATCCAAAACACTACGTTCATACTTATAAGAAATAACTACCAAGTAAAACATTAATATTACACTTTTGATCTAATTCCACTCAAAGAAGCACATATTTTGGACCTGTCAATGTTTATAACTTCCCTGAAAAGAAAAACCAAGCACCTAACAAAGAAAAAAGACTCCTGTGCAGGGGTGGGTGGGAAATGAAACTGTCCTATTTCTTGAGCTGGGAGGTAGTTCCATGGATGTTCACTTTTTAAATAATTCATTGAACTAGAGATTTACATTTCAAAATGTTATATATGTTATCTTTTACAGTTAAAAATAATACCTTTTTAGCAGTTAAAAGAGAAATAGATAAAAAGGCAAATTTTTCATTTGTCATAAATGCAGTGCTTTAATCACACTTGGCCAGAACTGTTATACACTCTGACATGGCTAAAGGTAGAAAAGTCACCATGATTCACTTTCAGTGCCTAAAGCAGGGTCCCACCAAAATTCAACAGTCATCTCAGTTGTTTCATTTGAAACACTTTACTTTTAAAAAATTCTTAAACTTCGGAATGTACCTTTTATCCCACACGGTAATGTTGATATCTTACACTATTTATTTGCAAAGCACTTTCACATCAAATACCTGGGAGACAGAACAGGCATTGTGCTCTCCCATGCTGCAGATGAGGAAGCTGAGGCATGTAATAGTTAATTAGTAGAAGACAATGGCACCCCACTCCAGTACTGGAAAATCCCACGGACGGAGGAGCCTGGTAGGCTGCAGTTCATGGGGTCACTAGGAATCAGACACGACTGAGCAACTTCACTTTCACTTTTCACTTTCATGTATTGGAGAAGGAAATGGCAACCCACTCTAGTGTTCTTGCCCGGAGAATCCCAGGGATGGGGTCGCACAGAGTCGGACACGACTGAAGTGACTTAGCAGCAAGGTCACTAACAGCGACAGAATCAGGACAAACTCCAAGTGCTATATGTCCAATCAAAGGCTCCTTCAACATTTTATGAGGACAAAGAACTTTCCACTTTGAATTCAAAAGCAGGTTATCAAAGGTGGTCTCTTTGATGGTACCAGTGAGTTTCTGGAGATTCCTGAGACAGGGAGGAGAGAACAACTTGGCATGGCTATGAAATCAACTAACTAAGGACTATGCTCACACCTTCTGAGTCATTTCACTCACTTCTGGTTAACATAAAAATGCACCTGCTTCCTCAGAAGCTAGTTTAACTCCAACATAAACACGAAAGTTATGAGTAGTCTATAACCTGGGGTTTCAAGGGAAACAAATGCCTGTCTGATACCCACAGGGTTTCCCAAGGGGGAGGGGCGGGGATAATCCCCATCCACACCTGTCTTCTTCCCCACACCATGCTTTCTCCACGGAGGTGGAGCCACTTATTTAGTTGGCTTGTGACATCGTGGCTCTGTTTCTTAGTCTACAAATGGATGGAGTTTTCCTATCAGAGAGATCAGGCATGAGAGATTTGGCCTCGTCTCTTTGCCTGAACAGTGAAAGGCAGAAATGGGTGTTTCTGCCCTGCAGCCTCAAACTTTCCATCCAGTAGGCTGTTCCGAAGTCTAGCCTAGGGTATACACAGTTTATAAGACCATTTTGGCCTTCCCACTGAGCTGTGTCTTCCAGCCTAGTCTTCGTCAATAAAGAAGTAAATTTTTTGACGATCTGCTGCTCTCATCTATTTTTTAATTGGTAGGAAAGAAGGGGTGCTTTCCATGGGTCCTCCTCAGAGACGCCATCACCTGCCTTTCAGTTAGAAGTCAGAGACTGTGGACATGACTCAACAGCCCTCCTCAGTGGGTTTCTGTGCTCACAAACACAGGTGCTCTAGAAGCAATAAGCAAGCTTTCTTCTTTAAGAGGAAGCATCCTAAGACTTTGTTCAGTGGATACTTTTTTGCTCCTTCTACCCTGAAGGGCAACACTAATCTGAAATTCAGGGATTCTGATTCTTTCCAGAGAAACTCTGCCATACACATGGCTGTGATCTGGGGTGGGTCTTAGTTTTCCTAGAAAGCCTTTAAAAGATTTTAGCTTCCTCATCTTTTAATTGAAGGAATAACTTCCCTCTTTCAAGATGCTTCCAACTTTATGAACTAAAAGCTCAGAAAGGCTTTAATAAATGCACTCCAGAATTCTAAAAACATATGTGTGTGTGTGATGTGACACCCTGGCCTCATGGTTCCTGAGGATCAGTGAAATCCGACCTCATGCTTGTGTTATTTCACCATCCTCAGGTTCAGCCACGCTCTGAATTCACATCATTGCTCACTACTGACTTCTCCATCACGATGAGCTACTGCACAAGTCCCCCAGGCGCTTCACCGCCCAGCCCTGGACACCCTCCCCCTCCACTCCAATCCTGCCTTTCATTCGCTCTCGCTGAACCAGCCACTACGCATTCTACCCTCACATCTCCAGCTCTTTCTCCCAGTCCATCAACACTAGTTTCACTCGCCTTCCTCCTCAACCCAGGACCCATATGGAGCTGGCAGTTTCAATGATACTCACACCATCTCCACTTCCAATTTTCTGAGTATTGCTGGAGAAAAAGCATAAATACAGGGAAGACTCGTCATATCACAAGGCTAAGGTGAAGGCTTCTTAGCAACTTGTCAGGTCCTCCTCACCACCATTGGCTCTGGTCATGCTCAGATCCATTCCAAATCTTTCCCCCCCTCCTCCACCTCCCAGCTTTACCTCTCACTCTCAATATACTCTCAGCCAAGAAACTGGCCTCTGTTGTTTTTTTCCTTTTTTAAAAAAGAGGAACCTACCAATTTCAGATGCAATCACACTCCTTCCAAGCTTCCAACTTTCTTCTTTCAATTGCAGTTTCTTCTTGCCTTCATTTAATCTTTTCCCCTCCATGTCACATGTTTTTCCATGAATAACCACCTTTGTCATGGTCAAATGATTTATTATTCAAAAGGGGACTTTGTTTTAGAATAAAAACAGGCATTACTCGTCCAACTAATTGTAATATTTGTCCAAATACTATCCTACCACTGAACCGGGATGACAGATGTCAACTGAGACTGTCTTGGGTAATCTGATACGTGGTCACCTTCTCCAGCTCCTTTCCCTCCTGCTCCAGGAGTTAGTGCTCCAGGAGCACTAACCACCTTCCTGCTCCCTCTCCTGAGCTTCAGTCTCTTCCTCTCTACTGACAGCCACTCAATGCATAGCACTCTTGGGCTTTACATACAGTTTTAAGAGTGTCCACTGGCCCCCTCATCACCTCGAGTCATTGTCCTCTGATGTTCACAGTCCAATTCCAATTTACACTCAGGCGCCTCTCAGGGCCCTGGCTGACTTCCATTTCCACTGCCCAAATGACCCTGACCCTCAAAGGCCACTGACAACGGTCTCACTGACAATCCTAATGACCTTTTCCAAGTATTATCTCAGGGTCTCTACCCTATTGGCCCCTCCAAATTCTCCTTCCTCACCTGTCTTTACCCTAGCTTTTCCTTCTTCTCTTCCAGCTTTTCCTCTTGTCATCCTGTTAGCCTCTTTTATCTCCCTTCAAGCCCACAAACACGGTTTTTCTGAGCTCCATCCTGGCCTTTTACCCTTCTCACTCACACTTGGAAACATTCTCACAGCTTCAGCATACCCTGTCATAAGGATGCTTGCAATTCCATCTCTGTTTCTAACAGCTGCCATCCACTTGGACAGTTCCATAGACACATGGAAATCAACATATCCAAATCCAGACTTCCATTAATTAGACACATCTTCACTGACTGCACGAACTTACAGGTGCTTTGCTAGTGGCCTTCTTGATGATTTCATTTTCTGCCATCACCATCCAAAGTCATTTAGCTTCAGTCTGACTCCTCCCTCAGTTCCCTCATCCAATCAGACAACTAATCCCAATGCATTTACTATTTCTACAGTTTCTCACCCACCCAACTGCCCCGATTCTAACATAGGTTCTCACTGCTTCTCTTCTGGGAACTATTTTAATAGCTTTCAAACTGGGACTAACCATGACACCTCCAATACAAATTGATGTCATAGAGCACAGCTTTCATCACATCATTCCCCCACTCAAACTACTGTTGACAGTTATCTACAGCTTACCAACCAGACTCCTTAGCCCAGTGTTCAAGATGCTCAACGCAGTCCTATGTCTGCCATGCATGCAGCCTGCTGTCCCACTCTCCTGCCTCAAGGCTCCTTACCCACCAGCTTGACCACGTTCCTCTCCATTCTTGGGTATGCTCATATAGGCTTTCCTTCAAGTCTTAGTATAGGCTGAGCCCTACATCTCTGCCAGTTGAAACTCTACCAATTCTTTAAAGCCTTGCTCAAGACTCCTTAATTAAAATTTCCCCATTTTTTCCCAGCTAGAAACAGTGTGTTCCTTCTCTAAAATCACAAAGCATTTACTTTGTGCCTCTGTAACAGTTCCTCCATGTAATAAAGTCTGTGGTTACCTATCTTATGGGCTTCTCGGGTGGCACTAGTGGTAAAGAACCCACCTGCCAATGCAGGAGATGTAAGAGACGTGGGTTCAATCCTGGGTTGGGAAGACCCACTGGAGGAGGGCATGGTAACCCACCTCAGTACTTTTGCCTGGAGAATCTCATGGACAGAGGAGCCTGGAGGGCGACAGTCCATACAGTCACAAAGAGCCAGACACGAATGAAGCGACTTAGCATGCATCTGTCTTAAGCTCCCTACATGCTTCCTAAGCCCCTCAAAGGAAGGGTGCGTATGTTTGATTAACTCATGTACATCCTTATACTGCCTTATACATAGTAAGATGAATGAGAGGCTGAAATATTCAAGTTAACTTTGTATCTAGCATATAGCACATAAAATAATGAAAACGTAGCTAAGATCATCAAAGCTAATTATACCAAATTCTTAGGAAGGCCTAGAAATTAACCATTTTTGCAGTTGCTCTTATTAGATCAAGGATACATGAATAATTTCAACTAAAACTGTAGGAAGATTATACATTCTTTTTTCTTTTTCTTTTTTAAATTATGACAGTATGATTACACATTTACAAGATACTTAGAAAACACATAATGAAGTTACAGATAGTTCCACTATATGTTACATTTTTTAAGTAGATAAACTAAGATTTGTAACTGGAGTTTCATTATCAAACTCTCCAAAACAGAATGAATATGCAAAAAAGCAGTAGTATACAGTAGATTTGAAAAGCACTATGAACCAATTCAACATAATTAAGATTTATACAATTTTGACACAAGAGGAGGATACAAATTCTGTTCAAGTTCCCATAGACTATAAACTAGGAGACACTAGGACATATCCAGGAACTATGTATCTTTTATCAGTTCCTCAAACTATACAGTTAGAGAAGACACTGCTGCTGCTGCTAAGTCGCTTCAGTCGTGTCTGACTCTGTGCGACCCCACAGATGGAAGCCCACCAGGATCCCCCATCCCTGGGATTCTCCAGGCAAGAACACTGGAGTGGGTTGCCATTTCCTTCTCCAATGCATGAAACTAGGGATCACTTAATTCCCCTCCTCCCAGGCCAATCACCAGTTCTGCAATTGAGAAAACTGAAGCTTTAAGAAATTAAGTTGTTCACTTGGTCATATAAATCAGAAGTCAAAATATAACTTTCCATTTATTAAGGGCCTAGCGTATACAAGGTAATTTACATACATTATCCCAGTCTTACAACAGTCCTTCAAGGTAGGCAGTATTATCCCCATTCAGAAATGAGAACATTCAAAAAGGTTAAGTAACTTGCTACAGACAGCCCTGCTTGTCAGGGACACAGCTGAGCTTCGGCCTCAACTCTGTCTGGCTGAGAAGTCTAGGCTTTTCCAATTTTTTTAAATTGGAGGATAACTGTTTTACAATACTGTGTTAGTTTCTTTCGTAAATCAACATGGACATATGAGGCATACATATGTCCCCTCCCTCTTGAACGTCCCTCACTGTGGCAAAGGCAAGACCTTTACCAGGTGTCCTGAAACAGCCTTCTACTGTTTCTTCAGTGAATAATTACGCCAACTAAGTAAGTGCATACACTTACAAGTTGTAAGCCATCTTACTAGAAATTTTGGAGGCGTGAAAATTAAGCAACAGCTTCATTACCATAAAAGTTCTAAGGTTAATTACTGCTAACATCCTGACTTTCTTGTCAAAAACATCTTTAATCTGGAAAAGATACACGTTTTCCTGCTTTCTCAATTCTTAAATTTTTTAACTTAAAATGCATTTGTCCAACTACATTCAACAAGTATGTGTTGATCCCTTGGATGGCCAAGGCACAGGGGAGGGTATAAAGCTGAATATGACATCATTTCACTCTGAGAGTTCACATTAAGAGGCAGAGAATCCACTAACCACAGGGACTACTCACCCCCAACTACGGGGGCTCTGGCTGATTCGAGGACTTCCAAACAAGAAGTCAAGACGCTTGATTCTAACCCCAGTCCCGCTCCCCAGGCAAATCATCCCACTATGCCTCAGTTTCCTCAGTTAAGGAACTGATAAAAAGGAATGAATTATGCCAACCAACGTTAAGGTCCCTTTTAGCTTTAAAATTCTATTATGTCTGAGCTCACTCTTGAGATTACACTACTACGGAACGGGAACTGCTGGAAGCCCACTCTTCTCTGGCAGTGAATTATGAAGAACTGGGTACTGAGAAGATTCCTACAATGTAAAGCCATGCCTCCAAAGTTTGTTATTTATAATCAAAAAGTTTGCTAAAGTTTTTCCTGAAGGGAGGTAGTATGAAGCACGACATTCAAATCCTTCCATTATATCACTGACATAGTTTTAATTCTTTACAATCCATTTAAAGTAGTCAAATTAAAATATACTTTAAAATAACTCCTTCTATCTACTCTTCTATGGAGTTAAGCTATGGGCACTGACAACAACAGAACTGAGGCCCTTGCAGAGACGGAAATCTTGTATTCAGTTAAATTAATACACTGTATTAAGTGCTACCTACTAGGGACCATCCCAAACTATGCTAAATTTGAGGTTGGTGCGCAGGCAGTGGGGTGGGAGGAATATAGAAATATCAGTATTTCAAATATCACTGGAAACAAATAATACTGTGGGAACTGACTTTGCCAATTTCCTTTCAATATCCTCTACTTCTCAACTAGCACAGGTAATATTTTTAATCATCCATTAACCTCTACAGTTACACTTTCTCTTGACAAGGCTCTACATGCCTTATCGTTCTTCATACTCGGCATCTTAGGATATACAGCTCAAATCCACCTTGTGCTGTAATTTAACACCACAGAGGAGGAAATGAATCAACCAAAAGAAAATTGGAAGAAAAAAGTTAGAACTGTCCCATCTTAGTGCCTGGCCCACAAAAAGGTTACAGTTAAGTTCAACAGTCAAAGACAGACTCACCAAGAAATCAGGGAAAAGGAATTTATTCATTCACTAGTCAACAAATCTGAGTGCCTACTATGCCAGGCACTGTTCCAGGTACTAGAGTTACAGCAGTAACAAACCATGCGAAAACTCGTGCCATAGTATAGTTTACATTCTAGTGCAGAGGGACAGGACTTAAAGAACACCCAAAGAAAATCCTTTCAGATAGTGATTAAGTTCTATGAAGAAAAAATAGGCCTGGGGGTGGTCCCTGGGGTGAGGGGTGAGAGGCCACTTAAGTTAATCAAGAGGGCCTTGCTGAGTAAATGCCATTTGAGTTAAGTTCTAAATGATGAGAAAACTTTATTCAATCTTAAAAGCGTAGGGTATGGTAGGAATGAGTCGTTAGTCTTTAAGGGTGGTCACAGTGGTCGAAAGTTCTGAATTAATGGTAAACTAGGTTCCTTGTAGGATTTGGCTTAAAAAAATATAAAAATAAAAAGCCCTAAACCTAAGCCTTTAAGTAGAACCCATCTATTTAGGAACTACTTATTTTTAAGATCCACTAACTTTTAAACTTTCTGCTAATTACCCTGGCGGTACTTAAGTAAAGGCAATTACTAGAAGGATGCCTTCTAGTGAGTCCAAAACCTCACTTGACAGCATGCAGATTCTAATGAGAGGACCCACACCTGCAGCGAACCAGTGCTCTCCACCGACTCATCAACTCAGCCAGGTGGAATCTCGAAACTCTTCTAAGAACGGGAATCAAGCCTCGGGAAATCTGGGCAAACTGACACCCCTCCCCCCTAAAGTTCCCCCAAACTGCGGGAGGAGGGGGAAAAAATAAACCCCACCCTTTTGCACTCTCTCCCCCCTGGTCCTCCAGGCGTCACAGCCGCGGAAGGGCCGCGGTCCCTGGGGCAGAGGCACACGGCGAGTACGCGCGGGGTGTACCGCGCATGAATCATCGGCGCCGGGTCCGCGGGGCGATGATTCATTCACCGTCCCGGAGCCCACGGCCACACGTTTCGGGCGTACGGGTACGGCCGCACACGCAGCTTCCTTAATATTAAACAAATGTTTCAAAGTACAAACGACCGGAGCCAGAAATGTGTCGACCCAGGCCAGGCGGCGAGGAGGAAACAGCACGTTTCAGCCGCTGCCCGAGTGTTCCCGGGGTCGGGAGGGGAGCGCCGAGCACGTCCGTCCACCCGGCCGCCGACCCCCTTCCAGTCCCCGTTGCCCGCTGGCGCGCGGGCAGCACCCGCAGGGGGCGCGGCGGGCGCACAGGTGGGTCCCCGCCCGCCCGGCCTCCCGCCCCTCCCCGCCACTCGCGGAAGGCCGACGCGCCCTCGCCGACGCGCCGCCCGCTCGCCCCTTTCCTCTCCGTGACATCTTATATAATAACCCGAGCTAATCAAAACGGAAGCGACGCGCGCTGCCGGGGCCCGGTTCTCGGCTGCCACTGGATGCTCGCGCCCCGAGCCCCCGGCCCCCGAACTAGGCGCCAGAGCGCGCGGCTCCGGGGGAAGGGCCAGAGCGCCGCCTCGGCTCGTCCCTCCTCGGAGAAGGCGCTGCCGCTGCCGGTCCCCGTCAGGAAGCCGCGAGCGTCACAAACTGCGTCAGCTTCTTCAAACACGTTTCACGGGCTCCCTCCAGCCGGGGAGCCGGCCGCTGGGGCAGCCGGGCCGCGGCCCGAGCTGGCTGGAGCCCCTCCGGGGAGGAGAAAGTTCTTCGGGGCCCTCCCCTCGCCCGCGCTGCGCCCGGCCCCGCCGCGCCTCCAGCCCCTTTCCGCGCGACGCCCGCCCCGCCGCGCAGCCCGCCGGCCCGCCCCGATGGCAGGTTGGGCAACTTGTGACCCCCGGGCGCCCGGCGGCCGCCTCCCGCCCGTCCCGGTCCCCAGCCGCTCGGGGGCCTCCCCCCAGCCCGGCGGAATACAGCGACGCCAGAAACTTCCCCGGGCCGCGCCGGGCGGGGTAGCCGCCCGGGTCCCGGCGCATCGCCCTTACCTTGCTCTCGGGAGGCCACGAGCCGGGCGGGCCGCGCGGGGCGCGTGGTGCGCGAGCGCGCGCGCGTGGGGAGGTAGATGAGGGCGCCCGCGCCGGCGGGGGCGGGGCGGGGCCGCAGGGTGCGGGCGGGGCGGCGGGGGGGCGGCCGGGCTGGCGGGCGCGAGGAGAGCGGAGCCGGCGGCGGCGGCGACGGCGGGCGCGGGGCGAGCGCGCCGAGGGGGCGGAGGAGTTGCCGTGGGTTTGTTTACGCATTGCTGCCCGGCTCGGGGCACAGCCCGCACTCCCTGATTGGACACAAACTGGGGCACAGCCTCTCGCCGCCGCCCGCCAGGCCTCCTCGAGCAGCCGCCGCGCAGCTCCCGGAGCGCCCGGCCCGGCACGGCCCGCGGCGGCGTCCGGGCCTGGAGGGGACGAGCCGCGGCCGCGGACGGGCATGGGGCCCACACGTGGGGCCGGGGCTCGCAGGCGCCCACCTGTAGGGGCCCGACCTTGGCAAGGAGAAATTCGAAACTTCTGAGGCTGGAGTCATCGTATCATCCAGCCACAGAAACGTAGAAGGGGCACTCCTCCCCCCCACGGCCCCCACCCTCATACACAGATGGAAGACGGAGGACGCTTGCCCTTGATGGAGAGAAGAGCAGCTCAAAGGTTGATATGCCCCTTTGGCGATGGTCAAGCTGAGACTTCCTGTCTGAGCTGTCCCTGGGAGATCGCAGTTCCTTCGCCTGTCTTCAGTTTCTCTGTTGTAAATCTGTCCTCCAGGCAGCATTCAAGTAGCCATCCCAGAAGTGACCTTGCCAAAAGACGCTCAAGATCCTTAGATGGCTCTTGGAGCCTCAAGTTCCATTTCCTTAGTTTCCGAGGCCTCTACAGCTGGGCCTCCACCTTTCAGCCTCTTTTCCAGTGCCCACCCCTCACCCCCCAAACCCTTGTTACAAACCCTCAGATGCCCCTGTCCTTTCACAATTGATTTTGATTCTGCTCTATGTTCTGCTAGAAAACCCATAGCCCCCTCGACCTGTCCAGCTAGCATCCTCTCAGTTTGTCCACCGTCTATCCCTGTGCAGCCTCCTGACCTCTCTGCAGCCTCCTGACCCCTGTGCAGAATCCTCCTGTGTGGCTGCCAACAGCCTGACTTGAGGGTCAGTCATATGCCCAGTCTGTGCCCTCACTAGGCTGTGGATTCTGAAGAACAGGAACCTGGTTTTATTAATAGAAGCACTCTGGGAATGGGAGAGATGATGCCTGGAGAAAAAAATTAAGCATCTGCAACTCTGCGGGACAACAAAAACTCAAAAGAGTCTGCCAGGAGGGTCTCTTGATAGACCATCCACAAATCTTAACTTGCACAAAGCAAACACTTCCAAAAATCCAGAATGTCCTCCCAGTTTGTCTCTGTGTCTCCACCTCACCACACCTGGCTAGGTGACCTCTGTACTCATCAGGGCACATAATAACCCTTGGAGGAATAAAACTGAGGTGTTCCTTAAGCTGAGGCTCAAGGTGATCAAAGTGAGTACAGTAAATCATGGAGAAATAGATGTGAATGGCCACAAACCCAGTCGTTTTACAGATAATTCCCTCAACTCTGGCAGCCACTGTGGATTTGTCCTTCTCCAATCAAACACTGGAGAAGTGGCCCCCGACTCTTGCTAACTCTTGGAATGGCTGGATTTCTTTTTCTCACTAGATGTGCTGTTTTCCCTGAGAAAGCTGTCTTTGAGCTCCAAGGGCCAATCCAAGTGAAAGTAAAGTCTTTGCCAGGTACTTTAGTCATGTTGGCCTCTTTTCGACCCTATGGGCTGTAGCCCACCAGGCTCCTCTGTCCATGGGATTTTCCAGGCAAGAATCCCAAAGTGGGTTGCCATTTCCTCCTCCAGGGGAATGTTCCCGACCCAGGGATCAAACCTGTGTCTCTTACAGTCTCCTGCATTGGCAGGCAGGTTCTTTACCACTAACCCCACCTGGGAACCCCAGGTACTTCAATAGTGATCTTTTAAAGCAGTGCATTAGTTACAAAGGGGCTTCCCAGGTGGCGATAGTGGTAAAGAACCCATCTGCCAGTGCAGGAGAAGTACAGGACATGGGTTTGATCCCTGGGTGGAGAAGATCCCCTGCAGGAGGGCATGATAACCCACTCCTGTATTCTTGCCTGGAGAAACCCATGGACAGAGGAGCCTGGTGAGTTATAGGCCATAGGGTCGCAAAGAGTTGGACACAACTGAAGCGACTTTGCTAGCAAGCATGCATGCACATTAATTGCAAAGCTGTTGAAAGAACTAGAATTACAAGCAGGAGAAGGTGAGGCAACCCCGATATCAGCAATTGCTGAGTGCATCTCCTCCCCTGGGGCTGGAGAGACTAAGGGAGGAAGCTGCCAAGACCATGAAAGGCTTGTCCAGTGGGAGCTGGAGCCAGGAAGGAAGTATAACTACTGCTGGAGATGATTCCCAAGCAGACAGAGGGGAAGAAATCCCCTGAAGGTGGGACAGGACAGGGTCAGAACCCCTCCAATAACAGATCATAACAGTGAAGAGAGAATGGCTCTGAGAGTGCTCCGGACTTGGATGCCTCAGTTAGTTACCTCTAGGACTCTTCCTGTGGGCACTGGGTTCTGACCCAGGCAGCACAGACTTTTTCTTTCCAAGCCCCAGAATTCTTTCTTTCTTTTTCTCTTTGCCCTTTGGCTTCCATGTCTCCTTCTGTCCTCTTCTCTACCATGACTCCCGTATGCTTCCTTGGTTTCGCTTACTTCTCTATCTCTGGCTCATAATTTTCTCCTTGTGTCCCCATAAACTTCCTCCTGACCTCTCTATTTCCCACTGAGCCTCTTCTCACCTCTGCCTTCCCTACTCCTTCCTGGGCGGAGGGCAGCCTTCTGCTTGAAGGAGATGAGCAGGTTCCTCTGTAGGTAATGCAATTGAAAACTATCATATTGTTGCTTCTCTAGACACTATGCTAGTTACTTCACCTACGTTATCTCATTTAATCCTTACCTCACACCTACCTGCTGGGCACCACTTAATAGAACTTTGGTGGCTTCATAATTGCCCATCTGAGGAAAGGGTTTTGTGGTGCAAGTCACCAGTGAAACTGCTAATGGTCCTCTTAACCTTCCTCATCTTCAAGTGTCTCCCTCTACCCTTTTTTCTCCTTATCCTACATCTTTCCCTTTCAATAACACAGATATTTTCCCTAGATCTCAATCCTTAACAGTTTCATACATCTCCACTCTAAATCTCCAAAGATGGAAAATGGGTATTTGAAGAAGATTGCATTTCAGTTGGCTTTTGAAAGCTGGACAGGATTTCAATAGATGAAGCTCGAGCAAGGACATTCTTGGTGGAACAGTGAACAATATGGTCCAACTTGACTTAAACACAAGAGATGGCCATGAAATAAGGTCAGATTTCAGAAACTTGTCTTTAGAACTCAGTATTCTAAGACCACTCAGATATATCGTATAATTCATGTAAGTAGAATCATAACATTCTAAAGCCGGAAAGCAGTCTAGACATTGTCTGACCCAACGTCCATTTTTAAGTGAACTGAGCCTTCAAAGACTTAGGTAACTGAAGTAGTTAAACATGGGCATTAGAGTCGACTGCTGCTGCTAAGTCGCTTCAGTCGTGTCTGACTCTGTGCGACCCCATAGACGGCAGCCCACCAGGCTCCCCCATCCCTGTGATTCTCCAGGCAAGAACACTGGAGTGGGTTGCCATTTCCTTCTCTAACGTATGGAAGTGAAAAGTGAAAGTGAAGTCGCTCAGTCGTGTCCGACTGCTAGCGACCCCATGGACTGCAGCCCACCAGGCTCCTCCGTTCATGGGATTTTCCAGGCAAGAGTACTGGAGTGGGGTGCCATCTCGACTACCTGTATTCAAATCCCTGCTTTGACAAATGTTAGGTAATATGATCTTGAACTTATCTGTGTTCCTCCTGTTATAAAATAGGAAACTTGACAGAACCTACCTCAGTGGGTTGTTGTAAGAATTAAATGTTTTTACAAGTAAAACTAAGTACAGTATCTGTCACATAGTCTGTCTTAAGTAAACATAGGTGAGTATTATAATGTTTTCCTATAGTTATTCACTAGCAAATACCAGAGCCAGAACAGATCCGCCAAATCTTTTAAGCCGCGGTTGAGTATCCTCTCCTTTGCTGGATGTTGTCTCAGGGTGCTTGCTGAATGCCATCTGGGGGCCTGTGGTGTTGCCCTAGTCTGCTGTCTGTAGACGTTCTCAGTTGTCTTTCTAGCTCACATTCCTCTACATTTCTATCAGCCTTGGCAATCTCACTGTGCAGTCAGTCCTGTGTATGTGAAGTTCCCAGAGAGGAGAGGGACATGAAAATTAGCAAGGGACATGTATTTCATAGTCAACAATACAGTTGACAAGTTTTTATATCATTAGATTTTACTAATTTAAAGTTCAAAGGGCCAAAGAATCATTGAATTAAAGGAGTTGGAGTGACCTGTCATTCTTCAGCCTATAGAGTGTCAAACCTACCAGTTTAAATTCTGGTAGTTCCTTAGGAGAACTCACTGGGATCAAGAAAAAGCCTTCCTTGACTTTGAGTGTCCAATCCTTCAACAAAATTGTGATGGTAGATAATCTCTTTTGTCCCTCCACCTCTGCCTTCTGAGTCCCTGGTCCCGCTTTTCAAAACTCCCCAGCTCTGTGAACTGCATGCTGTCCACTCTCTGGACTGTAAACATCTTGAAGTGATGAACCACAATTTACTCACCTTTTCATCTCTGGAATGTAGCTCGAGACAACAGGTGTCCACGCATTGTTGAACTGACTGATGCGAGCAATGCCACACATACCGAGAGGATCCCTTCCACCGCCTCCTCCAAAACTTTGTCTCCTCAGTTGTTTGGTCCTTAGCTGGTTGTCAGCCTGCTACACTAATTCACCAGAGAAAGCATGCCAACAGCTAAATGTGAAATAAATGTTCATTTTATAATACAAACTGCATTCAAAGGGTTTTAATAGTAGAAACCCAGGCAGTATTTATGAGAGTCAGAACGATATCTGGGGGGAAGCTGGACTTCCCTGACACCTTCATATCACACCATACAAACCGAAGCTTATCTCTCCTATAAATAAAGGCTACTTGACTTTGATTGTTACTCACTTTAGTTTAGATTTATTAGGTTAATTTGGAGATAGCCTCCATTACATATTAATTATCCCACCTAAGTAATTTCTTAAAAGGCACAGCTTTCTTTAATCTTAAAAATGTCCATCATTGTCTCATTTTCCTCTTTTATATCAAAGCCAGGCTGGTGACCCAATACCTTGCGCACTCACTGATTCTTTAAGCCCTCATATCTTTCTCCACTCCTATACTTCATTTGCATGCTTCCTCTGGGAAGCTGGAAGGAATCCAAAGGGTTAATTCTAGATCAACTCCTCATTTTGTAGGAGAGGAAACTGAGGCACGGAGATGTCAGTGACAGAATCTTGAATTCCCAGTCATCATTCCGTGCTCTATCTAAAAGTAAACCATGCATCACCAACTGCCTTCCTGACTTCTACTTGTCAAACCATCCTTTGAGCCCCTTAGGATTAAAATGGGTGTTTTTTGACTCTTCTTTTTCTTCAGGCCTCCCCTTCCACATCAGGATATCTCTGACTTGTCTTTCTAGTCTGCGCTGTCCCATGACTCAGGGCTTTTTCTTTTTACAACTGTATTACTACAATAGGTTGTTAAATGGTTTCATTGTCTCTCTCCAATTTCCTCCTCTTTTACAGAGTCAACCTAGTAGAACCATCTTAATATAACTCAAGTTTTTTTTTAAATTAATTTAATTTGAGGATAATTGCTTTACAATATGGGGCTTCCCAGGTGGTGCTAGTGGTGGAGAACCCACCTGCCAATGCGGGAGACGTAAGAGAGGCAGGTTCGATCCCTGGGTTGGGAAGATCCCCTGGAGAAGGGCACAGCAACTCACTCCAGTATTCTTGCCAGGAGAATCACGTGGAGGGAGGAGCCTGGTGGGCTGTATAGTCCATGGGGTCACACAGAATTGGACACGACTGAAGTGATTTAGCATGCACGCACTTTACTGTATTGTGATGGTTTTGGCCATACATCAACATGAATCGGCCACAGGTATACATATTTCCTGCGCATCCTGAACCTCCCTCCCACTTTCCTCCCCACCCTATCCCTCTGGGTTGTCCCAGAGAACCGACTTTGGGTGCCCTGCATCAAACTTGCATCAAACTTGCACTGGTCATCTATTTCTCGTGGGGTAATGTACACATTCGGAGAAGGCAATGGCACCCCACTCCAGTACTCTTGCCTGGAAAATCCCGTGGATGGAGGAGCCTGGTGGGCTGCAGTCCATGGGGTCGCTAAGAGTCGGACACGACTGAGCGCCTTCACTTTCACTTTCACGCATTGGAGAAGGAAATGGCAACCCACTCCAGTGTTCTTGCTTGGAGAATCCCAGGGACGGGGGAGCCTGTTGGGCTGCCGTCTATGGGGTCGCACAGATTCGGACACAACTGAAGCGACTTAGCAGCAGCAGCAGCAGCAATGTACACATTTCAGTGTTGTTCTGTCAAATCATACCACCCTCGCCTTCTCCCACTGAATCCAAAAGTCTCCTCTTTACATCTGTGTCTCCTTTGCTACTTGCATGTACGATCATCAGTACTGTCTTTCTGAATTCCATATATACGCGTTTTTTAAGAGTTATAATAAAACGGTGACATTTTGCCATGTAAAGTAAAATTCAACATGCATTTAGACTATCCATGAAATATGAGTTTATTATTGTCAAGCCTTTCCAGTTCTGAAACCTAGACTAGTAACTAGCTGTGCAACCTTAGGCAACTTCTATGAACGGTCATGTCCTCAGTGTGTTAAATGATGCTATTATCAATACATGTGCCTAACTCATAGGTTTGCTTGAGAATTAAGTGAAATAATAAATGCAGAATGATTAGTAACAATAGTTGTCATAGGTAATATTTGCTGAGTCCATAATGCCTATGGACCAGGCATTATCCTAAGCTCTTTAAATGAATTGTATCATATTGACCCTTTAACATAGATCCATTATTATTTCTAGATGAGAAAACTAAGGTCCAAAGGAGTTCAGAAACTTTCCAAAGATTAACAAGCCAAGAAGTGACTGAACCAAGATTCAGAACTGGGCAGTCAAACCTGAACAAACCTGTATACCACAGACTGGTACACAAAAAGCGCTTAGTAAATGGTAGTTATTTTATTGTTGTTTTTATTATGAGTATTATTACTTTAAAGAGAGGAGAAATCCTTTTTTCTGCCTTCCTTCCCAATTTCTTTCAGAAGTTGAGCCTTAGCATCACAGTGGGAATCCAGTTTGCTGGGTACCACGTATTTCTGCTTCCCAAAGAGAAGATGGAAGGATGATCAGGGATTCTTGCACTGCTGGGGCCCTGTAATCACCCTGGTCCTCCCCATCCCTGTAATATTTTTGATAAAATGGGACTCACACAGGCAATCTCTAGCCCAGGAAGAGTTCACAGAGACAGGTCAAAGATTTGTTCTCTGATGGTGCTAGAGTTCCTTTAGGCCTTTCTCAGGGTTGGGACCAGAACATTCTCTCTGTCTAGCGCTGCTTGTTTTTCCACCTCAGAAGATAATTTAGGGAAGAGAATCTCCCCAGTGGCTTCCCAGCAAATAATTCTTTTGGTCTATATTATAGTATTTCATTTCCTTCCCTTAGGGTACCTTTTGCATCAAATGGTCTGATTTAAGTCTTCTTCCCTTTGATGATGCTACAAACAAAACAAACCCCCTCATTACTGGTTCTGATGTTCCTTCCCAGGTGCTCTTTTTTTCTTCTTTGGCCCACTCAGTTTCTGCATTGGGTTGACACACCAGGCCTTCCCTGCTCCCTTGCTTTCCTCAAGTGTCACTGCCCCCTGAGCATCTGGCTGTTTATATTTGAACATCTGGTCTTTCTGATTCATAGCATTTGACCTTGGCCTTCCAATAATGGGATTTGCATAGATCCTGGAATCATACAATGTTAAAGCCAGAAGGACTTTGGTAGATAACAGAGGCCATGTGATTCCTTTTACAGGGAAGAATCAAGACCCAGGGAAGCCAAGTGTTGGATGTACAACTACACAGCCTATGATGGGGGAAGCTAGAACCAGACCCAAGACTTGCACTTCATTTATTTTTTGTGAGTTAGACTATGATGCCTGGAAATAATAATATAAGGAATTTACAAGTGTCTTCTCCCAAAATGTTTAGTTTTTCATATCAGTGGTTTTCCTAATACATTTCCAGGAGGCTCAAAGACTAGGAATTCCACGACTGAAAAAAAATGCAGCCATAAGAAGACATGAAGGACTTCCCTAGGGGTACAGTGGATAAGAATCCACCTGCCAACGCAGAGGACACGGGTTTCATCCCTTGTCTGGGAAGATTCCACATGCCACAGAGCAACTAAAGCCCATGCACGGCAACCACTGGATCCTGCACACTCTTTTAAGGGCCCACAAGCTATAAGTACTGAGACTGCACACCGCGACTACTGAGTCCACGTGCTCCAACTACTTAAGCCTGTGCCCCAAAGCCTGTGCCCCTCAACAAGAGAAGCCACTGCAGTGAGAAGCCTGTGCATCGCAGCAAAGAGTAGCCCCCATTCACGACAACTAGAGAAAGCCCTCATCCAGCAACAAAGACCCAGCATAGCCAAAAATAAATAAATATATAATTTTTAAGAATAATGAAGACATGAGTTACAGAGCTGGGAACCTGTCCCAAAATGATCATCTTTCTTTCCTAATGTACTTTGTACAGTGTACACAGCAAATCCTCAACATTGATGATGATGAATGAGGACCAGGTCTCATGTTTCTCTGCTTTCAATTCTTTTCTTTCTTTTTTTTTTTTTTTTTTTTACCATTTTGATCTCTATGTGTGTGTGTACTGAATTGCTCAGTTGTGTCTGACCCTTTGCGACCCCCTGGTCTGTAGCCCACAAGGCTCCCCTGTCCATGGAATTGTCTAGGCAAGAATGTTGGAGTGGGTTGCCATTTTCTACTTCAGGGAATCTTCCAGACCCAGGAATTGAACGTGGGTCTCCTGCATTGCAGGCAGATTGTTTACAATCTAGGGAAAATAGCCCAGCTATTTCTGGGTTTCCAGACTTTTGGTAACCTGACTCATTCAGTTTAGAGTTCATATGATGAGTGGGTATTCAGTAGCTGCCTTTCAATAGTGATGATGATAACTTCAAAGGGTTAGAGATCTACCCCCAGGCACACATAGGTATTTTGAAACTTTTCTAAATTTGAGGAAGTGTGTTCTCAAAATAATACCAACTATTGCATAAAAGATGAGAAGGCAATGGCACCCCACTCCAGTACTCTTGCCTGGAAAATCCCATGGACAGAGGAGCCTGGTAGGCTGCAGTCCGTGGGGTCGTGAAGAGTCGGACACGACTGAGCAACTTCACTTTCACTTTTCACTTTCATGCATTGGAGAAGGAGGTGGCAACCCACTCCAGTGTTCTTGCCTGGAGAATCCCAGAGACGGGAGCCTGGTGGGCTGCCGTCTCTGGGGTTGCACACAGTCGGACATGACTGAAATGACTTAGCAGCAGCAGCAGCAGCATTGCATAAAAGAAGCATTCTCTGGTCAGGTAGTTTGGAAAATACTGGATGAAACAGAATTAAACTGTTGGGTTGATTTGTTTTGTTTTTACTGGATCTTTAAAGCACTCTGTGAATCTTAAATTCCTAAAGGAGGACAGTAAAATATGTAGAATTTCCCAGACATATTTGACTGTCAACTCATTTATTCCTTGAACATCTTTCTCATGGGGGGTGATGTAACATGGAACAAACCTTGGGAAATCTTAAATATCCTTTGGGTTTCAATTAACTCTAATACAGTGCTCCGTTTGTTCTAAAACTGTTTCAGACATTCGGATACCTTTCCTGAGGGTTTGTTATCTTAGATATAATGACTTAGCCTGTGCTGCTGCTTCTCATATCATTTCAGGACCTAGACACTGTTATTTTTCAGCCTGAATTTCTCCAGACAGAGAATCGCAGCTTATTTAACACTAAATTCATATGTGAGCCGCTCAATTTTCAAGATAGTTTCAACTGTCCTGTTGTAATCTACAGTTTTCAAGGTGCAGGGTCAAAAAGTCAATGATAGCTATAGTAATGACAGCTAGCATTTTTGAGTATGTATGATAGGCCACTTATTGTGCTAACAGCTTTACATGTAACAGCCTACCTGTCACCAAAATTCTATGAGGCAGATTCTTTTTCCATCTTACACTTGAGGAAACTGAAGTCAGCTTATGTAACTTAAGTTACTTTTCCAGAGAAGATCCCAGGTAAAGAGGGAATGCTGAGATTTGAACCTGATTGTGTTCAACTCTTAAGGATTACTGTGCACTGCCCTTCCCATGTTACTTTTTTTTTTATTGAAGGATAAATGCTTTACAGAATTTTGTTGTTTTCTGTCAAACCTCAACATGAATCAGCCATAGGTATACATATATCCCCTCCCTGTTGAACCTCCCTCCCATCTCCCTCCCCATTCCACCCCTCTAGGTTGAGACAGAACCCCTGTTTGAGTATCCTGTGTTACTTCTACTTTTAAACATATATGCTGCCTTTTCACCCAGAATCCTTTAAGAGCAGATACCACATGGTCCAGACCTCAGTACAGTCTTCTGTCTGACAGCTCCTGGCATGCTATAGCCATTCCTCCTTTGGATATAAAGCTTATGCAACTGGCCTAAGCCATTCAGCTAGTGAGGTGGGCCTGAGATTTGGAACCTTCCTTCCCCACCCCCAACCCCCTCCCCCGCTGCCCCCACATTGCAGGCATTGCATCTCATGAATTTCTCACCAGACCATGCAGGATGCATCAAGAGAGCTTTCTCCTTCCAGGGCACCCTTGCCAGGCTTTCCAGCATCCCATACAAGTTTTGTGCCCCACAGCCTCCAACGCATTCATTCTGCTTTTTCCCAAACAGAAGCCGGTCCTACACTTTGTGAACTATTTAATAAATCTACCCTTAAGCCTAATACCATGCAAAGCAAGTTATTGTGTGCTGACTGTGTTGGTGGTGTTTGACCCGGGTTGAATTCCTTGGCTGGGAAGACGCGGTGGAGAAGGGATAGGCTACCCACTCCAGTGTTGGTGGACTTCCCCTGTGGCTCAGCTGGTAAAGAATCCGCCCTCAGTGAGCAAGACCTGGGTTCGATCCCTGGGTTGGGAAGCTCCCCTGGAGAAGGAAAAGGCTACCCACTCTAGTCTTCTGGCCTGAAGAATTCCATGGACTACACGTGTCGCCAAGAGTCGGACACGACTGAGCGACTTTCACCTTCTTTCTCAACCGTTTCTAATCCTTTCCAGACACTGAAATCTTTCAATGTAAAATGCAAACGCCGTGCTCCCCAGGGAGCGCTGGAAGTGGTTTGCAGTGAGCCTCCTCCAGGGCTCCCATCCCTCAGGACTCCCATGCCCCATCCCCATGGCTCCCATTCCCAATGGGTCTGTTCCGCGGGAGAGCACCCCGCCAACCCTACCCCCACCAGCAAGGATTCTGAGGCCCCACCTGCTGCTGCCGCTGCGCTGCTGCTAAGTCGCTTCAGTTGAGTTCAAGTCTCTGAGACCCCATAGAAGGCAGCCCACCAGGCTCCCCCGTCCCTGGGATTCTCCAGGCCAAGAACACTGGAGTGGGTTGCCATTTCCTTCTTCAATGCATGAAAGTGAAAAGTGAAAGTGAAGGCGCTCAGTCGTGTCCGACTCTTTGCGACCCCATGGACTGCAGCCTACCAGGCTCCTCTGTCCATGGGATTTTCCAGGCAAGAGTTCTGGAGTGGGTTGCCATTGCCCCACCTGAGAGCAACTGAAATCCCCGCAGCCTACCGGCGGTTGATGGTGGGACACTGCCTGGCAAAGGCTTTAGCCCCAGCGTTTCTCTCTGTGGCCTTGGCCTCTGCGGCAGTCAGACCCAGAAGTTGCCCCATCTCAGGCGGCTGGAGCCCATTTTCCTCACACAGGTTTCCTCCGAATTTCATCATGTCAGTTTCAAACAGCGCTGGTGAGAAGTCCCACAAGAAGGCCCGGACGTCACCATATCCGGGCTCTCAAGTGGAGCGAAGCCAGGTTTCCAACGAGAAGGTGAGCTGGCTGGCTGAGTGGCCAGAGTACAAGCTTGTCAAGTACACTTCTGGTCAGTCTTGGCGGGACCAAGGCGGGCAGACCCTCTTTGGGGTGAAACTTCTCTCCCAAATTTAACGAAAAGGAAGGGCCTGTTGAGAGAAGGAGCCAGAACAGTTGGTACGAGGATGAACATGGTAGACCTAGAAATCCTGCAGGTGGGACAGGCCTGGTTGGTTGAGGGGTTTGGGGGCACTGGGACCCCAGTCATGCTGCAGATCCCATCTTAACCTGGTGGGAAAAGGACAGCAAGGGAAATAAAGTAACCCATCCTGTTTCTGGGAGAAACATCCTGCAGTTTGTAGCCATCCAAAGGAAGGGCTGTGGGGAATGGGCCATCCCAGTGGGAATGGTGGATCCAGGAGAGAAGATAAGTGCTACACTGAAGAGAGAACTTGGTGAGGAAGCCGTGAACTCCTTACAGAAGTCCAGAGCAGACACACAGGAGCTGGAGAAGCAACTGCACAAACTATTCAGCCAGGAACACTTGGTGGTCTACAAAGGCTACGTTGATCATCCCTGGAACACAGATAGGGCATGGATGGAGACAGAGGCTGTGAACTATCATGATGAAACAAGGGAGGTCATGGATCTTCTGCCCCTGGAAGCTGGCGATGATGCCGAGAAAGTGAGATGGGTGGGATATCAATGATAAACTCAAGCTTTATGCCAGCCACTCCCAATTTATTCAACTTGTGGCTGAGAAACGAGGTGCCCACTGGAGTGAACACTACCATGAGTAGTGGCGTGGAGTCTCCTGTAAGCCAGAAGCCTTCAGATGAATACAGGTAGATAAGAAGCAAATGGCCCAGAACTCACATTGAACAGGACAGGGAGGATCATTGATTTTGGTGATGATTTCCCAAACTGTTCACAGGCTGGAGGCTTTGTATCAGGTAATAATACTAGACTCATATGGAGAAGTGGAATCACAAGCGTTGGCTTTCCAACTGGAAGAAGAATGTAGTCACCTGTTGAATATGTTACATACATGGCTTTAACCAAATTATACAACTAATGCTCTTTGAAGAATTACAGGTAAAAGAAAGATACATTTTTATCCACCATATCCTCTACTTTTCATCCTGCTTGCATTTGTCAATTCTTTCTTTTGATGTGTTAGACTGTGGTTTAACTTTAATGTATAATCTGAGTTTTAGAATACCATTTATTTTTCAAATTTAGCTTTATGTGATCTTATATTCACAGCTTTCAAGTACAGAAGTGCTCTGGTTATTCTTGTTTTTAGAACCTTCAGTTTTATGGGAAAATTCCATCCCTATTTTAGTCCATAAGGATCAAGTACTTATGAACCAGAAAAAATATGCAGTGACAAAATGAGTTTAATATCCAGCCTTCTCTCTGGTTATCACAGCTGTTTGTTCTGAACAGAGTGGACTAAGCTAAAGACATTTGTTTCATCTCAGAAGACCCTACAAATGCCATTTCCTGTCAGGAAGGGGTCTATCAGGAGATGTATGTAATCATAGCCTAATAAAAAATACAATTCACATCTTCCTTTCTCCATTAAAAAAAAAAAAACCCAATATATAAATAGAGAAAGTGTCTATAGTTAGTTTGCAAACAGAGATACCCCTTCATAATCACCAGTGAAGGGATCCCAGTAGCAAGAAATAGGCCAGAAATACATTTCTTCCCTGTCTTGTCACCTAAAACAAGCCAGTTTTAACTTTATTTGTATATAATACAATATATGGAAAATTAACTCAAACTATGGTAATGAGACTTTTATAGCTAAAGGAGAAAACTATTTGTAGTTTTGTAGGCATTGATAATCTCATAAGAAAACACTATTGTAGGCATTGATAATCTCATAAGAAAATACTTCCATAATCATAGCTAACACTTACATTCCACTTACTATGTGCACATACTCTTGTAAGTGCCTTATTATAGTGATTTATTTATTCCTAAGGATTCCCCTAAGAGGAGGAAGATACTTTTTTTTTCTGTAATATCTTTTATTATTTTTAAGAATTAATTAATTTATTTTAATTGGAGGCTAATTACTTTACAATATTGTAGTGTAGTGATTTTTGCCCTACATTGACATGAATCAGCCATGGTTGTACATGTGTTCCCCATCCTGAATCCCCCCCCTGCCACTTCTCTCCCCATCCCATCCCTCAGGGTCATCCCAGTGCACCAGCCCTGAACACCCTGTCTCATGCATTGAACCTGGACTGGCAATCTGTTTCACATATGATAATATACATGTTTCAATGCTATTCTCTCAAATCATCCCCCCCTCGCCTTCTCCCACAGAGCCCAAAAGTCTGTTGTTTACATCTGTGTCTCTTTTGTTGTCTCACATATAGGGTCATCATTACCATCTTTCTAAATTCCATGTATATGCATTAATATACTGTATTGGTGTTTTTCTTTCTGGCTTACTTCACTCTGTATAATAGGCTCCAGTTTCATCCACCTCATTAGAACTGATTCAAATGCATTTTTTTAATAGCTGAGTAATACTTCATTGTGTATATGTACCACAGCTTTCTTATCCATTCACCTGCTGATGGACATCTACGTTGCTTCCATGTCCTGGCTATTATAAACAGTGCTGCGTGTCTCTTTCAATTCTGGTTGGAGGAAGGTACTCTTACCTCACAGGCTCGGCTCTCTAGGGAGCAGACTCAGAGAGGGTGATTGACATTGTAAGAATGTTTCTCAGGGAGAGGTCTTGGGATCCACTCTTGGGGAAGGGAGGAGAAAGAAGCAGGGTTGGGAAGGATGAGATGTTGAGGTGGAAGCCTAGTGAAGCCCTCAGTCCACCCCATAGGGAGCTCTGGAGCTGGGAAGGCTCTACCAGCTGCCCTGAATTAGGGCGAAGGTTCAGGCCTTGATACTCTGTTGATCAGTCACTGGATGTGGGCTGCCCAGGGAAAGGGGTGTGACCTAAGGAGAGACCATTTCCTCGGCCAAGGCCATGTCCAGAGAGGGCTCCCAGATGAATAACATCTTCTGGCAACAGTCCCCAGCAACTGAGAAGGGGAATCTGCAGAAGGCAAGGGTTAGGCACCACAGGGTCCACTACATATCGTCCCCCTGGTTTACAGATGATATGACTGAGGCACAGAAGAGTCACGGAACTTGCCAGTTATACCACCAGTGAGTGATGGAGGTGGGATTAAAGCACAGATGTGGGGGCTCAGCAGCCCATCCCCTTGACCACAATACCACAGTCCCTCCAATCTGGAGGGTAAAAAATTCGCCTGCAATGCAGGAGACCCCGGTTTGGTCCCTGGGACGGTAAGATCCCCTGGAGAAGGATATGGCAACCCACTCCAGTATTCTTGCCCAGAGAATCCCATGGACAGAGAAACCTGGTGGGCTACAGTCCATGGCGTCGCAGAGTTGGACACGACTGTGTGACTAACCCTTGGAGTCCCCGGGTGCCCTGTGTTCCTTTAAGACAGAAAAGAAAAAGAAATCACCACGACATCTCTTTCTACAAGCACATTTGGTCAGAAATCCTTTTTCTAAACCTGAAGGACATGTGCATGGCTTCATTTATTTTCCTCTTGAAGGATGTTGCATTTACACGGGTGATGACAGCTGTAAAAACATTCACCCCTGGATGCCCACCATTGTTCATGCTCAGGAAAAAATTTAATACGTTGCTTTTCTTTGTAAATTCTATAACTGCTTGTTTTAAGGATGGAATCATCTGTCCTATATATAGTCTCAACTCAGTAACTTTTCCAGGTTAGATATGCTCCCAGTCTTTATTTGAATAATTGGGGTACCTGGTTCGTCTAACATTATTTTGAACTTTCCTAAACCTACATCATTATTTTTTTTCAAAATGTAATAAGCTTCTAAAAAAAAAAATATATATATATATATATATATATATATTTACACACACACACACACACACACACACCATAATCATTGCAAAGACCTGAAATGATGAAGGTCTAGTGTCTTAAACTTAATGTATCCAGGACAGAATTTTTGATTTTTTTCCCCCAAGAAAACTATTCTTCCATTACTCTTCCAAGGTAATTGGCACTAAAATCCACCCAAGTTGCACCAGAAAACAAGGAATTATCCTAGATTTCTTGCTTTCTTTCACCTCCCATATTCAATCCATCTGCAAAGTTTAGCTCCACCTTCAACACAGTGTATCTGGAATCACTCACTGCTTTCCACCCTCACCGACCACCCCTATCAAGCCACCACCCTCCTTCTCTAAGACTATCCTATTTGACTCCTGACAGGCTGTCCTCCTCCCATGCTTATCCTCCTACAGTTCATTCTTCACAAAAAATGAAATGACCTTTTTAAGAATGTCAGTCGTGTGTCCCACCTATCTTGAAACGATCCAGTTGTTTCCTTTTTTACGTAAAACCCAAACTGTTTACCCAGGCCTACCTCTTACGGGTGATGCCTACACTCTGGTCTGACTGAGTCACATTCCACCCTGCCTAGTCAAGCCTTTCTCTTCCTGCCATTCTTCATATTTGCCCTGGTTCTTCCCTGCCTAGAATACCCTTCCATATCTTCACAAAGCTGGTTCCTTTCCGTCAGATCTCATTCAAATAACACTTCCCAGAAGAGTTTTTCCAGTCACATAATCTGAAGTAGCTTGTCCAGTCCATTTTACTCCTTTACCCTGTTTTATTTTCCACATAGTGTTTAGCACCAGCTGAAATTATCCCATATATTTCTGTCAATTTACATGAGAGTCTAGAGATTTTTCTGTCTTGTTGACTAGTATACCACCAATGTCTAGAATAGTGCCTGGCATGTCAACACAGTATTTGCTGGTATTAACAGTTTTTTTTAAAAACGTGTACGTGTGTGTCTATGTATGTACGTGTGTGTGTGTGTGTGTGTGTGTATGTGTGTGTATACATATATTAGCTGCACTGGTCTTTGTTGCTGCACACAGGCTTTCTCTAGTTGCAGGGAGCGGGGACTAGTCTTTGTTGCAGTGTGCAGGCTTCTCATTGCCATGGCCTCTCTTGTTGCAGAGCATAGGCTCTAGGTGCCTGGGCCTCAGCAGTCGCAGCACACAGGCTCAGTAGCTGCGGCTCTCGAGTTCCAGAGCCCATGGAATCCTCCAGGACCAGGGATCGAACTCGTGTCCTGTGTGTTGGCAGGCAGATTCTTATCCACTGTGCCACTAGGGAAGTCCCAACAGTTTTTTATATACTCTCCTCTCTTTAAATCAAAATTATAAATGTGATCACAGTACCCTTGGCCTATCTTTTTTATTTAAAAAGATTTTTATCTTGAAATAATTTTAGACTTAGAAAAACATTGCAAAAATATTACACAGAGTTCCCATATAACCCTTCACCCAGCTTCTACAAATATTAAGAACTTATTTATATAGTACAATTATTGAAACCTAAAATTAACATTGATTTAATATTTTTACTACTAACTAATCTACAGATCTTATTCAAACTTTGCTAATTGTTCCACCAATGTACCTTTTCTGTTCTAGAATCCAAATTCCGTTTAATTGTCATGTCTCTTTTATTTCTTCCAATTTTGTAAAGAGAAGTGAAGTCGCTCAGTCATGTCTGACTCTTTGCGACCCTGTGGACTGTAGCCTACCAGCCTCCTCCATCCATGGGATTTTCCAGGCAAGAGTACTGGAGTGGGTTGCCATTTCCTTCTCCAGGGGATCTTCCTGACCCAGGGATCAAGCCCCAGTCTCCTGCATTCAGGCAGATGCTTTACCATCTAAGCCAATCTTGTAAAGTAGCTCAATTTTTTTTTGTCTTTCATGACCTTGACACTTTTCTAGGTACTGGCTGGTTTTTTGGTTCTGTTTTGTTTTTTAACTAGAATGTTCCACAATTCCACAATTTGGATTACTCTGACATTTTATTATGCATTGATCAAGGTAATGCATTTTTGTATGAATACCATATCCGTGATGTTGTTTGGCTAAAATTTTATATTAAAAAAATTAAGGTAAAATTCTTGGTGTAATCACTACCAGATAGTAAATCAGTATATGCTCTAAACTGTGGAATTTCCAACCACCTTGTATTACTTTTAGCCTGTATTTTAATATTTTTATGTGTTTTTGTGCACATGCATGCACAATCAAATATATGTATGCTAACCCTCCCACCCCTCCTCTGAAGAGAAGTAACTAGGAAGCTCTGAATTTCATTCATTATCTTCTCTATCATCTTCCTTCAAGTTCCAGGGGTGACAGTCAAATACTGTGTATCCCACTGTTACCTATTTCTACAAAAAAAAAAAAAAAAAAAAAGCCCTGCAAACCATCCCAAAACACAGTGGTTTAAAACAAAAATATCAAGTTTGTGAGTCTGAAGGTGGACCACAAGGGCAGGACTTGACTGTGGTTTTCTGGTCACGACTGGACTCATGTCTGAGAGTTGGCTGTCTTTTGGCTAATCTAGGATGAATTTGGGATGATGAAAGAGACACTACTCTGCACCACAGGTCCTTCACCTCTTATTAGGCTAGTCCAAGCATGTCCTCACGGCAATGGCCACAAAGCACAGGTCAAATGGAAGCATGCAAGGGTTCTTGAATCCCAGACTCAGGACTGGCACCAAACCATCTCCCTGCATTCTATTAGAAACAGCAAGTCATAAGGTGAACCCAGATTTGATGGGTAGGAAAATGACTCTGTCTTTTCAGTGAGAGGAAGTGAACGGCCACGTGGCAAAGGGCATGGATACAGATGTGAAGTACTGAGGCCATGTGAGCACTCAGGAGTCCAACATCTGCTGTGCCTTTTAGCAGTTTCATTGAAATAAAATCCACACACCATACAGCTCACTCATTTAAAATGTATCATTCGGTGGTTTTAACTATATTCACAAGGTTGTGCAACCACCACAATCACCTTTAGAACATTTTCATCATCCTGTCAAGAAGCTCCATGGTCACAGAACTCCATTACAATTTCTTCTTCTTTTTTTTTCTTTTTTTGAAGCCAAAGACTGTATCTTAATCATTTTTACATCTCCAGTGTCTAGTACAGGGTTTCTTCCACAGTGCTAGTGCTAAGTCGATTCAGTCATGTCCGACTCTTTGTGACCCTATGGACTGTAGCCTGCCAGGCTCCTCTGTCCATGGGATTCTCCAGGCAAGAGTACTGGAGTGGGTTGCCATGCCCTTCTCCAGGGTGTTCCACAGTAGGTGCTCAATAAATGTCTGCCAAAAAAGAATTGACAAACTAGCAGGTTTTGCCTGCTCAACCCCGAAGTTTACCTACTAACACTTCTCAGGATTCTAGTGTCAGTCCAGAAGTGTTTGTTTTGGTGCAACTTTCTGCCACTTCCTCCCCCTGGCAAGGGTTGGGCAATTGCTCCCTTTGATGAATCATTTCCAGTTACTGTCAGCATGCTGCTGAACGTTCTTTTTTCTTTTTATCAGGGTTTTTATCAAACAGGATGACAAACGGTGAAAGTAAAATTGTAAGTAATTACGAAGTCATTCGGTGGTGAGGCTTGTTTCATCCCTTGCTTAAAGTTTGGTACATACTGTTTCTGGGCACCTCCCTTGTCCTTTCTGTGTGGTAATAGCAGGTAACGGGTACATTTACTCTGTGCCAGGCACTTTGCATGTATCATCATTGACGCTTTCTTATCAGAGCCAAATGAAACATTTTCAGACAGCCTTCTATTAAGCCAAGACAAATTTGTCTGTGCCACTTCAAACTAGCAGCTTTTTGAGAGCAGAGGCTGTGCTTTCCTTGTTTTTTCATCATCTCCTATGGCTGCATATGTATTTAATAAGCTCCCATTTTCTCCTTTCTTATTTAAAAAATGTAGAGTGAAGGAAGGAGTCAAATACAATAAAAGCCATTTGATTCAGCTCTGATGAGTTTCATAATGCTCAAGTTCACATACGGCAGGTCACTTTCTAGGTGAGAATATTTTTCCCTTTTGGGAGTTCTTGAGAGGTTTTGATAGTATACACTTCAAAAGTGGAAGATTGTCAAGACTTTCCTATATGTTATGTGAGTGTGAAAATCACATTTCGGTGTGGGAAGTTTTGTTCTTGAATTTGTCACAAACTAGCTGTAGGAACTTGGACAAATCATATCACCTATCCAAGTTTCCTTGTAGCTTATAATCCTTTAAGTGTTCAATTGACAGATACTTGCAATACTTTTACATATTGGTAAAAAGTAAAATTATCAGAACAGGAATGGGAATTTATATATGGGAGAAATCTGAATCCTGTCATAACTATATTTTCTTTTAAGAAAATAGTTTACGAAAATTGGTGTATTAGTTATCTAGTTCTACTTAGCAATATAACCTCAAGTATACTTAAAATGACATATCACAGTTTCTGTGGATCAGGAGTCTGAGCTCAGCTTAGCTGCCTTAGAATATCAAATGGCCACAGTCAGGGGTTGACTAGGACTGCTGCCTTATTGGAGGCTTGACTGGGGAAGGATCTGCTTCCAATTTCATGTAGTCACTGCTGCTGCTGCTGCTAAGTTGCTTCAGTCGTGTCCGACTCTGTGCGACCCCATAGATGGCAGCCCACCAGGCTCCCCCGTCCCTGGGATTCTCCAGGCAAGAACACTGGAGTGGGTTGCCATTTCCTTCTCCATTGGCACCATTTAATTCATTTCTGGTTGTTGCACTGAGGGCCTCTTTCTTGCTGGCTCTCTTTTTTTAATTCCCATTTTTATTGTTTTTAATTGGAGGATAATTGCTTTACAATATTGTATGAGTTTCTGCCATACATCACTATGAATCAGCTGTAAGTATATATATGTCTCCTCCCTCTTTAACCTCCCTCCTACTGCCCACCCTATCCCACCCCTTCAGGTTGTCACAGAGCCCTGGTTTGAGTTCCCTGCGTCATACATCAGAGACTGCCCTTAGTTGCTGCCACTCGGCCCTCTTCATGGGCTGCTGCTGCTGCTAAGTCGCTTCAGTCGTGTCTGACTTTGTGCGACCCCATAGACAGCAGCCCACCAGGCTCCCCCGTCCCTGGGATTCTCCAGGCAAGAACACTGGAGTGGGTTGCCATTTCCTTCTCCAATGCAGGAAAGTGAAAAGTCAAAGTGAAGTCACTCAGACGTGTCTGACTCTTAGCAACCCTATGGACTGCAGCCTACCAGGCTCCTCTGTCCATGGGATTTTCCAGGCAGGAGTACTGGAGTGGGTCGCCATTGCCTCCTCCGCTTCATGGGCTAGCTCATAATAAATAGCTTACTTCTCCAAAGCCAATGAGAGAGAGAGAGTTTCCTAGAAAAAAAAAAAAATAGGTTACAACGTTATGTAATAGAATCATGAATGTGTGTATTCTGTTGCATTTGCTACTTTCCACTGGTTAGAAGTACATCACAGATCCCAGGTATCAATACACAGGGGGAAAGGATGACACAGAGCGTGAGCACCAGGAAGTCGGGATCATGGGGACCACCCTAGAGTCTACTGGCCACAACTGGAAAATTACAAAATGTAAGGAAGCAGTAGAGTAGGATTAAATTCTAGGAGTGACTCCCTCACCAAAACATGCACACAAATAAGTCCTATAACAAGGGAAGCATCCTGCTTCTCTCTCATTCTCCATTTCAGAAAATGCTGCCAGCCATAGCTCAGTCCTCAAACCTAGGAGCTGTCTTTGACGCTTTGCTCTCTCTAGACAGCCCAACCCTCAGTTCAACCCACCATAAGATACCAAACATGACCTTCATTTCCACTGCTTCGCCACCACTCCCCGTTACTACTGTCTTTTCCCCAACGTTGACTGCACCTCTCCCCTGGCCTGGATCCCACTCTTAATCTTCTTTGTGATCCACTCTTCAAATGTTAACCAGAGTGTTTTTCTTAAAACATAAATCAGATTGTGTTATTCTCCTGCTTAAAATTTTCCATTGACTTCCTACCTAATGTGTCAAGTCCAAACTCCTTTATCTGATTCATAAGACCAACATAAACTGACCTCTACCTGTTTCTTTAACTCCATCTTTTCTATAACATTGGTTTTTGTGCATATCTGCATACTTAATTTGTGATAATAACATAAACTTTTTATTTCATAACCTAAAAATAATTTGTAGTAAATAAAATTAGTACTTTTAAATAATTTAACAAAGAATGTAATATCACTTGAATAAAGTAAGTTTTAATGAAGCTAATCATTTCAAGCTAACTTTTTTTTTTTGAATAACAAAAACATTATTTAGCAATGGTGGCTTTTTATGGGTGATCCAATGTATCATCCATTTGTGGGTGATCCATTGCATCATGTATCAGATAATTTGATTCAAAATGAGATATCCTAAAATAGATGAGCTTCTGAAGCAACATGAAATTCAAACTTAAACTACTAAGATACACTGAGGCTAAAATAAGAGAGCAGGTTTATCCACAAAGTGATGTTTTATTATTTGGGGAGAGGAGCAAGCAAAATTTATTATATAGGCAGCTTATTATTTGAGCTTAATCAAAATATGAAGTTACAAAATCATGTCTATAATAAAATCTAAAAGTAGGATTACACATTTATACAAGGCAATTTTCTTACATTTCTTATCAGTTAAAAACAGGAAAATTCACTTTCTAATTATCTGGGCCCAAATTATTCATTTATCATAGACTGCAAAGCCACCTGTGTATGTTCACTCAGATAAGATACAGTAGGAGAGCAGCCTTTAGAGACTGACTGGAATTGAATCCTAAAGCTTAGTAGCTAAATGACTTCATTCAGTATATTCAAACCTTCCTGAGCCTCAGTTTCTTCATAAGTAAACAGGGATAACAATGCCCACCTCTCAGAGTTATTTTAAGGATTGTGGTGGTGATTTCACTAAGTTGTGTCTGACTCTTGTAACCCCATGGACTATAACCCACCAGGCTCCTCTGTCCATGGGATTTCCCAGGCAAGAATACTGCAGTGAGTTGCCATTTCCTTCTCCAGGGGATCTTCTTGACCCAGAGATTGAACCTGTGTCTCCTGCATTGCAGGCAGATTCTTTATCCATTCAGTATATGGCACTTTTTTTTTCTTTCTTTTTCCATTACTGCTTGGCTAACAAACCCAAAAGTACTGTAAACTGATCCACTTTCTATTTCTATTCCCATTATGTTAGACCTAGGATCAACTTGGACGGAAGAATTAGGAAAGTATCATAAAGACAGACTCTTCAAGACTTGTCTGACATAAAGGGAGAATGAGGCAGAAGCCACATGTGAGACTAAGATTTCAGCTGAAACGATAAGTTACACAGGAATGCTGAGGGAATTTGTGTTTGTTTTTGGCTGGGCAAATCATGGAAATCTTCAGGACACTTCTTGGTTAATGATATTATTTACTTACTGAATAAGCTATGCTGCTATTCCCCCACACCCACACACACTTTGAATATAATGAATATTAGTATGAAACAGAAAACTTGTGTGGCTGTATTTTAGAAAAACTGTTGACTCAAACGTAAATTCATTACTTATATTTCTCACCAGAAGTAGTTGTTTTATTAGATGAGTATTCTTTCACTATTATTTCATTTCCAGAGCAACAGGACCCTTGATTTTTTCAGATTACTTTTAGGAGAAAAGACATTGCAGTGACTTGCAATTTAATGAAGAAAATTCTTTTATGGCTTTTCACTTTGGGATGCTGTTCGATTGTGTTGGCATGGTGTAGGGAGGATCTTACATTTATAAGTTCTGCAAACTCTTGGTGGTTTTAATGTTGTTATAGATTCTACAATATCACTGTATAATTTGTGTCATGGAGAGGCACTGTTTCATTAAGTTAGCTTGATTTGGTTAATAACCTACCAAAGCAAACTCAATGAAAAATTTCACCTTCTTTTTAAATCCTGAATGTAGCAGCTTATTCCTTGGTTAACCATGGTGGGAGATAATAGAAAATATGTATCGATTTCTGCCCTCTGTTCCTGGCACAGAATTCCTAAAACCTTTGTAATTTCCTTCGTAATTAGAGGACTAGAAGCACCTTTTTTTCTAATGGGGTGACTCTAGGTGGGCTCCTGGATGGCTCTTGGATGGAGACTGGTCACCAGAAAACCAAGCTATAATTTGGGATTTTCAGATCCACTCCTCATTCTACAGAGAATGAAGAGGGACTGCAAATGGAATTAATAATCAATCATACCTTCTTGAGGGAGCCTCCATAAAATTCCAATAGCATGGGGTTTGGGAAGTTTCTGGGTGGATGAACATATCCACGTTGGGAGAGAGATGTACCCCACCTCCATGAAGACAAAAGCCCTGTGATCAGGACCCTCTCAGACCTCACTCTACGTATCTCCATCTGGCTGTTCATCTGTATCATTTATCATACCCTATCATATGATATGATATCGTATGATAATCATATCACATGAGTTCTCTGAGCCACTCTAGCAGCTTAATCAAACCCAGAGAGAGAGTCATTGGAACATCCAGTCTATAGCTGGTTGGTCAGAAGCGCAGGTGATAGCCTGGCTTTCAACTGGCCTCTGAAGTGTGAGGGGGTTGGGGGTGGGGGGAGGGGCAGGGACAGACTTGTGGGACTGAGCCCTTAACTTGTGGGATCTGAGCTCTCTTCCAGTAGATACTGTTAGAATTGAGTTAAATTGTAGGACATCCACCTGGTGTTGAAGAGAATTGTTCCGTGTGGGGGGAAACCTCCACATATTTGGTGACCACAAGTGAAGTGTTTTGGGTCACAAACAAACGAAAATCACAGAGAATAAGCACACAGCACAAAGGAAATAGACTAAACTGAAATTTTCAATATACGGAAACACTCAAATTCTCTCCTCCACTTGGGTTTATTGATAAGTAGGGTGACCAACTATCCCAGTTTGCTCGGGACTGTCCTGGTTTTCGCATTGAAAGTTCCATGTCCTCAGAAGCCTCTCAGCCCCAGGCAAACCAGGATGGTTGGTCACTCTATCAGGTTTACTAGGCAAAAATAGTTATTGAGTACCTACTATGTGCCAGGCATTAGTGTTACAATGATGAGCAAAACATGCAACAGTCCCTGCCCTCACAGATCATAAAAACATACAACTAGTCCACCCACATCACATGGTCAAGATTCCTATTTGCATGGGAGACTTGATTCCTGGGATAAATGTTGAAGGGATATTGAAGCTAATAGTGAGATTCTAGGATTCCTTGGGTCATATAGCTCAACAGAGAGGAGACAGAGTTTCCCAACCTCTGGGGTCACTCTGCCTCCAGAAAGGCAGAACATTTACTACATGGGGAAAATTTATGAGTGCTCAATGCATATGATGATGACTCTCAGGTCATCTTTCCCATCTTCATCCCCACTCTGCAGAACTTGATCCGAGTCTCTCTCCTGGGGGTTTTAAGCAAGAGACAGGCCACTGTAAGTGCTTGAAAAGAAATTTAAATCACTACTTTTACAGACCTCAACGACCAGATAAAAATATTATCCCAGGTCTAGAACTTCATCAATGATCACAATTAGGGCAGTAAACCCAGCACCAAACGGAGAAGGCAATGGCACCCCACTCCAGTACTCCTGCCTGGAAAATCCCATGGACAGAGGAGCCTAGTAGGTCCATGGGGTCGCTGAGGGTCGGACACGACTGAGCGACTTCACTTTCACTTTTCACTTTCACGCACTGGAGAAGGAAATGGCAACCCACTCCAGTGTTCTTGCCTGGAGAATCCCAGGGACGGGGGAGCCTGGTGGGCTGCCATCTATGGGGTCGCACAGAGTTGGACACGACTGAAGTGACTCAGCAGCAGCACCAAAAGCACTGGGAAGCATGGTCACACTATTAGGGTGCAGTGGGGCTCTGGGTGTGTGTTAGAAGAAGCAGTACAGAATGACAATAGCTGAAGAACCCATCAGAAGGGTGTACTTGGGGAAGTATAGGGTGTCAAATACGGCCTTTTGATGTGGATGGACACAAATGCCCTTGCACTTATCACCGGAGCCTTCTAAATGCCAAGACGGATATAACTCAGGGAGGCAAAGTCTAGGCAAAGAGGTTAATAGAGACCCTTGGGACGTCCGTGGTGGTCCAATGGCTAAGACTCTGTGCTCCTAATGCAGGGGGCCTGAGTTCCATTCCCAGTCAGGGAACTAGATCCCACATATCACAACCATTAATGAGTTTAAATACTGCAACTAAGAGTTTGCATGTTGCAACTAAAGATCTGGCATGCTGCAACAAAGACAAAAAAATCTCATATGACACAATCAAGACCCAGCACAGCCAAATAAATATTTTCTTAAAAGACCCTGAAGGCACAGTTACCTTCTGTAAGCCAGCAATGGTACCGTGGCTCCTGCCACTCTCCTTTGTGCTCCCAAAGCAGTGTGCTAGTGCCCACGGGAGTTGCTCATGTCAGCCTTGGTCTCCCTCATCAGAACCGACTCCTGGAAGATCAGATTCCATGGTGTGCCTAGGCTTTTATATCATCTTCCATATGTGTGTCCCCATAGTATTAACACTTATTTCAGTGTGTGTCCAACACATGTTTTATTGGACTGAATGATGATTGTGAGCTATTATTTGGAGTAAGAAGGGAAGCTACAAAATTCGACCAGATGGTAATAACCAGGGATCTACCATCAAAAAGGCGTTTATTCACATTGTAGCAATTCTTCCTGAATCAGAACCAGATATAGAAATAAAGTTTAGAATAATACAAATTCTTTCTTTAAGTTAGTCTTGAAATCCACAGGAAAGAAATATATTGTGTTTTGTCCTGAGTGGTGATCAGGAATAGCTACAGAAAGTAGCTGTGGGTGAACTGTTACAGAACAGTGACAACATGATTTAATTCAGGATCTTTAGGGAGAGGAAAAGGAAGGAAAAAATCCATTAAGATGTTTAATTTTAAAAAGGAAATAAGACCAAATTGCTAGATTGAAATAAATACTTGTAGCTCATTTTTAAAATATTACAAAGAATTTAAAAATAGCTTCTTAAGAAATGGATGTCACCAATTTTACAAGTTAGATGCTGCAGGAAAAATCCTACGTTGTTCGCTAGAGCAGTAAACAAACTCTCTAGAGGTAAAGGGTTTCATGGGAGAAGGGAAACATTCCACAGATGACAGAAACAGGAAAGCATTTTACTTCTGTCAGATCAAATTCACATCAAAAATTAGTCAGAAATTCAAGGACCACATAGAACAAGGAACACTGTTTTCACATGAACCATCTCTGAGTGACTAGGACTGTGAAATCACTCAAGCTGTAAGATCAAGGACTCCTGAATCAAGCATAAACTATTTGGGGCAATTGTTCTGTAAGGAGAAATCATGCCTTAGGTATTTTCCATACCCTAGGAATCCCCCTGGGGTCACATGTATCTATTTGAGAATGGGGTCTCCATGGACGTGGTCAATATTGACAATGATCAGCTTTTCTCTAGATTGCATACCACAGACAATCCTGATGTTAAGATTTGATGAAACTGAAGGGAATGTTTAGTCAAGGGCAGATGTCTTTGAGACATTACCTTTCAAAGGTAATAAGTGCAGAGGGATATTCTCCTCCATATTTTTATGAATGACCTGGAAGGGCAAAACCTCCAAATTTTCAAGAAACACTAAGCTCCTCTGAGAAGGGGATTGAAGATACTCTTCAGTCTTGCCTGTGAGCCATCATAAACGCCACCATAAACACCACTAGAAGCCTTAGTGTAGGTAAGGGTCAGATCAGCCACACAGACTAAAAATAATCTGGTTTATACTTTAAAGAAGTTGGGTTTATATGTTAAAGATGGTATGCCCTGCTGGTAAGTTATGGTCAAAGAAGACCTTCAAGTTGAGTTATCCTAGACTCAAAACTTTGGGTCCCAGGACCAGAAAATTAAAATTTACTGGGGACTCCAAAGAGCTATCTATTAGTTTATTTTTAAATTACAATAAACCCATCACAAGTTAATATAAATAAAAACCTTTAACTATTTTTTCCAAATTAAAAATTAGTGAGAAGAAAGGTGTTTTTATATATTTAGAAATCTTTGTAGTATATGACTTAGGAGAACAGCGTGGATGATTATATTTGCTTCTGTATTCAACTGTTGCAATGCGGTTTTGATTGAAGTAGATGAAGCGAATGTGACCTCAGAGAGATATATATTTAGAAGGGGAGTATATTTGCATAGGTTTTTAAGGTAATTGTGGATACTCTTTGATACTACACTAAGAGTCACCAAGTGATGACATTTTAGAGGTTAGTTGCAATGTGGAATCTGAAACCATACTAACTATCTTATGATGCTGGGAGGGATTGGGGGCAGGAGGAGAAGGGGACAACAGAGGATGACATGGCTGGATGGCATCACCGACTTGATGCACATGAGTCTGGGTGAACTCCGGGAGATAAGCGGTGGTAAGTGGTGACGTGGATGGACCTAGAGACTGTCATGCTGAATGGAGTAAGTCAAATGAAGAAAGACAAATATCATATGATATCACTTACATGTGGAATCTAAAAAAACGGCAGCAATGAACCTATTTACAAAACAGAAATAGAGTCACAGATGTAGAAAACATACTTTTGGTTACCAAGGAGGAGAGTGGGGGAGGAAGGGACAACTTGGAAGATTGGAATTGATATACATGCACTACACTGTTAACAAAATAGTTAATTAATAGGAAGCCACGGTAGAGTACATGGAACTCTACTCATACTCTGTAGTGACCTATATGGGAAAAGACTCTAAAAAAGAGTGGATTTATGGGATGGCAGAGAGACTTCTGGAGCGCTTAACCACTGTTTGTTCCTTGGTGTTTCTGGCATCTAGGGTGTTTGTAGGACTGTACTTCGGAAGCTGCTTGAGGAGACACTCTTCCTTTCTTTTGTGAAAACCTGAACATTTAAACAGAGGATTATGCCGAGTGGCCTGGGTAGTGCTCTAGATAGAATGCTTGTGTCTCCCTAAATTTTGTAAGTGGAGCCCTAACCTGCAATGTGATGGCACTTGGAAGTGAGGCTTTGGGTGATTAGGCTCTGAGGGTGGGGCCTGCATGAAGGGGATTAGTGCTCTTACAAAAGCTATCCCCGAAGAGCTCCCTTGGCAGAGCTCTGTTCTACAATGTGAGGACACAGAGAAAAGATGACCATCTATACAGCAGAACAGGCTCTTGCCAGACACTGAATCTGTTGGTGCCTTTATATGGACATCTTAGCCCCCAGAACTATCAGAAATACGTGTTTTTTAAGTCACCCAGCTTATGATATCCATTGCTGCTGCTGCTGCTGCTGCTAAGTCGCTTCAGTCGTGTCCAACTCTGTGTGACCCCATAGACGGCAGCCCACCAGGCTCCCCATCCCTGGGATTCTCCAGGCAAGAACACTGGAGTGGGTTGCCATTTCCTTCTCCAATGCATGAAAGGGAAAAGTGAAAGTGAAGTTGCTCAGTCGTGCCTGACTCTTAGCGACCCCATGGACTGCAGCCTACCAGGCTCCTCCACCCATGGGATTTTCCAGGCAAGAGTACTGGAGTGGGTGCCATTGCCTTCTCTGATGATATCCATTATAGCAGCACAAATGGACTAATATGTGCAGGAAGCAAGAAGCCAAAGCAGGTGAAAGGAGGTGATTTCTGAAGATGGGGCTGAAGTTGGTGAGGAAGAGCCAGAGACATATTAATACATGGTGGAACCCCAGTGAGGTGGTTGTGGGGCACCTCAGGAGGTGTCTTTGGGCTTTTAGCTAACATTTATATAGCTACCACAGCAGGCCAGGTACTGTGTAGAGAGAACCTTAACAAGGGTGTAACTCCAGTGAAGAACAGTTCATTTCATGAACTGGGTCTGAGTTCTGTGGTTTAAGTTCCTCACCTCACTACACATGTCTTTTCTTAAAACTTACAACTTGCTAGAGAGCACTTCGTTAGCAATCCACATCCCCCACAATGCGTATACCACATTCTTCACCTGGACAGCAATCCCCATGTTGCTTGCCAAAATAGCTTAGTTTCCGGACTTCCCTAGTGGTCCAGTGGCTAAGACTGTGAGTTCTTGATGCAGTGGGCGCACACTGGTCTCTGGTCATGGAACTAGAGCCCACATTCTACAACTAAGAGTTCACATACAGCAACTAAAGCTGCTGTGTGCTGCAACGAAGCCTGAAAATCCCACGTGCTGCAACTAAGACCAGGTACAGCTAAATAAATCAATCAATAAAATAAACATCTAAAAAAAAAATAAAGTAACAAGTTCATAGAGTTGATGTGCATTTAGAGTTATAAGAAAAGAACCTAAGATTCCTCTGAGGTGACCCTGAGGTCAACCAGGAAGGTTTGCAGGAGATACAGGCTAATGGTCCTAGTGTTGAACACGAAGGAGAGAGGAAACAGAACGTGTTTGCACATAGGTACTTTCCCAAGTGGAATGCTCTGATAAGGTCCAAGTCACGGCAGGTCTAGAGGCTGTGGAACAGCAAGCGCGTGAAAGCTCGGTTAAAAATTCCCATCACAGTTTCAGTTGAACGCTTGGTTTGTTTATCAATGTGATCAGAAGACGTCTTAGGCCAGGTTGCCCTGGGTTTGCTGTGGTGTGTAAATAGTGCCACCCTGATGAGAAGCAGGGTCATGAGAAGGAAGGAGAGAGGAGGAGAAGGAAAGAGGAAAGAAAATAACTGAAACTGAAAGGTCAAGGGGAGAGGCGGTTTTCTGGTGCGTATGTGGAAGTGAAACTGAACCCTACTTTTTACTCCATCCCCCCAGCACCCTGCAGGTCCTGTGTCTGCTAATCAGCCCCGCTGAGGAGCTGGCAGCTCACTCTATCAGCCAACTCCATTCACTGACTCTGTTCCTGACTCCTTTGGCCTCTTCATGGTGATGCAATTTGAAGAACTAAGGGCCTTGCCTAAGAAACTAGGATTCGTATCTTTCTGGGCATGTCTGGAAATGATTGAGCCTACTGGAGGTCTATTTATGTGAGTGTCTCTAGGCTGATAGAAAGGAATTTTTCCCAAGAAAGAGGTGAGGTATACAAACTTGGTTCAAGGATGAGGGGTGGAGGTCAAATTTATATTCATTTTGAATATAATGAAGGGTATACCAGGGTGATTTTAGGGAAACTTAAGGTGGCAAGTGTAAAAAAAATGAGTCACTAACTAGGAGAAGACATTTTTTTCCCCCTTTGACTGCACTGCACGGCATGTGGGATCTTAGTTCCCTGACCGGGAATTGAACCCACATCCTCTCCATTGGAACCCACATCCTCTCCATTGGAAATGCAGTGGAAATCCACTGGACTGCCAGGACATTTGCAATACATTCAAGTAATAAATGACAGTATTCTGAGTGAATAAATACTTCTCTCTCTTTTTCTTTTTAGTTTCACAAATAGCCGAATACCATGTACAAAGCCTGTGTGTGCCCAGCAAGGTTGTAAGGTAAAGGCTGTATTCAAGGGTTAAAAATAAAAGTGGATAATATCCCATGAAATGAAAAGGAGAAAAGGGCAGTCGTGGACACCGGGGTGTCCCGGTCATCTGGGCAATGAGCCTCCTTTGGGGCAGCACTAAGGTACAGAGATTGTCCAGGGGCATTTCTTCCATGAACCTGTGAGGGGTCCCATCCTCTGACTTCCTGACCTCAGCGGAACAGAGCTGAGAGGGAAGTGGCAGATGAGGCCTGAGGATGACTGCCAGGACCCAGCTGTGACTGTGGTGAGGACCTCAGCATGAGAGAAGCCTGGAGAGGCAGGAGGGTGGATGTAAACAAGAGATGAGTATTATGGGGGCCAGATGCATAGAGCAATGTGAGAATGTATCAGTCAGCAACCCAGCAGGGGACAGAGGGCACACTCAAGCGGGGTCATTAAGAAGAGTCTAAGAATACAAAGGAAATTATCTTTGAAACAGAAACAGACCCACAGACAGAGAACAGAATTGTGGTTGCCAAGGGAGAGGGGCAGTGGGCAAGGAAGGGATTGACTGGGAGTTTGGATTCAGTAAATGCAAGCTATTACATCAGTTCAGTTCAGTTGCTCAGTTGTGTCCGACTCTTTGCAACCCCATGGACTGCAGCACGCCAGGCTTCCATGTCCATCACCAACTCCCAGAGCTTGCTCAAACTAATGTCCATCGAGTCAATGATGCTATCCAACCATCTCATCTTCTATAGTCCCCTTCTCCTCCTGCCTTCAATATTTTCCAGCATCAGGGTCTTTTCCAAGAAGTCAGTTCTTCGCATCAGGTGGCCAAAGTATTGGAGTTTCAGCTTCAGCATCAGTCCTTCCAATGAATATTCAGGCCTGATTTCCTTTAGGATGGACTGGTTAGATCTCCTTGCAGTCCAAGGGACTCTCAAGAGTCTTCTGCAACACCACAGTTCAAAAGCATCAGTTCTTCGGCGCTCAGCTTTCTTTACAGTCCAACTCTCACATCCACACATGACTAGTGGAAAAACCATAGCTTTGACTAGATGGGCCTTTTTTGGAAAAGTAATATCTCTGCTTTTTAATATGCTGTCTAGGTTGGTCATAGCTTTTCTTCCGAGGCGCAAGCGTCTTTTAATTTCATGGCTGCAATCACCATCTGCACTGATTTGGAGCCCAAGAAAGTAAAGTCTGTCACTGTTTCCACTGTTTCCCCATCTATTTGCCGTGAAGTTATGGGACCGGATGCCATGATCTTAGTTTTTTTGAGTGTTGAGTTTGAAGCCCGCCGACTTTTTACATACAGAATGGACAAACAACAAGGTCCTGCTGTAGTGTTAAAGGAATTACATTCAATATTCTGTAATAAACTATAACAGAAAAAATTTCAAAAGAGAGAAGAGTCTAAGAAAAGGTTGATTTCAACCTTTCAAGAAATTTGACAAGAAATGGTGCAGAACTCAGGAGCAGTCACAGTGGGGAGCCCTTTTCACTCCCAGGCCCACAGGGGCAAGGGAAGAAACCTATTACCAGGACGCTAGTGATAAAGAACCCACCTGCCAATGCAGGAGAGGTTAAGAGATGTGTGATCAATCCCTGGGTCAAGAAGATCCCCTGCAGTAGGAAACGGCAACTCACTCGAGTATTCTTGCCTGGAGAATCCCATGGACAGAGGAACCTGGCAAACTACAGTCCACAGGGTTGCAAAGAGTCAGACACGACTGAGCCACTGAGCATGCACTCACAGGACAAAAGTAGAGACGTTCAGAGAACTGCTTGGTGGAAGCTTCGGAGCTGTTGTTTTTGGCAGACCCTGCTGCTCTCAGTTTCCCTGACTTGGGTTGGCCAAATCCAGCTGATGCCAGAGAGCAAAGGAGCCTGCTAAATGCAAATCTGTACAGATTAGTCTACAGAGCAGTGTAGAAAGAAAGTGGGTCTGGAGAAACGAATGGGAGATCTCAGCACACAGCATATTCCTAAGCTGCTCCATACGGCTGGCTTTGCATCTTCTTCCCACAATGAGTCTAAAAGACAGCATGAAGGGCTGGGGCTCAGAGATAGTGCCTGGTGTGGTCATTATTTTTTTGTAAAAGAATGCCACTGGGGAGAAAAAATAATTTCCCTTCTAACCTGTTGAGTTCTTAGCCAAGATCCTTGTCATAAGACAGATTAACAAGAGAAAGACAAACAGAAATTTATTAACATGTACACCTCATTTATACACAGGTGATATTCAAAGAAAACTGAGTAACTTCCTGAGGTGGCTTAGAATTCAGGTTTAAATACCTATCTTCAAAGGGAAAAAGGAGTGTGGACCTCTTGGTGCGGAATGAATGATTTCTAGGAAAGATGAATAGGTCTTTAGAGGGACAGATGAGAGATGTGACAATTTGTGACAAAGTTTGCTTCTAGATTCCTCTCCTGTGATAGCCTCCTGAGTGGCTCAGTGGTAAAGAATCCACCTGCAATGCAGGAGATAAGAGTTCAATCCCTGGGTCCGGAAGATCCCCTGGAGAAGGAAATGGCAACCCACTCCAATATTCTTGCCTGGGAAATCCCATAGATAGAGGAGTCTGGCAGGCTACAGTCCATGGAGTTGCAAAAGAGTTGGATATAAACAACAACTCTGTGATGAGTCAACCTCCCCTGGTCGATGGATCTCTCAGGGAAAGGACTTAGTAACTGAGTTCTTTTTGCAGGATCTGTCTTTAGGCAGAAAAGGGGCGTTTAGAGAAAGCCTTTCCCTGCATTTGCTGTTTTTCAAGTACCTAAACTCAAAATAATCAACATACCAAAGCAGTTGATTTTGGAGTTGTATATCCTGAACTCCTACAGTCATATTTTGGGGTTGAAGATTATGATCCCCACCAATGGTTTTTTTTTTTTTAAATCTTAGAGAAAAATGTTTACTGTTTATTATTAAAAGAGAAATATATACGCATTGCAGAAAATCTATAAAATACTGAAGATATAAAGAAGGAAACAAACCATGCTGGTAAGTCTATCACCTAGAGATAATAACCATTTGCATGTTGGTGTATATATATTCTAGTTTTTTTCCTGTGTGTATGCATGTGTGCTCATGCACAAAGTGTGTGGGTGTGTGTTATGTATCTTGCAGGTTGATTAAAAAGCAATTGAATGAATTACAACATTCAATACACTGTGCAACTTCCACCTGTAGACATATATCAAAAAGTTTTATGTTTGTCCTACTTTAATTCATAGCCTTAAGGAAATGAAGTAATAAATCTCAGTGGTCACTTTAGCTGCGGTTGGTGATGGTAGGATGAGGCACACTGTAGAACTGATGGGTGCAGTGTGGCAAGAAGGGCACACGTTAATCATCTGTAAAGGTAGAGAAATGGATTTTGATTATATGCTGATGTATGACTTAATTGTTACATAACTCCTTTTTGTAAGTATTCATCTCTTTTCAAATAATTTCATATTTTTAATATTGCTGTTTAGTCACTCAGTCGTGTCCAACTCTTCTGTGAGTCCACGGGCTGTAGCCTACTGGGTTCCTCTGTCTATGGGGTTTCCCAGGCAAGAATACTGGAGCAGGTTGCCATTTCCTTCTCCAGGGGATCTTCCCAACCCAGGGACTGAACCTGTGTCTCCTGCTTGGCAGGCACTTACCACTGAGCCACCTGGGAAGCTTAAGGTCTGTCATCTGTACAGTTTATATCCTGCTCTTTTCACTTGCCATGAGATCCTGACTGTCTTCCTGTTTCATGAAACTGTATGAAAAGTATTGGTTCCCTCTCCACAACCCCTGGAAGGGACAGCTCTGATTACCACACAACCCTGCTCACCTTTCAACCTTTTTATTCATTGCTGATTGGACCAGAGATAGGCATCTGACACAAGCAGGAAAATCATACATCCAGCTACAGAAATGAGTTAATCTCACTTAAGAATTTAGTCTGAGGGACACAGGCTGTGATGAACATCTTGTCATAAACATGTGTGTGTGTGTGTGTGTGTGTGTGTGAATGATGACTTCCTTAGGGCACATTCCTAGAAGGTCAGTTACCTAGATAGAAAGATCTGCAACGTTAAGCCTCTCTATAGATATGACCGAGTCCCTCTCTAGGGAAGTTGTGTGTACACCTATATGCATTGTCAAATGCCTGCTGCCAGCTCCTTTCAATCTGCGTTAGGATAGAAATGATAATTTATTTGAAAGATCTTCCATTACCAGGGTTCCGATAAAAAGGTGAAAGCCCACAAAAGGAGCTTAGTCAGTTTCCCTATATTGATCTGTGTACATTAAAAAAAAATATTAATGGAGCCCAAGTTGCTTGAAAGGTTAGTTTCAAGTAGTTGCCATGGGATCTAGGGTGGGGAAGGAAGAAAGAAAAGACCTGTGAAGATGCCCTAGTGAGGAAGAGGAAAACTGAGGTTTTAAGAAGTTAAAATTTCCATTCCTCATGAAAGGGTGAAAGCCAGGTATCTGACCAGAGAATCTGAAAGTTTGATTGTGGCCTCCGAGGAGTGGTCAATGGACATTTCTCTACAATGTGCTTTAGGCTTTCCTGTCTTCTCTGGTCACTGTATCGTGCTGAACCTGCCACTGTGTGTGGCACAGGAAAGACCATGGAAAATACCTGGTCAATGGCACCCCACTCCAGTACTCTTGCCTGGAAAATCCCATGGACAGAGGAGCCTGGTAGGCTACAGTCCATGAGGTCTCTAAGAGTCAGATACAACTGAGCAACTTCACTTTCACTTTTCACTTTCATGCATTGGAGAAGGAGGTGGCAACCCACTCCAGTGTTCTTGCCTGGAGAATCCCAGGGATGGCGGAGCCTGGTGGGCTGCTGTCTGTGGGGTTGCACAGAGTCGGACACGACTGAAGTGACTTAGCAGCAGCAGCAACCTATCCTGAAGCAAGTATTCAGTAAATGCTAGCTAATAGGATGAAAATCTAATAATTAATAATGAAGTGTCCAAATGACTTAATTTTGTCCCATACCTCACAAACTATAATTAGTCAATTTATCCTTAGGTCAAATTCTCATTACCTGTTACACACACACACACACAAACACACACTCTCAAACCAGAATGTATACATATATGTAAAATAGATGGGGAAACAGTGGAAACAGTGTCAGACTTTATTTTTCTGGGCTCCAAAATCACTACAGATGGTGACTGCAGCCATGAAATTAAAAGACGCTTACTCCTTGGAAGGAAAGTTATGACCAACCTAGATAGCATATTCAAAAGCAGAGACATTACTTTGCCAGCAAAGGTTTGTCTAGTCAAGGCTATGGTTTTTCCTGTGGTCATGTATGGATGTGAGAGTTGGACTGTGAAGAAGGCTGAGCACCGAAGAATTGATGCTTTTGAACTGCGGTGTTGGAGAAGACTCTTGAGAGTCCCTTGGACTGCAAGGAGATCCAACGAGTCCCTTCTGAAGGAGATCAGCCCTGGGATTTCTTTGGAAGGAATGATGCTGAAGCTGAAACTCCAGTACTTTGGCCACCTCATGCGAAGAGTTGACTCATTGGAAAAGACTCTGATGCTGGGAGGGATTGGGGGCAGGAGGAGAAGGGGACGACAGAGAATGAGATGGTTGGATGGCATCACTGACTTGATGGACATGAGTCTCAGTGAACTCCGGGAGTTGGTGATGGACAGGGAGGCCTGGCATGCTGCGATTCATGGGGTCACAAAGAGTCGGACACGACTGAGCGACTGATCTGGTCTGATGCCTGTACCTTCAAGGGTGTGATCTTGGGTGCACAGCTCAACTTATCTGTGCCATACCTCTTCTCCATCTGGGAAACGGCAGCATCCTTGGAAGTTTAAGGAGGTGGTACATGTTGGTGGACGTCCCCCATTCTTGTCATCTAAGTCTGTTTTTGTGGGTCATAAGGTAGAGAAGTGGCGCTAGTGGTAAAGAAAGTGCCTGCCAGAGCAGGTAAACAAAGACTTGGGTTCGATCCCTGGGTGGGAAGATTTGCTGGGGGAGCGCATGGCAACCCACTCCAGTATTCTTGCCTGGAGAATCCCATGGACAGAGAAGCCTGGTAGGCTACAGTCCATGGGGTCGCAAAGAGTCAGACTGAAGTGACTTAGCACGCATGCCTTCAAGGGTTTTATCTTGTGATAAAGCCTTTTCCCCATTCCCCCAGCCACTCCCAAACTGCACAGTGGTACTATTTTTTTTCTCTCCTTTCAGGGTATCTGTTCCTTTTGATTTCTATCATGGCTCTAATTTCTTCCAGCTGTTGCTGCCACGCCTCCCGTCCCTCCTTCCTCCACCACTTCCGTGATCCATCTCATTTCTAATCTCTCCGTAAAACTCAGAATGCTTTCTGTCCCAGGAAAGAGAAAGGCTTTCTGCATCAGGAGGTTTGACATGCTGGTGCTGCGGTAAGTGGGGCAATATAATGACACCATTACGTTTCTGACATTTAGATGCCTTTTATGAGCCATCTAGCTTTGTGAACCCTTGTTTTCTGTAATCAGAGATTCTTAAAGGTGGAAGAGAGTTTATAAAGCATTGATGTCAACCTCGTGACTGTTGTTAGAATCTCTTCTAGCACATCCTTAACAGATGGGTACCCAGGCTCATCTGGGTACGGTACTTTCCGTGACTAAGGGCTATCTCCTAGGGTAGTCTCTTCCTCTGTGAGAAACTCAATCTTGAGAAACATCTTCCCTTTGCCAAATCGAATCTGCTACTCTGTCACCTCTATCCAGTGATGTCTGGAATCAAATAAGTCTAGCCTTCTTTCATGGGATGGCCAATCACACCTTTGTAGAAAGTCATTATGTCTCCCTAAACCCTCAATTTCACCCTTCTGCACGAATGTCCCCGCTGCAGTCCAGATGGCTGTCCTTGGAACGCAGTCGCTGCATTGTCACGATCTTTGAAATCACCTAGAGCAGCGCTGGACAGAAGACAATTGAAATGGTCTGCCCAGCACCAGATGTGGTTTTGGACCATCTAATGTGTCCTTGTAGGTTGGGATGAAAGGTAAGGAAAAACCTAAAGAGATATCTAGAATCTACTATATATATTTGTGTGTGTGCATGCTCAGTCACATCTGACTCTTTGCAACCCCATGGATTATAGCCTGCCAGGCTCCTCTGTTCGTGGAATTACTGAGGCAAGAATACTGGAGTGGGTTGCCATTTCCTTCTTCAGGGGATCTTCCTAATCCAGGGATCAAACCGGAGTCTCCTGCATTGCAGATGGATTCTTTACTGCTCAGCCACTGGGGAAGTCCCCAGCTATATATATTATTACTAATTAATTGCAAGAGTTGTGTGATCCTATGGCAATCACAAATACATGAAAAACACTGGAATATTCCATTAAATATAAGAGCTTTTTGAAGTAGAAGAAAAGCACACTCCTCTTAAGAACAAACCAGGCAAAATTGGGCCAACTGGTCACTTTGGGTAGGAACTGCAGACATCTGTGAGAAGAATGAAAACCAGGTTATATACAAAATGAGTTCAGGAACACGGGTTACTGGTCCTCTCTTCTTCTCCCTCTTCTACCTTGTAAACACTTTGACATTATGGAGTTATTTCCATTAAAACTAACTGGGTTCAAAGCATTCCATCAAGTTTTCCAAAGAAGAAAGTGCAGACAGCTCCCCCAGCTGAAATCTCGGATCATTTTGTAATCTCTTGCAGAAGCCCTGACCACAGTACAGGAGAAGGTAGCCCTCCAAACTGTATAACATAGTTAGCTCAAGGGTTAAACGCATTCCATCCTTGGAGAGGTTTAGAATTGGGTAACATGTTTTAAGAAAATCAAACCAAGGATATTAATGTTTTTACATCAAGGAATGGACACATGTTTAGTATTTGGTATATTTGCAGTAGTTAGAAAAAGTTTTTGAGGGGCAACTTTACTACTCCAATTTAAAACATGTAACTTCACTCAACAATTTTAAGTGAAAATCTTACCAAGTTTATATACAGTATTGGAATATTTGAGAGAATTTGGGTCATCACATTTATAAATATAATTTATCTTTTAAATATACATATTTAAAAATATAACAGACTGCATTACATTTATAAGCATAGTTTAAATATTGAAGGTCTTTAAGTTAATAATTAGGGCCAAATATTATTCAAAGCGCCTTTAAAAATGATTGTTAAATTTACTAGAATTGAATGATAGATTTTATAAGTTTAATTTAAAAGCTTAAGAGCTAGCTTTTTAAAATAGGTATTGTAAAACATTGTATGTCAAAATTTAAAACCAAAATCAATGCCAAAATAGTCTTTTCAAAAAATCACTTCAAGGACAACAACAGCAACAACAACAAAAATCCTCTCACTGAACAATGATCTTCCTGATCTTGTAATAGCCTCCTAGGCTGGGTTAGGAATTTCAGCAGAGGCTGGAAAATTCTTACTCATATTGAATTTACAATCCAATCAATTGGCCCCTAATTTTCTTCTTCCTGAATTTTTCACATGGACTGCCATCAGTTTAGGGTTACTTACCCTTGAATTTGTGCGGTGGACACACACACAGGACCTCTCACTTACCGCTAACAGCTGCCATCGTGTTGGCTGGGGTCCTTTCCGTTTCTCAGTAAGATTCATTGTTGTCTGGCTGAGCTCCTGTTCTCTCTCCCCAACCTACTCGTCTATACTAACTCTTCTTCCTTTGAGGTTCTGGCTATGGGTGAAACGCTCAGCTCTTTTCACATTTATCCAAATCGAATCCTCCTGAGGTCATTGTCAATTTCTTAACCTTGACTCTTACTGTTCTTCCCTTTTCTGATTTCCTGTAGCAGGTGTGGTCTACCAACCATTTTGCCCATTAATTACATGATACATGCACTGACTTAACTTTCCCTTCCAAGTTTTAGCTGCAGAAGGGCAAGGGCTTTGACTTATCTGTTCTTCAGCAGCTAGCACAGAACTAGTAGATGATCAACAGACATTTGTTGATTGAAATAATTTTCTTAGAAGCATCATTGCACCTAATTTTCACTACTACCTGAGTGCAGATACCTCCTCAACCATATAGATATGACTTACTTCTCAAAGTCTTGCTAGGCCATCTCTCTCATTATAGTAGTAAGAGTAGTTAATATTTGTTAAATTAACTTAATGTATGTGCTAGACACTATTTTAAGTGTTTTACTGGCACTAACTCATTTATTTATTTTTTACAGCATCTCTATGAAAGAGGTACTATTATTACTTCTGTTCGGTCAAGGAACAGATGAGTAACAGGTGCAAGGTGACTAGTGGTCAGTGATAAAACACGCTGTGATCTGAATGTCAATCCTCTGGCTTCAGGCTGTGTGGTTCACAGGATGCCTAGATAGACGCTTAAATGCAGGTTACGTATATGGAACCTCGTCATGCGAAAGGACTTCTGGGATCCTTTAGTCCCAGTGATCTTTAATCTGGAGCATTTGTATTTCTAGGGCAATGAGAAGATTTTTCATTGGATATTTGAAGAGAATCTATTTTCACATCCTTAGCTTCTATATCATTGTTATTAAATTTGATCTTTTTATTAAACATGATCTTCCTGAGAGGTGACATTTTCCTACTTTACAAAAGACACGGTCCTTGTTTACCTAAAGTCTTCCTTTGATGTCTTGCTCCAAGGTGTAAACCCTCTTGTGCACCAAGCCAAAGGGAAACCTTCATCAACCAGGGCACTGTGAAGCCCAGGACAGTCAATCTTTGGGGGAACATTTTCTATGTAAGCATTTCTGGCTAATTGCCAAAAAAGATAAACATCCGTAAGGCTTATCCAAGATCCTAAACTAGTTAACGACAGAGCTGAGAGAAAAGTTAGGTCTCTAGTCCTGGAAGTAAATTTCAAAAAGGATTTACAGGGAAAGGATAGGTTTTGACAGAAAGGAGTAGTGGACATTTCGGTCAAAAGATTGATGAAGGGGGAGTTTAGAGGTTGTAATGAGAAAGCCCTATATTAGAGATCTATAGATTTGCCAGTCTAGGTCTGACCTAGGGAAGAATGAGAAAATGGGTGAGCTGGAAGATGTTGAAGGGATTTGGAACCTATCCTTGAAGAGACATGCTGCTGCTACTGCTGCTGCTAAGTCATGTCAGTCGTGTCCGACTCTGTGCGACCCCATAGATGGCAGCCCACCAGGCTTCCCCGTCCCTGGGATTCTCCAGGCAAGAATACTGGAGTGGGTTGCCATTTGCTTCTCCAGTGCATGAAGGTGAAAAGTGAAAGTGAAGTCGCTCAGTCGTGTCTGACTCTTCGTGACCCCATGGACTGTAGCCTACCAGGCTCCTCCATCCATGGGATTTCCCAGGCAAGAGTACTGGAGTGGGGTGCCATTGCCTTCTCTATGAAGAGACATAAAGCTGCAGTAAGTTCCCAAACAGAAGAACCCCAAATGTTTTAGCTGGAGAACTGGGTGGGATAGAGATCTTAAAGGACGATGTGTAAGAGGCTGTCCCAATAATTTAGGGGTGTCTTGACTTGATAGAGGCTAAAGAACAGGGCAAGAAAGAACAAGTCTGAATGAGGGTACAGGGAAAACTCAATAGGACTTTGGGTTTCCCAGGTGGCGCTAGTGGTAAAGAGCATGCCTGGCAGTGCAAGGGATGTAAGACATGTGGGTTCAATCCCTGGGTCAGGAAGATCCTCTGGAGGAGGAAATAGCAACCCATTTCAATATTCTTGCCTGGAAAATCCCATGGACAGAGGATCCTGGTGGGCAAGTGTCCATAGCGTCGCACAGAGTTGGATACGACTGAAGAGGCTTAGCACAGCACAGCACAACAGAACTTTGGAACTGGTCCTAAAGGAGAAGCAAACATGGCCCCTGAGTTCTGAGGCTGGTGATTTAAGAGCATGGTGGGGCTGTGCTGACTTTGATAAGGAACTGGTAGAGAGGCAAGAATATGTATCCATTCATTCACTTTTCCATTCAACAAGTATTTGTTGGGCAAACAGAACATGCTAGTCACTGTAGTAGGTGGTGAATAAAGCAGATTTTGTTTCCCATTCTCATGGAGCTTTGATCATAAGTTATATAAACAGACAAGTTGTAGCTGAACACTATCAGGAAAAAAAATTGTGGGAAGTAACAGACTCTGATGCTGGGAGGGATTGGGGGCAGGAGGAGAAGGGGATGACAGAGGATGAGATGGCTGGATGGCATCACTAACTCGATGGACGTGAGTCTGAGTGAACTCCGGGTGTTGGTGATGGACAGGGAGGCCTGGTGTGCTGCGATTCATGGGGTCGCAAAGAGTCGGACATGACTGAGCGACTGAACTGAACTGAACTGACAGAGAATGACAAGAGGCAGAGTTTCTACTTAGAGCAATTGGTGAGGTGATATGTTTTATTTAGGTAATATATAACACGAGACTGAAGGATGAACCAAATTCCAGATTTTTTTTTTGTCCTAAGAGGAACAAAGAAGGGGGTAACATTTGTTGGGCACTGAAGAATACCAGAAGGTTTATATCACATTACTGATTCCCATTTTACAGAAGTGGAAGACTGAGGCTCATGAGGCTAAAGAACCTGACAAAAGTCACACAGGATTCAACCCCATGAGCTTAAAGCATTTGTTCATGTCGATCAATACTTTGTAAATATTCCTAAGGAGAATGAATCATCAAAGAGAATAATCTTCTGCAAAGAACTTGAAATTGACATCAGAAGGCTGATAGCAAACATTATAAAGAAAGGGCATGCAGCTATTTTCAGATGAGTTCAGGTGTTTGCATTGAACAAATTCTAGATACTAAAGGAGCTTGGGGTTGTAAAGTGGAGCTGCTGTGAGAAACCTCTGAGGAAGCATGGGGAAGACATTAGAGATGAATAAATGAACCCCTTTTAAAAAATTGAAGTGGCAGCAGCAGTACTTGGAATAATAGATCTATAGAATTGACATTGATCTCCCAGCAAAAATCTGGGCAAGTATGCCAGCAGAGGTTAAGAACCCAAGCTATAGCATCAGATAGACTTTGAAGGAGCAAATCTCAGTTCCTCCACTTTGTAGCTATGAACACATCACTTACCCTCTCGGAGCCTCAGGTTCTCCAACTGCAAACAGGAGATGATAGTGATCCCTTTGTAGAGCTGTGGCGATGAGATAAAAAACTCATCTATGTAAAGCATTCAGTACAGTACATGGTAGGTGGAAAGCATTCACTAAACTATAATAATTAGAGTCACAATTTCTCCAATACATTATTAATCAGATGACTGGCGAGAGCTTGGAAAAGGAAAAGGAAATAGCCAATCTATTGCTCATCTACACATATTTACAGATCTTTTCCAGGGAGAAAAGAGAAGACACAAAAAGGAATTGTGATTTATATTCTGTCTGAAAGAGAAAGATTTGGCTTATTCATTAACTATCACAAGTCTCCATTACTGGTTACACTGTGTACAGTTTTTTCTGCATGATCTGACCAGGAGGTTGTAATTCTGCATTTTTTGTGTGTGGTATTGCAATCTATCTGTTGCCATGGAGAGATAAAGTGAAAAGAAGGCAAACTCTGGTTTCAATACAAACAGTGTCAAAGAACAAATATAGAAAAAAGTAATGAAAACAAATGGAAAAAGCAAAATGGCTTTCTGCTTGAATGTGTATATGACAGCATGAAATCTCTTTTGTCATGAGGTAAAATAGGAAATAGAATCAATACCCCACATTTTAAATATTGGTTAATTTAAATTCATATTTTTAAATACATTAAACTAGCCGTGAAGATTTCATAAGCAGAATGGTGAATATATTAATTGTAAATTACTTCTGTGCTTTATTTTCCTAGATGGTTAGAGCTAATTTTATAGCCATATTTTACTCTGGGAACTTGACACCTGGGTTGTTTGAATTGCAAAAATGATATAAGGATGTGTGATTCTTTTTCCTTTAGACTTGCAAAAGCAGTTTAAGAAATTTTTGTTATGGCATTTAATTTCACATTCTCTTGCTCCAAACACACACTGTCATGTAAAAAGGCAGAATCCAAGGGATGGCATTAGAGACAATAAGGCAATCAAGGTCTGTTAAGCACCTACTACCTTTTAGACATTTTTATTACATTATTTCACTTACTGCACACAACACACTCAAAAGACTCATACTAGGTAAAGAAACTAGCTTCAGAGAAGCTGTGTGATTTGTCCATGATCTTACTGCTCGTGGATGTACAACAAGGATTTTGTTACTCAAATCTTCAGACTGTAAGCTTGGACTCTGACCACTGCATGACGTTACCTCCTATCAAACAAAGTGGTTTAGAGGCTAGAATGCAAGCTGGGAATGAGACCCAGTTCTCATTCCTGATGTTAAAAGCAACGGGGTCTAGAAAAATGGTATAGACGATCTTATTTGCAAAGCAGAAATAGAGATACAGTCATAGAGAACAAATGTATGAATACCAAGGAGGAAAGATGGGGTAGGAGAAATTGGGAGATTGGGATTGACACATATACATTATTGATACTATGTATAAAATAGATAATAGGAACCTACTGTACCTACTGTGTAGCCCAGGGAATTCTACTTAATGCACTGTGGTGACCTGACTGGGAGGGAAATCCAAAAGGGAGGGGAGGGTGTATATACGTATATATAAATGTATGGCTGAGTCATGTGCTGTGTGGTAGAAACTAACACAACATTGTAAAGCAAATATACTCCAATAAAAATTAATTTTAAATAAATAAATATTCTTTGACAAGAGTGAAAAAAAAAAGTGATGGGATAGTGGAGAAACTACTCCTCTGAGGTCATTTTCTTATTTGGAAAAGAAAAATAAAGCGCTCACATAGTTGGGATCATCCTACAGTCCCTTCCACAGGCCTGTGACCTATGGTAGAGGTGGATTTACTGTGAAACGAATACACCCGGAGCTTCAGAGCCCCTCCCTTGTATGGGTCCTGTGAGTGCCCGTGGTTATGGGGCAGCGCAGGGCAGGGGGCACGCTATAGAATATTCTAGGTAAAGAGGAAAAGCCAGGTGGCCTGGAAGCATGTCTTCTTAAGCATCTCTAGGAAATTGTCTGAAGAAGTTTCAGAGGACAGCCCTGGATTTTTCTGATTCCAGAAATTTGAAGTCTAAATAAAGATTCGCTTTCCTACCTAATTTGTGTTCACATTTTTTCACCTCTTTTCCTAAAGAAGGTTCACAAACTGTCTAAGTGTCAGGATGTGCCTCCGTGTGATTCTGCATAGGAAGAAGGGACAGAAGCAGAGAAACTAAGGCAGATGCTTCAGAAGTCTCCCCAAGCCGCCAGGTGCTAACGAGGCTCACTTTGTACCCTTACAGTCCTGCCTGGAGGTGGCAGGCACCACGCACCCCGCCTCCCCTGGCAGACACAGGACAACATGGGACAGCTGCTGTCCCAACTTAGAAGTACCTGAGAAGTACTCATGCCCATGGAGCCTGAGCGCAGATCCTCTGTGAATGGATGTCCTTGATAAAAAAAAAAAAGCCTTGTGAAAAAGGCTGGTGACCCCCACACATCAGCTGTGCATGCGGAAATCCCCTGGAGACAGCGGCAAAGGGCAGCTCTTGGGGAGGAGGTCCTGGAAAGGAAAGCATGTCACGAGAAGCAGAGTTTCCGCAGCCTTTTGGATCTAATCTCCAAAGAAGCAGCTGGTAACCAAGACCCCTTTCCGCATACTTTGCACCTGCCTGATCCACGGCTGCCTGCCCATCTTTGTGGCTGTCTTTACCATTCCCACTTCCTCTGGGTCTCACGTCACAGTGAGGGGACATCACAGGCAAGGATGGGCAACACATTTTCAGACTGGGTCCACATAAGAATCAAAGCCATAATCTGGAAAATTCAGGGCAGAAAACTTCCTTTTGCATCAACCTTGCTCATAGCTTAGATATTTTTCTCTTTGAAGTGTTCTGATGCTGCTGCTGCTGCTGCTAAGTCGCTTCAGTTGTGTCCAACTCTGTGCGACCCCATAGACGGCAGCCCACCAGGCTCCCCGGTCCCTGGGATTCTCCAGGCAAGAACACTGGAGTGGGTTGCCATTTCCTTCTCCAAAGCATGAGAGTGAAAAGTGAAAGTGAAGTCGCTCAGTCGTGTCCGACTCCTAGCGACCCCATGGACTTCAGCCCACCAGGCCCCTCTGTCCATGGATTTCCAGGCAAGAGTACTGGAGTGGGTTGCCTTTGCCTTCTCCAGAAGTGTTCTGATAATTGCTCCCAATTTCCACTTCACTATAAAAGGCAAGAAATGCCCTAAGAGTTCTTTTCCCAAGCAGTTCAGTTCGGGGCTTGTTGCAGAAGTACCTGTGGGCTGAGGCCTTTTCAGAGCATGTTGCCTTGTTTCTTGGAAACCTATCTTGATCTTAAAGTAGACAGCAGCCTGCAAAATTTAGATGCAAGTTCCGTGTCTGTCCCTTATCTCCTTCCTACCATCCTGACCACCGCCTCTGCCTCTACCCTGACACCCACTTTCAATGGTCTTAAATCTCTGGGGGCTCAACTTCTTCTACAGCCAAGGCCTCAAGGCTCAGGAAGGGCTGGAAGGAGGGTACCAGAGTCATGGTAGACCCCAGAACTGCCCAGCAGAATTCCCTGCTATGTCAGAAATGTTCCATGGCTATGCTGTCCAGTGTAGCGGCCACTATTCCTATCTGACATTTGGGGATTTGAAATGTGGATCATGTGGCTGAGCAACTGAATTTTTAAATTTTATTTAATTTTAATTAATTTAAGTTGAAATAGGCTTAAGTGGCTGGGCTTCCCAGGTGGTGCTAGTGGTGAAGAATCAGCCTGCCAGTTCAGGAGATGCAGGAGACTCCGGTTTGATCCCTGGGTTGGGAAGATCCTGGAGGAGGGCACGGCAACCCACTCCAGTCTTCTTGCCTGGAGAATTCCATGGATAGAAGAGCCTGGTGGCCTGCAGTCCCTAGGGCTGCAAAGAGTCGGACACAACTGAAGTGACTTAGCATACATGCATGCAGGCTTGTGTGGCCAGTAGTGATCCCATTGGATAACACAACCTGAGACCCTCAGACTGCATATCCCCAAGCCTGTGGATTCGTCTGGTTCCTAGTTTTCAGAATCAAATGTGATGAGGTAGGTATCTTAACACACTGAATGACAAGAAATTTGTGGTGCCAGACTTCCCATGAACATCTGAAATGGGTTGCTTTGCCCTATTGTTCTGTGATGGATATTACAGTGAGAGGGAATTACAAAGTGAGAAGCAAACTCATATTTATTGAGTGCCCAGCTGGTGCCAAGCATCATAAGTACATTATGTGTGTATGACAAAAAGATCCTGCTACCTCCTGCCTCCCCAGGCCCTGAAAACACCTGTTAGGCTCATCAGAGTAAAAACAGGGGATACTAGGGAATCATCCAGTGGCCCAGTGTTTAGAACTCCACGCTTCCACTGTAAAGGCCCAGGTTTGATCCATGGTCAGAGAACCAAGGTCCTAAAAGCTGCATGACATGACCAGAAAGAAAGCACCAGCCCACCCACCCTCCACCCCTCCAAAATAAACGACAAAGGGGATGCTAGGTTAAAGAAACAAGAGAAGCAGAGGAAGGAGCACACCACATTGCCTATGAAAGAGCAGACAAGGAATGGATTAAAGATGACTAAGAGGCAAATAGAGGGACTAGCCAGGCAGACACAAGTGTTAAGGAGAAGAGATGAGAGACTGGGGAAGGTGCTACCCAGTGTGGGGCCTTAGGGACTGACTGACTTGGATGAAAGGTTTTAAGGCGGTTTGGCTGTGTCACAGGCTCCAATAATAGCCACTATGGCTTTTTATGCTATCTACCCTCTAGCCTATTCCCAGGCACTCTTCCTTACATTTCAGTATCAGTATCAGTTCAGTCGCTCAGTCGTGTCCAACTCTTTGCAACCCCATGGACTGCAGCATGCCAGGCCTTCCTGTTTTAATGCATTTAATTCTAGACTCTAGGCCTTGGCTGGAGGAGAGGCTGAGCCCCTAGAGGTTCAAGACCATTGGCAGTGGATGTCAGAGCGCAGGTAGAGGTGGTGGTCAGGACGATAGGAGGAGAAAGGGGACAGACTCAGGGCCTGCATCCACATACTGTGAGCTTTGGCAGGCATACCTACAATCAAACAGGTTTCCAAGAAACAAGACAGCAAGCCCGGAAAAGATTTCTGCTGCTAAGAACTCCGAAAACTTCTTGGAGTTTCTAGTCCTGTGAGGAAAATACTATTATCACCTTCATGTCATCTATAAACAGACCTCCATACGGATAGACACTGCTTTTCAAGATTTTTTGAAACTGATTTTTTTTTTTTTTTTTTGAATCTGAGGTTCTTCTGCTCCGCCTAGGCAGAGTGGGAAGAAGAAAGATTTTTTTCAGTTTCATTGAGGTCAATATATGACTTCCAAGAGCTCTGAGAGCTACCTATGATTATCCCTATTTTATAGATTCTGAGGGAGTGAATGACTTAGCCAAAGTCGCATCATGAGGATTTGAAGAAAAGTCTGTTGACTTTTCATGTTCTTTCAGTTACGCGGATGTGGTCTGCCTCCACACCTATACCTACAAACCTCTCAGCTTTTGAAAAAAGTCATTGAACTTTTGGGGTTTTTTTTTTTCACCTAAATGTTGGATGGGTGAGAAGATATTGAGAAGGTTTGACAGGAAGGAAAAAGGCCACAGGTTCTGTCATTCTGTCTCCTGGAGCTGGCGGGCTCTTACAGGGCGACTCCAAGTTAATTATGACGGATGAGTCCCAAAGGGAGCCACGACAAAATGAAGATGGTTTCCAGAAAATGAGATTTGCGAGCAGAGGCCAGAGGAATTGGATTCGTGTAATTGAAGCAAGTTTCACAACTCTTCCTCCCTGAAGATGACTTGGAAAGCTTTAAAAATGAAGATGCCCAGTGTCTAAGCCAAGACTAACCAGTCAGTCTGGGAAGTGGCCCCTGGGCCTGGGCTAGGTACAGATGGACCTGTAACAGGCATGAGTTACCCTCCACGGCAGCTCCTCGGCACACACCAAAGCAGCTGTGGTTTGCTGGGCACTGTGGGCTCGAGACCTGGGTCCAAACTCTGATTCTGGCCCTTAGGATTGTGTGATTTGGACCATGTCAATTGATTTTCCCAAATTTTAGTTTTATCATCTGGAAAATGGGGTACTTTTTGACCTTTCTACTACCTGTTTCATGGAATTAGCTTTGAAGATTATTTAAAATAATTGCCAAATTAACCTGGCATATAGCAGGTGCTTGCTGGCTTTCAATAAATATGACTTAAGGATAAACTAAGAAGAAGAATGGAAATAAAAATGTCTGTCAGACAGGGGAATGCACCACCACGAAAAGTAATGAATTTTACTCCGGAGATTTTAAATACTTTATGATTTTCCTGGCACTGAGTACTGCCTTATCCTTTAAAGTTTCTTTATAATTAAAGAAATTGGCCAGGCCATTATTTTTTTACTAAGAAAAAAAAATCAATTATAAGACATACCTTTAATTTTTAAAGGAATTTTCATTAACAGTACCCTTTTATCAATGAGTAATTATATTTCTTAATTGCACAAATGTCTATCAAACATGATTTCTTTCAGATGCTACAAAGCACTGGGCATTTCCTGAAAAGTCTGTTATCTGTTAAATGGCTGCTGTGGAAGTTCTTTAAAAGGTTGAGTAAAAAAACCAGACCTGCATTAAAATGCTTTAAAAGTATCAACAGAAGAGCTAATTAATTCTCTTCAAAGACATTAAAACAGTTTAGAGTTATAACTGTAACGCTGAAGGAAACGAATGGCTGTTCTAACAAATAATTACTCCTCATACAAGCAAAGAATAAAGTTATAGAGTGCTAATCCTTCCAACTTCATAGCAGAAATACCAAAATTTGCAAGTGGGCACATGCATTCTTGGGTTTCATCCCCTGAAGAAAAAAGATGTCCTCATATGGAGTAATTGTTTGTCCCGTTTGTTCAGAATGTGGTCAGCCAATGTCCAGGGGTGACCACTAGGAAATTCGCCTGTTTTATCCTGAGTTTTTACAAGAAACAGAAAGGACCTTTTTCCTAAGGAGAAGTTGAATTTCATGGAGTCTGAGTGAGCTCACCCAGGGTTCCCTGGAGCCTGTCTTAGGGCTGGTACAGTTGCCAGGCAGCTCCAGTCAGTCAAGTCCCAATTGCTTTAAACATCTGCCTCCTTTTCTACATACCAAGAGGGCAAAGCTGCTTCTGCCTCTTCATAAGCCTGCTCAGCTGCCTCAGTTTGCCTGCTGTGCTTAAGAGAGCTTCCCTGGTAATTCAGATGGTAAAGAATCTGCCTGTAATGCAGGGGACCAGGGATCGATCCCTGGGTTGGGAAGAACACCTGGAGACAGGAATAGCAACCCACTACAGTATTGCTTGGAAAATCCAGAGGAGCCTGGTGGGCTATATAGTCCATGGGGTCACAAAGAGTCAGACATGACTGGGCATCTAACACTTTCATTTTCACATCCCAGATGGAAAGTGAAGTGAAGTCACTCAGTCGTGTCCGACTCCTAGCGACCCCATGGACTGCAGCCCACCAGGCTCCTCCGTCCATGGGATTTTCCAGGCAAGAGTACTGGAGTGGGGTGCCATTGCCTTCTCCAGTGGACAGGTCTTTTAGTTCAAAGAACACAGTATGAGCCAGTTGGAGCATATCAAAAATACAATGACACCGTGCTCACAGCTCAACTCATTGGTTCTTTTTTTTCAAAGGAAAATTTTGTTATATTTTATTCTTATTTTTTGTAATAATAAATGTACTTATTTTAATATATAAATTCTCAAGTAAAATATATTAGAAAACTTAAGTGGTAAGATGTTTATCACTAGGCTTGTGGATCCAGTGCCATATATGTGACACTTTAGGGTTTTTTTGGTATGTGTGTGTGTGAAAGTTGCTCAGTCATGTCTGACTCTTTGAGACTCCCATGGACTACACAGCCCGTGGAATTCTCTAGGCCAGAATACTGGAGTGGGTAGCCTTTCCCTTCTCCAGGGGCTCTTCCCAACCCAGGGATCGAACCCAGGTGTCCCACATTGCAGGCAGATTCTTTACCAGCTGAGCCACAAGGGAAGCCCAAGAATACTCGAGTGGGTAGCCTCCTGACCCAGGAATCAAACCGGGATCTCCTGTGTTGCAGGATTCTTTACCAACTGAGCTATCAGGGAAAAACTAATTTTTATTGGAGCATCATTGCTGTACAATGTTGTGTTAGTTCCTATCGTATTGACACATGGTTCTAGCAAAGTACTTACCATCACTGTGAATGGATTATGTATCAAAGAGCTTTAAACTTAAAAAAAGAGAGAGAGAGAGAAGGCTCATCATTAGAGACTGAAGTTGACCTTCTGGGTGGGCCTTCATCAGAGACATTCACATCAAGTACTGGTAACGGGCCCCAAGGTAACGATGGGTGCTTTCTTTTACAGTCTATATAATATGATCCCTACTGTTACCCATGCCTCCTAACCATGCCAAATCAAGGTCACTGACATCATTAATTTGGAAACAGCTTGATTTTGACGTCAGAGAGACAGGAGTGGATCTGCTGATTTCCAGCTGTGTGACCTTGGGAGGGTTAATGGACCTCTTTAAGTCCATATTTTTTTTCTATCTACACAACGAAGATGATAAATAAATGTAATGGAAGGATTAAATGAGATGATGCACGCAGCCCACGAAAGATAATAGGCCAACCTTAGGTCAGAAACATAATTTTAAAAAATTAATTCTTTTTGTTTTTGGCCCACAGATAGTCACTCGTTTGGTAAATGACACATTAAATTACAAAAAGTTAGAGTGTAGTATAGGGAAACCTGTATCTCTGCAAAATGATTGAACTATATCAAAAGCATAATAATCAATGCCTTAGAAAAGCAGCTTTTAAAACTGCTTGTACTTCTCATGATTGTTATAAAAGCACATACCAAACGTACATAACCATACTAATGGGAAAAGTCTTGGAGAATGTGCAATCACAGATTATCAATGGTTCCTGTATGTGGTGAGATTTCATCTTTTTGCATAAATAGATTTTCTAATTTTTCTTCAGTGAATATGCATTACCTATGAAATTAAAATCTACTCCTAAAACCATTTTGTAGTACTTAAAAGGCATTGTTCATTTAAAAACCTTTATTCTTATTCTTTCTTTCCCGTTAGGACTTTGGGGCTCCTGGTGGCCTAGAGGCTGTTTTCCTTGCAGGGCAGCATGGGGATGGCAGGTGCCCAGGCCTGACTCCTAAGATCCTGGGTCTTGAGACAAGAGAGAGAGGACTTAGTGAAGGGCCAGGGAGGAATGCCTCTTTGTTATCCTGCTGCTGGGGAATGGCACTGCTGGCCTGAGCACTGAGAATGCCTTCAGGAAGCAAAACAAAGGAATTGTTCCTGAATAGCATCAGGCAGGAAGAGGCGAGGCCAAACCTAGGAATGGTCTCACAGGCAGGAAATCTGTGCAGAAGAGATGTTTACAAAGTGTGCAGGGGCAGCCAGGCAGGTCTGTTATTCCTAGTTTTCACCCGTATCTCTACCTTTTATTGCCTACACCCAGAGCAGCCCACCCACACCACTTCAAGTGCGCTTGCTCCTCCCCGCTCCACCCCACCGAAACTCCAAGGCCCTCCCAGAGCCACACGGAATGAGCCTACTAAATCAGACCCCACTAACTCATATCTTATCTGATGGAATCCTTCCAGCAGCCTAGGAGAGTTGGTCTCATTGTGAGTGAGTGCTCAGTTGCTTCAGCTGTCTGACTCTGCGACCCTATGGACTGCAGCCCACCAGGCTCCTTTGTCTCGCCCCCACCCTTCCCTGCATGACACTCTGGCCTTGAGAATTAGCAGATAAAACTGCACCTCTCCCACCACAAGGCCACCCTGCAAGATCCAGGGTCAATTATCATCTCCCCCAACCCTCCCTCTGTCCCCGACCTACTCCCCATCCCCACCCAACCCCAGGGATTTGTGAACCAGGAAGGGTAATTCAGGAGCAGACTCGTTCCATTTCTTGGTACATTTAACAGCGAGGCAGGTCTAGACTGGGTGCGTGGGTGGGTAAGTGTTAATCAGTTAGGGAAGGCAGAAAAGAAAAGGGTACTTGAAATAATCTCCTTTTTGATCAGAGCCTCTCAGCCAAAGTTCTCCCTACAGTTCCCCTGGTATTTCTGTCTGTGGCTTCTTCCCAGAAGTTTGCAGCTCTCCAGGGGCCATCTCCCTGGAGGTCTCTCCAGCAGTAGTTCTGCTCTGCAGTGATGCTGGGCCACTGAGATGCAGGCTGGGCTCATCCTAGAAGGTGGGAGTGGATGCTGCAGGCAGAACAGAGGGACTGGACCAGGAGGTGGGGTCGGGGGGCAGCTGAGGCAGGCCTTGCAAACATTTAAATCAGGGGCCACAAACTCAGTCCCATGAATTCAATGAATGAAGCTGACTGGTATCAGAGGAAAAACATTGTGTAGCCGTTCCTGCTTTCTAGAAGTTCAGACTTCCTCACTGTACTGTTCATTTTCCCACATTGGGTGGGCACATGACTAAAAATAAATATTTCTTTGACCTGCATTAAAAAGACGAAACACTTGGCTCTGTGATGAGGAGACAACCAGGAAGGCAAGGATAATGTAGATGGAGGCTGGCTTGTCCCTTGTGAAGGGGGTGTCTGCTGCACTCTAGTCATCGCAGCAGTGAGGGCGAATTGAAACCAGGGCTCCTGATTCGACAAGAGAACCCAGAAGTCTGGACCATTCCATGAACTCTGCTAATATCTGAATGCTGATTTCATTGCAATCAACAACAAAGGCACTGGAGTACCAGAGAAAGCACACCCGATGCGGCTCTCAGGCCACTTGTTTTTGATATCAAAGCTTGTTTTTGTTCCCCAAGGGAGGTAAGATAACAATTTCCTGTGGAGGCCAGGCCTTCCTGGAGTGGTTGCTGATGTCTTTTCCTCCCTGAGACTGGTCAGATCTTGTAGTCAGATAATGACCCCTTGCAGTCCTCTGGGGAGGATTCCAGGGTAGCAAATGTTGATGTCCTTTTCTGCATCCCTTTACTCCTCTTTGGGTTGAAAACCCTTCTTGTCAGGAAGGCCCACAGCTCCAGAATGTCTATTTAGAAGGGATTTAGCGTTACTCGCTCCCTGACAGCTCAGTTGGTATAGAATTCGCCTGCAATGCAGGAGACCCCGGTTTGATTCCTGGGTTGGGAAGATCCTCTGGAGAAGGGATAGGCTACCCACTCCAGTATTTTTGGGCTTCCCTGTGGCTCAGCTGGTAAAGAATCTGCTTGCAATGCAGGAGCCCTAGGTTCGATTCCTGGGTTGGGAAGATCCCCTGGAGAAGAGAAAGCTACCCACTCCAGTATTCTGGCCTGGAGAATTCCTTGGACTGTATAGTCCATGGGGTCACAAAGAGTCGGACACAACTGAGTGACTTTCATTTCACTTTACTTCACCTGACTGGAAGGAAGCGGAGGCGGGGTTCTTGAAACTGCTTTTGCATAATGCTTCATATTAAGATGGAGAAAAAGCTGTGAATTGTTCTGATCGAATTTTGAAGTAAGGGCTGCCTGAGGCCATCATAATGTCACCATCTCCCTGGTGGAAACAGTGTTAGGATAGGACTGGATACAGCTGGTTACATAAAGACATTGATACACGAGGAGGTTTTACTGTGTTATCTTTCCCAGGGATAGCTGTATTCTGACAGGAATTAAGCCAAAGGAATTAATCTTTATTAGCGAAATGCCGATCATGACACCCTCTGTTTAAAATCCTTTCAGGATTAAGTACAAAGACCCAGGATCACTTACAAAGCCCAGTGTGATCTGGCCTCTGCTTGCCTCACTGCCCTTATCTCCCACAACTCCTCCCCATACTGGATATTTTTTGCTTCCTTGAGTATGTGTCAGTCTCTCTGGCATGTCTTTATTTGGCTGATTCTACTCTCCCTTCAGGCCACTTGAGATGTCACTGCCTCTGGAAAGCCCTCCCTGCTCCCCTGCCCTCCCACTCTTCCAAGACTGGCCTGCGTACCCTTCCCATGGACTCTGCCCAGTCACAAGTGTGTGCATGCTAAGTCTCTTCGGTCATGTCTGACCCTTTATGACCCTATGGACTGTAGCCTGCCAGGCTCCTATATCCATGGGATTCCAGGCAAGAATACTGGAGTGGGTTGCCGTGCCCTCCTCCAGGGGATCTTCCCGACCCAGGGATCAAACCTGCACAATTGAGTTGTATTCTATCCTGATGTTGCAGTTTGAGGTCTCCAGGAAGTAGATTCAGAATTGTAGTTAGGAGCAGAGAAGACAGGGAGTGTCTCTGGTGAAAAGAAAAGGGGCGTGTATTAGTCTCCTGCGGCCGTCAGGACAAATTACCACAGATGTGGCAGCCTGAAACAACAGGAATGTTTTCTCTCACAGTTCTTGAGGCCAGAAGTTCAAAATCAAGGAGTCAGCTGGGCTGCATTTTCTCTGACCGGCTCCAGGGGAGAATTTGCTCTGTTACTCTTCCAGCTTCCGGGGACTCTTGACATCCTTGGCTTGTGGCTGCCTAAGTCCGGCCTCTGCTTCTGTGTTCACACTGCCTTCTCTGTGTTTCTCTGTTCTGTTGCCTCTTATCAGAATGCATGTGATTACATTTAAGGCCCATCCTGGTAACCCATGACAATCTCCTCATCTAAAGACCCTTGACTTATTCATATGGGCAAAGACTCTTTTTTCCAAATAAAGTAATATTCACAGATTCCAGGAATTAAGAAGTGTATACACACACACACACATACACACACACACATACATATAGCCACTGTTCAGCCCAGAAGAGGGAAGAGACATCCCCATTGCCATCAGTGAGCCAAGTTTTATGGTAGATTCTTCTGTTGTCAGCCCCGGCCCCAGAGAAGGGCCATCACTGACCTCCTTAGTGATGCTGGCATGCCCTTCTCTCCAGCACATTCTCGATGACCTTGATAGATACTGTGTCTTCTGACGTGTCTTCTGGCCTCACTGATACGCCCATCCCTGCAAGCCCATTCCTTCCGCCTTACACGCTTCCCCTGTGTCTGCATGTCCACCATCCAGCAAGGGCCACACGTTCTCCAGGCTTCTAGGAGCCACCCTAGCAGCAAGTTTGTGTTGTATCTTAGGAGTGACTGAAAACACTCTCCTTTATCTACACGTACGTTTCAGTCCCCTTCATTAACCACTTGATCCCATCTTGTAGTTCTTTGGGGCTGTGATCACTTTCTTCCCTTTTCAGATCCAGTACATCTCTGGCTGTGTGATGCTGTGACTTAATCCTGATGATAGGACTAATGTTGAGGAGAGGAAGAGGGAATGTGCTGCCTTTTCATGGCAAGTCCTCTCTATGGTCACAGGAACACGCTAGTTCTTATCTGAGAGGGGGGAGCCACCAGGCAGGCTCAGAAGGCTCAGACGAGACTGGGGAGCATCCACCAAAATGCTCAGTCCCATGTGTCAACGGAGAAGCAAATGGCAACCCACTCCAGTATTCTTGCCTGGAAAATCTCATGGACAGAGGAGCCTGACAGGCTACAGTCTACAGGGTCACGAAGAGTCAGACACGACTGAGCACGCATGATGCGTCATGGTCCCAGGTTTTGCCAACTAGGCCCTGCCTTTGGCATAACAGCCCCACTTGGGTTGAACAATGTTCTGATGTTCAGTAACACTCTTAAACCTTGTGCTCCATCTTCAGCTTGTCTCTTCACCCACAGGGCAAGGGCTTCTTTGCAGAGTCCTTTCACACTTGGTTTTAGCTGTTAACTGTCCTCAGATATTCATTATCTTCCTGTAGGGCCTCAGGAAATTTAATGATAATTGTCCAATTTCTGGTTATATTTATACACTTAACAAATCCCAATGGTCATATCAAATTCTTGAAACAGTGCATCTCCCCCCACCTACGTGCCTTCCCATCTCACCAGTGATGAAACTTTAGACAACTGTACCGCCATCTACTGCCAGGGGCTGTCTGCACACCACTTACCTCCAGGGATGCAGGTCTTCCTATGAAGTGATGGTGGGTGGTGGGTGATCTAGTCCCCAGACCTTTGTCTCGTTACTTGCTTTCTCAAGTCATTCTTGATACCAACTGTTGAACTTGCATTCTCTGAGAAGCAGATGCTGAAATGGAGTTAGAAAATTTATTGGAGAGTAATACCTGTGAAAGGAAAAGAGGACAAATCAGAACCATGTAAAGAGCCATGAAAGTGAAAATGAAAGGGTTAGTCAAGCTCAGTTGTGTCTGACTCTTTGCGACCTAATGGATTGTAGCCCTCTAGATTCACCTGTCATGAGATTCTTGGATAAAGACATGACAAAGTCTTGGCCAACCCAGTAAGAGCTCTGGAGCAAAGATTGTGTATTAACATTGTCTGCGACTGAATGTAGTACTGCCTTGCTCAGTCAGAGCCTGGGGAGTAAGGCTGCCAGATAAAACAGAGGGTGCTCAGTTAAATTTGCCTTGTAGATAAATAATTTGTTAAATATATACTTGTCCCATGCAATATTTGGGACATACACATACTAAAAAGATTCATTGTTTATCTGCAAGGCAAATTTAACTGAATGTTCTATGTTTCCTTTTGCTAAATCTGGCAACAATAGCTCGGCATCGCCCTAAGAAGTACATGCACTCAGCTACCACTGCTGTGCTCAGCCACCCTCTGAGAGCTGCTGTGGGTAAAGTCTGGCCTTGGCTTGCAAGCTGAGATAGACCTGAAGGTGCTAAGTGCTGGAGGCTGTTAGCTAACCAGATTCCTGAGAGCTAGGAAGCAAGTCCTTTCCTGAAGGGAGAACTGAAGACCTTTGCATCCGCTACATTTCTTTTCCATTTACCTGCTGTCTTCCTAGCTAGATGGAAGACCTGAGAGGGTGAGAACACTGTTCCTCTAGTTTATCATACTCCCAGTGCCTCACATGGCTTCCAAGGTGGCACTAGTCAAAGAACCCACCTGTCAATGCAGGAGACATGATTCCTGGGTCGGGAAGATCCCCTGGAGGAGGGCATGGAAACTCACTCCAGTGTTCTTGTCTGGAGAATCCCATGGACAGAAGAGCCTGGCAGGCTACAGACCATAGGATCACAAAGAGTCAGACATGACTGAAGCAACTCAGCACACGTGCATGCATAGTGCCTAACACAGGACTTGAACCATGCCAGCTGCTCAACTCTAACTTGTTAAATTGAATTGTACTTAAAGTCTCAGGGACCCAGGAGGACAGAAGGAAGTCCTCTGTCTTGTCCCCAGAATCACGCTGTCCATTTAGCTGCCCCCTTGATGGCTCTCCACGCCACGTGTGCAGGAGGCAGAAGGAACATGTAGAAGGTTGGCTTACAGTGTGGAGTCTGAGTTCACGGTCACTGAATTCTACATCAGAGCTAATTATTCATGGAATTAAATGCTTTCTAAGTAAGTAAAGAAAGTTCTAATCAAGGAATTTCAAGAGAGGCCTTGCACGTTAAGGTTGGTGTTTGGTGCTAACATGCTATTTATCTCCATGTCTGTGTCCCACAGAGGCTCAAACTCAACAGACCCCGAACAGAACTTAGGATCTTTCCTTCCAGGATTGACTCTTCCACCCTATCTCTTCTTTAGGCCAAAAATCCTTGCCCCACCCCACTTGAGTGTGCAATTTCCCACCATGGAGGAAGCTCTGCAGATTTCACCTCATTTCCTCTCTGAAAGTGAGCTCTTCCTCTCCACCCACTCTATGGCTTTTGTCGTTTAGATCTCCATCACCACTGATCAGGATAAGAATTTGTCTCTCTGCCTTTGAAATGAGCCTCTCTCCAATCCATCTTCCACACATTGTCAGGCACTGAGCTTTAAGAATTGAAAATAAATCACATCACGTTGTTGTCATTGTTCAGTCACTCAGTCGTGTCTGACTCTTTGTGACCCCATGGACTATAGGACGGCAGGCTTCCCTGTCCTTCACTATCTCCCAGAGTTTGCTCAAACTCATGTCCATTGAGTCAATGATGCCATCCAACCATCTCATCCTCTGTCACCCTCTTCTCTTTCTGTCCTTAATCTTTCACAGCATCAGAGTCTTTTCCAATGAATTGGCTCTTTGCACTGGGTGGCCAAAGTATTGGAGCTTCAGCTTCAGCATCAGTCCTTCCAACGAATATTCAGGGTTGGTCTCCTTTAGGATTGAATACTTTGATCTCCTTGAAGTCCAAGGGACTCTCAAGAGTCTTTTCCAACACCACAGTTCAAAAGCATCAATTCTTTGGCACTCGGCCTTTATGGTCCAGCTCTCACATCCATAGATGATTACTGGAAAAACCATAGCTCTGACTGTATGGACCTTGGTGATGTCTCTACTTTTTAATACGCTGTCTAGGTTTGTCATAGCTTTCCTTCCAAGGAGCAAGTGTCTTTTAATTTCACGGCTGCAGTCCCCATTCACAGTGATTTTGGAGCCCAAGAAAATGAAATCTGTCACTGTTTCCACTTTTCCCCCTTTGATTGGCCATGAAGTTATGGGACTGGATGCCATGATTTTAGTTTTTTGAATGTTGAGTTTTAAGCCAGTTTTTTCACTCTCCTCTTTTACCTTCATCAAGGGGCCCTTTAGTTCAAGTCACATTCCTCTTTCTTTAAATCTCTCTGTGACTCGCCTCCTATTAGGATCATGTCCAAACTTCATCTATTGCTCGGCTTGTCAAAAACATTTCTTACTCTACTTTCAAGCATGCAATCTGATGTTATCACACTCTTACTTTACATACTTTATTGACTCTCAGTGCCCATAGGCTGAATCCCAAGGATGGATGGATCTCTGCATGGATCACAAGGCCTTCTGGGGGTTGGACCTGGCTTCATTCCTGCCACATCCTTACACCCTCTGCTGTGGCTTATAGTCTCACAAACAGATCACGTGCCATCATATCTGCCAATCTTTGCTCAAACTGTTCCCTCTGCCTGAAATTCTTCTTCCTCTGCTCCTCTTGTTGGCTAGATCAGTACTCCCCAAAGGTTCCCATGGCATCACCTTGGGATCATGTTAAAATTCAAATTCTGATTCATTAGGCCTCAAGAGGGGCTATGGATTCTGTATTTCCAGACACTGATGCTACCAGTCTGTGGACCACACTTCGAATATCAAAGGCCTAGACCACACCTGGGCTTCCCAGGTGGCACTAGTGGGAAAGTACCTGTCCGTCAATGCAGGTAGACTTAGGAGACATGGGTTCAATACCTGGGTTAGGAAGCTCCCCTGCAGGAAGGCACAGCAACCCAGGCCAGGATTTTTGCTTGGAGAATCCCATGGACAGAAGAGCCTGGCGGGCTGTATTCCATGGGGTCACACAGAATTGGACATAACTGAAGTGATTTAGCATGCACACATACAGACCACACTTGGCTTTCAAATGTCAGCAAAGGATTATTATCTCTCTGAAGCCTTTCCTGAAACTTGCAGGAAGAATTGATTCCTTTTTTTTCTTTCCACACCTATAGCTTCCTATGACCTTTATGAAAACACAGGTGACATTTGATTGCATTTTAATTCAGTGTCCATCTTCCTCTTCTAGACTGTAAACTCCTTTTAGGTAGGGACCTTGACTTAGTCATCCTTGGATTGCTGGCCTCAGCACAGTGTCTGGCATGGAGTTGGCAGTCAGTTCAAGTATGTTGAGTGTAGAGTCATCCTCAGAAATGTGAGAAGTATATTTACATTTAGAATTTTCTTTCTCTTCAACTTTCTGATAGAAGACTTAAGTATACTAAAATAGAACTCCTTTGGCTGCAAATACCCAACTCCTATTTGCTTTCTCAAACTGGCTCAAGTAGCTGGGAGGGAGAGACTCTGAGAAGCTCAAAAAATTGAGGAAAGAGACGGACAACTGGGCCTTAGAAGGGCCGGGCCTAGTGACCTCTGACTCAGGGACTCAGTGGCCTTTTCCAAAGGAGGCTGAGTTGGCTTCCATGCATTTTTATTTCTGCTGGTCTCTGCTGTTTTTTGTGTTGGCCTTTGAATCCCCTACTGCAGATAGGCCTCTTCCAAGCAGTTGGGCTCTGGGCCTTCAGAAGACTCAATTTAGCATCGCTGCAAGAAAGTCTCGTGCCCACCTCTCTGGCCATGGCAGGTGTGAGTGTAGAGTGATCAAACAGTGCAGAAAAGGTGTACGCGTGCACTTGTGTGTGTGTGTGTGTGTGTGTGTGTGTGTGTGTATGCATGTTTACAAGTATGTGTGTGGTGGGGAGGTGGAATAGGGATGAGGATTGAGCAACAAGGTCTTTTAACAGAAGAAATGTAATGAAAATCTTGCTATTGTAAAAGGACTAGCTACTCTAGTCAACTAAACAGCCTAAAGTTCAGAAAAACTGTCATTAACATAGAGCAGGGAAAGAGGAGGGAGCTGGAGGGGCAGAGAGGAGGCCAGATACAGGGTGGTTGTATTCATCTCCCTAGGGGCAAACTCTTTGTTTCTGTTTGGAGTATTTGAACCAAATTTCCATCCAGAAGGGCAAACCATCGCATGTCATGCAGCATTCACTGATGGCATGCTGGAAGACTCACAGCAGCAACACCTGACTCTTGAACTACTCACCAGCTTTGGTTCGCACATCTATGGACCATGACTAACACTAGTACCCACCTCACGGAGGTGTTGGGCGGCTTCAACAGAAATACGCATGTGAAGCACTGATACTTACTGAGCTGAAAGGAAGCATGCAAAGCAGGAACCACTGTTCTTATTTAGAGGTTCTCAGAGATTAATTAACTTGCCTTAGGTCACAAAGCTTGTGGATTATAGAGTGGAGTTTTAAACTCCGTCTGTCTGATTTCTGGGCCTTGTCCCCTTTTCACTAGAGCCGTAAAGAGAAGTCACCTCATACTGGGGTTCAAGGAGACAGGAGAAATGTCTCCCTACTTGTCATGGCCTGTAATCACCCAGGAACACAGTTGGACCGTGGTTCCCCTGAGAGTCCCTGAGAAGGAAGAGAGAGGTGTTTGCCCAGGACCACCTAAGCAAGCCTGTCTTTACCATGGTGTCTTCACCTTTAAAAGAAACTACAGATGAGGGAAAACTCCTGGGAGTACATTTTTGTAATAGTAGAAATCGTTTACCAAAAAGAAATGCTTCTCTATGAAAAGAAAATGATCTAGCAATATTCCACATTTAAATACTGAATTATTTGCCCAGCAGTTGTTCTGTTGCCAGTTTTAAAACTCTGAACCAACTCCCTCCTCGTATCACTATCTTGTACCAAGTGTCTGGCTGGCTCAGGGAATACTAATAGCTAATATTAGCCTAAGCAAAAACATAGCCAAGACAATTAACGGGTTGCTAAAAAGAGATAACATTATACACACTTAAGCCAATGAGGAAAACTTGGAGGATTGTCCATCAGTTTATATTAGTCCCTTCAGGACTTTCTTCAGATCATGGAATCTGTAGAAAAGTCATATGCTGTTTTTGCCTACCTCAGCTATTACCTATGGCTTTCAAGGACCTTTGGAGTAGAGTGGCACTATAGCTAGATAACTCTAGCCATTACTCCATCACTTTTATTCTCGTAACTAACTTTGAGATAAAAACAAACAAAACAAAACCCACCCAGAAACAACAAGATAAAAGGCGGGGAAAAAAACAATTCAAAAACCTTTCTTTTCTTTCTTGAACCTTGTCTTATGATTATTTTTACGTATTTTATATGTTGAGAGCCGACTCATTGGAAAAGACTCTGATGCTGGGAAAGATTGAGGGCAGGAGGGCAGGAGGAAAGGGGGTTGACAGAGCATGAGATGGTTGAATGGCACCACTGACTCAATGGACATAAGTCTGAGCAAACTCTGGGAGATAGTGAAGGACAGGGAAGTCTGGTGTGCTGCAGTCCATGAGGTTGAAAAGAGTCAGATATGACCAGTAACTGAATAAGAACAACATATTTTAGAACCATTTTATCTTTAGCATGATCTTAAATCTAAGTAGCCATCAAGAAAAAATAGTGACAGTAAACATGTATATGTCTCCTCTGACTTTCTTTAATCTCTCTGAAACCATTTCTGGAAAAATCTAAGTTGAGTGGTTTGTCAGTATGACTGCCGACTGAAAACTCAGACTCTCGAGTGTCTGAAGAGATACCCAGAGCAGCTGCCATATCCTGGGCACACATGGGTTCCAGGCAAAAGCCAGGACTTGTATATGTTTCAACTCATTCAATCCTAACAGCAATCCTATCAGATAGGATTTTCCTTACGCCTATTTTATAGATGAGCAAATCAAGGCTTATATCATCTTGCCTAAGTCATCCAGCTAGTAAGTGAGGAGCTGTTATTTCAACCCATAATAATGATAAAACAATAATTAACATTTATTAAGCATTTATCATCTTCCAGGAACTCTTCTAAATGCTTTACCCACCTTTACTCACTTAAATAAAAACTCATTAAGGATGTTGCTTTATTAAAATTGCCTTTGCTGTAGGAGGCCATGCTCAGTGCATGGGGTCAGGCCAAGGGATCTTCAAGGTCATTTCCAAGTGGAAAATCAATGTCTAGAAGGATCAGGGGCCTAAGGGCCCAGAAAGCCTGGTCAGTTGTGGGGCAATACAGGCACTTTGGCTGCTACCGGATGTCATTGAGCCTCATCAGATGTTAAAGGCCAGTGCATACCAATGTTGGTTATATTTACACAGTGGGCTAAAATTAGCTGGCATGTCCTCCTGGCAACTGGGAAGATATAAGGCTCTCATTTATCTAGCAATGCTAATTTTGGCAAAACCAAAAATGGTCCTTCTGCTCTTCTCAGCAGATAGGCATTCAATAACAATAACATCCCTTTCCTTCCTCTTCCTCTTCTCTACATTTTAGGAAATTTCAAATATAAATCCCGGCTGACTTTGGTTGAGGACAGATACTTATAGACATGGAAACCTAATGCGGATCCTGTAGGCAAAAGGATTTAGGGAGTCCTCTGGGTTAGAAACAGAACAAAAATAAAATAAAAATATGTTACTTGCTGTTTTCCATCAACACAGGAAGATCAATGAACTTAGAAGGGCACTGGTTTGAGCACCGGCATCATGAGTTCAACTGAAACATCTGGGGGAGGACTGCATGAAGGCCCTCAACTCCATGGTAAATTCCACCCAGGTGGAAGCTGACCTAGATCCATTCTCGGTAGGGACTGTGAATGTCACCATCTCTTTGAGGTGTGAAGGCTGTCTTGAAAAGAGTGAAGTTTTATGGGTTCAATGGGAAAGACTGATGTGATCAATTAGTGGTTTCTACCAAGAAGTAATAGCAGAAGATGTGGCAGGTATTTGACAGACCTATGGATTGGAAATGAGAAGAAGCCAGATTGAGGAGTTAAATAGATTTGTGTTCCTGAGCAGCCTGTGAAGGTAGAAGAGAGTCAACTGAATTTACTGCTCAACTCTAGACTTGTCTTTAAAGGATGCTATGGTATGAATGTTTGTGCTCCCCTCAAATTCATATGTTGAAATGCTAATGCCTGATGTGGTGGTATGAGAAGGTGGTACCTTTGAGAGGTGCTTAGGGTGGAGGGTCCTGAGGGTGGAGCCCTCATGAATGGGATTACTGCCCTTATAGAAGAGGCCTGAGAGAGCTTACTCATGTGTTCTACCACGGAGGACACAGGGCCAGGGCCAGATATAGACCGAGAAGAGGGCCCTCACTAGAAGGTTAGCCATGGTGGTGGTACCTTGAACTTGGACTTCCCAGCCTCCAGAAATGCCAGCAATTAATGTCTGTTCTTTAAAAGCCATCCAGTCTGTGGTATTTTACTATAGCAACCCAAACAGCTTAAGACATAGGTTATCAGGGAAAGCCAGCAATGGTAACATTTGTATTGAGTACTTGGTATCTCAGAATGGCTAAATGAATAAACAGAGAAGATCCAGAAGGAACATCTGGAAAATTAGTGAAGGTTCAATAAAGTGCTAGAATGATCATATTAGGGGTATTAGAAGGATAGAAGACTGGGAAAGGAGAGCAAATCATTTTGCATCAGGAGATTTTAAAATATATCTGAAAAACAAAACTTTGCATATTTTCCCATCGTTGGCCTTCTTTTGACTCATACTTGCTATTATTATGTTAAACTTTGTGGAAATAGATACTCCCTCCACTTTGCTATTTATATTTTGGCTTTACAGTGGTGTCTCTTGACTTGGATTCCCAGGTGGTGCCAGTGGTAAAGTATCCGTCTGCCAGTGCAGGAGACACAAGAGACACAGGTTCCATCTCTGGATTGGGAAGATCCCCTGGAGTAGGAAATGGCAACTCACTCCAGTATTCTTGCCTGGAAGATCCCATGAGTAGTAGAACTTGGCCATGGGGTCTCAGATACTCGGACATGACTGAGCACACACTCACACCGCACTGCGCTTGGCACGTAAATTTGTATTATATATGCACGTGAATGCTTTTAAAGAGTTAAATTTATAAACCTACACTTAATGGCTGAGCTTGTGACAAACTTGGAGATATCTCTTTTTCTAGTACTTGTATGGGTTACTTTCTTATTCAGATCTTTGGAATTCATTTTGGTGTATGGTACAGTCCATAGATTCAGTTTTACTTTTTGCCAGCAGGCTTCCCATTTGTCTGAGCATTGAATGTCTGTTGTTCAGCCGTATCCAGCTCTTTGCGACCCCATGGACCAGAGCCTACCAGGCCCCTCTGTCCATAAGATTCTCCAGGCAAGAATACTGGAGTGGGTTGCCATTACCTTCTCCAGGTCTGAGCATTATTTGTTGAATAATACTTTTTTCTTACTAACTTGAAGTGTCCCTTCAACAACTTATGAAATTTCTCAATTTATTTGGATCTGTATCTGGCTTTCTATTCTGGTCCACTATTTACTAACTCACTTCCACACTGCCCAAATTATTGTATCTTCATAATATGCATTACTACACACTTCAATTTCTTTTCTTTTTTTAGAATACTTTTGACTAATTTTTTCCCATGTAAAATTTAGAACTAGGTGTCTAGTTTCAAATAATTTCTATTAGCAATTTTATTGGGTAGTTTTTCAAAAGTATAGGCCAACTTTGGGAGAATTGACATTTATGCCCTGATGTTTCCTATCTAAGAACAAGGCATATGTCCTGTTTGCCAAAGTCTTCTTTTGTGTCTTCCAGCATATGTTCTCTATCATATTGTTTCTTATAAGCAATATTGAGTTTGGTTTATCTTTTAAAAATAAGTTTTTATTGTGGTAAAATACATCTAATGTAAAATCTTAATGATTTTCAAGTATATGGTTCAGTGGTATTAAAGACATTCATAATGTTGTGAAATCATCACCACCATCCATCTTTGTAATTCTTTTAATCTTGCAAAACTGAATACAGTTTTATCTTAACAGATGGTTTTAGCCCATTTACAATTGTCGACATGACTGATATGTTAGAAATTAGGTCCTTCATGTTGTTTTATATGTGGTAGGAATTATAATGACCTTATGCTTTCTGTTTTTAGAGCTTAAATGAAGTCCTATAGTGTGATTTGTATCTTCTTTGCTCTATTTATCTGTGTTTGTGTTAGTGGTGTACTATTTTGAACCAGGGTCTCCTGCATTGCAAGTGGATTCTTTACCAGCTGAGCTACCAGGGAAGCCACTATTCCGATTACTTTTAGCTTATGAATAAGTCTTGATGGCAGGTAGTAGAACTCCTCCAATTTGCTGTATTCTTTTCATTTTTTATATCTAGTGAATTACCTTTGAGTTCAAGTAATAGATACAAATTTATGTGCATATACCTGCACATACATAAATAAATGGTGCTTGAACGCCTTCTTACAAGTTTGCTGTGATGGTTCTGTGAGTTCAGGCAGGTTAGGACATTTTGTAGGAACCTGATTCCACACCTCATTTTCTATCCCTGATTAGAATAACCTACGTGTGTGCTTAGCTGCTCAGTAGTGTCTGACTCTTTGTGACCCAAGGACTGCAGCCTGCCAGGCTCCTCTATTTATGGGATTCTCCAGGCAAGATTACTGGAGTGGGCAGCCATTTCCTTCTCCAGGGAACACCCAGACATCGAACTCCGGTCTCCTGTATTGCAGGCAGATTCTTTACCATCTGAGCTACCAGAGAAGCTCAAAATAATCTACAGTTAAAGACAAATCAGGAATTCCTTTTCCCCGGAGGCTAGACTTCTGAGAGTTGGAAGGATAGAAGAACAGCAGAGGAGACCAGAGAGTTGTCATAATTGTTAAAGGGAATCAGCCTCTCAGGAATTTTCCAGATCAGTTACAATCTAAAGAGGGTCAGAATTTCAAAACTCACTCAAGACAATGGGCATTCCAATTAGCCCAACTGCTTATGGGTAATTAAATTATTTGTAATCAGAACACCTGGCTAAAATCCAGCTCTTCCACTTCTTGTGTGACATTGGGTAGATCATTCAACCTCACCAAGTTTTGTTATTCACAGATGGGGATGTTATTATTGTTTTTGTATATATAATAGGATCGCTTTAATATAATCACATACGACAGGGGACAAGGACGAGGAACAGGGCTATGGGGAGAACATTTATGATGTAGAGAAGACATCACAGAGCTACAGTCAAAATTGCCAATGTTAAGGGTCAAGAGCGGAGTTTATGGCAGGTAACCAGGGCCCAAGAGTTGCCACAAAACTGGGTCAGTGTAGCAGAAGCTGGGAGAAGGGTTTAGCCCAGTAATTGTGTTATGGAAAGCAGGGTGCACAGGGAGAGTAGCACACGCATGTATACCACAAAAAATGTCCTGGTAGTCAGGGAGAGACAATGAAGCAAAAGAAAAAGCTGGATCATAGGTAAGATGAGAAGGAGAGAAAGCAGGTGCATATTTTTTCATTTGAACCAGGAGGCAGGAAGCAGCAGTTAGGGGCAGATGTTTTAAGATGGCAAATTGTTTATGGAAAGAGAGTTCCCACTCAATGTTTTCTATTTTTCCCAATGTAAAAATCAAAGTCATCAGTTGAAAATAGGGATGGAGTATTAAGAAATGGAGGAGGGCATGGCAACCCACTCCAGTATTCTTGCCTGGAGAATCCCCACAGACAGAGGAGCCTGGAGGGCTACAGTCCATGGGGTTGCAAAGAATCAAATATGACTGAGCCACTGAGCACAGCACAGCATTGAGAAATGAGGAAAGATGTGGTGAATAACTTGCTTTTTGTATAATCCAAGGGTAGGGAAAGAGGCTAGGCTTTATTCTTTTAAAATGGTAAAGCGTAAAAGTCTTAAATAACTCCCTCATGCTTGACTTTCTGTTCTCCCAGTTTCCCTTGCTTTCTTCCTACACAGCTTCTTTACCCTCCCATCCTTTCCAGTACTCACTTTCCCTTCTCAGTTAATTCCTCTCTTTCTCACAGCCCTCTGCCCCTCTTTCACTTATGTCTTGCAAATCACTCCCTCAAACTTCAACAAGATTTATCTTTAATATGTTAAGACAATATAGCTTGAGGAGTAACTGAATTTTTATAATTTCATCTTATTTTCCTTGTTGGTTTATTTATTTTAACTCTTTGTTTTATACTACTGATTGCTTTAGGGTTTATAGAATTCATCATTAATTTATCAGAATCTATATTCAAGTGATATTATGCCACCACATGTATGATATTAGAATCTTACAACAATAAACTTTCATTTCTCCCTTCTCAGGTTTTATGATATAATTGTCATACATTACACACACATGCCTGGGTGTGTGCATTCACAAACACACACACACTATAAATCCCATACTACAATGTTATGTTTAAACGATTATCCTTTAGCGTTAGTCGGACTTCCTTGGTGGCTCAGGTGGTAAGGAGTTCACCTGCAATGCAGATCAGGGTTCAATCTCTGGGTCGGGAAGATCCCCTAGAGAAGGGACTGGCTATCCACTCCAGTAATCTTGCCTGGAGAATTCCATGGACAAAGGTACCACTACAACATTAACTTTTTGTTTAAACAAGTGTCCTTTAAAAGAGATTTAAATAATAAGGAAAAATATTTATCCATGTCACTACTTCCAAAGCCCTGCTTTACACAATCCAGATTTCCATCTAGCATAATTTCCACTGATTTTTCTTATAGTGTGGATGTGCTGGCGATGAATTCTTTCAGCTTCTTTATTTCTGAAAATGGTTTTATTTCATCTTTGTTTCTGAAAGGTATTTTCTCTGGGTATATAATTCTAGGTTGAAGGTTTTTTTCAGGTAATTTAAAGATGTGGCTCCATTGTCTTCTCACTCACATTAATTCTTTTGAGAAATCTGTCCCTCTGATTTTTACTGCATCATTGATATTGAACAATTTGATTATATGATACTTGGTGTACTTTTTTTTTTAGATTTTACATGTAAAATTTACTTTTTAAAATAAAAATTGTATAACACCAGCACCTACTCTTCAATCCATTAATTTATAAAACCATTTTCTCTTGTAGAATATACATTGGCACTTAGCATACTTTTAAAAAATATTTCTTGTGTTTAGGATTTGATGACCTTCTTGGATTTGTGGGTTTATAATTCTCATAGACTCTTGAGAGTCCCTTGGACTGCAAGGAGATCCAACCAGTCCATTCTGAAGGAGATCAGCCCTGGGATTTCTTTGGAAGGACTGATGCTAAAGCTGAAACTCCAGTACTTTGGCCACCGCATTCGAAGAGTTGACTCATTGGAAAAGACTCTGATGCTTGGAGGGATTGAGGGCAGGAGGAGAAGGGGACGACAGAGGATGAGATGGCTGGATGGTATCACTGACTCGATGAACCTGAGTCTGGGTGAACTCCGGGAGTTGGTGATGGACAGGGATTTCTGGTGTGCTTCAATTCATGGGGTTGCAAAGAGTCGGACACGACTGAGCAACTGAACTGAACTGAACTGAAGTGAATTCTCATCAAATTTGGAAATTTTAAGTCATTATTTTTTCAAACATTTTCCTGATCCACCCCTCCTTTGGGAACTGCAGTTATACTTATATTAAATTATTTGAAGTTACCCACTGCTCATTGATGCTGTGCTCAATTAAAAATCCTCCTTTTGTTCTGAGTTTCATTTTGAATAGTTTCTACTCTTTTGTCTTCAAATTCACTAATTTTTTTCTTCTTCAATGTCTAACCTGCCATTAATTCCATCTAAAGTATTTTTCATCTCACATATTGTAGTTTTTGTCTCTAGAAGTTGGAGTTTTAAAAATACATATTTCCTATGCCTTTACTTAACTCTTTGAACATACAGAATGTAGTTATAATAGCAACTTTAAGGTCCTTGTCTGCTAATTCTAACATCTGTGTGAACTCTAGGTTGATTTTAATTGATTTATTTTTCTTCATTAAGAGTTGTATTTCCCTACTTCTTTTCAGGCGTGGTAATATTTCATTGAATGCCAGACACTGTGAATGTTACTTTATGGGGTTTCAGTATTTTTGCATTACTATAAATATTCTTGACCTTTTTTTCTTGGGACCCAGTTAGGTTATTTAGAAATATTTTGATCCTTTTGAGTCTTGCTTAAGATTTGGCAGGACTGGAGCAGTGACCAATTGAGGGCTAATTTTTGCCTCCTACAGAAATAAGTCCTTTCTGGGTACTTTACCCAATGCTCCATGAATAATGAAGTTTTCCAGTCTGGCTTGTGAGAACAAGTACTGTTCCTAGCTATATGTGATTGTTGGGCAGTATTACCTCTAATCCTTTTGGGTCTTTCTTTCCCTAGCCTCATGCAGTTTTTTCCTCTTGCCTACACTGATCATTACTTAGCTGAATACTCAGAGGGGCCTCTCTGAAGATGTTCAGAGTGCTCTCTGCATGCTGCTTCTCCTCCCCAGTATTCAGCCCTGCAAACTCTAGTTGCCTTGATCTCTCAGACTCTTGCCTGCATCCCTCAACTCAAAGAGTCCAGTGAACTTTACCTGTGTTTCCTGACCACTGCACTGCAATCTGTGAAACTGCTCAGCTCAGTAAGCCAAGGCAAACTTAGTGCTCATCTTGTTTGCTTCCCAGCTCTCACACATCTCTTACTGCCGGGTGTTTTGTGTTTTGAAAACTGTTATTTCACATGTTTTGTCCAGTTTTTATTTAATGTGGGAGAGTAAATCTGGTCCCTGCTACTCCATCTTAGCTAGAATCAAAAGTGCCAACCTAGGGACTTCCCTGGTGGTCCAGTTAAGCATGGTTAAGACTCAGTGCTTCCAATGCAGGGGTTTCAGGTTTGATCTCTGGCTGGGGAACTAAGATCCCTTATGCTGCATGGCCAGAATAAATAAGAAAAAAAGAAGTGTCAATCTAATCTTAAAATATTTTCAAGACACAACTATCAGGGCATCTGCATGGCTATGAACCGTCCCAGGTAAGGTCTGAAGGAGCCCTTGGCAGTCTTCTTTGGGGGAGACAACTAATGAAGATTCCAAACTAATGAAGATTCCTTCTCCCAGAGGACTCAATTTCCCCATATAAGTCGTCATGCTGCTGTGCCCATTCTGAGCTGGGCTTGGATGACACTGGTGCCCCAGCTGAGCTGCTGCTTTATTTAGAAATGGCAAAGTACTGTAGATTTACAGAGACACTCTCTACCTTGGGAATTTTAAGGGAATGATGAGATCCCAAACTATCCGGCGACTTCGATCAGCAAAGTTCCCAGCCATCCTGATGTATTGAACTATAAGGGTTGGAAATTCACAGGCTTCTGTGCCAAAATGAGATTCACATTTGATATAAATAAGAATCAGTCTGTAATTCCTGACCTGGTGCCTCCTGCAAAAATAGAAATGTCAGTGCCTGGCGGTGGTGGAGCATGCCAACTGATACTGTGACCCGAAGGACCAGGAAGGCTCTGGCTGCACAGCCAGCTGGCAGGCTGCCGTTGCCAGTGGGAAAATCATTCCTCTGTGATAAGACAGCGACAAATGCTTTCCCTGTGGATGCGATTAAAGCGGGCTCTGCATTATGACAACAGCGCTTCGAGCTTCGCATAGCAGTCATTTTTGCTAAATATTCATGTGCTTATTTATACTCTCCCAGGCCTTGTCTGAAATCAGGGAGTTTAAAATTGCAGGCACAAACTATTTCCCTTTAGGGGAAGAAAAATTGGTGGACACAGGAATAGAAGAGTACATTTGGGTGTTGAGGAGGGGATGGGGAAAGAGAGTCATAGGTGCTTCCATAACCAGTCTGTAGAAGGATTGTGAATTTCCTCTGCATGGTTGGTAGAAGGTAGTTGCTAATTGCGGAGGGCATGTAGGAGTGTAAGCTCCAGTTCCAAGGGGTCTGTATGTTTCCTAATCCAGCATCTCATAAATGTGTTTTGAATGAATGGATAAATGAGCGAATAATCTACAAAAATGGGGCAATGTCCTCTAGGGCAGAGACTAAAGGTTTTCTTTGTAACCATAGTATCTAAGCAGGGTTCCTGACTCATAGAAGGAACTCAAATACATTTGGATGAGCTAATGCATGTTAATATGAAGGGAGGAAGGGAAGGATGGAGGAGGGAGGTAGGGACAGAGGGAGGCAGGAAGGAAGGGTTTGAGAACAGACAGCTGGCCTAGCCACCCCACTTCCCAGGACACGTGCACCGGCTGCCAAGGAGCAGCTTTGTTTGTCTTCTGCAGGTGTTTCTTACACCTGCCTTGGGGCCATAAAATTTCAGGTCCGTATGGTGAGCCTCTCCACAATCTGTTAGCCCTTTATAACTTAAAAAGCATCTCAAAGGTTTCTAGGTGGTACTGGCCCCTAGGAAAACTAGGCATTCTACCTTGGGAAGGATTTCCACCCTCTGAGCTGACCTTTTCATTCTGTCTCCCCTAGCTGCTCTTGTATCCTCCCCTAGAGGTAAAGGAAGAGACACAGGGAGGGAGGGAGTGATGGGGAGGGGGAGAGAGAGAGAGAAAGTGATGCTGGAAGACAGCTTTCCTATGTGTCCTCTGGCAGCTCACCTGTCAGCATCTTTGGCCTCCACATTCCCTTCCACATTCACATGGACCTCTGTTCCTGCTTAGGTCAACATAAGAGCTTATGGGCCAAAGGCTTCATGGGTTGAAATGAACACTGAAAAATTTACATATGGCAGCTTGGTAGGATTATGGAAGAGGAATATGAGCATTTAATCTCCCTTTAAGTGGCTCCCAATAAAATAAATGAGAAAAAAAAAAAAATCTAAGTCTTTTCTGTCTATAATAGTCTAGGGACTAGTCTGAAAATCAAGAGCTGTGTCCCCCTCTCATGTCTACCTCCAGCTCACTGTGTAGATGTGGGCAAGTCTTTCCTCTCTTGGCCCCGTTAGTCATCTGGGTGATGGGAAGGTTGGGCTATGGGGTCTCTAGAGTCCTTCCTGGCTGTGGCTCTTTCATAATTCTAAGGAAAGCCCTCACCATGCCCATCTGCTGGGTGAGGTCAATACCCTGGAACTCACTGCTCCAAGAGGAGCTTAAGATGGAGGACCCTGGGTAACCACAGTCCCCAAGCTATGCCTGTTTGTATTTGTCAAGCTTGGCACTTTAAGGAGGGAAAAGGATAACTTGGTGAATGTCAGAGGCACAAGAACTATGGAATAACGTACTCAGCCCTAGTTGGGCTATGGGCTCTCACAGTCCTCTGAGACCACAAGAGTGCCTGCTTCCTGGTGAACCCTGGTCCCTCTCAGTGTGGACACTAATAATCTTTACTTTGCTCATCAGCCTTAGCCAGTCCCTCAGCCAAGTCGGGGATAACCTTGCTGTAGATACAAAATCTGGTGTGACTGTTGCATAATAATTCAAAATGATGATGTATCCATTTGAATTCACATCTACAAACTCACGAGTGCCAGAATATCATATTTCTGTATTTTCTTTAAAATGATTTTAAATCTAACTCAAAGTCCTCATCTTACCAAACTAATGGGAAATCTATCTTAGTTGTTACTGAACGTCCAACCTAATTGCCTCTGGATAAACCTAGACAGCATATTAAAAATCAGAGATATCACTTTGCTGACAAAGGTCCATATATTCAAAGCTATGGTTTTTCCAGTAGTCATGTGGGTATGAAGGTTGGACCATAAAGAACGCTGAGTGCCAAAGAATTGATGCTTTCAAATTATGGTGCCAGAGAAGACTTTTGAGAGTCCCTTGGACAACAAGGAGATCAAATCAGTCAATCCTGAAGAAATCAAACCTGATTATTCATTGGAAGGATTGATGCTGGAGCTGAAGCTCTGATACTTTGGCTACCTGATGGGAAGATCCAACTCACTGGAAAAGACCTTGATGCTGGAAAAGATTGAAGGCAAGATAAGAAGGGGGCAGGAGAGGATGAGATGGTTAGATAGCATCACTGACTCAACGGACAAGAGTTTGAGCAAACTCCAGGAGACAGTCAAGGACAGGGGAGCCTGGCACGCTGCAGTCCATCATGGGGTTGCAAAGAATCAGACACGACTTAGTGACAACAACAGCAACAAAATGTTGTTGAGCCTTCCAATGGTGAAGCATCAGCATGACCGCTCTGCTGATTGATTGATTCCTTCTAAGAGCTTCTTTGTCCCAGTTTTGTGGCTGTCCATGATAATCTATGATGAGAGTTGGAGTCAGAGTAATAGGGGCCAGCATACCTAGGGCACCGTGGAATCATTCCCCCTAATATTTGCCACCTCTTGGGACTCTGCCAGAGAGCAGAGTAAGTGTCCACCACTGTTCATGGGTCCTGAAGAAAGCTCTGTCTGGAAGAAAGCTCTCTTTCCTCTTGTCCTCAAGTCATTCCTCATTCTTTCTCCCCGTCCCAGGAACATCTATTTAATGAATGAGGTACTTAAAACTAGGAGTCACATTAAACTATTTCTGCTTTAGCTGCAACGACCTAGTAAATATAACAAAAAAAGAAACAGACTCGCAGATATAGAGGACAAACTAGTCATTACTAGTGGGGAGAGGGAAGTGGGGAGGGGCAAGATTGGGGAAGGAGATTAAGATGTACAAATTATTATGTGTAAAATAAGCTGCTGCTGCTGCTACTAAGTCACTTCAGTTGTGTCCGACTCTGTGCGACCCCCTAGACGGCAGCCCACCAGACTCCCCTGTCCCTGGGGTTCTCCAGGCAAGAACACTGGAGTGGGTTGCCATTTCTTTCTCCAATGCGTGAGAGTGAAAAGTGAAAGTGAAGTCGCTCAGTCGTGTCCGACCCTTAGCGACCCCATGGACTGCAGCCTTCCAGACTCCTCCGTCCATGGGATTTTCCAGGCAAGAGTACTGGAGTGGGGTGCCATTGCCTTCTCTGGTAAAATAAGCTACAAGGATATATAACACAGGGAATAGAGACAATATTCTATAATAACTATAAATGGAGAATAATCTTAAAAAACTGTGAATCACTGCATTATACACCTGTAACTTCTATAATAATGTACATCAGCTGTACTTCAATAAAAGTGTATGTGTATTTATTTTAAAAAATCCTATTTCTGCTTTTAGGCCTTCAGAAAAAAAAAAAAAAACCCTGGATGCTAGGAAATAGCATGTGTTTTAGTTAGGGTGTGGGTTTAGTTACTGTGACAAGAGACCCGAATGTATGATGAGTAGAACAGCAGCCTGGAGAGCAGCAGGGTGGGCTGGGCTTTTCTTCTCCACAGGCTCCTTCCACTGGTGCCCGGGGTGTTGTCCTTATCTACATGCTCAAAGCTGGGTCACCCCTATGTCAGTGACCCAGCCTGCAGTAAAAGGAAAGAGCAGAAGCCCAGGACCTGTAACGTTAAGGAGATGATCTAGAAGTTCTCTTGTCACTTCCATTCCCAAAACATTGGCTGAACTAATTCATAAGACTATCAGTTCCGTTCAGTTCAGTCGCTCAGTCGTGTCCAACTCTTTGTTATGCTATGGACTGTAGCCTGCCAGGCTCCTCTGCTCATGAAATTTTCCAGGCAAGAATCCTAGAATGGGTGGCCATGCCCTCATTCAGGGAATCTTCCCGACACAAGGACTGAACCTGTGTCTCTTACATCTCCTGCATTGGCAGACAGGTTCTTTCTGTCTTTCTTTCTTTATTTTTTTACTTTACAATATTGTACTGGTTTTGCCATACATCAACATGAATCCGCCATGGGTGTACATGTGTTCCCAATCCTGAACCCCTCTCCCACCTCCCTCCCCATACCATCCCTCTGGGTCATCCCAGTGCACCAGCCCCAAGCTTCCTGTATCCTGCATCGAACCTGGACTGGCGATTCGTTTCTTATATGATATTATACATGTTTCAAGGCCATTCTCCCAAATCATCTCCCCCCTCCCTCTCCCACAGAGTCCAAAAGACTGTTCTATACATCTGTGTCAGACAGGTTCTTTACCCAGGTTCTTCACCAGCTGGGAAGCCCAAACACAGTAGTGGAGGGAATTTTAATGGCAAGAAGAGAATATATATCGGAGAAAATTAGAGCTATCTGCTTGAAATGTAAAGGAAAATATAAAGAAGCGAAACCATAAGTTAACATTTAAACAAATTATTATTATCAATAGCATTATTCCCATCTCATAGGGACCAGTTCTGTGCCTGCCACTCTATGATTTGCCGGTGTTATCTCTCACCCTTTACAATAATTCTGCAAGGAGATGATAGCTCTTGTGCTTTCCAGAGCTCTGTGGTGGCTTTTCACTGTGTACACTGAGAGAAGTGAAATGACTTCTCTGTATGATCTGGGATTAGGGCTGGCCACAGGAGAAATGTGCATGATATTCAGAAGATGAGTAAAGCAGCTACCGATCCTCCGCCAGGCACGGCGGCATCCCCCTCATGTTGACACTGGTGTGCTGGCCGCTCTGTCGGCCGGGGGCAGCACCCAGGCTCCTAGCCCCTGCGTCTCCGCTGCACTTCCTCCTTCAGCTTTTCTGCAGCCTGGGCCTGGGTGTGTGTGCAACTCCACAGTGAAGGATGCTGACTTTCCCCACAGGTCCCTCGTGTCATCACGGCTGAGTTAGTCCTCACACTTTTCAATCCGTCCTCATAGGTTCCATTCGTCCTCAGGGGTTGCAGTGTGTCCTTGCCCCCATGTCCTGGGCAGCTGGATCTCACAGTCTGCTTCCCAAGGAAACTGGTCTGAGACATCTTCCTCTTCCAATGCTGCTCCTCTGGCTTCTGTGATTCTGCTTCTTCTTGGTCTTCCTCCTACTTCTCTATCAGTCCCTATCTGCTTCTTCTCAGTCTTCCACTCTTTTTGCTGCTTTTTCTAAATAGGAGGTTCTCAGTTTGTTTCCAGGGTGAATTTTCCTTTTCTGTTTTCAGATTCCATCTATGTGTTTCAGTTCAGTTCAGTCGCTCAGTCGTGTCCGACTCTTTGCGACCCCGCGAATCGCAACACGCCAGGCCTCCCTGTCCATCACCAACTCCTGGAGTTCACTCAAACTCACGTCCATCAGGTCGGTGATGCCATCCAGCCATCTCATCCTCTGTCATCCCATTCTCCTCCTGCCCTCAATCCCTCCCAGCATCAGTCTTTTCCAATGAGTCAACTCTTCGCATGAGGTGGCCAAAGTGTTGGAGTTTCAGCTTTAGCGTCAGTCCCTCCAATGAACACCCAGGACTGATCTCCTTTAGAATGGACTTGTTGGATCTCCTTGCAGTCCAAGGGACTCTCAAGAGTCTTCTCCAACACCATGATTCAAAAGCATCAATCCTTAAACGCTCAGCTTTCTTCACAGTCCAACTCTCACATCCATACATGACTACTAGAAAAACCATAGCTTTGACTAGATGGACCTATGTTGGCAAAATAATGTCTCTGCTTTTCAATATGCTATCTAGGTTGGTCATAACTTTCCTTCCAAGGAGTAAGCGTCTTTTAATTTCATGGCTGCAATCACCATCCGCACTGATTTTGGAGTCCCCAAAAATAAAGTCTGACACTGTTTCCCCATCTATTTGCCATGAAGTGATGGGACCAGATGTCATGATCTTTGTTTTCTGAACGTTGAGCTTTAAGCCAACTTTTTCACTCTCCTCTTTCACTTTTATCAAGAGGCTTTTTAGTTCCTCTTTACTTTCTGCCATTAGGGTGGTGTCATCTGCATATCTGAGGTTATTGATATTTCTCCCGGTAATCTTGATTCCAGCTTGTGCTTATGACCCCTTGATACAGTTTATGTATCAAGCCCAGCCTCCTCTTTAAGTCTCTAGTCTCTGAAGTCCAATTGCCTCCTTTGCTTTTCTTTTCAAATTACTTTTATTGGAGTATAGTTTCTTTACAGTGTTAGTTTTTAACTGTACAGCAAAGTGAATCAGCCATGCATATTCATGTGCCCCCTATTGTTTGCATTTCCTTCCCATGAGGTTCCCAGAGAGCATTACGTAGGGTTCCCTGTGCTGTACGGTAGGTTCTCATTAGTTATCTCTTTTATATATAGTATCAATAGTATATATATGTCAATCCCAATCTCCTAATTCACCTCACTCCTCCTCCCCACCAATTTCCTCCTTGACACCTACATTGAGATGAATTATAAGCATCTCGAGCTTTGAGGTTTCCAAAGCCAGACTATATTCTTTCCTCTAAAACCTTTTTCTCTGCCAGAATTTTCTAACCCAGTAGATTGTGTCCTCCCCATGGTTCAAGCCAGACACCTGGCTCCATGCATGACTGCCCCTATCCATCACCCTCCACAGTTGAAGTTCAGGAAGTACACTCTCTACATCTAGCCAGAGCCACATGGCTGGTACAAAGGCTCCAGAATTTCTTCAGGCTTCCTACTCCTCGGTTCCACTATTAGAACTTTATGGCCAGATCAGTCTTGAGGTGGGCAGGTGCTGATTACCTGGCACACAAGTCATGCACACATCCTGGGTCAACTTTCAAAGTGCCCTTTGAGGGTACTGAGTTTCTAACAGAGGCACATGCATGCATGCATGCTAAGTCGCTTCAGTCATGTCTGACTCTGTGCAACCCTGTGGACAGCACAGAGAAATACAAAAGGTCTGAGGATCCTTAGTGAATTATTATTATTTTGATGATAAAACGATATTCTTTATATCATTTTCATTAACTGAACATATCCATGTATCTATCTGGCCTTTGTATTAAAGTAAATAATGTACATGTGTGTTAGGGGAAGGAAGAACTTTGTTTTATCCACAACCCTTAGTCTCTGGGAATCAAGAATAAGGAATATTACAGAATTATAGCACTAAAGCAAGCCAATGAATGTGCAGTGCCAACATTTTATATAAACAACGTAGTCAATCAAATATTTACTGAACACCCACCTCATACCACACACTCCACTAAGTGCTGTGGAGGCGCTTACTGATGAATAAGACATGATTCCTGTGTTTTCACAAAATACTTGAGAAAACAAAGCACCCTACATGAACAGTTAAGTAATAAGAAGGAATTAAGTACCTAGACTTTGTTTATATAAAGCAATACAGAGAAAGTATGTATTAGGATTGCTTCTAAACAATGCTTGGTAAGTAATTATAAGTGGAAGGACTGAGCAATATGAAAAGGTCCTTCAACTAGCTTCAGTTCAGCTGAGTATGTATCTCAGCGAACATTAGCATCTCAGCTATTCATTCCAGTGGGAACTGGAAAGTCTAGGGGAGGAATTACATTAACACTTATCAAAGTAGGGACTTCCCTAGTGGTCCAGGGATTAAGAATCCACCCTCCAATGCAGAGGATGGGGGTTCGATTGCTGGTTGGGGAATTAAGATCCCCTATGCTGCGCTAAGAGTGGGACACGACTGAGCGACTTCACTTTCACTTTTCACTTTCATGCATTGGAGAAGGAAATGGCAACCCACTCTAGTGTTCTTGCCTGGAGAATCCCAGGGACGGCGGAGCCTGGTGGGCTGCCGTCTATGGGGTCGCACAGAGTCGGACACGACTGAAGCGACTTAGCAGCAGCAGCAGCAGGCTGCAGAGCAAGTAAGCCTGCACGCTGCAACTACCGAGTCTTCACGCTTTAGAGTGCCGTGCTCCGCGAGAAGAGAACCCTTGCATCTTAACCCTAGAAACCCTAAGGCACCACAAGACCCAGCACAGCCAAAGTAAATAAATAAATAACTTCTAAAAAATACTTATCAAGGTAATTCAAATGATAACAGCACATGCTGTGCTATATTTCAGACAGGCAGTGCACTTTGGTGGTATAATCTCATTTACATCTCACAACAACCCTAAGAGGTAGCCACTACGCTGAGGCTCTGAGTGGACTAATGACCTCATGGTAAGTGCAAAGAGCCAGGACTTGGACCCAGGTCTGTGTGGTTACAACTTATGCTTCAGAATCAGGATGGAAGTTAATACCTTAATTTCTTAACATCTCCTTGCAAGAGGAAAGAATGAAAAAAGGTTTCATAAAAGAATAGCAAAAATCTATGGGAAGGAGAAATTCACAATTGAAAAGTAAATTACCTAAATAAGCCAATATACAATTAAAAAAAAATAGTAAAAAAAAAAAGAAGAAGAAGAAAAGACTTAAACTGAGTCATAGAAAGCAGCAAAAACTCTCTTGGATGCATCCCACCAACAGAAGTAAGGGGAGAAGGAGAGTCTGGGCATTGCCACACAGATTGCTAGCCAGTCAAGTTTTCATCCCCAAATGCTTTTTAAATATGAGGCTGTCATGTGTAACATACAGTAGATACAGAAAGAAACCTGGAGGGTTGTTATTCCTGACCCTTGTTAGAAGAGTGTATATAAGAACAGTCTAAGATTTAAAGATTAACTCACAAATTTAAGAAAGAATCCAGAAAAATCAAACTTCAGTTTCTAAAAAATGAACCAAACTCTTCCCTGGGCATGCATTATCCCTCTAAGCAGAATGTCTTAGGAACCCGTGGGGGCAGTGGTGTGCTGCAGTTGACTCCTCCGAGCCTATGAGAGCTGGCTGTTAATCGGAGGAACTCTCCACAGAAGAGTTCATCCATTGGTGGTTGGGAGTATTTTACACTAGGGAAATCCAGAAATGCTATAAATCCCTCAGAGAGCTGGTTGTTAAGTATATTCCAGTACACCATTAGAGGTGCCAAGGGTTTTAATGAATACTCCTTCATCTAGAGTCCTTGGTGGACATAATACAGTGAAAACTGGGAGTTGACTGGCCTTAGGAAAGGAGGATGGGTAATACAGAAAAGAATTAGAACCAATGCTAAGCGTGCTACAGGTAGTGCTTCAGGCCTCTGACTGCATCTGAGAATTACCTGGAGAACTTTTGAGATAAAGACCTCTAGACCCTATGATGAATCTCAGCACATCTGACACCTGGAGTAGATAAAAATTTTGTCCTCTATGTGACAAAATTATTTTAATAGCAATTATGTAATAATCAACAATAGCTGATTATATGTTATATAACAATAATAGCTGATTATATGTTATATAACATATATAAGCCACATTTTATGTAATATGTGTTATACATAATGTGTACATAATAAAATAAATAACTTAAAACATAAAATGACATTTCTTGACTCAGTTTTATTTTATAGTTAATTAGTTAATTAGAAAGGGCAACTTTCAATTTTAAAATATTATTCAATAGACTATGTATAGAATAAAATTTGCCCATTCCAAAATATCATTACTTCATAATTTATACTCTATTTCACTATTTTAAATTTGAAACACAAATGAAAACTCCAGGTGATTACATAGTATGGAAAATTTGAAGTAACAGGTTTCAGTTCAGTTCAGTCACTCAGTCGTGGCCAACTCTTTGCGACCCCATGAATTGCAGCACACCAGGCCTCCCTGTCCATCACCAACTCCTGGAGTTCACTCAGACTCACGTCCATGGAGTCGGTGATGCCATCCAGCCATCTAATCCTCTGTCATCCCCTTCTCCTCCTGCCCCCAATCCCTCCCAGAATCAGAGTCTTTTCCAATGAGTCAACTCTTCGCATGAGGTGGCCAAAGTATTGGAGTTTCAGCTTTAGCATCAGTCCTTCCAAAGAAATCCCAGGGCTGATCTCCTTCAGAATGGACTGGTTGGATCTCCTAAGTAACAGGTTTAGTCCATCCTAAAGGAAATCAACCGTGAATAATCATTGGAAAGACTGATGCTGAAGCCAAGGCTCCAATATTCTGGACACCTGATGAGAAGAGTTGACCCACTGGAAAAGACCCTGATGCTGGGAAAGATTGAGGGCAGGAGGAGAAGGGGCGACAGAGGATGAGATGGTTGGATGGTATCACCAACTCGATGGACATGAGTTTGAGCAAGCTCCGGGAGATGGTGAAGGATAGGTAAGCCTGGAGTGCTGTAGTCCATGGGGTTGCAAAGAGTTGGACACGACTTAGTGACTGAACAACAACAGGTTCTTTGTCTTAACTCAGACTATTACCATGCATTATTCTTATTTATTTTGAATAAATGCAGGCAAATGTACTAGAGGTGTTAGAAACACAAACTGAACCTAAAGCAAGCCTTGGACATCAGCTGTTAAAAACTTTCTCTGAAAATGAGTGTGTGCAGGTGAGACTGCATGTTGGGGGCTGACTGTATCACTGGGAGTTCTGTAAATTAACGAGTGTGCAGAATACCACTTTTATTAGAGGTAAATAATAAAAACGTGCAGTTTGAAACTTGAGACTATATTACTTAAATTCAACAGCAAGTGCTTAGGACTTAGACCAATAAAAAGATTTGGAGGAGAAGTATTTTCTCACTGATGTTGTTTAGAACTGTCAGTGCATGGTGGTAATCAAAAGCAGGCTGACCTTCTGTCAGCTCTATTATCATTCTTTAATTCTCTGAAGAAAACGGTCCTGCTTACTGTCTGCATCTGTGCGTACAGCTCCCAACACACCACCCCTGGTGCACCCCTCCCTAGATCCCACCCCGAACCAAAATATTGGAACCTCTTGGGAGGACAGCCCAGGAGTGTATTTGTAAAAATCTCTCGCATGTGATTCTGATGTTCAGTCAGGCTTGGGATCCACTGATGTGGGAACCACAGAGACAAATATCTACAACGACTCAAAGTCAAGGGAGGAGGCTGGGATGTCTGGGGAGATGATCAAGTCTCCAACTTCCAGAGATCCCTTCCCCAGACACACCGAGGGCAGTTGGACTATCATTAGAGAAATGGTAAGCCTGTAAAAAAGGACCACTGAGGGTAACTATAGAAGGATACTGTCATGAAAGATCCTCAGCAGACAGACATTTACATGTAAAAATGAGAAAGTGAAAGAAAGTGAAAGTGAAGTCATTCAGTCGTGTCTGACTCTTTGCAACCCGGTGGACTGTACCCCACCAGGCTTCTCCACCCATGGGATTCCCCAGGCAAGAATACAGGAGTGGGTTGCCATTTCCTTCTCCAGGGGATCTTCCTGACCCAGGGATCGAACCCAGGTCTCCCACATTGCAGGCAGATGCTTTAACCTCTGAACGCATATTCTTTTATTAAGTGATAGGAGAAAAGATTTTTTTCTACTATGTTTCTTTGTAGCAATTTTTTTTTTCAACTGTTCACCTTCCTTATTAGTCCCCTTGGTCCTTCCCTTGACCATCTCCAAAGAACCAGTTCTCAAAAAGTCAGCTGTTTAATCTCAATGCACATAGATAGCTGATCAACACTCTCTCAAGGGAGAAAGGGTTTTGCTGATAAAACCACAGTTCCTCAAGATCTGCTGTGTGAGAGAACAGACACCTTCTTTACCAGTGTTTATTGATTCCTTTATATGTCCCCATCTCTGATTAATCCCCTTTTGATCATCATATATTTAAAAAATTTCCACAGTTCTCATTACAATCAAATCTAATTGTCTGCAAGCCATTCTCTTTAAGGTAAGTGAGCACCTCTCTGATTAAAATAATTCTTTGAGAGCCATCTTATGCCCTTCACTCCCAAATTCACAGCCAGTCACATCACTGTTGCTTTCAGGTAAGAAGAAAAAGTCTATTTTCTCTTGGTTGAAGTCATCTGGAAATCCAGTATCTCACAAATATAGAAAACTGAGCATTGTCTTTCTGTAGTAAGCACATTTCTGAAATGGATGGAGCATTTCTGCAACGTCCTCAGGACTTGTTGGATGTCAGACCAGGTTCATGCTGGGACTTAACATGTTTATAACTGCTGCAACTTAATGATTTACCACCAGATGGTCTATCAGGTCTTAAAGGGAACTGAACAAGGAGTATTAGAATTAACTATGTATAGCGTTTATGGTTTCTTTCAACTGGTTTAGCATTACATAGAATATATAATGATGTAGCTTATGAAACAGCAAGGTGAAAGGAAGGGAGGGAGGAATTTTAAAGTAAATCTAAAGTGAAGAAATTTAAATACATTCATTCACATATTGAGCAGTTAATTAATATTTATTGAGCATCCACTATTTGCCAGGACCTGTGCTAAATCCTGCATGTGTGCAAGTTAAACCTCTTCAGTCATGTCTGACTCTGTGTGACCTTACAGACTGTAGCCTGCCAGGCTCCTCTGTCCGTGGGATTCTCCAGGAAAGAATACTGGAGTGGGTTGCTATGCCCTCCTCCAGGGGATCTGCCCAACTCAGGGATCAAACTCACATCTCTTACATCTCCTGCATTGGCAGGTAGGCTCTTTACCACTGGTGCCATCTGGAAAGCCCTGCAGATGCAGTAAATGATGAACAAAACAGATTACAGTATCTGATCTCATGGGGCTAACAATCCTGAGGATAAGATGAAATGATAATGACACAAATAAGTAACTGTAACTGGGAAATGTGCTATGAAAGAGAAGAACAGGATACAATGAAAACATGAAAGAGGAAGGACTAATCTAATCTGGGAGAGTTGGGAAGGACTGGAGACAACATCCCTAAGGCAGAGATGTATGAGTTGAGACCTGAAGGATGTGTACAAGCTAACTTGGCAAGAGGCTGGAAAGAGTATTTCTTGTAGAGGGAACAGCATGTGCAAAGACTCAGAGGAGGAGCAGGAGCACAGCACACTGAGAGAAGTGCAAGGCCAGTATTGGTAAAGGGTATCAATCCAGAGGCTTAGATGGATAATGAGAGTGCCGAAAAGCAAATCATAACATCCCAGCTGGTGCTAGATGGAGGAGTTACTGTTTAGCTCATGTGTGTAGACTTTAGTTACCTTTCCAACAAAGAAAAAGTCAATATTCTAGTCCATGGGATGGTAAAGCTTTTGGATAAGCTAACAATTCTAATAGCTAGGAGTTAATCTATTCCATCTCATACAATTTTAATAACTTTGAAATAAATATTTCTCCTGCCAGTGGGAGTGCCTAAAACCTTCTTGATGGATGAATGTCAGTTAGAGAATTAGGTCATCCTTGTTAAGAAGTGCTTTCTTCCTCTGTTCTATGTCCCTTGGGGTTCTTCCCAGTCATCAGGGCCATCCTAAAAGTTCAAGTTTGCCTGAGAAGGATATGCATCAAACAGAGTTTAGATTCCCAAACCACTGGTGGTCTCACTGGATTTTCTTTCCTTTTTTTCCCTTGTTTTAAGTTAAATAATATCATCCCCAATTCAATTGTTTTCCAACCCACTCATATCCGTTTTGCTCCAATTCTTGTGTCAAATCTCCCTAGACTGAGCCATGCACTCTCTCCAGTTTCAGTTTTCATTGTTCTTATCCTATGGTAAGAACAAGTAACAGTCTGTTTCATGCAATTGTGTCTAGTTGTATCCATATGTGCGTTCTTGATGTATGAGAGCATATAATTATGTGCAAATATAAAACCACTTCCGTACATAGGTGTCCATACATGTGCCAACAAATAGATACATGTGTAAATATCCTCTGATTGTAAGGCTGTAGGGCTGCAAAATATGGGTGATCACTAGCCACACTTGCCTGCTTAAAGTAACTAAAATTAAAAATTCAGTACCTCTGTTAACTTAGCCACATTTTAAGTGCTCAATAGCCAGACGAGGCTAGTGGCTGCCATATTAAATGGAACAGATACACAGCATTCCCATCACCAAAAAGCCTATTGGATAGTGCGGTTGCCAGGTAGAGGTGGTGGGGGAGCAGGGAGTTACCCTTAGTATGCAGCTTAGATTCCTTAATATGGCTACAGAATCTTGACCTACCCCTTCCTGACCTCATTACTGTCTCTCCCCATACTAGAATACCCTTCTCAGCATGACCAATTTCAACGTCACTTCCTCAGGCAGTTCTCTGTGATCGGGAGGCTTTGCCGCATGCACCCTATTCTTGCTCTATACTGAAAATAAGACTTAACAGAAACCTCTTGCTTTTAAAAGGACACCTCATTCTCTGCTAGAATATAGGCTCTGTGAGGCCAGGGATGTGTCACTGTGTCTATCCTGCTTAACTTCTGCTGTGCTGGACAGGCAACTAGCACTTAGTGAATATGTGTTCAGTAAATAAATGTCTGGTTTGCACACAGCCTTGAAGATGGGAGTATAAGTGACTGCATACAAAACTACAATATATGTTGGGGCAGCTCTCTTGCATGCGGATGCAACCAATGTGTGCGAGAAGCAGACATGAATCGAGAGAATGAGGAAGGGGACGATGAGCAGGTGAAGAATCAGAGTGACAGAGTAGAATTCGCTTGGACACAGGGCAGAGAGTCTCAGCAATCACTCCTGGTGTGTCTCCTCACTATCAGGGGAGGTGGGGATGTGAGTGTCAGAGTTCACATGGAGGACCCACACAGAGCAAGTCCATGTAGCTCCCATAAAGGCACAGCCTCCAAGGCCCTGCCCAGGGGAGGCAAGAGCTTGGTAGCATGGTCCACAGAGATGTTTTCATTTCTCCACTTCACTCTCTCACAAACATTTAAGCTCGTCCCCAAACCTGGTTCTTAGAAATTCATTAAAATCTCCTGTCCTCATCTATCTTTCAGTTCAGTTCAGTTCAGTCGTTCAGTCGTGTCCAACTCTTTGCAACCCCATGGACTGACTGCAGCACGCCAGGCCTCCCTGTCCATCACCAATTCCCGGAGTTCACCCAAACTCATGTCCATTGAGCTGGTGATGCCATCCAACCACCTCATCCTCTGTTGTCCCCTTCTCCTCCTGCCCTCAATCTTTCCCAGCATCAGGGTCTTTTCCAATGAGTCAGCTCTTTGCATTGGGTGGCCGAAGTATTGAAGTTTTAGCTTCAACATCAGTCCTTCCAATGAACACCCAGGACTGATCTCTCTTAGGATGGACTGGTTGGATCTCCTTGCAGTCCAAGGGACTCTCAGGAGTCTTCTCCAACACCACAGTTCAAAAGCATCAATTCTTCGGCGCTTAGCTTTCTTTATAAACCAACTCTCACATCCATACATGATGACTACTGGAAAAACCATAGCCTGACTAGAAGGACCTTTGTTGACAAAGTAATGTCTCTGCTTTCTCATATGCTGTCTAGTTGGTCATAACTTTCCTTCCAAGGAGCAAGCGTCTTTTAATTTCATGGCTGCAGTCACCATCTGCAGTGATTTTGGAGCCCCCAAAATAAAGTCAGCCACTGTGTCCCCATCTATTTGCCATGAAGTGATTGGCACCCCTAAATTCTTTACAGTTTCTGTCTTCTGCCCTGTCTCTGTCACCCTAGTCCCTGGGTCCCCTCTCTCCTCTCCACATGTACTTTTATACAGGCTCCAGAGGAGTCCCACAAGCACCCTGATGATGGAGGTTTGTGTTCTATCTTAATGACTTTTCTCACGAGGGTCAGATTTTTTTCCCATTTTATTTTTCCACAGGAAGTGAGGGAGAAATAAAGAGCTGAGTGGACAAAGGTAGAAAGAGAATGCTGTGACCTCCAAACATTCATAATTTTTATCCCATCATGTGTAAACTGAAGTGTCTAAATTAAACTCCATAGAGTTCATCTATGGAATACCTTTTTAGCTTCAGTGTTCTTAAAAAAATGAGCTAAAGAATTCTCTTCAGGTACTCGGGGGCTAGCTAAAGCAAGTATACACATTTTTTTCTTATTCTTCCTGTACTGTAACAGTATAAAGTAAATAATGAGGTCTTATAAAATTGGTTCCTTTTCAGGGTGCCAGTCAGTCCATGTAAAATGGATGAGATACCATTTTATATCAACAAATTAAGGGGAAAGTCTGCCTCATACAAAGCCTGGCACACAGTAGGGCTCAATGAGGGAGTTGAGCACAAGCTAGAATCCAGAGCAGTGGTTCTCAAGCCTCCTACACAGTGGAAATACATGGGGCACTTGAAAAAAACATCATTCTCTGGTTCCCAGCCTCAGAAACTGATGTAATTGGTCTCTGGTATGGCCGGGGCAGTGCGTATTTGAAAGCCCACTGGGGTTTCTGCTGCAGTCAAGATTTAGAAATATACCATGGTCTAGCGGGAAACTCTGAGTCCTTCTCTCCAATTTTCCTTCAGATCTTTATTATGATGCTGCACCATCTTTGGCTTAGCCCTGGGATTGGAACGTCTGGGGCTAATTGCTTTGAGATAAAAATTTCATTATAGAATTTTTCTACTAGATGTAGTCTGCTAGGTGTTTACATAGTGGGGTGTGTGTGTGTGTGTGTGTGTGTGTGTGTGTGTGTGTGTGCGTGTGTGCCTTTTGAAATTTCATGTCCTCAGCAGTGTCCTCATGCTTAGAAATTTGGGAGCTTTCTTTCAAGTAATGTTGTCATTTTATATCCAAAGTCAGAGTCAAAATAGTAGTAATTATTAGCATTTATCAGCAAGCACAATATGGCAACCAGTACAGAAAGGCTGGCCTGATAATCCTCAGCGATACCTTTATTTTCACATATCTGCTAGGTTCAAGATTAGTTTATTAATTCTGCAGCAGGTTAAGGGAATAGAGACAGCTGGTAATCATTTATTCATTTATATTTTCATTCAGCAGCCATCTGCTGAATGCCTTTTACGTGCCAAATCTTAGTTAGGGTTGGGGATACAATGGTGAATGAAATTACACAGCCACTGCCTCAGTCCAGTGGGAGACACAGAAGAGGGAACGGGCACTTGCTGTCTGTCTGAATGTGCAGTGAGGTGGGGGTCCAGGCTGCTGGGAGAGACGAGGTTAGGACATCTGGCCTAGATGTGATTGGCAGGCTGTGGGAGTGGTGATGGGGAAAGCCTTCTGGAAAAAATTACTTTGGGCAGAGTGGCAGCCATGGAATAATTCACTTGGATTTCCCTTTAAGAAAGAACTTGCCCTTCAGCTACTGAGAGTGCTGTAATCTGAGGGCATCTAGCTGTTAATGCTGTCAGGATTTGCCCTCACTTTCAAGTGAGGCCATGCTCTTTGAGGCTGGGGAACAGTCTTGTCTCTCCTCTGTGTCACTGAGCATAGAAAGCCTGAAGAGTAGCAGGGAAAGGAGAAGAATGAGGTAAGAGAGGGATGGTAGGCTGAATCACAGAGCACCTTGGAGGCCATTATGGGAACACTGGTTTCTACTCAAGGTGGTAAGGGGTGGAGAAGGGCATTCAGTGGGCAGGGACATGAGCTGAGCTTGATGCTATCCTTAGCCCCTGCCTTTGCTACACCCCACTTCCTACCCTTCAGACAATAATACCCAGCCCTCCTGAGGCCTGGCATCTAGCAGAGTGATACACCTTCTGGCTGATTCCTAGTCCAACAGCTTCGAGCAGCCTTTCTGTAATGAGAGTTCCAAAGAAGCTGTAGATTTCATCTCTGACTTAAGAGGGTTATATCTTCATGGGTGCAACCAAGTCCATTGTGTCTCAAAGTTGTAGAGGTTCTCAAGCATCAAGATCAGGAAGGATGCTGTGGGAAAGCCCAGTCTTCTACAGTGACAGGTGAAATAAGTGGTTCTGTTTCTTGGAAAAGGAGCCAACATTCCTTCTTGTCTTCAAGGTACAATTGCCTTCTCTGATTTGTCCCATTTGGTGATCAGTGAGTTTGGCAGGCAGGTGGCCTTGGAGAGGTCCTGGGTGCATGATCCCAAATTTGGAGCATCATATTTATTCCCCATTTTCTGCCTTCTGTAGAGTTCCGAGTTGAGCTAAGCCCAGTGATAAAGGCTCAGGCAAAAACAAAATTATGTAGGAGAAAATTAATTCCTCCCTGGGCAAATGGTTTTTCTCTTTAGAGATAAGGAAGATGCATGCTTGTTTGCTTTCCTTCTGTTAATTATCCTTCCTAGGATTTCTTTCCCTGAGGTGAGCATTACATATATATATATATATGCTCCTCTGTCCATAGAATCCTCCAGGCAAGAATATTGGGGTGGGTAGCCATTCCCTTCTTCCTGACTCGGGGATCGAACCCAGGTCTCCTAAATTGCAGGCAGATTCTTTGCCTTCTGAGCCACCAGGGAACTGTCTTGAGAAGTCTCAGGACCTGGTAGCTTCTTGTTCAATTTCAGGCACCACCCCAGGCCTGGATGTCCTTGCAAACTCACTTTCTAATAGATTTCTTGGCAACCAAAATAACTATTTTCAATACTACTTGGTCCCAGGAAAATGCAAGTGTCAGGAAGATAAATACTGTTCTAGTCTATGGTTCTTTTTTCTACCCAAGTTTTGGTGTTAACCTGGTCTTGACCATTCTTGGCCCCAAATGATATAATGAGGACAATGATCATGAACATCACCATCACCAGAAAAATTGTCAGAAACGACAATTCATAAATACTAGTATTGAATAAACATAAAAATACCTAGCATCATTAACAATTATAGAGGAAAAAGGAGAAGGAATGTAGGGTAGACAAAACAACAAAATTGAAAACAACCAAAAAATGGCTTACAACAGGCAATTGGTTAAAATCTGGAGACAATGTTGCATTTTAAAAATTTGTTTATTAAATAGTTTTTTTTTAATTGGCATCATAAAATGCTCACAGGACACAAAACTATATATACAAAAATGTTCTTAACTTTTAAAATAAAAGCATTTACAAAGAAGAAAATACCCCCAAAAATCCAACAATATTTGTTTTGGGGTGGTATAATTATGGATAATTTTTTAATTTCCTCAAAATATTTTTGTATGATTTCTAATTTTCTAGAATAAACAAAATAGTCAGAAAAACCAAACAAAAATAAATTTTAAGAAAAAATAAATAAGAGGGGTATTAAAATTATACTACTCCACATTTTTTCCTACAGTGTAATTTTCACACACAAAAAAAGTTTTGAGAAAATACTTTTAGGAAGTCACCTAATGTTGATGTTGGCCTTTCTTTGCAAGAATATGATGTGATGGCAATAAAGCATTTTTCATGAAGCTGGGATTTAAATGGTTAGACAGTCTCAGTTAACCTCAGGGTCAGTTCCACAGTTTAATCATGCTGTCTCTTTTGGCCACCAAGGGTAGCAGCATGTGGGCATAAGCACTGCCATTTCTTAATTAGTGCAAGTAGGCACATTTAAGGAACACAAAGCCACTCGCTTCTAAGCCCTTCACCACTTGCAGCAGGAATGGGAGAAAAAAAAAGGGAAACCTGAAGAAACAGTTAAAATGATAGAAAAGAAAGAAGGAAAGATGAATGGGTGGGGAGGGAGCCTTAGGAAAGCTTGTGATGCGGAAGGACATTTACAAAGTTTTTCCTCAATCCTAAGTGCTTTACCTAGAAGATTCCATTCATTTTTATAGAACCCTTTGAAGGAGGTAATCTTACCTCCAGTTCACAGATGAAGACATTGAGATTCATTCAAAAACTATTAATAACTTGGCCAAGATTATATGTGCTTGTCAATAGTGAGGTTGGGATTGAAACAACCTTCCTAAATCATTCTGAGAATAAGTGTATATGTGTATGTTTGCATGTGAGAGCACGGTGGACATACCTTTGCCAGTCTTGGAGTTTCTCCCATCCCGTCACCTGGAACTTGGAGACATGAACTGACTCATCTGCAGCCACAGAGACAGCACGAGAACACAAATGACCTGCTTATTAGTCCAGTTAAATAAACTGTAATTAAAATTCAGACTGGCCAGGCACAAGCTTTGAAGTAAGAGTGGAGGCTTCAGGTGCTGCAGCCATTACAGGGGAAAAGAGAGTTATGAAAAGCAAGTATGGAAGCTGACGCCTGTGAGGAGTAGGTTCAGGAAGAACTTTGGGGTGTGCTGACCAGGAAGCATCAACATCTCCTTGGTGGCACCCAAGGAACCAAGGATCCCCACTTTCTAAGGATCTAGGAGTGGTTCCTGAGGCGGGCAGATCAAATGGTGTAACTGCCTCAGGTTGAAAAGAGTGAGAGCAAGTCTTCAGCATTTGGAGAGAAACAGCAGCAAGTGGGACTGGAGAGAAAAATCACTCAAGGAGCCAGACCAAAAACTACCCGGGATCAGAAAGGACAGATTCTAAAACTTCCTAGTCCTGACCCAGGCTTCCTTGAAATGTGTCGTAATATTGCTCACAGTGTTGTAAAGTCATTTCTCTACATCAATGACCCACTGTGATGCTGCTAGAAGTCGTCTTGTGGGAAGGGAGATGGAAAATAAAGAAGCAAAGCTGCAGCCCCAGAATGGTGGTCTTACAGAGTGTCATTGCAGTCCTCTTCTGCATCTTTTTTGATTGTCACAAGACATGGAGCTCTCTTCTGTGTTAAAGCAACCAGGGCAGCTAAGAAGCAGAAAACCTTCTTCGGGAAAGTTACTTGATGGAGATAAAAATCAGTTTATCTTAATCTTGGATGATCTTGTGAGTCTTATGCAATGTGATGAGACTGTGAGTTCTTAGAGGGCAAGACCCATGTTTATCCATCTTTGACCCTCCCATGGGGCCTAATGTGGCATCTTGCTCCCAAATATGAGTTGAATGAGTGACACTCAGATGCTTTTCCAAAGTTACATTGGAGAACCCACAACCAAGTATCCTATATATATATGGTTTGATTTAGTTCTTCTCGAGTGCTTCCTCTGAATTTGTCATGTTGAAATGCCTCAGTCATCCGTTTGCCTGTTATCCAGTATATGCCAAGAGACTCTCCTTTCAACAGTTTTCACCTTCCAAGGCCAAGTCTAGTCATCGGAGAGATGTCCCTGAGAAATTTAATAGGCTTTACTATCTTTGTTTGATGCAGAATGTTGGAGAAGGTGGCAGAGCAAGATGCCTCCAGTTGCAAACACAACCCAAATAAGTCTCCGAAGGGATCACTTGCTTCTTTTTGCATGTTGCTCCTTTCATATGTGGAGCTAACACTTTAGGCCCTTCCTCAGTAAGACATATATTTCAGGTGGTTTTCGCACAGTGTGATAGATTAATCTGGCCAGATAGGGAACATAATGGACAAGTGATGGTCTAGGGCACATAATGAAACATGGTCTAGGAAACTAGACCATGGAAAGAAGCATTGCCATTTCCTGTCCCTCTTCCTAGGGGCTGTTGAAACGGCATCCACATTCTAAGTCCCCTTATTTGTTCACTATAAGTAGATAGATTAAAACTCATTTATACTCTAACAAATTACTATTAGGGAGCCTTGAATTTTCATAACATCTGCCACGCACCAGGTATTGTGCAGTGCCCTTTACATGTCATCCTTCACTCTTGTATTATCCCATTTTATAGTAGAGGAAAGGACTTTTGCAGAAATTAAGTAGTCTGCTGCTGCTGCTGCTGCTAAGTCACTTCAGTCGTGTCTGTCTCTGTGCGACCCCATAGACGGCAGCCCACCAGGCTCCCCCGTCCCTGGGATTCTCCAGGCAAGAACACTGGAGTGGGTTGCCATTTCCTTCTCCAATGCATGAAAGTGAAAAGTGAAATTGAAGTCGCTCAGTCGTGTCCAACTCCTAGCGACCCCATGGACTACAGCCTACCAGGCTCCTCCGTCCATGGGATTTTCCAGGCAAGAGTACTGGAGTGGGTTGCCATTGCCTTCTCCAAATTAAGTAGCCTAGCTGAGGCCAAACCACTCTTAAGCAGCAGTTATGATTTGAAAGCAACTCTGTCGAAGTACAAAGTTTTGCTCTTTCTACTAAACCACAGTTCCTTGGTCACATTTCTACTGGGATGGAAGTTCTTTGCTTTGTGAATTATTTATCCCCAAATTGCCTTTATTATGGATTCCTATCAAAGGCTTTTACAAAAATCTAAATAAATCATGAACACTGTATTCTGCTTTTTGGAATCTAAATTTTGTCCCTCAAAGAACCTATGGAGCCAAAGAGATGGTCAAGCGAATCCTTTGATCCTCCCAGCTCAGTTTCCATTCCATTTAGGAGCAAAGCCTCCACAAAGAGTTGAGCAGACAATTGCTTTTCCACAAGACTCAGATACAACACAACTATTTTCTTGCAGAGATGGGCCAGGTTGTTCTAACACCTCTTTGAAATCACTCTTGAAAATATGAAGTCTGACAGAATAAACTAGATAAGACAGTCTATTGTGTGAGACATTTATCATCTACTTCAAACTTTTTTTCCTTTTTTAGAATTATTTTTGAATTTGTAAAAATAGTATGTCTATTGTAAAACATTAAAACAATACAGAGGTACACAAATATGAAAGTGAATATCCTTTTTTATAGCCCCTTTCACTCACTCCCACCTTGGGAAGTAACCACTGATTCTACTGGAGTGTACGGTGCAAGATTTTTTGCCACAACTTCATAGCCCAACCCTCCAACTCACACACACACACACATACACACACACACACACACACACACGTATGCATACACATAGTTATTATGCGGCCTTTACTTTTTATAGAATGAGAGTTTATCCTTTATTTCATCTGCAATTTGCAACTGAATACATCACACAGAGATTTTTATGTCCACCAGTCATAATTGTTAGGTTATTACTCAGAAATAGGAATAACACTGTTTTCCTCTCTCTTACAAGCTTGCCATGAGGATTATTCACATGTTAAAAGGTACTCAATTTTTTTTTTTTTAAGAAGATGGTACTCAAGGTTTTGAGATAACCACTTGGTGTATTATTTCAGAGGGAGGCATTGTACAGGTTAGGTGGTGAGCTCCAAAGAGAGGAAGGGCGAGGAAGTAACTTCTCGTTCTCCCACTCTGAACGGGACACTTCGTGATCTGCATATTATAGAAACATGAAAGTGAGGTAAGGCTTGGCAGCAAAATTGCTGGCTACAAGCTTTTAGGACAATTAAGAAACAGCAGGATCATTCTGGCACAAGCTTCAACCAGTTGGCAGAAAAATGCCTCTTCTGCTCCTATGGTGACTGGCAGTTCTAAGTAAATGGCTAAAATTGCCTTTTATGTCTGTCAGCAACTTCTTTCTTGAAGTTTTAAAGTCTCGTTGAATTCTTTTTGATAATGGGGTATCTTCTCTATTAGGGCAAATCTGACATCTATAAGGTTTATTTCAACTCTAACAGACAAAAATTCATTCATTTCTAGAGTTAGGAATCCTTGAAAACTTGCTCAAGTCTAGAAATGAAATTTGTCTCTAAAAGTCTTTTTCTTTAAGGCTTTGTTACCATATACTATGTTTTACATTATTGTGACATATTAATAAGCATTTTGAAATATTAAAAATAGCTCACAGACCCCTGTTATTATGTTTGGTGAAGTCCAAGGACTTGGAACCCTAGGTGGGACATATTAACTTAAAATGTCCCTACACACTTAAATTATAAGCTGTCAGTAAATATTATATTTCTTCCAACTTCAGTTTACAGTTTTCTCTGAAACTACGTAGCTCCTCCCACCCTCGACACATAGCCAGGGCAGCTCCAATAGTTGCTTGCTGACTCACCACAGAAAGCCCAAGATCGAGAGACTAGGTGGTGTAATGGCGAGTGTGGCCTTGGAGCTCCAACAGCTGGTCCAAAACCAAGTCCTACCACATGTTTGCTTGGTCTCTGCAAAGTGGAGAAGACAGTGGCAACTGCCTCATAAGGTCGTTGAGGAAATTAATGAATTCATATAACAAGGTGGGTTTCCCTTGTGGCTCAGCTGATAAAGAATCCGCCTGCAGTGCGGGAGACCTGGGTTCAATCCCTGGGTAGGGAAGATCCCCTGGAGAAGGAAAAGGCTGCCCACTCCAGTATTCTGGCCTGGAGAATTCCGTGGACTGTGTAGTCCATAGAGTCGCAAAGAGCTGGACACCACTGAGCCACTTTCACTATAACAAGGCATCTAGAACACGGCCTGGACAATAAAATGTTAGTTACGACTATGCTTGTTATATTTAAGGCCACTCTTTTTAACTATTCTTATTGGAAAGAGGTCAGTAGCTATTTGTGCTACTGAGTGAGGAAAACCTCCTCATCTCATTCTCTGTGTCATAAAAACAACGAGGAAGAAAATGATATAAGTCCAAGTCATACTTTCTCTCCCTGATATCAGATCAGGTAACAACAAAGGCTTGGAGCCAGGCTGCCTGGCTAGACTACCCACTAGCTTTTACCAGGAGCAATAACAATTCCCATCCTGGCCATAGGGCTGTTGGGAATACTCAGACAGTGTGAACAAAGCACTCACACATAGTAAGTGCTCTATGAAGTTAGCTACTAAGTTGGTTTAAGTGCAATAGATTCAAGGCCATCTTCTGAGCACCTACTGTGCGTCCACTCCAGGGACTTCACTTAACAATAACCCTACAAGGAACACTCATTATCTTCACTTAACTGATAAGGATACTAAGGCTATGAAAGGATAAATTATGTGTAGCAGCTCTCTTTGTTAGAAGGTGATGGAGTTGATTGCATCAAAAGAATAAAAGACCTAGCAAAAAACCTATATAAGGAGATAAAAGACCTGTATGTAGAAAACTGACACTGATGAAAGAAGCTGAAGATGACATAGACAGATGGAAAGATATACCATATTCTTAGAATGGAAGAATTAATATTGTTAAAATGACCATACTACCTAAGCCAATCTACAGATTCAGTACAATCCCTATCAAAATACCAATGGCATTTCTCACAGAACTAGGACAAATATCTTTAAAACTTTCATGGAAACAAAAACGACTCCAAATATCCAAATCTTGAGAAAGAAGAATAAAGCTGGAGGAATTATGCTCCCTGATTTAGGATTATACTACAAATCTACAGTCAGCAAAACAGTATGGTACTGGCATAAAAACAGACATATAAATCAATGGAACAGAATAGAGAGCCCAGAAATAAACCCACGTACTTATGGTCAGCTAATCTATGACAAAGGAGGCAAGAATATACAATTGAGAAAAGACAGTCTCTTCAATAAGTGGTGCTGGAAAAACTAGACAACCACATGTAAAAGAATGGGATCAGATCATCCTCTGACACCATATGCAAAAATAAACTCCAAATGATTTAAAGACCTAACTGCAAGACTGAATACTACAAAACTCTTCGAGGAAAGCATAGGCATGATACTCTTTGACATAAATTGCAGCAATAATTTTGGACCCATTTCCTAAAGCAAAGGAAACAAGAGCAAAAGTAAGTAAATGGGACCTAATTAAACTTACGGAGAAGGCAATGGCACCCCACTCCAGTACTCTTGCCTGGAAGATCCCATGGGTGGAGGAGCCTGGTAGGCTGCAATCCATGGAGTCCCTAAGGGTCGGACTTGACTGAGTGACTTCACTTTCACTTTTCATTTTCTTGCATTGGAGAAGGAAATGGCAACCCACTCCAGTATTCTTCCCTGGAGAATCCCAGGGACGGCGGAGCCTTGGGGGGCTGCCGTCTATGGGGTCACACAGAGTTGGACACGACTGAAGTGACTTAGCATAGCATAGCAATTAAACTTAAAAGCTTTTGCATAGCAAAAGTAACAATTGGCAAAATTTAAAAAACAGCTTACTGAATGGGTCAAGATATTTGCAAATGATATGACCAATGCAAATCACAACCATGCTGAAATATCACCTCACACTTATCAGAATGGCAATTATCAAAAAGAACACAAATAATAAATACTGGCAAGGATGCAGAGAAGAGGGAACCCTGGTACACTGTTGATGGGAATGTAACTTGGTATGCAGTAAATTGGTAAATGTACAATGTAAATTTGTATATAAACAGTATGGAGATTTTTCAAAAAAATTAAAAATAGAACTACCATATGATCCAAAAATTCCACTCTTGGGTATATATTCAAAAACAAACAAACAAAACACCAACCAAAAACATTAATTTGAAAATATACATGCACCCCAATGTTCATAGCAACATTATTTACAATTGCTAAGGTGATGGAGAGGGAGGCCTGTGTGCTGCAATTTATGGAGTCACAAAGAGTCGGACACGACTGAGCGACTGAACTGAACTGAACTGAAGGTATGGAAGCAATCCACTCGCCCAACAACAGATGAATGGATAAAGATGTGGTACATATATACAATGGAATGTTACTCAGCCATTAAAAAGAGTGAAATAATGCCATTTTCAGCAACACGGATGGACCTAGAGAGTGTCACACTAAGTGAAGTAAGTCTGAAAGAGAAAGAGAAATATCATACGCCATGCTTTATTTGTGGAATCTAAAAAGAAATTGTACAAATGAACCTTCTTAGGAAGCAGAGACTTCGAAAATGAACTCATGGGTATAGAAGGGGAAGGGAAGTTAGAGACTTTGGGAAGCTCATGTACACACTGTTATATTTTAAATGGATAAAAAACAAGGACTTATTGTATAGCACATAGAATTCTGCTCAGTGTTCTGTGCCAGCCTGGATGGGAGAGGGTTTTTAGGGAGATGGATCCATGTATATGTATGACTGAATCCCTTTGCTATTTACCTGAAACTACCACGATATTGTTAATTGGCTATACCCCCAATACCAAATGAAAAGTTTATAGTTTGGAAAACAAAACACAAAACATAAATAATAAATACTGGCAAGGATGTGGAGAAGAGGGAATCCTGGTACAGTGTTGATACGAATGTAAATTGGTGCAGCCACCATGGAAAACAGTATGGAGATTTCTTTAAAAATTAAAGGTAGAACTACCATGCTGCTGCTAAGTCACTTCAGTCGTGTCCAACTCTGTGCAACCCCATAGACGGCAGCCCACCAGGCTCCCCCATCCCTGGGATTCTCCAGGCAAGAACACTGGAGTGGGTTGCCATTTCCTTCTCCAATGCATAAAAGTGAAAAATGAAAGTGAAGTCACTCAGTCAAGTCTGACTCTTAGAGACCCCATGGACTGCAGCCTACCAGGCTCCTCCATCCATGGGATTTTCCAGGCAAGAGTACTGAAGTGGGGTGCCATTGCCTTCTCCAAGAACTACCATATGACCCAGCAATTCCACTCCTGGATATATATCCAAAAGCAAAAACATTAATTCAAAAATATATATGTACCCCAATATTCATAGCAGCATTAATTATAATTGCCAAGGTATGGAAGCAATCCAAGTATCCAACAACAGATGAATGGATAAATAAGATATGGTATATACACACAATGGAATACTACTCAGCCATAAAAAAGAATGAAGTTTTGCCATTTGCAGCAACATGGATGGATTTGGCAGGCATTATCCTAAGTGAAATAAGTCAGACAGAATGAAAAATACAATGTAATATCATTTATATGTGGAATCTCAAAAATACAACAAATTGGTGAATAAAACAAAAAAGGAGATTCAGAGATACAGAGAACAAACTAGTGAGGAAGAGGGAAGAGGAGAGGGACCAAGCAGGAGTAGAGGGGAAAATGGTTATTACGGGATTATACGAAATCATGTGTGTGAAATTTTTGAAAAATCATAAAGCACTACAGAATTTAAAGACTCTTTCATTCAACTAAAAAAAGAAAAGAGGGACTTCCAGTGGTTAAGATTCCATTCTCCCACTGTAGGGCACTGGGTTCATTCCCTACCCCGATCTGGTAGGAACTAAGTTCCTGCTTGCTGTGTGGCATGGCCAAAAAGGAAGGGAAAAATGAAGGTAATTGAGCTGAAATGTGAGCCCAGGTCTCCTGAATCACAGGTTAGTGTTTTAACTCTAGATACCTGGATATCTCCCTGCGCTATGAATATCTGGTTGACCCAAGGACTTTCAGGGTCACTCAATAACCAGGGTGGAGGGATTGTTAGTCCCTGACTTCTTACTGCCAGAAACCTTTTCAATTATTTTTTAATGACCAACACATGTGTAAACACACAACCTACATTTAACAGTTAAAGGATATAACATAGTTTTTCCATCATCATACTCTTGGGTTCTTTCCCCTCAAAGTTTCACAGACTTTCAAGAATGTCTAAACGACCCTCCGAAACTTTTCAACCAGTAAAGTTTTTACTTTTCCATTGATTCTAAAACAGTTAGTTGACTCCTCTCCTTCCTGGAATCCTTTTTAAGTCATTACAAATAGCATTTATCTTTATAGTTCTCAAGTGACCTTTAGTGCAAACATCTCTTTCTTCTCCCTGGAATGGGTTCTGACATCATTCTTTGGGAACACAAAGGCCTCCACTAGATTGATTTATCCTGCTGAGACCCTTTGGAAAGGGTCTCTTCTTTGCTGACCATGTCTTAATTCAAACTGCAGGGGAAAAAATATTCTCTTCTCCTAGTTTTCCTTGAGGTTATTATTTTTTTAAAGTAAGTTATTCTAACCTCTGCTTGGAAAACTTTATTGTCCCCTGTCAAAAGTATGGCTTTGTATTTTTTAGCCAATTATTTCTTATCTTTGGCTACTTCTGCTCTTTTTTAATTCAAATCAGCCAGCATCTGTTCCCAGGATTCAGTGCCAAGGTGCCACCCAGCTCAGAGAAACAAATCTTTGATCTTTTTCTTTTGCCTCTTCTTGGTACCACACATTAGTTATCATCCCAAAGTCTCCCACATTCTCATGATTCCCTTCCCAAAGTTACTTGGGATTTAGTAAAGAAAGCTGAGCCGAAAGAAGAGCTGAGAAGCTTATTCGTATTAAGTGCTGAGTTAAGGTAGCCAAAGGTTGTGTGATTATCTTTGAGTTTGCTCTGTTTGCCTAGATATCATGTGGCTTAATGGGGAGAGACACACCAATTTAGAGGGGTTTTCACTGCCAGCTCCTCCCACATCGTGGGTCCTGCTAAGTGTCCCAGGTAGTTCTTTCATGTACTGGACATAATGACGGAGGCCACCCCTGGTCAAAATTAATGTCAGGAGAGCGAGGCAAGTGACAGCTTTCTTACCAAGAGCAGTCTCACACTTGCAGGTACTTTTCTTTGGCTTCTTGGGGCAAACATGCCCCCGCCCCAACTAAACAGAGCCAGCAATGGCTTTGTAGTTTTACAGTGACATGGAATTTTGGCCAAACGTTTGAAGAAAATCTTCTATTTATGCATGATGATTCTTCTGAATTCTAAATCACACTTACAGGCATTTTTAAAGTGAGAGTTATATAACGCACATATGATGGAATAACATAAGTTCTGAAAACGGCTAAAAAGGAGTTTTCAGTCACTCCCTCAATAATTCAATCAACAAACATTTAATGCCTACTCTGTGTCAGATATTGCATGAGACCCCAGCAATACAACAGCAGGGGAAAACAGATGCAAGTCCTGTCTACTTGAGGCTTAGAGCCCAGCTGATACCTTCTGCGAACACAAAAGTAGCTTGTATGAGAGTCGTGGCTTTTCTTAGCTTGTCACTTGCCTTGAAACCACATAAAAAGGGTAATTCCTGGGGAAATACTGTGTGTAAATATTCTGCGATTCCCAGGAGACTTTATCTCCCAGGCATTTTTAAAGAAGTTGAACTTTTTAACCAGAGCCATGCATGTGAACAAATTAATCCCTCTAGAGTGCAGAGAGCAGTGGTCAGTATAAAGGTTAGCAAACTATTGCTTGTGGACTAAATCCAGCCCACTGCCTGTGTCTGTATGGTCTTAAAGCTAAGAGTAGGTTTGACATTTCTGATGCTTTGAAAACAAAATCAAGGGAAGAATAATACTTTGTGACATCTGGAAGCTATGAAATTCAAATTTCAGCGTCCGTCATAGTTTCATTGTTCCCCATTCGTCTATGTATTGTCTGTGGCTGCTTCTGTGCTGCAAAGGCAGAGTTGGAGGGTTGCAACAGAGAAAGTATAGTGTGCAAAACCTCAAGTACGTCTTATCTGACCCTTTAAAGAGAGTATTTTCTGACCTCTGGTCTAGAAGACTTACTGGTCGTGACCTCACACTGCATGGTTATAGTCATCTGTTGAGATGCTGAGAGACCCACTAACCCCAAACAGCCTTTCTCTCTATATTATGTGAAAAACAGGGCAAGGTATAAGAAGAAACAGAATGACAGGTTTGAATTTTCTTAAGCCACAAACTTGGGCAGGCCAGAAATATAACGTTATTTTCTGTAATGAAGCTTAATGCGCTAAATGTCAGAACATGCAACTGTAATCATTTCTACAAAACCTCTGCACTTTCTCATCTCTCAGTCTTTTCATCTCAAAGTTCAGTTAATCCTGGATTTTCTCTACTGTCCTCCTTCTCCCCTAGTGTGGGAAGCCTACATGGCATCCTGCAAAGTCTGTTTCTTTTGAGATATATCCTGATCTGGTTGCTGGCAATCCAGGGGTGTCCACGACCCCATCTGGCCTGGCAGCTTTCAGCTTCAACTGTCCCACTGTTACTTCTGCCAGATTCTAGCAGGGTCCATCAGCACTCTGCTGCCCCCAAACCCTTCTGGAAACATACACAGTGCCTCCAAGTTTTCTCTGCTGGAGATGTGGACCACCCCAGGCCTGTGAGCTAGTTTCCTTGCACTTGATAACACCCTTCCTTCCTTTTCATACAGCCCACTTCTCAGATGGAAACACCCCCAAGTCAACTAATGCCCCATCTGCCGGGTGGTGAAGAGTGGGATGGGTTCCCTCTCAGGGCAGTGCTCTGAGGCAGGTGGGGAGGAACAGGCTTCTGCTAGATAGGCTTTTCAGAAAGGAGCCTATTTGTCTTTCCCAGCTCTGTGCATGTTCCAGCCAGCTCCAGTCAGGCCTACTGGCTCTGTTTGATTCAGTAACTTTGAGCTCTGGTTAGGCCAGATGGAAAATCAGTCCTGGAAAAACGAAAATGTGGAACACCAAGTCAGAGAAGGTCATTCACCCCCTCATAAATCTAAACACACTAAGTCCATTGAAGGACTTGCCAGGAAAATGTTATTTTCAGTTTTCTCTGTGGGTTCAATTTATCTTTACTGCTAAGTAGTCAGGTTGAATTGGTTCCAGAACCAGATTACAATTCGACCCTTTTTTCCTTGAAGGGAGTTATCCCCATCTCTCTGTCAGGGATCTGGCTACCTTGTCCTAAGGGCTGGCTTTTCCCAAGTTAGGACTTGTAGCAGATCTTCCTTTTAGACACCTGAACTGGGGGCTGCTTAAGTTTCCTTTTCTCAGATAAATGAGTCACTGACTCTTCTCTGTTACCTCTCACAAAGGATGAGAAACAGTCACTCACGATCACACTTTACTTTTCCTTCAAAAAAGCTTTTGCTTTTTGAAGATAGTAATTTTTCTGCATCTTATGAGCCATGCTGGCCTGAAGCACAGCCACATCTATCATCCTGACCATTCAAGTTTGGAGTTTTGAAAGATACGTCATAAAATGGATTACAAGGGAGCACATGCCTGTCCAGGCAACTTGGATCATCAGGTGGATCCTAATCACAATGGAGTGATTGAAACAGGCACGAGAATGCCCACACCTCTGTTCCATCACCCGAACTAAGAGTAAGAATAAAATACACAGTGTTTTAGAGCATTCTCCAAGCTTTTATTGACAAGAATCAGTTCCTGTCGTACAGAGATAGGAGCAGAGTAGGAGACAGCAGTCCAGAAGTACCTCCCATCTGAATGGCATAGTGGAAACTGATTGCTAATTTTCCACGCGGAAAGTACTTATTCCCCCACATTGGTTGCATAAATAAGGGCATGTGCCCTGAGGCAGATATCTACAGGACAGAGTGAGAGAAACCTCGTTCTCAAACTCCCTGTGCTGGTCTTGGTATATAATCACACATTCTTTGATGTGAATCCTTTCAAGAGGTAGGGCTTAGCTCTCCTCCCCTGAGTGTGACTTAGTAACTCACTTCTCATGAATAGAATATGGCAGGTGCGACCTTGTGTCACTTACAGAGATTTGAACATAAAAGGTACCATGGATTCCTCTGCAGTCTCGCTCTTGCGTCACTCACTCTGGAAGACGTCAGCTGTCATATCATGAGAACACTTCAGCCATCCTATAGAGGGGCCCACATGGTGGGGAGCTGAGGTCACCTGCCAACCCCTGATGAGGAACTGTGGCCTCCTGCCCAGCCAGACACATGAGTGAGCCCCACTGGAAGCAGATTCTTCAGCCCCAGTTAAGTCTTCAGATGACACAGCCCTGGGCAACACCTTGATGGCAACCTCATGAGAGACTGTGAGTCAGAGCCACTCGGCTAAGCTGTTCACGAGTTCCTGACCCACAGAAGCTGTGAGATAATACATGTTTGTTGTTTTAAGCTATTGAATTTCAGAGTAATTTGTTATGCAGCAATAGATAATAAAGTTGCCTTTTGAGAATACTTCATTGTGGTGAAAATTTTAGTATGCATGTTATTTATGACCTTTAGGTTTACTGGTCATAAGAAACAACCAGTCAGCTTTCCAAAGGAATAGAGCTGGTAAAATAAACTAAGACCAAATTAGCTTGTATCTGAGCCACTTGAACTTGATCCAACACAATGTTTGTAGATAATGGAGTGAATACGTTCAGCTGTTCCTCCATGTGGGTCATTTGATTGGACAAAGAGGAAGGAGGTTCCAGTTTATCCATTCTACTCCACTCTGAGAGCAGAGTGAGGACAATATTGGGATGGTTTTACAATATGCCTTCAGATTCTTTGACACCTCTCCTATGGAGAGCAGTGTGTCTCTGTTCCCCACCCCTACTCCCCACCCCATGGGATCTGGGCCAAGCAGAGTGCCTTCTTTATCACCAGTAGATGGCTCAGCGAACAGCCCCTGCTAAAGTCTCAGCTGACAGCCAGTATCAACTACCAGACACAAGAGGAAAGACATCTCCCAGTGATTTCTGCCCCCAAACCAGCCAGGCACTCCCAACTGTCAAGTCACCCCCAAACTGAGGGGCTTGAGTCTCCCAACCTGAGGCTCCAGATATCATGGAGCAAAGTTCCATGAGCATCACAGAACAGTTGTTTTATGCCACTGAGGTTTGGGGTGGCTTGTTACATAGCTGTAGTAACTAGAACAGACTTACAGAGACCAGTTTTCTTCATCTTTCAACTTAGTTGATAACAATCCAATTTGGAGATAAGAACTAATTAGTCAACTGAGTTTAAGTAATAGCCTTTAGTAGACTTAACTGCAGGGCAAAACATCAGGTTTAGTAGGAGGAGGACAACAGGAGAGACCAAGTGGAGCGACACAGTAGGGCTTTTACTTTGTTGTAGTTTTCGCTGCACACTGCAGTTATCTGAGGAGAATCTTAAGAAGCTTGTTAGGCAGATGTATTGAGACAGAAACAGTGAACATAAATTTCACCCTAGAGGCTTCCCTCCCCCTGTTTTAAAAAAAACTTGCAATTGTGAAAAATTTCAAACACAGAGAAATACATCTAAGTGTTCAACCACCCAGAACTCATCCAAGGTTAACATATTTGGATGTATTTTCTTCAAATCTGTTTTGAAACAAGAAATCAGCAGTTAGATACATTCGGAGCTCCCCACAGAGCTCCTCACTCCAACCTAATCCCAATGTATCCCATCCGAGGGGTAACCATTATCCTGAAGTTAGTGTTTCTCCTTTGCTTCTGCCTCTTAATTATTTTAAGAACAAATAGTTCTGAGAATTATCTTATAGTTGCATTTTTTGGAAAGACATTTTTAATGATATTGTCATCAATATAGAAGTTGATTTGGTTAAGACACAAAAGACAAATGTTTGCTTTCTCACTAATGGGTTGAAAATCCTAGGATACATGCTCTCCATCTAGTGGTAAAAACGGGATAACCATATGTGCATGTATGTCTGATACAGAGGAATGAACACATAGAAAATGACTTCTCTGGACAGGATACTCTTCTGGACTCTGTGAAGAATCTGAAGATGAACGAAACACAGACTCTGGCCCTCTGGGTTCACAATCCATAGAATATTTACCATGTGCTCAACCACCATACGAAGAATATGGAGGCTCAGAGAGGCTGAGGAACTTTCTCAAGGTCAGATAAGAAGCAAGAGGCAGAATGGCAATCCAGACTCTTACCATTCAGACTGCCAAACCCATTCTCTAAACTTCAAAGCTTGATAGTATTTTAATATGTTATTTTTATATTAAACAAATACAGAGTTCTTATGAAGCAGAATACAAACTTTGATGAATTATAAGGTTTCAAATAATCCTGGCTTGTTTCTTGGGTGGCCCCATAACTTCATATTTAGGAATTTCTGCCTTTAGCAGACCCTCAGAGAAAACTTTGAAAAGTTCTGCCTGAGGACGGACTTCTAGCATAGAGCAGGAAATGGTTCAAAGAGGGGGACAGACACTTGAAAGACCACTAGCAGCCATGATGTTAAAAAACGGGCACTGACCAATCAGACCAGACACTGAACATAGCAACCAGCTTAGCTATGGCTATGCTTGTGTATCCTAGACAAGGGAAAGGGATCAAAAGAAGGGTGAGGGTTTCATGAACGATGCCCTGGAAGTTCCTTTAACATGTCCCATATTCGTTCTTCCTCTTCTCTTTTCCTGCCCCCATCAGAGTACCAAATGAGCAACGTAGATGTTATCTTCCATTTAATACCTCAATTGGACTAGAATCTAACCTTGATTTCTGCTATTTATTTCATTGGTCTTCTGGTCCCCGCTTTGAGGGACAGAGAGAGAATATGATGTGTCTGGGACAAAAAGCCAAGAAGACATGAGTCTGTTGGGAAGGGAATTTTCTGGATGGAAGAACAGGAAAGAATTAGCATGGGTGAGGTTTGGGCAAAGAAAGTGGTCATCCGTAGTGGAGGAGGAGGCAAGCACAAGAAGGGAAAGTCAGAGAGCTAATTGGGGTCAGGCCATGGAGATCACAGAAGGCCTGCCACACGGCTTATGCTTTAGTATAAGTGTAGTTGGGAGCCAGTTGGAGAATCTTAGGTAGCAGGGTTGGGGGGCATATGATAAGATATGATTTGTGTTTTCAAAAAGATTACTCTGGGTGTGACAATGGATTTTAGGATAGCAAGACAGGAAACAGGGAGACAAAGAAACTTTTATGATTGTAGAGGAATGAGACAGCGCCGGCGTGGACGAGAGTCGTCGTGGACATGGAGGCAAGGGTATAGATTTGGGATATGGTCTGTAGGTAGAGCCTATAAGGCATCACCTGCTATTATGATAACGCAAGTCCTTCCCATACAGAGGAGTTCAGAGTGGGGTTCAGAGAAGCAATGTTGAGTCACCATCGACAAATGGCAGAACCACTGCCATGATATGGGCTCTTGATTTCCAACCTAGAACACTTCCCACTGAAGCACACCACTTTATATATCTTTTTTTTTTTATTTTATTTTTAAACTTTACATAATTGTATTAGTTTTGCCAAATATCAAAATGAATCCGCCACAGGTATACATGTGTTCCCCATCCTGAACCCTCCTCTCTCCTCCCTCCCCATACCATCCCTCTGGGTCATCCCAGTGCACTAGCCCCAAGCATCCAGTATCGTGCATCGAACCTGGACTGGCAGCTCGTTTCTTACATGATATTTTACATGTTTCAATGTCATTCTCCCAAATCTTCCCACCCTCTCCCTCTCCCAGAGTCCATAAGACTGTTCTATACATCACTGTCTCTTTTGCTGTCTCATACACCGGGTTATTGTTACCATCTTTCTAAATTCCATGTATATGCGTTAGTATACTGTATTGGTGTTTTTCCTTCTGGCTTACTTCACTCTGTATAATAGGCTCCAGTTTCATCCACCACATTAGAACTGATTCAAATGTATTCTTTTTAATGGCTGAGTAATACTCCATTGTGTATATGTACCACAGCTTTCTTATCCATTCATCTGCTGATGGACATCTAGGTTGCTTCCATGTCCTGGCTATTATAAACAGTGCTGCGATGAACATTGGGGCACACGTGTCTCTTTCCCTTCTGGTTTCCTCAGTGTGTATGCCCAGCATTGGGATTGCTAAAATTTTATTTTATTTTTAAACTTTACAATATTGTATTAGTTTTGCCAAATATCAAAATGAATCTGCCACAGGTATACCTGTGTTCCCCATCCTGAACCCTCCTCCCTCCTCCCTCCCCATACCCTCCCTCTGGGTCATCCCAGTGCACCAGCCCCAAGCATCCAGTATCGTGCATGGAACCTGGACTGGCGACTTGTTTCATACATGATATTATACATGTTTCAATGTTGCAAAGGCTCCTGGCAAGCCATGTGGTAGATGAAATGTGATAAGGCTTAGCCCAACCCTCCCAGGATCACTCAGTCCTAGGCACATAGAAGGAGCTCCTTTGACATGCCTTAAGTTAAAATAAAGTTGAAAAATATTTCAATCTACATAAAGCAATATCCTGCTGAGATTTGGACTCCAGGAGAAGTTTAGAATCTTGGTTAAGAGAAGGGAAAATACTAGAGGAAACCTACATTAACTTTTTACAGAGGATAATAGCTCTTGTATGAATGGTCCAAACTGACCCTAAATTGGAAAGTGTTTGCACAATGTTTCCCCAGTTCTGAGCCCAAGAAGGAGCTTTACATGGCCTTAGCGGAGGGTTCACACACCCTCCTCCAGACCTGGCAATGGAGATCCTGGTGGAAAAGATGAATGAATGACAGATAACCCTGGGGAAAGTTTCTTTCTCACTCCTGCTTTCAGAATGGTAAGACAGCATTGGCTGAGCCGTCGTCATCTTAGGAGGTGTTTTTATCCAGAAGGATATGCAGGGCCAGGTGGAAGCCCAGGCCGAAGCAAATCAAAGGACTGATTTCTCCTGATTTGTTCTGACTTACGCTTCAGACTAAAATAAGGGAAAGGGCAAGAGGCTTGGAGTTCATATGTTGTTTGATCTGATTCATTAAGATATAGGAGCAAAGAGGGATTAAACTATAACCAGGAATAAGGAATGTTCATTTAACCCAACCATATTCCATGTTATCTCATTCAGAAGTCCAAGTCTGACAGGTAACAACTGCAGGGATGTACAGATTCAGTCCAGCTAAGGATACCCTTCCCATCTGGCATTGTTGGCAGAATCCAAGGCGGCCATCTGGAAAATCTCTAATAAAAGGATGCTTCTTGGCTCCAGAGAGCATGCCAAACACCTGTGTCTATTATTAATCACCAAGTCATTGAAAATTAGCTTTGACTAGCTCAGGTACTAATGATGAGTAAGTTTAAGATCACTTCTTATACTAGAGCACTCATACTGCACTTTCTCTCTGCGCAGTGTTGGGGAAGGCCCTCTTTGGGATAGATCTGTTTTCTGTGCTCTTAGCTTCTCATTCTGTCTTCTTCTCCCTCTTTCTCTGATCTGGCACCTTCTTGCTGCAAACAGGGGTTTCTGGAGCTTCCTGACCAGATTTGTCCACCAAACAATTTCCAGCATCCTCAAATTATTCCTTTAGTTTCCATTGATTTCATTAATCCTCCTGCTTCCTGAGAACACTGATCTCATGCATCTGTTTGATGGAAGACAATGTGATTGAACTTATTCATGCTACAGGGTGGATGACTTCCTGCGTGAACTCATCCGACCCTCACATGGATAGATCCCAATGGTAGAACGTTGGAGAAACGAGGTCCATGCCCTAGCACTTCAACTGAAAAGGAAAAGTTAAAATTTTACATAACCTCCTGCTCCTTCTGCTTCTGTAACTCAGCTTGGTCTTTGCAAAGTTTAGATCATGCAGGTCACAGAAAGTGGGGACTCACAATGTTAGGAACTGGAGCTTATCTCACTTACCCTTATCTGGCTCTTATAATTGCCCAGCCCCTGCAAACCTGCAAACCTGCTTAATCATGCCTATCCGTGGATAAAAACTCTGTAACCCCTTTGTTCCGGAGAAGGTAACGGCACCCCACTCCAGTACTCTTGCCTGGAAAATCCCATGGACGGAGTAGCCTGGTAGGCTGCAGTCCATGGGGTCGCTTGGGAGTCGGACACGACTGAGTGACTTCACTTTCACTTTTCACTCTCATGCTTTGGAGAAGGAAATGGCAACCCACTCCAGTGTTCTTGCCTGGAGAATCCCAGGGACGGGGGAGCCTGGTGGGCTGCCGTCTATGGGGTCGCACAGAGTCGGACATGACTGAAGCGACTTAGCAGCAGCAGCAGCAGCAGCCCCTTTGTTCGGGGCTCAGAGCTTGGAGTGTTAAGTCCTCTGAGTCCGCCGGTATAATAAACCTAAGTTCTCCAACTCTCTGAGTGTGGTGCTTGCTTTCTCGGGTACTGGTTTCTGCAACACAACAACATCATGTGCTTTTTCTCAACACTCGTATCACAATTTGCAGTTTTATAAATGATAACTAACCCATTCATTTCTTTCTTTCAATAAGATGACAAGCTTTGAGAGGGCCAGGCCCATGTCTACATGCATTTCTCAGCCTAAATCACCAGGACTGACACAAGACTAATAAACAGTCATTGTACGAATGAATGAACAAACAAATGAATTAAAATTTTAAATACATGTGAGATAAACCCTTTTTACATCTGCTTCCAAGTGTAAAAATTTGTTTCACAATGGTGACACAGGCTCAAGAAAAAGGAAAGATTTTAGGGACCAGAAAACTTACAACTGTTTTGTTTTAAAATAAAGCACTGTGTACACATTTCTTTCTATTAAAAAAAATAAAAAGAATAGAACTCATTGAGGCTGACAGGTTTCAAGGAAGTGAGTCTATAGTTAGTGCCTTTTACTTGTAGGACACCACTCCTCAGATCAGAAAATGAACCAATACCACCCTCTCTTCCCTCTCTCCCCTCTGCTCTCATGAGATGAAGGACTCAGAAGCATAACTGCCAGCCCAAGGCCTTTTTTATTTTTTTTTTTTATGAAAATGAGATAAAATAAGTAAAAATGTTGAGTGCCTTGTAGGTACTCAAAACATACAAGTTTTTTTCCTCCTTCCTTCTTGGTTCATAAAATAATCGCCCAGCCAGGATCTCTCTTTATCTTCTGGCCTGAGAGGGAGGCTAAAATGTTTGTAATTCATTACACTGGAGGACAGTGAACTGGAGTTAGAAATGTGTACATGTGACAGGCCACTAAGAAACTTGAAGTGTCAACAGCCTGTAATTCCTGAAATGGAGGGCTTCTTCAAGAGGGTGATTTATCTTTAAGGCATCACTCAGGTGCCTTTGTTAGATTCCTACCATTGCTATGGAAACCACCCCTCTAAGAACACATGCAAATGCAGAATATATTGCCAGATGCATGAATAGAGGGGTGTGTGCAAGCGGTGGGCATGTTGACACTTGTCAGTCTCCAGTTTTGGATCTGAAGGAAGAGAAGCAGAAGGTGGTTGAGGACGATAGGGAGGGTGCTGAGGAGCAGGGACCATGACTGATAGCTCAATGCCTGATAGAACCCAAGATCTAGAATCTCCAAATCCCTACTCTACTACTTAGGTGACCATTCTGCCCATTGTTTCAGAATTCCTATTAATAGCATCTCCTTTCACTGTCCATGGGCTTTCTGGGTGGCTCACTGTTAAAGAATCTGCCTGCCAATGCCTGATCCACAGGAGATACAGGTTCAATCCTTGGGTGGGGAAGATGCCCTGGAGAAGATAATGACAACCCACTCCAGTATTCTTGCCTGGAGAATCCCATGGACAGAGGAGCCTGGAGAGCAACAGTCCATAGGGTCTCAGGAGTCAGACATGACTGAGCACGCAATCCTTCTTTCCTTCACTGTCCATATCATCTGAGTTTAGCTGATAAACCAAATTGTCACACAATCACCACAGAACATAACTTCCCCCATAAAATGAGAGAAGCATCACTGAAGTGATCCCATGAGATCTGTGATTTTATTTTATGCACAGAACTGAAGTTTATAAATAGCTTTATAAAGCTATTTTCTGGGTCCAAACCACCTCTTCCTTCCTTTGCAATTCTATCACTTCTATTGCTGCTCCAATTGACTCACTGTGGCTCCTCCCCTGGCCCCACCAAAAGAAAAAAAAGAAACCAGCTGCTAATACCATTTCACAAGGAAAGAATCAAGTTGTGCTGAGTCGTGGATCCTGGGTGTCAGGCTCACTCACCAGCAAAGCAACTAGATCTTACATGTGAACCTTCCAGATGAAATATTTCAATTTGTGTCACAAGAGAAAAACAAACTGTTGCATATCATGAATACATTGAGGGTGCATCATTCATGATTTCTAGCTGTGAGCAATTTAAAGAAAAAAAGAACACTGGGAAAATTACACAATCCTTGGGGAAGGCTGTAGAACCAAATTGAGAAAATGAGCAGGCACAAAGTGGAGCTAGGCAGCCAGTCCTCAGCCAAGGTCAATGCCATAGACGTTGTCCGACATGGACATTGCTGCCAGGCTGCAAGGCGCTTGACCCCCGGAGGCACCAAGGCCAGGCTGCCCCTGCATACTGGATGTGAATGGATAATTTGTGAACCTTTCTTATTTGCCGAAATAGCTTCTAGGTCTCAGTTGTGCGCATTTGACAGGCCACTCTTAATTTAGGTGCTTACATTCTAGCTGCAAGAGAGGCTGGAAGAGTGACTGTCAACTCTTTTCAGCTTCTACAGGAGGTGAGTTCTGTCTCCTACCAATTTCAGAAACATAGGAGGGAAATTCAAATGTTCTGCAGGCAAAAAATGCCTGCCACATGGGGAGATGGTTAGTATTCAGTCTGAGACTGTCAAGGGCCTCTGCTTATAATCTTTAGGAATGAGATCCCTAAAAGCGTATCGGAATTGAGGTCAAATGTTTCAAATGAAGCCTCAAAGTAGGCTTTAAAAGAGGGGATAATTTTCAATTGTCCAACGGTTTGCATCTAATGCTAATAGAGGAAAGGGGAAGGAGAAAAAAGGAAGCTGATTAAAATTCTTAGGTGCAGGGGGAGTTCACAGTTCTGGGTGGAGGAGGGGGCATCATTGTTCAGTTTTGTGCCATCACCTGCTAGAAATCCCAAGCAAGCAGAGAGAAGTGGTGGGGGTGTTGAGGTAGTGAATGGGGGGGCACTGAGCCAGGAGACATGGAATTTCTTCCCCAAGGAAAAGGTAAGGATGTGACTACAGCAGGGAAGAGCAATGTCATGGTGAACTTTGGGCCACCAAAATTGGCGTTCTCAAAAAATCTTGAACACCTGGGTGCTGCAAATAGTATGCTGTGACTCAGAGGCATCCTCAAGGACAGAGAGGACAAATGGATGATATGAAGCAAAACAAAACAAAACCAACCAACCAACCAAACAGGAAAGCTCATCTAACTGTGGGCCAGGCCAGCTGTCAGGATGAGAACATTTGCCAGTGTGTCATTCTGGCTGCAAGTGATAAAAACCTATCACTAATTAACTCAGGCAAAAGAGAATTTATTGAAAGGATAGGGGGCTGCCTCATATAACTGGCAACACAAGGAGAAAGGGGCAGTTGGACCCCAAGAAATAGTGTCCCCAGGACTCCCTGTCTCTATATCTCTCTCATCTCTGGCTCCCTCTGAAGAGAGCCAGCATCACTGCCTTGAACGTAGATCATTGCTCAGAGGGTTATGGTCTTGCCCGTGGTTTCTTCCTCCAAAGGGGAGATGACCCTTTTCCTTTGGTTCTGCAGACAAACTTTACTGAGCTTGCCCACCCAGGTTAGGTATACCAGTTCAAATTTATGCCAGTTTTTAAGGACAATTGCTAGTTGTAAGCAAACTGCTCACATTTTAATTTACCCCTGGGGTGATTGATTATGCATAGGAAAGTGGGGTCCTGATGCATCCATATTGGGCTCACTTTCCCCTTAGATCTGCCAGCAGTGCAAGGAACAGGGCCATGTAACAGAGACATGACTGCTTGGGTCCCAATCCCAGGAGTCAGAGAAGTTCTTAGAGAAAGGAGAAGCACTGTTGGCTCCAGTTGGTATCTGTTACATCCAGGAATCTGAATGGGAATTTGAGCTCAAAGCCTTTTCCTGGGAGGAAACTGGTAATACTTTGCCATGCTGTTCCCAGTAAAAAGGGAGCTAACTTGAAAGACATGTCTGTCTCAAGGGCCAGGATAATACCTACATCACCTCTGGGTACATCACAGTGCCCCTGTGGGTGCTCCATGATGGTAGAGTTGAAGAGAGCGTGTCCCCCCAAATCCAGTGACGTATAGTCAGCTGCACATTGGGTGTACCTTACAATGGAAGAGGGGATCTCAGGCTTAAGGGAGGTTTGGGGCAGGGCTGGCACATACCATGTACCTTAAAAACATGGGGATTGTGATTGTGGTGGTGCTAAGAGTGGTCAGGTTCTCATTCCACACTCAACTTATTATCCCAAGTTTCCATACCTCCCCCCATGACAGGGCAGCTGTCTGACTGGTTTCACAAGTGGCTGGCTGGGAACTGGCCAAATATAAAGTGAGTCTCTCTTTCCTGCCTACTGCTCACTCTTAACGTACCTAAGAACACACAGTTCACATAGGAAAGGCAAAAGACAGAGAACAGACTTTGGTGGGCAGGGTGGGGGAGGATGGACTGGGAGTTTGGGGTTAGCCAAACTATTATAGATAGGATGGATAAACAAGAAGGTGCTGCTGTACAGCACAGGGAGCTGTGTTCAATATCCCGTGATAAACCAGAATGGAGAAGAATATGAAAAAGAACGTATATATAATATATACACAGACATGTATGCATATGAATATGCACATGAATCATTTTGTCATATAGTAGAAATTAATACAATGCTATAAATCAACTGCTGCTGCTGCTAAGTCGCTTCAGTCATGTCCGACTCTGTGCGACCCCATAGACGGCAGCTCACCAGGCTCCCCAGTCCCTGGGATTTTCCAGGCAAGAACACTGGAGTGGGTCTCCATTTCCTTCTCCGGTGCACGAAAGTGAAAAGTGAAAGTGAAGTCGCTCAGTCGTGTCTGACTCTTAGCGACCCCATGGACTAAAGCCCACCAGGCTCCTCCACCCATGGGATTTTCCAGGCAAGAGTCCTGGAGTGGGGTGCCATTGCCTTCTCCGATAAATCAACTCTACTTCCATAAAAGTAAGAATGAATTAATTAATTAAAAAAAAGAAAAGTAGGGACAAGCCAGTCTATATTTATGTTCCAAGCAGCCACCCTGAGAGATTCTTGATGGAGCTGACTTCATCACACTGTTGTTTTGATATCTGACAAATGGAGCCACGATTTGTAGTTTGGAAAAAAGTCAGTGTGCCTTTCCCTGCTCTGACACTCTGATGTCAGCTCTGTCTCCCAACCTGGCCTGGCGTTGTGGAAATCAAACCCTGAAGAGAGGACTTTTGCTACTACATTTGTAGCTCATGGGGCTGGTAGACTTTTCACAGTGGCTTTCTAAACAGAACTGGATAATTGGAGAAGGACAGGGAGAAGCTCCTGGCAAACTCTAGTCCAGTTTTTCCTTCACTGCTCATGGGAGTTGAGATTGGCACCCACCTCCTGAGTTCCATGTGCTCCTAAACACATGTTTAGGAGCATGTGATGTTTTAGGGAACCAATTACATGTTCCATCCAACTCTCTGTCTCATGAGACATGGTCTTACAGCCTCCTTCTAAGGAAAAATAAAGTTACGCGTGCCATGCTTAGTCAGTCACGTCTGACTCTCTGAGACCACATGGACTGTAGCAGGCTAGGCTCCTCTGTCCATGGGGATTCTCCAGGAAAGAATACTGGAGTGGGTAGCCATGCCCTTCTCCAGGGGATCTTCTCAACCCAGGGATCAAACCCAGGTCTCCTGCATTGCAGGCGGATTCCTTACCATCTGAGACACCAGGGACGCTACACAAGTGGATTCAATTATCATTTGTTGCTTGGAAATACTTCAGGTTTATCCTTTGTTATTTCTACTTTTACTCATTCTTGTTTTAAGAAATTAAAGTTTCTGACTTTCGGACACTTCTTGCTTTGAGAAATTAAAGCAAATTAAAGCAAACTTCTTGCTTTTAGGATCTATGTCAATGTGTCAACTGCCTTGTCACGTTCATTACTAATGCCGATGTCATCAGGATTTGAAAAGCTGAAGCAAGGAGTTGCATTTTGAGATGAATGCCACGTGAGCAGGGAGGCAGAGAGCCAGGACATTCTGCTGAAGAGAATGAAAGCATAACGCTGGTGGAGAATGTTTAAATCCCCTTTATAGTCCTGGTCTTCTTCCCCACTTTCCCAGCCTCTGAGCGCTGGAACAAAGGCGGTGTCGCATTCCCCAGGCACACTGCCTGCCGCCACACGCACCAACACCAAGCGTTCACTCTTCCTGTCCCCACCTGTCAAAGCATGCGTCTTAGAGTCATTTTCTCACCACCAACTTCCCCGTCCGGGTGAGAGAAAATCAAACTACACACGAAAGTCCAAACATCATGCTTCCCCGTTGGTTTCCTGGCATCCAGTGTCCTATTCAGGCTTAGGGATTTCCCGTTTGGAAACCAAGTGCCTTGGCCACCTCAGTGGCTGTGTTTTTTATTTTTAACCAGATATAGTCAATATATCAGTGTGCCAGTCCATGCATCTGAGCACCTTCTGTGTCTTTGTCTTTATTTGAGATTTCTCTATCACGTGAACGATAATGGGTGCCAGTCCATGCATCTGAGCACCTTCTGTGTCTTTGTCTTTATTTGAGATTTCTCTATCACGTGAACGATAATGGTTAAAGTTAGGAAGCTCTTTGTATTGGATTTTTTTTTTTTTTTTTTTTTTTACATCAGGAGAGGCACAAAAATGTCTCTGGGAGCCCGGCATTTCAGAACAGTTAGTGGCATGTAGAAAAGTGTCCAAGAAGCTATTTCATTTCCATGGCAGCCAGGACCCAGACGCCAAAGCTTTATAGATTAAAATCAATGCCTGAATTGCATTCAGAAAGCCTGAATTGCCTGTCAGACTTCAGGACCACAGCGCTATGTGATAAATGAGGTGGAGAGCCTCATCCAGGCAAGGGAGTGCGAGCCGCATTAGCGAGCACTTCTGTGCCTTTCTCAGAGCAAATACCTAGCAGAATGAATTACTGGGAAACAGCAAATGAATGTCAAGAATTTGAGATGCGCGGGTTATAATTTACTAATTACTGGGAAAAGATGAACACAAAGTCAATGTGTGAAAGAATGTGATGGGGGAAGGGAAGAGCAGGGGAAAAAGTGAAAGTCAACAGTACAGAAGGCTCTTATTTTCTTCCCTGGTAAAAAAATATGGATTTGAGAGGTATAGATACCTGGTTCAGGTCCCAGATGGGTCACTGCCAGTCTGGGTCATAAATTGCAATGAGTGTTAAATGAGATACATGTCTAAACACCGAGGCCAGTGCCTAACAGATAGTCGGCAGTAAGTCAGTGTTCTTTCTCCCTCTCCCCAGCCCCTATCCTATGCCTTTCTTATTTAGTACAGGAATCCCAGCACTAAGACATGACTGATGTTGCTCAACCATTCAGCGTTAGAGCGTGAAACTCACTGCCTCACACAGCAGGTCATCAACATTTAGAGACAGCAAAGCAAGGATGAAAGGATGGAGCATGGAGAAATTCACAGAGAAGCCTTCACAAAGACTGGGTTCACTATAAAAGTGCATGCTAACATGACTTTTGATGCTGTCCTATGTTCATTGGTGCAGATCTGCTCAACAACAAAATAACAACATTCTCGAGTGTCCCTCCCTTAACTGTGTGATGCTAATACATTCTCTGAGCCCAGGGGGAGCTGGGCAGGGCAGCCCATCACACCGGGGCTCCTAATAGGGCTGCAGCTTTCAGTAGCAAAGATAGGAACTCCCTGGGGTCCCTTGGCCATGAGGGATAGGAAGGATGATCTCTAGAGAGGAACCACAGAGTGAATGAGCACAACCTGGAATGGAAGCCAAGAGATGCTTCTCCTGGATCATCCACCAAGAAGTTGTAGAGAATGATGGGGTTAGACCACAGCAATATTTCCCAAACTCTTTTCAACTATTCTTATGAGACTGTGATGGAAACAGCTTGTTTTTCCCTAATATTCACTGCCTTCTTCTGGGTAATAGTACTCTTGATTTTTAGTTATAAATATGGTTGTTCAGAATAGAGACCACATTTCCAAGCCTTCCTTGCTTCTCTACCATGTGATGAAGTTCTGAGCAATGAGATGAAAGCACAGGCAGTGTGTGCAATTTGGAAGTGTCATTGGAAAGGACAGTGTATGTGACCTTCTTGTGTCCTTTTCAATCACATACAAGCTCACACGTGGGCAGCTTGTCTGGCCAATCAAAATACCAGTAGAATTAGGTTATACGATTTGTGAAACAATAACCAGTTGGATCAATCCCACTTCCTTTCTGGGTTATGGTTCATCTGGTGGTGGTATGTTAGGGGCTGTACAAGGCAGTGGGAAACACCTTGTTCTCTGGAGCCAAGCCTCTTAATCTACCATGTGCTGGTTGTACAATATAGCTCAAGCTACTTAATTAACCTCTCCAAGACTCAATTTCCTCATCTGTAAAATGGGAGTAAAAATGGCATTTACCTTCTAGATTTGTTGTGAGGATTACATAAGGAATGAATATGAAGCACCTTGACTTGTTGCTGGCACATAGAAAGCACTATAAAAATAATAAAAATTCAAATACACGTACCTTTATATACATAGCTAATAAGTTATTACCATTATATTGTAATCTGAGGGATCAAAATCTAAATCATGTGGATACAAATCTAAAAGTGAGGAAAGAAGTCTAACGTTGTGTGAACTACCACCAAGTTTTTCAGCCCTGTTTCTCCCAAGGGGTATTAGCTAAACAAATGACTGTTTCACCAAAGCAGAACAGACAATTTGAGCAAGTACATATTTACTAAGCACCTACTGAATGCCAAGGTGGGCGCTATGGGGAAGGAAGTGATGTAAGAGATGAGGTACCTGCTCTTTCTCAGTTGAAGAGAAAGACAGTTGCACAAGTATCTTCATTCAAAGACAAATGTTGAAAATGCTTTAATATGTTCTATGAAAGCTGAAAACCACATAGTTAATGATAATAATAATAATATATGCCAGGAATTCTACATGAACATTGCATGCTAAGTCACTTTAGTTGTGTGCAACTCTGTGTGACCCTATGGACTATAGCCTGCCAGTATCCTCTGTCCATGGGATCCTCCAGGCAAGAATATTGGACTGGGTTGCTGTTTCCTTCTCCAGGGGATTTTCCAACCCAGGGATCAGACTCACATCTCCTAACATACATTATTATTTTGATATTCAAAACAAGCCTATGATGGCAGTGAAAATCATACTCCATTTTATAAATCAGTCAGTGGGGCTTTATAGACATTAAGAAAATCGCTAAGTTCTCATACCTGATGAGTGAAAGACTGGGATTCAAACTCCAGTCTGCGTAATGCCAGAGTCCTTTCTTCTTCTACCACACTAGTCTGACTGCAAAGATGAACAAACGCTTCACAGAGGAGATATTTCCACTGGGCATGGGAAAAGGAGTCAAGTTTTCAGGCAGAGCTGGGGATTGGAGAAAAGGGAGCTGTGGGGAATTGAGGAGCCTGGCCTAGTGCAGAGGGGGCTAGGCTAACAGGAGAGCAGACCGGGGCTGGGAGAGATAGAAGACTGTGAGACATAGTGATGGGAAAGTGGACAGCGGCGACATGGTGGAGGACGTTGAGCAAGAGATGGAAGAGCGCAGACATCACAGACCCACGTTTACCACTCAGATGTCTGCAGGAGCATCAGAGAAGAGGAAGGAGTGATTGGGGGGATGGGGCTCCAGAGGGTAGAGAGTGAGGTCAGAGGTGATGCCCCACATATAAGGGAGTCTTCATTTGAAGGCATTAGAAATCTAAATGGAGAAGGCAATGGCACCCCACTCCGGTATTCTTGCCTTGAAAATCCCATGGGTGGAGGAGCCTGGTGGGCTGTAGTCCATGGGGTTGCTGAGAGTAGAGCACAACTGAGTGACTTCACTTTCACTTTTCACTTTCATGCATTGGAGAAGGAAATGGCAACCCACTCCAGAGTTCTTGCCTGGAGAATCCAAGGGATGGGGGTCCCTGGTGGACTGCCGTCTCTGGGGTCGCACAGAGTCAGACACGACTGAAGCGACTTAGCAGTAGCAGCGGCAGAAATCCAAAATTCCAAAACCAAACAATCTTTGCAAAGCCAGGTCTGCAGTGAGCCTGGGTCCCCAATGACCATGTTGCAGTTTCTCTGAGGCCATGCTATCCTAATGAAAAAGGAAGTAAACCGGGAGGCAAAGAGACCTACTGGTAGGTCTGTGTGTAGACCCACCAGACCACTGGAGGCCGTGTGTAAAGGATGGTAAGGGACAGAGCAGGACACTGATGGTGGGGTTGGAGTCTGATGTTGAGTTAAGATATTTAAAAATGCTCCTATAGATCCCTAAACAGCTGGATTTAAATCCTGGCCATATGCTTCTCTGGTGCCTCAGACAGTGAAGGAGCTGCCTGTAATGCATGTGACCGGGTTCGATCCCTGGGTCAGGAAGATCCCCCGGAGAAGGAGATAGCAACCCATTCCAGTATTCTTGCCTGGAAAATCCCAAGGACAGAGGAGCCTGGCATGCTGTAGTCCATGGGGTCGCAAAGGGTTGGACACAACTGAGTGACTAAACAACAGCAACATATCCCTTCTTCAGTGATCCCTTACAGGGGAGAAAGAGACATATTCACGAAGCATTCTCCACAGGTCTGCTTTTGAAGCCTCTAAAATTCAAATGGATGAAATTATGTTCTGTAATTCTTGTGATTTAACTGCAAGCAGCCTCACAGCCTGTGGGGGTGGGGGTAAGAGAGAGGAGAGAGGATGGTTAAATAAAAACAGTTCTATTTTTGGCATGCTTTAATGACAACCTCGTCTTCGAAATATTTTTCACGCGGTGGCTTTTCTGTTCGGTGTCATTGAAAGTGTTTTTAATTTCAAAGAGAGGCTGTGGCACGGGATGTTAATCAATGAAATTCTGGCATGCGTTTCTGTGAACATGGCTCATTATTTCTATTTACCAGTGACAGAGATGAGTTCCTAAGCCCAGGCAATATTATCATTCATGTCTGGTTAATAAAGGAAAAAACAAATGTTGTAGGAAATTCATCCTGATGGGAGGGGAAAAGAAGGACCTATTTTAGGTCCTTGGATATTTCATGGTCCCCAAGCCCTTCCTTGTGAGTCACAGCACAGAAATCCGAGGCAGAGAAGGCAGAATAGCATAGTCGTCTGGACTAAAAGATCAGTTTGGGCTGTAATGCTGGATAATGGTATTTATGTATTCCTTGCTGCGGATTTCTGCAATGCTTTCTGTTATGTATGCGCAGGATACAGCCGGCAATGCCAGCGTTTTTGTTCCTCTGAATTCCTGTCGTTGGACACTGCCAGGATTTAGGGTGGGGTCAGCCTGGGGCCACTTTCGCCCCAATAAAGGTCTGTTTCATTAAAGGCCTGCTTGTCTCTTGCCTGTTTACTGCTGCCTAATACAACACTTTCTTTATCTCCTTTTGGCACTGCCCCAAAGAAAGCAGAGAGCCTTGCTGCCGCTGGGATCCTAGTTTCTATCTCCAGTCTGGTTTTATGGGGTTTAGGGGCTTGAAATGGGGCAAAACTAGAGCACAGCATGAAATTCAGGATTAAATTTCAAGTATTCCAGATACCAGTTTAAAGCAACAGTAACGACGATGATGATGGTAGCAATGTTGCTTCTGACCTACCTTGGTGGGCTGCTTCTCCCATGTCATTTGGATGAACTCTGCTGTGTCACTCACAGGCTCCCCTCCTTACTCCTGGCAACAAAGTTGGTAGGAGATCTGAGACATGAAGACTGAACAGGAAGGGCGGGTTTCCTTGGGGAAACAAGCAGGTAACTTGGGAATGCGAGCTCTGATTCTATCAAAATTATTACCCTGTTCTCACAAGCTTATCTGGTCTTGATAGTCACTGAGCTAATAGGCTGGGGCAATGGCAAGCAGGCCTGGCTTCCTGAGCCTGTGATAACACAGGCCTCCGCACTCTGAAGGGCCCCGAGCTTGTCTTAATGCCTGCTGTCACTGTCTTGAAATTTCCTAATACTTTTTAAACAATGAGACCCACATTCTCATGGGTGATGGTGAGACCAGAGCCTCAAGCGTTCCTCAGTTAAGACAGCCGATCATGCAGAGAGCCCCACTCAGGCTTCCCAGCACTATTCCAATTTTCAGGGGATTAAAGGAAGCCTATGAAGCAGTGACAAGTAGAAATGCTTGTGCAATACTGAGATCTGTTCGCAGTGAAGGAGCTGGGCTCATTGATTTGTAGAAAAGGCGAAGTGTGATGTGGCCTTGAAGTGACCGCCCAGCAGAGCTCGGACGTTCGGAGGAGAGGGTGATTGGCAGAGCCAGATGCAGCTGTGAGGTTGGGGTGGGGGGAAGGGTTGATGATGGAGAGGTTTTGAATATGCCCTTGAAGAGGTAATTGGAGACATGGAGAAGCTATAGAAGAGAAGGGTAAAAGCTGGCTAGAACTGTGAGAATTCCAAATGTAGAACTGGAAACAGCGAGACAGAACACGTTGGGGAAACTTCACAGTGGATGAGAGTTGGTGAGGGCTGGAGATTTGCGAATGGTGGATTGCCCCGTCTGAAGGTCATGGAGACAGCAGCAAAGGGCAGAAGGGAGGAGTGATGGGGGTGGGCAGGAAGTGATATGGTCTAGAAACTGGCATCACCAGGAGAAGGGCAGAGAGGGAATGGCTAATGTAGAGGAGCCAGTGTTTATCAGCTAGTCTCCACATCCTCACCACATCACCACCCCAACTGGTAAGATCTGAGCAGTGAAGGAGTGACGTAGGAGGGGGATAACAATGTTTCTGCCATCTGGTGGGAATATCTGCATCAGGATCACCTTCTGGTACTTGTTACTAATGCATTTTCTGGATCCCACGCTGGACCTCCACTATCAGCATCCCTCAGGGCCCTGGGATGGGAGGCCAGGAATCAGCATTTTATACTAACACTCGCAGGTAATCCAGATGGTACCAACCACTTGAAAACCAGGAGGACGCGGGACTGCAGCTGCGTAGGGAGAGCAAAGGCAGATGCTGGAGGCTTGACTGGATGGACAGTGGTGCAGAGGTTGGGTCAGAAAGGGAGGGCTGTGAGCACAACAGGCCCAGACCCTCAAGTGTGGATGACAACCTGAAATGAGTGCAGTATACATCCGGAACAAGGGGAGGTTCCTGCCAGCAAAGTCCCTACAGGGGCCTCCTGCCAGCCAAGGTCCTGCCATCCCGGCATCTCACTGGGAATGACTGTCTCCTGCAAGCACCAGCAAGGATAGAGAATTTCCAAAGAAGATTATGTTCCTGAAAGCCGTACTCTGGTCTATTTTGTTTTTGTTTCAAGCCAGGCAGCTGGTAGAGAGGGTCCAAATAACTCCAGCCCCACAATGAGGGTTTTAGAGTAAAATGAGTGAGCTGGGTTTACAGACCATGCCCAGTACTGACTCCACCCCCAAGACAAGCACCATCATCTGGTCCCTTCTTCCTTCTCCAACCCTGTGGCTTGTTCAAACTCTCCTCACTTAAATATCTAGGAAACTTCCAGGACTTGGCTTGGGCAAAATCTCTCATTGTTCTGGGTCCAGCCTTTCAGTCTTGGATAAATCTGATCTCTCCTTAAACCACAGATTCTGCCAGCATGAATAAGCTGAAAATTTTCATTCTTGGTTCTTACATTCTGCCTCTTACTCAGTTTCCAGACTGCCAGCTTCCTCTTTTCACGTTTCCCTACAAATCCTTGTTGATTAATCCCCGATGGATGTCTCACTAATCTACTAATGATTCCTGCCAGAGAGACTCGTTTTGCCACTCACCTGTCTGATCCTTAAAGAACCTCTTCTCACTTTCCCTGAATGTTTTCAACAGCACTTTCTCAAACTTGCATACACAGACAGATCACCTGGGAATCACCTGCTGACTCAGTGGGCCTGGGGCAGTGCCTGAGATTCTGCTTTGCTACAAGCTGCTAGGTGATGCTGCTGCTGCTGGTCCGTGAACCACACTCTGAGTAGCCAGGATTTACATGATACTGCTGCTGCTGCTAAGTCGCTTCAGTCGTGTCCGACTCTGTTTACATGATGAGTAGCTCATAATTCTCTTTTATATCCTACTTCATCTGCTCCAGTATTTTTTTTTATCATCTCATCATTCTACTTGAAACACAGGAATAGAAATATATTAAGGTTCATATACTCAAATCTATGGTTTTTCCAATAGTCATGTATGGATATGACATTTGGACCCTAAAGAAAGCTGAGTGTCAAAGAATGATGCTTTTGAACTGTGGTGTTTGAGAAGACTCTTGAAAGCCCTTGGACAGCAAGGAGATCAAACCAGTAATTCCTAAAGGATATCAATCCTGAATATTCACTGGAGGGACTGATGCTGAAGCTGAAGCTCCAATACTTTGGCCACCTGATGCAAAAAGCCAATTCATAGGAAATGCTGGGAAAGATTGAGGGCAGGAGGAGAAGGGGGCGACAGAGGAGGAGATGGTTGGATAACATCACTGACTCAATGGACAACACTTTGAACAAACTCTGGGAGACAGTGAAGGATGGGGAAGCCTGGCATACTGCAGTCTGTAGGGTGCAAAGGGTTGGACAGAACTTAGCAACTGAACAATAATAGAAATATAATCTATCTACAGTTAATTCAGATTTAATTGTCTTGCTTCCAGTCACATTGATCTCTTAAAAACTGACTTCAGATGGAGAAGATCTGAGCTGGGGCACTGGCATCCCACACACAAGTTTCTACCATTTTCTCTGCATTGTTCTCTAAGAGCTCTGTTAAGAACATGTTGGGCACAAAACATATTGCATTATGTGGAGAGAACTGTGAGGTGTAGAAAGCTGATAACAAGCAAGCTTCCAGAAGTTCCTAAAGAAAGACCCAGCTCCCCAAGCCCTGGGCCATCTGCCAAGTTGATCTCACACACTTTTGACTCCACAGTTCTCTCACCCACCACCCCACTCCCCCTCTTTGCAATTGTTAAGTAAAAGGGAGACATTTTCTAGAACCTCTGATTTTGAAAAATAAATCATACTTTTCCTACTTGTGTTTAAGATTTGAAAATATTTATTGCTTCTAACATTTATATTTGAAATGCAGATTTCTTTATTTTTACACTTGGTGAGTGAATTGAATGAATCATCTCTAAAAATAAAGCTTTGGAATTATAACAATGTTTCACAATAGTAATATTTGAAGATGGTAAAAATGGTCATTATTAAACAGACATCTTTGGTATTTCTTATTGGTAAAACTTTCTTATCAGCTGACCCTTGAACAACCCAAGTTTTAACTGTGTGGGTCCACATATATGTGGATTGTTTTTAATTAATTCAGTACTACACAATCTGGGGTTGGTTGGATCCTTGGATGGGGAAGTTACTTGGATGGAGAAGCTACTCATATGGCAGGCCAACCATGGGACTTGAGAATCCAAGGATTTTGGTATCAGCAGCAGGTTCTGGAACCAATCCCCTGCAGATACTGAGGGCTGACGATATTCATACTCAAGTTCTCCCACAAATCACTGCTCAATTTCCCTCCTTTTCATAGCCAAACTCTTAGAATGATCTACACTTATTCAGAGGCATCTTCACCACCCCACCTCGTTTCAAGTGTCTGAAACGGGCCCCTTTTCCACAATATATTAAACTTGTATTTATGAGAACACGAGCCATCTCTCAGTCGCTGGATCTAATGGCTCCTCAGTCTCGATTTGCTTTGCCTCTCTGAGCACAATATAGTAACAACCTCCTCTTTCTTCTTTTAGCTTCTTGATTATTGGAGGATGCTGATTTACCCACCCATGTGAGCACGGCTAAATCTTTGCTGTTTCCCTTTCCTCTTCTGTGTTCCCTTGTGAGGCTGCATCAGAGTGATCACCACACAAGAGAACCAGAATGCGTTAAACCGGATGTTCTAGACGGTGCCATTAAGCAAGACAAAGAAATAAATGGGATCTAGATAAAGGAATAAATATGCAAACATGAAATGATTGTTCATGTAGAAATGTATATAAAAAGGCTATTCAAAGTAGTAAGTGTGTTTTATAAGTTTGCAAGAACAACTGGAAATTTAAATTTCAAAACCAAACTCATTTATGGAAGTATCAAAAAGATGAAATGCAGATAAATTTGACAAAAAAGATTTGCAAGATATGTACACTGAAAACAACAAAACATTGCTGAAAAAATTAAAGCAGGCCTAATAGAGGAAAACAACAGAATGGGGAAGACTAGAGATCTCTTCAAGAAAATCAGAGATACCAAGGGAACCTTTCATGCAAAGATGGGCTCAATAAAGGACAGAAATGGTACAGACCTAACAGAAGCAGAAGATATTAAGAAGAGGTAGCAATAATACACAGAAGAACTATACAAAAAAGAGCTTCACGACCCAGATAATCACGATGGTGTGATCACTCACCTAGAGCCAGACATCCTGGAACGTGAAGTCAAGTGGGCTTTAGAAAGCATCACTACGAACAAAGCTAGTTGGAGGTGATGGAATTCCAGTTGAGCTATTTCAAATTCTGAAAGATGATGCTGTGAAAGTGCTGCACTCAATATGCCAGCAAATTTGGAAAACTTAGCAGCGGCCACAGGACTGGAAAAGGTCAGTTTTCATTCCACTCCCAAAGAAAGGCAATGCCAAAGAATGCTCAAACTACTGCACAATTACACTCATCTCACATGCTAGTAAAGTAATGCTCAAAATTCTCCAAGCCAGGCTTCAGCAATACGTGAATCGTGAACTTCCAAATGTTCAAGCTGGATTTAGAAAAGGCAGAGGAACCAGAGATCAAATTTCCTTTTTTTTTTTTAAACATCCGCTGGATCATGGAAAAAGCAAGAGAGTTCCAGAAAAACATCTATTTCTGCTTTATTGGCTATGCCAAAGGCTTTGACTGTGTGGATCACCAAAAACTGTGGAAAATTCTGAAAGTGATGGGTATACCAGACCACCTGATCTGCCTCTTGAGAAACCTATATGCAGGTGAGGAAGCAACAGTTAGAACTGGACATGGAACAACAGACTGGTTCCAAATAGGAAAAGGAGTATGTCAAGGCTGTATATTGTCACCTTGTTTATTTAACTTATATGCAGAGTACATCATGAGAAACGCTGGGCTGGAAGAAGCACAAGCTGGAATTAAGACTGCCGGGAGAAATATCAATAATCTCAGATATGCAGATGACACCACCCTTTTGGCAGAAAGTGAAGAGGAACTAAAAAGCCTCTTGATGAAAGTGAAAGAGGAGAGTGAAAAGTTGGCTTAAAGCTCAACATTCAGAAAACTAAGATCATGGCATCCGGTCCCATCACTTCATGGGAAATAGATGGGGAAACAGTGAAAGACTTTATTTTTTGGGGCTCCCAAATCACTGCAGATGGTGATTGCAGCCATGAAATTAAAAGATGCTTACTCCTTGGAAGGAAAGTTACAACCAACCTAGATAGCACATTAAAAAGCAGAGACATTACTTTGCCAACAAAGGTCCATCTAGTCAAGGCTACGGTTTTTCCAGTGGTCATGTATGGATGTGAGAGCTGGACTGTGAAGAGAGCTGAGTGCTGAACAATTGATGCTTTTGAACTGTGGTGTTGGAGAAGACTTTTGAGAGTCCCTTGGACTTCAAGGAGATTCAACCAGTCCATTCTGAAGGAGATCAGCCCTGGGATTTCTTTGGAAGGAATGATGCTAAAGCTGAAACTCCAGTACTTTGGCCACCTCATGTGAAGAGTTGACTCATTGGAAAAGACTCTGATGCTGGGAAGGATTGGGGGCAGGAGGAGAAGGGGACTACAGAGGATGAGATGGCTGGATGGCATCACTGACTTGATGGACGTGAGTCTGAGTGAAATCCGGGAGTTGGTGATGGACAGGGAGGCCTGGTGTGCTGCAATTCATGGGGTCACAAGGAGTAGGACACGACTGAGCGACTGAACTGAACTGAAATAATAGAATCACGGATCAGAAGACTCAATATTGTTAAGATGCTAATTCTCTCTAAGTTTATCTGTAGATTCTTTCTGTTGGTGGGAATGCAAACTAGTACAGCCACTATGGAGAACAGTGTGGAGATTCCTTAAAAAACTGGAAATAGAACTGCCTTATGATCCAGCAATCCCACTGCTTGGCATACACACTGAGGAAACCAGAAGGGAAAGAGACACGTGTACCCCAGTGTTCATCACAACACTGTTTATAATAGCCAGGACATGGAAGCAACCTAGATGTCCATCAGCAGATGAATGGATAAGAAAGCTGTGGTACCTATAAACAATGGAGTATTACTCAGCCATTAAAAAGAATACATTTGAATCAGTTCTAATGAGGTGGATGAAACTGGAGCCTATTATACAGAGTGAAGTAAGCCAGAAAGAAAAACACCAATACAGTATACTAATGCATATATATGGAATTTAGAAAGATGATAACAATAACCCTGTGTATGAGACAGCAAAAGAGACACTGATGTATAGAACAGTCTTTTGGACTCTGTGGGAGAGGGAGAGGGTGGATTCATTTGGGAGAATGGCATTGAAATATATATAATATCATATATGGAATGAGTTGCCAGTCCAGGTTCAATGCACGATACTGGATGCTTGGGGCTGGTGCACTGGGACGACCCAGAGGGATGGTATGGGGAGGGAGGAGGGAGGAGGGTTCAGGATGAGGAACACATGTATATCTGTGGTGGATTCATTTCGATATTTAGCAAAACCAATACAATATTGTAAAGTTTAAAAATAAAATAAAATAGTCATTAAAAAAAAAAAACAACCAAAAAGCATTTTATATTTAAAAATAGCGGAGGAGGAGCCAAGATGGCGGAGGAGTAGGACGGGGAGAACACTTTCTTCCCCACAAATTCATCAAAAGAGCATTTAAACGTTGAGTAAATTCCACAAAACAACTTCTGAATGCCGGCAGAGGACATCAGGCACCCAGAAAAGCAACCCAACTCTTTGAAAGGAGGTAGGAAAAAATATTAAAAACAAAAAAAAAGAGACAAAAGAGGGAGGGATGGAGTTCCGTCCCGGGAAGGGAAACTTAAAAAGAGAGAAGTTTCCAAACACCAGGAAACCTTCTCACTGCCGAATCTGTGCCGAGCTTTGGAAGCACAGAGGGCAACATAACAGGGAGAAAAAATAAATAAACAATTAAAACTCGCAGATTGCGAGCCCTACGGTAACTCCCTCAGCGGAGAAGCAGCGCAGACGCTTGCATCCGCCATTAGCAAGCCAGGGCTGGGCAGGGAGGCGCGGCGTGGGCTGCATCGCTGAGAGTAAGAATCTGGCCTGAATACCCTGAGCGCTATCTGAGTGAAATAATTTGGGCTAGCAAACCAGACTGTGGGATATCTACCACGCGAAAAGCCAGCCCTAACCTAAGACCGCCAGGCCCACGCACGGAACAAAGGACTGAACAGAGATAGCCGGCTGCAGACCTTCCCCCTCCGGTGACAGGCAGCCAGAGCCGGAAGGGGGCAATCGCAGCCCCAGAGAGACATTATCTATAAAACTGTAAGCAGGCTTCTTTGCTAACTAAAACTTCTTGGGGGTCTGGACGGTCAACATCTGCCTGAGAAGGTGCGCCGGTTTTACACCCAGATAACCGAGTGGCGGGGAGGCGATAAGTCGCAGCATTGGCGCTCGCCAAACACCTCATCACCTGAGCTGCTCGGACCTGGGAAGAGCACAAAACTCAGGCCCAACTGAGTCTGCGCCTCTGAGGACTACCCGAGTGCCTGAACCTGAGCGGCTTGGACCTGGGAGGTGCATGCAGCCCAGGCCCGGCCTTGGATTGTTCCCGGCGGAACAACCTAGAGTCCAAGCAGTGTGGACAGGGAGGCTACACGCGCCGTGAGCGGGGGCAGACCCAGGGTGGCTGAGGCACTGCGAGCCCAAGCCAGTGTTATTTGTTTGCAGCATCCCTCCCTCCCTCCCCACAGCGCGACTGAACAAGTAAGCCTAAAAAAAAAAAAAAAAAGTGTCCTCCACCGTGCCTTTTGTGTCAGGGCGGAAACCAGATACTGAAGAGACTAGCAAACAGAAGAAGATATAACAGAGGGAAACGCCTTGGAAGCTACAGGCAATAGATCAAAACCCTGTGGTTACTACGGACTACATAGGAAGGGGCCTATAGATCTTGAGAAATATAAATCTGACCAAGGAACTAGCCAAAAATGAACTGAACCCACAACACCCACAAAAAAAACAAAAAAGTCCTAGATATATTTTTATTATTTTTACGATCATTCTTTCTTTTTTTTTTTTAATTAAAAAAAAATTTTTTTAAGTCCTCTATTAATTTTCACTTTTATAACCTATTACTTTGCAAGAAAAAAAAAAGACCCTATTTTTTTCTTCTTCAGCAAACTTCATATATATATATTTTATAATTTTTTGACCTTGTTTTTTTTTGTTTGTTTGTTTTTGTTGTTTTTGTTTTTTTCTTCTTTTCTTTAACATTGTATTTTTGAAATTCCAAACTCTACTCTAGATTTTTAATTTTCGCTTTTTGGTATATGTTATCAATTTTGTACCTATAGTTTTTTTTATATAATTTCTTTGACTTTTTTTTTTTTTCTTCTTCTCTGTTTCTTTCTCTTCTTCTTTTATATAACATTGTATATCTGAAATTCCAAACTTTACTCTAGATTTTTAGTTTACGCTTTTTGGTATTTGATATCAATTTTGTACCTGTATTTTCTTTATAATTTTTGTGACATTGTTCGTATTTGTTTGTTTGTTTTCTCTCTTTATTTTTCTTCTTCTTCTTCTTCTTTTTTTTTTAACATTGTACTTTTGAAATTCCAAACTCTACTCTAGATTTTTAATTTTTGCTTTCTGGTATTAGTTATCAATTTTGTACCTGTACTTTCTTTATAATTTTCGCGACCTTGTTTGTTTTTGTTTGTTCGTTTTTTCTCTCTTTCTTTTCCTTCTTCTTTTCTTTAACATTGTATTTTTGAAATTCCAAACTCTACTCTAGATTTTTAATTTTTGCTTTTATGTATTTGTTACCAATTTTGTACCTTTAAGGACCCAATCTTCAGGACCCATTTTTCACTAGGGAGTGAGATTACTGGCTTGACTGCTCTTTCTCCCTTTGGACTCTCCTTTTTCTCCACCAGGTTGCCTGTGTCTCCTCCCTAACCCCTCTCTACTCTACCCAACTCTGTGAATTTATGTGTGTTCCAGACGGTGGAGAACACTTAGGGAACTGATTACTAGCTGGATCTGTCTCCCTCCTTTTCATTCCCCCCTTTTATCCTTCTGGCCACCTCTGTTACCTTCCTCCTTCTTCTCTTCTCTGTATAACCCCGTGAACATCTCTGAGTGGTCCAGTTGTGGAGTGCACATAAAGAAGTGACTACTGGCTAGCCCACTCTCTCCACTATTGATTCACCTCATCTCATTTGGGTCACCTCTAACTCCCTCCTCCCTCTTCTCTTCTCCATGTAACCCTGTGAACCTTTCTGAGTGACCCTCACTGTAGAGAAACTTTTCATCTTTAATGTAGATGTTTTATCAATGGTGCTGTATAGAAGGAGAAGTTTTGAAACTACTGTAAAAATAAGACCGGTAACCGGAAGCAGGAGACTTAAGTCCAAACCCTGACTCCAGGGAACTCCTGACTCCAAGGAACATTAATTGACAGGAGCTCATCAAATGCCTCCATACCGACACTGAAACCAAGCACCACACAAGGGCCAATAAGTTCCAGGGCAAGACATACCAAGCAAATTCTCCAGCAACAAAGGAACACAGCCGTGAGCTTCAAGATACAGGCTGCCCAAAGTCACCCCAAAACTATAGACATCTCATAACTCATTACTGGACATTTCATTGCACTCCAGAGAGAAGAAATACAGCTCCACCCACCAGAACACCGACACAAGCTTCCCTAACCAGGAATCCTTCACAAGCCACCTGTACAAACCCACACACAGTGAGGAAACGCCACAATAAAGAGAACTCCACAAACTGCCAGAATACAGAAAGGACACCCCAAACTCAGCAATTTAAACAAGATGAAGAGACAGAGGAATAGCCAGCAGATAAAGGAACAGGATAAATGCCCACCAAACCAAACAAAAGAGGAAGAGATAGGGAATCTACCTGATAAAGAATTCCAAATAATGATAGTGAAATTGATCCAAAATCTTGAAACTAAAATGGAATCACAGATAAATAGCCTGGAGACAAGGATTGAGAAGATGCAAGAAAGGTTTAACAAGGACCTAGAAGAAATAAAAAAGAGTCAATATATAATGAATAATGCAATAAGTGAAATTAAAAACACTCTGGAGGCAACAAATAGAATAACAGAGGCAGAAGACAGGATTAGTGAATTAGAAGATAGAATGGTAGAAATAAATGAATCAGAGAGGATAAAAGAAAAACGAATTAAAAGAAATGAGGACAATCTCAGAGACCTCCAGGATAATATTAAATGCTACAACATTCGAATCATAGGGGTTCTAGAAGAAGAAGACAAAAAGAAAGACCATGAGAAAATACTTGAGGAGATAATAGTGGAAAACTTCCCTAAAATGGGGAAGGAAATAATCACCCAAGTACAAGAAACCCAGAGAGTCCCAAACAGGATAAACCCAAGGAGAAACACCCCAAGACACATATTAATCAAATTAACAAAGATCAAACACAAAGAACAAATATTAAAAGCAGCAAGGGAAAAACAACAAATAACACACAAGGGAATTCCCATAAGGATAACAGCTGATCTTTCAATAGAAACTCTTCAAGCCAGGAGGGAATGGCAAGACATACTTAAAATGATGAAAGAAAATAACTTACAGCCCAGATTATTGTACCCAGCAAGGATCTCATTCAAGTATGAAGGAGAAATCAAAAGCTTTTCAGACAAGCAAAAGCTGAGAGAATTCTGCACCACCAAACCAGCTCTCCAACAAATACTAAAGGATATTCTCTAGACAGGAAACACAAAAACGGTGTATAAACTCGAACCCAAAACAATAAAGTAAATGGCAACGGGAACATACTTATCAGTAATTACCTTAAACGTAAATGGGTTGAATGCCCCAACCAAAAGACAAAGACTGGCTGAATGGATACAAAAACAAGACCCCTACATATGTTGTCTACAAGAGACCCACCTCAAAACAGGGGACACATACAGACTGAAAGTGAAGGGCTGGAAAAAGATTTTCCATGCAAATAGGGACCAAAAGAAAGCAGGAGTAGCAATACTCATATCAGATAAAATAGACTTTAAAACAAAGGCTGTGAAAAGAGACAAAGAAGGTCACTACATAATGATCAAAGGATCAATCCAAGAAGAAGATATAACAATTATAAATATATATGCACCCAACACGGGAGCACTGCAGTACGTAAGACAAATGCTAACAAGTATGAAAGGAGAAATTAACAATAACACAATAATAGTGGGAGACTTTAATACCCCACTTACACCTATGGATAGATCAACTAAACAGAAAATTAACAAGGAAACACAAACTTTAAACGATACAATAGACCAGTTAGACCTAATTGATATCTATAGGACATTTCATCCCAAAACAATGAATTTCACCTTTTTCTCAAGCGCACATGGAACCTTCTCCAGGATAGATCACATCCTGGGCCATAAAGCTAGCCTTGGTAAATTCAAAAAAATAGAAATCATTCCAAGCATTTTTTCTGACCACAATGCAGTAAGATTAGATCTCAATTACAGGAGAAAAACTATTAAAAATTCCAACATATGGAGGCTGAACAACACTCTGCTGAATAACCAACAAATCACAGAAGAAATCAAAAAGAAATCAAAATTTGCATAGAAACGAATGAAAATGAAAACACAACAACCCAAAACCTGTGGGACACGGTAAAAGCAGTCCTAAGGGGAAAGTTCATAGCAATACAGGCACACCTCAAGAAACAAGAAAAAAGTCAAATAAATAACCTAACTCTACACCTAAAGCAACTAGAAAAGGAAGAAATGAAGAACCCCAGGGTTAGTAGAAGGAAAGAAATCTTAAAAATTAGAGCAGAAATAAATGCAAAAGAAACAAAAGAGACCATAGCAAAAATCAACAAAACCAAAAGCTGGTTCTTTGAAAGGATAAATAAAATTGACAAACCATTAGCCAGACTCATCAAGAAACAAAGGGAGAAAAATCAAATCAACAAAATTAGAAACGAAAATGGAGAGATCACAACAGACAACACAGAAATACAAAGGATCATAAGAGACTACTATCAACAATTATATGCCAATAAAATGGACAACGTGGAAGAAATGGACAAATTCTTAGAAAAGTACAACTTTCCAAAACTGGACCAGGAAGAAATAGAAAATCTTAACAGACCCATCACAAGCATGGAAATTGAAACTGTAATCAAAAATCTTCCAGCAAACAAAAGCCCCGGTCCAGACGGCTTCACAGCTGAATTCTACCAAAAATTTAGAGAAGAGCTAACACCTACCCTGCTCAAACTCTTCCAGAAAATTGCAGAGGAAGGTAAACTTCCAAACTCATTCTATGAGGCCACCATCACCCTAATACCAAAACCTGACAAAGATCCCACAAAAAAAGAAAACTACAGGCCAATATCACTGATGAACATAGATGCAAAAATCCTTAACAAAATTCTAGCAATCAGAATCCAACAACACATTAAAAAGATCATACACCATGATCAAGTGGGCTTTATCCCAGGGATGCAGGATTCTTCAATATCTGCAAATCAATGTAATACACCACATTAACAAATTGAAAAATAAAAACCATATGATTATCTCAATAGATGCAGAGAAAGCCTTTGACAAAATTCAACATCCATTTATGATAAAAACTCTCCAGAAAGCAGGAATAGAAGGAACATACCTCAACATAATAAAAGCTATATATGACAAACCCACAGCAAACATTATCCTCAATGGTGAAAAATTGAAAGCATTTCCTCTAAAGTCAGGAACAAGACAAGGGTGCCCACTTTCACCATTACTATTCAACATAGTTTTGGAAGTTTTGGCCACAGCAATCAGAGCAGAAAAAGAAATAAAAGGAATCCAAATTGGAAAAGAAGAAGTAAAACTCTCACTATTTGCAGATGACATGATCCTCTACATAGAAAACCCTAAAGATTCCACCAGAAAATTACTAGAAATAATCAATGACTATAGTAAAGTTGCAGGATATAAAATCAACACACAGAAATCCCTTGCATTCCTATACACTAATAATGAGAAAACAGAAAGAGAAATTAAGGAAACAATTCCATTCACCATTGCAACGGAAAGAATAAAACACTTAGGAATATATCTACCTAAAGAAACTAAAGACCTATATATAGAAAACTATAAAACACTGGTGAAAGAAATCAAAGAGGACACTAATAGATGGAGAAATATACCATGTTCATGGATTGGAAGAATCAATATAGTGAAAATGAGTATACTACCCAAAGCAATTTATAGATTCAATGCAATCCCTATCAAGCTACCAACAGTATTCTTCACAGAGCTAGAACAAATAATCTCACAATTTGTATGGAAATACAAAAAACCTCGAATAGCCAAAGCAATCTTGAGAAAGAAGAATGGAACTGGAGGAATCAACCTGCCTGACTTCAGACTATACTACAAAGCCACAGTTATCAAGACAGTATGGTACTGGCACAAAGACAGAAATATTGATCAATGGAATAAAATAGAAAGCCCAGAGATAAATCCACGCACATATGGACACCTTATCTTTGACAAAGGAGGCAAGAATATACAATGGATTAAAGACAATCTCTTTAACAAGTGGTGCTGGGAAATCCGGTCAACCACTTGTAAAAGAATGAAACTGGACCACTTTCTAAGACCATACACAAAAATAAACTCAAAATGGATTAAAGATCTAAACGTAAGACCAGAAACTATAAAACTCCTAGAGGAGAACATAGGCAAAACACTCTCCGACATACATCACAGCAGGATCCTCTATGACCCACCTCCCAGAATATTGGAAATAAAAGCAAAAATAAACAAATGGGACCTAATTAACCTTAAAAGCTTCTGCACATCAAAGGAAACTATTAGCAAGGTGAAAAGACAGCCTTCAGAATGGGAGAAAATAATAGCAAATGAAGCAACCGACAAACAACTAATCTCAAAAATATACAAGCAACTCCTACAGCTCAACTCCAGAAAAATAAACGACCCAATCAAAAAATGGGCCAAAGAACTAAATAGACATTTCTCCAAAGAAGACATACAGATGGCTAACAAACACATGAAAAGATGCTCAACATCACTCATTATCAGAGAAATGCAAATCAAAACCACTATGAGGTACCATTTCACACCAGTCAGAATGGCTGCGATCCAAAAGTCTACAAATAATAAATGCTGGAGAGGGTGTGGAGAAAAGGGAACCCTCTTACACTGTTGGTGGGAATGCAAACTAGTACAGCCACTATGGAGAACAGTGTGGAGATTCCTTAAAAAACTGGAAATAGAACTGCCTTATGATCCAGCAACCCCACTGCTGGGCATACACACTGAGGAAACCAGAAGGGAAAGAGACACGTGTACCCCAATGTTCATCGCAGCACTGTTTATAATAGCCAAGACATGGAAGCAACCTAGATGTCCATCAGCAGATGAATGGATAAGAAAGCTGTGGTACATATACACAATGGAGTATTACTCAGCCATTAAAAAGAATACATTTGAATCAGTTCTAATGAGGTGGATGAAACTGGAGCCTATTATACAGAGTGAAGTAAGCCAGAAGGAAAAACATAAATACAGTATACTAACGCATATATATGGAATTTAGAAAGATGGTAACAATAACCCGGTGTACGAGATAGCAAAAGAGACACTGATGTATAGAACAGTCTTATGGACTCTGTGGGAGAGGGAGAGGGTGGGAAGATTTGGGAGAATGGCAATGAAACATGTAAAATATCATGTAGGAAACGAGTTGCCAGTCCAGGTTCGATGCACGATGCTGGATGCTTGGGGCTGGTGCACTGGGACGGCCCAGAGGGATGGTATGGGGAGGGAGGAGGGAGGAGGGTTCGGGATGGGGAACACATGTATACCTGTGGCGGATTCATTTTGATATTTGGCAAAACTAATACAATTATGTAAAGTTTAAAAATAAAATAAAATTAGAAAAATAAATAAATAAAAAAAAAATAAAAATAGCTAAAAAAATGGGATGGAGAGGGAGTTGGGATGGGAGTTCATGATGGGGAGAACACATGTACACCCCTGGCTGATTCATGTCAATGTATGGCAAAACCCACCACAATATTAAGTAATTAGCCTCCAATTAAAATAAATAATTTTTTAAAAATAGCTAAAAAATGGATCATACGTGTTAAGTTGCTTCAGTCATGTCTGGCTCTTTGTGACACTATGGACCGTAGCCTGCAAGGCTCCTCTGTCCATGGGATTCTCCAGGCATCAGTACTGGAATGGGTTGCTGTGCCCTCCTCCAGGGCATCTTCCGAACCCAGGGATCAAACCCACATCTCTTATGTCTTTTGTGTTGGTAGTTGGGTTCTTTACCACTAGTGCCACCTGGGAGGCTCCCCAAAATGGATCATAGACCTATAAATCCTGAAACTACAGAGCTTACAGGGAAAGACATGGGAGAAAATCTTTGTGAACTTACTGTTTTTTTTTTCTTTTAGTTATAAAACCAAAGCACAGTCTACAAAAGAATACATTGATAAATTGGACTTTATCAAAATGAAGAATTGTTCTTTGAATGACACTGTTAAGCAAAGAAAAAGAGAACAACAGACTGGGAGGTATGTTTGCAAATCACATGGCTGACTTCTATTCAGTATTTATAAAGAATTTTCAGATCTCAATCCCAAAGTCTATCAACAGATGAATGGACAAATAAACTGTAGTATATCCATAGAGTTAAATACTGCTCAGCACTCCAGTACTCTTGCCTGGAAAATCCCATGGATGGAGGAGCCTGGTAGGCTGCAGTCCATGGGGTTGAGAAGAGTCGGACACGACTGAGCAACTTCACTTGACTTTTCACTTTCATGCATTGGAGAAGGAAATGGCAGTCCACTCCAGTGTTCTTGCCTGGAGAATCCCAGGGACGGTGGAGCCTGGTGGGCTGCCGTCTATGGGGTCGCACAGAGTCGGACACGACTGAAGCGACTTAGCAGCAGCAGCAGCAGCAATAAAAAGGAAGGGACTATGTATATAACAAATAGATGGATGTCAATGTAATTATACTGAATGAAAAAAAGTAGTCAAACAAGAGTTGCTACTTCTAATTATGTATACTTCTCCTTATGCTTCCTTTTAGGCATGTGTCTATAAAATGGAAACGAATTAATGGGGACTGAAAGCAGATCACTGGTTGTCTCAGAGTGTGAGTGGAGAGGAGAGAGAGGAAAAAAGTAATTAAAGAAGAACACGAGGACAATTTGGAGAATAATAGATATGTTCATCCTCTTTATTACAGCGACAGTTTCAATGATGTATGCATATGGCAAAACATCAAATTATTCACTATAAACTGATGCAGTTAATTCTATCTCAATCAATCTGTTAAAATAATTTAAAAATATGTTTTATTGAGATATTTCAAAAATTCACACAAACGTGAAGGATATATAGCAAACATCTGTGCACCCAACACTGTTTTGACATTTTGTTACAGTTCAAGTTAAAAAAAAAAAAAAAAAACTATTACAGACGCAGGTGAAACTCCAGGACCCCTTTCTGATCCAATTTCCCTCCTGTCCCATCGCCCTAAGTGAAATCACTATCTTGACTTTAATGATTCTGGAGCCCATGAAGGTTTCCCCTTTTTGCTTTGTGTGTATGTCCATAAATAATACATGATATACTTTTGCACATTTGCATATTGGAAATCTTTATATAAACGCTAATGTCCTCCTGAAACATGTTCTTTATATTCAACATTGTGTTTCTTTAAATCTATCTATGTTTTAAATCTATCTATGTAACATGTTACTCTAGTTCATTCACTTAGTGGTCCACTTGAATATATACACTATTTTTAAAGACTCTTCTGGATTTTAAGATGTTTTCAATCTCCCACTCTTACAATGTTGCCCATCAATATTCTTGCACCGGTCTCCTCATGCATATGTGTGGGAGCTTTCCTAGGGTATACATCCAGGGGATTTCTGAGAATCTTCAATTTTACTAGATATAGCCAAATTGCTCTCCCATGTGGGGTATACTAACACAGCATTCCTATTGCTCCTCATCCTCACCTTCCTCATCCTCACTTCACAATTTTAAATGAGAAATATAGGATCTTCAACTCTTCCAGATGAACCTAGCTTCTGTTTTCTCCAGGATCATCTTGTACCACCCTCTCTGAAGCTAGATATCTTCCTGGAGGTAGCAGCCACTGAGTGGAGCTGGGCATACACTTCTCATGGGACACTTTCTAGCCTCTTGGAATCCACCTCTGCTGCCCTCTTTCTCTCTCTCTGACCTTGAACCTCCTTTCTCTGCCACTAAAGCTCATCATTCTAGGGCATTCAATATCATCCTTTTGTGAGTTTTGACTTTATAAAAGACAAGGAGAGCTGACAGCTCTTCAGGAAAAAATCATTCAAACAAAATAGTATGAAAAGCTTGCCTACTTGGGTGGAATCATGGGGATTGAAGGTAGGGACCAGGGTTAGGAAAAACTCAAAAGCAAAACGCAAACTGATATCTCAAAAACTAATCTACCCAGGTGAATGGTACCACTCACCTTATTATCCAGACTCCAAGCCCCACATCTTGCACTAACTTTTATACAATTCTCACACCCAGCCATCACATTCTGTCAATGTTTCATTCAATATGCCTTTAGCAGTCTGTGCACTGACCTCTATGAGAGACCTTTCAGTTCAGTTCAGTCGCTCAGTTGTGTCCGACACTTTGTGACCCCATGAATCGCAGACACTAGGCCTCCCTGTCCATCACTAACTCCTGGAGTTCACTCAGACTCACATCCATCGAGTCAGTGATGCCATCCAGCCATCTCATCCTCTGTTGTCCCCTTCTCCTCCTACCCCCAATCCCTGCCAGCATCAGGGTCTTTTCCAATGAGTCAACTCTTCGCATGAGGTGGCCAAAGTACTGGAGTTTCAGCTTTAGCATCATTCCTTCCAAAGAAATCCCAGGGCTGATCTCCTTCAGAATGGACTGGTTGGATCTTGTTGCAGTCCAAGGGACTCTCAAGAGTCTTTTCCAACACCACAGTTCGAAAGCATCAATTCTTTGGCGCTCAGCTTTCTTCACAGTCCAACTCTCACATCCATACATGACCACAGGAAAAACCATAGCCTTGACTAGACGAACCTCTGTTGGCAAAGTAATGTCTCTGCTTTTCAGTATGCTATCTAGGTGGGTCATAATTTTCTTCCAAGGAGTAAGCGTCTTTTAATTTCATGACTGCAGTCATCATCTGCAGTGATTTTGGAGCCCCAAAAAATAAAGTCTGACACTGTTTCCACTTTTTCCCCGTCTATTTCCCATGAAATGATGGGACCAGATACAATGATCTTCATTTTCTGAATGTTGAGTTTTAAGCCAACTTTTTCACTCTCCTCTTTCGCCTTCATCAAGAGGCTTTTTAGTTCCTCTTCACTTTCTGTCATAAGGGTGGTGTCATCTGCATATCTGAGGTTACTGATATTTCTCCCGGCAATCTTGATTCCAGCTTGTGCTTCTTCCAGCCCAGCGTTGCTCATGATGTACTCTGCATATAAGTTGAGAGACCTTTAACTCACAGTTATTTCCTGGCTTCCAGTTCCTTCCTTTCCCATTTCACTTCCATGATCCCCAATCCTTTCTACAAATGAGCACCAGGGTACTTTTTCTTAGAACACCACCTTAAACATTTCAGTTTTCTGCTTACAGGCTTTTTTAAGGCTCCCAACTGCCTGTATTTCTTTTTCTTGGGTATGGTCTTAATCACTGCCTCCTATACAATGTCACAAACCTCCATTCATAGTTCATCAGACACTCTATCTATCATATCTAGTCCCTTAAATATATTTCTCACTTCCACTGTACAATCATAAGGGATTTGATTTAGCCCATACCTGAATGGTCTAGTGGTTTTCCTTACTTTCTTCAATTTAAGTCTGAATTTGGCAATAAGGAGTTCATAATCTGAGCCACAGTCAGCTCCCAATCTTATTTTGCTGACTGTATAGAACTTTTCTATATTTGGCTGCAAAGAATATAATCAATCTGACTTCGTTGTTGACCATCTGGTGATGTCCATGTATAGAGTTTTCTCTTGTGTTGTTGGAAGAGGGTGTTTGTTATGACCAGTGCATTCTCTTGGCAAAACTCTATTAGCCTTTGCCCTGCTACATTCCATATTCCAAGGCCAAATTTGCCTGTTACCCTAGGTGTTTCTTGACTTCCTACTTTTGCATTCCAGTCCCCTATAATGAAAAGGACATCTTTTTTGGGTGTTAGTTCTAAAAGGTCTTGTAGGTCTTCATAGAACCGTTCAACTTCAGCTTCTTCAGCGTTACTGGTTGGGGCACAGGCTTGGATTACTGTGATATTGAATGGTTTGCCTTGGAAATGAACAGAGATCACTCTGTCATTTTTGAGATTGCATCCAAGTACTGCATTTCGGACTCTTTTGTTGACCATGATGTCTACTCCATTTCTTCTAAGGGATTCCTGCCCACGGTAGTAGATATAATGGTCATCTGAGTTAAATTCACCCATTCCAGTCCATTTTAGTTCGCTGATTCCTAGAATGTCAATGTTCACTCTTGCCATCCCATTTGACCACTTTCAATTTGCCTTGATTCATGGACCTAACATTCCAGATTCCTATGCAGTATTGCTCTTTACAGCATCAGACTTTGCTTCTATCACCAGTCATACCCACAACTGGGTGTTGTTTTTGCTTTGGCTCCATCTCTTCAGTCTTTCTGGAGTTATTAGAGTTCCAAAGAATAGAAAGGAGAAATAAGAAAGACTTCCTCAGTGATCAGTGCAAAGAAATAGAGGAAAACAATAGAATGGGAAAGACTAGAGATCTCTTCAAGAAAATTAGAGATACCAAGGGAACATTTCATGCAAAGATGGGCACAATAAAGGACAGAAATGGTATGGACCTAACAGAAGCAGAAGATATTAAGAAGAGGTGGCAACAATACACAGAAGAACTGTACAAAAAAGATCTTCACGACCAAGATAATCATGATGGTGTGATCACTCACCTAGAGCCTGACATCCTGGAATGTGAAGTCAAGTGGGCCTTAGGAAGCATCACTACGAACAAAGCTAGTGGAGGTGATGGAATTCCAGTTGAGCTATATCAAATCCCAAAAGATGATGTTGTGAAAGTGCTACATTCAATATGTCAGCAAATTTGGAAAACTTAAATTTGGTCATAGGACTGGAAAAGGTCAGTTTTCATTCCAATGCCAAAGAATGTTCAAACTACTGCACAATTGCACTCATCTCACACACTAGTAAAGTAATGCTCAAAATTCTCCAAGCCAGGCTTCAACAGTACGTGAACCATGAACTTCCAGATGTCCAAGCTGGTTTTAGAAAAGGCAGAGGAACCAGAGATCAAATTGCCAACATCTGTTGGATTTTTGAAAAAGCAAGACAGTTCCAGAAAAACATATATTTCTGCTTTATTGACTATGCCAATGCCTTTGACTGTGTGGATCACCAAAAACTGTGCAAAATTCTTCAAGAGATGGGAATACCAGACCACCTGACCTGCCTCTTGTGAAATCTGTATGCAGGTCAAGAAGCAACAGTTAGAACTGGACATGGAACAACAGACTGCTTCCAAATTGAGAAAGGAGTACGTCAAGGCTGTATATTGTCACCCTGCTTATTTAACCTACATGCAGAGTACATCATGAGAAACGCTGGGCTGGATGAAGCACAAGCTGGAATCAAGACTGCCAGGAGAAATATCAATAACCTCAGATGACACCACCCTTATGGCAGAAAGTGAAGAAGAACTAAAGAGCCTCTTGATGAAAGTGAAAGAGGAGAGTGAAAAAGTTGGCTTAAAGCTCAACATTCAGAAAACTAAGATTATGGCATCTGGTTCCATCACTTCATGGCAAATGGGGAAACAGTGGAAACAGTGTCAGACTTTATTTTTTTGGGCTCCCAAATCACTGCAGATGGTGATTGCAGCCATGAAATTAAAATATGCTTACTCCTTGGAAGAAAAGTTATGACCAACCTAGACAGAATATTAAAAAGAAGAGACATTACTTTGTCAACAAAGGTCCATCTAGTCAAGGCTATGGTTTTTCCATTCGTCATGTATGGATGTGAGAGTTGGACTATAAAGAAAGCTGAGCACCAAAGAATTGATTGGTTTTAACTGTGGTGTTGGAGAAGACTCTTGAGAGTCCCTTAGACTGCAAGGATATCCAACCAGTCCATCCTAAAGGAAATCAGTCCTGAATATTCACTGGAAGGACTGATATTGAAGCTGAAACTCCAATACTTTGGCCACCTGATGCGAAGAATTGACTCATTTGAAAAGACCCTGATGCTGGGAAAGATTGAAGGCGGGACGAGAAGGGGACGACAGTGGATGAGATGGTTGGATGGCATCACTGACTCAGTGGACATGAGTTTGAGTAAACTCTGGGAGTTGGTAATGGACAGGGAGGGCTGGCATGCTACAGTCCATGGGGTCGCAAAGAGTAAGACATGACTGAGAGACTGAAGTGAACTGAACTGAACTGCCTGTAAGACAAGGTTCAGATTACTTAACCTGGCAGTCAAGTCCCTTTGCAATCCAGTCCTACCTGGACTGAACTCCATCTCCTTCCTGTATACTAACCCTCTGTTTCCAGCAAGCTGGTCCCCCTTCCTCCTCCAAAGAGCTCTATCCCTTTCCGGTGCTTCTCCTCCTTGACTGCTGGATCCCTTCCTTGCAGCTTAGCTCCAGCTCTTTCTATCCCACCCAGCATGTCCAATTCTAGTTCATCTCTGAAACTCAATCCATTCATCATATCCCTACCAAAATATGGACAGTGAAATGCAGCTTGCTTTATGATACTTTTGTTTTGATATTTACCTTTTCACATATGTATTTATATTTCTCTTTCCATTAAGGCTATTGCTTCCCAACATACGCTGCATAGACATTTGTCCATCCAGCTGTTCAAACCTAAAAGCTAATAGTGTTCAAATAATTTTAGGAAATCTGCCTACTATGTTCCTCTTTAGAAAATTCACACTGCATGTGAGCATATTAAGAGATTTTAAAATACCTGTGCCAATGAAACTTTGCTTAATTTCTGATTAATTTGTTTGCTTAATTTTCTGGTTGATAATTATCAAGAAAAAAATTTCTGGCTTATAACAATGCTAATATTTCTTAGAAGAATTTAGTGCTCCTTGGAGGAGACTCTGGAAAGTGTGGAATTGGATTATAACCTCCTTACCCATCATGGTAACCCTACTATGGTACCTAGTCTACTGACTTAGCACTTAGTAGGGGCTCAAGAAGTATTTGGAGATTTGGCAAATAATCATTAAACTTTAAAAACTTTTTATTTTATATTGGAGTATAGCTGATTTACAATGTTGTGTTAAAAGAATTGTTCATGTTTTACTCACTCATTGACCTAAATTCTAAGAGTTTCTTTCTGCACAGTCTTAAGAATGCTGTAAAACAAATAAATAACCTTGCTTCCATTTCTTATTAAATTTATTGGCAGTAGACTCTGAAACTAATGGGATTTCTAAGTCCTCTATATACTTCTGTGTCTGCCTGAGAAAGACTGTCTGTGCTTATACACAGTGGGAACCCAAACAGTGCACATAGTTTTCCACTTATATTATAGTACAGCAGACCCAGGCTTCACTTGTTGTCATTGAAATGTCTGCCTTCCCATTTTATTTCACGTAGAGGATAATTCAGGAAGAAGCTGAGAAGTTTAGACCCCTGCAAAGAAACTGACCCAGAACTTCTACACAGAGGAGTCCCACTTCTAAGCCTCATTCTTCACATTTGTGGGTTTGGATTTACTTTCACTAGCATGTGGGATGGAAAAGCTAATGATTCTAAGATAGCAAAGGAAAAATAATAATTATTTCAATAGCCAAAGCTGTGGTAGAGTTACTGGGACTTAGAAGCCATTTTAATCTTGGGACTCAAAAATAACAGAGGACTTTAAAGATGATTGAGAATAAATGGCTTTTTAAGTTAGCAGGCCTTTTAAAAAATTTTGCTTTTACTAGGTAATATAAATATAAGTATTAGCTCAGACGGTCTGCCTGCAATGCGGAGACCTGGGTTCAATCCCTGGGTCAGGAAGATCCCCTGGAGAAGGAAATAGCAATCCACTCCAGTACTCTTGCCTGAAAAATTCCATGGATGGAGGAGCCTGGTAGGCTACAGTTCACGGGATCGCAAACAGGTGTACACGACTGAGTAACTTCACTTACTGATTTCCTGTGAAAGTGTTAGTCTCTCACAGTCGTGTCTGACTCTTTGCAGCCTCATGACTGTAACCCGCCAGGCTCCTCTGCCCATGGACTTCTCCAGGCAAGAATACTGGAGTAGGTTGCCACTTCCTACTCCAGAGGATCCTCCTGACCCAGGGTTCAAACCTGCATCCCTTGTGTCTCCTGCACTGGCAAGTGGATTCTTTATTTCTAGCACCACTTGGGAAGCCCCTGCGATAGCTCTTCGTTGTGGTACATGGTATCTTCAATCTTTCTTGTGGCATGTGGGTTCTGACATGTGGGATCTTAAGCTGTGGCACACCAGCTCTTAGTTGCAGCCATATGGAATCCAGTTCCCTGACCAGGGATCAAACCCAGGCCCCTTGCAGTGGGAGCCTGGAGTCTCAGACACTGGATTACCACGGATGTCCCAAGGCATCCCTTCTTGAAAGATGCTTTTCAAACCTTCTCGAGCCATTCTATACATATATGAGGATATATTTATGCAATCTTTAAATGTTATTATACAATTTATACTTCTTACCCTTACTTCTTTCACTTAATATATATTGGAGATGTATCCATTGCAGTACATACAGAGCTGCTTCTTTCTAATGGCTTCAGTATATTGCATTGTTTGAGAGTACCATGATTTATTTTATTGTCACATTAGTGCGCATTTAGTTCATCGCCAAACTCTTTGCTATTATAAGTGATGCTAATAAATATATGTGTATTTCCTTTCACAAGTGTGTGAATAAAACCGTGTAAATAATTACTTCTTATATTCAGAAATTTGATGGTCAAGAAGTACACATACTTCTAGATTCTAACGGATCCTGCTAATTTGCTCTCCTTAGCAGCCATGTCAATTTTTAATTTCACCACCAAGGTATGATAGAGCCATTTCCCAACACCTTTGTCTACATAACTGATTATGCAACTTTTAAATTTTTTTCAATATTATAGGTGAAAACCATTGTTTATAATTTAGATTTTTTTATACAATGAGTGAAGTAAATCAAAACATTTTTATATGTGAAAAGCCTATAATATTTCCTTTTCTGTGAACTGTGCATGTTCTTTTTCCATGTTCTGTTACGGTATCATCTTATTATTGATTCCTGGGAACTCTTTATACCCTGTCTGTGATATATATGAAAATAATGGACTTTCATCACCAGTGCTAGCTCCTGAAAGAGACTCAGACCATGATTTTCAAGACTGTTGTTATCTTTAACCCTGGCTTCTTAAAGATATGACAGGGACTACTTCAGAGAAGATTGATTTCCTTCCTTCTGCTTTGGCTTTATAAACTTTTTCCCACCAAAATAAGACCACACTTACATATCAGTGCATTCTGTATCTTCTTTTTAAAATTAGCCAGTAGATTTAATGATTTTTTTTTCTTTTCTTTTTTCTTTTTGGAAACATCCTTTCATGCCTTATGTTCTGGCAGAAGTGGGCTGCAAATCTGCCATAGCTAGAGGGATTTATTTATCTATTTATTAACAGTCTCCCTAGAGCAGAGGTTACAGATTAGCCACCCAAGGGCCAAATATAGCCAACGTGTTTTTTTAAAAAAAACTAATTAAGTGACTGGCTGTGCCAGGCCTTAGTTGCAGCATGCAGGATCTTCCATCTTCGTTGTGGCATGCAAATTCTTAGTTGTGGCATGTGGGATCTAGTTCTGTGACCAGGGGTTGAACCTGGGTCCCCTGCATCGGGAACATCTCTTGAAAAGTTACAAGATCTGGCAACACCGCGTTTCCATGTGACAAGTGGCTGGAGCTTGTGGGTGTCTGCCCCTTTCATAGGCCACGTGCTTCCACGTTCTTAACCAGGTCTGCTTCACACATCTATTCACGTCACCTGCCTGGTTCTGGATGCGTTCGCCTTCATAACCTCTGACCACCATTTGTTTCCAGATTTTCCTCTCTCTCCTCTTTAGGAGAAAGGAAAAAAATCAATCTCGCTCCGCCCCTCCCCCCGCCCCGCCGCCGCCCCCCAGTGTCTTATCTCACTCAGACTCAGGTCTTTTCCAGTTCTGCATTCCAGCTCCCCTCCCCTTTATTCTGTGAAAAGTTGTCTCCTTGCAGCCCGTGGAGTATTTCCTTGCACTTTGCATCCTCACATTGCCCTTTCAGCATTTCCCTCAGCTCTCAGGGCTGTTTCCTGGGAGGCCTTCCAGATGGATTTGGAATGATAAAAGACTGCTCTACTAGGGCATGAATTTTAAGACACAGTTCAACAGATTTTAGCAAAGTTTTAAGAAAGATGAACGAAAGCATATTTCCCAGGCTTCCCCTGGGAACTAACAGATGCTTTAACCTGAACATGTGAACATGTTTTCTTGGATGGCGTCTATGACCCAGGACTGGCTTGTTCCTCTCCATTCCTACTACTTCTCAGTTCTGGATGTGTTCGCCTTCATAACCTCTGACCACCATTTGTTCCCAGATTTTCCTCTCTCTCCTCTTTAGACAAAAGGAAAAAAAAAGAATCCTGTTCCGCCGCCCCTTGAACTTCAAAGTCTTTTCATCAGCATCAACTACTGCCCCAACTTCAAAACTGGTCTCTGCTGCCAGTCTCTATTTTTCAGTTTTATTCTCCAGAAATAATCTTCTTAAATGTGGATCTTACTCCATCAGCCTCCATATCCTTCAAAAGCCTTCGGTGAGTGCCTGTTGCTTAGATGCGTCGTTGTCAACAAAGCTTCTGAGGTCCCTTATGACCCAGGCTTAGGGCTTCATCTCCCACCAGCTCACTTACTCATAGCCTAGGACTCTTGGCTCGTCCCTGAACACGTCTGGAGCACGGTGTTCCCATCTGATACAAATAGTGCTCTCCTTCATTGAAACACTGAATCCCTGCTCTTTTATAGCCAATGCTCTGTCCTCATCCTTCAGGATCCAAGACACTATTACTTCCTCTATATCTTCCATTTTCTTCTACTTGGTCTCTCTCTCTTGTCTATTTCTATGGTACTTAACACACAATTATCTTAAAGACTCTTTCTCCCCCATGAGATGTTAAAGTCTTTGAAGGTATGAAACATCTTATTTATCTTTATTTCCAAGATCAAACATGGTGTTTGATATATCATGGGTGTTCACTAAATGTTTGGTGAATGAAAGAAGGAACCATTCATACCTTAACTTGTGTTAATTAGCCAGTCATTTGGTAGCTTCTAGAAAATGTTTTTCTCCCTTTTCAGCCAGTAGTAATTCCTGTCTATAAACTTGAGCCAGTCACTATTTTCAGTGGTTTTCAAGTGAACTCATGATAAGGAAAGTCTCACACTGTTCTCCAGTACTGTGTACCTCACTGCCCATCCAGCTTTAGCTGTTGTTATGCTCCATCTCTTCTCCAACATCATGGAAACACTTCAGTGTCCTAAAAGAACCCTGCTGTTTAGATATGGATCTTAGCTCCTCACTCAGCTTGGGAAATCTTCCCCTACTTCTTCCTCTTCTTCATGGCAAGGCATGAGGACAGTTTGGAGGAGGTTTCCCTGACTTCACCCGCCTTGGACTATGTTAGATACCCACCCCCTACTCTGCGTGCTCCCGTGTCCATGTCCTTCAGTCACTCGGTCGAGTCCGATCTTTGCAACCCCATGAGCTGCAGCACACCAGGCTTCCCTATCCATCACCTTTCCCTGAGCTTGCTCAAACTCAAGTCCATTGAGTCAGTGATGCCATCTAAGCTCCCATGTTGATGTTGTTGTTTAGTCGCTAAGTTGTGTCAGACTCTTCTGTGGCCGCATGGACTATAGCCCACCAGGCTCCTCTGTCCATGGGATTTCCCAGGCAAGAATACACGAGTGGGTTGCTCTTTCCTTCTCCAGGGGATCTTCCTGACCTGTGTTGGGAAGATCAAACCTGTGTCTCCTGCATCGGCAGGTGCATTCTTTACCACTGAGCCACTATGGAAACCTTGTGTGCTCCCACAGGTCTTATCGTACTGTGATCTTTGTCTCTTCTGATGTCCCAGCCCCACCCTGACTCTAAGCTCCTCAAGGATAAGAATTGTCTTTTTCATCCTTTTACCAATGGTGGGAGCATAGGCTCTGGTCCAAACTAGATGTTCAATAAATGTTTGATGAATAAAAAGAAATCATGATAAAGAGAAAGAAATCTGACATATATAATTCTCATGACTATGTGAATGTTTAACTCTATCATTTGTATTTAAAGAGATACTTTTAAAATTCATATTTGTATAAACAGGAAAATCATTTCAGTTCAGTTGATCAGTTGTGGCTGACTCCTTGCGACCCCATGGACTGTAGCACACCAGGCTTCCCTGTACATCACCAACTCCTGGAGCTTCCTCAAACTCATATCAATGAGTCAGTGATGCCATCCAACCATCTCATTCTCTGTCGTCCCCTTCTCCTCATGCCTTCAATCTTTCCCAGCATCAGGGTCTTTTCAAATGAGTCTGTTCTTCGCATCAGGTGGCCAAAGTGTTGAAGTTTCAGCTTCAACATCAGTCCTTCCAATGAATATTCAGAACTGGTTTCCTTTAGGATGAACTGGTTGGATCTCCTTGCAGTCCAATGGACTCTCAAGAGTCTTCTCCAACACCACAGTTCAAAAGCATCGATTCTTCAGCAGTCAGCTTTCTTTATAGTCCAACTCTCATATCCATACATGATGACTGGAAAAACCATAGCTTTTACTAGACAGAACTTTGTTGGCAAAGTAATGTTTCTGCTTTTTAATATGCTGTCTAGGTTGGTCATAGCTTTTCTTCCAAGGAGCAAATGTCTTTTAATTTTATGGCTGCAGTTACCATCTGCACTGATTTTGGAGCCCCCAAAAATAAAGTCTCTCACCGTTTCCATTGTTTCCCCATCCATTTGCCATGAAGTGATGGGGCCAGATACCATGATCTTAGTTTACTGAATGTTGAGTTTTAAGCCAACTTTTTCACTTTCCTCTTTCACTTTCATCAAGAGGCTATTTAATTCCTCTTCACTTTCTGCCATAAGGGTGGTGTCATCTGCATATCTGATATTATTGATATTTCTCTCTGCAATCTTGATTTCTTCCAGCTTGTGCTTCATCCAGCCTGGCATTTCTCATGATATACTCTGCATATAAGTTAAATAACCAGGGTGACAACATACAGCCTTGACGTACTCCTTTCCCAATTTGGAACCAGTCTGTTGTTCCATGTCCAGTCCTAACTGTTGCTTCTTGACCTGCATACAAATTTCTCAGGAGGTAGGTTAGGTGGTCTGATATTCCCAACTCTTTCAGAATTTTCCACAATTTGTTGTAATCCCCACAGTCAAAGGCTTTGGCATAGTCAATAAAGCAGAAATATATGTTTTTCTGGAACTGTGTTGCTTTTTTGGTGATCCAACGGATGTTGGCAATTTGATCTCTGGTTCCTCTACCTTTTCTAAATCCAGCTTGAACATCTGGAATTTCATGGTTCACATACTGTTAAAGCCTGGCTTGGAAAATTTTGAGCTTTACTTTACTAGCATGTGAGATGAGTGCAATTGTGTGGTAATTTGAGCATTCTTTGGCATTGCCTTTCTTGGGATTGGAATGAAAACTGACCTTTTCCAGTCCTGTGGCCACTGCTGAGTTTTCCAAATTTGCTGGCATATTGAGTGTAGCACTTTCACAGCATCGTCTTTCAGGATTTGAAATAACTCAACTGGAATTCCATCACCTCCACTAGCTTTGTTCATAGTGATGCTTCTTAATGCCCACTTGACTTTGCATTTCAGGATGTCTGGCTCTAGGTGAGTGATAACATCATCATAGTTATCTAGGTCATGAAGATCTTTTTTTGTATATCTCTTCTATGTATTCTTGCCACCTCTTCTTTATATTTTCTGCTTCTGTTAGGTCCATACCATTTCTGTCCTTTATTGTGCCCATCTTTGCATGAAATGTTCCCTTGGTATTTCTAATTTTATTGAAGAGATCTCTAGCCTTTTCCATTCTATTGTTTTCTCTATTTCTTTGCATTGATCACTGAGGAAGGCTCTCTTATCTCTCCTTGCTATTCTTTGGGACTCTGCATTCAAATGGGTATATCTTTCCTTTTCTCCTTTGCTTTTCACTTCTCTTCTTTTCTTAGCTGTTTGTAAGGCCTCCTCAGACAACCATTTTGCCTTTTTGTATTTCTTTTTCTTGGGGATGGTCTTGATCACTGCCTCCTGTACAATGTCACAAACCTCCATCCATAGTTCTTCAGGCACTCTGTCTATCAGATCTAATCCCTTGAATCTATTTGTCACTTCCACTGTATAATCATAAAGGATTGATTTAGGTCATACCTGAATGGCCTAGTGGTTTTCCCTACTTTCCTCAATTTAAGTCTGAATTTGGCAATAAGGAGTTCATTCTCTGAGCCACAGTCATCTCCTAGTCTTGTTTTTGCTGACTGTATAGAGCTTCTCCATCTTTGGCTGCAAAGAATATAATCAATCTGATTATATAGTATATAATCAATATAATTATATATTAATTACAATTATTATATACAATAATATATAATTATATAATATAATCAATCAACCTGGTGATGTTCATTTGTAGAGTCTTCTCTTGTGTTGTTAAAGAGAGTATTTGCTATGACCAGTGCATTCTCTTGGCAAAACTCTGTTAGCCTTTGCCCTGCTTCATTTTGTACTCCAAGGCCAAATTTACCTGTTACTCCAGGTATCTCTTGACTTCCTACTTTTTCATGGCAAATAGATAGGGACACAATGGAAACAGCGACAGAATTTATTTTGGGGGGCCATCAAATCACTGCAGATGGTGACTGCAGCCATGAAATTAAAAGACGCTTACTCCTTGGAAGAAAAGTTATGACCAACCTAGACAGCATATTAAAAAGCAGAGACATTACTTTGCCAACAAAGGTCCATCTAGTCAAAGCTATAGTTTTTCCAGTCTTCATGTATGGATGTGAGAGTTGGGCTATGAAGAAAGCTGAGCACCAAAGGACTGATGTTTTGAACTGTGGTGTTGGAGAAGACTCTTGAGAGTCCCTTGGACTGCAAGGAGATCCAAGCAGTCCATGCTAAAGGAAATCAGTTCTGAATATTCATTGGAAGGACTGATGCTGAAACTCCAATAATCTGGCCATCTGATATGAAGACCTAACTTATTAGAAAGGACCCTGATGCTGGGAAAGATTGAAGATGGGAGGAGAAGGGGACAACAGAGAATGAGATGGTTGGATGGCATCACTGACTCAATGGACATGAGTTTGAGTAAACTCTGGGAGTTGGTGATGGATAGGGGGGCCTGGCGTGCTGCAATCCATGGGGTCACAAGGAGTTGGACATCACTGAGTGACTGAACTGAATTGAACCAGGTATCTCTTGACTTCCTACTCTTTCATTCCAGTCCCCTATAATGAAAAGGACATCCTTTTTGGGTGTTAGTTCTAGAAGGTCTTATAGGTCTTCAAAGAACCATTCAACTTCAGCTTCTTCAACATTACTTGTTGGGGCATAGACTTGGATTACTGTGGTATTGAATGGTTTGCCTTGGGAATGAGCAGATCATTCTGTCGTTTTTGAAACTGCATCCAAGAACTGCATTTCAGACTCTTTTGTTGACTATGAGGGCTACAGAAACCAGGATAGGCATTTTGAACAGAGGTGTATTAATATGTGGAATTGTTTCACAGATGTTGTAAGGCTGGAAGAACAAAACAGAAGTTGAGGTAACCAAGTTATTAATCATTATTGGAAGAAGCTGTTGATCCCAGGATAGGGGTAAACCAGCTATCTGCCTCGGGACTGGGCAAAAAGGGGAAAATGTGGACTCAGAATGAAGAAAGGAAAGAAAATCAACTGTATTAAAGACATATGTGTGTCATATTTTAGGTCCCACATATAAGTGATATCATATAGTGTTTATCTTTCTCTGTCTTATTTACTTCACTTAGTATGATGATCTCTAGATCCATCTATGTTGCTGCAAATGGCATTATTTCGTTCTTTTTATGGCTGAGTGACATTTCATTGTATATATAGCCCACATTTTCTTTATCCATTCATCTGTTGAATGGCAACCCACTCCACTATTCTTTTCTGGAGAATCCCATGGATAGAGGAGCTTGGCGGGCTACAGTCCATGGGGTCACAAGTGTCAGATACAACTTAACGACTAAACTACCAACCACCAGTATTCCATTGTATATATATATTTATACCACATATTCTTTATCCAGGTCTTCCCACGTGGCATAGCAGTAAATAATTCGCCTGCAATGCAGGCAACGCTGGTTCAATCCCTGGGAGGAAGATCCCCTGGAGGAGGGCATGGCAACTCACTCCAGTGTTCTTGCCTGGAGAATCCCATGGACAGAGGAGCCTGGTGGGCTACAGTCTATACTGTTGCAAAGAGTTGAACACGATTGAAATGACTGAGTACAAACGCATTCTTCACCCATTCATCTGTTGATGAATATTTAGGTTGTGTATATGCCTTGGCTATTGTAAATAGTTCTGCTGTGAACATGGAATACAGCATGTATTTTCTGAACTATGGTTCTTTCTGCATATATATGCCCAGGAGTGGGAATGCTGGATCATATAGCAATTCCATTTTTAGTTTATTTTAGGAACCTCCATACTGTTTTCACAAGTGAACTTGTCTATGAAGCAGAAACAGACTCACAGATAGAGAACGGGCTTGTGGTTGCCAAGTGGTAGGGGGGAGGGATGGATTGGGAGTTGGGGATTAGCAGATACAAACTATTATATATAAAGTGGATAAACAATGGGTCCTACTGTATAGCAGGGAACTATATTCAATATTCTGTAATGAAACATAATGGAAAAGAAAAAAAAAGACACACCTGATTGCAAAATGCATCCTAAAGTTGAAAATGTCAAAATGCGAAGAAATAAAGAGACATGATATAAGATCTCTAATTGACAGACTGTGGAGAATGTGAAAGAAATCCAGAGTGGCTAAAGAGATTGGTTACATTTAACTGGTCTCTCTCAATGAGAATTCAGACCATGTTATCAGACAGTGTATGTGCCCAATTAAACGAGTCTATGATTCAAAGGGTCGATGTGTCTAAAACTCATATTTGGTAATGAACCTGTGTCCAGAGAAATCCACTTCTAGCCATGATGATGAGATTTAAAAAAAAAAAAAAAAGAGAGAGAGAGAGTTTGGGGCAAAGGACATCTCCAACCACCCACTGATGCTACATCAGATTGAAAAACAGACTTCAGATCTTGCCTGGGTAGGAAGGGTAAATCCAGGGAGTGCTAACTTTGGCTAAAGATAATGCGGGGCTTTCTCTAGAGGAGGTGGGTAAACGTTAGCTAAGACAAAGAGTCAGCAAGGAGGGGCTAAAGTCTGAGGGCCAGTGAGCTGAGTCAATGTGAGAGAATCAGGGGAAGGACCTCATCCTAGAGAGAGATCCAAGTCTTCAGGTTCCTTCCTGTGAAACTCAAGAAACTTAAGTTGATGGGCCCTTTTACCTCACCAAATGCAGGGATCAGTGTTAGAAGGGAATTCGAATGAAGGAGGGGATGCTTAGCTGTGATTCCCTCCTGGAAGTGACTCACTGTTCAGTATACTTATGTGTTCATGTCTGCCTGAAGTGGAGACTGAAAAGGCAGAATGCCCACCGGTATCCTCACTGGATCCAGAAGAGATGGTGCCTATCTTACCATCTCCTTTTCCAAAGGATTCTGGCTGGAAGTCCTGAATGAACTGGGCATTTGGAAAAGAGATGCCTGGCAGAGCTGGTAGAAAGAGCAGTCCAGAGCAGGCAAACTCGAGAAAGGTGTCGAATCAAATCTTTTTCTTACCCCATAGTTTGGACAAGCTGCCTCCTGAAAGACGACTGGGGAGGCTGGACCTCCTGGTAACAACTGACTGCCTTGTCTCTAAGGTGGCATCCCAGACCCGCACAGACAGATGTCTGAAAGTACGGAACACACAATCCCAAAGACATGGGGCTTCAGGAAACAGCTCATCTCTCATCTTCAGTGACGAACCAGTTGGTCAGTATCCCTAGCTGAGCTCTCAGTATACTCAGAGCAGGAAGACACCTCTGTCAAGGTACATAACAAGAAGACATTAGCTACTCTGGGACACCTGCCCACAGGCCTTGTGGTTGGTATCCGTTTTGTTTTTAATTAGTGACTTTCCCTGCGGCAGTCCCCTTGAGAGATTCCGGAATCTGCTCATTTTTTAACTACTTTCCCTCCAACCCCCACTGCGTTGCTAGATAAAATCCAGGACACTCTATTAACTTGGAAGTTCAGATAAACAATGAATAACTTTTTAGTATGAGTGTCCAAAAACTCACAGATTATCTGTGCATCCTATATTTGCTAAATCCTACCCCCAAGGGATTCCCTGAGGCAGCACATATCTAATTCTGGCCCTGTGGGCAGTGAGTTTTGGTCCTTTCTCCTACACTGAGATTGCTCAGTGAGCACTGATTTTATTACATATGAAAACTTCCTGTGTGATCTTTAAGGAGGTGAGAGATAAAGGAAGTGACTATTTCTCAATGCTGTGGGCATACTTTTGTTTGCCGAGCACAGCAGTCCAGTATGGAAACCGGGAACAGAAATGTAGGATGACTGGGTCTCTGTGAAGCCCCCCAAGTCTTAAGTACACAGTGCTGGGGTGTAAACTGGAGGCACGCAGGGAGAGCACAGAGGTGACCAAGTCCCTGTGAGCTGAAACTGTCAAGAGGATTGTTTGACAACACCCCCTCCAAAGATGCCTTGGTCGATTAGTTGTGAGTGGGTTTTTTTTTTTTTTTAAAGCAGTGCTACTGTACTCTGGTTTTGAGAAAGCAACTTGCCCTGAGCCAGAGTGAGAATTAGATAAATGACTCCCCTCACATCAGATTTTTAATGGCTGAAACTGCCTGAAGATTTTTGAAACTTTGATGAGTATAAACTGGAAAAACAGTCATTTAGCGCGACAATTTTCTACTTCATAGGAAGTAAAGATTTCGATCATCCTTTCACAGCAGAATCTTTCTTTATTAGACCCTGTCAACAGCCCCCTTTATTTCACACAAATGTAAAGCCAGTATAGACCCATTGCTTCTTGCTGAAAAGTGTCAAGTTACCATTAATCTGAAGGCCATTTAGACTGGAAGCTAATTGTTCCATTTGGAAATAAAAATTCTTGTTTGCCCAAATCAGAGCTGCCTCTGCGTACACTTTCTTTGGTTCTGGGCATTGCTTGCAGAAACTGAGGATACTGGGTAGAGAAAACAGAAGAAAAACTTGAGATCCAGATCTTATGCTAGAGGAATTCAATGGAGTTTGGCACAGATCAGCCCATCCATACTGGGCCATAGCTGTCGTAAACACACTGTTATTTAAAACTGAGTTATACAGAACATACTGAGGTTGGGCTAAACTAACGAAGTAATTGTCATGTTGAGGCATATAGGGCAAGTTCACCCCCTAGTGGTAGGGGTTGGGATTGTTCCTTAAGGAATGAGAAATTCACTATGTCAATCATTCCAAGAAAGACCAAATATTAATATATCAGGATTAGGTTAAACCCCAATAATGTGTATCTTAATAATGTGTGTATCTTAAACACACAATGAGTTGTTTAATCTTTCTAAAAGAAAGGCTAGAAGTAGACAGAGCTATTAGAGTAGCTGCTCAGCCGTAATGAATGGCTTCCTCAGGGTCACAGGATGGCTGCTAGAGTGCCAGTCATCATATTCACATTGCAGCCTGGAAAGAAGCATAGTGGAAGAGGAAAAAATAGTGTGTGTAAGTGAATGTGTTTTAGAGTGAGGTCTCTGAGCTGATTCTCCTTTAAATAGCCTTTATAAAGTCTCCCAAACACTTCCAAAGCTGACTGAGGGGTTGAGGAATATTCTTTTACCTGGGCACTTTGCCACCCTCAATAAATGAGGGTGCTAGTACTGAGGCCAATATTTGGCTACCTGATGCAAAGAACTGGCTCACTGGAAAAGACCCTAATGCTGGGAAAGATTGAAGATAGTAGGAGAAGGGGATGACAGAGGATGAGATGGTTGGATGGCATCACTGACTTGATGGTCAGTGTCTTGTGGTTTGGCTGCTTTAGGAGATACCCCCTGAGCAGAAAAACAAAAGCAGGAAGGACAGACTCCCAGTCACTGTCAGGATGACCACCTTGGTTTGCCCTGGGCTGAGGACTTTCCGGGGCCATGAGACATTCAGTGCTAAAACGGGAAATTCTGGGCAACTGGGTGAGCCGGTCACCTTAATAACACACGTAAGAAAGCATCTTGTAGGGAACCTTAATTTGCCTGGGGACAGGGCTAATTGCCTGAGATGCAGCAACTGTAGGCCCAGAGTCCTGGGGCTTTTTAAAAAATATTCTATAGAGGAGTTTTATGTTCACAGTCAAAATGTGAGAGGAAGGTAGGGAGATACCATACCGCCCCCCATATGTGCAGCACCTCCCCCATTTTCAACTCCCTGCAGACACAACATTTGTGACAACAGATGAACCTACCCTGACACAGCATCACCACCCAAAGCCCATAGTCAATATCAGGGTTCATTCTTGGTGTTGTACATTCTGTGAGTTTAGACAAATGTAGAATGACATGTAGCCACCGTGATAGCGTCACACAGAAGAGTTTCACTGCCCTAAGAATCCTCTGTGCTCTGCCTACTCATTCCTACCTCCCCAAACCTTGGCAACCACTGGTCATGGTTTCCTTTTTCCAGAATGTCATATAGTTGGAACCATACACTACACAGCCTTTTCAGATCGACTTCTTTCACTTGGTAATATGCATTTAAGTTTTCTCCATGCCTCCAATACTTTGGCCACCTGATGTGAAGGCCAACTTACCGGAAAAGACCCTGATGCAGGGAAAGTTTGAGGGCAGGAGGGTAAGAGGGTGACAGAGGATGAGATGGTTGGATGACGTCATTGACTCAATGGACATGAGTTTGAGCAAACTCTGGGAGATAGTGAAGGACAGGGAAGCCTGGTGTGCTGCCATCCATGGGGTCACAAAGAGTCGGACATGACTGAGAGAATTTAAGTGCTGAATAATACTCCACTGTTTGGATGTACCACTGGTCTTTTACTGGTGTGAACTGTAGGAAATTAGTTCTGATGATGCCTGAGGTTTATGATTCCACAAACTCTAGCCCTCAGAATAAAGCTGTATCTGCACTAGAGTACAAAAGAGAAATAATTAAACAGGTCAAAACAAACATGGCAATAAATGAAGGAAAAAATAAATCAGTTCAGTTCAGTTGCTCAGTCATGTCCTACTATTTGCGATCCCATGAACTACAGCACGTGAGGCCTCCCTGTCCATCACCAACTCTGGCAGTCCATGCAAACCCATGTCCATTCTCTCGGCGATGCCATCCAACCATCTCATCCTCTGTTTTCCCCTTCTCCTCCCATCTTCAATCTTTCCCAGCATCAGGGTCTTTTCAAATGAGTCAGCTCTTCACATCAGGTGGCCAAAGTATTGGAGTTTCAGCTTCAACATCAATCCCTCCAAAGAACACCCAGGACTGATCTCCTTTAGAATGGACTGGTTGGATCTCCTTGCAATCCAAGGGACTCTCAAGAGTCTTCTCCAACACCACAGTTCAAAAGCATCAATTCTTTGGTGCTTAGCTTTCTTCACAGTCCATCTCTCACATCCATACATGACCACAGGAAAAACCAACACGCCTTTGTTGGTAAAGTAATGTCTCTGCTTTTTAATACGCTGTCTAGGTTGGTCATAACTTTCCTTCCAAGGAGCAAGCGTCTTTTAATTTCATGGCTGCAATCACCATCCACAGTGATTTTGGAGCCCCAAAAATAAAGTCAGCCACTGTTTCCCCATCTATTTGCCATGAAGTGATGGCACTGGATGCCATGATCTTAGTTTTCTGAATGTTGAGCTTTAATGGAAAAGTCCAAATCGCACAGCACTGTGTATAGACTTCCTCACACAGTCTGTGCTTGCTCGCAGCACAGCCTCATCTCCCATCCATCGCTCCTGCTGCCATGCCCTGCCAGGTCACCTCTCAACTCTGTCGTGTCCTGAATCTATCGCTCTGCTTCCAATGTCTCTGCCTGGAATTCCTGCCCCCCACTTCATGTGCCTGGTGGACCCCAACTCTTCCTTCAAGTTATCTGTATGGCACCTTTGCTGACCCTCCACAGACAGAGCTGGGTACTCCCTCCCTGCAGCCACCTGCTCACCCTGGCATGTCTCTGCCATGCTAAACCCAGTGGCAGTTGAGTAACAGTTTGCTTCTCCCACTGACCAGTGAGCTCCCTGAGGCCAGTAAGCCCTTCTTATGTAGCAAAACTCAAGTACATGATACACAAAATAGATGCTTAATTAATGTTGGTTAATTAAAAGTGTTAATCAGCATATATTTATTCATTTTTTTCTATGTGGGGCATCAAAATATTGACTGCAATTTTCACTGGATCCTCTCTGTTCAGATTTATTTGTTAAAATACCTAAAGGATTTATTTCAGGTGGGGACTTTATAAATACACACCAAAAAAAAGGTTCACTGGAAACATCACCATTGAGAATAAGTAAAATCTATAAATACAACAAAAGGATTTATTAGAAATACTATTTAATTGGAAATAACTAAATCTACAAAATGGGATAAACTATGTTATCCTTCCTTAACAACTTAAACAGACATAAAACTAGCAACAAATATTTATAGTGCGTTCAGATATTAATTCATGTTGCTTCTCCCTCTGGAATTAGACAAGTTTTGAAAAAATATAGCTAATGCATTAGATAAGACAGGGTAAGCCAGGGCTTGGTAAGAAAACATATCCACAAACCAAAACAAATCCGAAATCTCAGTGCTTTAACGCAGTGAAGGTTTATCTTCTACTCATGCAAGTCTCCTCTGTCTACACCACCTCTCACACATTGAACACCCCTGAAGGATCCCTGGGCTACCTCACTCTGCTCACCTCCCATTGGTCAGAACACAATCACATGACCCTGGTGTCTTCTGGGAATTGCAGAGAAAACCACAGCTTTTCCAGGGGAAAGTCCTGGGTCTACTGGGAGGGAGATTCTGAGGTGGACATTCGCACACAGAGCTTCTCTGAGGCAGTGCTCTTGGAGTCCACATCTATGGAAGGAGTTGGGCGGAGAGACAGATCAGGCCTCAACGTAGTCACCTCTGGAGTCTTGGCTGACTTTGTGAGGGGTTCTATAGACCAGATACCTTCAGGACTGTCCTGAGTTGGGGCAAAAGGGCTAGACTTCTGTATCCCTACATGAATACAGGCACTGGATCAGGTGTCCTGGGAAGGAGTGCGACCCTGAGCGAGGCCCCTCCGCCAAGGCAATTCCAGAGGACTGAGCCCTGAGGGCTATGTGCTGGCAGCTGGGAATAAGCCAGCTCACATCTCTGTCGGGAGTCTGGGAGCCTCATTCATCACAGCCCTCAAACAGTGAGCTCAAGAGCCCCTTCCAAGCAGATGTCTCTGCATAGATGACATTTGAATCCTTTTTCGTCATCCTGGCTCTAAACCAATCATTGGCTTGACCTGTGAACCACACCAGTTGTCTCCCCTAGGAATTCCTCTAAGCTTAGGCATAAATTACATTCTTCATCCCTAACTGCTTTAGCTATCCCTGCTGGCTACTGCACAGGTTCGGGCACTGCTAACCCTCCCTCGCCCCCAAATGTTCTGCAAAATTCCTGCTGCCCACTTAACTAAAGAACAGCTTGTCCTCATCTGCACCAGCTCTTTGCCAAGATCACTATAAATCAGGGGTATCTGTCTCTCTTTGAGCTGCTTCTGGCTACCACAGGCCAGGACTCTTCTACAGTAAATAACCTCTTCCAGACTAGACTTCCTGTTTAGCATTATCAGACATCTATTCCTCCAGCAGTGGGAACCAGACTTGATTTTTCTGTTTAACCATTTGATGCCCACTATGCACTGATTGCACGGAAAAGAGCACAGCCCTGTTGCGGAACGTGTGTGCAAATCCAGCATTTGTTTAATGGGTATCCTGCGGTAAAGCGTGTAGACCTGAACCCCCATGTTCCAGAGGATGCTTCTGGGACCCCACTTTACTGGATCTAACCACGTTTTTTCTGTGGAGACAATACTAATGACTGACATTTATTATAAAGTACTTTATACTTGATAATAAACTGAATTTTCACAACTAACCTACGTAGAGATACTATCATTTTTTCTGACTTACATATAAGGAAACCAAGGCACAGGCTATTGTAGACACTTGCACAAGGTCATATGAGGCATAAATAGTGGAATCAGTATGGACTACCCTGGTAGGCCAACTGTGAAATTCAGGCTCGTTATCACTATGTCATACAGCTTGTCAATGCCCAGGGTCTGGGCCCATAAATCAGCAGGACATATTTCTTACCCTCTCATAAGAATCATTTAACCCACTGAAGTCCAAGGCCTGCATGGAAAGTCCAATAGGGAATGAAGTCCTAGCTAGGTACTCCCTTGACAAGCCAGAAAAACGAATTAAAAGTGAGTCAAGTTAGGAAGAGGAATTCCTCATAAAAGCTTGGATCTAGTCAGTCAGTTTAGTCCCTCAGTTGTATCCAACTCTTTGTGACCCCATAGACTGCAGCACTCCAGGCCTCCCTGTCCATCACCAACTCCTGGAGTTTACTCAAACTCATGTCCATTGAGTTGCTGATATCATCCAACCATCTCATCCTCTGTCATCCCCTTCTCCTCCTGCCTTCAATCTTTCCCAGCATCAGGGTCTTTTCAAATGAGCCAGTTCATCACATCAGGTGGCCAAAGTACTGGACCTAGTAGTAAATTATAAATGTATGGACTTTGAGTCAGATATGCTAAGTGCTAAGTTGCTTCAGTTGTGTCCTACTGTGTGTGACCCTGTGGACTGTAGCCACCAGGCTCCTCTATCCGTGGGATTCTCCAGGCAAAAATACTGGAGTGGGTTGCCATGCCCTCCTCCAGGGGATCTTCCTGACCCAGGGATTGAACCTGCATCTCTTATGTCTAACCTTCATTGACAAGAAATGGCAACCCACTCCAGTACCCTTGCCTGGAAAATCCCATGGACAGAGGAGCGTGGTAGGCTGCAGTCCATGGGGTCACAAAGAGTCAGACATGACTGAGCCACTTCACTTTACCACCAGCACCATCATATGATATTGCTTATATGCAGAATCTTTACAAAATGATATAAATGAACTTATTTACAAAACAGAAACAAAATCACAGACTTAGAGAATGAATTTATGGTTACTGGGGGAAAGGGAGAGGGGGAAGGATAGATTGGGGTTTGGGATTGACATCTACACACTGCTATATTTAAAATAGATAGCCAACCAGGACCTACTGCATAGCACAGGGAACTCTGCCCAATATTCTGTAATAACCTAAATGGGAAAAGAATTTGAAAAAGAATAGAGACTTGGATATGTGTTACTGAATCACTTTGAAGTACACATGAAATGAACACAGCATTGTTAATTAATAATACTCCAATGCAAAACACAAATTTTTTAAATATATGAGCTTTGATGCTTTTAGTATGGGACAACTAATGAGTAGCTTTGTGAATCTGAATTGTGGCACCATGAAGCAGTAAGGTAGTAAGATACATTTAGATTTGGAGGAGAGATGGCAACGACAACTAGTGGGTATGGTCGGGCAGGGCTGGAAGAGCAAGCTGTCTCCTAAGACGTGGAGACTTGTGTCTGTCCCTGAAGAGCCATGGCAGACTGAAGAGCCATGTGACTACTGCCCCACCATTCTCACCCGCCTCTATTTGCACAGGAAGCCTGTCTCTAAGTTACAAGGTGGCCTCCTTTACATGAAATTGCCAGGTGAGAGTCAGGAGACGCCCTAGGAACATGATCTCAAAGCTGGACAGATCACTCCTTCTTCTTCAGGTGTGATGACATGATAGAATCTGTCCACACTGCATCGCCTGGAAAATGGGGCTGGAAGGACGCTGGTGCTGGGGTTTCTTTGACAGGAATGCCAACCTGTCATGTCGGCTCCAGTGTCAGGATACAAATAGCTGTAATGAGGCCGTCAACCGAGCTTAGTGAGTCCTGCCCGGTGATGAAATGTGCTAGCAATAGGCAGGGTCTGAAGGTGATTTGGGCCTGACAGCTCAGTCTCCAAACCACATTTTCCATGTCTCAGGAAAATGAACACGATGTCCACTGCATACGGTTTTAGCAATTAGACCTTTACTAATACCGCAGAGCAGCTGGAACTAGAAATAGTCTCAAGTGCTCACATTCTTTCAACATACAAATTTCCAGAGTGGTGTCAGCTGCAGAGGCCAGGTTTATTCATCTTGGGCCAAAATTCTCATGCTCTTGACCCCAGGTTTTGGGGCCTGAACTTTGTGGCCCTGTGAAAATATGGCTGCAAAGTGCCGCTCTGGGGAATCAGATCTTCCTCATAAAAGTAAGTGTATTCTCCCCCCATGCCTTTGTTTCCCCCATTGTGAGTGGTTTGCCTTTTAGAAAGGAACTCCCCTTCCTGTGTTGGGGTTTCATTTCTCCCCCATAGGAGTGCTATTGCTCATAACGCTCTTCCTCTAGGCCTCACCCATACCCCACCAAGGTTTCTCCCTGGTGGGGAGAATTGGTCTAACCCAATAGCCTACCCAATGAGACCCTTCTGTGGTTCTGCCTCAATTTCCCCCAGGGATGCCCTTACCTGAGGGTGCAGAGATGATTTCCATTAGAGAACCACTCTGGGTACATGCAACTTCTTTCTTGAATGCCCTACATCTACTCACTTCCTCTGGTGTCATCTGCTGTATCCCAATTTATATTCACTGCATGAAATAAAGGGCTTCCCTCAGATGATAAAGAACCCACCTGCCAACAGAGGAGAAGCAGGTTCAATCCCTGGATTGGGAAGATCTCCTGGAGAAGAGAATGGCAACCCACTCCAGTATTCTTGCCTGGAGAATCCCATGAACAGAGGACCCTGGTGAGCTACAGTCCATGGGGTCACAAAGAGTTACCTTCTGAGTGTCCTGGTCATTCCAGATCATTCTTTCCCCCATATTAATCCAAAGAAATAAAGGAGGGAGTTGTGAAGTTAACTCTTCTTCCTGACAAAGAATGAAGACAACTTACACTTCAAGAATGAGATTCAATGTCACCTCCTCCAGAAAGTGTCTCCATTTATTTTCTCCTCTCCTGTGAAATCCTGTCATGTTAAGTACAGTTATCCCTTGATATCCTCAGGGGATTGGTTCTAGGACCACTTCCCATACCCAAATCTGCAGATACTCAGTTCAGTTCAGTCACTCAGTGGTGTCTGACTCTTTGCGACCCCATGAACTGCAGCACGCCAGCCCTCCCTATCCATCAGCAACTGCCGGAGTCTACCCAAACCCATGTCCATTGAGTCGGTGATGCCATCCAACCATCTCATGCTCTGTCATCCCCTTCTCCTGCCGTCAATCTTTCCCAGCATCAGGGTCTTTTCCAATGAGTCAATTCTTCACATCAGGTAGCCAAAGTATTGGAGTTTCAGCTTCAACATCAGTCCTTCCAATGAACATCCAGGACTAATCTCCTTTAGAATAGACTGGTTGGATCTCCTTGCTGTCCAAGGGACTCTCAAGTATCTTCTCCAACACCACAGTTAAAAATCATCAATTTGACGCTCAGCTTTCTTTATAGTCCTACTCTCACATCCATACATGACCACTGGAAAAATCATGGCCTTGACTAGACGGACCTTGTTGACAAAGCAATGTCTCTGCTTTTTAATATGCTGTCTAGGTTGGTCATAATTTCTTCCAAGGAGTAGCATCTTTTAATTTCATGGCTGAAATCATCATTTGGGAGCCCCCAAAAATAAAAGTCAGGCACTGTTTCCCCATCTATTTGCCATGAAGTGATGGGACCGGATGCCATGATCTTCGTTTTCTGAATGTTGAGCTTTAAGCCAAATTTTTCACTCTCCTCTTTCACTTTCATCAAGAGGCTCTTTAATTCTTCTTCACTTTCTGCCATAAGGGTGGTGTCATCTGCGTATCTGAAGTTATTGATATTTCTCCTGGAAATCTTGATTCCAGCTTGTGCTTCATCCAGCCCAGTGTTTCTCATGATGTACTCTGCATAGAAGTTAAATAAGCAGGGTGACAATATACAGCCTTGATGTACTCCTTTTCCTATTTGGAACCAGTCTGTTGTTCCATGTCCAGTTCTAACTGTTGCTTCTTGACCTGCATACAGATTTCTCAGGAGGTAGGTAAGGTGGTCTGATATTCCCATCTCTTTCAGAATTTTCCACAGTTTATTGTGATCCACACAATCAAAGGCTTTGGCATAGTCAATAAAGCAGAAATAGATGTTTTTCTGGAACTCTCTTGCTTTTTTCGATGATCCAGCGGATGTTGGCAATTTGATCTCTCTTACATAAAATGTCATAATTTGCATATAACCTTAAAACCTCCTGTATACTTTAAATCACCTCTAGATTACTTATAACACCTAAAGCAATGTAAATTTTGTGTAAATAGTTGAAAATACAATGTAAATACTATGTGAAATATTGCCAAAGTGCAGAAAATTCAAGTTTTGCTTTTTGGAATTTTCTGGATTCTTTTTTCGGAATATTTTTTACTGTGGTAGGTTGAATCTGTGAATATAGAACCCACTGGGTTACCATATTCAAATACTTCTCAAAAAGTGCGAGAGAGAGAGAGCCCTGGAAAAGCTTCTTTCCTCACAGACCTCTGAAGGAACCGACCCCACGCAGACCTTAATCTCAGTCTTCTAGCCACCAAATCTGTGAGACCACAGATTCCTCCTGTGTAAGCCTCAGGCTTCCCAGTTTGTAGTCCTTCCTTACGGCACTTCTAGGAAACTAGTACAGGTGTACTAAGAGACCTTCTGTTTTCCACAATTTTTCCCTAAAATGTTTAAAATAGAAAAGTATAAAGAAGAAAATAAGCCAGAAGAAAAAAAAATGGTTTTCAGTTACCCTGCACAGAAAACTCCTGCTGTGTATGTATGTAGAATGCATTATCCCGTTGGCTTCCCTGGTGGCTCAGTTGGTAAAGAATCTGCCTGCAATGCAGGAGACCTGGGTTAGATCCCTGTGTTGGGAAGATCCCCTGGAGAAGGAAATGGCAACCCACTCCAGTATTCTTGTCTAGAAAATCCCATGGACAGAGGAGCATGGCAGGCTCTAGTCTATGGGGTCACAAGAGTTAGACAAGATTCAGTGGACTAAATCACCACCACCATTCAGTTATATATATAATTTTCTGTTCTCTATATAATATAGATTGTATATAACATGTATAATCCCAATATACTATATAGTACATATGTTATACATATGTATGCATACATACATACACATAAGTATATGACATTCATATATACATGTATGTATGGAATATTTCCCCACTCCAGTACTCTTGCCTGGAAAATCCCATGGATGGAGAAGCCTGGTGGGCTGCAGTCCATGGGGTTGCTAAGAGTCGGGCACGACTGAGCGACTTCACTTTCACTTTTTACTTTCACGCATTTGAGAAGGAAATGGCAACCCACTCCAGTGTTCTTGCCCGGAGAATCCCAGGGACGGGGGAGCCTGGTGGGCTGCCGTCTATGGGGTCACACAGAGCCGGACACGACTGAAGTGACTTAGCAGCAGCATCAGCATGGAATATTTGTTCTGAATTACCCAATTCAGATACTTCAAAATAGTTTCAAAAAAAAGAAAGAAGGAAAAAGAAAGGTTTTACTCCTTAGTCCCTTGTCCATGTCTGTTAATAACCACTGTGAACACTTAACCACCGATTCTCCCCATTCTCCAATTGTTTCTACTAACAACTATACATTGATCTATCTTCTTAAAATTTATGCAGAAGAAATCATATTTCATGCACCTTTCTTTCCCTTTCTGTTGTCTTTAAATGACATGTTGGTTGTATATTTTTGAGATTAGTTGTTTGTCAGTTGCTTCATTTGCTATTATTTTCTCCCATTCTGAAGGCTGCCTTTTCACCTTGCTAATAGTTTCCTTTGATGTGCAGAAGCTTTTAAGTTTAAGTAGGTCCCATTTGTTTATTTTTGCTTTTATTTCCAATATTCTGGGAGGTGGGTCATAGAGGATCCTGCTGTGATGTATGTCGGAGAGTGTTTTGCCTATGTTCTCCTCTAGGAGTTTTATAGTTTCTGGTCTTACGTTTAGATCTTTAATCCATTTTGAGTTTATTTTTGTGTATGGTGTTAGAAACTGTTCTAGTTTCATTCTTTTACAAGTTGTTGACCAGATTTCCCAGCACCACTTGTTAAAGAGATTGTCTTTAATCCATTGTATATTCTTGCCTCCTTTGTCAAAGATAAGGTGTCCATATGTGCGTGGATTTATCTCTGGGCTTTCTATTTTGTTCCATTGATCTATATTTCTGTCTTTGTGCCAGTACCATACTGTCTTGATAACTGTGGCTTTGTAGTAGAGCCTGAAGTCAGGTAGGTTGATTCCTCCAGTTCCATTCTTCTTTCTCAAGATCGCTTTGGCTATTCGAGGTTTTTTGTATTTCCATACAAATTGTGAAATTATTTGTTCTAGCTCTGTGACGAATACCGTTGGTAGCTTGATAGGGATTGCATTGAATCTATAAATTGCTTTGGGTAAAATATACAAGCAACTCCTACAGCTCAACTCCAGAAAAGTAAATGACCCAATCAAAAAATGGGCCAAAGAACTAAAGAGACATTTCTCCAAAGAAGACATACAGATGGCTAACAAACACATGAAAAGATGCTCAACATCACTCATTATCAGAGAAATGCAAATCAAAACCACTATGAGGTACCATTTCACACCAGTCAGAATGGCTGCGATCCAAAAGTCTACAAGCAATAAATGCTGGAGAGGGTGTGGAGAAAAGGGAACTCTCTTACACTGTTGGTGGGAATGCAAACTAGTACAGCCACTATGGAGAACAGTGTGGAGGTTCCTTAAAAAACTGGAAATAGAACTGCCTTATGATCCAGCAATCCCACTGCTGGGCATACACACTGAGGAAACCAGAAGGGAAAGAGACACGTGTACCCCAATGTTCATCGCAGCACTGTTTATAATAGCCAGGACATGGAAGCAACCTAGATGCCCATCAGCAGATGAATGGATAAGAAAGCAGTGGTACATATACACAATGCAGTATTACTCAGCCATTAAAAAGAATACATTTGAATCAGTTCTAATGTGGTGGATGAAACTGGAGCCTATTATACAGAGTGAAGTAAGCCAAAAGGAAAAACACCAATACAGTATACTAACGCATATATATGGAATTTAGAAAGATGCTAACAATAACCCTGTGTATGAGACAGCAAAAGAGACACTGGTGTATAGAACAGTCTTATGGACTCTGTGGGAGAGGGAGAGGGTGGGAAGATTTGGGAGAATGGCATTGAAATATGTATAATATCATATATGAAACGAGTTGCCAGTCCAGGTTCGATGCACGATACTGGATGCTTGGGGCTAGTGCACTGGGACGACCAAGAGGGATGGTATGGGGAGGGAGGAGGGAGGAGGGTTCAGGATGGGGAACACATGTATACCTGTGGTGGATTCATTTTGATATTTGGCAAAACTAATACAATTTGTAAAGTTTAAAAATAAAATACAATTTAAATAAATAAATACCCACAAAAAAATAAATAAATGACATGTTGGAAACCCACTCATATCGGCACACACTGAACATCCTTATTTCTTTATGGCTGCACCATGTTCTGCCAAGTGGATGTGCATTGATTCGTGTAACCACAACTCCCAAGAGCCTGGACTTTCTGCTCTCCTAGGGTGGGTTAGGAATGTGTGGGAGTACCTTAGGAGCTGGTAGGACAAGGGAATGGTACGGAGAATGGAAGCGTGTTCCCTGAAGTGACACAGAGAACTAACAGAAATGGTTCTAGCTGTTAGGGCTGTCAAGACATTTTCTATAATTCTGTGATCATTTGTCACCAAAACAAGGTAAGGATGTCACTTCTGTAGGGGAAACACCTCGTAGCTGTGCATTTACAAAAAAAGAACAAACACAAAATTTGGACACAGAAGTTCCTAACCTGTTTACAGCTCTTACAGATAAAGAGTTTTAGTGAGTTAAACACGTATGTTAAATGCACAAAAATGCAACAAGTTCCAAATAGTTGTAAAAGTAATTGATTGACATCAGGAGAACTAGAAATGTAATAACAGAATTTAAATAAAACTTTTACGTAATTGACAAATGGGAATAAAAAATGAGTATTTTGACTTATAAGAGCTACTACTGTTGCCCCCATTTGTATCCACAGGGGTCTAGATTTTTTGTTCTTGCTATTAGCTGTTATAATCCCTAAAACTAAGTTTCAAAATAAGCCAAACATGTAACCAGATCTTCCTATTGCTTTATTTTAGAGCATGTTAAATCAAGTGTCAATCAAGATATTTAAAACCAATGAAGCATATATTTATCCATACTTAATTACTTAAAGTATTATTAATTATAACTATTAATTTAGTAAAAGAAAAATGCTTTTTATATATTCGGACAAATTTAGCTTTTAAATTATTTCTTTCATGTATGCAGTCTGTTTGTCTTTTATATATGTTGTATTTTGTACATGCTGCTGCTGCTGCTGCTAAGTCGCTTCAGTTGTGTCCAACTCTGTGCAACCCCATAGATGGCAGCCCACTAGGCTCCTCTGTCCCTGGGATTCTCCAGGCAAGAATACTGGAGTGGGTTGCCATTTCCTTCTCCAGTGCATGAAAGTGAAAAGTGAAAGTGAAGTCGCTCAGTCATGCCCGACTCTTAGCGACCCCATGGACTGGAGCCTACCAGGCTCCTCCGTCCATGGGATTTTCCAGGCAAGAGTACTGGAGTGGGGTGCCATTGCCTTCTCCGATTTTGTACATACTAGTACATTAATACATATAAACTTACTAATATACACAGTAATATATGGGGCTTCTCCAGTGGCTCAGCAGTTAAAAAAGAATCCGCCTGCAATGCAGGAGATGTAGGGAACACAAGTTCAATCACTGGGTTGGGAAGATCCCCTGGAGGAGGAAATGGCAACCTATTTCAGTATGCTTGCCTGGAAAATGCCATGCACAGAGGAGCCTGGCAGTCTACAGTCCCTGGGGTCACAAACAATCAGACATGACTGAGGAGGACATTAATATATATTATGTGTATTTATATATTACACACACACTAGAGGGGTGGAATCAAAATTGGTTTTATTTATAAAGTTGCAAAATCAAAAACTGTTTGGGAAACCATAAAGTAAACTGCTGGCTAATTTATTAATAGCAATAACAGAAAACTAATAAAAATATAAAAATATAAAAAAAAATAAAAATAAAAAAATAACTTCAAAATGCGGAAGGAAAATAAATGACCCTTTAGAATTCTATTCTCAGCTAAACTAAAATTCAGAGTGAAAGCAAACTAGACATCGTCAGGTAAGGTTGAAATAATGGCCAGTTCACAGGCCCCCTGCTGAAAGAATTCTGAAATCCCTCCTTCTTTGAGAGAAATCATGGGAAGCCAGAGCCAAAGGCAAATGGAGTGACTGATAAATAACTGTGGAAGTCTAAATGAACAATGATCACAAACCAACATAATGATGCTTTGCTTGGGGGATTATAAAAACTAAAATACTAGACAAAATATAATACTAGACAAAAGCATATAATACAAGAAAGAATGGTTAGAATGAAAGGAGGTAGGCAATGCTCAGGAGGCAGGTGAAGATACTGATTCACTTGAGGTTTCATTGTGTTGAAATTCTGGTGTGAAGATGACAGCAAAAACTGGTGTTTTCTGCATCCCAAAGCATCAAGAAGAATGAAAACTAAAAGTTGACCTCCAGTTTTAGCAAAACAGGGAGACAGCTAAAGGTTGAGTCATAAAATAAGTGGAAATGCTCCCCCAAAGCTGTGGGCCGCAAGCAATGGGGTACATGAGTGGAATCATAAAGAGTATTAGTGGCTGCAAATCTCAATAAAAGTGAACAAAAGCTTCTCAGAGGTACAGTCTAAATCTTAATCCTAGAACAGTGGGAATGTGTATGGGCAATGATGGCAGAATCCTCTGGACTGGTTTAGCTCCCAGAGGAAGGAGTGGAAACAAAGGAAGAATTACTATACAGATAGGCCAAGAATTGTCCATCAGAAAGATCAAAATGTTCTGAAATTGTTGACTTTTAAGATGATAGTCTCAAAATATATGAACCAGAAATGACCATAATGGCAAAAATAAAATCAAGAAATCCACAATCATAATGAGATATTTTAACACAATGCTCAATTTTAAATAGCTCAAGCAAACAAAATAATTAGTAAACTTACAATGCTTTTGAATTGTGCTGAAGAAGACTCTTAAGAGTCCCTCAGACTGCAAAGAGATCCAACCAGTCAATCCTAAAGGACATCAACCCTGAATATTCATTGGAAGGACTGATACTGAAGCTGAAGCACCAATACTTTGGCCACCTGATGCGAAGAACCAACTTTTTGGAAAAGACCCTGATGCTGGAAAAGATTGAAAGCAGGAAGAGAAGAGTGTAGCAGAGGATGAGATGGTTAGACAGCATCATCAATCCAGTGAACATGAATTTGAGCAAACTCTGGGAGATAATGGAGGACAGAGTAGTCTGGGCTTCTACAGTCCATGGGGTTGCAGAGTTGAACACAACTTAGCAACTGAACAACAAAATAAAAAATTTAAACAACACATTTAATAACTTCAACATGACATTTCCTATATCTAACAATTAGAGGATACAGATTGAATTTATTTTTAAATGACCACATGCTTGACCACAAAGCAAGTATCTAACAGTAATAAATGAATCAATATCATACGAAACACATTCCCTTTCAAAATACTACTAAACTGAAAGCAAATTACAAAAATGTAACTACAAAAAATGGAAGCAGATGCTTGGAAAATTTCAAATACTTCTGAACTATTAATAGGTTAAAATAGAAGTCATAAAGAAAAATTTAAAGTATCTAGAGTTGCATGATCAGGGAAAAACTGCATATCAAAACTGTGAGATGTAGCTAAATAAGTGCAATGAGAGAGAACATTATGGATGTGGCACAGTGGTAAAGAACCTGCCTGCCAATGAAGGAGATACAAAAAGATGTGGATTTGAACACTGGGTCAGGAAGATCACCTGGAGTAGGAAATGGCTACCCACTCCAGTATTCTTGCCTGGATAATCCCATAGACAGAGGAGCCTACTGGGTTATAGTCTATGGAGTGGAAAAGTCGGACACAACTGAGCAACCAACACTCTCTCTTACACTTCAGGTTGCTCAGTGGTAAAGAACCTGCCTGCCAATGCAAGAAGATACAGGAAACAGTGGGTTCAATTCCTGGGTTAGGAAGGTCCCTTGGAGAAGGAAATGGCAACCTACTCCAGTATTCTTGCCTGAAAAATCCCATGAACAGAGGAGCCTAGAGGACTATAGTCCATGGGGTCCAAAGAGTCAGAGACACACATATACACACATACTAAACCTGAAAAGAAGAAAGTTTGAGGAATAACGAACACATCTAATTAAAGAAGTCAGAAAAAAATTATGTGTGAATCCAAGAAAAGACAAAGGAGAGAAGATACAGATAAGGACAAAAATTAATGAAGTAGAAAAACAAACAACTGAGGCAGCCAATAAAGGTAAAAGATCAGGAGGAAAAGGAAGATGGTATAAATGAACCATTCTGGGAAAGAAAAAATAAAAAGATGTAACCATAGACATAATATATATTTGCCAAGGCATGGGACTACTATGTTTGACTTTATTATAATAATACTGATATTTTAGGTGAAATGGAAACACATCTAGAAAATATAACTCAAAAAAAAAAAAAAAAGAAAAATGGAATGGACATATGGCCTTTTAAGTATTTAATCAGCAATTTAAAAATCTATCCCCCCCACCGCCCCGCCAAAAAAAGAGTTGACACCTCAGGTAGTTTTATGGGTAAATTTTTTTCCCAACTTTCAAGGAAAATTGAATTACTATCTTTTGCAATCTGTTCCAGAAAAAAAATAAAATAAAAAAGAGAGAGAGAGAAATGTTTTCCAACTCATTATGTGATAATAATATAAACTTGACAACAGAAATTGGAAGAAACATTACAAAGAAACACAAAATATAGGAGAATTTCATTTGTTAAAAAATATATACAATTTTGAAATCAAACATTAGCAAACTGAACCTAGCAGTGTTAAAATAATACATCATAATCATGTTGGGTTACTCAAAGAATGAAAACTTAAAAATAGACTACAATAGGAAAGCTATTCATGTAATTTGCTGCACACATGATGAATAAGAAATAACATGTGATCACCTCAAAAGATGCAAAAAATATATTAATAAAGTTCAATACCTATTTATAAGCAAATTCCCTTAGCATACTAGGAATAAAAAGAATAACCCAGTAAACTTCATCTACTATTAATCTATAGTGGAAATTTTACTCAACACATCTCTAAAATAATTTCACTCATGTTCAGGAAGGAGACAAGGATAACTATTCTCAAAAGTCCTTATTCACTGGTACTTTTAAAGTACTATCTGATGAAGTAATGACAATAAGAAGAAATAAAATTAATGAAGATTCACAATGAAAAATGAGTATCATTATTTATGGATATTATCTTCAAAATTTCAAGAGAAGAGAATAGGCAACTATTAGAAGAAATAAGGAAATTAACAAGTTATCTAATTTAAAATGGATTTTAAAAAAATGGTTCCTGAATATCCGCAACAAATGTTTGTGTGTACGGTGTTAAGTCTTCAGTTGTTTCTGACGCTATGGACTGTAGCCTGCCAGGCCCCCCTGTCCCTGGGATTCTCTCGGCAAGAATACTGGAGTGGTTGCCATGCCCTCCTCCAAAGGATCTTCCTGGCCCAGGGATGGAACCCGCCTCTCAGTCTCCTGCATTGGCAGGTGGGTTCTTTACCACTAGCGCTGCCTGGGAAGCCCACAACAAATTTAGAAAACACAATTTTCAAAAAGATACTATTTATGGTATTCGTGAGCACTATAAAAACTCCACAATACAGCTAACAAAAATGTATACAGTCTTTATAGGGAAATGTATAAATCTATTAAATAATATAAACATATCATTTATCAAGAAGGCCTATGTAGAAAGATGTATTTCTGACTGGGAAGACTCCATTTTATACAAATGGCCGCATTTCCTCCTATTAATCTATCGTGATGCACTACTGTTATCGATTCCAATAGCATTTTTCATAGGAATCAAATAGCTAATCCTAAATATTGGAAGAATAATGACTAATGGAAGTCAAAACAAATTTGAGTCTATAATCAACAGTGTTGTATTATATATCTGAAATTGCTGAGAGTAAATCTTAAATATTTCAACACACACACACAAATGGTAGCTATGTGAGGTGATGGATGTGGTAACTAATATTATTGTGGTAATCATTTGACTATATGTGTATATACACACACATATATATGTAATCATCATGTTGTACAACTTAAAAATATTATCAATTATATCTCAGTAAAGCTGGAGAACAAACAAAAAAAAAAGACAAATTTGAGGACAAAGAGTGAGGGACGCACTATATCAACTGCTAAGTGTAGTTATTAGCTATAAAAATGTTAAAATTACTTTATAGCACAGGGATAAACAAATGGACCAAGAGAATGATACAGAGAGTCTCGGAACTGACCCATTTATGCATGGGAACTTGTATCTAACAGAAATGGCATTTCAAACACTGAGAAAGGCTGGACTATCCTTACGAAGTGCTGAAACACTCAACTTTCTATTTGGAAAAAGATAAAATTAGATTCCTACTTCACCATATAAGCAAAAGTAAATTCCAGATGGACAAAAATTTAAATGCGAAGAGCAAAATTTTAGAATTTTAAAGAAACAATATGGGAGAATATCTTGGATGTAGAATCATGAACAGATTTATTAAACAAATAACAAATACCCCCAAATCTTTAAAAGATCTATGATTTTGATTACATTAAGTTTTAGAAATTATTTATAACAGAAGATATCATAAACAAAATAAAAAGGCTAGATACAGTTCAGGAGAAGATATTTGCAATTCAAATAATAACCAGAGTAAATAAAGGACAGTTATAAATGTATAAGAAAAGGATAAACCAGCATTTTCAAAGGAGCAAAAGATTAGAACTAGTCTCTCCCTTTCTCTCTCTCTCTCACTCACACACACACATACATGCAGACACATTCCTGGCTAGCAAACATATAAAAGTGCTTAAGCCTATATATAATCAGGGAAATGTAAATTAAGACAATAAAATGCCTTTACATCTGTCAGACTGGAAAAACTTAAGTCTCACAAAGGATGGTGAGGATGTAGGAAAATAGAAATTTGGAATCTGGTAGGAATGTGAATTGGTATAACCACTTGGGAGGCAATTTGTCAATATCAAGGAAAGGAAAGCATATATTCCCTGCTACTTACCAATTCCACTCCTGGGTATTGGCACTAAAGAAACTATGCACAGGTGCACAAAGATACATGCAGAGGCACGTTCACACCAACAACCACAGCAAAGCAACTGACTGTCCCTCGGAAGGAAAATGGAGAAATTGTGGTATGCTCAGCTGTGGTTGTGAACAGTATGAAAAGGCAAAATGATAGGACTCTGAAGGAGGAACTCCCCAGGTCAGTAGGTGCCCCATATGCTACTGGAGATCAGTGGAGAAATAACTCCAGAAAGAATGAAGGGATGGACCCAAAGCAAAAACAATACTCAGTTGTGGATGTGACTGGTGATAGAAGCAAGGTCCGATGCTGTAAAGAGCAATATTGCATAGGAACCTGGAATGTTAGGTCCATGAATCAAGGCAAAATGGAAGTGGTCAAACAAGAGATGGCAAGAGCAAATGTCGACATTCTAGGAATCAGCGAACTCAAATGGATTGGAATGGGTGAATTTAACTCAGATGACCATTATATCTACTACTGTGGGCAGGAATCCCTTAGAAGAAATGGAGTAGCCATCATGGTCAACAAAAGAATCCGAAATGCAGTACTTGGATGCAATCTCAAAAACGACAGAATGATCTCTGTTCGTTTCCAAGGCAAACCATTCAATATCACAGTAATCCAAGCCTATGCCCCAACCGGTAACACTGAAAAAGCTGAAGTTGATCAGTTCTATGAAGACCTACAAGACCTTTTATAACTAACACCCAAAAAAGATGTCCTTTTCATTATAGGGGACTGGAATGCAAAAGTAGGAAGGCAAGAAACACCTAGGGTAACAGGCAAATTTGGCCTTGGAATATGGAATGTAGCAGGGCAAAGGCTAATAGAGTTTTGCCAAGAGAACACACTGGTCATAGCAAACACCCTCTTCCAACAACACAAGAGAAGACTCTACACATGGACATCACCAGATGGTCAACACCGAAGTCAGACTGATTATATTCTTTGCAGCCAAAGATGGAGAAGCCCTATACAGTCAGCAAAAACAAGACTGGGAGATGACTGTGGCTCAGATCATGAGCCCCTTATTGCCAAATCCAGACTTAAATTAAAGAAAGTGGGAAAACCACTAGACCATTCAGGTATGAGCTAAATCAAATCCCTTATGATTATACAGTGGAAGTGAGAAATAGATTTAAGGGCCTAGATCTGATAGACAGAGTGCCTGATGAACTACGGACAGAGGTTCATGACACTGTACGAGAGACAGAGATCAAGACCATTCCCATGGAAAAGAAATGCAAAAAAGCAAAATGGCTGTCTGGGGAGGCCTTACAAATAGCTGTGAAAAGAAGAGAAGCGAAAAGCAAAGGAGCAAAGGAAAGATATAAACATCTGAATGCAGAGTTCCAAAGAATAGCAAGGAGAGATAAGAAAGCCTTCCTCAGCGATCAATGCAAAGAAATAGAGGAAAACAACACAATGGGAAAGACTAGAGATCTCTTCAAGAAAATTAGAGATACCAAGAGAATATTTCATGCAAAGATGGGCTTGATAAAGGACAGAAATGGTATGGACCTAACAGAAGCAGAAGATATTAAGAAGAGGTGACAAGAATACACAGAAGAACTGTACAAAAAAGGTCTTCATGACCCAGATAATCATGATGGTGTGATCACTCACCTAGAGCCAGACATCCTGGAATGTGAAGCCAAGTGGGCCTTAGAAAGCATCACTACAAACAAAGCTAGTGGAGGTGATGGAATTTCAGTTGAGCTATTTCAAACCCTGGAAGATGATGCTGTGAAAGTGCTGCACTCAATATGCCAGCAAATTTGGAAAACTCAGCAGTGGCCACAGGACTGGAAAAGGTCAGTTTTCATTCCAATCCCAAAGAAAGGCAATGCCAAAGAATGCTCAAACTACCACACAATTGCACTCATCTCACATGCTAGTAAAGTAATGCTCAAAATTCTCCAAGCCAGGCTTCAGCAATATGTGAACCGTGAACTTCCAGATGTTCAAGCTGGTTTTAGAAAAGGCAGAGGAACCAGAGATCAAATTGCCAACATCTGCTGGATCATCAAAAAAGCAAGAGAGTTCCAAAAAAAACATCTATTTCTGCTTTATTGACTATGCCAAAGCCTTTGACTGTGTGGATCACAATAAACTGTGCAAAATTCTGGAAGAAATGGGAATACCAGACCACCTGACCTGCCTCTTGAGAAACCTATATCCAGATCAGGAAGCAACAGTTAGAACTGGACATGGAACAACAGACTGGTTCCAAATAGGGAAAGGAGTACGTCAAGGCTGTATATTGTCACCGTGTTTATTTAACTTCTATGCAGAGTACATCATGAGAAACGCTGGGCTGGAAGAAGCACAAGCTGGAATCAAGATTGCCAGGAGAAATATCAATAACCTTAGATATGAAGATGACACCACCCTTATGGCAGAAAATAAAGAGGAACTAAAAAAATCTCTTGATGAAAGTGAAAGAGGAGAGTAAAAAAGTTGACTTAAAGCTCAGTATTCAGAAAACTAAGATCATGGCATCTGGTCCCATCACTTCATGGGAAATAGATGGGGAAACAGTGGAAACAGTGTCAGACTTTATTTTTTTGGGCTCCAAAATCACTGCAGATGGTGATTGCAGCCATGAAATTAAAAGACGCTTACTCCTTTAAGGAAAGTTATGACAAACGTAGATAGCATATTGAAAAGCAGAGACTAGTTTGCCAACAATGGTCCGTCCACTCAAGGCTATGGTTTTTCCAGTGGTCATGTATGGATGTGAAAGTTGGACTGTGAAGAAAGCTGAAAAAAAAAAAAAAAAGAAAGTTGAGCGCTGAAGAATTGATGGTTTTTAACTGTGGTGTTGGAGAAGACTCTTGAGAGTCCCTTGGACTGCAAGGAGATCCAACTAGTCCATCCTAAAGGAGATCAGTCCTGGGTCTTCTTTAGAAGGACTGATGCTAAAGCTGAAACTCCAATACTTTGGCCACCTCATGCAAAGAGTTGACCCATTGGAAAAGACTCTGATACTGGGAGGGATTGGGAGCATGAGGAGAAGGGGACCACAGAGGATGAGATGGCTGGATGGCATCACCGACTCGATGGACATGAGTTTGGGTGAACTCCAGGAGTTGGTGATGGACAGGGAGGCCTGGCGTGCTGTGATTCATGGGATTGCGAAGAGTCGGACACAACTAAGCAACTGAACTGAACTCAACTGAAGCTGTGGTTAGAATGAATGAATGAGGTATATACTGTATCCTTACAAGTTGACCAAATGTCTGAAATAAATCCTCAAGTAAGAAAAGCAAGATGCAAAAGAATACAGACAATATGATTCCATTTAAGTAAATTCTGAATGTACATAAAATGATAGTAATTGTTGTTTTGGACCTACAGATGCTTAGTAGAAGTCCAGAATCAAACACGGGATCAACGTATATCAACTGGAGGCAGAGATACCTCTACAGAGGGAAGAAGGGAAGGGATAAGAGTGAAGGGGGAGTACAGACAGTGGGTAGTTACATATATTTTTTTAATCTGGCTTCTGTTATAAGTGGTCTAAAGTAAATGGGAAAATGTTAAAAGCTATTTAATCTGGATGGAGGGCATATGGTGGTCTTTTTTTTTTTCTACCCTGTCAATATGTTTGAAATAGTTCTTAACTGTAAAAAATAAAATATAGAAACATTTAAAAAAATCTGAGAACCAGAATTCAAGTCTTTTCCCTCTGAATTTTCTTCAATACAATTTTATACAACAAACATTTATGCGTATTCCTGGGCTAAGTATAGGCAAGTCAGTTGTCAGAGACATGTAGTCCCAAAGTCAAAGACAACATGTCCTAATGAGGATAACAGTAATAATGATTCCTTAGCTTTTTTTTTTTTTTGCTATTGTTTGGTACCTGCCACTGAGGGAAACAAATGTGGCTTTTCATTTGAGCTAAATATAAATGCAACAAGGAAAGGCCCATCTGAAGGGCTTTCCCCAGGGCCACACGCTTGGCTGTCAGGTCTACAGATGACAGTCACAAGCTCCCTCTGATTGCTGAGGTGTCACGGGATGGCAGCGCCTATCTGTGCATGTGATGTAACCAGGGCCGCTGTGATTCCAGGTGGTTCACAGGCTTCCACGGAGGCCATGTACTCCCAGGATGACCCCAGATGATCGGTTTACTGGGCAAGAGAGGGAAAAAACGAGCTCACTATGCACATAGTAAAAGGATCAGTGACTAACAAGGTTTGGGGGGACCGGGAGGAAGATAAACAGGCAGAGCACAGAGGGTTTTCTCCGGCAATGAAACTACTCTGTGATACTACGATGGTGGATACATGTCTGTTACACATACAAACCTATAGAATGCAGAGCAGCAAGAGTGAACCCTAATGCAGACTATGGACTCTGGGTGACCTAATTTATCAGTGTAGGTTCACTGATTGCAACAAATGTAGCACTCTAGTGGGGCATGTTGATTAAAGCTAGTGGAGGTGATGGAATTCCAGTTGAGCTATTCCAAATCCTGAAAGATGATGCTGTGAAAGTGCTGCACTCAATATGCCAGCAAATTTGGAAAACTCAGCAGTGGCCACAGGACTGGAAAAGGTCAGTTTTCATTCCAATCCCAAAGAAAGGCAATGCCAAAGAATGCTCAAACTACTGCACAACTGCAGTCATCTCACACACTAGTAAAGTAATGCTCAAAATTCTCCAAGCCAGGCTTCAGCAATATGTGAACTGTGAACTTCCTGATGTTCAAGCTGGTTTTAGAAAAGGCAAAGGAACCAGAGATCAAATTGCCAACATCCGCTGGATCATAGAAAAAGCAAGAGAGTTCCAGGAAACCATCTATTTCTGCTTTATTGACTATGCCAAAGCATTTGACTGTGTGGATCACAATAAACTGTGAAAAATTCTGAAAGAGATGGGAATACCAGACCACCTGACCTGCCTCTTGAGAAATGTGTATGCAGGTCAGGAAGCAACAGTTAGAACTGGACATGGAACAACAGACTGGTTCCAAATAGGGAAAGGAGTTCGTCAAGGCTGTGTATTGTCACCCTGTTTATTTAACTTATATGCAGAGTACATCATGAGAAACACTGGACTGGAAGAAGCACAAGCTGGAATCAAGATTGCCGGGAGAAATATCAATAACCACAGATATGCAGATGACACCACCCTTATGGCAGAAAGTGAAGAGGAGTTCAAAAGCCTCTTGATGAAAGTGAAAGTGGAGAGTGAAAAAGTTGGCTTAAAGCGCAACATTCAGAAAACTAAGATCATGGCATCTGGTCCCACCATTTCATGGGAAATAGATGGGGAAACAGTGGAAACAGTGTCAGACTTTATTTTTCTGGGCTCCAAAATCACTGCAGATGGTGATTGCAGCCATGAAATTAAAAGACGCTTGCTTACTCCTTGGAAGGAAAGTTATGACCAACCTAGATAGCATATTCAAAAGCAGAGACATTACTTTGCCAACAGAGGTTCATCTAGTCAAGGCTATGGTTTTTCCCATGGTCATGTATGGATGTGAGAGTTGGACTGTGAAGAAGGTTGAGTGCTGAAGAATTGATGCTTTTGAACTGTGGTGTTGGAGAAGACTCTTGAGAGTCCCTTGGACTGCAAGGAGATCCAACGAGTCCCTTCTGAAGGAGATCAGCCCTGGGGTTTCTTTGGAAGGAATGATGCTAAAGCTGAAACTCCAGTACTTTGGCCACCTCATGCGAAGAGTTGACTCATTGGAAAAGACTCTGATGCTGGGAGGGATTGGGGGCAGGAGGAGAAGGGGACGACAGAGGATGAGATGGCTGGATGGCATCACTGACTCGATGGACGTGAGTCTCAGTGAACTCCAGGAGTTGGTGATGGACAGGGAGGCCTGGCGTGCTGCAATTCATGGGGTTGCAAAGAGTTGGACATGACTGAGCGACTGATCTGACCTGATCTGATACATGTGTGGGGGGTGCAGGGGATATATGGGAAATCGCTGTACCTTTCTCTCAGTTTTACTGTGACCCCCATAATGCTGTAAAAAAATAAACTCTTTAAAAAAAAAGAAGCTCACAGTCTTCTTTTGGGGAAGATAAAATATGGGGAAGATAAATATACAGACCAAGAAACATGGTCCATTAAAAAAAAAAAAGGTAGAAAAAATATATTAAAAGAATTAGGGGCAGGGGAAGAAATGAGATTGCAGAGGATTTCTTGGAACTACCAAAATTTCAGATCAGCCTTCTTTCTGGTCAATGACCATGTGAAGACTGATCTTCAAATCCCTATCTGAAGGTTCATATAGTATCATCCCAAGTTGCTATTGAGTGAGGATGCCTTATAGAGGTGACAGGAATCTGATAATTGGGCTTAAACGACTATTCCACTCCCCTCCCTTGTCCACTCTGTCCACACCCCAGGCCATAGCATGCCTAAGAATGTTATTCCAGCATAGAACAGACAACCACCAAGGTGACTGAAGACACATAATTTGGTGGGTTAGAGGGGTAGAAAGGAAGAGAGGGAGAGAGAATGAGTTCTAGCACTAGCAGGTAAGAAGTAAGAATTACTGTTGTTTAATAATAAAAGCCAGAATCAAGAAGTAGGTTTCCCCAGAATTGAAAAAGACACATGTACCCCAGTTGTTGAGGTCCTTTAATGGACCAGAACCTGGTGGTCTGGAGTCGTTCGATAAGAAAGTAAAGGAGAGAGAAAGAGGCTGATATTCCTTGGTTTATGCAGAAAACCAATAAAGCCCCTGCATGGGGGTTGCTCTGGTTCACGAAGGCCTCAGGCGCCCTCTCAATGGGGTGAAGGTGCAGAGCACCTTCTCGAGAGGGTCTTAGAAGCCCGGGCAGGAAAGTGAACTCAGAGGGCCTCTGCTCCAGGGGATCAGCCTGAAAAGAGGAGAGAGAGAGAGAGAGAAAGAGAGAGAGAGAGAGAGAGTGAAAGACACAGGGACCAGAGCTCTAATGGAGCAAAGGTGTTTTATTCAACATTGTGTGAGTATTTATACTGTCTTACAAGGCAGCTATTTTCAGCAGAGATAAAATCAAAACTTACAAGTTATCAAGGAACCATGAGGTCATCCATATGAAAGAGAGAGAGTTGTAAATAATCACTTTTACCATATAGTTCATAAAAAGGAAGAGGGTACTTATTACTGTATAGAAAAACTAATGAAGGAAATGCCTGGATTCCTCAGCCCCTGGGAGAGGCTTGCCTCTCCTCTTAATTCCTGGGTATTCAAGAATTAATCGGAGAAGGCAATGGCAACCCACTCTAGTACTCTTGCCTGGAAAATCCCATGGACAGAGGAGCCTGGTAGGCTACAGTCCATGGGGTCACTAAGGGTCAGACATGACTGAGTGACTTCACTTTCATTTTTCACTTTCATGCATTGGAGAAGGAAATGGCAATCCACTCTAGTGTTCTTGATTGGAGAATCCCAGAGATGGGGGAGCCTGGGGGGCTGCCGTCTATGGGGCTGCACAGGGTCGGACACGACTGAAGCGACTTAGCAGCAGCAGCAATTAATAAGAAACAGAGAATTCCTGAACATCCAAAACAGCACACAGGAAGCCTTCTGTTAAATGCTTCCTGACACCCAGCGTTCACTGCAGCACTATTTACTACAGCTAGGACTATTGTCGCAATGGAATAATGTACAATGGAAGCAACCTAGATGTCCACTGACAATGAATGGATAAGGAAGTTGTGGTACATATACACACAATGGAATATTACGCATCGATAAAAAGGAACACATTTGAGTCAGTTCTAATGAGGTAGATGAACCTAGAGCCAGAGTGAAGTAATACCACTTCAGAGCCAGAGAAAGACAAATATCATATATTAACACACACACCTGGAATCTAGAAAGATAGTAATGATCACCCTACTTGCAGGTTGGCAAAGGAGACACAGACATTTTGAACACAGTAGGGGAAGGAGGGGTGGGATGATATGAGAGAATAGCATTGGAACACATACATTACCATATATAAAACTGATAGCCAGGGGGAGTTCCACGTATTCCACAGGGAACCCAAAGCCAGTGCTCTGTGACAACCTAGAGGGGTAGGATGGGAAGGAAGGTGGGAGGTGGGGTTCAAGAGAGAGGGGGCATATGTATACCTAATGCCAATTCATGTTGATGTATGGCAGAAACCATCACAGTATTGTAAAGTAATTAATCTCTAATTTTTTAAAACGAAATAGTTTTCCCAGCTGAGACCAGGCTAATTGGAACAATAACAAATGGACTGCAAAAAGAAGATCTGGAGGCCGCCTCACTTTCAAGTAAACAACTATAAACTACACATCAAAATCAGAGTGTGTGTCCCCCAGGGTTTACTCAATGATTCTGTGCAGGCTAAACAATGACCTACAAAGATATCCAGGTCTAATCCCCAGAATCTGTAAATGCTGCCGTGTATGGCAAGAGAGACTTTGCTGTGGGCTCAGATTTAGGCTCTTGATGGGAGATTATCTGGGATTATCCAGCTGGGCCCTAAATGCAGTCACAAGTGTCCTTATAAGAGGGAGACAGAGGGAGCTCTGACACAGAGGAGAAGGAATGTGACCACTGAAGCAAGATGCTCTGTGGCTGGCTTTTGAAATGGAGGAAGAGGCCTTGGGCCAAGGAATGCGAAGAATTCAGTTCTTGAAACTGAAAAAGGCGAGGAATGGATTCTCCCCCAAGAACTTCCAAAGGGAGCCCAGCCCTACCAACACCCTGCTTTTGGCCCAGTGAAGCTGATTTCCTGCTTCTGGCTCACCAAGTTCATTGTATTAATAATTTGTTACGGCAGTCATAGGAAACTAATGCAGATTTCTTTGGTTGTTTTGATCAAAAGAGATTTCTAGGCATTTTGATATGGCCTAGATGGTGACGGCCATTTGACAAGGGTCAAGATTCTGGCCCAGAAGAAGGTGACAGGGAGTGTATACTGATATTCTGGGACAAAAATTTGCTTGTAAATCTGGGGGGTTGGGGGGGCCCTCTGGGGAACACCACTGTACAGGGGTGAGGGAAGCAGGCTGGGCAGAGGGGGGAATTGTACTTTGGGGCAGTAGCACAGAGGACCCAGCCATCCCACAGGGAGCTGTGGAGTTGGGGTGGCCCTGCAAACATGTCCTGAATTGAGCAAAAGGGCCAATGCTTTTTACCCCCAATAATGACCAGCCATCAGACGCAGGTTGTTGTAATCTTGAGTGATTATCAAAAGATAATCCCTGGGGAGGAACTCAGCTGTGGCCATCTACCGCCAACACTGCTCATACCTCCGGGAGGATGTGCCTTGGTCCTGAGGTGAAGATTGGAGCAGCATGCGTGGCATCTGCTGGTCCATGAGAGCAGCCCCCACCCAGCACAGGTTTATCTGATTAAGCCCCTGGTGCAGAGACGCACAGGAAAGTTTCCTATAGAGCCTGGACTCAGACCATTCCTTCAGAGACAGTCCAAACCCTGAGTCTGTGATTCTTTGAGAAGCTTGCTGAAAGCAGCTCAGGGACACTTTGAGCAAAGAGGCTGACATAACTCTGAGTGCTTTGGTCTTGGACTGAGATTTGAAAATAAATCTCCCCATGCAATATTTGGAAAGCCTTCTGAGAAAGCCCCTGAATAAATACCGTCACCCCTTGCGCCATTGGTCACAATTGTTTTGGCCTGGTTTTCTGGGACTCGCACTGTGTCCTGGCTGATAAATGAAGCCATGTGGAAAGCACGGGGAGCCCAGGGCCAAACCCTGTCCCCACCATCACACCACACCGGGCACCAGCCAGCTCTGGCTTCACACACCAAGGCCTGAGGCTCCGGGACAAAGCAGAGTTGAGGTTGATTTGCTGTGAGCCTGCCCTCTGGAAAGACCTGCTGTCAGAACAACCTTAAACAAGCCACAGGCCTTTGATTCCAGCTTTTGTTGCTCTACATCCTGCTAAAAGGGCCTGACTGCACTCATCTGCTTAAGTACTGCCCTGAGCATAATTTAGTGGTACTTTAGTGACTTGGAACCAGTCAAGGGCTCAGAGGTATCACTCCGAACTGACTGTGGTGTCTGAAAGTCTGGGGTCTGGTCTTACTTCTGACACTTCTTACCTTGGATAAAGCACTGCTCTCTGCATCTCTTCCCACCCCCACCCTCCAACAGAATGGGTGGCACGAAATTATCTCTAGTCCTGTCTCATCTTCATGCTCAGGGAATCTGTCTCCTATGGGCATGGAGGTTGCAGAGAATGACATGCATTTGTACAGATGCTGGTACATGCAAAAATCTGAGAATTTGGGAGCAAATTCCTGCCATCAGCTTTCTTTCAAATGGATGAATATATGAATATTTCATGTTGACTTGCATCGGCTGCTTTTGCTCAAAATCAGCAGCTCAGTATTTACTTTCATCACCGAAATGGACCCCTGTCATTAGCCTGTGAATTTTCCAGGGGCTTGTGCATGAGTGGCCATTACATTTTCTTTTTTAATCCACAGGATTATTTTAGTTTAGTGGAGTGGCAGAATAGAAAGCCAGCTAACTTATTTGTCAGAATGTTTGCATTGCAAGCGGTGCCAATGACTCACCTTGTGACACTGGCAAGTCATTTAATCCCACTGAGCTGCTGATAGGGAAGCTGGTCAAGGTCACCCCTGCCTCTTTCACGTGGTAACTGCAAATATCAAATGAAATGGAGCTCAGAAGAGAACTCTGGAACCCTTATCAAAATTTAAGCAATTTCTATTATTCCATTAACACCTTCAAAGCCACATGACAGGAATCTCTTTCATCAGTTGCCTTTGTTTGGGATAAACCTTTCCTCTTTAAAGGAGAGGTTTTTAGTCAGTGTTATCAGAATATAAACAGAGCACAAGATTTACTTTGCCAGCTTCTGAGGTTCCCAAGAGAATGATTCCCAGCAGTGAAAGTTGCTAAAATGGTTTGTGAGGTCACCTGCTCTTAGCAACTGAGATTGGTGGGGAAGGAACCAGCTCCGAATCCACCCAAAGGACCGATGCTCACGCTTGGCCCTCCAGCTGTAAGGGCAATTGCTTATGCAGCCTGCAGCGCCCAGAGCCACATTGGAATAGGCAGTTCTATTGGCGCCTTCAGAGCACACATTTGTCAAGTGGCTCTTCTAGTTATGAGAAAGACTGCAAATGTGAATATGGTCACAATACAACAGTCACGATCCTTCAGACTTGAAAGCATGATTCCTTCCAGTTTGCAGCAAGGTCACAGAGCAACACTTCACCTGCTCTCTTCTCGCCAAGATGGACTCTGAGAAAAACCCTACAAGTGAAAAGACAACTCCAGCAAAAGGTATCACGGCCATAAATGTGGCACGATGCTGCGTCTAGATCTGAAAACATCTTGAATCAACTGCCGTTCAAAAAGACTATTGCAAAATATGTCACTGCAAAGCAATGATGGCCGATTTCCTAACCTCGCTGTAAGCTTTCAAGAACCTAGATAAGGCAATGGTGAAGGCAATACGAACTGCGCCAAGATTAGAATGACTTAGAAGCTCTCCTTTTATTGACATTTACTGATTCTCCATTTTCCTCTTTGCACCCGTGGGAAACACTGATGCTCAGTGCTGGTGTCTGGGTGGGGACAAGCCTGGGCAGGCTGAGGGCTGGGCAGAGTCGGGGCAGATTGGCAGGTGGCCTAAACTCAGAGTGAGAGGAAACTCTGGGGGCACGGGGTCTGTTGTTATAGAAACCAGGGTCTTCCTGGGTGCACACAGGCAGGGGCAACAGGTCTCTGGGAACACAGAGCAGATAGTCAGGCCTGGAACGGGGTGGTAGGATTCAGTGCCAGCTGACAGGCAGACCCACGCACAGTGCACCTGAGTGTGATGGCAGAGCACAGGTGAGGGGCTGGCACTCCTCTGCTGGGTTGCAGTCCTGTCTTCCTTCCTCCAGGCAGATACTGGCTGCCAGGTGTACCCTGCTAGGTCCTCAGCCAGGCAGAACTTTGCAGGTGCTTGTGATTACAGAGCCAGCAAACGTTAGGTCCTCTGGGAGGTTCTTAATGGCCCTAATGTCAGTTCCCTGTAGGTTTCTTTTTACCTTCAGCCAATTAACTAGAGTTTCACATGATTTAAGGTAAAACTTGGAGCCACTTGAGTTACCTTCCTCTCTCCTGGTCTGGATTTCACAAACATGCAGACACACACATGCAGCTACACAGAGTAACACAAATACACACAATGAACCAGACACACACTCTAACACAGTCACATTCTCATAAACCCACTGTCATGGGCCCCCCTACACAGACACATTTCTGAGGTTAGCCAAGGCTTCTACTTCAGAGGATAGGGCTTAGCTTTGTTTAAACATCGTGGCTGGCAAGGGAGGTTTGTTTCAGACTTGAGAGGTTGCCAAGTTCACAGGAATTTGGGTTTGAAGTAATGAAGCTCCCGCCCTATTTAGAATAGCTGGGATGCCTCGGTTATTGTTGTTTGTTTTTTAACTGCCCTGAGATTTGTCTTGGTGTGTGGTTTTAGAATAACTCTGCCAGGGACTCTGCGTTTGATGCCTGCTCACTCACTCGTTTTTCCAGGCTTGAAGAGAGGTATGTAGCATGGCACATAGGAATAAATCTGCCCAGGGTGGCCATCCTGAAGGCGAACCCCTTCTTGCTCTGTGTCCTGGGCCGAGAATCTTAACCTCAGTTGTAAGACTCTCCCTGCCCAAACACCTCATGTTAGAAATACCCAACATGGTTCTTTAACCCACGACCTTATAAATGGCCAACTGAGAATGACTGACTCCAGTTATGAAGTGAGAAGGATGTGCAGTTTGTTACAAGTCTCAGAGTCATCCGTAATAGACAGCCTAATTACGGAATCTGTTTCCACATTCTTTTTCACCAAAGATTTGTCTGTGTATCTCTATCTGATTCTGTTCAGATCTTTTTTCTTTTCATTGTCTCAGTTCTTGTCTATGTGGTGCCCTCTTCAGTGTCCTTTACCATTGAAATTCTAAGATTGTTTATGTTGATAGGGCACAGAGATTGCTGTGTGTGTGTGTTAATCGCTCAGTCATGTCTGACTCTTTGCAACCCCACGGACTGTAGCTCGCCAGGCTCCTCAGTCCATGGAATTCTCCAGGCAAGAACACTGGAGTAGGTTGCCACTTCTTTCTCCAGAGACTGCTGTATTTACCCTAATTCTTCTTTTTCTCCCAAGCACACTGGAAAACTCATTTCCTAGCCTCCCAAGCAATGGAAACCATTCACTGAGCCCTGGTGATGACATCACCTCTGTGATCACCAGGAGTACAGTCCCCCAACCCCCGCCCCACACAGCTACTATCTCACAGTGACAGAGGTAGGTGTAAGGTTGGAGGCTAGCTTGTTACAGCACTCAGAACAGACTCTTTCATAGACCAAGGTTAGAAATACTAACTTTGAAGAATTCGTTAACTGTGTCTACTATGGCTCAAAGATTAGCCTGAGTAAATCCCTTGTTGACCAAATATATACACACAGTTACTGCATCGGTACAATGGCTATTGTCTGGTGACCCCAGAATGGCTTGCAGTGCTGGAGTTGTTCTTTTCCATGCCACCCTGCATTGCATTGCATGGCAAGGGTTTTAAGTAGCTCAAGCATTTTCGTGCACATAATATGAAAAAGTGTTTCCCGTGGTGCAAAATCAAAATTCATTCCCCTCTGGTTCCTCCTGGGTAGTGGTATCAACCAAAGCTCAGACTTACCTTTTATTCCTGAGAGATCCTTTCTGTTCATCTTCAGCATAAGGGAGCATCAGGGCAAAGTTATAAACAGTGAGGCAGTCGTTGGCCACCTATAAACTGAGACCTCTCCCAAGCCCAGTATGTTCAGAACAGTTCCTTTATTGCTGAGAGCTGGATAAATAGGACAATACAGATTAGTGAAAAGGCACAGAATTAGGTTATTGAGCTTAGTTATTTTTTTTTAATGTGGACTTTTTAAAGGTCTTTATTGAATTTGTTACAATATTGCTTCTGTTTTAAGTTTTTTTTTTTTTTTTTTTTTTTGCCAGAGGCATGTGGGATCTTAGCTTCCAGACCAGGGATAGAACCCACATTCCCCTGCACTGGAAGACGAAGTCTTAACTACTGGACTCCAGGGAAGTCCCTATTATTATTTTTAGCCTGAATCTTAATCCAGACTCTCCCACTAACTTGCTGGGTGACATCAAACTAGCTGCAATTTCACTTGGCCTCTATTCTTTTATTTTCTTACCTCTCATAGCATGTAGTCATTTTCTCTGGATAACTTAATGGGGTTCTTGAATTATTATAGGACAAAACAGATAACATATATAGAAATATGAGGAAATTATATTGGGGAAAATGTAAGGAATTATTTAAGGAAAACACCTGTATAGTCAGGCAGTTATAGACTGACCAGACTGCTGTCAGAAAGAGCTTCTCTTTGCAAATGGACATTATTTCTGGGGTTCACTTGATGGTTTTCCCACTTTATTACACATACAGAAGTGTGGTGCATTGGTTTATGAGTGGGATACATATCACCACTTTTCTGGCTAGCTTGTCAGATTAGAGATCTTACTCAGTTCCAGTGTCTATTGAAGAGTACTAAAAGTTAAGGACTTCCCCGGTGGTACAGTAGGTAAGAATCCACCTGCCAATGCAGGGCACGTGGGTTCGATCCCCGGTCTGGGAAGATTCTACTTGCCACAGAGCAACGAAGCCTGTGCGCCACAGCTGCTGAATGTACTGCAGCTACTGAAGCCCATGCACCAGAGCATGTGCTCTGCAACAAGAGAAGCCACCGCAGCGAGAAGCCTGTGCACTGCAGCAGAGCTGTCCCCTCTCACCACTACTAGAGAAGGCCCAAGTACAGCAACGAAGACCCAGTGGAACCGGAAGAAAATTAATTAATTTTAAAAAGAGTATTAGAGTTAAGTTTGCCTATGTTAAAAATGATTAAAACCATGGTTAGATAATTCCATGTTTGGGAATTTACTCTTAGCAACCCCATGGACTGCAGCCTACCAGGCTCCTCCGTCCATGGGATTTTCCAGGCAAGAGTACGGGAGTAGGGTGCCATTGCCTTCTCCGATATACAGGTGAGAAATGAAACATATTAGAGGTTCTTTAGTGTTTGGGATAGTAAAAGGGTAGAAACATCTAGATTTGCACTCTAAATGAGGACTAATTAAATCAACTGTGAGCCATCCATGCATGGCAAAATAGGTAGCTATGAATGCTGGAACTCTGATATGCTGATCTGAAATGCTCCTCAATAAATTTCATTAAGCTGAAAAAGCAAACTGTAGAGCAGTGTAAGTTTGATACCATTTGTGTCAAAAAAAACCCACTTTTTTATAAGTATTTGCTTGTGTCTGCATAAAATATCTCTGAAAGAATACCAAAATGCTGGTATTTATTGTTTGCCTCTGGAGAAGAAAATGAATTGGCTCAGAAAGACAGAAGAGGTGCCATTTCGTTTTTTAAATTTAAAATCTTGTGAATATATTAACTGTTCAAAATAAAGCAAAACAAAAACTAGGATTAGATTCACTTTGTCCATTTGTTTGCTTACAACAGTAAAAACATACATAACTAAAATTTACCATTTTAACCATTTTTTAGTGAATGGTTCAGTGGTTTTAAATACATTTATATTGTTGTGGAACCATCACCATCATGTCCAGAACTTTTAGATCCAATTTACTTTTAATTCAGAGCTTCTGTACATTTCCATAAAGGACAAGAAACTTGTATTCCTTCCCCAGGAACAGAAAGCATCAGTGGAAGGTTTTTCTGAAGACTTTCCAACTCTTTACTCCTCCTCCCCAAGGGTAGATGAATGAATAAGCTGATTGATGATTTGGGAGAAGACTGAAATTCAGCCTTCTCTGGATATTCTCTTTCACAGTAGCCTGCCTCAGGACATGCACATTTTCTGCTGCACTGACAAGTAAACTCACTTAGGTAGACCTTGCCCCTCCCCAAGAAGGCCTGCAGTTGGGTGAGGCTCAGAAAGATATGTCTTAATTTGTCTGAGACTGATATTTACCAATCAGCCTGCTAGAAAAGGAGTTGGCTGCAAAGATCTCAGGAAGCAATTTACAGCCCCGGGCTGAAAGCAGCCAGTCCTAGGTAATCTCTAGGCTTGGATGCAGCCTCCAGAACAGGCCAGGAGAAAGGTCCTGAATCCTGGGCTGCTACAGCTGCAGAGGCAAAGCCTGAACCCACCCCTCCCCAACACCCAAGAGCCAATTATTCAAAGGGAAGGGCCAGAGTCAGGCTTCTACTATACTAGAAACTTGTGTTGTAGTCTGACCACCAAATACTCCAGAGGACGGCTTGGTGTTTTCTTAATAGTGTAAATGAAAGTGTTAGTCGCTCAGTAGTGTCCAACTCTTTGTGACCCCATGGACAGAGGAGCCTGGCGGGCTACTGTCCACCAGGCTCCTCTGTGCATTCTCTTCTCCAGGGGATCTTCCTGACCCAGGGATCAAACCCAGGTCTCTTGCGTTGCAGGCAGATTCTCAACCATATGAGTCACCAGGGAAGCCTGTTTCCTTAAAAAACATATCTTTAAAAGTTCACAGCCTAAGAGTCAGGGTCTGTTTTCCTGGAATCTGACATCTGGCCCACTGATCATGCCTAGAAGGCAGAGGGCAGTGGGCACCCATGTCTTCTACGGCTTCTGTCTCTGTGTTTTCCTCCAAGGAATACTGCCCCTGCAGGGCTGGTGCATCTGCTGTCTGGTCATTTGCCGTCATTTGCATGCAACATCCAAGTCAGTGCTGGTGACAATGGGCTGATATTTTCGTATTTTGACCCCTATGTCTAAATCTCTATCCATTTCAAATTTGGAAGAGGGATATGGAATTGCTTTATATGACCTACTTAAACCCTAACACTTTTTATTAAATTGCTGAAGTACGATTTTTGGCCACTGGCTTCTGTAGAATCTCTCCCAGTTATTTCAGAGAATCCCTTACAGGGTATCTGATGTCTCGTGTCTAATAACATCCTTGGAAAACCACCAAGCTCCCACCCTGCTGCCCATGGCCCCAGGGATCGCTGTGCTGTGGCACGTGGCAGTTTTGTATAATGCTTTCATCACACTGGCCTCTGAGAAAGGCCCTGTTCTGCCCTTCCTCATTAGGACCCAAACATGTTCCAGCGCATTCTTCTTTCCCCACTACCTTGCTTAGCCTGAACTTGACTTAAGGCTGGGGGAAGCACAGGAAGAAGACTGAGACTTTCCTCAACCTGAGGGGACTAAGAGATATGGTTTCTCTGAATATACAGGCTGATATACTGACTTATAGTTGTTTAAAATTTGACCTGCCTACAAAGCAGTCATCACACCCATCTGTGGAAGTACTCAAAGCATGCAGACCCATCACCCAAGTCCCAGTGAATGAAAGGAATTTCTCCTCTTCTCTAGTCTAAGATCAACCTTCCCAATCCTTATTTCCTGTTCTACGATCTAGCTCTTCCCTGGGTGATTGACAGCAATGATATTCATTCCTTTCAAGAGAAACATAGCTTTCCTCTGCAGGAGGATTTCTGGACAACCACATCATAATACAGTACTCTTATAATAGTACTTTCTGGGCTAATCGATCTTCATTGATATGATGGGCAGGAGACAGAAGTTCAGACCAGGTTAAATCCTGCCAAACTCAAACCAGTCCCCTTGGTAAGGTGAAGTCATTTTCCACTCACCATTCCCACCCTTCTGCCTTTGGCCTCCTATGAACATTGCCTGAACAAGAACACATCCATCCAAATAGAACACAAGCATCTGCCAGTGGGTGTAAGAAACCATTTTTCTGAGGGAAATATCTGCAGAGATGCAACTCTTTCTGCACCCTCAGCAGTAACCTGTTCCCTTGTCTTACAGAGGAGCTTAGCCTCTGGAGTTAATACCATCTTCATTTTAGACAGCCACACATTTTACACTTTTGTAGTATAAAGACCCATTCAGATGGCTTCCCAAGAAACAGAAGTCTGTACTTTTTTAAGTTTCTACTTTTTGAGTGACATGAAACTAGTAGTGGTTTTAAAATTTCAGTTTTTCCAGGTTGTATTCATTAAGACTTCAAATAAAAGTCACAGCCTGGGCACCACATACATGCTGCTAATTTCAGCTGGAATCCAAACTCCTTAGCACAACCTTCAAGGCACAGCACACTTGGGCCTCTCTCACCAACACACATGAATGTATCTCCCCATAGTCTCAAACATGCATATCTCTGCCCAAGTTGGGGAAAAGTCTTCCCAGAAGATGCTACACTTACATCTTTATTCATGCCACACTCCCATGGAAAATCCTCCTGATCACTCACATCCTCCCTGCCCCACATCATTGGGTGAAGTCTTTTACTTCATTTGATGAAGTTTATTTCTACGTTTGGATTTCTGTAAGACTGCTCCCATTAGTCCACCCACCCACCTATCCAACAGGAGTGCCTCAGGGGCCTACTTGTGCCAGATGCCATATTGGCTCTATAGGGTTTCTGGAAATGGGTATCACAGGCTCATCCCTCAAAGAGCTTACAATTTTGTAGAAAAGTATACAAGCAGCAGACCACCCCTGTGGCTCAGTAGTAAGGAACCTGCCTGCCAATGCAGGAGACACAGGTTCGATCCCTGGGTTGGGAAGATTCCCTGGAGAAGGAAATGGCAACCCATTCTGGTATTCTTGTCTGGACAATCCTTTGGACAGATGAACCTGGCGGGCTATTGTCCATGGGTTCACAAAAGAGTCGGAAACGACTGAGTGACTAAGCAACAAAAACAGTACAAACAGCAAAGCCGTGTTGCCTTTCCACTCAAGAGCTATTTACGTTTCTTTTTTCACCTCAAATCTGCAACACTTTTTTCTCTTGTTCCTCATCCCCAGTAGTCAGAAGAGAAGAGCCCTTCTCTGACTCCAAATGTCCATGCTATACAGAGAAAATAGATGCGATCTGATGAGGACACCTCAGTGCCCAGCACCAGATCCATCCTCAACCTGCATTGGTAACCACACTCTCCACCATCCCTCCATCCTGGCTCTCACTTAAGCTAAATGTTTCCATCTGGACCCAGATTCCTCAGCAATTATCCCCATTCTTTCCTGCATCATCAGTTTTCTTTTCTACTGGTTCATTCCCATCCACACACAAATATGCCTGAATATCACACATTTAAAGTGAAAATCCAACTGCATTCCTTTGGGCCCATACTCCTCTAGCTACTGTTGCCTTCTTCTGCTCCCATCACAGCTACACTCTTTAATAGGGATGTCTCCAGGCATCTCCATAGCTTCCTCATCGTCCACACTCTTCCAAACTCTCCACACCCAGTTGTTCTTTATCCACCACTTTAGGGAAATGACTCTTGTCAGAGTTACCAGTGGCCAAAACCCTGGGCCAGCTCCATCTTTGTCTTTCTTGGCCTTGCAGCAGAGTTTGGCCTGACTGACCTCCCCATTTCCATGGAGTCATTTCCTCCAGGCCTCTGGGCTCCCACTTTCCTGGCTTCCCCACTCAGCTATTGCTGCCAAGCCTCTTCTCTTGAGTCTTTTTTTTTTTTTTTTAACTAAATATCTAAACATTGATGACCCGAGAGTTCTGTCAGGAACCTGCTTCTCTTCCATCTCTATAAACTCCTTCCCCAGCTAATTTCATAGACTCTTGGGCTTTAAACACCAGCTGTGCATTAATTATGCTCAATCTGATGTCTCCAACCCTGAATTCTTGAGCTCTAGACCTATTGATTCAATTGTCTAGCTCCATTTGGATGTCTAATGATCATTTCTAACTTAACCTAGGCTCATCCCTTCCAAAAAACAAAAAACAAAAACCACTACTGAGAACCCATCCAATACCACAGCCCCCAAAACAACAACAATCTTCTGCTCCCTGCCAAGACTTCCCCATCTTGTAAGTGATGCCACTAGCCAGGGGCAGATTTTTTAGGCCTAAAGCTTAAATGATTTGCAGACCCCTCTTTACATAAATAATACAAAATTAAAATACAAATTGAGTGTGACAATAAATATTCATTTAGGCTGAGAAATAACAATGAATTGCAAATTTAAAAATGCTGACAAATACCATAATCATCGCAAAAATCAAGAAAGGTCATGTAACATTTTAATCATCACCTTCCTGACACATTTCTATCATACTTCTTCCCTTACATTTTGGCTGTGTGATCTTTAATCGCCTCTTTGTGTAACAACATTTTTATACTATTTTCTATAGTGAGAAAGATCAGATCATTTCTCTTACTAGGTTGATCAAAATTGTTTAAATTATGGATAATTTTGAAATATTTATTTTACTTTCAAAACTCCTATTTGGTAATAGTTACAGAAAATTCACGGCATATACTTTGAAGAACTGTGGCAGTAAGAATCCCCCTTCAAAAATGGAGCTAATGTTCAGAGATTTTATGCGGCAGTTTTCATGCCCGGTACATGGATGGTGATTTGGAGCAAAAAGCCACGAGTAGGATCCACATCGTTGCTTATCCAGGTAGACTTCCAGGCTGGTGCTCTTGGTCACTTAGTCATTGTTCAGTCACTAAGTCGTGTCCGACTCTTTGTGATCCCATGGACTGCAGCACACCGGGCTTCCCTGTCCTTCAGGTCTCCTGGAGTTTGCTCAGATTCGTGTCCACTGAGTTGAGCCCCTTCATGGATCACAGTCTTGTGGCAAAGGGGCTTGCATAACTCAATGAATCTATGAGCCATGTCATTCAGGGCCACCCAAAACACACGGGTCATAGTGGCAAGTTCTGACAAAACATGGTCCACTGGAGAAGGGAATGGCAAACCACTTCAGTGTTCTCCCCACAAGAACCCCATGAACAGTATGATAAGCCAAAAAAAAAAAACAAAAAAAAAGCAGTCAGTGCCATGACACAAATAGCTGCCCAGCACCACTGGGTTCAAATTTTCTGATGTTGAAATATGTCATAGACATAGTTAAGTAATCCCACTTAATAGAATTTATCCTACAGGTAGATTCTTTCCCTTTCTTTACACTCTATATTCATCAGTAATTCCTGTAGGCCTTTTCTACAAAGTATTGCCCTAATTCAACACCTCTTATAGCTCTATTCTTCCTCCCCTATCCTGAGACTCTGTTCTTCCCCTTGCAGACAGTTAGTTGCCTTAGTCTAAGGCCATATGCCTTAGTCTAAGGCCACCAGCTGTTTGCTGGTTTTATTCTTACTTCCGTGTCATCCACTGCCTCATATCTTAGTATCTGGAATGATCTCTCTAAAACACAGCTCAGCTCCTATCATTCTCCTGGTAAACTTCGAATGGCTATGGACTGCATTGAGAATAATAGGCAGCTCCCTCAGGGCCCTACCCAATCTGGCCCTGCCCATTTCTCTGGCCTCACTTTGCTCCACACCTCCCCCGTCCACTGTGCTCCAGCCATACCAGCCTAATTCCTGCCACTCATGTGCACCCAAGCGTAACCCCAGTGGGACCTGTGCACTTGCTGTTCCGCCTGCTTAGAACGTGCTTCCCCAGCTCTGCACGCTGCCTGTGCTTGTCCTCGGACTTCAGTGCAGTGGCACCTGTCACAAGGCCTCTCCCATGGTCTTTCTCACACAGCACCCTCCCTCTAGAATTTTACCACTGGCTGCTTCTTTATAGTACTTTTTAGTAAGTTCCTATATTTTAATAAAATGTTTTCTTCTTCACTAGAACATTGACACTCAAACTGAGATGACTATTTCATTTCTTATGTTTAATAAGTACCTTTCTAAGGGATGAGGGTATAAAGAGTGAATTTTAAGGGCACCTTTTTCCAGAGCCTTAATTTCCACGTGAGTATCGACCTGCAGAGGAGACAGTGTGCCCGTCCTTTCCCTGCCCCCATCACAATTGTGCTTCTCTGCTCTGTGTACCACTCACGCATCCTGAATCTCACAATGGGTGTAGAAGTCCAGAGCTTGAAAAAAGGGGCAACTGAAATTGATAGCTTTGAGCAAGTAAATGGCCTTAGTGATAGAATTTAAAGACTAATTTTCTAAATATTATGATGTCTAATGCTTTGCTTTCAGCTAAATTAAAGGAAGGCCAAGTAATTTTTTCAAAGATCACTAAAAATTATCTTAACATGGAACATAATGTGATTTTCTGAATATAACATAGCAGAACAGAATATATAGGAATCAAATATTTGAATATATAATGTTTGTTGCTGTTATTCAGTCATTAAGTCATTTCTGACTCTTTGTGACCCCATGGACTGCAGCACGCCAGGCCTCCCTGTCCCTCACCATCTCCCAGAGTTTGCCCAAGTTCATGTCCATTGAGTCAGGGATGCTAGCCAATCATCTCATCCTCTGCTGCCCTCTTCTCCTTTTGCCTTCAATATTTCCCAGCTAATATATTATATATATAACATATTATATAGTAATTGTATGTTATATTAATCATAAGAATATATATATGAGCTTAAAGTCCAAAAATATAAATAAATGACTATAAATTAGAATATAATTGAGTTGAATTGAGAAAACAAAATTGTTTCCATTCCCATCTAGTTATGTGAGCCAGGTTGATCAATGCTCATATTTATAAAAACAAAAAGAAGAACTAGAACTTCTGTTGAATCCTGTCTCATTCTAACAGTAAGTAATATTCATCCATGCATATACAAACTACTGAAAAAAGTCCCATCGATCTCATCAAGAGGAACCTATTTCATAAAATGTTATTTCTTATGTTTAAGTATGTATTATAATTTGTAATATAGTTATGTTGTTTTGATCAATCACATATTAATATCTATTGTAATGAATAACTGAATCCAGTTGAAAATTTTAACACTAAGAATTTTATAGTCACAAGAATTAAAAAATTAATTTCAATTTACAAAGTGTACTTGAAGATAAATATCAGTAAAAGACTTTCACATATAAAAATATATTACATTAGAATGAAATTCTATGGAGGAAATGGAATGGAAATACAAATTGAGGGAAAGGAATACATTAAAATTTGTGCCTATTAGAGATGAACTTATTTGTACATTAAAAAAATGGATAATGACCATATAAATAAAAAGAGTTGGTAGGACACTGCTGAGCTGCACCCTGCAGGCCTATAAGGCCTGCCCTTGCCCAGCTTCAGGATCAAAGAAAGAGCTTGGAGTTGGCAACAGAAACATCAGTGGTTTAGTGGAAAGGGGAGCTTACCCATCAGAAAGGTCCTGAAGCAACACTCCACTGTGTGCAGCTGATGGCAGGCAGGACATGGCAGCAGTCTTCACTCCCACAGAGGAGGGGAAGGAATAAGGAGGTTGCTAATTACAGGGGGAACTGATTTCAGGTGGGCTCACTAGTTACCACGGAAACCAGCAGAGGGCATGCCCCTCACACCCCCTTGATAAGAACAGTCACCAGCTGGGGTCTGGGGCAAATAAGTGGGAAGGTCAGTTGCATGCACAGAGTGCAGGGGGAGTGAGCACTGGTCAGGCAGGGGGTGTTCAGAGAGCAAGAGCCATCCTGAGCGGCCTGACCATACAGACACATACAATACTAAAAACCTAGCTTCCAAGATTACATCCAGAGAGTGAAGTGTTACTAGGGATTTTATAGACTTCTCCGTCTCAACAGGAGCAGAAAACCTTTATTAGATACACTTCGAGGGTGCGATTATCACACATTCAACTCATATGTTGAGAAACATTTTCTGCCACCAAGCAGGGACTGCCTGGCTTTGAACTCCACTGTGCTAGCCACACAGTTAGTGCTGCAGGTCAAAACTGCAGCAAAGTAGTACCGCCTCACCCTGGTCAGAATGGCCATTGCCAAAAAGTACAAATAATAACTGCTGGAGAGAGTGTGGAGATAAAGGAACCCTCCTACACTGTTGGTGGGAATGTAAACTAGTACAGCTTCTGTAGAGAACAGTATGGAGGTTCCTTTACAAACTGAAAACAGAGCTACCATATGATCGAGCAATTCAACTCCTGAGTATATATCTGGGAAACAAACAAATATAATTTGAAAAGATACATGTACCTCTATGTTCATTGCAGCACTACTTACAATAACAAAGACATGGAAGCAACCTAAGTGTCCATTGACGGATGAATGGGTAAAGAAGATGTGGTGTATTTATTCAATGGAATACTACTTAACCACTAAAAAGAATGAAGTAATATCATTTGCAGCAACAGGGATGGGCCTAGAGATTATCACACTAAGTGAATTAAACCAGATAGAGAAAGACAAACATCAGGTGATTTCACTTATATGTGGACTCTAAAAAACATGATACAAATGAACTTTTATACAAAACAGAAATAGACCCACAGACAAAGAAAATAAACTGATGGGGTTACCAAAGGGGAAGGGAAGGTAGGATAAATTAGGAGTTTGGGACTAACATATGAACACTATTATATATAAAATAGATAACCAACAAGAATCTACTGTGTAGCATAGGAAACTATACTCGATATTTTTTACAAAACGTGTAAGGGGAAAAATCTGAAAAAGAATAGATATATTTGCATGTATAAGTGAATTACTTTGATGTACACTTTACTGAAACCCTGTATAGAAACTAACAACATTGGGACAATCAGTGGTTAATTAAGAACCAGCTCTTCCACTGCAAGGGGGCATGTTCAATCCTTGGTGGTTGGGGAACTACGACTAATACCCTGCATGCTGTGTGGTGTGGCCAAAAAAAAAGAAAGAAAGAAAAAGAAACTAGCGCAACTTTGTGCATCAACTATACTTCAATAATAATATAAAAAAAGCAACCTCATTAAAAAAAAAAGAAATTCAACAAATAAAAATTAAAAAAAAAAAAGAAAGAAGAAATTCATTAGATTAAAAACCAGCAACAAAAACCCTGTGTCTCTGTCAGATTGTAGGCAGGAAGACTCTACCTAGAAAAGGAAGACTCTTTCTAGAAAACTAGGAAGGAAGCCTCCCTCTCTTGGCCCACTGTCTTCTTTGCATATGACATTGCATTAAGGCATGAAAGTATAAATGGCCTCAATAGACAACGATTCATCTAATTACCACAGAAAATTAGACATAGATCAGCTTCCCAAAGCAAAGGAATTGTAACTGGGTTATGGCCCTAGACCGTTTCGTCACCTAGAGGCGGATGTGGCAGCATGTTCCCGTTGGAGGAGTCACGTTGACCAAGCGTGTTAGCAAAGAGCCATATCCGTGACTGGCAGAACTCCTGGACTGTAAAGCAGTCCTCGTTGAGTTAGGCTCTGGGGTTATGTCATCGGTCCACTTTAGAAGACATTGCTAGAAACAGTCCCATGAAAGTCATTATCTCATTGTTGGATTTATTGTAGGAATATTTTTGAGGGTGTGATTCATTCTTTCACACGGCATCTTTACAAGGAGCCCAAAGGAGAAATTTCTTCAATCTTTATAACCAGGAATAATAATATTTCTCCTGAGCATTTGCTTCGTTTTCTTCTTCGGGGTCCTCTAATTAGTGTCAGTGATCAGGTGGCCCCTGCGTTAACTGCTATGTAGTTTGAGGTGAGTTTGCAGGCCAGTGCCAACAAAGACACTGAGTTCACTGCAAACATTTTGTGGGGATGTGTGCTCACCTTACTATTAGTCTCATTTTTCCTTCTCTACCCTAATTTTTTTCTTTGTCTACTTTTCTGATATGTTGAACTAATCAAGACCCTCAGTTGAGAGGGGCTAGAAACTCAAGAAAAAAGGGAATACATTAGGACTACTAAGAAAACCCACGAATTGGTCTAACTTCCGCCATGGTTGGATCTAAGAATTCAAAAATTCTCATCAACACTTGGTGTCTTTTCCTCCATCTCTTCGCTTTGTTCTGTTCTATGGAGCCTCCATCCTCAGGCTCCTGCCTACTCCTTGAAGGCTCCTGGCAGCGTCAGACTCATATCACCGTACTGACAGCAGTGCCAGTGGAAGAAGAGCTTCTTTTTCCTCATGATTCCAACAAAGTTTCTAGAATTGAGTTTCCGTGGGGGACTTGGCAAAGCCACAGAGACCGGGCTGATGGAATTTTCAGATGCGCCAGGTGTAGGAACTTATGATGAGATGGTACCAGTTCCACCTGAGAGGTAGCTAGCTCTCTCAAAGAAAATGTGGACGTATAAGAATAAAAAGGATTTGAGACAGGAAAAACCAAAACCCTACAGTAACAATTTATATTAAATTTTATTTTTTAAATGGAAGCATGCCCACTTTCATAAGCTCCCTCATGTATTTTTTTAGAACAAATTGCGGTATTAATAAATACATGGAAAATCAGATTGTAATTTGATTACAATTACAGATGCTAAGTGAGGATGAAACGATATGAATGGTAACTGCGTGTATGAGTCAAATATTTTATGTCTCCAGGCTCTGACAGCTGAATCATCTGTCTGCACAAGCTGGAACAGACAGGTCACACCTGAGGGTCAGCTCTGGAGACACGTTGCAGGTTCTTTCTGCCTTGCCTGTCCTTTACTAGAGCTACAGTTGTCTAACCATCCTGAACTTCCTGGGTTACAGTAATACCATTCATTCCATGCAGCTTTAGACAAGTCGATGGAGCCAGAATTGCTTGGCCTTCCAGTTTCAGGCTCGGAAGCCAATCTGTCTTCTGCCAGTTTTTGTATATATCTCATCTCATCCATTATGGGCTGACTTTATAGTGTGAGTCTCAGTGCTTGGGAGGGGGATGCTGTACTTTCTGAACAATTACAAGGGAGGTAAAACATCACTCTTTTCTTTTCACAAAATGTTGTGAGCAAAGGGTGGTGGGAGGGCAGCTGGCATGCCCTTAGTTGCAGGTGGTGGGGCACACTTTGCCCTCAGATGGCCCACAGCCTCAGGTGGGGAGTGGTGGTTGTTATTGTTCAATCGCTAAGTCGTGTCTGACTCTTTGCAACCCCATGGACTGCAGCATGCCAGGCCTCCTTGTCTCTCACTATCTCCCAGAGTTTGCCCAAGTTCATATCCACTGAGTTGATGATGCTATCTAACCATCTCATCCTCTATCACCCTCTTCTTTTGCCTTCAATCTTAGGGAGTGGTAGAGATGACACTAGGTTGTGGACAACACTCTAAAGATATAGGAAAGGGTCACTCAGGCAGCTTCCCTAGAAACCAGGCACTGCAGTTTCACAGGGTACCAAAACTTCCTTGGACTCCTAGGGAAAGATGCTGTGTGAATTGACATTAGCTCCTGTAATCCATTGTTATGAGGCTGGCTGAACCTCCACCCTTACCTGCCGCCTATTCTTCCTCCCAGTAAGGAGGAGAAATCAGGGATAACAGGCACCTGTCAATGTCAGTTAATGCCAGGAAGCTTCACAATTACCCAGATATGGAGGGGACAAACTCTCTCAGCTCGGTAAGACCAGAATTTTTATTTCATCAGAAACAGGACCAAAGTTCTGTTCAGAGGAGGAATAGGAATATCACACTGGAGTGGATATTAGCAGAGAAAAGCTAGTCTTCTGGTTCACAAAGAGTGTGTGATTTTAGATTGTCGAGGAGGAAATGAATGGCAATCTGAAATGGAAAGTCCTCCTCCTCCCCCATCCCGTTCTTTCTGGTGCTTCTCCCCTCCCCTCATCCATGGGACCAGAACTCACACTTCTCCAACCTTCACCTTCCGCCCTGGAAGATCATAGAGAACTGACTGAAGGAGAAAGAGGTGGGACAGGGGTGGAGGGGGATGTCCATGGGAGAAGCCCTGCTGCCTGCAGGCATGAGGATTTGCTCCTTTCTGGGGTACAAGGGAATTAGGAGAGGGGGGCAAAGCCAGGAGCACAGTGCACAAATAACTCTCCCCTTCACCTCTGCCCTGCCCCCCAGCTTGTGCAGCTCCAGATCTTTGAGGCAATAACCGCATGTTTTAAAGACGAACAGCAGAGCTCCTTTAATGTCCAATATATATTTAGGAAAACAGGACATCTAACAAGTAGCAGCAGCTTCCTTTCTGTGTCTCTGTGGGTCACTAGGAAGCCAGGATCATCTAGCTAGACAACAACTCTGGTCCCAACAGTTTCTACTCCCAAGCGGATCCCTGGGGTCACACACTGAGGGAGAGCAGAGGAGAAACCTGCCAGGTCAATTACCTATCTGGTCCCTACATAGAACTAAAGGTTCCTAAAGACAAATCTTACTCCTTGATGGTCCTCCTTCCTCTCCCCTCATTAAAGTGACCAGATTTTGCCCAGAGGAAAATTTTCATAAATGATTACTAATATTTTTGGCAAAATCAAGTAAATTATAAACATTTCTTGAACAGAGGGTCCCAGCTTGGCACTGTGCCAACAGTGGTAGCCAAGCCAAGACAAAGTGTTGCAGGTGAGAAACACTGCCTCAAAAGAGTTAAAGAATGTAACACAAATGATACATCACAAGAAAGTGAACTGCTCAAGGCTTTATGAGAAAAACTTAGGTTAAGTATATTCCCAAGGGCATATAACTGGTCAGTGATGGAACCAGCATTGTAGCCTTCTCAAGACATCAAAGCATTTAGCACCAAAGGCATTCGGGAAGGAACTCTGTGCTATTCATCAAACTCCAGGCTCCAGGAAAAAGGTTTCTGAAAAATTAGTGTCAAAGCCTGGACTAGGATCTGGGCCTGTAACTTTTGGCTCAAATTATTGTAAGGTCTGGAAATTGTTTCCGAAAAGAAAGAAAGAAAAAAGGCCAAAGATGTCTGAGTAATAGGCACAGTTTCACTTTTTCTTACTGAAGGTCCTTTCTCAAATCTTAACATGGTTAACAGGTTCTGACCCTGTCATTATTTCTAGCCAACCCTTTTAAATGTCATCTTTAAGTCAACAGGTCAACTGTTGCCAGAATCATGGTCTAGGAACATGGGAGTCTTCATGCCTTATTTCTGTCTTTCAGGGACTTGACAGCTTTCCATCAATGCTCCCTGTCTTGTTATCCAGTGCTTTATCTTTTTTTTTATTTTTATTATTGCTGGTGATCCTAAGGCACCTACAATTTAAGATTCTTAGGCTCCCCATGACAGCAAAGGCCATTAAAATCAGAAGCACGAGTAACTAAAACTGGACTAGTTTTATTAAGAAAAAGGCTCACTGAGCTCTGCAGTTTGCCACACACTTTTCCATTAGTTTGTCAACCCTGCCTACACCTTCTCCTCCTCAGTAACAGTACTGGCATATCACTATGTGCTCCACTTACTGCGTTCTTTACAAATTGAAGGTTTGTGACAGCACTGCATTGTCAGATGATGGCTAGCATTTTTATCAATCAAGTATTTTTAAATTACAGCACGTGCATTGTTTTTCTAGACAAAATCCTACTGCATACTTAATAGGCCACAGTGTGGTGTAAACATAATCTTTATATGCACTGGAAAACCAAAAATTCATGTGACTCACTCTATTGCAATATTTGCTTTATTGCAGTGGTTTGGAACTGAACCCACACTCTCTCTGAAGTGTGCCTGTAGATATGCAGAAAGAAGCCAAGATAAAAGACCATGTAGCTGGATAGCTGGTGAGAAGTATTGCCCCAGCCCCTGGGACCCGCCCCCATGGGGTCTGCTACCCCATCTGCTCTTAGGTTCCAGGAGATCCCCATGTGCCCTTCCAACAAACCCACCTTGTAGTTTTAAGATCATTTTAATAGTCCTGGACAGACACCCGTGCTTACTGCTTATCCATTTGTCACTGGACTCCTTTAAGAGATTCTGTGTGTTTCAGTTGACATCTTTGCCATGCCACTCTAGTTTTATGAATTTGCTGATAAGTTTGAAGTCCAAGTTACTTGATTTTTGCTTTTATTTAATCAGGACAACATCTATTTGGCTTAAATTACAAATGGATATAACAATAAGCCAGAGAGTAAATTGGGGACATTTGAGATAGGAGAATATTATCTTGGGTTATAAATCTGAATTCTATCTCTAGTCACAAATTCTGAAGGGGATTTCCAGATAGCTAAAAATAAAGTGACTTGTTTCTTTTATTTATACAACATCAGCACATTCCGTCATCTTAACTCTTAAAAACAGGAGCTGGGAAAACCAGGCAGATGAATTCAAGGCTAATTTTAGAGATCAGGAAACTGAGTCTTAGAAAAGTTAAATGTCCCATTGGGCTGATTGGCCCATAAAAAGTGATTTTAGACCAGAATCTCCACCCCTTGCCTTGGGAAATGGGTGTTTCCACATCTCTTCTGTTGGAAGGCATTTCCCTCATTGCCTTGGGCAGGGGCCACTCTTTCTGATGTGTGTTCTTAGGGACAGACAGGGCTCTCTGTTGCTTCATGGCAACAACTCATCCTGTACATTATGGGATGTTTTGAAGTATTAAGGTTTTTTTTTTTCCCTCTGCTCCTGACTTTGCTTTATGGAGCAAAGATAACTCTAGTGAGATGTTAACAAGTTCTCAGAACTCCAGTTCAAACAAAGTCCCACTCTGGCTCTAGGACTACCCCTGCTGCCACCCTCCACCATCACCTGTGCAATTCAGGGGACCCTGGGGAGAAGAGATCTAAGAGGGCACTGCAGTCTGGAAGGAGCTGCCTTTAAGAAAACATATCATTTTCAGAAAGATGCTGCCCTCTCTCAGGGAGAAGGCCACCAACTGTCCCTCCCTCGAACTAGGGAAGCGAGGCCCATGAGAACTGCCTATAAACTCTGGTGGGGAGACTGCCATTTCAATCCCTAGATGAAAGTCTGTACTGCCTCTTGAGCTGCAGACTTGCTCCCACTGGTCTAAGCCCTGGGGAGAGAGCAGGGGCAGGTAGGGAGGCAAAGCATGATAAGGACACCACCCTTAAGTTCTCATTCCTCTAAAGGCACATAAAATGGCCTCTTCTTGTGCCCAAAGCCTCCAAAGGATAGATGAACGTGGGCACCGGAGGGAGGGCAGGGCTGCCAGGCATCAGCACAGTGAAGGGTACAGAGATGCTGGCCCCAGAGAAATGTGGGGAGTGGGGGCGGTGGCTGGTTGGAGCTGAATAACTGCCCATTGAAGGTCATTGCATCTGCCATGTGTCCAACTCACAGAGAAGGAGCCTGGATCCAGGGGAGGACCTTACCCAAGCAGCCACATTTGAAGACATCTTGTAGTGTCTTCCATCTCCCTGCTCCACTTGGCAGCAAAGCCCTCCCAATTACTCAGGGAAAACCCTTGGGGCCATCTCTAACTCCTCTTTTTCTCATACACCACCACTTTGCATCAGAAAAATTTGGTTGATTCCACCTTTAAAATGGGGTTCAATGCACAATACTGGATGCTTGGGGCTAGTGCACTGGGATGACCCAGAGGGATGGTATGGGGAGGGAGGAGGGAGGAGGGTTCAGGATGGGGAACACATGTATACCTGTGGCGGATTCATTTTGATATTTGGCAAAACTAATACAATTATGTAAAGTTTAAAAATAAAATTAAAAAAAAAGAAAAGAAAAAAAAAAAAAAAATGGGCTTCCCAGGTGGCGCTAGTGGTAAAGAACTCACCTGCCAACGCTGGAGACGTAAGAGACGTGAGTTCCATCCCAGATTTGGGAAGATCCCCTGGAGAAGGGCATGGCAACCTACTCCAGTATTCTTGCCTGGAGAATCCCATGCACAAGGGAGCCTGGCTGCTACAGTCCATGGGGTCGCAAAGAGTCAAACACGACTGAAGGGACTTAGCAACCTTAAAACACATCTGTGCTCTGATCACCCTTAATCACTTCTACCCTCATAAGCCAGAGTCAAATCTCACCTATCTTATTGCAATAGCCTTCTAACTGGTCTTGCTGCTTTGAACTTTGCAGTCTATTCTCTCCAGAGTGGCCAGAAGATCTCTTAAAACTTAACATCAACAGTTGTCACTCCCACTGTAAAGTTTTATCTCTATGAGGGCAGGGACTTAGTTTTGTTTACAGTTCCACCCCCAGAACATCACCTGTGTGCTAAATCCCTTCGGTCATGACTGACTCTTTGTGACCCCATGGATTGTATAGCCTCTAGGCTCCTCTGTCCATGGGATTCTCCATGCAAGAATATTGGAGTGAGTTGCCATTTCCTTCTCCTGGGGATCTTCCCGACCCTGGGATTGAACTCATATCTCTTTCTTATGTCTCCTGCACTGGCAGATGAGTTCTTTACCACTAGCATTACCTGGGTACGCTGTTAATATTCAACATGTGAAGGTTAGATAACTTCAGATGTTATTACATATTATGACCTTTAGGTAACAAGGCATCACTATCCTTCTCATGTGTAGAGGACAATTTGCCTGAAGCAGCCCAGGATGAGAACTCGGGTCTTTACCTCTTAATTCTGTGATTTCTCTAATACGTTCTGGGAACTCGGCTGCTGTGGTTGAGGCAGGAGCTCCAAGTGGGGAAATTCAGACTCAGCTTTTCCCAGATCTCACAGGTTCCAGCTTTCATTGTTAAAGGCCGGAAGAAATACTTCTGTTTCTGTGGTTACCTACAACTGCATCTCCTGCACAGGAAGTCAGTTAACCATGGCAGTACTCAGAAAACAAGCTGATGCAAGATATTTCTTCCCAGGTTTGTCTCAGAGCAATTCAGTTACCACTGATGAGGACGCCAAAGGAAAGAATAAACTGTTTTCAGGCATTTTCGTCCAAATCATAGGCTACCAGTCTGTTGGCATGAAATCCTGAAAATCAGAGATAAGGATGAAATCCAGTGTGAACAGAGGGCATTTAACACAGATTGGTGGAGAGTTTCGGTTCTGTTAATTGTTTGCTGTCTACACTGTTAGTTAAATGTAATTACCTGAAAAATCTCAACTGTGCATATGGGGAAAAAAAAAGAGAGAGAGAAGTTTGGTTCAGATCGTCAGTGAGAGGGATATGGATTCTCATTCTGTGGCCTGAAAGATGAACTAGTGTGGAGTGTATCCAGTGCTGGGTGGGGTTTTCAGACACTGTTAACCATTGTCGTCATATCGCCGCATTCCCTAGATTACGAGATGTCACCAGTATGCTCACTCCTCAGTTGACCAGAATACCCCAGTTCTCAAGCACTCAGGCCAAGAGGGCGCTGTCAGTATTCTCTCGTTTCCCATAATAGCATTACAGAGTTGGGTTTAGTAAAGAATGTGGGCTTAGGAATCAGGAGATCTGATTTCAGACTCTGGCTCTGCAGCTTGCTAGCTGGGGCAATGTAGTCTAGTTACCTAATCTCTGTTGGCGTCAGAGTCCCCATCTATAAAATGAGGACAACTAGAAGTGCTCACACTGCACTCAGCATGTGGTTCCCCATTTTAGTCTTTAATATTATTCATCTAAAGCATATTATTGGGCTTCCCTGGTGGTTCAGATGGTCAAAAATCTGCTTGCAAGGCAGGAGACCTGGTTCAATCCCTGGGTTGGTAAGATCCTCTGGAGAAGGGGATGGCAACCCACTCCAGTATTCTTGCCTGGAGAATCCAATGGATAGAGCAGCCTGGCAAGCTACAGTCCATGGGGTTGCAAAGAGTCGGATGTGACTGAGTGACTAACACACACACACACACACACAAACAAAGCATATTATTAATTGGAGGGTGTCAGTTCAGTTCAGCTCAGTCGCTCAGTTGTGTCCTACTCTTTGCAACCCCATGAATCGCAGCACGCCAGGCCTCCCTGTCCATCACCAGCTCCCGGAGTTCACTCAAACTCATGTCCATCGAGTCGGTGATGCCATCCATCCATCTCATCCTCTGTCATCCCCTTCTCCTCCTGCCCCCAGTCCCTCCCAGCATCAGAGTCTTTTCCATTGAGTCAACTCTTCGCATGAGGTGGCCAAAGTACTGGAGTTTCAGCTTTAGCATCATTCCTTCCAAAGAAATCCCAGGGCTGATCTCCTTCAGAATGGACTGGTTGGATCTCCTTGAGGGTGTAGTTAAGTGTTAAAGCAATGAAGCCATGGAGGACAGGGCATTGTATAGTGACAGTCACTGGTGTTGAACACTTGATCACACAGTTTACCATCCAGAACATTTTTATTCTGAAAATTGTTAGCATACTTTGTTCCTATAATCAGTCAATGAATCCAGTTCCCCTTTCTGCTTTGGCTGCCAAGAAGATCAGAACCAAGTCAGTGGCTTAACCCTGCTATCAGTGCAGGACTGGGAGGCCTGTGGACCTTTGCTGGGACTTTCCTTTCTCATTGATTATCATTCTATTCTGTTTACATTTTTTCCTATCATAGATTTTATTTTCCATTGTATTAAATGGCATTTAATAAATGACTTAAGCCTTTTGTGGGATAAGGTCAGGCATGTAACTAGGTTACTGAAGAGTTTAAACTTCTTGGAGTATAAACATGAAATATTTTGATTTATTTCAATGGCTATTCCCAAGTCCCTATTATACTCCATCAAATCATTCTTTAGGCTGTAACAGAATTTAGATATATTCCATAACTTTCCCTTCACTTTCAGCTGTTAAAATTTTGCCTGACACGGTATAAAACTTCAATGTTTTATGTGGTTCAAAGCTCTATACCTTTCCTCTCCAGTTGTCAGGGCTCTAAATATATACAGAGGGAGCTATACTCAATATTTTGCAATAACCTATAAGGGAAAAGCCATGAAATTAATAGACGCTTACTCCTTGGAAGAAAAGTTATGACCAACCTAGACAGCATATTAAAAAGCAGAGACATTACTTTGCCAACAAAGGTCCATCTAGTTAAGGCTATGGTTTTTCCAGTGGTCATGTATGGATGTGAGAGTTGGACTATAAAGAAAGCTGAGTGCCGAAGAATTGATGCTTTTGAACTGCGGTGTTGGAGAAGACTCTTGAGAGTCCTTTGGACTGCAGTCAGTCCTAAAGGAAATCAGTCCTGAATATTCACTGGAAGGACTGATGCTGAAGCTGAAACTCCAATACTTTGGCCACCTGATGTGAAGAACTGACTCATTTGCCAAGACCCTGATGCTGGGAAAGATTGAGGGCAGGAGGAGAAGGGGACGACAGAGGATGAGATGGTTGGATGGCATCACCAACTCGATTGACGTGAATTTGGGTGAACTCCGGGAGTTGGTGATGGACAGGGAAGCCTGGTGTGCTGCGGTTCATGGGGTTGCAAAGAGTTGGACACGACTAAGTGACTGAACTGAACTGATAAGGGAAAATAATCTGAAAAAATAGGTATATATGTACGCATACCTGAATCACTTTGCTACCTGAAGCTAACACAGCATTGTAAATCAACTTTACTTCAATAAGTTAAAAAAAGAAAAAGAAATAAATGCACACAGAAAGAGATTTATTGTAAGAATTGGCTCAGATGATTTTGGAGGCTGGCAAGTCCCAAGATCCACAGTTGGCAAGCTAAAGACACAGGGGAATGATGGTGTAATTCTAGTCCAAGTCTGAGGGCAGGTGAAGATGAACTGATATCCCAGCTCAGAAACAGACAAAGATCCACTTCTCTCTTGCTCAGTCTTTTACTCTATTCAGACCTTCAACAGGTTAGATGAGGTTCATCTACCTTGGGAGGGCCGTCTGCTTTACTGAGTCCTTGGATTCAAATGTTAATCTCATCTAGAAGAACCTTCATAGACACACACAGAATAATGTTTAACTAAATATCTGGGCACCCTGGGGCCCATCAAGTTGACACATAAAATTAACCGTTGCAAGTGGGAAAGAGGGAAGAAGAAAGGGAAAACTTGTTTTCACTCAGCTAGTGAAGCGCCTCCCTTGCGTTGCTAACTATCCAGGTCATAGTGCTCAGTGTCCATGCCGCCCATGTGACAGACATACATGCAGCAGTTCTTCGGACACTCCTGAGGAATCCCTCCTCCTCCCTAACAAAAGCAGTTAGCTCCAGCTCCATGCCCTCTACTCCACACTGGACGGACAACCCTCTTAGGTGGGATGACAGCAAGATGGCTCAACCTCAGCTCCCTGCAATGTCGTGTTTCCAGCTGTCCCATGGGAAGTTCAAGCTCATGGCCAGGCCCAGTGGTGGGCATGCAGCTCTGAGTGGTGGAGAAGCTTTCTGTACCTCCCACATCGCTCCAATCCTCTTCGATGCAGAGATGGAAGAGCTGGTCTGCTGTGAATATCCAACCAGGGGAAGGAGGTGCCCATCTCCTTTACATGCTTCTTGAACCTCTATACTCAATTCTCTTGGCAGTCCCCCTTACCATGGAACATCTTATTATAGGTATAAATTAATTAATAATACTTAATATTATTCATTTATTGGTGATTTCTGGCTATTGGGCATGTTGGATAGTGAGCTGCTCTGTATTTTCCTTCTCACAAATTCTAGCTCTCTTCCTGTTTTATTTCTTACTACAATAGTTCAATAGTTCTTACTACAAAGGTCTCCATAATCTTTCCATATCCACTGAGGCTTGGAGCCAATTTTCTCCCTGTAGCTGAACTCTCAGGTGTCGAGTCTAGCCATGGGACAGGTATTTAAAAATACAGACTGTAAGGTCAGCAGACCTGGGTTTGAATCCCATATTTCTTCCTTCTTAGCTGTATGAACAAATTGCTTTAACCCATGAGGCTCAGTTTCTTCCTTGTAAAATAGAGAATAGTAATCTTATCTGTGTGCTTCCCTGGTGGCTCAGATGGTAAAAATTCTGAGGTGGTAAAGAATCTGAAAAAGTAAAGAATCCTGCAGTGCAGGAGATCTGTGTTTGATAGCTGTTGGGAAGATCTCCTGGAGGGGAGCATGGCAACCCACTCCAGTATTCTTGCCTGGAGAATCCCCATGGACAGAGAAGCCTCATGGGCTACAGTCCATGGGGTCACAAAGAGTCGGACACGACTGAGTGACTAAGCACAGCACAAGCACAATCTTATCTGTATTGATACAAAACTAATTAAACATTTATCCCAGAATGTGGCATATAGTGAGTATTCAATAAATGGTAATAGATAGGCTGGGTTGAGGGGAAGGTCCCATTACAGTTTAGAATTTGTCCTGCATGTGTGCCAAGTTGCTTCAGTCATGTCCAGCTCTTTGTGACCCTATGGACTGTAGCCCTCCAGGCTCCTCTGTCCATGGGACTCTGTAGGCAAGAATACCAGAGTGGGTTGCCATTTCATCCTCCAGGGGATCTTCCTGACCCAGGGATCGAACCCAAGTCTCTTATGCCTCCTGCGTTGGCAGGTGGGTTGTTTACAGCTAGAGCCACCTGGGGGAAAGTTTCCTAGGTGGAAAGTTCCACACCCTACATAGCCTTTCCATAAGACTTAAAAAAAAATCCAACAAAACTTTCTAACAAATTTCATCAGTCATGAATTTAAGTGATAGGCTCCCCTGCCTTTCTGATTTGGATTCCTCTTTTTAAAAAAAAAAAAATCACAAAAGGGAAATACAGAAAAATGAAGCTGCACCCTTGACACACTGCACTGTAGCCTGTCTCCTTTAACCCTCACTGCAACTGTTTTCTGTAGCTGAAGTTGGTGCTGTCCATTTTGAAGTTTTTTTGCAGGTTCTGGAGGATTCAGTAAAAATGAAATCCCTAAAATGTCATAGATGTATGCTTGATTAAGCAAAGCCCTTTAATAAAAAAAGTTATTTCCCCATAGGTTGGTTGAACATTTTTCAGTCTTTTGCTCAAGGAGGACCTCGAAAAAATACTTCTCAGGTAGGTTAAAGCACAGGGAAACAAATTATCCTTTATCCTTCACTCTAAAGAACAAGCAATTGCAGTGTTCTAGAATGTTCCTGGCATTAGCTACCACAAGAAATGAGAGGAATTCTTGACATTTCAGAACTCTGATGTGGCAATTTCTTTGAATGTTCTTTTAAAAGAAGAGTGAATTAAAAAAAAAAAACCAAACATTTTTCAATAGTTTCATTGTTGTACCTGAGCTTTCCTTTATCCAGTGGATTTACTCTAATTATCTAAATGATTCTAAGGAAGACAGTTTCCCCTCCAGTAAGGGCAGAGCAAAGTAATCCTCACAAAGACATGAATGTAAATTGCTTTGGGATGGAAAATTGACTGAATTATGACAAGTGGTGGTTGCCAACAAAGAGCCTCTGATGCCTTTTATAAACCAGGGACTGGCTATATCTCTCTCTCTCCTCCTGATCTCAGGAGCCTGGATATGAGGTGTGAGGTGTCTGTGAGCGTCCTGAGTTTCCTGAGCACTGTGCAGGGTTTAAGCATTGCCTGGCTACCATGACCTCAACTCTGATTGAAACCTGTTACCATATTTGTTCATCCTGAATGCTCACACCATTCGTAGAGAGTGCATCCCAGCAGCAGGGCAAAAGGCAAAAGTAAGAAAGAGGAGGGAGGCAGAGAGAGCAAGAGAGAAGGGCAAACAGCCTGTGACTGAGAGCGGTACACTGAGCTCCATGGAGACACGTGCAGAGAAAAGACATACGTACTGACCGCCACACAGGGAGTGCACACCGAGGCAGAGAGTTAGATCAGACAGGGGAGGAGACAGAGAAAAGACCACGCGAGGAATGGAGAGGGAGAGACAGAAATTAAAATCTACCCACCTGCAGTTACACACACGTATAGACATACACACATGCAATTACACGTGTGTGTGTGTGTGTGTGTGTGTGTTCAACCCATTCAGACCAAAAAGTCATGTTGGTCAATGACCTAGTAGGGTCTCCATTCTACATCCGCACAGAGTTTGGAAGGATTTATGGGGTTTGAACATAGAACACAAAAGACTCGTGATCTCAACTACATTAATTTTCCTTCAAGTGCTTCCAACTTATTCACTGTCTAATTTAGGCTTACCAGACTAAATAGTCTAGATTTGTACTTACTAGCTTTCAGTTTCCTTTAGTATCGATTCAAATCATGTGCCCCTCAGAAGACATCATTGGAACCTAGGTGCTTACTCCACAATCTTCCCCCTTACAAGGGGTCAGTGGGCTCCTTTCCTCCACTGACCCAAGCCCTGCTGACAAGATGAGGTTTGTTCAAGAACTGAACACTTTAGTTCCTGTCTTTTCCTTACTTTCTTCTCACCTTTGAGAAGCTCTCAGCTGCACCCTCACTCTCCTGACTAAAGCGCGGTAGATGTGAGTTGAAGTAACTGGGTTTCTGTCTTTATTTCCATTTCTGGCAGGAAGGGGTTCAATTTTCTGGCATAAATTCCTTCCCTGGATTCATGCCTACGGTCCTGGAAGAGTTTATTTAGCCATCAATCCTTTAAAGTTTGATTGATTTGTCATTTTCTGATGCTGGAATGAGTTTGTTAGGGGAAATTTATGAACACATTACCCTAACTGGCAAGGGCTTTGAGTGCTTGAGGATTTCCTGAAGAGACACTCCAAGAACCTTCTGTGGCTTTTTGTTTTTCCTTAGGATGTGGTGCGATTTTCACGGTCTATTTGTTATAATGCTTCCCTGACGTAAAATACTCATACAGGGTAAATAAACTCTCCCTGAAATACTTCGAGTCTTTCCAATCTAGAAATCTGAGCTTAAGCTCCTTGCTTTAAATACACTGCATACAAATTACATACTGGAAGAGATAGCAAGTTCCTATCGGATCCAGACAATACTTTTTACTGAGTGTACCCATTCTTAGCAGGCCTGAGTACACAGATTCGGTCTTTAGAAATTTTGCTGCTATATTGTTGACTGTATAAAAATTAATTATTGGTAGAAATTCTCGCTGGATGGTGTTTTTCATCCTTTTTAGTCTCATTTAGTGCTTTTTTGCTTTGAATTTATTCTGTCTTATACTAACATTGCCCCTTCTGCATATTTTGGTTGCATTTACATGGTATCCCCTTGTCCACCTCTTTATTTTCATCCTCTCAGTGTCATCCTGGTATAAATGTGTCTCTTAGAAAACAGCTGATGTGTACATCCATGCTCAGTCGCGTCCAACTCTGTGTGATCCTGTGGACTGTATCCCGCCACACTCCTCTGTCCATGGGAACTTCCTGGCAAGAATACTGGAGTGGGTGACAATTTCCTCCTCCAGAGGATCTTCCCAACCCAGGGATCGAACCTATATCTCCTGCGTCTCCTGTATTGCAGGTAGATGCTTTACCACTGAGCCATCAGGGAAGCCCTCGCAAAACAGCTTGGTTCATATTGTTTTACCCCATATAAGAGCAACTGTCTTTTAAAAGAAGCATTTAACTCCTTCATATTTATTGATTCGGGCATATTTCTGCCACTTCATTTCATGTTTACACCTATTCATTTACTAATGTGGTTAGCAAATATTTTCTCTGCTTCTTGTTTCTCAGATATGCAGCCTTTGTAAATTGCATTTAAGTTGTGGCTGGAACCATGGTGATGTTGATGAATAATGAAAGTGCCACTTTTGCTAGCATGCCTTGAAGAAAGAAAACTTGTCTTAAAGTTAATGATGTCCGAACTTGGTAAATCTCCTTGAAAGTGATTGCCATTGGGGTCATGCTTAGTTGTGATAGGATTTAACTGCAATAAAAGTGGTTTGGACTTAGAGTCAGGCTCGGGTTTGAATTTGCCCCTCACTCCCAACACACACACACACACACACACACACACACACACATACATGTCTGTTATGTGACTGTGGATATTTAATTAACCTCTGTATCCGCTAATTTCTTCATCTGTAAAAATCCTGGGATGTGGAGATTAACCGAAGCAACATAAGAGAGTGTTTTCCACAATTCTAGGCTTACTGCAGAGTCTTAACAATGTCTATATAAAAATAAAACTGCCATCTCTCTTGGTTTGTGGTGTGTTTCCTTTTTGGAGCTGGGGTCTGGTTGGTATGCAAGAAAAGGAGAAGGCATGTGAGCTATGTTATCTGCTTGTCATCACAAGAGGAGCCAAGTGGCAGACCATGGATTGAAGCGCATCCGGAGCACTGGGGTGGGCCTGGGAATTCCACAGCGAAGACTCTGAGATAAGCAAGCGCCAAGGGTGGGGCCTGCTGAATGGTTTGGGCTTCTACAGGGCCAGGGTCTTATAGGAAGAGAGATGACGAGGGAATCTGACTTCCAGAGCTGCCAAATAAGGAAGAATGTCATCTCTCTCTCCATTTCATCCAAGTAGAAATGTCAGCAACCAGAGCAACTCACCCTGTGCCATCTTGGGACCCCCAAACGTGGTTTTGAAAGGACCTAGGATAGCTTTGAGCTAAATGGTACATTAGGAAACATTTCTTTTATTTTTCAATATGCTTTCACACCACTCAAGCTTTTTTTTTTTTTTCTCTTCCTTCTTTTGCAAAACATAATTTATCAAGAGGACAGCTGTCCTTTGAAGGCAGGAGTTGCTTTAAACATCACAAAGCTCCTGTGATCCCAGCCCCCTCCTCGCCCAGCCTGATGAGCTTTGTCCAGCTTGGGGGTTCTGCTCTCTTACTCACCCAGACTGCCTCCCCAGGGAGCCACTGGGTTGAGCCTCCAGAGGTCATTTCCTTGCCAAACATTCCTTTTCAGTGAGAGGACGTTTTCATCCCCTGGTAAACAATTCCAGCCCACACAAAGCAGACAGGGGTGCCTGTCCCTCTTCTTGCTCTCCACTTGGTTCTGAGCCCATTCCAACCCCAGAGGCGTCAGTCTGCTCTATAAATTCCTTTGTGAAACCTGAGCTCCTGGGCTCCAAAGGAGAGCAAAGATCTTGGAGGGGTTGCAGTTTCCCTTCTCTCTAAAGATCTGCTTGTGTTGGCAGCAGAAGGGTACGTTCTTCCAAAACATGCGCTTCCCTTTCTTACATGAATTCAGTTCAGAAAGCACTGCCAGGCTCCTCCTAAGCAAGAGAGGTAAGGTCGCCTCCCTTGCAGGTCTACACAGGAAAGAGATGACAGGCCTGGGGAGGGGGTGGGGGATTTTCTGAGGTAAAGGGTCTGAAACTCTGTCTCCAACTGTCACTATTGGGAGGGAAATGGCTCTGCTCATGGGAGGTGGGGTGAGGGGGTGGCGGCTGGGTCAGCCTTGAGCTTCAGGTGATTTCTTTTTGAGAGAAAAAGAAAGGAAGGGAAGAAAGAAAGGAGACAGCGAAAGAGGATAGAAGAAAGAAGGAAAAAAAGAAAGAGGAGGATAGAGACACGTTTACTGGCGGGCGTTTCACTGAGCAATTGTGTCACACACCCGAGTCCCTCATCACCAACTCCTCCAATTACTTCCAGGGCACTTTTAAAATTCATATTGTATCATTTCTTAATATACGTGTTTCCTTAATCCTAGAATTTGGAAATGAAGTAGTAAGTCATTAACTGATAGAATCTTAGGGAACTCATCTTTGAAAAGCGATGCATTGTTTTGGTGGCATTACGGGAGATAAAAAGAAGAGAAGAAGCCAGTTGTGGCCTTACTGTAAGACTTTTGATTTTCCCATTGTATGGGTCTGTTGGAGTTTGCGGTCCAGCTGGTTTTCTCCTGAGTCCATGGGGAGACTCTGAACCCCTATGTGTCAACGGGTGCCTACATCTTAATACTCTCATCAGAAATGTCCCCTTCCTTGCTGTTTCCAGTTGGATCGGCACAAATGGTGAGAAAGCAGGTCATGGGAAAGCCATTCTGGCTGAGTGACTTTTCTTTCCCCCAACCTTCTGCCCAGCTGGCAGCACCACGCTGGTGCTGGAGCCTCCCCAGGGAGCTCAGAAGCGTGCTGACAGGCAGGGCACCGCTGGGCAGCCACGCCTGCCCCCTGGCCTCCATCCAGCCCTCTGAGCCCAAGCTGGGGCCACCTTTCCTGTTTGTTTTTCATTAAATAATGTTTACTGAATGCCTACTATGTGCCAGGGGCTGCTCTAAGGGCTTTGGGTACCCCAGTGAGAGAAACAGACAAACATACATCCCTTGCTTCATGGAGTTTATGTCCTAAGGTTCCTATTTTATTAAGAGGATTGGTTTATTTATTTTTAATTTTTTAAAGGGACATAAACATGGAAATAGTACAATGAGTACTTGTATACTCTTCACGTAGATTCAACTGCTAAGCTTTTAAAGCTATGCTCTTTCTTTTTCTTTCCACTTTTCTCTCTCAACACACAAACACACACACTGTTTTTTAGCTGAACCATTTGAGAGCAGGTATAATGACACCTCACTCCTAAATAATTCAGAATGTATCTCCTAAGAATAAAGACATTCTCCTACATTATTTCAAAGTCATTATTACACACAAGAAAACTATCATTAAATCACATATCATGTCTAAAATACAGCCCAAATTTAGATTTCTTTAATTGGCTCTAAAATGTATTTTATGGCTTTTGTTCTTTAAATTACAGGATCCAGCCACAGTTTATGCATTTTGTCTGACTGTTCTCTTTTATGTCTTTTCATCTAGAACAACCTCTCACTTTTTGTTTGGTTTTTCAAGTCATTGACCTTTGAAGAGCCCAAGGTAGTTAGTCTTTTTGACCGCCCAACACTCTAGATTTGTCAGACTGTTGCCTCAGAATCGGATTCAGGTCAAACATTCTTAGTAAGAATATTACATAAGTGATACTACTCATTGCACTTCAGGAAATGCATAACATCTGGTTGTCCCATGGGATAGACCAGATAAACAAACATTTCTTGAATGAAGGACTTATATATATGATGTATGTACTTTCCCCCATAGTCTTAGTAAAGGCAGAGTCTTTAACAATCAAACTTCTGATACCATGATAAGGTATCACACACACACAGTTTAGTCACCAAGTTGTATCTGACTCTTTTGCGACCCCATGAACTGTAGCCAGCCAGGCTCCTCTGTCCATGGGATTTCTCAGACAGGAATGCTGAAGTGGGTTGCCATTTCCTTCTCCAGGAGATCTTCCCAACTCAGGAATGGAATCCGTATCTCTGGTGTTGGCAGGTGAATTCTTTACTGCTGAGCCACTAGGGAAGCTCTCTCTCTCTCTCTCTCCCTCTCTCTCTCCCTCTCTCTCTCTCTCTCTCTCTCTCTCTCTATATATATATATATATACACACACATACATATTTGTGTAAATCTAAATAAACCCTGGGATGGTATTCCCAATTCTAGATAGAAATTAGAATCAGCTGGAAAGTTTTAAAAAATGCAATATCTGGTCCTGAGCAATTCTCTTGATAAACCAGGTCACTGATGAAGGGGTGCCTGCCAGATTTCTCCATGGTAAAGATGCTTTTTGCTCCTTCATATTAAATATGTAATCCCTGTGTGATCTTTTATTTTTTAAATTAATTAATTTATTTTAATTGGAGGCTAATTACTTTATAATATTGTAGTGGTTTTTGCCATACATTGACATAAATCAGCCATGGGTGTACATATGTTCCCCATCCTGAAACCCTCCTCCCACCTCCCTCCCCATCCCATCCCTCAGGGTCATCCCAGTGCACCAGCCCTGAGCACTCTGTCTCATGCATCGAACCTGGACTGGCGATCTGTTTCACATATGATAACATACATGTTTCAATGTTATTTTCTCAAATCATCCCACCCTCGCCTTTTCCCACAGAGTCCAAAAGTGTGTTCTTTATATCTGTGTCTCTTTTGCTGTCTTGTATATAGGGTCATCATTACCATCTTTTAAAATTCCATATATATGCATTAATATACTATATTGATGCTTTTCTTTCTGACTTACTTCACTCTGTTTAATAGGCTCCAGTTTCATCCACCTCCTTAGAATTGATTCAAATGCATTCTTTTTAATAGCTGAGTAATATTCCATCGTGTATATGTACCACAGCTTTCTTATCCATTCATCTGCTGATGGACATCTAGGTTGCTTCCACATCCTGGCTATTATAAACAGTGCTGCAATGAACATTGGGGTACAAGTGTCTCTTTCAATTCTGGTTTCCTCAGTGTGTATGCCCAGCAGTGGGATTGCTGGGTTGTATGGCAGTTCTATTTCCAGTTTTTTAAGGAATCTCCACTCTGTGTGATCTTTTAGTGCTATGAGAATATCCTGATGCCCAACAATCTTTTATGGTCTTCGTGTTCATAGATGATCTTTCCTTGAATTAATTATTTCATTGGGGGTTGTAAAGCCATTAACTTTCTAATTGTACCCTTCTCTCCATATCAATTAGCTGGCATTCTTCTGTTAAGAAGAGACTTTCCCTTTCCTTTCCTTTCTATATTTATTTACTTGTTTATATATTCATATTAGCTTTTTGAGTACCGTTATGGACAGACACGACTGAGCGACTTCACTTTCACTTTTCACTTTCATGCATTGAAGAAGGAAATGGCAACCCACTCCAGTGTTCTTGCCTGGAAAATCTCAGGGATGGGGGAGCCTGGGGGCTGCCGCCTATGGGGTCGCACAGAGTTGGACATGACTGAAGTGACTTAGCAGTAGCAGCAGCATGGACTCAAAAGATTGTCTTATTCAGAAGTTAACATCATGATTCTTTCTGACATTTGACATGTCCCAAATCTGGAGAGCAGGAGCCCTTACAGTTGCATCTTTGGGCAAGTTCCCCATGGTCTGTGAGTATCATGGTCTGTGCTTCCTGGCACAGGGTAGTCTAAGCTCATATTGAACCTCCCCTGTTCCAGATATATATATATATATGAACTATAAGCACGGTATAGGAGGAGACAAAATATGAAATGATACATGTGTGGGCATTTACTCTGAAGGGAATACAGCACTAAATGTCAGCCAGGGTATCTTTGTGAAGAAAAATAACCAAGACACTTTTAAGCTAGAGATGGAGTACTGGTCTGGAAGCAGGGAGACCTGGATTGGAATCCCAACTCTATGTGACTTGGGTTGAACCACTTAATCTCTTCTGGTGTCACTTGCTCCATTGTATTTAATTAGGGAACTGGGCTAGAGGTACTGAAACACTTTTTATGCTCCAAAATTCAATGTTCTGAAGAGATTAACAATACCTATTTATGAGAAGGGTTTTGAGCTGAAAGTGGGGATTGTTCCTGTAAGATTTTAGGGGCAAAAACCTTACCTTTTAGCTTTTTCTCCTCTTCATCTAACAAAACTCATTGTAAAAAGTGCTCAGTCAATGTTTTTGGTGGTGATGATCTTTTCTGAAGCTAGAGTGAAACAGACTGAACTGCCAAGATTTAGGTAAACCATTAAAAAAAAAAAAAAAAAACTATGGTAAAAGGAGAGTTTAAGCACTGGGATGTTTACAAAGGGAGGCCTCAGTCTTTAAAGTAGGAGGATCCTACCTGCTTGAACCTGGCCCTTCCTGATGGTCAGAGAATGAACTCAATGACTGCTTGGTGTTTTTTCCTGGTCCTCAAGTTGTCTTTTCCTAAAGAATCCAAACTTAAGATGTCTTGTAGCATTTTCTCCTTTATTAGGAAACTCCAAACTACACCAAGAAAAATTTTCTTCCAACACTCCTTACTTGAAGTCAGAAATTGCATTTTAAAAGTAATTCTCTTCTGCTTTAATAAATTGGCTAAAAAGGTTAAATGGATTTTCTTTCTATGTTTGCAGTGAGAGAAGCACTTATCTCTCACCCCAAGTGAATGTCCTATGTAATTGGATGTGAATTAATTCCAAAGTTGCATCAAAATCTTTTCAGAGTGTTACTATGACAATCAGACTTCTTTTTCAAAAACCACTTCAGTGCAAACTCTTCATCATCCCACTGTCCATTCAGTACAATTTAATCTCATGAAGTCAGTTTAGCTTTTCAAGAAGTTTAGGGGTAGAAGGGGAAAACATTATGCATTCACAATAGCTGATTCTCCCACACACCCATTCTCCTCTGAGTGGTAACAGGCAATCCACTCATCCTTATCACCATCTCACAATGCTGATTATTAAAGGCTCTGCCTTACATATCAGAAGAGGTAGATATAGTGGCTCAGACGGTAAAGAATCTACCTGCAATGCAGGAGACCCAGGCTCGATCTCTGGGTCAGGAAGATCCCCTGGAGAAGGGAAAGGCTACCTACTCCAGTATTCTGGCCTGGAGAATTTCTATAGTTCATCGGGTCACAATTTGTATAGTCCATCGGACACGACTGAGCAACTTTCACTTTATGGGCTTCCCTTGTTGCTCAGTTGGTAAAGAATCTGCCTGCAACTGAACCAGGAAGAAAGAGAAATTATGAACAACCCAATTACAAGCACTGAAATTTAAGCTGTGATCAAAAATCTCCCAAAAATCAAAAGCCCAGGACCAGATGGCTTCACAGGAGAATTCTATCAAACATTTAGAGAAGAGCTAATGCCTATCCTTCTAAAACTCTTTCAAAAAATTGCAGAGGAAAGAATACTTCCAAACTCATTCTATGAGGCCACCATCACCCTGATACCAAAACCAGACAAAGACAACACACAAAAAAAGAAAACTACAGGCCAATATCACCATGATGTTCATCACTATGATGAACATAGATGAAAAAATCCTCAATAAAATTTTAGCTAACAGAATTCAGCAACACATTACAAAGCTCATACACCATGATCAAGTTGAATTTAATCCAGGAATGCAAGCATTCTTCAATATATGAAAATCAATCATGTGTTACACCATATTAGCAATTTGAAAGATAAAAACCATATGATAATCTCAATAGATGCATAAAAAGCCTTTGACAAAATTCAGTACCCATTTATGATTAAAACTCTTCAGAAAATGGGTATAGAAAGAACCAACCTCAACATAGTAGAGGCCATATATGATAAGCCTACAGCAAACATTATTCTCAATGGTGAAAAACTGAAAGCATTCCCCCTAAGATCAGGAATAAGACAAGGGTGTCCACTTTCACCACTATTATTCAACATAGTTCTGGAAGTCCTACCTACAGCAATCAGAGAAGAAAAAGAAATAAAAGGAATCCAGGTTGGAAAAGAAGAAGTAAAGCTCTCACTATTGGCAAATGACATGATACTGTACATAGTAAACCCTAAAGATAGTATCAGAAAATTACTAGAGCTAATCAGTGAATTTAGCAAAGTTGCAGTTTACAAAATCAATACACAGAAATCACTTGCATTTCTATATACTAACAATGAAAAATCAGAAAGAGAAATTAAGGAATAAATCCCATTCATCATTGAAATAAAAAGAATTAACTATATAGGAATAAATTTACCCAAGGAGAAAAAAGAACTATACACAGAAAATTATAAGACACTGACGAAAGAAATGAAAGATGGCATAAACAGATGGAGAGCTATTTCATGTTCCTGGGTAGGAGGAATCAATATTGTGAAAATGACTATACTAGCAAATGCAGTCTACAGATTCAATGTGATCCCTATCAAATTACCAATGACATTTTTCACAGAATTAGAACAAAAAATTTCACAATTGAAATTGAATGAAATTCAAGCAAAATGAATTTCGCAATTCATATGGAAATACCCCAAAATAGCCAAAACACTCTTGAGAAAGAAGAATGGAGCTGAAGGAATCAACCTTCCTGACTTCAGATTATACTACAAAGCTACAGTCATCAAGACAGTATGGCACTGGCACAAAAAAACAGAAATATAGACCAATGGAACAAGATAGAAAGCCCAGAAATAAACCCATGCACCTACAGCTACCTTATTTTTGACAAAGGAGGCAAGAATATACAATGGCGTAAGTACAGCCTCTTCAATAAATGGTGCTTGGAACACTGGACAGCTATATGTAAAAGAATGAAATTAAAACACTTCCTAGGAGCTATCCCACGTTGAAGGTCAGGAAGGGTAGCGGTGAGGAGATACCCCTCATCCAAGGTAAGGAGCAATGGCTGTGCTTTGCTGGAGCAGCTGTGAAGAGATACCCCACGCCCAAGGTAAGAGAAACCCAAGTAAGATGGTAGGTGTTGCAAGAGGGCATCAGAGGGCAAACACACTGAAACCATACTCACAGAAAACCAGTCAATCTAATCACACTAGGACCACAGCCTTGTCTAACTCAATGAAACTAAGCAATGTCCGTGGGGCAACCCAAGATGGGCGGGTCATGGTGGAGAGATCTGACAGAATGTGGTCCACTGGAGAAGGGAATGGAAAACCACTTCAGTATTCTTGCCTTGAGAACCCCATGAACAGTATGAAAAGGCAAAATGATAGGATACTGAAAGAGAAACTCCCCAGGTCAGTAGGTGCCCAATATGCTACTGGAGATCAGTGGAGAAATAACTCCAGAAAGAATGAAGGGATGGAGCCAAAGCAAAAAGAATACCCAGCTGTGGATGTGACTGGTGATAGAAGCAAGGTCCGATGCTGTAAAGAGCAATATTGCATAGGAATCTGGAATGTTAGGTCCATGAATCAAGGCAAATTGGAAGTGGTCAAACAGGAGATGGCAAGAGTGAATGTCGACATTCTAGGAATCAGCGAACTGAAATGGACTGGAATGGGTGAATTTAACTCAGATGACCATTATATCTACTACTGTGGGCAGGAATCCCTCAGAAGAAATGGAGTAGCCATCATGGTCAACAAAAGAGTCCGAAATGCAGTACTTGGATACAATCTCAAAAACGACAGAATGATCTCTGTTCGTTTCCAAGGCAAACCATTCAATATCACAGTAATCCAAGTCTATGCCCCAACCAGTATCGCTGAAGAAGCTGAAGTTGAACGGTTCTATGAAGACCTACAAGACCTTTTAGAACTAACACCCCAAAAAGATGTCCTTTTCATTATAGGGGACTGGAATGGAAAAGTAGGAAGTCAAGAAACACCTGGAGTAACAGGCAAATTTGGCCTTGGAATACGGAATGAAGCAGGGCACAGACTAATAGAGTTTTGCCAAGAAAATGCACTGGTCATAACAAACACCCTCTTCCAACAACACAAGAGAAGACTCTACACATGGACATCACCAGATGGTCAACACCGAAGTCAGACTGATTATATTCTTTGCAGCCAAAGATGGAGAAGCTCTATACAGTCAGCAAAAATAAGACCAGGAGCTGACTGTGGCTCAGACCATGAACTCCTTATTGCCAAATTCAGACTTAAATTGAAGAAAGTAGGGAAAACCACTAGACCATTTAGGTATGACCTAAATCAAATCCCTTATGACTATAAAGTGGAAGTGAGAAATAGATTTAAGGGCCTAGATCTGATAGATAGAGTGCCTGATGAACTATGGAATGAGGTTCATGACATTGTACAGGAGACAGGGATCAAGACCATCCCCATGGAAAAGAAATGCAAAAAAGCAAAATGGCTGTCTGGGGAGGCCTTACAAATAGCTGTGAGAAGAAGAGAGGTGAAAAGCAAAGGAGAAAAGGAAAGATATAAGCATCTGAATGCAGAGTTCCAAAGAATAGCAAGAAGAGATAAGAAAGCCTTCTTCAGCAATCAATGCAAAGAAACAGAGGAAAACAACAGAATGGGAAAGACTAGAGATCTCTTCAAGAAAATCAGAGATACCAAAGGAACATTTCATGCAAAGATGGGCTCAATAAAGGACAGAAATGGTATGGACCTAACAGAAGCAGAAGATATTAAGAAGAGATGGTAAGAATACACAGAAGAACTGTACAAAAAAGATCTTCACGACCCAGATAATCACGATGATGTGATCACTGACCTAGAGCCAGACATCCTGGAATGTGAAGTCAAGTGGGCCTTAGAAAGCATCACTATGAACAAAGCTAGTGGAGGTGATGGAATTCCAGTTGAGCTATTCCAAATCCTGAAAGATGATGCTGTGAAAGTGCTGCACTCAACATGCCAGCAAATTTGGAAAACTCAGCAGTGGCCACAGGACTGGAAAAGGTCGGTTTTCATTCCAATCCCAAAGAAAGGCAATGCCAAAGAATGCTCGAACTACTGCACAATCGCACTCATCTCACACGCTAGTAAAGTAATGCTCAAAATTCTCCAAGTCAGGCTTCAGCAATACGTGAACCGTGAACTTCCAGATGTTCAAGCTGGTTTTAGAAAAGGCAAAGGAACCAGAGATCAAATTGCAACATCTGCTGGATCATGGAAAAAGCAAGAGAGTTCCAGAAAAAGATCTATTTCTGCTTTATTGACTATGCCAAAGCCTTTGACTGTGTGGATCACAATACACTGTGGAAAATTCTGAAAGAGATGTGAATACCAGACCACCTGATCTTCCTCTTGAGAAACCTGATTGCAGGTCAGGAAGCAACAGTTAGAACTGGACATGGAACAACAGACTGGTTCCAAATAGGAAAAGGAGTATGTCAAAGCTGTATATTGTCACCCTGCTTATTTAACTTCTATGCAGAGTACATCACGAGAAACACTGGGCTGGAAGAAGCACAAGCTGGAATCAAGATTGCTGGGAGAAATATCAATAACCTCAGATATGCAGATGACACCACCCTTATGGCAGAAAGTGAAGAGGAACTAAAAAGCCTCTTGATGAAAGTGAAAGAGGAGAGTAAAAAAGTTGGCTTAAAGCTCAACATTCAGAAAACAAAGATCATGGCATCCGGTCCCACCACTTCATTGGAAATAGATGGGGAAACAGTGGAAACAGTATCAGACTTTATTTTTGGGGGCTCCAAAATCACTGCAGATGGTGATTGCAGCCATGAAATTAAAAGACGCTTACTCCTTGGAAGGAAAGTTATGACCAACCTAGATAGCATATTCAAAAGCAGAGACATTACTTTGCCAACAAAGGTTCGTCTAGTCAAGGCTATGGTTTTTCCTGTGGTCATGTATGGATGTGAGAGTTGGACTGTGAAGGCTGAGTGCTGAAGAATTGATGCTTTTGAACTGTGGTGTTGGAGAAGACTCTTGAAGGTCCCTTGGACTGCAAGGAGATCCAACCAGTCCATTCTGAAGGAGATCAGCCCTGGGATTTCTTTGGAAGGAATGATGCTAAAGCTGAAACTCCAGTACTTTGGCCACCTCATGCAAAGAGTTGACTCACTGGAAAAGACTCTGATGCTGGGAGGGATTGGGGGCAAGAGGAGAAGGGGACGACAGAGGATGAGATGGCTGGATGGCATCACTGACTCGATGGACGTGAGTCTCAGTGAAATCTGGGAGTTGGTGATGGACAGGGAGGCCTGTCGTGCTGCGATTCATGGGGTCGCAAAGAGTCGGACACGACTGAGCAACTGATCTGATCTGATCTGATCTGAACACCATACACAAAGATAAACTGAAAATGGATAAAGATTTAAGTGTAAGACCAAAAACTATAAAACTTTTAGAGGAAAACAGAGGCAGAACACTCAATGACATAAACCAAAGCAAGATCCTCTATGACCCACCTCCTAGAGTAAAGGAAATATAAACAAAAGTAAGCAAGTGGGAACTGATTAAACTTAAAAGCTTCTGCACAGCAAAGGAAACTATAAGCAAGGTGAAAAGAACCCTCAGAATGGGAGAAAATAATGGCAAATGAAACAACTGGCAAAGGATTAATTTCCAAAATATGCAAGCAGCCAAAAAAACAAAGACCCAATCAAAAAGTGGGAAAAAGACCTAAACAGACATTTCTCCAAAGAAGACATACAGATGGCTAACAAACATATGAAAAGATACTCAACATCACTCATTATTAGAGAAATACAAATCAAAACCACAATGAGATATCACCTCACACTGGTCAGAATCACCATCATCAAAAAAATCTACAAACAATAAATGCTGGAGAAGGTGTGGGAAAAGGGAACGCTCCTGCACTGTTGGTGGGAATGTAAATTGATACAGCCACTATGGAAGACAGTATGGAGGTTCCTTAAAAAACAAGGAATAAAACCACCATATGACCCAGCATTCTCACTCCTAGACACATACCCTGAGGAAACCAAAATTGAAAAAGACACATGTATCCCATTGTTCGTTGCAGCACTATTTACAATAGCTAGAACATGGAAGCAACCTAGATGCCCATTGACAGATGAATGGATAAAGAAATCGTGGTACATATATACAATGGAAAATTACTCAGCCATAAAAAGGAACACATTTGAGTCAGTTCTGATGAGGTGGCTGAATCTAGAACCTATTATACAGAGGGAAGTGAGTCAGAAAGAAAAAGATAAATATCGTATTCTAACACATATATACAGAATCTAGAAGAATGGTACTGAAGAATTTATTTACAGGGCAGCAATGGAGAAACAGACATAGAGAATAGATTTATGGACATGGGGAGAGGGGAGGAGAGGGTGAGATGTATGGAAAGAGTAACATAGAAACTTACATTACCATATGTAAAATAGAAAGTCAATAGGAATTTGCTGTGGGGCTCAAGAAACTCAAAGAGGGGCTCTGTATCAACCTAGATGAGTGGGCTGGGGAAGGAGATGGGAGGAAGTTCAAAAGGGAGGTGATATATGTATACCTATGGCTGATTCATGTTGAGGTTTGACAGAAAACAACAAAATTCTGTAAAGCAGTTATTCTTCAATGGAAAAAAAAAAAACAAAAAACAAAACAAAAAAGAAGAATCTGCCTGCAATGCAGGAGACCTGGGTTCAATTCTCAGGTCGGGAAAATCCCCTGGAGAAGGAAATGTCAACCCACTCCAGTATCCTTGCCTGGAGAATCCCATGGAGAGAGGAGCCTGGGGGGTTACAGTCTAAGGGGTCACAAGAGTTGGACATGACTGAATGACTAAGCTCAGCACAGCACCTGTGTTAGAGGCTTTGGAGAATCCACTCTGTGGTCCGTGTGTGGTGCTGCAGTCATGAGGACTGTTTATTTCTATCTATTAATTCAGTGATTTTGAGATCTCAATAAAACTTTAGGGGCTCAGAAATCATTTTGTTCAAAGCTCTCCTTTGGTAATTTGAGGAGTTGAGGGGATTTGCTCAACTAGTCCCAGGGCAGAGCCCGGATTAAAAGCCAGGTTCCCTAATTCCTCACCCCACATCCTTCATCTTTCACAACTTTATACATTTATATATACAAAGGCTGCCCTCCTTGGTTTTGTGGCAGAAGCAGCATGCTATGTTGCCTGCGGTTTTCCTTAAAAAAAAAAAACTCAGTAAAACTGAAAACTCCCCGAGGGCAGGAGAGTTTGACTCTTGAAAGCATTGGTATATCTCTAGCTCTAAAAAATGCCTGACACATAGTAGGACCAAATAAATATTGATGGTAAGTTTGATGTGTGTTTCCCACAGTCTTAGTAAAGGTGATTTCACAATCAGAATTCTGACACTGGGATAAAGATGACTTTACTGCCTCTATCTTCAAGGATATACACGTATATATTTATGTATGTATTCATTTAAATCTGTACCCTGGAGTGGTAATCTCAATGCTGGGGGGAAATTAGAATCAACTGGAAAGGTTTTGTTTGTTGGTTTTTTTTCCTTTTTCAAGACAATACCTGGATATTAAAGTTTATATTCAGATTTCATTCACCTGGGTTGAGATGATTCTAAGATGCACCCAGCCTTGGAACCACCACCCAAGGAAAGGGCACTTGTGATATGCCCTAACTGGGAAATTATACTTGTCATGGTTGGTCAGCATTTGAAAAATGCTAATAAGATGCTCACACTCCAGAGGATATTACCTAAGCACTTTATCTTTATCCCTAATTAGTATTAGAAGATTATTTGTTATTTAGCATTAAAATGTTCCTAATTATTTGTCATTGAAAGGAGATTTGAGATATGTGATTTGGCTAGGAAAGACTATAAAACTCCTACCAGATGTTAGCTAAATACTTAGCCTCACTATGTGTCAGGCACTTTGCTATGTATGCTCTGTGGAGTCCTAGACCTATATATTCAGTACTAGCAATTGGTCAGATCTTGTCTTGGGTCATACATGGAAGGTTCTGTCATCTGATTGGGCTAGCAAATTAGCTAAAGTCTACTGCTAGAATGACTTCATTTTCCAGGCACTGTCTTAGAGTGTAATGGGTAGGGGCCACTTTCAGAAAGTTTACAGAACAGTCGTGTGGCTGTGTATACCTGTTAGCTGACACAATCCATAAGCGGGGCAGAATTTGGCTACAGACATAATTTATAGCAAGGCACCTGCTGCTGTAAGGTATGGGGAAGAGACCTACTGCTGCTGCTAAGTTGCTTCAGTCGTGTCCGACTCTGTGCGACCCCACAGACCACAGCCCACCAGGCTCCCCCATCCCTGGAATTCTCCAGGCAAGAATACTGGAGTGGGTTGCCATTTCCTTCTCCAATGCATGAAAGTGAAAAGTGAAAGTGAAGTCACTCAGTCGTGTCTGACTCTTCGTGACCCCATGGGCTGCAGCCCACCAGGCTCCCCCACCCAAGGGATTTTCCAGGCAAGAGTATTGGAGTGGGGTACCATTGCCTTCTCCTACAGCCTTCACCCATCTCTACCAAAGGAAACTGCTGATATTTGCAAAAAGGCAGCTTGAAACTGGGTTGCTTACAACCCAGTGTGTATGCAATTTTTATTCAGAGCTCTGGATACAGGAGGACCTTGGTCTTGAGTCTATCCTTTGAGAGGAGAGGAAGGCAGATGCCTTCTGCTCAAAATGTTCCCAGTACTGCTCAAAATGTTCCCAGCATGTGTAGCTTTTCAAATACAGGTGATTTCATCCTTGGTTGGCAGGGAAGGGAAGGAACCTTGAACCTTGTTTGCTTCAATTCTATGACCTCCCTCTGGTATTTTTGAGTGTGTAACTGAACCTAGGCTTGGCTGGAGGGATACTTGGATTCCTAGTAGGGCCAAGTCAGCCATTTCTCAGAGCCAAGAGAGGTGAGGAGCAGCTGGGACTGGGAAGGCAATTAGGAGGGATGGGAAAATGAGCAGTTACAAGTGCAACAGCAGAACAAGGTGGCTTCCAGTCAGAGTCTGGCGACAGTCCTCAGAGTCCTTCCTGTTTGTATCAAGGTGGGTGTTCCGAGGGCAAGAAGTGTTAATAACCATACCATTTTGTGTGCTATAAAATACCTTGGATTGTAGCAAATAAGAGACCATTTTGGAAAACAGCCTAAATGTCTATAAATAGGAGACTGGTTAAATAAGCAAGGGTATGTCCACACACAGAAATCCACGTGGTGGTTGAAGATAATGAGACAGACTCATCCGTGCTGGTAGAAGATAATCTTTAAGACACATGATCAAGAGAAACACATCAAGTACCAAATCAGCACTCAGCAAGATTACAATTAAGCAACCTTCTTCTCTCTGCATTGTTTTAATTTTAACAACATATTTGTATGTTACTTACATAGTCAAGAAAACAGTAAAAATAAAAAGTCTGAGTAAAATGTAAAAATAAGTGTAAAATGTCCTAAAATTTGGCAAGACAAAATTGTCCTTGGAGCTGAGCTATACGGCACATGAACCCTGGTGGTGCTGGGGCATGTCTCTCAAACCCTGGGTGACAATAATAAACGCTTTAGACTCCACTTCTCTGCCCGTCAGTTTCCTTACCTGTAAATAGGATTATAATCCTGGTCGCATTGAAATGCACAAATCCTGAGAGGAAGGAGAAAAAGCTCTTAAGATGACTCTGGCCAGTCTCAGGGACCATTTCCTTGCTCATTCTATTTGACACTGGGTTGCTAAATCATTCTAGAACCAATTTGTCTTAATTCGTCTTGATAAGGAAAGGTTATGCTTAGTTTGAGGTTGTGATCAAGTCAAATGTACAAATTTCAGAACTTACTCCACTATGGGAACTTTCATGGAAAGGAAGCTCCTTAAAAGCAAGTCACAGAAAACTCTCCTCCAGTTGCGAAGTTTGGTTCTCAATTTTGATGAATAGGAATGATTTGAAAATACAGTTTCATCTGATCTGTTGTTAGGGAGCTATGTGTATCTAGAAGCTCTTTTGAAAAGCAAAATCTTCTCATGTTTTACAATGACCAATGGGATCAATACTGGAAGCGGCGAGTGGAGAGGCAGGTAGAATTTACTCACCTGATGATACCCAGGGATCTGGCCAGCAGGCTCCTTTCTCTAAGTTCTGCCCATCCCATCAAGCCTTCCTCAAGCGTCATCCTCTGCAGTTTTCTGTAGACCTATTGGACTCTCCTGCGTAAAACCAGCCAGGTTTGAGGGGATAATTAAATGACCAGAGGAAGAAATAGGCTTGATGTACCATCCCACCCACTTTGACTTGCCTTTTTTTTTTTTTTTTGAGGTGTCCTGAACATGGAAGGACCTTTTAATAGGTCTTGGTTGGGCCCTGAGTGGGTCTAGGTTTGAACTACTCTGAAAATGTGCTCTGACCTCAATGATTCTCTGCTTCTGATGGACGGAATCCAAACTCTTCAACCTAGCATCCAGCAACCAGCTGTGCGTCTGCAGCCAGTGACTTGTCACGTTTCTGCGCCTCCGTGCCCTCTCTGTAGAATGAAAGCACTGGCCTTGCTTGAACTTTGAGGGCATTACCAGCTCTGGGATTCAATATCCAAGACGCTTCAACAACCGGTGACCCTTCCCTCAAGGAGATCTCCTAAGGCTCCCCGCAGTTTGGGTCAGGCCTGGAACAAAGAGACTAAGATAAGAAACGGTAGGAAAAGTTTAATGGCTACTTCTTATTTAAAGAAACCAGTGAAAATGGTCATCGCTGTCTCCACCTCAAAGAAAACACCAGGAAATTTCATTTTCGTAAAACCCCTTTTAGGATAGAACATTAGGAGACTAGAACAGATACCCGGGTAATTGGGAGGATCCCTCTTTGTCAGCACTTTGGTCGGGGGGCAGGTGGGGGGTGTCAGTGTGTCATTCTGAAAATTTCAGCAAAACCACCCCCAGGCTGATCAGGGGAAAGAAGAGATTGGCAGCCATGTGTGCTGAGTGGGGTGCATTTGAGGGAGTGATGGACACAGAAGGTCAACAGAACATCTAATGAACACACTTCTCCATTCACACTCTCTTTCTCTCACTCTCCCCTCCTTTCTTTTACTGAAAAAAAAAAAAAAAAAAAAAAAACATTTTAAAATGGCTTTGGAGATAGTAATTCTAGTTTCTCCTTGGACTGTAAAGAGACAGTAAACATTTTTACATAATTTAACACTTCAGAGATGAGAAACCAGGATCAGAGGTCTTTTTTCACTCCAACCCAAACAAAGCTCTTTGTTCCTCTGGCAACCTGTCTCAAACCTTCATCAGAATTACTCGAGTGCTTTGAAAAACACAGACTCCTAGGACTCAGCCATAAATTGACACAGAACGCCCCAGAGTGGGGCCCAGGGACCTGCAGTTTTCACCAGCTCCGGCAGGTGTCTTTTCTCCACAGCAACTGAGAACTGTGGCTCAATGACCTGATCAAGGTCATACTGTTAACTAACAATCGGCCTCATATAATCTATCTCAGGACATTTTGAAACTTTTTTGAATAAAAAGTGTTCCAGTAAGTATGCTGTTTTAGAAGACAGTAAGCATGTCATGTGCTAATTATGGCCTGTGACACCGTGAAATAAAACTGTATTACTGAATGCTTTCAATTTCTTATAATGATGGTAAGGTGGCCTGTCATGGGGCCTTTTTAGCCCTCGACATCACTCCAGAGGATTCCAAACAGATATAGACAAGGGCCATTAGGACCTGAGTCCTTTCCTCTCGGGCTGTTTACCCACGGGAATAGGATGTCCTAAAGCAACACTTCCCCCAAGTGACGTGTTGATAAGTCTGGTTATCAGAAAGATATTACTGGCGGTGTGATACGCAGGGCATTTACATTTTCTTGATAGGGTTAGTCATATGAAAGCTGACAAAGAAGGAAAAGGAGCAGCGGTGTGGCGCAATGTCAACAGACAGCTGTCCTCTGGCTCCCCGATAAATAGGATGACTTGCATTGCTGAGCGGTGTGGTCACTGCCAAAGGAATGGCCCTCTCACATTTCTTCCTGATTCACATATTCAGTGGGGTTACTTATCATCCCCTCCCTCCCCTGCTTCCCAGACACTGAGTCTGAAATGAAAAATTCACCTGCCTCTGAGTTGGCCCCAAGAGGGAGGGGGGGCAGGGGTGTTACTTGGGTTCCCAGGTTGGAAGATTATCTCACCCAGCTCTAGCTATATAAGCTCACTGGAGCAGATGGGCTCCCCAGGGCAACTCAAGGGTTCATTCCTCAGGAGGAAAACAGACTGACGAACTTCGGGTCAACATGATGGTTCTGAAGGTAGAAGAGCTGGTATGTAAAGCACATTATTTTTATGCAGTGAAAAATGGTGCAGCCTTGACTTTTATTTGAAAATTGAAATGCTCTTTTCTTTCAGGCATAATGCACAGGTATTCTGAAAAATGTCATATGTGGAAAATGGTTGATTTATGTGATGGAATAAGTAAAATTAGAAAAAAAGGAGCTGGCAGTAATGAATTCTCTACATATTCCCTATTTATTATCTTCTCCTTTGGTTTTATCACTAAAGTGTGGAATCATGTACAGTAATCAAAATGCCTTAGGGGAGAAGTTCTATTGCAACAATATATATCTGGAAACCACAGGAAGGCAAGGGATCATCAAAAGTACTGAAAAATGAAAGAATTTTAAAATCATCAGTGGGGATGGGGGGAAGAGGTTGGGATTTTCTTAGGAGAAATGTGATTAAGTGGATTAAAAGCAGATTTAAACACATCAACCTAACCTAAACCTTGATTTAACCAATAGAAGAGAACAAGTATCTAAAGGTATTCCTGAAACACTGGGGCAGCGCATCACAGCCTGAGCTCTGAGAGTGCATTGCTCTGAAGCCACTGTCAGCAGGGAGGAAGGGCCCAGGGACCTCCTGCAGCATCCTTTATGGAGAAGGACCCCAGGACGGACTCTGTTATTCTGACCCGGCCACCTTCTTCCCTTGTAGGTTACAGGGAAGAAGAAAGGCAATGGGGATGCTGGGGAGTTCCTTCCTGAGGACTTCAGAGATGGAGAATATGAAGCTGCTGTCACTTTAGAGAAGCAAGAAGACCTGAAAACACTTCCGGTCCACTTTGTCAGCCTGGGGGAGCAACAGTGGAAAACTGAGAAACAGCGAGAGGCAGAGGTAAGGGCCTTCTGGGAGGTTCACTAGTGGGAGGTTGGGGAGGGCGTAGAGGACACAGGTGTCAGATAGCAAGGAGAAAAGAGAGAAACCAAATAAATGCAACCATCCCAAAGGTATTTCTTTATCAATTTCTAACTTACAAAGAAGCAACTTCTATGGAACAGGTTGTAGAAAATAATTCTTTGGCAAGACTATGACCTCTGGATTCCAAATCAATCACCGAATGGTTTTTGACTGTTTTGACTGAAAGACTTGGAAAGAGAAAAGTGTCCAGTGAATTTCTGATGTCTTATATAGTCTAATTAATCCCAAGGAAGGGAGCCTTTTTTTCCCTCAGTAATGTGGTTTGTGGTTCATGGATCATTGTTTGACTGTGGCAACTTTTCGTGTTGAGAAAATGTGTTGCTGGGTGAATTTTCATTACTTACTAACCACAGATGTAGTCCCCAGACAGTCTGTTTCATGAGCGCTGCTCAGTGAGCTACCTAAAAGACACTGGCATAGAAATTTTAAGAGTTTGAAACTTATTAGTAAAGTCTTTTCAATTAAAAAAATTCATGAGCATGATAAAAAAATTCTACAGAAATCTGGGGTCTGTTTATGGAAATAATTACAAAATCATCACTTAGAAACTAGATTCTATCTTCAGGAAGAAGCTGGTGCTACAAGCAAGGGAAGTGAAGATAAAGGCAATTAGCTGAAAAATTTGACCCCTAAATACTTGAATAAGAAATCACTAAATCCAAGTCAAAGATTTATTATAAATATTTTTTTTTATCTTTTTGCTCAAACTGTTCACATACTGAGCTCAGACCTTGCAGATTTTGTTTTGACACAACCAGAATGCTTGTCAGTAGAACTCACCATATTTTGAAACATGCATTTCTTTTTTAGCTCAAGAAGAAAAAACTAGAACAAAGATCAAAACTGGAAAATTTAGAAGATCTTGAAATAATCATTCAACTGAAGAAAAGGAAAAAATACAAGAAAACAAAAGTTCCAGTTGTGAAGGAACCTGAACCTGAAATTGTGGTAAGCACTGCTGGGTTTCCTTATGTTGTGGGGGTGGGAGTTGGTTGCTCAGTCATGTCTGACTCTGCAACCCCGTGGACTGTAGCCTGTCAGGCTCCTTTGTCCATGGAATTCTCTGGGCAAGAATACTGGAGTGGGTTACCATTTCCTTCTTCAGGGCAATCTTCCCAACCCAGATATTGAACCTGGGTCTCTTGTATAGCATGCAGATTCTTTATTGTTTGAGCCACCAGGGAAAACCTCGGCATTAGGCTACAAGCAAATAACTATCTGTGGAGGGTTTGACTGAATGTCGGAAAGCCCATGGTAACTCTCACATTGTTTTCTTTTAAACTTTAGACAGAACCTGTGGATGTGCCTATGTTTCTGAAAGCTGCCCTGGAGAATAAACTGCCAGTAATAGAAAAATTCTTGTCAGACAAGAACAATCCAGATGTCTGTGATGAGGTAAGGTTTATACAAAGCACTGCAAAATCCAGCTTGTTAATTTTGTGTTTCTTATGCTTTACTGCAGCCTTGCTAGTTTGGTGCCAGAAATCAATCCACCTGAAACCGTCGCCCCAGCTGTTGCCACATATGCCAGTAGCATAACAGGGGAGTGCAGTGGGCCAGAAAAAGAAAATGCTGGATCAGTGCTATGGATTGCATTATTTTTTTGCACTCTCATTTTCTTCCCACTGCTTTTTCAGTTTGCCTTTAATTTTGAGATCTTTCGGATAGACTTTTAGTATGGCAGGACCAACCACTCATGACTGGAGAAATATATTGTTAGCATTAGCTTTGACTGGACCCAAATATATCAGCTCTACACAGGGAATCTCTAGCCCGGAGTTCAAGTGTCAGTTCTATCAGTACTCACTTATTTGATTCTTGGCAGCCAATCTGCATTTTCTGGACCTCAGTTTCCTTATCTAAAAAGAGAGGGCATTGGAGTGAAATAATGCCTAATAGTGTTCCAGCACAAATAGCCTATTAATCCATTTGCGTGTGAGCTCAGGAGTCTCCAACTCTGCGACTGCACAGACTGCAGTCTGCCAGGCTCCTCTGTTCATGGGATTTTTCAGGCAAGAATACTGGAGTGGGTTGCCATTTTCTTCTCCAGGGGACCTTCCTGACGCAGAGATGGTATCTGCTGCCTCATGTGTTTCCTACTTTGGCAGGCAGATTCTTTATCACTGAGCCACCTGAAGTGAAAGTGTTAGTTGCTCAGTTGTGTCTGACTCTTTGTGACCCCATGGACTGTAGCCCGCCAGTTCCTCTGTCCATGGCATTCTCCAGACAAGAATACTGGAGTGGGTTTCCATTCCCTTCTCCAGCGGATCTTCTCAGCCCAGAGATCAAGCCTGGGGTCTCTTGCATTGCAGGCGGATTCTTTACCCTCTGAGCCACCAGGGAAGCCACCTGGGAAGTCCATTAATCCATTATTTGAAGCCAATTTATCAGACATCACTAATCCTTTTTTGACTCCTTTCCCCTATGAACTGGAATGGGGAATCATTTCTGAAGCTGAAAGAAAAATGTCTTCCGTTATCTTAAAAATGAATACTTTTTGATATTCAACCTAACAGCAGTCCCAAAGGAAGGAAATGGCCTGAACTACATGGCAGATACTACAGAAATCATGAGGGCACAAAACACAAGAAAGGGAAGTGTCAGCACTTGGGTAGTTTTGAATCTTTAAGTCCATGCACCTCGATGAAGACCTCTAATCACTTAGAAACGTGTATTGTAGGAGACGCAAATCTCAGTTGCAGAATAATGGTTCCAGTCGATAATTTTAGTAAATTTGACATTTCTAACTCATAAAAAAGAACTCAAGTTTCTATCAGCTAGGTCATCAGAATCCCTAGCTTCCTATTTCTTAGAAAGGATTTATACTCATTTTTATATGCATTGTTCTCTCTCACTCTTTTTAAAATCTCTGACAGTATAAACGGACAGCTCTTCACAGAGCATGCTTGGAAGGACATTTGGCAATCGTGGAGAAGTTAATAGAAGCTGGAGCCCAGATTGAATTCCGTGATATGGTAAATATATCTCTTTGTTTGGAAATGAGCCAAAGTAAGTAGACTATGTGAAGCTTGAGAAAACCTACCATGAAAAATGGGGCCAATTGTATTGAAGATTGATCTGAGAGAACTAGGCAGAAGCTTATTTCTCCATACAAAGGGAAGTTGGGAGATGGGACTAGGTCACGTGAAAAGTATTTTCCATATATACTGAAAAGGAGAGGAGTATTTCAGGGAAAAGAAGGAAGTGAGAGCTGTTGGACAGAATTCAATATCCTCATCAAAGACTCGGGTCGTTATCAAGTCAGTAGCCTTACTGAGAAGTAATACAGTCAACACTTGCCTTTCAGCATCCCCATCCTTCCATCATATGTGGCCACCTGCTCCTGACCTTTGGCTGCCAGCAACATCTCAGAATTCTCTGGCTGCACACCTTATTTGATAGATGCTGATTGCCGTCAGTGAGATTTGGGGCTAGACTGCACACAAAATGAATTGCATCTATGGGAAGTAGCTGCTATTCAGATTTCAGTAATTCAACCACTGTGATTTATATGCAGACCAGTATATAGCATATCCTATGAAATGAAGATTGAACTGGGGGAAAAAAATGCTTTATTTATTTAAATACAGCTCAATTTGACTTTTTAAGCAGAGTGGAAAAGGGACTGGAAAAGTCCAAAGGATTTGGCTAAACCTGAACCCAGAAGATACACACGCAGAAAAACAAGTAAAGAAACAAAATATAAAGTTTGCGTGGAAAGACACAAAAATTCATGAGCATGATATTTGGAGGGCCAAGGATATACCAAATTTTCTAGTATGATTAAGTGCAGTAACTACAAATGAGGACGGTGGAGGCAGATGACTGTGCTAGCAGAGAACCAGGAAGAGACCAGGAAAAGACAACAGGGACACAGGAAGAGGCGTCAGATCCAGATGAATATCTTTTGGAAGGGACTACTTCTTTTCTGCCAGAATTTTAAAATCCGTACATTTGTCTAGAACTTTTGAGTTTACCTGGCAAAAGTGGTTTAACGTTCCAGGCACACTGTGGGTTGGAATAACTCTTCTGCCACTTACTAGCTGTGTTTCCTTGGGCAAAAAGTTTGAATAGTTTGGCACCTCCTTTTTCTCATTTGCAAAATGAGCACAGGAACGCCCACTTCACAATGTTGCTGGGAGCGTCCATGCGTCTGAAGTATGTGGCACCATGTGGGCACCACGAAATTCTCAGTACATTTTAGTTCTTATCCTCTCTTAAAAAGATTAGGTTTCTTGAGAACCTCCTAATGATGCAAACATGCACACAGATACATACACGGGAGAGCATACACGTTCCCACATTTTTGCCGAAACATTTGGCAAGAGATTTGAACTACAATAGTTAGAACTGGCAACCTAGACCAGGACAGCCCAGTGCCATCACAGATGCCCTAGCAAACCTGGTATTCCTAGGTCTTAGAAACCAAGAACTAATTCCTCTGACCAGGTTCTTCTTCCACTGAGTCATGTCCTTTCACCTCTCTCGTACAGCTTGAATCCACAGCAATCCACTGGGCAAGCCGCGGAGGAAGCCTGGATGTCTTAAAACTGTTGCTGAACAAAGGCGCCAAAATCAGTGCGCGGGATAAGGTATTTCTCCTACTCCCGTTCCCCTCCTCCCCTTCACACACGCGCTGGGGTCTGGGACAGCCTTTGTCCTCACGCCCAGGGACCCAACGGGCTCTTCCATTTCGTAGTTGCTCAGCACCCCGCTGCATGTCGCGGTGAGGACCGGCCACTACGAGTGCGCAGAGCATCTCATCGCCTGCGAGGCAGACCTCAATGCCAAAGACCGGGTGAGTAGGCCGGCAGAGTTTGGCCTCCTAAAACCTTCACTCATTTATTTGGGATCACTACCCCTGCTGGGCACCTTTTCGGGACCCACTTCCTGGCCTCAGGCCCACCTTTAGCCTATTCACTCTGTTCTCTAGGAAGGAGATACTCCCTTGCATGATGCCGTGAGGCTGAATCGGTACAAGATGATCCGACTCCTGATCACGTATGGTGCCGACCTCAACGTTAAGAACTGTGTAAGTACTCAGGCAAGGGGCCTTGTTTGCCGGCTTTCTAATGAACAGAAGTATGGCTCACATACTTGAAAATAGCCTTACAAAGGTAGCATTTCGGGGGTCTTTTGATGATTTAAATGCCCTGTTCCTTCCCATAAGGATATTGCTGACCTTGGCAAGGACTCAGGTCATCTAGTCAGAGATGGGGAAGCCATAGTGCCTCCTTTGCCCTCAATGCCTAACACAGCATTTAGGAATTCTTTTAGAATTTGGTATTGAAAATAAAAGATGGTCAAACCACCCACCTTCACAGACACAAGCAGTGTCTGCCTTGGCCTGGCTGAGTTAGGCCGGAATAGTCAGGAATAAAGACACCCACCATTCCTGAAGCTCTTGAAAATTCCACAGTGGTCAGTGCAGCCAAGGGTCAAGGAATTCAAATGATTCAACACTGAATCCGAGTAATTGTGAATAGTCCTTCCCCTCTTAAAATGGCATGAATGCCACCACTTTCTTACAGAGGTAGCCATGCATTTATTTGCCTTTATTTTTGAGCTAATTTCTATTCATTCTCCTCTTTGGTTTAGCTGCACATCCCTCAAAATAGTTTCTTATATTTAGGCCCAGAAAATGCTTGTATAAATCCCTTTTACAAGTACATGTTAATTTAGCTTCATCTGTAAGCCAGGGAATGTAACCAGATTTTCCTCATGGTCCCAATTCCTAGTCAAGCATCATCTAATACAAGCTTTAAAAATACCACTGGGAGGAATGAGTGTAAAGTACTGAAGAAGTAATTTGAAAGAGGCTTTTGGAGAATCACTTTACAAAGAAAGGGGAAAAAAAAAAAAACCCAGTCATCTTTTACTGTGAATCATTTCCTCCTCTTACTGTGTTACTATAAGACTGAGAGGAATACTTCATCATTCCAAAAAGGAAAATAAAACTGTCTTGGTGACAGGAACAAAATAAATGCAGATAGAGACTGCTTGGGTTGGGAAAGTGTTAACAGTAGGGTCCCCTCATCCTTGATATGGGATTGATCTTATCAAATAATTTAAACCATCAGAAAGAGTAGATTCAACAAAACCCCTAAAGCTGCAGAAAATATAATTTTTTTTCAGGCAGAGATCAAAAGCATATAGATTTGGAGAGACTGTGTAAGTCGCCAGGGAATCACGAGATAAATTTCAATACAAAGGAGTTTAAGGAATTCATGGAAAAATAGCCCTAAATATACAAATAGGCCTTAGAGCTCTGTATTTTCAGTAAGACCCCAGCATAAAGGTTCTAGAACTATAAATGTCATTGACCCAATGGATGGATATTTCCAAAAAAGGATGTTACTGGACCCCATCTTGAAGGGAGTTGTAAACAATACATTACTGTATCATTATTGTATCATTGTCCCAAACTGTCTTCACATCTGCTGCTAAGTGTTCCCCAGGGCACATGCTACAGGGTGAGAAGGTCCAAAATTAAGGTTGCAGGGACGTTAACTCAAATCCGCCTAGGGCCCAGGCAGATCACATAAATGACTTTATGGTGGCTGCAGGCTCTGTGCACATAAGGTAGTGGTCCTTCCCTAATCCAGTCCCTTCTTGCTTCATGAAACCATGGATATCGTGCTGCCAAGCCTTCCAGTTTTTTTCAGAGAGATCACAGATTCAATTGGGAAATCTCTTAATTTCCAACTGTTGCCAATTAATTCCAGTTTTTTAAAACTCTAAGCTGTTTGGGCCAACACAGGTCTCTAGACTTATTTGCATCTCAAAGCTGCCAGTTTGCAATCTCTGGGATAAAGAGAGACTTCTGAATAGAGATGGAAAATTTTAGGACTTCTCAAATTGAGAGGCAAGAATTGAGAGGTGACATAATTTTAATTTTTGTAAATATCTTGAGACATAAAGTAAAACAAAAACTTGGTCTCAAAAATCATTGATATTATCTCCAAGAAAAATAAATTTCCTGGGAGAGCCCAGCGTAACTTCTGAGCAGCTGTGAAAAATCTACTCCCTGGAGTGGTACCTGTGTAATTAAGCCAAGGTGTTGCAGCAGCTCATATCCCACCAGTTTTTATCAGTCAGGAATCATTTTCCAAACTGATAGGAACTGGTTTTTGACCAGGTGGATACTGCTGCCTCTCCATGCCCATTCTGCAGTATACTGTATAAGTACAGAGGCATCTTTTGAATTTCAGTGAGTTGGCTTAGGCTTGCTATTTAGTGTCAAGGGACTCGGGATTTTTACCAACACCTGGGATAGTCCCACAGGGGGGCAAATAAACCAAACACTGCTGATCTGCTAATTTGAAATGCCAGAAGCATTCCTGTGAGAAACAGTAAAGGCCTGGTTTGAAAATAAACTGCAGATCATAGTGGGAAACATAAAACACCTCAGTAACATACACCTATCCATTACCTCATCAAATACACACACAGAGGAGAAGAACTTATAGATGCCTTCAACCTGGAAGTCAAATTCCCTCCTCTGTTTCGATTAGGCTGGGAAGACTCCGATGGATCTGGTGCTACACTGGCAGAACGGAACCAAAGCAATATTTGACAGCCTCAAAGAGAACTCCTACAAAGCGTCTCGCATAGCAGCATTCTGAGAAAAGCGATGACAAACGATTCCATTGGCTGCTCTGTACCAGCACATGGAAGGCGTTGCCCCAAAGAGCGACTCGTAGAGAAATCCAGCTTCTGTTTATCAGCCTGTTGTAAAGTGGCACCTAATGAGGTTTGGAGCACAGGGACGTAGGCATTGACGTTTTCCTTAGTGAAACTCACTCTATTTATTTGTATTTATTCCAGTTAACTTATTTATTTATTTACTGCGATACCACCGATACTCAGATCCTTTGTGATCATTCATTTGGTGAACAAGCTTAGTTTGTATGTGACACATCAGAGCCTCCCTGTAGGTAGTTCTTAGACTATGTTAACCAGCAATGCCTATGATGTATCACCTCGCTCAGGTGAGATGTTTCAAGGTGATTTTGAAAGACGAAGGGGATTACTGCAGCCCTCTTTTCTCCTGCATTTTTAATGCTGAAGTTTGAGGCCATGGAAAGCCTGTAGCAGCAGAAGGGGAAACAGAATGAACGTGATTCTGGGAAGACAGTGAAGCTGGCCATTTGACGCCTGGGCCTGGTATTTCTTCCCAAGTATGTACCAAGGTGAAGAGAATGTCTTGAGTGTAAGTGGAAGGAACATGGGCCACTGTGCCGTGCAGAACCAAACGTGCTCAAAAAAGTGAAACTAACTGCAAATTGTAAATGTGTAAATGTGTATTATGTTGTATGTATATTTTATATTCATAATAAAAGCAGATTCTAAACCTCTTTCCTTCTTTAAGTCTGGTGGAAAGGCCATTTAGATGGGGTTATGTCTTCCAAGCTTTTCAGATTATGAATGTTCTGTAGAACTGTACGTACTTCTCAGTATTTCATGTCTACAAAGATCACCTGAGAATCTTGTTAAAATGCAGATTCTGACTCCTCCAGTGGCCGTGGGTGGGGCGTGAGATTCTGCATTACCGACAAGCCCCTGGGCGATGCAGAGGTGATGGTATATCACAGTCTTCAATGAGCAGCATGGCTGTGAAAACTGGATACACAGGAGTTCAAGCTCTTTGGCCCCAGTGATGGGGAGAAAGGGACCTCTGGTGGGCAAAATGATTACTACAATTTAATGAGTCCTTAAAACGTTCCAACTGGGGTTTAACTAATCTGAGGTTTAACAATTATTGTGGACACCAGCTACTAGTGTCAAAGCTGCCCAAGAAAAAATGCACCTGGCCAATGATTGTTGACCTCCAAGGAGAGTGATTTTGTCACATGCTTGGCCAGGTGCTATGACCTGTGATGAGCAAACCAGATTGTCCCTGTCCTGCCTTCCTGGGATTATTGTTGGTCGCTAAGTCGTGTGCGACTCTTTGTGACCCCATGGACTGTAACCTGCCAGGATCCTCTGTCATGGGATTTCCCAGGCAAGAATACTGGAGTGGGTTACATTTCCTTCTCTAGGGGATCTTCCTGACCCAGGGATCGAACCTTCATCTCCTGGGTTAGCAAGTGGATTTTTACCACCGAGCCACCTGGGAAGCCCCCTATTCTTAGGACTTCCTAGGAATATTAAAGAAGTGATCACAGAAATAAATACATGGTAACAATCTGCAATAAGTACAAAGAAGTAACAAGCACAGCATGCTGAGAGTCTAAGCTGAGGAGGCTCATCATTCCATGGGGAGGCGCGGGAGGGAGTTTCTACAAAGACTTCTTTGAGGTACGGACCTTCCTGGAGGAGTCTGAAGGATAAACTGGAGTTATAGGCAGCAGAGAGAATGTAGAAAAGGGCAAGGTTATGGGGGAAGTTTGTCACTTGCAGAAATGTTTGAAGGCCAGGGTGAAACATCTGTGCTGGTAGCCCTACCAAAAACCACTTTGCTGCTGCTGCTGCTAAGTCGCTTCAGTCGTGTCCAACTCTGTGGGACCCCAGAGACGGCAGCCCACCAGGCTCCCCCGTCCCTGGGATTCTCCAGGCAAGAACACTGGAGCGGGTTGCCATTTCCTTCTCCAATGCATGAAAGTGAAAAGTGAAAGTGAAGTCGCTCAGTCGTATCCGACTCTCAGCGACCCCATGGACTGCAGCCCACCAGGCTCCTCTGTCCATGGGATTTTCCAGGCAAGAGTACTGGAGTGGGGTGCCATTGCCTTCTCCGAAAAACCACTTTAGATAGTGTAATACTCATGACCTCTCAGCTATGTCGCCAACACTTTGAGGGTGTGCAGGCACAATCCATAACCAGAAGATCCTTCAGTTAGCCGATCATGGAGTTGTAAGGATGGTGTGAAATATTTCTGTGCCTTTTCTATCCGGTCTCTGAACAATTTGTAACATCCACCTCTTGGGGGCCTCAGGAGCTTCATTCTGTTATATCCCTCCCTCTCAATACCCTTCTGCCATCCCCTAACCTCCCTAGAGGATCCTGCTGGCTCTAACCCATCAGATCCTTATGGTTCAGGATCCTTTTTTTCCCTAAGCAAAGCAGCTACTACACAGGCAGCATCTCCCTTGCTACACTGACGTCTCCCACAGCACAACTTGGGTGTGTTATTATGTGGCCAAGTTTTCTATGTCTTCCTCAAGTTCCCTTCCCCACAAGAATTGGAAGGTAAAGGAGAGAAGGAAGTAAGGGGTTAAAACACTTTTGTGTTCCTGCATATGAAGATTTGCACTAGTACAGAAGTAGGGGGCATAAGAATCAACAGAGTAAGTTTCATTATAGCAAGGGCAACTCAGTGACCTTTGCTACTTGAGAAGATAAGCACTTGAGGCAACAGCCTTCGTTTCCGTCACACAGGCGGTCAACATTTATAAGCTGTCTTCCAACCCGAGCCAGCTCCTGGCCCGCAGTCTGTCACTTGTCACTTGTGTTCTTTTATCCGTGAAGGGAATGTCCCACTGGCCAGTGGGGAGTCTTGGAAGTTGTTGTAGTCTTGCTCTTGGCCTCATCCCTCTTTCAAATGACCACAGGACTGCTTACCAAGAATACTACCCAAGGGGCTCTGTTATCTGTCTACTTCCTCTCGTCCTAGGGGCCACTCCTAGTTCAGACTACCTGTCATCTCCCTGGTTACGCAATGCCTCAGCTTAACTTTCCTCCAGTGTGTTCTTCAAGTTGCAGCCAGGGTGATTTTTCTAAAATGCAAATCTGGTCATTCTTCTCTACAGAAATTTTCAGTGACTGCCCATTGCCCTCAGGATGAAATAAAAATGCCTTAATGTTTTCGAAAACTCTTTTGAAATCTGGCTGCTGTTAACTCTTCATTCTCATCCATTTCTCGTTACTTTCCTAGCTAAACAGTAAATTTCAACTCAACTGAATTTCCAGTTTCTAAAAAAAACTCTAGGTACCAGCTTTTGTTCTCATATACTGTGCCAACTCCCTGGAAGGCTCTTCTTCCCACCCCACTGCATAATTTCTCCTCATTTCCCCCTTTTGGGGTAGCTGTTCATCCTCCAGGAAGCCATCCTTGATCCTTACTTTGACTTTTTAGTCTCGTGTGTTCTTGCTGTACTTCTTTTTCTTCGTGTCATAACGTCTATCATGCTACCTTTACCGCCTAAATGAAAAATATCTTCTCCCCTTGAACAAGCAACGCATGCTCATTAATAAGCCGATTATGGAAATGACTAATGAAAACAAACATTCCCTATAACCCTAATTTCATGGCACTGATTATTTCTGTGCACATTACGTATGGGCACCATACACTTAGCTTTATAACTTTATTGCCAATTGAACAACTTATTCTAGACATTTTAATAAATGATAGTCTTGTTTCAATGAACAATGGATCGTTTAACTAGTCCTGTCATTATTGGGCTTTGAGGTTGTTTCCATTTCCCCATGTTAGACATTGTTGCAATGACTATCCTTATCCATCCTTTACACCTAACCATTTCTGAAGAAATGTGTTTATAGAAGTATCTATAAGGTTGGTATCAAATTATCCCTTAGCCTTTGCCCACAATCAAGAAAATACTCATTTTATAATCTTTTATTTTTTCAAACCAATCAGCAATGGAAAGATGTATTTTTGATGATTTTCCCAATTACTAACAAAACATTCAGCATCTTCAGGTTTGTTAAGCATTTTTCTGGGTCAGTCTTCTTTGCTCAATTTTCTATTAAGTCAGGTTCCCTGGAAGTGGCACTTGAAATGAGGATTCTTGTGTGATTTCTTGAGAGTGCTCTATAAGGGACTGAGGGAAACAGGATAGGGCAGGAGAAGAGGCACGGAGGTAGTTTCAGAAGTCTCCCCTAAACCTCATTCCATGGGGAGCTCAGAAGCATAAACTGCACCACAGAGACCAGAAGGCCAGGCTGCAATGCCCTGCATCAGGCATCCAGCAGGCGCCAACATCCAGGGGTGGGGATAAACCTTCCCAAGCATTTCTGGGACAACCAGCCCTGGACCCTCTCTGGGGAGGGTGAGGATAAACAATTAATACCTAACATCTGCAGCAGCTGTGGGGGAGGGGTACCATCTGGTAAAAAGAACCTGGATGGACACTAGCAGTATTTGTCACGCTGCATATTTGTTTTTTAAAAGCAATCTCTTTAAAAAAGCCAAGAATGCTAAACCTCGCTGGAACATGCATTGCAAATGTACCTTCCTAGTTGTTTGTACTTTTCTAACACTACATTTTCATGGAGACAAACTGATTAAGCTTTTCTATTTTCTGGCTTTGGTGACTGTGTTTAGGTCTTTTGCAATCTAATCTTATTTTTTAAAAATAACTCTTTAATCCACTTGAATTTATGATGTGTCCTGGGTATGAGATAGGGAGTGGACTTTTTCCCCTAAATGACAGAAATATAGCTCATACTTAGTAGGAATATTCTATGACAGGTTCTGCTCTGCGGCTGCTAACTCACTTAAGTTGTGTCCAACTCTGTGCGACCCCATAGACGGCAGCCCACCAGGCTCCCCTGTCCCTGGGATTCTCCAGGCAAGAACACTGGAGTGGGTTGCCATTTCCTTCTCCAAGGCATGAAAGTGAAAAGTGAAAGTGAAGTTGCTCAGTAGTGTCTGACTCCTAGCGACCCCATGGACTGCAGCCTACCAGGCTCCTCTGTCCATGGGATTTTCCAGGCAAGAGTACTGGAGTGGGGTGCCATTGCCTTCTCCAATTCTGCTCTGAGCCTTCTACAAATTTCAATCTACTTAACCCTTGCAATACCACCTCTGGGAGAAGAGAAGTGATGCAGAATGGTTACATCATTTGCCCAGGGTCACAGGCAGTAAGTACTAGCAGTTTGGGTAGCATGTCTTCAGTCTTTGCACTTTACTGTACTATGCTGTCCTGCCTCTCCTGCTAAGTGACCAGTTGTTCCAACACCACTAACTGAACAATCCGGTCACTTCTCATAACTGGACTGTTCTGGACTCCCAGCTCTTTTATTCATCTACATGGATTTCTGTACCAATTATACTGTTTTAGTTACTAGATTTCTGTTGTACTCTGTAATAATCACCATCCCAAGTCCCTCCCAGTGTTTCTCTACAAAATTCCCTAGCTGGTCTCAATTTTTTTCTTTCAAAATATGAAGCCTAAAAGCAAAAAGTAAACACAAACAATAATATATACATTGTTTTGGATTTTGTTAAATTCATAAACTGGGGGAGAATTTGACCACATCTCCCTTGACATATTCCAGGCTTTAATTTCCCACATCCTCTAAGAGTTTTCTTCATGAGTTCCATCATTTCTGGGAAACATATCTGTGATTAGGACCATCTTTTAAAATAGTATTTTATAAAAAGTTACTATTATATTAATTAAAATTATTGGCTTTCATATTTATAACTGACCACCTTGCTGAAATAAAGGTACTGTCATCCTGTTACAATTAAACCAGTTCACGTTCTAACAAAGGCAAACTTTAAAAAGCCCTGCCTGCTGCTCTTCACTGGTGACCAGCCATCATGCCCTACTTTGAACAGGATACGTGCATATTCATAAACAAAAAGCAGGTACAACTGCAAATAGATAACAGATGTATGTAAACTAAGAAGCACCTGCATTTCTCATCTTTATCCAGTTGCTTTTCTTGAAATGTTTCAAACAAGACTCACATTTTGCTGTAACTTTACTTCCTTTCCAATATAACAATGAAAGTCCTCGATATTATATCTGGCACAGGATGGGGCTAATATATAGTCGGTTGAAAACATAGATTATGGAGGTGCACCAAAAATAAGTTGAACACACATCCCCTTAAAAATTCGAAGTTAAAATATGTAAATGTACACTCATGTGCAATCTTGTGTGCACTCACAGGCTTCCCTGGTGGCTCAGTTGGTAAAGAATCCGCCTGCAATGCGGGAGACCAGGATTCAGTCCCTGGGTTGGGAAGATCCCCTGGAGAAGGGAAAGGCTACCCACTCCAGTATTCTGGCCTAGAGAATTCCATGGACTGTATAGTGCATGGGTTCGAAAAGAGTCGGACACAACTGACCGACTTTCAAATCACATCATATCAAAGCCTATTCTTTGAAGTATGGTTCCACTGATGGGATTTGATTTAGGTCATACCTGAATGGTCTAGTGGTTTTCCCTACTTTCTTCAATTTAAGTCTGAATTTGGCAATAAGGAGTTCATGGTCTGAGCCACAGTCAGCTCTTGGTCTTGTTTTTGCTGACTGTATAGAGCTTCTCCATCTTTGGCTGCAAAGAATATAATCAATCTGATTTCGGTGTTGACCATCTGGTGATGTCCATGTATAGAGTCTTCTCTTGTGTTGTTGGAAGAGGGTGTTTGCTATGACCAGTGCATTTTCTTGGCAAAACTCTATTAGTCTTTGCCCTGCTTCATTCCATATTCCAAGGCCAAATTTGCCTGTTACTCAAGGTGTTTCTTGACTTCCTACTTTTGCATTCCAGTCCCCTATAATGAAAACGACATCTTTTTTGGGTGTTAGTTCTAAAAGGTCTTGTAGGTCTTCATAGAACCATTCACCTTCAGCTCCTTCAGCATTACTGGTTGGGGCATAGACTTGGATTACTGTGATATTGAATGGTTTGCCTTGGAAACGAACAGAGATCATTCTGTCGCTTTTGAGATTGCATCCAAGTACTGCATTCAGACTCTTTTGTTGACCAAGATGGCTACTCCATTTCTTTTGAGGGATTCCTGCCTGATGAGCTATGGAATGAGGTTCATGACATTGTACAGGAGATAGGGATCAAGACCATCCCCATGGAAAAGAAATGCAAAAAAAGCAAAATGGCTGTCTGGGGAGGTCTTACAAATAGCTGTGAAAAGAAGAGACGCGAAAAGCAAAGGAGAAAAGGAAAGATATAAACATCTGAATGCAGAGTTCCAAAGAATAGCAAGAAGAGATAAGAAAGCCTCCTTCAGCGATCAATGCAAAGAAATAGAGGAAAACAACAGAATGGGAAAGACTAGAGACCTCTTCAAGAAAATCAGAGATACCAAAGGAACATTTCATGCAAAGATGGGCTCAATAAAGGACAAAAATGGTATGGACTTAACAGAAGCAGAAGATATAAGAAAAGATAGCAAGAATACACAGAAGAACTGTACAAAAAAGATCTTCACGGCCCAGATAATCACGATGATGTGATCACTGACCTAGACCCAGACATCCTGGAATGTGAAGTCAAGTGGGCCTTAGAAAGCATCACTACAAACAAAGCTAGTGGAGGTGATGGAATTCCAGTTGAGCTATTCCAAATCCTGAAAGATGATGCTGTGAAAGTGCTGCACTCAACACGCCAGCAAATTTGGAAAACTCAGCAGTGGCCACAGGACTGGAAAAGGTCAGTTTCCATTCCAATCCCAAAGAAAGGCAATGCCAAAGAATGCTCAAACTACCACACAATCGCACTCATCTCACACGCTAGTAAAGTAATGCTCAAAATTCTCCAAGCCAGGCTTCAGCAATATGTGAACCATGAACTTCCTGATGTTCAAGCTGATTTTAGAAAAGGCAGAGGAACCAGAGATCAAATTGCCAACATCCGCTGGATCGTGGAAAAAGCAAGAGAGTTCCAGAAAAACATCTATTTCTGCTTTATTGACTATGCCAAAGCCTTTGACTGTGTGGATCACAATATACTGTGGAAAATTCTGAAAGAGATGGGAATACCAGACCTGACCTGCCTCTTGAGAAATGTGTATGCAGGTCAGGAAGCAACAGTTAGAACTGGACATGGAACAACAGACTGGTTCCAAATGGGAAAAGGAGTTCGTCAAGGCTGTATATTGTCACCCTGCTTATTTAACTTATATGCAGAGTACATCATGAGAAATGCTGGACTGAAGCAGCACAAGCTGGAATCAAGATTGCCGGGAGAAATATCAATAACCTCAGATATGCAGATGACACCACCCTTATGGCAGAAAGTGAAGAGGAACTCAAAAGCCTCTTGATGAAAGTGAAAGAGGGGAGTGAAAAAGTTGGCTTAAAGCTCAACATTCAGAAAACGAAGATTATGGCATCTGGTCCCAGCACTTCATGGGAAATAGGTGGGAAAACCGTGGAAACAGTGTCAGACTTTATTTTTGGGGGCTCCAAAATCACTGCAGATGGTGATTGCAGCCGTGAAATTAAAAGACTCTTCTTGGAAGGAAAGTTATGACCAACCTAGACAGCATATTCAAACGCAGAGACATTACTTTGCCAACAAAGGTCCGTCTAGGCAAGGCTATGGTTTTTCCTGTGGTCATGTATGGATGTGAGAGTTGGACTGTGAAGAAGGCTGAGTGCCGAAGAATTGATGCCTTTGAACTGTGGTGTTGGAGAAGACTCTTGAGAGCCCCTTGGACTGCAAGGAGATCCAACCAGTCCATTCTGAAGGAGATCAGCCCTGGGATTTCTTTGGAAGGAATGCTGGCTGAAGCTGAAACTCCAGTACTTTGGCCACCTCATGTGAAGAGTTGACTCATTGGAAAAGATTCTGATGCTGGGAGGGATTCGGGGCAAGAGGAGAAGGGGACGACAGAGGATGAGATGGCTGGATGGCATCTCTGACTCGATGGACATGAGTCTGAGTGAACTCTGGGAGTTGGTGATGGACAGGGAGGCCTGGCGTGCTGTGATTCATGGGGTTGCAGAGTCGGACACGACTGAGCGACTGATCTGATCTGATCCATTGATGAGAGATCTTCGTTTTTGAGTTCCGTTCTCTTTAAAGAAGAAAAGTGGTATCTCATTTAGCTTTGATTTGAATAAGTGATATTGAATATCTCTCCATGTGTCAATTATTGGCCATCTATACATCTCTGGAAAAATGTCTATATTCAGATCCTCTGCCCATTTTTCAATTGGGTTATTTAGTGTTTTGTTGATGAGTGATATGAATTTTTAAAAATATTTTGGCTATTAACCCCTCATCTGATACATTATTTTAATATCTTCCCACTCAAAAGTTGTTTCTTTTTACAAACTTTCTTTTACACACACACATACGATACTTTTTCAGATTCTTCTCCTTTATAGTTTATTACAAAATATTTATTATTGTTCCCTGTACTATGCAGTAGGTCCTTGTTGGCTGTCTTTGTTCATTTTGCTGGTGGGTTACTTTTGCTGTGCAGCCTTTTACTTTTGCGTGTTTCCCTTGCCTGAGGAGACAACATGCAGAAAGATAATGCTAATACCTATGTCATGCCTGACTGCCAATTGGAAATGTGGCTATTATCAAAAAGGCAAGAAATACCAAAATATTATAGAGAGGATGTGGAGAAAAGGGACCCCTCATACACTATTGGTGGAAATGCAAATAAGGAAAACACTATGGAGCTTCCTCAAAAAATTAAGAAGAGAACTACCATGACTCAGCTATTACACTTCTGGGAATTTATCCGAAGAATATGAAAGCACATATTTGTAAAGATATATGCACTACTATGTTCATTACAGCACTATTTACACAGCCAAGGTATGGAAACAACTTAAACGTCCATCAACAAATGAACGAATAAAGATGTGGGGCGTGTGTATATAAAATAGAGTCGGACACGACTGAGAGACTTCACTTTCACTTTTCCCTTTCATGTATTGGAGAAGGCAATGGCAACCCACTCCAGTGTTCTTGCCTGGAGAATCCCAGGGACGGGGGAGCCTGGGTGGGCTGCTGTCTATGGGGTCGCACAGAGTCGGCCACAACTGAAGCGATTTAGCAGCAGCAGCAGCAGCAGCCCTTGGTGAATGCAGGAGGGTGAAGGCAGAAGCAAGCTGGCACTCAGGGAAGTGGCAGCTCTGGGGCTCAGCAGCAGTGGCCATCTGTTCTAGGGGGTGCAGCAGGCCAAACCATCATATTGCGTTCAGATGGGAGTAAAAAATGCTTTATTTTAGAATCATGATGCTTAATACAATATATAAATAGAAACAAAGGTGTATATGTGTGAAGTATTCCTATACTTGTATTTTATTAAGGGCTTTTATTATTTTTTTAATTAGGAGTATATTTTATATTTTATTTAATGTCTTACTTGCATCTATTAAGATGATTCTCATTTATCTAATTTGACCTATTAATATGATAAAGTATAGTACACTGAAAAGAACTTAAACATACTTACATTTCTAGAATAAATCTCACCTGGTTATGGGATACATGGTTTTGCCAATATTTTATGTAAGCATCTAAATTCACAGGTGAATACACAAAAATAAACTCAAAATGGATTAAAGATCGAAACGTAAGACCAGAAACTATAAAACTTCTAGAGGAGAACATAAGCAAAACACTCTCCGACATAAATCACAGCAGGAACCTCTATGACCCACCTCCCAGAATATTGGAAATAAAAGCAAAAATAAACAAATGGGACCTAATTAAAATTAAAAGCTTCTGCACAACAAAGGAAACTCTAAGCAAGGTGAAAAGATAGCCTTCAGAATGGGAGAAAATAATAGCAAATGAAGCAACTGACAAAGAATTAATCTCAAAAATATACAAGCAACTCCTGCAGTTCAATTCCAGAAAAATAAACGACCCAATCAAAAAACTGGGCCAAAAAACTAAACAGACATTTCTCCAAAGAAGACATACAGATGGCTAACGAACACATGAAAAGATGCTCAACATCACTTGTTATCAGAGAAATGCAAATCAAAACCACAATGAGGTACCATTTCACGCCAGTCAGAATGACTGCTATCCAAAAGTCTACAAGCAATAAATGCTGGAGAGGGTGTGGAGAAAAGGGAACCCTCTTACACTGTTGGTGGGAATGCAAACTAGTACAGCCACTATGGAGAAGAGTGTGGAGATTCCTTAAAAAACTGGAAATAGAACTGCCATATGACCCAGCAATCCCATTGCTGGACATACACAGTGAGGAAACCAGAACTGAGACACGTGTACCCCAATGTTCATCACAGCACTGTTTATAATAGCCAGGATGTGGAAGCAACCTAGATGTCCATCAGCAGATGAATGGATAAGAAACTGTGGTACCTATACACAATGGAGTATTACTCAGCCATTAAAAAGAATACATTTCAATCAGTTCTGAGGTGGATGAAACTGGAGCCTATTATACAGAGTGAAGTAAGCCAGAAAGAAAAATACCAATACAGTATAATGCATATATATGGAATTTAGAAAGATGGTAATGATAACCCTGTACGCGAGACAGCAAAAGAGACACAGATGTATAGAACAGTCTTTTGGACTCTGTGGGAGAGGGAGAGGGTGGGATGATTTGGGAGAATGGCATTGAAACACGTATAATATCATATGTGAAACGAATCACCAGTCCAGGTTCGATGCATGACACAGGATGCTTGGGGCTGGTGCCCTGGGATGACCCAGAGGGATGGTACGGGGAGGGAGGTGGGAGGGGGGTTCAGGATGGGGAACACGTGTACACCCGTGGTGGATGCATGTCGATGTATGGCAAAACCAATACCAATACTGTAAAGTAATTAGCCTCCAATTAAAATAAATAAATTTATAATAAAAAATTAAAAAAAGAAAATAATACAATAGATATTTCAGCATGAATATCTGAATATCAGTGGGATTGCTGGGTCATATGGCAGTTCTATTTCCAGTTAAATTCCACAAATTAAAAGTATTATTGCCCTGTGTACCCCAGAGTTAAAGAATATGAGTCCTTAACAAACTAGAGAATATAACATAAAAGAAGTAGACTCACAGATAAGGAAAAGAAACTGAGGGTTACCAGTGCAGGGGGCAAGGGAGAGGGGGCAACACCAGAGGGGGGCAGCAGGAGGCACAAACTAGAGGTGGTGGCAGACGGGCTCAGGGTGCACTGTAACCACAGGGGCATGGCCAGTATTCTTTTAACAACTGTAAATGCAAAGTAACCTTTAAAACCTGTACAAAATTTAAAAATGTTTACGAATAAATAAAACATTTTTAAAAGCAAAGAAAAAAACCCAAAATAAATTCACAGGTTGAGTTTGGTGTAAAGCTTTCTCCAATTTTCTTAGTATCAATATAGCATAAATGCACATACTTGTAAAAAAAAGGCTACTTCTATTTAACATAATGATCCCACTATTAAAAAAAATTATTTACAAATTTGGTTGAGTCTAGTACTTTGAGATTTTCACTATAGTTTTATAAAAATCAGTATTAGGTTTTCAGGGGCTTCCAACTCAGAGGAATCCTATTTTAAGGACATCATGGAGGTAAGAAGCAGCAAAGGAAGAGGCCAAGTGTGATTTTATGTGCACTTTCCCTCTCCTCCACAAATTTTATAGCAATTGCTCTTAGAAAGGACTTGGACTTCATGAACATAATGAGAGAGGCTTAAAAGAGAAGATCAACTAAAAAGTCAATCCTTTAGCAAAGTTTTAATAGTCCTCAAAATAATCACTTTTTGAGCAGTAAAACTAAAAAATAGTAAGTCATATATACCAAGTGAAGCTGAAAAGCATGAACTTCAAAATGAACAAGAAAGATTTTTAAAGAGTCTCTTGTATTGAAAGATCTTACGTATACCTGCCATTTATCACTTAATGCAAAGGATAAACAAACTTGTCTTTGTTTTTCTCCTAAAATATATTTAAATTAATGTACGGGGACAGTCTTTTTTTTTCTAATGTTTTACTAGGTTTTGTTATTTTAATGGCTTGAATATAAGATTGCTTTTATAGACTAGTGACATCTGGCTCCAAGTGAAAACAGTGAATCATACGGGGGTTCCGTTTCTGTTCAGAGTGGCTGATGGACTCTGAAAGGGGAGTGTTGACTGAGATGGACGGTTCTTTTCAGCTCTCACACTTGGCTTTTTTGCAGGCTGGAAGAGAATCATCATCTTCTGATGTCCGAGGTTTCTTCACCGTGGAAATAATTCCAAAAGCAGTTTTTCTAGTTTCTATAAATCAAACAGGGAAACCAAAGTGCTTAAAGTTAAGATATGATTTAAAGAGGTGGTATAACAAGCATCCCCATGTTCAGTTCAGTTCAGTCACTCAGTCGTGTCCGACTCTTTGCGATCCCATGAACTGCAGCACGCCAGGCCTCCCTGCCCATCACCAACTCCTGGAATTTACCCAAATTCATGTCCGTCAAGTCGGTGATGTCATCCAGCCATCTCATCCTCTGTCGTCCCCTTCTCCTCCTGCCCCATCCCTCCCAGCATCAGAGTCTTTTCCAATGAGTCAACTCTTCCTATGAGGTGGCCAAAGTACTGGAGTTTCAGCTTTAGCATCTTTCCTTCCGAAGAAATCCCCATGTCACTTACAGCATGAGTAAATGATAAACCTGTATGAACTGCTGTGAGTGCTGATGCCATTTACTACGATCACCTTTACCTGCCCCTAGCTTATACAAATATCAGTATATTATTAACATCTAGTTCATTCCAAAGGGACTACCCTCAAGGGTAAAATTACAGGGCAAGTTATCTCCAACGGTCTGTCTCTAATGGCATCTCATGTAGCCAGAAACCAAGTTTCAGAGGTTGGGGCAGCACATGCGTAAAGTGTGGTAGAGATGGATGAGCCAGGATAGCAAGTGCAACAGTCAGCCGTCCTGATCCATGGTGGTGTGTGTGCTCACTTCATTTTATGGTACAGACCATTCACTATCTGTGTCCCTCACTAGATCATGAGTGTCTGTCTGAAGAATCCATCATATTATATGGCCAACATACAGCAATGCCTGGTTATTTAACAAATGTTTAAGAAATACTTGTTGAGTGAATAAAGAATAATACACATGGTTATTGATCTCTTTTGTGTTGTTGACAATGGACAAAGAAGAATGGAAATTATTAGATGTTTAGGTCAGGCTGGCAGCAGAGTTCAACTTCAGTCTAGCTAACTTCTGCTAAAAATGTACTAAGGGGCCAGGCACTGTGTTATATACAGAGGATTCTGAGAAGCCTAAACAGTGCTTCTTTCTACCCATACTGACAGCACATCAGGGGCAAATATAATAGTATAGTAGGAATGGAGACCCCACAAGAAGTAACCCTGCCTGGAGGAATCAGGACGGTATCACAAAAGAAACAGCACTATCATAAAAGAAGGAAAAGAAAAAGGAAAGTTTTCCTTTGCAAAGATATGGAGAGAGAGATAAGAAAATAATACGTAGGAGACAAGATGACTGGTGTAAAGGAGGAGTGTGAAAAAATCAGGGGAAACAAGGCTGGAGGGGTCGTTTGTGAAAGGTCACAGTGCCACGAAGAGATTTAAACTTAGTCCTTAGGAAATGGGGAAGGATGAGGGAGGAAGCAAGACCTTTTGGTGACAAGAGATAAAATCAAAGGGACTTGATAAACACAAATTTAATTAAGACATTTCATGTAATAGAAAGTAAAGTCATTTCTAAAAAGTTAAATATTACCTTCTCACTTATCAAGATTAATTTACTAAGTCTACTAAATTTCTGTCAGTTATTTAAAAGCATTTTAATTTATAACAGGGACAAAACTTCTCTCAAGGTCATTACAACAGCAACATAATGAGAGAACCTCAAAACAAACAGAAATTGCCTTAAATTTGCATTTCACCAAGAAAAATGTTACAGATGTCTATTTTATCACTATGATTATGAGTAATAGTCTAAAAATCAGCAGAATAAATATAAAAATTAAATTGTGAAAAGCAGTTAACAAAAATGTTTGTAACAAAAAGGATTAGTTTCAAAATTATTTTAGTTCTATGTCAGAAATATTTTTTTTAATCACATGAACATTTACTTCTTAATCTAAGCCAACAAGATTATAAATCACTGAAAAACAAGATTTTTATATAGTTACTAAAGTAACTCTTTTAGACCCTAAACCTCTTTTCTCTGTCTTGACCTTAAAATTGCTATTCACTGGCTGCTAGAAGCCCACAGGACTCATCTAACTTTGATTCTTTATAGCAAGCCTTCCAATGTGGAGAAGGCTTTCAACTCTTCTGTTTTCTAGGTATCTACTCCTGCACTGTTTTCAACAATTGCTCTCATGATAGGGTTTTCACACCCTCTAAGAATTAACCATCGTTTGGTAGTGCTTCTGTGCAGTGGTGCCCTTAAATGTGGCACTCAGGATGACACAGGTGCCAGTTGGGTCTTACCAGTACAGAGGATGACAGTGAGGCTTTGAATCCTCTTGCCTTAGAATAGAGTAATTCTTTTCATGTAAACTTAGGCTGTCACTGTTTCCACTGTTTCCCACATCTATTTGCCATGAAGTGATGGGACCAGATTCCATGATCTTAGTTTTTTGAATGTTAAGTTTAAGCCAGCTTTTTCACTCTCTTCTTTCACTTTCATCAGGAAACAATGGAAGCAGTCAGAGACTATTTTCTTGGGCTCCAAAATCACTGCAGATGGTGACTGCAGCCATGAAATTAAAAAGACGCTTGGAAGAAAAGCTATGACAAACCTAGACAGCATATTAAAAAGCAGAGACGTTACTCTGCCAACAAAGGTCTGTCTAGTCAAAGCTATGGTTTTCCAGTAGTCATGTATGGATGTGAGAGTTGCACCATAAAGAGTGCTGAATACTGCAGAATTGATGCTTTTGAACTGTGGTGTTGGAGAGGACTCTTGAGAGTCCCTTGGACAGCAAGGATATCAAACCAGTCAATCCTAAAGGAAATTAGTCCTCAATACTCATTGGAAGGACTGATGCTGAAGCTGAAGCTCTAATACTCTGGCCACCTGATGCGAATAACTGACTCATTTGAAAAGATCCTGATGCCGGGAAAGATTGAAGGCAGGAGGAGAAGGGGATGACAGAGGATGAGATGGTTGGATGGCATCACTGACTCAATGACATGAGTTTGAGTAAACTCCGGGAGTTGGTGACGGACAGGGAAGCCTGGCATGCTGCCGTCCATGGGGTCACAAAGAGTTGGACACAACTGAGTGACTGAACTGAACTGAACCTTAGGTTGAATTAATAATCCTAGTATCCCACCACACGACTGTCTCATTGATCCCAATGTCAACTAAAACCACGGGAACTACAATTTATCCTATAGATGTGCTATTAATTCTACAGGGACAGAGCATAAACTAGGACTGTCAGGGGCACAACTAGAATGACTGGGAATGCTATTAGAGTCCACAAGACTTCTTTTAGTTTAGCTTCCATAAAAACCTAGCTTTAGATATAGCTTATGTTGAATACCTGAGGTTCTTGAAGTCAAGAGTAGATCTTCATATTTTTCCCTATTAAATTTTTAAAATTAGTTTCCCTTCTTTGTCTTAGTCTGTTTTAGACCACTACTTGTTACCCAAAATCTTGATGATACTTAAACGTTCCCTTAAGATAGACAAAAATAATGGCAGAACCACCAGTTTGAACTATTTCCTAATTTCAGAAAATCTTGATAAAAGTTCTAATGTGGTCATTCCCAGAGCTTATATGATGGGACTAGGTTATGTATATAATAAAAGAATCTCAAACTAAAAATGTTGAAAACAAAAGCAAAATCATCTAATTCGTGGTAAGTCAATACAGCAACCAGTTCTGCCAAGCAGAAATCAGATCATTAAAATCCAGACATAGTATACAAGCCCTCAGTAACTTAACTACTCTTTTAACCTAGTCTTAACTACTCTTAAATAACTTAGTCTTTATGTATCAACCAGTTCTGAAGCTTAACACGCATGTGGATAGTATCAAGTAGACTGCTTCCTGACCATTACCACTACTACTAAAATTTACAAAGAGAATGCAGATAAAAACAGCAGATCAAAAGTACACATTTTTTTCCTTTTAAAAAGCCTCTTTTTCATTCTCCAAAGTCCTGGCATATCAAACACTTCTAGTTCAACTTTTATCATCTGATGAATAATAAATTCAGTGCCTTCAAGCAGCAGAATTAGGGTAAGGAGGTAGATATATGTAAATGAAATGTGAGTTAAAAAAAAAAAAAACGTGAAGTCTATGCATACTTGAACATGGAAACAAAAAATGAGAAAAGAACCACAAGATGTAATAAATGTGCAACGTTGTGATCTGAGTTTGCTAGCTAGATCTTTAAAAATGTATTCGGTGCTTTTGTGTTCCTCATCAATGGCTTAACATGTATTTTTCACTTTTCACTTCTCTCAATCAGTGATTTTCAGCAGGGAAAGCATGTCCCTCTGGAGAAGAAAGGGCAATTAGAGGCCTATCAAAATGTAGGCAGGGATACATATGTAGAGCTTGAAAGAACGCATTCAACACTCAAGGCAAAGTGTATTCATTCCACACACTACAGAACATAAAGCCTGAAGTGAAGGGCAAGAAAAGCAATGATGCACATGGCTAGTGGGTTCAGAAAAGATGATTTTAAAGGAACTCTGAGGGGCAGGATAATAAAAGTTGATATGGCTCAGCTGTTTGACAGAAATGACTGGCTCTTAACATGACCACTCTGATTCTGTTGGAAAAACGTGCTCACCTCCATGCAGAAGCACTGCCCGGCAGTTGGTGGACACTGCGGCCTTCGCATCACTTTCAGACAGCCCAAACAGCAACCCTCTGGGGGTCGTTAAAGATTTCAGCCCAGAGTCAGCCGAGGACACCAGACCAACAGAAACATAACCAACAATGCCAGCTGCCCTGGCACTGAGAGAGACACTTTAATTTTACAGTTCTTAGCCTAAATGGAAAAAGCATTTGAGAAAAGACTCATTTAACTCTAAACTTTTACTCTTCCCCCCTTTTCTACTTCACCCTTCATCCAGAAAACAAAAGGATAAAGCACTTTAAGCCTGATGTAATTTGTTTTTGAAATTCTTAGTTGATAGACTTATAGTTTTAAAACTCTTGTTAAAGTTTAATATACTAAATTCAAATTTCCTAAAAGAAAATTGCAATGACTTCTTATTCAGAAAAGGATACAAGTTTGCCACATCGTATGGGCCTCTTATTTCTAAAGGCTAAAATAAAATGAACAAAAAATAGATATGAGAAAAGTTATTCATAACATTTCAATGACTTCATCTGCAGTAAATAGGATGCTTAAGTATCTAAAAATAAGGAAGTCAACTGCATAAATTTAAGTCGTTATAATTTTGATGGGTTTCTTACATTTTTGAAAATATAAAAGATCCTTGAAAAGCATTTTACAACAATATGAAGGAAAGACTATTTATATAAACAAAATTTGAAGCCCCAAAAGAATGGGGATAAATAGGGATAAAATTGCTCTTCAGCAATTACAATGAGCAAATGAAGTTAAAAATGAAAACACAACCTTTTATTACATTACTATTTTAATTTCTACCCTAGAAACCTTTTAGTTTTAAACCTTGAAAAGTGAAAACAAAGTACTTAATGCCAGACTTACCCTTTCTGCAGCACTAGATATAATTACATTCTACAAAACAGAAAGTAATCAACATTAATCTTAGATAAATGTGGGAAAAAACTGAAGAGTCTTACAATACAAATAACCAGCAATCAAATTTTTAACATAAACACCAACTTCTTCTTAAGATAAGGTACATAATTAAAGTGATGGATGAAAGACCTCATGTCAAACTAAAAGCAGCCTAAAATAAGAAACAGAACAGGCCTTCCCAACAGATCTTAGGAAAGATGAATCAGTTTAAAAAACTAGTTGAAAAGGGCATGTAACCTTAATTCAACTCAATGATGACAAATAATTGCTCTCCAGACTATTCTTTCACAGGAGGTAAATGGCCAATTCTTTACTGAAAGATAAAGACTTTCAACACATCTTCCCCACTTCGTGTTATTTTTCCCTAGAGCATTTTTCTTTCTCTTAAGACCTGCAGAGCCTGTTGAAATGGTAGAATTTGTTCTTGGGCCTTGAGAACTTTTTGCTCTAAGGATCAGCTGGATAACCCCAGTATATTAATAATAAACAATCAGATTTGAAAACCATCCTAAAATTATGGAACCATACCTTTCCTTTGCAGACCTGCATCAAATTGAGGGCATTGGAAATTGTGTACCTTCTCATCGTAGAGTCTTTGATAGCAGGGCTATAGAGAAGTTCAAAGCCCACTCCTCGGTCAATTGCCTGCATGGGAAACGAAGAAGAGAAAACTGTTAAGGCTAACACACACTGTCTTACTTTATTTTCACTGAACTTCCCTCTCACTTCCTTCCTCACCCTGTCCCTCCTCGCCTAACTCCTGCATGTCCAGGTATAGCTTTGAAAAAAGGCATATTTGTGCCCGGATGGCACCATCCATGGGAGAAAAAAAGACCTTTGGCTCTATTTGGTCAACAGAGTTTATCTGAGCTGTGGGGAAGCTGACTTGATATAAAGAGCCGAGGAGAGCAACGTCCCAGTGGTGTGGCAGAAGGGCTACTACTCCATGAACGATCAAAAGGAAATCGGAGACGTGTTCCCTACATGCAGGGTAGACTGTCTGCAAATGCAGTAAACCAACCAAGTTGATCCAAGAATGAAGAACTCAAAAACATCCTAAGAACAGGAGTAGAAGGCCTCTAGGGTAAGTGATTTAGTGTGAATATGCTGAAGGAAGAAACACAAACAGCCAAGAAGTGCTATGTGCCAGGCACTGTGCTGAGAGAGTCTTATGTATTTATTCAACACCCACAATGCCTAGAAAGCACTATGGCAGAGACAGCTAACTGTCCCGCTCTGATCTCCCCATTTTCTTTATTAATGGAGTCAGTATCTTAAGCGGGGCTCATGAATGCCCAGCAAAAACAAGGAAAGCAGCCTGCATCCCTGACAATATTGCCCAGCTTGCAAGCTTGGCCTTCTACATGAGAAAAAGAAACTTTCTTGTTTAAGGTGTTCTTAATAGGGTGGAATCCACAGGTATCCACAGGTAACACCTTATTTAAAAATTTTAGATAGATGAAATACAGACTCATTACCTGAGCTCCTGCTTATAAGACGATTTTAATGCGAACTGCCTTAAGCTCATCAACTGATTGTTCAGCCTGGAAGAGGTGGCAATGGGACTAAATCCACCACTACACTATTCTGCTTCCCTGAAGAGTGATTTGCATCTTCATCCATTTACAAGAGAGGGGTTTCAAGCCAGCTGTGCAAGGGAATGGTGAGCAAAAGCTTACATGGTTCTTCTCTTCTAAAAACTTCCAGGTTAGTGGGGGAGACCATCAAATAATTACACAAAAATTAAAAACTTCCACTGTGCTAAGTGGAGAAGCAATGGCACCCCACTCCAGTACTCTTGCCTGGAAAATCCCATGGATGGAGGAGCCTGGTAGGCTGCGGTCCATGGGGTGGCTAAGAGTTGGACACGACTGAGCGACTTCACTTTCACTTTTCACTTTCATGCCTTGGAGAAGGAAATGGCAACCCACTTTAGTGTTCTTGCCTGGAGCACCCCAGGGATGGGGAGCCTGGTGGGCTGCCGTCTCTGGGGTCGCACAGAGTTGGACACGACTGAAGTGACTTAGCAGCAGCAGCACTGTGCTAAGTAAAGTCAAGGAGAAGTCTAGGTGTAGGTGAGGAAGGACTTAAATCAGTTAAACAGCAGAAGAGTGAAGCACTTGCGCAAGGCAGGCTGCGGGGAGGGGTATATGAAGAGGCTCTAGGGTTGGAGGGAGTGGTGGAGCATGTGGAGAAGGTCAAAGGCTGGGGAGGAGAGAATGAGAGACCTGTGGTGGGAGTGGAGGCTAGAAGAGGATGGGAAGGGCCAGCAATGCCGCTCTTTAGAACAGAGACAGAATTAATCTTAGTAGCCACACAGAGCATCTACGGATTTTCTCATGGAGGTGATGACTGGAGTCACAATGGCTGCAGTGGTCTTTTGAAGGAACAAAGTAAGTAAAGCAGGCAAAGACCAGGAGGTAGATGGGCTGAGACCTGTCCAGCTAGGACGGCTGGAGGTCTATTCCTGAGTGTAAAAAGTAATGCAAAAAATCTGTCTTCTGAACACAGACTTCTTTTCTTCCATCCCCTAATCTTCCCTTTCCTCTTCTTGCTGCCTTGAGGTGCCCAGATTTTATTTTAGCTTCCCTATATACCTGATCCTAGTTTAATTAGCATTTACACCCTGTCTTCCACACTGCAACCTCCCCCTCTCTCTTTTTCAGACAGCTTCTTCCTGCCCCCAATTCTTTGTCTTGTGTTGATTATATCTGGGAATGATGTCTGTTATGATATTCTTTGTGGCACAAAGATATACCACATTCTCCCTATCTAGCTTGGACATTTGGAAGCTGGCATCATGATACTTCTCAGTAACACAGAGCTGTTCTTTTATATAAAAAGCATTTAATACATTAATATTCTGAGGGAATAAATAGTAGCTTATGGAAAAGAGGTCATATGATAATGCTGTTCACTATGGATTATCCACCATAAAAGAAACCAGGGTTAACTTGGCAAATTGAAATTCACAGACAAACCAAATCATGTCTTTCAACCATATTCTCAACTATCCCCCTGGCTGTTTCTCTAACCAAAACTACTAATTAGCCAAAGAGGCTTACTTACATGTACTTCTTTTCCTCATCCCTCTAGCTGCTGAACTACAGTACAGGTCAGTAAGAGGAGAAATAGAAGATGCAGGTGACACACAGAACTAGGTGACCAGGTCCCAAAGTATTCTTGCTTCTCCCCCACCTCCCGCCCCCCTGGGGACCAGAGCAAAATAAAAACAACTTTTTTGGGCGTGGAGAGGGTTAATGGACATAATTATCCACTTAATTATTTTTTAAGGAAAAAGTTCTGATTCTGATCTTAGTACATTAATCAAATTCACTTTTAAAATGGAAAGAAAACTCAGAAACTGAAGATAATGTGCTACTGAAGGCTGTGAACACTTCTTTCACAACACTTTATTTAAAAATTTTAGATAGATGAAATACAGACTCATTACCTGTGCTCCAGCTTCCAAGCCCATTTTAATGTAAATTGCCTTAAGCTCATCAACTGATTGTTCATAACAGCCTTGTCATAAGAAATGCCAGCGCGTGCTTGATTAGCTTTTGTTTGCATCTCTGACCAAAGGTTCTGGAATAAGCAGATATTTCTCTACTAATGAGAAGTAAGTCATAACGATGCTACAAACCAAGAGCAGGTGTGTGACATGTGAAGAGAGGTAGTGGTGGCACAATCCCAAGAACTAAAGCAAAGCTTAAGAGAAAGAAGAGAGAAAGAAAATAGGGGGCTGATTACTGGGACAATATACAGATTCCCTGTTTATTTCCTAAAAATTAGTTCCTTACTGAATTGCAAAGGAGGACACTCTTGGTGTATCATTCTTGAGACAGGTAACTCGTTCATACGATTCACTATCAAGTAACACAAGAAAGCAACAAAGAGTCTTAATTGTCTCTCTGCCCCTGTTTGCCCCACCCCCGTCTCCCATAATCACACTTATTCATTTCTTATGTCTTTTCCCAGAGTTTCTTCATACAAATATAAGCAAGGATGAACAACATCTGCTTTCCTTTTTTACCCCAAAGATAGCATACTACATTGCGGTTCTGACGTGAAGGGCTCTCCATGTCAGCTCCTACCTTCAGCACTGCTTTAGAGCTGCAGTACTCCACGGCAGAGGTAAGGCATGCTTAGCCAAGCCTCTCATAGCTTTGAGTTGTTCCAGTATATCTGTAGAATAAATGCTAAGGTGGGATTGCTGGGTATTACAGGTTGAATTGTGTCTCTTATGAAGGTTATGTAGAGGTCCTAATACTCAGTATTTAGGATGTAACCTTATTTGGAAACAGGGTCACTACAAATGTAAATTAAAATGAAGTTTTACTGGAATAGGGCGGACTCCTATTCCAGTATAACTGGTGTCCTTACAAGATGATGACCACAGGAAGACATAGAGACACGCGGTAAAGACAGGCAGAAATCAGAGCTATGCAGCTGCAGGCCAACGACCACCAAAGACTGCCAGCAAATCACAGAAAGCTAGGAAGAGACAAAGTAGGATCCCCCTACTGGTCTCAGAGGGAGCATAACCCCATGTCTTGATTTCAGACTTCCAGTCTCCAGAACTGTGAGTTGACGCATTTCTGTTAGTTTAAGCCACCCCATTTGTGGTACTTTGTTATGATAACCCCAAGCAACTAATACACTAGGTCAGAGGGTAAAGCATGCATAATTTTCATAGCTGTTGCCAAATTATCCCCTCCCTCATATGGACTGCTCCACTTACACAGTTAAAATCAAAGTATGAGAACCCTTGCTTTCCCACAGCCTTACAACCATGTATCATCAAACTTCTGGGTTTGTGCCAATCAGGTGATTTTTGATGTGAATTTCTCTTAGCATGATGAATTTAAGCATCTTTTCATATGTTAACAACCTATTTGTATTTCCTTTCCTGAGAAATGTCCTTTTCATATTCTTAATCCATTTTTTTGGATTGAACATCTCTCTTTTTTAAGCTTATCAACTTCTGCATGCATGCTTAGTGGCTCAGTCATGTCTGACTCTTTGTGACCCCATGGACTGTTGTCTGTCAGGCTCCTCTGTTCATGGGGATTTTCCAGGCAAGAATACTGGAGTGGGTTGCCATGCCCTTCTCCAGGGGATCTTTCCAACCCAGGGATCAAACCCAGGTCTCCCGCATTGAAGGTGGATTTTTTTACCATCTGAGCCACCAGGGAAGCCCTATCAACTTCTAGGAGCTCTTTATATATTAAAGAGACTAGCCATTTGTCTATGACATAAGTGAAACTATTTCCACCAGTCTGTCATTAGTCTTTCCACTCTGTTTCTGATGGGTGGTGGTGTTTTTTTTTTTTTGCCACACAGACATTTTTTGATACTGCCAAGTTTGCTGGCACTGCTCCAAGCATTAGATCCATAAAGTACTTAACACATTTAGGTTCACAGTATGTGTGATGAAAAATAAAGTTTATAGAGCAGTTACACCCAACTCAAGGATATATGGAAAGATTCCTGGAACAACCTCATTGCTTCAGATACTATTTACTGGATTTCTTTCAGTGGGGACTAATTGGACCAAGAAGACAAATGGATTAGAGTTAGAGAAAATGCTGAAGGGAAAACTTCACAAAGAGAGCATGAAAATAGCTCAAAAAACTTTTAGTTGTTGTTCAATGGCAAAACACTGTTTAAAAAAAAATCAAAATGAAGGTGAAGATAGGTGTTGCTTAAAGAAAATTCTTCTCAAAACCTGAATTCATAAAGATATTGTAAAATATGAAATTACTCTGTGCTTAACAAAGAGCTCTGCTGTAATTTTAAATAACATTTCTCAAGAGGAAAATGACAGCAGATTTAGAATCAAAGCTTGAGTACAAATCCCAAGTTAACCTTTGAGAGAGATGTGTACCTGTTGTGAGATGCAAGCTACCTGAGTCTCAATTACATCACCTGCATAATGGAGAGAATTCACATCTACCCCACCTTAAAGCTGTGGGCTGAGAGCAAGTGTGAGAGCTTAAACCTTAAAATGCTATTAGAGGTCATTTGGTTATCCAAGAAAAGGAGCTGAATTCAACTTTCTTGAAACCCAACTATAATACGATAAAATGATTCTATTACAAGTTACTTAGACTTTAGAGGAGGTTTGTAGGAGATTCTAGAGGGAATTAACATAACTGAAATTATGGTGCCGTAAGCATGTGGTGAAGATACCAAGAGGGATGAAAGCTGCTAAAAATTATATATAAGGAATGCTTTGGTATGTCTTAGCTCCTGGGCCCTGCTTCATAATTGCAACCTTCTTTTACTTCTTAAAGCTGTATTGAGGGATGATTGAAAAATATGATGTATATATTTAAAGTATATAATGTGGTCATTTGATATACAAATACTCTACATCAGGGGTGCCCAGGCCACGGACCAGCAGCAGTACATGGCCTCTTAGGACCCAGGTCACACAGCAGGAGATGAGCGGCAGGCCAAAGTGAAAACATCTATCCCCTCCCCAAGCCCCGAGTCCACGGAAAAATTGTCTTCCAAGAAAACAGTTCTTGGTGCCAAAAAGGCTGGGGACCATTGCTCTACAATGTAGAATGATTACCAAGATCAAGATAATTAACACAACCATCACCTGATACAGTTAACATTTTTTTCTCCTGTGGTGAGACTGCTTAGGATCTTCTCTCAACTACTTTTAAGTTACAATACTGACTATTACCTACGGTCGCCCATGCTGTATATTAGAGCCTCGGAACTAGTTCTTTTTCTAAGTGAAAATCTGTACCCTTTGACCTAAAATCCCAACTTTCTGAGCTGATAATTCTCACATGCCTTACAGCCAGGAGGTCAAGACTAATGAATTAAGTATCTTACTGCTCATTTTTTTTTTTCACCACTCCATCCAAACTAAGATCTGTACCCAATACTGTGATCCTTATAAACCAAGCCAACAACTTATCATGGTCAAAGACAAATTCATTCTAAGGGCCAAAAGAGCATGCAAGGACCAAGACTTCAGACTAAATTGTTCCCCACGTTCACTACATCTTCTATATTTTCATGGGGAATGTATTTCCATACTTTAAGGATACAGTTCCAAATCCATAATAGGTATAATTACCAGGTATAAATAATATACACACATCTATACAACTACTCTTTACCCTGTACAACAAACTCAGTAACTTTTATTGTATCAATATGCTTCTAGCTTTTAAATTTAGTTAATTTAACTTTTAATTCCAGTTTCTCTTAAATGAAAAAGAGGTGAATGAAATTAACAGGGACTCTTCTGCTTCCTGACCAATTCACACCGCAGCCTACTTATACACTAGACAAAGACTAAAAATAAGGCTGCACAGCCTTCCCTCCACTCCATCATCTAGTTTTTATTAAACAACATATGTAAAATGTTCACACCAGATTTTAAAAAAAGCAGACAGTGTGTTAAATACTGCATATCCGTCTCACTTGTCAAATTTTTACTTTTCAGAATTCTTACATTGAAAAATGTGGGAATGTGGCCAAAAATACCCATCAAAAAATAGTACCTTCCTGACCTTACAGATGGAACTGGAAGGTGGGCTGTCCTGGGGCGTCTCCTCCTCATGCCCCAGTGCCCGACTCCTCTCACTGTGGAGGCTGCCAGCTGAGCCCTGACAACAGCTAAGGGTTAATGGCTTGCAGGATTTGCTTGTGTTCCCTAAGTTGCACCTTGACAATATGAAATTAGATGTATACTCATTCAACTGAAAATTTTAGGGAGGACTCATTAAAGAGAAGGTATTGGGGTAATTAAGAAAAGACCATGACACGGTTGGTGCTTCCTAGAAGCTTACAATCTGGGTTGAACAGTAGGGCAGGTTCATAAGAAACCAATAGACATCCCCAAAACTGCCACTGGGTAGCTTAGCATTGTTGTGGGATGAGAGGAATTAAGTGCTGTGAACTGCTGTCCATTCCACGGACTTGGCCTTAGCAGCACATGTCACTGTCTCCTCCCAACCAAGAACACAGTATTGTATGTGGGTTTACTCAGGCAAAGTCATCTAAAAAATGGCCTTCCTTGTTCATCAGGGTAAAGAGAACAGTAAAGAAGTTGAAAGTTTAAGAGCAACTTATGGGAAATGCCATTTACATGTAAACTGGAATGGCAAACTGGAGCTGGTAAGAAGCCTTGGCAAACTTCTGGAGACAAAGCCTGCTCCGCAGGGGAGGACCAACACGTGAGGCCAGTAAGACTGTCACCACCTCAGGTACTCTGTTAGTCTGAGCTTTCAACATGGTAGCTAGGGCACATCGGAGGTCTCACCCAATGGAAATCAACCTGGTCTGTCCCAACCCTGGGTCTGAAGAGCTGTACAGCTTCTCCTTGCCTTCATTTGACCATGTTTGACAAGTGAGCTGTTAAAACAACATAGATTTCCAATTCTAAAATGTGATGATTTAGGGCCTTTTTTTAAAAGTGTTTACTCATTTATCTATAAGTACTGGCAAGAACGTGGGGAAACAATGATTTGAGCGTGTTGTTATACGTATGTTCAGTATATTCTCATTATTAATCAGCACAGAGCTGTTTAATAGCTTTTCCTTTAAATATATAACTCTAAAATTTTGAATACTTTTCAAAATATTACTCTTGAATGCTTTACAGTAGCATACATTCAGGGGTAGAACATAAGCCATCTTCAACTTTTTCCACACAGGATTCAATTTTTCCATACCATACAGATCAATTTTCTCCTCTTTACCGTCCCTGCCTATTCTCAGCATCAAGCCAGCTCCTTAGCAGCAGAGAGGGAAACAAAAGATTCTCCAGAGACAAATGAATAGGGGAGTTACCTATCCTGAAAAAAACCCATAAATTTTTAATTTTCCAATTCTGACAGGGTTGGGTATGTAATCTAGACTGTTAAACCTTTTTTTTCTCCTTCAACAGCACTTTTTGAGAATGGGAAACAGCTTCAGAAGACTCTGTTCTAAAATAGCATCCTGACTCTTCCCAGGATCCGGTTGCCAATGCAAATAGTTGACAGCTGTGCCAACCTTATAGCTCCCAATGTGAAGCAATCTCACTTTCATGATAGAATAAGACTTATAAAAAGGTGTGACAGATGGAAGATAATGAGTAGAAGAAAATGAGAAAGTATGTAGAAAGGTAACGAGAAAGATTCTATAGAAGGAGACAACGTGGGGTCACCTTCTTTGGTCATTACAAAGCAACGCTGGCTCTTTGTGTGAGCCGGCACACCTCGGTGCAGATTTTAACTGGGCACAGACTACGCCTGTTGTGCTTTCCATTCCCTGCCACCCCACTCCCCTTTCCAGTTTGCTGCTGCCATGAGAACCCTATTTTTTCCCTCCTCCTTTCTTGGCTTCTCTGTCTCCTTAATATGCAACATGCAGTCTGTAAGTGTCCATTATTATTAGCTATCCGCTTAGAAAATTTCCTGAGGCCTTTCAAACACACCTTGGTAATTTACTAGTTATTTTTTATATTAAGCTTTCTTTCAGCCTTTAGTCAGCTTGCACAATAAAATCCTTTAAGTTGTCTATTTATTACCAGCCTTTGATTTTTCCCCTCTAAAAACACGGTTTCCTCTGCCCCTTTCCCAGCATGGTAACGCACATCTAGAGATTCACATAGAGAACAAAGTGTGACACTTACCACATTAATAGGGGGTCTTTTGAAGTAAAATGGTAGCTTCTCCGTCACAGTTATGCAGACTAAATCCACATCTAAATGTGTACAAGCAACCTGTCAAGGAGAAAACACACGTAAAACCAAAAGCAAAACTGGCACATGTTAAGAGTGTGGTAGGGTCAAACATGCCATAAAGAAATGCCAATAGATACGGCTCACTCAATGGACACCGCAGGGTTCTGTGTTCAATGCATCCGTCCGGTTGCAAAACCAATGGTTAGCCATTCACATTTGGTTTGAATGGTTTAGCTGCAATCCAGCTGAAGTAGGGTGGTATGTCTACAGAACATCTCAACAGACATGGTCCAGAGACCCTCTAATCCACGGTCAGCTACACAAGGAGAGGTTGCTAAGAGAGGCTCAATTTCTGGAAGGTTACTTCAGATTGTTCCAGAAAAAGGAAACGGTTCTGATATCCAAAAAAAAGCAAAGCTAAAAGGAACGTATGCATGGTCCACTTTCTCCAGAAATTCTTTATTTTTGTGCCAGCAATTGTCCCACATCTATGGGTCCGATCAGTCTACTGAGTGGTCAAAGAAACACGTGGCACTACCAACAGCATTTTGTTCAAATGCTGATAGAAACGAAGCATCTCCACAAATGGTCAAAGGAGAACTGTTGTAAATCAAATGATTCTGAATGCATTTTTTTAAACTGTTAATTTCTCTCCTTTCTTCTCATTTTTGCTATTACTTGTTGACACTCTGCATTTACTTCCAAAAGAGATCTGAAACTGCTTATAAAAAAATACATGCAAGACAAAAATAAACGGATAAGGAAACGAGGATAAAAGGAAGAACAGGGAAGGAAAATAAAGCTGAGGAGTGGTTACTAGCTTAAAAGTGCAGGCTAGAAGCTGCACATCCGGCTCTCATTTTGCTATTATTTGATTTAGAGAGAGAAAAGAATTGGCTCTTCCCCACCATGACAAAAAATAAGCCTCACTATCAATGCCGGTATAGTCAGGCTTGATGAACAAATTCCAGCTGCCAGGGTGCCTGTGCTGGCAATCTAACATCAGTGGCAATGACCAAGAGAAACGGGTCGAGAGGGTGACAATGCCCTGCAGGGTAGGCTTGACCTTTAGCGATGACAGGACAGGCACATCTTATACTTTTTCTTCAGAATCCCTGCTCCTCTCATTGCTACCCCCACCTCAGGGTTCCAGGAAGCAGGAAGTGATCCGAGGCTGCCTGGCTTTAAGATAGTCTCAGTAACTTAGTAAGCCTGGGAAGTAATGCTGCTCTGGCAGACACTCGGCTCATAAAGGACCTGTCCCATCCCAACTGCTACAGCTGTCTAACTTTTTTTTTCAATGACTTTTATAGTCATTGAAAATTTGCTAAGAATGGATGAGAAAAGCTCTGAATAGCAGGTAAAACTAAAACAAATTCAGCTTCTGTTTGCCATTTTTACACTATCAGACTGGCAAAGATCATAAAGTTTAGTAATATACTGGTGACACAAGAACAAACAAACGGACTCACAGGGTTTTCAGAATCAGTCTCGAAAAGCATTTCGGCAACAGGTATCAAGATTTTACATGCACACATCAGCGTATTTCACCTATAGGAAGGTATCCTACAGAGACCAGAAGTACCTATAGGAATGTATCCTATAGAGACCGGAAGTCTGTTCTATAGCTTTATACCCTATAAATGCTTCAGGATATTAGTGAAAGAACATTTGCTGCAGTACCAATCACAAAAGGTTAGACACGAGTAAACATTCCTCAATTTTACTTAAACAAACAGGGTTGCTTTACACAATAGAACACGCTGACTCCTTCTATGCACCGAGGCACCTCTCAAATGGATATTATGGAACTACTGGCAGGTGAACAAAGCAAGGCGTCAGGAAGGCAGGCAGGAAAGGGAGAGGGGAATGAAGAAGGACTGGGTGAAAATACTCCTGAAAAGGAACCCAAGACCTTCTGACTGTGGTTGCCTCTGAAGAAAAGGGACAAGGCGTTTTAAGTAGGAGGATGGTGTACTTTTCAGCGTACACCTCTTTGCACTCTTTGAATTTATTATTACAAGCACAAATTATTTTTCATTTCAAAAAGCTGATTCATTTCTTAAAAGCCTGTAAAACATTCTTCCCCAGCGTAAAGCTAAATTAGGTTACTTGATTATGTATTGCTCTTTTTCCCCAGGGTTAATTTAAAGAAAATCCCCTGTGTTGGTTTAAATACATGCATTATAATAAATCTTCAGTTACAAAGGACAGCTCTACTTGGCACCTTAGACTTAAAATGTCTCAAACCGAGTTCTTTTGTTATTTAGCTATTAATCCAAATGTTCAACTGATACACTTAGGTAACTATAAAATAAGAGCTAATGTTTAATGTTCACATTATAATGAAATACTTTCTAAATCATTAAAAATGATTACATTATGTCCAAATACTTGTGATTAAGAATTTGATTATAGTGGTTTTGGCAGGTTGTATATGAATTCGTATCAACTGTTCTTAATCTTCCTCTGGGCAAAGACTCTTATGAGGATTTAAGGAAGGTATTCCCCAAATGGTACATACACACATACATTTATCTTTGATTTTATGGAACAAGGAGAGTAAGAGGGAGAAGGTTCAGTCTCCCCCAAATCCTTCATGGATGTCAGATTGGTACATCCTGGTGTTTTATGCAAGGAAGAGCCAGGCTTGCCAGTGAAAAGAGATGTCCATAAATGGATCCTCCCAACCTTTAAACCCATGTTTTAAAAAAAAAAAATCCTCCCCTGAAGAATTTGCTTAAAATGGAGATTACCAGGCCCTACTCCCAGCAATCAATTCAGTAAGGAGGGTCTAATCACCTGCATTTCAACAAATTTTCATGGCAAATCTGAGCCAGTGCAGCCAGACCACACCTTAAAAGGAGCCTGGAAAGATCCGCCCTTTCGGTAGCCCCAGGTGTTAGTACAAAAATGCTCTGCAAAGGGTAAGGGATGGATTTTGGGAGCAGGAAGAAAAGAGAACTTCAATTTTCACTTATTTTTAATTCCTTCTCTTAAAATATTTTGTTCAGTGTGTGTATATTATTTCATAAAGCACACTGATATAATGGAGCATGCAAATAATTTAAAAGAAAATAAACACATATATTGGGGATGTAGGACCAGTATTTTTTCAAACTGATATAGTACACACTCAAAGTAGATTGGAGGCCGCTGGACTAAACAGGTTGAATTCTCCTCACCCTGTCCAGTCCTAAATGGGAAAAATAATGGGAAAGAATATGAAGAAAAATATGTGTAATTGAATCATTATGCCTCACAGCAGAAATTAACACAACAATCAACTATACTTCAATAAAATTTTTTAAAAATTCCTAAATGGCAATAACTAACTCAGAAGCTCCTGAAACTTCTATATAACTCTCTCTGCCACATTCCACAGCCACCCCCATCCCAAGAAGCCCTGGCCAATGGACTCAGCTTACAACCTTTCATCTTTGCCTTATCCCCTGGGGTAACTATAGAGAAAAAGGGTTTATCTATGAGATATCTTTCAGATACTCTGAGTGGAAACTAGTATGTTAATTCCCATGGAAACAACGCTATTTAAGGTGGTTAGATTTCATACTACTAATTGCTAACATGTGTTTAGGAATACTTTTACGATTCATTTTTGAGACCTTAGTTTTAGAATATCCTATCTACAGAGACACTTGCCTACATTCTAAATAATCAACTTATCAAACAAAATCACTTAATAGAACATAACCTGTTAAGCAACAAATTGCTTGCATTTGATCCAATTTCAAGCTTTACAATTATAAGAAAAATCTTTTTAAATGGATTTTCTATAGAAAACAAGGAGTGCCAACTTCAACTGAATCCTAAAGAATGGGTAAGATATGGAAAAATGTTCTGATTTTAAAAACTTTTTTCTACAGTCAATCCCAAACAAATACTCTGCCAATTATTTATAGCTTTTATCCATCTTCCAGAATATTTCTGACTCTTCCACCCACTATCATGAATTATGTGTTCATATTTCTGACCTAAAATTTGAGAATAATCTGAGGAAAACAGTAAGATAAATTCACTGTATCAAATTATAATGCATTCTAACACCATAGTCCTAGTTCTATGACACGTTACCTGAGGTTTAGAGCAAATCATTTAGCCTGAGCTTCAATTTTCTCTTCTACAAAATGGCGATAATAATAAGCATTCATCCCAATTACCCCTGGGCTGTTTTCTCTAATCAAATAAATGGCTATGGAAATGTAGGATGTATGCTCTTCAAAATCAATTCAAAACACAAGAGTACAATAAAAAATTAGGTATACTATCAACTTTTAATCTACATTATAACCGAGTTGTTAATATTTAATAAAAAACTAAGTTGCTGCTTAACAAATCTGGACATATTCATGTTTCTCTTAAGGGTTTCCATACTGAATCAGAATCCCATGTGGAACTTAAAAAAAACAGATACCCAAGCTCAACCCCAAAACCTGCCGAATCAGAATCTCCCATGGTGGAGATCTGAGCCTGCCTGATTTTAAAAGGTTCCACAGGGGTCTCTGATGTCTAAGATGCACTCGATCCTACTTTCCTTTTCTCTGAAATGAAATTCTAGAGAATTACTATAACTGAGCATTTCAGAAAAGAAGTCAGCAAAAAAGGGGAATTCATTGCTAACTTGTGCTGTTTCCCTGCATTAATATAAACAATGAAAATTGTGAGTGTACCTCAAAAACTAAATTTATCACACAGAAGTCTCCTTAGTCAACAGCTCCATCTACTGGAATAAACTTAGGGAAAATCTTCTTATAATTTTAGAACAGACTACTTAAAAATCGATTATGTTGTAAAATTAAAACATTAAAGACCAGCTCCGTAACACCCCTTTGGTGGATACACTTTTTGGTAGATGGCTATTTTCTTGAACTGAGACAAAGTCAACATTCCTTAATTTCTAAAAGCAGCTATATCTCACTTTACACGGTAAAACATATTCCTGAAAAACTATTATTACAGTTGATTTCTTTTCTCCTGTGATCACTAACAACTCCCAATGTGTTCTGTCTCAAGCTGACAAAATGTATTGAACATATACATTAAACTCTGCCTCCTAAAAAGTCACAGAAATGGCCATTTGAAAAGGACAAAAGAAATTCATAAAGGTTCTCTTAAACAAAAAGGAATACCAGCAGACAGTTGATTCTGAAGGATATCTAGAAGACCATGATCATGCTAGCATACGGACCACGCCTCTGAGCACACAAAGGAGAAGCGAAGCAGAGAAGGACCTTTTATGCCACAGTAGAATCTCGTGCCTTTCTTCTGTAATACGCAGCAGCAAATAGCAAGGACAGAAACTGAAGTGGTAAAGAATCCACTTGCTAATGCAGGAGACACAGGTTTGATCCCTGACATGGGAAGATCCCACGTGCCACGGGGCAACTAAACCTGAGAGCCACAACTTCTGAAGCTGACTTGCCCTAGAGCTCCACAACAGGAGGAGCCACCTACAAGAGAAGCCCATGCAATACTAGGAAAAGCAGCCCCGCGCCCACAGGTAGAGAAAAGTCTGCACAGCAAAGACCCAGCACAGCCAGAAGTAGAAAAATAAACAAAATTATTTTTTTTTAAAAAGAGGAAAACTTGATGGACTCTCTTAGTATCAGCCCATCAAATATCTAGCAGAACAAACAAAACAAAATATGCCACCCAAATACACTCTCAGGCAGTTCCAGGACTCCACATATAAACGAAAAATCCTCAATGTTTCCAGATGAGATCAAACAGGTCATCTACAAAGGTACAACATCAGACTTCTTATGTAAAATAATGAGTACTATTTTCTTTTACTGTTACTTACATGAAAAAGTTTTTCTGTCTTTGGAAAAACTGCAACAATATCATACAGCCGGACTCTTGAAGAAGTTGCTCTCTAGTAAAATGAAAAGAATGTTACCGTACAGGAACAACACAACAACAAATGCTTATGGGATTCTGACTAGTGTCCTGGCTGCACTCACATTTCAATCTTGTAATACCTATAATCTGCCACTGACATTTTTGCCTTGCTTTGTATGTTGACAGAAAAGACTTTCTCAGCACATAAGACTCCAGTTATCAACACCCATCTCATCAATCATCTCTCCTTCCTTCCCACATTATCATGCTTTACCTGTATATCAAACATTTTGTTTGAGACACAAAAATCAAATTAGACAGCTCCTGCTCTTATAAGCTAGCAGAGGAGCTTGACAGAAATTGACTGAGCACCTGCTATATGTAGGGCACTAGGGATACAAAATCATTTAAGGCATGTGTCTGCTTTCAGTGGAGCTTATCATTTTTTGGTGAGACGAGAATTATACATGACTAAGTATGACGTGATTAGGTTCACGATGAGAATACTGTTAAATACAAATTAAACTGCTGGATGTGTAAGAAAATAACCAAGAGCCCTCCGACAGAAGGAGAGAGATTTATCAGTTAAAGATTATTTATAAAAGAAAGTCTCAAACTGATACTGTATGTGTATGCATGTGAAAAAGCTGAAAAAATACATATTCAAGTTTACAATCACTGAATGATGAGATAATATGTGCTATTTCTTCTTTCCCTTTGGCACCTTTTAAATATTTTACCTCTTATTCTGTAAAAAGAAAAAGCAAGATAAAAATTAAAGGAGGAAACAGAACGGGTGAAGAGATGCAGCAGGTACTGGGCTTGAGCAGCTAAGCAAACCCACTGGGCAGATGCATGCCAAGACAGGGCAGGTTCTAGGTCTCAGAAAAAGTCAGGATCCAGTACTCTTTTCCTCGGCTTGACACTCCCACTTGGGATAGGGACTGAAAGGGGCCACCAGGATGTTCATGGTAACGAGAAAAATCAAAGTCTGTGACCATAAAAAGTCACTTCTATGTCTCCCCAGGCTTAGAGAACTGGAATGTAACCTGCAGCTATAAAAAAACCCCAAATTTGATTTTTCATAATTTCTTTAGCAATGCTAATTGTTAGAAAGGAGACCAGCCCTTCCTTATTTACTCCTTTTCTATGAGAGAGGAGGCCATTCCAGCTAATGATGAAACAGCTTATGTTCTCAGAGATCTCACTCTCTCCCTCCCTCACTGATTCATCACATCAGCACCAGCTATTTGCAAGTCTCCATTTAACAAACAAAATCTAGACAGCAGGTTCTCACCAGCATCCCAAGCCTCCTGTTCCTCCATGGAGTGAAGTTGGTTAAGCAAAGTTAGCAGCAGACACTGGCTGTATTTTCTCATAGCCCAATCATTCCCATGGAAATGGCTTTTCGTAAGGCAACCAATGACCACCATGTCATTAGGGAACTTGCCTGTCCAAGACACGTTTTAGCCCTTCTCCTCAGGTACGCTGACGTTGCTCACCCTTCTCATGTTCCTCATTGTCCACCTACTCCTCAGATGGCCCGTCTCAGTCTCCCATCCTAGCTCACCCTCTACTCCACCACTGAATACAGATGTTCCTTAGGATTCTGTCCCAGACCTTCTCCTCCCATATTATACTTTGACCAGGGAGTCTCATCCATTCTCATGAGTACAATTACTCTCTACAAGGTGACCACTTCCAAATGAGTATCTTGAATTGCGGTTCCTCTTCTGAGGGCCACGTCCTTTTTTTCCAACTACTCATTTGACAAGCTCCACTTGAACTCTTGCGGCTTCTCTGGTGGCTCAGTTGGTAAAGAGTCTACCTGCAATGCAGGAGACCGGGGTTTGATCCCTGGGTTGGAAAGATCCCCTGGAAAAGGAAATAGCAATCCACTCCAGTATTCTTGAGTGGAGAATTCCAAGGACAGAGGAACCTGGTGGGCTACAGTCCATGGGGTTACAAAGAGTTGGACATGATTGTGACTGTCTTTTCACTGGAACTCTTACAAGAACTTACTGTGTCTCAAACATGATGATCTGACACTTATTTCTCTTTGTATGTTTCATCTCAGGAAATGGTACCATCTACCTATCTGGCTGCTCAGGCCAAAGCAGGGAATCACCACCTTCGATCCAATCAACATCAAATCCTGTCAATCCTCCCCTCCCCCACCTTCCCTTATCCTATCCTTTATCAAATCCCTTCCTTTATCCCCTTTGATCCATTCTCTATAATGCAAATCTCATAACTGTACTCCCTTAGTTAAAACCTTCAAAGGCTTCTTCTAATTGCTCACCCAGACCTACATTTCTAACATCATCCTAGGTTAGACAGCTCATCAGGCTCAACTCAACTGGCATTTCATTTCCCACCATGCACCATGTTTTTCTGGGATTTAGAATCTTGCATAATTTATCCTGTCTGGGGGAATATCCTCTCCCTATCTGGCACCAATAACATTCACTGATTTGTATGGCCACAGTTTGAACATCAGCTTGGCCTCCTGTTACACACTCCCAGAACATTCCTTATTTACTATCTCCCACTTTTTAAACATTTTTCCCATTTTCCAAAGGATTATGTCTGTATTACTCATAGCAACATCACCAGTACTCTATGTCTGGGTTGTGTAAATTCAATGAATACCAGTCACTGGAAGACTCTTTAAATCTTTAAAAGCTTTAATCCTTATACATGTGTCATGAATAGAAGAGACTCTATTATACCATGTGAATTCTGAGCTAAGGAGAGCAGTCAAGTGTCATACACTGGGGGTTAGGGAAGATGTAAGAATGAGGTGAGTTGAAAAGCAAGTGTTAAGACCAAGAGAGAAGAAAAATAACTTACCAACACGTTACAGTGAGACGGATCCGAAACGATAATTGTTAGTCTAGTTAAAATTTTAATTGGTTTTGATTTTCCCTGTAATAAAAAAAGCACAAAATACAGATGACTGATTTTCCTCCTTACCAGTGGAAAGTACTCATTAAAAGGTACTAACAATACAGAATAGTGAAGATCAGTAAAACCTAGCCCTAACTCTCAAGGAATTTATAATAGAGGTATACTTTGTTTTATTGTGTTTTGCTTTGTTCTGCTTCACTGATATTGCTTTTGTTTTTTTTTACAAACTGAAGATCGGTGGCAATCTTGTATTGAGCAAGTCTATTATGATGCGTCATTTTCCAACAGCATTTGCTCACTCGCGTCTCTGTGTCACATTTTCATTTTTCTCCCAATATTTCACATTTTTTTCATTATTATCATATTTGTTACAGGGATCTGTGATTACTGATTTTGCCTAAGTCCTAATCACTAGACTGCCAGGGAATTCCCTGATCTCTGATGATACTATTGTAATTGTTTGCAGTGTCAAAGACCACACACATGTCAGACATTGAACTTAATCTATTGTTGCAATAACAACAAAGGATTGAGAATATTATATAAACTTTTAGTTAATAAAGCAGTGGCAGGGTATGAGAGGACTCACTCCAATTTTGAAAGAAGATTCACTGTGGGTAAAATACTATCAAACAGTGTTGCATGCTACAGAGAAACTGTACTGAGAGGTTTCATGCAGCAAATTCATCGTTGTCTTATTTTAAGAAATGGCCACAGCCACCCCAGCCTTAGCAACCACCACCCTGATCAGTCAGCAAGCTTCAGCATCAATGTAAGACCCTCCCCTGGCAAAAAGATTATAACTTACTGAAGACTCAGACAATGGTGAGCACATTTTTAAGCAGTAAAATACTTTTTAAAATTAAGATAAACATTGTGTTTTTTTAAGATATAATGCTGCTGCACACTTAACAATGTAAGCATAAACTTAACATGAATCAGGAAACCAAAACATTCGTGACTTGCTTTAATGTGGTAGTCTGGAACCAGACCCACAGCATCTCTGAGGTATACCTGTATAGCTAGAGAAAAAGAGATGTACATAATGTTTCATGGAAAAACTAAGTCTTCATGGAAAGGTAAGACTGGTAGACAAAGGAAGGGGCAGTGCAGGTTAGAGAACCAAACGTATGACTGGGAATGTCTGAACTGGATGAGTACATATTATGTTTCTTAAACAAAGCACTTACCTGTACAATTGGCAAAGTTGTAAAAAGTTCAGAAACAGCTACCGGTTTTTCAATTTCCTATGACAAATAAAGAATAAGTTTTCAGAAAGCTAATTTCTAGCATGCAGAAACCCTAAATAAGCTGTGTGTATGTGCATGCATGTGTTTTTTAATGAAGAAATTTGAAGCCGAGTAGGACAGGAGAACATCAATGGAAAGGGAGGATGAACAACAATTTTTTAGAATGAAACAATTTGTAAGGAACAGTTGTTGGTCTAAGGAGAGATACACATATTTACTAGTATGTTACTAGTATGTTCGGAAGGGCAATCATTCAGTAATGAGTCCATGACAGTAAAATAAAAAAGATTAAATATTGTGATTACAGTTTAAACAACAACAATGCACTTTTAAAGTTACTTAACATCAAACCAACTTTAAGAATCTTTACACCATACCCCAGCACTTCACAAAAAAGTTATCATTTGCACAGATATGTATCAGCTCAACTGTTAACATATAAAATAATGCACAAAGAGTGCTCATTTGTAGCTTCCACATTACCAATACACACAAAATAATTATAAATGCTGGTTATTATTGTCAGAAATCTATTTTACCTGTTTCTTTTCCTTAAATTCAACAACATGATTGATGGCAACAACTGAATAGCCCACTGAAAAGAAAAATTGAACATTCTTGTCAAATACAACAACCTCTTTTACACATAAGCTCATACCAATTCATGTCAAGACTACAAGGTAGAAGAATGGTTATGAGTATGGACTCTGGAGTCAGATTTGCCTGTTCTCAAACCTGAACATTTCCACTTAAAAGTTACTTAACCTTAAGTTTCAGGTTCTTCATCTGCCAAATGGTGATAATATCAGGATTCATCTCATACAACTGTCATGAGAATTAAGATAACACGCGCTGGATGTTTTAGAACAGTGCCTGGCACAGACACAGGGCTTTGTTTGACTTTGGTGATGTATTATCAGCATGACAACAAAGACCCTTATCTTTGCCTATCTTCTTTCAACCATTATTCTTTTTCGTGTCCCTATGTTCATTTTCATCTCATCAAATTTATACTTTTTTCACTATCAACTTCATTCTTACGTTGTTGTCATTTTTTTCTGTTGCTTTTTACCCTTTCTACTTCTTCAGAGACCCTTTTGCTAAGGAGAAACAGGATGACCACTAATTCACACCAATGTCCACGTTCTCCTTTGAGCTACCCACCAAGAGACTGAAAACTCTCTGAAGCCAGGGCCTGGCTTTATCAGCCTCAACACAGCACTGCTCCGGACATGTGGACTTCAAAAATATGTTTAAATCATGACTCCAATCTTTAAGCTATTTAAACACCAACGGTGACGACAGGATATTAATATTAAAAGATAACGCATATTAAGGCCAAAATAGTGGTCTCCTCCCTCATCAGTTTGTCCAAGGTCCTTTTCTTCCTCTCTCAAATATTTACTGAGCATCCATTACTTAACAGACCCTGAAGAAACCTTTTCTTTTGAAACCCTTCTATCCCCACTTAGCAGTTGCGATTCACTTCAATAATTTAGATGAGGTCTTACCTCTCACGGCTTTTGTTTCCCCTGGATTCAAACAGGAGTAACATTCTAGCCATTCTGCTCTCCTCCCACCTTCCTAGAAAGTCCTCCGCCTCCACTTACTCTCCGTGTAAATAACATTCCAACACTCTGAACCACATTCCCCCCTCCCCATTCTCATGGCCCCCACAGTACTTCTGCATCAGTTTCCAGCATTTGACAGCATCAGGACAATGTCAAGAGACGCAGGAAGGGGCGATATAAAAAGCACTCGTGTAGGTGTACACTTGGGAGCCCTGTTTTCTTCTATCCATCAGCTGTGAGGCCCATGCAGATCCCCCGCCATGTCAGGGCCTCAGTTTCCTCAATTCCCAAGACAGAAGGAGCTGGACTGGGTAACGTCTCCCCAGTGCTTTCGAGTTTCCCGCGGGTCAGAGCAACACCGCAGGGGCATCAGTTTCCAAGGACACGCCGGAGGCCCCAGGACACCAGAACTAGGCCCGCCGGGTCTCTCCAGAGCATGGCTCTACAGCCTAGGGACAGCGAGACAGCGCAGGCACGGGGGCCCGCGAAGCCCGGGAGACTCACGGTGAGCAGCGTTCTCCACGAGCCCACGCAGCGCCTTCAGGTCGGAACCCGCCCGCAGGTCCAAATCGGCAAACACCGCCATGCTGAAGTCACGTGAACCCTGGCGCCGGCGCAGCCTCTGGGCCCCGCCTCCTCGGGCATGCCGGGAACTGCAGTTCACCGGCTCGGTCAGCCCCGCCCTCCAGTAGTCTGCGGCTCTCAGGCTCCAGCAGAAGTTAGCATGTGGAGATTAGCAGCCTCGCTTCAGTCCTTCTTCGTCTTCTTCCAAATGAGAATGTCTGGTTTCTCCTAGGGTTGCGGGGTGGGAGTTCACATCTCCCACCCTTCATCCTTGGAAATAATGTAGAAAGTAATTCTTTTAAAATGGACATGAAAGTGAAAGTGAAGCCCAACTCTTTGCGACCCTGTGGGCTGTAGCCCACCAGACTTCTCAGTCCATGGGATTCTCCAGGTAAGAGTATGCAGGGGATCTTCCTGACCCAGGGATCGAACCCAGGTCTCCTGCATTGCGGGCAGACGGTTTAACCTCTGAGCCACCAGAGAAGCTGGACAAATACACCATTAACTGAGCGCTTACTTGAACCAAATCCTTTTGCTAAGGGCTGGAAATGCTTTAAAAGTAGTAGGGAACTTGTTCTTTTTTTCCCCGTTAAAGGCCATTCCGTTGTTTAAAATGGACTTAACGGAAAATGGGGAAACTGACCTAAAAGCGGATTGCCAGGGGGAAAGGTCTTTTTCCTCTGTCTGAACTGGGGGTTCACAGCGCGCTACTTCCTTACACTCAACATCCTCAGCCACCAGATGGCAGGGTTCTCTCTAGGATGAGAGGTTAGCTCCATCAGGGGTTTAGCCAAGAACTGGGTAGAAAAGAGAGGGGCGTAATTGAAATAAAAAGAAATGTACAATCAAATTCAACACAATTGATATTTCCACATTTTTGAACTTCGTGTAAGTGAACTCTTCTTAAATATTGATCAATGATCCAAGAACATAAAACTGTGAAACTACAGTTGACATCAGATGACATCATGTGGTTGGATGGCATCAGCGACTCAATGGGCATGAATTTGAGCAAACGCTGGAGGACAGAGAAGCCTGGCGTGCTGTAGTCCATGGGGTCACAAAGAGTTGGACATGGCTTAACAACTCAACAACAACATTAACATCAGTGCTTTTTCAAAGGATCTGTGATGAAGGGCCTGGTTACTGCCCTCCCCACCCACCCACCCAATTGTTCTAGGACCCATTCCTGTTTCCTCCTGCATGACCAGTAGACAAATCTGGCCTCAAAAGTTTGATCAAACATCTGAATTCCTGTGTACTCGACTGAATAAGAAGAGTCCAATAACTAGGGACTTGGGTATCCAGATAAGGCCTAATGGGTGTGAAAGTTTCTAAACAGTTCCAATTTCTGTGCTAACTTATCACAGAGAGTACACAGACAATCTCTAGCCTGAGGCCACATCTTGACTTGTATTCCTCTCATGATTTTCCCCTTGGTCTCAGAAGGGAATTTTAAGAGGGATCTGCCCCACGTTATTATTGTTCAGTCACTAAGTCATGTCCGATTCTTTGCCGCACCACGGACTGCAGCACACCAGGATCCCCTGTCCTTCACTATCTCTTGAAAGTGAAAGTGTATATTGCTCAATCCTGTCTGACTCTTTGTGACCCCATGGACTGTAGCCCACCAGGCTCCTCTGTCCATGGCATTCTCCAGGCAAGAATACTGGAGTGGGTTGCCATTTCCTCCTCCAGGGGATCTTCCTGACTCAAGGATGGAACCCAAGTCTCCTGCACTGCAGGCAGACTCAAATTCATGTTCATTGAGTGACTGATGCCATCTAACCATCTCATCCTCTGCTGCCCTCTTCTCCTTTTGCCTTTAATCCTGTCCCTAGAATTGCATGTAGTAGCAAGCAATTCTCCTTTCGGCTAAGTTTAGTGAAGAAGAAATCTTTTGCTTTCCCAACACTTGATATATCCTAAGTAAGAATAAAAATTTACTTCTGCAAAGAGAATGAAGTCATATAAAGCAAACCCTTTGCTTTTCATCAGAATATCTGGTGTTAATTTCACAGGATCTTCACCAGTTGTTATGGAAACTCAAGTCCCTGTGCCTGATACACACTGAGGCTAAACAATACCAAAATGTTGGAGTTTAGAACAGAGAAGGGTTTATCAAGGGCCATCCGAGGAGATGGGTGGCTCATGCTTAAAAACCGCCAGCAACCCAAAAGTTTTCAGCAAAGCCCTTTTCTAGGAAAGGTGAGGGAGGGGTGTAGTTAGCTGTTGCAAACTTCTTGGGGTCAGATCCTTTGTTCTTGAGGTCAGGTCATGGTGAGGTAATGGTGTTCCTGTAAACTTCCACGAGATGAATATTATTCTCTGTCCTGACAAGAAAGGACAAGATCCCAACCCACAACATTCACCGTCTGAGGTTCAGGTCCTGGCTAAGAGGAAGCAGAGCTCAGCTGGAGGCGTCTTCAGAGCCAGGTTCCCAGACGCTGTCCAGCTGTCGTCATTGAGGGAGCCAGGTGCCCAGGGCCCACCTGACCCTCAGGCTCCTCAGGCCACCCACACGGCAGGGGCCAGGTCCCCCAGACTGCATCTTATGCAGACTGCTGCTATTAGGTCACAGAGATGGGGGTGGGGAGAGGTTCACTGCCACCTTAAGGCCTGGGTCTGGCCTGTGGGTGGCCTTGGGACAGGCTCTGGATCCCTCCAGGACACTGCCCCATGCCTGTTTCCTGGGCCCCTCCAGTTCATCGGGCCTCAGGCCAGGAAGTGAGTTTGAGGGCCCTGGGAAAAAGGCTGGGATCCACCTCTTACTTTTCTCTCTGCCTGACAGCCACCACTCTGCCTGACTGGAGTTAGCTGAAGGGGCTCACTAAGGGTCACTCTAACAGTTGGTTGCTTGTGGGCGGGGCCCACTGCAGTGCTGACCAATGGCTGAGCAGGACCCCTAATAGTTCAGTGGTAACCTTTACCTGGTAACAGGGTAGGAGGTTAATGGCACACAGCAAGGGCCGGGTGCTAAGGGCTGCACTCAGTCATACTCTGTCACACTATTGTAATAGAGTGCAGCCGAGTGCAGCCCTTGGCACACCACCATTGCTGTGTGGCATTATCCCTGCACCCTGTTACCAGGGAAAGGTTACCACAGGACCATGAGGGGTCCTGCTCAGCCATTGGTCAGCACTGCAGTGGACCCCGCCCACAAGCAACCAACTGTCAAGGAGTGGCCGTTAGTGGGCTCATTCAGCCAACTCCAGTCAGGCAGAGTGGTGGTTGTCAGGTGGAAAATCAGGTAAGAGGTGGATTCCCTGCCTTCTCCCCAGGCTCCTCCAGCTCACCTGGTCCCGGGCCACTGGGTAAGCTGGGGAGCCCAGCAAACAGACTGGGGGTTCTGTCCTGTAGGACTCCAGAACCCTTATCATGGCCACCCACTGGCCTTGGCCCAGGCTGTAAGGCAGCAGTGAACCTCTCCCCCAAGCGCATCTCAGCGACCTGATAGCAATTACTGACCATCTGCCTGGACTGCAGTCTGTGTGACCTTCTCTTCCCTCCCATTTAGGGAACCTGAGGGCCAGCTGGGTCCTGGGCATCTTGCTCCCTCAGCAGTGACAGCTGGGCAAGGAGCTGGCTCTGAGGGAGCTGCCAGCTGAGCTCTACCTCCTCTTAGCCAGGTCCTTGACCTCAGAGGGAAAAAGCTGTGCCTTGAGACCTTGCCCTTTCTTGTCAGAACAGAGAATAACATTCCTTTGGTAGAGAGTTACAGAAACATCGTTACCTGGCCATGACCTGACCTCAAAAACAAAGGATCTGACCCAAGAAGTTTGCAATGACTAACTACACCTCGCCTTCACCTTTCCTAGAAAAGGGCTTTGCTGAAAGATTTCAGGGAATTTGGGGTTTTTAAGGCTTGAGCTGCCCATCTGCTTGCATGGCCCTGTAATAAAATTTCTGTTTCAAACTGTGACATTTTGATATTGTTTGGCCTCACTGTATGCCAGGCACATGAACTTGCCTTTTGGTAATACTATGACCACAAAATCTAGATTGGTCAGAAATATGACCAATGTGTGGTGAAGGTGAATAAGATGACTCATTATTTAATGCCAGCATTAGACAACAGAGAGCTTCTCTCTTTGAAAGTCATGGCGCTGTTGCTGTGAACCGTACCCTTTAGAATTCATTCTTCATCTTCATCCTGGGCTTAGATAACAAGGGCAAAAAAAAGGGCAAGAAGGAAAATGAGCAGATGACAGTCATTGATCACTTTACTGAGGGCAAGCCTATTTGTTAAGTAATTACCTATATATCTTATTTAATTTTAAAAACAGCTATGAGATAAGTCCTGCTTTTTAGTAACATCTGCATTTTGTGTCTGAGTCATCTAAAACTTGATCATGGTAGACCTGCATGTGGATCCAAGCATCTTCATCCTGGGCTTTGGTGTACTATCTCCCGGGCAAAGCTTGGTATACTGTCTCCTGGGCAAAGCAAGCAGAGGGAGAGTTGGACGATGGGAAGGGAGAGGGGAGAGAAGAAGAGGGAAAGGGAGAGTGGAGGGCTGGAGAGAGAGGAAAGAAGTATGGAAGGAGAGGGTAGGGGAGGAAGGAGGTGGAAGAGGGGAGGAGGAATGGGAAGAAGAAAAAGAGAAGATGGCACTGGGAGGGGAGCAGAGAAGAGGGGTCAGAATTTGGCCTAGGGGTGAGATGGGTTGGTGTAGCTACAGCAAAAAGGATAGAAGACCTTGGAAACTTCTGACTGGAAAATCATAGTACTATATAATTACTCTACATATTTCCTATCTACAGTCTGATTTAATCCATGCAACCAGCCAATGAGATATTGTTATTCCTATTATATCAAGGAGGAATCCTGAACTCAAAAAGGATGACTTTTCAGTTATTTCCTCTTTCTTAGACAGCTATGAAAGAGAAAATGGGCTTTAGCATCCAAAGCAGAGAAGGTGATGGCACCCCACTCCAGTACTCCTGCCTGGAAAATCCCATGGATGGAGGAGCTTGGTGGGCTGCAGTCCATGGGGTCGCCAAGAGTCGGACACGACTGAGCGACTTCCCTTTCACTTTTTACTTTCATGAATTGGAGAAGGAAATGGCAACCCACTCCAGTGTTCTTGCCTGGAGAATCCCAGGGACAGTGGAGCCTGGTGGGCTGCTGTCTATGGGGTCGCACAGAGTCGGACACGACTGAAGTGATTTAGCAGCAGCAGCAGCAGCAGCAGCAGCATCCAAAGCAACCTTCCAGCCCATCTGGCTCTCCCTGCAGACCTCTCTTTCTTGGGCTGGCCCCTCAGTGTCAGTACATGCTCTGTTGGTCTCTGCCCTTCTACTCTTCTCACTTGGCTCACCCTTCCTGAGTGAGCTCAGAAACACTCCGCCCACCCCGCCCACTCACCCCCCACCCCCTGGTCCTCTGTCAGCTTAAGGCGAGGTTGGGCAAGGCGAGAAAGCAGTACTATAACATGACTTGCACAGGTGTGTCCAGAACATCTGGCAGAGTCTTCTCTTCCAGACTGAGGGGGAGGTTTGAGAGATTTGGGGAGGACATACAGTTTACTAGAGGAGGTGATGCTTGAATTAAATTTTGGCCCATGAAATTGAGGAACAAGACACAGAGGTCTGAGGTGTATCCAGAACTGGCATAAAGTAGGTGGTACTGAGTCAGAAGTTGCCAATTTAATAAAGCAACCCATGGCTTTGTGTTTATCTTCATACCCACATCAACCCAATTGTAGCACTGATGAAGATGAAAGTCACTCAGTCGTGTCCAACTCTTCGAGACCCCATGGACTGTATAGTCCATGGAATTCTCCAGGCCAGAATACTGGAGTGGGTAGCCTTTCCCTTCTCCAGGGGATCTTCCCAACCCAGGGATTGAACCCAGGTCTCCTGCACTGCAGGCAGATTCTTTACCAGTTGAGCCACAAGGGAAGCCCAAGAATACTGGAGTGGGTAGCCTATCCCTTCACCAGTGGATCTTTCTGACCCAGGAATCGAACCAGGGTCTCCTGCATTCCAGGTGGATTCTACACCAACTGAGCTATCAGGGAAGCCCTGTAGCACTACTGGGTCTATTCAATTACTTAAACAGCACTTTGGGTAACTGAAGCACTGCTGTATGTATTCAGTTACATAAATACAGAAATTAACTGAACTATGCAATGGCACCCCACTCCAGCACTCTTGCCTGGAAAATCCCATGGCCGGAGGAGCATGGTGGGCTGCAATCCATGGGGTCACTAAAAGTTGGACACGACTGAGCGACTTCACTTTCACTTTTCACTTTGATGCATTGGAGAAGGAAATGGCAACCCACTCCAGTGTTCTTGCCTGGAGAACTCCAGGGACAGGGAGCCTGGTAGGCTGCCATCTATGGGGTCACACAGAGTCGGACACAACTGAAGCGACTTAGCAGCAGCATGCATGTGGTAGACTGGTAGGGTACACTAGTAACTCAAATAGAACCCCCTCTCTTGTTCCCAATGATGGAGTACTTGCTGGTGCTCCTGTGCAGATCAGAAAAAGATGCCCTTCCTCCAGGCAGATTCACATTTGCCCCTATTCACCACATGGGTGGTAAGTTTGTTCAGTGAACCACCTGCCCAACTTTTCCTAGGGACCCTGGTAGAGCATACTGTGTGTGTGTTCATTCTCTCCAGTCGTGTCCAACTCTTTGTGACTCCTTAGACTATACCCCACCAACCTCTTCTGCCCATGACTATACCCCACCAGCCTCTTCTGCCCATGAGATATTCCCAGCAAGAATACTGGAGTGGGTTGCCATTCCCTTCGCCCGAAGATCTTACCAATCCAGGGATTGAACCCGTGTCTCCTGTGTCTCCTGCATTGCAGGTGGATTCTTTACCACTGATCTACCAGGGAAGCCCTTAGAAGCGTCAGTCCTATTGTTCAATTCAGGTCTTCAACAAACTGGAATGAATCCCACCTACATTAGGGAGGTTAATCTGTTGTACTCAATCTACTGATTCAAGTGCTAATCTCATTCAGAAAAAACTCAAACACACAGCCAGAATGTTTGACACTGATCTGGGCACCCAGTGGCCCAGTCAAGTTGATAGAATCATTGTAGGAATGATGCCTTGAAATCATCCCATAAGTGAAGAAAAACTGCTCAGGCAACTAAATTTTTTTTTGAACTTAAGACTAGTTTGTGAAGAATATTTATTGAAGGCACAAGAAAGAGCAGGTCCTAAACAGAAACTAGTATTCACAGACAAATACAACTAAAAGTCTATTTTCAGTATGTTGGAAATATAGCTTAGAACTTTCAGGGTAAATTGCACGAAAAAGCTAGGTTATTTCTGGCATATTCTATTACAGCTGATAAGTAAGTAGATATATAAAAGCTATTGGTGTGGTTGAGAATTTTGATATGACCAAATGTCTTTTGAAAATGCTGCCCAAACGAGGCACATCATTAGGAAGTGGCTTATTTTTGTGTATGGAGAGAAATTTTGACCATTTTAAAGTAGATGTGTCAGAATTGGTAACCATGACTACAGATGGGACTCCTGCAGGGGTCAGTGTTAACATCAGACTCATGAAACCTAAGCACAATATGACAAGATTTTGTCAAGGCAGAATTTTAGCCAATTTATTGTCCTGTCGATCAGAACCACTTTGAGCTCTAAACTTAAAAACTATACAAGTAACAGCCATGGTAATTAACCATAACCCACACAGTCTGTGTTCCACAAAGCTGCAGTGCGTATAGTGGATGCTGAGGGGATTGTGAACTGCTGAAAGAAATTTACTTCACTGATGCTGTCAAGGAAAAAAGTCTCCATCTTGGCTGACCAGTGGAGGCTGGGCCAGATGTGGTTCTTTTGGTCCATGCTATCACCCCTTTAAATACTCTTTCTCCCCACCTTTTGAAAAATCATATAATCTGATTTGTTTATGAATAGCAAAATTTTGTTTTGGGGAAACTCATCTGACTAGGAATAATTAAGCTCATTTTTGGCCTAGAAATTGGTTTCCAAATATGAAAATTATGGTCTAATCTCATAGTGCAGCAGTAAATTGTGGAGCTGAAGACTGATCCAAAAAGTGTGCTCTGATTTAAACCTTGAAACTTTGTGCTAATACTTCTTAATTTTCCCTCTTCAACTAATGTCACTAATGTAATTTTAAACTACAAAAGGAAGTTTTGCTATTTAAACAGCCTCAATTCTGCATCTTGGCCCAGAAAACCCCAAATATTTACTATCTGATATAAATTATGGAAAATGTTTGCTGAGCCCTTTGTTATTTTTTCACATCACTTTATTCAAGTATGGTTGATTTACAACATTGTGTTAATTTCTGCTGTGTAGCAAAGTGATTCAGTTTTACACACATACATTCCTCTTCATATTCTTTTCACACGATATTGAATGTAGTTTCCTGCTCTGTACAGGAGGACCTTGTTTTCATCTGATGAACACTTTTTAAATCAATGATCCACAACAGTGTTCATACGCTCTATTCTACCTCTCAGTTAATGTTGCCAGGGTGGGGAGGGATTTGAAAATTTGTGTAATTTTTTTGCTCGTCATAGTAATTTGTTGTTGTAAGCTTATCATTGTCACTATACTCGAGAAGTGAGGTGGTTGGCACTAGCTTAGAGTAGGAAGAGGCCAGAGATGTTAACTATCCTGCAGTGAATGAGAGTATCATATAATGAACACTTGTCCCTCATCTTGCATGATTTTTGAATATCCTGCCAGACATTCACATGGAGTAAAGCTTGCTTATCACTACCTAAGCCTAGACCCTAAATAGGTTTTACATATAAAAGCACAGCAATTTTTATATGCAAAGAATTTTCCAGGAATATAATTATTGTGTAAATAAAGGGAAGACTGTATTTTGCTTTGCTTGGACCTATAAGAGTTGGTTGGAACTATATATGAGAGAACCAGAAGAGTTGTTCCCCATTTCAAAAACTTATGTCATTGCAGCTATGCTACTTTTATTATTTGAGTTGACAAACTGTATCAGTCTTCATTTATAGTTACATTCATGGTGATTCTTTTATGTAAATATTACCAGACATACCCACATGTACATCCATCCATCATCTAATATACGTATTTAGCCCTTACTTCAAAATGTTGGGCTTCCCTGGTGGCTCAGACGGTAAAGCGTCTGCCTGCAATGTGGGAGACCTGGGTTCGATTCCTGGGTCAGGAATATCCCCTGGAGAAGGAAATGGCAACCCACTCCAGCACTCTTGCCTGGAAAATCCCATGGAGGAGGAGCCTGATAGGCTACAGTCCATGGGGTCGCAAAGAGTCGGACACGACTAAGCGACTTCACTTTCAAAATGTTACATGTAAGTTGGGACTACTGACAATATTCAGTTGATCTCAAATCTACATTTAAACATATTAAAATGAAAACATATTTGTTAGAAGTAGATAAAGGCATCTACTATATTTTTGATCCAGTGGTGACTAAGCATGCATACACTTATGTATCTATTTATTCTCTCCTCTATCATTGCAAAATATTTGTTTAAAAGGCAGGTACTATGAACTGAATGTTTGCATATGTGCAAATTCATAGGCTGAAATTCTAACCCCAAATATGATGTATTTACATCACATTTAGAGATGGAACCTTTGGGAGATGGTTAGGTCATGAGAGTGGAGCCCTCATGATGGGATTAGGGCCCTTACAAGAAGAAACATGACTCTCTCTGATCTCTGCCATATGAGCACACAGCAACGTTCATACCTTCTTTGCATGACACACAATTCTATTTTGGGGGGAGGTGGTAGCACCATATCTTTTTTCTTCAAATGTTTTACTTTGTGTTGGGGTATAGGTGATGAACAGACAATGTTGTGACAGTTTCAGGTGAACAGCAAAGGGACTCAGCCATGCTTATACATGTATCCATTCTGCCCCAAACTCCCTTCCCATCCAGGCTGCCACCTAACATTGACCAAAGTTCCATGTGCTATACAGCAGGTCCTCATTATTTATTCATTTAAAATATAGTAGTGTGTACAGATCAGAGAAGGCAATGGCACCCCACTCCAGTACTCTTGCCTGGAAAATCCATGGACGGAGGAGCCTGGTGGGCTGCAGTCCATGGGGTCGCTGAGAGTCGGGAATGACTGAGCGACTTCACTTTCACTTTTCACTTTCATGCATTGGAGAAGGAAATGGCAACCCACTCCAGTGTTCTTGCCTGGAGAATCCCAGGGACGGGGAAGCCTGGTGGGCTGCTGTCTTTGGGGTTGCACAGAGTCGGACACGACTGAAGCGACTTAGCAGCAGCAGCAGCAGCAGCAGTGCATACAGGTCCACCCCAAACTCCCTAACTATCCCATCCCCACTATCCTTTCTCTTGGCAACCATAAGTTTGTTCTCTAAGCCTGTGAGTCTCTTTCTGTTTTGTAAGTAAGTTCAATTGTATCCTTTCTTTTTAGATTTCACATATAAGGGACATCATATGATATTTCTCCTTCTCTGACTTACTTCACTCAGTATGACACTGCCTAGGTCCATCCATGTTGATGCAAAGGGCATTACTTCATCCTGTCTAATGGCTAAGTAATAGTCCATTGTGTATGTGTACTGCATCTTCTTTATCCATTACTCTGCTGATGGACATTTAGGTTGCTTCCACATCTTGGTTATTGTGAACAGTGCTGCAATGAAGCCTGGGGTGCATATATCCTTTCAGATCATGTTTGTCTCTGGATATATGCCCAGGAGTGGGACTGTAGGGTCATGTGGTATCTCTTTTTTTAGCTTTTTAAGGAACCTCCATACTGTTCTCCATAGTGGCTGTACCAATTTACCTTTGCACCAATAGCGTAGGAAGGTTCCATTCTTCCACACCTTCTCCAGCGTCGAGTGTTTGGACACACGTGATTCTTTATGATTGCCTCCCAACAAGTCTACCCTGGCTGTTTCCAACGCATTTGACATGACATATTATGGCAAGTCTTCCATAGAGTTATGAACACCTGTCAGCACTGCACCCCCCTGTCCTTCAGTCTATTGATGAGACTTCTGCTGGCACTGAAATGTTAGCTCTGTGAATTCTTTGGTCCCCCCAAGAACAGCCAATGCCCTTTTCCTCTGGGCTCCATCTTTGTTTCTTCCCTATGAGGCTTTTCATTCTGCACTGTATCTAGTCGGTCTCTTTCCCCAGGTAGTGAACATCTGCAGAATGGAGAATTTGTCTTAATTATTCATCCTCAGCACTGAACACAATGTATAGTTGGTACATGTTTATTGAATGACTGAAAGAATGGATCAAGGATAATTTTGCCTGGAAATGGGGACATGAACATGATGGGAATTTTCATTTCACATATTATTTTGAAGACTATAGAAGGATTGCTAAAATTATACAGAAGATTAGAAAATGTGGAATAAGGTGCATCCTATCAATTTTTAAAAGAAGGACTTTCCTATTTTTCTTTTCTGATTATCTTTAAATATCACATGTCCCTCTAGCTTCTGCCCAATTCCCGGTTACTCTTTTGAATGAAACTGCTACAAAAGTTGTCTGCCCTCCCAGTTGCCATTTTCTCTCTTCTCCTGATCTCTAGAACCCATTCTGCTGCTGCTGCTGCTAAGTCACTTCAGTGGTGTCCGACTCTGTGCGACCCCATAGATGGCAGCCCACCAGGCCCCCCGTCCCTGGGACTCTCCAGGCAAGAACACTGGAGTGGGTTGCCATTTCCTTCTCCAATGCATGAAAGTGAAAAGTGAAAATGAAGTCTCTCAGCCGTCCCTGACTCTTAGCAACACCAAGGACTGCAGCCTACCAGGCTCCTCCGTCCATGGGACTTTCCAGGCAAGAGTACTAGAGTGGGGTGCCATTGCCTTCTCCGGAGCCCATTCTAGTCTACTTTTATTCCAGCTATTCCACTGGAATAGCTCTTTCCTTACTTGGCCTTCTATCCAGTTCATCAATTTATTTTCCTTGACACATCTTCTTCCCCTGACTTAGAGCATCCAATCTCTTGTGGTTCACCTCCTAACTCAAGGGTCTCTCCTCAGTTTTTGTTGGTCTTTCATCTTCTCCCTGACCTCAGGATGTTGGAGCATCCATCCTAGGGTAAATTCCTCAGGCTTCTTCTCTATCTACTCTTCTTCTTGAGAAATTGTCTCCTGAACTTATATCTTACTATCTGATATTTCCACTTGGATGTCCAACAGGATCTCCAGCTTGCTGTGTCCTTTTTAAAAAAGAACTCCTAAAACAGTATCTGGGATGTATTAGTCAATAAATGTTGACTCAATTAATGAGGGAATATTCATATTATCTGTTTTTCTTTAAGTTAAGGAACTTAATTTTTCTTTTAATTAATCCTTCCGGTTTGGACCATGGAAGCTGACGCTTTCCGCTGAAGCTCTGTGTGGAATTTGTATGAGGAATGAATTCACCACTAGAGGGTGTGCATGTACCACTTATATTTCAAGATGGTCCTGGTAAGAAAAAGTTGAGTAATTAGGAAAATAAATGAGCGTTTTTGGATTTATCTGTTCTCTGATTTTCTCTTCATATTTTTTGTTGTTGTTTTTGAGGAAAAATTTTAAAGGTTACATTTGCTTTGTAAAGAGAATGAAAATTTTCTAAACAAAAGGAACCAATGGAAAAAAATTACATTTTTTTCTAGTCAGAATTAAGTGAAAATGCAAATGAAAGTATCACAATTAAAAGACATACATCTGAATCAAAACAAAACTCACCATTCACTTTTAAGCTGAGGAGTGATTTTAAATCATGAACGACTCTTGGTTATAAGGCATTTTTCTACACTCAATTTATTTGACAGCCATTTATTGACTGAGCGACTTCACTTTCACTTTTCACTTTCATGCCTTGGAGAAGGAAATGGCAACCCACTCCAGTGTTCTTGCCTGGAGAGTCCCAGGGATGGGGGAGCCTGGTGGGCTGCCGTCTATGGGGTCGCACAGTCGGGGACACGACTGAAGCGACTTAGCAGCAGCAGCAGTATGTGGAGGGAATAAGGAAATATCTTTATCTTTGGGGTGTTCTCACTTGGACAGAAAATCCAGCCACCTAAACATAAAAGCATAATGCAGCAGTAAGTGCTATAATAAAGATGTGGAAAAAAGTGCCATGAGAGTCTTCAGCACCGGTAAAGGATGAGGCTAGTCACGGTGCGGGGGCCTGTCTCAGAGAAGGGGACGTTCTTATGTTCCAGACTAACTGCTTTTATTCCAACTGGGCCTCCCAATTGCTAGCAAATTCCAACTGGGCCTAGCAAATTGACAGTTGCTAGGATGTATGTTCTTTCTCTGTGCTACTGCTCTACAGCCTGACAGGGTAGGATTTGATTATCTATATATACTAATCTTAGCACAATACCTATCTAAGCATTGTTCTCCTAGCCTTTTCCGGTCTAATTCTGGGGACAACACCCAGACAATTAGTTCAGTTGAATGAGCCAATTGGATGTTCAGGTAAGCAGTTGAGAAGCTTTGGGGATGTGCAAGAGTAACCCTGCAGGAAGACAGCTGCACGGGGCATTGGAAATTACTGGAGCCTCAGTCACGATGACGTCAGTATGCTTAACAACTAGTGTGTTGCCAATGAATCCTATGGCATAGAAAGCCTTATTTTTACTTGTGTTTCTTAAAGTAAATCTAGACTATCAGAGTATGCTGGTTTATGGGAAAATAAACTCTCCTAAGCTTATGTTCTCCAGATGGATATGTGTGGGTCTGCAGAGATGTGATTAAGCACATGCATTTAGATGAGCCAGATGAGTACCTACAGGAAGAAGAGCTTATAAAAAGATGATAATTCCTATTGTAGGATGCGGCTGCTCTTCTGTCCTCCCCCAGAGCAGTTTTGAGAGCAGGAGATTGCCAGTTGGAAGCCTCAGAAAGCTGTCGTTTCAGGTGCCCTCATTGACAATTTTAGGAAAATGCTGTTATAGGAGATGAGAGTCTAGACAAGGACTGGTACTTTTTAGAGTTAGCAGAGTCAAATTTTTTTAATGAAAGAAATACAAGGGATAAAAACTAAAGACATGATTTGATTTAAATGCCAACACTTCTCTTATTGTCTCTAAAATAACAGCCAGAGTAGGTTGGCAGGAGAAAAGGAAAGACAACAACACCCTGATATGGATTTTAAAACCCCAGGAAACCAAGGGCAAAACAACCCATTTAGGTGAATGTTAGGTATTTTAATGAACATTTTGTGAAGCTGTATCTTTAGCATTTTTTTGTGAGAAAATTATGGAAAAGAATAAATGAGATTTTAGCATTTTTATTAAGATATGATTATTTGTTAGTCAAGGTTAGAGGCAAACTGCAAGAATTCCAGGTTGCTCTGTCTGGATTTTGGAATGATACAATGATAGATGAAATTTGAACTCAACATAAGCAATGCTGCAGAGGCTGAGATTTTCGATAACTGTGTTTATGCATTGTGACAGCTTATAAATTAAAACCTAGCAACTCTTAGGAAATACAGTCAGCCATCACCAGGGATAATATAATAGAGGTGACTTCTCTATAAAAAGGGGAGTTTGGAACTAATGCTATATTGAAAGTGGAAGAGGAAGTAAATTTGAAAGTACTATTTTACCGATTATTTGGTGCATTTATATGTTTACAATGAAAAAAACAAAAGCAAAAAACGTCAGAAGCTGCTATGAAACCTAAGTGGGCTGGGTAAGGGCTGGCCAGAGTATAAGTGGCAAATTATACTGACTGTAGATTCAAATATAGAATATTGCTTTTCAGATTCTTTGTATAATTAATTAATGTAGAATATTACTTAAAAGAGCCAAGACAGAAAGTAAGGTGGCCCTGATTAGAGTTCTCAAGAAGGAAAAAGTAAGAAAAGCCAAAATGAGTTAAAAAGTCAAAATGAGAAAAGCTGAGAACATCGTGTGAAATTTACTACATTAAGGAATTTTTATGAGGCCTTGAGACAATTCTAAACCACAAAACCAAAAACCTGATCCGTTTCATTGTAGTCATGAATGATCTTGGACAAGTCACTTGTGGCAGCCTTTACTTCGCTCTCTGCATTGAAGAGAACGGTTTTGCAGGTGCCTTCCAACTGCAAACTACTTTTCTTCTGTCTGAAATTACGTTTAATACTAATTTACGTAAGGTTGAAGACACTTCTTCACCCATCCTCTTAACTATGAAACAGTACCTTTCACTCTTCCTCTGAATGTACTGATCCACCTACCCCAAACAGAGGAGAGCTCCTGACAGGTTCACAGTAGTGAAAGAGCTGTCAATATTGGCCCAAGATTTAGGGATTTATTTTTTTCCACTTAAAAAAAAATTGGGGGAGTGTTTAGAGGGAAGAATATGAACATAGTAATTAGAATAACCTGGGTTGGAAACCTATTACCAGCTGACTGAAATAGCAACTATGTTTCCTTATCTGGAAAAACAGGATAAATGAAAAACCTTGAAGAATGGAAGAGTGTTACCCAACCCAGCACTCACATCAGTACATTTTGAGGTTTCTGTTCCCTTTCTTCTTATTTATGATACACTAGGGCCTAACTCGGAGAAGGCAATTGCACCCCACTCCAGTACTCTTGCCTGGAAAATCCCATGAACAGAGGAGCCTGGTAGACTGCAGTCCATGGGGTCGCTAAGAGTCGGACACGACTGAGCGACTTCACTTTCACCTTTCACTTTCATGCATTGGAGAAGGAAATGGCAACCCATTCCAGTGTTCTTGCCTGGAGAATCCCAGGGATGGGGGAGCCTGGTGGGCTGCCGTCTATGGGGTCGCACAGTCGGGGAGACGACTGAAGCGACTTAGCAGCGGCAGCAGCAGGGCCTAACTAGAAAACAGATTTGCTTATTTTTAAGGGTCTTTAAAGAAATCACTGCTAGCTTCCGGTAAAATATTTGAACAAAATGGAATGAAATAAGTCTCAAATAAAAAACCAGCTCCACCCTGACTGGGTTTCAATACCAAGGGGATTTTAAGCAATAGGGATTAAATCAACATACGTCTCCAGGATTCTTCTGGAGAACGTTAAAAGCGGTCGTTTCTTATGTGCAAGATTTCCAGAACGCCATGGAGAATTAGCCCTCATTTCAATATATTAGGCTGTGAATACTTCAATATATTAGGCTCTAAAGTCTGAACATAGGCTCTGAAGTCTGAATATAGCCAAGGTCTACATTCAGAGGGGAAAGGCCGGTTTCTATACGCCTGGGGGATTTGTCACAATGGGTTTTTTAAGCTCTCTGAAGGCCCTTCTCCAGAGCCAGTAGTTCCTCCTAGGTGCCAGGACCCTAAGACGTCCCTCGCTGTCCCTTATCTCCATCTGAGCTCACCCCCGCCCCCCACATTCAGCTGCTTCTCTTTTTTCATCTTCGCTTTCTCCCATCAGTGATCAAAATAACTGGAAATTATCTGTTGCTTGGTAGAGTGCTCAGAAAGTTTTTTTTTTTTTTTTTTGTCTTTTTCAAAATTAAGATTAAAAACATTTTTTTCCTCCCCAGGTTCTTCATTTTGCAGTGAGTCCGGACATCCGCTGGCTCCCTAGTCCTCCTCCACCAAACTATCTTTACTACTGTAAGGGGGTTCGGGTCTGTCGGAGGGTGTGTGAGCCTCCCGCGGAAAGAAAGATCCCCCGAGCGAGGCGGCTCGGGATCCCGGGAGGCGCGAGGAGCGCCTCCCCCCGCTCAGTGGGTTGGGGGAAGCGCGGTAGAGGCGGCGGCCCCTGCCCAGCCGGGGAAGCCCGTCCGGGATCCCGGGGCGCGCGGTCAGCGGCCGGACGCGGCGGCGGCGACGGGAACGCGGCGTGGCTGCCGCAGGGGAGCGGCGGCGGCGGCGGGCGCGAGGGGCGGGGCGCACTCCGCAACTTCTGCCGCTGCCTCCCGGGCGCTCTCGGCCGAGCGGCGCGGCGGCTGCGGGCTGCGGACTGCGGTGCGGCCAGCCGAGCCCGGCCCGCCGGCTAGCGAACCCGCGCGTCCCGGGCATCCGTCGGGTGCTGGAGACGCCTCCTGCAAGTAGTCCCCGGGGCGGCCGCGCTCCCGTGTTGTCCGCTGCGGCTGCGGGACCCGGACGTGCGGAGCCGTGAGGCCGAGCCGGGGCGCCCCCCTGCGGTCAGCGTGGGCCTCATGGCTGGGCCGAGCGGAGCGGAACCGGCGAGGTGAAGCCCCCGGGCCGGCAGCCGCAGCGCGTGGCGGGGGCGCCGGCTCCATGGGCAGCGGCGCACAGCGGCACGATGATGGACGTTAATAGCAGCGGCCGCCCGGACCTCTACGGGCACCTCCGCTCTTTCTTCCTGCCGGAGGTGGGGCGCGGGCTGCCCGACCTGAGCCCCGACGGCGCCGGCCCGGTCGCGGGCTCCTGGGCGCCTCACCTGCTGCACGGGGTCGTGGAGGTGACGGCTAGCCCCGGGCCCACCCGGGACACGCCGCGGGACAATACCTCCGGCTGCTGGGAGCAGATCAACTACGGCAGAGCCGAGAAAGTTGTGATCGGCTCCATCCTGACGCTCATCACGCTGCTGACGATCGCCGGCAACTGCCTGGTGGTGATTTCGGTGTGCTTCGTCAAAAAGCTCCGGCAGCCCTCCAACTACCTGATCGTGTCCCTGGCGCTGGCCGACCTTTCGGTGGCCGTGGCGGTCATGCCCTTCGTCAGCGTCACCGACCTCATTGGGGGCAAGTGGATCTTTGGCCATTTCTTCTGTAACGTCTTTATCGCCATGGACGTCATGTGCTGCACGGCCTCGATCATGACCCTGTGCGTGATCAGCATCGACAGGTAAGGGCCGGGCAGCCCTGTGACGGGGTCCGGCAGTGGGTGTGCTGGCAGCTTAGCCCCGCGCGCTCGCCTTTCCTTGTCAGATAAACCAGACTTCACGGCGGGATGAAGGGCTGCGCTTAAACCATCAACCCCCACACGTCAACCCTACACCAACCAAGCTACTTCAGTTACAGCTTAGCCTGTATATACCTTTAAAAGAAGAGCTTGAAATGCCCTGGTTTATTGTAGTGAGAATTTTAAGACCAAAGTTAGGAGTATTTTAAGCATTAGCAATTCCACCAGGGGGGTCCCCTGGCTTGGTTTTCAGAAGGAAGAAATTTGATCCTCTCTGAGGCTAGCTAACAAACCCTTGCTGTGAGCCTGAAAGAATCAGTTCTTTAAGAAACCAGCAGGAGAAAAGCCACCTTGCTTCCCAGATTGTAGAGGCTACTTCCCAGGCCAATAAAAAGACCTAGGGTGGTCCCAGGATTGGGGGGTCTCCATGTCTTAACGTTGCTGATTCTGAATCACTTTCTTTTGGAAGTCTGGTTTTAGTGTCTGGCAACGCTGTCTGTATCTACAGGCTTACTGGAGCTGTACTCCCTGTCTGAATGGTTGATTCTAGCATTTCATCATATCCCTTGGGAATCTTCTTTTGAGAACTCCCCCACTGGAGTAATTGAAACAGAGATTGACCATCTGTCAGGGATGCTGAGGAAAAAATTCCTGTCTTGGGTGTCAGATTGGAATAGGAGACCTGCAAGGTTTCTTCAGACTCGAGCATTACAAGATTCTGCAATGGAGCTGGCCTTCAGTGCTACAGATACTGTGCAATTGACAATTTGGAGTATGGTTCTAATGCTCTTTGTAGACAAAACAACTCTTTACTTCTCTCGAAACTGAAATGTTAAATCTTAATATTCACAGTTAGAATTTTGTTAGTGTTTTAAAATCGGCACAGGACTGGTATCCTGTTGTGTTTAATGATACAGAGAAACAGTTGCTTATTTTCTTAGTGGACCTACGGAACCTTTAAATGTGTAGACCTTCCAGCAAAGGAGAAATAATTGGTGCCTCCACACTTAAAAAAATGTCTCAAAGGATAGTTAGCACAAAACTGAGATTTTCCTTCTTTTCCTCCCTGTAAACACGGCTGTTTTCTCTGTGTGTGTTTTGTATATATTTAATATGTTCTGCTGTTTTACTGCTTCACCAGGGTTTACAGTTACTGAAGGAAGGGGATATTTTCAGGGAAAAAAGTACATTTAGTTAAAGATATAGATTATTTTAAAAAATTGATCCTGCTATTTTGTGTATTATATTAGGAGCTTCCGATAGCAAACAAGGAATTATTTTTAAGAGTAGAACATGAACTGCCTACGTGAGAATATTAGCTCCAAACTTGACAGTTGAAGTTCTGAATTACTGTAGTTAAGCATGACCGCAAATACGCATTTATAGTCTGACTGTGGCAACAGGAACTAGGACAGTGCACTCAATATACGTAGTAAGTAGATGCTTGAATTATAAGTGTAAAAATCTGACTGTTCATCCAGCCCAAACTGTGCTTCTTGTATGAATGGAGCCCTTTTCAATGGAGCTTAGTGTAATAAAAATAATTTCGACTGCAAGTAATGCATTTATAATCTTTGTTTTCAATTTCACAATTGATAAATGATAAACAAACGGCACAGTGTGCTTATTGTTTGCTGGGGTCACCCTGAGATTACTGTACACAAGCTAAAGGCTTTCTTTACTCATGATGCATGTGCGACTTAGCAGCAGCAGGAACATCTCCAATACAGAGACAGGTTAATCCTTCTTGGCAAGAGCGTCTAATTTCTTCTTCAACTATATATATCCTTATGATTGGCACAAGTTGTGTTAATATAGGGATGCAGAGTTTATCTCTTAGGTTTTTTTTTTTTTTTAATGAAAATTGCCCCATTGGTGAATTCTGCTGAACAGTTGTTTTAGAGGATGAACACGTCATTTTTTGATAAAATGAAGAATTTGTAACATTGGAAGACACAGATTGTTTTTCTTCCAAGAACAAACAGAACTAAAACTGAGGAACAGGAAAATGTATTTGATAGCGATTGATTGCTAAGGTACATTATTTCTGTTTTTTCTTCACTTACATCATAGAATATGGCCAACAATATAAAAAGGTGCTAAGAAAATATGAAAAGATTGAATTTTCATTAATTCATTCTTTCATGTACCTAATATTTGTTATCTTGTGCTTCATGAAGCATAGGCAAAGATGAATAATACTGTTCCTGTTTTTGATCTGGATACCTGTTGGACACTTAGCCTTGCAAAATAGAACCTTAGATTTTTTCTTAATCTTTCCCCACCATGTTGGGATGCTTTCCCAGCCTTTTCCAATGGAATTTCATGCCCCTTTTCATAAGCTTCAACACTCCAGTCTCCACCCTATATCAGTAATGACCCATGATCATTGAAGACGTAGCAGCCATTGAATGGAAACTCCTTTGTCTTTCAATCACCAAACAATTTTTCCTGCATCTGTACCTTTACTTCCTTCTAGTTAAAAGCAAGAAGGCATTGTGTCCCAGCAGAGACCAGACCATCCCATCCCCTCTCACCTTCTGGAGGACCCAACCCTTAACCCCTCATCTCTCCTTTGTCTTCTGTGTTGCCTCTCAATAGGGTCAGGCTTAATCTTCTGTTTTTGAGAACTTCTCTTTGGACTCATCCCTCCCTCCAGTCACTGCTTCACTTCACAGTGGGAAGTGGAGGGATTATTGCTCAATTGTCTCTGACTCATTGTGACCCGATGGACTGTAGCCCACCAGACTCCTCCTCCTCCAGGGGATTCTTCAGACAAGAATATTGGAGTGGGCTGCCATTCGCTCGCCAGGGGACCTGCCCTATCCAAGGATTGAATCCGGATCTCCTGCCTTGCAGACAGGGTCTTTACTGTCTGAACCGCCTGGGAAGCCCTCCACTTCACGGTTAAGCTGTTCAAAGAACTATGACCACAACCTGACTTTAGTTCCTTACTTCTCAGACAGATGAGTTTGGCCCTCACCAGGTCTACTGTAATATTTTAACTGGCCTTCCTGATTTCACTTCTCATCCATTGCCTATGAAAATGCTAGAATGATTTGTTTTTTAAAAAGTGGTTTTAAGTGAGGTAACATTTACCTGTAGTGAAATGCACAGATACTAAATGTACATTTTGATGTGCTTTGACAAATGTTTTTACACATTTAACCAACACTCCAAATAATATATAGATTATTTTGTCATACTAGGAAGTTTCCTTGTGCTATTTTTAGAATGATCTTTTAAAAACAGAAATCAAATGATCTTTTATATAAAGTTTAAAAACATGCAAAACAATTCTATATATTTAGGTGAACTTATATATAAGCAGTCAAAATATAAGATAGTGCAGAAGAATGGTGAGCACCAAATTTATGAGAGTAGTTATCTCTAGTAGGGTGGGGGTGGGGATAATTAGGGAGTAACGTGTATTGATGATACTGGTCAAGCTATATTTTAGTGGTTGATACAGTCTTGTTATCCTGTGTGTAACTTTCTGTTTTTTTTGGAAATACATATAGAGAAATGAACAATCCTAAATGTGAAGCTTGATCCCTTTCCATGAAGTGAACCCATGAATGTAACTGGATCAAGAAGTGGAACATTACTAACCAGCCAGAGGTCCCTTCTTAATCGTTCCCAGTTTATATTCTTCCCAAAGATAACAGTTATCCCGATTGTTAGCATCATAAACTAGTTTCTCTTGGTCAAAACCTCACAAAATGGAATAGTATACTGTGTACTTGTAAACCTGGCATCTTTTGCTCACTCTAAACCTGTAAATGTGATTCGTCAGGAGTTTTCAGTCTGTCCCTATTTTGTTCCTTTTTTTCCTTTAATCCATTTAATTTGATTATCAGTTCGCCTGCAGATGCACATTTGAATTGTTTTCAGTTTGTACCTGTCACTAACCATGGATATAGGAATTGGGTAAGTGTGTGTGTGCTCAGCTGTGTCTGAATTTTTACGGCCCCATGGACTGTAATCTTTAAGGCCCCTGTAGCCTTTCAGGCTCCTCTGTCCATGGAATTTTCCAGGCAAGATTACCAGAGTGGGTTGCCATTTCCTACTCCAGGGATCATTCCCAACCCACAGATTGAACCCATGTCTCTTGCATCTCCTGCATTGGCAAGTGGATTATTTAGCTCTAGCGCCACCTGGGAAGCCTTTTACTAACAGTTCTTCTATAAATATATAATGTATAAATCATTTTGTGTACATATTTTCGTTTCTTTCAGGTAAATGTAATACTGGATAATAAGATACCTTATTGCATTTTAATTTTATATACCCTCTCACATCTTTCATTTTATAGATGCATTTTAATCTACAATACACATTTTAAAAATGTATTAGAGTTTTTATTGTTACTTTAAACAATCAATATTCATTCTTACATGTTTACCTTTTCCATTGCTCTTTATTTTTTACCTACATTACCATGCCTTCATCTGGGATCATTTTCTTATGCCCATTATACTTTTATTAGCATTTTTTCAAAGTGAGGGTTTACTGCTGACAGATCCTCTCAGTTTCTACTTATCTGAAAATATCTTAATTTTACTGTCATTTTGAATGATATTTTCTCTAAGTATGTCATTCTATTAATATATTGAAGGTTTTTTCCCAGCACTTTAAAAATCTTATTCCATTGTCTTCAGGCTTCCATCCTTTCTGTTGAAATGTCAGTCATTAACCAACATTATTAATACTTTTATGAAGATACTGTGTTTTTTTTTTAACCTCTGGTCACTTTTAGGATTTTCTTGCCTTTAGTTTTTATCCATATTTTTATGATGTCCCTAGGTTTGGCATTATTGATTATTTTCTGTTGTAGATTTGCTGTCAACCCTGATGAAGTTCTTAGTAACTTTTGTGTTTGTGCATTGCTATCTCTAACTTGGTTGTATCTCTTTAAATACTTTTGTTGCCCCTTCTTTCTCTCTTTTTCTATGTCTTCATTTACATAATTTAGGTCTTTTTCCTTTATCACACGTGTATCTTACATTCTTCTTTCTTTTCCATTTTAGCTTTTCTTTGTGCTTCAGCTTTGAAGAATTTTGACCTACCTTCTTATTTATTAATCATCTCTTCTGCTATGTCTAATATGTTGCTCAGTAGTTTTAATTTTACAGTACTAGAAATTATTTTTGATCCTAGTTTTTGCATTTGATTCTTTTTATTGATTCTAACTCTATGATGAAATTCTTTGCCTTTTATGAATTTTTCCACTTTCTTCTTATATTTCTAAATATATTAATCGTCAGATCAGATCAGTCACTCAGTCGTGTCCGACTCTTTGCGACCCCATGAATCGCAGCACACCAGGCCTCCCTGTCCATCACCAACTCCTGGATTTCACTCAGACTCACATCCATCGAGTCAGTGATGCCATCCAGCCATCTCATCCACTGTCGTCCCCTTCTCCTCCTGCCCCCAATCCCTCCCAGCATCAGAGTCTTTTCCAATGAGTCAACACTTCGCATGAGGTGGCCAAAGGACTGGAGTTTCAGCTTTAGCATCATTCCTTCCAAAGAAATCCCAGGGCTGATCTCCTTCAGAATGGACTGGTTGGATCTCCTTGCAGTCCAAGGGGACTCTCAAGAGTCTTCTCCAACACCACAGTTCAAAAGCATCAATTCTACAGTGCTCAGCCTTCTTCACAGTCCAACTCTCACATCCATACATGACCACAGGAAAAACCATAGCCTTGACTAGATGAACCTTTGTTGGCAAAGTAATGTCTCTGCTTTTGAATATGCTATCTAGGTTGGTCATAACTTTCCTTCCAAGGAGTAAGCGTCTTTTAATTTCATGGCTGCAGTCACATCTGTAGTAATATATTAATCATAGTTATATATTAATCATAGTTAGACTCTTTTCCTACTAACTCTAATACCTGAATCACTTGTGGTTTCTTTGTCTGTGATCTGTTTTTTTTTTTCCCCTCTGGGTTTGTGCTTTGTGTCTTGACATGTTTAATTAACTATGATTGTATACTCAACATTTTGTATGAAAAATTGTGAATGTTGTATGTGATTTTATCTCCAGAGAAAAAACTTCCAGGCATGCACATTGGGGGACTGATTATTATAATCCAGCTAGTGACTTAGCTGACCATAGGCATTGTTTTAGTTTTGATAAAACTGTGTGTGCCACTTGCTGATGCCTCTTTCTAGGTTGTAGCCTTCTTGGAACTGCAGCTAAGAGTGTAGGGTGTTCTCAGTGACTTCTCCCCTGGCTAGTCCACACGTCTTTTCTCTCCTCAGCAGCGTGAGACTATCAAAATTCTCGCTGAAAGTGTTTTTGGGAGCCTTCTCCTTGGCTTCTTAGCCTCCTGCCCTGCACAGCTTTAGAACTGAGCAGATGTCTAGAGGGGAATACCAGCCAAGTGCTGGGCTTAGTTTTCTGCTTCTTTTTTATTTGGATCTTGGCATCTCAGAGCTCTTAAGTTTTGTCTTTCTTTCCTCAAGAGACTGCTGAAATATCTTCTGGTATTTTTGCCTCTTAATAGCAACTGTGTTGAGGCTGTTTGCCTGGATCCTCAGCCCCTTACCCCTCCCCTACTTTAGGCAAATGTCCCAAGGGAAAGAATGACTGCAGAATTTTGGCTCATCTCTTTGTGGTTCTCTTATCACTAGGGTTTGTCCCCTCAATTACTGGTTGTCTCAAAAACTCTGTTATGCCTTTAAGCAGGTGTATGTATGTATTTGTGCTTTATCCAACTATTCTAGTTGTTTTTAGCAGAAGCATAGTCTGAAGCATTAAGCAACTCCATTATAGGGAGAATTGGGTGTGTGCCTGAAAGATTTTAAATATACAGATGTAGAAATATAGCCATGTAAATTTCCTGCTTAAAAACCTTCATTGGCTTTTGGTTTCACTAGGAATATAATTCAAAGTCTTCAGCATGCTTACAGGGTCCCTGATTTGTTCCTGTCTTACCTCCAACAGCATTTTGTACTGTATTTCACCTTCCTTTTCGTAGTATAATCATATTGGCCTTTTTCAGTTTCTCTATCATGCCAGATTCTTTCTATGTCAGGCTTATTCCGTGCAGATCCACCAACTAATATAGTTGCAATACTATGATTCCATGTCTGGAGTTCTATTCCCTAATACATGTTTTTTGATCCCAACTTGGAAAGCTTAAACTTGCTTAACCCTATAAAATGGCAGCAGTGAAAATATCTGAAAAATACCAAATATTGGCAAGTATGTAGAGCAGAGGGAACCTTTGTACATTACTAGTGGGACCGTGAATTGGTGAACCACTTTGAAAATAGTTGGCATTATTAGGTAATATTAATATGTATACCCTACGATTCTGTTATTGTAGCAGTAGGTATATGTCAGGGAGACTCTTGTCACCAAAAGTCTTGTACAAACTATTTATAATATTCACAAATTTGAAACCCCCAAATTTGAAATATATTAATATATAAATATATCAATAGTAGAATGGATAAGCTGTGGAGCATTTACATAATAGAATACTATTCAGTAGTGATTATCAAACTTGAGTGTCATCAGAACTATCTGGAGGGTTTATTAACACACAGATTACTGGGCCTCATTCCAAGAGCTTCTGATTCAGTAAGTCTAGGGTGGAACCCAGTGATTTGCATTTCAAACAAATTCCCAAATGATTCTGATGCTCTTGATTTTGAGACCTTACTTAGAAAACTGTTGCTATACAGCACTGAAAATTGCTGTAGTAAAAGGAATCTCACAAAGTAATTTAAGCAAATTTTTATTATAAAAATTTTGAAACTTAAAATGTAAGAGCTAAGAGTCTAGTATAAAGAGCCTAATCTATCCATCACAAAGTATTTAATGTTTACTTTGCAACTCCTTCCTCACAGTATTTTAACTCAAATTTTAGACATTGTGGCCTTTCACCCATGAATATAATGCTTTGAAGCCACAAACATGATGCTGAGCAGAAGAAACAGAGTAAAAAGAACACATATAATGTAATTCTATTCATGTGAAAATAGAAACAAGCAACATTATTTGGAGATACATAGAAATGGAAATATAAAGAAAAGGAAGGAATTATACATCATGAGAACAAGGGTAGTGATTAATTACTTCTAGGTGGGAAGAAACATGATGATCAGAGAGGCATGCTTTTGAGGTGGCGTAATGTTTTCTCTCTTGCCTGTAGAGGTGGATGCAGGCAAGGTGTCTTGAGGGTTCTCTAAAAGTTACTATGAAAATATCCATGTATATTTTAGGCTACTTCCTACATCTATATTTTAAAGGGACAGAAGTATTTATTTGATGACACCTTGTGAGGTGTTCAGGATTTACATCGGATGTATGGTTAATCAGGGCAGATGCAGTTACTGTTTTAATGCAGTCAGCATCTGGTGGTTTTCAGCCTCATGTGTGAGGGCAGGGCTCGTCTTTGGATTGTCCACAGTTACAGGAACTCCTCTGGCTAATTTGCAAGAGCCACAATCTTTAATTCTGACTGGTGTCTGGCTGAAGCCTTGCTTCCTCGCCAGGCGCCATGACTCATTCGCCTCAGTGATCTGAGTTCTGCTCTTGGCTTTAATTCTGCTGCAGTCAGCAGTGCAGGGTGCCGTCTGGCTTCTCTGGATCCCCTTTCTCTTTGAAGGAAGTCATCCTTGATCATCTCTAAAATTAATTTTCAGCATGTGTATATTCTTTAAGAGTTGATAGAATCCTTTTTTGTTTTTTTTTTCCCTCCATCTTGTCAACTGGATAGTGAGTACAGTGGCTAGAGGGACAACCAGGGCCATGCTGGAGGAGGAGGAGAACTGTACGGGGAGGGTTGCGGGGACCCTGAAGGGTTATGGACTCTACCGGATTGCATGTCCCTGACTTCTTACTAGTGGTTGAACAGATATTGTTACGTCGTGTGTCACAACTTCTAAATCTTAGTGCCCGTTTCTTATGTGTGTATCCTTCACACTAATGTTCTATATATTTCCTGAAGCATCATTGTGAGGTGTCACTGTGCCATTCTCCTTTGGGAATAATGATTACTGTTTTTAAACATTCTTTTCCATTCTGTTTTATTTTAGAATATTGAATATAGTTCCCTGTGCTGGGCAACAGCCCCTTTTGTTGCTTATCCATTCTATATGTAATAGTTTGCATCTGCTTATCCCAGACTCCCGCTCCATCCCTCCGCAACTCTCCCTCCCCCTCGGCAACCCCAAGTCTGTTGTGAGTCTGTTTCTGTTCATAGATAAGTTAATTGGTGTCTTATTTTAGATTCCACATATATGTAATATCTTATGGTGTATGTCTTTCTCTTTCTGACTTACTTCACTTGGTATGGTAATCTCCAGACCCATCCATGTTGCTCCAGATGGAATTATTTATTTTATTCTATTTATGGCCAGGTGGTAGCTCAGCTGGTAAAGAATCTGCCTGCAATGAAGGAGACCCCTATTTGATTCCTGGGTCAGGCAGTTCCCCTGGAGAAGGGATAGGCTACCCACTCCAGTATTCTTGGGTCTCCCTGGTGGCTCAGATGAATGCGCCTGCAATGCTGGAGACCTGGGTTCGATCCCTGGGTTGGGAACATCCCCTGGAAGAGGGCATGGCAACACACTCCAGTATTCTTGCCTGGAGAATCCCCATGGACAGAGGAGCCGGCGGGCTACAGTCCATGGGGTCGAAAACAGTTGAATATGACTGAATCGACTAAGCACAACACAGCACAGTACTGTATTGTATGTGTGTACAATATCTTCTTTATCCATTCATCTTAGAATGGACATTTAGGGATAAGGGCCTTCTGTGCTACATAAATTCATAGAGACTTTACACATAATATCTCATTTAATCTTCATAACACCTTTGTAAGGGTGTTTACTGGGGCCTCTGCTGTCATTGAGGTCTGCTGGCCAAAGGTATAGGAGACAGAGTATGAACATTTCCAATCCCATTTTGTAGATGAGGAAGCTGAGGAAACATATACACTGTATAGAGCAGGAACACCAACTGAATCAAAAGCCCTTATGGGTTCCTTTACTACATTGTAGCCATTGCTTGCTGAAGGAGGAGGATATTGTGAGTATAGCATTCAAGGCCTTTTGTAATTTGACCCCAGCCTCCTTTATAGCCTCAATCTGACTTAACTCCATCATAGGTATCCTCTCTTTCAACAAGATGTCAGAATAATGGAACTAATGTTCTTACCCCCTAAACTTGTTCCTCTTACAAGGTTCCCATCCCAGTAAATGGCATTAGGCTACACCCATTTCTTTTGCTAGACTTTTAGGTATCACCTTTGAAATTTCCCACCCAACTGCTCACTGTCACCAGCCCATCACCAGATCCTACTGACTGTCCCTTCACTTTTCTTCTCCCCACTCCCAGGACCAGAAACTCAACCCAAGTCTCTGTCATTTTTCACTTGGACCCCTTGAAGTAGCCACCCAGGACTCTCCCTGTATCTACTCTTGCCACACATTGATAACAAAGTGTGTAACCCTGGCTATATGTTAGAATCATCTGGACAATTAAATATAGCAGGGCTTGGAGTCCGTCTCTACAGATCCTGGTGTGGAGTGGGCCTGGGCATCAGTGTGTTTGAAAATATCCCTCAGGTGATTCTAATGTGTATCCAGCCAGAGGGAGAAGCCCTGAGTTAGGGTGATCTTATAAAAATGTAGATGTGATTTTATCCATGGTTCCCAAAGTTACCTGCACATCAGAATCACCTTGGAATCTTCCAAAAATTCCAAAACCCATACCGAGGCCATGCACAAACCCAGCTGATGTACAACACTGCGGGCAAAACTTATGCATTATATTTTGGAAGCTTCCTAGGTTAGTCCAGTGTGCAGCCAGGTTTGGGCACTACTGAATTATGCTGTTCTCCTCTTCAAACTCTTTAGTGGGTTAATGAGTTCCCCTGCTTTGGGGATAAGATGCTAAATTTTTAATATAATTTAAAAGATTTTGTAATGTGATTTCTGTGTATCTTACTAGATCAGGGGTTGGCATTTTTTTTTTTTTTCAGTAAAGGGCTAGATAGTAAATATTTTGGGTTTGTGTACCATATGGTCTCTGTTGCAACTCCCCAGCTCTGCTTCTGTAGCATGAAGGCAGCTGTAGACTGTATGTAAATGAACAGGCATGGCTGTGTTCCAATAAAACTTTATTTATGGCTCCTGCAATTAGAATTTCATATGATTTTCACAATGTTATTAAATATTATTCTTTTTATTTTTTTCAACTATTAAAACATATGAAAGCATTCTTAGCTGATGGGGGCTGGTATACAAAAACAGGCAGGGACCAGATTTAACGCTGCTGGAGTTTGCCAACTTCTACCAAGATTTGGTTTGATTCAATTCAATTCTCTATCTTATAGATCATCTCTCTCCCTCCCCCTGTCTCTCTTCCCCCCATATTTTGGCAACTCTGAGCTTCTTTGACTTCCTTCACATTTTGCTGTTCAGGGACTTCACAAGTCTTTTTATTGCCTGTTCCCCACCCCACACCCTGACACTCGTATGTGCCTCTTGGGCGAGTTAATTCTTATCACTCTTCAGACAGGTCCTTGACTAGATGTTATTGCCTCATGGAAGCATTCTGAGAATCCCCAGACTATCTTAGTCTTGTAACTCCCTGCAGTTTTTCTTCCTTGCACTCACCTCGGTCTGTAATTACCGGTTTTAAATTAACTGTAGTGGATTCATGATTTGCGGGATTGTCCATACAGCAGACATGGCAGGACCAAGGTCTCTCTTGTTGGAGACTGTGCGCCCCGCCCCCAGCATAATAGTTGGTACATAGTAGGTGTTCAGTTAATCCATATGGATTGACTGACGGAGGAAGGAAGGAGGAGAGGGAAGGTGGGTACCTCTGATTTCCAAGTATCTGGCCTTGCCTTCTTATTCTCTAGCTTCTTATGAAATATTCCTCTTGGGGAAGTTTTTTTGGAAACCAAATTAGGGTTGGGAGATTGTGTGATGAAACAGAAGCAGTGTGGACAGTCCTGAGGGGTCATCCCATTAAGCATTGTAAACTGGTGAGTCACTTTCTGCTCTCCACGCATGTGCAGAACACTGACATAAACAAAGCCCTAGTGATGCAAAAAATTTAGCAGCTTAGAGCCCAGGAGTCAGCTTTTTATTATCACCATTGCTGTGCCATGAAGCAGTGTGAAAAGGCAGGCACAATGAAACAAAAATCCCAGACTCTTTCTATTTCAATGAATAAAACATATTTTGACTGAGCTAATGCAACCCAGAAGGAAAGCCATAGGTGTCAGGCATGATGGTGGTACCCAAGGTGGGGAGCACAGTAACTGACGGTTACAGGATCATTTACTGAGTGCATACGACGTGCCAGGCCCAGTGCCAAGAGCTTAATGTGGTACAACTCACTTCATTCCCATGACCACTCTGTGGGCACTCTCATGCCCACTGCTCCTGCTGGATGAGGAAAGGGAAGCTGAGAGAGGTGCAGTAGCTTGCCCAAGAGCATATAGGAGGAAAGCTGTGAATCCCATTTGTCGGGGGGTGAGTCCCCCTCTTTTGAGGCCCAGAGGGGTATTGGCTTTCTGAATATCATTTCTGAACGTGCCAAGTGATAGAAGGTATTTTCTCCTGCTGCTCAGACAGGGACAGTGACCAGACGTGTTCTGGCACATTTTCCTCTAGCATTGATCCAGGGCATTCCCTCACTCCAGTGCATCCATTAACTCTTGGGTTACAGTTAAGGTGAGGTCACTGAAATTTTATGGAATATTAAGATCCATTTTGTGGCTCAGATGGTAAAGAATCTGCCTGCAATGCAGGAGAGCTGGGTTTTATCCCTAAATCAGGACGATCCCCTGGAGAAGGGAATGGCAGCCCACTCCAATATTCTTTCCTGGAGAATCCCATGGACAGAAGAGCCTGGTGGACTACAGTCACTGGGGTCACAAAGAGTCAGACACTACTGAAGCGACTAGCACTTCCCTTCAAAGATTTAAGTTGGAATCTGAGCAAGAGGGCCTAACAAAGAGGCCAAGTATGTATGTATGTGTGTGTAAAGGCGGAGGGTAAAAAGAGGGGTAGGTAAGTGGGAGTTGATATGGATGGAGAGAGAGAAGAAGAAAGGGAGGGGAGGTAACAGGTATAGGGTACATGGGCAAGCAGGTTAGAGGAGATGGTGAAGGTGATGTTTATTTACTAAGCAAACCCTTGTTTGCCTACTGGGTATTTAAGTACTGTCGGATACAAAGGTGTATAAAGACACAGCCTCGTCCTCAAGAGGTTATCTAGTTGAGCATAAATTATTTTTTCACATACCAGAACATTTGTACCTTTAAAAAGTTAGGTTGTTCATATTCCTTTTCAGTCAATCCCTGTGTGGTATGACCTTTCTTGAAGGGATTCGTGAATCACATAGCTTCTGGTTGCAAACAATTGGGTGGTTTGAGCACTTCCATCGATAAAACCCCCAGTACTCTATGGTCTGTTTTTGAGCATCCTCTCTGTGCCTGAAGAATTCTTGTTAAGACTGCTGCAAAACGAGGGCTGCGAGGTCGGACCTACGTGCTCATGCTTCTGATGTTGCCTGTTGAAGAACAGGATGCCAGCCCCCGGGGGCTGAGCAGCTGTGGGCCTTCGGGGGAGCATCTCCAGTGCATCTATTTGGGGAGCTTTATTTTTGCCTGTTTAGCCAGTTTGTATTCTCACTTTCATCCTGGCCTCTGTTCTGATTCAAATTCTGTATTTCTGGGCATTCTGATAATATTTCCCACTCTGTCAAAGGGAGGCAGCTGGATAGCTTTCTTCCTTCCAAATGGTTCTTTTATCTGGAACATCAGGCAGAACCATCCACCTCACGGGGGCTATCAATATTTATAGTCAGGCATGTGGAGACTTAAATGGCATGCTTTAAGCTATCTATCATCAATCCAGCCCAGCTGCCTGAATATTTCAGAATTTTATTTTGGGGAAATGTATATTCTATACATTTGGTTTGAAGACGTCTCTGATATTCTCAAGAGAAGTCTTTGCAGAATCTCCTGTTTTGAGAAATAGATTGCCTCACAGTTTCATAGTTGACAGTTTTCTGAAGACCGCAGGCTTCTACCACTCTGTTCCTTTCGGGGTAACAAAGGTGATAGTCTTCTGATAGCAATTTCTTAACATAGAAAAATTGCCCTTTTTTAAGTTAAGGGAATCCTAGGGGATTCATCTATTCACATCTTCAGTATTTATTGATTACTTAGTCTTCATTGGTTACTCTTGTTTATCCTAAATAAAGCACATAAGGCCTTTGCTGTCTTGAATTTTGTATTTGAGTAATAATAAATAGGTAAGGAACAGATATACTAAAAAAAGCCTCATTCACACATGCACACTGATTCATTAGTGATAAGTGCCAGATGAAAAATTAGAACAGGATGATGTGTTACAGTGGGTGATCCTGAGGAGGTGACATATACATTGAGGTGTAAAGTTATGTGATGGATCTGGCTGTGAGAAGATCAGGAGGAAGAACATTTTAGGCAAAGGCAGCAGCTGGTGCAAAGGCCCTGGACCAGTGTGACGGGAGTAGAGAGTTCAAGGGGAAGCCCAGAAGGAGATGACAGTAGAGCAGTGGTCACAGTCGTATTGAGGTTTGGGCCAGGTAAAGAGAGTGGATTTTATTCGAAATAAAGTGGAGCCCTTGAAGAGTTTGAAGTCTTGGGTGACATGATCTGGTTTATAGTCTTCATAGTTCCTTGTGGTTACTTTGTGGAGAATAAAATGGAGAGGAGTGAGAGTGAAAGTTGGGAGACCAATGGGAAGGCTTCTGTAATTGTTAAGATAAAAGAAGATTAAAAGAGTGAAGTTGGAGAAAAGTGGAAGGATTTGAGGTACATCTGGGCTGTACATTGACAGGACTAACTGAGGGCTCACTTTGCCAACAAAGGTCCTTGTAGTCAAAGCTATGGTTTTTCCAGTAGTCATGTATAGATGTGAGAGTTTGACCATAAAGAAGGCTGAGTGCCAAAGAATCCATGCTTTTGAATGGTGGTGCTGGAGAAGACTCTTGAGACTTCCTTGGACAGCAAAGAGATCATACCAGTCAATCCTAAAGGAAATCAATCCTGAATATTCATTGGAAGGACTGATGCTGAAGCTGAAGCTATAATACTTTGGCCACCTGATGCAAAGAGATGGCTCATTGGAAGAGACCTTGATGCTGGGAAAGATTGAGAGCAGGAAGAGAAGAGGGCAACAGAGGATGAGATAGTTGGATGGCATTAATGGATATGGGTTTGAGCAAACTCCAGGAAATAGTGAAGGACAGGGAAGCCTGGCGTTGAGTACATGGGGTTGCCAAGAGTTGGACATGAATAACCCAACAGACTGAGGGATTAGACGACAGAGAAGGATAAAAGATGACCTTGTGCTTTGGGCTCAAGCAGCTCAGTTGATGGTTATGCTAAGTCATGCTAAGTCACTTCAGTCGTGTCCGACTCTGTGCGACCCCATAGACGGCAGCCCACCAGGCTCCCCCGTCCCTGGGAGTCTCCAGGCAAGAACACTGGAGTGGGATCGATGGTTATGCTGTTGACCAAATAAGAGAGTTGCAGAACTGGTGGTAAAAATAAAAAATTCTATTAATTTTTGAAAATAAATTTATTTATTTTAATTGGAGGCTAATTACTTTACAATATTGTATTGGTTTGCCATACATCAACATGAATCCGCCACGGGTATACACGTGTTCCCCATCCTGAACCCCCCTCCCACCTCCCTCCTCGTACAATCCCTCTGGGTCATCCCAGTGCACCAGCCCCAAGCATCCTGCATCAAACTTGGACTGGCGATTCATTTCATATATGATATTATACATGTTTCAATGCCATTCTCCCAAATCATCCCACCCTCGCCCTCTCCCACAGAGTCCAAAAGACTGTTCTATACATCTGTGTGTCTTTTGCTGTCTCACGTACAGGGTTATCGTTACCATCTTTCTAAATTCCATATATATGCGTTAGTATACTGTATTGGTGTTTTTCTTTCTGGCTTACTTCACTCTGTATAATAGGCTCCAGTTTCATCTACCTCATTAGAACTGATTCAAATGTATTCTTTTTAATGGCTGAGTAATACTCCATTGTTTATAGGTACCACAGCTTTCTTATCCATTCGTCTGCTGATGGACATCTAGGTTGCTTCCATGTCCTGGCTATTATAAACAGTGCTGCGATGAACATTGGGGTACACGTGTCTCTTTCCCTTCTGGTTTCCTCAGTGTGTATGCCCAGCAGTGGGATTGCTGGATCATAAGGCAGTTCTATTTCCAGTTTTTTAAGGAATCTCCACACTGTTCTCCATAGTGGCTGTACTAGTTTGCATTCCCACCAACAGTGTAAGAGGGTTCCCTTTTCTCCACACCCTCTCCAGCATTTATTGCTTGTAGACTTTTGGATCGCAGCCATTCTGATTGGTGTGAAATGATACGTCATTGTGGTTTTGATTTGCATTTCTCTGATAATGAGTGATGTTGAGCATCTTTTCATGTGTTTATTAGCCATCTGTATGTCTTCTTTGGAGAAGTGTCTGTTTAGTTCTTTGGCCCATTTTTTGATCAGGTCATTTATTTTTCTGAAATTGAGCTGTAGGAGTTGCTTGTATATTTTTGAGATTAGTTGTTTGTCAGTTGTTTCATTTGCTATTATTTTCTCCCATTCTGAAGGCTATCTTTTCACCTTGCTTAGAGTTTCCTTTGTTGTGCAGAAGCTTTTAAGTTTAATTAGGTCCCATTTGTTTATTTTTGCTTTTATTTCCAATATTCTGGGAGGTGGGTCATAGAGGATCCTGCTGTGATTTATGTCAGAGAGTGTTTTGCCTATGTTCTCCTCTAGGAGTTTTATAGTTTCTGGTCTTACATTTAGATCTTTAATCCATTTTGAGTTTATTTTTGTGTATGGTGTTAGAAAGTGTTCTATTTTCATTCTTTTACACGTGGTTGACCAGTTTTCCCAGTGCCACTTGTTAAAGAGATTGTCTTTAACCCATTGTATATTTTTGCCTCCTTTGTCAAAGATAAGGTGTCCATAGGTGCGTATAATTTCACAATTTGTATGGAAATACAAAAAACCTCGAATAACCAAAGCAGTCTTGAGAAAGAAGAATGGAACTGGAGGAATCAATCTGCCTGACTTCAGGCTCTACTACAAAGCCACAGTCATCAAGACAGTATGATACTGGCACAAAGACAGAAATATAGATCAATGGAACAAAATAACAATTCTATTATTTATTTGTTTCATTTTATATAGTTGTGATTCATTTTATTGATGTATAGTTGATTTATAGTGTATTAATTTCTGCTGTACAGTAAAGTGATTTGGTTACACACACACACACACACACACACACACACATGCTTTTTTATATTCTTTTCCATTATGGTTTATCACAGGATGTTGAATATAGTTCCCCTTGCTATACACTAGGACCTTGTTGTTTATCCATATACTAGTTTGTATCTGCTAAGTTGCTTCAGTCATGTCCGACTCTGTGTGACCCCATAGATGGCAGCCCACCAGGCTCCCCCATCCCTGGGATTCTCCAGGCAAGAACACTGGAGTGGGTTGCCATTTCCTTGTCCAATGCATGAAAGTGAAAAGTGAAAGTGAAGTCGCTCAGTCGTGTCCGACTCTTAGCGACCCCGTGGACTGCAGCCTACTAGGCTCCTCCATCCATGGGATTTTCCAGGCAAGAGTACTGGAGTGGGCTGCCATCGTATCTAGCCAACCCTAAACCCCTAGTCCTTCTCTCCTACACCTGGCAACCATAGGTCTCTTCTTCATGTCTGTTTCATAGGTAAGTTCATATGTGCCATGTTTTAGATCCCTCAGGTACATAATGTCACTTGGTATTGTCTTTCTCTTTCTGACTTCACTTAGTATGATAATCTCTAGGTCCATCCATGTTGCTGTGGATGGCATTATTTCATTCTTTTTTATGGCTGAGTACCATTGCATTGTCTGTATGTACCACATCTTCTTTATCCATTCATCTGCTGGTGGACATTCAGGTTGTTTCCATGTCTTGGCTATTGTGAACAGTACTGTATGCTGTATGTACAGTATTGTTTTTGTATTATGATTTTGCCCAGATAATGTACCCTGGAGTGGGATTACTGGATCATATGGCAACTTTATTTTTAGTTTTTTTGAGGAATCTCTGTATGTTATCCATAGTAGCTGTGCCAATTTACATTCCAAACCAACAGTGAAGAGGGTTCGCTTTTCTCCACACCCTTTCCAGCATTTGTTATTTGTAGACTTTTTAATGATGGCCATTCTGACAGGTGTGAAGTGATATGTCACTGTAGTTTTGATTTGCATTTCCAAGAGTTCTGTTTTGAATGACAAGTTTGATATCAATAGACATTTGGATATAAGAGTCTAGGATTCCAGAGAGAAGTAGAACTGGAGATACAAATTTGAGCATCATTGGAAATGATGTATAAAGCCATAGGGTGGGGTCCAGCTACTAGTTCTTAGGGAAGTAAAACATTTAGAGGTAAAGAGAAGAGAAAGAGCCAGCACAGTTTAAAACATGGACGCGAAATAGGTACATCTGGAGGTGCCATCATGGAAATTAAGGGAAACATGTTTTGACAAGATAGAATATCAATTGTGTCAAAAACAGTTGTAAGATAAGGCTAGCAAAATGGCCAGTCAATTGGGTGACCTTGAAGTCACTGGTGATCCTAAGAAGAGTGGTTTCAGTGAAAAAGTGGTATGGAAGCCCACATGGAGCGAAGTGAAGAGAGATTGAGAAGGAAGTAGAGGCAATGACTGGAATCAGCTCTTTGAAGGTTAGCTTTCAGAGTCAGGAAACCTACATTTCAACTTTGTATCTGCTGCAGTGACCCTTATGATAATTATTTATGTGCATGTCTTAAATTCTGTTTTTCTTAGTGCTTACAGAGTTTCTGGCACACAGTGGGTGCTTAATCATATTAATTGAATGAATGGGTCAATGGACTTAATGAATATCCTACTAGAGTAGAAACACTTTAGGCTCAAGACTGTGTCTGATTCATCTTCTGTAGGCTCATGTATACTAGTGGGAATGCAAAAATATCCTTGAATGAATACATGAGTCTGCTAAACTTGGGAGTAGAGTAGGGGAGCTTGGGTTAGGAAAGGTCAGAGATGCTGGTTGTTTAGACCAGGATTTCCATAGAACTGGGGAAGGGCCAGAGTCAGAAGCCAGATTCCATTTCTATAACTCCTAACTGTGACCTTGCGAACAGAGGTCTTAACTGTGACCTGACTGTGACCTTGCCAACAAAGATCCATCTAGTCAAAGCTCTGGTTTTTCCAGTCATCATGTATGGGTGTGAGAGTTGGACTATAAAGAAAGCTGAGCACTGAAGAATTGATGCTTTTGAACTGTGGTGTTGGAGAAGACTCTTGAGATTCCCTGACAGCAAAGAGATCCAACCAGTTCATCCTAAAGGAAATTAGTCCTGAATATTCATTGGAAGGACTGATGCAGAAGCTAAAACTCCAATACTTTGGCCACCTGATGCAAAGAAGTGACTTGTTGGAAAAGACCCTGATGCTGGGAAAGATTGAGGGCAGGAGGAGAAGGGGACAACAGAGGATGAGATGGTTTTACATGGCAACACCAACTCGATGGCCATGAGTTAGAGCAAGCTTTAGAGTTGGTGCTGGACAGGGAAGCCTGATGTGCTGCAGTCCATGGGGTCGCAAAGAGTCGGACATGACTGAACAACTGAAGTGAACTGAACTGTGAGTTACTAGACCTTATTTCTAAATCTCATGTCTCATGTATGATAGAAATATCTCCATGGAGTTAATGTGAGGTATAAATGAGATTATATACATGAAGGTTTAGCCAAGAGCCTGACTTACATAAAATACCCACTGATTGAAAGCAGTTATTATTATTAATGTTAGTAATGTTAATATTAATAATATTAATGTGCTAGAGAATTGAATTCTACCAGCCACCCAGGGCAGCTCTCTGGGATTGGAGAGTTGTTTGAATGGGAAGGTTCACTGCTGACTTTTCTGACTCTCCTCTTTCATCCTAAAAGGAAAAAGTAAACCAACTTTGCTTCAGGAAGAGTCTATATGGGATCTTGACGAGGCTTCAGGGAGTGCCAGCCTGCCGGCGCACCTGTCCAAGGATGCCAGAAATAGGGGCCAAAGTCAGTTCCATGATTTAGTTCAGATGCTGCTTGAGGCAAGTCAGGGGCTTGAATTCAGTCATGCTGAGTTGTGCTCAGTGGATCAGTCAAGAAGGATCAATAATTGGTACCTTATATAACGTTTTAGATAATGGGGAGGGGAGCGTTTGTGATGCACCATCACTCCCCAGATAACATCCTAGCTGTTTGAGGCTTTTGTCCTTTCTCTGTGTACCTCCTGTGTATCACAGGAAGTATTGGGGCTGCTTCCATTTTCTCCATGTCTTCCTGTGTTTTCATGTCTCAGTACATCCTATTTCCTCTGCCTGGAATGCCCTCCTCTTTTCTGCTTATTTCCCATGTGTTCTTCGTGACGAAGCTAACATGGCCTGGTTTCTAGGAGGCTGTCCCTGACACCTTGGTCTGGCTTAGATGTACCTCCCAGACTCTCCCTTAGCACTCTGAGCTTCCTTCTCTATGATCGTCAGGCTGAAATGTAGTTGATTGTATTTCTGTGTCCACCACACCCCAAATGCTACATTCTTGAAGACAGAGGCATTTTTTTTTTTTAAATCTCTGTCTGCTCCCAGCTTCTGTTGATATGTGAAAGGTCTTAATAAATATTTTCTGGATAAGTGAATCAATAAATGAATGAAGCTGGGGAAAAGTGAATATTTGTGTCATATGAGACACACATTAAGACTATTTGTGACTATTTAAGACATTAAGTATGAAACAGGGAGGGAAAATGAAAGAGGGACATAGAAGCCACAAGATTTATGACTCAGTTCTGCTTTGGTGGGTCTTGTTTTCTTACTCCCTTGAGTGGGGACCTCATTATACCTATCAGGCTCATTTTTTACTATGTCTTTGAAGGCACAGTTCTGCTTCTCATGACTTACAAAGCTGCTTGTGGATTTCATTTCCAGGTTGTTTTTTCTTTAAGGTCTCCCTGTAAGGATGGTCAGGTAATGAGGTTTTTGCCTGCAGAATATATTGTATAAACATTCCCAGCAGCCTTAGTGGGTTAACTACCAAGCCCCAGGGATAAGACTAGACACTGGAGACAGTATGATGGGATCCACTACAGCCATGAATATTTCAAATAAATTTCCTCAAAAAAGAAATCAAGTGATGAAGTCTAACCTTGCCTCCAGAACCTCTCTTAATCCATTTTTGATGGGTCTGTGGTGCATTTTTCCATTTCCATGCTGGTTCCTGTTTTGATTTTCTTCCAGGGAATAGCTCCTCCCCTGGTGAATTCCTTGGAGACTGTTACATTCCCCTCAAATGTTGCTTGTGGGTAGCCTTGTGATAGATGATAAAAATGGCTCCCAGTTCTTCCCAACGCTATGTGCCTTTCAAGTGTGTCTGTATAGCCCTTCCCACACTGACTCTTGGCTTGATCTTCTTTCTTGCTTTGGCTGATGGGACTTCAGCAAACATGATGTATACAGACACTTAGAATTTGCCTTCTTTTGCTGCTTTAGGGAACCTATGTGAAGGAGCCCCGTCTGGATGATGAGAGACCCATGGCTTAGGCCTCCGAGTTCCCTGGCTGCCAGTTACCAGTCAGGTGAATGAAGTCATGCAAAACTATTCAGGCACCTGCAGACCTATCACCTGAACACAGACATAAGATAATCCGCTTGAGACGAACCGATCTTGCTTGACCCAGGACAGGCCCATTGACCCACCAGATATTTAGCTGGACGAATGGCTAGTGTTTAAACCATAGGGTTTTAGATTAGTTTGTTACATACCCAAAGCTAACGTATAGAAAGCCATCAGTACTTAGACTCTCCTTCCCCCTGGATTTATGTTCCCATATTGATTTGTGTTATGGCACCATGTCCATCATGTTCTCTGGATGGTTGTTTACGAGTCTATCTCCCCAGTAGACCTTGGATACTCCAAAAACAGAAGCAGTATCTGGAAGACTAATAGGATTTTCTCACCCTCAGCCTCTTCCAGTGCCCAGGACTAAGAACACAGTCTGGAAGTGTGGATGGGCCAGATGAGCATGTACAGCTCAACTGTGAAGTCTTTGAATCTTGGCTTCTGTGTCAGGAATATTCTCTTTAGTTATTTCTTGTCTACGCCCCAGCTAGATATCTAAAACCTGATGTTTGCTGTACTTGTGATGTTTTGTATGGTCACATTCTGTTGTACAGTGATCTTTTATCCATCCTTATGTTATTTTTGTGTTTCTATAGATAATTGCCCAAGTTCCCCAAGGTTTTAAAAAATAGGATTATGTAGTCATTAAAGGCACTGGACAAAATTAATCCCTTTGATAGAATCCAAGTTTCCTTTTTCTAAATTATATTTTTCAATGGTATTATGTGATGATTGATTTATATCTTCTTTGGGTTTGATTTTGTTTTCAATGTGTAAGATTTATGATTTCAAAATGAACAATTTTTCCTCTGAAAGCTATTCATTTTGTCTTGTCTGAGGTGATAACTCTTCAAACAAATTCGTTTAATGTGTAGCCTCAGTAAAAATCTGTGATTGATTGTTGGCATTTTGGGAACCCTAGAAAGTCATTTGAAGGAGTCCTTCAGAGTCAGAATGAAGGAGGAGGAAAATAACTCAGGTAATAGTCATTAACAACTCCCCAAGAAACGTTATTAGATAAATACCCAGTGAAGGACTAAAGGTTGCCTTGTATCACTCAGGCCCTGTGCTACATGCTGACCGTCTCTGAATCTTCCCAGTCACATGGTAGGTTCTGTTATCCCCATTTTACAAACAAGGAGAAGCTTAGAGAGTTTAATCGAGTTACCCAGAATCAGAACCTGGAATCAAACTTGGGTTTGATTTGATGTGATTTCAGCGTTGGTATCTTAACTCTTATGCTTCACAAAGAAGTAGATGGAAAATATGGTCTATTCCTTTTAGATTATGTATTCTCTCCTAAAGATGAAAATCAAATAACATGTCTGACCTTCAGGGTTCACCTAGGAGCATGATATCAGGACCCGGAAATATTCTGTACAGGGATAGGATAGGGCTGACCTTGCTGGGAATGTTGCTCTGTACCCATTCCCGACTGCCCAGAAGGTCCAGGTTTGGCATGTCAGTGGTCAGACGAAGTCAAGCTGTCCCCTCAAAGTGCCAGACAAACAGCATCAGCGAGTGTTAAAACTTCCAAGAGCTGTGCTGATTCCCGTCTCCAGGTCTTACTCTCTATCCTTCTCCAGTCTCTTCCTTCCCTGGAAAATGGATGTGCTCTTTGGCTCCTGGTTGGGTTCAGCCAACCGCAAGTCCAGTGGAGGACATAAAAGGGAGATCCAGCCCTTTCTGCGGGGTGGTCACCTGGCACTGACTGTACCCTGTGATGGGGAGTCGCTGCTCCTCTCATGGTGGCCCTTGCTACACGACTCCTTCCTTCTGTCCTGTAACTGCCTCCTTCTTCCTGTCTTTTCCCAAGATGGCGATTCTCCTGTGGCTTCTCAGTCCTTTGTACTTTCCCTACCTCCTGCCCATCCCTCTGTAAACAGTCTCCTTGAATTATCCTAATTTGAGTGTACAGTCTGTATCTCGCTGATTGCTGATTGACAGAGGATTCTAGAGATCATGTAGTTAAACCATTACATTCTATAAAGAGAAGACTGAAGCACGGAGAAAGTGTTGAAGAAACTGACCAAGTGGCAGAACCAGAACTTGGAAGGCACACTGGGCTGACTTCTTGTCCAGTAACTCCAGTGACAAAAGACAGTGACTGGCAGAACAGAAGTTGAGGAAGTTATTTTTTTATTTCCTTTGTTAATAGGGCGATTTTGCTGGCTCACATCCTCCTGTGATGACTTTGACCTGCGTCATTGCTCAGCTGTACTTGGGCAACTTCTCAGCTGTGACTTTTGTCTTACCTTGGGTGGTCTAGAGTGAAAAAAGTCACGAACGGGCTTCTGTGTTTATCTGGTTACAAATTTAAAAGCAGTGTAGGCAGATGGTTTGTGTCCAGTGTAATTAATGTCTTTCAGGGTAGATACTGTTTGTTCTTTTAAGAAAGGCATCAGCTTATGACATCCACAAACCAATATGGTAGTGAATCAGGTTCTTACCATCAAGGGAAGTGAAGTGAAAGTTGCTCCGTCGTGCCTGACTCTTTGTGGCCCTATGAACTGTACAGCCCATGGAATTCTCCAGGCCAGAATACTGGAGTGGTTAGCCATTCTCTTCTCCAGGGGATCTTCCCAACCCAGGGATCAAACCCAGGTCTCTCACATTGCAGGCGGATTTTTTACCAGCTGAGACACCAGGGAAGAGAGGAAGACAGTATGGTCCATAGGGTCGCAAAGAGTCAGACACAACTGAGCAACTTTCACTTCACCATCAAGGGAAGAATATCATTATACTGTTTATTGATAACAATTATTGAACATTGTTCAAGTTATAATTACTGAAACTTCGCTTTTGTCAGTGCACTGGCATAAGATAAAAAGTAAGTATTTAATTATTAAATTAATGAATATTCATATTGTTGAGTGGGAAGTGGTTTAAAGTTAGCAGTAGCATCTAATCTGTCTTGAGCAGTGCTTCGTTCTTTGACCTCTCAGGTGTTCTGTATTGGCTACTGAAATCTGATAAAATTAATTAGAATTTTATTGATGCCCTTTTATTTCCTTACTCCTTTTCCATACCTGTGTTGATGTAGAAAGAGCACTGCTTTTGGAAAGCAAAGGCTTTTCTTTTAGTTCTCATTCTGTGGCTTCCTTATTAGCTATAAGTATCATTTCATTCTCTTTGAGCCTCAATTTCCCTGTTATAGAGTTGAGTTGCTAATACCTTTCTCATAGGATATTTTGGTGGTGAAAATAAAAATGTTTATGCAAGAGTGCTTTTTTGTAAGTTGTGGAAATTGTTGCTTTCACTACAGTGTTAGGATGTTACAACTGTCCTTTGAAACACCAACTTGGCAGGACTGTGGGGCCTATGTTGACTTTTGATCCCTGTATCTCCTGGTTTAGATGCTTGGGATCTTCGCCCAGAATCTGTAAAATCACTTGTAGTTCTTATGATTCTTAAGAAATAACTCAAGAAAATGGTCGGGAACTGCATTTCCTACAGTGGATATCCCCCTTTTGTTGGTCGAGTTGTTCTATCAGCTTCCAGGTTCTTGCTCCAAAAAAGAGTGGCCTGATTCAAGTTCATTTCCTCTTCTTATCAACTTTTTTTCCTCCAACATCTCTTTCCATGTGTTGGGAGTCTTTCCTTCCCTATTTGCCCACACCCCTAACAACAAAAACAAAATTGAAAGCCATTACTCTCTTAAGCTACCTAGGAACAGCTTAAAATAACTGTATTATTTTATTACGTAGAGCAATTTGTTTTTCTTTAGCCTCTCTCTCATCAGTTTAGCCTAGAGCCTTCCCTTTCATGCCCTAGGGGCTGTGTCATTCTAAGCAAAACAATGACATTTTCCCCCAGAAATGAATTCTTCCCTTTCTCAGAATGCAGAAGTAGCTGGAGTACTTCCCTATTTTTTGAAATAGCAAATTTTCCTTCCTGATTAATGTAGATGTAGTTATGATTAATAAAATGCAAATTTACTTAAGAGCATTTAAGCTATCATACCTTTGTGTCATTCTGAATTTTTTCAGTCAACTGATACTAGAAGTACAATGACTACTAAACGTGGGTTTGAAAAATGTTTTGACATTTATATAAAAGGGGTCCTCATTTTTGAAGGAGGATGGGATTTCCTGGAATATTCCTTTTAGCTTGTGAGATACTGCCTGAACTCTGCTCCTCCCCAGAAGTAGTGGGAAACTAGCTGGTGCTGATCTCAAGGAGGTTCTTTGCCCAGGATCTGGGATGGAGTGGAGGGTTCTTGTTTCACGTGTATGCTTTGAGGAATAAGGCTAAACCAAAGCTACCGTCCAGGACAAAAGTGAGCATGGGAACCAAGAGGACAATTCAAAGTGGGTGGACCACAGAAGTAAAGGTTAAGCCTTACTGGTGCTATTTAGGGTTGTGGTTCAAAATTATCAACAAATCACTGGCTATTTGGGAGAATTTATGGGGGAACGGGGTATGCTATTCAAAGACAAGGTCCCAAACCCAGCAGATCCCTATTGACTTGGGTCCGCAGCCCTAGGCATGTTTGATTGCCATAGTGGAGAGAGAAGCAGCATTAATGAAAAGGGAGTGGGAGAGATCTTCTGGGAGGGAATGGAAGGAACATGTATTTCCGTGATGGTTTTTATTTCGTCTTGTCATTGTTATTGTTTAACAGCTTTAGCGAAGGACTTTACACGCTGTAAAATTTACCCAATGTAAGTACACAGATGAGTGATTTTGAGTGAATTTATGGAGTTGTGAATATATCCCCTCAATCCAGTTCTGGAAAATTTTCAGTACATCTCCAAATTCCATATGCCCTTATTTCCCGTTTACCACTCCTAGACAACTAGTCTTCTGCTTTCAGTATCTATAGATTTGCCTTTTTTTTTTTTTTTGAAATTTCATGTAAATAGAATCATACAATATGTGGTCTTTTGTACCTTGCTTCTTTCACTTGGCATAATATATTTTTGAGGTTCATTTATACTATAGTATGTAGCTGTAGGTCATTCCTTTTATACACACACACACACACACACACACACATATTTGCAGAACAGTATTCTATTTTATGTATATACTGTGTTTTGTTTATTCACTTAACAATGAAGGACATCTGGAATATTTCCACTTTTTTTTTTTGCTACTATAAATAGTGGTAAGTCCTTATGTGGACATTGATTTTATTTTTCTTGGGTAAGATAACTATGAGTGGAATTACAGTCAGAGTTAAACATATTTAACTTTCTAAGAAATGATTGAACTATTTTCCAAGATGTTTGCTGTACACTCCCAGAAGCAATGAATGGGACTTCAGTTTCTTTATGTTCATACCAGTTGTTTTATTGCGACTGTAGTAGGTTTATAGTGGAATTTTGTTGTCATTAAATTCGTGTTTTCCTACCCAGTCCTGAGTTTGAGCATTTTATTAGCCAGTTGTGTATTTTCTTTGGTGAGATGTCTATTCAAAACTTTTCCCCACTTTTTAGTTGTTTGCGGTTTTATTATCAATTGTAGGAGCTCTTTATATATTCTAGATACAAGCTCTCTCTTTATCATATATATACTTTGCAGATATTTTCTCTCATTCATATATTTTCTAAGTAGTATGTAATTCATTTTTTTCACATATTGTTGGCAAATCCTGATTAGCACTTAATATGGAATGGATTCTGTTCACTGCATTGGGAATAGAGAATGAACAGACCAGGCCAAATCTTTGTTCTCAAAGAACCTTGGATCTAGTGGAGGGACTCATATAACACATAGACTAAGAAGTGTAGTAGTAAATAATTTGTGCTTTGCAGCAAATTGAAACACGGTGAAGCAAGGCAAAATGCCTTTTTAGTGAGTAGTCTGGGTTCCATTTGTTTCCAGTATGAAGACATTTGACCAAACATTTGAATAAAATTAGGAGGCAAATTTTATGGCTGCCTATGCAAAGGGTCCAATCCAAGGTCTGGCCGGTGAACAGTGGGCTTTTAGGGGTCCTGATCTCACACAGACAGGCATGGAGGCTTAGCAGAACTCAAGGCTTTTCTCTGGAGCATTAACTCACAACCTGGGCTCCTGTGAAAATCATCTGGAGACTTCTTAAAAGGAACTTCTACCTGGGCCCCAACCCAGGCCAATCCAGTCAGAATATCTGCAGGTAACGTGTAAGCAGCGCTCCTTTTCCAAGCCCCCAGGTGATTCTAATGGGATCTACATTGAGAAGCCCTGTGAAGAACCCATTTTGCTTTGAGCAGGATTGTACTCAGGTCCTGAAGCTGCTGCAGAAAATGAAGATGTCCATTAGCAAATATTCCTTCTTGTGCTGCTTAAGGAAAAGTGGGGAGACACAGCAAGAACACGTCCCATTTTTTGAGCACTCATTAAAGCATGTGACTTAAACTTTATTTCCTTTATGTGTGTGTGTGCTCAGATGCTCAGTCTTGTCTAACTCCTTGTGATCCCATTGACTGAAGCCCGTCCAGCTCCTCTGTCCATGGGATTTTCTTGGCAAGAATACTAGAGTGGGTTGCTATTTCCTCTTCTGTGTTCCCTTTATACACGTGAACAAACCAAGGCTTAGAATAATTACTCAAGTCCACACAGTTCATAAGGGGAAGAAGTCCTCCTTTTCAGAGGATGAGCATTCATCATTTGACAGTCCTGGAAACCTTCAGTTTCATATTGTAAACAGATTCACCAAACCTGAAGAATAGAAAGGAGGCCTCCATGTTCCCACAATATATGGCCCAAGAGAACAATGGTAAAAGTCAGACTTTGTGTTCTTAGAATATTTTTTTCCATTTCAATTATGGCTATTTTTGGTATCATTCTAATAGGGTTGCTTATCTGGCCTCCCAGTTGTCAGAGGCAGAAAGATCGGAAAAGGGAGAGGTGTCAATCACAGCAGGAGCATTAAAATGTCACCAAGTTGGAGATAGAACTTTAGAGTGAAGGAGGGAACAGTTTCCTCTTGTGAGATGAGTGGGTTAAACTGGTTAATCTCTGAGTTCCCTTCCAGCTCTAAAATTCAAGTATTTAAGATAAAAGCTATAAAAAGCTGCTGGAAACACATACAAGAAGGAGAAAAACCTAGAAATCTGGACCCAGTATGGAGGAAATAATCCTAGAGAACCCAGTAGCTTCTGAGGGCATAGCTGTGTCACAGGCAGCGTAATACTTGATTCTTTTCATGGTGACATTGAGTCATCAGGAAAACATTAGATTTTGTTCTGCAGATTCGGGATGCAAAAAAAGCATACACATTATTTTTGAAAGATTTCATTCAAAAATACTTATCAAAATGTTAGCTGCCTGAACATGCACTGTTGGGACAGTTTGCTTAGGGGCACATCTTTCTTGATACATTCTCCATGGTTCTATGGGGCTTTTGTTCCTCAGTGGAATAATTCAGATAGTTAAGGCGGAATCTCGCGTCTATTGATTTATACTAATTCCAAGCATTTTTCCATCCTAGCTTCCAGTTGGTACTTTGATAAGATTTCTAGTTCTTTTTACAGTTTATCCTTCGTGTGCAGCATTTGTCCAGTTCTTCTCCTCTGCCTTTATGGTGAACTGCCTGTAAGTAAGAACTGACTGAAGAACCGGCTGCTTGAGGGCAAGAACAATCTTCTTCATTTTGGTGTCCTTTGAATCTTGACAAATATGTATGAGAACAGTGAATCAGAAAATGAATCAACTGCAAAAAAGATAAAGCTCCTCAGTGGGCCTAGCCCTAATCCTGTGTTTTGTCTTTCACACAGCATGTCTCTTGCTTAACCTTTCTTTCATGCTCATCACTTCTCCCTTGTTTTTTTTTTCCACTGTACTCCAAAACAACCACTGAAAAATAACTCCCCCCATACTGTTTGTAGAAAGTTTAGAAAATACATAAATGAATACATATGAACAAGAAGAAAATCCACCAGGAGTTCTGCCATCCAGAAATAACCATCATGGACAGTTAGGAGCTATCCTTCCCGTCTTTTTTCTTAGACATTTCTTATATAACCCAGATGTCAGCTGCCACTCAGCCTCTTCTCTGAGCTTTCCTAGAAGAATCCACTTGCACAAAGTATTTAGAAGCCATTTATAACATATTGTAAATTCTCTTCAGTAATGGAGTTTTCAGTTCAGTTCAGTCACTCAGTCATGTCCGACTCTTTGTGACCCCACGGACTGCAGCATGACAGGTCTCCTTGTCCATCACCAACTCCTGAAGCTTACTCAAACTCACGTTCATTGAGTCAGTGATGCCATCTAACCATCTCATCCTGTGTCGCCCCCTTGTCCTCCCGCCTTCAGTCTTTCCCAGCATCAGGGTCTGGTCCAGTGAGTCAGTTCTTTGCATCAGGCAGCCAAAGTATTGGAGCTTCAGCATCAGTCCCTTCAATGAATACTCAGGACTGATTTCCTTTAGGATTGAGTGGTTTGATCTCCTTGCAAGGGGCACTCAGGAATTTTCTCCAACACCACAGTTCAAAAGCGTCAATTCTTTGGCGCTCAGCCTTCTTTATGGTCCAGCTCTCACATCTGTACATGACTACTGGAAAAACCATAGCTTTGACTATACTGGTCTTTGTTGGCAAAGGATGTTTTTGCTTTTTAATACGCTATTTAGGTTTGCCATAACTTTCCTTCCAAGGAGCAAGCGTCTTTTAATTTCATGGCTGCAGTCACTATCTGCAGTGATTTTGGACCCCAAGAAAATAAAATCTGTCACTGTTTCCACTTTTTCCCTTTCTATTTGCCATGAATTTATGGGACCAGATGCCATGATCTTAGTTTTTTAGAATGTTGAATTTTAAGCCAACATTTTAACTCTCCTCTTTCACCTTCATCAAGAGGCTCTTTAGTTCCTCTTCACTTTCTGCCATTAAGTGGTATCATCTGCATATCTGAGGTTGTTGATATTTCTCCCAGCAATCTTGATTTCAGCTTGTGATTCATGCAGCCCAGCATTTTGCCTGATGTACTCTGCATATAAGTTAAATAAGGTGACCGTATACAGCCTTGTTGTACTCCTTTCCCAATTTTGAACCAGTCAATTTTTCCATGTAAGGTTCTAACAGTTGCTTCTTGACCCACATACAGGTTTCTCAGGCGACAGGAAACAGGGTCTGGCATTCCCATTTCTTTAAAAATTTTCCACAGTTTGTTGTGATCTACACAGATCAAAGGCTTTTTGCATAGTCAGTGAAGCAGAAGTAGGTTTTTTTTTGTTTTTCTTTTTTAAATTCCTTGCTTTCTCTATGATCCAGTGAATGTTGACAATTCGATCTCTGGTTCCTTTGCCTTTTCTAAACCCAGCTTGTACCTCTGTAAGTTGTCAGTTCATGTACTGTGGAAGCCTAGCTTGAAGGATGAGCATAACCTTACTAGCATGCAAAATGAATGCAGTTGTCTGGTAGTATGAACATTCTTCAGCACTGCCTGTCTTTGGTATTGGAATGAAAACTTTTCCAGTCCTGTGACCACTGCTGAATATTCCAAATTTGCTGACATATTGAGTGCAGCTCTTTAACAGTATCATCTTTTAAGATTTGAAATAGCTCAGCTGGAATTCCGTCACCTCCACTAGCTTTGTTTGTGGTAACGCTTCCTGAGGCCCACTTGACTTCATGTGCCAGGATGTCTTGCTCTAGATAAGTGACAACACCATCGTGGTTATCCCAGTCACTAAAACCTATTGAACAGTTTTTCTGTATTTTTGCCACCTCTTCTTAATATCTTCTGTCTCTGTCAAGTCCTTGCCTTTTCTGTCCTTTATCATGCCCATCCTTACAAGAAATGTTCCCTTGATATCTCCAATTTTCTGAAGAGATCTCTAGTCTTTCCCATTCTGTTGTTTACCTCTCCTTCACTGCATTGTTCATTTAAGAAAGTCTTCTCTCTCCTGCTGTTCTCTGGAACTCTGCATTCAGTTGGGTATATCTTTTCCTTTCTCTCTTGCTTTTTGCTTCATTTCCTAAACTTCTTATATCTTATGGAGGATATTATTTTATTAGTAATATTTATTGCTCAGATAACTTTTAATCTTTTTGTTTATACCATCAGTCTCCTTAGAAAACAGTGGTAGTAGAGATGGTCAAGGGAGGTGATAATTTCTTTTTCTCTTCCATATCAATGTTTTTCAAAAGTGGGTTCAGGCTTAGTTTTTTCCCCCATTTAAAAAATTGTAGTACAGTGCACATAACATAAAATTTAGTTCAGTTCAGTCACTCAGTTGTGTCTGACTCTTTGCGACCCCATGAATCGCAGCACGCCAGGCCTCCCTGTCCATCACCAACTCCCGGAGTTCACTCAGAATCACGTCCATCGAGTCAGTGATGCCATCCAGCCATCTCATCCTCTGTTGTCCCCTTCTCCTCCTGCCCCCAATCCCTCCCAGCATCAGAGTCTTTTCCAATGAGTCAACTCTTTGCATGAGGTGGCCAAAGTACTGGAGTTTCAGCTTTAGCATCACTCCTTCTGAAGAACACCCAGGGCTGATCTCCTTCAGAATGGACTGGTTGGATCTCCTTGCAGTCCAAAGGGACTCTCGAGAGTCTTCTCCAACACCACAGTTCAAAAGCATCAATTCTTTGGTGCTCAGCTTTCTTCACAGTCCAACTCTCATATCCATATATGACCACTGGAAAAACCATAGCCTTGCCTAGACGGACCTTTGTTGGCAAAGTAATGTCTCTGCTTTTCAATATGCTATCTAGTTTGGTCATAACTTTCCTTCCAAGGAGGAAGAGTCTTTTAATTTCATGGCTGCAGTCACCATCTGCAGTGATTTTGGAGCCCCCCAAAATAAAGTCTGACACTGTTTCCACTGTTTCCCCATCTATTTCCTATATAGTGATGGGACCAGATGCCATGATCTTCGTTTTCTTAATGTTGAGCTTTAAGCCAACTTTTTCACTCTCCTCTTTCACTTTCATCAAGAGGCTTTTTAGTTCCTCTTCACTTTCTGCCATAAGGGTGGTGTCATCTGCATGTCTGAGGTTATTGAAATTTAGTATTAATCATTACTAAACTGTACAGTTCTTTTCATCTTGCAAAAGTGAAATTCTGTACCCAGTAAATAGCTCTCTATTCCTCTCTCTGCTCATCCCCTGGTAACCACCATTCTGTCTTCTGTCTCTATGAATGTAACTACTCTCGTTACCACATATTAATGGAAATCAGATAGCGTTTGTCTTTTTGTGACTGTCTTATCTTGCTCAGCATTATATCCTTAAGGTTCTTCCATATTGTAGCTTGTGTCAGAATATCCTTCTTTAAGGCTGAATAGTATTCTGTTGTATAGATATATCATATCTTGCTGATCCATTCGTCTGTTGGGTAGCTTTCACCTTTCAGCTACTGTGAATAATGCTGCTTTGAACATGAATGTACACGTGTCTCTTCAAGACCCTGCTTTCTGTTTTTTGGGGGTGTATATCCAGAAATGAAATTTATGGGTTATATGCTAATTCTGTTTTTAATTTCTTTTTTTTTTCAGTGTCTCTTTTTTTAATTTATTATTTTCAAAATAAATTTATTTATTTTATTTTATTTTCCCCCCTAAATTTATTTATTTATTTATTTTTTAAAATATAAATTTATTTATTTTAATTGGAGGCTAATTACTTTACAATGTTTTATTGGTTTTCCCATACATCGACATGAATCCACCACAGGTGTACACATGTTCCCCATCCTGATCCCCTCTCCCCCTTCCCTCCTCATACTGTCCCTCTGGGTCATCCCAGTGCACCAGCCCCGCGCATCCTGTATCATGCATCGAACCTGGGTTGGCGATCCATTTCACATATGATAATATACATGTTTCAATGCCATTCTCCCAAATCATCCCACCCTCGCCCTCTCCCAGAGTCCAAAAGACTGTTCTATACATCTGTGTCTCTTTTGCTGTCTCACATACAGGGTTATCATTACTATCATTCTAAATTTCATCTATATGCATTAGTATACTGTATTGGTGTTTTCTTTCTGGCTTACTTCACTCTGTATAATAGGCTCCAGTTTCATCCACCTCATTAGAATTGATTCAAATGTATTCTTTTTAATGGCCATATAATACTCCATTGTGTATATGTACCACAGCTTTCTTATCCATTCGTCTGCTAATTCCTTTTTTTTTTTTTTACAAACTACCTACTATTTTCCATAGTGACTGTACCATTTTAAATTCTCCCTGTAGATAGAATTTTATGTGTTGTTGTTTTCTTTTAACATTGTTTTGAGTGCAGTTACCCCACAATTAAGTCATTTTTAAAAACTTTATCTTTTAGAGACTGCATAATTGTTTACCATAATTTATTTTGTTTTATATATATATATATATATATGTTGATATATTTCAGGTTATTTGTCATTTTTGACCATTATTAAAGAGTGTGATGAAAATACCAGTTTGCCACTCTGACTATTTTCTCAGGCGAATTTTCTGTAAGTAGAAAGTATGAGTTTGTATATTTTTAGTATTTATGGCATATATTGCCACATTCTTCAGAAAGATTATACCAGTCCTGTTTTCACCACTAAGAGTATGTGAAGTACGTGTTTCATTGCATTCTTGCCAACATTTGGTAGTATCATTTTTAAAAAAACTTAAAAAAAGTTTGACATTTTAAGAAACAAACATAGCATCTCGTTTTGCATTTTTGATTAGTAATGTCCAATTTTATTGCATCTTAACTGGCCTTCTGTTGTTCTTTTGTGAATTGTCTTTGCCTGTGTGTTCTTCATTTTATTGATTTAGAAATAACTTGTTTCTAATTATTTCTGATTATAAAATTGTTCATTGTAGAAAATTTGGCATATACAAAAAATTACAAAGGAAATAAAATTCTTACTTTTGCAATTTAGAGATATGTATTAAGATGGTGAATATTCAAAGAATCTTTTTTCTTTGTATCTCAATATCTATACTAACTAAAATTTAACTCATAGGAGCTTTCTACATTTGGAGGATAGTCCCTTTTTTGTCATACATGTTGCAGATATATTTTTCTGAGTTATCATTTGCTTTTCATTTTTGGTGATATTTTTAGTACAGTTAAATCTGTCTTCTTTTATTTCTTAGGTTTCACTTTTGCTTAAGATGTCTTTATATATCCTTTGATAATTTAAATATTTGTGATTTATTTTAGCTATTTTGTGGATTTTTTTTTTAACATTCCATTCTTTCATTGTTTTCATTGTTATAGAAAGCTTTAATACATATTGAGGTCTGTTTCTGGGCATTTTTATATCTGATTGATTATCAGTTCTTATGCCAGTATCTTGCTGTTTTAATTTTTTATTATTTGATGACACCACTTATTTCCTTGGCTAATATCATCTAAGTATTTTATTCTTCTAGATGAGCTTAGAATTACTTAACTCATTTTGAGAAAACAAATCTCCCGTTACGTTTCTAAGATATAATTTCTATACAGACTTTTACTTTTTATTGACTAATATCTTGTGTGATTATTTTGGGATTATTAATTATGTTTTAAAAAATTATACCTCTTTTCAAGTCTCTCCCTATTTGTTCTAATAATTCCTCCTCTGTTAGGTTTTGTTGAGTTTGGTGCTTCACTTTGCTGATTTTGGTTCTCCCCTAAAATATTTTGTGGTTCTTGGTTGTGGGCTCATCCTGCTTATCTGCCGATGGTGTCTCTTTCACTGCAGTGCCCTAGTAATGATGAGGGGGAGGATGCGTTTCCAGGTGGGCTGTCCTCCTAGTTAGCACTTGGGGCACAGGGGTGAGTGGAGAGTGACAAATCTGCCTGTCTGTTTATACTGTGATAACTGTCCCCACTCAAATCACACCATCAGTTGCCTTGGATCCCCCTCCTATATCCATCCTGCCTCCTAGCTTAGAGCAGTCCCAGAAGCTCCCCTTTGTTTTTTAGCAGTCATTTTTCTCAGCGTATTTTGAACTGTGGTTCCTTTTTAAATCTGATCCAGTCTACTTGGCTCAGTGTTAAGAATCAGCCTGCCAATACAGGAGCCTCAGGAGACGCAGGTTTGATCCCTGAGTTGGGAAGATTCCCTGGAGGAGGAAATGGCAAACCATTCGAGTATTCTTGCCTGGGAAACCCCATAGACAGAGGAGCCTGGTGGGCTGCAGTCCATGGGGTTGCAGAGAGTTGGAAATGACTTAGTATGCATGCATGTACTTTTTGTCTTTAAGGGATTCCATGTGAGTTTTGGTTCACTGAAGGTACCCTCTTCTTGCTTTCAAACTCTGTTTTTAAAAAACACTCTTTATACATCAAGGAATCGATGAATACATGTAGAAGCTATAGTATACACTGATCTGTAATTATGAGCTGATACTATTTTTTGTTTTTAAAAATTTCTTTTTAATGTGAATTTCTTGTATATATGCTAATATATATTAGATATATTAGATATGTTGATACACAATGATATAAATACATTTCTGAACATTATACCTGCATTCCTGGTAATAACCTCCAGCCATTATGAGTGGCTCTTTTAGTTTATTTCAAAATGTTTGTTAGTATTTTTTGTAATTTTTATGTCTCTTATGTCTATCCCATAACACTAATAACTACTTGTTTACTGGCTAGACTATAAGTACTAGGAATATAGAGACTATATTTTTTTCTTGTGCTTTAGCATAGTGCCTATTATATAACAGACTCTATGTAACACCTATTAAAATTAAAGACATGAAACTGGTCTGTAGTTAATATCAACAATTTGTTCTTAAATGGAGCTAGTTTTTTTTTTAGATATTAGAATTATATTAGATTTATAAATTGAATTAGATAGGTTTACATCTTTTTGTCCATATTAGAACATCTGGTTCTGGAGCCTCTTTTTCCCCTTTAATTTCCTTCACTACTAACTAGTCTATTTAGTAGGTTACTAACTAGTCTATTTAGTAGACTGTTAACTAGTCTACTTCTTCGAGGGGTTAATCTGTGAAATTTATATTTTCCTGTAGACATTTCAGGCCAGCTGAATTGTATACTTCATCTGAAATTAATATGGCCATCTGCTTTTTTTAAAATTAGTATTTGCCTCTGTTTATCCTTTAACTCTGGAGAAGGCAATGGCACTCCACTCCAGTACTCTTGCCTGGAAAATCCCATGGATGGAGGAGCCTGGAAGGCTGCAGTCCATGGGGTCACTGAGGGTTGGACACGACTAAGCAACTTCACTTTCACTTTTCACTTGCATGCACTGCAGAAGGAAACGGCAACCCACTCCAGTGTTCTTGCCTGCAGAATCCCAGGGACGGGGGAGCCTGGTGGGCTGCCATCTATGGGGTCGCACGGAGTCAGACGTGACTGAAGTGACTTAGAAGCAGCATCCTTTAACTCTCTGTGCTTTTAAATAGATGTGTTTATTTTAAGCTATGTCTTGTTGAATATTTTAAAAGATAGTCTGAGGGTTCTTGTTAATAGTTTTATTATTCACATACGTAATTTTATAAGTCGTATCTATTTTTCACGAGGAGTGGGTATTTTTATGGGAAGCAGAGAGTGGCTGCTATTGGAATGTTGGCCAGTGATCATTTACTGTGAGATTTCCTTGCACAACTCTGAACTTTCTGACTTTGGTTTCCTTCCCTTCAGTCTATTTTGCTTTTATTTATCCTGCCAACTTTCCCCAAACACTACTTTGATCATTCATTTTCCCTTTGAAAATCTCCCCACTGTCTTCAGGATAAGCTTAAGACCCCTTAGGTGGCATTTAGAGCTCTCTACCCATAGATGCATTTTCTCTTAAGTCCTCCCACAAATTATTATTTCAGCTGCAGAGGTCTTTGTATACCCCCTACTCCCTCCTAGTTCTAGTTTTTTTGTGTATCTGCACTTTGTTCAAGATTTTATTTTCCATCTATCCAAATGCTACTGATCATCCTTGATTCAAGTCTGACCATGAAGTCTTCCCTTGGAAGGCAGAGAAAGAAACAGGCAGATGTCCATGGATAGATATGATAGTCTCCATCATGGTTCTTGGGATGGATGGTGTATTCATGGTGTTCCCTGTGTTTTTAAAGATAAAAAAAATAAATGAAAAAGAGAGTCATACATGGAGCAATGTTGATAATGTATTGTAAATCAAGAATTATAATTATTTCCATCTGGTATGGCTGTAGCCAATTTGATCCAGAGATCAAATTGCCAACATCCATTGGATCATAGAAAAAGCAAGAGAATTCCAGAAAAACATCTACTTCTTTTTTATTGACTACACTAAATCCTTTGACTGTGTGGATAACAACAAACTAGAAAATTCTTAAAGAGATGGGAATACCAGACCACCTTACCTGCCCTGGGCTTCCCTGGTGGCTCAGCTGGTAAAGAATCTGCCTACAGTGTGGGAGACCTGGGTTCGATCCCTGGGTTGGGAAGATCCCCTGGAGAAGGGAAAGGCTACCCACTCTGGTATCCTGGCCTAGAGAATTCCACGGACTGTATAGTCCATGAGGTCGCAAAGAGTTGGACACTCCTGAGTGACTTTCACTTCACTTCACTTTAACTGCCTCCTGAGAAATCTGTATGCAGGTCAAGAAGCAGCAGTTAGAACCAGACATGGAATAACAGACCAGTTCCTAATTGGGAAGGGAGTTCATCAAGACTGTATATTGTCACCCTGCTTGTTTAACTTATATGCAGAGTACATCATGAGAAATGCTGGGCTGGATGAAACACAAGCTGGAATCAAGATTGCTGGGAGAAATATCAATAACCTCAGATATGCAGATGACACTACCCTTATGGCAGAAAGCAAAGTGGAACTAAAGAGCCTCTTGATGAAAGTGAAAAAGGAGGGTGAAAAAACTGGCTTAAAACGCAGCATTCAGAAAACTAAGATCATGGCATCTGGTCCCATCACTTCATGGCAAATAGATGGGGAAACAATGGAAACAGTGACAGACTTTATTTTCTTGGGGTCCAAAATCACTGCAGATGGTGACTGCAGCCATGAAATTAAAAGACACCTACTCTTTGGAAGAAAAGTTATGACCAACCTAGACAGCATATTCAAAAGCAGAGACATTCCTTTGCCAACAAAGTCCATCTAGTCAAAGCTGTGGTTTTTCCAGTAGTCATGTATGGATGTGAGAGTTGGACCATAAAGAATTGATGCTTTTGAACTATGGTGTTGGAGAAGACTCTTGAGAGTCTCTTGGACTGCAAGGAGATCCAAGCAGTCCATCCTAAAAGAAATCAGTCCTGAATATTCATTTTAAGGACTGATGCTGAAGCTGAAACTCCAATATTTTGGCCATGTGTTGCTAAGGGCTGACTCATTGGAAAAGACCTTGATACTGGGAATGATTGAAGGCAGAAGGAAAAGGGGACAACAGAGGATGAGATGGTTGGATGGCATTACTGACTCAGTGGACGTGAGTTTGAGCAAGTTCCTGGAGTTGGTGATGGGCAGGGAGGCCTGGTGTGCTGCAGTGCGTGGCATTGCAAAGAGTCGGACATGACCAAGCGACTGAACTGAGCTGAGAGCTTGTGTGGTTAACTTGTGTGACACTTAAAAAAATATTTTTTAGTGGTTTTTGTGTTAAAAAAAATTGTTCCACCTTCTGTTTCATTTCATTATTTCAACAGCATCATCTAACTTTTATGGGTTATAGATGCCTTTGAAAATAAGAAACTTGAGTTACTTGATCTTATGGTTCCTTCTTTTTTCAAAGTTCTTTAATTTCATGATGTATTTTTTAGACTATACCACAGATAGCCTTGGAGATTTCTCAGGTAACTACCAAAGAACTATATGGAGCAGCTATAACCAGATACTTAAAATTTGAAGAAATAAAACTCTTGTCAAAAACTGGAATAATTTTTATGTGAGAAATCGTTAGGAAAGATCAAGAAACAGGAGGATTTTCAAGCTTTAACTTACTGGAAATTATAATGGTATCTTGGCTGAAAGAAAAAACTGGAAGGCAATATCAACAGTTCAGTTTAAACATTTTCTCTTTTGGCTCATTAGATGTATGTTAAATACCAAACGTACATCTTTATTCTAGGTACAGTTTCAGGGGCTGTGACATATTTTAATTTAAGCTCACCTTGTCTCAGAATGTTCTGTCTCCTCCCCTCCTCCCTTCAGTGGACGTGAACAAAAATGTATATATACACACTGGATCATGCATTTTTTCTTAAGCATTCTTCCTTTGAATCTTTCCATTTAATCTTTGTGTTCAATTCTAATCAGTATTCAATGCGCAACTTAAATACTCATTAAATACTAATTCCTTTAACTTTCCAGTTGAAATTGATCATCCCCCAATCTGCCTCCTCACTCCTCCAGGTATTGTATATAATTGCACACTTACTTTGTTGGCACGTCCCACATACTACCTTATTGTAAATGTCAATATGTCTGTCTCTTCTAGATTCAAACCTTGTGGACAGGTACTCAGTAACATTTTTCTTTGTGTCTCACCTAGGAACATAATAGTTACTGGCCTATGGTAATGGCTCACTAAAGAGAATAGCTTGGAACAGTTTTCTGAACCTCTCTTTTAAAAGAAATATCATCTAGGGTTCAAATATGTAGAAGAGATTAAAGGAGAATTTTGTTAGTATAAGCTGTTAGTTTGAATTTGTGACATTTGATTATTATAAAGTCATCCAAAAGATCAATGAGGCTGATTTATCAATAATAAACTTCCAATGAAATTTGTTTGTAGAAAACAGTTCTAGTCACATAAATATAAGCATCCAATTTAATCTTCCCTCTCTTTTCATTCTGTGTCTCTCTCTGTATCTCAGGTACATGCACACTCTCTTCCTCTTTGCGTGGTATTAAGCAAATCGGGGCTCACACAGATGAATAATTGCAAACGGTAGTATTTTTTAATAGCTTGCTCTTCAATTTAACTATTACAGTAACTCAAAAGAGTGGGAAGTACTTGTTTCAAGTTAATATCATAGTAGGTAACAAGCCCATGCAAGTAATTGTTAAGTTTCAGTTTAGAGTCAATTAATGGGTTCCTTGGTTATTTTAATTTGTCATCATTTGGCAAAAAATACCTATGAATATATCCTGTCGTTTAATTGAATGGAACACACATATGTTGTGGTGTATTGGCTTGTATGGTTTTCTGTGAGTAGACATGGGTAGGTCTGAATTTTAGCGAAACAAAACAAGAAAAGATCTTCTTAATCAGCATCACATTCCCATAAAGTTCAAATATATCCACGAGGAAACTTTATCATGAAGGCTCCAGAAAAAAGCAGAGATAACAAGGCAACACAAATTAAGTCACTTGGGATCTGCTTTGTGTCAAAGTTTAATCAGAACGCAAGGATGGGTGGTACTTTATAGCGTAGCTCCCAAAAGTGATTGATACATTTTCATCAGTGATATTTTCACAGTGAAATTCAAGTCAGATATTTGTAGAACCCTGGAAGCCATGTTTTATTACTCACATGACTAGAATGAAAGATACGGGCATCAAAAAGTTTCATAGTATAAAATCTTTTCATTTTTCCAGATAGGAATTGCCATGATGTATGAATGTCTCCAGCACAGTATTTAGTGTTAGCACTAAATGTTTATTTTCTTGAACTAATGAATAAATAAATGAGATAAGATAAAGGATGATAACTTTTTAATATTTATTGAATGTTTATTGTATGTCAGACACTCTGCAAAGTGCTCATAACAAACCCAGGATTGTATTTTACTCTTCCCATTTCACAGATATGAGGCATAATGGCGGAGCATGGATTTAAATTCTGGTTTTGTGATCTCTCCAAATCCAAACATTTAACTATCACAGTATATGAGTGAGATGCGTTTAGCAAGCACACTGCTTTCCCCAGTGGCTTATTTTTGTTTAATTGTAGCTGATTTTATGTAACCATGCAAGGCTGATCTTTCTGTTTTATTTATCATTTTCATGGAACTAGAGAGATTCTTAATTGTCTGTTAACCTTCAGTAGTACATTTGCCAAGAACATTTAAAGAGACAGATCATGTCTGGGCACTTGGATTTATGAAGTGGATTTGATGTTCCTAGTGAGCCTTTCCACATTCTTTGCAGTTCAGGCAGATGCACTGATGTGTGTGGGGTGTCCTTCCTGACACAGTTTTATCGTGGGCAGAACAGACAAAAATAGCATTGAAAACCAAAGTCCTTGGTTATTTCTTCTATTTTACATTTTCAGTGATGATTTTGTCAGCAGGATTAGTTTTGAAAACCACATAAGGGAAAAAACCCACAAAGAAAGAGTCAGGGTAGAGGCCTTGAGAATTGCTGTGTCTTTATGCTATTTTCAAGAGCTTTTTTGTTGTGTAATAATACAAAGAATAGCTTAGGAAGAAAGAAATAATATTTGTTTCAAATGATCATTATTTACTTCTGGTTTCAGTAGTTATTGAGCTGGTGGATGTGCGGAGAAACTTCATGAGGAAGGTAGGAGAAGGATGTCAGGGCATAGTTATAATATGATGTGATATGAATCATATGATAGTGTTATTTCTCAGGTACTAGAGGGTCTTAGTCAGAGAAGGCAATGGCACCCCACTCCAGTACTCTTGCCTGGAAAATCCCATGGATGGAGGAGCCTGGTGGGCTGCAGTCCACAGGGTCCCAGCAGAGGATCTTAGTAATGAGGGTGTGCAGCTGTAGCTGGGACACAGAAGGGAAGAACGTCACAGTGGATGTGACACTTGCACGAGGTCCTTAAGGACGAATAGGAGTTTTCCTGGTTAGGAAGTGGGGCTTAAAAGTTTACAGACTCTTTCTGACTTTTGCATTTTGGCCAATAACAATGTTTGCCTGCAGTTTTCATTGACTTCTTTTGTTCTTTTTTTTATTTTAACTTTTTGTCAAAGGGGAAAAGCAAATGAAGAAGATTAAAATAAAATATTCTTACTTTTTCTATTGTTTTTGATAAGAGGTCTTAAGAAGTAAATGCAATTTGTTTGGTTTATATAGAGGCTTCATTCTTATTTTATACTAATAAATTGATAGCACAATTAGCTAATATTTAGTAAAAGAATATACAATGGGTTCCTGAGGAGTAGAGATCAGAAACAGTCATATTCTTTTTGGGCTTTATGTTGCTGCTGCTTAGTCACTCAGTCATGTTCAATTCTTGGTAACCCCATGGACTGTAGGCTACCAGGCTCCTCTCTCCATCGGATTTCCCAGGCAAGAATACTGAAGTGGGTTGTCATTTCCTTCTCCAGGGGATCTTCCTGAATCAGGGATCTAACCTGTGTCTCCTGCATAGACAGGCAGATTCTTTACCACCAAGCCACCTGGGAAGCCCTTTTGGGCTTTATATCTGGACCCAATTGAATTTTTGGTCTCCAAATGATTGGTGTCATATACTTTTCACAATATTAGTACTGTATATTGTAGATACATGTTTGTAGGTCTTTTCTATAAGAATTTGAGATCTTCTCTATTATGCTGTGTCCATGATCATGGGTTTTTCAGAAGAATTCTGCTTAAAATGTTCTGCTTTGTTGATCCTTTAAAAATGCTACGGCTTGATCTGATTTGGGTTTGGAATGTTAATTTTATATACTGGGCAACTAGCATTAGGTTATCAGATCAAGTGCCAGCGGTCTGTAGGATGATGGCAAGGCACCTACATGAAGACATTTTCCTGTGTCATCCGGATAATTGCTATAACCTTTGGCTACCTTTGACTATTGGTGTCAACCACTCCGTAATATAGTAGTCTTTCCTGTGCCAGGCCTCTTTCCACTAGATGGCGCTAATATTTGCTCTTGTAGCTCCAGGATAATTTAGTAGTAACAGAAGATTTGTTTATTCAGTAAGTATTTATTGAGTATCCATAAGGTTTCCCAGGTGGCACTGTGTGCTGTGTGTAGTCACTCAGTTGTGTCCAACTCTTTGCGACCCCATGGACTGTGGCCCACCAGGCTCCTCTGTCCATGGATTCTCCAGGCAAGAACACTGGGGTGGCGCCAGTGGTAAAGAATCACCCTACCAATGCAGGAGACACAAGAGACGCAGGTTTGACCTCTGGGTCAGGAAGATCCCCTGGACTATTCTTGCCTGGAGAATTCCGTGGACAGAGGAGCCTGCCAGGCTACAGTCCTTGGGGTCGGAAAGAGTCGGACGCGACTGAAATGACTTAGGACGCATGCAACCCAAACTATACATGGGTTGTGAGGGGTGGGTTCCCAAGATAACTAGGGTGTGGACCCTGTCCTTGGGAGGGTTCACACTTTATTATAGACAAACAGCAAGTGGAGGAGGCCTTTGGTGTTGTTTAGTCCCTAAGTTGTGTCCGACTCTTTTGTGGCCCCATGGATTGTAGTCTACCAGGCTCCTCTGTCCAGGATTCTCCAGGCAAGAATATTGGAGTGAGTTGCCATTTCCTTCTCCAGGGGATCTTCCTGACCCGGGGATCAAACCTGTATCTCCTGCATTGGCAAGTGGATTCTTTACCACTGAGTCACCTGGGAAGCCCAGACAGGGCTATAGAGAAAGGTAATCTAATGAAGTGGATAAGCATGCTGATTCTTGGTCCAGGGTGCAGGGGTTCACATCCCAGCAAGTTCACTAGATAAATACCTTCTCTGTGCCTCAGTTTCCTGGGGATTGGGTGGTCTCATATGTAAAACACTTAGCACTGCAGCTGATGAAGTGTTGGTTCTTCATCCCCCACCCCCTCTCAGTGAGCTTGGTCTGTGCTATTTGCTGATGGATCCTAAGTGTTCCAGGCCCATTATAGGTATTCCTCCTAAAGAAATATGTTGACTACTAAGGGAAGGAAAGTTATGACCAACCTAGACAGCATATTCAAAAGCAGAGACATTACTTTGCCAACAAAGGTCCGTCTAGTCAAGGCTATGGTTTTTCCTGCGGTCATGTATGGATGTGAGAGTTGGACTGTGAAGAAAGCTGAGCGCCGAAGAATTGATGTTTTTGAACTGTGGTGTTGGAGAAGACTCTTGAGAGTCCCTTGGACTGCAAGGAGATCCAACCAGTCCATTCTAAAGGAGATCAGTCCTGGGTGTTCACTGGAAGGACTGATGCTAAAGCTGAAACTCCAGTACTTTGGCCACCTCATGCGAAGAGTTGACTCATTGGAAAAGACTCTGATGCTGGAAGGGATTGGGGGCAGGAGGAGAAGGGGACGACAGAGGATGAGATGGCTGGATGGCATCACTGACTCGATGGACGTGAGTCTGAGTGAACTCCGGGAGTTGGTGATGGACAGGGAGGCCTGGCGTGCTGCGATTCATGGGTTCGCAAAGAGTCTGACACGACTGAAGAACTGAACTGAACTGAAGGGAAGGTTTGAGAATGGGCTTTGTGAGTCTAGCTGAGTGAACAAAGTGTGGAGTTAGGGATCCAACAGGGACTCATAAGTTTTCCAGTTTACTTAGTTTCTAGATTTCTGTCCTACTCATTCTGAAGACGGATTGTTATCATGAAAGAATGCTGTTTTTAGGAGAAGGTTTTCTTGACAAAGTGTGACAATGCAGAAGACAGCTTTTCCCTTGCTCTCTGCTGTGGGGGAAGGAGGGTCCCAGGGAGGCCTTTCACCCGCTGAGGGCATCTCATGGAGGCTGGCCTCCTGGGGGGTTGTTGTGGCCATTCCTCTCATCTGCTGCTTGCTTGCTCTTTCTCTCTACATCGAACAAACATCTTGAAGGTAAATGTCAAGACTAGGAATAAGAGGAGCTTAATTTGTCACATCGAGTACAGCTGTGTGTGGAACTGCAATTTGCATTTTAATGTCCTGGTTATTCCAGAAAAGTGGCATTTTACAGATTTCCTGTATTATTCATGAATTTCAAGGCTTTGTGGTTTAAAAATAAAAGTTCAGATAATAATCAACAATAAGGGAAGTTAGACCCTGTCAGAATTTCTCAGTCTTCCCCATCTCATTGCTTTTCCATCTTTTCAATCATGTCTTAGCTTGTTCCTGTGTCATGGCGTCAGGGACAGAAACACATGGGAATGTTAATCCAGCTGCCACAGCTGGCCTCCTCGTTAGCTTCAGAGTTCCCAAGAGGAATGTATATGGGAAGAAAAAGATCACTGACCTGCGTAGAGAAATATGAACAGGTATCTAGCAGCAGGCAAGTTTCACCAGTCTTTTCCTATGTTTGAAGCAGATCAGTCTTCCTTAGCCAAGGCAGGGCAATAATCCTTGGCCATTTGGCATTGACAGAGTGTGCAGGCCCCCACGGCAGTTATCCTGCTTATTGGGTATGTGGGTAGATGCCAAGCAAAGATCAGATGGTCCCTCCAGGTGCTCTTCTGAATTATGTATTCTTAATGAAAACACAGGTTGTTCAGATCAGAGATAAACCTGTGCAGAAAGTGCTGAGGAATTTTCTCCCCAGAAAGACCGAGAATGAGCAGTAGTTTAGCTGGAAGCCAGGTGGTGGTAACATTCAATATCACGGTAATCCAAGGCTATGCCACGACCAGTAATGCTGAAGAAGCTGAACGGTTCTATGAGACCTACAAGACCTCCTAGAACTAACACCCAAAAAGGATGTCCTTTTCATTTTAGGGGACTGGAATGCAAAAGTGGGAAGTCAAGAAACACCTGGAGTAACAG